>NC_133163.1:38212500-40857500 GCF_040802235.1 Manis javanica
TTCCACAACTTGTGAAAAAGTGATAGTTAACCTGAAACGTCTTTGGTTTACTCTTCTTTAATATAATATTGAAGGTACCTAGCATATTTTTTATTCTTTAATTCTTCCATATACATGCTTTATGATTGTTTTTATAGTTCTGCTACAGTTTTCTCAAGGGTAAGAGGAGATACACAGTGCTTTCTTGTCCTGTATCTTTATCCTTAAAGATATGTCTCCATTTGGTCTTATGTCATCTACAAATAATTCCTACTCAACTTTTCTGATCTTAATATACTAAGTCTTCTGCTGTAAAAGGATAGCTAGGCTTTTGGGAAACTCACAGCTCAATGGATACGCTAAAACATCAACTTAATAAACTCAGTGGCCATCAGAGAAGCACTTTCATTTGACCTGATGGCAGTTGCAACTTAAATAATGTTTTACTTGAAAAAAGAAGAGTTTTGGCTTTCAGATAAGACTCATCTAGTACAGCCAGGATGGAAAGTACAGTGACTGGCTGAGGCATGTGAACAATTTGTAAAATACTGTGAGAGCTACATGCTACAAAGGCATAGGGCATGTGTCAGGTTCACTATAGCACCTAGCACTATGGAGAATGTCCACGTCTGAGATGAAAGTCTCGGAAGGAGGGGTGGAGTTCACAGTGCCTAAAGCGCAGGACAGCACAGTGCCATCCTCTCTATTCCCCTTGCAATCATGGTGAGGATTCTTTCTCAAACTTTGTGCAGGTGGAAGGCCGAGTATAATATAGCCAAAGGCATTACAAATTCTTCCTTTGTTAAGGAAGGCAAGACCTCCCCCCACAGTTATGCAACATCAGCAAAAACAGGGTCTAAAACAACTGTGCGTCACCCTGGAGCCAGTGAAGGAGAGAAGTGAGAGGATGCTTGGCTGCCTGCTGAATGGCCCGTTTAAAAATTCAACAATGGTCAGAGGGGAAGAGGGAGCACAAGGGCCACTGCCCGGTTTGATGAAACCAGTACTTCTCAGGTCAGTGTAAACTCAGGCCCTGTAAGAAGACATGCTATAAAGCAGATTTCCATCAACCTAGTGCATCATTTATACTCTACAGAATTATTTAAAAAGCATCCTCTTCAGGAAAAATCATGGAAAGAACTGCTCATGCAACAAATTCCAGTGCTTCTTGGATTGCAAATGTCCCTATGAGATGTTAATTATTAGCTAGATAAAACAGGCAACAGCAGCTTTCTCACTGCAGAACCAATGAATTATCTTTCATAACTCCTCTGAAAAGCAACTGCAGATGTAAAAGCTCGAGTGAAAGCCATGTTAAGTGCATTGTGTCTAGACTTTGCCAAGAAAATAAGGGAGTTTAAGTGCACAAAACCAAAAGATATTACTAAACCAGAATCTCAAACCAGTGTGAAAAAATTCAGCCTCATATCTTAATGTATCTTGTCATTAGCATTTTATATTTATGCAATCAGCTTTCTGGTGAATATGGCTATATATTCAAGATGGGCATGTATCCTACATGATGAGTAGTACCAACATAGCAAAATTATAAAGATCAGAAAAGCTTTTCAGGCATTCCTTCCCTTAAAATGTTGCACATTCCTATAACTATATCATAAACAGACTATTAGAAAGCAGATCAAACACACAAGGATATCTTCACCACACCAACAGAAAACCTTTAAAATGAGAGGATGAAGGCAACAGAAAATGAAGTATAGGTGATTATTGGGCACCACAAGACTAGGGGTGCAGCCAAACTTAGGGAACATATGAAGGGGAGAAATCCAGGACTGCCTGTACAATATATGCAGGTTTTTCAAATGTAAATCTTAAAGTGAATACTGCTTTTATGTTACTGCATAAAGGAAAGCATAACAAGGCAGCTCTACTTCCCTTTAAACACAAGCGCGTAAATAGAAGAAGGGATATGAAAAGCCAATTCTCTGTGCTGCTCCTCAATCAATTGCACTCAGTTCTACTCAATGACACAGCCACACTGCCAAGACCACTCAGCAGTTAATGGATATAATGTACAAGCACTCTGAGGTCTTCCAAAGAAAGGTAGGGTAAAAACCCACACGAGCATGGTTTTACTATGTCTTCCCAATACTGAGCACCATCATATATGAAACTCCTACAGCCTGCAAAGATTAAGATATTACTTTCTTTTGCTAATTCAGATTCTTCCATATGAAATCACCTCTTTCAAAAGCTGGAGCTTGAAATTGTAGTAGAGTTATCCTATGCCCTAGTCAAGATAACCATGACACACTGCACTATAAGGAATAAATATGCTCTTCAAGTGTTAAAGCCTGAGTTACAATCTGTCAAAATGTAGAGCTGAGGAGGAGTTATGTGTTTTTAACTATATACATCCATCACTAGCTATCACTCTTCCCACAGACAGTCAAGAAGTCAACAATGAAACATAAAAGTTAAAAATAAGTGACTGAGCAATTAATTGCTCAGAAGAGCTGCACATTAGGCATAATGTAACATATACACACAGTCCTTTACTTTTTTCATTACTGCGAATTGAAACTAACTGAAAATAAGGACTCAGATATAAACAAAAGAAAAATAAATGTGCACTGAAAAAATATGTAAAAATCAGAAGTAAAATTTCATGCTCATAATCATACAAGATCAGTGTTCTGAATGGCATGTGCCCAGAATGCATGGAGTGACTAATATATGCTGCTGTGAATACCATGAAAAATGACAATTATAGGCACTTCAAATGCTCAAAGAAAAAGTTATTTCATACAAGCTGAAACCATTTCTTCATTCACGGTGTTATAATATGTCCACTTCTAAGAGTCAATCAAGTCAGCACTTATTAGAGACTCATTGTATACAATTTACTATGCTCTAATGATAGAAAATACTCCATAAAAAAAGAAAATGGTTTACATGTGGGCATACAATAAAAATATTATAAGATACAGTATATATGTAATATATATATATATATCACTGAATATAGAAAAAGTACGATCTAAAAGGAAAACACGAGATACAGAAAAATCAATAAATCAATCACTTAAATGGGTTTTTGTTTGTTTTATTCCCATTCTATAAGAATTTATTAGATGAGAAAAACAGCATAAAAACCTTGAAAATTACAAGTGGAAATCTTACACATTAAAAGGACAAGAGTTTTTGAACACTTCTTCAGCTTCAAAATGAATCATCTAACCAATCTCATAAGAAAACACAATATATAAGTGAAATAAAGAGAGGTATTTAATGAATATAAATTTGCTTTATAAGTTCAAGTTTCTAATACTTATTTGTTAGGTAAATAAATGAGGGGGTTTTTTGATATAAAGAAACACATGAAATAGGGGATTTTGGGTGATAGTTACATTCTTTTATGAGCCTTGGCATCTGATTCATTTCTGTATTTTGGAGTTTTTTGCACCATATTAAGAAAATTCTGATTCATACACATAAGTGGTTATACATAGCAATATTTAGCAGCTTCCTTTGCAATCTCAGGTTAGTCTTCAAGCAAACAAGGGGAGCAGGAGAAGCTTCATTCTATAGCCTGAACATATTAACACAAATTAGCATCACTGGTCTCAAGTACAAAACATTTTCCATTAAGTACAACGTGACTGTTACGGTCTTTTAAAATTACAATATTTAAACACAGGTCAAACCTTCGAGAAACCCAAAGATCCTCCCCCACCCCCAGAATGTCCTAGGGTGATATGCTTCAATCCCTATCAGAAAGCCTACCTTTAAAAAGCCTCCCGCCATTCACTGACTTAGTGTCAGCAGTCACCAGGGTCGCCAGGGTGGATACACATTCCACAGACGCCTGCTGGGAACCTAGGATTCGAGCAACGTGTGCCATCTGCAGGTCTGCTGGTCTTTGGTCTCCTTCATTTCCTTCCAGCGGTCTCGCTCCTCCTCCTGCTACTGGTTTGGCCCAGAGCAATCCAACCAATCATGTCTTTACGCTTCATAGTACACCTGTTACAGACAGAAATCGTCAACATGACATCAGAGAGCTGAAAGAGGGCCACCTGGAACACAAAGGTCTCTTTATAAACAGGATTAGGCTGCCTACGCATGGACATCTTGCCACGGGACATCTCTTGACCCACAGAACTGAGGAGAAAGAGCTTTCCGTATGCATCTAAGAAAAAACAGTGGAAATGAGGAAACATCAGTGTTTTCTGTTCTGCTTAATTTAGTTGGAGTATTTACATGGGCTGCAAATTTTTCCTTTCAACATGCTGGCCAGCATCCTGAGGCCTGGTACGTGCTGTAGGGCTAACACTACTTACATGAATTGTTAAGGAAGGGGGGTTATTATTACCTTCCAGGCTTAAAGTTTCATGAAGCCCACTGTCAGGCACCTTGCTCATGTTCATTAGAAGCTCTCGGTGTGCAGGGTTGTTCATGTGCCTAGGCATTTACACAGTGGACACATAGGTCTTCATCCACATTTTATTTATGTAACTATATATATATATATATATATATATATATATATCTTTTATTCTATATGTGTTTTTCTTTCCAGTCAAAATACTGTTTGATGCTACATTAAAGAGTCCCTTCTCACTCTCTGCATATTCTTTGGACCATCTCACCCACCCAGTGGCAACTAGCAAACCTGTGTCTCAGGCCTAGACTACTCTCCCAAGAGCAAGATGCAGGCGAGTACCCCATTTCTCCTCATGGACATCCCACACTCATTTCACACCCATCATGTCCCCAACTCTCACTGCTCCAGCTGCCCTCCTCTCTATAAATGGGATCATCATGCACTAAATTATCCAAATTGGAAATCAGGAATATATTTTTGACAAGACTGGCTTCCTCACCCCTTGTCCAGCCAATCAGTCACCAAATTCTGTTGATCCTACTTCCTAAGTAGCTCCCAAACCCACCCATTTCTTTCCATCCCCAATGCCACTGATTTAGCAGTGTGACTGATCACCAACATCTCTCACCTGCTCTACTGCATGTCCCCTCTCTGATCTCCAGCCACTGACTGCCCAGCCCCACAGCCACAGGATCTTTGTGATGTGCAGGTATGGCTGTGTTGCTATTGCCAGTAAACAAAGACTAAAACTTCAATACTTCCTAGTAGTCTCAGGATAATAATTAAATGTCTTGGTCTAGAATACATACACTGACCCTTTTAACCTCCAGTTTCATTGTGCACCAGTTGCCTCTATACCCTGTATTCCCACCACGGTGAACTCCCTTCACGCCTCCAACCCACCCTGCTCTCTTTCTCACTTACAAGTTGTATGAGCTGATATCCCAAAGGATACTAAGCTTCCCATGACTTGTATTCATTAGTTCAATGTGGACACTTTTTTCAGGAATCTTTGCTGACCACCTTTCCTTACCCTGACCAGCCCTGGTTCTGATAGCCCTTCTGTGGGCTCCATCAAAATAGAGTTTTAGTCTCTCTCAGCACTTATCGCCCAGTATTATCATTGCCTTTTTACTCATCTGCAAGACTGTCAGCTCCCCAGTAGCAGAAAGAGGACCTGCCTTACTTACCACTGTGCCTCTGATGCCTGGCCTAGTATTGAACATGTGGTAGACATTCCATAAATATTAAATATGTTGTCATGAATGTTCAAGACTATCCAGAGGTTCAACTCTTTTTCTTTTGGTTGCATGTTTTCAAACTTGCAAAATAAAGCTAAACTCCTAGTTTTAAAATCCCTGCCCTAGAATGCTATATAATGGTGACCAACATATGTTAAATCATTTATAAGAAGGAAAGAAATTATACAAATTTTGCTAATGTAGTCTACTACTTTTGCTAAAATTCCTGAATGGGTAATTACAAATCAATTATCTCCTAAGAAAATCATACTTTTATTAAAATCATTTAATTATCAATTTCTTGACTCTCTCCTAACTAGTTTCTGCCACTTATACATGTCCCACTCTTTAAAAGAATCAAAATGTTAGGGTGTTTCTAGATTTTTATCACTCTGTACATTCTGTTCAAAGCAGCTGAAAGCTGATTAGTGTTTACTGCTCACTTCTCTACCTAACAACCAGTCAAACTTTTAAAACTGTAAACCCAGATCTCTGTAATTTACTGTTCCCTGCAAGAGCTTTGTAAGATGGGAAACAAATTACAACCTGCAGTTTTCTTTCTATGTTGATCTTTTTCTATTCCGGTTTGATGTGTTATTTTATGCACTTATCTGCTGAGAAACACAAGGTGTGAAATTACACTTCAGGTGTGAAAACACTTCTCTGTCTCAGAAACAGGGCTCTCCGCTCTTCAAACTGCTCTACAGAAAAAGCTGTCAGGAAATCGACAATGGGGGAGTGAATTTGCGTTTCCACAGCTGTACAGCTTCATGATTCTTGTAGGAAAAGTTCAGTTCAGTCACCAAACGACTTTGGCAATTCTGCCGCCAGTTATGGCTGTGGGAATTGAGTTAATCTTGCAAACAAAGACCAGCTTCTCTTACAAAGAGCAATTTCAAGCTTTGTCCTGTTCCAAGATCATTTTCTAATTACCAGAAAGGCCATTTACTACCAAACCATCATCTCTGAAGCTGAAGTGTAAGTGTGTGAAAAAAAAAGGGAAAGTAATCATTTTATAAACAGTCCAGTCTGAGGACAGGTGGCCAAAAGAAGGGAGATGTTACAATTGTTCCAGCTCAAAAGGGAACCTTCTATCAGCAGTAATAATGTACTTACTTTTTAGCATGCAGAGCAAAGGCTGTGTCCAGGAAATCCTACTTGTAAGAAATAGGGGGAAGTATGACACAGGTGTTTTGGGGTTCATTGACTTATTCTGATGAGCACCAGTCAAAATGGAAAGAGGAGGGGTCAATAAATATATAACTTAACTGAGTTAACTGAGCTCTTTTAATTCTTTGGCCTTGATAATACTTGCTACAAAACAACCCTGAGCAATATTTCATCTTCTGGAAGTGATCTGGAATGCCACCCAGTGTCCCTCGTAACTCACAAATACTATCTAAAGGCTGAATGGGTCATAATCCCTTCATTGTCCCAGAATCTACTCATCTGACTCAGCCATTTTAATGGCTTTACCAGTCACTTGTCTTTTTTTCCATAAAGGAAGATATGACATGTACCAAGAACGGTAACATTTTACCAGAACACAATCCCCAATTTATAATAGCACAAAAGTCTGTCTTTCAGAACTCAGAAGTCAGTTTTCCAAAGAAACAGCATGATACCACAGCAGTTATTTATATAGCTCAAACAATCACCTGCCCATTTGCAGCAGGTTGTTGTACCAACCAGACTAAATACTCAGTCTCAGATAGGGTGGGGCCACCATGATTCTCTGGGCAAGGGAAAGGAACTTGGTCATTGTATTGCCAACAGATTTCAGCTCCGGGCAAGTTCATTATGGATTCAATGTGACCAAAGAAATGACAGTAGAAAGTTCTTGGGGTGAAATGACAGTAGAAAGTTCTTGGGGTGAAAGGGTTATACCCAACTTTATTTCCAGCATGGCAGGTCAATCACCAGAATCCTGTCCACTCAGAGCAAGTCTGCATGCAGCAAGCCAGTCTCTGCCTCGGGGCTTCTTTGCCGGCACAGACATCTCAGTCTCTGACCTCGGAACTGCCACCACCCCAGCCTCTGCTCTGCTCTCCTGCAGCCTTGCAGCCGTGCCACTGTCTCACCCAGAGCACTGGGCAGAGCTCTTTATATAGATTTAATAATGACATATTGCCCACACCTGTGTAGTGAGCCAGCCAACCAGGGCCAGGTGAGAATCCTGGCCACAGGAACTTTCATTTTATCCACAGTCATTTAACCTCCCTTCCCTTTAAATTAGTAATTAATTACAAAATACTTTAAACATACAAAGCATACATAAGAGAACAGAGAATAATACTACAATACCCAAATACCTACCACACAGACTTGTGATATTTAGCATTTGTCAAGATTACTATTGATCTTTTCACTTTTTGTTTGATTTTTTAGGAAATAAAATACTAAAATGGAAGACCCTTAAGTATCCTTCCTTGATCCTTTTGGGTCTCTTCTCTCACTAAAGGTAATTACTCTCCTAGATTTGGAGTTCATCATTTTCATGTATGTTTTTAGACTTCCATTACATAAGTAGATTTGACAAAGATATCCAAAAAATATATTTGATAAAGATATCCAAACAGTAGTTTGCACATTAAAAAAAGTATTTAACGTTTTACTGTATGTCTTCCAGAAACTTACCTTTTTTCATCCAACATTGCTTTTATATTATCTATCTTGATATATATTGATATATACCTGTGACTCATTTATTTTAACTGCAGTATAGTGTTCCAGTGTATTTCTAAACCAAACTCACTTATTCATTCTCTTAATGGGCATTTAATTGTTTATAATAACCAAGAACTGAAAAATAATTCAGTAAACATTTTTCTATATTTTGCATTGTACCAATATTTGAGAAACTCTTTAGTATATACCTAGGAGTGGATTCTGGTTCTTTATAAATTCTAGATACAAAATGATTTTGTATTCATATCTCCTCTTTGTCTGTGATTTATCCCTTTGCCTTGTTTACAGATGCTGTAAATTTTTGCAGAATCAGATTTATCAGTGTTTTCCTTTACAGTTGATGTATTTGAAAAATTATTTAAGAAATCCTACCCAAACACAATAAGCTCCTATATTTTCTTCTATGAGTCTTAAGAATTTCTTTTTCATGTTTGATCTTTAATCCACCTGAAACTGATCTTTGCATGTGGTGCAAGGTAGGGACCTAATTACTTTTTACATATGGGAAGCATTATTCATCAAGTAGCCTATTTCCTACCAACTGATTTGTAATACAAAGTCTGTCAGATTTGTAAGACCGACTTGAGTCTCTTTCCCTAACCTGATAATGTTTATTAACCTCATTTTATAATATGTCTTGATATCTGCTAGGGAGAATCCTTCTATCATTTTTTTTAAAACTACTTTAGTTATTAAGCTCTTGATTGGTTTAACTGTCTCTTGCATATGAATTTTAGAATCAGCTTGTCAAGTTCTGTTTTTTTAAAAAGCAAAATAAACCAAAACAAAAAAAAACTATGGGGGATTTTGGTTGGGATTGTACTTGATATATAGGTTAATTTGGGAAAAGTTGTTGCTTTCACAATATAGAATATTTTCACCAATGAACATGGTTTATTTATTTTGTTTTCTTTGGTGTCTTTCAAGAAGTTTTGTAATTTTTTTCCATAGTTTTCTTACTCATCTTTCATTAATGGTATCCTTTGGTACTTGAGGTATTTTGTTATTGTTGTAAATAGTGGTATTTTAAAACTCTAACTATTCCTGATATATTAGAAAACAACTGACTTTGTATAAGAAATATTTTAGTAGTTAAAATTTATACATTTCTTAATGAAGACAATCAGGTTTTCTATAAATAATGACAGTTTTGTTTTTTCTTTTCAAGCTTTAAATGTTTTCTTTTTCTTATTATGCTGAATTGTCTTGAGCTTCCAGTCTAATGTTGAATAAGAGTGATGCTAGTGGGAATCCTTATTTTCTTCCTGACTTTAAAGGGATTTCAAGATTATGATGGTTAGTGTAAATTTTCTTAGAATGCCCATTATCAAGTTAAGCAAGTTCCCTTCTGTACCACATATTAGTTGTTAGTCAACACCATTTTCCACCTTTCTAGGCTCTTTCCCCTCAATCTCTTGCCAGTAAGATCCCACTTGGATCCACTAATGGAAACTATTTGTCTGAGATAGAGAAGTAGAGAAAAAGGGGAGTCACAACTCTAAGCCCAGTTGCAGGCATATGCATGGGCATCTGCAGAAGGCACACTAGGGTTTTTGCCCATCATGTCCAAACACTCTTATGACAATCACCCTTTTTGTGTACACACAAAAACTCACACCACATTGGCATCTTTCCTGTGATATCTATACTTCTGGATTTCCAGAAAAGCACCCTCCTGACTTTTACTCCCCAGGCTTCCCAGGCTTAAATCCTATAATAACTTCTGCCTCAAAATATCTACAGTATTTTCTAACCTTCTGACAAAATCTGACTGATAAGAGTAATTGGTAATCCAAACTAGGATGTTCCCATAATAAAAACATTCAGTGGGCACTGCCCTAGAAGCTGGGTGCCAGGTGACGAAGAAACTAATATCAGAGGCTTGACAGTGGAGAGGCACAGTCCATATTCTGTGATGGTAAAATTGCCATCTGCTAGAACTTGGAAGGAAGAGCATATGCCTAATGAGTCTGTTGCTCTAGGGAAACAGATTGAAAAACATCATCTTAGACGTGTGTATTCAGCACTATTGGCTTCATTTTGGGGGTGGGGAGAAACAAAAGGTAAGCTTGGGAAAGAAGTGACCAGTGTAAAAGAAAAAAGGAAAGGAAAAAAGTGAGAATACTGCAATTCTGATCTTTTGTGGTTGCAAAAGCTGACTGCTTCCAGACCTCTATATAGTAAGAGATGGATTTTAAAAGCATCTGAACAACAAATGCCCAGTACACCTTCTCAGGTGAAATATCAAATTAAGGACATAGGCTTCATACTGTATTTGAGTGGCCTGGGCCATGTGACTGAATTCTGAAAAATGGAATATGAGAAATGAGATATACTACTTTCAGTCATGGTTATATTCAACCTCTCCCATCCAAGCAAGAAACATCCGATGCTGTGTCTTCCCCTTCCATGATAACAATGCAGGTCACATTTCTAATATAATGTTATTGCCTCATTGAATGGAGAGAGCCTGCATGCCTTAGTCACGGCTTAGTGGAGAATCACCTGACTCACTTCAGACTGTAATGCAAGGGAAAAATAAACCTTTGCTGTGTTAAACCACCAAGACTGCAGTTTATTTCTTATTGCATCAGTGCCTAGCCTACACCAATACACCTTTTATTATTGATCTGCTAAGAGCTATTTTTATAAATAATGGACAGTGCATTTTATAAACAGCTTCTTTTGTACTTACAGAAACACGCATAATGTTTTCTCACAAATCAGTGAATATGGTGAACTATACTAGCAGATTTGTCTGTTAAATCATTCTTTTATTCCTGAGCTAAGTCCAATTTGTTGCCAATTAGTATTTTTTCTCTTACACATCAGGAGGCGAAGTGGGCCCAATATAAAGTGGGGCATATGTGAAAAGACGTGGGGAGAGGAGGCAGGGAGAGACTAGGAAGAAAAGAGATATTAATCACATCTTTTACATAGAAGTTTTAGTCCCTTTACATTTATTATGATCACTGATACATCTTGGCTTATTTTTATTGTTTTGGCTTGTGCTTTCTATCAATTCTGCATTTTCTATACTTTTAAATATCTTTTCTTTCTGCTTTCTATTGGATTAATTGACTTTGGTTTATCCTAATTTATTCCTTCTATTGGCCTGAAAGTTGAATTAAAATTTTAACACAAACACTGGATTTTATGTCTAAGATTAACCAACATCACTACTCTCCTCTTAAGCAACTTAAGGACCTGATGAGAATTGATTTTCCTCTCTCCTTCCCATCCTTCATATTATTTCTGCCTATAATTTTATTTCCCCCCTTGTTGTTGTTCTCCCAATCTTAGTCATTTTTCCTGTGGTGTCTGTGTTTGCTTTATGTAGTCTATACATGCTTATATTTATCTACATGTTTATTAGCTTTTTGTTCATTAGCATCTTTGCAGTTTGATATTTCTTTCTGAGTTCAGTTTTTCTTCCTGAAATACATCAGTTACTAGCTCTTTCAGCAATAAACCCTTTCAAACTTAGTGGCTAATATCTTTATTTTTCCTTCACTCAAAAAGAATACTAAGTTGAGAGTGTTTTTCTCTCAGGACTTTGATGATATTCCCCCCTTGTTCTCTGGCTTCTGTCATTGCTGTTGGAAATCTGTCTTCAGCCTTACTGTCATTCTCCTGCAGTTAACTGTGTTTGTTTAAACAGCTTTATTGAGATAAAATTCATATATCATGGTAACTATATTTTCTATAACTTTGATACTGTTGTGAGGACTAAACGTGATGGGGGAAGTTAATGTCACGTATGCATATTAAGTGCATATCACATATGCACTCAGTAAGTTAGTGCTGCATATAATAAATCTTCATAATAACTGGCCATAATTCTGAATACACAGTGGCTAATAAATAATTGCTATGTTGAACTGAAAACCGGAACAAAATTTTAAAGGAGGTAGTGTGCCCTATTCCTGTTCATTTTCCTTTAGTCCTTTTGTTCTGGCGCCCCATTTGTAGAGCATATCCCCTGCATCCCACGCGTTCCTCACACTAAGCACGAGGCAGCCTGACTGGCTTTGTTTTCCTTTCCTTTCGTCTCTGCTATTGTGAGTGCCTAACAAGGTTAATAGGCTGCTGCTGTAAGTATTAGCATTTGGGATGTAATTATCACATGTGGCTAATCATGCACATGCTGAGAGGCTGGGGAACATGTTGTTTCTAACTGGAGGGAACATCTCAATGGTAGTTTTTGACGAGGACTATTACATGTGTGTACATACACACATATACACAGTGCAGTAGCCCACTGCCGAAGAAGACATAGTGGAGATGGAGATAGAGAAAGGGAACGTGCCAACAGAAGGGCTAATTTTTTTTAACATAGCACTTGTATGGGTAACATTAGCTTGTTAACCTCATTTAATAGGGAGGGAAATGAGATTCGAGTGGTTAAATCAAATGTGGAGGCCATGCAGTAACTGGGAGACAGGCCCAGGAAAACAACAGAACAGAGCTGCTAAATTGTTTGTGAAGTGCTTTCTCATGAAACCAAATTTGAAAAATAATCAAATGTTTCTAATTCCCGATGATAACTTTCTCAAAAGCATTTTTAAATGTTTATCAGGATTTCAGATGTCCACACACAGTATAAGCTGCTTTTTCCCCTGGAGCATCCGCCATGTACAGATGTGGAGACTCTCCCTTGCCAGCAGATTTGTAAACCAGTTTGTACCATCTTAACAATAACAATGACAACAATATTTTTGAACACTGACCACGGAAAATGAACTATTTCCTTGAAAGTGCCTGAAATGATGCTTGGCACATTGTTACTGACTTGGGCTAAAATCAGTTCATGCTGTTACCTCACTGATGTGTTGTTTTTGAATAGGTTATTTGGGCTAGTTTCAGTAATTTTCAAGTAGCCTATTTTATCTTTCCTAGCCCACCTATGATTGGAAAAGACACAGTGATTTTTACCATAGACATTTTCACCATAAAGCTGAAAGAAAGAAAAAGAGGGGTGAGGAAAGAATTTCTTGAAGTAAAATTATACAGCAGAAACCCATATACCCATTACCTAGATTCTTCAGTTGTTATATTTTGCTCCATTCCTGTCATGGACTGAATGTATGTATCCTCCCCAAATTCATATATTAAAGCCCTGATTCCCAATGTGATGGTATTTGGATGAGAGACCTTTGGGAGGTAACTGGGTCATGAGGGCACCCCTCATGAATGGGATTAGTGTGCTTATAAGAAGAAACATGAGAGAGATGATTTCTCTTCCACATGTGAGGACACAGCAAGGTGTCTGTCTGCAAACCAGAGGGTTCTCACCAGGAATCCAATCAACTGCCACCTTGATCTTGGACCTCCCAGCCTCCAGAACTGTGAGAAATGAATTTCTGTGGTTTAAGCCGCCCAGTCTATGGTATTTTTGTTGTAGCCTGAGCAGAGTTTGCTTTCTCACATATCTATGCATCTATCTGTCCATCAATCCATCTTAACTGTAGTCATCATTGGTCTTCATGCCTAAGCATTTCAGCATGCATTTCATTAACTAGAGTTCAATTTTTTATTATTCTTGTCCATTTTAAGGTAAAGTTCACATAAGGTGAAATGCACGAAACCTAGTAACATTTGTAAATTTTGACAAAGGCAAACATCCATTTAATTCACACTCTTATCAAAATATAGAATATGTCCCCAGAATACTCATGTCCCTGCTCAGTCCATCCTGACATCAATACCAAACCTGAGGCAACCCTCTTCTGTTTTTTTTTTTCCCCAGTATAGATGAGTTTTACCTATTTTAGAACTTGATACAAATGGAATCATGGAGTAGGTATATCAGTATGTTTGGAGGTTCATCCATGTTGTTGAATGCCTCAATTAATTCCATTCCTCTTTTTTTGCTGAATAGTATTCCACTATAGAAAAATATCTTAATTAGTTTTTTAATTCATGAGACATAGGGCTCTTGGTAATTTTTTCCATTATGAATAAAGCTGCTCTGAATGTTCTTGTGCAGGGCTTTTTTTTTTTTTTGGACTTACGGATACATGTTAAAGAATAAACTGCCATATTTAAGTGCATGTTCTTTTTTTGTTGTATAAGAGATTGCCAGGCATTTCTCCAAAGTGGGTGTTCCATTTTACACTTCTCCCACATACTGTTCACATCCTCACCAACATTTGGTGGGATCAGCCTTTTTAGTTTTAGCCATTCTGTGGCATGTCATGGAGACTCATATCCCTAAGAAGGCTTCCACCAGCTCCTGCCCATCAGAGCAAAACTGCCTCTCACAGAACCCTCTCTCTCCCAAGGATTTACCTCAGAAGTTTGGGGAGAGAAGCTTACGTTTTGGTGGCTTTTTTCTTCTAAGACTCCAACTGAGGATAGGAACTTCATCTACTATTTGTCTAGCTCTCCTCTATCTTGCTTGGGAAGAAAAGTTTAAAGCTTCAGAATAGTCATCTGACTGGATCAAATTGACAAGTTCAAAGTTATCTTTTGTTTCATGATATCTTTTGAGGCAAAAGAGTCTCACTTCTAATCTGCAGCCTCTCTGTTTCTAGCAATATTTAGAACCTTCAATATTTTTGAGAAGATAAATTCCCAGTATTCAAGTTCAACCTTTTTTCCTTTGGGCTTCCCTAAGGACCATTCTTCACATGACCCTGTGAAGGTGGGACTGATGGCCCCTCTTTACAGAGGTGGGAACTACACCTGAGCCAAGAGTCTCAAGCCCAGGCTCTCTGACCCTCGCACACACAGGTTCCTGCAGGAGCCTCTCCCCCGGTGGGTGGCTCCCTCCTGGCGGACGCTGAAGCAAGCCTCTGGCCCTCATCCTTTCTCTCTCATTCTCTTCCATGTGGAAACTAAAAGTGTATCGTAAGCTTGCCTGCTAAGTCAAAGCCGGGCTCATGGCATCACAAAGTGAGACAACGAAGAACTCATGCTGTCAACCTCTAAAGCCCTTCAAAGTACCTCAAGGTCCCTTTTAGAATCTCCACAAAGGAACCTTCTATTTTCTCAAGCCCTCCTAATTTAACTGGCTGTTCCTAAAGGATCAGCCTTCTACATAAACAAAAAACTTTTGTCTTCACTGCTGGGCTTCTGGTTTAATGAAGAGCAGCATAGCAACATTGTCTTCTATTACCTTGGTTGCAAAGATACGGCCTGTCAGTTACATTTAAATTAAATCGCAACACTTATGTCTATGAAAAATCATGTAGTAAATGCCAAATTGATTTAAACTTCTGGAATAAAATCAATTTCTTAAGTAGGACTTTTTTCTATTCAATATTAGATTTATTCAATCCTAGGTTTACATATTTGTTCCAAGAATTTCCTCTTTGGTATATTTTCTCTTATATAGAAATGTGTAAAGATACATTAGTACCATCCTTAGCTTTATATATGGTATCCCAACCTGAACTTAGGCATTATTATGACTCCATTTTATAGAGGAGGAAACTGAGATCCAGAAAAGATTAGTAACTCATAGCTAGTATGTGGCAGAGCTTGAATTCACACTTCAGTTGGTCAGCCTCCAGCTGATGCTTTCTTATTCACTACACCATCCTTCTCTCCTGCATTGCCTGCTACCACCCAGCACACAGATTAAAGCTCCCCAGCTTGGACTGGAATAGGTCAGGACTGTGTGGTCCACTTCCCCATCATTCTCTGCAGCTCCACCATGTTCTTCCCAGAAAATTGGTCAGATCTCATTGCATCTCAGGAGGACAGGGCAAAGGGGCTGGCAAAAGCTCTGAAAGCAGTAAATCTAGATCTTTAGTAAATGCAGAGCTAGTTTAAAAAACAAAGCTGCATCTAGCAAAGAGACTCTATCTGCACAATTAATAATCAGCACCTATTATGCATTTTAAATAGCTCTCAACCTGGTCCTGAGCATTGGCAGAGAACACGGCTCGTGCACCTGGCTTCTCCTGTTACCCACAGTGCTCAGCTTTCCTTGCTAACTTGCTCCAGTGGCTCTAACCCCAAGTGACTAACAAGTGACCACCAAACAGAGACTTTGTGAGCTGCAGCACAGTGAAAGACTAAGAGCCCAGATTTGGGGACTGTTCTGACTTTTCTCTACCAGCTCAGCTGGCTTTTCACCTGCTGCTGACCCCATTGACACTCTCAGCCTACTGCATTGCTTCTGGCTGCATCTTTATTTCCGTAAGATCCGGGAGCTTGTGGTGGACAGGCGCACTTGCCCTCCACTCTATCCACTTCTGGTTTACCTTCCTGTACTTGAAAGGCTAGACATTCAACAACATTTTTCAGACTCTCTTGCAGCTAGAATTCTAGATAAAAATTAGGTTCCTCTGATTAGATGTACTTACATGGGATTCAGAAGGTAGAAGTGAGGCAGACACCATCTTCCTGACCCTTTTAAAGCTGTCTTTGCTGACAGGCAAGATCACTACAGGTGAGCTAATTTGTTAGCAGCCTTATTCCAATGCTCAATCTCAGACTTCTTGGGCATTAAGAAGTGATTCAAGCAGTTGGTAGCCACAGCATTTTTATTCTTGCTTCCTGAATCTTTGGACTGCAGCTCTGGGAGTGTGTCTTGGGCCCCTTTCTAGTGGTGATCCCAGAGTGCTGGCTCCCCGGGTAAGTCCAGCCACAGCTTTTCCTCCTCCATTTCTTATACATTCCTTGTATGCTCACTAAGTGTTAGGCACTATGCTAAATGTTTTCCATAAATCATTTTATTTAAAGCCCCAAAATACCTCATGAAGAAGCTACTATTAATATCCCTTTGTCCCAGATGAATCTACTGAGATTCATAAAAGAAAGGTAAATTGTACAGGTTCACAGCAAAGCTAGTGGGTAAGCAGGTGGAGATGGAATTTGATCCCAGATCGGCCTCACCCCAACGCCTATGTTCTCCCTCTTTAAAGGGGCTGGGATCTATTAGCAGATTTTAATTGCCCATACACACTGTGTTCCTGAAAAGACATTATTCTTTTCCTTTTAACAATATACATGTAGTGGCCAGCCAATTCTGCATCAGGATGCATCCAGGTATTGAAGTAGTCTTCAATCTAATTAAACAGAAAGGTACTTTAAAAATCCAGAAGTATCATTTTATAAAAACTTGTCTCAGTCACACCAAGATCATTTTTATTATAAAAGTTAAAGAATTAACATGAAAGCAGACACAGCCTCCTACTTGCCCCTGGAAGAATGAGAGTTGGGGTACAGACATCAACTTACCAGGCACTCCGTTAACAGCGAGGTTTCAGAAATGGCTGCCTTTGATCATTTCCATAGATAATTGCCCAATTGTGGCACCTTACGACAGGCCCACCAACAGCTCTGGCGCCCCTCCATAAGCCAGTGACTGTGTGGGTGAAGCACTGTGACTGTGAGAGACTGCAGATGGGCTGAGCTGAGACTCTCCACTCTGGAGGGGAACAAAACAAAGAATCCATTGGCCCACACTGCACTACTCTCCCTGACAAAAGCCGACGTTGTGTTTGGTGAAATTGTGGCCCAATCTCAATGGCTGCCAAAGATTACTAACAGCGCACTTGGTGTGAATGATAATGGGCCTGTGGAGCGCAGTCATGGATGAGAACCCCTGCATTACTAGCTGACATATTTGTTTCAAGAGTTGTCTCCGTTCAGTATTTCCTAAGATGAAACAGACAAAGATGTTATTACTAGCGTAAATCAAACCCTCTAAGAAACATGGAGAGCTAATAATACATTTAATATAGACCAAATTTCCCTCCTGTGTAATTTGTGCTCAAATGTTTCTATGGAATCCCCATCCACTCCAGGCATGAGCTGTGTTTTTGTTCTCTGCAGCCAGCTTCTTGATGAATGCAGCCATACAGGAGGCATTGTGTCCTCACTAGAAAAGACAGGGCCACTAGCCATCTACTACCGCATAGAACATTTGGCCCCTAGCTCTGCTTTATAGGGTTGTTAAGAGTATGCCAGATGCTACATTTTTCCTCCTAAGGAAATCAAGCACATTGAAAATGAGTACTTTTACAGCTATTTGATAAGGAAGCTGATGCATGGACTATGGATCTCAGAGACCTTGCAGGCACCAGCTGAGCAGGGAAGAGACACACATTGTTATATTTATTCACACACGTGCTTCTCCAGAGCACCTACCTTAATATACTAGACACATTAGGACGAGGAGGATAGAATAGATCAGGATGTTGACTCTCATTCAAGAAGCTCTAGAAGGAATTGGCCGGCCAGCCTCCCAGAGCCACCACCTACACCACCAGAAAGAAGTACATCAGACTTTGTCCAAACCTTTCCTCTCAACCTCTGAAATCATTTCCTATAATCTCTTATCAGGAACCCCAATATATAAATGTATTAAAAGGAATGAAATATTCTTCACTTCTGTAGGAAAGTATCCTGTTTACCAAGCTGTGGACATCTCTGTGGAGCTTAGGACCTTGATGGAATACACTTTGTAAAATATAAGACTAGTTGGTTTTGATAGGTGGCTTAGAGCCCCTGCTATCTGGGTGATGACAGTACAACAATGAAATATCTGCTTGGTTTTGGGTGAGGATCACCTCCTCCCCTGCACTTCTACAGAAGCATCTTCTGTGACAACTATTACTGCTTAGCATGCTATTCCCATCAAATGCTGAATCCTTTTAAATCACTCAGTCTAAGTGCATAGCCCAATGCCTGCATATAATTCTGCTCAACAAATACCTGGTGGATGGAAGAATTTTTACTTACAAAGTCGTTTCACACTGGCTCAGTTTCCCTACTCAGCTCTGTGCTCCCAGCACATAGCACAGGACCAGGCACAGAGAAATGGGTGTGATCACAGCTATTCTCATACTTTATTGTGCAGATTCCTTTTGACCTCCTGTAGTTTCTGTTTTCCATGATTTCAGATATACGTTACTCAAAACTTGAGAAAAAAAGGGGGATTTGAGCAGCAATCAGACAAGATCTGGCTTACATTTTAAAGGGCTCATTTGGGCCCCCATGTTGGGGATGGTCTGTGAGGGGGCAAAGGCAGAAGCAGAGAGACCACAGGGAGGCTGTTTCAGTGATTTGGTAGAGTCACATTCTGGGAGTCTTTTGAAGCAGAGCTGATAGGATTTCAGTGGAAAGGGGAGAAGGCACAAATGACTTAAAAAGATTTTTCAGGAGCAACTAAAGGATGAGACTGCCTTTATCCAAGATGGGAAGACTGCAGATAGGAAGGCAAAAATCAGGATTTTGAATCTGGAGCTACTAATCTTGAGACATGTATCAAAAAGTTAAGTGGCTGGGTCTCCCACCATTGCACTCTGGCCTTTTTGGCCCCTTTCCTCCCCATCAGAACTACACGCTCAGGCCCACCTCCTGTGTCTGCTGGTGCCACTCCCTCTGGCTGGAGTCCTTGTCCTCCACGTGCCACCAGTCTTGATCTCTTGATGCCTTGAGTCTGTGTCTTATCACCAACTCAAAGAAACTTTCTCCAAACCTTCTAACCGAGCAGCAGCCTCTGTCATTCTCCCTCCCCTTGCCTCACTGGTGCGCCACTGCCGCCCTCCTCCCCCAGGCTGTAAGCTCCCTGGGGTGGACACAACCCCCTGCATCCCATTTGGCTGTACAGTAACTGACATATAAGAAGCACTCAGTAAACTTTCCTGAATGGTTGACTGACTGGCCCAGTGGCCCGTGATAGATACCTGATTTTTGCATGTTTTTTTAAAGATGATCATCACACCAGGTGACATGTCACCCATGGCAATTGTGGGTTGCCCATCTAGTAGATAAACAAGGGTGTCATCTTTCCTTGAAACCCCAGGGGGATGCAGAGAATGGGGTACCCAGGAAGAGCTGGTCAGACCCTGTGGAGCTCAGGGCTGCTGTTGAAGCCCACTCAAGCACACCCACTAAGGACCCCACCTTCAACATGCCATCTTTGAGAATCTTCATAATGCATATTGGTGACAGGGCAGGGGAGCTGGTAGGATCACTTAACAGTTAATCGGAAGGCCAAGCCCTCCATTGCACTGCTGCTTTCATTTCCAAAAATGAACAAGGAATACATCCATCAGGTTATAGGGAAGAAGAAAAACCCATTGTACCGTGAAGTACAGATCACGGCTTGTAAGGATGAGGAGAGCCAAATGGAAAATTAAATTAAGGTGTTTGAATTCACAAGCTGAATGTACTAAATTAAAAGCTGACAATCCCAGGTCCTCGAACACACCGCGGCATTAGCAGCACCATTTAACCTACTCACATTGACATTACTTCTTGGCTCGAGAACCAGAGTCACTTTCATTTCCCCTTCTGGTACAGGTGGCTGAGGCAGAACAGCTTCTCCCCCATCATTCTCTCGTGGGTCATCTTGCAGGCAGCGTACAGGCGGAAGCAGGTGGCACAGGCAGCCACGTCTCTGGACTCCAACCTGGTAAAGGTGACCTTCTCCTTGAAGAAGGGGTAGGGTCCTCTCTATATGCTTGTCCTGCCCCTCTGTTTCTTACTGAGCAGCAGCACTACGTGAACTTGCCAGGAGTTGACACCACTTCAGTCTTTATCTGGGAGGCCCTGTGCTCTCACAATGGTTACTGTGAGCTTCTGGCTGGCAGCTCTGTATTCAAAGATGACATCCAGGTCACCACATTTGGAGATGGGCTTCAGGACACTAGATGGCACCTGAAAATTGGCCCAATCCTGTTCCTGTTGCAGACAGAGGAAAGGATTAGGAATGGAAGTGATGATGCCCAATTGCATTTTGGTAAGATGGTACCACACTGTGTTCCTTCAGAACCTCATACTTTTTGAGTGCTACCACATATCCATATACATTAGAAAGGACTGTTTACTAGCTTATCACATTAGATTCTGACTTCTTGTAAGGTACAGTGTCTGGATTATGGTAAGTCTTCATGAATGCCTTTGGAATGAATGAACAAAGCTTATCTATTTTGTGAGGTGTTTTCATATACACTTCTTCAAAAACACAACTGGCCACTATCATTGAAACAAACTGAGACACTAAGTCTAAAATTAGCCAGCTATGCAACTACCAAGAGGTAACTTTTCCTGGATTCTCCACGAGAAATGGCTAAGCCTTGGTAGGTGCTCTACTATGGGCCAGGACATCCTGTGGACAATAATCCAAACAGGGGCCATAGGCAGGTGATCCTTTGGTAGATTTGCTATCTGCATGTGGACTTGAATCACCCTGGGATTCTGATTCAGTAGGACTGGGGTGGGGTCTAAAATTGTGCATTTTTCAGACAGTTGCAAGGATGTTACAGATGGCCTCAAATCACTCTTTGAGTAGCAAGGGTCTAGGAAGGCAGACCCAGCAGCCATTTAGCAAATAGCAGTGCTGGACCTGGGGACAGAACATCTGAGTTGAAATCATAACTCTACCATTGATCAGCTTTTTGACCCAGGACAAATAGACCATCTTCTCCAGTTGAAAAATGAGCATTAAGATGCCTCCTTGATGGAGTACTGTTGTGAGGTTTAAATAGATGTAGAAAAACACCTGGCTCAGAACAGACTCCATAAATATCTATTCCCATCACTGGACTGGTGTTAACTATTTTCAAACATGTCCCCCCTTTATCTTGAAATATTATGCTCAGATAGCAATTCATCTGTAGTCAGGCAGATCTGATGACCTCACTGAGGAAAATGAACTGAACTGCATTTACTGTAATGAACTACCTTCCAAAACACTATAAGGAATTTCAATATAATTTGATTTTTCCTCTAAAGGCATGATTCTTACCCAAAACTAAACTGTTTTGATTCTTATTATAAGATATAATCAGTTATTTATATAATTGCAAATCAAACTTTGCCAATTTAAACTTATTTTAAAAAATAGAATTAAAAAATGCCTCAAAGGTGCACATTCATTGACAAAACTTTTGCAGAGTTCAGGTGAAATTGTGTGCGGTGCTCTGGGAAGAGACACCCTCAGGAATTTCCACGCTAACACTGGCCACGTCTATGATATTGGGCCAGTTATTTACTCCTTCCCACTTTCTATTTTCCTCAATAGCAAAATGGGGATGGTACGTACTTCATAGGGTTGTTGTGAAAAGGCAAGGCTTGACACATGACAGACATCTGATAAATGCCCTCTCTCTGAAGATTCACATTAGTCTGCCAAGAAGATTTAAGCTTCTTGCAAAATAAGGGAAGCTCCTTACATCCTTCCCTCTGAGCTTGCGTTCCTGTGTGTTTCTATTCAGAGAGACTTAGTTTCAAGTGATAAAAGTGGTTGCTATAGAGACTTCTGAATACAACTGACTAGTGTAGATATAATATTAGAAGCAAGTCTCCATGGAGTTAGGCCAACTCAAAAACCAAGTCACGGTCTTCAGTTAAAACTCCCACCTATTTCAGACTACCCTTGATCATCTGTATGTTGCTCACTGGTCCAAAAGTAATAATAATGGCTAACATCTATGAAGTCCTCCTTTATGCCAGGTACCATACTGAACCCTTCAAAGACTGTAAAAGCCCACTCTTACACACTTCAGACCTTCCTGGCCTCACCTCTTCCTCCATCTCCCTCACAGGTACCGCCTGGCACAACCCAACCAAGTCTTACCTCCTGCCTAGGCAGTGTGACTCTCAGTTCCCACCACAGATCTCTCCACTGATGTCAAGGCTTGGAAGGTTACTGAATGCTGCTTGGCACTCATGTATATAAAGTCCAGAGTGTGTGGTGGATTAATGCCCCATGCAGTGAACTTTTCTCCCCAAGATGTCCTCAAGTAGTATACACAGCTTCCCAAGATGGTCCCACAGATGAAGCCAGGAGCCACACTTAGCCATGGCCAACTCGATCATGCCTTCTCACACTGGCTACGCCTTCTCTCCTGCCGCACTCCCCTTGTCCCTCGTTCTTCTTCCCTGGGATTGCACATGCTGACAAAGTAGGCTCTGTTTTTTGGAGACATCCAGCTAAGAAACATTATCTTTTAAAAATATTCACATTGACCCAACAAGGTAGGTATTATAATATCTTCATTTTATGGGGGAGGCTCTGAAAAGCTAAATAACTGACTCCCTGCTTTCAATATCCTATGTCCAGCCAGGACTGTCCAGGATTTACCAGTATTAATGCTCAAAGTCTCACACCTTATGTTGAACCATGACATCTCCCTTCTTCTCCCCAAACCTTTCACCATAGTTATATATGTATAGTAAGTATGTGATGAAGAGGGAATAAAATGGGAGATGGGAACTGGAAACATACACTAGGAATTTCAAATCCTTTTAGGTCCTTGCCTTTAATACTAGTTAATATTTCCTAGTGTTGTCATCAGTTCAATGCCAAGCAAAAATTGTCTTAATTAATGAGTATCTCTCTGCTTATCTATCAGGCCATCTATTCAGATAATTGCTCACTTCACCTGCAGGTTTGTGGTAAAGCCCTAGAGAAGGCTCCTTAATAACCCAGAACCCTGAATAAGACACAGCTCCAGGCAATGGCCAGGCCCTGAATGGGGGAAACTCAAACTGTGTCCCATGAAAACTGGGCTTCATGGTCTCTTCCTGGGTTGACTTGAGAGGAAGATTTGTGAAGGCTGATATTTTCACAGCAGTTAATTATTTCAGCACACTTTACCTATCACCAGGCAACCAGAGGCACTCCTCATGTGGGTACTGCTAATACCACTAATCCATCTGACCTTCCTGCAAGGTAAAAATCTCTTCGTTTCTATCCCCATTTGGCAGATTTTAATTAACTTCTCAAGGCCAACTAGTTAATCAGTGGAAAGCAGAGATGAAAAGTGGGCCACCTGCCTCCCTGTGTGCTCAAAATCTCCAGCCACACTCCTTCCATTGTCTTCCCTGCTAAGCTTGGGTCTGCAGGAAGAAGCTGATGGCTTTTTCCAGCAGAGAGGAGCAGCGCTTGAAAATCCATCAGCCTAACAGGTAGTCACAAGGCATGACTGGTTTCCTTCTGAGGCAAAACAAACGATTCCTTGAGCTCTAATATCCTGGGTTCTTCTTTAAGATGGGAATCTTGTGCTGCACTATCAAAACCCATAGAGGTTGAAAGATTTTTCTATCGACTTGAAAGCCTTTCTGCTTTAGTAAGACAGTGTTGATGTCATTTGTGTGTTCCAAAGTAAACAGACCTGCAGTATGTTCCCAACGCCAGATACACGGGGGAAGACAGGGTTCTTAATACAGCTAAGAGGCAAATAAATCAATTCTTAAGGGGCGAGCTAAGCCTATGAAGCAGGCCGTTGGAGGAACTGCCTCCAAGCTGCATTTAAGGTTCTCCTGCAGAAGCACCAAATTACAGTTTTTGTCTCAAAATAGGGTGTTGAATGGAGCACACAGAGCTATCTGGGCATTTTTGGAGTCTGAGAACATCTAGTGCCCTCAACACCAGTCTTCTGTTAAAGCTCCATGAGGCAGGCAGATGGGAGGTCAGCTGGCAAGAGCAATTCCAAGCCTAAGGGTACAGTTATCAAGGGAGCAGAGTATCAATAGGCAGGTAACACTTCTGTTTTGTTTTTGTGGTGAGAGAGCCAAAAAGAGTATTTTTAAGTGTTAAATATTATTGTGTGGATTGGATACGAATCTTAGCAGTAAACCAACAGGGAAGCAGAATTCTTTTACAAAACTTACAAGGTTAATAGCTTTGGGTGTCTGTATATGAAGGATGTTTTTAACAAGCCATGAACTATGTACCTGAATTACTGTCTCTGGTCCTCAGCAGTGATGCCAACACATGGGCAGGTTTGCACATGTGCCCCCCACCTGATCCTCTCTCTGCACACCCCAGTGTGTGAGCAGTAAGGTTTGGGAATACAATTTTCTGTGATTTTTTTTTCTTCTCCTTGATGGGCATCCAGTGTACATGACAGTTCAGGTCCTAACGAGAAATCCCTCCCATTTATTTTCTCAGTCAAACTGATGGTAACAAAATCCATCCATCCTCCTTCCTCTAGCCCCACAAAGTATATTAAAGTTTTATATACTTATAGGACTTACTTCATCAAACTAATTTCAACACATATATTACATACCACTATATAACATCTCCTAATGTCACAGAATCATAATAGGAGAGATCTAGATAATAAATAAATAAATGCCTGTAAGATAAAACAATGTTTGTAAAATCCTTACCACAGTGCCTGGCACATAGTGATTGCTCAACAAATGGTAGCTTTATTATCATCACCTCTAGCATAACTCTGGATGGTTAGGCATATTCTGTAGTTTAAATTGAAAAAGAAATTTAGAAGAAGCATCTTATACCAGAGATGTATTCTAAAAAGCAAAGTCAATGGCCAGAGGGTCATTACAGACTAATGCTGTCTCCTAGAATTTCAATTCAACTCAATGATAACAAATATACTCAACTTGATGCAAGATCTTCATCAAAATATCTTGTGTAACTGCATTTGAAGAACCATTGTATTTTAGTTCAATTTTCAAATAATTCTTATATCCCAATAATCATAACTCAAGATTTGGGGTGAATAAAAATAGACTTCACTTAATTAAAACCATGCAGGACATAACATCTCTCTAAAGAATTAAAAACTCCTTTACATAAAGATCTTTGGTTTTCAAGGCAGTGTTTCCTTTTTGGAGAAACATTTTCTTGAGGGACAAGGGAGGGTGAGTGGGGAAGGGATAGGGGAGCCAGAACTAGCCAGAGAGCACACAACACAAACAAGGAAAGAACGGAAAGCAAAAAAACTTGCCTCTGGACTCCACATGCAGGAGCTGTCGGTGGCATAAGAATCTTCAAATCCCTGGTTATAAAAGCTGTCTTCGTCTCCAAGCTGCGCGCTGTGGTTTGGTGACTGAGACTGGGGACCACACTGGTCTCTTGGGGAGAGGCACCGTGGTGCCCAGGATCCCCCACCTCACACGGGGACTGCAAGTGGGTAGAGATGGAGTTGTCTTCAGCATAAGATAGAGTTTCAGAATAATTCAGTTGGTTGGCTCCATCCAAACCTAAATTTGCAATAAGAAAATTATTTCATATGTATTATTATTTTACACCTTTTTACCCCGAGAAACTGGGCAGGAGCAACTACACCAATCAGACCTCAAAAACAAAACCCACCAAACAACACCTGCAGAAACATAATTCCATCCATGTGGTAGATAAACTTGGTCCATGTTATCAAAAAGCCAATTATTCGTTCATTATGTGATGGTACAAGAAGGTTTAATACTTTCTAGTGATATGAGTATAAAGGATGTATATTTATGTTAGAAGGATAAAATAAATGCACTAGAATTTTGTTGGAGCTAATGACCACAGACTCTGGGGATGGATCTAGAAAGAACACCAATCCACTACGGCAATATTATGGTCTCCTGACTCTCTCTCTTCCTTCTCTCTGCCACGTTCACCATATTATGTTCTGCTCAAAGGCTTCAGTGGTTTTTCTCAAGTAAAAAGTCATCACTTGATCCATGGGAAGAGCACTAGATGTGGTTTCAGATGATATGGGTTTAAATCGTAACTCTTAATCCTTGTTAAGAACTTGAACATTTGAATTGTCTGTACCTTTGCTTCCTTACCTATAAAACGATGATGAAAGCACCAGAGAGTCACTCATGAACTCATACTCACCTGGCAGCCATCAGGGCTTCCATAAATACTATCTCGTTTACCTGTCTGGCCCAAACTGGCCTCATCTACCCCAGCAAACCCCATTTTCTACTGCCTCCTAACTTGCTGTCACCTATGGTCTCACTGGCTTATGAAAATATCACTTGATTATTTCTGCTTACCTTTGTCTACAAACCTACCCCCATGTCCTTTCCTTCCTGTCCATCTAAAGACTCAGCAACTCCTGAATCTTCCCTGATGCTTTTGGATTCTGTGTTTTTCTCTGGCCTTAGTTTTTCTCTGTTCTCTCACTCTGCTCACCCTTCCTCCCCCTCGCTTCTCAGTTACCCTCAGATTGTGAGGAAAAACTGGCAGGGTCCTCCTCAGCATTAGCCTCACCCTGACTTGCCTTCCACATCCAAAATGCCTTTGTCTTCCGATCTCCTGCCAGAATGAGAGAATGAGAGAGATAGACAGGCTGAGTGAGTGGGATCACAAAGCATATATCACAAATTCATATATGTATCATCTATATCATAAATTCTTATTTATAGACTGTATGGTAGCAATGGTTTCCATGGTTGATCTTAAAGTCTCAGCTAGAACCTAAGTTTCCTGAAGGTGCTAAGGTACATATGCACACTTTTTTGTCTTTACCTATCAGTAGGTTTCACTAAAACCTCAACTAACTTTAAAGACTAAGCAGGTAACAAATATTTGAAGTAGCCAGGTGTGCAGTAATATGGAGTGGTAGTAACTGCAGATTACCAGACCAGATATGACCCACCTACAATAAACATGTAAACTTAAAAATATATTATCACCCTATGCAGACCATATGAAAACATCTTCAGGCAGACCTAGGCCTCAGGGCACAGTGTCAGACTACTGATTTGGGATTTTGCAAAATCATGGCAAGCCACTGAGAAGTTACTCTATCTTCCTTGTTATTCTTACTAATTCAGTTCAGATCCCTTGGAAGCATTTTCATAGGACACCATAACATTTTTACATTGACACTTTCAGTTATTTAGCAAACACATTTAAAAAGGCCATAGAAAAATGACAGAAGAAGGGATAGTCCATATGCAAAGCCCTAAAACATAAAGCAGAATTTCCTTCTAAGGCTCTAATTAGCACATCCATTTCTCACATACATGAACACTAAAATGTCCTATTAAACAGTTGGCCATCCATCAACGTATGTAGCACACAGCAGGATTTCAGCACAAAATCTCACTATGCCAAGAAATTATCCCCATAAAATTGCCTCATGACTTTAACTCCTATAGTGATAATACCTAGATCAGTTATAAGGGAATTTTCAGAAGCTACATTAAGCCTTGAAAAGCTATTCATAACTGAAAAACATAAGATCTATATTAATGTAACAAACCATTTTCCTTGACAGACAAACAAGGGATGAATTAGAAAAGTAAATCGTAGGTACAAGTCAAGTTGCAAGGAGGAGGGAAGGGAAGGGTGATCCACCGTTACAGGCAGTAGTGTTCCCGGGCTTTAAGATCATGTCACCTTAAATGCATGCAGAAACGTAATTGCCAGTTGTTGGAGAAATGGATCCTGGCTTCTTAGAAATTATAGGGAATAATTATGTCACATTAACTGTATTTGTTTTAGCAGAGGAGTTCTTGAGCTTGTTTGGTCCATATCCCACTTTGATGGAGTATAACCTTTTATCCAATTACTTTCTTTTACACTCCCAAACCCCTCCCTTCCACCACCACCCATATACTTTCTTTACCATCTGTGATGGTCAGTTTTATGTGTCAGCTTTGCTAGGCTATAGGCTTCAATTATTCAAGCAAACACTAAGTCAGATGTTGCTGTGAAGGTATTTGTAGACATGATTAAAGCACTTCAGTCTTTTACCTTAAGTAAAGGTGATTATCCTACATACTTGGTCCATTGAAATGCTGTGAGAGAACTGAGGTGTCCCTGAGAAGAAGACATTTCACCTGTGGACTGTAGCTCCATCTCGTGCCTGAGAGTTGCACCCTACCCTTCCCAATAGCCTGTCCTATGGATTTCAGACCTGTGTATCTGTTTCCTAGCCAGCGCCCCCAGTCACATAAGCCAATTCTTTGCAATAAATCTCTTGATATATAGATCACCTTGATAAAGACCTGATGGACATATGTCTTGCCAATGGGTTTTAGCCCCGGGCAAGTTCACTATGGATTCAATGTGACCAAAGAAATTGACAGCAAAACATTCTTTGGGGTGAAAGGGTTTATTACCCAGCTTGTTCTCCAGTGGAGTAGGTCGAGCACTAGCGTCTCTGCCTCAGCCCAGAGCACTGGGCCGAGCTTTCTATATAGCGCAATAATAGCTTATTGCCTAAACATGTGAAGTGGTAGTCTAGCAACAGGCCAGTTACATAAACAGCTGGTTCCAGTTCAGTGAGGATCCCGGCCATAGGAACCCCAACTTCCCCACACTCCACCCCTCCAGGATTCTTGCCTTACAATCTACATGCTTTCAATCTTCCGCAATGGTCCCTGTGCGAGAAAGCTGGAGCACTGTAACCAGATTCCACAATAGCAACAGAAGATATCAACAACTTAGAGATAATAAAAATTAAGATACAGCAAGATTTTGATATAGGTAACAAAAATTATAACAATCCTCAAGCCAGAGGAGGTTCCTAATAACAAAACAAAAAATTATAATAATTCTCAAGCCAGAGGAAGTTCCCAATCTTCAAAGACTTTAGGGGCGATAAGACATATGTTTTAATGACACCAATATAAGCAAATCTTTTCTATCAAGTAGGATGCATGCAAAAGAGTGGTCCTGTGATAGGACTATAAAAGGAAGGGGGTCCCTTCCAGGTCAAGTATACCATACTTTTACTCCTTTCCCCATGGGGGTTACTGAACGGTCTATATATAGTGCTACTGGAGGCACATGCACTGGTCATAATGATAAAACAAAACTCCCTGTTAAGATGCTCCTTCTTTCTGGCCTTTCAGGATACACTACTGTGACCTTTGGTGGCCTCTCTACTGCTATTCCAGGAATACACAGGAGGCCAGCTTCCAGGCCTTGTCCCCAAGGTACCAGGAGAGCCAGCCATCATTCGTCATGTGTCGAAAGGTCCAAGGCCACGTCCACTCAATGGAGTCTCCGGGGTTCAGTGCAGTTGGTGCTGGCAGCAAGATGTTATTCTGGTGGCTGAACCTCAGCTTCAGTGATTCTCCCTTGGTATGTACTTGCAGTTGTACAGGGAGGCAGCCATTTGTGTTAGCATGTCTACGGGGCTCAGGGCTCCCTTTCAGGATCTCTTATTCAAACGCCGTAGCACGGTCCATAAGTGGACTGACCATCCACAGACTATTGGTATCTGACTTTAGTCCAGATTCTCATTGCTTCAGCCTCTCCTAAGTCTGCTACTGTACGTGTCACCTCACTTATGGGATGCCCTAAGTGAGGGAAAAGAATGGCCACTAGAGACCCAAAGAGGGATGTAGGAGCCATTTGAAGTACAATATTTCTCATCCCAGTAGTGCAAATCTCTTCATCTGGGCCATAATTCTCTGGACTACAGATGGCACTTCTTATGCCTAGCATTTGTAACACCTTTTGGAGTTCAGTATATGTCTGCCATCTAACAGAAGAGGATGGTAGATCACCCGGATTGGGCCACCGAGCATGAAGTGCAGCCATAAGCCAAGCGAGGAAGGAGTGACTCCCTGGGGTCTGATGTGCATTTTGTAATTGCTGCCCCAAGGCAGGCTGCACTGTCAGGGAAGACAGTTTTCCCATCTCTGATCCCGACAGGACAATTCCATCCACCCCCAAGTCCCACAGATGCAGGAGCCAAGCTGATATTGACTCCAAGGGCTTCTGCTTAAACCGGGAGCCCAAATCCACCAGCTCAGCCTGAGTATAGGGGCAGAGCACAGAGTGTTCCACGACCTGGGGAGGGGGCTCCTCCTCTCCTTGGGGAACTTTCAGCTGCTGGGTCTTTATTTTCTTTACAAACACTGGGTGTGTTTTCAATACAGGAGGGGTCAGTGCCTCCTGCACCACCCCTTCATCCTTCTCCAGCTCCTCCATTTCCGGGGCTGAGGGCACCTTCCTCTCCCCTCCCCTGAGTGCCTCCTCTGCTACAGCCTTTACCTTTTCTACTGTGCCTCACAGCAATGCCAGCTCAGTCTTCAGAAAGTCTCTTACCTTCACCTCAATGCTTTGCAACTGACATTCTCGTGCCACCTCCACCTGTGCTTCCCTCAGGAGTTTGTCTTTTTCCTTGATGGCCTCTTCCTCTTTCAGAACACCTGGCAGCACTACCATCTTTCTGGTAAGGAATTGTTTACCTCTCCAGTGGCACCTTGCTGCCAGCATTCTTGTGCTGCCTCTTCTCACATCAAGGCCATTTCCTTCCTCAGGGAATCCACAGAAGTTTGCAGCTCACATTCTTGTGCCACCATTTCTTGGGTCTCTTCTGTAGACCTTTTTAATACTGTGAGAAGCAGCCAACCCACAGTCCCTGCTGCCTCTCAGGCACTCTGTTTCTCAAAGGATCTGCTTACTATACCAAGGGCCACCCCTACTGCCTAGATGTCACCTCCACTTGCCTCAGTCCTGAGGTGGGGCCAGTCCTCTAGGAGGCAAGCCACCTTAGACCACATACCCATTGAGGGATGATCCACTGTCTCCCCATTCACAGGGGCAGCCTGCTGAAGCACCCATCCCATAAGGGCAGCCTGTCTTTTTCCTTGGTCAACAATGAATCCTGCTGACTATGCCAGTTGTCTTGCCAATGGGTTTCAGCCCCGGACAAGTACACTATGGATTCAATGTGACCAAAGAAATTGACAGCAAAACGTTCTTTGGGATAAAAGGGTTCATTACCCGGCTTGTTCTCCCGGGTAGGTCGAGCAATAGCGTCTCTGCCTCTGCCTAGAGCACTGTGCCAAGCTCTCTATATAGCGCAATAATAGCTTATTGCCTAAAGGTGTGGAAGTGGTAGCCTAGCAACAGGTCAGTTACATCATCAGGTGGTTCCAGTTCAGTGAGGATCCTGGCCATAGGAACCCCAACCTCCCCACAACAAACCATCCCAAACAAAACTGAGCACAGATTCTGGAGACAATTGAGCTGTCTGATATGACCCCAGGAAGGTGACATCTAACTTTTATTAAACACCTAAGAACTAAATATTTCACATGCAAAAGTAAGGTTTTGCTCAAAAATAAAAACAAATACAATAATCTAAGAGCCCCACTCAGTGGACTATTATTCTGCAGCCCACCTAAAGAGCTGATGCACAGCCTAGGATCCAGGTCACTTAGCCCAAACCCCCTTTGACATTATCAGGAACACAGTGACAATTAATGTACAACAACCCTAAATCAGATATGTGTGGCGAAAGAGAACTTGCCCAGAATATGAAGATCACATTGTCTTGGTTCTAAACCTCACCATTAAACCTACAATGAAGGCTCTCACTTAAGATGAAGCATGAGACAACCTACCAAAAACTAATTCACAGCTAAGATTTTACTTGGATTTGGACCTTAAATTTCACTGGTCCAGCATTTTGAATGCATGTTTTAAGTGGGAGAATGGTTTATAGTTCAATTTGATCTTACAAAATCATGTTCAAGGTAGAGCAAAAAATAGCTAAATAGAGAGCAAGGCCAAAAAAGAGTTCTCTCTGTGGTGCATGTTTCAGCTCTTCATTATTCTTTGTTGCTGAAACCTATTCCCTGATCTAAAGATGAACAAAAAAAAAAAATGACACAGAAAAAAAATATCAAGCAATAAAAATCACATTAACATTTCCATGGCATTTGATAACCTAAAATTTAGCATGCAGTTATTCATTCCTAAGAAAATCTTGCTGATTTTATTAAGATCTACAGGGAATTCACTCACTGTGCTGGACTTTTTCTTCTATTCAATACAGAAAATTTTACCTTTTCCATCATTGTTTGTCAAAAAAAAAATTCAGATTCACCAGCTATGACTGGTGCTAATTCCAGGAAGGGTCAGGATTAGAGTGGTTGTCAGAACTCTCGGAACAATGGTTTGAATAAATCAGAAACTAGATGCTTGGGCTTCTGGGAAATGGGGCCATTAGCTTTAGACTCAAAGCTACTCCTAGAGAATCAACTGCTATTAACTTTCATTAGCTAACATTTTCCCTGTCAATGGAGAGAGGAATGCTGTGATCTAATGTCAGAGAGAGAAAAGCAGGAGAGGGTATGAGGAAATGACAGAGGGTCAATAGCTACTGATACTAGGCTTGGTTACATAAGACATTTATTTCTTGGCTTACCTTGGGCTAAAAAGAACAGCAATAAAATGTTATGTTGGCCTAGATCAATAAGTAAAATTCCATGGATAGCAAATTATTACATTCCTGCTGAAAAATAAGGTTCTTTTTGCTAATTCTCCTTTTCTTTTCTTTGTTCTTTTTCTGCCTACTTCATCCACATCGTCAGAAATTTCTTCTTTTATTTTCTCTCAGTTTTTGCCATCTCCTTTTTTTTCTCTTTTTACTGCTGAGTGTTGAAAGACATGGGAGATGTACAACTCTGCCCCCATTGGTGGGATAGATCACTCACCCAGAGGAAAGAGGGAACAGACTGGAGAACTCAGGTCACTTAGACAAGGTCTCTAAGGTGGGCGGCATGACATTTTCTCTAGCTTTTTACCAAAACACTTCACAGACCCTTCCCTGTTCCAATGTCCTGTGCCTATTCAAATTCTGGGAGTAAAGGAGTTAGAGAGACACCTGACCTTCGCAAGGAAAAGCACTGGGAAATATTGTACCGTTCTTCTTTCAAAGTTATTTTGTACAAGTGGTAGGGAGGGAGGAGGACTCTTAACAAGCCCTGCCCACCATCGCAAGTCACAAACTGTGCTTCCTCTGTGTCCTCCCCTCCTCTTTGCGAAAGGTACTTACTCTGAAGATGCTGGAGGATGCAGAAGCCCTTGCTTGTGCCCATTAGCTCTCATGTGGGTCTGGGGGTCCAGAAACTACAGGGAATGGGAGACAGTGTGCAGAGCATGTGTTGTTTAAAGAAGGTTATTCTACATTACTGTAAGACATATTTTTATCTGGAAGTTAAAACATACCTATCTGTTTAATAATACAAACTTCAAAGGAAAGGCTTTAAAAATCTTCTGAGGTTATACAGATATATGGAAAACAGACTCTACAATTCCAAATGGGATAAAAGGCACAGAATCTCAATGTCAGCAGACAAGTATACGAACTTTTTCCACTTAGCAGGAGAGAAGAAGATTTTTATAAAGCTTGACAAATAACGTTCTAGTCATTAGCATTTCAAAATGTACAAAACAAGAACCTACAAGGAAGGGAGAGGGTCCACAAATCAGGGGTCAAAACTTGGGTACTTTTGAGCTCTTCTTCCCCAGGACTGCTCTCTGCAAGGTTTGAAATAATCTCTGGGTCTTGCACCATTTTCTTTTCCTCTCTAGACTCTGAGGTACAAGTGCAGGGACTGGGTGAGTCAAAAAAAAATCCTTACCATTGGCCGTCCCTGGTCTAGAGAAAGGAAGGGTTTGATGCAAAGAATCCCTTCACAGGCTGACACTTCTGTGCCATCACCTTCATGGGTAGACTGCAAGTGGTGTAATTTTGATTTCTGCTCCAATCCTGTCTGCTTTTCTTTCTCAGAAGCTCCTGAACGGAAACTCTGGGACCAGGGCACAGATATCTCAAATTGTTTGACCACCTCCTCATCACTGCCACATGTACACAACTTTTCATCACCTCCGAAGCTGTCAACTGGGAGCAAACAAGAGCTATGAGTCTCCTGTGAGGCCCACAAAAATCCAGAGATAGACAATTTGGTGAGATAGAAGAACATGGATGATTAGTCTAGATAAAGCAGACCCAAACTGGATTTAAAGCCTTTGAAACAAAAATTTGAGTCCAAATGCATAAAAAAGGAAAGGAAGGCTCAAGAGGGTAATTAGAACATATGGCTAGAACCCAGAAGAAAACACTGGCACACCCCATAGGCAACATACTGAGCCCTCATTGAACCAGGCAGCTCTGCTGATTTGTTATGTTGCAAACATGTGCTCATAACCAGAGACAGGACAGTTACCTGTGCATCTGCTCATTTGCATTCTAGTCAATGATAGTGGAAAATATGCTCTTTGCCTCATCACAGTTATTAAACACACAGAGCCAAGCCCTGTCTCAGAGAAGAGGTATTTGCAACTAATATCTTCCAAAAGCACCCTCATGTTGAAGAGACACCCACATTTTCTGTGTGTGTGTGCGTGTGTGTGTGTTTAAAAAAATGTCTGTACTAGAAATAGTCTGGTGCCTTTCTCAGCAGCAACAGTCCAATGCCAACACCCTCTGAATTATTTGCACCACTTTCACTACCCCAGCACAGCGGTCCTCTCAGTTTCCTCAATGTGGCAGGATGGTTCCTGCCTTTGGATTCTATGCCTTTGTTGTTCTTTCTGCCTGGGAGCCCCCTCGCCGAGGTGTTTACCTAGCTGGCTCCTCTCCCAATTCAGGTGTCAGCTCCACAGTCACTTCACCCTGAGCACTCCCAATCTGTCTTAAGCATCTCCCTTCATAACATTTGTCATCGTTTATTCTCTCCCCCAAAATGTCCATGAAAACAATAACATCACCTGTTTCATTAATTGATGTCTCCCCATTATGTCAAACAATGTCTGTTGCATAGTAAGTGCTTAATGGACACTTGTTAAGTGTTGAGTAAATTTCATGAATACCCAGTGTTTTCTTCCAAGCATGAGCACCCCCACCCCTACCCCTGCCCACACACATGGTTCTCTGTGCCAAGAATACTCTTCTCCAGTTCCCAGCTAGAATAGTCAAGAATCTAGCTCATCATTCAGGTCTCAGCATAAATATCACTTCTTCCATAAAGGCTTACTTGACCCCTTAAATCAGGCTCAGGGCTTCTTCCTTGTGCTGTGAAATAGTTCTGTCCTCCCCTGTCAGTGATCCTTAGGGCACTGTGGCAGAATTACCTATCTAATCGCCAACCATTTACCCAACCTATACCCACCATGTGGATAAAGGGCACATCAGACCACCCACTTCTATATCCTTCCAGGCCCAATCTCATCTCCGTGCCAGGCACATGGCAGACTATTCTATAAATATTTACTGAATGTGAATTAGAAACAATATAAATAATGGGGAAATATTTTTTAAAGATTCTCTCCTTCCATCCAAAAGCCACACAGTGATTCTGGGGAAGAATATGGTTGTTAATTCACAGATGGGAACTGGAACTTCTAATTCAGAAGCTAAGAAGAAATTTAAAAGTTGTATTTTAAGTGAAGTAAAATACTTTAAATATCAGCTTGCTTAAAATATTTATCCTCTAGTTTATTTAAGAGCTGACATTCCTAGGTTATTTGTAACACAGATAATAATAAAAAACACTTTGTGAATGCTTTTTATGTGCCAGGAACTGTCCTAAGTGCCTTACACATAATACCTCATTTGATCCATGTAAAATACTTACTATCATTCCCATTTTCCAAGTAATAAAATTGAGGCAGAGAGATCTACAACTAACTGAAGATCAAACTGTAAATGAGGGGTTTGAATCAAGGCAGTCCATCTCTAAAAGCCACGTTTCTAATCACTATGCTGGAGAACCAGAAAGAGCTGGTAGAAAGAGCCTTTATTCTACATACTCAGATTAACTAGCTGAGTCCCTGTGGCCCAGCCTCTTAACCTCTCTGGCCCTGTTATATCATTTGTGCATCACTTCTAATATCTGGGACATTTCCTAGGTCATTTATAGATCTAAATTCTCCAACTCCAAACTTCCTACCCAATAGGCATCAGCATTTGATCTGTTTCTGTCTTTTATGGAGCAGCTGATCCAAAAATGCAGTAACACATCATTGTCAGCTCACTCAATTCTATTGACTGTGAGCAGCACCATGACAGGAGCTGAGAAGCTAAGTGTCAGAAGAGTATAGATATCCCATTAATACTCCAATACCATCTCAACCGAAAACCATCACAATGGGCAGTTTTCTTGTGTCTCAATGTGCTGGGCATAGCACGCTGGTGTGGATGGACTGTCACACATGGGAGAGACCCAGAGGCCAACAGGAGCAAAATTGAACTCCCTCCACCTTTAGAGTATAGGACCAGCTAAGCATCTGGGAAGGAGTCAGGGGACATGTACATGGAAGGGGTGGTTGGATCAGACATAGAAGCTCTTTCCAACTCTAAGTTTCTATTCTATTTGTATTAATCCCATTTTTAAAACTTTAAGTCATAAGTTTTCAATTTCAAATTGAGTTAGTCCATGGATATTTCTCCATCTATATAATCAGTAATTAGAATTCAATAGTTTACTTACATGTGGTCCTTGATTTTTTCCAGTGTGTCACTGGTCATCCACAGAGCAAAGATTCTCCTCACTTGCTATGATAATCATAATGGTAATTATGACACTTCCCATTTACTAAATATGTACTATATGCCAGACACTTTCTTCAGATGTTGAATGTATTATCCCATTTAATCATCACAGAAATACTATGATGTAGGGATTATTAACACTCTTCTCATTGCAGAGATAGGAAACAGAAGCACAGAAAAGTCAAATAACTTTCCCTAGGTTACAAGTCAGCAGAGTAACAAAGCTAGGACTTGAACACAAAATCCTTGATTTTAGCCACTGTGTGAGTTATCAGACATTGCATCAGGATGCTAGAGCCATATCTAGCTTACTTCTCAGAGTGAGGTGAGAGGGGGCTCTGCCACTTTCACCCAGAAAACTGCCAGGACATTTCTTCCTTTGTGAGGAGGGAGAGCACACAGGCCGGCTGCAGGACGACTGGCCTAGTGCTCCTCACGGGGTTAGAAATACACCTGCACCTGCTATTCTAAGCTTCACTCCCCAAGGGTCTCAGGGAACTCTCTGCAGAGGAAACCTGCTGTTCCTCCTAAAAACCACTGAGCAGCAATAGAAGTTAATAGTGGTACTATTACAAGAATGAAAGCGATCCCATATACAGCATTTATCATGTGCCAATCACTGTTCTAGAATTTTACACAATTTGACTTATTTACTCCTCACACTAACCCAATGAAATTGATATTTTATCATCTCTATTCTGTGGATGGGGAAACTGAGGCATAGTGAGGCTGTTAATTTGCCACAGTCATTACAGTTAATAAATAGCTGAACCAAGGTTCCACCCAGGCTGTCTTGCTCCAAAGTCAATGTCATTAATGACCACATTATGCTTCCTCTACCATTTCTTGCCCCAAGGCAAAGACTTCTTAAATACTGATCAAAATCAACACAACTATGTTTATCAGTAAGAAGATGAAATCATATAGGTTGGGCTAGAAAGTATTTGCATGAGCATCTGTTTGTTCCCTCATTTTCACAAAAGAAACCAAAACCCAAAGAGGCAAGATGATTCGCCCATGGTTACACCTGGCTATGAGCAAATTCAGGGCTCCTGTGTTCTAGTCAATGGTTTTGCCACATGACTTTCCAAGCTTTCTCACCAATGGGTTATATCACAAATTCTAATTTTTACTCATCTTTTTGAATGATCCCAGCTACTTGCCTCATAATGAGTCTATGTCAACAAGTAAACAGTTGACCTAGATTTCATTCAACTTACTTCTTTGAAAAGCACCAGGTCTCATCTAAGTTGTGGCACTTATTTCAGAGAGAGTACTTTCTAAAACACTATATAAATACCAAGTTCAAACCCCTTTCAAGCTAAGTACCTGGGAAACAGCACAGTGGGAATCTGTATCAAAATTTCCACCCCTTCATCCCACTAGCTTGCTAAAATAACAGAAAAAAATTACACAATTACCAGTATATCTGGATACATCTTGAAGTTGAAATTGCTCATTTCACTCAGTCATGGAACACAGAGAGACCTTAAGTATCATGTAAATATCCACCAACAAAAAGAAGTCAGACTCTTCTGTGATCTTTCTTATGCATGGCCTTCAGCTTCATCCCCTTGTGCACACACATTCAAGGTGCTACTGGGGGCTTCTTGCACTGGCAGGAAGTATATGACCTTGACAGGCAGAGAGAGCCATCTATAGATGCACCAATATCAAATCCCTACTCCAGTTAAGTGAGAATGTCCCTCCTTCTTATTTTTAATTAATTCTTTTTTTTAGTTTAAGTAAGGAGGGGCGCAGGAAATGCCATCTCCATTTTCCACATTGAAGAGACAGGAAGATGGAACCCCAGTGCCATAGAAACTGCCTGTCAGGTGTGACAGTCAGGCTAGAGTGGTTGAGAGTGCAGAATCTGGAGCTACGTTGTCTGAGTTTGAATCTGAGGTCTTCCAATTGCCAGCTTGAGACCTCAACAAGTTCCTTACTAAATCTTTCTGAACTTATTTTGATATTCTTACTTATTAAGGTTGTTGTGAGTGCTAAATGAACTAAACCATGTAAAGGCACTCAGCACATGCCTGGCATATGATGTGTTCAAAAATCTTAACTACTGTTACTACTATTATTGTCCCTCATGGCAGTAGCCTGAGTGGAAACCCTTTTACATTCAAAGGAGAGACAGTGCCTATTGCAGGGTCTAATTGAAAACTCATCATCAGAGTTGTTGCAGGGGAAGGGTGGTAGAAACAAGGACTGGGACAGAAGAAGATTAAGCTGATAATAAGGGTTGTATTACCTTCCGTACCTCACTATTCTTTTTCCCCAGCCTGTAGGTGAAGTACTCTGTACAAGTTGGCAATGCTGTCTGGATGTGGGCAGTATCCAACACCTGCTTATTTTGTTATTTCTTTTAAGGCAATGAAACCACCAACTGGTGATAGAAGGACGGGATTTCTTAAGCCTGTCTGCTGCTACTATACAGATGGAGAAAGTTTATAAATGATCAGTGCAGCTCCAAGCTTATTAATTCCTTCCCACCCACATGGAGCAATTAGGTGGAGGGAAGTACTGCTCACATTTTAAAGATGGGAAGCAGAGACAGGTGGGGATGGGTTGGGCTCAGTGCTGCAATACCTGGGTGCTACTTTTAGCTACAATTGCAGGAAATCCCTTATATGCCAGATTTCTCAAATCCCCACAGCAAATGTCTGTCCATGACAGCTGTATAAGGATAGAAATAAAAGTGAGTTGGTTAAAGTCAAAAAGTGGTCAGAAGTGATAACTTCTCACTTCAGATCCCAAGAAAATGGCCACATTTCTAGAAGCACAATCCATCCAATTTTGGATTCAGGCAGGATAGGCAAAGATTTTTATAAATTACCCAGCCTTAATTTTTTTTCAGGCAATGCTCTGTGGAGGTCTAGGTTTCCACAAAGGAGCTTGAGCTTCAATGTTACTGTAAAAGTGGAGATGTGGGGGGCTGCCCTGAGCAGGTTGGGCCATACACGCTCAGGGCTCTTTTGTTTTATATGATTCTGTTGGGGAAAGAAGAGGACACTTTTTAAAAGTTTGAAAAACATCAATATAACCAAACACCCTCATCCTGCCGAATAGAAACCAGGCTGAAACTACTTGAGGGACTTACCTATAGTCTATTGCCTAGTAAGTGGCAGATAAAGGATTGGCATCTGGTTCTCCTGTGCACACCTGTTTTGTCATGTTATATCTTGTATGAGATGTTTTGACAACTCCATTTATTATATATAAAAAGATGGCACTTGTAATAGCTAAATATGAGTAAGTTAAATAGAAAACCTTTTATTAAAATTGGTAGCATACACATCACTATATTGGGGAAAAGTAAGTTACAATATCGAGGATTTCAGTTCTGGTAATAGCAGAGTAAGTGAATCAAACTAACTTACTAATAGCAATTGTAAAATTCACACAAATTTTAAACCAACTACTTGAAGGCATAGAGAGTGAACAAAAGTGGGCAGAAACTGGAAGGGATCCAACTTTTCAAGAAGGAAATTTTGCTGGGTGAGATACATGATTCTATGTTTTGCTGGGTGAGATACATGACTCCTAAGCTTTTGAGGCATAGGACATCTAGGGCTTAGGCAGAGATCAGAAGCCTTATTGATTCGATTTGAGGTGTCTGAGTACAGAATTCAGAGTAGTTGGAGCAGTTAGAAACAGAAGGAGAAACTACAGAGAAAGAGCCCTGAAATGCTAGCTGAAACCTGAATGATGAATGCATGGGGAAAACTCCAAGGAACCTAGAAAAACAAACAGTTGGAGGGCTCATATTTTAAGCAAACATTTTGACTGCAGCCTACCTCAGGGGACACTCAGTTGGGAGTTTGAATGTAGCCAAGTTAGAGGAACTTGGTAGATACCCCAGGGTTCCCATTAAAACTATAGAAGTATCAACCTTAGAGGTAAAACTAAAAGTAAAACTGAAACAAACCTAATATAGCAAAGTATAAAACCAATACTCACAAGATCAAAGGAATCAATCAATAATTTAATGATGGGCTAAAACAAAAGGTAACACTCTTTACAGGAAGATGAAAGAATATAATACCTCCATAACATTTCCCCCACAATGTCCAGTGCACAATAAAAAAACTACTAGCCCCAAGGGATTCAAGATGGCCATGTGAGAGGTGAGACAGAGAACTCCTCCCAGAACCACATATAATACAAAAATACAGTTAATACAACAAATCTTAAAAGAGCAACAGGAAAGAAGGCTGCACCAGACTGCATACTCCTAGAGAACAGAGCAGACCTCACAAAACAGGGTAACATACCACAGCCTTGATCCAGCAGGACCCAACCCCCTCCCCAACCCCAGCTCACCAGCAAGAGGAAGAGAAACTGAGCAGGGAGGGGATGGAAGCCTAGGACTGCTGAACATCCAGCCCTGAAGATCTGCTTTGGGAGCATAAACCTACATTGCATGGTACTCTGGAGATTAGTGGGGTTGGAAAGCTAAGACAGGTGAAATACTTGGAGAGACCCAGATTCCAGCTTTTGTGGAAGACAGGGATCCACATCCAGCTGCTCTGGGACAAAGGAAAGGCAGGCAGTCTGAGAAGCTTCCTAGCAGCGAGAGGGCTGCTGAAGGGGCAGGGTTTGCATGGACATTGCTGGTGGGAGAAGGGATAGGTGGACAAGGTTGTTTGCATGTGCTCTGACAAGCAGGTTGGGAACTTTCAGGAGCTTCAAGCGCTCCATCCCCCTGGCTGCCTACTCATCTCTGAGGGCCCCCATGTGATATGCAGCCAGCTGTGCTTTCCTCCTGGCCTGCCTGTACTGGCTTGCAAGCCAGCAGTCCCTGCCCTGGCATCAGGCCAGCCAGAAGGAGGCCCCACCTACAGCAACTACAGACACAAAGCACAGAGGCTTACACCTGTGCAGTCGGCCCACCGGTTCTGACAGTGGAGACAGACACTGCAGCCGGGAAGCAAGAAACAGCTCTTTCCTCCACCCACGCAAGAGCACTGCTCCCCTGTGACCCTCAACATCACTCCAGGGGCTGAGCAGCTACAGAGACTAGAGCTTCTGGGCACTAGACGGCGCCACATACAAATATGAAACATCAAAGGTACATGGTTCAAACAAAAATCTCACAAACACCAGAAAAATGGCCAAATGAAAGTGAACTCACCAATCTTCATGAAAGAGAGTTCAAAATAAAAATCATAAACATGCTCATGGAGGTACAGAAAAATATTCAAGAACTCAGGAACAGAAGGCAGAGCCAAGATGGTGGCATGAGTAGAGCAGCAGAAATCTCCTCCCAAAATCATATATATTTTTGAAAATACAACAAATACAACTCTTCCTAAAAGAGAGACCAGAAGACACAGGACAACAGCCAGACTACATCCACACCTGCGAGAACCCAGCACCTCACAAAGGTAGTAAGATACAAGCCGTAGCCTAGCGGGACCTGAGCGCCCATCACCCCAGCTCCTGGTGCGGATGGCTAGGGTGGTCTATTTAGCAGTCCTGGGCTCCCAGAACGAGCAGTCAGAACGAGTAGAGAGAGGGAGCCCAGGACTGCTAAATAGACCACCCTAGCCATCCGCACCAGAGCGCAGACACACAGTGCGTGCGTGGGGTGCTGGAAACTAGGGAAACAGGACAGTAAGACCTGTGAGCAGGTCCCCATAGCTGGTGCCCCTGGGGCAAAGAAAAGTAAGTGCTTTTTGAAAGTCTTAAAGGGACAGTGACCCCACAGCGGGATGGAAGCATCCCGGGACACTTAGCCCAGCAACTAGGAATCCCCAGAGGCCCATCATGGAGATAAACAGCCTCCCAGCCATTTCCCCTCCAATGCAGCTCCACCATATTGGATCAGCAGCCTGACAGAGGCCACACCGACAGCAACTGCGGAGATAAACTCCACAGCAGCTGGGCAAGAATCAGAAGCCCATTAGCACAAGCCACTAGAGGTCACTGTTCTCCCAGAAGAGGAAGCCCACAAATCGGCAAGAAGGGATGTTCTCCCAGCCATCACACGCGCCAGCTCCGCACAATTATCTCTATCACCGTGAAAAGGCAGACGAATTTGATACAGACCAAAATCACAGAATCAACCCTTGAGAAGGAGATAGACCTAAGGAATCTTCCTGAAAAAGAATTCAAAATAAAGGTCATAACCATGCTGAAGGAACTGCAGAGAAATATGCAAGAGCTAAGGGATGATGTCCAGAGGGAGATTACAGAAATGAAACAATCTCTGGAAGGATTTATAAGTAGAATGGATAAGATGCAAGAGGCCACTGATGGAATAGAAACCAGAGAACAGGAACGTATAGAAACTGACACACAGAGAGATAAAAAGATCTCCAGGAATGAAAGAATACTAAGAGAACTGTGTGACCAATCCAAACAGAAGAATATCCACATTATAGGGGTACCAGAAGAAGAAGAGAGAGAAAACGGGATAGAAAGTGTCTTTTAAGAAATAATGGCTGAAAACTTCCCCAAACTGGGGGAGGAAATAATTGATCAGACCACGGAAGTACACAGAACTCCCAACAGAAGGGACCCAAAGAGGACAACACCAAGACACATAATAATTAAAATGGCAAAGATCAAGGACAAGGACAGAGTTTTAAAGGCAGCTAGAGAGAGGAAAAAAGTCACCTAAAAAGGAAAATCCATCAGGCTATCATCAGACTTCTCAACAGAAACCTTACAGGCCAGAAGAGAATGGCATGATATATTTAATTCAATGAAACAGAAGGGCCTTGAACCAAGAATACTGTATCCAGCACGATTATCATTTAAATATGAAGGAGGGATTAAACAATTCCCAGACAAGCAAAAGTTGAGGGAATTTGCCTCCCACAAACCACCTCTACAAGGTATTTTAGGGGGACTGCTCTAGATGGGAGCACTCCTAAGACTAAATAGATGTCACCAGAGAAAATAAAATCACAGCAAAGAAAGCAGATCAACCAAATACAAACTAAAGGCAAAAAATAAAATCAACTACCTGCAAAAGCAGTTAAAGGAAACACAAAAGAGAACAGAATAAAATGACCAATATATACAGAATGTAGGAGGAGGAATAAGAAGGGAGAGAAATAAGGAATCACCAAACACTGTTTATAACAGGTCAATAAGCGAGTTAAGTTATATAGTAAGACACTAAAGAAGCTAACCTTGAACCTTTGGTAACCACAAATCTAAAGCCTGCAATGGCAATAAGTACATATCTTTCAATAGTCACCCTAAATGTAAATGGACTGAATGCACCAATCAAAAAACACAGAGTAACAGAATGGATAAAAAAACAAGACCCATCTATATGCTGCTTACAAGAAACTCACCTCAAACCCAAAGACATGCACAGACTAAAAGTCAAGGGATAGAAAAACATATTTCAGGCAAACAATATCAAGAAAAAAGCAGGTGTTGCAGTACTAGTGTCAGACAAAATAGACTTCAAAACAAAGAAAGTAACAAGAGATAAAGAAGGACATTACATAATGATAAAGGGCTCAGTCCAACAAGAGGATATAACCATTATAAATATATATGCACACAACACAGGAGCACCAGCATATGTGAAACAAATACTAACAGAACTACAGGATGAAATAGAATGCAATGCATTCATTTTAGGAGACTTCAACACACCACTCACTCCAAAGGATAGATCCACTGGACAGAAAATACGCAAGGACACAGAGGCACTGAACAACACACTAGAACAGATGGACCAAACAGACATCTGTAAAACTCTACATTCAAAAGCAACTGGAAACACATTCTTCTCAAGTGCACATGGAACATTCTCCAGAATAGACCACATACTAGGCCACAAAAAGAGCCTCACTAAATTCCAAAAGATTGAAATTCTACCAACCAACTTTTCAACCACAAAGGTATAAAACTAGAAATAAATTGTACAAAGAAAACAAAAAGGCTCACAAACACATGGAGGCTTAACAACATGCTCCTAAATAATCAATGGATCAATGAACAAATTAAAATAGAGATCAAGCAATATATGGAAACAAATGACAACAACAACAAAAAACCCCAACTATTGTGGGACGCAGCAAAAGCAGTCTTAACAGAAAAGTATATAGTAATCCAGGCATACTTAAAGAAGGAAGAGCAAACCCAAATGAATAGCCTAACATCACAATTATCGAAACTGGAAAAAGAAGAACAAATGAGGCCTAAAGTCAGCAGAAGGAGGGACATAATAAAGATCAGAGAAGAAATAAACAAAATTGAGAAGAATAAAACAATAGCAAAAATCAATGAAACCAAGAGCTGGTTCTTTGAAAAAATAAACAAAATAGATAAGTCTCTAGCCAGACTTATTAAGAGAAAAAGAGAATCAACACACATCAACAGAATCAGAAATGAGAAAGGAAACATCATGACGGACCAAACAGAAATACAAAGAATTATTAGAGACTACTATGAACACCAATATGCTAAAAAGCTGGAAAACCTAGAAGAAATGGACAACTTCCTAGAAAAATACAACCTTCCAAGACTGACAAAGGAAGAAACACAAAATCTAAACAAACCAATTACCAGCAAAGAAACTGAAGGAGTAATCAAAAAACTACCCAAGAAAAAAAACCCTGGGCCAGATGGATTTACCTCAGAATTTTATCAGACATACAGAGAAGATATAATACCCATTTTCCTTAAAGTTTTCCAAAAAATAGAAGAGGAGGGAATACTCCCAAACTCATTCTATGAAGCCAACATCACCCTAATACCAAAACCAGGCAAAGACCCCACCAAAAAAGAAAATTACAGACCAATATCCCTGATGAATGTAGACGCAAAAATACTCAATAAAATATTAGCAAACCGAATTCAAAAGTATATCAAAAGGATCATACCACAACCAAGTGGGATTCATCCCAGGGATGCAAGGATGGTACAACATTCGAATATCCATCAGCATCATCCACCACATAAATAAAAAGAAGGACAAAAACCACATGACCATCTCCATAGATGCTGAAAAAGCATTTGATAAAATTCAACATCCATTCATGATAAAAACTCTCAGCAAAATGGGTATAGAGGGCAAGTACCTCAACATAATAAAGGCCATATATGATAAACCCACAGCTAACATCATACTGAACAGTGAGAAGCTGAAAGCTTTTCCTCTGAGATCGGGAACAAGACAGGGATGCCCACTCTCCCCACTGTTATTTAACATAGTACTGGAGGTCCTAGCCATGCCAATCAAGACAAAACAAAGAAATACAAGGAATCCAGATTGGTAAAGAAGAAGTTAAACTGTCACTATTTGCAGATGACATGATATTGTACATAAAAAACCCTAAAGACTCCACTCCAAAACTACTAGAACTGATATTGGAATACAGCAAAGTTCCAGGATACAAAATTAACACACAGAAATCTGTGGCTTTCCTATACACTAACAATGAACCAATAGAAAGAGAAATCAGGAAAAAAATTCCATTCACAATTGAATCAAAAAGAATAAAATACCTAGGAATAAACCTAACCAAAGAAGTGAAAGACCTATACCCTGAAAACTATAAGACACTCTTAAGAGAAATTAAAGAGGACACTAACAAATGGAAACCCATCCCATGCTCTTGGCTAGGATGAATTAATATCGTCAAAATGGCCATTCTGCCCAGAGCAATATACAGATTTGATGCAATCCCTATCAAATTACCAACAGCATTCTTCAGTGAACTGGAACAAATAGTTGAAAAATTCATATGGAAACACCAAAGATCCCGAATAGCCAAAGCAATCCTGAGAAAGAATAAAGTTGGGGGGATCTCACTCCCCAACTTCAAGCTCTACCAAAGCCACAATAATCAAAACAATTTGGTACTGGCAAAAGAACAGAGCCACAGACCAGTGGAACAGATTAGAGACTCCAGACATTAACACAAACCTATATAGTCAATTAATATATGATAAAGGAGCCATGGACATACAATGGGGAAATGACAGTCTCTTCAACAGATGGTGCTGGCAAAACTGGACAGCTACATGTAAGAGAATGAAACTGGATCACTGTCTAACCCCATACACAAAAGTAATTTGAAATGGGTCAAAGACCTGAATGTAAGTCATGAAACCATAAAACTCTAAGAAAAAAACAGAGGCAAAAATTTCCTGGACATAAACATTAGCAACTTCTTCATGAACATATCTCCCTGGGCAAGGAAAACAAAAGCAAAAATGAACAAGTGGGACTATATCAAGCTGAAAAGCCTCTGTACAGCAAAGAACACCATCAATAGAACAAAAAGATACCCTACAGTATGGGAGAATATATTCATAAATGACAGATCCAATAAAGGCTTGACATCCAAAATATATAAAGAGCTCATGCACCTCAACAAACAAAAAGCAAGTAGTCCAATTAAAAAATGGGCAGAGGAGCTGAACAGACGGTTCTCCAAAGAAGAAATTCAGATGGCCAACAGACACATGAAAAGATGCTCCACATCACTAATCATCAGAGAAATGCAAATTAAAACCACAATGAGATATCACCTCACACCAGGAAGGATCACCACCATCCAAAAGACAAACAACAACAAATGTTGGCGAGGATGTGGAGAAAGGGGAACCTTCCTACACTGCTGGTGGGAATGTAAATTAGTTCAACCATTGTGGAAAGCAGTATGGAGGTTCCTCAAAATGCTCAAAATAGACTTACCATTTGACCCCAGAATTCCACTTCTAGGAATTTACCCTAAGAATGTAGCAGCCCCGTTCGAAAAAGACAGATGCACCCCTATGTTTATCGTTGCACTATTTACAATAGCCAAGAAATGGAAGCAACCTAAGTGTCCATCAATAGATGAATGGATAAAGAAGATGTGGTACATATACACAATGGAATACTATTCAGCCATAAGAAGAAAACAAATCCTACCATTTGCAACAACATGGATGGAGCTAGAGGGTATTATGCTCAGTGAAATAAGCCAAGCACAGAAAGACAAATACCAAATTATTTCACTCCTTTGTGGAGTATAAGAACAAAGAAAAACTGAAGGAACAAAACAGCAGCAGAATCACAGAACCCAAGAAGGGACTAATAGTTACCAATGGGAAAGGGACTGGGGAGAATAGGAGGGTAGGGAGGGATAAGGGTGGGGAAGAAGAAAGGGGAAGAAGAAAGGGGTATAATGTTGGGTGTGGAGGAAAGGGGAGGGCTGTGCAACACAGAGAAGACAAGCAGTGATTCTACATCTTACTACGCTGATTGACAGTGACTGTAATGGGGTTTGTGGGGGGGGAATTGGTGAAGGGGAGAGCCTAGTAAACATAATGTTCTTCATGTAATTGTAGATTAATGATAAAATAAATTAAAAAAAGAGAGTATACATTCTGTGATTCCATTTGGACATTATTCTAGAATATTTCAAACCATATATTGTCACAGAAAATAGATTAGTGGTTGTCTGGGGTGGGGTTAGAGAGAGGGATCGGTTACAAGGGGGCATGAGAAAAGTTGTGGAGTGATGTAAATGTTCATTTTCTTGGTTGTGGTGATGGTTTCATAAGGATATGTTGAACTTGCCAATGTATACAATTCATATATATGCAGTTGATTGTATTTCAATTATAGTTCAATAAAGCTTTTTAAAAGTATATGGCAGTAAAGCTGTAACCCATGGCAGCCCTACCTCTTCCCCACTGCAAGGCACTGGGGAACTCCCCTCATTGCCTTGAGCCATTTCTGTTCTGTTGAGAAGGGCCAAAGGCGATGAGGTCTAGACCTTCTCTTCTTGCTTTTGGCCTAGGAAAGAAGTCTGAGTGCCAGAGTGCCCACCCAGTGGAGCATCTCTCTAATCCCCTCTGTCTACCTGGGAGGTTCTGGCTTTCTGATTTATATTCTGAGTTTCTAGATAAAGCTTGAAACATAGCTCACAGTTTAGCTGTTGTCTGATCCCTCTATGTCTCTAGCTATTGGGCCCTATTACCAACAGCCAACAGCCAACAGCCACTAACTAAAGTGAAACCTAATTAAGCCTGAAGACAGGCACTGCTGACACACCTGGACTCCCCTGCTGCCATACTGAGCCCATCATATTTATTCCAGTGAGCAGCAGAGTTTCCCTGGATCAGCCCCAAATTTGCTTTGCATCTCTGGAAAGGATTTTGTGTTGGTAGTTATTCACCTAAGGAATAAGGCCTATATCCAGAGCCATGTTAGCCTCTTTGAGGCTTATTTCTCTTCCCGTCAGGCTAACCTCATCCAAAGAAAAAGAAACAGCATGATGAAAGCGTCGAGGGTAGGGTGACAGCTCTGACTGTGGGACCACAAAAAGGCTATAGGTAATACCACTATAGGTAATTGTCTGAGCAGACCTGTATCTGTGTTCACTAGGCCTTCATTTCTCACTTTTGAGTCTCTCAAGTACCAGTGTTTTCTGAACTCTTGGCTTTGACAATTGCTCTAAGCTGTTTCATCACTGCAACAGGGCTCATCTGGACAAGAGTAAAGTAAAGGCTAAACTGTCAACCTCCCTGACTCTTTTAAGCTCTGCTCCCTAAGTTGTATGCCTCCTACAAGGGAATGTCTTGATAGGAACCAAGTATTGTGTTGTTTTCCTACTAAGATGGCATTTACTTACAAATTAATGGCCAAGACTATAATTTACTCTACTGAGAATTGAGGTGACCTGCTAATAAAATTTCTGCACATGGAGAGAAAACATAAAACCAGAATGGCTGTTCTTGCTTTCTTTTCCCCAGCCTGCAATAGTTCTCTATGACTCCAATGAATCCTTACAAGCCAATGTGAAGCCACATTGTAACTTACAAATGTTCTGATTAGGAAGACAAAAAACAAATTCCATTGCCATGGACACTAAAATGAAGGGCCTGGGATGTGTAACCAAGGCTGAGCAAGATAATGGATAGGTCTTGTGATCTGCAGGTGTTGTGTGTTTCTGAATTTCTAGTTGTTCAGTTCATTCACTCATCTTCCTAACCCACACTGCAAATCATCCTCAAAGCAGTTTCCAAAGTTATTGTTTTATCTTGCAATAGAGCCCAGTCAAGCTACAGAGATAATTTCTACAAGGCATTTCCAAAGTCTCCTCAGCACCAAGTCTACAGTAAATATATCCAAATATATCATGACAAATGAAAAGAAATAGACTGAAAATACTTAGTTAAGTAACAGTTTTATGAGTAGAAAAATAAAAGCCATATTCCAAGAAAAGTCATATAATTTGTGTATCAAATATTCAGTGGTAGTATGCATATTTTAGAATAGCAGCCTCCACTGATGCCTCTGATAAAATCAGATGATGAGTAACTTTTCTCCATTTGCATAAAAGTTAACAGAAAACTTTCTAAATGTTCACTTCTTCTCATAGAGCTTCTACGCTTGGGATGCCTGTTATTGCACATATCCTAACAAGCATGAGCAAGTAATAAACAAATACTAACAAATAAATGTGGAAATAGCCAATCATGCTTCTTTTCTCAGCTTATTTTGTCAGGGACATGCATACTCATGGCTGTGCCTTACACAATCTAGTTCTATTTTCCACTGGCAAAATGATTCATACTTCATGGTGAAAATAAATACATTAAAATTGCATGGGTGCCCCAAAGAGCACCTGAATTTTCAGGCTCTAAATGGCCTGAATAAGCCTGGCACCACTGAATTATAAATGTTGCCCTGGGTTTAATAATGTCCCTTGTTTGATCCATATTCTTAACTGCCATGTAGATTTTACCTTCTGTTATTTTTCTTACATTTTTTAAATGTGTTTTTATGTAGCTCTCACTCCCCTTATATGTTCAAGAAATTTTCAGTCTTACTTCATTCTTCTCTAGCTTGTTCCCTTGTGTCTAATATACTGTTAGGAACAAAGTAAATGCTTCAATATGAATAATAAAGTTAGAATTAATACAATAATGTAAATTAGCCAATGTTCTCCAGAGAAACAGAACTACTAGGATATACATATACATACGTATTTATTATAAGAAGCTTATTTGATTCTGGAGGCTGGGTAGTTCCAAGATCTACAGTGGGCAAGCTGGAGACCTAGGAGACCTGGTGGTGTACTTCCAGCCTCACTAAAGGCCTGAGAACCAGGACAGCCAATAGTGTAAGTTCTAATCCAAGGCCGGGAGAAGACCAATGCTTGAGCTCAGTCAGGCAGACAAAGTTTTCCCTCACTCAAATTTTCTGTTCTACGCAGATCTTCAACTGATTGGGTGAGGCCCACATTAGGGAGGACAATCTGCTTTACTCCATCTACTGATTCAAATATTAATCTCATCCAGAATCATCCTCCCAGATACACCCAGAATAATATTTGACCAATTATCTTGGCACTTCATGGCCCAACAACTTGACATGTAAGATTAATTATCATAAATACTATATAAAAACCAAATGCAAAGCATGAAGAATACTAACAAGAAGCGGTCATATATGGGTTTAATTCCATCTCTGACATGTCCCAACTGAATGATCTTGGGTGATCACTAAACCTCAGTTTATACACCTTTAAATATTAGACCAGCTTTTGGGTCCTATAATATAGTAGCCTGAGGCTATATAGAATCCCTCCTGCTACAGATTCACAGGAATGAGGATAAAATTAGAAAAACACCTGGTATTATCCCAGAAGGGTAAACAACGTGTTTATAGTCCTGTAGGTTGATATATAGAATATTACTAGCCTTAGGTTCATGCAAAGCTGGATTCAGGACCCTACTACTCTTGAATAAAGGCTGCGCTTTCTTTGAAAAATGGACTAGTAAAATTCCATCTAACAGTTTGGATCTAGAGAAGTGGCAAGGAAGCTTGTTATCTGTTGAGGCTGTGAATGAGAATAAAATTTTCCTATGGGAAATAAAAACATGAAATCTTTATCTCCATTCAGATCTAATATCAGCATAGTGCAGACATTCTAAATCAAGAAATTAATAAGAAATGGATAGTTAAGCACCTATGAAATCCAGGAGACCCAATAGGAGCAAGTGCAAAATGGCTCTATAGAAACTCTTCCATATCCCAAGGTACATGGGATCATATTCCTCACCACACATAAAAACACCCCTTCTGAAGATGAGCTCACCCCACAAACATGTAGAATATAATACACAAGAGGGATTAAATTAGCATAAGGCACAATGGTAAATAATCTTAAAAAACACAGTAATTTCAAGCATATGTGGAAGATTTACAAAAATTAGCTATGTATTAGGCTACAGAGGATGCTTTAAAAATACAGCTAGGCCACATTCTAATTTCAATACAATTAGAAATACAACAAAAGGCTTTTTTTTAATTATAAAAATGCTTTTGGAAACCAGAAACTACATTTTTAAATAATTGATGGGTCAAAGAAGAAACCCTAATTGGAATGATAAAATATTTATAACTGAAAAATAATGAACACATCACATGTCATATACTTGGTGGGATATATTTAAAGTGGTACTTAAAAGAAATTCATGGATTAATTTAAGATATATATTATAAATCAAGAAAAAGATTGAAAAATTAATATGATAAATGGCTAGTTCAACATGTAATTGATCAACAGTTTAAACCAAAGCAAAATATAAGGAAGAAATAGAAAAGATCAAACAGATACTAACATTAAGATAAAACATTAAAAACTAGAAAAGATAAAAACTGTTTTAAAGACAAACCATGAACAAGATTGAGACAGAAAACTTATTTACAGACAAAATGGACTAAAGAAATAAAATGTAGAAAAAAATTCAAGAAGAGAAACATCACATCCAGATGGTTTTATATGACCTTCTCCAATTTTCAAAGAACAGGTAACTGTTCTTTTACACAAGCTGCTCTAGAAGGAAGAACTTCCTATATTATTTTATAAGGATAGCATAAACTAAAGAAAGGTAATTTATACAGTAAATCAAGCTCTTATGATCCTAGTTGCAAATATATTAAATAGTAGCAAACAAAATTTATGATATATTCAAACAAACACATTGAGAATAAGAATTTATAGTAGACATGCAAAGAAGTTTAAGTATCAGGAAACTCTAAATGTAATTAACCACATTAATAGATTAAAGACAAAAAAGATACAATCATCTCAATAGATCTGGAAAATCATTAAATAGATTTCATCACCCAATCATGATAAAAACTCTTAGCAACCAGGAACAGGAAGAAACTTTCTCAACTTGAAGAAGAAAATCCACCACCCATCACACTTAGAAATAAACTTCAGCATCCCTTAGAGACAATAAAAGACAAGAATACTTGCTCTCATCACTTCCTTGTAATTCTATACTGGAGGTCTTGAGAGTGCTATAAAACAAGAAAAATGAATGAAGGATGTAGATTGGAAAGCAAGAAATGAAATTTCACAAGATTGACCTTTCCATATAAAAAAAAGAAATCCAGGAGAGGTCAAGGTTAACATTTAAATTATTAAGAGTTCATCAAAGTGACTTTTGCTTTTGATCAAGATGCAGTAACAAGTACCAAAATTACCCTCGCACAAGAAACAGCTAAAAACCTGGACATTAATGATGGTTCTTAGGATACTGAACATTGTGCAACAAAAAAGCAAGATTCCTCAAAATTGAGACATAAGCCATCACATTCTTTGATTGCCCAAAGCTGACTGCCTGGAAAAAATTTTGAGGCCACCACACAGGGAACAGGAACCCAGGCAAAGCTGGTGGCCTCCCAGATGTGGGGAAATGGAGTTAGGAAGTCAGAGGGTTCTAAGCTGCAAGAGCTCACCAAAACAGTATTGAAGAGGGCTACAAAGAGAACTCCAGAGGTCTGCTGTATTTCAGTGTTCAGCTAAACACATGTAAGTGCACACATGTGAAGAAACTATCTGAAGCCATGGAAAGAACCACTAGAAATGACTGGAGATAACAGTACCTGAAGCTCACAGAGAGCCAGGAACAGTGCTGGTTCAGCTAGCTACAACAGAAGACATTATAATTAATGGAACATCGGGCTGACTACTCAGAAGAGGTTTGCCTTATTTAGTAGGGAAGAGCAATAAGCATCAGATAAAGTGTTAATTTGGTCCTACCTAACAACGCGTAAAACAAGACCTGAAAGGATAAAGCTGCTTCCAAATGACTTAACAACATCCCAGAACAAAGTTCAAGAATATTTATATATCCAGTATGCAATCAAATAAAATTCACAGTGTATGAGATCCAATCACAAATTTCTAGGCATGAAGAAAGGCAGAAAATTATCACCAATAATGAAGAAGACAGTCAATCAATTGAAATGACGTAAGGAATTACACAGATAATAGAATTTGTAGGCAGGAAGTAAGTATCACTATACTCCATATATTCAAGAAATTAGAAGAAAGACTACATATCATACATAGAGATATTAAAGATTCAAATGACACCTACAGAGATGAAAACTATACAATCTAAAATGAAATCATCGCTGAAGAAAGGAGGGGAGCAGAAGAAATATCAAGAAATCATGGCCAAACTTTTTCATTTTTGATGAAAATGATAAAACACATCAATTCAAGAAGCTAACACATCCTGAATCCAAGAAATATGGTGAAACCACATCAAGGCACATCATAATCAAATTTCTGAAAACCAACAAATAGTCAAGAACTAAATAATGAACCCTGATGTAAACCATGGACTGTAGTTAATAATAATGTATCATTATGTTCCATCAATTGTAGCAAATGTACCACACCAATCCAAAATGTTAATGATAGGAGAAACAGGGCAGGAGAAGAGTGTGTGGGAACTCCCCATACTTTCTGCCCAATTTTTCTGTATTCCAAAAAAATGCTCTAAAAAATAGTCTATTAATTTTTTTAAGTAGAAGAAAAAAAACCTTATGAAAGAAGAACACAGATAAGGACAATAGCAGGTTTCTCATTGTGAAATCTCAAAGCAAAGAAATATTCTTAAGGTGTTAAAAGAAAAAAACTGCCGGAATTCTATACCCAGAGAAAATATCTTTCAAAAATAAGGGCAAAATAAATACTTCTCAGAAAGAATTCATCACTGGCAAATAAGACATGTTAAAAGAAGTCCTTCAAACAGAAAAAAAAATGATACCAGATATAAATCTGCATCTCTGCAAAGAAATAAAGAACACTTGAAATCACTATGTGGATAAATACATAAAGACAAAGGTTCTTATTATTTAAATTTCTTGTTAAAATGTCCCAAGATTTGTATATGTGTTATACAATACAGATGTTAGTTTTGACCTTCTAGAATCTTTCCCTCTTTTTCAATAATGACTTCCTGATTGTCTTTTAGGAATCCACTCCTCTCCAAATCCATGAGGTTAGGTGAGGCTGACTCCGCATTCCTTCATTTTTGGTAAGCAAACTATTTGAATCTGGCCAGTGACAGCCAGTCTTGGGACTTTGTTGGAAATATTGAAAAGGAGCACTCCCACCCCTGCAGCTGGGGTTAATAAGCTAGTAGGATGTAGGCCTGTATCTGCCATTACCTGAAGGACGGCCTGTCTAAGAAAGCAGCCAGCATGGAAGAAAGCAGAACCAAGAACTAAGGATTTCTGATACTCACACTGTGACTTGAGCCAATATTCTTATATCCAGTACAACCCACGGGGCCTTTTCCTTATGTGAGCCAATAAACTCTATTCTGTGTGTGTGCATGCGTGCGTGCACATGTGCTCACATGCACACCCACATGCACACTTGTGCAGGTGCTTAACCTCCTTTTGAATGTTCCACAACTTTCATCCAGAAGGATTCTAATACAGGAGTAAAGGGTAAAGAGTATTATAGATGAGAGTGAAGAGCTCTCCATCCTAGATCTGCCTCTGTCAATAAAAAAATTATAAAATCTTGGCCAAGGAAGTTTATATTGCTCTCTCCTCTGAATTCCTACAAGAAATGCTGTGTGCATAATTCATTAAGCAAATAAGTATGTGCTGCCTTGTGATACATCTTCTCTTGACTAGCTATTTAAATCTTTATTAACATTTTATTCACTTATGTCTTATTTCCCTAACTGGATGATACATCCTTTAGTTCTCCTGCACAGCTGATACTGGTGCCCTTAATCCAAACATATACATAGTTCACCTAATATGAATAATCTGATATTTTAGGGTTCTCTCAATTTAAAGGAAATTTATGATTCTATAAGAATACTGTGGCCCCAAATATCATGACTGTTTTCTGATTCCACATTTCCCTCATAATGACCAAGCCACCCCATGCCTTGTCTCTGAAATACCATGAATCCCCAGACTCAGAGTGTGTCTTAGGCCTTCACAGCCCCAAGACAGAGCACCAGAACTTTGACACTATCAGCATACTGAAAGCGTTTGGCTGAACTGAACTGAAATCTATCCAAATTGTCCTGTTCATCCTGGAATATTTTCCTTCACTGTAGAGGAACATAAGGAAAAAGCAAAGGATTTAGAATCAAAAAACCCAAGTTTTAGCCCCAGTTCTGCCACTCATTAGCTGTGTGACTTGCCATTTTTTACTTACTTTCTCTGAGCTTCCATTTCTTCTTATATAAATGGAAGTAATGATCCCTGCCTTGCCTTTTAAGGTTGTTGTGATGAACACAAGCAACAATTAGTAGGCAAAGAAGGACTCTAAGCAACATTTACTAAGGTATACTATACTTGTTATATTACATATAATATACCATTTAAAACTTAAAATATCCTCAGAAGTAGTAATCCTCACTTGGAGGCAGGTGATATATCCTCACTCAACAGATGAAGTTACTGAGGCACACAAAAGCTAGTAAATGTAGATTCTATCTGACTAGCAAGTCCGTATTCCCTCCACCACACTATTCTACTTGGTAAACACAAAGTCATGTACTAATAACAGCCAAACCATTCCCCAAGTACCAGGAGACATGAAAGACAACAGGTGGAGCCTCAGAACCAACATGACAAAGAACAAACTAAAAGCAAAGGGGTCCCCAAAGAGTCCCTGCTTATCTACAGTAGCTAGAATGGACAAAATCATGGAACACATGCCACTACAACTCTCCCCTCTTTACCCAAAACAGAGGATGTTAACTGGCTGTGGATACTGACTAACTTCCTGATAAGCTTGGGTGTGGCCTCAGAATCTGTAAACCTCACTCCAAACAGCAAAATCCAGCAATCAGAGCTGCCTGCAAGATGAAGCTACTGGCTATACTTGGGTCCTATAAAGATCCTGCCAGCCTCCTGTTTAGAGACTGCAGAGTGGAGCTATAGTCAAGCCTGGAAGCAGGATAGGAAACAGAAAGAGAATCAAAGGAAATTCACTTATTTAGAAGTCCATCTGCTTAATAACCAGTATTGACCCTATGACGTACCAGGCTGAGGGCCTGATGTCTGGCATACAGTGACGAACAATTGACCCTGACCTTCACCTGACAATTATAATCCCACCAATTCTCTCTTCTGTGATACCAAAAGGCTTTGGAGGGCCATGAAGCAGAGAGGAAAAATGGGCTCACGTAAGAAGCAGACATACCCTTGATTAAGAGACTTAAGAGACTGCCAAGTCCATTGTTAGAACTCTTGGGGCTACATGTGTTTCAGGATTCAGGTTCTCTTGGATTTTAAAATGGCAATTTGGTGCACATACCATATATTATTTAACATCCCAGTGGAGTCTGGGGGCAACACCTTGTAATAAAATGCATTAATAAATAAAATGTGAATATTCACTCAAAGTAAAGGCTCTCAATAAGTTCATTTCAGTTCAAATCATCCCAACCTTATGAAAAGTTCCAGTTTTTGATGTTTTGTATTTTGTAGTTCCAGATAAAGGTTTGTATATTGTTACTGAGAAATATGTTGAAAATATCATTTGAAAATAAAAGTTAATTTTATGTATCTGATTTCTAGAAGAGACATCCCAAAACATATGTTAGTATTTAACAAAGCTATGCAAACTTTTCCCCCACTAGATTTATTGATAAATTAATATTTATTTTAGATGTAGGAATCTCAAATATTCTAAAATCATTATTTTAAGATATTAAAGAAATCCACTTGCAGAATAATATGCAGCTCTAGGGTCTGGAGATACCACAAAGTAGATGAAGAAATTACACAAACACAAGGAAAACACTAGAAAACTCAAGGACCTTGAGAACAGTAACTGAGCTGAAGGGACAAAAAGTCCATGCTCTTGAAAGTCACTTAATTTGGGGACCAGTGCAGCTGAGACCCACCTTTGTAGCTCACAGGCAAAGTGTCTAAGAAATGCAGCAACTTGTCCTTTGTTGGTGCACAGAACAGACCTTGCTTGTCAGACCTAAGTGACTGTCCCCACATAGAATGTAATGCCACTGGTTAGAATCCTTCCCTGGTCTGCATAGCAACACCTCATGCTTCCCCTCTGTCTGTCTTCCCTGCTCATCTCTTGGCCCTGGCGTTCCTTAAGGTTCTACCCTGAGCATTTTGCTTAGTCCACAGGCTCTCCCTGCGAACCTCAGCTGCCACCTCCACAGTAACAACCAGCAGAGCAGCTCTTCCATCCTCTTCCCTGAGCCCTAAACTAACGCACAATCACATGCAAGTAGTCCAGCTCTCTCCACAGTCACCACTCCACCCACTCTGCTCTCACCCTTCCAAACCTGTTACCTTCTTCCTTAATATATATCCTCCTGTCTCTGTGCATAGATTGACCTCTGCCCCTGCTCCCAACTCCCATTCCCAACTTCAACCTCATTCTTCAAAATGCTTCCAGCTTTCACCACGTATAGGATCTGTCCCTCACCCACCTCCCAAAACACAAACCTAAGCTTTTCCCTTATTCTTGTCGACCTGCCCTCTGTGTTTGTCCCTATGGAAGTACTAACCAAAGGAATTAGAACTCTCTGTTTACTTGTACATGCTGCCCCCTCTAGACTGACAGCCCCTTAAAAGTGGGAGCAGAGTCCTTTTCTCTGTATACTCAAGAGCCAAGCCAAAGTAGAGTCAGGCCCACAGCAGCTGCTCAATAAATATTTAATGAATGAAAGCAGTAATTAATTAACTCCATTCAACTGTAGTGGGAGGAGTTGGAACAAAAGCATCTAACGTGGAAAAGCACCTATTACCATAAACAGACACAGAGTGGGTACTTAACACAGATGTGTTGAATGAATCAGTTACATATTTCATTAGCATTTAGGACTCTTCATCTTGTATTTCAAATACACACAGATTAAATGGGCTATTGTGGTCTGGACTTCAGCCCCAACTCTTATAGACAAATGCCTTTTATTTCCAAATAGGTTACAAAGCCACTCTGGAACATAACTCCTTGGTAAGCAGGGGCTGTGTGCACAATAGTGAAAAACGATTTACCAAATTTAGCTTCTATTAACCCATTTTAATTTCTTTTCACTAAACCTGTAAATGAACATCTACCTGTCCCTTTAATGGAATCGCAAATATTTTCCCTTGTTATTTTCCCCTGTATTCTACTCTTCCTTTCTTTTATCTTCATGTTTTTCTTTAAAACAGATTAAACATTGTTAAGAGATATTATAATATGATAGAGAAATGAACAGAATCATCTCACCAAATAACTAGGAGAAAATAACACCACCCATGAAAACAATGAACATTTTAAAAGTAAAATGCTAAACAACTGGGCTATGTGCCCTTGGAACTACTCATTCTGAGTTCTAGAACATTTGCTAAAATTGCTCATGATGCAAATTGCAGTTAAGGGCATTACCCTGTCTAACAACATGTCAAATCACCTGCATACTGGAACTGGACACCAAAAGTGCCCTAGGGGCAAGCTGTGCCTAGATTTGACTCTTCCAACTCAAAAATTACCCACCTAATACACAAGGAAAAGACACACATATACACAAACGACTGAGGTCACTTCAAAGGGCACTGTATCTGTCATAACTGAAAAAAGCCACAAGGCAGACTAAGACACCTGTGGTCTGCAGGTATGATGTTCAGTCAAGTCCCCCCTCAACAGTGAAACTTTTGTCATTTTTCCAGATGATGTCTATGTGGAACAGTTTTCATTTTACTTTGCGAGGAGGGTTTTTTTTAAACAGCTTTATAGAAATATAATTGACATGACATAAAACTGACCAACTTGATGTGCACAATTCAGTGTTTCACAGAACTATGCAACCATCACTACAATTTTAGAACATTTTCAGCATTCCAGAAAGAAACCTGGCATCTCTTACCCAGCATCCCTATCCCCAGCTTTAGCCAGTCATCATCTATTTTCTGTCTGTATGGATTGGCTTACTCTAAGTATTCTACATAAAAGGAGTCATGTGATATGTGGCCTTTTAGACTGGCTTCTTTCATTTAGAATAATGTTTTTGAGGTTCATCTACATTGTAGTATGAGTCAGTACTTCATTCCTTTTCATGGCCAAAAAATGTTCCACTGTATAGATATACCACATTTTTCCTATCTATTAATCAGTTGATGGACATTTGAGTTGCTTTCACTTTTTAGCTATTATAATGCTGCTATGAACATTCATGTACAAGTTTTTGTGTGGGCATATATTTTCATTTCCCTTGGATATATACCGAGGAGTTGGAACTGCTGGGTCATATGGTGACTCCATGTTACCAGACAGGCTGCAGCATTTTACATCCCCACCAGCAGTATATGAAGGTTCCAATCTCTCCACATTCTCACCAGCACTTGTTATTATCTGTTTTTTTTTTATTATAGCCATTGTAGTGGGAGAGGTGGCATCTTACTGTGGTTTTCATTTGCACTTCCCTGATACTAATGATATTGAACATCTCTTCATGTGCTTACAGTCACTTGTATTTCTTCTTCAGAGAAATGTTGATTCAAGTCCTTTGCCCATTTTTTAATTGGGTTATTGTCTTTTTATTACTGAGTTATAAAAGTTCTTTATATATTCTAGATACAAATCCCTTATTAGATATATAATTTGCAAGTACTCTCTCCCAAACTTTAGGTTGTCTTTTACTACATTAATAGTTATCATTTGCAGCACACAAGTTTTCCATTTTTATAGAGTCTAATTTATCTAGTTTTTTTTTTTGTCATTTGTACTTTCAGTGTCATGTCTAACAAGGCTTTGGTTAAACCAAGGTCATAAAGATTTACTCCCAGGTTTTTTCTAATAGTTTTCTGGTTTTGGTTTTTCTACAGTTTGGTCTATGATCTATTTTGAGTTAATGTTTGTGCATGCTGTAAGAAGGTTTTGTTCTTTAATTGGATATTAGTTATATATTCATAAATTACAACATATCTCTACATCTTTCATTTTCCTAACCAATTCCTTCTCCTCTCCTCTTTGCTCCTGCTCTTGTACACACTCTTTTTCTTCATAAAGGTTCATAAACTTGTTCTTGTCATATAATTCAGCTGCTGCATGATTGTTAAATTTCCTCCACAATATTTGTTCTTGCCTTGAAAATAAAAGCATGAAGCATGATATTCTATTTTCTATGCTTTGTGCATTGGGGAGGAGAGAAAACCCTGGTTTGATGACCAAAGTTTATACTCAGTGAATTTACTGTCATGTTATTGAACATTTTATTTCTACTTTTGACCTGCAGGAGGAAAAAATTCAGCTTATTCCATTAGTAACAAAAATCTGAAGATACATTTTTTTCTCTGATTTGGTAAAATGTCTGTAGGCCTACTTTTTAATTGTCTTATGGTTTTTTAGATTTATCTTTGCCTTAGTACTTTAAATTCAAATTATTTAGTCTTCTTTATATTTTTCTGAAATAATATTTTCTGAAATATTTATAGAAATATTGTCCTTGTTTAGTATGCTAACTTGACATCAGATATACTTTTAATTTCATGAAATATGTCTTTCACAGGTTCCTGATATTATAATTTATGATCTAGTATTAGATTCACATTTAATAGTGGATATATTTCTAAAACTACAGAATTCAAAATATACCAATTCATATGGGTACATCTGAAATAATTAGGGATAAAAATTTCTTTCATTCATTGCAATGATACTTTCATTAGGTAAATGGCCTGCAAAAAATATCCATTTACCAAAATACTCAATTCCTGAGAAAACCACCAACCACCCCACTTTTAACCCTTCTCAATTAAATACGTTTTAAATTTTTTTATTAAATTTACTTCAATGGGCCTGTTTTTTAAACTAAGTTTAGGAGCTCCCCAATCTATCAAATATTATATTTAATCAGATTTCAAAACTTTTAGATGGCAGTATTGCTTACAAAACCAACCTGACATTTAAAGCCAAATGATCATTGTCATTATTCAGTATCATTATCCTAAACTCAAATACATATTTGTAAACCCAAATAAGAATTTGCTGTCTATTGGAATATTCTAAGCTAATGAATATTACAAAAGAATAGATTTGAAACTGTCACTATTTGGAGGAATTTTTAAGTAAATGATCTTCCATTCTTCTAAATGTCATAGAAAAGCAGATCTTTAGGATGTCAGGCTATTTTATTTCTTATCTTATAGAGAAAGTAATTAAAAACCATAAAGATTAAATGGTTTTCCACAGTGAAGAAAATGACAAAAATTATCTTAATAATATCCTACATATCTATGAAATTTTCAATTTTACTTAGATCCTCAGTTGCTAGTAATAATGCCAACATTCACCCTCTTTATTTTTAGGCTTCTACATTTTTTCTTTTGTAACTTTACTTCTTTCCTTCTCTTCCCATGCTTACCTTTTTTCAACCTATTAGATTACCTATTTCATCATTCCTGTTTTTTTTATTAAAGCCACAGAATTCCCTTCTAACCTCTCTAGCCACTGCCAAGGTATTTTACATGTGATTCTGCACCCCACTAAATTCTCTTCCATTTTTGTAGTTTGAAACTCATGCTGCTGCTTTTTTAGATTTTAGTGTCTGCAGCCTCTTGCTTTTAGGGTGCATATGAAGTCCATCTTTCCTGAATAGGCCTTTCCTCAGGTCCTACCAGTCTTTAAGTACCAGATCACTCTAAAGCCTTCCTTTGCAGGCAAAACTGATACACTGAGATACCACCTACTCTTACTTGCAGTAGGAAGCCTGGGTCTCTGGTGTCAAGGTTCACTCAATTAAAAGTCACCACTTTATCAAGCTATTCCCATTTACCCAAGGAGGTGGGTTTGATATTGAGTCATTTCATGAGTCACGATGTATGTCCCCAGCCACCATCTACCTATTTATGTGATTTAGAACAAGTTCACTATAGCCATCAGGTCTCCATTTTGCTGGGCGATAACATGAAGAGACTCTTGTGGTTTCTACATTACTTTTAGCCCTAAAACATTATCATTCTTCTCACTTCCAGACTCACATTTGCCTTTCTTGTTTTCATGATTAGTACAAGTGAAAAGATGCCCCGAAGTTCAACTACCTGTTCATGCAGATTAGTAACTATTTGCCTTTCAAATGAGGTTGAACTATTTTTTTCCACCTTTAAAATATGCTGCGAACATCATCTCCACTTCTGAACAGCTCCACAGTGTTTTTCTAACTATAGTGTTTGTGCTAAATGTGAATAGACCTGCAAATTAATGCAGTTTAGCTCACTCAAAACCCAGATTGGCAAGTCTCTTTCTCTGAACTCAACCAACAGGAGTCAGTTTTGAGGACACAGTTGTGTTTATATAGAGAGGCATATATTTATTCATTTGTGCAATGTGACCTTTTATTTTTTGGCACATGGCATATGTCTTGCCAATGAGTTTCAGCCCCGGGCAAGTTCACTATGGATTCAATGTGACTAAAGAAATTGACAGCAAAATGTTCTTGGGGTGAAAGGGTTATACCCAACTCTATTTCTAGGTGGCAGGTCAGTCACTAGAATCCCACTCACTCAGAGCGAGTCTGCATGCAGCAAGCCAGTCTCTGTCTCTGGGCCCCTCTGTCTGCACAGCCATCCGCTGGGCCTCTGTCCTCAGTGCTGCCACCACTCCAGCCTCTGCTCTGCTCTCCTGCAGCCTTGCAGCCCTGCCACCGTGTCACACCCAGAGCACTGGGCGGAGCTCTTTTTATAGAGTCAACAGTCATGTATTCCCCATAGGTGTGCAGTGAGCTAGTCAACCAGAGCCAGGTGAGAATCCTAGCCATAGGAACTCTCATTTTATCCACAGCATACATTTTCAAAGGGGCTTTAAAGCAAACTTGCAAAATATTAAAGTAGATTTTAATTGTTCAAGAAAATGTATGTAGCACGTGTGCTTTTCAATATTTCATGTAATCCTCATAATGCTGTGAGGTAGGTTATTGTTACTATTTCAAAGAAAAAGAAACTGAGGCACAGAGGGGGTAAGTTAACATACCCAAAGTCACTTAGGTTTCACCCCCCCCAGACAGTCCAGACCCAAACTACATGTTCTTCAACTTGAAATCAAATTACACAGCATCTCTGATGCCTATTAATAATCAAATACAACAGATAAATCATGGCCTTGATTTTCTTTCTTTGCAGCTTTTCATTTTTTTAATACAAATGGCTGGTCTCTGAAAATCATGTTCTTTCATCTCTGCTTGGCTTCAATCAGTGATAATACACTCTAGTCACTAACTGAAAGGGAAAAGCCACATTTGAATTTGATTAACAAATAACAAGACAAAATCCTCCATAACTGTGGCTCTATGGATCTTTTTATTTTCCAACAAATTCAAGGAAATCAGGGCCACACTTGTCTCAGTACAACTCATCATTCAAAGATACTTCAAAATCACTCCTCACTTTTTGCGATGGTTGAATATTCTATGAGCAAGTTTGAGGGGAAGTTGGGGTTCCTATGGCCAGGATCCTCACTGACCTTAAACCACCTGATGATGTAACTGGCCTGTTGCTGGGTTGCCGCTTCCACACCTGTAGGCAACAAGCTATGATTGTGCTATATAGAGAGCTCGGCCCAGTGCTCTGGTGGAGGCAGAGATGCTGGTGCTCGACCTACTCCGCTGGAGAACAAGCCGGGTAATCAACCCTTTCACCCCAAGAACGTTTTGCTGTCAGTTCCTTTGGTTACACTGAATCCATAGCGAACTTGCCCGGGGCTGAAACCCATTGGCAAGACAAAGTTCTATTTATTTAAAACTTTCAAAACTAACTTTTTTTTCCTCTGCAGCACAATATAAAGTGGGCAAAACTACCATTCTATTGAAAAGGAAATGATCCAAACAAAGGAGTCAGAGAATGTTTGGCAAGTATGGCTGTAATCTGAGTGGAAGGATACCTTTCAGTTTGGCTTTGCATTAAATTTTTTCAATAATGGTTTAGTTTTCCTACTGTTCAACCTCCCTAAAAGAGCTAAACATCCCACTGATTTTCTACACTAGCTGTTGTTGCCCACCCAGGGAAGAGGGTGGGAGGAATGGGTGGTGGAAGGTGGTCATCTACCAGCTGCTGTTAAAATCTGTCAACTGGCAAATGAAGCCTTCTGATTTGTGAGCAATTTCCAAAAGAAAAAAATCACAACTACCATCTGGGAAGTGGGAAGAAGATACCACTTGGCAAAAATGTCTCAGAAAACACAGGCAAACACAGAAACACATACAAACACACCAATGTGTACACACACATACACACAGAGAAATGCAATGCCATCAAGCTGATAAAAATGGCAAACTTTCCCTATGCCTACACTTTTTTCCCAACCACCCAAACACTAAAAGGGAGGTCAGAGAGGGTGACAGAACAACGGGAGTCTATCGGTAGGCCCACTGATGACTCACTACTCGACTTCAAGCAAACCACCTGTTATGAATTCAGGACGTAGTTTATCAATTTGCAAAGCAGGTGTGAGCATTCTCACCCTCCATAAATCATGAAGCTCATTTAAATGAGGTTTTCAAAGAACTGTGCTATTCTGGGAATAGAATTCCCGAGAGGAAGTGTAACATATCATTTTTAGAGTTCCACATGATCTCCATGCACTCATCAAGAATCTTCACAACCAAGATAAAACCATCGGCCTGCATTGCTATTTGTTCACACAGGTGCAGAGGAAAAGCCTGGTGTCTGTTCCCAGTGTGAAGCGTGGCTGCCACCAGGATGAGGAGAATGAGACTGATGCTCTTTAGATCCCTTTTTCACCTCACTTTCACCCAAGACTTTGCCCCAAAATGACCATTTCATTCCTAATGGTGATGTTCAGGCTGACCTTATGCGAACCGCTCTGATGAGAGGTAACAGCAAAGCATCACCCTGCTTGAAACTCAGGCCCCTGACTGAATTTTTCACTGAGGAATAGACATAGCTATTTTTGCGTAAAGAAATAGCTCCCAGAATTTGATACGGACATGTTCTATATTTGTTTTTTATTGTACCTAGAAATTTCACTAAGTTTCTCTTACTTGCTTTTCTTGATTATATTTCCAGGTACTGTATATATACTTAATACTTGCAAGTGAACATTTATAAATGAATTTTCAAGTTCCTTCTTAAATTGTCTTTTAAGCCCAACCAAAAACAGTAATGCAGTTAAATGAAAAAAAAAAGACATCTATTTCATCACTAGTTGTAGTAATAACATACAACTTTTTAGCGTTTTCAAATGTTTGTGCTGTAGTGACTTTTCCCATTCAATCATAAAACCTTTTCTTAATCAGAACTTTAAATATTTCTTAATTCTACCTTGACAGTTACAATTAACATGGAAATTTCACATAAAATATTCTTCAACTTACCTAGAAATTTAAACAAACAGGGATGCTAGTAGTTATCTACAGAAGCAGCATAACATTGTGGTGAAGAGCCAAATCCTGCTCATCATATACCATGTGATTCTGGGTTCAAATCCTCTGTGCCTCAGTTTCCTCTTTGATAAAATGGAGTCCCATGGTACTTTGAGAATTGTTGACATAAAGCATTTAGAATTGTGCATCTAAAGTACTTAGAACGGTTTGTGACAATTAGCTTTCAGGAAATTATGTCAATTAAATCACCATCCTCACCACCACCACCACCACACTGTGCAGAGCAGCCCCACTGGTGCACTAGGCACTCATTTGAGACTCTGATCAAAGAGCTGCAAGATAACCAGCTGAAGGCAGAGCACAAATAACCAAACAGAAATGCCTATTCCAGGCATTGTGTGGTGCCACAACTCAAAGAGCAACATTGGCCCCCCAAAGCCCAGCCAAGCCAGGAACAGCACACTGATGGCCCCTGAATATAAAGTGATGCTCAAGGGTGCCAAAGCCTTTGGTGATAAGGAGGAAAAGGACAACTCTTTCTGGCATATAAAACTGTTTCTCCTTCCTAAGGAATCATACCCATGTTTGACATGACCCCCAGAAGTAAAGAAGCCTGTGATAAAAATGAACTTTTCAGAGACTGTACAAAGCACAAACTTCTCTCTGAAATGAAAAGGCTCTTTCCAAGCAGTGAGGGGGAGGTAACAGCAGGAACAGAAGAGCTGAATTAAACACAGCTGCCTTGAGACTCCTGAGTTGTTCCAATCAGGTTGTCAAAACCTGATTCAATGGGAAGATCAAGACGAGTTAAGCCCTTAACATAACATCAAATGTGCAAGGTCATGACACTGCAGGAACCAAAGGATAGACACCAGAGAAACGTCACCTCTGAGAATAGTAATGCAGAGCATATAAGGCTGAATTGAAATACAATGGATGGCAAATTCATGCTTCCATCTAGAAAAACAGAATATAGTAAGAGAAGAATGATAGTTAACATTTTTAACAACCAATGGTACATTATCACCAGCTGATCAGAGTAGTCTCCAGGTGTAAAAGCTCTTATATCATTCCTCCCATGTGCCCTTAAAGAAACCCAAGTCTAGGGCCACCAACGAATGGGAAAATGAGGTCTTTCTCCAGTTAAGACCACAGTCTCTATTCTTGAGCTCTAACTTGAGGCAGCTAGAGTCTTTTCTCTTTCCTGCTACCACAGCGGTACCATTAGGTTTACATCATTCATTCTGGAAAGCACTGCCATCAGAGATGCAACATGGCCAAGGATGAGTTAGGATGCAAAGCCATAAACTGCATCTTACGGTTAAAGTTACAGATGCAATGGGAGGAAACAGGAAAAGTAAGAGAGTCAATATGCTCTCAGAGAACTTTCCCCCATTTTCCCCATAGGTTTTTAAATGAAATAACTTACAGGTTAATTTCAGGAAAAGACGAGTTTAAAGCAAATAACATTAAGTGGATAGAGAAGCTAGTTTTACAAATGATGAAAGAGAAAACAGCATTTAAATGTATAAAAATTATTTCAATGCATACATGAAGAAATACTTATCAGTCTCTGACAGATCAAGTAATAAGCAAAAAAGTAACTGAAAATATGAATATAATTAATGACTACATATATATATCAAATGCCATCCCTTAAAAGCAAAGATGACATCTTATTTTCAAGTGTCAGTAAAATACCTGTGATAGATCATATACTTGGTCCTGAAAGAAAATCTAATATATTACCAGAAGGAAAAAAAATGTATTTATTTATTCAAAAAGTTTTATCTGAACAGTTACTACAAGCCAGTCTATATCCTGGTTCTATTACAGTAGTAAACAAGAAACATAGGGTGCCCATCTCCACAGAGTTTAGAATCTGAGAAAAATAGGACACACTATACCCAGGGAACAGAGGTAAGAATTATGGAAGATTCTTTGTTAAATATTATGTAACCATAGACTATTGGAATTATGTCTTTAAAGAAACAAAGTACCAACCAGTGAAACTATCTTTCAAAAATGAAATAGAAATACAGACATTTTCAAACAAACAAAAACAGAGAATTCATTTGTAACATACCTGTACTACAAGACCTAGTTCTTCAGAGTGAAGAGCTATAATACAGACTGTGAGGGCCGGGCCCCTGGACAGGGCTTGGTCCCAGGGCTGATCCACCGCAGCTCCCTTGCCCAGTGGTAGTTCTAAGACCTGGTATTTTAGCCTCGTCACCAGCTGGAGAAGATGGTGCCCATTTCCTGCTCACCACCCTTTCCCCTCTTCCCTGTTGGGGATTGGCCCAGCAGACTTCCGTACCCGTGTACAGCTCGTGCTGTCCGCTTAGAGTGGCGCGTGACACCTATCCGCTTAAAGGTCATGCATGATACTGTCCCGGATTGGTTGGGTGACTGAATATAAGGGAGCCCGCCGGGAGGGAGAGGAGCTTCCCAACAACTGCTGTAACCGCCACGAGAGATTAGACAATAAAGCCTAGAGAAGAATCAAGACCTTGGGCGTGTTGCTTCAGTCCCTGAAGGGTCGCGACAAGTGGTGCCGAAACCTGGGAATCACTAAACCTCGTCGCGACCTGATCCACTGACCCTGGCGCCTGCCAATGAAGTAGAGCTTGTAACTCTTCAGGAACATCGCTGGACGCCGTTCGGTCGGCTGGCCAGACCGGGAGAGGGTACCAAGGAGGGTGAGTGGATCGGCGAGCAAACAAAGTATACGTGGCAGGGCAGACAGCAGGCAGTTGCGGTGGGTGTTTATGTGTAGTGTGTGTGTCCTGTTAGTGTTTGTGACATTGTTTATTATAATATATGGAATGAGGAGGTGCCAGTGAAGGTTCGCAGAGCGGCGACGAAATCAAAAGGTTTGCAGAGTGGCGACGAAATCAAAAGGTTCATGGAATTAGCGACGTAGTCCATCTAAATCATAACTAGGATACTTGCCCCTTTAGAGAGAGGATGGGGACAGAGGCCTCTAGGGTTAGGGCTGAGGAACCTCTGAAAGCGCTCCTTAGAGCTAATGGAACCCCTTTGAAAACGAAGACTGCCAGGGCATTATAGAGAATCATGCCCCATGGTTCTTAGAATGGGCTCTGGACCCTACTTAGGGCAGCACAATCAGGTCAACTACCCTTACTTACAGATTTCCACAGCCGCAGTCAGAGCTTGGAAGACCTTACAAGGCACAGGGGATCTACAGGGTCAGCTTTCTAAGGTGTTGAAGGGGCCTAATGAGCCCTATGCAGATTTTCTCACGAGGTTGATGCAAACTGCCGGTAGGATCTTTGGAGATGCAGAAACAGCCATGCCCTTAGTTAAACAGTTAGCATATGAGCAAGCAAACAAATGGTGTAAGGAAGCCATTCGGCCATGGAAAAATAAAGACTTAAACACCTATATTAAGGTATGTAGAGACATAAACAATAGTGTAGTTCAAGGGCAAGTGATGGCCGCTGCAATAACTCAAGGACTGCGCAATGCGCGCGGCGGAGCCACCCCTCCAGGGGCATGCTTCTATTGTAAGCAGCCAGGTCACTTGAAGAGGGACTGCCCCAAGCTAGGGGGACCAGGAGGTAATGCTGCACCCATCAGGCAACCTCGACTGTGCCCTAGGTGCAGAAAAGGGAACCATTGGGCAAATGAGTGTAGATCAGTGGCCAATGTAGAAGGACGCCCACTGCCTCCATAGCAGCCAAAAAACGGGAGGCGGGGCCCCACACCTCAGGGCCTGCAAATGTATGGGGTGATTCAGCAAATCCCCCAAACACATTATCACCTGACCGATCAGAGCACTCACAAAGAGGTGGAGAACCAAGGAGAGCCACAACAGGGAGTGCCGGACTCCCTGCCACCACCCTCCTCGTACTGACCCCAGAAATGGGAGTTCAAGTAGTGGAGTCCGATTACAGGAGGCCCTTAAAGGGGGGGGGTGGGACCCCTTTTAGGCCACAGTTCCACCACTAGAGCAGGCTTGATAGTCCATCCTGGAGTGATAGATCCAGATTTTGAGGGAATAGTAAAGGTGATGGTCTCCTCCCCGCGAGGCATTACCGCCATAAATCCAGGAGACCGCATAGCTCAAATTCTCATGCTTCCCAGTAACCATGACAATTTTGACAGTAAGAAGGTCATAAGGGGGACCTCCGGCTTTGGGTCATCCGGGGCTCCACTAGCTTGTGTCACGCTAGAATTAGGGGACCAGCCTATGTATGTAATCCAAATCAGAGGCAGGGAGTTTGTGGGGCTGTTAGTTACCGGGGCAGATTGCAGCATCATCAGGGAAGAAGAGTGGCCTAAAGACTGGCCTCTAAATCGAGCTGCACAAACACTGAGAGGTCTGGGGATAGCCCAGGCACCAATGTACAGTGCAGCCACGCTGCCATGGAAGGACTTAGAGGGGCATCACGGTGTTATTCAACCATACATCCTAAAAATGCCTATGTCCCTATGGGGACGAGATGTGTTAACACAAATGAATTTTAAACTAACCACAGAGACTTTTTACAGTGAGCAGTCTAATGCCATAATGAAAAAACAGGGGTACGCGGGCACTAGAGGACTAGGGAAGGATCTCCAAGGGAAAGAACAACCAATCCTTTTAGCAGGGAGACCGCCCAAAGGGCCCGGAGGACCAGGATTGGGTTTTTCTTCGGGGCCACTGAGGGAAAACAGCCTATAGAAATAACATGGCAGTCAAAAAGGCCCATGTGGGTACCTCAGTGGCCCCTCACCAAAGAAAAGAAGGAAGCAGCCCACACGTTAGTACAAGAACAGATAGCAGCTGGTCACCTCCAGCCCTCTACCTTGCCATGGAACACACCTATTTTTGTAATTAGGAAAAAGTCTGGCAAGTGGAGATTACTCCATGATCTCAGGGCAGTGAACAGACAGATGGAGCTTATGGGACCTGTACAATTAGGCCTTCCTCTCCCTGTGGTCCTGCCCAGAGGATGGAATTCAATAGTGATAGATATCAAAGACTGTTTCTTCTCCATCCCGCTTCACCCCAGAGACTGTCAAAGGTTTGCCTTTACGGTGCCAGCAGTGAATCATAGTTGTCCTGATGAGCGATATGAGTGGATAGTATTGCCACAGGGCATGGCTAATAGCCCCACCATGTGTCAGATGTATGTAAAGAAGGCCTTACAAACTGTCAGGAAACAGTTTCCCCTGATAATCATCTATCACTATATGGATGACATTTTGCTGTGCAGTGAAGAGGAGAGACAACTGGAGTTGGCTCTCTGTTTCCTGCAGGAACATTTTGAGGAGTGGAACCTTAAAATAGCCCCTGAAAAGATCCAAACATCCAAAGTAAAGGAATATTTAGGAATGAGATTGGGAAACACAATGGCCAGGCCATTAAAGGTAACCATAAGGACGGATCACCTGAAAACTCTAAATGATTTTCAAAAACTACTGGGAGACATCAATTGGGTTCGTCCATATTTGAAACTCACCAATGAAGAGCTAAGTCTAATAAAACAAAAAGGGGGAATAGGGGCAGACTACAAATCCCCTAAAGATAAACTTAATATCATCCTATTTATATTAAATTTTTTGACATTGGACATAAATGGCCAGAGTGTGGCTGAAAGACACAGTCAGTCTGCTGACCCTGACAGGAAACCCAAAGTACTGTGGAAAGACGTGCTGGAAGGTAACTGGAAAGGCCCGGACCCAGTACTTATCTGGACCCGAGGCTCTGTTTGTGTTTTCCCGCAGGGCCAACACCAACCTATCTGGGTACCGGAGCGATACGTGAGGTGAGTGGACAGAATGCTGATGCTGATAGCGCTCACGATCCCAGGGTGGACCCTGCCGCCAATGAGACCCGAGCAGAGACAGCTATGGGGAGTAGTAAAGGCATGGCCACTGCCACTGCCCCTGAGTAACCTATCAGCAGAGACTTTGTACAGCCAGTCGCAAGATACAGCTTCTGCGCTGACGCAGCAAAACCTTATTAATACACACTTGAAGAACGGTATAGTCTTGGTGAACCAGCACGTGGACCTTCTCCAGGAACAACTGGATTTGCTTGGTCAGACATGGCATTTGGGCTGTGTCAGTTCCTACACTGGACTGTGTGTTTCCAGCATTCCATTCTCTCGGGCTGCCCGACAGCTGGGACACTTGCTGAACACAAACTGGTCTAGCGAACTCGAGGAGCTTACCGCACAGCTAAGATTAGAAATCATGAATGTTAGCTCTAACACTGTTAATGTTATCTCCATGTCTATGACAGTGTTTCATGCTGTAAAGACTTGGTCCGGGGTGGGAGTTATGGGTGTGATTGTGATCGCTGGACTGCTGCTCCTGGGCAGGGCAATTTGCTCTGTGCGGCGGCAGAAATTACAGGATAGACGAGTGCTGTTGCAAGCAATGGCTGCCCTGGAAGAAGGCGTCTCCCCAAATATATGGCTTCAGATGTTGGATCAGTAGCCAGAGACAGGTAAGATCTGGAGCTGCGCGTATCAACCTAAGACAGGGCACAGACCAGAGCTGTCTGCCGCCTGAGGATGGGTAAGAATGCTGCAGACTCTGGGCAACCTAAGACAGGCATGATCCAAAGGCCACGCATTATATCAAACAAAGAAGGGGGAGATGTGAGGGCTGGGCCCCTGGCCAGGGCTCGGTCCCGGGGCTGATCCACCGCAGCTCCCTTGCCCAGTGGTAGTTCTAAGACCTGGTATTTTAGCCTCGTCACCAGCTGGAGAAGATGGCGCCCATTTCCTGCTCACCACCCTTTCCCCTCTTTCCTGTTGGGGATTGGCCCAGCAGACTTCCATACCCGTGCACAGCTCGTGCTGTCCGCTTAGAGTGGCGCGTGACACCTATCCGCTTAAAGGTCACGCATGATACTGTCCCAGATTGGTTGGGTGACTGAATATAAGGGAGCCCGCTGGGAGGGAGAGGAGCTTCCCGACAACTGCTGTAACCGCTGCGAGAGATTAGACAATAAAGCCTAGGGAAGAATCAAGACCTTGGGCGTGTTGCTTCGGTCCCTGAAGGGTCGCGACAACAGACAGAAATTTGAATCTACATAAAGAAATAAAGAGTACTGGAAATTAGATAAATGAAGGTAAATTTAAAAATTCATTTTCCTATTTCTAACTTTTCCAGAAGACAACTATCTAAGCAAAAATAACAGCAGTATATTGGGTATATAGAGCATATATTAAAATAAAATATATGATGACAAAGGGTGGGAAGGAGGAATTAAGAATATACTGTTTTAAGGTCCTTACTCTATACATGAAGTGATAAATTATACCTTAATAAAAAACAAAAATTAATTATAAGTCCTTGAGGATTCAAAATATTTTTAGAAGTAAAATGTATGATAACAGAAACAAAAGTGCAGAGGTGGGTACAAGAAATCAAATTGTTAAAAAGTTTTTGAATTATTCAGGAAGTAATAAAAGTACTATTTTAGAGTAGACTTTAAAAATTCAACAGTGAATATTATGATCTCCTGGGCAACCATCTACAGAATAAAAATATAACTAAAAAGTAAACAATAGAAAAAACAGACTAATACAAGTATCTGATTACTCCAAAAGGCAAGAAAAGAAATAATGGAACAAAGAACAGACAGGATGAGTACAGAAAACAAATTAAGATGCTTTAAGCCCAATTACATCAGTAACTACAATAAATGTAAGTGTACCAAATACTCCACTTAAAATATAAATATTGTCACACTGGATAAAAGTAAAGAAAACCCAACTATATCTATTTATAAGAAACCCATTTTAAGTTTGATAAAACTGGCAAGAAAAAAGACCTATCATGCAAATAGTAACCAAAATCAATGTAATGTATTTATATTAATATCAGAGTAAACAGGAAGGCAGAAGTATTCAAAATAAGGATATTTCATAATGAGTAATAGTCAATTGAATAGGAAGATGTAACAACCCTCTATAACATAACTTCAAATTATATAAAGGAAAATAGGAAAAATCTTTGACCATATTTCAATATTTTAATATTTCTTTCTCTAACAAACTGAAAATAAATCAGATAATATAAAAATTGAGTATGATTAATCAAATTAGCCTAGTATTGAGAATATATACATATTATACACACACACATACTGAAATGGACAATATATTATGCCATAAAGAAAATATCACAAATTTCAAATTTCACACAATTGAAATCACAAGAGTATATTTTCTTACCATAAGGCAGTTAAACTAGAAATCAATAAAAGAAAGATAACCAGAAAGATACTTGGAACAAATTAGGAAATATGTTGAGCTTACTTTATAATGAAAATACAACATGTTAAACTTGTGAAAAGCAGCAAAAGCAGTGTTTTTAAGGAAACAGGTTATACATTAGAAAAGGTCTGAGAAGAATAAAATCTGAAAGGTCCCGTATGTATTAAAAAATTTTAACTAATTATTTCATTTCTTTTCACAGAGAAACCTCTAGCCCCAGATGGCTTCACTGGTGAAATCTGTTCAACTTTACAAGAAGAAATAACACCAAAGTTAAATAAGAGAATAAAAAATGAGGTAAACATTGATTAACTCATGTGATGGGGCAAGCGTAACCTAGATACTAAAATCTGAAAAGGATATTACAAGAAAGAAAAATGACAGGCCAATATCTTTAATGAACAAAGATGTAAAGACCATAACCAAGATATTTGAAATTCAAATCCCTTGATTTGTAAAAAAGAATAACACATCATGAGCAGGTAGGATTTATTTCAAAAATGCTAAGTTCATTTAATATTTGAAAATCAACCAATTTAATCTACCCATGAACAGAATAGAGGAGGAAAAACTCTTACACTTATGTCAATAGGTACAGAATAACCATATATAACAAAATTTATCTCCTGTTCTATTCCTAAATGAACTAGGAATAGAAATTTCCTTAAGCTCTGGTGACAGAATTTAGAACAGTGGTCACCTTAGGGAGCAGGCATGAGGGAGCCATCTGGGGGTCTCTCAGTTGATGTGGGTAGTAATTACAAGTCTGAGAACATCAACATCCTTGAAGCTGTATGCTTAAGACTCCTGCACTTCACTGGATCTAAGTTCTATCTCAATAAAAGAGTAAAGGAAGACAGACAACCACGACAAGTACTAGAACAAGAACTGACCGACAGCTCATGGATTACATAAGACATCCCTGAGGCTGACAGACAGACAGAAGAGTGTGATCAATGATAAAGGAACCTCTACAGCTTTACAAAAAGCAATGGGAAGAATTGCTCAACAAATGGCACTTTGAAAATTTTGGCCCATCGGAAAAACCTCCAAGTTAGAACTTCACCTCATACCATATATCAAAATAAACTCCTAAGAGATTAAAAAGTTAAATGTAAAACATCCTTCCCTCCAACCCTTCCCATTCCCATGGGCAAAAAAAGCTAAAAGAAAGTGTAGCTGAATGTTCAGCTGACAGAATTTCATATGGCTCATGTTCACTGAGAACATGCCAAACAGCAGGCACCACCATAAATGCTTTCCATGCAGCACACACTACACACTCACAATCAGGATGTGAGATGGGAAAAGTGATGCCCAGGGTCTCCAAGTAATTAGCCCAGGGTTCACACAGGAAATAAATGGACCAGGATTCAAATCCAGATTTTTCTTACTCATTTCACCATGGCATCTTGGCACTTTAGATTATACCTTAGAAAATGGGACTGTACATAAAATTGATTCGGATTTCATTCTTGCCTCCTGCAGTGATTCTGAACATAAAAACAATGGGACAATCACCTTCCAAGAAATGACCAACTGATACTATATTGGTCATTTATAGTGACAAAACATCACAAAAGCTTAATAGCTATGATACAAGGTGAATTCTTAGTAGGGGATGGATTGAGGAAAAAAGCCTCCGACAATGAATACAACCACAGGAAGGGCACCTACACGGACTTTGGGTAGACACATTTTTAAACATTACAAACAGTTCACACTCCAAGAAAGAATAAAATGTCACCTCTCACGAGTGTGAACCTTGACAACTTTTCTTTTTCTAAAACCCCCTGCTCCCTGAGAATTCAGGGTTTGAGTTTTCCAGCGAAGACCAACGTGTTTGTGTCCATGTGAATTTCTTGGCCGGCAGTCCCTGCCAAGGGGCGCAAGCTGTGCACACTAGCGCTGGGGACACCAGGTTCCCTAATCAGTGTGGTGGCCATGCTCGCCACTGAACCTGTCAGAACCAGATTCCCAGTTCACTTAGTGATGTCCACCTCAATCCTGAGGGGTTCGTGGTGTCCACTGGGAATTTAGTTGTTTCATTGAGACTGCATGCTTGAACAAAGATGCGTTGGCTGGACAGACCCCACTGCCAGCGAGGCCTGGGTCCCGTGGTTTCTGCTGAGAGCCAGGGATGCTGGTTGGTGAAGACACCTTGTGGAGGGGGAAGTAAAAACACAGGTTTCTGGGAGATTAAGGAAAGTTTCCATTACCTCCTGCCACCCCTTTTCCTTGGAAAATGTGAAAAATTTAAAAATTGAACCCTCTAAATTCAACTCAACATTTCCTTTGTGAATTTACAGGTAACTTTAGGAACACTCCAAAGATGTATACAACAATAAAGAATTTTTTTTTTAAAAGAGAGCAGTGCTAGGGTTGTGGCTATTCTAAAAAAGAAGTAAGGTGATAGAGAAAAAATTGTATAAACCCTGAGTAAACTTGAGTGAGGTCATATGTTAATTGATTTGTACCTATCTGCTAAGAAGGGAGAAAATAAAAACCTTTTCAAGAAAATTAAATCAGTGAGGGTTTTAAAGGTCTTACAGTCTTTATTCCAACCTGCTAAAATAAGGAATCACAAAATAAAGAAATCTTGAGAATTCAACACAAGAACTCCAATGTTGTCAGCCCAATTTCTTTAGGAGCCATTAAATGTGATTTATGAAATGACCCAGATAAAATCAACTGCCTTTGCTAATCCAGGTGTATCTCTAATAAGTTGGGGGAAGAGGGAGAGTGAAAGGATTTCATTATTAAAAAAAGAATTTCCTTCACTAATTCCCACTGCAGCCTATCTCCAAGGTTTCAAACACAGCAATAATAGTCTTAGATGGGATTATGATGAAGGCACCATTTAGAACAGGGTGCCGGGTCAGCACTTCTAAATGATGCAGAAGGCAGCTCAGCTTCATTAGGGGCCCAGAGAAGAGACCCATGCCCCCTCCACTTGGCACACTCGGCACAGAGAGAGAGGGAGCTTCCCATGACTTAGATTCTGCTCCAGCTATTGCCTGATTACACACCCAGCTAGAAAGAGAGGACTCACTGTGTGTTTGCAAATGGATCACAGGAAACAAGCACTTGGAAGCCTGGAACATCTCCTCTGATTCTAGGCCAATCTTCAATTTGCAAAAGACCATAAAGAGAAAAAAAGAGAGAGAGAATAGGAATATTTGAGAAAAAGAAAATGTATTTGTTACATGTCTAACTCTGGGCCTGGTTTGCATAGGCTCTCACATTTGACTAGATTTTGCTATCCCCATGCTATAGAAGAGAAAAGAAAGTCTTCATGAGGTTAAGCAATTTGTCCTTGAGCAAGGAAATAGCAGTGTTGATATTTGAACCCAGATGACTGCAAAGATTGGAGTCTTCATACATATAAGGCTCACTGTGTTGAGTCAGAAAATGGAACTGGTATGTTCCATGAGGAAACAGGTATAAAGTATCTTCATTTGTATGTTTTCTTCCACATTCCAGATTCTTTTAAAAAATAAGATCCTAATTCTGCTGATCATCTGTTAAAATCCAAGCTTCAAAATAAAGTCTTTGTATTCCCACAATGCTATTTTTCCTGTGAAAGTTTTAGCTGACTTCTTTCTAATACATTGTGAGAAGTGCAGAAAAGTATAGCCTTTACAAATCAATAGCTTATCATTCTTCTTATTACAAACCTAAAAGCACCACATGGCAAATCCTCCAGCTCAGCTTGTGAATGCCGCCAGAATAAGTTCTTTAAAAACAGGGGATGCCAAATACAAAAAGAAAATGTATTCATTCATTTATCCAACAAATATTTATTTCTTACCACCAGAAGGCAAGCACTTCCTCATGCAGTGGATACACCAGTGAAAGAAATGGATGGAAGTGCCTGTACTTGAGGAGATAGATAGGTAAAGTGGGTCAAAGTGTGAAAAATGCTGTAGAGAAAAAGGAATAGCATAGAAAGGGGATGGGCAGCTTACATTCATGCGATCAGAAAGGCCTCTGAGAAGGGCCATCAGAGTAAAGACCTGAAGGAGTAAGGGAGCAAAAGCCGCTGGATCTGGAGGAGGTGCTCACAGGCAGGTGAGGCAGCTGGCGGCAAAGCCCAGATGGACGATGCAGCAGCACAGGTGGTGTTTGACAAGGGCTGAGAGGCCAGAGTTGCTGAAGCAGAGTGAACAAGAGAAAACAACGGAATGAGGTCAGAGAGGCGGCATGGGGCCGGACTGCTGAGGGCCTTGTAACCCCCGAAAGGGCTCTGGCTTGTACTCTAAATGAGATGGAGACTATTGACAGCAAAGGAATGGCACACCCTAAGTTTTAAAAGGAGCACACACTGAGCCTGTGCTGAAAACAGACCATGTGAGAGGAAGGCAGAACATAGAGAGATCAGTTTGGAGGTATGTTCATTAACCCAGGGGAAAGCTAATGGTTGCTCAAATAACCCCAGTAGCAATGATGGTATGAAGAAACAGTCTAATTCTAGATATATTTTTATGGTAGAGGCAACAGGATTTGCGGATGGATTTTATGTGGGAAAAAAAGGGAGAGGTGTGAAGGATGACTCCAAGATTTCTGGCCTGAGAAACTGGAAGGATGAAGTTGCTATTTAGAGATAGGCAAGATTATGGGAAGTGCAAGATTTTGAAAGGAGATCAGAAATTCAGATTTGGACATACTAGATTTGAGATGTCCATTAGATAGCCAAGTAGAGTTGCAAACAAGCATCTGGATGGTTCAAGAGCAAACTAGACTCATTAGCATAGGGCTGTTATTGAAAACCCTTGAGATTTGAGGCAATCAGGAAGAGAGACAAGTCCAAAGGCTCAGACCTGGATCATAACAACATTTAGAAGTCAGGGAAGACCAAACAAACAAACAAGACAAAGAGAAGCTGGCCAGTCAAGTAAGAGGAAGCATTTATAATACCCCACTAACAGTGTAACCTTTGGATCTTTAAAGAACTATTAATAAAATAGGTATTTGATGAATATCAGTTATCTACAAATTTTCTTTTAAAATCCTCATGTTAAAAGAATTCCTGAATACAAAGCAGGCCACCAAGAATTCATGTCCCTCAGTCTTCCATTTTGCCTGAAAAAGCTATGCCACAACCTCAGCAAAATTTAATACTCCCACTAAGTTAATTGTGGGACATTTATTGTGAATCTAGCATATGCAAGTCACAGTGCTAAATACAGTGGTGACAGGCTACAGAGATGATTAACACATTGTCCCTGTTCGAAGGAGTCTGCAGTCTAGCAGCAGAGCTCAAGCATGTACATCAGAAAGAATGATACAAAGTTCAAATAGACAAAATCATAGCAGTTTCAGAAATATATGTTGGGGGGTCAAATTCTTATTGTTTAACAAGAATTCCATTATAATCAGTGCCATAACAAAAAGCCAAAAATGTAATGGAAATGTTTCAAAGACTCAAAATATTCAATTGAAAGATTTCAAAGTTGCAACCAGCAGATAATTATTCTTCTGCACTAACACTGAATAGTACCTCCCTGGTATATATAACATCTCCCCTATCTTAGCTAAACATCTTTTGACAAGGAGACACCTCTTATGAAAGTGACTTGGAGCTGTGCCACTGAAAATTGAAATATCATGACTTCATTTTCCATAGCTGGAGTGCCAAAGAAGAGTTACTGCTCTCTTGATCTTTTGTCTCTGGAGCATGCTCAGGAGATGCTGCCAGGACATATCAATTGGCTCTACACTGTAATGGCTTTACTACTGCCAAGGTGTCTGAGATGATCCCATACACAACAGCTCCAAAAGATGATGTCCCAGTCCCTTCACCTATACAACTGGAACTCCCTATTTCAGTTACAGAGGCAAGATATATGCATCTTGGCTTACATCTCAGAGAAACAACTAACAGCTACAAGTGAAGGCTAACACGGTGAACAGTCACAATTCATTTCCATTTGTCTTTTAGGTCCTTATTAATGCTAGATGGAGATGGTCAAGGCAAGTGTGAATATACTGTCTTTTTGCTTATATCTCTCAATGCATGGTGAAAAGTTTTAAACATGGAGAGTCCCATTGACTAGATTCTTCCAACAATCTGTAATCTATGGTTATTTGCAGCATATTTACAGGCTGATCATTTTCCTGAAGGTAATGAGATATCATGGTGACAGCTAAGATTAGGTTTATGTTCATTTTCATTAAGTCATTAACTTCTTTCATTCATGAAAATAATGTGTGCTAAATGCTAGCAATGTAAAGACTTTTAAAAAAGCAACAATCCCTGCCATCAAAGAGCCTATGGATGAGTGAGTACTTTGTTTTTAGTTACACACAGTATAAAGTCTATATTATTGAGAAATGCAATGTACTACTGCAACAGAGAAGAGTAAGCAGCTAACTGCCAGAAAAGGGTAGTAGAGAGGAGGCAGGGAGGAGGAGTGTGGGAATGTGGCAGAAGCTGGAGAAGGAAAATAGGGAAGCTTCTGCTGTGAACAGAATGCTTGTCAAAATTCACTTCAAAATTCTCAGTGTTTGGGAGGTGATTATCTCAGGAGGGTAGTGCCCTCAGAATGGGATTAGTGCCCTTAAAAAAGAGGTCCCAGAGAACTCCCTTGCTCTTTCCACCATGTGAGGACACAGCAAGAAGATGGCCCTAATGAACCACGAAGTGGCCTCTTACCAGACATCAGATCTGCTGGTGCCTTACCTTGGACTTCACACTTCCAGAACTGTGAGAAATAAATGTTTGTTGTTTAAGCAGCCCAGTTTATAGTACTTTGTTATGGCAGCCAGAACAGACTAAGAGAACTTCCCAGAAAAAAAATGATACTTGAGACAACCTTTGAAAGATGAGCAGTTTTCACTAGGCAAGCACAAGAGTAGGGAGAAGAAACCAAATGTTTAGATGTGAAATGAGCTCAGTTTTTCCAGATGCTGGAAAGCAGCCCAAATCTTTGAAGGCTATACATCTTTCCAAGGAAATAAGTCATCCCAAAAAGCTTTTTGTATGAGAAGGTATGAAACCTGAGGCAGAGTTTAGAATAAACACAGTGGGGAACCTGGAGAATGGATAAGAGAGATGGAAAGAACGTAGAAAAAGAGAGACCAATTAGGACATTATTGAAATAGACCAAGTAGAAGAGAATATATATCTTAATTAAGGTAAAGGGCATAGAGACAGGAGTTGAACTAATACAAGAGAAACTGCAGAGACAGAATAGTAGGATTTGGTGCATATTGAAAAACAAATAGATGAGGGAAGGGAGACATGAGGGTAAGGAACTGGGAAGACTTCTATCATACTTTGATGACTAGCTTTCCATAAGTGGGATAAGAAAGTAAGATGATCGGTTATGTTGTTAAACACATTGAATTTAAGATATATGATACCATCCAAGTGAAGGCAGTTAGATATACAAGCTCAAGAGAGAGGTCCAGACTAGAGATGCAGATGTCAAGTGGAAGTCATGGAGAAGTGTGTAAGAGGAAGCCAATATTTAAGGAATAGGCCGAGGAAGGTGAATGAAAAGCAGTGACTAGATGTGGCAGGGAGAAAACCAGGAGCAAGTGGGGTCCAGAACCCATGTGAGGAATGAGTGTCAAGGGAGGAATATTCAACAATGTACACTGCCAGAATAAGTCAAGTAAAATGGGGGGTGGGTGTGCTGATTAAGTATGTGTGTTGGAGTAGTAGACCAGAAGCCAAACTGCGATGAGTAAAGAAGCAATCTGGAGCTAGGGAAATAGAGACTGAAAATACAGGCTATTTTCCCATTAATTCCTTAACCAACTTAGGGCTGTTTAAGCCCATTGTCAGAAGATACAATGCCCAGAAATTTGTTGCCAATAAATGCTATTGGACTCCTTGTAGCAGAGTGTGGGATGGAAGTGGGAACACTTCAGCCCACTTTGGGAGAGTGACTATATGAGGAAAGCACCTCAATGTTTAAAGTCATACACATGTGGTTTGGAATCCCAGCTTCTTTACCAGCTAGGGACACTGAAGAAATCACATAATCTCCCTAACACTCTTGTCTTTCTTTAAAAATAGGAATAATCTACTCACCTATCCACAGACATACCCATAAATTATTATTAAATAATATAATGATATAAAATATCTAGTACATAGTTAAGGTTACACCTTTTTTGAATACCTATCACTGTTGCATTTATTATTCCTGATATCAGCAATCAAAAAGTTCTTCACCTGATCTACAAAATCAGTAAGGATTCTTGGCAAGGTCTCTTGGTCATTTCCCAGGAAAGGGCATGTGCCAGGGAAGAGTTTTCCCATGAAGTCTGCATTTCCTTTACACTCTTTACCATTTTGAAATTGACTCAGCTCTATAGTTTTAGCTTCTAACCAAAATCATTTTATGAAAAATTCCTGAATGAACCATTTGCAGAGCAAACAAGAGAAAAGAGCAGTTGCCTTTTAAGACAAAAGTATAATTTCCTCATTTAAAAAAATCCACAAAAGCAAATAACTCATGTGAAGGCAGGTATGTAACTCCTACCATTCTTGTAATTACTTTATTCAAATGGCCAATATAGGATCCTGTGTAGGTAGATTCTAAGGTGGTCATGCCCACCCCCACCTTGACCTCCCAGTGTTCACACCCTTGTGGGATCCCCTCCCCTTCGGTATGGATGAGACTTGTGATGTGCTTCTAACCAGTGGAGTATGATGAAGGTCACAGAATGTCATGCCCATGATTACATTACATAAGATTCTTTAGCCAGAAGGCTCTCCTTGCTTCCTTAATGTAGTGATCAACCACATTGGGAAAGCTCAGGAGGCAAGGAACTGGGGGTGGCCTCTAGGAACCACAGGCAGCCTCTAAGTCAATTCCACCTAACAGCCAACATGAAGCTGGGGCTCTCAGTCCTACATCTGCAAGGATATCAATTCTTCCAATGACCTGAGAAAGCTTGGGATGGATTTTACTCCAGTCCAACCCCAAATGAGAATGCATCCCAGCTGATACTTTGATTGAAGCCTTGTTGTATCCTGAGCACAGGACCCAGCTAACCTGTGCTGGCATTCCTAACCCACAGAAACTGAAATAATAAATGTGTGTTATTTTAAGCCACTGAGGTCCTGGTAAGTTGTTAATGCAGCAATAGATAACCAATACAGATCACATATAGTTAATTGCGCAGTTCCGCCCATCTTAAAAGGTGAGTTAGAGACATTTTCTAACATCCAAGAAAGGAGCCATGATGTAAATTGGAAGGATCAAATGAAAAATTGATTTTCTTGATGCACAGCAGATGTACATTCCTAAGTACTGAGAAGCAGGTGTTCCTGGCACCTGTGCTGACATGTCGCATATGTGGTGACACAAGGAATCTAGGCTCATCACTGGAACAGACTTAAAATCAGTGTGCAGTGTAAAGGCAGTGGCAATATTCATGAAGGGCACTGACTCCTCTTACAGAGCTGGGTTTTTTTCCACCTGACAACTGATATTTTCCACCTGAAAAATTTTCAACTTCTGGAATCCTGATTTTCTTCTGGCAAACCACCTTTCCTCCACTCAGACTGCATTTCTGATTTCTTTCTACACCAGCTCCAGGAGTGATGTGTGACTTAGGCCCGGCCAATCAGAGCATCACATTTTCCAATTTTGGTGATTGCTAAGGTTTGCCAACAAAAAAAAAGCCAAGTTGTGTTTGTTTGTTTCTTTCTTTCTTTGTATTTTTAGGTGTCAGAAAGCAGCATTTCTCTCTATACTGGATTATAATCTAAGAGAATATAAACCTGGAGCTTCTGGCAACTGTTTCACTACACAAGGAGCCAGAGAATGGAGCTATCCTAGATGGAAGCAGAGGTAAATGACTGTAGGTGAAGGGAGAGAAACCAGGTCCCAAAGACAATAACTCCCAGATAAAACTCCCAAGAAACCAGATTTATTCCCATATTTGTCAATTACTTGAGCTTACATCCTTTTTCTCTTTGCTTATAATAAATTGAGAAATTCCCAATATAACTTGAGTTTAGTTCAGTTGTATAAATAGCATGGCTTCTGGGACATCAGCAATATTGCCTCAATGCCACTTTATGGCTAAGAGGGAAGGAAGCATCAAGGGTAAGAAACAATGGTTCATGCACAAACTGATCAAATACAAATTCAAGTAAATATAACTGCTTGTCATTATGGTCTTAATGCAGGAGAACACTTTTAGAACTTCACATACAAAAGTTTAGCAGTGGCGCTTTTTACAGGATCAAACAAGAACTAGATAGTCCCAGAAAAGCGTAATGTTCTTACTTTGTTTTTGAAGTAGGCTCTGATATTACATTTTAAGAAGATAATGCTGCAAGTTTCAACTGCATAATAGCTTTTAATCCCCCAAAGAGATGAATTTTTGAAATGATACAAAAGTTCTTAAGTCTTGTCTTAAACAAGAATGTCTCCTGTGATAATCCCATACCTGATGTCCTTAAGCGAAAGATTTACAAAACATCAGAAAATTCCAAGAACAGCAAAAGTTCCAGAGTAACAACTGGGCAATATTACTGATGACCAGATGTGGATAACTGTGGACAAAGCCACATCTTACAATCAATCTGCCATAGACACTCCTCATCCCACCTCATGGCTTGTCCACTTACTTGTCCCTTTGATGGCAGTGCTTTTCATTCACATTTGTGCATAACTCACTCCCTCACTTCCTTTCAGGCTTCTATTTCACTTCTCAGAGAGGTCATTCTACATTAAAATATAGGAGTGCCTATATAAAATACAGGACATTCTATATAAAATATAGTACCACCTAATATGAAATACCACTTGCTCTATTTTTACCCCCTTACCCTGTCTTATTTTCCTACATGGTACCTATCACCTGACATATGTTTGTTTGCCTGGTAGCTACCAGATAAAGGTAAGACTTAGATGTCCATTTTATCAGTTACCTATCACCTCCAGAAAGTCTCAGTTTACCTATAGATTCTAACTCCTGCACAATTAATATAAACTACTTCAAAATCTATACAACTGCTTGCACACTTTAATTACTATATTGGTCAAGATACAGTCAGGAAAACAAACCACAAGAAGCATTTCAAAATAGAGTGTTTAATATAAAGAATTGGTTCCATAGGTATTGGGTATTAAGTGAACAGAAAGGAGAACACAGAAAGATCCCAGAGATTGTAACCATAGGAAGCAGTTTCCTCCCCTCCAGCTGGAGAAGCAAACAGAAGAAGTCTAATTATTAGAAACTAGAAGCTCAGAGGCGAGACCCTGCAGATATGAGGCTCAGATATCTAAAGAGCGAGCAGCACCTTGTTGCTGTGTAGTTCAGGGTCTCAGAAGAGGAGCTCTGCAGAGTTTGGGCTCAGCCATCTGTGAAGGGGAAACTGCCTGACTAATGCTGTCGCCTCTGAGCGGGTGCAATGAGGCTGGTTCTGGAATGTTGAAAGAAGTTAGAGACTAGAAAGCAGTGACAAACAAATAGTGTGAAGGGCTGGGCTGAGGTGCCAATAACAGGAACAGAGAGTAAAAACAGGAAAAATTAAGTGCTTTCTCTCTTCCTCCCATCTTCTAATATTCCTCTACTGCCCCTTTTGGCAACATGAGTATGCCCCAGCAAAGGAGACTTGTAGTTTGCAGAATTCTAGCCCCAACATCCAAAGCCAGATATGGCAGAAAGGGATTTGAGTAGAGATAACAGTTTAACCATCACAGATCCTAATGCATTTCCTCAATTTTATTTTCTTAGGAGAAGAGCCATGTCAAGTGACATGGTATGATGGTTGACTCCTGACTGTATTATTATTTGCTCTCTCTTATTTGTAGATTTTAATCTAGAGTACTATAGATGAACTTCAGGGGGGTCCATTAGCCCATGATATTCTTTATAAAATTTTTTTGACATTTCATGTATGTGTTTTCTGAATAAGTAGGTTTATAACTTTCATGGAAGTTTCAAAGGAGCCTGTAACCCCCCTAAAATTTGGCATCACTGCCCTTATGTTCTTACTCATTGTTTAAATTTGCTATGGAGACCACAGACAATTCTTAGGTTCTTTTAATGCCTTGAATACACTACTGGTTATGACTCTCTTGGTAACAAAGAAAAGGAACCAATTCCAACCACTGCAAGAAAAAGTGGGACAGGGCAAGGGAATCTGTTCAAGGGACCTCAATCCAGGAAGAAATGATCTAAAGAAAGGGACTCAAAACAGGACTGTCTCTTTGATACACACCATGTAAATAAGCTCTAGTAAATGTGCTCAGAGATATATTTACATTGCAGAATTGTCTGTAATAGCGAAAATTTGGAGACAAATTAGTTGATCATTAGAATGGATAAATGGTATGTTAATTAATATAGTAGGCTATTATATAGCAGTTAAAGTAAACCAGATCTACACGTACCTGAATAACTCAAAAGCATAACATTGAGTGGGAAGCAAAAACAAGTTGCAGAATAGTACGTTCAATAGCATATCATTTGTATAAACTTTTGAAACATTCAAAATTATATGTTATTATATAGATACAAATATTTGGAGCAAAACAATAAAAACACATTGGGAATCATAACCCCAAGTTTAAATTTATTTTATTTCTAGTGGGAACCTAGAACAGATGGATTCTCAGGGGACTCTGATGCTATTGTTCCTAGATGGCTTCTTTGTAATAAATCTGAATTGAATATAGAAAACAGTAAGATTTGGCAAAGTTAAGTGTTGGATTTGTGGGTATTTGTTACATAATGCTATATTTTTCTGTTTTTGAAATGTTTCATAAATTTAAAAACTAGGTAATGTAAAGGGTGCTAAAAACTTTACTAGCAATGGCCTAGACCACCCCTGAGCATAATTTACAGGAGCTCAAAGGAAAGAGGAACTCAAAATCACATCTCGGAAAATTTCCATTATAAGACTTTTATAGAAACAAGACCCTCCTCAGGGGTATTTATCTATCAGAAAGATACTGGGGGAAGGGGTTCTACCAAAGAAAGGAGAACAGAAGAGGGAAAGAAGAGAAGAGGATAATACCTCTATGGTATTTAAAAAGATAAATAAATAACACACAAACACACAGGTAAGAATTTCCCTCTGCAAGAAGAAACAAGATAGTAAATGAAAAAAGGTCTTATTAAATTTGTGCTTCCTATCTGAGTCCAGCTTCTTCCCCATTAGGCTAGATAATTACAAAAAAGTACACCTGGCTCTATTACTGTCTGAGTCTCAGGGTAAGACAGAGCCCTGAGATGTTTTATTATCAAGTAATTCCATTATTAAAGAAAAATTTCTGGTTCCCTGGGAATTGTTAAAAATGGAATTTAAACTTGTTCTTAGTATAACTACCTCTCAAACTTCTCTACCCCATTCCTAATGATGGCAAGAATGAGAAAATAGAAAATGGACTTAATTTTCTCATTTTAAAACCTGTCCTTAAAAATGTTTTGACATTCTTTTATAACACCCAGAAATCAAGGTAAAAATTGAATCCACAGTTTGACCACTTGTACAAGTTACATGTTCTAAGTTCTATCCATATAGAATGTTACATGCCTGAAATTTCCTTTAAAAATGACACAAAATTGCAAAATAAATAAAAAATAGCAGTAAAATCTCCTTGCCTTATATGTCAAGGCTCTGAAAACTGTATGTCAGCTCCTAGCATGTTCATTAATACCTGGTTTTTCTAAAACATGCAAGTCAACACATCAAGAAAATTAACTTCATAAAGCTCTTAGAAAACAAATTCTGAAGCTTTTGCAGAATACTACACCTTTCTTTCATGGACAGTTCTGGAAAACCAAGAAATGTGATGGCAAATGCTGTCATGAAGAACTAACAAATGAAGTCAAATTTAATGAAGGATATGTTTACTTTCAAGAAAGCACTTGAAGAAGTGAAGTTTCAGTATTACAAATATAGGAAAGGCAGGGGGTAACACTTCATGTGCAATAATGCATACTACAGAAAAGAAATGAGTCAGTCATGTATGGTTTATAAAGCAACTGCATCATGTTGCCTGGTACCATTTAGTTTCAATCACCAGAAGCAATCCCAAAACACTGACAAAACAAAATACCTCAATCCATTAAAGCTCAAGACCAACCAGCAACTTAGGAACACAGTAGGATTTTCCCTTCCATGTTATATTAGCCACATAGAGTTATCTGATTGAAAAATCAAATTATATCACCATGATTTCAAAGCCTGCTGTTCTATTTTTTAAATACATTTCATCTAGCCAAAGAATGTTTCTAAAGTTCTATATGCCAATGTACTTGGAACATATTAATTCCATTAGCAGGCTATTTCAGGAAATAGTGAGCATATTTCTTGGGAACAAATACATGTGGTTAAAAAACAGCCTCAAAAAAAAAAAGCATGAGGTGAAAAAGCTGAAAACAAAGATGACTTTTAAATGCAATTAGAACTCTGTCCCATCACATATCAAAAGTGTCATAACTGCTTCTCAACTGAGAAGTTAGTGTTTTGGATTTCAGTCTTTAAACCAAAGATCTTATCTTGAGATGGCACTATAAGGAGTCTATCTGCCTCTTAATCATAGGCAACTGCTAAATGAAGTGTATCTATTTTCTCTGTTACATTACCATTGGCAACCAGGTCCTCAGTAAGTGCCCAGAAATGTTTCCATGGTTACAAAAAGCATTCAGCATCCCTCTTGTTTTGGGCCAATTTAGCTTAAAGTCTATTGTGGAGAAAATATGGCACATTAAGAAACATAAAATCAAGATACAGTGTTATGAAAAGAATTCAAGGTTAAATGGGAAAAGCAGGCTTGACAAGGCTTTTTAAAAAGTACATACAAATCATTGATTAAAATGCTGCCTTTTCCTAGCATATCTCCAAACACATCTCTTTAATACACTGCAAAACAGCCCATGTACTGCAGCTGACATACCTTGATATAAAGGAAAAAATGAGCCTGTGAGGATAATTTAAGCCTGTTAACCAGCAGGTAAAATCACACAAAACAAGTGTTTTAACATTCAGACAGCTGAGAGTCCAGTCCTAGTTTCACAGAGTCCTCAGGGCATTTAAATACTTTGAGAAAAAAGAGGAGTAAGAGCTTGTGTTCATTGGCTATAAGGCATTTGAAATAAATTGGTGAGCTATATCATGTCAGGGAAAGAGAGAAAGATGGAAGTTCCCTAGAGGCAACTAGTAAAGCTCCTCCATCCACAAAGTCATGAGTAAATTGAAAAAATGGGACTGTCTCATTCTAGGTCTCTGCTGTATTCCCCAATCCTACTGCCACCAGGGCATTAAAAACATTTTTGCATCTTCCGGAACACAGTAAACAAATGGAATAAGCTTTTCAATAACCTGAAGGAGAGGCCCACACCTTATACTTGTATATACTTGTCCATTCCCCACAGTGCTTTGTACAGGCAGCATTCAATAAATGTTTGAGTAACTGAGAAGGGCCATCATATAAGACCTCTCATCATAGAGAAATACTTGCCCCCCATATTTACCTGTACAAAGATACCACCCTTTATCATTTTCTATTGCTTGTATTTTCACTGTGAAATGGAGTAAAGTAGGTGGGGTTTAAGGTCATAAGGCTATTAAGGAGTAATTTGAAGACTTTCACTTCCAGAAGATGACCAAATGTCCTCTTCCCTATCCTTCTTCCTAAGTACAACGAAAGCCTAGGCACTGCATATGCAACAAAGACAGAGGTGCAGAGAGGAAGACAGACCAGTAGGGAACAGGGGACTTAAGGGACACCATGGGGGCAAGTTCTCCAAGTTCTTTAGCCTCATCTATCCTAGCCTTGAAGCAGAAGGAGTTGGTAACCCAGAAATGCCTATGGGCACAGAGAACGAAAGGCCTCGAGAAAAGCCTGCTCCCTCTACACAAAAGACCAGAGAAGGGGCAGCCTCACAAAACAGGAAGCTTCTAGGCAACAAATGTTCTACTCCAGCCAAACAGCACAGAAAAAACTGTGTTCCCCAGTTTCTCCCATGCCAGCAAAGGCTGAGTGGGGAGCCTAAATGTACATCCTCCCCAGGCTGAAAATAGACACCCCAGTGCCACCATGGGTAGGAGGGGTGCCAGGGGAGGCTGAGCAGGGACCTAGGACTATATCATCCTTGATGGCTAGCAATGAACATCCTGCACCCCTGCAGTAGTAGAGACCACATTGGGAGTCTAGACACCACCCCCTCCCCAATTGGAAGTAATGGGTAGTGTCAGAAGAAGTCTAATGGAGACAGAATTCTCACCACCATCCAATAGCAATGAGGCTGCTCTTAGCTCAGTGTTAGTAGAGACCACATGGGGAGATAAACTCCCATCCCAACTCAGCATTAAAGGAGGTTGAGAGAGAAACATGGACTTTTGCCTCCACCCCTCAGTAATGAGCCAGTGTGCCCAATTGCCCTGTTAGAGCCCTGTCAAAGACTTGGAGATGCATTTTTGGGGAAGCAACATCAAAATAATGACAACTATTTCTCTTCATATATTCATATTGTTTTACACACTGCATCTTCTTACAAGCTACTATAATAGCTCCCTAACATATATTCCTCCCTCTAGTTTGGCCTCCAAACTGATGCTAGAGTTATCCTTTAAAACAGAGCTCTGTTGGTATCACTTGGGATTAAGATCTTCTGAGATTCCCAACTGCTTACAGGATAAAAGCTAAATTCTTATCACAAAAACAAAAACCTTCCCAACTGCAGTTTAAGTCTGGTCTGATCCATGATCCATCTCTGAAAATGTCAGCTTTGTCTATACGTCTGTGTTCAGGTCATTTTCTCCAATAGAATGCCTTTCTTCCTCCATTCACCTGTTAAATTCTGACTCATGTTCACAGTTTTCAGCCCTACATCATCTGCTCTGTAGAACCATTTCTGATCATCTCAAGAGTTACTAAGTACATAATTGTTGGAAATTACCACAAACTATTTTTATAGGACTTATTATCTATCTCTTAAGCATTACAGAACTCCTTAAGGGAAAACCAATATCTTATTTGTATACTTATTTCCCAGCCCAAACATGCTACCCCAATTAATGAGCATGTCCAATTCAGTTTTAGACTATAGTGTAAACTCTAAGTCCCAACTTCCAAATAAGATGTGAAAAATCGGAAATAATGCTCCCACTCTCTAAACAATAACAACAAAATAAAGATAAATTGTGAAAATGACACATTTTCTTAAACTCATCGGAGACCTGAGGTCACATAGCAATCAACTAATTCAGAAGTTGCAAAATGAAATCTCTTTTAAAGGGAGAAAGGACCCAAGCATTTGCTTGCCAGGGACAAATGCTGGATTTACCCAAGCTGATAGAAAGAATTAGGTTAGCATATACAAGGAATTGCCAAAGGCTGAGTGTGGACTAGCGCAAGAGTACAGAACTCACTGGAACCACAAATCCAAGGAAAATTGAAACCTGCTTAGAAGCGCATCTCCAAAAAACTCACCTGGTGCTTCCAAGAAAGACTGAGGCAGGACAGAAGTGGAGAAAGCTTTTCTCATAGTACAGTTCTGAAGGAGGGAAGGAGCAGCTGTTACAGGAGAGATAAAGTCTCGGTGAGATCCTTCTTTATATATCCACTATGCAACAAAAGTCTTAAGCCAAAACTTAAAATAGAAATACCAAATGACCCAGTAATTCCACTTCTAAGAACTTACCTCCCAAATAAAGCAGAATCTCTGGCTCAAAAAGATATATGCACCCCATGCTTATCAATGCATTATTTACAATAGCCAAGATATGGAATCAACCGAAATGTTCGCCAATAGATGAATGGATAAAGAAGATGTGGAACACATACACAATGGAATATTACTCAGCCATAAAAAGAATAAAATTCTGCCATTTGCAACAATATGGATGGGCTTAGAACCACAGGTTTTTGTCCATTTCCTAGAAGGAACCTGCTGTTATTCATCACTTGCTGTTTGCTACTGTGGTGGGGTTATATTGGAAGCTTCTGTTTTCTGCTATTCTTAGAGCTGCCTACGTTAGGGTTCCTGTGCCTTGGGGTTAGGGCCTTCTCAATTAACCAAGAAGGAACCACTTAGGTGGTTACCATGGGGGAGATTTTGGGGTGGGTAGGTAGGGAGGGTGATGGGGATAAAGGGGCACAAAAATCTCAATCCTAATATAAGTTGGTCATGGGAATGTAAGTGTAGCATGGAGACTATAGCCAAAAGTTCTGTAACATCTTTCTATGTTGAAAGATAGTAACTGTACTCATTGGAATGAGGATTTAATAATGTGGGTAACTGTTGAACCACTGTATTGTACACTTGAAACCAATATAATATTGTGTATCAACTATACTTCAATCTTAAAAAAAGCTTCAAGCCACTTGGGGAAAGAAAGCAAATTCTGTCACCCTTGGAGCACGGGTAAAGACACATCAAGGTAGATATATAGAACAGAATAAAAACCTGCTCCTCTGGAAAAGGAGCAGAGAGAAATCCTGGGATCAGACCACTGGAGATCCCCTGCCTCTCAGGAAGGGACAGGGGAAGTCCCCAACCCCAAGGCACAGGAACACAGCACCTGCCCAAGGCAGGCAGCTCTAAGAACAGTAAAAAACAGAAACTTCCAACACAACCCCACTACAGCACCAAACATCAAGTAATGAATAACAGCAGGTTCCTTCTGGGAAATGAACAAAACCTAAAGAGAGAGACCCTCTCTGAGACACAGGCAAAAAGAAGAAACTCAAAACTAAAGATGGAGCAGATTTTGACAGCTCTATAGCAAACAAGCCCTACCCTAAACACAATGTAAGAACAGAGAATTTTGAAGCCTATATTACATTGAGATTAACAGTAACAACAATAAAACTCAAACGCAGATAAAATTCTGACCAAATTGACTCAACTAAAGGCTTTATCACACCAAAGGCCCAGCACTAGAAAAGATAATCTATTTCCAGATAGAAATACTATTTACTATCCCTACATATGATGTTTGATTTTCAATAAAAAATTACAAGACAAGTAAAAAAAGCATAAAGGAGGAGGCAGAGCCAAGATGGCGGTGTGAGTAGAGCAGTGGAAATCTCCTCCCAAAACCACATATATCTATGAAAATATAACAAAGACAACTCTTCCTAAAATAGAGACCAGAGGACACAGGACAACATTCAGACCACATCCACACCTGCGAGAACCCAGCGCCTCACGAAGGGGGAGAGGAAGGCCACAAACCAACAAGAAGGAAAGCTCTTCCAGCCGTCACTCGTACCAGCTCTGCAAACTATCTCTATCACCATGAAAAGGTAAAACTACAGGCAGACAAAGACCACAGAGTCAACACCTGAGAAGGAGACAGACCTAACCAGTCTTCCAGAAAGAGAATTCAAAATAACAATCATGAACATGCTGACAGAGATGCAGAGAAAAATGCAAGAGCAATGGGATGAGATGGAGAGAAAAATGCAAGAGCAATGGGATGAAGTCCGGAGGGAGATCACAGATACCAGGAAGGAGATTACAGAAGTGAAACAAACCCTGGAAGGATTTATAAGCACAATGGATAAGATGCAAGAGGCCACTAAAGGAATAGAAACCAGAGAACAGGAACGTATAGAAGCTGACATAGAGAGAGATAAAAGGATCTCCAGAAATGAAACAATACTAAGAGAACTGTGTGACCAATCCAAAAGGAACAATATCCATATTATAGGGGTACCAGAAGAAGAAGAGAGAGGTAAAGGAATAGAAACTGTCTCTGAAGAAATAATTGCTGAAAACTTCCCCAAACTGGGGGAGGAAATAATCGAACAGACCATGGAATTACACAGAACCCCCAACAGAAAGGATCCAAGGAGGACAACACCAAGACACATAATAATTAAAATGGCAAGGATCAAGGACAAGGAAAGAGTTTTAAAGGCAGCTAGAGAGAAAAAGGTCACCTTATAAAGGAAAACCCATCAGGCTATCATCAGACTTCTCGACTGAAACCCTACAGGCCAGAAGAGAATGGCATGATATATTTAATACAATGAAACAGAGGGACTTCAACCAAGGATACTGTATCCAGCACGACTATCATTTAAATATGAAGGGGGGATGAAACAATTCCCAGACAAGCAAAAGCAGAGGGAATTTGCTTCCATAAACCACCTCTACAGGGCATCTTACAGGGACTGCTCTAGATGGGAGCACTCCTAAAAAGAGAACAGAACAAAACACCCAACATATGAAGAAAGGAGGAGGAGGAATAAGAAGGGAGAGAAGAAAAGAATCTCCAGACAGTGTATATAACAGCTCAATAAGCGAGCTAAGTTAGGCAGTAAAATACTAAAGAGGCTAACCTTGAAACTTTGGTAACCACGAATCTAAAGCCTGCAATGGCAATAAGTACATTTCTCTCAATAGTCACCCTAAATGTAAATGGACTTAATGCACCAATCAAAAGACATAGAGTAATAGAATGGATAAAAAAAGCAAGACCCATCTATATGCTGCTTACAAGAAACTCACCTCAAACCCAAAGACATGCACAAACTAAAAGTCAAGGGATAGAAAAACGTATTTCAGGCAAACAACATCAAGAAGAAAGCAGGGGTTGCAGTACTAATATCAGACAAAATAGACTTCAAAACAAAGAAAGTAACAAGAGATAAAGAAGGACACTACATAATGATAAAGGGCTCAGTCCAACAAGAGGATATAACCATTCTAAATATATATGCACCCAATACAGGAGCACCAGCATATGTGAAGCAAATACTAACAGAACTAAAGAGGGAAATAGACTGCAATGCATTCATTTTAGGAGACTTCAACACACCACTCACCCCAAAGGATAGATCCACTGGGCAGAAAATAAGTAAGGACACACAGGCACAGAACAACAGACTAGAACAGATGGACCTAATAGACATCTATAGAACTCTACATCCAAAAGCAACAGGATATACATTCTTCTCAAGTGCACATGGAACTTTCTCCAGAATAGACCACATACTAGCTCACAAAAAGAGCCTCCGTAAATTCCAAAATACTGAAATTCTACCAACCAATTTCTCAGACCACAAACGTATAAAAGTAGAAATAAATTCTACAAAGAAAACAAAAAGGCACACAAACACATGGAGGCTTAACAACATGCTACTAAATAATCAATGGATCAATGAACAAATCAAAATAGAGATCAAGGAATATATAGAAACAAATGACAACAACAACACTAAGCCCCAACTTCTGTGGGACACAGCGAAAGCAGTCTTAAGGGGAAAGTATATAGCAATCCAGGCACACTTGAAGAAGGAAGAACAATCCCAAATGAGTAGTCTAACATCACAATTATCGAAACTGGAAAAAGAAGAACAAATGAGGCCTAAAGTCAGCAGAAGGAGGGACATAATAAAGATAAGAGAAGAAATAAACAAAATTGAGAAGAATAAAACAATAGCAAAAATCAACAAAACCAAGAGCTGGTTCTTTGAGAAAATAAACAAAATAAATAAGCCTCTAGCCAAACTTATTAAGAGAAAAAGAGAATCAACACAAATCAACATAATCAGAAATGAGAATGGAAAAATCATGACAGACTCCACAGAAATACAAAGAATTATTAAAGACTACTATGAAAACCTATATGCCAACAAGCTGGAAAACCTAGAAGAAATGGACAACTTTCAAGAAAAATACAACCTCCGAAGACTGACCAAGGAAGAAACACAAAAGTTAAACAAACCAATTACGAGCAAAGAAATTGAAACGGTAATCAAAAAACTACCCAAGAACAAAACCCCCGGGCAGGACGCATTTACCTCAGAATTTTATCAGACACACAGAGAAGACATAATAGCCATTCTCCTTAAAGTTTTCCAAAAAATAGAAGAGGAGAGAATACTCCCAAACTCATTCTATGAAGCCAACATCACCCTAATACCAAAACCAGGCAAAGACCCCACCAAAAAAGAAATTTACAGACCAATATCCCTGATGAATGTAGATGCAAAAATACTCAATAAAATATTAGCAAACAGAATTCAACAGCATATCAAAAGGATCATACACCATGACCAAGTGGGATTCATCCCAGGGATGCAAGGATGGTACAACATTCGAAAATCCATCAACATCATCCACCACATCAACAAAAAGAAAGACAAAAACCACATGATCATCTCCATAGATGCTGAAAAAGCATTTGACAAAATTCAACATCCATTCATGATAAAAACTCTCAGCAAAATGGGAATAGAGGGCAGAATTGGGAACTAGACAGGGATGCCCACTCTCCCCACTGTTATTTAACACAGTACTGGAGGTCCTAGCCATGGTAATTAGACAAAACAAAGAAATACAAGGAATCCAGATTGGTAAAGAAGAAGTTAAACTGTCACTATTTGCAGATGACATGATATTGTACATAAAAAACCCTAAAGACTCCACTCCAAAACTACTAGAACTGATATTGGAATACAGCAAAGTTGCAGGATACAAATTAACACACAGAAATCTGCAGCTTTCCTATGCACTAACAATGAACCAATAGAAAGAGAAATCAGGAGAACAATTCCATTCACCATTGCATCAAAAAGAATAAAATACCTAGGAATAAACCTAACCAAAGAAGTGAAAGACCTATACCCTGAAAACTACAAGTCACTCTTAAGAGAAATTAAAGAGTACACTAACAAATGGTAACTCATCACATGCTCATGGCTAGGAAGAATTAATATCATCAAAGTGACCATCCTGCCCAAAGCAATATACAGATTTGATGCAATCTTTATCAAATTACCAGCAACATTCTTCAATGAACTGGAACAAATAATTCAAGAATTCATATGGAAACACCAAAGACCCCGAATAGCCAAAGCTATCCTGAGAAAGAAGAGTACAGTCGGGTGGATCTCACTCCCCAACTTCAAGCTCTACTACAAAGCCACAGTAATCAAGACAATTTGGTACTGGCACAAGAACAGAGCCACAGACCAGTGGAACAGATTAGAGACTCCAGACATCAAGCCAAACATGGTCAATTTATGGTGAATTAATATTTGATAAAGGAGCCATGGACATACAATGGTGAAATGACAGTCCCTTCAACAGATGGTGCTGGCAAAACTGGACAGCTACATGTAGGAGAATGAAACTGGACCATTGTCTAACCCCATACACAAAAGTAAATTCAAAATGAATCAAAGACCTGAATGTAAGTCATGAAACCATAAAACTCTTAGAAAAAAACATAGGCAAAAACCTTTTAGACATCAACATGAGTGACCTCTTCTTGAACATATCTCCCCGGGCATTTAAAACAACAGCAAAAATGAACAAGTGGGACTACATTAAGCTGAAAAGCTTCTGTACAGCGAAAGACACCATCAATAGAACAAAAAGGAACCCTACAGTATGGGAGAATATATTTGTAAATGACAGATCTGATAAAGGCTTGACATCCAAAATATATAAAGAGCTCACATGCCTCAACAAACAAAAAACAAATAATCCAATTAAAAAGTGGGCAGAGGAACTGAACAGACAGTTCTCCAAAAAAGAAATACAGATGTCCAAGAGACACATGAAAAGATGCTCCACATCACTAATTATCAGAGAAATGCAAATTAAAACTACAATGAGGTATCACCTCACACCAGTAAGGATGGCTGCCATCCAAAAGACAAACAACAACAAATGTTGGCGAGGCTGTGGAGAAAGGGGAACCCTCCTACACTGCTGGTGGGAATGTAAATTAGTTCAACCATTGTGGAAAGCAGTATGGACGTTCATCAAAATGCTCAAAACAGACTTACCATTTGACCCAGGAATTCCACTCCTAGGAATGTACCCCAGGAACGCAGCAATCAAGTTTGAGAAAGACAGATGCACTCCTATGTTTATCGCAACACTATTTACAATAGCCAAGAATTGGAAGCAACCTAAATGTCCACCGGTAGATGAATGGATAAAGAAGATGTGGTACATATACACAATGGAATACTACTCAGCCATAAGAAGAGAGGGCGAATCCTACCATTTGCAGCAACATAGATGGACCTGGAGTGTATTATGCTCAGTGAAATAAGCCAAGTGGAGAAAGAGAAATACCAAATGATTTCACTCATCTGTGGAGTATAAGAACAAAGGAAAAACTGAAGGAACAAAACAGCAGTGGAATCACAGAACCCAAGAATGGAATAACAGGTACCAAAGGGAAAGGGACTGGGAAGGATGGGTGGGTAGGGAGGGATAAGGTAGGGGGGAAAAGAAGGGGGGTATTAAGATTAGCATGCATGGGGGGGAGGGAGAAAGGGGAGGGCTGTACAACACAGAGAAGACAAGTAGTGATTCTATAACATTTTGCTATGCTGATGGACAGTGACTGTAAAGTGGTTTATAGGGGGGACCTGGTATAGGGGAGAGCCTAGTAAACATAATATTCTTCATGTAAGTGTAGATTAATGATAACAAAAAAAGAAAAAAAAGAAAGAGGGATTACCCCTTGATAGGATAAAATTGAGTGTAAATCGACGATTAATGCATGCTCTAAATATCCTTAATTTTGATCACTTAAAGGGTGTCAGATGATTGGCTATGGAGGTACATTTTTCTGATAATATTCCTTTCTCTTAAAAAAAAAAAAGCAGTTCCTGTGTGGTGACCTCCATTGAGTTCTACACAATGGTATAAAGGGCATATCAAAGTGTGGGCAAAGGGTCTGTTTGTGTTTATACAGAGGATCAAAGCCTAATTTGGCTACCCAGAAAATGAACTAAGATACGATATGAAGAAGAACTTCCAACATCAGCACTCTCTGGAAGAGTCATACTAGAAGATGATCATCAAAAAACCTCAACAAAGATCCAGGCAATGCTGCAGTTGTAGCTGCTGCATTCATCCCACCGGTTCCTGGACTTGCCATTGGAATGAAGAAGGAGATATCTAAGCTGGCCTGTGCATACAGTAAAACAACAAATTTGACTGGATCTATACTGTTGGAACTCAACCAAGAATTAGGAGAAGTACAAGTTGTAGTGCTTCAAAATCTTACGACTACAGACTATCTACTGTTCAAAGAACATATGGGATGTGAACAGTCCCCAGAAATGGGTTGTTTTAATTTTTCTGATTTCTCTCAGACTGTTCAAGTACAGTTGGATAATATCCACCATATCATAGATAAGTTTTCACAAATGCCTAGGGTGCCTAACTGGTTTTCTTGGTTTCACTGGAGATGGCTGGTAATTATAGGTCTGCTTTGGTTATGTAACTGTATTCCTATTATGTTAATGTATGTGCACAATTTAATTAGTAGTTTAAAACCTATACATGCTTAAGTTACTCTACAAGAAGATATGTCAAAGAAATAATCAATCTTCCCATGTTATCTTCCGTCTGCTACCTCTATAGCTTTTCTTCTTCCTTCCTAATCACAAACCTTAAATAGAATTCGTGACTCATATCGAATTTACTGAGTATCATAATTCTTCCAAGTGGTAAAGATACCTCAAGACAAATGCTGGGCATAAAAGCCACAGGGCATAAATCTGCAAAGAAGTAAAAAGCTAACCTTTTCAAACAATACTGCCTCTCTCTCACTTACCAACTTTACATTTCCCTGTATGGCCCCGGAAGATGACTGGTTAGCCAGAGATGGGTAAGATTCCTCAAGGGAGGAACAACCTAAGACAGGCACAGTCGCAGAGGGGCCATCAGGTGAGAAATTGGGGATCAACAGAGGTGAGACTTAGAACCTCACCCCCCCTGTTTTGAGAGAAATCTTCTGCATCTGTGGATGTTTTATTGCCCTTGTCTAGCTTGGATTAACACTTAATCTACAGGCACACACCTGATCATCTAAATTTGCTCTCTTACAGCACTAAACTATGTTTTCTACCTTTATCTTGCATCTACCTACCACTTCAGCATTTTATTAAAAATAATAATAATAATAAGGGAGAAATGTGGGATTCACATATAAATCAAGTATAAAAATCAAATGAATATTCATATTTGGACTGATTGTTTATAGTTCATAATGTGTGATCAAAACTGAAAGTTTCTGTGATGACTGCCCTTGTACTGTTCACCATGTAAGAACTTATTCACTATGTAAGAACTCGTTCACCATGTAAGAACTTGTTCATTATGCTTCAGAAGATTGGAGCCTGATGAGAATTAGGCTTGGGATGGATTAATGATTGTACATTGAGCATTGAGTCCCCTGTACAGAATTTTATTGTTGTTAACAACCATTTGATCAATAAATATGAGAGATGCCCTCTCAAAAAAAAAAAAAGCATAAAGGAAAAATTTACTGTCAAGAGACAAAGAAATCGAGAAAACCAAATTCAGTTGATGAAACTACCAGGCAGGGAATTTTAAATAGCTATGATTAAAGTATTAAGAGCCACAGTGGGAAAAGGAAGAAACATGCATGAACTGATGGGGAATTTCAGCAGAGACTAAAATTCTTTCTTTTAATATTAAATCAAAATGCAAGAAATGAAAAACATGGTAACAGAAATAAAGAATGCTTTTGAAAGATTTTATACAGCCAAAAAAAAATAGTAAACATTAAAAATATATTCCTTTGTATAGTACTACCCAAACTAAAATACAAAGAGGGAAAAAAATGAAGGGAAAAAAGCACTCAAAAGCTGTGGGATGATATTAAATGGTCTAACATTTGTGCAACTGGAATATCAGAAGGAGAAGCAGTAGAGAATGAATTCGAAGAAAATATCTCAAGAGCTGATGGCCAAGAATTTTCCAAAAGTAGTGACACTCACTTAAACTATCGACATAAGTAGGTCAAAGAAAAAGCAAAAAAATCAAGTACCAGAATACACACACACACACACACACAACCCCTAGATGCATCCTGCTGAAAACCACAAATATACACAAACTCTTTAAGGTAGTCAGTGGAAAAAAGACATTTTACATTCAGAGGAACAAATGTAAGAATTATAACATACTTCAATTATGAACACTATGAAAGCCATATGCAGTGGAACAGCAAATTTAAAGTGCTGAAAGAAAATAACTGTCAACTCGGAATTCCATAGCTACCTAAATATATTTCAAAAAATAATCAATACTTTTCAAACAAACAATTAAGATAGTTCATTAGCAGCATACATGCACGAAAAAGTTAAAATTAAGAGTGCTTCAAATGGCATAAACGATGTAAATACAGAATTCCTTACACCTTATTTTAATCATTCTGAGAGATAATCAACCGTCTAAAGCAGAACAGTATGAATGCATTTAGTATTTATTGGTTGTATAAAAATAAAATGTATAACAACAATAAAACAAAGGCTGGGAAGGAAGAATTGGGAATATACTGTTGTAACATCAAATTATAGCTCAAGCAGTAAATTTTAATTCAGAATAGACTGTAACTAATTAAGGATAAATGTTATAAGTCTAGGATGACTATTAAACTTTTTCTAAAAAGATATAAATAATGAAACAGAGTGGAGATGAAATGGAATCTTAAAAATACTTAGCCCAAAAGAAGGCAGAAAGAAAACAGGATAAAAGAAGCAAAGAATAGAGGAAACAAATAGAACAATCCAAAAAAATAACAGATTTTAATTCAACAATATCAACAATTACATTAAATATAAACAGTTAAAATGGACCAATTAAAAGTGAAAAATTGTCAGGCTGGATAAAAAAGCGAGACCCAATTATATGGCATGTACAAGAATATCACTATAAACATAAAAATAAAAATGATTTAAAATTAAAGAATGGAAAAGAGTATATTATGCCAACACAATCAAAAGAAAGCTGGAATAGCAATATTAAAATCAAAGTCAAGAAATATTACCAGGGATAAAAAGGTATATTATATAATGACCAAGAGGTCAATTCACCAAGGAGACACATATTTCTAAAATGTGAATGAAGTTAAAAACAGAGTTTTGAACAACATGAAAAAGCTGGCAGAACTGAAAAGAGAAACAGTCCAATTTACAAGTACAGTTAGAAACTTCCATATTTCTCAGTAATCAACAAAACAAAATCAGTAGACAAAATAAGTTATTAAATATATGGAAAATAGCTTCAAGCAACTTTAAGTAATTTATAATAAACACTGTGTTCAATAACAGCAAAATACAGTCTTTTCCAGTATACACGAAATATTCAACATGTCAGAACATGTTCAGGATGACAAAACAAACCTTAACTAATTTTTAAAAACTAAAATCATATAAAGTATGTGCTTAGACTGTAATTGAATTAAGCTAGAAATTGGTAATAGAATGTTACCTAGAATATTCCCAATATTTAGAACATGATCAACACAGTTTTAAATAAATCACACATCAAAGAGGAAGTCAAAGGGAAATTAGGAAACATTTTTAATAGAATGAAAACATCAATATTTCTGGATGGAGATAAAGCAGTTCTTAGAAGAAAATGTATACATTAAATAATTAGAGTAAAAGAAAGAACAAATTATACCCAAAGCAAGTAGAAAGAAGATAATAATAACAGCAGAAATAAAAAAATTAGGACCAGAAAAATAAAGAAAAATTAATTAAACCAAAAACTAGTTCTTTGAATATATATATATATTTAAAATATAATCATCTACCCAGACAGGCCCCACACCCTGCAAAAAAAGAAGAGAAAAATCATCAATATCAGGAAATAAAGATGGAGATCACTATAAACTCTACAAACATTAAAAAGATGGCAAAGAAATACTATGTTCATACACTTGACAATATAAATGAAATTGAAAAATTTTTTTTTAAACTGTAAAAATCACTCAAAAAAAACATATAACTTGAATAATCCTATATAACTAAAGAAATTAAATTTGTATTTCAAAATCTTCTCACAAAAAATTCTGGGTTTAGATGCCTTCACTGGAAAATTATAGTCAACTTTTAAGAAATAAATAATTCCAATTTAATACAAATCTGTCCAGACCATAAGAAAGGAAAAGCATTTCACAACTCATTTTATGAAGCCAACATTCCCCAAATATTCCAACCAAACAAAGATATTGAAAGAGAAAAAAGCTGAAGACTAATATCCCTAATGAAAATAGAAGACAAAAAAAGTTCCTTAGCAAAATACCAGCAAACAAAATTCTGTGAAAAGAACAGTGTGCTATGTTCAAGTGGATTTTATCCCAGGCATACAAGATTGGTTCAGCACCCAAAAATTAATCAGTGTAATTCATTTCAACAGACTGACCAAGAAAAATCATATGATTATCTCAACAGATGCAAAAGAACTTTTGACAGAGCTCAACACCCTTTTCAATAAAAACTCTCAGCCAACTGAAGTAGGAGGGAAATTCTTCATCATGGTAAAGAATATCTACACAGAGCTACGAAATGATAGTGAAAGACAAAGCTTTTCCACCAAGCTTAGATCAAAGCAAAAATGTCCCCTTTCACCATTTTTGTTCAACATGATAATATGGTGAAGAGAAATAAATAATAGACACAGATATCAGAAAGGAAAAAAATAAAACTGTAATTTCTATCAATGATTATATTGTTGTCTGTGCAGAAAATCCCAAAATAGCTACAAAAAGCTATTAGAACTAATTGGTAGATTTAAGGAGATTGCATAATACAAGGTCACCATCCAAAAAAATCAATGGAATTTCTATAGACTAGCAAGTAGCAATTGGAAATTAAGAGTTATAAAAGTATTATTTACAATAGTATCCCCCAAAAAAGGAAGTAGTTAGGTGTAAGTCTAACAAAATCTGTATGAGACCCATATGCTAGAAACTACAAAGCAGATGGAAAAATCTAAGTACTAAATAAATAAAGTGAAATACAATGTTCATGAATTGAAAAACAAATATTATTGGCACATCAGCTTCTCCAAACTGATCTATAGACACAACACAATTCCAAATAGAATTTTCCTGTAAAAGTCAATAAACTTATTGTAAAAAATACATGGGTAAAGCAAATAAACTAGAATAGTCAAAACAGCTTTTTAAAAATAAGGTTGGAGGGCTCACACTACCTGATTTGAAGACCTACTATAAAACTATGGCAATCAGGACAGTGTGATATTGGAGAAAGAACACAAATATAGATTAATGGGAAAACAGAGAGAGTCCATAAAAAAGATCCACAAATATATAGATGATAGATTTTTTACAAAGATGCTTAAGCATATAATGGGGAAAGGATAGTCATTTCAACAAATGGCTAAATAATGATTGGACATCTATATAGGGAATAGAGAACCTCCAACCATACCTAACATCATATAAAAAAAATTACTTCACAGTAGATCATAGCCCTAAAGGTAAAACCTATAAGTGTAAAATTTCTAGAATAAAATATAAAGAAAAAATTGTTGTGACCCTGGATCATACAAAGACTTCTTATATATGATACTAAAAGCACAATTCATAAAAGAAAAGTTTGGTAAGTTGAATTTCATCTAATTAAGAATCCCTGTTCGTTGAAAGACATTGTTAAGAGAATGAAAAGACAGGCCACAAAACTGGGAGAAAATATTTATAAATCATGTACCTGAAAAGTAACTCATATGCAGAATATAAACATCACCCTAAAATCTCAAAAATGAGCAAACAATTCAATAGAAGTGAGCAAAAGATTTGAAGACTTTACCAAAGAAGCTGTACAGTTGACGACCACATGAAAAGATGCTCAATGTCATTGGTTTTAGAGAAATGCAAATTAAAGCCAAATGAGATGTTTAAACCTCCAAAGGACCTGAGATTTTACCTTACTTGTACACAAACAAGTTAGCCTGCTACAGTTTTACAAACAGTGAAAGAAGGCACAAGACTTCTAGGTCAGAGATAAAGGGCAGTTAATTACTCCCAGTGCAGCAACATGGGCTTTATATTTCACACTGGTTCCCCACTCTCCAAGTATCATGGGGGCAACAAGGAAGCACGTTTACATAGATGCTGTTCATGCAGCATGGGTTTATGTCAGAGCCAAGAAACACAAAGTTTGGTAAACCTCTATCATTTGCAAGCAAATCTACCTAAGCTTTTGCCCTGAAGAGACATTATTAGACTAGACAGCAAACAAATCTTTCCTCTGCTTTGGAGGGAGATGCTATCTCTGTCTTCCAAGGCTCTTTGTCATACAAACATCCCTGGAAAGATAATCCAAAATAAAAGGCTGTTAGAGGATGTGCTCACAGGATATGCAAAAATGTGAGACCAATGGACAATTATCTCCCAATCTGAGCTGTCACACCTATGAGAATGGCTTAAAAAATTTTTTTAAATAACAATACCACCACCACAAGTACTGGGTCAGGATGTAAGTGAGTGTAAATCTCATACATTACTTTTGGAATATGAAATGATACTCTGGAAAACAGTCAAAGTTTAAAAAATAAAGTTAAACATATACTTCCCATATGACCCAGCAATCCCATTCCTAGGTATTTGCCTAATTGAAATGAAAACATATTCACACAAAAACCTGTTTTGCAAATGTTTATAGCAGCTTTATTCATATTGCTGAAAACTGGAAACAACCCAAATATCCCTCAACTGATTAATGAATCAACAAACTGTGATGCATTCACGCAATGGAACACTAGCCAGCAATTAAAAAAAAAAGAAAAGCAAGCTACTGAAACACATCACATGGATGAATCTCAAATGCATCACCATAGGCACATTATGAAAGAAGCCAGACTCAAAAGGCTACAAACTACTATTTCCATTTACCTGACATCCTGGAAAAGACAAAATGATAGAGACACAAAATATATCAACAATTGCCAGCTGCTGAGGTAGGGAAAAGGATTGGCTGCAAAGGGACATGGGGGAATTTTGAGGTGATGGAACTGTTTTATACTTCGATTGTGTCACTGGTTACACAACTGTGTGTGTTTGCCAAAACCCACAAACTTTACACTCAGGAGAATAGATTTTACTGTATGTAAATTATACCTTGAAAAAGAAACAAAAAAGGAGAGTATATGTTTAACTCAAGAGTCAGTCTGAGATATCAGCCTCTTTCTAATCATGGATCTTGGGTACATTCTCAAACTCCTTAAGCATCAATTTTCTCAACTGTGAATGAGAATAATAATAATAATATCTACCTTTTAGAGTTATTAGCTTTCCTTGTTGCTGTCCCATCATTAATTATTATTTACTGTTCTGTTAAGTGTCTATCATTGTGCTTAGTGGTAAGAATACAGAAATGAATCTGTGGCCTCTGCCTTCCAGGAGGCGACAACCTAGTAAACAAACACCTCCTCAATAGACAAATGAACACAATTGGTTTTTTGCCTTTAGATTATTACCATTACAAAGATGAACAAAAGCCAGTATTAAGCACCTATTAAGCCCAAAATTCATGTTCATAATTTTAATATAGTTCAGCTTTAGCGATAATTTTCTAAAATAGGAGGAGAAATTTCAAGTCAAATCTAAAAAACCCTATTGGTAGCCCAGATGTTTGTAGAATTACCTCTGCAGATAACTTTTAAAAACTTTAAATTGCATTTATTTATAGTTCATCATATTCAGAAAAAAATCAGCCCAAAAAAATAATTTGTTTTTCACAAATTTATTCTCACATTTCAATGTTATTTTAATTTGGGTCTGAATATCAAAAAAACATTGTAAAAAGAATATGAGATTTTGTTCCCTCATTTCCTAAGACTTCATGTACCCAGATAAAACATGTCCCTGAAAAGATAAAGCTAAGAGGAATCACTGAAAATGCATGAAGAGACTATGAAGTATTCTAGAAAAGCCTGTTACCTCCAAGAAAAATATTAATAACTTCACCTTTACATCACATAAAAGATCCAATAATCTGTGAGCTCTGCATGTATTACAACCACACTTTGAATAAACACACCCAACACCTTTCTCTGTATATCAACCAAATAGAATGTCCCTACTTTAGGCTTAAAGTATTTGAAGCATGAGAAATTCATGACAGAACATATTATAGCTACACAGTTAATTGCATTTGCATGATATTCATTATTCATTTATTTAAAGGCCCATTATATGCTCAGTTCTGAAAGGCTAGAAGCTCAATAGGCAGTTTGTTTTAAATGTGTCCTTTCCACTCAAGGCTAAAAGAAAATCAAGCTATTCTTATTTCAAACATTTCCTATCTACTGTCATCTCACATCACATCTTGGTGAAACACTGTGAGAAGTGTTCTTGGAGTGTTATCAACTAAAAATTTTGCAACAAGGATGGCTTTTTGCACAGGATTTCACACTGAATAAAATAGTAACATCTAGAGATTCCTAACCTAGCGAAAAAAAGAACATTTTAAAAGATATTTTAAAAAGCATGACATATGCACAGGGACTTCTCATACAGAACCCACAGACTCATTTTTACCATTTCACTACTCAGAACTACTTGTTTTGGAATATGGAGCCCACAAACATGGATCTTCCAAAGTTTAATATATTGAAAATATTCCTGAGGATTACATCTCTAAATAAGAAGCGAGTATAAGGAAAGGTTGAAGACAGAGAAAAATAAAGTTCATATGATAACTAAAACAAGTCAAAATAAAATGAGTATAATTCCCTTTGGAAGAACCCAGAGAAAATGATCACTGGCTAACTTACCTTGCTTCTTTCCATTAACATTTTCTCAAATGCCAGAGAGCTTGCTCAAATGTTGTGTTGAAGGTCACTCCTGCTTTTCAAGGTGACGTTCTTCCTCAGCAATAGAAGGAAGTGCATGCAGTGGCTTTTGGTCATCAAGGGTCGAGTTAGACCACTGGGACATTATGAAACATGAGTCCTTTGCATGTTGGCTCAACCTACAGCTTAAACTTTAGGTAGAATCCTGAAAATAACTATTACAACAGAAAAAATGTTCCACTTCAAAAATCATGGAATTTCTATCTTCTTGACTCCAATCATTGCCTTGTTCTTCATCTTCAAAGTAAGTTTCCTGAATCTGAATATCATCTAAGTCCTGGTCTAGCTTGTCACTCAATTTAGAGTCCTGTTTGCTTCAGTTAACCAACGAAGCAGATAACTTATCTCCTGCTTGCTGGAGAACTTCATAAACCCAAGATATCCAGGAAGACAGGTTGGAAGAAGTTCGGAGCATCCTGAGACTCCACAGCCAACACCATGCCAGCTATCTGATGTCTACAAGTCTGTTTGTTCAGTTCCTTCAGCACTCTGGACTTAGTGTGAACTACAGAATAAACATGATAAGAAATTAAACTGGAGGTCTTTTACTGGCTGTGAATATTTCACTCTCAAAACTTCTTAGCTGAAACAGAGGAAAGAAATACTTACACCTGTTAAAGTTGCAACCTTAGACCCATCACCAGATACCGACAATCAATGTCAAACAGCATGTGGGGACAAAAGAGATCCTCATGGAAATCTGAAAGCAACTAAGTAAAAATGACTGTAGAAGTCTAAATGTAGATTATTTCAATGTCTATTCACTGTGCAGGCATGTGCAAAACTTCCATTAGAAGAAACGGGCTCTATTCATGTGGATTGAGAGAAATCTATCCCCTTAGGCCATACTTAACAGTGTGAAAAGGATAAATGAATCTACATTAAGAGGCAGTTGGACATGTCATTTCAAAATATAAGAAAGGTTGAATGCTTCATCTATGAGCCTGCAGATCCCAGAGAGCACGCTAATAAGCATCTCTGCTTCGAGACACAAAGATTTATCCTTTCAAAGGAATGGGTACCTGGACTTAAAAAGCTTTTAACAAATCTTAAAGTGGGATTTTTTATTTGTATGCAGTTTCTGGAAATTTTATCTACTCTTGGGGAGCAAACCACCACTGAAAAACTGAGGGTGGCAAGTGGGTCACACAGCCCTTTGGAGATGTGTCCCTGGCATCTCATCGCATTTGTCTGTGCTCCAGCCTCTCGAAGGCAGCCTCCCACAGCCTGAGAGACTCCTGATGGATGCTTCTTCCCACAGCATTCACAACCTGAAGAAGGCAGCTACAGGACCTCAACAGAACAACAGGGCACAACGAAGACTCTAGGGCTAGCTCTACTTTTACATATATACATGCATACCAGTATATACACCTTACATACGCATATCTATGTGTGTGTGTGTGTGTGTGTGTGTGTGTGCCCTTACACTGCTTGTCAACAGCTCATGATGAATGAAATGACAGCAGAGCCTAAATTCATTGCTTGTACTTAATCTTCCCATCTCTTTTATAGCAATAGCTTCCTTCTGACTAAATCTACCAGCAATCCCATAAGTTTCAGCCCTGTTGATTTCAGGCTACTGCATGTGATATGACTGCCTACATTCTATCCTAAAGACTTCTGCTTAGCTTTTGGGACAGCCATTCATGTATGCACTGATTCATTCAATAAATTAATATTGATTAAGGGCCTATTAAGTGCTGGGCACAATGCCAGGTATAAGATAACCCTGAGGTCTCTGTCCCCATGGATTCCACATTCCAGTTAAAGGGAAACTGAACTCTCTGCACTTGCCCCTTGTGCTGAGTAACTCATGTATCTGTCCTTTAGGCTCTTCCTTGTTTCCCATCAACTACTTACAGCAACCAATCATCGTCCTATGGTTTCTCCTCCTTGCCCTTTGTTCTCATTAGCTGGAAGAGTTGACCATCCATAAGCCTCAATTAAGTTTTTTTAGAACCCCAAAATATACATCTCCAGCACTTAGCTCAGTTCCTCTTTCCAGGCTTTTATGTCTGGTTCTCTAAGACAGTGATTCTCAAACTTTGAGTCAGAATCACCTGGTGAGCTACTACAGAGCACAGGCACCCAGGCTCATAGAACAAGTAATCTCTGGGCCTTTATATCTTTGTCAAGTTTCTCAGGTGATTCTGAAACCCACTGAAGTCTGAAAAATGCTTATCTAAGGAAATAGCTACCCCTAGGTCTCACCAAAATCTCAGTTTCAGCTCAACAAAACCTAGCCATCACTTTTGCTATGTGTGTAATACTAGACTCACAGCATGCTAGTGGCTGTGAATTTCTCTCTTTAACACTCCCCCATTCCAATTTCTGCTAATTTGGGGTCTATGAAGACTCGCCTCCATTTTATTTTTTATCGTGTCCCCTTTCCCCACAGTGTGATTTCCCTACATCTTACATACATAGTTGGTCCAGTCTGCATGCTTCCCCAGCTCAATGCACCATTGAGTGTTCTCACCATACCTGATCTATCAGGATTATACCTCATCTCCATTCCTGGAATGGAAGTTCTCTGTAGGGCAGGATTGCCTGTTTTGTTCTCTAGTTTATTCCCAGTGCATAAAAGTGTGCCAAGCACACAGCAAATTCTCAATAAATGATTAATGAATGCTACCTAAAATTGTGCATAGAACAGTGTCTAGCATATAGTATGTACTCAAATTCATTAAACTGATGAATAAAACCTACTCAGAATTGTTGAAAACATCTTCATGTTACCACAGAAACCCCCTGCTTGGTCACATTAAAGAGCTCTTTCAGTGTTTGTTCCGCCCCATTTCTCACCCACAGGTTTTTTGTTGTTTGTTTCTCCATAAATATTTTACCCAAGTTATTAAGCTTCAGGCCACCACAGACCCAGAAAGTTCCCTGAGAAATCACTGGGTTTAGCTTCTACCACTGTCCTTTGGGTACCCAAAACATTTTAAGACAGAAATGACTTGTCTTCCTCAATAATCCTTTCATTTTATTATACACAGAAAACTTTGTTTTCATATTCACTCTAAAACCTTTGAATTTAAGCCAGCATTTTCTTGTCCAATCTTTAAACAAGTGACAGTGCATGCTCTTGGTCTCATATCTCTTTGTCTTCTGTCATCTCTATCCATCAAACCCTCATGGCAGTTTTCCTAAAAAATAAAGCTTACATCACTCCCCTCGTTTAGAAAAACGAGAACAGAAACAAAAGTCCCTTATGGTTCCCTATTACTTATACTGTAAAACTAGAGCACCAGCAGCCCCTCTGCCAAAATCACCATTCGCTTATGTCTATCGATGTGGGGTTTTTTAAAAATTAATTTTAATGGCTCCAAAGCACACACACCTCATCTTTCCCTATTGTATATACCCACTTTCTTTGCTCACTTCTGTATAAGCCTGCCTGATCCCTGCAAGCATCTGAATTCTCCAGCCTTACCCTACAGGATAAAGTTCACATTCTTTACGAGGCATACAAGAGGAGAGAAGCTTAAAAAAAACAATCAGTGTCGGCTAACTGGCCCTATTTCTAGAGGCATCCTCAAGGCCTCTTGCTAGGGATCAACTCTTAAACTGCTGATCACTGGGTGTGGGAGGTCTGGGGGTACACCAGGATGATGGGAGAGGCCTCAGATTACTGGTTATGTATCACCCAGCTTGGAACTATTTCAATATTTTCAAAACTCACAGAGCCCTATCTTTTGTTCTTACTGAAGATGTGCACGCGCTGTCTCCAACAGTGCAGCCCCACAGTGAGGACCCGCCGTTCCTCACCAGCCCTCGCTGTGATGTCCTACAGGCCAGTCACACGAGCACATGAAGCGTTTTCCAAAATGACTGTGCTCTTTCCTGACCTGTGTTTGCTCTGCTCAGGGAGCCTTCTCTCCCTAGCCTGCTTGGTGAATATTTCCTGGCCTGCCTGGTAAATACTTACTTGTTCTTTATAATGAAACTCCTCTTGCTTCCTATATTAACTCTGTCTATGATCATAGGTGTGGCCTCAGAGTGCTTTGAATGTGCCTTTAGGATATAAGGTTTCACTTGGTATGGTGTTATTCCTCTTCCAGTGGACTATGAGACTGTAAGGGCTGGGACTAGTTTTAGACTTAATAGCTCTGACTCACCCACCGTAGGGACTCTATGTTTATTGAATGAATGAATGAAAGTTCTAAAGAAACATTTTAAAGCTATGTAGCTCTGAATCCTTCATTTTTTTTCCTCTTTAAAGTGGAGTAAACTCGCTAGATGACCTCTAACAGTTCCTTTCTGCTTTGAGACCCAAGAATTTAAAAGTGTGGGCCAAAAAGCACCATATTATTGAAGCTGGGTATATTTAGTAGAAAGTTGCCTTTTCAGGAATTGTTCTGTAACTTTTGTCAATAATCACTGTCCAATAATGATGGAGTGACTGGGAAGAGGCCAAATCTCAGTCTATATATGAAATAGTGTCTAGTTGTTGCATTCCAAAATAATAACAAAAGAAGGGCACCTACAACTAAGAACCTGAAAAATCACCTGGTTAGTAATACTGGAGACCTTTGATTTATACTAAGGCAAAAGGGCTAAGTGCTGGCAGAGCAACCAGGGAGATATGTTTGCTGTTTAGGTAAATTTCAACTTGACTCCTAGGGCACACCAAGCATAATACCAAATACACATCTGCTATCCTAGTTTCTTGCAGTCAAGAAGAAAAAGTAGCTTCTGGTGTCATAATGATGATAATAATAATAAAACCACATGAGGAAAAAAAAGATAGTCTAGGTCCCTGGATTAGAAGGAAAAATGTATATTAGGTCTGTGGCAGCTAAGAAGGCTCATTATTTGAATTAAAATAGTTCATGACATTTCAACATTATTGAAGTATAAAACAAAACAAAAAAAGGTTTGTGTGTGTGTGTTTCTGTTTAACATAAAAGCTCCTATCACAAACATGACCAGGGAAGGTTTACAACCTCTGCAAGTACTCAGAATAAACTAGCAATCTAATAAATAACTAGTAACAATTGATAAATAAAAATGAAAGGAAAGCCATTGATCTATTCCTAAGAGCTACATTTCCTTAAATTTCATTTTGATTAGAATTATGTTTTAACTATAAAAATGTTTAATTAAGGTTATTTTAAACATAGGGCATTACAAAACAGTAAAAAATTAAAGAATTGTATTTCTGTAGGGGAAAAAATCTATCAAATTCTTGAGCCATATGCTTTATCACATATTTAGATCATCCCCACGAAGGGTAATTGTGAACAGAAAAGAATAGTTCCATACCCAGAATAATAATGCTCATGGTCCTTTAAAAGCTGTTATATATTTCTGACCTCATTTTCTATCTGATGACAGATGCATGGAGGAAGGGAAAGAGTTATGATCTAAGAATTACCATGCTTCTGGAACTATGCCTTAAAAATCCACGTTATTTTGGAGAAAGCTAAAGTGGAAACCTATATGCCTGTGTGATTTTTAAAGGATTATCAGCTCCTGGGGAAAGTCAGACACATTCTGAGAAAGAAGAAAATGTTTCCAATAATATAGTCCCCAGGTAACCAACCCCAAATTGAAATCTTATACAAGTTCATCTACTGAAATGTGCTTATGTTGAGCATTTTTTGAAGGAGAAATCACATTGGAAAAATCTGTCCTTATTCTCTACTAAGATCTGTAGGACAGTCAGAAATAAAGCCAAGAATGCTGGGTTCATTTAAAGAGCCTTGTTGCAGCCATTAGGTAACTTCCTCGTGTCATCTATTAGAGGTGGGTTATTTATTATTGACTTCCTAGAGTGGTCATGAGGCTAATTAAATCTAATTTTCATGACAATTATCATGCCTTTAAGAGAAAAGCATTTTGCATTATTACCTAGTAGAAACAAGAAGGATCAGAAAGATGAATAATGCATGGAGTCAAAATAAGAAACACAAAATGGCTGCACTTCATCTTTAACATGATTCTACAGGTATTTTCTGTTAAGAGCAAATTTGTTATGTGGGTAGGAATATGTGTGAGATGGAATATCTTTTGTAGCATTTGTCCAAAATGTGTTCTAAATGCTGGAATCTTAACAAATATAAAAATGGAGTACTGAGGACTTTTTGTGTCAACAACATGAATAAAATACAGCCATATTTTTATTGCTAGGGGAGGACCAATCCAAAAGACCCTTTACCACTGGGCTTCAGGGGAGCAATTAGTGTAAAGCAAAATGTGAAACTTCCCTATAATCAAAATACATTTCCATAAGTAGACACTGAGAAAAATGAGAGAAGAAAATAAATAGCAAAGATTTCAGAATCACACAAACAAGGCTTGGTGTTGGATCTTCCCTTCGTTGTGTTATAGCACAGCACAGAGAAAATTGTGTTACCTGGGTGCACCTAAATGTTCTTCATCTGTATTATGGGGAGCTTTACCTCATCTTGCAACTCACTACAGAAATTAAATTACGCAATGCTTCTAAAGCACCTAGAACAGAGCCCAGTACCTAATGGGTACTCAATATCAGTTATTCAAAACTAAACATTTTAAAAGGTAAAAACATTAAACTCTTGAAATATATTTCCTAATGTACTAAGACATCAGAAAAATGATTCTACCATTACAGTTAACACCTACCAGACACTTTACAGTATGCAATGTTTTTTGACAACTTATCTAAATAAAAATTCTGTGAAAGATATCAACCTTCCCATATTATGGTTGAAAATACTGAAGCTCTGAAAGGGTGAGTGACTTAACCCAAAATTCACACCTACACTAAAAAAATGGATCTGCTATTCCGATTCCCCCTTGCTTTAACCACTATTCCAAATCTTCACAAAGTGCCAATAAGACAATGAAGACACTGGAAAGATGTGAAGATATTTTCCTAATAAGTGGCTAAATGTGGGGTTCAAATCAAGGTTGTTTGACTCCAAAGTCTATTTTCATTCTGTTTCTACTCTACTGTGGCTGCCTGTTTCATTAATGAAACTTTTAAAAATGAAAACTTAAAATTACTTGCAAAATAAATGAAATGAAAATTTTTTAAAAATCTAAAGTATTGGTTAGGTCAGGGAAGGCTTACTTTAAAATACATTTTTTACACTCTATCCAACAGTTTTGTATTGAGAGCTGAAGATCTCAAAAAGACTAAGGTTGGCTCCAGCAAGAGTTACAAATTACTCAGGGTTTTTTGCCATTGTAATAAGAGCACCTTTTAATATTCTCCTAATTTCATAAGTCCACTGAGTATTTTGGAATATCTGTTATGTCCAAGGCATAGATTTAAATATGCTTCACAAATACTTAGTGGTTTTATAAGCACATAAGGTTTTCAGCATTTCCAGAGGGACTATTTAAAGGGGCTTTAATAATATAATTTTAAGAGACTGTCACCACTATTGCATAGAAACCTATTTTCAGACTCATAACACAAATTTTATCAATAATTTAAGAATGAACTATATTCAACTAATATTTACCTTTTTAAAGACCAAATCAAAATGAGGAAAAATCTCATATTCTATCAACCTGGCTAAAGCGATCACAATAGACTCCTGACATGGGTGCACCTGTGTTTCAAGGCCATTGGCAGAAATCAACTAGCTCCAAATAAAGGTTATTCTGAAATCTCAAATAACATACACAATATGAAGGAATGTAATTAGAAGGTAATATAATGAAGTTGAGAAAAGCAAAATGCAGGCACAATCAACAGGAATTACTCTCGGGCTAAGAGATTTACCAGATTGTTGATTTTTGTCCCAAGAGAAGAGATAGAAAACATTACTTGCATCACCTGAAAATGCGCTGGGCTTGAAAATAATGGAAAATTATGGAATTAAGTTAATTGTAGCCTTCTGCAGATAAATTAAGCAATATTCTAAATGTGATCAGTCTTTGTTAACATTTTTATTAATTATGAAAGTAGTATCAGCCCTTTGAAAGTTTAGTGACAAAAAATAAAAGGGGAAAAATAATTTATAATCCCTCTGCCATAACACATCTCTGATTATTTTTGCACATTCTTCTATCATTTTTCCTTGGGATTTGCATTGAGTTGTAATCATATTATGTAGAACCGAAGAGTTATCTCTAACAATTCTTTATCCTTTATCTAGAATTCATCACCAAGGTCTACCCATTCTTCCATCTAACAACTCTTGAATTTATCTGCCTTTTCCCACCTGCACAGGTAATGATTGAATCCAATTCACAATTATCTTCCGCCTGAAACACTCCAAAGACTCTCAAGTGAGCTCTTTGTGTTTTTCCCCTCTCCACAGAATAGAGCCATTCAGTGTTTGAGATGATTTAAAATTGCTTCCCATTGCTTTAGGATACTGTCCAAAATCCTCCACAGGATTTGAAGGTCATGCATGGTTTGACCCCTTTTTATCTTTAACCACCCTCCATTGGCTATCTATTCAGTCTCTCACCTCCTGCTCTCAGCATCTACTCACCAGGCTCCTCCCACTGGCTGAGAAAGCTCCTCCTTGCAGGCTTCCACCCCTTGTTCCCCAAAGCCCATTCATCTTTCAGCACTCAGCTTATGCTTAGGCTTTGCTTTTCAGAATGTTTTGCCTGGTGTCCAGACTCAGTTATATTGCCCTGAAATATTCTCTCAAAGCCTCTCTTACTTCTTCTCATTAACACTTACTACAGTAGTAACTGATTGTTGGCTTCCTTAACTATTTCTTTTAACACTTGTCTTCCTCACTAAGCTAGAAGCACCATGAGATCAGGTAGCAGGTTAATTTTTGTCTTTGCCCTATTGTCAGCATCTGGTTGAATGACCACCATAAGTAGGTGGTCAATATTTTTTAATATCTCAATACACACACACACACACACAATCCTATATCCTACTTATTTATTTAATATTTTTAGTGTATTTTCATGTTTCTTCTAGTGTTTTGTGTTTGCCATTTTTAATGACTTAATATTGTGAAAACGAAATTTCCTAGGAGGACCTGAATACCTTTCCCCAAAATTCAACCTATCAAAGTACCTATTCTTAGAATAATATGCAATCCTTTACATCTCAAGAAAAAATTTCCAGTATTCTCCAGTAATAAAATGTAGTTACATTATATTAATTTAGACATCACAAATTTGACATATAAGAGCTTTGACAGGAGCTAAGCTAAAGCTTACTTCTATATTTTCTATTAAAATAAAATTAAAAGGCAAGCTAGCTAAACAAGATCATCATCATCATCAAAATGATGGTTCCAGTATTATATTTACTTTTTTCATTAAGTGGTTAGGAGAAGGGCTAAGGATTTTCTTCTCAAATCAGGTCCCAGGTACTACAAATGTCCATGCTTCTGGTTCATAAATACACTTTGAACAGCAAGGTTTTATTAATGTATAACTTAAGGTCATAAAAATTCACCCACTCTAAGTATAGAAAGTTCAATGATTTTTAGTAAGTGTATACAAGTTGTGCAACTGTTACTATAACCCATTGTTAGAACGTTTTCATCATCCCAATAAGACCTCTCAAGACCATATACAATTAATCCCCATCCCCACCCCAAGTCCCAGGCAACTACTAATCTACTTTGTTTTTATAACCTGCCTTTTCTGGACATTCCATATAAATGGAGTCATACAATACAGAAAAAAGTTATGAGAGACAATGGTAATAACACTAAAATAGATCTGAGGCACCCTCAGCCAGTCTCACATCTGCAATGGGCTGTGATCTTGGGAAAGATGCTTTATTTCCTAGATTTCTATTTTCTCACCTGCAAAATGACAGAATATCATTTGGAAAGCTACCAATATTCCTTGCAGATAACATTCTAAATCAGGATCTTAGGGCACTCTCCTTAGTCACTCTCCTTGTACTTTTTATTAGTGTTGGTGTCCAACACACATGAAATTCATTTTATTTCAAATATATCTATGCTATAGACTTATCACAAATTCAAGAATCTAGCAATCATATCAAGCATATAGAAGGCACTCATTAAATATTTGTTGAGTCAAACTGAACTGTTCAGTTGGCCTCCACAAATAAGTTTGCTTAACTGGAGGATAAACTTCTATAAGATCTAAGGATAGTTTTTATAAATTTTGAACTATTTGCAAAATGTTGGATGAACAAGCTTCTTGTTGGAGATGATGTTCCTATATTTCTCAGTCTTGAAAGGACCCCTTGTCCTCTGCTGTCACTGCTAGAAAGAGCACAGATTGGTGAGGTTAGTCTCTTGAAGACAGCCTGCAACCAACAGTTAACACAAGTTTTAACCTGGTTTCTCCTGTGTTATATTATGAGGGAAGTATGACTCTTTTGTCTAATGAAATTTTCACTTATAGCCAGAAAACCATTCTAGAATAAATTATCAATCCATTGCACATGTTTCTGGTAATCTGACGAGGTCTTATTTATACTGGACCCCTTCTGTCTATGAATGAATATATCAGTGCTCTTAAATTAGAACTCTCCATCTATATCAATGCTAACAAGTGTTTTCCTTTCATTTGTTTACACAAGCTTCAAACTAAACAGGTAGTAAAGTTGTTCATTACTAAAGTGACTATTGCTACACATTTTATCTCCCTCATTAGTGGTTATCAAAATAAGGCCTCCTGGGGTCCTTGATGACTAGGCTCTTAGAATAGTAATGATTATAACATGACAACATCAATACTTCTGTGTCTGGCAAACATTAATAATCAGATCCCCCTAGGATCCCATCAAATGCAGCAGCTTTAATGGGATCTTTGTGGTTGCAAACATAAGTAGGTCAGGTGGAGTGGTAGGTGATGCCTCTCAGGTCTAAGGCAGCCAAAGTAGCCCTAATCAAAAACATTTGAAAATCCTCCTTTTACATTTCCTGTTTCACTGACAAGCAATTTCACATAAGAACTGGGAAATGCCAGTGGATTCAAATGTTCTTAACTAATTCTACATACACATGTGACCTATTTTATAACATTATATATAGTTACACAGATTGTATCCATTCGGTTAAACCAAAATGTTATATTTCTATTTTAAGCCAACAATGCCTGGCTCTTACTTTTTTCTCCTCTCCTCTTTCAATCTTTCCAATTTCTCACTAAAACACATGAAAGCTTGCTTGCTCAAGAATAGCAAATACCTCTGCAGTCTCATTAGTTAGCACCATTCAATTCAACCAGAATTTACTACCCTCACTCATAATGAATGAGATTCTACTTTCTAGTAGTAAATGCTAACATTTCCTTCCAAAAAGCTTATAGTATAAATATGAGTCCTGCAATAGCAGGCAATGGAAAGGAAAAGCCTCCAACTGATAAGAAAAATGATATTTCACATAGCATTCCCATTTCTAAACACAGTCCCACACAAAACACACATTTTGGTTAGCTTCAGATTCTTTGGGGAAATTCTAAATTGAACTGTTGCCCTAAAATGTTCTTAAAACTAATACCAGTTAGGCCTTCAACTGTAAAGCCAACCCAGGGGAAAAATAAAAGTTTCAAAGGACTCTGACTTCTTTCCAACATAAAATGATGAGCTACCAAGTACAGCTTTAATAAGCATTGCTTGTTTGGGAGAAGAGAGATGGAAGGATTTGGGAAGATCAAAGAGACTAACTTCAAGAAAAAAAAAAGACCTATCTGCTACAGAGTTCAGGTGCCACTGAGCACTTGGTCATACTTTCTATAATGTGCCTTATAATGCCCTGATTTGTATTTTGCTTCAAGATAATTTAAAAAGAAACATTTGAAGAGCTAATGCTCTAAGGGTAAGGCTTTCTCCATCACCCTCTCTTCATCAAGAAGCCTGCACTTTTGTGGGCTGCCAACCACAAGTCACCACACTAGGCAAGACTTCCTGGGGAAAAACAAAAGAGAAAAGCCATTTGTAAGCAGAGAGCGATTTCATTCTATAAAATGGACATTAATTGTTCCCAAGTATTAAAAGTTGTTTTGAGGATCCAGCACGTAGAAACTAAGAAAATGAGATATGAAATGTTTCTGGAATTCCAAAATCACATACTTCGAATACTTGTCACCTTGTTAAACCTCCATCAGAAAACCTAGAATAATACAGGCTTTTTTAAATGCCATAATATAGGCAAATATTATGAGAGCTTTTGTGAACAAGACATTTGCTCCTTTAAGTGGGATTTAAAGGAATGTAGATATTTTAATGGAAACATTTAACCATAGACACGCCCTTTTATTTTTTTACTTCAATCTGTCAGGTTAAGAAAAATGATGAGATTTTAAACCTGTTACTCCAATAAGTAGTTGAAAGCTGATTACTCAAATAGCTAGTAACATAAACTCATAGACACACACTTCACTGCAGAAACAGTGATCTTTGCTTCTATTATTCTACACAAACAATAACTCTTTTTCCTTGTCATTCACCCATCAACTGAATTTTTTTTCTACTTAAGGGTGTTTCTCGTTAAAGAGTAGATAGTAAGGACTGCTTCTTACAGACAAGAGAAGCACAAATCCCCAAGGTTCTCTGATAAATGTAACTTATGCCACTTATGGTATCTTCCAGACACCGTGTATCTCTGGAAGACATCACAAAGAGAGCAACTATTGTAATTACATCATTCCTTAGCATATACTGTGAAACATGCAAATTCTAAACTTACAAGCAATTTGCTCATCTGTAAATGAAAACAGCATGTTCTTCTCCACTGCATCACAATCTCTGAAAGCTACCCATAAAGTTGGTGAGATAGTTTACTATCCTCAGCTGAGGGATGTGTGTTTAAAGCCTCCTCAGATCATCCTGGGAACTCATGCTGAAAGACTGAAGACCCAAAGAACTTCAATCCACCATGCAATCAACATTGAGTGGGTGCTTCTCTGTGGACTGCCAAGGTTTACAGAGATCTTTCTGGAACTCTCAGTCATACAGTTCCATGGCATGGCTATTTCAAATGCTGGAAGGCTCCAAAGTTTCTGCCAAAATTAAAACTCAGAACTATGTACATTACATAGATGCATATGCGTATACCCCATTATGTTACAGAGTTGTTGCTAAAGTGAAAAATCATGAAGGAAACTCTCTGCAGCTTTTGAATTACTGTTGTGCATTTAGAGAGTTCTCAAACTTAGGTGTTAAATCTTTCCCCAGCAATTCATACTTACAGAGAGCTTCAGATTTGTTTTTATTAATATCCTAGCATCACAGAGGAATCTCAAATGTCACAAGAAGAATCTGTTTCTAAGGTAACTCACTCTATACCCTTATGTAAATAGCTCAGGAAGCAGAGCTGCTCATATTCCAACTGCAAATGTGCACAGATTTCTTGAAGGATTTTCAGTGTCCTCGCAGCCTTTTTGATATAATGTCTCCCATCTCCAGCAACCAGCCAGCTGTGTGACATGTTCATTTGCTGGGTCATATTCTGGAGCAGGGGACAGTAACCCATCATCTTAGTTGCAAGAAAACAAATAGCAAAGGATGGAGATTTTAAAGACACAGATCAATTCCCTTTGAGCAAAGAAAACAAGGAAATGGAGACAATAGGGTATAATTTAGAAATAAATTATCTTTGTGAGTAATTGTTGAAGCTGGGTGATGGGCACATTAGGCTCATTATACTGTTCTCTCTCTACTTCCCTGTATGTTCGAAAATTTCCGTAATAAAAACTTTCTTAACAAATGTAGATCTTCTCCCAACCTCCCTACCATAATACTCTGAAGGAAACAAGAACACAAACACAGATGTAAGTAAGCTCCTGTGATGGTTAATTTTATGTGTTGACTTGGCTGGGCCATATGAGGCCCAGATATTTGATCAAACATTAGTCTGGATATTTCTGTGAGGGTGTTTTTTGTGGATGAGATTAACATTTAAAATGGGTGGGCTTTGTATAAAGCAGATTGCTGTCTAATATGGGTGGGTCTCATCCATTCAGTTTAAGACCTTAACAGAACAAAGTCTGTTGGCCTTCGGACTTCAGCTGCAACATCAGCTTTTCCCTGGGTCTGTAACCTATAAGTCCACCCTGCAGATTTTGGACCTGCCAGCCTCCATAATCACGTAAACTAATCCCTTAAAGTAATTAATCAATCAGTCAATCTCTCTCTCTCTCTCTCTCTCTCCCTCTTTCCTCTCCCATTATCTCTCTCTCTCTCTCTCTCCATTTATATTGATGGAGAGAGAGAGAGAAATCTATATTTACATAGCTGGTTTTTATATAAACTATCTTTATAGATAGATATAGGTGCATATATAGATACATATCTATATACATAGGGTAGGATAACTGGAAAGTCCGTAGTGGGAGCTTGAATTAGTAAGAGTTCTCCAGAGAAACAGAACCAATATAATGTGTGTATCTCTCTTTCTCTACCTCAACAATGGGCAAGATGTGCTCAACTACCTAAAGTAAATCTCCCCATCCTATCAATTATTTTAGTACCTTATTCATTTGTAACAACTATAATCATTTTATTTGCTTCCTCCAGGTTTTTCTGTCTTTACCCCAAAATTTTAATTAATTAATTTAATTAATTTCTAGGAGAGTAGGAACTACATCTCTTTTTCATCATTTAATTTCCAGCAGTACATAGATTCCTAGCAGTAATACTGAATAAATAAGTGAATATTCTCTGACCAGTAACTTCTCAACTGAGTTCTTTGGAATTTGCAGCCCTCAAACAGGGTTCAATTAGTCATACTTTGATAGGCCCCTTAAGCGTATTCTCAATTATTTGTATCTTAATCAAATCACCAAAACAAGTAACTAGACATCATAAGGAGACACACCTACTCAAACAAACTTTCACAGCTCCTCAATTCTCAATTGTTCATCTCATTAGGTGGAACTGTATGAAACTTCCAGCCTACAAAAGCAGTAATTTCCATAGAATTCAACCTATTATAACACATAATTAAAGAAATGTGTATTCTATATGAATTAAGGCTTTAAAATTACATGAGAAGATACTCTTCAATTTGGGTTATTAAAAAGTGTGTCTCCCACTCTAGGTCCTACCCCTCAGTTGGTCTTGTTTTGCATATGCCTCACTGGGGAATCATCGAGGGGCTATTCCATTCATCCCACTTTTTCAGGACAAAAAGCACAAAGTGGGGGATGTATGTCAGGAGTTAGTTCTGAAGATCATCTAATCCACAGCTCTAAAACAAATAATTGCACAATACAGGAGTTCATAAATTGTATAAAAAGCATTTCAGTGACATTCATAATTTTTAAAAATACTATTAGACAAAGTGGAGAGGGGGAATATTGAGCTTTTTAATTTTACTCCAAAATATTTGATTCATTTAGAATTCAACTGAGTAGTCCAAGCCCAAATCCACTGCACAAACCTGCAGGTGAAGAAACCTGGACTCTGGGAACCGGTAAAATAAAACCCAGTGCTTAAGACAGCTACCAGAACCTTCTGGTAAGGTATGGATTTGTACTGCACTTACATTATCCTTAAAAACACTTTTTTCTGCGTAGATTTATTAATCATACTAAGTGTGAAATAGACAGAAGCTGATACTAGTTATTTACAGCTGTAAGATAGGCAAAGATAGGCACATGGCTAAGTGTCTTTCATCTCAAGGAGCCAAAAATAAATAAATAAATAAATAAGAACGAACAACCCATCCATATTTGCTGGCCAGTACCTTTTATATTTTCATTTTTTACATCTGTTTCAGATCTTGATTCATACCATTTTGTAATGTTGGTTATTACTCTTTCTTATGTGGACATTAGAGGAAAATGGAATGTAGTCAAAATCATTCAGAAAATACTGGAAGTTAAACAGATGGGGCAGTCAACCTGTTTCAGTCAAATTCACTAAAACTTTGTAGAACTCTCAGAATCTTTAGTATAAATTAGAATGGGTTTTAATTTGACAACTGAATAATCTTATAGACACTTTTTCCAAAGGTCTGTTTTCTAATCCATGGACAGTAGGAAACTGCTGATAGTCTCAGGGACTGTATGGGGTTCTGGGGAAGGAAGGCATCATGAAGGGAAAAGCTTGCTTGTTCACCAAGGTAGAGCTGAACTGAACTAACCAGGGAGAGAAATGTGAGGGGAAGCACCAGATGGGTGCCTTGAGGACAGGCACAAGGTGTATTTGGCCAGTACTAACACTGCTCAGGTGCTTCCCTTCCTGACCTGAAAGGAGAAGTTAGCAATGAACCTATCCCTTCTATGAGTGCCACTATGCACACCTTTAGATTCTTTTTAAAGCTGTTTAAAAATGGTTTGCTATGCCACTGTCACTCTCTATTTTGTTATAAGTAATTAGCAGTGGGATTTGGGCACTGGTGGTTTTTAAAAGCTTCTAAGGATTGATACCCAGTGTAGTTCAACTGGGCTTACAGTTGGACAGCACCTTGACTATTAATTACAATCTATATCAGAAACATCTGACAAGCTTCTGTTATGCCTTTTTGTAAGAATCATTCCAACCCCAGATCGGAGTGTGCAATACCACTATATGAGGAAAATGGAGAATCTTGCATCCAGTTCTTACCAACTATTCTAATTTGGATTGATTGAAAACCACTTCCAAATGATATTTCCATCTCCTCTTCCCCTATAGACTGAGAGAAGAACTTGCTAAGATAACCCTAAGACTCAAACAGGATTGCACAATAGGAATTAGGAGAAACCTAGTCCAGACTTAGCAATTTGCAAAGGAGGGCCTAAGGCCCAGAGAGGTGAAGTGAGCTTCCCAAAATATCATAGCCAATTAGTGGCAAAATTAAGCTCTGGCTGTCTGCACTGTGTCTCTTTCTACCACACCAAGCTGCCTTCCTTACTTCCTTACATTTGTCAAAATAAGAACATCCCAACTTCACTGAGAAATCAGTGCTCTGAGGATGATCATTAAGGCAAAATATAATAAAAGTTATATAAAATCTAGGATAGAGGTGATATTTTCAAAGACTTTTGATCAGTGATAATTTAACTTTTAAAAGGAGAAATGTCATAATGAAGGTGTTTGCTTCTTAGACATGATAATTTGGAGATTCTTCTGATGAAACTATTTTTAAAGCTCCCTTCATATGACCCCACTCTGAGTTGGAGACATGGATTTTTCAGGTTTCTTGAGCTAACAGCTTCTGGTTCATGCTTTATTGTTATTGTTTCAATGTTATCTTCAAATCTCAACTTATTTACAAGCATAATTCATAACAGTCTTCAAAATATTCAGATAACATGACAAACAAGACAAAAAGGAAATATAACTCCATCTAACCTTAGCTCTTATACCCGTTATGGTTTGCAAAGGAGAAAACATCACCAACCTTAATCTCCCATTTTAAGTAACGAACATACTGTGTCCATGTGTGATGTCACTCCTAGAAGCCATTACTGTGACTCATATTTTGTTAATGCTGTGCAGCGATGGGAAAGTTCTATTAGGACTTTCGCCATAGCCACACATGCTGGTATTGTTACAAAATTAATTCATTTATGTAGATCAGCTCTATAAAGGATGCATGGATAATCCCAATATGCAGATAAGAAAACTGAAGTGTATAATAGTTCCATAATTTTCCTAGGTCACACAATTAGTAACAGTCAACTGCTTAAGGGAGAAAAGTAGAATAGCCATGAGTCTTACTTCCATACCACCCCCTGACCAATCCCCCTGACCTATGTCCCAGCTGGGGTAGTAGTAGATAAACATTTGTAAGTCCCATATTTCATGGCAAACTCCATTTAAAATATTCCATTCTATTTTCAGAAGATAAGTCAGATGTCCCAAGTGGAGTTTTAAAAATAAGGCCATTGCAATAGCAGCAATGACAAATAGATTGCCAGGTGAAACAATTTATACCCTTCCACTATAGCCTATGGTTATTTAAGACATCCATGCACTCTTTTATAGTCTTCTTTTCAAAATTAGAGCCTAATTTCCCTTCCTGGAGTACTGGCTGGACTTAGTGAATGACTGGAACATGGTGGAAGTGACAATGATGACTTCTCAGTCTAGGTCATAGAAGAAACCGTGGTTTCCTCCTTGCTCTCCTCTCTTGGATCTCTCACGCTGGGAGAAGCCAGCTGCCATGCCATAAAGATATTCAAGGAGCCCTGTGGAGGGTTCCGTGTGGACAGGAGCTGAGGTCTTCTGCCATCCTGGAAGTGAGTCCATCAGATGCAGTCAAGCCTTCAGATGACTATAGCTGACAATCTAATTGTAGCCTCACAAAAATCACTGATCTTTTACCACTTAGCTAAGCCAATCTTCAATTCATGAATTTCAGGAATTAAAAAAAACATATTTATTGTTTCAAGCACTTAAGTTTTGGGGTAATTTGTTATGAAGAAATAGATAACACACACTTATCCTTCAATATGCCTTTAATTATAATAAAGTAAAAAAAGCTGAACCATGGCTACAAAGGCTGCCATATCAATAAGACAAATATTCTCCTTGGTCCAGTCTCACTTAGAACATACCCAGAAGGAAGGATGACTAGAGGGTGTTCTCAAGGCCATGCCCCTTCTCAAAAGGGTAATGTAAGATGGTTCCTCCACCTGTTATATCATGCCCCATATGGGCCATGGGAGACGAAGGTGAGGATCAGACTGATTAAAAAAAAAAAAAGAGCAAAGTTGTTACCTATAACTTAAGAGCACTGTCTTAAAACGTCCAGCTTCTGTGTGATGATAACCATCACTCTGTGATAACATCCTGTATCAAAAAGTTCTACATATCAGCAACTAAATAAAGAATGTATCCTTTAAGAGCAGGAAGCCAATTATTTCTTTATTTTCCCACATCAAACTGAAGGCATGTTGTAAATGATGTAGTAGATTCATTGAGCTTAAAGAGTAAAAACCTCCCTCTGGAAGAGTGACTGTTGCCATATGAGGCGTTAAGTGCCCCTGAGCCCTGGATATCTCAAAAACAGCGAACCAAAGTGAAATGTCAACGCTGCTCAAACATAATGAGACTAAAACACATCCAGCCTCTTGTCAATCAAAAGACATTTTTTTTCTTCAGGCATTAGTCAGAGGAAACAACGCAGACATCTAAAAAGCTAAGATGACAGGAAGTAGTGGTCAGCCTTTCCCCATCTGCTCTTCAAACTCTAAGAAGAGCATTACTTTCATAAAGCTAATGTATTCTTTGCTAATGTCCATTCATCATGCCCACCACAGCGGCAGCTGAACAGCTCATGTGTGATTTCTTAATGGAGCTCATCCTGGAAACAGTGACACTCCCCCTCTGACCCAAACCACAGCGAGCTGTCAAGCTCAGGAGAAGTGAAACTATGCTTACCCTTTCCTTCTAGGATTCCAGTCTTCTCTTCAGAGTGCTTTCTTTTCCTTCATTGCTCCAGGCATGGAAGGCTTCCTATTGTTTCAAAATAGAGCTTCTTGTTGATGAAGAGGAAGAGGACAACCAAAAAATCAATAAACACCCCAACTGCAGACAAGAAGCCAATGGCTTCTGGAGGGACTGGCAAAAAACACAAAGGAAAAAAATATCATCACTATTAAAGTGAAACAATTTTAGTTCTAACAACTGATCAGAATTATTAGGAATCTTTATGTTTATTAGAGTGCAAATACTCTACAAGTCCTGCTCCTGCTGGCATCCCCAATGCCACGTCCAGGGGAAAGAAGAGGCCGGTTGCCCGGTACATCCTGCTCAGATGGTTCCCCAGGGGGCTGACTTCCATACCTTCACACATGTGGTTTCTTCCACCTGGAGTATAGCTCCTCTTCCTCCTATTCTCAGCCTAATATTTCAACTTCAAGTACCCAAACTTATTAAGAGAAATACCCATCAAATGGATTGTGCTGGAAATGGTTGACCAGTGCCATAAAGGCAAGTCTTTTGAAAACACAGATGCCTAAAGCTTAAAAAGTAATAGCTTGAGACAAACTTTCAGACATAGACATTTATCATTATGAGCAATTGGAGGAAAAGTCATGTCATGGGTACATTTTTGCAAATCCAACTCTGCAATAGGATGGTGATGATGATTATCCATGGTGACAGATTCCAAATCCATGCCATCCATATAAGAAATTAGAATTTTATTTTGACTACTAAGATCTTAGAATTTGGGAACATGAAATTCCATCTTCCTCCTCTCTTCCTCATCAAAAATTCCTGAGCTTTAAGAGACTCTCATTAAGTACTACTCAGTATGCCTTAAAGAGTCCCAGCCATCGAGTTCAGCTATCAGGGACACATAACAGACCAGAGCTAGTTCAGGAAAGATACCTCTAAGGATATGACATTTAATGAAGCCAAGATGACATTCAGTGAAGAAATCCAGAAATCAACTTGCATAAAGGAATTAATCGCAGAGCAGGTGCCAACAGGAGTTATTCAAGGTAGCTGGGTATATGTGAAAGCTTATGAAAATGAATCTCCTAGAAGCAACTTCAATCCTTGGAGCAGATTTAATATGTGGATTAATAATATGAAGGGATAATATTCACTTCACCCTACTACCCAGATAAACAGAGAAAGAATGACTCGAACCAGTCCTAACCCCATGAAAAGTTAAAGAAAATAAATGGTACTATCTCGCTGAATCAATTCAGTGGAAAGCCAATAAAAGAAAAAACAAAACAAAACACAACAGGCAAGATAATAGCTTTGTAGCCTGCAAAATGATAATAATGCCTGCTGTCAAAGCCAACATATACCATTAAAAAAACAGTATGCACATGCTGATTATTTCCTCGCCCTTAAGGGGCGGCACAGGGGCAGTGCTTACTGGCATGGGTTCAGCAGTCACACTGCCTGGGAGGAAATCACACTCTACCTCTTATTATCTGTCTGGCCTTGGGTGAGTTACTTAACCTCTCTGTGCTTCAGTTTCCTAGGCAATAAAAGAAGATAATAAATACAGCTACATCACAGATTAAATGAGGTTAACACATACAACAGAATCCGTGTGGTACCTGGCACATAGCCAGGAGTAACCATCTTCCTCAGCATCACCATCATCTTTATAGAGCTGTTAATATTGCTAGGAATAATCAAATATGGGATGGATGTGTTACTCTTTGCCCAGTCTGTGTTCCAGACTCCATCTCTTTCCCTTTTGTCAAGACAGTTATCTCTACTTTTTGTCCCCTCAGTCCTGTACTTTCAACTACTTCACTTTGTGCATCCACCAGCTTTCTCATCTGTATTAAAAATGCACCTTTGCCCATCCTTTAAAAGCCTCTCCTCACCACTATGTACTCCTCAACCAAAGCCCTCTCTCTTTTTCCTTTTGCAACCATCTTCAGAGTGTTCCCTACACTCATCTCTGCTCTTTTACCTCCGAAGTCACTAGCATCCTTCACCCAGACTCCCACAGATCTCCATCTGCCCAGCCTTACCCTCTCAAATACCATCTCTAGAAAGTAGCCAAAGTGATCTCTAGACAGCAGCTAAGGCCTGATTTATTCGCCTGCCCTCCTGAAACCCTCTATAGTGGCTTGGAACCACAATTCATTTGGAACCGTAATGAATTACGGTTCCAAAAAGATACTTCCATCCTGAACCTAATAATGTGACCTCTTTGGAAACAAAGTTCTTTGCAGATGTAATTAGGGTAGGATCCTGTGAGGACATCATCCTGGATTAGGGTAAAGCCCCATATTCAAAGGTAAGTGTCCCTATAAGAGACTGAAAAGGAGAAGACCCAGAGAAGAGGGCCATGAGAGGACAGGGCAGAGTCTGGAGTCACGAAGTCTCTGGCTGAGGAATACCAAGGTTGCCAGCAACCAGAAGCTAGGAAAGAGTCATGAAACATATCCTCCCTCAGAGATTCCAGAGGAAACTGGCACCTTGTTTTTAGATTCTGGAGTCCGAAACTGTGAGAGAATAAATTTCCATTGTTTTCAGCCATCAACTTGTGGTAATTTATCACAGTAACCCTGTGAAACTAATATACCCTCCGATGGGTTTCCATTGCCTGTAAGACAAAATTTTAATTCTTAAACTTACTTTACAAGGCCTTACATGACATAGCTGTGGATCCCAGCCTTTATCACTCATCAAGGCCCAATATCAAACTCTTTGTTGCCAGTGTATCTACCAATTTCTGGGTCCCTACACATAACTCACCTCCAGACCTTTGGATGAGACAAATGCTCACCTCTCTTCCAGCTAACTCTGACACTGTATTCCCTCTGAAACCCTTTCTTGTCTCTCTTGACCAGGCTGGATGCTTCTACCATGTGTTTCCACCCACCAAGACCTTGACAGCTTTTTCAACACTTTTCAAATGTTAAATTTTAAACATCATAAGAACAAGGACTATGCCTCAGTTACTCATTGTACTCTCAACAGGGTAGACACTCAACAGGGTAACATAGGGTAGACAATAAATATTTGATGGTTGAATAAATTTTGAATTCATCTGTGTTACAACACATTAATAAATGTACCTATCAATGAAAACTTCAAGAAAGAAAAAGTATACCTCAAGTGGGTTGGTAACACTAACAAAACAGGATATGCATTACGTAAGATCTGGTCTTAGGAAAAAGACAGTTCTATTACTCTAAAGCAGAAATACTTGCACCTAGTAATGCCATTCAATGAAACTAAATTTTTATTTTTGAATAAAGCATATTTTTCCATCATAAAGCATCATGATGCTTATTACATAAAACTTGTAAAATATACAGAAAGATAAAGACAACCACTGTTAAAAATTTGTGCACTTTCTTCCACTCATTTTAACTACTTGGCCAACACTAAATTGTCTGTATTAACTTTACCTTTTCTGTCTGGTAAAATATTTTTATAAGATAAAAAATTCTTATTTTTGGTGATATTAAAGAAAAAATAAGTAATCTGTGCATGTAGTATATTATTTTTTAAATGATTATGTTGAATTTCACCACCCATCATTGTTAACATTTTGGCTTTGTTTTTTCTTACAATTTGTTTCTTAACAATTATTTTATATCATTGAAATACCATTTCATATGCAGATATTAGTGCAGTTAACATAAAAACATTCACAGATTCCAGATTGAAAACAATATGAAGAGATTATTCAATATAATCTCCAAAGGTACAAGAAAAAATGGGGGAGAAAAAGCCCTTGTGTTTTCAAAATAACTCTGCTTTTTGAAAATGGAAATATTTTTGTTAGTAATAATTCTCATAGCAATGACTTAACCATGGATAGCTATAAAATTCTTGGGTATTTGCCAATATTTTTTCTCCTCAAAATTAGGTATACATTAATTATTGTTACCTTTTAATCTTTAATGATCCATAAATGAGTGTGATGTTGTGGGTGTATTTTGTTGATTTTTCCTGGAACCTAGACTTCCAACATATCAATGCCTTTTTTTAAGCTTGGGGAGTTTTCTTCAAATATGTCTTTGATAGTTTCTTCTTCTGTTATAACTCTTCTTTTTTCTATCTTAAACTGGGTTACTATTTTTTTGGCTACCAACTTTTTCTTTTTTCCCTCTGCATTCTGACAGATTTTCTTAAATATGGCCTGCATGTTTTCATTCAGCTAAATAGGTGAAAGTGTGCTCTTAACCACTACACTATACTCACTACTATAAACCCTGAATATCTGAGTCAGTGGTAGACAGTGGAGGAAGATACTGTCTTACTCTCGCCTTTCAAGGTGAATGGTGGAGAACACTAGGAGTAAATAAAACCCAGCCAAAACAGACAGAAAGCTTAGTTTGGCAAGTATGGTTATTTCAACAGAGTTCATGTTCCTTCCAGAATCTATCAATTCCAATTTCATCCTTTTCTATGTGTTTATGGGTACTTACTGGGAAGCCTGAAGGGCTGCATGAGGCTGCTAACCAAATGCTATATTAAACTTCCAGTTAGCCCTACATGAGTACAGTATCAAAGAAATGACTAAGAAGTTGACAGTGACCCTAGACCTGAAGAACAGCTTAACTAGAGTTGTACACAAACTGCCCTCTTTAAAAGTGGTTTAAAATTCCAAACATAACCCAGAAATTTCACTTCTAGTATGTGTCCAAGAGATTTAAAAATACATGTTCACATAAAAACATAGATATGAGTGCTCATAACAGTACAACAGATTATAGCCCAAAAGTGGAAATAGCCCAAATGTCCATCAACTGATAAATAGGTAAATAAAATGTATTATATCCAATGGAATACTCTTCCGCAATTTAAAAAATGAAGTACTTATACATGCTACAACATGGATGAACCTTGAAAACACTATGCTAATTGAAGGAAGTCAGACGCAAAAGGCCACACACTAGATGATTCCATTTATAGGAAATGTCCAGAATAGCAAATTCACAGAGACAGAAAGTTGTTCTCAGGGGCTGGGAGGAGGGTGAAATGAAGAGTAACTGCAAATGGGTTTTCTATTTGAGGTAATGGAACTATCCTGGAATTGGATAGTAATGATGGTTGTACAGCTTGGTGAATATACTAAAAAAAACACTGAATTGCACACTTTAAGAGGGCGTGAATTTTATGGAATATGAAATTACTTAAAAAAAGCTTAAATTCCAAATATGACATTTTAATAAAGACTAGAAGGAAATATGAGAAAAATTATAATAGTTTTCTTAGATTTGGTTTGAAAGTTATTTTCTTCATATATAAACATTCTGTAATTTTGTTATTCAATATTAATAATTAAAAATGAAGTTTAAGTATTATAGGTTATGAGAATTGTAGTCAGCACAGTTCTTCCATCAATGTGTAATACTGAACACAGCAAGCCAACTGTTCCATCAGTATAAGCCAAAGAGAATTTGATGCTGCATTTGAGTTCTAAACAAAATTAGAAACATTGGCAAGGAAACTTAAAGTCATTTTGCATCCCATATATATGAATGCTATAGTGAAGAACAAGCATTACATGCATCATCTGCTACAGATGACAAGGGCACATATGTCAAGAAACTTAAGTGCCATCTGCAGAGTAACTCATTTAATTATTCCAGTAATTACTAAATTGAAAATCAGATGGCTATGAAGTTCGGTCACATAGTTCATATTGAAAACTTCCTCAAAGTTATATAGCTCATGTTCCATTGGATATCTCATCTGTTGATTTTCAAGCAATGGTTCAAGGAGAAGACAGAGCATACAATGACATAAATAGAGAAGCCTCTGCATGTCACACAGTCACTAGATGTTTGTAAATTTCATTCTGTGGTTGCTGAATAAGTAAAAAAAATTTTTTTTCAAGCCTAACAAATTGTAACCATGTGACTCACAACAAGAACTAGAAACAAGATGAGAGGAAGCTAAAAATGTATTTAATAAAATATTAAGAGGTGAGGGGGATCAGAATTAACTGAGCAATGACAATATAAATAATTTAAAAGTAAAATTATAGTTTCACAAGAATAAACTTTCTTGGTAACACTCTGAAGAATGTAAGGAATTTCATTAAAAATATGAGGAAAGTGTGAGGTAGATCTAAAATCCTACTCATTTGTATACCCCTACCATCTTTGAATCCATCAACCTGGAAGTCCTGTTTTCAGGGATATAATTTCAATTTCATTCATCCCTTTAAAAAACAGCATGACTTTGAAATTGTTTCTATGGTGTTCTCAAGCATGGTCATGCACCAGAATTCCCTGACTTGTACTTAAGCTTGTTCACCTAGAATTCTGGGGTTATCTAATGAACTGTATAGTGATTATAGACAACACTACTGTATTATAAACGTCAGAGCTGCCAAGAGACTAGATCTTAATTGTTCCTACCACAGATAAAGAAATGACAGCTATGTGATGGGATTGATGTTTTAGCTAACAATCAGTAGTAATCACATTATAATTTGTAAATGTATCAAAACAATATGTTGCATACATTAAACTACCCAATGTTATATGTCAATTATATCTCAATAAAAATAAATTTCAAAAAGCATTCAGGATTGCCTGGGCATGCCTCATCCTCCTCCAGGGATTCATCTACCTGAGGATGCCAGGAGATTCTCAGGAAGGACAGTGAACAAGGTTGATCAAGAATGACTGGAGTGGAGCACAGGTGTCTACCACTCAGGTTGACACAAAGCCAGACTGCTTTGGTCCCAGAGCAAGAAGGTGACAATAAAAACTGTAGCATTACATATTAACAGCTTTTGCAAATCAAAATGTTTTCAAAGGCAATTTCAGCACAGTAAAGTTGAGGCCCTTGACCTATAGCTTATGTTCAGACTTTCTTTGCAACCACCCAAAAGAACACAAAGTAAGAAATGAGAAACTTTTAAGAGCAGAATGAACACCAATGAGCCAACTCCATACACAACTACTTCAGAACACAAATTCAAAATATCTGTATAAACAATTAGACTCATTTATTTCATTACTTAAGTTTTTACAACCAACTACAAAATTTTAAGTCACTTCAAAAAATTAGTACAGGAGAAGTTAAACTGAAGGCTTCAATTTTCCTTTTTTCCTACAGTCATGATTCTGGGACTAAAAAAAATGAAAGAATGAAAGAATGAACCCTTTGGTACTTACCAGTACATTATTTTGTCAGTGTCCTAAATTTAGGGCTAGTTGGGCATCATAACCTCAATAACCTTCACAATAGTCAACCATTTTCCTAAAAATTTCTAAGACTATGAATTATAAATATTATATATATATTTAAAGTAAGGAAATGGGTAGTTCCACTGAAATTTTCTTCCTAGTAATAGCTAGCAGGGATATGTTAACTACATATTCAAACAAATTCTTTGGAAGGAAAAAATAGACCTTTCAAAAAATAGGAAAAATTGGCTTAATGAAACCTAAGTGAGATTTTAACATGTTCCAAAATAAAACATAGCAACATATGGAGTCACTAGCAACCAACCATTTCTCAAAATACTTGAGAACACACAGCATTTGGGGGTTTACATGGGGCGCTATCTTTAATACAGTAATATATGTGTGTTGAAATGTGTCCATCTTCTTCTGAGAATTAAGGAAACCTAACCTGTCTGCTTTACATAGTTAAAATTCTCCCTTAGCAGTCACACACACACACACACACACACACACACACACACACACACACACACATGCTTCTAGAAGCCAAGAATTTCATCAAGCTTACTGTACTTTCCTGTAATACTCAGGTGGTTAGGTCAGAGCAGTATTCAATGATGAAAATGGCTGAAATGCACCAATAGGTCCACGGAGGACATCTGTGAGACTTTCTGTGCTTTTCTGAGTTTCCCTGAATACGTCAGCTATTCTACACTGTCCCCAACCTCTCCATTTTCCTACATCTTCCCAGATGGGGACAAGGAGGGAAAAAAAGCAAAAGGAATCAGATGATGTTGGTAGTTTATAAGGCTACAGCCAATATTTTGGATTGTTGGCCGTTTAATGGCATGCTTATGTTGCTGAATTTAATTGAGCACTATATGCCTTGTACAATTTATATGTTCTCTGCCAGATAAAATTAATCAGTTAGCATGGATATCATTCATTAAAACTTGAATATCACTGAACTTATTATCATTATATGATAAAATGAGGAAAATATCCCAAATTAAAGCATGTCATGTTGAAACATCAGAGAATGCACACTGATATGATTTCCGTGGAACAGTTGTTAAATCAATGTGGCAATTTACCTTTCAAGTAAAGGGAATATTTTTATAAATGAGAGAGATTGAGAGGTGAGTCTACTTCAGACAGACAAAATATCTCAGAAGAAAGATACTCAACTTTCTTCACCTCTCCAAAACATATGCTTTTGGAGTGAAATATAATTTTGATTTGTTTATAGCTTCTTTATTTTTCAACTCAGGAAGACTGCCCACATGTTGAGACTGAAATTTTAACAGAATTGTTTTTTGCCAATCCAATACCCTCAAATAAACAAAACAAAACATATTTTTGCCATCTAAAATAAATATTTTTTAAAAGATTATTATAAAGATTCTTCAGATTTTAACTATTGACCCCAAAAAGTAGTGTGTAGAACTTTGTGCTCAAAGACTAAACAGTATATGGGAAATCTAGAAATAGGAAGAAGATTTAAGGGCCCTTTAGAGCTCTAATTTTTCAAACAATACAAATGTTTTCTTGTTTTCAGAAAGTTATCCATTCATAAAGACTCAAGTTTACACTTTTACTAAGAATTGGTTGGTACCACTCAAAATTCACTGACATTTCCACTACGAGCACAATGCATATAGCCCCAGCACTCAGACTGGTGATCCAGTGTTAGTATTCCATTCTCAAGCTCTGACCTCATGACAACCATTTAGGTAATAAGGACTGAACAAAATTATCATTGTATTCAAATAAAATAGGCATCTTTTACCTATTCTAGTTCCTCAGTAGAAACTAAGAAGCTTCTCTGGAGTTAATTTCTGAATAAAACCCCCTTGCAAAACAGATGGGATCCTAATCGATTCTCTGACTTCTCTGGTACAAGTATTTACCAGCTCTTTTTAATTACAAAACACACACACACACACACACACACACACACACACCAGCATGAACTGTCTGTTTTACTGTCTGTGCTAATTTCATTTCATTATATCCTTGGAGTAAGCTATTATTTTCCCACTGGTTCCCATGGCATTCTTCATTATCAGCTGCTAATTGTCTAGCATTCACATAGGACTGTGAACCACGTAGGCTGCTGCGTGGGCTGAAGTTCTAGGGGAAGCTGAACAGCAACAGGACTCAGCTTTGTTATTATTGTGACATGTTAGAAAGTTTCCACCCACTTACGTGCCCACATGCTCTGCTGCAGAGCATCCATAGCCAGAGGGGCTGTGTTTTGAAGCATGGGAGGCCATCTGCACTAGGCGTCTCACTTGGTGATCATCATCGCACATCAAGCGAAGATTACATGGGGCCAAACCATCGGAGCCATGAAAACCAGAGGTCTGCTCCACAGGCAGGCATGAGTGCTGATCTTAAAATACAACTACGGCAGGTCTGTCTAAATCTGTTCCTTTATTCCTAACCTTGAGCACAAGCACCTGATTTAGCCTAATTACTCCCTCAAACTTCTCCCCATTTACCCTTCCAGAATCAAGGCCAATTTAGAGATTTGAACATTTTTTTTCAAAGATTTAGAGGTTAATTTCTATATGCCTTTTAAATAGATTTTGAGATGTACTGCTCCTGGAGACTATTCCCAGTGAAGATTTGGATATCTGGAGCTAATTACATTTGACCTTATAAATTCAGAACATGCCAAACAAAAGCTATTATTACAAGAGCCAAAACAACATGCAACAATTTACACATTTAGGTCAAGAGGGAGCTGTGGAAGTCTCTTAATTAGCAAAGCAAACAAGGACTACGAAAGTGGGGCTTTGAGGCATAGAAAGCGGTGCTTCTATTCCAGTGCTTTGCAGGCACCATGTTGCAAAGTTTTGCAAAACAAAGCTCTGATTTCGTAGCATGCTACGGGCTGATCACTGTTACCAGAAAATTGTGCCTCTTGAGAGACCTGTGTCTCCTCCAGGCACATCCTCTCAGGGTTTACAGACACTCTTATTAGATCAGAGTCACAGGGGAGCTACATTTCTTTCGTGGGTTAACCCAGATTATTCTAATGCTGTGAAACAAGAAAGCGGTAGGATGATGGCTTCGTGCTGAGCTTCACTTCTGGTCATGAGGCCACCAGAGCTCACATGTTAATCCAGGGTTTTGAAGTTTAACAGTATGGTATTTAAAGTTTGTCTAGAGAAGCTCAGACTCTGGAGGACCTAATTACATTTCAATCTAATTCAATCTAATTAAACCAACCAAAGGCTGAAAGTTGGAGAGAGTACATGCTAAAACAGCATTTGGCCCTGAGTTGAGAGGTTCGGGTCTAGCACCTTGTGACCCACCTTTATAACTGAGGGAGATGTGAGGAGGTCCTGATGGCAGGGTTGTGTCTTGATTGCATGACATCTATGTGCTCTTCCAGTAATAATACATGAGATAAATCAGGACATCAACTTTTATATTATAATGGTTAGCCCAGGAACTAGAACGAAACTGTATCAATAGAACTATAGTCAACCTTGTATCTGGGGGTGGTTCCACTTAGGATAAAATTGTGGGTCAAAAGGTTACGTGGTGAGCAATGAATAAATGCACAAAAAGTTGAATCTTCTTGAGGCCTATTTCCACCCACCTACAGGGTAGATAACTCAGCTATCTACTCCCAAGGATTCCCTCGCTCAGATCCCAGAATAGCCACTTAAAATCAGAACACCCAAACCTCTGGACAGAGTGAGGCCTGACATCACATGTCCTTATTCTTCAATATTTCTTCCTATGTGCCTAAGTCATCACCCAAATCTGCTGATTTAGGTTTCTCTTGCTATCCCTTCAACCTCTTTTTCAAAGCTTCACTTCTCTTCTCACCTCTCAGAGTCTTTATATTCTTCAAGATTCTATGTGTGGGTCCTATTCCCACATTAACAAGCATTTTAATGAGATATTTTATATATCTCATGGCTTCAGCCACCATTGAGGGCTGCCAAGTATGTATCCGTAAGACAAGCTACTCTGAGCACATATATCTCTACCAGGATGTCCTGCGGGCAATCCCAAAATTATCAAGCTAACAACTTAACTCATTATCCTCCTCAAATGTCCTCTGAAGCCCCCCAAATGTCCACCATTCATTCTTAGAACAGTGCTCCAGTTAGACCCTTCCCAGCCTGGCCTGCTTCAAGAGCCTCCAAATGGATGCTGTCTTCCATCTCCTTCCCATTTTGCTTATTTTTAAAAGATTTTTTTTTAAGTCTAGCTCAAATTTTCAACTGTTTAATTTCTAAAAAATGTAATTTGGATCTCTAGTAGAGAGGACTTATCTTAGCTAAACTATTTTAATACACTTACAGGATAATGAGGTTCAGAGAGAGGCCATCTCATGAGCATGGTAGAACATTGATAACCACATGTAGTCTCTGCTGGATACTGCTAGGCCCCCCACAATGCCAATTCATTCTGCCACCCCCTAACAGGTAGTCATATTAACCTCAGACCCACAGGTATGCATAAAGGTTTCTAGGACCCTCCACTGCTTAAGGATTAAAGCTCAAACTGTTACCATAACATTGGAGACCCTTTCCAACTTAGTCTCAAACCACCTTTCCAGTCCAATCACCAAGCATAGCTCCTAGGTACACTGGGCTGAGCTTTACCAGATACTCATTGTTCTCTGTACATGCCATGCACTTTGAAACCTCTCTGCAATTCCACCTACTAATCCCTCTCCTTGGAATGATCTTTTCCAACAGGCAAAGTCCAGCTAATCTCCTAAGGACCCTCTGGAAAACCAGCTCCTCTGCAAAGCCTATCCCTGTCCCATAAAGCAGAACATATGACAGTTCCTATGTACAGAGCTTGTATCTTTACACTTAACTCATAACATTGCATCACTCTTAGTTTAATCCAGCTGAACCCCACTAGATTGTAATTTTACTGAAAACAATAAAGTGTCTTCTTATTCATCTTTATATTCTTGATGCTTTGCTCATAATAGATCCATAATGCATGCTAGTTTAATTAAATTAAAAGTGATAACCTCTAAGATTTTGTTTTCCTGATGGGGTTATTGCATATAAACTATCACCAAATTAGACTATAGAGTAAGTCTGTGTAAGATTGAGTCTTGTGTATGGTATGTCTCTGGTGGCTTCAACAAGCATGTTGTTCTACTGCTTTTGCATTACAGTTTAGACCCATCAGTGTTTCAGGGTTTACAGTCAACTCTCAAATGTGCAGGCTAGAAAAACTATCTTAAAACTATTCATTTAGGAGGAACCCTGGAGGACATTGGTTCAACCCTTCATTTTACAAAAATAAAGGCTGAAGTCTAAAAGGACCAAGAGATCTTCCCCAAATACCCAATAATCAAATAATATGGTGGCAGAGCTGAGACCAGAGCTCTGGTTTCTCCGTGCGCTGTGACAATGCTGATTTCACTGCACTGCTGCTTCCCCCTGACATCCTCTCATAGAATCAGAGCATCTGCTCAACAGGGCCCTTCTCTCCACCAAGGACCTCCAACATCTCAGTAAATGAAGGGATCCAAGATAGACCAACCCTGACTGACAACCATCTACTTGAACACTTTCGGTGGCTGGGAAGCTCCCTCCTTTGCCAATAATCCATTCTTTCCTTGTCCATGTCACCTGGGTAGCAGTCTTCTTCACAGAAAAAGCCAGTATCAACCCTGCCAATAGCTGAAGACAGCACTTATGCTTTCCAATTATTTTCTCTAACCTAAAGAACTGGTTTCTTCAACTATCCCTTAAAACAGATGGTTGTAACTCCACAATCTTACTAGTTGCCCTCCTCTGCCCCACATAGTATGAGCTAGTCCTAAACAACTTTTGGCTTTGAAAAGAGAACAGAAATAAAGCCTCTGTAAAATGTCCTTCAATGCCCATCTCTCTAATTATTTCAAGACAAAATTGCCATTTCCATCAGCTCTATAGGATGTCCAAACAGTAATATGTTCATGATACATAATATATGTAGGGCCCATCAACAGAAAACATTACCTAAGAATGTTCTTTTTTGAACCCATTTCTATGTGACAGAGACCTAAAGATGAGAAACTACAACTGGATGCAAGTATCTAAGAAAAAAACCTTGAGGGCCACAATCACCTAGAACGAAAGCAATGAAACCAAAACTTTTCAAACTGAATTAAAATACCTCAAGACATTCTCTCCTATTTTTCTCTTCTTATCCCCCATCCCAAGGTTAGGAAAGCACTCACTAAAATATCATTTCAGAACCAAAACTATTCTGTCCATATCTTTGATAAGATCACAACCATCTGAACTCCTGCAGAGATGCTGTTTCAGAATCCTACTGTGAGTAGAAAAACAGGAGAAATTTCTCTCTCAGCTTCTCTAACATCTCTTCCAGCTAAACTTTCATTATTTAAACCCAGTGGAGTCCCATTTTGATAACCCCACTCATATTTCCACTAAAGAGAGCAAAGATAGAACAGAGCTTGTCCTCCCCCATGGAAAACCACGCTGAGATTATTCCTTCAATAATTCAACTGTTTACTGAGCACCCACGCATGACAGGACTTGATTCCTAACTCCAAGAAATTTAATAAAGATTGTAAAGGAAGTCTTCATACATAGAAAATTTGTCCAGCACAGTACAAGGCTTAAAGAAGGGGCTAAAAGGGCCACCTGTTGTAAAATAAAAAATATTTAAAAGGTTGAATGACTCAGCAAAAAGCACTCCAAAAACTTGATTTTAAAAGATCCCATTATCTGCATCTGTAAGCAATTCCTTATCTTATTCATAGTTTTAAAATTAAAATAAGACCAATATCTGAAACATAATTTATAGAATATATCTTGTCAAATTGCAGGCAGGTAGTATGTTCTGCCAATTTTTTGAACATCTTTAATATTGGTAAACAAATTAGGTTGACTGATGAGTAGTATTTTTGTGTATGTGGCCAAAGAAGCCTTTCCTGGCAAAGGCAAGGGACTTCTTCTGCCCTAGGATGATTTTCTTATCTGGTTCCAGATACTTTCTGAAATGCTTGTTGACTTGTTTTCTGATACCATCTTTAAGACAAGTCATTCCAATTGTCCACAAACTAGCAATTAAGAGCCTGTCCCCACATTTCACTGAGGCAGATGCATCCACACTCAGTGTGAAGAAAGGGGAACATTTGCAGCCTGGGGAATGGGTCTGTCTACTATGCTGAGGGATGGAGACTGGAGAGGGGATGCCAAAGTGAGCCATGGAATATGAAGGAAAAAGGGAGATTCTGTTTGACTAGGTAAGGGGGAAGCCACAGGCTGAGAGAGATGCTGAGCAGGAAGCTCCATCTCACAGAAAACAGGAGCATGCTGAGGAAGGGAGAAGGATCAAGAACTTTCATAAAGTCAAAGGGTTGCAGAAAGAACCCCAGATTGCAGGGAAGAACTGGAGGGTTACAAATGCCAAGTTTTTTTTAAATACCCAAAACTGTCACTTCTTCCCCAAAGTAAAGAATGACCTGGAGTGAAGACACTGGTTATAGACTGGAATTACTCCTGATTTATATGTGAGTTGGTGCCTTAATGGTGGAGCAGTGAATCTCAGAGCTTTTAGGGATCCTGGGATGATGGAGTGTCTCCCTGGGGGTCACTAAGGCAGGCTACAGGTGCAGGGAGAGGAGCTGGAGTTTGTGTGACATGACCGTGATCATGCAGAAGCCTGATTTACCTCAGAGAGGCAGAGAACCTTACCTCTGACAGCAATAGGAATGTATTTGTCCTGTAGATTTCAACTAAGACAACAAGAAGAGGTCCTCTTGCCAACCGCCACTGTGATAGATCATCCTAAACTTTCCCTTGGGTCCTAACAGGCTCCTGGCTCCAAAAAGGCTGTACTTCAGCAAGGCACAAGGGCAAAAGTCTCTGCCAGGCCTGGAAAGCCCCTCCTTTCTATGCGGGCTTCAAGGGCCCAGGTGGCTGTGGAGGGAACTGTCCTCCAGGTACCAGCCTGGGGTGAAGGCAAAGGCTCAGGCCAGCCTGTCTGCGACTGTTCTGGGACAACGGCTCCCCAGACAGGCACCGCCTGTAGATCTTGTCAACCCTTCTAGCTGTCAGTCTGATAAATGGGCAACTGGGCTGAGGAGGATTCCGGGGAAGCCTGCCCACCCCTACATGGGTTACAAAAGGGAAACCTGGTTGGGGGGAACATGGCAAAGCAGCCAAGCAAGACCTGATCTCTGGGGAAGCTACTCTGAACAAAGGCCAGTGTAACAGCAACCATTATATTCTACATGTACATGGCCTTAGCTATGTACCAGGCACTTTACACTCACTTACACCTCACAACAGTCCTCTGAGGTTGGAACTATTGTTATCATCATTTAACAGATGAGAGAAAAAGTGGGGTTTCGAGAGTCACCTATCCGAGGCTGCAGAGAAGCGCTGGAGGCAGGATTTGGCCTGGGCAGTCCAGCCTGAGTCTCCAGGTTGGACCATTCTTCCAGACTGCCTCACCATGGGTGTTTTGAGGCTAGAATTCAGTAAACGCTGTCAGCAGGGTGCAGGTGACTGTGAGGAAAGCAGGCTCTCCCTGCAGTCCAGAGTGGAACAAGAGTTCAGAAGTGAGGCCATGAGGGCCCAAGGCCTCAGCCTCAGGCAGCCAAGGAAATAAAGAACTCTGGAAATAAGGGCAATAACGAAGATTATGCAGGTATAACTTGATGCATCTTTTTATTCTATATATTCTATTTATCTTCAGAGACTCCCTCCCATCATTATAAAAATTATCATGCACATAAACAGATGACTGCAATAAATATAGTAAGAAGCTAGCATTGCCAGAGAAGTTAAAAGGAAAAAAAGGAGAAAGACTGTTAATACTAAAATTGGGAGTTTGAAAATCCCCCAAATGATATCAGCCTAAATTCTTCTAGAGAAAAATGACAGAAAGCTGGCTCAGGGACTTTCAGTTTGGGGATGGCCATTTCACTGCAAAGAATAGAGAGCACGGGCCAGGGGAAGGGGTCAAGGGAGGTGTGTGGCCTCCGTCTTCCTGCTGCTTCTCATCCTTTCCACCTTGGGTGCTGTTATGGACTGAATTGGGCCCCCCACCCAAAATGCATATGTTGAAGTCCTAACCCCAAGTATCTCAGAATATGACCACATTCATAGATAGGTGCATTAAAAAGGTAATTAAGTTTAAAGGATGTCTGTTGGGTGGGCCCTAATCCCCTGTGCCTGGTGTCCTTACAAGAGGAGAAAATTTGAACACAAGGTGTGTGCATGAAAGGGAAGGCCATGTGAAGGTAGGGGAGCACACACCATCTAGGGGCCAAGAGGGGCTGCAGAATGAAGTCAACCCTGCTGACACCACGCTCTGGGACTTCAGTCCCCAGAACTCTGAGAACACATTTCTGTTGTTCAAGCCACCCAGCCTATGGTATTTGTTATGGCTGCCCTAGCACATGACTAGAGGTGACCTCCCTTAAAGTACACCTGTACATAAGAGAATTACTAGCTGTTGGTGGGTAAAATTGCAGTATTTCCAGAATCTCTCTCCTAGCGTTAGTGCATCTGCATATCAATAGGTGTTTCCAAGGGGTAGATAAAATTAGTCATCTACATATCAATAGGTAATCAAAAGGGCATGTGAGGGTTTATCTGGACTGGAGAGGTTGGGTGGAGCTCTCTTCTGCCGTGGCCTGGTCAAGAGAGAGACGGGATAACTGCTTGTGAGAAATAAACCGGTTTCTTAACTTTATTTCTCCTTTTGACTAAATTCAGTTTCAAAGGTATTTTGCCCTGGGATTTTCTCCCTGGAGTTATTCTGTCTCACTGAATAAACATATAACTCTCCTGACCCCAAATAGACTGACAGTCAGTGCTGAGAGGGAATTATACATCCAGTAGGGACAAAGGAGAAAATGATTAAGTCCCTACAGGCTTCTGCCACCAAGTTCCCAAGCACCACAACCCCTTAGTGTATGTCTTTTATAAATCCCTTATCAATTGCAAGAGTTCCTTTAGATACTCTGTGTCCAGGCTCTCCCAGTCCCTGACATTTATCCTTCTTAGCACTATGCCAGAATCATCTTCATCAAGTACTGTCTTTATCATGCCACCCTCCTCCAACTAGTGTTAATGGTTTCCATTAGCCATAAGATAAAGCCCAAATTCCTTTGCTTGTCTTTTAAGGCTATATGGGGTCCAACCCCAAACAACCTTGCCAAGTTTAGCCCCCTGTTTCTCCAAGGGAAACTTCTATTTCCACAAAATTAGCATTCTTAAACTCATTGCCCCTAGACACAGTGGTACTTGTCCACTTCTAGGCATCTAGTCCTGTGATCCAACCCTCTCTGCAGAATATCTTCTTAATCAAATGCTATTCCAAGTCCCCTCTTACATGACTCCTTCCTAGCCAGTTCTGAAGGTGAACTGTATCACATTTCCACACCACTTATCTGGTAAACATTAATAGCTGGCAAGCTAGGCAACTTTTTACAGCCAAAGCTTTTCTGCAGTGTGAAGACCTTGAAAGTAAATGTTTAATATCCCTTGTATCCTGCCCTTGTATCTCACATAGCATTTGTCATGGTGTTCCGGTAAGGACCAGTCACTGAACACCAGGGAAAGGGGGAAGGAGGAAAACAAGTGAAAAGAGAGACTGAAGCAGTGCTGACCCTGTTTAGGCATCTCATTTCATCCAAGTCTCTTTATCCCTAGATAATTGAAAATTTAAACTAAACTTATGGTCTAGAGGTGTGTGATCTCTTCCCTGCAAGTCTCCTTCCTGAAATATTTTGTATGTATGTGAAGGCAGAAGGGAGAATTAGAAGAGGCATCAGCCTCATATTACAGTGGGTATTCCTCACTGGACCACAGGCTCCTTGAAGGCAGGCTGCTGTGTGTCATTCTTACCTCTGACTATCTGTGCAAGTGGGTATTCCTTCAATATATGGTGGAAGGATTCATGTGAGTGGACAGAGTCTAAGCCTGCCAATAGCAAGTGACTCTTTGGGGTTTCCCACGGCCATGGCAGTGAGAAGGTCCCATTCTTCCTCTTCCCTCCAGATCTCTGACCAACACACCCAAAAGTCACATCATATCTGGGAAGTCCAGTACCTACTACGAACTTCCCTTTCTGCCATTAAAACAACAATAGCAATCTACTCTTATTGGAAACTGTTCCGATACTCCACAGGTCTGCATGGAAAGGAGAGGGAGGGCTTCCTGCCCATCTAAAATAGCCGTATGCCAAGGCAATTTACCTTCACAGGTCCCAAGGTCAGCAAAATGCTTCAGTGATTTTAACCAAAAAAAGGAGGTGATGCAGAGCACAGGTAGGAACTGACAACTGCTAAATAAATTCTAAAAGCTGAGTAAGTCTTACAGCTCTTACATCTCTTACTTTCAAAGGCAGTGCCTTCAAGATTGGCAAGGTAGGGAAGCTAGTCTCCTCCTGAAGTAAAGGATCACCTTGGCTTTTCTAGAGCTTACTAAATCACCCAACTCTGTTAAATAAGCAGAGAGAAAAATTACAACCTGCTAGGTATATTGCTATTAACACTGTGCTTGCTCTGGCAATTAGGATTGATAACCAACTTTGAAAATCAGAACATACAATTTCAAAGCAATATTAATTTAAAGCAAATGTAAACTTTGAAGCTCTTGCAAATGGAATCACAGAGACATCACTGTCCCCTGGAAAGTCCCCGCCTGACTACCACCTAGGTGGGTGATAACATTGCTCCTGGAACAATCATTTCTGCTGCTTTGTTGTCTGCAAGACACATCCACATTTAGGCTGGACAGCGGCCGAGGAGGCTTTCACCAGTGGGAACAATTTGTTCATATTTAACAAAACAAGGATGTGCAGGTACACCTTGTGACATGAGGTAAAAAGGTGTTATTTTTAGAAAACCTGAAAACAAGCTGCATTGTTACAGGAAGGGAACATGCCAGGCCCAGCAGCCTGAGACTGATGAAAAGATGCCAGAGATGATGACAGGGACAGCACCTGGACACATAACCCCACTCTCTGGGGGGCTTGACCAGCACCCTAACATCCTCCTCTGCCTTCAGGACAGCTGGGGTCGCAGCTGTGCGAGTTGACACAGTACTGAGAAGGGGAGCAGAAGGGGCAGGAGGCAGAGGGGATGGCCAAGGGAAAAGTGTGGAAAAAAGAGAAAAAATGAGAGGGAGAATATGGAGAAGGTACAGCCTCATCAATGTTTCCTCAAACGTAAACTTTCTAATGAATCTCAGGGGCAATATGGCACGCTGCCTACCTGCCTCCCGCCTCATCACAGTGCCTCGTGTTTCTGACGCTGCCACTGGATGTTCAGTAAACAAGTCACCTGCCTTGAGGAGCTGGGAGGCCATCACCTTCAGCCAACAGTGCAAAGCTCTGCTCATCCCCAATGGCCAGAGCAAACTGACACCGATCCACTCCCAGCTTCTCCACTTGCACTGAGCCATGGCTGCCAAGGCTCTTCTCTTTGCTGGGAAATCATGGCAGAAAATGATGATCCGTATGCATTGCTATGGAAACCCTAAAACTTCCCCTAGAAACCATCAAAAAAGGCAGCATGTAACCCCATTCTGACTTCCAATCACGATTCTCTCTAAGGAAGAAAACTGAAAATTAGATGGATTCGTTCCGAGTCCCCTTTTCCAATCAAACAGATGGGATTTAGATAAGCTCTTAAAGCAAATTGTGATTCATATAATAATATGTAAACTTATCTCAAATCTCAGAGGGCTTTTTCTAAAGAAGATTCTGATAATTAAAACGTTCCGGTGCAACTCAAGTACCATTAAAGCTATGTATGTTAAATAAAGGCTTTCCAGGCCAGAATATTTCCAAGCCCTGGCCAAGGGGCCTGAATATGTGTGCCCTTTGCTCAGTTGATGAAAACACTGATGATTATGAAAAGTGTAATACTATGAACCTATATAACATGATTTTTCCTATGCCTTTGTCTAATGGTTTTCAAAAGTCATTCAAAAGAGGCTGAATTTACAAAAGCACCAATTATGTGCCTGCCACAATGCAAGGAAAAATGAAGAACAAATTAAGTACAGTTGTTATCAGAGACATCCTTCTAAGTCTTGACTTAGGGCCTACATGTGATGCATTCAGATGAAGGCCCTAAATTCACAGGCCAACGACTTTCCCAGTGAAATGCCATACTGAAGAGAAACTGATATTCATAATGCTCTCAGTGTGTGCCAACCCTGCGCATACAATGTCATGGGGCCAGTTCCATCCCCCTCAATGACCTGACTAAATTGGTTTTATTACCTTTGCTGAGATAGATCATGACATACATGTTAGAGAGATGGAATGACCTGCTTTATGGTCCCAAAGCCCTAATCAGCTGCAGAACCAGGCCTAGGTCAGCTCCAGCAATGAAGGGAAAGGGTTTCTATAGCACGCAATAGACTCCAACTCCAGCTAAACAGTCAAACCAGAATATGGTGAAAAACATAGGCAAAGTCCACAGATTAGACAGGAAAGGAACGAGTAAGGCCAGAAAACAACTAGAATGAGGGCAGTTTGGGCATCTGGGTAGGAGGAATGAATGGGAGGCACTATCAATACCAATCAGCTTCAATGATTATAGGGCCCCAAGTCTCTGGGGAAGAAACATGTAGCCCTCTTAGCTTGGCAGGGCCACCTGACAGGCAGGACCATCCAGATTGCCTGGCAATGGGAAGTGGTGACGCTTCCAGGCAAAGATAGGAGGAAAGAAGGACTGGGCAGTGGGTAAGCAAAAATATTCTTTCATCAGACAGTACTGATTTCTTTACAATAAAATTGCAGTAATTTTCCCAGGCCACAAAGTTACTCTGGGAGGTATATTAAAACTCTGTGCTGTTCTCTCTACAGTCCAAATGAATTAAACAGAGCAGAGTCATCTTCAAACCACTGAGTTTTAGATCTGAAAAGGAACCTCACAGGTCAACTAGAAGAATGCTATCACTTTACAGGTAAGGAAACCGAAGACTTGCACTAGATTTCACAAGCTACTTAGGCCAAATGGGAAAAACAAGTTTGCCTCAATCCCAGCCCAGTCTCTGTCCCCTATGCTGCATCACATGCTGAAAGGTCATCACAAAAAAGTTTCAATGAAGCAAAAGAATTTGGTCATTTCCTTAGCATTGAGTGTGATCCAACTTAATGCACCCGGCAGCACATTCTACCCACCAATGTAACCCCACATTTCAGGTCTTCCTGGAGCTTCCTTTGCATAATCATGCCTCAATCCTGGGGCTAACATGGCAGCTTTCAGATTTAAACATTCATAAAACTCTCTATGTTTTCAATCATGAAAGAGTTTTTCTCAGGTTGATTCACCAATAAAAAAAAGAAAAGAAAATTGAGATGACTAACATTTAATGGGTACTTGCAGATTTACTGGGCACTTTTTTAAGCCATTTACTTATAGGTATATGAGAATGTAAGCCCAGAACTGCTAAATAAATAAGAAATCGGAAATCACCTACATGTCAAACGTAGAAGGAAGGGCTGAATAAAGCCATAACATATCTAAATGATTAAAAAAAAGGTTATATAATCACTGAAGTTATAGGCAGGGAAATATTTCATGATACATGGTTGACTGACAAATTTATGCAGGAAATGTATATGCAGCAAAGTCTCATTTCTACAAAAATGATAGCAGTGCACATACATGAATGTGTGCTTATATATGTTCATTATATATATGCACACACATATATGAACATATATGCATACCTGTATTAGAGGAGCACAAGGCCCCCAGTCTGAGCCACTGTGGTCTCTGCACACACCAGCAGCGTCAGCGGGGGAAGGCCCCCAGCGTGAGGGCACACTCTCCTCAGAGCACTGCAAGAAAGCTAAGTTGTCCCTGAAAAGGCCACCTTTGTTTTGTTTTCCCAGCACCTCTTTTGTTTCAGAGTCCACAGATTGACAAAAATGGCTCTTGTGCCTTTAGGCTTTCAAGAAAAAAATACCACACTCTATGTTCCCATGCCTAAGAGGAGGGGTGGAGGGGTGGGAAAACCATCTATAAAAGACAGGTTTGGTGGTTCCAATTTTCAATAATTTTCTTTTGTAATTTTAGAGCCACGAGGTAATAGCTCTTGCTCCAGATTCAGGCGCCTTCTTTCCAGAGCCCAAATCTTTGTGACAGCAGGCAATGAGAAAGGAGCTCCGTGGGGTGTCCCTTCACCTCGTCTCTGACAGTCAGCATGGTGATTTAACTGTCAAACCTGGGCAGCACATCTTCTTTCAAGAGGCTCCACAGACCACTCTATAAACTGACAAAGGAATATAACAAACAAGTGCCTGAAAGCTTTTGTGTTGCCATGGCAACTAGCCTAGCTTTCCCAAATTCCAAGGGTAAAAACTATTCCACCACCAAAATAGAGAATGTAACTAAAAGAGCTGACATTTTATTAATGCTTCTGTGCAAGCCAGATCAGTGTTTCCAATAGCAGGCACAGCCAAGGCTAACTACCAACTGGGTCAAAACTGCCCTAGACTTGGGAGTCTGGCAGTTGGATTTTGCTGTTCATGATGAATGAGCAGAGATGTCAGGCTGGCCACACAGCAGACCTCATGGGACACACACCCCATCACAGGAGGAGCCTTCTGTACTACACAGTGTGCATCATGCACATACATGAGTCCTGAGCAGCTCAGCTTCATGAATAAATAAGGTCCGTGATAAAGATGGGGTCGGGGAGATCAAAGAGACAAGAGGGTCAGTCTGTGTGCCCCTATCCCAAGTTCCTTTCAAAGACTCCTGCCAGAGATCAGAAGCCTATAAGAACAGGTGGGAACCATGATTCCACCCTTAGTTTCTGGAATTTGATGTGGTGGGAAGGGGGAGGCCAACCCACAGGCTTTTCTGAGTAGTATTGGCCCCAGTCCTCTGAAGGGACAATCAGAGGATGTCTTAGTTACAAAGAAGCTGGGGGTGCTGCTTGCTGACTGTGGTGCCCATTCTGTGTTCAACTGGTTAAATCAGTGCCCACTTCAGATGTAAAATTAGGAATCCTCTTGTCACCTTCAATGTCATGATCTCTAGTCCTCCCGTATACTCACAAGATGGCAAAAGCATGAAGGTCAGCTTGATGAGAGGACACTGCTGACGGGAGAGCAACTTGGGGCAATTTTCCTGAAGGGCAGTTTTGTGATACATATCAAGAACCACCAAGATTTCAGGGTCTCTCATCCAGCTATGCCACTTAAAGAATTTGTTGTAATGAAATAATCATAGACATGCACAAAGATACTAACAGAAGAGGTATTAACTACAGTGCTATTCATAACAGAGAAAAAATTGTTGGAAACAACATAAAAGTTCAATAACATGAGAAAGGTGTTAAATAAATTTTAGGACAGCCATACAAAGGAATCCTGTGTGGTCATTAAAAGGGCTATAGAGAAATGGTCACACTATATTTCAAAAGTTTCAAAATATGTAAAGTATCCTTTATATGTATTTATTTTTAATTTATTTTTATTGCTGACTGTGGGCCCATTTAAGTATAGTTGATATACAATGTTATATTGGTTTCAATTACACAACAAAGTTGATCTGACAGTTATCTACATTATTAAATGCTCAGCCCAATTAGTGTAGTACTTATCTGTCAACATAGAAAGATGTTACAGAGCAACTGACCATAGTCCCTATGCTATACTTTCATCCACATGACTTAATTTATATGACTAAGATTTGGGGCCTCTATCCCCTTCAATTATTTCATCCTTTTTAAAAAATAATGTAGATACATAAATAACTACAAAGTTACATATCAAAATAATAGCAGTGGTCCTCTCTGAGTGGCTTCATTGTAGGTTTTTGTTTTCATTCATCAAACTGGCCACATTATAATAGGATTTTATTGTGTAAAATTTAAAAACAATAGAAGCTAAAAAAAGAAGAAAAATAAAAGACAGGATATATTTTAATTTCATCCTGTTCCCAGGAAGAGATATATAAAATATGAGGTAACCAACTGATTTTTTATTTATCTCCACAAATTCAAAATCACGAATTGGACCAAGGTGCTGAAAAATGGGTTGTTTTCATTTATTCATTCAAGATTTATTCATTGCTTCCTATGTACAAAGTACTGAGATGCTGACTAAAAAAAGACAACATAAGGGTGGGAGAAGCACCGAAAGGTTTTAAAGACAAGGGTGTGAGTGACAGGAGGTCTGCCAGTGGGCTGGGATCATGGCACGACAGAGGTAGGAAGACCAGTGTGTTTGTTTTCTATTGCTGTTGCAACCAGTGATCATACACTTACTGACTTAACACACATGTCCATCTCACAGTTCTTTCGGTCAAAAGAAGCCCAACATGGGCCTCACTGGGCTAAGATGAGGGTGTCAACAAGGCTGCCTGCCTTTCTGGAGGCTCCAGAGGGGAATTTGTTTCCTTGCCTTTCATTCTTCTAGAAAACAGCTCAAAGTCCTTGATTAATAGCCCTTTCCTTCCTCTTCAGAGCCAGCAGGGGCAGGTCAAGTCCTGCTATTCCATCACTCTGAGCGTCACTTCTGCTTCCCTCTTCCACTTGTATGGAATCTTGTGATTATATTGGTCTGCTCTGAATAATTCAGGATACTCTCCCTATTTTAAGGTCAGTTGATTAGCAACCTGAATTATGCTTTGTCATGGAACCTAACATATCTACAGGTTCTGGGGATTAGGATATAAACATCTTTGAGGGAGGCATTATTCTGCCTACTAGAAATAGTGAGAAAACCATTACAACATCCAAATGAGAGCCTGAGGAATGGCAATAGCAATGGGTGGCATGGAGAGAAGGCAGTTCATCAGATACAATGTTGAGACTCTAGGATTTGGTGGCCCATGAGGAATGGGGAGTGAGATGAAGCCTAACTATCAGGTAAGAGCCGTTTTTACTCACAGGGACAGAAAACATACACAATGGGCCAGCTGAGGGAGAAAGGTAATAATGTCATATACACACAGAACTTGAGGGGCTCACAGGACATGTGAGTAGACCTGTCTAGCAGCATTTGGATCTGTGAGCAGGTGATCTGCAGGGAAACCTCCAGATAGTCATTTTATCTAGACTCAATAAAAAGAAGTGGGAGACAGTGGCATAAGCTCCTGAATGAAGCAAAGAGGATGAGAAGGCTGTCTACTCAAGCATGAATCACATGAGAAGAATAGAAAAGCCTTTCTTTAGGGCTAGACCCATTTTGTACTCAGCAACCACAAGTTGATAAGCCCTAGATAAGATGTGAGCTCTACACAGGGCAAGAAGCTGGATTAACCAAACTCACCCCTTCCTCACTCAGTTAAAGCCATAGGAAAAAGTGCCATAGGTTTCCAGAAGTTCTAAAGTACTTCTCTAAGTTAACCATACCACATGATTGCCTAATAATAATTCAGTCTAGTGATCTGTCTTCTGCAAAGGCCACAGTATATTTCCAGTCTTAACTGCCTTTTTACTAAAAAAAAAAAAAAGTTGTTGAACAACATTTAAAAACATATGTAAGCCACCAGAAGTTCTAAGTCACTCTTACAGCTAATTCTGGGGGACACCTCTGCTAAAGCACCATCTTTTTAGAAGCACTCCTGGAGAAAAATAAGAAAACTCATTTCATTACCCAAAGTCACATTCAAGCTTCTCACAAAACATATTCTCCAGGGACATAAATGCCTAGCAATGCAGTAATAACCTAAATCTAAGATATTTCCTAAATGTCTTACATCTAAGATAGGCATTCCAAAAGCTAAGGTTCCTAAATCTAAGATGTGTGGGCATTCTCTGTAAATTCAAGGACCAAAAGCAGAAGAAAAGAGTATTTTTTAAAAAAGAAAAGAAGAAAGTATTAGTTGCATTAATTCAGGTTTGTTCAATTACTACTAAGGCAAATAGTCTCCCCTGGAAGAAAGAGGGATTTTGGTAGTAGTTAGATGTAGAAAGGTCCTAAGAGATAATTTAGTGAGTTCAGCCCCCTCTTAACTGTTATGCCACTGAGGAACAGAGCGGATTAATGCCTTGCCCGAGGCCACTTTACCAAGGGCAGGGTCAGACCCAGGGTGCTCGGCCCAACTCCCAGGAAGTATTCCTCACGGGCCCTTTCTAACTCTTCCTCACCTGCCCAGCTCGCATGCTCCTCTACGTACAACATACACACTTTGTCTGCTCCTGTCCATCTCTCTTTATGAACTTATAGATCCCTAGAATTTTCTTTCCTCATTTCATATTCAAACCTCCAGCAACTCCAACAACGGTTTTCTAGTCTGACAAGCCTAAGAGATAAGTGAGCAGGCCTGACTAGCAAACTTCACGCAGTCTGCTCCACTAGTTCCTACAGAGATGTACCGAGCGCGTAGCTGGAGGAACTGACTACACAAATAATCACCAGAAGTTTCTTTACGAGCAGTATCTGGGTCAAGGTTTCTTTGGGCCTCAGAATGGACTGAAAGCAGAATTAAGCCTATGCTGAAGAGACAAAAATTTGGTTAGTACAAGGATTTTTCATAGACTTTTAGCATTGTTCTCCACAGTACAAGGTACTTCCCCTCCACACACACACCCCTCCCCCCAACACATTCACAGGTTGTCACTAATGACTATGCACACAGGAAGTGTCAGGCTTACCTCTATTAAATCACCTTGCTTCCTGCAAAAGATGGGGCTTTAAGATGTGCTTTTATCCTGATTTATGTACTTACCCTCATTATCGTGTTCCTGATAACAAGCTGCATGTTACACTCTGGCCCCAAAGGGAACAGTGCCCAGTTCCTAACCCAGGTTATTAAAAAATAACCAGACACCTCCAGTGAGCCTTGGAACAGAGGAGTAGCAGGTAATCTACAAACATGAGCCAGTTTTATAGCAAAGAAACAAGAGAACAAAATGTAATTGCACCACCTGCCTCCTGCCAATCCCTAGAAGACTGGCCTTCTCACCTGGTAAAAGAATCAGGTGTCTACAAATGCCTGACCACATTACCATGGGATTTCTGGTGAGCATAGAACACTAATCCTCATATACAACCCCATCTGGCTAGGTATTCAGACACGCAAGGAAGACTGTACATAGGTTCACTCAGCTCAAAGCTCTGTGCCAAGGTCAAAACTAATTTAAAAACTGACAGAAGCATAAGAAAATGAAACTTTGGTTATATCCTTTCTGCACAGCAAACAGGTTTCTAGCACCTACTTTCCTTCAGGCCGCGGAATGCCCAGCCTATCGCTAGTGATGAGAGGAAAAAGCACAGAAGTCCTACTGCAGCCCTGGTCCACTTCCTCTCCCCCTTTCCAGGCACACACAGCACCTCCAGCCTCTGTCTAGCTCCAGCTCCCTACCTCCTGTTTCCTGTCAAGGTCAGATGAACCCATTGACAGGGATCCAGAAGTGGAATGCCCAGTACTGCAAGATTCTCAAATTAATTTTAAAAGAAAACAAAATCTTAATAGGTTGAATAAATTTACACCTTTATGTAGGTGTAAACTTTTTTCCAAGAAAACTGTCCCCTTCCCTTGGAACACCAAAGTCAGCCCGAGAACTGTTCCTAACAACCAACTTACCCAGCTCTGTGCCACATTCACAACTGCAAAGCAAGGTACACCAGGCATGGTATTTCCTTGAGAAAGTTGGTTCAGTAATTGCTTCAAGGCTACCTAAGTATTTCCTGAAAATGCACCTCCCCTTCTCTTTCTTCTCTGAATTCTAGGTAATGAAATTATTTCTAACTCTAAGTCATAATGATTTTTTATCCCTCTTGGAGTTAATAATATACACTTCAATTGCACACCTAAAGGGAGTAAAAGAAAGCTAGCTGCTATTTGAGTGTGAGAATCACCAAAGGAATGTTTGCTTAAGAGGAGGTAGAAACACTGATCTGATTCACCATAATAGCTATTAAAACCTTATGCCTTAATAATTTTTTTTTTTTGCAAATACATAACCACCTGCTTACTGGCATTATTAGTTCTGTCTTTATGGGCAAAGTCATCTCCTTGATGAATTTGCTCCAAATTTTTACTCATTTGCTATCAAACTGTAAGTAATTATTCCCTTTAGGGAAGAGACATATTTTGCTACCCTGACTAAACTCAGACTCTGGCCATAAATATTTTGGTTAATCATAAAAGTGCTTCATTTCTCTTACTTGTGCCCACAGTCCCTACAATAAAAAGCAAGTGCAAGATCAAAAGCTGGGGTTTTGATGGAGACAAAATGCTTCATTCTCCTGTGACTACCATAACGTGGAATAAAAACACAGTATTTCCTAAGTATTAACCTCTCATTTCTTCACTGAACAGCTCCATAGAGCCTGTAATTTAAAACTTGGAGGGTCACAAAAAGTCACAGGTGAAACTGTGAAACCAGTAGCAGTAACTGAGCTGTTATTCTAAAGCCTAAAAATGTGAAGTTATATGGCATTGTTGAGTTGTAAAAGATCTTAAATACTCCTGCTTCAAACAAAAGGAGTCATGTAATTATTAGCTGAGAAATTGTTATAGAATGTCTAATTAGTCTATTTTCCCAAAGTATAAGAGAAAGAAAAATAGTATTTTATCTTCATGCTTACTTTTTAAAAAAAGCATAGAAACTAAGAGTTAAGACCTCACTACAGTGGTTCCTATCTTTGGGGCCAAGAACTCCATTTGATATTGATGGAGGCCCTGGAACCTCTCCTAAAAAAAAAAAAATCAAACACAAAATTTTGCAAATACATTCCCAGAATGTATTGACACTCTCTTACAATCCAACCAAAAAAAGCCCTTTGAGGTCCTCACACTCTAGGTGAAGAATTTCTGCTTCAGAAGTAATGCCTGGCCCCTGTTTCAGTCCAATTCTCCCATCCCAGCAACTAAAAAAAGCAATTCCTCCTTCACATTTCAGCTCTTCAAGAGTAGAAGGTGCTCTCCTCCCAACTGACTGTGATTAGACATTATTTTTACACTCCTTTATTTTTCTGGCCATATGACTCCTCTTTTCCCAAAGCATAGGAGCAGAATGTTCTGGAAGAGGAAGTGGTATGCCTCAAACTGAATGAAGTTGCCCATCACTAGGAATGTACAGAGCCTGGACTCTCACTTGTTAGGGGTGCTGCAAAGAAGACCTGAGATCCAGGATGAGAACTGGAATAAGTAACCTCTGAAGTTTCATGATTGAGTTGTACTTCACTGCCTGTGTGTCTATGTCCTTCACAGGGGCCGTCATAACCAGATACTGCACTTCCTGTGAGGTTCAACCAAGCAGAGCACATACTCTACTTTGATTCTGCCCATTCATTTGGACAGAACCAACCTTATTTTTACCCCCAAAGTAAGCAAATTTCTTCTGGCATTTTATGTCTCTTTAGTTTTTTGGAAATCGCAACTTGACTCTTATTGAATTCTAAGTCAATTAAAACCCTGTATCTTTTATACATGTGCTGCTAGGTCACATCAACTACCATCGCTGCCAATTCATTTATTCAGTCTGTTCATTAGACAATATATTTTGACTGGTCGTTTACCATGTACTGAGCATATTCTGAGACAGAGATGGAATGGAGGCAGAAAAAGTCCCTGCCTTCTTGAATTTACAGAGGTCTTACACAATCTGAACCATGACTCTTGTCCTAGAATTTCCAAGTTTTCCTTTAGTTTTCCATTCTTAGGAAATATCCACAGAAATGGAACCTAAAACACCCCCTTTTCCTTGAAGATAAGAAACCAATCATATGTAGGCCCCACGAACCTTTCAGATAATTCTTTTGGGACTTCACCTTCAAGATGAGAATTTCTGACTCATTCATTTCAAGAAGAGTGAGTGGAACACAATCATTGCATCATAGAACATTAGAAGAAAAAAGCAGAAAACATGAAAGACAGCCATGATAAAGCCTAACCTTGAAATTTTCCTGAGAACACATAATACATGTTCACAGGAAAACTGTAATTATACACTCCTAAAAATCCTGGAAGAGAATCCCTTCTTGTTCATCTATTAATTACAATGGGTCTATGCAGTGCTAAATAGTTTCAGAAGTAATTTTTGGAAAGTGTTTGTTTTCCACAATTTTAAAGGCTGAGAATATAATTAGCTACTTAAATGCAAATGCTAATACATCAGTTTGTGTCCACAGTGAACACGCTTTGCACAACACAGGATTTGATACTAATCTATGCCAAGATTTTCTTCCACAATCACAAATAAATTGAAACTGGCCACGGGAATTCCTTCCTTGGTGCCAAAATCTCTCTTTTCAAGCTTAACACTTTCCAGTCTAAACATAAAGACTCATCCCAGGTGTAAGGAACGGAGAGAAGGGAAAAGGAGGAGGAGAAACGAACATCTCAAGTCAGATGCTAACCTAGGTTATCAGGCCAGAGGCTGCCGGTTGCCCCCAATATCTGTTCTCTCTTTCTTCCTTGGGAAGAGACCCACCAATTATTAGCTGGGCAAATGGCTGTCCCGGAACACAGATGGCATTTCTCAGTACCTCCGACAATTTGGGGAGGACATATGACTAAGAGCTGGCCAAGAAGGTGCAAGTACCGAGGGCAACTGAGGTATGCCAAGGACGGTGAGGCGACAAGAGAGAAGGAACCTGGGTCCCGGATGATCAAGAAGTCAGCACAGTAGCCCAGACTGAACCACCTCTGGATTTGGCTTAGTTGAGAGAGAAATAAACTTATAACTTGTTTAAGGCACTATAATTTGGGGTTTTCTATCACTTGTAGGTGAATTTAGGACACAGCAAACTTATTTAATCCATGTGATACTTCCACTAGGTAGGTGTTATCATCACCATTCTACACAATAAGACACTAAAGAATATTTCTGCCAGGTCCTTCATACACAAGAGAATTCTGTAAACAGAAAACATGCAGTGTTGGTGCAAAAGACAGACAACAGCACAACCAGCTTGTCATAGAAGTTTCTTATATAGGATTTTGAGGGTTAAATAAATTACCAAACTAAGATTTAGTTTAGGTACTTAATGCTGGGAAGGAAATAGACCCTAGTTCTGAATGCACAACATGCTGGTTGTTTACACACTAAATTGTTGCTACCACTATTACCACTAACACCTTTATCCTTAGGTTAAATTGCAATGAAGTTTCTAAGTCTTGCTTTATAATTTCATCCAAATGACAACTCTAAGTTTTACATATCACAGTTAAATATTCCATCTATGGTGACATCCAGACATCTTGGCTTAAAGGTCTCAAATATTCTCAGATATTCTCTAAAGAACCATAAATTACTAGAGGTCTTGTGGTGCCTTGGTTTACTCATCTTAATAAATAAGCTTCACCCAAATGACCCCCAGCCTCTGCCCCCTTTCTTCACAGTATTCTTTTAACCTCTCCATGGCCCTTAGCACAGTGCTGGGTATAATTAAGATCATCAAAAAGACATTTGAAGAAATTGTCTAATATGCAAGAATCACCACCCCAGCTTTCATGTCAAAATTCTTTCACAATCTTCATGCCCCTCCCTTCCATGACTCAGCATGGACAGTGGTCTTTCACATGCATTATTATATAAGTATTAACTTGGCCCGATTGAGATTCAACTTTTTAGGGAAATTATTCATTTCTCCAAACAAAAAAAGAGTGAGGCAGCTCCAAAATATTCCAACTGTAGTCTTAATGAAGAAGGTGGTCTTGTAATCATTTTTGTCAACATGGCTTTGAAAGAAGGTCAAATTCCTATTAATAATGTGTTGATTTTGAATCTTTATAAAGAAGTGACAGCACGGATTTCAAGGACTTCAGAAAATATACCAAATACTGAATTAAGTTACAGCAAACATTTCAGCTGAAAATGCATTTCCATTGGTCTGACAGGCATAACTGCGGCCCAGGAATTGAATGAGGGCATTCAGAGGATATAAATGAAGTTTTCCTCCAGATCACCTGGTAGGAGACAACTTTACAATAATTACCTCAAAGTGTTTGCCCTGGCTCATTGGCCAAAGCACGGAAAGGGATTGTCATCTAGTGGTGAGGTCAGGAAGAGATATGGGGCAAAAGGTTTTGGGTCCCCTCAATGGTTGTTTGACTCTGTGCCATAAATCAGAGCAGTAGAAATTGACATAACTTATTACCAAGATCAATGCAGTTCACACCACCCTGCATATATAAAAAGGAAAAAAGTGAAGAGATAGCTGCTTGATTTTATTGATATACTTCCTAAAAACGAGTACCATTGGCCCAAAATTTGTGGCCACTAGTTGGAATATTCTTTGGTTACACTAATAACTTTCTACATAATTAAAAATTCACAAGGGCCATTTTCTTCCAGCATGCTACAATGAGCGGTAAAAAATAATACACAAATAATTGCTCCACCTCTAACATTAGAGTCATCACTACCAATAAGAATTGATAAAGCATTTCTTTATACATGGCACTAAGTTGGGCCCTAAATGTGCTCTTTCTTTCAAACCCTACATGACTTAAATATGTGCCAAATGGTCTCATTTTAGACATAAGAACCCTGGGCCCACTTTAAAGCCAAGGGAAAATTCTCATGGAAGTACATACTTTGAGTAAATCAGCTAGTATTTTATTTTTGAAGTGAAAACTTGAAACAAGGTCTGTCTGCTCCAAAGTCCTTTCTCTAAACCACTGAACTATTACTGACTCTTTCGTCTGACTTGCATCAGAACATGTGCTTTGAGGTTTTTGCCCTACAGGTGACAGGCAGGTATCTCTCTCTTGCTGGGTCCCTCATGTGACTAATAAAAACCTACAATGCCCCTGGTTTGGATTAGACAATGTTGAAACAGAAGAGGCCAAGGAAAATGGTTCATGTATGGCTCTGAGCCCCTTACTCTAATCAAAAAAGTTTCTAGGACTCAGAGAAGCAGCTCCCAAGCTAACGTAACACTACTCAATATGGAACACAGGCAGTTACGGAAAGAACTGAGAACGAATATATAAATAGAGCAGACACGAAATTAAATATTGACACTGCCTACAGAACAAGGGTTATGAATACAAAAGAAACAGAAGTTTCCCGTTACAAAGAATGGAACTAGGAAATGGTCCCCTCACTCATGATCAGTTACAGATGGCTTCTCAGAGGAGAATTTCAGGTGCTGTCAGAAGGAGGAAGTGACTAGTGACCTTTGCAATAAAGAGCAATGATGTTGGACCTGATTCAAAGGGCAAAGTGAGCAGGAAAATGTTCTAAGACAGCTCACTGGTACAGGAACATGAGTTATGTGGTGATAATAAAGCAACACTGGAGCATTTGTTTCAGCAAACAAGTGTTTTAATGCTTATTGTGCCAGGCTCTGTGCTAGGTGCTGAGGGAACAGTGAGTAATTCAGGGTATATTCTCTGGAGGGAGAAAGAGACGAACATAGATGTAACCATCACATGTTAACTATTAAGCTGGAAGTCGGCACAGAGGGCTGAGGGAACACAGAAGTGCTCCTAAGCCCACCTGAGGCTTGAGGAGACTCCTGGAAACAAGCCAGAGGCTGTTTAACTGTTAACCTCCAAGTTGAGAGCATGAGATCTGCAGTCAGACTGTGAAGGCTCAAATTCTACCTCTACCACTCACTGCTCTGTAAATGAGGCAAACTCCTTAGCCTTCCTGGGCCTCAATTTCTTCATCTGCAAAATGGAAATAAGAACAGTATCCACTTCATGAGGATGTCCGAAGGATTAAAACTTAGAAGAGGTCCAGTACATGCAGTAAACAATTAAAAAATGGTATACCTAGTTGAATTCCTGAATAGAATGAACATTCATTCAATAAATAAATGAATGAATTCAACAATTTGGGGATGAGGGGAATCAAGGGGAAGTCTATGTCGAATGTCAAATGTCTACCAGCCTATGGGACATGCAAGTAAAGGTTTCTAGTAGGCAGTTGTATATGCCATTCTAAAGACAGGTCTGGTTCTGGAGATACAAATTTGAGAATAATTAGGTGATTGAAGTCATGAGAATGGATGAGATCATCTAAGAAGAAAGAGAGGGCATAGAGGAAGGTTATGACTAAGTTCTGAACAGATCAAATGTTTAGAATCAGGAAAGGAAGGAGAGTCAGCAAAGGAAAATAGGAAAGTAGGAGAAAATCAGGTGCATGGTAACCAGACAAATGAGAAGCAAAAGGACTAGCATCAGCAAAGGCATGTGAATGTGACACAGCAATGTGTATATGTACAATGTGGTGGTGGTGGCAGGCGGGTGGAAGTTACCATGAGTTCAGGACAACCTAAGTATAAATGGAGAGGCAGGGGGAGATGAAGGGTGAGGTAAAAGTAAAGCCAAAGGGTGACAAACCTTGTAGGCTAATTAAGGACTTTGGATGATTAAGAGGTTTTAACCAGGACAGAGGTCTGGCCAGGTATGCATACCTGACAGCTGACTCTGGAAGCTATGTGGATGATGTCTTTGAGAGGCAGAATAATGCCTCACACACACACACACAAAGATGTCTACATCCTAGTCCCAGAACCTGTGAACATGTTAGGTCACATGGTATAGGGGCATCAAGGCTACAGGGGGAATTAAGGTTGCTAATCAGATACCCTTAAAATAGAGAGATTATCCCAGATTATCCAGATGGGTCCAATGTAATCACAAAGGTCCTTAAAGATGGAAGAAATCGGAAAAGAGAACCAGAGAAGTAGTAGCATGAGAAGATTTCAACCTACTATTGTTGGCTTTGAAGATGGAGGGAGAGGACCACAAGCCCAAAATTATGAGCAGCCTCAGAACCTGCAAAAGGCAAGAAATTTCTCCCCTACAGTTTTCAGAGTCAGTCCTGCTGACACTTTGATTTTATCCAGTGAGATCCGTTTTGGACTTCTGAACCAGAGAACTGGATAATAAAATTTATGTACTTTTTGCACACACGCACACACACACACAGAGATAGTGGAGGTATTCTGTAATTCAGGCCCTGGTGGTTTTACCTCAGCTCAGGCCAATTTTATATCTTTAACACAATTCTTTTAATTTAGGGATTAGCTGCCTCTCCTCTCATTACCAGTTCAGGTTTCAAACTCATTTAGCACTGATTTTCACCCTTAGTAAAACGTATTCACAGGGCATATATAACATAATGGCTTACTTTATACACCCAGACTGATTAAATAGGTTCACAGAAAGAGATGATTGAAGGAAACAGCCATAAAAAAAAGAAAATAAATAAATAAAAATAATAAATTTGTGTACTTTTAAGCCTTAAGTTTGTGGTAATTTGTTATGGCAGCAATAAGAAAATAATACTATGTCCTTAAGAGGTAAAAATATTGGAATAAAAAAATACTAGGAGGCTATTTCATTAGTTCAGAGAAGAGAGGATTAAGGTCTGTGTTAGGAAAATGGGATCAGGCTAGGAAAATATGGTACTTCTCTGAGCATCTATTTACCATTCATGTGATTATCAATGCATTTCTATCAGATGGACAAGTAGGTCTCTTCATTTCAGCAAAGTGAAAATAAACCTTGAAGAAAACCTACCTAGTCAATTGAATTGGAAACTGCTTTGAAAAAGGAAGTTTAAAATAGCAGTTACCCATTGTTAGGCTGAACCTTTAAGACTGCACCCCAGAATCTGCCGTAGCTTCTGTGAATCCTCCCCATATGTTGAGTTTAGTTTTATGTTATTTCAAAAAATTAGAAAAATGTTTTTGTAACTTGACTCCTTCCTCTGCATTTCTCCGACACCTGAAAGTGCCTTGCCTACATGCTTACAGGATCAGTAATGTTCTCTCTCAGGAGCTTCCTTCTGCTTCTGCTTTTTACCAAGTAATTTGCATTCATCGTAGAAAAATTAGAGCACAAACAAGCAAAAGAAAAAAAAGGTAAATCATTTTAATCCCACTCCCTTGAGATAATCATTTTTGCATTTTCAGACGTATCTTTGAGAATGGTGTATTAATATTTATACATATTCACATATTTTCTTTTTTAAAAAGGAACCATATTCTTCTAAAATGTCATGCTTTTCTTGCCAGGAAATATATTATGAATCTTTCTGTGAATATAAATAAACATTTAAAATATAATTCTTAAAGAATACTAGGTATTACAACATAAGAAATACTGTAAATTATTTGCTTAGTTCCCTTATCTGGGATATTTGGTTTTGGTTTTCCTTCACACCTTATCATCTGTGCTCCTCCTGCTCCATCCTCTTTTCTTCCAAGTGTATTTCCACATCTCCACTGGTTGCCCTCAGATCGGCCGTGCTGCAGGCTATGGCTCCTACTCCCAAGATTGCTCTGGGTGGCTGCTCTAGCTTCCCCATCCGATTCACTACTCAGATCTCCCCAACCTGTCTTAGTGTGGCACTGGATAATATGGAGAAAAAAGTGTGCTTAAAGCAGAACAAAAAACTAGACCTTTGTCAGTAATGTTAACAGTGACCAGTGATAGATATCAGTCTGAAAAATTCCTCAGTACCAAAGCTTTGGTTACTAAGACTAGGAAGTCCCCTACTTTGTTGCTGTTTATAGTTTTAGTTCCATGTTTATCTGCAATTAAGAAAGCCCTGCTGCATAGTAGTCCTGACTTTTATTTGCAAGTGACAAAAAAGCTAACTCAAGCAGCTTTAAGCAAAAAAAAAAACAGGCTGTTGCACATAAATTAAAATCAGATGTGATCAGATCCAAGGCTCAGATAATACCAGGAAGATGTCCTTCTTGGCCTCTCAGCTGTGTCAATTGTGCTGGATTTACTTACTTTCAGGTTGGGAGGGTTTCCCTTTAAAGTAGCAGCGGCGCTACCAAGTTTCTATCAGCACAGCTCCAAGCTCAGTAGAAGACTGCTTCCTTCCTCAATATCTCAAAAAAATAAATCTTGGAACTGGCTTTGACTGGGGTCATATACTTGTCCCCATGGCCCAGAGGATGGACAGGCTCATTGATTTAATTAGAGGGGGTCAAGGCCCCCCATACTATGTACTAAGGATGGCCAAAGACTTCAGGTACAATTACCAGAAGGAGGGAAATGGATGCTGTGTAAGCAATACAATAGATGTCCATGCAAGGACGGAACTCATTATCACAGAGACCCTGAATTTGGGGGTCACAAACCCCTCTGAGAATCTAATATAAGCTCTCTGTGGAGGAGAATGAACAAAAGCATATACAAACACACATTTGACATCTAATTCACTTGTGGACAGGAAATTTATTTCCTTCACATAGGTAGAATATACAATCAACTTTACAAAAGTTACATTTCTCGCTCATTTTTTAATTTTTTTTATAATTGTATTATTATTTTTTGTATCATTAATCTACAATTACATGAAGAACATTATGTTTACTAGACTCCCCCTATCACCAAGTCCCCCCCACAAACCCCATTACAGTCACTGTCCATCAGCATAATAAGATGCTGTAAAATCACTACTTGTCTTCTCTGTGTTGAACAGCCCTCCCTGTGCTCCCCCGCCCACATTAAACATGCTAATAGTAATGCCCCCTTTCTTTTTCCCCACCCTTATCCCTCCTTTCCCACCCATCCTCCCCAGCCCTTTTCCCTTTGGTAACTGTTAGTCCATTCTTGGGTTCTGTGATTCTGCTGTTGTTTTGTTCCTTCAGTTTTTCTTTGTTCTTATACTCCACATATGAGTGAAATCATTTGGTACTTGTCTTTCTTTGCCTGGCTTATTTCACTGAGCATATCTCCTCAGGCAAGGGAAACAAAGGCAAAAATGAACAAGTGGGACTATATCAAGCTGAAAAGCTTCTGTACAGCAAAGGACACCATCAATAGAACAAAAAGGCAGCCTACAGTATGGGAGAATATATTCATAAATGACAGATCTGATAAAGGGTTGACATCCAAAATATATAAAGAGCTCATGCACCTCAACAAAAAAAAAGCAAATAATCCAATTAAAAAACGGGCAGAAGAGCTGAACAGACAGTTCTCCAAAGAAGAAATTCAGATGGCCAACAGACACATCAAAAGATGCTCCATATCTCACTCATTTTTTCATAAAAATTTATGGGTATTTCCTCAACAAAGAGAAAATAAATCCAAAAATTTCCCCCCCCCAAAAACTGACATGTTTGCAGGTAAATTTCAACAAGTTTAAAGCTGTTTGACTGGAATAAGAAGTTGAAATTATGAACTGGTTTTGAAATAAGAGTACAAGTCATCTTATTATGTATGCATTTTTTTTATAGCAACTAGTCCTGAAAAAAATTATTCATAAAGACACACAGCAGCCAGGAATGAAAGCACCCATCTTTCATCTTGACAGACAGACAGGCTTGCAACAAGGAACACAGAATGCTCCAAGATTTGGGTGAATTCATGTTGTATCATTCCCTTTGTCCTCAAATCCATGAGATCATGTTTGGCAAAGACTGTATCATTGATGCACTGATGTCAGCAGGGAAAGGATTAATAATCCATGCTTTAATATAAAAAGATCTTCCAAGTAGAAGATACCTTGAAACAAATTCTGCAGTGTTTCCAGAGGTCTGTTCATTTGTACCCATAGAAGGATGAACTGATGAGGCACAATCACACTGCACTCCAGCACCCAGGAGTAATTTTGCCAGCAATGGAATCCATATAGATACTACTTCCTTTATAGTGGCAACCCAGTCAAAAATAATCACCCATCATGGAGAGTTGGGAAATAAAAATATATACCTAACTCATATATATATATATATATATGTGTGTGTGTGTGTGTGTGTGTGTGTATGAAACCAATAAAGAATTAACTCCTCCCTGCAGAATGGTTTCAAGTGGCTTATTTCTCTCAAAGTAAATTAGTTTAAATTTGCACCAGTAATTCAGTCAGGTGTTTCAAAAATTTCTGGCAGTAGGAGGAGGAGCCAAGATGGCAGTATGGGTAGGGCAGTGGAAATCTCCTCCCAAAACCATATATATATTTGAAAATACAACAAATACAACTATTCCTAAAAGAGAGACCAGAAGATACAGCAAAACAGCCAGGCTACATCTACATGTGCAAGAACTCAGCACCTCATGAAGGGGGTAAGATACAAGCAGCAGCCTGGCAGGACCCAAGCCCCCACCACCACCCCAGCTCCCGGGGGAAGGAGAGGAGTCGGAGCGGGTAGGGAGAGGGAGCCCAGGACTCCTAATACCCAGCCCTACTCATCCGCACCAGGAGTGCAGACACACAGAGTGTGGTGTGCTGGATATTAGGGAAGTGGAACAGTAAAATCTGAGAGTGGGTCCCCGCAGCTGGCGCCTCTGGGACAAAAGAAAAGTGAGTGCTTTTTAAAAGTTTTAAAGGGACAGCAGCCTCATAGCTGGACGAAAGTGTCCCAGCACACTCAGCTGGAAATCCCAGGGAACTCCAGACATGCTAACCCTCTGGGAGGCAGCACAGTCCTGAAGCCCCTCACAGCCGTAAACAGCCTCCCATTCATTCCCCCTCTGACGCGGCCCCGACATAGAAGGGAAGCAGCCTGAGAGCAGCCATGTCCACAGCAACTATCCAAGCCACCTCCACAGCCACCTGGGCCAGACTCAGAGGCCCCGCTGGCATGCACAGACAGAGGAATCCAGGACAGGGCTCAAGGGCTGCCATTCTCACAGGAGAGCACACCCAGCATGACTGACCCTCCCCACAGGGCTCTGGGCTTCCCCAATGACTGACCAACCCATGGCAGCTCAGGAAATAAAACTGGAAGCTGCTCTGAGGACCTGCAAGGCAACAAGCAAGCAGGAAGGGACTTTGTTCTCCCAGCTAACACATGTGCCAACTGCCCACAACTACCTCTATCACCATGAAAAGGCAGAATAAATTTATCCAGACCAGAATCACACAGACAACCCCTGAGAGGGAGCCTGTGGAGATAGATTTAACCAATCTTCCTGAAAAAGACTTCAAAATACAGGTCATAACCATGCTGATGGACCCGCATAGAAATATGGAAGAGCTAAAGGATCAAGTCAGGAGAGAGAATACAGAAATAAAACAATCTCTGGAAGAACTTAAGAGCAGACTGGATGAGTTGCAAGGGCTGTTAATGAAATAGAAATCAGAGAACAGGAATGCAGAGAAGCTGACACAGAGAGAGATAAAAGGATCTCCAGGAATGAAAGAATACTAAGAGAACTGTGTGACCAATTCAAATGGAACAATATTCACATTATAGGGGTACCAGAAGAAGAAGAGAGAGAAAAAGGGATAGAAAGTCTCTTTGAAGAAATAATTGCTGAAAATTTCCCCAAACTGGGGGAGGAAATAGTCTCTCAGACCATGGAAGCCCACAGATCTCCCAACACAAAGGACACAAGGAGGACAACACCAAAACACATAATAATTTAAATGGCAAGGATGAAGGACAAGGACAGAGTATTAAAGGCAGCCAGAGAGAGAAAAAAGGTCACCTACAAAGGAAACCCATCAGGCTATCATCACACTTCTCAACAGAAACCTTACAGGCCAGAAGAGAATGGCATGATATATTTAATTCAATGAAACAGAAGGGCCTTGAACCAAGAATACTGTATCCGGCACAATTATCATTTAAATATGAAGGAGGGATTAAACAATTCCCAGACAAGCAAAAGTTGAGGGAATTCGCCTCCCACAAACCACCTCTAGAGGATATTTTAAAGGGATTGCTCTAGATGGAGGCACCCCTAAGGCAAAATAGATGTCAGAGAAAATAAAATCACAACAAATAAAGCAGACCAACCAAATACTAACTAAAGGCAAAAAATAAAATCAACTACCCACAAAAGCAGTCAAAGGAAACACAAAAGAGCACAGAATAAAACAACCAACATATAAAGAATGGAGGAGGAAGAATAAGAAGGCAGAGAAATAAAGAAACATCAGACAGTGTTTATAATAGTTCAATAAGTGAGTTAAGTTAGACAGTAAGATAGTAAACAAGCTACCCTTGAACTTTTGGTAACCACAAATCTAAAGCCTGCAATGGCAATAAGTACTTACCTTTCAGTAATCACCCTAAATGTAAATGGACTGAATGCACCAGTCAAAAGACACTGAGTAATAGAATGGATAAAAAAACAAGACCCATCTATATGCTGCTTACAAGAAACTCACCTCAAACCCAAAGACATGCACAGACTAAAAGTCAAGGGATGGAAAAAGATATTTCACGCAAACAACAGGGAGAAAAAAGCAGGTGTTGCAGTACTAGTAACAGACAAAATAGACTTCAAAACAAAGAAAGTAACAAGAGATAAAGAAGGACGTTACATAATGACACAGGGGTCAGTCTAACAAGAGGATATAACCATTATAAATATATATGCACCCAATACAGGAGCACCAACATATGTGAAACAAATACTAATAGAATTAAAGGAGGAAATAGAATGCAATGCATTCATTTTAGGAGACTTCAACACACCACTCACTCCAAAGGACAGATCAACCAGACAGAAAATAAGTAAGGACACAGAGGCACTGAACAACACACTAGAACAGATGGACCTAATAGACATCTACAGAACTCTACACCCAAAAGCAGCAGGATGCACATTCTTCTCAAGTGCACATGGAACATTTTCCAGAATAGATCACATACTAGGCCACAAAAAGAGCCTCAGTAAATTCAAAAAGATTGAAATTCACCAACCAACTTTTCAGACCTCAATGGTATAAAACTAGAAATAAATTGTACAAAGAAAGCAAAAAAGGCTCACAAATACATGGAGGCTTAACAACATGCTCCTAAATAATCAATGGATCAATGATCAAATTAAAATAGAATTCAAGCAATATATGGAGACAAATGACAACAACAGTACAAAGCCCCAACTTCTGTGGGACGAAGCAAAAGCAGTTCTAAGAGGAAAGTATATAGCAATCTAGACCTATTTAAAGAAGGAAGAACAATCCCAAATGAAGAGTCTAAATTCACAATTACTGAAATTGGAAAAAGAAGAACATTGAGGCCCAAAGTCAGCAGAAGGAGGGACATAATAAAGATCAAAGAAGAAATAAATAAAAATTGAGAAGAATAAAACAATAGAAAAAATCAATGAAACTAAGAGCTGGTTCTTTGAGAAAATAAACTAAATAGATAAGCCTCTAGGCAGACTTATTAAGAGAAAAAGAGAATCTACCCACATAAACAGAATCAGAAATGAGAAAGGAAAAATCACAACAGACCCCACAGAAATACAAAGAATCATTAGAGAATACTATGAGAATCTATATGATAACAAGCTGGAAAACCTAGAAGAAATGGACAACTTCCTAGAAAAATACAACCTTCCAAGACTGACCAAGGAAGAAAGAGAAGGTCTAAACAGACCAATTACCAGCAATGAAATTGAAGTGGTAATCAAAAAACTACCCAAGAGCAAAACCCCCGGGCCAGATAGATTTACCATGGAATTTTATCAGACATACAGAGAAGACATAATATCCATTCTCCTTAAAGTTTTCCAAAAAATAGAAGAGGAGGGAATACTCCCAAACTCATTCTATGAAGCCAGCATTACCCTAATACCAAAACCAGGCAAAGACACCACCAAAAAAGAAAATTGCAGACCAACATCCCTGATGAACATAGATGCAAAAATACTCAACAAAATATTAGCAAACTGAATTCAAAAATACATCAAGAGGATCATACACTATGACCAAGTCAGATTCATCTCAGGGAAGCAAGGATGGTACAACATTTGAAAATCCATCAACATCATCCACCACATAAATAAAAAGAAGGACAAAAATGACATGATCATCTCCATAGATGCTGAAAAAGCATTCAACAAAATTCAACATCCATTCATGATAAAAACTCTCAACAAAATGGGTATAGAGGGCAAGTACCTCAACATAATAAAGGCCATATATGATAAACCCACAGCCAACATCATACTTAACAGTGAGAAGCTGAAAGCTTTTCCTCTAAGATCGGGAACAAGACAGGGATGCCCACTCTCCCCAATGTTATTCAACATAGTACTGGAGGTCCTAGCCACAGCAATCAGACAAAACAAAGAAATACAAGGAATCCAGATTGGTAAAGAAGAAGTTAAACTGTCATTATATGCAGATGAAATGATATTGGACATAAAAAACCCTAACGAATCCACTCCAAAACTACTAGAATATCAGAATTCAGCAAAGTTGCAGGACACAAAATGAATACACAGAAATATGTTGCTTTCCTATACACTAACAATGAAGTAGCAGAAAAAGAAATCAGGAAAACAATTCCATTCACAACTGCATCAAAAAGAATAAAATACCTAGGAATAAACCTAACCAAGGAAGTGAAAGACCTAGACCCCAAAAACTACAAGACATTCTTAAGAGAAATTAAAGAGGACACTAACAAATGGAAACTCATCCCATGCTCTTGGCTAAGAAGAATTAATATTGTCAAAATGGCCATCCTGCCCAAAGCAATCTACAGATTTAATGCAATCCCTATCAAATTACCAACAGCACTCTTCAACAAACTGGAACAAATAGTTCAAAAATTCACATGGAACCACCAAAGACCCTGAATCGCCAAAGCAATCCTGAGAAAGAAGAATAAAGTGGGGGGGATCTCACTCCCCAACTTCAAGCTCTACTACAAAGCCACAGTAATCAAGACAATTTGGTACTGGCACAAGAACAGAGCCACAGACCAGTGGAACAGATTAGAGACTCCAGACATTAACCCAAACATATGGTCAATTAATATATGATAAAGGAGCCATGGACATACAATGGGAAAATTATAGCCTCTTCAACAGCTGGTGTTGGCAAAACTGGACAGCTACATGTAAGAGAATGAAACTGGATCATTATCTAACCCCATACACAAAAGTAAATTCAAAATGGATCAAAGACCTGTATGTAGGGCATGAAACCATAAAACTCTTCAAAAAAAAACATTGGCAAAAATCTCTTGGACATAAACATGAGTGACTTCTTCATGAACATACCTCCCCGTGCAAGGGAAGCAAAAGCTAAAATGAACAAGTGGGACTATATCAAGCTGAAAAGCCTCTGTACAGCAAAGAACACCATCAATAGAACAAAAAGATACCCTACAGTATGGGAGAATATATTCATAAATGACAGATCCAATAGAGGCTTGACATCCAAAATATATAAAGAGCTCACACATCTTGACAAACAAAAAGCAAATAATCCAATTAAAAAATGGGCAGAGGAGCTGAACAGACACATCTCCAAAGAAGAAATTCAGATGGCCAACAGGCATGTGAAAAGATGCTCCACATCGCTAATCATCAGAGAAATGCAAATTAAAACCACAATGAGATATCACCTCACACCAGGAAGGATCACCACCATCCAAAAGACAAACAACAACAAATGTTGGCGAGGATGTGGAGAAAGGGGAACCCTCCTACACTGCTGGTGGGAATGTAAATTAATTCAACCATTGTGGAAAGCAGTATGGAGGTTCCTCAAAAGCTCAAAGTAGAAATACCATTTGACCCAGGAATTCCTCTTCTAGGAATTTACCCTAAGAATGCAGCAGCCCAGTTTGAAAAAGACATATGCAGCCCTATGTTTATCGCAGCACTATTAACAATAGCCAAGAAAAGAAAGCAACCTAAGTGTCCATCAGTAGATGAATGGATAAAGAAGATACGGTACATATACACAATGCAATATTATTCAGCCATAAGAAAAAAACAAATCCTACCATTTGCAACAACATGGATGGAGCTAGAGGGTATTATGCTCAGTGAAATAAGCCAGGTGGAGAAGGACAAGTATCAAATGATTTCACTCATATGTGGAGTATAAGAACAAAGAAAAAACTGAAGGAACAAAACAACAGCAGAAACACAGAATCCAAGAATGGACTAACAGTTACCAAAGGGAAAGGGACTGGGGAGGATGGGGGGAAGGGAGGGATAAGGGGGAAATAGAAAGGGAGCATAACGATTAGCATGTATAATTTGGGGGGAGGCACGGGGAGGGCTGTGCAACACAGAGAAGACAAGTAGTGATTCTACAGCATCTTACTACGCAGATGGACAGGGACTGTAATGGGGCTTGTTGGGGGGACTTGGTGATCGGGGAGTCAGTAAACATAATGTTCCTTATGTAATTGTAGATTAATGATACTAAAATTTTTAAAAAATTGCTGGCAGTAGAGAATTTCATACTGTTGTCCTATTTCATATATATATACATATTGTACATATGCAAACACACATATATGTATACACATATACACATACATATATAAAAACATAAATGATATGCATTAGGAAATATGTGTGTATATATATGTGTATGTGTGTGTGTATATGTATATATGCTTTTTTTAATAAAAGACTATCATCTTGGAACATATGTTCCATGAGAACAGGTCTTTGTTCTTTTCACTGCTATATCTCTCTCAGCCGAAGATTTAAAGCCATGTTCATCCATAGGTTTTATCATGAAAAAGGCTAATATTTTGTTCACCTTTTGCCCTTGGTGTCCCATTTATAAAATTCAGAACATGACAGGAAAAGAGGGTATTATTTACCGTCCTCCCAAACCCACAAACCTAAGAAGAAAAATCAAGTAGGTAAAGACACAGAGAGTGATGCAGTTTCCTTCTAGACTAAGTGATCAGGACCGCTGCAAGAAGAGCAGGAGGAAATGAGGTCAGGTGAGGTCGTATCTGACCCTCTAGGCAATAGTAAGAATTTGCTCTGATTCTAGATATGATACTTAGCCCTGAGCTTTAGAAGTCATAAGGTTTCCCCAATCCTGAAGTGATACCAAAAAAAAGAAAAAAAACATTTCAGAATGGTTAATGCTCTTTCAAACCAAGCCGGTTATGACTTTCTATACCATTTCTAAGAGATGCAAATAGCTTTCAAAGATTCCAAAAAAGGCTCTCCAAACAGGAAAAGCAGGAGAGACTAACCCAAGAGATCCCCATAATTACACCTATTTGCATGTTATCAAGATATGACCTGATTTCCCCAAGACCTGTTTCAAAATCCTAGATTTGCCAGTAAATCTGGAGCTTCTCCAATTGTGTGTGGTTTCCATTCCTTGGCACTTCAATAAGCAAGTTTGTAGACAAGGCTATTATGTTGCACAAATCTAGTTTTGGCCTCCTCTCATGAAGAAGATCCATTTTGCCTGGTGCGTTTTCAACATGCACAGATGTAAGGTCTTCTCCACAGCTTTATTGTCTCCAAATAAAGTCTCTAGCTTTCTTTGGCCAAAAAAATGTACCACCCAAAGAAGGATAATATTATTTTCTTCTCTTTATCATTTTCAGTTGAGGCTAAACCCAGTGTAAATGAAGCTAGTATCCATAACCATAACAGCAGGGTCTATTTTTTTAAATTTCCACCATAAGGAAATTACTTAATTTCAAAACATGAAAGTAGCAATAATCATGTATCATCTAACCATATGCATCACTCTTCTGTGCCTCCCTACTCTTAATTACATGACATTAATTTTTTTTCTTAAGGGCAATCTTAAACAGTGTAAGAAGGGAAAAAAAAATGTATTTAATTATCTTGGCCAGGCTGCCAGTCTCCTCAAGGACATAGACTATGTCTTTGGAGACTAAGTCCTCATGTTTCCATGGTGGCAAATTGTATCCACTGATTCATTCACTTATTCATTCACTCATTCATCCACTTATCCCTTCAGCAAATACTATATGCTGGGCAGTAAGGCGCTGGGGACAGAGCAGCAAATGGACAAAATCCCTCTACTCATGAATTCACGTTCTAGCAGTAGAAACAGATAAACTAGTAAACAAACAAATATGTCATATATCAACAAGTATTAAGAAGAAAAATAAGTGAAGTGAGAAAAAGATAGATATGAACTATCTACAGGGTAGGTCAGGAGGGGGAAAGGATATTAAAAAGGGAGTCACATTTGAGCCAGGCTCTCAATAAAATGAGAAAGGACCAAGATTCCAGATTCCCCAACATAATTAAGCACTCCCTATTTCAGATTTCTATTGCACTGTTTATCCCTATTCATACATTTGACAAATATTCCTTGAGTGCCCACCATGTCCCAGGCACTGTTTCTGGAGCTCCCTTGTGGCTTTAGTTCACTCAGTTTCCATTCATCCCTATGAAGAAATTACAGTGATGGGGACAGGTCTTTGTTGCTCCTGTAGTGCTTTGTATTTGGGGGATAAAGTGTTTGATGGAGAGGTAACTTAACGGATAAATGGATAGATAGCCCAAAGCTCAAAGACTTCCAAGAGATTAAATTTTTATTTTGCTTGCTGCTTCCCCTTTTCTCAGAAGAAAGCCAAGATTACACACACTCCTCCTAAAGAACTCAGCATAACAAATCAGGTTAGGACTACTGGGAAATAAAGGATGAGAGTAAAAGGAAATCTTTGATTAAAAATGTAGTTCATTATTCAACACCCTTTGGTAGACAGCAAATATAAAGGCCATAATCTTTGTCTTAACTCAATAATTCAAAGAGCTCCCCAAACACAGGGTAATACAAACCAACTCTTGAACTCATACCCAACAAGTAACTCACTGGCCATACGTACATGCAATATCACACTTGTGTGATTCTGTCAGTGTAGCAACAGTACTCAGATGTCAAAAGCTAAATGAAAAAGAGTTTAGTAATTCTATCCAATCTTCCGATTTTTAACAAGTCCACATATTCCCCTTCCTAGTGCATAATTCTGTTTCTCAGGGCTTAGAGAAACCTTTTCAAATTAGGGGCAAGATTTGATAAATCTGTCTTCTAGGATGAGCCCTGTACCCAGAGAAGTAATATCAAACACTATCTGGCTGATCAAAATTAGTTATAAAATGGCATTAAAGCTTGCAGACCCAGCACTCCCATAGTCATACGTGACATTTATGAATTTGCAGTTGAATTTTTGCCAGCATCCCTTGTAAGTTGTATATCAAATGCCTTCCCAACAATATACTGGCTCTATAATCATTTGGTATGTTGCAGCCATAATACCCTTGTTTCCCCCTAACTGTATTTTTTGGGCAATGTACATAATATTCCTCTTGTAAATTCCTATTACTGTTGTTTTAAAGATCAAACACCCTTTCACCTGAGAAGCACAGAGGGGCTAGTTTCCCTGGCAACGTAATTTGCTTCCAGTTCAATGGAACATCGAGTCCTTTTTCATGGGTTCACTGCACTGAGCAGCCAATCCTAGCTCAGAGAGCCCCACTTCCTTTACAAAGCACTATAAAAGTCGGTTGCTAAGGTCTTTTTGTTATGGTTAAATGAACCTCTTAAATATTGATTTTAATGCTTTCAATTTTTTAAGCTGCTCTGCTTTCAGCTTTTTCTTAACCATGTAAGACACAGCTTCCCTGAGCTTCTTATTCATCCTCAGTGCCTCTTTCATTTCAATGATGCAAATCGGCTGGCATTTTCTGTTGTAGATTTTTCAGCTGAAAATAACAGTCATTTGACTGAATGAGGCTGGGCTTGGGAGATCATCTGCTCTTCCAACTCAAGTGTGATACAATCCAGAACTATAACCAAGTGAATGTTCCTCTAAATTGGCCAAACTGACTTCTAGACCTAAAATACTCAAGGATACATGTATATCATGTATTGAGTTTCTGTTAAAGGTAATGGCCTTGAGACATTCTGGCAAATGCTTAGTTCTGATAACAGATCTTCAAACCTCATTAGGTTCTAGTCTGTGGCCAGCCCTTCAAAATTCAACCTTGGCACCCATTGCAGACGTGTCCAGTTGAAATACCTGAGAAATACCTGTCAGAAGAGAAGAACTCTGTATAAGGGAATACCTTACAAGTTTTTCTCAAAAAAAATCAGATGGGTAAATTCAAAGCACTGCCTCCATAGTTAACAAATAGGCAAGAAACTGTGCAATAGCAAAATCCCAGGGGAACAGTTTTGTTGCCAAAGGACAAGCATCAGCTCAGGGAAAACAGCTTCTGGAAAATGGTGGAAAGCCATTCATTCCACACCCTCCATGGAGATATATGACCCCATCTCACCAAAGCTAGCTTCCAGTTTGGAACATACCTGAGGACAGTGAACATTTTGCAGACAGTATTAAGAAAATATATCTGAACAAATAAGGATAATGTGGAGTTGGAGTCCCTGTATGTATGTGGACATGACAGCAAGCAGCATAAGGATTAACTATCATAGCGGAAATACAGGTATCAAATTCGGGGCAAAAATTTCCTGTTGTTTAAGACTGAACTTGAAGGGAAAGCAAACAGCAACTAAAGACTCTAATTGTTTAAAAGTCACTGTGTCAAAAAGCACCAAAACCAGTATGATAGATGGCTCAGCATGGAAATGAACAAGGAACATCAGAGAATGGGGCAGCTTAGAACAAAAATAGACAGGTATGGACATAACTAAATGCTGCCTTAGCCATTCTTGATTAAAGGCTCCACAAACGTTCTGGTAAAGAAAAATTGATAGTTAACTCCAGACATTACAAGTTATATTACATATACTTTACTCTCAGTTTTATGGTAATGTCATGGGTTGAATGGTGGTTCCCAAAATATATGTCCATATCTTAACTCCCAGTACCTATGGAATATGACCTTACTTGAAAAAAAGGTCTTTGCAGATGTAATTAAATTAAGGATCTCGAAATAAGATTGTCCTGGATTCTCCAGATTAGCCCTAAATCTAATGACAAGCATCCTTCCAAGAGACACGGAGGAGAGACACACAGGAAGAAGAGGGGAAGGTCATGTAAAGAGGCTGGAGTGATACAGTCACAAGCCAAGAAACACCTGGAGCCATCAAAAGCTGGGAGAGGCAAAGAGAGGTTCTCCCTACAGAGAAAGCACAGCCCTGCCAACACCTTGGGTTTGGACTTCTGGCCTCCATAACTCTAAAAGAATAAAATTCTGTTGTTCCAAGCCACCAAGTTTGGGGTATTAAGGCAGATGCAGGAAACTAAGCCTTGTATATACCATGTATACAAGGCAGTAGTATCTCTCACAGATTTTTAAATTAGCATATAAAGTAAAAATTGCATACAGTCTAAATTACCTTGCAAATTCCATGGTTTACTCTGAAGGTACTCTCAAAAATACCCAGTATGGCTCATTTGTTAGTTCAGTATTTGAAATGGATTGCTGCTTCTTGGTTGAGCTCCAGATGTAGAAGCTAGCTAGAGTTTCAAGAACACAATATATTTGTATTTTTAGTATTTTTATATATACTTATTTATATATATTTTTTAATCGTGTACCTCTCTAAGCATTGGATTTTCAATCAAGGAGAGGTGCTCAGCCCAGAAGACACAACAGAGCCCAAACTACTGAGAGAGCATCACTCATCCAGTTCTAGGGGGTTTCACCTCAAACATCTCTGCCACAAGCATTTTCACCAAAAGCACTTTTGCCACATAACTAATAGGCCATAAGGCAATTTTGCTGTAAAATATGAAACAATCTGGTTGACAGTTTGGTTTCATTTCCCCATTGATGAGTCAGCCATGTTCTGCAGAGTTATGGTATTGAGGCTAGTTGTTGGTTGGTTTCATTTCTCCACTGACAAAGTTTACATTTTTATATTACATAAATCTCAGCCAGCCCTCATGATGTCTACACAGTGACCAGTAGACATGCGGGTCTTAAAATAGTGGATGACGACAACTACATATATCAACTTGATAGAAAAAACAGTGATAAAGCTTACTGGAAGTGTGAAATAAGAGAGTGTGGAGCTAGATCATACTATACTATACCAAAAAATGATAACATATCAGTTACAGTGATAACAAAGCTCGGTTACAAATTCAGTACAATGATACCCTTTCTTTCACAATTCTTTGGAATGTCTGTCAAGAGGACATGTGATAACATGCCAAGAACAGTGAAGGTTCTCAGAACACAATACAAAGCTCAATTATAAATATGCAGCCTAGTATGGATATTCTTTCCTACTAAGGAAACTGATACCTATTTTAAGGAAGTAAAAAAATATATCAAGAAAAGAAAAAGGAGATGCCATATAAGAAAACACATCAACAAGCAAAAAACAAAAACAAAAAGAAAAGACATATAATACTATGAACAAAAGACTTCGAAGATAGTGCGCACGGACAATCCACAAAATAAAACAGGTATTTGTGAAGCATTACCATAAATGTACACTATACATTTGAATGTATTCAAATGTTTTGTATTTCACAATTAAGTCATTTTAGGTTTGCTATTTATTTTTCATATTTCATTGCATCTTTTTATTTTCCATGATTTTTTTTGTGATATTATCAACAGCAAAATTGCCTTATGGCCAATTAGTTATGTGGCAAAAATGCTTATAGCAAAACTTAGGGCAAAAATACTGGATACACACACATTCTTCTTCACTTTATGGCAAATGTTCATCAAGAATATTAGGAAGGCAAACTGCTGGTTTACTAAAATTATTCTCTTACTCTATTTTATTTCAAATTGCTAAACACTTAAATTTGAACCCCAATTAGCTAGATGCACACTTGACGGTCCCAGTTGTGATCTAACTCAATGTTTTTAAAAATTATCCAAAGTGCTTTTTCAAAAACACAGTACCTCTCATGATTTCAAACTATATTACAAAGACATAATAATCAAAACAGTATTGCATTGGCATAAAAACAGACACATGGATCAGTGGAACAGAATAGAGAGCCCAGAAATAAACCCACACATATGTGGTCAATTAATTTATAAGAAAGGAGTCAAGAATATACAATGGGGCAAAGACAATCTCTTCAATAAATGCCATTGGGAAAACTGGATAATGCAAAAGAATGAAACTGGACTACTATCTTACACCATATACAAAAATTAACTCAAAATGGATTAAAGTCTTGAAGGTAAGACCTAAAATCATAAAACCCCTAGAAGAAAACATGGAAGGTAAGTTCCTTGATGTTGGCAATGATTTTTTGGATTTGACACCAAAAGTAAATGCAACAGAAGCAAAAATCAACAAGTGGGACTATACCAACTAAAAAGGTTCTGCACAGCAAAGGAAAACATCAACAAAATGACAGGGTGACCTATTGAATGGGAGAAAGTATTTGCAAATCATATATCTGATAAGACATTAATATCCAAAATATTAACTCATGCAACTCAATGGCAAAAAAAAAACAAAAAAGTCCAATTTTAAAAATGGGCAGAAGATCTTCTCTTCCAAACAAGACATACAGATAGCCAACAGGTACATGAAGATGATGAACATCACTAGTCATCAGGGAAATGAAAATCAAAACCACAATGAGATATCACCTCACACATGTTGGAATGGCTATTATCAAAAAGACTTGAATGTAAGACATAACAAGTGTTGACAAGGCTGTGGAGAAAAGGGAACACCTTGTGCACTGTTGGTAGGATGTAAATTGGTACAGCACTATGGAAAACAGTATGGAGGTTCCTCAAAAAATTAAAAATAGAATTTTCATATGATCCAACAATTCCACCTCTGGATATTTATCCAAAGAAAACAAAGACACTAAATCGAAAAGATATATGCACTCCCACGTCCATTGCAGCATTGTTTACAATAGCCAAGATGTGGATATAAACTAAGTGTCCATCAACAGATGGATAGATAAGGAAGATGTGCTATACACACACACACACACACACACACACACACACACACACAAGATCATTATTCAGCCATAAAAAAGAATGAAATCATGCATTTGTGACATGGATGGGCCTTATGCTAAGTGAAATAAGTCAGACAGAAAAAAACAATTACTGTATGTTCTTACATGTGGAATCTAAAACAAAAAAAACTGATATAGAGAATATATTGGTGGCAAGGGACATGGAATGGGTGAAATTCATAAAGGGAATCTAAAGATACTTAATTTCCAGTTATAAAATAAATCATGGGAATGTAATGTACAGCATGGTGACTATAGTTAATAATTCTGTACTGCATATTTGAAAGTTGCTAAGAGAGTAAATCTTAAAAGTTCTCATCACAAGAAAAAAATTTCATAACGATTTGCTACAAAATATATGGTGTTACAGAATGTATGTATGATGATGGATATTAACTAGACTTATTGTGGTCATTTTGCAATATATACAAAATGAAATAATTATGGTATACACCTAAATTGATATTATGTTATGTGTCAATTATACATCAATAATATTTCTAAAATAAATGAATGAATATAAAATAATAATTAAAAATATAAACAAAAACACAGGTTTCTCCTTAAAAGATCCTGATTCAATAAGTGTGGGGCAAGCTGAGAATCTGTATTTCTAATAAAAGCAAGGTAATGCTTATGATCAGGCAAGTTTCTATATCACTGATCAAGTCCATGCCATGTGCTTGATTCTCCTTAGCTTGGTCCTGTTGTCTTTATAAAGTTTCATATTAAAGAAAGATCTTACGATTTCACTAAGCAGCTAAATCTGGCACTCCAGTCAGCATGCTGATGGAGAAATTGAAGAGAAAGGAAAGACAGGTAAGTAGCCAACTTAAAAGGCAAGTCTTATCCTACAGGGGTGTTGCACCACCTCACTCAAGTGAGAATTGTGAAACAAGGGACCTACATTAAATGATCAAAAAGGTCTTAAATTAGGAATGTATTTGAAAGAAAATCAAAATTGTATAGCTATGCACATTCCTCTACCTGAGCACAAAAGAAGTCTCTCATATTCTATGTCCTTGGTATGTGGTCCTAAAAATCTGAATATGTTTGTAGAAATATAGTCATATGCTCACTTTATTAAAATAGTATTTCTAAGAATGAAAACAAAGTTTTGGAGAAAATACATTATGGTAGCCAGCCAGCCCTCAGGATGGCCACCAATGATTTCCACATCCTGGTATTCATGCCCTTCTATGGTGGATCATTGTGTCAGAGTTATCATGTGACCAACAGCAAATGGAATAAGTGATGTTATGTCACTTCTGAGGCTAAGGTCATTGTGGCCTTGCTCTCTCTTTGGGATGGCACACTGTGGGAAAGGGGGGAAGCAATGTCAGGAGTAGGCACGTGGATAGGTGAGGAATTGTGGCCTTCCAGCCAACAGCCAGGTGAATGCACCTGCTTGGAGGTGCATCTTCCAGCCCAGTCAAGCCTTCAGATGACTGCAGCCCCTGCTAAGATTCTTATTTCAGCCTCATGGGAGACCCTGAGCCAGAACCACAAAGTTAAATCACTTTTGGCTTCCTGACATCAGAAACTGAAATAATAAATGTTTATTGTTTTAAGCCACCAATTGTAGGGTAATTTGTTACATGCCAAAAGACAACTAATTCAGATTTCACTTATAAATGATGTAAATTTTCATTGGTAATAATCACATACAAGAACATCATCTTTAGTCAATGCACAGGTCCCACTCAGGAAACACAAACAGGTGTGTTACTGAACATATTCAAAGAAGCTGGAGCAGACAGTCTATGTACTGATATCCACTGCAACTTCTAGTATGGAGTACACATGACAGGCATTTGAAATACTAACTCACTTCTAAAATGAGTTCTGTTTTTTAGAATGTGAGCTCCATGAGACAAGAAGCACCATGTGTCTTATTAACCACTGTGTCCTCAGGGCCTCGCAGAGCTCCTGGCACATAACAAGCAGCAAATATAAGGGATGGGTGGATGGATGGACAGTACATCCTGGGTTATTTATTGCAACTGCTTATTTATGTAAGCTGACATTTTCACATAGGAGCTCAGGGTGAGGACAAACTAAAACACTTGTACTCTGTGTTTAGGACAAAAGGAGATGATTTACAAATATTTGCTCCAGGCTATGAAAATAAAAGAAGAAAAACATACTAAACAAGCTGATGAGTGGGAGAAGAGTCTTAAATGTTAACTCAGTAAGAAATCCCTTTTAACCAATATGCTACAAGCAGTACACAATAAGGAAACTAATTTCTTGTGACCTACTGCTTGCCATTCAAGATCCTTTCTACCTTCGCTCCTGGCCACAACCCCCTCATTTTCTTCCATGAGGTACTTGGCGATTTCAAATTATCTATCAAAACATATTTTTAAGAAAGTGCTTTACCATTTATCAGTTAGGATAACACTAGATGTGGTATTAGATAAACCCCAGTTCTCTGTGGCTTAACACAACAGAAGTCCTACTGCAATAGGCTGTAGGGGTAGAAGCGAGCTGTTCTGCATAGTTATTCAGGGGTCCAGACTGATAGGACCCCACTTCCTGGGTATGGACATTCAGCCAGCACATAGAGAAAGATATCAAGTAATATAATTTACAGAGAAGATTTTCATGGCTAGGCCTGGAAGCAGTTTATATCACCTCTATCTATATTCTGCTGGCCAGAATTCGGTCATATGGCCCCAGATAGGTGCAGGAAGGGCTGGAAAATGTAGTTCCTGCCTAGACAGTCACACTCCAGAAACATTAAATGAGAACACAAATTGATGGAAGATAAGTAGCATCTCTATACATAAAATTCATTTACACAAAGGTGATAGTACTTAAAAACAACTTAAAGCTTCCTAAAGATTTGTTAGTAGACATCAAGAAATTAAGCTAAAGGGATGATCTGGATGGAACTTCAGGCCTCTGAGAATAGTACTGAGTGTCACTCTTCTTTATGGCGCTAGGGCATAAATCAATATATTAAGCTGTCGAAGGAGCAAAGAAGAAATGTAAGGGACCGGTTTTTGAAGAGGGTAGTAAGTAAATACATAATACTCTTCTTTGACCTCAGCTGAAACAGAAGGAATTAGTTGGCATCACAAGCCGTTGGCTACCTAAGAAATGTGTTCGTGATTATTCCTTTACCCCCTTTAAATGAAGTTTAATGATCTCCCTCTTTCAATAATTGCTATGTTTCTAACCTCCCAGTGGTCCCCCATATTCTGATTAGAAGCTGCTAATTATAGTAATGAGATACGGAAAAAGGAAAAATTCATAAATATAACACATGTGACAAAAGTGGGCCATGGCCTCAGTCAATCCACCTTTAGAGGCCCAGTGGAAGAACGCAGTGCGTCACAGAGCACTCCCAAGGCCAGGACTCGTTCCGCGGATCGCACACCAGCGCTCAAAGGGCACACACATTGTCTTTTCCCTGGTAGCTCCTCTTTATCTGAAATAATTACAACGGCGGCCTCACAGTATCCGGCACATTCAAACGAGCACACAACAAAAGGGAAAGAGTTTGCTGCAGCGACAGAGGCATCTTCCAGTCATGCAATCTGAAAGGAGGCACAGCAGCTCCTCACGTTCTTGATCCAAAGGTAAAAATCAGCCCTATGCACTACATTTCCAAGACTCGACTCAAACCTGAAAAAGCCGGCACTGAAGGTTCTTCCTAATAGTTTGACCTACATGAAGTGATTGTTTCTGTAACAAACACAAGCCTCCTAACATCATGGGAAGTCACAAACTGACTCTCCATTGCCTCTGCCACAGAGAATCCCAGATCTGCATTTCGTACTACACTGAGCTCGCTGCTCCCTGGGATGCCCTAGAAAGAAGCTGGCTGCCTGCCCTCGGTTACATTCTGTGGTGTGGGAAGGCTGACGACAGACCTAGGGAAAGAATTCCAGCAGGGAAGAAGGAAACGAGGCACATTTTTACTTCCACACAGTTAATAGCCCTAAACCAAGTCCCAGATGTGGCAAACTGAGGGCATCAATAGTACAAAACTCCACAGCAGTGAGAGATGCTGGGAAAATCTAGTAGTGAGTGGGTCCAGTGGGACTGGGCTGTTACCAGCAATGCCAGGTGGCACATGGAAATCGAGCTAAATATCTGGTGAGGGTAGTACACAGGAGCAAACTGGGTCTCAGTCTTCTATGACTGGGGGTTTCCAGGAATAGACTGAAAAGCAGGGTCAACTTGTCACAGAAATTACTGGAAAAACTTCCCTCATGAGGGATACCCTTGACAGATGTGAGGAAGCCCACACAGTGTTCAGGAGGTTGCTGGTGTACAAGTAAAAAACCAACCCCAGTGCCTTGAGCACCCCAGCAGTGGTCACCTTTATGCCAGTGGTCACCTCTGACTGGCAGCTACTGAGAGTTAGCTTTACTCGCTTGGCTTTACTCAAGCTTGTGAATTCATCTAAACAACTATAGCAAAGACATGGCTGGGACAAACACCAATAAAATGTCCCTAAAATTGTCTATAATTTACTTCCTATAATCTTTATCCACTCACTCAACAGCTTTTATCCAACTCAAAAAAAAGATGGTATTTAATAGATGTTTATTTAACACTATGCCAGGCATGTTCTAAACACTAAGGATATGTTACTCAACTAAATAGAGTCACTGCTCTGGTGAAACTTGTTATTGAGAAGTGAGACATATGACAGAAGAAATCCTAACCCACCTTCTGCTTCAGAACCCAATGAAGAAATCACAACTCCTTTCTTTCCTTCACACAATTTACCATCTTATGGAAGGAGATAAACACTTACCATACATTCAATGAGAGCCCACCATGGGACAGAGCAAGTGGCACAAATATGAATAAGGTGTGATCCACAGTCTAGTGGGGGAGACCACACATTCACAAAAGGTTACAATACAGGCAAGTTTTGGATTTAATTGTGTCTGCCCCCTCCCCAAAAGAAGACACACTGATGTCCTAACCTCCAGTACCTCAAAGTGTGACTTTATTTGGAAATAGGGCCATTGCAAATGTAATTGAGATGAGATCATACTGGAATAGGGTGGGCTCCTAATCCAACATGACCCAAGTCCTTGTAAGAAAATGGCCAATGGCAGAGACACACAGGGAGAATGTAATATGACAACAGAGGCAGAGATTCCAGTCTGGAATTCTCCAACTGCAAGCTAAGAACCCTAACAACTGCCAGCAACTCACAGAAGCTAGGTTTCAGAGGGATAATGGCCCCATGACACCCTGATTTTGGACTTAGAACCTCCAGAATGGTGAAACAATAAATTTCTGTTTCTTGAAGCCACCTAGTTTGTGGTAATTGATTACAAAAGCCCTAGGAAAGTAATAAACCAGGTAAGCACTATAACTTAGCTAACAGACTAAGATGGAAACACAGAGGAGGAAATAATTGTACGTGGGATGGGTGGGGAAGGCTTCCCACAGGAGATGCTATTTGCACAGGACCTGGAATATAAACAGGACCTTTGTTAGACACACAGGGGAAGTCGAGACACAAAGGTCCTGTTAAGCTGAGCCAAATATGGAAAGATACAGCTGTTGAGAGAATGGCAAGTAATTTGGTAGAGCTGCCAAATTATAAAGCACTTCGTATGGCCTAGGCACTCTGCTAGGAGATACCTAGAGGATGCATGGAGGTAGAGGACTAGAGGGAAGAAAGTAAGTGGTAGATGATATAACTGGAAAGGAGAGTTAGGCCCAAATTATGTTGGCACAATAGCTAATGGGAAATTTTTAAGTAATTACATGCAGATGAGCAATACAACTGTGTTGATTTTTTGGTAAGATATCTTTGGCAACAGGGTGCTGAATACACTTGAAGAATGAATAGCATGTTAAGTGGTCTCCAAACAGATCATAAATTTGTCATATTGTGATATAATGACATATATATATTTGGTTCTCCTAATTCCAGGCCCAGAGCTTCTATTAACTTTGGAATTTCCTGGGGAATTGGGATAAGAGGAGTGTCTTTGGTTATTCATAGTAAGCCTCCTTCAACCACACGTGAGCTTCTGCTAATGATGTGACTCCTGGAGGATGGAGGCTGGTGACATGGCAGTAGGAATAGAGGGGGAAAATGGAATCATTAAGTTAAGAGGTAGAAAGATACCTGAGTGGGTGTGAAGTGTGTAGGAGAGATGAAAGACAGTCAAGACTAGTTAAGGGCACAGATTCTGCTGCTCTTCAGGGCAATTTCTGGTCCAGCCACCTACCAGCTACTGACCTTGGACAAGTTACTTGACTTCCTTTGCCAGTGTCCGCCTTGTAAAAAAAAAAGGCAGTTGGAAGAATTCAATGAGTTAATAGAGAGACAGTGCTTAGGAAAGGCCCGGGGCATATTAAGCGCTCTGTCCTTATTTGCAATAGCAAAAGCATTATGTATGCAGGGAATATACATCTTGGACTTGGAAAATGAGGATTATAAGAACATTTCCCAAAACCAAAACTTCATGATAGCACACAAGAGGAAGAGATTAGCTCCTGGTGAAGAGAAGCTGATATCAGAGTAAAGAGAGCAAGACACAGAGGTCAGGAAGGGAAACTGTGGGCGCCAGAGGCGGCAGGATCACAAGCAGGAGCTATCACGGGCATGTCCAGACGGAGAAGGAGGAGCAGGGTCGCAAAAGCTGCTCAGACCCACCACGGGACCTCAGCCCCAGTCAACAGAGCCTTGGGAAGCTGAGCTCTTCCAAGCAAGGGGCTCGTGAGGCTTCTGGTGTCTACTCCACCTTCTGCCGTAACCCTCCACCTATTCCCTTGAGGAATTACCTCTTTTCCATTGCATTAGTCTTTGGGACTTAAATCAAGCCACTTGATTTAAGGCTTCACCTTCCCCTAGTCAAGCCAGGCCAAACAGAAACTCTCTCTCTGAAATGGAATTGGGAAGAGTCATGGAAAGACAGGATAAGGTGGGAGGCACCTGGCTCCTGCAGGCACCTATAGTGAGCTATGGAGCACTTCCTGCTACTGGTCTCCCACTCTTTCTGGACCCCCACTTCAACCCTGCAGGATCTCCTATATTATTCCAGTAAATTCCCTTTTGATTTAAATTATTCAGAACTAGTTTCTGCTGCTAACCACCAAATATCACTAACACCCTAATACCCCTTCAACAAATGGGCTTTTCTGACCCTTGCCTTTCAGAATAGATGTACCAACAAGAAAGCAACAGAAAGCTGTAGACTATGCCCCTTGCCTGGCAGCCAGAATTACTACCTGTGGTCTCCCAAGGGCTTGATACTGGAACCAGCTCTCTTCTTTCCCCTAGGGAAACTGTAATCTAGTTGGGTCTCCTATATTCAATAGTGTATGATATAAGAGAAGTTATAATATGACCTAGATTTCCAACTTACATCAATCGTTTCATTAATCCCTTTTTTAGTTTTGTGGACACCAAGAAAGGGGTGCTGTTTCCAGAAATGAGTTCTCCCTTCAGAGCACAGTTCCACCCTGGGAAATCCACCGATGCTGACATCGCTCATCAGGACCTCACTGATGTTTAGAATAAAGGAACCTTCTTGGATCAGATCAGCCCATCTCTCTGCTCTGAGCCTCATTGTTCCCTAGGGCTTTGTTCAGCTAGGATTAGTATCGTATCCAAAAAGCCTTTGGGCACTGCCAAAGGTAGAGACCATTCTAAAGTCAAATCTATATTTCCAACAGAATCAGTGTTCTGATTCTTTCTGTGAGCATGGTTTGAATATTCTTAATGCTGCATCTGCCATTAGACATTCTTTCCCTAATTGATGCTGTGTATTCAAATCTATTCACTTACCAGTCCATACTGAGGACTTCCATTGCTAGAACCAAGTGTAGAGAGATTGTTACAACTGTGGAGGGAGTGAAAGTTATTCATTTCCTATCCCATGCTTAGCAGAGCACCTGGCTCCTGAAAAGAGGCCCAGAAAGGTTTCCTTCTCAAAGGAAAGGTTTGCTTCACTAACAACAATGTTCAAAGTAAATTCCAATAGCCTATCATAGGGTCCTATGTAACCCTCAAGTTTAAGGTATGTAAAGCAGGTAGGACTCTAGAGTCATATTGTCTGGCCCCAAAACCCAACTCCATCCCTCCGGCTATATGATTTTTGGCTAAGTAATGCACCTCTGAAAACCTCAGTTTCTCTGTAGAATGGGATTAGTAATATCTGCCTCACAACATCATTAAAAGAATTAAATGGGGAAAATACATGAAAAAATGAGTACAATACCTGCCACAAAGTAAGTACTTAATAAATATGACTATCTGGTACAGATTATATAATCACAAATTTTGGTGTGCAAGAAACATAACTTTATTTCCAAAAGCTCAATTTATTTTCTGACTTTGAGGCTCATTCTGCCCAATATGAAAAACAAAACTCAGATAGAAAACTGTCCCCCTTTGTCCCTTTCCTCTCTGAAGTTGTCTCTACATTCTAGAAAAGGCCACCTTCATGTCGGTGGGAATAGGGGCTTATGACCTCATTCTCAGGGTATAACTAATCCTACTCAGTCCTCAACACAGGCAGCCGGCAGTGGTTTCTTGAATGGCTCCCTGGAGCTAATGACCCACAGACACGCTGGCACCCGGTGGGCAGACTGTCCAGGTCACACCTTTCCAGCACACATCCCCCTGTGCTGTCTGAAAGAATCTTTCAGGGCTGGGACGTACACTCTCATTTGGTATCTGTGCCCCACTGGAGGCAGCCAAGGGGACTTTTGGATGCCCTGAAGCACCACTGAGTGCCTGTGTGGGTCTCCATGGCTTTCTCCAGCCTCAGTTCATTTAGCTGCTGCTCCTGCTATACATCAGCACCACAATGGCACCAGGAACCCCTCCATGAGATGAGCCATCTCCCCGAATCTCAGCCAGGGTGCCAGGCCTGGAGCCCCTCTCACACCCCTAATCAAGGGGAGGATTGTGTCCCCCAAGTCCCAGGACTCAGCCTGAGGTGTCTCTCTTGCTTCTGCTCCCCCTCCCCTGCCCCTTGCCTGGTTAGGGTCCTTCAGGGAGGGGATAAGAAGGACATCAGGGAGGAATTCAGTGAGAAGTGTTCCAACTCCTCACATTGACTGCCTTAATCCTGTCACGCTTCCATTTTCATTTAGAAGCTAAGAATTGCCACCTTTTCTGCAATTTGCTCTGACATCTCCGGGGGTGAAAGGTGACTAGGAAAGTTTAGGGAAAGAAAGAAAAGAAAAAGAAAATTAATCCAACTATTAACCTCAGACATCAAGACAAAAGCACCTAAAAAATGGAGCTTGAGTCCAGATGTTGAAACCCTCTTGAGTATCTACAGGAAGAGCCCCGTCTGTGGCAGGTGCAGGACCCCCAGAGGCTGTTAGAGAGCCTGCCAGGCTCTAGGAGGAGGGAGGACCCTAGAGCTCCAGGGGGCAGGCGGTTATGCAGAGAGGACCAGTCGCTCATCCAAGTGTGCTGATGGGTTTCAAATGGCTTGTATTTTCCTTTTATCTGCCAGATGGCCCCGCCTGCTTCCCTCATCTTGTCAATACTGAAATCTCTTTAGTAGCTTCTGGACTCAGGGAGTAAATCAGCTGTTTGACTCTTCCTGTGCCTTCACTCCCTTAATCACCAACTCTAGGACTGTGAGCTGCTATTTATTTTTCATCTACAGATGGCTTCATAAAAGCCATTCTCCTTATTCTGAAAAAAATCCAAGTAGTAGCTGGATATTCATTTAAGATGCAAATCAGGTTATGCAGGTGGCATAAAATAACAGCATGCTTTAAGAACCATGGACGAGGGGTGGAACTGACACAAACACCATGCGTTGCTTGATTAAAGGACAACCTCTCCCACCTGCTTTCCCCAAGCTCAACACCTCCACAGTGGGGCTGTAGTTCGTTGGCCTCAGACCTAGATCATCACAATCTCATAGAATAAATCTCAGTTATAACAAACAACTAATCCTGGTCCCAAGTAATACATGAAGGAAACTTTACTAATCAATCTTTGTTGAGTATATGATAAGGGAAGGAGGGCCTATAGTTTATATATTTCTTCATAAATAATACAAAACTATAAGACAATCATAAGATGAATTGTTTTTAAGCACAAAGTCTATAAGCAAAAATTCATTCGTATTCATTAAAAGTGTGAAAGGATGCCTACTCAGCAGTATTTTATTGGCCTACGTTGTATTCAATCAAAGGAATTGTATTTGTTTGTAAAGCCTACAATCAGAATTTTCCTATGTTCATTCTAGCCTTACCAGCACTACCTATTTTCAGTTTGAATTAACTAAGTGGTCCATTTCCAAGAATTTTGTTCCAGAACAGCTATTAAGGCCCAAGGGTCTCGTGGCTGACAGTACGCTGCCTGAGCTGCCCCGTGTCTCCTCCATGCTGATTTCAGAGGCATTGCTCAAGAACCTATCCTCCTCCCAGTGCCCTTCACACACACACACATAAATGCTTCCCTGCTCCACACGTGTATTTCCTCCAGGAATGCATTTTGATCTGAAGAGTAAGAAAAGAATAAAATTCGGAAGGTGTTCTATTTGTGCTGGCAGGGAAGGGGAGGATGCAGACATGAACCATGGAATGGTAGACTGTCCTTAAGTTTGGGAACCCCAGGAGAAGAGGATTTGTATCTCACTTTCCAACATATGGCCCAGAGAGCCCAGCCATAATCACAGTAGTAGAAATACAGTAATATAGTAGCAATAATAACACAGTGGCAGGTAGTGGTGGTGGTAGTAGTAATAATAGCGGCTAACATTTATTATTTTCTATTGGCCAGGCCTTATTTAAGTTTCTTACATAAAGTTGCTCATTTAATCTTTACAACAATCCTATGAGACAGGTATTCATCCCCATTTTACAGATGAGAGAACAGACAAGAAAAAAGATAAACACTTGAACAAAAAAAAGGCTCAATGAATATCTGTCAACTGGATGAATGGGCTCATTTATGAAATCAAACACAAACTGCAAATGGTTACCATGTAAAACCAAAGGGCACGGGCATCCCAAAGTCACTAAGCTGCTTAGTGCTCTGGACTTGGAAACCTAAGTTAGGAGAGGACCCTTTAAAAACAATGAATAAGAAAACAGAAATGAGAGGTAGGCATCACAGGCTAACTTATTACCAACTCACCTTCTCTATTTTATAATTTCCTCTGTCTCTTTACATCAGTTCACAATGGATGCCTTTATTCTTCCTCTGACATATGTTAGTAGCTATACCAACTTATAGGCCAGTTTCTTCCTACTATCCTGCACTGCAAGCAGTGGGCAAGGCTGAGGAGGAAGGCAGCCAGCAGGGAGATGTCGTTAGGCCCAGATGGGCCAGTGAGTTGAAAGATTATTGGAGCTGTCAGCGACTCCTGGTCCAGACACTGCTCCCACGCCGGCAAGCCATGGCCCCTAGCTATGCAGTGATTTTTTTTTTTAAACCCTGTCATATGATTGTTTTGTCTATAGGCAAATGCCCTTAGTGGTATATATTTACTTTCTAATTATAGTGATTTTAAGTTTTGCAAAAATGGTAGTTTCCTACTCAGTCACAGGGAAGGTCTGTATCCCTATTAGGAACTGAAGCAAAGTGATTCTTCAGTGAGCACAGAATCCGGGCCTCCCTTCCGGAGGAGACAAACACTGGGCCCTGGATGATCGTGCCACCTAGCGGCCGCTCGTTCCTCCGCAAGCCTCCCTCAGTCTGAAACGAGGGTGCCCAGCCTTCAGTTAAATTATTCCATCTCACAGCCTATGAATTTCAATAAATATTCCATCTGTTCACCTTCTGCATGGGAGCCCGATCATCCCCTTGGTAGCAGCATCATTCTACAGCAATTACCTGCGTCTTTATCACCCCTCACTGGGCTGCAACAGCATCTCTGTAAAACCGACAAGTTTTAAACCACGGTTTCTGTTCCTAGGACAGTCTCTGTGGTTAGAACATGGAAAAACATCTACACTTCATTGTGGGGGGACCCACCACTTACTGAAAAGCGCAGGCTTTCCTTTGAGCCACGGAGTGCACTGCGGAGCCTTCATTCCAGGCTTATTGGAGTAACAAGACCAGAAAAAGGCAAAGGCCGCTGGTACAGGGGGCCTCGTGCTGACAGACGTACAATCAGAAGGTGTGAGGCCACTCCCCGCCCTGCCACCCACCCGTGTGACGGTGTGCTTAGCCAGGTATCCTCTCTGGGCCTCAGTTTCCTTTTCTGGAAAGTGAATGGGTGATCACTGAACTCTAGCTATGGAACTCTAGTTCTGAAATTGCAGGATTTTAGTGGATGGAGAACCAGAACCTACAGTGCAGCCCACGACCAGTTGTGCCACCAGATTGCTGGGCTTCACTGAGTTGCTAAGTAAAATTACAGCTAGAAAACAGAAAAGTCACAACCACCAAGTGATTTAAATGTTTTAAATGTGAATTACTATTAATATTTTCTTAAACAATTTAAAAAGGAACAGAAGCTGAGAGAGGCTACTTTGTTCAAGAAACCCCTAGGAAAGCACATACTGAGGTTTGGCTCATGCCCTTTGATTCCAAAGTCCAAGCTCTCAAATACAGTGCCATATTGGAAGGTTTCAGGAAAAAAGAGAATTTCAGGACAAGCCTAGATCTAAAGAAAGAATGGAGGAAAGCATATACGTGTGTCTCATAAATACCCAGCATTTATATTGGTTAAGCTCTAGTTGCTTGCCATCCAATCACATATGCAAACAAGGTGATGGTGGCCATAACAGTGCTATGCATTCCTCAAGCCCTGCTCATTTTCTCTCTGGGCACATGAGAACACTCGGTCCCCAGCATCCCCTGCTGTTAGAGTGGGAATAAGGGATTGGGTTCTGACCAATGGGATGTGGGCGGAAATTCTGTATACCACCTGAGTGTGGCCATAAAAACCTGTGTGTTTTACACTCTTTCCCTCCCATTCATGCAGCTGGAAGTGGAGGACTCCAGTGGAGCAGCACTACGATAAGATTCGCAATCCCTGGGCTGTCACACCGACAGAGCCTTGCGGAGGGCTGCCCACCTGCACTGGACTAGGGTAAAGTGAGAAGCAAACCTTTATTGTGTGTCCTACAGAGATTTGGGGGCTGTTTGTTACATCTTTCTAATGTGGATTCTAATATTAAGGACATTTTCTTGTAGAAATGTAGTCAGTAGAGCAGCCAGTAGCGATGGCAATGTACTTTATTTTTTGCCTGCCTAGGATCGGGTACCCTTTCTTCTTTCTTCTGAATCCTATCCCCAATTCCCCTTCTCTAGCACTTTGATTTTCCTGAACTTCAGTCCACATGGTTCGGAAAGGGATACCCACCTCTCCTCAGCAATAAGAACTGTCAGCACATTCTAGCCCTACACCAGCTAAATGAGACATTTTGCTGTACTCTTTTGCTAAATTATTTTTCCATGGGGAAGGCTAATTTGGATAATGGAACTATGGAGGTGCTGCAGTCACCCAAGAGAGCCTGCCCTACAGTGAAGTTTGCATGTGGGACAACATAACCTTGAGAGCGGCAGGGAGCAGAGAGGGGAAAAAGGAGTGGGAGGCAGAGCAGGGAGAAAACGGAGGCAGGGAGGCAAAGGCTGGCTGGGGCAGCAGAAGGGAGCAGAGGAGGGCACAGAGAGAGCAAAGGGAGAAGGGGCGTGAGGAATGGGAGTGGGAAGGAAGGGGTGGGAAGAAGGGGAATCCTTATTTGGTTCCCTGGGTCTAGCCGGGAGGTAGTCAGCCTCACTCCTGGATTTCTCTATTATATGAGTTAAATTTCCTTTTGAATTCATCCATTTTATTTGGGGTCCGGCCCCTTAAAACTGTGATTTTTTTTTCCATATTTTCCAAAACAACCTTAAAAATACAGGAAAGCAACATACAAGGGTCAAAACGTGAACACATAATTGTTTAATACAGTCAATAAAAACTAATTGACTACGTTGTACTGAAATGAGAACTTTTAATATTCAAAGCATCTCTATCATCTTATTATTTCAGTCTTTCCCAGTGGACTTCCTCAGTCCTCTTCTAGTTTGGGATTATGTTCTGGTTTTTTCTGGCTTGATTCTTTTCTCTCTCTCTCCTTCCATCTTGTTCCCTATTCTAGTGAGTTGCTCTGTCTTCATCACCTTTTCCCAGTGCACCCTGCCCTGTTTCCATCTTTCACATAATCGTTTAGAATTCTGTGAGGGTCCCAGGGTCATTCCCTTCAGTCCTGCATTTACCTTCAGCACATGAACCTGATCCCACCAGCTGCCTGCTCTAGCTACTGCGGCTCCAGTCACCCACGGTGAGTAAGTCAGCAGGGGGCTGAGATTCATTGTTCTGAATCTCTCTAATGGCATATTCTCAAGAGCAGAAGCAAGAGACAATTGGCTTGGAAGGCAAGTCAATGTTCAAAAATGTAAAGGCAAAAAAAAAATGGAAATGTACTCGTCGTGAAGAATAAGTACAAGAGAGACAGACACAGAGAGATAGAGACTATGTGTGTGTACATGGGGGCATATTCTAGAAGAAGAGGGTAGAAGGTAAATCAAAGGATCCAGTTTGCAAAAGCTCATCAGGGAATAAGCTGCTGGCTTTCTCTGGAGCCAGAAGAAAAATGAAGTAATTAAAGGAATTTTAAGAGGCAAAAGAAGGAAGGAAACTTAGCCAAAGCCAACTGAGCAGTTTCACAAGTTGGGGGCACACATCCTCTCTCTTTGGGTGAGCACCTGAAGTGGAGTAAGCAACAGGGTCCCTGCACTCCAGGGACCTACATTTATTTTCTCAGCATATTTCATAGCCATTCAAGCAAAACAATATATATGATATTTGGGCACAAGGTTTTTTTCAAAGAGAAAAATCAACCCAGCCAAGCTGTTTTTCCTCATTCACCAGCCACCACTCACCCTGCCAGCGCTCTGCCATTCACTTGCAGAACCACAGCCAGGAAATTGTTCCACAGTATCCCAGAGGCCTGGGGTGTTTTTGCTACTCTCATGCATAATTTACTAACATACACACTTCCTGTCAACAGTAGCCTTGGTTTTTCATGTATGAATGAATTTCAAGGCTCTATAAAAATCTGGATCCAGATGAAAGGACTGTAGACAGCTCAATAATTTTTTTCTAAAAAGTGAAAACTGTATTTCTATAGAAGATCAATTTTTTTCTTTTTTGTTTAGAAGGGGGATGTCGTTAAGAAAGCACCCTGACTAGATTTAAGACCACCCAACTCCTTCATGTGGAACTCCACACTCAGGGGCCCAAGGGACAAATGCAGCCCCTCCACTTTGGACACAGCAGTGAACCTGAGTCCCTTTCCCTCTCATTAACCTGTGAAGTGCAATGGACAGTTTGAAGGGGAACCCCACCCTTTCTCCCCCATTCCTGTGGGACTTCTCTGCACCCCCAGCTGTAGGACCTGCCCTGGCTCCTCCTCTTGTTCAGGACAACAATCCTGCCTCCAACCAAAACCCAAGTGACCCACAGCCAAGGCCCCCGGCCCCCCGCCTCCTACACTTCCACCAAAGGCACCCACCCAGCCTTGCAACATCTGAAACTGAAGGTAGGAGAAGAGGGAAGGCTTGCCCACGTCCCCCTCACCCAAGGCAGGACAACAGCCCGCCTCTTCTTGATCGTTCTCCACTTTTGAAGGGGTCTTGCTCATTCACCAATGGCTGGACAGAACTGTATGTCCCTGGTGGCTACAAACACCTTCTCTGCAGTGGCTGCCAGAAACCTCTCCCTGTCCTCTTAGGGGGAATGTGATCCTAATGACACACCAATGCAGGCAAAAACCCAAATGTGAGAGAGGATTATAAGATGTAATGTTATATAAGAGAGCTATTAGCTTTATGCTCATTGTTGCAGCTTTTTAGAAAAAAAATAGAAATAACAGCTATCTTCCTATAAAGACACCCTAAAATATGCATTCCATTGTATTTCCAAATATCTGCTTGCTTTGTCAAGACTTTTATTAAGTATTTATTAACCAGGTGATCCCATTTATTAAGTATCAACCAGGCTACATGTGCAAGGATTTGTCCATCCACAGATGTTAATGCCAGGCTGACTGTATCTTCAGTGTCCCTTGAAAGATCAAAGAACTTTCAGGCATTCCTCTATAACACTAATGCTAGCAATAGCCAACATCTGCCATGCATTTTACATGAATAAATAATAATCATTAAAACACTCTGTGAGAGGTACTGTTATCCACCTTCCCTCCCAGCCACCCCCCATTTTATAAAGAAACTGAAGCAGAGTGTGTTAAGTTACTCACCCTGGATCACACAACCCGCTGAGTCGAAATGTGAATCCAGATCTCTGGTTCAAGATCCCATGATCATAGCGATCCACTCCACTACCTCCCCCTGCCCATTTAAAATAAGGTGTTTTGTGTTACACAGCATTTGACAGATGATACATTTCTAATGATACCTTCTGAAACAACCGCACCTAAGAAGAAAAGAAAGCTGGGTGTGACTCAACCAAAGAAATCAGTGAAGATTATTTTGCTCAAAGCTTCCACAGGAGCAATCATTCCATTAAGTTTATGGCCCTCTGTCAAAAGAGGACAGTGTGCCTATGTCCTGGAGTCCGCAGGTTCTTAGTGGGTCCCAAGTGAGATATCTGTTGGAGACTTCACTGTTGCACAAAGCCACCAATCACATTTATTGACTTTCTGCCCTACAGACAGTGGGAACAGTGATTTCATCCCCCAATCAACAAAACAGATCTTGACACTGAATGAGCAAAAGCTTTTTGCACTCCACAAAAGCAATTATTTTATGAAAAAAAATTTGAAAACCAGTCAACTTCCTAGGCATAATGAACCCACCTATTAATCTTATCCTGCTACTCTTGCTAATTCTGGAAACAGGAAAGTAGTCATGCATGGCTGCTCTCAGATTTTAAAAACATGCTCAACATCAAAAACAGAGGGCTTTTCAACTTTGTCCTTCATTTGGTCCAGCTTTTCTATAAGCAACTACTTAGGCACCAACCAATGGAAAAGAAAAGTGGTTTCTTGCTTTGCATCTAGGTTTTAGTTATCTAAACATCACCAACTGTAGTATTTACAGAGTATACTTCCTTGGCTCACTTGTAACAATCCTTAATATTAATGTAGGGAGTCTGAGGAGTTCTCTTTTTAAATGTTTTTAAAAGGCAATTATTGTTGATAATGGATTGCCAGGCAGTGCATCCACCCCAGATAACTGGTTCTGCTTGCACATTGCCTTCTGATAATTAGTGCAAACTGGCCCTCTGTTATTGAAAAACAGTCTACAGACTTCAATTTGAGGAAATGCGGGCACAGAAAAAGAAAAGCACCTGATGGGTTAATAGTTGCAGAAGATACAATAGTTGTAGGGAAATCAAAAGGATGCTTTCAAGATTTGGGGAAAAAATAATATTAAAATTAAATACAGATGACTTTGTAAATTGGCTGTGTTTGATAGCGCAGTTCTATGCTGTCTTGCTTATTGTAGAATATAATTCTATTTTTATGTTCTGGGGGATAGTGTATGGTACAGTGTGTGCTACCTGAGGGCAATTTAGACTTGCGTTTTTAAAAGCACCACCTCTGGCTACCATGGAAGGAACCCACTGGGGAGAAGCAATGTCAGAGGTAAGATCACTTCAGAGAAAAGCAATTCACAGGTGCTGTAGTGACCCAACACGGTGGCACCGGAAGGAGGGAAATGGAGATGGATGGAAGTGAATGGATTTGAAAAGGGCATTTAGGCAGTAGTCCGGTCAGGTATTAGTGATGGATTGGATGTGGGGATGAGGAGGAGGTAGCAGTTAAGGTTTCTGGGCTAATGAATGGTAGGGATGTCACTAAAAGAGGAACATTGGTAGAGGAGGGAGTTTGTGGAATAAGATGATGAACACACCTTGGACCTGTTGAATGTGAAGCACCTGCAAGACATCCAAGTAGACATGAAACAAAAGTGATTAGACATGCATCGTCACATCCCTAAGGCCTAGACCACAAATATCTGTCAATCTACTAACTACCAGACACTGGACTAGATGCTGCTGATAGAGCAGTGAAAGGGCAGACACCACACCTACCCTTGTTGAACCTGGAGTCTAGAAGGAGAAAAGGACATTAAACAAGTAATCACCTAAATGAATAGATGGAAGCCAAGGAAAGGAAGTATTTCCAGATGGGCAAGGACCACTTACATCAAGTGATGCTAAGAGCTGGGAAAGGATACACAGAGGCCATGCAATCTTGATAAGAGCTCTTTCAGTAGAATAACAAAGAAGTCAAATTCAAGTAAGTTCAAAAACAAAAAACATGAAGTGAGGAAGTAGAGACAATGATTATGGGACATTTGTTCAAAAAGCTTCACTGAGAAGGGGAGCAGCAAAATGGAGTAGTGGGTAAAAAGGGACATGCGTCAAGAAAGAGTTATTTGAGAAGGATGATTTTAAGCATGTTTGCATGTGCCTGGGAACATGCCAGCAGAAAAGGAGAAAGCGATACACTAGAGACAGGGAACTCTGTATGAGCCAAGTCAATAAGACCAGAAAAATATATTACAAACACAGGCTTATTCTTTGAGGAGGTAGTGATGAAAGGAAGCACTAAGGGGGGCCCCTGAGGTACAAATGTTCTGCTTCCTAATCTCAGTACTAGCTAAGTAAACATGTTCATTTTGTGAACTTATCAAGAGGTAAACATGTGTGCCCATTCCTGTCTGAATACTATATATCAATACCAAGGTATTTTAAGCAAAAGAATCAGAAAGGAAGAAAAAATATCCTTTTTGCAAGTGATATGATTGTCTACAAGAAACTTGAGATGTATTTATAAACTACTATAAATAAAAGGAAAATTTAGCAAAGGGGCTGCTTATAAGAACAATATACAAATCAACAGCACCATAGAAAAATAATAAAAGACATAATTTTTTAAATATACCATTTACAATAGGATCAACAACAATAAAATACCTAGTAAGAAATTAATAAAATATATGTCTAACCTAGATACAGAAAATTGAGAAAATTGACATCTTACTGAATGATATGAAGGAAATACTAAATAAAGCAGTATAAGTGTTAATGAATAGGAAGATTTAATTTTATAATTATGTTCATTCTCCCCCAACTGATCTAGAGACTCTGTGAAACTCAGTCAAAACCCCCACAGGATTTTGTGGAACTTTAAAACTGATTCTAAAATGCACAAATATAAAGGGCCAAGAAAAGCCAATACATTTCTAAGAAAAGAAGGGAGCATTTGTCCTACCATGTGTCAGGACTTACAAAGCTAGTAACTACCTGTTAATTAACTAGGACAATGAGATCCTTGGCATAGAGATGATCCAAACAGCAAGCCCAGAAACTGAGCATCTCACATATGGGACTTTATTATATGACATATAATTTATCATCCAAACTGGACCAAAAAAAGGGGAACTACTCATTCATACTCATGTCAGGCCAACAAGTGTAAACCCTTACTGAGCTTGGCAAAGGATGCCGAGGCAGCAGGTCTGTGACACAGTTGGAAGAAACAAGCAGAAGCAGACTTCAGTGGGAACAAATACACCTCATCCGCAGTTACAGGTGGAGTGTGGGTAAGGATGGAAGACAGGTGTTAGATTTGAGGATGGTATTTGGCCCGCCTTACTGCTTTTGTTTTCTCAACAAATCTTGAGGTAAGGGCATCAGCTGAGGATAAATAGGAAAGGAGCCCGGGGAACTGGGGTGAGAGACAGTAGGGTAAGTGCTCTGGAGAAGAGAATAAGCACACTAAGCAGCTGGAGTGGGATTGCTAAGCAGTGTCAAGGATTAATTTTAGATTTACCTTATGAATTTACAGATCGATGAGCACTATGATGCACTTCTCCTCTGCAACATTTATCTGCTGAAATAACTATGCTGACAGATTGTGAAATCTCAACTAGGAAAATAAGGAGAAAAGGGTCATCAAGGACAATGAATATGCGGTAGGGTGATGGATCAGAGGTCTGCCAGAGTGATGGTGCTGGAGAGAGTGAGCTGGGGAATGAGATGGGTGTCAGAGAACAGGCATCTGAAAACTAAGATCTTGGTAATGGTGCCACTTTTTGGCAATAAAAGGTCAAGGGACCATGTGAATTGGGGATCTGGGACTAACATGATGTAGATCACAAAATAATGGCTTAAAAAATATTAGTGCTGAGGTCCAGAGAGGTGAAGTGACTTGCCAAAACTGGTAAAGGAAAACGAGTGCTGAGTTCTTACTATTTGCCAAGAGCCGAGAGGTGAGGGTGACGAGCATCCCTGGCACACAGCTAACGGGGGATCCTTACTTCTTAGCAGTTGCCATCTCTCTGTCACTCATTTTATTTATTAACTTGAAGGTCAAATAGGAGAGGTGAGAAAAGGCACACTTCTCTGTTTTTAAATCCTTATGGCAGCCAACTAGGAAATTAATAATTATAATAATAAATATTATCAATTGATAATAAACTTACTGTTTGCTATATGTAAACCCTATAGTAGCTTCTTTGGTGGGATTCTCAGGTGGGATATGGCTGCCCTCTTCCTTAGAGGAACATTGAATCTACTGGGAGGAATGGGCTCACACAAGGAAAACAAATTAATAGCCGGAAAAGGTGAGGGGGGGAAAGGTGAGGGGGGAAAAGGCAGTGCCCAACTCTGTATAGAAAAGCACTGAGGGGTGGCCTCGGGGTTTTGAGCCTCACTTCCATCACCCTAAATAAACATTATAAAGTGTGCTTGCCTCATAGACCCAGCTTCTAGACAAGCCCTCTGCTAGGTTCTAGACTGCCACTCCAAACTACCCCTCCCCACTGGCAGTTCTACACCTCCCACTGCAAGCTGATAAAACCTTTCTAATGTTCTCTTGGACCCCTCCTAGTCCATGTCACCAGAAGGAGGAGAGCTGAATGTGCATTTTGGATTCTGTGCTGATATGAAAGGATCAGGCAGGGGCTGCAAGAAAGAACTGGAAATTTAAACTACTTCCAAACCCAGATTTTGCTGCACATCTGGTTGACATGTCTACCTTTGCTTTTTAAATCAAAATCCTTAGGATTTGGCAAGCCAGTGTGAGAAATGTTTGCTTCAAATGTGACCATGTAGCCATTGAGACTGATTTCATGGCCAGGCACACCTGAAAATCAGATGTATTATGCTTTAGTCACATGCCTGCCTCTGGAAATCATGCAAATTAGAGATACTCAGGGAGTTTCCATTCATGCATTTAATAGCTGGGCTGCATCTCAATGCTCCTTAAAATAAGACTTCTGGTCAACTCTGTTGTTCCCACACATGGTCATTTACATAACTGAGTAAAAAAGAGCCAAGCTATAACTGGTTTAGCTTTCAGCTCTCTAGGAGAAAGACTTGGCATTTCTTCTATCATCATACTGAAATATTTTAAAGGTTTTATAATCATCTTCATTTTCAATGTAATAAACATCACTGACTTTATGAAGACAAAGAAAAAGAAAGTACATCTCATTCACTTTTTAAATTACTTGCTGCTGTATACCATAGTAGTCTTACTGAAGTCATTTGATTTTCCTCCAACCCCTAGAGAAAGGTGAGTGGAGTTTAAAGGCATTCCCACACCTGCAAGGTTTTGCTCAGGTCTGATATATCTGTGATGTATGCCTATATACCTAGAATGTTCTGTGCTTATAACTCTTCCTAGCCAGAAATACCCAGAGATTAGGGCTCTTGTAATCGGTTTCATAGCCTACTCACCTCCTAAATATGTCCACTATGTTTCTATGTTTCTACACACCTACAAGCCTCAATTCTCCTTCTGAGTACTCCTGAGGGAATAAGTGCTCCCACCCAAACCAAGAACACCGAAGGACCCCACTCCCTGGACCCTTAGTGCACAGAGATTCCACAGAGAAGGACATAGGGCTAGCACTCGACTCTGGACAGGAATGAGGAAGCCAAGAACTGTGGGCCCAGGACTTTGTCGGCAGCCTGGCTCTGGGGGTATAACACTCTTTTGTAGGAGCTGAGTAAGGATATAATAGGACTTTTAACTTCTGTTACCTAGGAAATTTTAAACATACAGGGTCCCGGGAAGTACCAAAAATGCAATGAATCAGAATTTGGGGGGTAAGTCACAGGAACATACATTTTGTAAAGCTCCAAGAGATTCATATGTACAATTAAGGTTGCCAATCTTTGTCCTACCTTCTTACTACCATGATGTGGACCCTAAGACTTTAGAAAGATCAGTGTTTCTGCCTCCTTCCTTGACTCCAGACCCAAACATGGGAGTGTGTGTGATGACCTTCCCTTGAGGTACAGGTGAGAATGGCAACGAGATAACAAACATCACATGCCATATACATGAAAGGCTGAGTGCTACCTTCCACTCACGTGGGGCTCTGCTGGCTTCCTGGTAGAGAAAAAGACCCAAGGGCCAGCTTCTGAAGAAAATCTATTGTTTTAGCCCCATTAATACAGACTTTTGATTGGCACCATTTTGAGAGGACGCATAAAGACCCACAGAGAAGATTGTTGAGTGGAAGAAAACTAGGGGGTCTAATGAGAAACCACCCCCATCCCACCCCACAAAGCCAAGAAGAAAAGAGGGCTCTTTTCAGCTCTATTTGAATAACAGATAGGTGACCTCTGCAAGTAAATGATCTGGATCCTCCAGCTGTAGCAGAGGCATAAGATATTTCTGTTCCTAAGCAACCGACAGATGCCTTTACTTCCCATCAGTGCTTGGGCTGGAATAATTCAACTCCCCATCTCCTTACAGCACACCCTCTGCTTCCTCCCTACCTGCAGTGCCTGGCCCCTTCCCTGAAGTATCTCACACACAGGCAATGATTTTTTGAAAGACTCGGTCTTGGGATTTTTTGGGTACAAGGAAAGGAACATAATCTAGAACGCCATCTGTCATTCTGAAATAGCCCATAGTGGCACTATTTTTACCCGGCAATTAGCAAACAAATGGAGTCATTTGAAAGAGTCACAGCTGTTCCTTAGTGTTATCTCAGTACAACTATGACATAGTGCATGCTGATTTTGTTGCCTGCTTTGTGTCTCATGTGCACCAAGGCAGTGATCATTTCTCAACCTCCCATCAGAACACAAGTCAGAATATGTACTCCACAATTGAGTCACCTGGGCAAAAATCCCTCATTACCTTGAGTACACAGTCAGGGTTTTGCTAAAAGTGATTCGCATTTAGAAAGTGAATGCAATAGACTCCCTATTTCAGAGTGATAGGAAGCTTTTTAATCTCTCAGAATACATCAAGAGTCCCCCTGGTTAAGTGCAACCTAAAAGAATGATTGGTACTCATGATTTATATATATATGTAAGCACTTTTAACAAAAAAACAAAACTCTGTAAAATGAATCCTATTTCCCATTATTGACTTTCAGCATAAAGTGAGAAAGGTGTCCTATGGAAATAAATGTCTCCAGCAAACTGAGCACACTCATTCACACACCCATGCACACACACATGCACACAGGCAGTTCTATCAGACATTTGTCGTTCTTTTGGTCCACCTGCATCTCAACCCTGTTGCTATGGATGGGGAACTCACCGACCTAATGAGGCACTGCTCGCATCCCATAGTGACAGTAAAAATGCCAAATACTTGCTTTCCCAGCTTCCTCTGCAGTTGGGACAAAGACACATGACCTAGGCACCCCAATCAGAACCTACCCAAGAGTATAGAGATCACTGGGGATCCCTCTGGGACTGGAGATGCTACAACCAATAGAGAGCTGCTGTAGGGGCTAATGTAGGCATGCAGTGTTCACACCAATGGTGCCAGGGATGCAAGCTGCAGCTCCCAGCACTCCACCATAACAGGAGTGCCCACAAGACCAGCTCTGTGGGCTGACTGGGGCTTGGGCCCCAGCTTCAAAGCTGCAGCCTGACTCTCCAACCTGCCCAGAGACCCTTCAAACAAGGCAACGAACTTTCAGACAACTCATTTGCGGCTTAAATCAACCAGCACTGATTGTTTTGTACAACCAAGAACCCTGACTCAAAAAGTACTTTTTAAATGTTTAACCATGTGAAAACTAGTAATACGCTTGGAGTTTTTTTATCCTTCAAAATTTTCCAATTTTTCCAGTTCTTCAGTTTCTAGTCCCAACCCACGGAACTTTATTTCATCCCCCCCCAAATCCCCTGCCTCCTCACTTTCAACTAGGAATATGTCCAAAAGTACGAGGATAAAAATCATAGGAAGAAGATGTAGGTTGACATGATTACTTTCCTGTAAGATTATCTCCAGGGGAATCTAGGGGATTCCTTGGGAAATCTGCATGGGAAAGCCACACTGACATCAGGAGCTGCATAGGTAGACTGCATCAGTTTCAAGCAGTGCCTCTCAGACTGTAATGTGCTTATGAATCTCATGAGGATTGTATTTAAATGTAGATTCTGATTCAGGAGGTCTGAGATTCCACAGCTCCCAGGTGGTGTCCATGCTGCTCACACACAACTGTACTTTGCAAAGCAAGCCCTTTGACTATGCAGACACTACTCCTTAGTCACCAAAATAAAAGTGTCCCAGGCCAAAAAAGATTCAGTGTGCCCTCTTTCTCTCTGTTTTCTGAAGCTCGTCTCCTCTACTTCTCCTTTTACTTTTATACAGAGAATAACTAGACTGTAAAGTAGCAACATAACATTCCATCATTTGATGCACTAAGTGGAAAATTTCCATGTGCAAAGTGTTAGAACATATAAAAGAAATTGTATCTTGCTCAAATGTTAAATTCCATCAAAACTAGCCTATTTAATACAAAGGCCACTTAGACTTTCCGTTTGGATCTTACAGATTAAATGGTATTGGGGACCTCTACTCTTTTATGATTCCCAAGATTCTCACTTGGATAGGCTTTAATATGTTTCAAATGGAAATTAAAAGTAGAAGGCTTATCTTTGGAGAATAGTAACCCTTAGACATAAAGGTGTGGTGACACCAAGAAAAAATATTCTCTGTTTCTCATCCTGATATAAACATACACTGGGCATATGTGTTTCCTTGTCTCAATTTCTTCTCACTCACTGGGAGTTTTTCACAGCAATTTCTTTAAAAGAGGAAGACCTGTTCCTTTTCAATATCAACAAAATTGTCTTGCAAAGTATTATGCAATTAGAGTTCACACTCACTACCTTCTATAGAGCTCCTATACCACTTCAGCCACTTTTGCCCCCAAAAGTTACCACGATACTTTTCTGAGCATTAATCAACATAATTTCCAAAAGCAGAACGTATTCTGCTTTACTTCTAACACTGATAACTCCTCATGAAGCATGTCCAAAATTTCATAATATGTAAGAAAATTAAGAGGGGACTACAAGCTTTTTCTCATACCTCTAGAAACACTGAAGTCAGTCTATAATTTCCTGGAATGCTACAGGGTAGGTAAGATCATCATCTTACATTTAACTATCCTAACAAGAAATTCTATCCTTTTTATATCATGATGGATAGCTGGGATTAATAATCAAAAAGGAAATTGTTTATACATTAGGGACATTTTATGATTTCTGCTATGAATATAATCCTTTGTGATTCTCTCCCTCCTCTGCCTTCTTTCCACTGTGCCTATTTGGGTCAGCAATGACGTTTCAAATTTAAAAAATGCATCAAAGTAATACTATGAGCAAATGTTACTCACAAAAGAGATGTGTTTTCTGGTAGACATTCTAAAAACATCCAGGTCCATAGCCAATAGGACTGGACAGAAAGTACACAGGAGTGGAGGCAAGTGGCAGGCCAGTCCTGGTGAAGAGAGGGTAGGAGCAGGAAGGAGAGGGAGTTACTAAGGAACAGCCAGGCCTACCCAGCACTGACAAGGAGTGGAATGAACCAGTAACACATGCCTTTCCAACCTTTGGGCCCAAAATTCACTCCTGGTTGCCTGTGAACATGGCCTGTTCCGTTCAGAGAATGAGATAAACCCAAGAGTCTTTCCCTCTGTTTGGGGTATATTGTCAGTTATAGTCTTTCAGTCAAAGGCTCTGTAAGTTGGTAATAACAAACAATAGCACATACCTGAGATCACATAAGTCAAATTTCACAGGTTTCCACAATTCATATTCTCTTTTCCCAGGGAGAATTTATCTACAATCCATATTGTACTCAGTACATCTTGGTAAAACATTGAGCACTCCTTAACAAATAATTTCCTCTCACAAGAAAACCAAATAAGGCTAATTAATTTGCTAATACCACTCCTTATCTATGAATATGATGTTTCAGTATGATTCTGTTCTATATTCAACTCAAAAACACATTCTGTAAAGTTAATTGCTTAACATAAATGAGTAATGATGTATTTTTACCAAGATGTAAGCAAATTGTACAAAACTAAACTCAGTTTTTAGAGACTGAGTTACACATTCAAACAGACAAGAGTAAGCTCCTCTCCCTGAAAGAGAAGAATACAAGAGGAACTATGAACTGTGATGAGGCAGTGAAAGTCAGTGTTTCTCAAACTTCAGGACAAGGAGTAGACAGAGTTCAGAGTGGGATGTCCTGGCGGTCTCGGCAGCCCAACTCCTCACTGCTCAGCCCCCTTTCTCAGCTAACACAGAAAATAGTGAGCAAGATTTTTTTCTCTCTCTCTCGAGAAGAGAGGAGCAAAGAGAGGCAGGGAAGGCACTGTGAGGAGTTGGGGCTGCTGAGATCCAGTTAATTTCAGGTGACCTAGTGCAGGGAGATCTATACAGGTCTCAAACCAAAACTGAGCTACAAAGTGGCTGTATTAACAATTTTTAAATTTAGGTAAGACAGGTACAAATATGGAGATGTATTGTATTCACAGAGAACACTGTAAACAGCCAGTTTATGTCTATAACCCATGGAATAGTGTATGATATGCAGTTGGTAATTCATTATGTATGAACGAATGCTATAAAACAATGTATCAAATGTTATTAATTGGATTAAAAATCAAGATATGGAGCTATATACATAGTGTAAGTACAACTATTAGTTACCACTCCTATTTATTGAACATTCCTCATTTTATTTCTAATTCATGCCATGATATTGCAAGGGAGAAACAATTATCCATACACTTTACAGGCAAAAAAATTATGAGGCTTAAAGAGATTGAATAACTTGCCCAAGATAAAGAAAAGAGTAAAAAGCAGAAAACTGATAATTAGGATCAAACAATTCCAAAGTCTTGTTCCACTAACAAAACTGCCTAAAATTTCATAGGGGGGAAAAACTGGAAGGAAATGTGCTAAAATGGTTACATTGTTTATGTAATGCCATTGTGCTGTTTTTTTTCTTTTATATATTGTCTATAATGTGATATTATTATTGCAATAATTTTATGTGTAAAAATTCAATTAAGGAGTCCAACTTTGATCACAGTGTAGTAATAGAGTCAAATTTATTCTTCTGCTTTTAACTAAAACACCAGACAAAATATATGAAATATATGAATAATGGTTTTAACAACATAGGAAAATAACACAAAACAGTGATCTTTCATGGAAAGAAAAAAATGAAGAGATCCCTATAAATGCCCCAACTCACTGCCTGGAGAGCATGTCCAGGTCACAGCACAAGGAGAAAGAACCCAAACAGAGCCAGAAATCAGTCTTGCCAAGTTGAATAGAAAGAGTATATGGCGTTTGGTGTGGAGCCAAGGTGACTCGAATTTGGGGGTGGGGGGAGGTAAAGTACTGCAGAAGAGAGCTTCGCAGGAAGAGAGGCCTCGAAATCTGCAGAGGGCTTCCCTTGAGTCTGTGATCAGCACATGTGTATCAAGAAACTACCAAAACCAGGGAAAGAACCACCAGAAAGGTACAGTCAAAAAATCCCTAGAGCTCACAGAATTCTGGGAATAATATGTGTTCCCACTAGCCAGTGTGTAAAAACTGTTAACACAGAGTATGAAATAGAATCCTTAGAAGTATATTGTCTCAACAGTGGAGCCAAACCAACAGTGCATTGAAGACTGACATGTACCCTCTTTACAAATTCTAGAACCAAGCTTCAACAAAATTAGACTGATAGAAACGGACTTAACTGCATTCCAGAACAAAGCCAAAGATATTTAAAGAAGTAAACCACCACCCAACAACATAAAATTTACAATGTTTGACATATAATCAAAAATTAACAAGCAAGTAAAAAAGCTAGCCAGGAGGGAAATTGATAAACAGAAACACACATAATTATTACAGAGATCATAGAATTATTGGACAGGGAAGTTAAAACAGCTATTATAAATATACTCCATATGAACATGATGAAGACAGAAATGAAAGATAAAAAGGAGATTTAAATCAAAATTAGAGATAAATAATCCCTGAGATGAAAAATACACTGAATAAGATCAACAGAAGAGTAGACATTGTAGAAGAAAGACTAGCAACTTAAAGACAAAGCAATAGCACTATAAAAAATAACACACATAAAGAAAAAAGACTTTTAAGAAAAGAGGTTCAGTGGCTTTGGATAACATCTTGCAGCCTAACATATGTATAACTGGAGTGCCAGAGGGAAACAATATAGAAAAAATACTGGAAGAAAAAATGGTCAAAATGTTTTCCAAATTTGCTGAAATTATAAAGCCACATAGCTAAGCAGCTCAACTACCCTGAAAGACAAAAATGGCAACTCTTCTAAAATAATTCAAGACAGAAGATATTGGAACAACTCCTTCAAAGCACAAACAAAAAAAGCTAAAAAACTAGAATTCTATACCTAGCAAAAACTTCCTTCAACAGTGAAAGTGAAATAAAGACTTTTTCAGACACACAAAATCTAGAAGAATGTGTCACAAGAATGCCTTCATGTGTTAAAGGATGTCTTTCAATGGAAGGAAAATAATACAAGATGGAAATCTGGATCCACAAGAAGGAATGAGGAGCATCAGAAATGGTAAAAATGTGGATAAATATAAAATTTTTTATTTTAAATCTGTTTAAAATATCACAGTAAAGCAAAGATAATAACAATGTATTGTTTGGTATGTTAACATATCTGTGGTAAAATATATGACAAAAAAAAGCACAAAGGTAAAGAGAAGAAATAGAAGTATACAGTTCTGATTCTTACTGGGAAGGACTGTATTATTATTGATGGTGTACTGTGATAAATTAAAAAATAGTACTGTAAATTCTAAAGCAACCACTAAACAAAAAGGCATAGCTTATCAGAAAAAAACTAAAGTAGAAACATAATACTTATTTAATCAAAAAAGTAGGAAACAAAAAGAACTAAGAATAGATAAGACAAATAGAAAACAAATACTAAGATTTAAATATAACAAGAAGGATAATTACCTTAAGCAGAAATGGTCTAAACTCACCAATGAAAAAACAGATTGAAAGATTGGATTAAAAGACTTAACTATGTATGCTGTATACAAGAAATTCACTGTAAAAAGATACAGAAAAATTACAAGTAAAAACAAAAACAAAAATTAGAAAAATATAAGCCACACTGACACAAACCAAAAGAAGGTGAGTGGCTACAAAAGATCAATGTAAATTTCAGAATAAAGAATATTACCAGAAAAAGGATCATTTTTAAATGATAAAGAGATCAATTCATCAGGACTATATAACAATCCTGAAAGTTTATTCAGATAACAAAATAAAGCTTCAAAATGCATGAAGCAAAAATTGATGGAATTAGAAGGATAAATACATGTTCATAATTAAAGTTGGAGAATTCAATACTCCATTTCAATAACTGACAGAAAAAATAGAAATTCAGTAAGGATATAAAATACTAGAAAAACACTACCCACCAAATCGATCTAACTGGCATTTATAGAATACTCCACCCAACAAAAAAATACACATTCTTATCAAGTACATATGGAATATATAGCAACACCATAATCTTGGCAATAAAACTAGTTTCAATGAATATAAAAGGATTCACCTCAAACAAAGTATGGTACATAATTACACAGAGTAAATATGAAATCAATAACAAAAATGATTTTAGGCAGTCTCCCAAATATTTGGAAACTAAAGAAAATACTTCTAAACATCCCACCAGTGAAGTAAGTCAGAAAAGAAATTAGAAAATACTTTGAAGTGAATGAAAATGAAGGCAAAAATATATCAAAATTTGTGGGATACAGCTAAGGCATTGCCTGCATTATAAAAATACAAAGATTTTAAATCAATGCATCCATCTTTAGAAACTGGATAAATATGAGCAAACTATAACTAAAGGAAGAAGATGAAAGTAAATTAACAAAGATAAAAGCAGAAGCCAATGAAATAAAAAACACAAAAAAATCAATTTTAAAAAATAGAGAAACTCATTGAAAACAATAGCTAGTTCTTTTTAAAAAAATGAAATTGATAAACCGCAAGCCAGGCTGATCAAAATGAAAAAGAGAAAAAATATAAATTACCATCCTCAGAAAGGAGGGAAGGAACATCTCTAGGAATCTTATAGATATTATAAGGATTAACAGGGAATATTATTAACAATATAATGCCAATAATCCTGACAAACTTTAATAAAATGGGAAAATTCATTGAATGACACATACTACAGAGTCCACTCAAGAAGAAACAAATAGTAATGTCAACAAGATAACAAAACAGGAAGTTCCCAATCCTCAGAAACACAGATTTGGCAACAATTCACAGACAAAAGTACATTTGGGAGAGCTTTGTGATCCATGCAGGAAACTGAAACACTATAGTGGAGCCCAAGAACTAAAACAGCCACTTTGAGAAGGCAGGATTGCCAATCTTAGACCTGGCTGCAAACCCAGTAGCAGTCCCATCTTCCTGTAGAATCAGCTTCAGGTTCAGTTCAACCAAGTCCTACCACCAGCTCCACCTGCCCACAAGCCCAATAATAGGTCTGCTAAAGTGAACCCAACTGTGGACCCAGAAACAGCTACATGACTCCACTCTAACCCCACTCAACCAAAGTCCAAGAGGCAGTCCTGATACCTGAACACACAGAAGGAGCCATGTTTACCTGTAACACGCTCACCAAATATAGACCTGGAAGCAGCCTCTTAACTCAGCTTCAATCCCTCTTGACTGTGGTCCCAGTGGCAGCCCTGCTGAAATCAGTCTGTAGGGACTGGAAGAGGTGATTGCTCCTTCAGATGCACAGACACCAGTGCAAGGCTACAAAGATCATAAAGAATCAGGCAAACCTGATACCACCAAAGGAAACAAATAAATCTCCAGTAACTGATCCTAAAGAAATGGAAATCCATTAACAGCATATGATATGTGTAAATGAGAAGTCCCACAAAGTAAAAGAAACAATAAAACTTAACAAAAAATAAAGGACACCCTGTGTTCATGAATTAAAAGAATTAATTTGTTAAAATGTCCAACTTTCCTAAATCTATATATAGATTCAATGCAATCCCCATCAAAATCCAATGGCATTTTTAGAAAAAATAATCCTGAAATTAATTAGGAAAGAGAAAAGACCCCCAAATAGCCAAAACAATTTTGAGAAAGAAGAGAAAAGCTGGAGTACCACACTCCCTGATTTCAAAATGTATTACAAAGCTATAGTAATCAAAACAGTGTGGTACTAGCGTAAAAACAGACACATAGGCCAAAGAAACAGAATAGACAGCTGAGAAATAAACACGCACACATATATTGCCAACCAATATTCAACAAGAGTATCAAGACTACACAATGCAGAAAAGACAATTTCTTCAATAAATGGTGTTGGGAAAATTGGATATCCATATACAAAAGAATGAAATTATACCTTAGTTCACATCATACACAAAAATTAACTCAAAATAATTAAAGACTTAAACATAAAACCTGAAACAATAAAAGTCTTAGAAGAAAAGAAAACCTAAATATTGAACTGGGCAATGATTTATTGGATACAACACCAAATGCACAGGCAACAAAAGCAAAAATAGACAAGTAGTATCACATCAAACTAAAACACTTCTGCACAACTAAGGAAACAACAAAATGAAAAGGCAACATAAGGAGAGGAAGAAAATATTTGTAAACAATATATCTGATACAGGTTTAATATCCAATCCAAAATATATAAAGAAATCACACAGCTCAATAGCAAGAACAAACAAAAAACAGAACTTGATGTAAACATAGGCAAAGGCCCTAAATAGATATTTTCTCCAAAGATATACAAGTGGCCAAGAGAGATACACAATAGTGCTCAACACCGCTAATCATCAGGGAAATCTCACACTGTTAGGAAGATTGTAATAAAAAAAAAAAAAGGACAAGTGTTGGTAAGGATATAGAGAAAAATAAACTGTTCTGCATTTTAGCATGAATGTAAATTTGTACAGCACTTTGGAAAACAATATGGAACTTCCTTCAAAAAATTAAAAATAGAATGATCAGCACTACTACAAAGCCACAGTAATCAAGACAATTTGGTACTGGCACAAGAACAGACCCACAGACCAGTGGAACAGAACAGAGAGTCCAGATATTAACCCAAACATATACACCCAATTAATATACAATAAAGGAGCCATGGATATACAATGGGAAAATGACAACCTCTTCAACAGCTGGTGTTGGCAAAACTGGACAGCTACATGTAAGAGAATGAAATGATCATTGTCTAACCCCATACACAAAAGCAAACTCAAATTGGATCAAACCCATGAGTGTAAGTCATGAAACCATAAAACTCTTAGAAAAAAACATAGGCAAAAAGCTCTTGGACATAAAAATGAGCAACTTCTTCAAGAACATATCTCCCCAGGCAAGGGAAACAAAAGCAAAAATGAACAAGTGGAACTATATCAAACTAAAAAGCTCTGTACAGGAAAGGACACCATCAATAGAAAAAAAGGCATCCTACAGTATGGAAGAATGTATTTATAAATGACATATCCGATAAAGGGTTGACATCCAAAATATATAAAGAGCTCACACACCTCAACAAACAAAAAGCAAATAATCCAATTAAAAAATGGGCAGAGATGTTTAACAGACACTTCTCCAAAGAAGAAATTCAGATGGCCAACAGACACATGAAAAGATGCTCCACATCACTAATCATCAGAGAAATACAAATTAAAACCACAATGAGATATCACCTCACACCAGTAAGGATTGCCACCATCCAAAAAACAAACAACAACAAATGCTGGTGAGGTTGCGGAGAAAGGGGAACCCTCCTACACTGCTGGTAGGAATGTAAATTAGTTCAACCATTGTGGAAAGCAGTATGGAGGTTCCTCAAAAAGCTCAAAATAGAAATACCATTTAACCCAGGAATTCCACTTCTAGGAATTTACCCTAAGAATGCAGCAGCCCAGTTTGAAAAGGACATGTGCACCCCTTTATTTATTGCAGCACTATTTACAATAGCCAAGAAATGGAAGCAACCTAAGTGTCCATCAGTAGATGAATGGATAAAGAAGATGTGGTACATACACACAATGGAATATTACTCAGCCATAAGAAAAAAACAGATCCTACCATTTGCAACAACATGGATGGACCTAGAAGGTATTATGCTCAGGTAAATAAGCCAGGCAGAGAAAGACAAGTACCAAATGATTTCACTCATATGTGGAGTATAAGAACAAAGAAAAACTGAAGGAACAAAACAGCAACAGAATCACAGAACCCGAGAATGGACTAACAGTTACCAAAGGGAAAGGGACTGAGGAGGACAGGTGGGAAGGGAGGGATAAGGGAGGAAAGAAAAGAAAGGGGGCATTATGATTAGCAAGTATAATTGGGGAGGGCACGGGGAGGGCTGTGCAACACAGAGAAGACAAGTAGTGACTCCACAGCATCTTACTATGTTGAAGGACAGTATGAACTTGGTGACAAGTAGTGATTTTACAGCATCTTACTATGTTGATGGACAGTGACTGTGAACGGGGATGTGGGGGGGACTTGGTGAAGGGGGGAGCCTAGTAAACATAATGTCCTTCATTGTAATTGTAGATGAATGACACCAAAATTTTTAAAAAAACACAAAATATATATATATATACAGTAAAGGAGCCATGAATATACAGTGTGGAAAATATAGTCTCTTCAATAACTAGTGTTGGGGAAACTGGACAGCTATGTGCAAAGGAATGAAACTGGATCACTGTCTAACTCCATACAGGAAAGTAAACTCAAAATGGATTAAAGACTTAAATATAAAACATGGAACCATAAAACTCCTAGAAGAACATAAGCAAAAATATCATGAACATAAGCATGAGCAGTTTTTTCCTGGACACATCTCCTTGGGCAAGGGAAGCAAAATAAAAACTGAACAAGTGGGACTCCATCAAACTAAAAAGCTTCTGTACAGCAAAGGACACCATCAAGAGAACAAAAAGGCATCCTACAGTATGGAAGAATATCTTTGTAAACGATTTATCTGTTAAGGGGTTAACATCCAAAATAAATAAAGAACTCATATGCATCAACACCAAAAAAACCCAAATAACACAATTAAAAAATGGGCAGAGGACCCTGAACAGACATTTTTCCAAAGAAGAAATACAGATAACCAACGGGCACAAGAAAAGATGCTCCACATCACTAATCATCAGGGAAAGGCAAATCAAAACCACAATGAGATATCACCTCACACCAGTTAGAATGACAACTACCTACCAAAAGACAAGAAAAACAAGTACTGGCAAGGACATTGAGAAAAGCATACCCTCCTTCACTGTTGGTGGGAATGCAAATTGGTGTAGCTACTGTGGAAAGCAGTATGGAGGTTCATCAAAAAACTAAAAATAGAAATACCATAGGACCCAGTAATTTCACTCATAAGAATTTACCTGAAGAAAACAAAATCCCTAATTTGGAAAGATATATACACCCCTATGTTTACTGCCATGTTATTTACAATAGACAAGATATGGAAGCAACCAAAGTGCCCATCAACAGATGAATGAATAAAGAACAGGTGGAACATATACAAAACAGAATATTACTCAGCCATAAAAAGAAAACAAGTCCTACCATTTGCGACAACATGGATGGAGCTGGAGTGAAATAATCCAGGTGGAGAAAGACAAATGCCATATGATTTCACTTATTTGTGGAATATAAAAACAAAGCAAAATGAAATGAACAAAACAGCAGTAGACTCATAGACACTGAGAAGGGACTGGTGGCTACCATGGGAGAGGTGGCACAGGTGGTGTGAAGGGGTCTGTTCCTTCTTGCATACATTCATGCATGTATAAAGGGACACAAAAATTCCCAATCATAATATAAGTTGGTCACAGGGATGACAGTACAGCATGGAGAATGTAAATGATTCTGTAACATCCTTCTATTTTGACAGACAGTAACAACACTAATGGGGAGGGGTGAGGATTTAATAATATGGGTAACTGTTGAACCACTGTGCTGTATACTTGAAACAAATATAAGACTGTACATCAACTATAATTCAATTTTGGAAAAAAAAAAGTGGTAAGACTTACATGATTTCAATTTATTTTATATACTGTGTGTGTTTACACACATACATGCTTATATGTATATGAATATGTATACACACACACATATATAGTAATCAAGTTGTGTAGTACTGTTGTAAAGACAGACATGTAGATCAGTGGAAGAGAAGGGAGACTCCAGAAATAATCCAGTCCAAACACATATGTGGTTAAGTAATTTCCAACAAAAGTGCCAAGGCAGTTCAGTGTGAAAAGGATCATCTTTTTCAGCAAGTGCTGCTAAAACACTTAGATATGCATGTACAAAAAAAAATGAACCTTGACCCTTAGCTTAAAATATAAACAAAAATATAAAATGGATCATGGAACCTAAATGTAATACCTAAAACTTTAATATAAGAAAATAAACTGGGGGAAATACTTGTGATTTAAGGTTAGGAAAATATTTTTTAATGTAGAACATAGTAAGCATAAAGTATAAAATTTTAAAAACAAAAATTAGATGTTTATCCAAATTTAAAATATCTACTCAAAACACACTATTTGGAAAAATAAAAAAGCAACAGACTACAAGAAAATATTCACCAAACATATATCTGACAAAGAATTTCTATACAGAATACCCAAAGGCCCTTGTAACACAATTTTTGAAAGACAATTTTAAACTGGGCAAAAGACTTCATCACACTTCACTAAAGATGTATAGATGGCAAATGAGCACAGAAGCTGTTTATCAATCATTAGGAAAATGAGAATTAAAAACAATATGTCCTCATACACAGTAGAATGGGTAAACTAAAAATAAATTGACAATACCAAGAGTAATGGAGGATATAAAGCAACTAGAAATTGCATACATTGATAGTGAGAATACAAAATGGTACAGCTACTTTAAGAGTAACATTTTGGCAATGCTTTGTAATGTTAAAGGTATACACACCACATGACTGAGGAACCCAACTCCTAGGTATTTACTGAAAGGAAATAAAAACATACATCCAAATTCTTACACTTGAGCATCCATAGCAGCTTTATTCATAATAGTCAAAAATTCTGAAACAACCCCAAGTCCACCTAGTAAATGGATAAACAAATAGTGGTATATCCACACAACAGAAAATCCCTCCACCCAAGAAGGAACAGACCACTGATACATGTAAGCACAATGATGAATCTCTAATGTTAAGACAGAAGTCAGTCATAAAAGACAACATGCTATATGATTCCATCTATATGAAATTTTAGAAAAGGCAAAGCTATAGTGATAGAAAATAGATTACTAGAATGTGGCGGTGGTGGTTATAAAACTGTACATTTGTCAAAATTTACAGAATGGTGTACGTATATTAGTGAATTTTATTGCATGTACATTATACCTTAATAAAGTATAAAAATAAAAATATAAGCATGTAACAATATAGTGTAAGAGTATTACCAAACCAAAAATGTTTTAAAAATCTGTAATTCAACCATTCAGACACTACCACGGTTAAGAATTCTGTATTAACATGTTATAATTTTACCATTAAAAAATCATCTTTATAAATTTTCAAACTTACTTTTTTTCACTTAACATGTCCTGAACATTTCTGTGTCCATAAAGAAATAGAGTGACAACATGACTTCTAGAGGCTTCAACATGGCCCATTGTACACATGCCATATAACTCACTCAGGTTCTTTCCCATTGTTTGCTCTTGTGAGCAGGTTGTGATGAGTATGGTTATCAAGAACCCCACTCTGATCACCACTTCCTTTATTTCCAGTTCAGTCCTCTAAAACTCCCACTCTTATCACCCTTGATTTCTTCCAGGATCTATATTCCCTTAATCCCACCACCTTTTCAGTGTTCCTCACCCTTGTCATGATTTGCTTCCTGCTTTCACCAGCCTATAATGCCAGGCAGTCCCTGCACATCTCACTGCACACTCCCTAAGCACCTGTGCACCCTCCCCCTGCATCAGGCCCACTCAGCAAACCACCCCCGAGGAAAATCTAACCCTCCGGTGACTCTGGAGGTCTCAGTGCAGCTGAAGGGGGCTAGAGAAAACCACTCACTGGGCTGAGGGCCTCACACTGCATTCACGGCCACAAGCCCTGCAGGGGAGGGGAGTCTCGGTCTCTCTTCTCCCTTCCTTAGCCTCCTCCGAGTAGGCTTGCCCCACCACTTCCTTAAATGGCTTCTCAAAGTCAAAGCGGCCCACTTTGTAAAACAGGACAGTCACCGGTCAGTCTTCAAGGCAGTCACTAGTAATGGCCACGTCATGTTGCCTGGGGCCTCCTCTGATTTCGGCCACAGCTGAGGCAGAAGCTTCCACGCTCACCGACAGCACTCCCTACCAAGCACCCACCTCACCTCTCTCTGCTTTTCCGCCTCAAGGCCTTCCCTCACTGGGGCCACAAAAACAGAGGGGAGTAACACCCCCAAGAAAACCCTCAACCGCTGGGGGACCAGATGAATGTCCCAGCTCCCCACTGTTTGAACAGACAACTCTGTACCCTTCTCAGATGTGTTGGTGGAGCTGACCCCATAATTTAGAGCACCACCTCAATAAAAGCCCCTATTAGCTGCCCCCTCCACAGTCTCACCTTCTCCACTCTCGTTCCTGTCCCTTGGGTCACCTCCCAAACATCTGTACCTTCGTCCACAGGCTCTGCTCTTACAGGAACCCACGCTACGGCAATCCTTACCTAACTTAACCACATTTGACAGCGCTGATCACTCTCTCTTCCTTGAAACAAATTTTTACTTAGCTTCTAGGATATTAAGTCTCCTGTTTTTCCTCCTGCCTTACTGCTTGCTCCTTCCCAGTCTCCACTAGTCCGCCTCCCTGACCTCTGGGGCCTCAGTCACTTCCTTCCCAAGCCCATGCTTACTCCTTTGGGGATGTGAGTAGTATCATGGCTTTAAATATCACCCAAATGCTGATGCCTCTCATGTTTCTATGTGGAGACCAGATCTTTCCTCTGAACTCCAGACTCAAACATCCAACTCCCTATTCAAATCTAGGATGTTTAGTAAGTATCTCAGACTTGACGTTCCCATACTAGACCCCTGACCCCCAACCCCACCAACCGTCACCTGCCCAGACCTACTCCTTCCCCTGGCTTCCCTCTAAGGTCAGGATGACTCCTTCCTCCCAGTTGCATAGGGAGGAAGGAGTCCTGAAAATCCTGAAAATGACCCTCAGTTTCTCAATTTCTTCCATACCCCACATTCAGTCTATCAGTGAATCCTGTCAGTTCTATCCTCAAAACAGTACATATGTTTCATCAGAGGGGTGTGTGTGTGTGTAACCCCAAACTCTGACTAGTGCTCCCCGTTTCCAAAGCTACCCCTGAGTCAAGCTACCATCGTCTTTGGCCTACATTCTACCTCACTGGTACCTCCCTCCACCCACCTTTACTCAATTCTCAAAAAAGCAACCAGAGCAACACTGTTAAAATGTATGTTAGATCACTTTACCTCTGTTGTCAGAATCCTTCATGGCTTCAATTCCCCCTCAAAGTAAATCGCAAGTCTTCATGCCCGTCTCAGGCCTGTCTCATCCGGCCCCCATCGTCTCCTGGCCGCTCCTCCGCCCACTCCCCTCCACTCGCCCTGCTCCAGGTACACCGGCCACCTTGCTGTTCTTCAGCCACTCCAGGCACATTCCTAGCCCTTGCTCTTCGTGTTCCTTTGAGGACTTGAGGGGCAACATTGGCATGTGGAGACACGTAGTTCATGTATCCACTGGATGTGTCCATTACGACAGTCTTTTCTCAGTTGTGTCAGTTTTAGACTGATTCAAACCAGTCATGTTATTTGCAAAGGATTGGATCCCCCTTCATGGAATCGGTTGGATTCTGCTCCAAAAGCACTAAGAAGTCAAAGAACCTTGCCTGGATATTATAATTGATAAATAAAAAATAACAAAATTACCAACAACTCTACTCTTAGAGTAAATTATTTTGTATACTAGTTTTTAATAGCTTAATAATCATCCAACTATATACACATATACATCTGTAGTTTCTTCCAAAATTTTAGTTTAATTAACCCACCAACAGTCATAAGATAAGCTTGTTTTTTTAATTCTCCTTAGGAGGCTAATTTGGACTCAGATAGGACTGCACAGAGTCAGGCAGTGCAAACGTGCCTCCACCTGTGTTGACTCTTAACTTCAAGACTTTGCTTTTCATTTGGAGTTAATGAATTATAAAAAGAGAAGAGCTTTATAGACACCAAGTTAACAGTCAGTAAATTTATCTGGGTCCTTTCAGAAGGAGAAAAATATTGATCCAATAAAGCACTCATAATTCATATGATCTTGCCTCCTCCATTTCCTGTAAAAACAAGTGTGATAACAAGAAATACAAGAAAGAGTATTTAAGAATCAAGGTACTAAAACTATCACTACTATGAGATAAAAGTAAGATCCCAAAGTCATTTCTGTATATAGGGAGGTGGGAGTGGGAGGCATTTGCTGTTCATGGTGCAGCTATGCAAGTAGAAAAAAAAAGAACAAGCAATAGTTTTTATAAACTTTGAGAAAACTCCTAAAGTACTTATTTGTTCTCTATGCTTGAGTCTTCCCACTTGCAAAACATAGGCTTCTCATTATGAATTAAAACCTGACCGTAAATACAGCAACAGACACAAAGATGCCCAGCCTCAAAAGGATCATCTACTCATGGGTCCAAATGGTTTCAATTCTTGTGCCTTTAAAGCTGCATTTCTTTGGGACAAGCAAAGAACAACAAAAAGTCAAACTCCACACTTTAAATCATTAGTAAATTCAACAGGCAATAAAACTCTGTGCTTATAGTGTCAACTTGACTCAAAAAGGGGCAGGGGTTGGGGAGAGCCCTAATTAACTTTCTTTCAAATGAAAGAGATGTCTTGCATTTTCCAATAATAAAGCTACAGTCATCTTCATAACAGCCAGTTCAGCTCCTAAACACTGTCACAGAGTCAAAAAGAAGATGTAATGTTGGCCTCAAGAGTAATCTGAAGACTATTCAGATGCACTAATTATCACCAACATAGACAAGGGCAAACACAAGGACAAGCGGCATTTCTAATTCAAACTGAAGCAAAAGATTTTTGTCAAATGTATCTGTTTGGACATCAAAGGAATAAACCTAAGAACATTCCTTTTTTCAAAGTGTTTATAATCCAGTTACTGAGCGGATATCATACAATTAGGCAAATGGTTTTCATATGAAAGTTAATCAGTTAAAATCAAAGAATTTCAAATTAACTCGACTCAGATATTCCAAAAGACTTTTAAATGAAAACTGCTAATCTGGGAATTCCCCATTGCTTCTAACTACATGCTCTTGAATACAAAAGCAATGACAGAGGACAAAGTCCTTCATTTTTCCTATAACCAAACTGATTAGCTGGGGAGCTGCCAAGCATTTTGTGTGACATGACACAAAAGCCTGGGACGTAGCTATAAGTGTGTCCCGATGCAATAAGTGCTAAGAGTGATGCTCTATGGGGTTTTTTTTTTAACTTGAATTACACATGGTTCCCTCCAAAAGGATCCCAGGCAGTTTGGGAGGCCAAACCCCTATCTCCAGATAAGCCTAGCAGACCTCTGGTTACTTCCTAACACTGGCTGTCACTCAGCCCAGGGAGACCTGAGAGGATTTCTATCCCTTTTCAGGAGATTCTCAACCAACTTGGTCCCTGGTCCCCAAAACTGGTTCCAAATGACAGAGAACCACAGGGCTAAGCTACTCCAACTGCCTTCCTCTCACTCAGGTGATGGTTCCATTAATTATCCCTTCTTTTTTAATCTTCAATCTCTCCCTTCCAATGGCTCCCCCCACCACTGAGCCTATAAATATACTCAAATCTTTCCTCCTTAAATCTTTTATCAGAATGCTAAGCTGCCCTCTCATCTTACCTCCCACACATTTCTTGACAGAACATCCCATATTCACTAGCTCTCCTTCTTCATCTCCCTTACACCTTAATTACTGTGATCTGGCTGCTTCAGCTCTCCTTAAACCAGTCGGTGAAGACTAACTCACAAGACACCAGCCACCTCATCACTGCCCTTTTGAAGACCTTCGCTCACTCCTTACCCTGTTTGATCCCTTGGCTTCATGGCATTAAATTACCCACCCTTGCATTCTACTGCCACACACACTGTCCCTGTGGGCTTCTCTCCTAACTGGAGCTACCTTTTCCTGGTCTCATTTGTGATGCTTTAGTTATCTACGGGCTCAAACGTTTGTGCTCTTAAAGCTTTGGACTTACCTCTTTTTCTTACCTCTATAATCACTCTTCCTGAGTGATCTTACTCATTTGTATAGCTTCTCTAAAGCCTATTCATGGGGGTCTCCCAAATCTAAAACCACTACCTCACTCCCAAGCTCTGGATTCATATTTCCAATTGCCTACCTTGTTTCTCCCCGCAGAAGTCCCACAAGCATCTTAAATTTGCCCCAAAACAACTCATTATCTGGACCTCCAAAAATGGCTTTCTCTTAATCTCTGTTTCAAACAATGAGATTTTCATCTAACCAGCTGTCAGATCTTGAAAACTCTATAATCTTTTATTTCCACTTTACCCACCATGTCTGTTCTAAACTCTACAAGCCCTGGATTCTATCTCCAAATCCTCTTTCATCTATATGTTTCCCATACATTGCCTTAGCTCAGCCCCTAAACGCCTCTTGCTTGATTTGTTCCAACAAATGCTAATATTCACCTTTCCCGTCCCCTTTCCCTTCCCCTTTCCCTCCTCCACTCCTCTCCTATCTGTGTTCCACCGTGCTGACTCGCAGGTTACTTACAGTTTCTTGAAAAGGAGTGAAAAAGGTAGGAGTACAGTTAGCCTTGAGGAACTGGCACATTTCCCTAAGTAAGCCCATTGGACTCTAATGCAACAGCAAACAGACTGTGACTTGCTGGCCTAAAAGATAGATTGAAATTTTCTTAGTACAGTAAATGCGGCCCTCTGGGATTAGGACCCAGTCCAGCTCATATTAATTCCTACATGCACATCACACTGAGCCACAAAGCCTTCCCCCCAAATAACCCTGCACTTCCACTTCTCCAGCGCTGCGCTCCTGTGGTTCCCACAGCCTCATGAGTCTGCCCCATTCTTCCCACCATGCAGACGCTCTCTCCTACTTCCAGCCCAGCTCAAATGACATCTCCTGTAGATGACTCCTCCTGCCCCCATCAGGTGGAATTATCACTTCCTTCAGCACTTCCACACAACTCCGGGTGTACCCCTTTCCTAGCACCTGGTACCCTTCTTCATATGTGATTGTGTCTGTGAGGCCATCTTTGTATTCTTGGGACCTCCACTACGGTGCATAGGCTATTGGGAAACTCGAAAAACACACACCTTTCCAGCTGTTCGGGCTGATCCAAGTAGAGACGACCCTGCTCTGCGGCAGCCCCAGGCCTGCTGACCGCACCAAAGGCAGTGGGCAGGCTGATTCGAGATGGTGGGTTGTGCTTTCTTCCTGCTGCTAGTGCTGCTCTCAGCATTCTCCCTTCTCCCTCCCAAGCAGACAACTCTATGTTTGGAGTTCTGGACTCCTTGGCCAGAGTCAAGGGAGATTCTTAATGGTTTTTTGTATAGTCCATTAGAAACCCTGACTCCTTTCCCCCTGTGCATGGGGGCTGGGGGGTGGGGGCAGCCAGGGAGCTAATCCAGAGATTCTACAGCGGATGGACACAAGCATTGTCCCCCAGAGTGGTCAGTGCCACGAACAGACGGCAGGAGGGGCATCCGAGTCAGCCTAGGGGCCATTCCGTCTTCAGCTGCAGCATATCAGGCTGTGCAACTCTCATGATGGAGCTGACCGTGAACAGCAGACCGGCCCTCACCCCAAATCTGAGGCGCTGTGTTAGCCTAGGATTCTCATACGATCCCATGGATTGAGCAGAAGTATCTCAGTAATGACTGAGATTGAATTTTCCCTCCAGCCAGGCAACTAATTCAATGTAATTTTGAAAAATAAAGGAATATACCCTAAAATAATATTGTAATCTAAAATTAATACCTACTACACAATACTTACTCCAATACCCAGGAAAATTACAAGATCTCTGAGAGCATCCTTGAACAGCTTTGGTACATAACATTGGTCCATTCTTGCTTTAAACACACATTATTTAATATGCCAAGATGCTCTTACACAGAAATGAAATTTCTTGCACATATATATCTGTGAAAAACTACTAGAAAGTCTTCCTGTGGTCTATGTTATGATGTATCTCTTTAAATCATATTAAAACCAGAGGCAGAAGTAATCCAGGGTGACCAATTCCAGCTTTGCAGGATACTAGGATCTAGGAAGAAAGCCACCTGGAGACATACAGTTCTCAGACATGGCCACACGGTGGCAGAGTAAGTCTGTGCACCAGAACCGCATCAGCAACGGTTAACAGTTCTGAAACTCGGGGTTTGTTAGAGAATCTAGCAGACAACGGAAGATAGCTGGAAAGCCTGTTCTGAGAGGGCATTTGCGCTGAGGGATTTATCTTCGTACTATTAATATCCCTGTTTTATAGAGCCAGGCCTTCCAAGAGCTGTAGTGAAGCATGTATAGCTTTCAGATGTTGAGCCCCCGCTCAAAAGTCAGCCTCGTGTGCTCAGGGGAGGCTCAGTGGAATACCATTAGGATCAACACCTGTGATGAGTCCTGCCCTGCTCAGTAGCACAGTGCTACACTGAACAGAGAAAGGCCCGATTTGAAACCCCCTCAATCTTAAGGCTCTGATACAGCTTCCAAAAAGACAAAAGCAAAGACAAGTTCAATGTCAAACATTTTATCCAAGGCAGGCTCAACTGCCTCAGTAACAGGAGTTGTAGTCTTGCAATTATACATGACCCCACTATCTTCAAACCACTTTCCTCCTATCAACATGAGTTTGTGTACCTTCTGCAAGGGAGTTTAGAAAATCCACAGACAGCTCCCAGAAAACTGCCATGAATTCAGGAAAGAAAATATGCACCTAACTGGATGTCTTGCCAATGGGTTTTAGCCCTGGGCAAGTTCGCTATGGATTCAGTGTGACCAAAGAAAATGGCAGCAAAATGATCTTGGGGTGAAAGGGTTATACCCAACTTTGTTTCCAGGTGGCAGGTCAGTCACTAAACTCCCATTCACTCAGAGCAAGTCTGCATGCAGCAGGCCGGTCTCTGCCTCTGGGCCACTCTGTCTGCACAGCTGTCGTCTGGGCTTCTCTGCACAGCCATCCCGCACAGCCGTCCTCTGGGCCTCTGTCCTCAGTGCTGCCACCACTCCAGCCTCTGCTCTGCTCTCCTGCAGCCTTGCAGCCCTGCCACCGTGTCATGCCCAAGCACTGGGCAGAGCTCTGTATATACAGTCAACAGCCATGCATTGCCCATAGGTGTGCAGTGAGCTAGTCAACCAGGGCCAGGTGAGAATCCTGGCCACAGGAACTCTCATTTTAGCCACACTGGATATTAACTTGAGACAACAAGAAAATCTATTCAAAGATATGTTTAGAAAATCCCAATGAAATAAGGACAGACATTAAAGTAAATGGATACATGTGTTATCTATGACTGTATGGCTAACAAGTTTGTTTCCCTGACACCCTCACATAATCCTGCTCTATACTCCATAGTTTAATCCCTTTTTTCTTAAAGCAGTTCAGTGGGTTCTGTTGTCTGCAATATAAGCCCTGGCTATTACAGAAGACAAGGAAACAAATGAAACTGCTTAATCACTCTACAGGAAAAAGAAAATCAGTGAGAGTGAGGCAGGGACTGTGGAGGTAGTCAGAGTAGGGTGAGGGCTTCCAGAAAAAGCAAGGCAGGATATTCGCAGTCAGAGCAATGTAACTACAGGCAAGGAAACCCCCTACCAAAACTCTGGGTTAAACATTAAGCTCTAGAGTCATTCTTCAGTGAGATCAATTAACATTCCCCAGATAAAGAAGAGTAGCACATGTTTTATTATGCTGATCATTTGTAATCATGTGTAAGATTCACTTTAGCATACTAAAAGGCCCAGGCCTATGTGCTGTCTTTCCTCCTTAAGATCTGCCCAGGTGATTTTGCAAACTGAGCAACTAATTTAGCCTGCAGACCCAGCTGTAGACGGCATGGTAATAGGCAGGAAGAATTACATCTTAAAGATAAGATTGCATTTTAACACCCAGGAAGTTTAAGAGGCAAGATTCTTTAGCAAATAGACAATACCTCAGCCCACCTTGGGGACTGGGCAGGCAGCCTTTTGATATGCTCCCAAGCCAAGACAACCATATCCCAGAGAGAAATCAAGGTAGGAAATTCCTTATGTTAACTTAATTTTTAATATTCAAGGACCACTTAACAAGTCCACATCCCTAAGCTTTTTTCCACTTTCCCAAATATCCTCAACTGCCTATAAAACCCCTAGACAACACACCACGGACTCTTTTGTCCCCTCCTGGCATGAGCCAGGAGCTCTGTCCTTTCACTTTATCTCTAAATAAAAGCCTGTACCTTGCTCTCCTACCTTGAGTGTTTGTGAAGCTCATTCTTCAGCTTTGTGAACAAGAACCCCAGCATCAGGAGGAAATGAGAGAATGGAGGACTGGCTGAAGGATTTTAGCAGGGGTGTATCTTACATTGGTTTTTAAACTGCTTGTGTTACTGTCTCACCAAAGAGTTTCAGCCCTGGGCAAGTTCACTCATGTTCAATGAGATTGAAAAATGACAATGGAACATTCCTAAGGTGAAACCTAGCTTTATTCTCACGGTGGCAGGTCAAGCAGATCAAGCTCTAGAATCCCATCTGCCTCAGGGCAAGTCTGCATGCAGCAATCAGGTCCCTGTCTCTGGGCCTCTCTGCCCCTGCAGTCATCTCACTCTCTATCTACAGTGCTGCTACCACTCCAGCCTCTACTCTCCTTCAGCCATGCAGCCCAGAGCACTGGGCAGAACTTTTTATATAGAGTCAATAATAATGTATTGCCTACATGTGTGCGGTGAGCAAGTGGACCAGGGTCAGGTGAGAATCCTGGCCATAGGAACTCTCATTTCCTCTACAGTTACTAAGATATAAACTTCTTCCATCACTCCAAACTATCAATCGGGGGTCTTCTACATATTAAAATACCATTCAACTAAATGGACTGCATGTGTTTGTGTAAAGGATTCAGTTCTCATCCGGGTCAGTGCCTAGACACAAGAGCAGCCATTAGCAAACTGCAGCAATCAAGAGACACTTACAAGCAGGAAAAAAAACTCGAAAGAGACTGATAAATCAGGCTCCAGAAATTCTGATTTCTGTGCAGAAGGACGCTGGAGGAAAGAACTAGACCTGACCTCTGAGTCACACAGTGGTTCTCAACCTTGGCACACATCAGCATCACCTGGAGGGGTACTGAAGCAGATTGCTAAGCTCCACCAGCTTCTCAGTCAGGATGTCTGAACAAAGTTTAAGTGATGCTAACGGAACTCGTCTGGTGACCACACTTTGTAAACTACTGTTCCAGACCCCACAAAACTAGGTGTTACTAACCAGGGGCATATAATAAGTTGAATGAGGGATAGGATGCATGTCTGTAAGCCAGGTAAAGAAAATTTTTTGTTAGATTGTCTAGTTAGAAATTTATTTATTTTATTTTATTTTTTTGAGAGGGCATCTCTCATATTTATTGATCAAATGGATGTTAACAATAAAATTCTGTATGGGGGGCTCAATGCTCAATGCACAATCATTAATCCATCTCAAGCCTAGTTCTCATCAGTCTCCAATCTTCTGAAGCATAACGAACAAGTTCTTACATAGTGAACGAATTCTTACATAGTGAATAAGTTCTTACATGGTGAACAGTACAAGGGCAGTCATCACAGAAACTTTCGGTTCTGCTCACGCATTATGAACTATAAACAATCAGGTCAAATATGAATATTCATTTGATTTTTATACTTGATTAATATGTGGATCCCACATTTCTACCTTTGTTATTATTATTATTTTTATTTTTAATAAACTGCTGAAGTGGTAGGTAGATGCAAGATAAAGGTAGAAAACATAGTTTAGTGTTGTAAGAGAGCAATTGTAGGTGATCAGGTGTGTGCCTGTAGACTATATGCTAATCCGAGCTAGACAAGGGCAATAAAACATCCACAGATGCAGAAGCTTTCTCTCAACACGGGGTGGGGGGTGAGGTTCTAAGCTTCACCACTGTTGTTCCCCAATTTCTCACCTGATTGCCCACCTGCGACCGTGCCTGTCTTAGGTTGTTCCTCCCTTGAGGAATCTTACCCGTCTCTGGCTAACCAGTGATCTTCCGGGGCCATACAGGGAAATGTAAAGTTGGTAAGTAGAGAGAAGCCATATTGTTTGAAAAGGTTAGCTTTTTACTTCTTTGCAGATTTATGCCCTGTGGCTTCTATACCCAGCACTTGACTTGAGGTATCTTTACCACCTGGAGGAATTATGATACTCGGTAAATTCGATATGAGGCATGAATTCTATTTAAGGGTTGTAATTAGGAAGGAAGAAGAAAAGCTATAGAGGTAGCATATGGAAGAAAACATGGGAGGATTGATTATTTCTTTGACATATCTTCTTGTAGAGTACCTTAAGCATGTATAGGTTTTAAACTACTAACTAACTTGTGCACACATATTAACATAATAGGAATACGGTAACATAAACAAAGCAAATCTATAATTACCAGCCATCTCCAGTGAAGCCAAGAAAACCATTTAGGCACCCTAGGCATTTGTGAAAATTAGTCTATGATATGATGGATATTGTCCAACTGTACTTGAACAGTCTGAGAGAAATCAGACAAATTAAAGCAACCCATTTCTGGGATCTGTTCACATCCCATATGTTCTTTTAACCGTAGATAGTCTATAGTCGTAAGATTTTGGAGCGCTACAACTTGCACCCCTCCCAACTCCAAATTGAGTTCCAACAGTACAGATCCGGTCGAATTCGTTGTCTCACTGTATGCACATGCCAGCCTAGACATCTCCCTCCTCATTCCTATGGCAAGTCCAGGAAACGGTGGGGTGGACGCAGCCACAACCGCAGCATCGCCGGGATCCCTGTGGAGGTTTTTTGATGATCATGCCCCGGCACGAGTCCTCCAGAGAGTGCTGATGCCGGAAGCTCCTCCTCATATTGTATCTTAGTTCATTTTCTGGGTAGCCAAGCTAGGCCTTGATCTTCTGCATAGAAACAAACAGACCCTTTGCCCACACTTTGACATGCCCTCTATAACACTGTGTAGAACTCATTGATAGTCAGCACACAGGACCTGCTTTTTTTTTTTTTTTTGTTAAGAGAAAGGCATATTATCAGAAAAGAGTACCTCCATAGCTGATCATCTGACACCCTTTAAGTGATCAACATTAAGGATATTTAAAGCATGCGTTAATCGTTCATTTACCAATTGTTTTATCCTATCAAGGAGTAATCCCCCTTTTCTTTCTTTCTTTTTTTTTTAATCTTTAATCTACACTTACATGAAGAATACTATGTATACTATGCTCTCCCCTATATCAGGTACCCCCTAAAAACCACCTTACGGTCACTGTCCATCAGCATAGCAAAATGTAGAATCACTACTTGTCCTCTCTGTGTTGTAGAGCCCTCCCTCTCCTTTCTCCCTCCCCCCCATGCATGATCTTAATACCCCCTTTCTTCTTCACCCCCCTTATACTCCCTGCCCACCCATCCTCCCCAGTTCCTTTCCCTTTGGTACCTGTTAGTCCATTTTTGGGTTCTGTGATTCCGCTGCTGTTTTGTTCCTTCAGTTTTTCCTTTGTTCTTATACTCCTCAGATGAGTGAAATCATTTGGTATTTCTCTTTCTCCACTTGGCTTATTTCACTGAGCATAATACTCTCCAGCTCCATCCATGTTGCTGCAAATGGTTGGATTTTTCCTCTTCTAATGGCTGAGTAGTATTCCATTGTGTATATGTACCACATCTTCTTTATCCATTCATCTACCGATGGACATTAAGGTTGCTCCCAATTCTTGGCTATTGTAAATAGTGCTGCGATAAACATAGGGGTGCATCTGTCTTTCTCAAACTAGATTGCTGCGTTCTTAGGGTAAATTCCTAGGAGTGGAATTCCTGGGTCAAATGGTAAGTCTGTTTTGAGCATTTTTATGAACCTCCATACTGCTTTCCACAATGGTTGAACAAATTTACATTCCCACCAGCAGTGTAGGAGGGTTCCCCTTTCTCCACAGCCTCACCAACATTTGTTGTTGTTTGTCTTTTGGATGGCAGCTATCCTTATGAAATTTATTTTTGCAGAAAAGTTTTGTTAGATTTTGTTATCAATGCACTGCTGGTGAAAATACAAATTGGTGCAAACTTTCTAAAGGGAAATTTGGCAATATCAAACAAAATGTCAAATGAGTATATCCTTTGATTCAACAGTTCCACACTTGAAAGTAAATAAGACAGTATGTAAAGATAAATTCACTTATATTCATGGCAGTATTTTTCTAGTTATTAAAACAAAACCCAAATTATTCATCAAAAGGTACTTGATAAAATGAATCATAAAATAACCACCTTCCGGACAGGGACCCCACCGCTGGACAAAAGTGTCATGGGACACTTAGTCCAGCAGCAGGGAATCTGGGGAACTCTGGGCACTCTAACTCCCTGGGCAGCAGGGAGCACGGAGGCCCCTCACAGAGATAAATAGCCTTCCTGGCTGCTCCCCCTCTAATGTGGCTCCACCATATCGGAGCAGCAGCCTGAGGCAGGCCATGCCCACAGCAACAGTGGAGATAAACTCCATAGGAGCTGGGCAGGAATCAGAAGCCCTGTCTGCATGCGGCTGCCCAGCACAAGCCACTAGACGTCGCTGTTCTCCCAGGAGAGGAAGGCCACAAACCAATAAGAAGGAAAGTTCTTCCAGCTGTCACTCGTGCCAGCTGCAAACTAACTCTATCGCCATGAAAAGGCAAAATTTCAGGCAGAACAAGATAACAGAGTCAACACCTGAGAAGGAGATAGACCTAACCAGTCTTCCTGAAAAAGAATTCAAAATAAAAATCATAAACATGCTGACGGAGATGCAGAGAAATATACAAGAGCTAAGGGATGAAGTCCAGAGGGAGATTACAGACGCCCAGAGGGAGATTAAAGATGTCCAGAGGGAGATTACAGAAGTGAAACAAACTCTGGAAGGATTTATAAGCAGAATGGATAAGATGCAAGAGACCATTGATGGAATAGAAACCAGAGAACAGGAACGCATAGAAGCTGACACAGAGAAAGATAAAAGGATCTCCAGGAATGAAACAATATTAAGAGAACTGTGTGACCAATCCAAAAGGAACAATATCTGTATTATAGGGGTACCAGGAGAAGAAGAGAGAGGAAAATGGATAGAAAGTGTCTGTGAAGAAATAATTGCTGAAAACTGCCCCAAACTGGGGGAGGAAATAATCAAACAGACCATGGAAATACACAGAACTCCCAACAGAAAGGATACAAGGAGGACAACACCAAGACACATAATAATTAAAATGGCAAAGATCAAGGACAAGGAAAGAGTTTTAAAGGCAGCTAGAGAGAAAAAGGTCACCTATAAAGGAAAACCCATCAGGCTATCATCAGACTTCTCAATAGAAACCTTACAGGCCAGAAGAGAATGGCATGATATATTTAATACAATGAAACAGAAAGGCCTTGAACCAAGGATGCTGTATCCAGCACGACTATCATTTAAATATGACGGCGGAATTAAACAATTCCCAGACAAGCAAAAGCTGAGGGAATTTGCTTCCCACAAACCACCTCTACAGGGCATCTTACAGGGACTGCTCTAGATGGGAGCACTCCTAAAAAGAGCACAGAACAAAACACCCAACATATGAAGAAAGGAGGAGGAAGAATAAGAAAGGATGAAGAAAATAATCTCCAGACAGTGTATATAACAGCTCAATAAGCAAGCTCAGTTAGGCAGTAAGATACTAAAGAAGCTAACCTTGAACCTTTGGTAACCACGAATCTAAAGCCTGCAATGGCAATAAGTACATACCTCTCAATAGTCACACTAAATGTAAATGGACTTAATGCACCAATCAAAAGACACAGAGTAATAGAATGGATAAAAAAGCAAGACCCATCTATATGCTACTTAGAAGAAACTCACCTCAAGCCCAAAGACAGGCACAGACTAAAAGTCAAGGGGGATTAAGTCTGGAGGGAGATCACAGATGCCAGGAAGGAGATTACAGAAGTGAAAGAAACCCTGGAAGGATTTATAAGCAGAATGGATAAGATGCAAGAGGCCATTGATGGAATAGAAACCAAAGAACAGGAACATATAGAAGCTAACATAGAGAGAGATAAAAGGATCTCCAGAAATAAAACAATACTAAGAGAACTGTGTGACCAATCCAAAAGGAACAATATCCATATTATAGGGGTACCAGAAGAAGAAGAGAGAGGGAAAGGAATAGAAAGTGTCTGTGAAGAAATAATTGCTGAAAACTGCCCCAAACTGAGGGAGGAAATAATCGAACAGACCACAGAAATACACAGAACCCCCAACAGAAAGGATGCGAGGAGGACAACACCAAGACACATAATAATTAAAATGGCAAGGACCAAAGACAAGGAAAGAGTTTTAAAGGCAGCTAGAGAGAAAAAGGTCACCTATAAAGGAAAACACATCAGGCTATCATCAGACTTCTCGACAGAAACCCTACAGACCAGAAGAGAATGGCATAATATATTTAATACAATGAAACAGAAGTGCCTTGAACGAAGAATACTGTATCCAGCACAATTATCATTTAAATATGAAGGAGGGATTAAACAATTTCCAGACAGGCAAAAGTTGAGGGAATTTGCATCCCACAAACCACCTCTACAGGGTATTTTAGAGGGACTGTTCTAGACGGGAGCACTCCTAAGACTAAACAGATGTCACCCGAGAAAATAAAATCACAGCAAAGCAGACCAACCAAATATTAACTAAAGGCAAAAAATAAAATCAACTACCCACTAAAAGCAGTTAAAGGAAACAGAAAAGAGCACAGAATAAAACAACCAACATATAAAGAATGGAGAAGGAGGAATAAGAAGGGAGAGAAGAAAAGAATCTCCAGACAGTGTATATAAAAGCTCAATAAGCAAGCTAAGTTAGGCAGTAAGATACTAAAGAGGCTAACCTTGAAGCTTTGGTAACCACAAATCTAAACCCTGCAATGGCAATAGGTACATATCAGTCAATAGTCAAGCTAAATGTAAATGGACTGAATGCACCAATCAAAAGACACAGAGTAATAGAATGGATAAAAAAGCAAGACCCATCTATATGCCGCTTACAAGAAACTCACCTCAGACCCAAAGACATGCACAGACTAAAAGTCAAGGGATGGAAAAACATATTTCAGGCAAACGACAAAGAGAAAAAAGCAGGGGATGCAGTACTAATATCACACAGAATAGACTTCAAAACAAAAAAAGTAACAAGAGATAAAGAAGGACATTACATAATGATAGAGGGCTCAGTCCAACAAGAGGATATAACCATTCTAAATGTATATGCACCCAATACAGGAGCACCAGCATATGTGAAACAAATATTAACAGAACTAAAGGGGGAAATAGAACATGGTGCATTCATTTTAGGAGACTTGAACACGCCACTAACCCCAAGGGATAGATCCACTGGGCAGAAAATAAGTAAGGACACGGAGGCACTGAACAACAAACTGGAACAGATGGACCTAATACACATCTATAGAACTCCACATCCAAAGGCAACAGGATATACATTCTTCTCAAGTGCATGTGGAACATTCTCCAGAATAGACCACATACTGGCTCACAAAAACAGCCACAGGAAATTCCAAAATATTGAAATTCTACCAACCAACTTTTCAGACCACAAAGGAATAAAACTAGAAATAAATTGTACAAAGAAAACAAAAAGGCTCACAAACACGTGGAGGCTTAACAACATGCTCCTAAATAATCAATGGATCAATGAACAAATAAAAATAGAGATCAAGGAATATATGGAAACAAATGACAACAACAACACAAAGCCCTAACTTCTGTGGGACGTAGCAAAAGCAGTCTTAAGAGGAAAGTATATAGCGACCCAGGCACACTTGAAGAATGAAGAACAATCCCAAATGAATAGTCTAACATCACAATTATTGAAACTGGAAAAAGAAGAACAAATGAGGCCTAGGGTCAGCAGAAGGAGGGACATAATAAAGATCAGAGAAGAAATAAATAAAATTGAGAAGAATAAAACAATAGAAAAAATCAATGAAACCAAGAGCTGGTTCTTTGAGAAAATAAACAAAATAGATAACTCTCTAGCCAAACTTATTAAGAGAAAAAGAGAATCAACACACATCAATAGAATCAGAAATGAGAATGGAAAAATCACGACAGACTCACAGAAATACAAAGAATTATTAAAAACTACTATGAAAACCTATATGCTAACAAGCTGGAAAACCTTGAAGAAATGGACAACTTCCTAGAAAAATACAACCTTCCAAGACTGACCAAGGAAGAAACACAAAAGTTAAACAAACCAATTACAAGCAAAGAAATTGAAACGGTAATCAAAAAACTACCCAAGAATAAAACCCCCGGGCCAGACGGATTTACCTGGGAATTTTATCAGACACATAGAGAAGACATAATACCCATTCTCTTTAAAGTTTTCCAAAAAATAGAAGAGCAGGGAATACTCCCAAACTCATTCTATGAAGCCAACATCACCCTAATACCAAAACCAGGCAAAGACCCCACCAAAAAAGAAAATTACAGACCAATATCCCTGATGAATGTAGATGTAAAAATACTCAACCAAATATTAGCACACCGAATTCAAAAATATATCAAAAGGATCATACACCATGACCAAGTGGGATTCATCCCAGAGATGCAAGGATGCTACAACATTCGAAAATCCATCAACATCATCCACCACATCAACAAAAAGAAGGACAAAAAACACACGATCATCTCCATAGATGCTGAAAAAGCACTCAACAAAATTTAACATCCATTCATGATAAAAACTCTCAGCAAAATGAGTATGGAGGGCAAGTACCTCAACATAAAAAAGGCCATATATAATAAACCCACAGCCAACATCATACTGAACAGCGAGAAGCTGAAAGCTTTTCCTCTGAGATGGGGAACAAGACAGGGATGCCCACTCTCACCACTGTTACATAACATAGTACTGGAGGTCCTAGCCACGGCAATCAGACAAAACAAAGAAATACAAGGAATCCAGATTGGTAAAGAAGAAGTTAAACTGTCACTATTTGCAGATGACATGATATTGTACATAAGAAACCTGAAAGACTCCACTCCAAAACTACTAGAACTGATATTGGAATACAGCAAATTTGCAGGATACAAAATTAACACAGAGAAATCTGTGGCTTTCCTATACACTAACAATGAACTAATAGGAAGAGAAATCAGGAAAACAACTCCATTCACAATTGCATCAAAAAGAATAAAATACCTAAGAATAAACCTAACCAAGGAAGTCAAAGACCTATACCTGAAAACCACAAGTCGCTCTTAAGAGAAATTAAAGGGGACACTAACAAATGGAAACTCATCCCATGCTCATCGCTAGGAAGAATTAATATCATCAGAATGGCCATCCTGCCCAAAGCAATATACAGATTTGATGCAATCCCTGTCAAATTACCAGCAACATTCTTCAACGAACTGGAACAAATAGTTCAAAAATTCATATGGAAACACCAAAGACCCCAAATAGCCAAAGCAATCCTGAGAAATAAGAATAAAGTGGGGGGATCTCACTCCCCAACATCAAGCTCTACTACAAAGCCACATTAATCAAGACAATTTGGTACTGGCACAAGAACAGAGCCACAGACCAGTGGAACAGATTAGAGACTCCAGACATAAACCCAAACATATATGGTCAATTAATATTCGATAAAGGAGCCATGGACATACAATGGGGAAATGACAGTCTCTTCAACAGATCTGCTGGCAAAACTGGACAGCTATGTGTAAGAGAATGAAACTGGATCATTGTCTAACCCCATACACAAAAGTAAATTAGAAATGGATCAGGGACCTGAATGTAAGTCATGAAACCATAAAACTCTTAGAAAAAAAGCATAGGCAAAAATCTCTTAGACATAAACATGAGTGACCTCTTCTTGGACATATCTTCCCGGGCAAGGAAAACAAAAGCGAAAATGAACAAGTGGGACTATATTAAGCTGAAAAGCTCCTGTACATCAAAAGACACCATCAATAGAACAAAAAGGAACCCTACTGTATGGGAGAATATATTTGTAAATGACAGATCTGATAAAGGCTTGACGTCCAGAATATATAAAGAGCTCACATGCCTCAACAAATAGAAAACAAATAATCCAATTAAAAAATGGGCAGAGGAACTGAACAGACAGTTCTCCAAAAAAGAAATTCAGATTGCCAACAGACACATGAAAAGATGCTCCACATCACTAATTATCAGAGAAATGCAAATTAAAACCACAATGAGGTATCACCTCACACCAGTAAGGATGGCTACCTTCCAAAAGACAAACAACAACAAATGTTGGCGAGGTTGTGGAGAAAGGGGAACCCTCCTACACTGCTGGTGGGAATGTAAATTAGTTTAACCATTGTGGAAACAGTATCGAGGTTCCTCAAAATAGACTTACAATTTGACCCAGGAATTCCACTTCTAGGAATTTACCCTAAGAATGCAGCACTCAAAAAAGACAGATGCACCCCTATGTTTATCACAGCACTATTTACAATAGCCAAGAATTGGAAGCAACCTAAGTGTCCATCAGTAGATGAATGGATAAGGAAGGTGTGGTACATATACACAATGGAATATTATTCAGCCATAAGAAGAAAACAAATCCTATCGTTTGCAACAACATGGATGGAGCTAGAGGGTATTATGCTCAGTGAAATAAACCAAGCATAGAAAGAGAAATACCAAATGATTTCACTCATCTGTGGAGTATAAAAACAAAGGAAAAACTGAAGGAACAGAACAGCAGCAGAATCACAGGACCCAAGAATGGACTAACAGTTCCTGTGTGGTGGTCTCCCATAAGTTCTTCACAATGGTATAAAGGTCATATCAAAGTGTGGGCAAAGGGTTTGTTTGTGTTTATACAGAGGATCAAAGCCTAATTTGGCTACCCAGAAAACGAATTAAGATACGATATGAAGAAGAACTTCCAACATCAACATCCTCTGGAAGAGTCATTCCAGAAGATGATCATCAAAAAACTTCAACAAAGATCCTCGCACTGTTGCAGTTGTAGCTGCATTCATCTTACTGGTTCCTGGACTTGCCACTGGAATGAAGAAGGAGATATCTAAGCTGGCCTGTGCATACAGTAAAACAACAAATTTGACTGGATCTATACTGTTGGAACTCAACCAAGAATTAGGAGAAGTGCAAGTTGCAGCACTCCAAAATCGTGCAACTATAGACTATCTACAGTTAAAAGAACATATGGGATGTGAACAGTTCCCAGGAATGTGTTGCTTTAATTTGTCTGATTTTTCTCAAACTATTCAAATTCAGTTAGACGATATCCATCATATCATTGATAAGTTTTCACAAATGCCTAGGGTGCTTAAATGGTTTTCTTGGTTTCACTGGATATGACTGGTAATTGTAGGTCTGCTTTTGTTATGTAGCTGTATTCCTATTATGCTAATGTGTGTATGCAATTTAATTAGTAGTTTAAAACCTATACATGCTTATGTTACTCTACAAGAAGCTTTGTCAAAGAAATAATCAATCTTCCCATGTTTTCTTCCATCTGCTACTTCTATAGCTTTTCTTCTTCCTTCCTAATTACAACCCTTTAGTAGAATTTGTGCCTCATATCGAAATTACTGAGCATCATAAGTCTTCCAAGTGGATTAATACTTAGTCTATAGGCACACACCTGATCATCTACATTTGCCCTCTTATAGCACTAAATTATGTTTTCTACCTTTATCTTGCATCTACCTACCACTTCAGCATTTTATTAAAAATAAAAATAATAATAATAATAATAATAATAATAATAATAATAAGGGAGAAATGTGGGATTCACATATAAATCAAGTATAAAAATCAAACAAAAAAATAAATAACCACCTTCCATGAGCAACATTCATAATGTAGTATTTAGTGAAAAGGCGGGTCAGCATAGTACATAGTACTTGTAGAGAAAATGAAAGTTCCTATTGTTAGGCTGGAGGAATGAAAAACAAGGACATGCAAACAGAACATAGAGATACCATAAAAGGAGAACAGACCAGACCCCAAGGTCCGTGCCTTATATGGAAAGGGGACAGCTCTTCCTGAATTCCATCCTTCTGATGTGCCAACTAAGACCCAGATGTCAGCCTCCTCCCTCTTGGAGGAAAAAAGTTTCTAGTTATCTATTATGTCACCTTTAGCCAATCATACCTCTCCACACCCCCTAGGATAGCTTGCCCACTCCTTCCCCTCCTAACCCCTTATCAGCCCCCACCTCCCTAACCGGGTGTGACTTCCCTGGCCTGTGTTAGCCAGACCATGAAACATCATCTGGGAGTTGCACTCAAATAAACTACCTGGCCCTTTGTTGCCTCTCTTCACCTGCTTATTTCGGTTGGAATTTATTGGAATTTATCTTACATTTGGTGCCGAAATCCTGGGAAGGAGTGTGAGCGCAGGGGCCCGACCGGCCACCAGTGGCCCCGCCCCCTCCTTCCCCGACCCGGGGCCTCAGCCTGCTCTCCGTTGCGTGGACTATTTTCCAGTGAGTCCCTTAGTTTCCCCCAGTCTGTTTCCTTTCCTAACTCCATTTCACCTGGTCCTTTAGAAATCATAGCTATGTCCAGGTGGGGCATCTGGCCCCTGGGCATTCAGCCCACCCTCTGCAGGCATCCGGCCCACCCCTGGCCCTGCACTGGGGGAGATGTCCCTAACCCAGGCTCCCAGGACGTCTCCCCTGACTTGGTGCACTTGGGATGCTAGATGCTCCTCTCAGCGGGATTCATTGGGAAGTGGGTGCAGACATGGGGAACCAGCCCTAAAAAGCAGAGGCTCAGACCCCACTGTGGTGTCTCATTTCTAATTTGGCTACTCTATATTTTTCCCAGGAAGTTCACAAATGGAAGCTAGTCTTCCTTTGCTCTGAGTCCAGGCCTCAGTATCCCTTGGACAATCAATCTTGCTGGCCCCCTGAGGGAACTTTCAATTTTGGCTTCCTCACCAACTTGATTAATTATTGCCACTGGAGCACAGAGTAGAGTGAAATCCCATATGTGCAGGCTTTTTGGACTTTGCACTCCCACCCAGATCTTGATGTTAAGTGTTCAATGACTCAGGTTCTCCTGGCCCAATCTCCAGTTAAAGATTATCAGCCTCTTACTCTGCCCAGTCCTTCCTTTTCAGATCCACCAGAAGACCTCAGTCGCCCGCCTCCCTCAGCTTGCAATCCCCTCCCCCTCTCTCCACCACCATCTTTAAGTCCTTTGTCTTCACATGTGTCGCTGCCATCTTAAAGTCCTACATTCTCAACCATGCCGTTGTCCTGCTCTCCTCTTCCAGTGGCTGCACCACCCCCTCCCCCTCTCCTTCCACCTTCACCACCCTCTTCCCCCACCGGAACACGCTCCTACCACCCTCTGGTTCCAGAAGCCACAGACAGCAAGCTGAGGAGAGGGAAGGCAATTGGACATCAGTGACTCAAGTATTTGTATTGGTTTGTCTGTCTGTGTAAACGTTTTTGTGTGGGGAGTGTTGCTGACTGTAGTTGTTGTGTCTCAGTTTGTATGTTTGTGTGTCTAGGTGTATGGATGAAAAATATTTTCCTACTTCTGGATAGTATTAATAAAAATTGACTTAAAAACAAGCACTTGTGAAAATTGGGCATTCTAAAACTTCCAGAAAATCTGATAAAAAATGTTAAGCATTAATGCTAATTTGGGTTTGGCTGAGGTGGGCATGTCCTTATGGTTATCAGCTGCCTAAGTTTACCTAAGGTCATTTAAGTGGATGTTATCTGCTAAATATTTTAAGAATCAAATGCTTAGAGGCTTAGCTTTGTCTAATATTCAGTAGAGGTCTTATAAGTAATCTAGCATAGTTGTTATGAATGAGTGAACTAAATAAGTGTGGCAAGTGAACAAACACCTTTTTAATTGTGTGTTACAGTGTGTATACCTATCTACAGCCTAAAATCTTTGTGGTAACCTAAAACCTTAAAGTTTTGCTAAGTTAAAAAGACATACTTTGTGCTTAGTGAGAGATTGTGTTGTAAAGCTCACGGTTAACAGAAATTATAAAATGTTCATAAATTTGTCAATCCAAAGAATGCTAGTAGTGTAACAGTTTATAATAGCCTACTTCTCAGTGTTCACTAAAAATTAAGGTACCTAATGGTTTTAAGTTCTAATTAAAACTACTTAAAGTAATAAGGAAAACATTTCTGCATGCTAAAGAATGTGTCTTTTGATAAAAGAAAGTAATTGTTCTAAAGTACAGCTGTTTATTTAGAGAGAAATCTAAATGAAAAAGAAGGTTGTAGAAAGTTTGTAGAAGAATTTAATATAGTCATGGTATATAAAATTAAAGCAAAGAACTATCAATATCAAATACACAGCAAAATTAGAATTTTGTTTTCAGTTAAAAAGACAAAGTTTTCTTAACTGTTAGTCTGCTATTAATGTTGAAATATTGCAAAAAGTTCTCTAATTGTTTAATCAAAGCAGTTTCTCATGCTTAAAGTCTCAGTAAGGTGTCAGAGTATTTAAGAAAATGAGATCTTAATAATAAAAAGACTAAAACTTAAACTTTGCTAACAACTGTGTAAACTTCTTTATTTGCCTTTGAACTACTTTGTTGTCATTCTAGTTAAATGGATAAGTATTGCTTTATAGCAACCTATAATCCTATTTAAGCAAGTGCCAAAGAAACTTTCTTCTGACAACTTCCCAAAATCAAATTCAGAAAGGTACTTTTACCTCTAGTTAACTCTGATACTTTCCAGAGGGCCCCTGGAAAATGTCAGAGGAACATTTTCTCATTGGAGAAAATATTTAGCTTATTTGGCTTATTTATCTGATATATATTTACCTAAAAAACATTGTCAAAAAGAATGATGCTTATTATGACAACTGTCTTACAGTAAGCTCTCACCAGATCTTTAACCATTGTCATTTGTAAATTTTTGTCATCTATACTCATTGTTTATTACTCCTAAACTAGTAAGAAACTAGATTTCAGCAGAACAGGCATTAGTTATATAAGATTAAGTAAACTAAAGAAGATGATTTTGTAACTTTTTGTTTCAAATGTTGGTAAAGTGCTGTAAGCTTTTTCTCTTAAGCTGACAATAGTTTAGTAAATGACTGCCTTTATAAGCAGAATTGAAACTTTATCTTTCTCTTTACCTGATCCCTCCAGAATTTAAAAACTCTCAGTGACTAGTTTTATATTTCATGACAATATGTTTATTTGCAGAAGTTCAATAAGAATCTGCTTTCTTTGTAAGAAGACTAATTAAAAACACTGGTTATATTACCAAAGCTTTGACTAGAACGTCATACCCGAGAGACACGTGTGTAAACTCAGATATGAACAGACAGCTTTAAGGAACTAAGATTGACTTCATAAAGCCAACAAAGCCCCTTAGAAGAACTGGCCTAGTACCTTGCTTACAGAGTTCCCAGCAGCCTTACCAGGTGAGTAAAGGTCACTTTCTGGCAAGTGCAAGAACCTCAGGAATGTCTTGGAAACCTCAAGAAGAGAGGAATTCACCCAAATGTACAGGTACTGCAGGCACAACCTGATGGCAAGTCTGGCTTGGTTTCCTGGCCTTAAGAAGCCTTTAAAAGTCCAATATGAAATTCCTTATAAAAAGTTCCAGCAAAGCATATTTAAAAGAGCCTATGTAATCAATTACTCTTCTTGCTGCACTTATGCAAATAATCAAGTCAACTGTTAATTATTTTCTTAATCTGGCTACTTCTAATAAAAATAAGGGTGATTTTAGAGAAAAGTATTGTTTCAATAATGCAGTCTTATCTATACTAAATCCTAATACTAGTCATTGAGATGTAAACTCGATCCAGAATTCCAGTCCCCCATAATGGCCTGGCTAATGCCCCTACTGGGCCCCTTATTAAAAGTTTGTAGTTTACTCTTAGCTGCCCCTTGTGTCCTCAGGTTCCTCCAATAGTGGCTAACCCAGATGACCCGGGTCACCACCAACCAGATGTTACTTCACCGTTATGCACCTCTTCCCACTGAACCCCCTCCTTCAGCCTAATACCAGCCTCAAACCCCCACAACGCCTGTTGTCAGCCACAAGTAGCCAGATCGAGTTGTCGCCCATTATGACCAAAAGGCTGGAATGTTAGGCTGGAGAAAGGAAAAACAAAGACATGCAAACAGAACAGAGAGATACCATAAAAGAAGAATAGATGAGACCCCAAGGTCCCCGCATTATATGGAAAGGGGACAGCTCTTCCTGAATTCCATCCTTCTGATGTGCCAACTAAGACCCGGATGTCAGCCTCCTCCCTCTTGGAAGGAAAAAAGTTTCTAGTTGTCTATTATGTCACCTTTAGCCAATCATACTGCTCCACACCCCCTAGGATAGCTTGCCCACTCCTCCCCCTCCTAACCCCTTATAAGCCCCCACCTCCCTGACTGAGTGTGACTTCCCCGGCCTGTGATAGCCAGACCACAGAACATCACCCGGGAGTTGCATTCAAATAAACTACCTGGCCCTTTGTTGCCTCTCTTCACCTGCTTATTTCGGTTGGAATTTATTGGAATTTATCTTACACCTATAGCCAGGAATCTCACCTGATCCTGGTCCACTTGCTTACTACACACATGTGGGCAATACATTATTATTGACTCTATATAAAGAGTTCCACCCAGTGCTCTGGGCTGTGCAGCTGCAGGAGAGCAGAGGCTGGAGTGATAGCAGCACTGAGGACAGAGACTGAGAGAGCTGCAGGGGCAGAAAGGCCCAGAGACAGAGACCAGCTTTCTGCATGCAGACTTGCTCAGAGGTGGACAGGATTCTAGTGCTTGACCTATCACCAGTAGAATAAAGTTGGGTATAAACCCTTTCACCCCAAGAACATTCCATTGTCATTTTTTGGTCTAACCAAATCAAGAGTGAACTTGCCTGGGGCTGAAACCCACTGGCAAGACAGTACTGTATTACTTAGTGCTGCTCAGTGACTGCCTATAAACTGACTTTTAATATCCTTGAAAATATCAATCAACACACTGCCTCCTTCAATGAAAATCTTTTGTCCTAGAAAATAATGTAACAATTTCTTTAATCTCAATATCTTCATATGTTATATATAGATAAAAATCAGGATTTATAAGAGGTAGGTTTCTTTAAGGCTTTAATGAAACTAGAACAAATGCTTTGAAAACAGAAAGATATTATCAAATACATGCCCAGTTTTATGGGGATGCTAGGCTCTAGGTCATATGTTAATACATCAAGTACCATATAACTTTTTCAAATCATAGGTAATCGCAATACAGCAATGTGTTTAATAAATAATTTCAGAAGAAAAAAGCAGAATTCCAAGTAATAGTTTTATGTCAGTATAACTGGATATGCAGATGGGTGATCTACATCAAATGTGCTTTCAGGACTCTGACCATGTGTGTGGTACACAGAGCTAATATGGATGTGTCCTTCTGTGGGTAAAATTGAAACATTTCCAGAATATCTCGCCTGGCTTTAGTATATCTGCGTATCAATAGGCGTTCAGAGGTGGAAAGAAGTATGGCTTTAGTACATTTGCATCTTTCCTCAGGGGTGGAGAAGTTCATTATCACTGGGTGATTACCCGGGTAACAGAGGGCTTATCTGTACCTGAGAGGTGAGTGGGGGTGGGGGGAGAGGGGGTTGGTGTGGTTGCTGCTGGAGCAGAGAAGAAAGATGGACTGGGACTGCAGTTTGTGAGAAATAAATGGGTTTTAAACTTTAATTCTCCCTTTGACTGATTTTGGTTTTTAGAGGTATTTTGCCCCGGGATTTCCTCTCCCCAGACTTACACCTTCACACTACAAGCACATGGAAATTCTGTATAAAATACAACTAATAAACTACATGTAATTACATAGGTGAGCTCCAAAAGACAAATATGCCCAAATACCAAAATCAAAGAAATTCAATGCCAGAGCCTCAGCAATCCACAGGAGTTTCTGTCTCAGACTTAGGGGTAATGGGCCTATACAAGGAAAAAGACTAACATCATACACAACATACTGCCCGAGTAAAGCCAGCAACTTATATAACACTCTTGCAAGTAAAAAATAAGAACTATACAAAGCTTTCTCACTGACCCAAAGAAAAAAGAGGTTTTCTGAGCATCCCAGTCCTTGAGTTTAAAAAAAATAAATTACCAATTGAAAGGAAAGGAGCGACACATAGCAGCAATTAACCGGAGAGTTCTGCTTTATTAGGGAAAGGTGCTAGGTTATATAGGAAGGGGCATGAATTGATTGAGGTGTCACTTCTACGGAGCTGGTGGCTGTTGGCTAGGTGCTGGGATTGGGAGGGGAGCGAGAGGTGATTGGGCTTCAAGTGGCACCGGCGGAAACCAAGGACCCCGAAGAGAAGCCGGAAGTTTGCCATCTTACTAGTAGTAGTCCTTCAGAGGACTCTTCATATTTTTTAATGCAAATGATCTTAGAGCTTTTAATAGAATTTGCATAGCAGCTTATATCTACTATTAAAGAGTAAAACATTCTTGAAGCTTTCAGAGAAGACCTGTAGACTTAAGCACTTTCTCTGCTTTTTTTGTATCTGGTCTTGGACACTTATGCTAAGTTCAAAAAAAAGTGCTTTTACCTCTAGTTAACTCTGATATTTTCCAGAGGGCCCCTGGAACATGTCAGAAGAATTTTTTCTCATTAGAGAAAGTATTTGACTAATTTGGCTTATTTATCTGATATATATATATTTATTTACCAGGAAAGCACTGTCAAAGAGAATGATGCTAAACTTTGTTACTAAATGTTTTGTATTACAGAAATATCAGAATTTCCTTATGTCAACTGTCTTACAGTAAGCTCTCATCAGATCTTTAACCATTGTCATTTGTAAGTCTTTTGTCATTTATAGTATTATCCCTAAACTGGTAAAGAACTAGATTTCAGCAGAACAGGTATTAGTTACATAAAATTACATAAACTAAAGAAAATGATTTTGTGTCTTTTTGTTTCAAATGTTGCTGATAAAGTGTTTTAACCTTGTTCTCTTAAACTGACAACAGTTTAGTAAATGACTATCTTTATGAGCAGAATTGAAACTTCCTTCTCTCTACTTGATCCCTCCAGAGTTTAAAAACTTTCAGTAACTGTTTTTGTATTCCATGGCAGTATGTTTATTTGCATGAGTTCAATAAGAATCTGCTTTCCTTGTGAGAAGACTACTTAAGAACACTGGTTATACTGCCAGGGCTTTGACTGGAATGTCATACCTGAGAGACATGTGCATGGACTCAGATGTGAACAACTTTAAGGAACTAAGATTGACTTTATAAAGCCAACAAAGCCCCTTGGAAGAACTGGCCTGGTACCTTGCTTACAGAGTTCCCAGCAGCCTTACCAGGTGAGTAAAGAAGGTCACTTCCTGGCAGGTTCAGAGACCTCGAGAAGAGAAGAATTCATCCAAATCTACAGGTACTGCAGGCAAAGCCTGATGGCAAGTCTAGCTTGGCTGTCTGGCCTCAAGAGGCCTTTAAAAGTTCAATCTGAAATTCCTTACAAAAAGTTCCAGCAAAGCATATTTAAAAGAGCCTGTGTAATCAATTGCTCTTCTTGCTGCACTTGTGCAAATGATCAAGCCAGCTGTTAAGTATTTTCTTAACCTGGTTACTTCTAATAAAAATGAGGGTGATTTTAGAGAAAAGTATTGTTTCAATAACTGCAGCCTCCAGAATAGAAAATCCAACTCCAGATGTTGCTACATAACCTAATAACACAATTTGTTTTATCTTGCCTAGAAGCCACAAAACTGCAAATAGTAATAGAAGCGCCAGCCTTCTGAAGCCCTCTCAACTGACCAGTAATAGAGACCTAGCTGCACCCTTTACTGCACCCCCTTCTCAGCACGAAGCAGCCAGAGCGGTCATCGCCCCTTTTCCCTAGCAGCAGCTAGAGTCCCTATCTGTAGAAGACAAAGACCGAGACTCACTTTATCCTCTGCAAGTAGGCAAAGAACCTGCATTGAGAGAGTTCCTAAAACTTACACCTCCCTCTACAACAAGACAGAAGTAATCAGCACCACCCCAGCTTATTCTAACAAGTAGTAGGCCCGCCAAACCGGAGTCACTCCATGTGTTACCTTTATCAAAGAACGCATTAGCACCGTGCAAATCATAGTGTTGAGACAGAACTATCAGAGTGTTAACCAAACAGATGACCCCTAATTTCATGATTGAAATAGATACAAGAAGAAGAGGGGAATGTAAGAATAGAAACAGGTTAGCATAAGCATAGCCATCTTAAAGGCCTAGAAGCCATTTTCTGAGTATGTGACTTAGAAAGAAAAACTGGAACTGGGTAAGGCCTTGGAAAACAAGTTAATCATGAGCACCGGGTGGTGGGCAGCTGTGACCCTTGGTCAGCTAACCTTGGTCAGTAAATCTTACATACCAAGCTTATCGTGCAGAACCTCCCTAACCATTGAGGAGTAGTCTTACCCTGCCCTTGCTTAACCCCAGGATATATGTCTTGCAAGAATAATGTATAGTTATAGAAAATTGCTATGAGTTAAGTGCTTTGAAATTGCTATATAAACCCTTGGCTCTGAGTGCTCGGGGTCCTTGTTGAGACCCGCTGCGTCGGGCTGACTTGGACCCCAACTAGTTGGCTGAATAAAGACTTTGCTTGAATTTACATCTCTATGCCTGTGTAGTTTGTTTTCTGGGGAAGCCTCGGAAGCCTGGACCCTAACACCAATGAGATATGAAAGTTCTAAATTTATACAAGGTGAGGGATCTAAAATTTTTCTCCATACATAATTTAAGAACCCCAGACAAATAGTTAATATAAAAAGTAATCCAAGACCACTAAACTCCACAGGAATCTAGTAAGCACACATGAAAATCTCTGTCCTTAGGGACTCTTTCACAGCTCATGGATTACAGGAAACTGTCTAAAGATGAATTAGCAAAACTGGATGTCACAGACCACATGAGGATATGAATCACTTCAAAGGTTAATCAGTGAACACCAAAACTGACACTTCAAGAAGTAAGAGCAATAGATGAATCTAACAGACTTGAAAATAATAATTTTTTAAATATATAGAAAACATATTGAAGAAATAAGATATGATAGAAAAAGGATAGTTTTTTTAAAGTAACCAAATAAGAATTTTATAAAGTAAAACTATCATTAGTGGAATGAAAAACACTCAGTGGGTTAAATAGCTCTGATTAGAGCAACTTGAAAGAGAACTGCAGAAATGGAGAACAAATCTGAAGAAATTTAAAAGAGTGAACAAGAAACAGAGGAAGAGAAGAAAAAGTAAGAATAAATGACTGAATTGGTGGTTGATAGATATGAAGCAAACAAAGAAAAGCTTCAACATATGGCAATCTAATAAGATTTAAGAAGGAAAGAAGAGAGAGTTTGAGGAACAGATAATAGATAACTAAGAACTTTCCAAAACTGAAAGACTGAAATGTCTTGAACAAGATAAATAAAAACAAATCATCCAAAAAATGAAATCTTAGGGATAAATCTAACAAAATATGAATAAGATGTATGTGAGAAAACTACAAAACTCTGATGCATGAAATCAAAGAACTAAACAAATAGAGAGATATTCCATGTTCATTGATAAGAAGATTCAATATTGTCAAGATATCTGTTCTTCCCAATTTCATCTATAGACTCAAGACAATCCCAATAAAAATCCCAGCATGTTCCTTTGTGGATAATAACTATTGACAAACTGATTCTAAAGTTATATGGGGAGGCAAAAGACCCAAATAACTAACACAATATTGAAGGAGAGGAACAAAGTTGGAGGACTGATACTACCCAACTTCAAGACCTACTATAAAGTTACAGTATTCAAGACAGAGTGACATTGGTGATAAGACACACAAATAGATCAATGGAGCAAAATTGAGAACCCAGAAATAGACCCCCATAAGTAGTCAACATATCTTTGACAATGAAACAAAGGCAACACAATAGACCAATAATAGCCTATTCAATAAACGGTACTGGAGCAACTGTACATCCATGTGCAAAAAAAAAAATTGAATCTAGACCCCTCCAAAAACTAACTCAAAATAAATCATAGACCTAAACATAAAATGCAAAGCAATAAAATCCTAGAAGATAACAAAGGAGAAAACCTAGATGATCATGGTTAGAGTGATACCATTTTCGATACAACATCTTTTGAAAGAACTGATTATCCGAACTTCATTAATATTAAAAACAACTCCTTCTGTGAAAAACATGTCAAGAGAACTAAAAGATAAGATACTTATTAGGAGAAATTGTTTGCAAGAAACACATCTTATAAAGGACTGTTACCTAAAATATACACAGAATTCTTAAAACCCAACAATAAGAAACAAACTCCCTTATTTAAATACACCAAAAACTTTGACACCTCACCCAAAAAGATATTCAGATAGAAAATAAGCATACAAAAAAGATGTTCTGCACCATATGTTATCAGGGAAATGCAAATTAAAACAAGATAGCACTACATACCTATTAAGATGGCTAAAATCTGGAACACTAACAACATCAAATATTAGCAAAGAGGTGGAGCAAGAAGAACTCTCATACATTGTTGGTGGGACTGCAAAATGGTACAGCCACTCTGGAAGAGAGTTTTGCAGTTTCTTAGAAAACTAAACAATCCTATCATATGTTCCAGCAATTGTGCCTCTTGGTATTTACTCCAATGAGTTGAAAGCCTAAGTCCACATAAAAATGTCTATAGCAGCCTTATTCATAATTCCCAAAACTTGGGTGCAACCAAGTTGTCCTTCAGTAGGTGAATGAATAAACAAACTGTGGTACATCCAGACAATGGGATATTATTCAGTGCTAAAAGGAAATGAGTATCAAGCCATAAAAAGGCATAGAGGTACCTCAAGACAAATGCTGGGCATAAAAGCCACAGGGCATAAATCTGCAAAGAAGTAAAAAGCTAACCTTTTCAAACAATATTGCTTCTCTCTCACTTACCAACTTTACATTTCCCTGTATGGCCCCGGAAGATGACTGGTTAGCCAGAGACGGGTAAGATTCCTCAAGGGAGGAACAACCTAAGACAGGCACAGTCGCAGGGGGGCCATCAGGTGAGAAATTGGGGATCAACAGAGGTGAGGCTTAGAACCCCACCCCCCCTATTTTGAGAGAAATCTGCTGCATCCGTGGATGTTTTGTTGCCCTTGTCTAGCTTGGATTAATACTTAGTCCATAGGCACACACCTGATCATCTACATTTGCCCTCTTACAGCACTAAATTATGTTTTCTACCTTTATCTTGCATCTACCTACCACCTCAGCATTTTATTAAAAATAATAATAATAATAATAACAATAAGGGAGAAATGTGGGATTCACATATAAATCAAGTATAAAAATCAAACAAATATTCATATTTGACCTGATTGTTTATAGTTCATAATGCATGATCAAAACCGAAAGTTTCTGTGATGACTGTCCTTGCACTGTTCACCCTGTAAGAACTTGTTCATTATGCTTCAGAAGATTGGAGAACTAGGCTTGGGGTTGATTAATGATTGTGCATTGAGTCCCCTATACAGAATTTTATTGTTGTTTACAACCATTTGATCAATAAATATGAGAGATGCCTTCTCAAAAAAAAAAAGGCATGGAGGAACTGTAAATGCATAAAAAAAAGAAATAAATCTGAAAAGGCTACATACTGTATGATTCCAACTATACGACATTCTGGAAAAGGCAAAACTATGGAGACATTAAAAAGATCAGTGGTTGCTGGGGTGGGACAGGGATGAATAGGCAGGACCCAGAGAATTCTGGGGGCAGTTAAAATGTTTTGTATGATATGGCAGATACAGCATTATAAAATTGTCTCAACCTACAGAATGTACAACATTCAGAGTGACCCATAATGTAAACTATGGACTTTGGGTGATTATGATGTATCAGTGCAGGTTCATCCTTGGTAACAAATGCACTATTCCAGCAATTAATGTTGATAATGGGAGAAGCTATGCATGTGTCAGGGCAAGGGATATATTGGAAATCTCTGCACCTTCCTTTCAGTTTTCTTATGAATCTTTAACTACTCTTCTAAAGTCTTTGAAAAAAATCCACACCTATTCATATAGCGGTTAAATTGAAAATAAAAGACAAGGTACACAAAATTAACCAAAGAACAAAGAAAATTTATATACAGATAAATTATAAATTACATTTCCTTCAATGATAGATGCCAAAGGACTAAAAAATGATACAGTAAAATGTTAAGGGGATTTCCATTTCTGGACAAGGTGAACTAAATGTTAAAAAAAAAAACTCAAAAATATAAAAGAACTCCAAGAAGTCTACTCTCTGTGGCTCAGGGTTTCTCAACCTTGGCACTATTGATATTTATGGCCAGATAATTATTTGTTGGGGCACAGAGGGGTCTCCTTCTCTGTACTTTAGCATATTTAGCAGTATCCCTGGCCTCCACTCACTAGATGACAGTAACAACCTCCCAGTAGTGACAGTAAAAAATGTTTTCAGGTATTGTCAAATGTCTCCTCTAGGGTAAATGATCCCCTGCTGAGAACTGCTCTCTGTAGCCAAAGGACTTGAAAGAGAGTATCTCTAGAGGACATGACGTATTTAAAATATGCTTAGTCCACTCCAGGCAAACACCATGACAGGCCCACAACCCTCTGCCTCCCCACCAGGCAGTGTGGAGACCAAGGGACATGTCCCTAGCTGGACATCCCTACTTTGCACTAAGATAACACCAGGAAATAGGCAGTGATTCTCCCTCTCTTCATTGGCACAGTGACCACAGATGCCATACAGACTATAAAGAGAAGTACTATCAACCACCATGTAATGTACAAGTGAAGGACAGTAAAGAGATAGCACCCTACCTCATTTCAACTGGAGGGTGGGATGGGGGCAGATTACAGAGAAAGGGAACTGGATTAAGGCATCGTGTAAATCTGTGTTTGAAGTCCTGAGTACACCCCTAAGTGACCCATGCATAAAACAAATCTGAATCAACACAGGAAAGTTTTGAGACTAAACTACAGTGCGAAACACCATGCAGATTTCAAATTAGCCTGTGGATAATCAGGGAGAATAGCACTACAAAGATTTTGGAAATTAAACTGACATTCAAACCACAACCCACAAAAGTGGATAAGGACCTGAGTTTTGAACCTGAGCAAGTTGATTGCCTCCAAAACTAGATTTAAATAGGAACCACAGTCTCATTATGTAATACTCTAAATGTCTAGTATACAATCTAAAATTATTCATAATACCAAGAACAGGAAAATCTTAACTCAAATAAGGATAAGATAATTAACAGACACCAACAGCAACATCAGGCAAATATTGGGGTTATATGACCAGAATTTTAAATCAGTTATCATTAAAATGCTCTAATAAGAAATAATAAACCCTCTTGAAACAAACTGAAAGATCAAAACTCCCAAATCTATTGAAGATATAAAGAACAAAATGGAAGTATTAGAACTGGAAAATACAATATCAGAACTTTTTTTTTTAACTCATCAACTGGACTCAATAGCATAATGGAGATGACAGAGAAAAGAATCATTGACTTTGAAGTCCAATCTGAAGAATAAAGAAAAGGTTGGGGAGAGAAAATGAACAGAGACTGGGAGGGACAATAATAAAAAGCTAATATTTATGTCATCAGAATCCCAGAGAGAGAGGAAAAAGAATGCAGGACTGAAAAACTATCTGTAAAAATAATGGCTGAAAACATCCCAAATTTGGGGAAAGTCATACATCTAGAGATTCAAGAAACTGCTCAAACCCCAAAAATTTATACCAAGACATACCGCTATTACATTTCTGAAAACTAAAGACAATAAAAAAATCTTAAAAAAAAACACAGGGAGATATGATGCATTATGCAATAGTGAAATAACAGTTCAAATGACAATGGATTTCTCACCTGAAATTGTGAAGGCCAGAAGGAAGTAGCACATTTTTTTCAAATGCTAAAATAAAAGAACTGTCAAATCAGAAGTATGTATCTTTTAGGAATAAAAGAGAAATCAGGACATTTTCAGAAGAAAGAACACTAAGAAAACTGTTGCCAACAGCCTTAGTCTAAAATAATTGCTAAAGGAAGTTCTCCCCAGAGAAAAGAAGTTTTACTGGGGGAAATTTGAATCACCAGGACTGAAGAGCAACAAAGATGGTAACTATCTGGGTAAACAAAAAGACAATTCTCCTTTTGAGTTCTTTAAAATGTTTGACTTTTGAAAGCAAAAACTGTAACATTGTGTGGTGAGGTTTGCAGTGTATGTGTACTAGTTTTCTAGGGCTGCCATAACAAAGTATCACACACTGGGTGGTCTAAACAAAAGAAATTTATGTTCTCACAATTCTGGAGTCTAGAAGTCAAGATTAAGCAGGCCTTGATCCTTGGACTATCTGAGCTCTCTCACCTTACCTAATAGACAGCCACCTTCTCCTTGGGCCTCTGTATGGTCTTCCCTCTGTGTCTCTCTGCATCTAAATTCCTTCTTCTTATAAGGATACCAGTCATATTGGAATAGGACCCGTCCTTATGACCCCATTTAAATTTAATTCTCCTCTAAAGGCCCTATTTCCAAATGTAGTCACATTCTGAGGTACTGGAAATTATAATTTCAACCTATGTATTGGGGTGGATCTTATTTAATTCTTCTCCTTCTCAGAGTGAAAGAAGACAAAGCCTCCAGGAAGTTAAACAATTCACCCAGGGTTACCCAGCCAGTGAGTAGCAAGGCCAGAGCTCAGAATTTGGGTACTCCTGAAACTAAGCCTGCACTTAGTTGCATCCACCATCCCACACTGTGATTTTATCAATATTTTGAAATTTCCATTAAGCTAAGTCAATTGCAAATCTAATTTTGATTGGTAATAGATTATGATTAAAGTAGTATGTAAATATGCTAGTATATAAGCCAGGGGAATTCTCATGTAGGGTAGATAAAATCATTTTATGTCTCTTTACCTTCACTCCATTTTAAGTCAAACTATAAAATGTGACATTGCATTTCTAAAATTAGAACTCTCAAGAATATTAAACTCTGACAATAAGAAAATTTATTTTAAAGGGATGGTGTCTATGAGTCAATTGAACTGTCTAAAATCAGATGTGCATAATCCCTAAAGGTAAGGATGATATTTGGAATATGTGCTTCAGATAACCCCTTAATCAATTACAAAGAGCTGTCAGTGAGTTTAACCATCATTATAACATACAGATAGTCCTTGTTAAATGGCTTAATGGGCATCTTTTCAACAATTCACAATGCTAAATAAAGTAGTTAATAGCTGAATGATACCCTGAAAGAATAAATGTCACCAAAATCTATCATACACAGGAGGAAGTTTATTCCTCCCAAGAGACCTGGCCCATTTCTATTACAAGACATTAGAAAGTCAGCAGAGTCAAGAAAATGCTTCATTGGGCTTACCAAATCAAAGATGCCATGCTGAAATTAAGATATAATTCTAGTCATTCATACTTTCAGAATGTTTCATTGGGATAACATTGAATGAGTAAATCAACCGAGAATACTGTCTCCATATCCATTTTAATGTTTTCCTCAAGAAGGTAATTGTTGGTTTAAAAACAGGAGGTGGAAAGAAGTTCAACTGTCACTATTTGCAGATGACATGATATGGTACATAAAAAACCCTAGACTCCACTCCAAAACTACTAGAACTGATATTGGAATACAGCAAAGTTGCAGGATACAAAATTAACATAGAGAAATCTGTGGCTTTCCTATACACTAACAATGAACTAATAGGAAGAGAAATCAGGAAAACAATTCCATTCACAATTGCATCAAAAAGAATAAAATACCTAGAAATAAACCTAACCAAGGAAGTGAAAGACCAATACCCTGAAAACTATAAGACACTCTTAAGAAAAATTAAAGAGGACACTAACAAATGGAAACTCATCCCATGCTCTTGGCTAGGAAGAATAAATATCATCAAAATGGCCATCTTGCCTAAAGCAATATACAGATTTGATGCAATCCCTATCAAATTACCAACAGCATTCTTCAATGAACTGGAAAAAATAGTTCAAAAATTCATATGGAAACACCAAAGACCCCGAATAGCCAAAGCAATCCTGAGAAGGAAGAATAAAGTGGGGGGGATCTCGCTCCCCAACTTCAAGCTCTACCAAAGCCACAGTAATCAAGACAATTTGGCACTGGCACAAAAACAGAGGCCACAGACCAGTGGAACAGAATAGAAACTCCAGACATTAACCCAAACATATATGGTCAATTAATATTCGATAAAGGAGCCATGGACGTACAATGGGGAAATGACAGTCTCTTCAACAGATGGTGCTGGCAAAACTGGACAGCTTCATGTAAGCGAATGAAACTGGATCACTGTCTAACCCCATACACAAAAGTAAATTAGAAATGCATCAAAGACCTGAATGTAAGTCATGAAACCATAAAACTCTTAGAAAAAAACATAGGCAAAAATCTCAGACATAAACAGGAGCGACTTCTTCATGAACATATCTCCCCAGGCAAGGGAAACAAAAGCAAAAATGAACACGTGAAACTATATCAAGCTGAAAAGTTTCTGTACAGGAAAGGACACCATAAATAGAAGAAAAAGGTACCCTACAGTATGGGAGAATATATTCATAAATGACAGATACAATAAAGGGTTGACATCCAAAATATATAAAGAGCTCATGCACCTCAACAAACAAAAAGCAAATAATCCAATTTAAAAATGGGCAAGGAGCTGAAAAGACACTTCTCCAAAGAAGAAATTCAGATGGCCAACAGACACATGAAAAGATGCTCCACATCACTAGTCATCAGAGAAATGCAAATTAAAACCATAATGAAATATCACCTCACACCAGTAAGGATCGCCACCACCCAAAAGACAAACAACAACAAATGTTGGCGAGGTTGTGGAGAAAGGGGAACCCTCCTACACTGCTGGTGGGGATGTAAATTAGTTCAACCATTGTGGAAAACAGTATGGAGGTTCCTCAAAAAGCTCAAAATAGACGTACCATTTGACCCAGGAATTCCACTTCTAGGAATTTACCCTAAGAATGCAGCAGCCCAGTTTGAAAAGGACAGATGCACCTCTATGTTTATCACAGCACTATTTACAATAGCCTAGAAATGGAAGCAACCTAAGTGTCCATCAGGAGATGAATCTATAAAGAAGATATGGTACATATACACAATGGAATATTATTCAGCCATAAGAAGAAAACAAATCCTACCATTTACAACAACATGGATGGAGCTAGAGGGTATTATGCTCAGTGAAATAAGCCAGGTGGAGAAAGACAAGTATCAAATGATTTCACTCATATGTGGAGTATAAGAACAAAGAAAAACTGAAGGAACAAAACAGCAGCAGAATCACAGAACCCAAGAATGAACTAACAGTTACCAAAGAGAAAGGGACTGGAAAGGATGTGTGGGAAGGGAGGGATAAGGGTGGGGGAAAAAGAAAGGGGGCATTACAATTAGCATGTGTAATGTGGTGAGGGGGGGCACAGGGAGGGCTGTACAACACAGTGAAGACAAGAAGTGATTCTACAGCATCTTACTATGCTGATGGACAGTGACTGTAATGGGAGGTGTGGGGGGACTTGGTGAAGGGGGAAGCCTAGTAAACATAATGTTCTTTATGTAATTGTAGATTAATTAACAAAATAAAAAAATAATAATAATAAAATAAAAAACAGGAGAAGGAGGTTGGAAAACAAAACAAGAGTGAGCAGTTTCTCAGACCCTTTATTCTATACCATTTATAATCACCCAGCCTTAGTCACCTTTAGTCACCTTTTCAAACTTATAACAAGTGTGCAACCCATGTATGTCAAATAGGTGTGCTTCTTTGAGCTCTGGGTGATATTGTATAACAGTAACAGTATCTAAATGTTATCACCTCAGATTTCAGGAATGTTTCTTCTGTTAAGTACAATAGTAGCAGTGGGGTTATGGGAGGAAAAAAGGTGCACGGAGGCACATTGAAGCATCAATACTTAAAATAAGATGATGTCTAAGATTTGCTTTCAAAATACCTCCCCCAACGGAGTGGGGGACAGAGAGATGCAGTAAGATGGGGAAAAGGTTGTCAAGCTGAGTTACCTAAGGAATGGGAGTTTATTATATTCTTCTTTCTTCTTTTCTACATATATGAAACTTTCTGTACTAAACAGTTTTGTTAACATCATCATCTCAAACCAAAATTAGGAATTCAAAATTAGGAGTCTTTAAAAAGTAAACTAGTAGTATTAGAGCACAATGCCTAGAACTACAGATTGACATCCCAGCACTATCATTTATAAGTTTTTCATTATCAAATTTATGGAAGAGTTGCAAGAATTGTGCAAAGAACTCCTAGATTCATCAAAGTTAAAAAGCTAACATTTTTTTTCTTTCTTGTATCACACACATATACATATAAATACACACAAATATACATACATTTTTCTCCTAAACGTTCGAGATTTAGTTGCAGACATCATATCATTTTACTCTTAAATACTTCAGTTTCCTGTATTTCCCTTCCTAACTGCAACAAAAATATTTATTTAGGGAATTTAGATTTGATACAAGGATATTATCCAATATACAGTCACTATTCAAATTTTACCAATTATTACAATAATATCCTTTGTGGTATTTTCCCCTAATTTAGTCTATGATCTAAAATCATCCACTGCATTAACTTGTCTCTTTAATCTCCTTCAATATGGAACAGTGCCTCACCCATCTCTCATGAGACTGACTTTTGCGGAATGCCTCTTGATGTGGAATTGTCTGATGTTTCCTTGATTAGAACCAAGTTATGTATTTTTGTCACAATAAGTAGCATTGTATCCTCAGAATTTTATATTGGGAAGCAAAGGACATCAGTTTGTCACATTACTAGGGATGTTCAGTGTGATTATTTAAGGTAGTGTACCTCATGTTCCTCTACTTGTAAAACTACCATTTTCCCCTTTGCAATTAGTAAGTAATCTTGCCCACTCTTACCATTTTTATTCAACATAGTACTAGAAGTCCTAGTGACAGCAATCAGACAAGAAATAAAAGACATTCAAATTGATGAGGGAGAAGTAAAATTGTCACTATTTGCAGAAGACATGTTACTATTATAGAAAACTTAAAGATCCCACTAAAACACTAGATCTAATAAATAAATTCAGTAAAGTTGAAAGACACAAATTTAATATACAAAAATCTGTTGCATTTCTATATACTAATAATGAACCAACAGAAAGAGAAATTAAGAGGGCAATCCTATTGACAACTGCATCAAAAAGGACAAAATACTTGGAATAAATTTAACCAAGGAGCTGAAAAGTCTGTGATCTGAAAATTTATAAAACACTGATGAAAGAAATTGAAGACGACACAAATAAATGAAAATATATACCATGCCCATGGATTCGAATAATTAATATTGTTGAAATGTCCATACTCCCCAAAGCAGTCTACAGATTTAATGCAATCCCCACCAAATACTAGTAGCATTTTTCACAGAACTAGAATAAATAATCCTAAAACGTATATGGAACCACAAAAGACCTCAAATAGTCAAAGCAATCTTGAGGAAGAATAAAGCTGGCAGTATCAAATTCCCAGACTCCAAACTATACTGTGAAGATATAGTAATCAAAACAGTATGGCACTGGTACAAAAATACAATCACATATAATGGAACAGAACAGAGAGCCCAGGCATAAACCCACTCTTATATGGTTAATTAATCTACAATAAAGGAGATGAGAATATACAAGAGTGAAAAGACAGTATCTTCAATAATGATATTTGGAAAACTGGACAGCTACATACAAAGAATGAAACTAGACCACTTTTTCATACCATACACAAAAATAAACTCAAAATGGACTAAGGTCCTAAATGTCAGACCTGAAACCACAAAACTTCTAAAAGAAAACACAGGCAGCAAACTCTTGAAGATTAGTCTTAGTATTATTTTTTGAATCTGTCTCCTTAGGCAAGGGCAATGAAAGCAAAAATAAACAGTTGGGACTACATCAAACTAAAAAGCTTTTGCATAGCAATGAAACCAAATCAAAAAAGGTAGCTTACTGTATAGGAGAAGATATTTGCAAATGATCTATCTGATAAGAGGTTAATACCCAAAATGTATAAATAATTCATACAACTCAACACCAACAATAATAATAATAACCTGATTTAAAAATGGGCAGAGGACCTAAATAGACATTTTTCCAAAGAGGACATACAGATGGCCAACAGACACACAAAAAGATGCTCAACATCACTAATCATCAGGGAAATGCAAATCAAAAGTACAATGAGATATTACCTCACACCTGTAAGAATGATGTGTATCAAAAAGGCAAGAAATAACAACTCTTGGCAAGGATGTAGAGAAAAGGGAACCCTTGTGCACTGTTAGAAGAAATGTAAATTAATGCAGCCACTATGGAAAACAGTATGGAAGGGTTTAAAAATTAAAAATGGAAATACCATAAGATCCAGCAATTCCAACTCTGAGTATTTGTCCAAAGAAAATAAAAAAAACTATTTCAAAAAGATATATGCACTGCTATTTCCATTGCAGCATTATTTACAATAGCTGAGATATGGAAGAAACCTAAACATTCATCAAGAGATGAATGGATCAAGAAAATGTGGCTATATGTAATAGAATATAACTCAGCCACAAAAAAAAACTGAAATCTTGCCATTTGTGACAACATGGATGGACCTAGAGAGTACTATGCTAAGTGAAATAAGTCAGAGAAAGACAAGTGATTTCATGCATATGTGAAATCTGAAAAACAAATGAACATACAAAACAAAACAGAAATAGAATCATAAATACAGAGAACAAACTAGTGGTTGCTAGAGGGGTGAGGAGTGGAGGATGGGCAAAATAGGCGAAGGGGAAAGGTACAAATTTCAGTTATAAAATAAGTAAGTCAATGGCAGAAAGATGACAGCTTGAGAGGTGAGACAGGACCTCCTCCTAAAACCACATATAATACCAAAATATAATTAATACAACTAATCCTGAAAAAGCAACAGGAAAGAAGGCTACACCAGACTGCATAAACCTGGAGGAAAGAACAGACCACATGGGACAGCATAATGTACCAAAGCTGTGACCCAGCAGGATTCAAGCCCTTCCCCTACCCCAGCTCACTGGTGGGAGGAAGAGAAACAGAGGGGGTAGGGAGTGGAGACCTGGGACTGTTGAACACCTAGCCCTGGAGATCTGCTCTGGGAGCACGGACCTACATTGCATGGTGCTCTGGCGATTAGTGGGGTTGAAAGCTAAGATGGGCAGAATACCTGGAGAGACTGAGATTCCAGCTGCTTGTGGAAAACAGGGATTCATATCCAGCTGAACTGGGTGGACAGTCTGAGAGACTTCCTAAAAGTGAGAAGGCGGCTAAAGGGACAAGGATTGCACAGAGCTTACTACTCAGGAGAAACGACAGGTACACAAATTGTTCAGGTGCACTCTGCCCAGCAGGTTGGGAGCTTTCATGATCTTCAGGTGCTTCATCCGACTGGCTAGCTACACAGCTCCAAGGGCCCCCACCATGGTACACAGCCTGCTGTGTCTTCCTCCCAGCCAGCCCGCACCTGGCTTGGAAACTGGCAAACACTGCCCTGGTGTCAGGCCAGCCAGAGGGAAGCACCACCTACAGGAGCTTCAAATGCAAAGCACAGAGGCTTACACATGTGTGTTCAGCCCACTGGTTCTGGTAGTGGAGATGGGCATAGCAGCCAGGAAGCAGGAAGCAGCTCTTTCCTCCCCCCAGGCAACAGCATGACTCCCGTGAAACCCCTGACATCACTCCAGGGGCTGAGCAGCTCCACAGAGTAGAGCATCTGGACAGTACAGGGTGCTACATACAAATATGAAACATCAAAGAAACCTGGCTCAAATCAAAATCTCAACACCAGTAAATGAAGCAAGTGAGACTGTACTAATAAATATTCCTGAAAGAGATTTCAAAATAAAAATTATAAACATGCTCCTGGAGGTACAGAAAACATTCAAGGAACAAATTAAGGATGGAGATCCAATCATTGAGGAACACAATGAAGGGTATTAAAAGCAGCTTAGATGTGGTAGAGGAGATGATTAATGAAATAGAAATTAGAGAAGAGGAATACAAAGAAGATGAAGCACAGAGAGAAAAAAGGATCTCTAGGAAGGAAAGAATACTGAGAGAATTGTGTGACAAATCCAAAAGGAACAATATTCATATTATAGTGGTACCAGAAGAAGAAAAGAGAGAAAAAGGGATAGAAAGTATCTCTGAGGAAGTAATTGCTGAAAACACCCCCACTCTGAGGAAGGAGATAGTCTCTCAGGCCATGGAGGTGCACAGATCTCCCAACACAAGGGACCCAAGGAAGACAACACCAAGACATAATAATTAAAATGGCAAAGATCAAGGATAAAGACAGACTATTAAAAGCATCCAGAGAGAGAAATAAGATCACACACAAGAGTAAACCCATCAGGCTATCATCAGACTTCTCAGCAGAAACTTTAGGGAAGGTTTCTGAACTCAGAAAGGAGTGGCATGATGTATTTAATGCAATGAAGGAGAAGAGCCTTGAACCAAGAATACTCTATCTGGCAAGATTATCATTTAAATTTGAAGCAGAGATTAAACAATTGCCAGATAACAAAAAGCTGAGAGAATTTACCTAACACAAATGACCTCTACAGTGTTTTTCACGGACAGCTATAGATGGAAGTGTTCCTAAGGTTAAACAGGTGTCACCACAGGTAATAAAAAGGGACAGACAAAGAGTACAGAATATGATATCAAATATATAAAGAATGGGGGAGGAAGAAATGGAGGGGTAAAAAAAGAACCTTTAGATGTGTTTGTTATAGCATACTAAGTGAGTTAAGTTGGACTCTTAGATAGTAAGGAAGTTACCCTTGAACCTTTGCTAATCACAAATCTAAAGCCTGCAATGGCAGTAAGTACACACCTATCAATAATCACCCTAAATGTAAATGGACTGAATGCACCAATCAAAAGATATAGAATCACTGAATGGATAAAAAACAAGACATATCTATATGCTGCCTGCAAGAGACTCTCTTCAAACCCAAAGACATACACAGACTAAAAGTTAAGGGATGGAAAAAGATATTTCATATAGTAGGGAGAAAAAAGCAGGGGTTGCAGTGCTTGTATCAGACAAAATAGAATTTAAAACAAAGAAAGTCACAACAGACAAACAAGGACATTACATAATGATAAAGAGGGAATCCAACAAGAGGATATAACCATTATAAACATCTATGCACCCAATACAGGAGCACCTACATATGAGAAACAAATACTAACAGAATTAAAAGGGGAAATAGAATGCAGTGAATTCATTCTAGGAGACTTCAACACTTCACTCACTCCAAAGGCCAGATCAACCAGACAGAAAATAAGTAAGGAGACAGAGGCATTGAACAACACATTAGAACAGATGGACCTAACAGACATCTACAGAACTCTACACCCAAAAGCAGCAGAATACACATTCTTCTCCAGAGCACATGGAACATTTTCAAGAATAGATCCCAAAAAGAGCCTTAGTAAATTCAAAAAGATTGAAATTGTACCAGCCATCTTCTCAGACCACAAAGGTATGAAACTAGAAATTAATTATGCAAGAAAATGAAAAAGAAGATTCAGGCTCAAGATGGCAGTGTGAGTAGGGTGGTGGAAACCTCCTCCCAAAAGAATATATATTTTTGAAAATACAACAAATACAACTATTCTTAAAGGAAAGACCAGAAGATTCAGTACAACAGCCAGGCTACATCTACATTTGCAAGAACTCAGCATCTCACAAAAAGGGTAAGATACAAAGCCATGACCTGATGGGACCCGAGCACACCCCCCAACCCCAAATCACCAGCAGGAGGAAAAGAATCACAGTGGGGAGGGAGGGGAAGCACAGGACTGCTAAATAACCAGCCCTAGTAATCTGCACTGGGAGCACAGACACACATTGCATGGTGTACTGGATATTAGAAAACGGAAAAGTGAAATCCAAGAGGGAGACTTCAAGTGGATTCCCACAGCCAGTTCCCCTGGGACAAAAGAAAAGTGGGTGCTTTTTAAAAGCCTTAAAAAGCTGTTTAAAAGGGGGCCTCGAAGCACCTCACAGTGATAAGCAGACTGCCATTCATTCCACCCATCTGGCACTGCAAGCAAACTGGCTGACCCGCCACAGCTGCAGAGCAGCCAGAGAACAACCCCACCCACAGCAACCACACAGAGTCTTCTCCCAGTGCACAGCTAACCAGGACAGGCAGCAGAAGCCAGATCAAGGTCCGGAAGGCAAGAAGGGGCACCATTCTCGCAGGAGAACACACCCATGGGGGCTGTGACCACACGCACCTGGAGTGTACTAGTCTATCCCGAGGGCTACCCTACCCACGGCAGCTCAGGAGGTTAGTGGAGGAACTGCTCTTTGTGTGCGGGTAGATGACACAGGCAGTGGAGATGGGCAAGGTGACCAACAAGCATAAAGGAACTGACACACATGCCACCTGACTGTGAATACTTCTATAGTCATGAAAAGGCAGAAGAATCTGGTCCAGTCAAAAATCACTCAGACAACCCCAGAGAGAGGGCCTGGTGAGATAGATATAACCAATCTTCCTGAAAAAGAATTCAAAATAAAAGTCATAACCATGCTGATGGACCTGCAGAGAAACATGCAAGAGCTAAGGGATGAAGTCCAGAGGGAGATAACAGAAATGAAACAATCGATAGAAGGTCTTAAGAGCAGACTAGACAAGGTGCAAGAGACTGTTGATGGAACAGAAATCAGAGAACAGGAATACAGAGAAGCTGAGGAAGAGAGATAAATGGATCTCCAGTAATGAAAGAATATTAAGAGAACTGTGTGACCAATCCAAAAGGAATAATATCCGCATTATAGGGGCACCAGAAGAAGAAGAGAGAGAAAAAGGGATAGAAAGTGTCCTTGAAGAAATAATTGCTGAAAATTTCCCCAAGCTGGGGAAGGAAATAGTCTCTCACATCACAGAAGCCCACAGATCTCCCAACAGAAGGGACCCAAGGAGGACAACACCAAGACATATAATAATTAAAATGGCAAAGATCAAAGACAAGGACAGAGTATTAAAGGCAGCCAGACAGAGAAAAAAGATCACCTGCAAAGGAAAATCCATCAGGCTATCATCAGACTTCTCAACACAAACCTTACAGGCCAGAAGAGAATGGCATGATATATTTAATGCAATAAAACAGAAGGGCCTTGAACCAAGAATACTGTATCCAGCATGATTATCATTTAAATATGAAGGAGGGATTAAACAATTCCCAGACAAGCAAAAGTTGAGGGAATTTGCCTCCCACAAACCACCTCTACAGGACATTTTAAAGGGAATGCTCTAGATGGAAGCACTCCTAAGACTAAATAGATGTAATCAGAGAAAATAAAATCACAACAAATAAAGAAGACCAACCAAATACTAACTAAAGGCAAAAAATAAAATCAACTACTCACAAAAGCAGTCAAAGGGAACACAAAAGAACACAGAATAAAACACCTAACATATAAAGAATGGAGGAGGAAGAATAAGAAGGGAGACAAACAAAGAATCATCAGACTGTTTATAATAGCTTAATAAGCAAATTAAGTTAGATGGTTAGATAGTAAAGAAGCTGCCTTTGAACTTTTGATAACCAAGAATCCAAAGCCTGCAATGGCAATAAGCACATATCTATTAATAATCACCCTAAATGTAAATGGACTGAATGCACCAATCAAAAGACAGAGTAATAGAAAGGATAAAAAAGCAAGACCCATCTATATGCTGCCTACAAGACACTTACCTCAAACCCGAAGACATACACAGACTAAAAGTGAAGGGATGGAAAAAGATATTTCATGCAAATAATAAGGAGAAAAAAGCAGGTATTGCAGTGCTTGTATCAGACAAAATAGACTTCAAAACAAAGAAAGTCACAACAGACAAAGAAGAACATTACATAATGATAAAGGGGTCAATCCAACAAGAGGATATAACAATTATAAGCATCTGTGCACCCAACACAGGAGCACCTACATATGTGAAACAAATACTAACAGAATTAAAGGAAGAAATAGAATGCAATGCATTCATTTTAGGAGACTTCAAAACACCACTCACTCCAAAGGCCAGATCAACCAGACAGAAATTAAGTAGGACACAGAGGCACTGAACAACACACTAGAACAGATGGACCTAACAAATGTCTACAGAACTCTACACCCAAAAGCAGCAGGATACACATTCTTCTCACGTGCACATGGAGCATTTTCCAGAAGAGACCACATACTAGGCCACAAAAGAACCTTAGTAAATTTGAAAAGATTGAAATTTTACCAACCAACTTCGCAGATCACAAAGGTATAAAACTAGAAATAAATTGTACAAAGAAAACAAAAAGGCTCACAAACATATGGAAGCTTAACAACATGCTCCTAAAAAATCAATGGATCAATGACCAAATTAAAACAGAGATCAAGCAATATGTGGAGACAAATGACAACAACATCATGAAGCCCCAACTCTGTGGGATGCAGTCAAGGCAGTTCTAAGAGGAAAGTATATAGCAATCCAGGCCTACTTAAAGAAGGAAGAACAATCCCAAATGAATAGTTTAAAGTCACAATTATTGAAATTGGAAAAAGAAGAACAAATGAGGCCCAAAGTCAGCAGAAGGAGGGACATAATAAAGATCAGAGAAGAAATAAATAAAATTGAGAAGAATAAAACAACAGAAAAAATCAATAAAACCAAGAGCTGGTTCTTTGAGAAAATAAACAAAATAGATGAAACCCTAGCCAGACTTGTTAAGAGAAAAAGAGAATCTACACACATCAACAGAATCAGAAATGAGAGAGTAAAAATCGTGATGGACCCCACAGAAATACAAAGAATTATTAGAGAATACTATGAAAATCTATATGCTAACGAGCTGGAAAACCTAGAAGATATGGACAACTTTCTAGAAAAATACAACTTTCTAAGACTGACCAAGGAGGAAACACAATATCTAAACAGATCAATTACCAGCAATGAAACTGAATCAGTAATCAAAAAACTAACCAAGAACAAAACCGCCAGGCCAGATGGATTCACTGCTGAATTTTATCAGACATATAAAGAAGACATAATGCCCATTCTCCTTAAAGTTTTCCAAAAAATAGAAGAGGAGGGAATACTTCCAAACTCATTCTATGAAGCCAGCATCACCCTAATATCAAAACCAGGCAGAGAGCCCACAAAAAAAAGAAAATTACAGACCAGTATTCCTGAGGAACATACACGCAAAAATACTCGAGACTGTTAGCAAACTGAATTCAAAATTACATCAAGAAGGTCATCCACCATGATCAAGTAGGATTTATTCCAGGGATGCAAGGCTGGAACAATATCCAAAAATCCATCAACATCATCCACCACATCATCAAAAAGAAGGACAAAAACCACATGATCATCTGCATAGATGCTGAAAAAGCATTCGACAAAATTCAACATCCATTCATGATAAAAACTCTCAACAAAATCGGTGTAGAGGGCAAATACCTCAACATAATAAAGGCCATATAACAAACCCACCACCAAAATCATACTTAACAGTGAGAAGCTGAAAGCTTTTCCTGTAAGATCAGGAACAAGACAAGGATGACCACTCTCCCCACTTTTATTCAACATAGTTCTGGAGGTCCTCGCCACAGCAATCAGACAACACAAGGCAATAAAACACATCCAGATTGGTAAATAAGAAGTTAAACTTTCACTGTTTGCAGATGACATGATATTGCACATAAAAAACCCTAAAGAATCAACTCCAAAACTACTAGAACTAATATCTGAATTCAGCAAAGTTGCAGGATACAAAATTAACACACAGAAATCTGTTGCATTCCTATACACTAATAATGAACTAAAAGAAAGAGAAATCAAGAAAGCAATTCCATTCACAATTGCATCAAAAATAATAAAATACCTAGGAATAAACCTAACCAAGGAAGTGAAAGACCTATAAACTCTGAAAACTACAAGACACTCGTGAGAGAAATTAAAGAAGATACCAATAAATGGAAACACATCCCTTGCTCATGAATAGGAAGAATTAATATTGTCAAAATAAAGCAATCTACAGATTCAATGCAGTCCCTATCAAAAAGCAACAGCGTTCTTCAACGAACTCCAGACAATAGTTCTAAAATTCATATGGAACCACAAAAGACCCCAAATAGCCAAAGCAATCCTGAGAAGGAAGAATAAAGCAGGGGGGATTACCCTCCCTGACTTCAAGCTCTACTACAAAGCCATAGTAATCAAGACAATTTGGTAATGGCACAAGAACAGACCCATAGACCAGTGGAACAGACTAGAGAGCCCAGATATAAATCCAACCATATATGGTCAATTAATATATGATAAAGAAGCCATGGACATACAATGGGGAAATGATAGCCTCTTCAACAACTGGTTTTGGCAAACCTGGACAGCTACATACAAGAGAATGAAACCGGATTATTGTCTACCCATACACAAAAGTAAACTTGAAATGGATCAAAGATCTGAAAGTCATGAAACCATAAATCTCTTAGAAGACAACATAGGCAAAAATCTCCTGATATAAACATGAGCAACTTTTTTCTGAATGCATCTCCCTGAGCAAGTGAAACAGAGGCAAAAATGAACAAGTGGGACTATATCAAACTAAAAAGCTTCTGTACAGCAAAGGACACCATCAATAGAACAAAAAGGCATCCTGCAGTATGGGAGAATATATTTGTAAATAACATATCTGCAAGGGGTTAACATCCAAAATATATAAATAACTTACATGCCTCTGCACCCAAAAAGCAAATAACCTGATTAAAAAATGGGTGGAGGATATAACAGACAATTCTACGAAGAAGAAATTCAGATGGTCAATAGGCACAGGAAAAGAGGCTCCACATCACTAATTATCAGGGAAATGCAAATAAAAACCACAATGAGATATCACCTCACACCAGTTAGGTTAGCCAGTATTGAAAAGACTAAGAATAGCAAATGCTGGTGAGGATGTGGAGAAAGGGGAACCCTCCTACACTGCTGGTGGGAATGTAAATTAGTTCAACCATTGCAGAAAGCAATATGGAGATTCCTCAAAAAACTTAAAATAGAAATACCATTTGACCCAGGGATTCCACTCCTAGGAATTTACCCAAAGAATATAATTTCTGAGATTCAAAAAGACATATGCACCCCTATGTTTATTGCAGCACTATTTACAATAGCCAAAATATGGAAGCAACCTAAGTGTCCATCAGTAGATGAATGGATAAAGAAGATGTGGTACATATACACAATGGAATACTACTAAGCCATAAGAAAGAAACAAATCCTACCATTTGCAACAACATGGATAGAGCTGGAGGGTATTATGCTCAGTGACATAAGCCAGGGGAGAAAGACAAGTACCAAATGATTTCTCTCATTTGTGGAGCATAACAACAAAGCAAAACTGAAGGAACAAAACAGCAGCAGACTCACAGACTTCAAGAAGGGACTAGTGGTTACCAAAGGGAAGGGGTGGATGAGGGTGGGTGGGGAGGGAAGAAGAAGGGGATTGAGGGGTATTATAACTGGCATAGATGGTGTGGGGAGCATCATGCAGGAGACAGGGTAGCACAGAGAAGGCAAATAGTGACTCTGTGGCATCTTACTATACTGTTGGGCAGTGACTGCAATGGGGTATGGGGGGTAAACGATAACATAACATGGCTGAATGTAGTACGCACATTGTTTTTTCATGTGAAACCTTTATAAGAGTGTATATCAATAATACCTTAATAAAAAATAATAAATAAAAAGATAAATAAAATAAGTAAGTCACAGGTATGTAAAGTGTAGCATAGGGAATATGGTCAATAATATTGTAATAACTTTGTATGGTGACACAGATGGTAATTAATCATGGTAAGCATTTCATAAAGTATATGTATGTCAAATCACAAAAAAATTCAAAAGAAAAAATAAGTAATCTGTGTAGATATATTCTCCAAGAATGTAAATATTCTGGTCTTCAAGTTCTCACACAGTAATCTAGGATCCATAGGTGATTCTTACATAAATCAATTATTACTATGATGGCTGCAAAGTGGTAATTTCCTACCTCTTAGGCTATCAATATTTTTTAATTGGCATCATTTATTAGGATTGGAAATTATTTTACTCAAAAGTTTAAGCCCATTTCACTCACAGCCAAGTGATTTTCTTTTAAATCCTAAGCATCCTAAATCCCGAACAGCTGAAGTAACTCTTTGGCAGAGGTTCCTAACCTTCCCCTGCTAAGGATCTGCATTTGATTTTTCCCTTCCCAGCTCTCTTTTTAGTCTATCCCTATGACTAAGCACAGAGTGGAACCCCCTGATGGAGTAGGCAGAATGTAGAAAAAGGAGACTACAGGCTGCTCACTCCATAGAAGAGAAGGAACGGCCACTGGTGGAGGTTCCAGCAATCAGCTAGTGGATGGACCAGGCGAAAAAGCCACAAGATCAACCAGCAAACCAGAAGCAGCCAGATGGGGACCAGCTGTTTCCCTTATGAGGCCAAATGTTCACTAACAATTGTCCCAAAGACCCATTGTGGATAAAATAAGAGTTCCTGTGGCCAGGATTCTCACCTGGCCCTGGTTGACTAGCTCACTGCACACCTGTGGGCAATACATTGATATAAAGAGCTCTGCCCAGTGCTCTGGGCACAACACGGTGGCATAGCTGCAAGGCTGCAGGAGAGCAGAGCAGAGGCTGGAGTGGTGGCAGTGCAGAGGACAGAGGCCCAGAGGACAGCTGTGCAAGACAACTGTGCAGAGAGGCCCAGAGGATGGCTGTCGGGCAGAGGGGCCCAGAGGCAAGAGAACGGCCTGCTGCATGCAGACTCGCTGAGTGAACAGGATTTTAGTGACTGACCTGCCATCAGGAAATAAAGTTGGGTATAACCCTTTCACCCCAAGAACGTTTTGCTGTTAATTTTTTTGGTCACATTGATCCACAGCGAACTTGCCCGGTGCTGAAACCCATTGGCAAGACAACATCCACCCAAGAACTGCTCCAAGATTTCTGGGGCATAATGTAATTGCACACTTCCAACACTGCCTGCCTGTTTCTGGGAGATTATTCTTATAAATAGACTAAGTGGTTTCAACAATAAAGGCTCATAAGAAGTAGTATTAATAGTGAAACAAATGGCATAAATGGAAGAAAAAAAGAAAAATACTTCACTATGATCTGGAAACACAAAATTATCTGGAATACTTGTTACTGAGGGAACATGAAACATAGTTGAAATAATTAAGTACCGCCATTTCCTATAATCAACTGGGCTGCTCAAGCTATCAAGCTTTTTTCCTACTTGTCTCTTATCTTTTCTCTATTACTATTCCTCCCTTTTCAACCTTTTCAATACTTGTAAACTTAAGTTATCCAAACAAAAACACGAATAGCCCAAGGGGAATTTAGTTCGAAGATCTCTAACCAGTACACCATTCACTCACTTATTCATTCAATAAGTCCCCAACATGTGCTAGGTGTGTGGTGTGGACTCCAGCTGAACACAGTACTTCCTACATGTTAAGTGTGGGGCAGGTGAGACTGGTAGTTTTACTTTGACCGCCCTTTGAGGCTCTACTAATTTGGCATCCAGTTTCCAATAACACCTAACTTAGCAGCTTTCATAGACGTGATTCCATGTCCAAAAGCACTGAGCCAATAAAGAAAGCAGTGGTGCCAAGATGCCAAAAGCAGGCAACCCAGCGCCTTCCCTCCACTCACTAGTTTTAACCTGATACGTCCAGGCGCTCATCTCATTCCCTGCCCACGGTGACCAGATGCAGTCTCTGGCCACCCGCCAGCTGCCCGCTGGGAACGTGGCACGGAAAACCGACCAGTCAAGCCACTCTTTCACCCCAAGGCAAGCGCTCAAATCCAACTCAGAGCTCGAGGCGAACCTGGAACTCACTGCTCCAAAAGCTCGCGGTGCCTTGGTGACAGGGCTCCCCAAAGGCTGGCTCTGGGCCTGGGGGCACTGCCCCAAAAGGCTGCGATGACAGGCCCCACTGCCCCGCAGCATCGCAGTTCCCCTCCATCCCGGCACACGCGCACGCCTTTCTGCCACATCGCTCCGGGGCGGGCTGCCAGGACCACCTGCGTCTCTCGAGTCCTGCCGGGCAGCAATGGGTGATGGACAAGGGGGCAAAGGACCCCTGGGGACGGCGGGGGACCCCGGCCGCTGCTCCCGCCAGCCTGGCACAAAAGGCAGGCGACGCAAAGGGAAGAACTTCCCACCCCTGGGCCCCGAGGCCTCCCACCCGACCCTCCGCGGCCCCAGCGCACTTACTGCCAGTCGCCATGGTCCAGCTGGGGGCTACGGGGCGGCGGCGGGCGGCTGGGGTACCCCTTACCGAGCCCGGCCGGGCGCGCGACCCTCGCCAGGCCCCGGCGCTTGGGCCCCGCGCCGCGCACAGCCCCTCCGCCGCGCGCCTCCGCCGCGCCGCCCCGCGCCCCGCAGCGGCCTCCGGCCCCCGCGCCCTGAGAGCCAAGCCCCGCGGGCAGAGCAGTGAGCAAGGGCGCCCAGCGGCGACCCACCCGTTCGCTCCTCGCAGCGCTGTCCTTCCCCCGCCCCTCCCCGCCCTCCTCTCCCCCGAGACCATGGATGCAGCAACTGGGAAACGCGCCCCCAGCCACGCCAGGGGCTCCTCTCCAGTCTACCTTGCCCACGATAGTCCCCACTACATTCTTGTTTTCCTTTCACCTTTTCTAGTTTCCACCTCAGGCCTGACTCGAGCTTCCTACCTGCGGCTTGGGACCCAAGGGTCCTTGAGACCACAGGTAGTCCCAGCTGGACGGAGCAAAGCATGAAAACAGAGTTGATAGCGGGAGGCCACGTTCAGCCAGGTGCCAGACATTAATCCTCTAGGGCGCGAGATCGGAAACCCGCTCAGCACCTCCGTGATAGGTTCAGAACTCTCCAATGTGAAAATAGTGCCCAGCACAAAGGAGGCTCTCGGTAAATATGTTGGTTGGGTGAAGGGGATGGCTATGTGGCTGGAGGCCTGCATGAATAAATAGAGGACTGAATAAAATGGCAAACTAATTGATTGGACACTGACTGGATGAGCAGTTGATTGACAGATGACCACGAGCCAGATCACAGCCCTACCAGCTGACCAGGACTGGATCCTTGGATAAGGGGATCAATCTGAATGAGTGAGCTACTAGACCACTTTTGTGCCTCACAAGCAGTTCATGGTTCAGGAGGGCTCTGAGCTGAAGAGATCTGTAAAAGTTATATGCATCTTCTTGAAGTCCAGAAACCAATTTCTGAGGGACTCTTGGTATATCAGGGGTGGTACATGAGACCCCCCCAGATCCCTTATGTAAAGAATCAAATGGCTCAAACAGAGGTCCTACAGCTCCTGGCAGGCTTTTTACTTCTTACAGAACCAACTTATTTGATTCGTTGGGATGCACATTCAACCCAGTCAGTGGGGATCCCAGTGGGAATTAGCCCAGCCGTGGGCTAGACGCTGAGATGACACCCCAGGGTCTGAGGGAGCTCCCTTTTGACTGTGTGGGCCAAAGAACAACCTAGAACAACACAGGAGTCCTTACTGAACAGTCCTCAGAGCCCACATGAGGGAGACGCTGATGCTCTGACTGGGCACCACGTCCAGAGCCAGTACATCTGGAGTGGGACTTGGTGGCATTGGTTTTTTTGTTGTTTGTTTTTCATATTTGTCTGTTTTTAACACAAGTGATTCTGAAGCACATGTCTATCCCACAGAGAACTGGCTCTTTGGTCTTTCACAACAGCCCTCTGTGGTAGGTGCAAAAGCAGTAAGACTTGATATGGATTACACAGGGAAAAGGGGGAAAAGATGACCCTGGAGTTTTGAAGCAATTTGAAACTCACAAACCAGAGGTTAAGCTGGTTTGGGGGTGAAGATGGTGAGTTGGGTTTGGACCCATTTGAAGGATCAGTAGAACATTTATAAGGCTCTTTATTCATTCATTGAAGCTACTTTTCTAAGAAAGAGGAAAATGTTAAGTTCAATAAATGGTTTCTGAATGACTGACCTGTTAAGTGGCAGATTTATCAGCCTGGAGCCAGATGTCAGATGCGAAGGGGCTGAGGAATAAGGAGATATCAAAGAGGTGAAGGCCCCAAATACAGATAATTCTCACAAAAAGTTTCTAAAGGCAAGGAACAAAAGGGGCTGGAGAGCTTCCAGGGAGAGCAGGATTGAGCTAAGACTAGTTTCTGTTTGGTTTTTTTCATACAGAGAATTTTTTTAGCAGGAAAGATATTTCAGTCAACATATTCACATATGTAAAAAGAAAAAAAAAAAACCTGTTCAGCCCAAGTCTCCATTCTCTCAGTTGTCAGGAAACTTGATTTTAGTCAGTTCAGAGTAAACTCTGTCAGTTCAGGTTTTTCTTAGGGAATTTATTTTGCTCTTCCCACTTTTTCTTGGGGTTGCCTCCAAGTTGGAGGACAGGGTTGGGTAGCATCAGAGATGGTGAGATGTGTGTAACCCTCAGGCCTGTGTCCACACTGTGATGGACCTCTCTCTTCTGTCTGGACTTGGGAGGCCACCAGACCTCCTCAGTCATGCGTGGCCTCCAGCCGTCAGTCCATGAGCGCACATCCACAGCTCCGTCCTCTCATCCACACCCAGAGCCACTCCAGGGCTGACTTTTTCTCCCGGACTTTCCCATTCCTCCTGCAGGAGAGTATGACTATTTGCCCTTGCTCTTCTGAGGAAATGGGGAAATCTATCTGTGAAAGAGGTCTCAGGCCCTTTTGAGCAAGCCCAACAGCCATTCCTTTCTAATCATTCCCCCATTGTGGTGGTGAAACGGAACTCTGCATGGTTTGCCAACAAACCTTAAATATGACATGAGACAAAGGTCCCCTTAGGTCTCAATTTCCCCAGCCTCTCTGCAAGTTCTATCATCCACCAAGTTCTTGGCAACAGGAGTGGGAGGAGTGGGTATAGGATGTTTGCAACTACATGTACCTGCACAGGGGGAGCTTAAACAGTAAGAACATATTACCTCATGTAGCAAGGAATCCAAAGGTGGATGGTCCCATGGTGTGTTTAGCATCTCAGTGATGTCAGTGAGAACTCAGACTTCCCATCTTCCTACTCTGCCATCCGCAGCCTGTCAGCAGCCGTTCCACTGATGACCACAGTAAGAGCTCGCTCAGCTCAGGATGTCATAGCCTTACCTGACACTCCACAGGTTAGGGGAGAGTATTCCTTCTCATCCCTCTCTTTTTAATCAGGGAAGACAATCTTTGTAAAAAGTCCACAAAATCCTCCTCCATCTACTCTAGCCACAATGGGAGCTGGAAAAGCAAGTGTCTGTGATTTTCAGCTTCTGTGACAGGAGGTGGGTCCTGTTAGCCAGGAAGACAGGTAGAAAGGGCTGATGGGTATACCATCAATGTTTGCCACTGTCTTCTCACACCCCAGTAGAATCACAACTCATTGCTCCTTTATGATCCCTCCAGTCTCAATGGCTGAGGAAATCCATCTCCTAAGGGGCCAGAAAATTGACTTTAAAAGTGGACCTTATCTTCTGAAAGGCAAAAGCCAAGAGTTCAGCTCCTTTTGTTCTCTACATAAGATAATGCTGTGGATGCCAGGGTCTAATTAGAGAAGGGGAGACCCACGTGGGAAATGAAATTTCAGGAATGAAAAATACGTAAGTCAGTATCAAGCTAGGATTCTCTAGCACAGTACAAGAGGGAAAAAGGAGGCATTGGAAAAGCAAAATCTAAACTACAAAGAGAGGCAGAAAGAGGTGTTAGATAAGAGTGGCTGACATCACCAGTATAGGCAGAGTTCCACCTTAGAAAGGCCCAAATTCAATCTCAGAAACTTAAGTTGATAAAAAGAAAGTGATGACAGAGAAGACAAGTAGTGATTCTATAGCATCTCACTATGCTGATGGACAGTGACTGTAATGGGGTTTGTGGGGGGGACTTGGTGAAGTGGGGTACCTAGTAAACATAATGTTCTTCAGAAAAAAAAAAAAAAAGAAAGTGATGATGCCAAAGGATTTTGTGGTTGGAAGAGGGAGATTGAGGGAGTTCCCAGGTTCTCTGTGCTGTGTGGTCCCCAGGTTCTCTGTGACATAGAACATTTGCTTAGTTGCCAAGGAGGAAGGGAGCAAAGATGAGGTTGAGGGCTTGCAAGACTAGCAAAGGTTTTAAGCTGCCTCCATTAGGAAGGTGAGAGGAATCTAACGGATGAATAGAAGAGAAGGACTTCGAGCCCGCAGTGAGGCCCTTGGGTGCACAGGAGGCAAGGCGGCCATTTGGAAGCTTTCCCCAACATCGCTGGGAAAAGCAGGGGGACTTGAAGGCCAAAACAGGGAGGAGTTCTAGGTTACTTGATCCCTCAGTAGCCAGCCACAGGGGTGTTGGAGGACAAAGTGAAGCCACAACAAGAGTCAGGTGGTACTGGAGAATATAGAGGGCCCCAGGGATCTGGCAAATTGTTGGCGTCTAGGCCTGTATTTACATAAAGGGGGTGGGGACAGAGAAAGGACAGGACCCAGAAACTGCTTACCAAGTGTTTTAGCTAAGGTAATTTATGATGATTGCAGGCCCCTTCTGACTCATTATTTGCCGTAACTGAGATTCAAATGTCACCACCCACGTTGCTTGAGTCTATTTCCAGAATAAGACAGGACAAGTACTTCTTAGACACACTGTGTGGAAACTACCATATAGGCTCTCTGACCCTTGGTTGATGACCACATCCTGTTGTTGTTATTAACTCTGGCCATAAACCAGAAATGGACACAGAGAAAGGTGAGAGGCTGCATCACCAGAGACCATTTTGAGTTGAAATAACTATTGCTTTCTTTGTTAGAGTAGATGAAAATAAAAAAATTAATTTAACTGTGATTAGCACATGTAGCTTATGAGCTAATGAACATTTTATCTGACAAGAGAGGTTTTTATTGTTCTGTGGAAAACTTGCTTCTCATTTTCATTCAGTCTCTCATCAGAACATTCAAATATGACATAGATTATGGTAAGAAACAAATAAACCTTTTAAAAAATAGCCAGTAGGTAATAAATAGCATCATGTTCTAATTTAACCCTTGCACGTCACACGAGGAATGGGCAGAAGAAGTAAGACAGAACTAGTTAGGTGGAAGTCTAGTCTGGAAAGTGGAAGAAAAGGCCTGGATCATGGCCCTGCAGTTTGGTGCTTAAAATTCCAGCACTCACTGGGAAGATTCAATGGCTTAAAATCAGAAAACCATGGCGTTTATTGTTGCCTGTTTTCCACTGCAGGTTGCGTCTTAGTTGATCCATGCATGATGCAAGTAAATGTTTAAGGAATCTGTAAAGTATGAATTTTGAAGTAAGGAAAAATAACCAGTCCCAGGAAAAAGTAAGAGAATCTGGACACAAGCCAGACAAATAGGTCAAAAATCATTTGCTGTGTTGTTCAAAATTCTTTATGAACACAGCATTAATTTCTTTTGAAAGTTATTGCTTTTTGAAAGTACTTTTCAGCAGTCATTAAGAAAAAGTTAAAAAGTATGCAATCACCTCATTTCAGAAAGTAATACAGTTACAGAAATAGTACTAAAAAAATCTCAAGCAACACATACTCACCCTGGGGTCAAGTATGTCTGGAGGAGGGAGAGTGCATGGGCCAAGGAAAGCATCCTAATGGTTTTCTACATTGGCCAAAGGTAAGCCTAGGCCTGCGTTCACCAACTATGGGCCTCAGACCACCTGGCCCAGAACCACCTGCAGAACTTGTTAAAAAGGAAGATTCTCAGACCCCAGACAGCATTTACTGGATCAGAAGCTGTAGAAATGAGACCCTAGATCTGTAGTTAACTGACCACGCCAGGTGTTTCCAGTATAACCTAAAACTGGAGAACTTCTGACCCAAAAAACAGCAGGTTAATAAAACCACCTGGAGATCGGGAATTTCAGTCCTGGAGTCCCTTCTTTAGTCTTCTCCATCTAACAATGGAAACTGAAAGTATTGATAAGCTGCTAAATACTGAGAATTCTATCACTAGAAAGCAAATTCAGTGTTAACAAACATTTTCACTAAATGGCTCTTACTTACATCTAATTAAAGACATCCATTTAAAAGTTAAAGTCCATTCTTTTTCCATTCCTCACAGAGACCTAGTCACAATTCTCAATCATTAATTTCTCATATGGTAATAAAAAGCTCCAAGAGTTATGGGATCACATAGCTGCTTTTTTGCTCCAGGCTAAGTAACTTCAATACTTTGTCAAATGCTTGTTTGTTTTAGCTGAAATAATAAGATATGATTTTTCAAAGCTGTGTTTTATTTAAGGAGTAAACTGTTGGACAAGGAGGGTTTATGGTCACCAGGAAATAAAACATTTCACTTTACCTGTGTTTAATTTTTTTTTCCATTTGATACAAAAGAACAGAGCTGGGTAACTATAAGGGGAAATGTAAATTTTAAAGCATTGATCTGCAATTTATGGGTTTAGTAAATCATTTCTTGTATTATTCTCCTTAGTTTTATTTTCTAACCCTTTAAACATCTTGATCTCTCAACCTTGTGCTCCGCTCACTGAGCCATTCTGTCTGTTCCCAGGCAAACTTCAGCACAGAAAATTCCACTTTCCATCCGCCCTGCATCACTTCCAACTTAATCTGCAACCCACCTCTAAAATTTGCCCTCTATCTTAATCCATTTGGCTGCTGTAACAAAAATACCATAAACTAAGTGGCTTAAACAAACATTTATTTCTTACAGTTCTGGAGAACATAAAATCCAAGATCAAGGCACCAGGCACTTGGTGTCTGGTGAGACTCTGCTTTCCAGTTCAGAGAGGGTCATTTTATGGCTGCGTTCTCACAGGTGGGAGGGGCAAGGGAGCCCTCTGGGGTCCCTTTTATACAGGCACTAATTCCATTCATAAGGACTCCACACTCATGATCTAATCACCTCCCAAAGGCCCCACTTCCTGCACCATCACACTGAGGATCAGGTTTCAATAGATGAATTTGGGGGGGACATGACATTCAATCTATATAGCACCCTCAATAAAAGCAGTAACCTCCTAATGGCCAAACCTGAAAGGTAATTCTCAGTCTTTATCATATCATACTGCTGCATATGACACTACTTATCACTTGAGATTCTATTCCCTTGGCTTCTGCAACACTTCATTTTCCTAAATTTTCTCCTACATTTCACATCATTATCAGTAGTTCTTTCCCAAGGCTCCTCTCCTCTGCAGATTGCACTTGGATTTGGTGCTGCATCCTCAGTTCGTCCCATCTGACTCACTGCCTTGGTGTCCTATCATCTGCCATGGTCTCAGTGGCCAAGTCTTTGTAATACTCATGCACTCTCCCAAGATTCAGACTCATGTGGGGGTTAAAGTGTAGGTTCCACAGCCAGAGGATATGGGTGCAGTAACGGCTTCATCCCTCATGAGCTCTTGAGATCTTGGGCAAGTTACTTACCATGTTTGTACCTTTGTACCCTCTTCTGTAAAATGATGATAAATTAATACCTCCTGGGATTTCCATTTCTGGCAATATGACAAATCAGATTATTTTCAAAAGGTATTCTCATTCTTCCTGGGTAAATCACTACAAAATCATTTTAATGAATCCTTGTACTCACTAGAAAGTAAGGAAAATTGCAAGGGTAAAAAGAAAACAATGAACTGAAACTAGAGCAGGAGGCTATAAGTCCTAAGGGTGAAACAGAGTTGACATGGGAAGTCCTGCCAACAAGAGAGCAAACTTGGAGCCTAACATGAACCACCAAAGACTTTAGAGGATCCAGAACAGTAGTGTGCCTGGATCATAGCAGTAGCAAACATAAGTCCTCTTTGAAGGAAAGCATCCCAAAGTAGGCCAGTGGAATTCCCACATGTGAGATTCAAGAAAATATCAGTGTCAAATAAAAACCACCATGAGTGAAATGAAGCAGAAATTACAAATTATTGAGTTGTTGAACTATAGATATTGAAATTATCAGATAGAATGTAAAATAATTGCTTGAAATATTTAATGAAAGGTGAACTTAAAAAATTGATCAAAGAACAAGAGTATCAAAAGTATCTAGGCAGATATAAAAAAATCTGAAAAATGAAAAAAACAAGTAGAAATTAAAAACTGAATGGATAGAACCATGGCCTGGCTTGGACTTAGTTCCTCTTGGTGCCACAAATTCCAACCTAGAGAGGGTTATCTGGAAGCCCACACCTGCCTTGTTTTATTTCATATAGTCAACCAGACTGTATAAATTGCTAGAGGTACTCTCCTAATTTTATCAAAGTTGGTATCAGAAAAAGTATGTAAATCCACCAAAAGACAGAGATTTCTGACTGTACAGACTTAATTATGATCATATAACATTTTCCCCCCACTTCTACATTTTTCATTTCCTTCTCTGAAGCAATGAGTACCAGTTAGAGACCCAGAACCATTATAAGGAGATACAGTCCCTAAGTCTGTAGAGTGTAGTTTTGTAAATGAATTGCATTTGTAAATATAAGGGATTTTCAGAAAGAAGGCTAATAGTTATTTACTGGAGCAATATGTATGTGGGTAATTTTGTTTGTAATTAGTATTTGTTAGGTGTCAGTAGTAACAGTAAAGAAAATAAGCTGTATCTTTCAAATTGTTAATTAATCTTTAATTGTAAACAGAATGACTTTCCAGACATTTAGTCTCTAAATAAAGGACAGGGTATTTCATTTTTTAAGTACAATAGTAAGAATTTGTGCCTGGAAAAATTTATAGGCAACTAGTTGATGTTTACAGAGAGAATAACTTCAGCTAATCAAGTGTAATAACATGGTGTGTGAAGTTGGCAAGAGGGGCAATCTACCAATTATGCTCCAAGAAACTAAGAAATAAATCAACCATTAAAACATTAAACAAAGGCAGAAGAGTTAACAATTTGTGAGACTTCAGAAAAATTCATTTCATTTAAATTATACACTAACAAGTTCAACACATCTTGTGGGTGCTTTTTAATTATTTTTTAAATTGAAGTATCATTGATATACAATCTTATGATGGTTTCACATGCATATCACAGTGGTTCACCCAAATTATCAAACCCTCACCCCCTCTGTTGCAGTCACTCTATCAACATAGTTAAGATGTTATGTCATTACTTGTCTTCTCCGTGCTGTACTGCCTTTTCCATGACCTACCTATATTGTGAGTGCTAATTATAGTGCTCCTTAGTCCCCTTCTCCCTCCCCAACCCCTCCCCTTCGGTAACCACTAGTCTCTTCTTACTGTCCATGAGTCTCCTGCTTCTTTTGTTCCTTCTGTTTTGCTTTGTTTTTATACTCCACAAATGAGTGAAATCATTCAGTATTTATTTGTCTTTCCCTGCTTTATTTCACTGAGCATAAAACCCTCTAGATCCACCCATGTTGTTACAAATGGCAGGATTTCTTTTCTTTTTATGGCTAAATAATACCACATTGTGTGTGTGTGTGTATATATACATCTTCTTTATCCATTCATCTACTGGTGGATACTTAGGTTGCTTCCATATCTTGGCCATTGTAAATACTGCTGCGATAAACACAGGGGTGCATATGTCTTTTCAAATCAGGATCTGGTTTTCTTCAGGCAAATTCCTAGGAATGGAATTCCTGGGTCAAATGGTATTTCTAGTTTTAGTTTGAGGAACTTCCATATTGCTTTCTAGGTGGTTTAACCAATTTACAATCCAGTCAACACTGTAGGAGGGTTCCCTTTTCTCCACATCTTCACCACCATTTGTTTCTTGTCTTTTGGATGGTCGCCATTCTACCTGATGTGAGGTGGTATCTCACTGCAGTTTTAATTTGCATTTCCCTGATGATTAGCAGTGTGGAGCATCTTTTCATGTGCCTGTTGGCCATCCATATTTCTTCTTTGAAGAAATGTCTTTTCAGATCATCTGTCCATTTTTTAATCAGGTTATTTATTTTTTGGGTGTTGAGGCATATGAGTCCTTTATATATTTTGGATGTTAACCTCGTATCAGATAAATCATTAACGAATATATTCTCTCATACTGTAGGAAGCCTTTTTGTTCTGCTGATGGCATGCTGTGTGCTGTATGTGTGCTGTATTGCGGAGTATAAATGTTCTGTGCTGTACAGGAGCTTTTTAGTTTGATGTAGTCCTGGTGCTGACTTTTCTAAAAATAGTTAGTTGAAGTTAACATATAGCCCAATTAATTAAGTACTGTGGTAGTAAAGTATTTGAAACAGCCTATAAATAATGTAATTATATGAAGACTTTTTCATTTTTATTTATCTTAAAAATAAGACTCCTATTTATCTTATTTATCTTAAAAATAAAGTCTCTTTCCAAAGTGTTTGTAGGAAGACTGGTGCATATAAAAATATTATCCTCAAAGCATAATCTGTAATAAGCCGGATGATCAGATGATCAGGCTTTTTAGCTTGCAACCAAAAGCAAGTTAGTAACATAATCTGAGTATTCTGTAGTGCTTAGCATTTTGGGAAAATTAACTTCTTTGAAAAATCAGGATTTTTAATATTTTAGAAGTACACCAACTTCTTTGAAGTCATTAGGTTAGTACTGTTACCTGTGGAGTTGCTACTATTCATCCCTGAGATCATGTCTTGAGGATGACAAGAATGAAGCTGACAGACATGAGTACAGAGCAACCAGCAAAGCTTTTAACGAATGAAAGAGGGCAAGGAAAAAGGTTCCCGCTGAGTGGGAGGGGTTCCAAGGGTGGATGCTGTTAGGGCTGCGGTGTCTAGAGGTTCATGAGCACAAAAAGGGAGAAATTCACATGATTGGCTAAGGCTGTTGCTAGCGTCGGACTGGGATCAGAAGACTCACTTGTTTCTCAGGCTGAATTTTCCAGGGGGCGTTTGTTTACTGTGAAGCCTTGACCCTAGTTCCCTCGTGACTGCACCTTACCAGGGCCTTGAGCTCTATCTGCCTGCATCCCACAAACACCTGCCTCAGTATGACACTAAGTTGTAATCACATATCACTTGGGTGACCTAAATGACTTAATAAACTCCTGAAGAATACTAAGTAGAATCTTGGTAACCTAGGAGACACTCTGGGCACAGATCCACTGGAGAAGGTTCAGGAACTTCTGGATAAATAAGAGGCTACCCTCTCATTCCTCTCTGTGATAAAAATCTGTAAGGGATGCAACCCTTGAAAGACGGAGAGATCCATATTTGTACAACTTCACTCTGAGTGCACATTCCTGTCCATGGAACAGGAAAGGCAGAATTCGGGCAGAAAGCCTTAGTCCTACCTAAGCAGTCAGAGATGGAGTTTGGGCTATCATGGTGCTTAGGTGTCGAGACAGGAAATTCTTGAAAGGAACAATTATAGAGAGGGCAACACTAAAATGCAAGCCTAAGATCTGTGGCCTCAGATCTTAGGCTGCAAGCAGAGCAAGAACTCCAATGATTCAAGGGCAAATAAACCACTGGAGAGCTGAAAATGGTTAGCAGGTGTTTCAGCAGCTGCTCACTCAGGGGTCTCCTGAGTTCAGAGTTCAAGCCCCACCAGGATAGAGTGATGTGGCACTTTAGGCTGTGAAAATTTCAGAAGGGCTGCACCTTAGAAATAAGTCACATGCCAGGATTAAGATATTAGCCCTAAAGCTAAAGACAAAAGACAATTAGGTCCACCCTAACAAAGTCTACAACCAAACCTTTACAAGTTTAAGATGTCAGTAATTTAACTGCTTTCTAGAACAAAATCAACCCTTTAGAGGCAGATAACAGAATCCAGAATCTCTAACATGTATCATCATATAATAAAAAATTACTAGAAGAGAAAGAAGTAGGAAAATGTTACCCAGCCAACATAAAAAAATCAGCCAATAGAAACACATGCACTGATGACGCCAATGTTGGAACTAGCAAAAACTTCAAAATAACTAGGTTAAGTATACTAAATTATCTGTAATAAAAGACAGATATAATAGTAAAGAAATGGAGAATTTCAGAGGAGATATGAAAACTATATAAAAGAACCAAGGGAATATCCCTAAAATTGAAAAATTCAACAAAAAATTTTAAAGTTATTGGTTGAGATTAACAGCAGATTGAACATATGAGACGAAAGGATTTGTGAACTTGAAAACAAGTTAAAAGGAATCATCTACTCTTCAGCCTGGAGAGAAAAATTACTGGGGGGAAAAAGCCACAGTGACCTGTGGGACAGTATCAAGAAGTCAACACACATGTAATTGGAGTCCTAGAAAGAGAAACGTGCAGAAAAACACATACAATATGCTGAGAAAACAAACCATAATAGGCACATAATATCAAACAGCTAAAAACTAAAAAATAAAGAAAAAATCTTAAAAGCAGCAAGAAAAAGGTACATCATATACAAGGGAACAACAGTAAGAATGAAAACTCACCAGAAACAATGAAGGCTGAAGACAATGGAACAATCTTTAGAGTGCTGAACAAAAGCTGTCAACCTAGAATTCTAAATCCAGCAAATACATCTTTCAAAATGACGATGAAATAAAAACCTTTTCAGAAAAACAATAGCTGATAGAATTTTTCTCTGACACAACTGAGCCACAAATTAGTATTAAAAGCTCTTGAGACTGAGGGAAAATTATCCCAAATGTAAGCATCGACTTGCATGAAAGAAGAGCACCATAAAAAGATTCAAATGTGGCCAAATGTAATACATTTTTTATTTTCTTTCTTGTTTAAAACAGGAATAAAAATATATAATGAGGTTTATAACATAGAAGTAAAATATGTAACAATATCACAAAAGACAGAAGGGGCTTTAAATGGAATTATATTAAGTGAAGGGCATATATCCCTATTTACTACAGGTAAACTTTTAAGTCACAGGTGCACATTATATTTCCAGATGAATCCAGGCAACCTAATCCCAAGCAAATCTGACCCCTGAGCAATTCCTCTTAACCACTGTGCAATGCTGCTCTTTGTCAAGTGAACATTTTTGCCACTGCTTGATTACAACTTTGCAATTTGACAATAATGTATAACATTATTATCATTTCAATCAAATTATGAATAGACTGATAAATCCTTAAGATTCTAAAGGCCAGTCCTGCTCACAGACTCTTCGAAGGAAAGCTGCCAGAGTTGGGTCCTTCCACTTAATTTGCTGTACATTAGGGCTTACAATCCTGCTACACTGGCCACAGTTGATTGTACCAAGGATCTACACCATAGTTAAGGGCAGTTATCTTTTGGATGGACAGAAAGAAGGCCAAAATGACCCAGTAGAATAATCTCTGCTCATTCAGGTGGCTCTCTTTTGGATTATAACTAGTAGAGTCCATCAGACCCTCTTTAAGGGACAGTAAAAGCAGGAGAGTGGGAAATGTGCAGAGAAAAGATGGAAACACATGCATATTGTGACTATGTAGCAATGGACATCCATTTCAAAGATGAGCACAGAACCTGGCCACTGGAGCTGTTGTACTCACTACATGGCAAAGAGCCATTTTTTTCAACTTTAAGAAACTGTGCTTCTAATGAGATGGCCACTTTACTGTCCTCCGTATTCTTAAAATAAGCCTCCACCATTTAAGATAATGTGAATGGGCCTTTGTTCCTTGCAATCTAAAGAAGCCCATCCAAACATACCTTTTAAAAAAATCTAGACCTGCAGTATACATACAGCACATGAAGACAAAACACTTCAGGCATAAAACAAAACACAAAAAGGGGTTATACAGCCTGAAGCTTTTGCATTTACTTTAATAAAGAAAATTTTTTAAATGTTCAGTGAAAATTACTACATAGTTGTTCAAAAGTTAAATGAAAATGTGAATAGTTAAGCACCCACAAAGTCCTCTTATTGCCATTAAAAAGCAAGCATTCTTCAATATGTAATTTAATTCAGGAACCAGGGTAAAAATAACTCTGTTTTCCTAGGCTCTTGACATCAAAGCTAAAGTGATTTTCAGCTCATAAAGTTTTTTTTTTTAAATAAAAACCTTTTTTTTGTTGTTGACATCGTTAATGTTCAATTACTTGAACAACATTGTGGTTACTAGACTCCCCCTATTACATTAAGTTCATTTTTTTTCATTTTTAAAGATACATCAATTAAATATATTTTCTCTCTTTAAATACAGATGAAATCTCTTTTTGACATAACCAAAATAGGCCACTGGGAAGAGGATATATATTGTATAGTTAATTCAAATAGAAAAAAGGAAACAAACCATTAAAGACACTCATTAAATCGTCATTTGAGCCAGGAGAGTGCTATCTCATATCAATCTGAAGATCTGTGTAAACACATCAGCTTTCAATTATTATGACTTACAATCACTTCACAAATCACCACATTAAGCACTAATCACTCTGGTTTTCTTGGCATCCAAGTACTTTATAAAAGTTTACACTTTCCAGCCGTAATTACTTTGAAGTTTAGCATTCATAGCCCTCACATTTTCAAAGCACTATGCAGTTCTTAATATTTTTTCACAAGTTAGTAAAATAGTTAAGTATTATCTTGCATTGACAGCTGAGAAAAGGATTTAAACAAAAAGAAATGAATTTTTTAGGATACATAATGGCAGAACAAGGATACAAAATTTTGACTTTCTAGTTTCTAGGTCAGAATATTACAAGTATTCAAACCATTTAGATAAATGGGTTTTTAAAGCATTTCCCTATTATATCACTGCACTGGAAATCCCTATAGAAGACAAAGTCTTTGCCTAAAAGTTGCTTCATTATCTCTTTTGTTAGTAGAAAATACCTTGCAGATGGTACAATTGTATCTGTATCAGGGAATAAGCAATTTAATTGGGTGTTGAAGAGATTGGGAATGTTTCTCCACTTTGAATATATCCACTCACAGTTTAGAAAATCTCTGAGGCATTGAGACATTATAAACCCAGATGGGATCTAAGGTGTGCTTACAGCAACATAAACCCCAAACAGTACCATCAAAGAAAATGAAGACAAGACATTATGATTTCTCACAGAAAGCTGCACATTTCCAGGGTAATTTTATTGTAAGAAATAAATTATATATAAAAATATGTAATTATAAAATTATAAATTATAAAATATTTTCACTTCATTTTAAAGTGAAAAATATTCCCCTAATCAGCTCCTTTTTGTGTTCCACTTCTCTTATTCATGGCTTGTTTATTCAGACTTCATATAAACATGGTATATAACACTAAAACTACTATAATTCCAATTTTCAACTCTGAACATTACTTTCTATATTAAAATTTCTGAAAGTGGTATGGTTTTAAAATACACATTGTGGTTATGAACACTGCACATTCCCTCTTTCCTCACAAAACATTAACTTGGTAAACATTTAACATTACAATCATGTATTTATGACTTGATGCAGCTATTTGTTATAATCAAGTTGACAATACAAATGGCTTAATTTAATAAGGAGCTTGTATTTCAATACATTTTAATTCTGAAAATCCACTATAAACACAAACATTTCTATCTGGACTTTGTTCAATAAGCTTCATCTTCATGTTTAAAACAACTTTATCAAGTGATTCCCACCTTATATTCACAATATATTCACAAAAACTTTCTATTCAGCTAAAGCACTGCAACTGTCAGATACAATGACATAGCAACTCACATCTGCTGAGTACAACTCTGTTACTTTTATCTACCTACATTTTCTGCTAAGATTCAGGTGGTACTCAATTGACAACAGTTACAAAGACTGATAACAAGTATAAGGGAGGTATAGAGAGTCCCTCACAAATACTGTTAATAGGAATGTAGACTGGTGGTCTATTGGAGCCCAATTTGACAATGATTAACAAAATTGCACATGAACACACTATTTGACAAATCTATTCATGTGTAAATTTATACAATTTAATCAACATACGTGAGCCAAACAATATGCACAAAGGTCACATCACAGCACTGTTTGAAATACTGAAAATTGAAATGAACCTGTGCAGAAAAGGTGACACAGGACTTCAATATTCAAGTGTACTTTATGTATTGACTAATCATGATAGATGTATGTATATGCCGACACATGCATTGCTATACCTATACACATACATGTATACATACATAAATGTTAGACCAAAGGGAGCTTTAAAACAAGCACCAAAGAGTATTTAATTCATGGTGTAAGTAGAAACTGAGCTTCCTAAGTTACCAATCACATAAGTTAACCACGTAAGTTTCATATATTAAAAAGTAAAGCAAACAAGGCAAAAATGTCATTGCACTTAACCACACATCTATCACCAGACTGTAGATAAAAAACGATTTGTCATTTACATGTAATAAGCATTAATATTTCAAGAAAAAATATTTTAAATAGAATAATTAATATCAGAACTGCAGTAATAGTATAACAAAACCTTTTAGGAAATAGTAATAATCTGAAAATAGTATTATTTCTATTACATTCTAAATCAAATTTTATCTCTATTTATGTGGATTTCCTAAAAGAAAATGTTACAATTAAATTTTGAAGTATATTCTTATTCTCATTGTTTGTACTTTTATTCTAGAACTATGTTAAAGTATTGCTATTTCAAAGAAATAACCTACAGTTGCACAGATGAATTATTTTTAACACAGGCAGTCTTCCTTTTCAACACATAACATGTAAATCTTTTCTTCTGTCAGAAAGCTCAAAATGAAAGCTCTACACCAGTCTCTTTGTTCTGCATTTTCTTTTCCTCTTGGGTGCAGTGAATTCTAAAGACATAAAATAAATAGTCTGTCATGCCTAAAAAAATAATACTTAACTGATAATATATATTTTACCTATATAGATTTTTAATTGGTATTAAGAATGCCTTTACAAAACTGAACAGCTACATGCAAGAGAATTAAGCTGGATTATTTTCTAACTCCATACACAAAAGTAAACTCAAAATGGATCAACGACCTGAATGTAAGTCATGAAACCATAAAACTGTTAGAAGAAAACATAGGCAAAAATCTTTTGAATATAAACATGAGCAACTTTTTCCTGAACATTTCACCTTGGGCAAGGGAAACAAAAGCAAAAATGAACAAACGGGACCTCATCAAGCTAAAAAGCTTTTGTACAGCAAAGGACACCATGAGCAGAACAAAAAGGCATCCTACAGTATGGGAGAATACATCTGTAACAACAAGGGGTTAACATCCAAAATATACAAAGAACTCACATGCCTCAACACCCAAAAAGCAAATAACCTGATTAAAAAATGAGCAGAGGATATGAACAGACAATTTTCCAAAGAAGAAATTCAGATGGCCAACAGGCACATGAAAAGATGCTCCATATCACTAATTACAAGGGAAATGCAAATTAAAACCACAATGAGATATGACCTCACACCAGTTAGGATGGCCAACATTGAAAAGACTGGGAACAAATAATGCTGGCAAGGATGCAGGGAAAAGGGAACCCTCCTACACTGTTGTTGGAAACATGAACTAGTTCAACCATTATGGAAAGCAATATGGAGGTTCCTCAAAAAACTAAAACTAGAAATAACATTTGACCTGAAAATTCCACTCCTAGGAATTCACCCAAAGGAAACAACTTCTCATATTCAAAAACACATATGCACCCCTATGTTTATTACAGCACTATTTACAATAGCCAAGATATAGAAGCAACCTAAGTGTCCATCAGTAGATGAATGGATAAAGAGGTGGTACATATACACAATGGAATACTATTAAGCCATAAGAAAGAAACAAATCCTACCATTTGCAACAACATGGATAGAGCTGGAGGGTATTATGCTCAGTGAAATAAGCCAGGGGAGAAAGACAACTACCAAATGATTTCCCTCATTTGTGGAGTATAACAACAAAGCAAAACTGAAGAAACAAAGCAGTAGCAGACTCAAAAGCAAAAATGAACAAATGGGACTACATCACGCTAAAAAGACTCACAAACTCCAAGAAGGGACTAGCAGTTACCAAGAGGAGGGGTTGGGGAGAGCGGGTGGGGAAGGAGGGAGAAGGGGATTGAGGGGTATTATGATTAGTACACATGGTGTAGGGGAGAGGTCACAGGGAAGACAGTGTAGCACAGATAGGACAAGTGTTCACTGTGGCATCTTACTACACTGATGGACAGTGACTGCAATGGGGTATGAGGGAGGAGACTCAATAACATGGGTGAATGTAGTAACCACATTGTTTTCCTTGTGAAATCTTCGTAAGAGTGTATATCAATGATACCATAAATTAAATGAATGAATGAATGAATGAATGAATGAATAAATAAATAAAAGGTTTTCAGTGGAAAAGAAGAATGCCTTTACAGCAAAACTCCAACAAGAAATCTTAAGCTTGACATATACATGATTTTTTTCCTGAAAATTGGTACTGTAGCTGAAACTTACTAATATACATCCAAGTTATCCTAAATCCTACTCAATAATAAGATACTATGGAATTGTTTCATATGGGTATACCCTCTCTTAATTAGTATGGACCAGTGTGCCAAATGTGAAAGTATCTAGGCCAGTGCTGAGATAACTAAGATTTCCATTTAATTTCACTTAAGCCTGAAAATGTAATCCAAAACACAGCACCATCATCTTTTTGGCTACCACAGCATATGCCATAACTAACTCTCAAAAAGTGTCCTTCTAGAAACAGTTGCGAACTGTTACAGATCATTAAAAACCAAGAAAATAGAAGATACAAACATGAAAATTATTAAAGATATCAGAAATGTTTACCACCAATGACAAAAAGGGGAGTGACAGGAAAAGGAATGAGAAAAGACAAGGAAAAAATTAAGAGGAAAAACAACATATTCCTGGAAGACAGCAGTAGCTCGGATAGAGTGCAGCAGGCAGAGAGAGCAAACTGTCCTGAAGAAAGCAGGTCTGAGGTCTGGAAAGGATATTTTTAAAAAGATGAAAATGATACTATGCCTAATGTGTTTGGATATACCAAGAGGAGATATATACAACTGATGAAGAGTTTGGATAAATCGGTGATAAGTACATAGAAAAAAATAATAAGGCAAAAAAAATCATTAACTGTCTAGGGAAAACAATAAATGTAGATTAAGGAAGTATCATAGTATATTACATGGCTCTATTGCCAACAATGTTTTGTAAATGCTGAATATTGATATAAATAACAACAGTTACACTGGGAGGGTGGGGGCTGGGGAATACACAATGTTTGGTGTGGAGGTGAGAATATATTAAAGAGAACTAAGCACCATCTTCAGTGGTAAGTCAACAGATGATCCATAGAACTGAAATATGAAGAAGCAGCAATATAAATATTTAAATATTTATTTAGAGAGATGGAGGTTAAATTCCAAAATAATTAGTAAAGAGTTAAAAGTGGTTGTCTCTGGGGGTAAGAAACTAGGGTCAAAGTCAGAAGACTGTGGTTTCTTATATAATGGTTATTATAAAATTATTGGAATTAAGTTATATGTACATGTAGCTATGATTTAATGAAAACAAAATTTTTAAAAATCACAAGCTGATAGATTTAGGAATAGGACTTGCCTGGTAACCATAAACGTGTATGCGCATGTTAAATTATTTACTCACAATAAAAGTCACCAATCAAGACTAGATGGAAACTACAGTCTGAAACTCACCATAAGATTGTAAAGGACTGGTTTACTGACATAAATCTCAAAGGCACTCAGATTTCTGAGGGAACAAACAGTCCTTGTAAATTGGCTCTTCAGCGCCCTGTTTCTCTTTATATAATTAAATGGGTTATTTTTCTCCCACACTAAACTTAATCTTTGACCACATAGACTGATCTGATTCATTCAACAAATATTTACTTAGGTCCACTATGGGCAGCTGTGCTCAGGCCTACAATCACTGTAATGAAAATAAAATGGTTGTTAAGTTTTTGTGGTGGATATCTATACCACTGTACCTAACTAAATGCTTGAAACACAACAGGCACTCAATACATGCTTGCTGAATGAACATAGGGCCAGAAAGAAAAAAAAAGTCATGAGGCGTTTTTCTTAATATACATTATGTTCACCATCACTGATGGATTGCCAACTATCAAGCCTAGCTTGATATATATATATATATAGCTAAATATAACTTATTCTCTGTACTAGTGTAACACCAACATAGATAATAGCTAAACTGCTGTTTAATAAACACTACAAATTACGAAAACCACAACAAAAAAGGTATAGCTATTTCAATTCATGTTGTTCAATTTACCGTTATGTATTACAATCATCATTCCATAGGTGAAAATTTACATATACTAGAATATCAAATAATATTTTTTAACAATAAATCTTTTTTTAAGCTATATCCAGAAATACATATTTTGTGAACCTTGCCCTTCGTTAGGATACATATTCAGGCATCTTCATGCTTAGGGATATTACTTACTAATAATGTTATTTTCCCTATCTTTCACCTCTCACCTTGACTGAGCACTGCCTTTCCATATCCACTTATTTATTGTATTATTATTTACTTTAAATGTCAGGATTGACAGTATGATTAATACTGAAATCCTCCAATGGGTCAAAGATAAATGCATCACCAGAACACAAAACCAACCATCATACTCTTCAGGGTTCTAAACCTTGATGATCCACGAGCATAACTTGCTTTCCATTAATTTGACAAAATTTTTCCTTACCTGTTTCATTAAAACTTTCATTCTCCTCTTCCTCTTCTGTAATTACAGGCATACTCAGATTTAAAATTTTATCTTTCTTGTGTACATTCTGCTTGTCATCTGGAAATAGAAAAATGATTTTAGGTGAAAACAATGTTAATCTTTGAGAAAATTTGTTATACAAATAATGTAAATATTACAAAAAAATCAGATTTTGAAATTAAAAGCTAAATATGCATTTAAAAGAGAAATGTGCATTTTAAATATGTATCTTTTCTAAATATTAATGTATTTTATCTACACTTTGAAAATAGTCTCTAATTCTTCGATTACAATAAAGAAAATAGAAGAAAGGGGGAGAAACAAAATTAGCCAGACATCAATATCTTATTCCATCTTTAACACACACAGCATGGGTTAAATCTGCAGACAGCAGGAAATAATTATGTGGTTACTTCAACTTTACTAATTAATCACAATTTAAAGTTAATAGCATTGTTTTTGAATGCAGAGACACTTTCTTTTATCACTACAAATGCTCCACAAGACATAACTCTAGTCATAATTTGCCACTGACTTTCCATTTTCCAATATATTAGAGGTTTTCTACATCAAGCCTCTGGTGCCTGAAGATATATCCTAAACAAACTGATCAAACAGCATTGTCATATCAGGTCTCATTTACCACAAATATTCATGTCCCAAGAGCAATCTTCCACAGTCACTCTTTATTCTTTATGTTGCTTTATTCTTCCCCACAACATTGTATTACCTGATATATGTTGTTTCTTTATAGTCTGCTTCCTCCCACTAGAATGTAAGCTTCACAAGAATAGATTCTGATTTAAGTTGATGTCTCCCCAGCACTTAGAAAAGTGCCTGGCATATAGTAGGGCCTCAATATTTATTAAATATTAAATATGGATTCAACTCTTTTATAATATAATTGTTTTATACAGTACAGATGTTAGTAAGTACCAGACATCACAGGAGGTAAGAATTACATGAAAATAAGTTTAAGCTTTCTGTTCAGAACACATATACACTAGGATCTTAGTGATATGATTTTATGGAGTGAACAGATTAATCTAAAATAGAGTTGAGTAAACTCTAGCAATAACCTTCCCCTCTAAACACAATTCAAATTTACTAAATTAATACCAATTTCCCATTAAGTTATTAAAATAGAATTTTACCTTCACTTGTAAGTCTTAGTATTAATTACAATAATTTTGTACATGATTTTTAAGATGACAGATAATCTTTTATGACATCTCTTTCCACATGTAATCACATTTTTTAGCTGTTCACAAAATTATAATCAGTGCAATGAACTCCAAAAATTGCTAATACTGTTCTTCACAATCTTTCAGCGTTGTCCATATACATCAGTTTTTAATGGTTTTGAGAAATCCACATTTACAACCTAAGAGGATCTATCCAACAAAGCCAAGTTAAAAACTGACGGCTGAGAAACAAGCTTCATCTAGTCACGTGATTATTAACTACATCTTAAGAGTTATAGTTCTACAGTAAATAAGCAAGTTTAAAAAATAAGAAGCAATGTTCTCTAAAGCTTTTAAAAACAGATACAGTATAAACCAGTGGAACAGAATAGAGGGCCCAGATATAAACCCAAACATTTATGGTCAATTAATATACGATAAAGGAGCCATGGATATACACGGGGAAATGACCACCTCTTCAACAGCTGGTGTTGGCAAAACTGGACAGCTCCATGTAAGAGAATGAAACTGGATTACTGTCTAACCGCATACACAAAAGTAAACTCAAAAATGGATCAAAGACCTGAATGTATAAGTCAGGAAACCATAAAACTCTTAGAAAAAAATCTTTTGGGCATAAACATAGCAACTTCTTCATTAACATATCTCCCCGGACAAAGGAAACAAAAGCAAAAATGAAAAAGTGGGACTACGTTAAACTAAAAAGCTTCTGTACAGCAAAGGACACCATCAGTAGAACAAAAAGACATCCTACAGTATGGGAGAATATATTCATAAATGACATATCTGATAAGGGGTTGACATCCAAATTATATAGAGCTCACGCACCTCAAAAAACAAAAAGCAAATAACCCAATTAAAAGATGGGCAGAGGAGCTGAAGAGACACTTCTCCAAAGAAGAAATTCAGATGGCCAACAGGCACATGAAAAGATGCTCCACATCACTAACCATCAGAGAAATGCAAATTAAAACCACAATGAGATATCACCTCACACCAGTAAGGATGGCCAACATCCAAAAGACAAACAACAACAAATATTGGCGAGGATGTGGAGAAATGGGAACCCTCCTACACTGCTGGTGGGAATGTAAATTAGTTCAACCATTGTGGAAGAAAGCAGAGTGGAGGTTCCTCAAAAAGCTCAAAATAGAAATACCATTTGACCCAGGAATTCCACTCCTAGGAATTTACCCTAAGAATGCAGCAGCTCAGTTTGAAAAAGACATATGCACCCCTATGTTTATCTCAGCACTATTTACAATAGTCAAGAAATGGAAGCAACCTAAGTATCCCTCAGTACATGAATGGATAAAGAAGATGTGGTATATATACACAATGGAATATTATTCAGCCATAAGAAGAAAACAAATCCTACCATTTGCAACAACAGTGGATGGAGCTAGAGGGTATTATGCTCGGTGAAATAAGCCAGCAGAGAAAGACAATTATCAAATGATTTCACTCATCTGTGGAGTATAAGAGTAAAGAAAAAACTGAAGGAACAAAGCAGCAGCAGACTCACAGAACCCAAGAATGGACTAACAATTACCAAAGTGAAAGGGACTGGGGAGGGTGGGTGGGAAGGGAGGGATAAGAGGAAAAAAGGGGCATTACAATTAGCACACATAATGTAGCCACTGGGGGGACACGGGAAAGGCAGTATATACAGAGAAGACAAGTAATGATTCTATAGCATCTTACTATGCTGATGGACAGTGACTGTAATGGGGTATGTGGTGGGGACTTGATAATAGGGAGAGTCTAGTAACCATAACGTTGTTCAAGTAATTGTACATTAATGATATCAAAACAAACAAACAAACAAATAAACAAAAGATACAGTGTCTCACCCACCTATATGCAGCCAAGAACCAAAAAGTGAACATTTACCTCAAAGTGCATATATTAGCTAAAAATAGAGAACTTCACTCAGAGGTATGTTCCTCAGAACTTAATTACATTTATTTTATATAAAACTGAAATGAATGGCCAACCAGTTTCTTAAACCATTACACTTAAGAAGATGCAAAGGGCAAAAAAAATTGCTACAAGCCTGCACGCTGGGATCAGAAAGAAGACACCCACCACAACAAATATGACAGAGAAGCTTTTTAGTAAATAAAAAAACAGTATGAAAAAATAAGACAAAGTCTGATTGCAGCATGAAGACATAAACTGCCCTATACACTGAAGATACTTCTTGAGAGAGAAAAAGATGGCGACATGAGTAGGGTGGCAGAAATCTCCTCTCAAAACCATATATATTTTGAAAATACAGCAAATACAACTATTCCTAAAGGAGTGACCAGAAGATATAGTACACCATCCAGGCTACATCTGCGAGAACCCAGCATCTCACAAAAAAGGTAAGATACAAAGCCATGACCCAGAGGGACCTGAGCACTATCCCCACCCCAGCTAACCAGCGAGAGGAAAAGAATCAGAGTGGGAAAGGAGTGGAACTGCAGGACTGCTAAATAACCAGCCCTAGTTATCTGCCCCTGGAGCACAGACACATATTACATGGTGCTCTGGATTTTAGAGGAGAAGAAAAGCAAAATCCAAGACTAAGATTGTGAACAGGTTCCCACAGCCGGCTGCCCTGGGACAAAAGAAAAGAAAGCACATTAAAAGTCTTAAAGGGACAAGGGTTTAATAGGTGGACAAAATAGTCCTGGCATGCTCAGCCCAGCAGGCTGGGAACTTTAAGGAACTTCAGGTACGCTAACCTCTTGGATGGCAATGCAGCCCCGAGACCCTCACAGTGATAAGCAGCCTGTCATTCATTCCCCCCACTGGCACTTCAAGCAAACAGGCTGACCTGCCATTGCTGCAGAACAGCCAGGGAGCAGCCCCACCTACAGCAACCACACAGCTTAGCAGAGGCTTCTCCCTGCACACGGCTAACTGGCCCAGACCCAGGGGCTGCTCCGTGCTCGCAGTTGACTGGCACAGACAGTGGAGATGGGCACAGAGTACAGAAGGCACAAAGGGGCTCTGTTCTTGGAGCAGAACATGCACCACTCACCTGCAAACCACGCCAGTGCCCTAGGCCATCCCGAGGACCACCCTGCCCCCAGCAGCTCAGGGGATTAACCCAGAGGCTACTCCATGCATGTGGCTGATCAGCACACAGACAGTAGAGACAAGCAAGGTGACCAGCAAGCAGGAAGGGACTTTGTTCTCCCAGCTGACACATGCACCACTCGCCGGTGACGACTCCCATCACCATGAAAAGGCAGAAGAACTTTGTTCAATCCAAAATCCCTCAAACACCAGAGAGAGGGCTTGGTGAGACTGAAATCACCAATCTTCCTGAAAAAGAATTCAAAATAAAAATCATAAACATGCTGATGGAGCTACAGAGAAATATTCAGGAGCTAAGGAATGAATTCAGGAGGAACATAACAGAAATGAAACAAACAATGGAAGGATATAAGAGCAGACTGGATGAGAATGGAAGAAGACTGTTAATGGAATAGAAATCAGAGGACAGGAATACAAAGAAGATGAAGAAGAGAGACATAAAAGGATTTTGAGAAATGAAAGAATAGTAAGAGAATTGTGTGACCAATCCAAATGGAACAATACTCTCATTATAGGGATACCAGAAGAAGGAAAGAGAAAAGGAAAGTGTTTTTGAAGAAATAATTGCTGAAAACACCCCCAAGCTGGGGAAGGAAATAGTCTTTCAGACCATGGAAGCCCACAGATCTCTCAACACAAGGGACCCAAGGAGGACAACATCAAGATCCATAATAATTAAAATGGCAAAGATCAAAGACAAGGACAGGGTATTAAAGGCAGCCAGAGAGAGAAAAAAGATCACCTACAAAGGAAAACCCATCAGGCTATCATCAGACTTCTCAGAAGAAACCTACAGGACAGAAGGGAATGGCATAATATATTCAATGCAATGAGACAGAAGGGCCTCGAACCAAGAATACTGTATCCAGCAAGACTATCATTCAAATTTGAACGAGGGATTAAACAATTCCCAGATAAGCAAAAGTTGAGTGAATTTACCTCTCACAAACCAGCACTCCAATGTATTTTAAAGGGACTGCTCTAGATGGAAATATGCCTAAGGTTAAATAGTTGTCACCAGAGAAAATAAAACCACAGCAAAGAAAGCAGACCAACCAAATACTAACTAAATGCAAAATAAAATCAGCTATCCACAAAATCAGTAAGAGAAACACAAAGAGTACAGAATAAAACACATAAAATATAAAGAATGGAGGAGAAAGAACAAGAAGGGAGAGAAATAAAGAATCATCAGACTGTGTTTATAACAGCAAAATAAGTGAGTTAAGTTAGATGGTTAGATAGTAAGGAAGCTACCCTTGAATGTTTGGTAACAACAAATCCAAAGCGTGCAATAGCAATAAGTACATATCTATTGATAATCACCCTAAATGTAAATGGACTGAATGCACCAATCAAAAGACAGAGTAACAGAATGGATAAAAGAGCAAGACCCATCTATATGCTGTCTACAAGAGACTCACCTCAAACCCAAAGACATACACAGACTAAAAGTGAAGGAATGGAAAAAGATATTTCATGCAAACAATATGGAGAAAAAAGCAGTTGTTGCAGTACTTGTATTGGACAAAATAGACTTCAAAACAAAGAAAGCAACAAGAGACAAAGAAGGACATCATATAATGATAAAGGGGGCAGTCCAACAAGAAGATACACCCATTATAAATATCTATGCACTCAACACAGGAGCACCTACATATGTGAAACAAATACTAACAGAATTAAAGGAGGAAATAGAATGCAAAGCATTCATTTTAGACTTCAACACACCACTCACTCTAAAGGACAGATCCACCAGACAGAAAATAAGTAAGGACACAGAAGCACTGAAAAACACATTAGAACATATGGACCTAAGAGATATCTATAGAACGTTCCACCCAAAAGCAGCAGCAGGATACACATTCTTCTCAAGTGCACATGAAACATTTTCAAGAATAGTCCACATACTAGTGCACACAAAGAGCCTGAATAAATTCAAAAAGATTGAAATTCTACCAACCAACTTCTCAGATCACAAAGGTATAAAACTAGAAATAAATTGTACAAAGAAAACAAAAAGGCTCACAAATATGGTGGCTTACAAACATGCTCCTAAATAATCAATGGATCAATGACCAAATTAAAACAGAGATCAAGCAATATATGGAGACAAATGAAAACAACATCACAATGCCCCAACCTCTCTGGGATGCAGAGAAGGCAGTTCTAAGAGGAAAGTATATAGCAATCCAGGCCTATTTAAAGAAGAACAATCCCAAATGAATAGTCTAACATCACAATTATTGAAACTGGAAAAAGAACAAATGAGGCCCAAAGTCAGCAGAAGAAGGGACATAATAAAGATCAAAGAAGAAATAAATAAAATTGAGAAGAATAAAACAATAGAAAAAATCAGTGAAACCAAGAGATGGTTGAGAAAATAGATAAACCCCTAGCCAGATTTATTAAGAGAAAAAGAGAATCTACATACAATCAGAATCAGAAATGAGAAAGGAAAAATCATGACAGACACCACAGAAATACAAAGAATTATTAGAGAATACTAAGAAAAACTAAATGCTAACAAACTGGATCACCTAGAAAAAATGGACAACTTTCTAGAAAAATACAACCTTACAAGACTGACCCAGGCAGAAACAGAAAATCTAAACAGACCAATTACCAGCAATGAAATTGAATCAGTAATCAAAAACTACCCAAGAACAAAATACCTGAACCAGATGGATTCACCGCTGAATTTTATCAGATATTTAGAGAAGACATAATGCCCATTCTCCTTAAAGTTTTCCAAAAAATAGAAGAGAATGGAATACTTCCAAACTCATTCTATGAAGCCAACACCACTCTAATACCAAAACCAGGCAAAGACACCACAAAAAAGGAAAACTACAGACCAATATCCCTGAAGAACATAGATGCAAAAATACTCAACAAAATATTAGCAAACTGAATTCAAAAATACATCAAGAGGATCATACACCATGATCAAGTGGGATTCATCCCAGGGATGCAAGGATGGTACAACATTCGAAAATCCATCAACATCATCCAACACATCAACAAAAAGAAAGAAAGAAACCACATCATCTCCATAGATGCTGAAAAAGTATTTGGCAAAATTCAACATCCATTCATGATAAAAACTCTCAACAAAATGGGTATAGAGGGCAAGTACCTCAACACAATAAAGGCCATATATGACAAACTCACAGCCAATATCACACTGAACAGCGAGAAGCTGAAAGCTTTTCTTTGAAGATCAGGAACAAGATAAGGATGCCCACTCTCCCCACTTTTATTCAAATAGCACTGGAGGTCCTAGCCACAGCAATCAGACAACACAAGGAAATAAAAGGCATGCAGATTGGTAAGGAAGAAGTTAAACTGTCACTGTTTGCAGATGACATGATATTGCACATAAAAAATCCTAAAGAATCCACTCCAAAACTACTAGCACTAATATCTGAATTCAGCAAAGTTGCAGGATACAAAATTAATACACAGAAATCTGTGGCATTCCTATACACTAACAATGAACTAGTAGAAAGAGAAATCAGGAAAACAATTCCATTCACAACTGCATCAAAAAAAATAAAATGGCGGAGCCAAGATGGCGGCGTGAGTAGAGCAGTGGAAATCTCCTCCCAAAACCACATAGATCTATGAAAATATAACAAAGAAAACTCTTCCTAAAATAGAGACCAGAGGACACAGGACAACATCCAGACCACATCCACACCTGCAAGAACCCAGCACCTCGTGAAGGGGGTAAGATACAAGCCCCGGCCCGGCGGGACCCGAGCGCCCCTACCCCCGGCTCCCGGCGGGTGGAAAGAAACGAGCGCTTTTTTTGGTGTGTTTTTTTTTTTAGCGAGTGCTTTTTGGAAGCCTTAAAGGGACAGGGACCCCAATACCAGTGAAACAGGGCAGCAAGATCGGTCAGCGGGTGCCTGAGACCGGCGCCTGAGGACAAAGAAAATCACGTGTTTTTTCCAGTACGGGGGAGGCAGGGTGGCAGGACCGGTGAGTGGGTGCCTGAGACGGGCGCCTGGGGACAGGGAAAATCGTGCGTTTTTCCCTTTTTTTTTTTTTTGCCAAGTGCTTTTTGGAAGCCTTAAAGGGACAGGGACCCCAATACCAGGGAAACAGGGCAGGAAGATTGGTGAGCGTGTGCCTGAGACCGGCACCTGGGGACAAAGAAAATCGCGCGTTTTTCCCAATACTAGGGAGGCAGGGCGGCGGGACCGGTGGGCGGGTGCCTGGGGCTGCGCCTGTGGACAAAGAATATCGTGCGTTTTTCCCTTTTTTTTTCTTTTTATTGGCGAGTGCTTTTTGGAAGCCTTAAAGGGACAGGGACCCCAATGCCAGGGAGGCGGAGTGGCAGGACCGGTGAGCGGGTGCCTGGGACCGGTGCCTGAGAACAAAGAAAATCACACGTTGTCCCCTTTTTTTGGCGAGTGCTTTCTGGAAGCCTTGGAGGGACGGGGACCCCAATACCAGGGAGGTAGGGCAGCAAGACCGGTGGGCGGGTGCCTGGCGGACAAAGAAAATTGCGCATTTCTCCCTTTTTTTTTCTTTTTGGCTAGTGCTTTTTGGAGGCCTTAGGGGGACAGGGACCCCAGTTCAAAGGGAGGCAGGGCGGCAGGGCCAGTGGGCAGGTGACTGGGACCAGCGCCTGAGGACAAACAATGTTGCAAGTTTTCACTTTTTTTTTTTTTTTTGGCGGGTAATTATTGGAAGCCGTGAAGGGACAGGGACCCTGGTGCTAGGGAGGCAGGGCAGCAGGAACAGTGAGTGGGTGCCTGGGACTGGCACCTGAGGACAAAGAAAATTGCGCAGAGGGAAACTTTTTTTTTTCCCCTCTTTTGTTGTTGCTGTTGTTTTGGTTTGGAGAGTGCTTTTTGGAAGTCTTAAAGGGGCAGGACAGGACACTTAGACCAGAGGCCCAGAATCTGAGGATCTCTGAGCACTCTAACCCCCTGGGCAACAGGGAGCACAGAGGACCCTTATGGAGATAAATAGCCTCCCGGCCGCTCCCCGTCCAACGGGGCTCCACCAATTTGGAGGAGCATCCCCAGCAAGGCCACGCCCACAGCAAAAGCAGAGATGAACTCCATAGCAAACGGGCAGGTAGCAGAAGTCCTGTCTGCGCAAGCTGCCAAGCATAGGCCACTGGATGTCGCTATTCTCCCAGGAGAGGAAGGCTACAAACCAACAAGAAGGAAAGTTCTTCCAGCCGTCACTCATACCAGCTCTGCAAACTATCTCTATCACCATGAAAAGGCAAAACTACAGGCAGACAAACATCACAGAGACAACACCTGAGAAGGAGACAGACCTAACCAGTCCTCCTGAAAAAGAATTCAAAATAAAAATCATGAACATGCAGACAGAGATGCAGAGAAAAATGCAAGAGCAATGGGATGAGATGCAGAGAAAAATGCAAGAGCAATGGGATGAAGTCCAGAGGGAGATCACAGATGTCAGGAAGGAGATCACAGAAGTGAAACAATCCCTGGAAGGATTTATAAGCAGAATGGATAAGATGCAAGAGGCCATTGCAGAAATAGAAGCCAGAGAACAGGAACGTATAGAAGCTGACATAGAGAGAGATAAAAGGATCTCCAGGAATGAAACAACACTAAGAGAACTATGGGACCAATCCAAAAGGAATAATATTCATATTATAGGAGTACTAGAAGAAGAAGAAAGAGGAAAAGGGATAGAAACTCTCTTTGAAGAAATAATTGCTGAAAACTTCCCCAAACTGGGGGAGGAAATAATTGAACAGACCACGGAAATACACAAAACCCCCAACAGAAAGGATCCAAGGAAGACAACACCAAGACACATAATAATTAAAATGGCAAGGATCAAGGACAAGGAAAGAGTTTTAAAGGCAGCTAGAGAGAAAAAGGTCACCTAAAAAGGAAAACCCATCAGGCTAACATCAGACTTCTCGACAGAAACCCTACAGGCCAGAAGAGAATGGCATGATATATTTAATGCAATGAAACAGACGGACCTTGAACCAAGGATACTGTATCCAGCATGACTATCATTTAAATACGATGACGGGATTAAACAATTTCCACACAAGCAAAAGTGGAGGGAATTTGCCTCCCACAAACCACCTCTACAGGGCATCTTACAGGAACTGCTCTAGATGGGAGCACTCCTAAAAAGAGCACAGAACAAAACACACAACATATGAAGAATGGAGGAGGAGGAATAAGAAGGGAGAGAAGAAAAGAATCTCCAGAAAGTGTATATAACAGCTCAATAAGCGAGCTAAGTTAGGCAGTAAGATACTAAAGAAGCTAACCTTGAACCTTTCATAACCACGAATCTAAAGCCTGCAATGTCAATAACTACATATATCTCAATAGTCACCCTAAATGTAAATGGACTTAATGCACCAATCAAACAACACAGAATAACAGAATGGATAAAAAACCAAGACCCATCTACATGCTGCTTTCAAGAAACTCACCTCAAACCCAAAGACAAGCACAGACTAAAAGTAAAGGGATGGAAAAACATATTTCAGGCAGACACAGTGAGAAGCAAGCAGGGGTTGCAGTACTAATATCAGACAAAACAGACTTCAAAACAAAGAAAGTAACAAGAGATAAAGAAGGACACTACATAATGATAAAGGGCTCAGTCCAACAAGAGGATATAACCATTATAAATATATATGCACCCAACACAGGAGCACCAGCATTTGTGAAACAAATACTAACAGAACTAAAGAGGGAAATAGACTGCAATGCATTCATTTTAGGAGACTTCAACACACCACTCACCCCAAAGGATAGATCCACCAGGCAGAAAATAAGTAAGGACACACAGGCATTGAACAACACACTAGAACAGATGGACCTACATCACAGACATCTATAGAACTCTACATCCAAAAGCAACAGGATATACACTCTTCTCAAGTGCACATGGAACATTCTCCAGAAGAGACCACATACGAGCTCACAAAAAGAGCCTCAGTAAATTGCAAAATATTGAAATTCTACCAACCAATTTTTCAGACCACAAAGGTGTAAAAGTAGAAATAAATTCTACAAAGAAAACAAAAAGGCTCACAAACACATGGAGGCTTAACACCATGCTTCTAAATAATCAATGGATCAATGAACAAATCAAAATAGAGATGAAGGAATATATAGAAACAAATAACAACAACACAAAGCCCCAACTTCTGTGGGACTCAGAGAAAGCAGTCTTAAGAGGAAAGTATATAGCAAGCCAGGCACACCTGAAGAAGGAAGAACAATCCCAAATGAATAGTCTAACATCACAATTATCAAAACTGGAAAAAGAAGAACAAATGAGGCCTGAAGTCGGCAGAAGGACGGACATAATAAAGATCAGAGGAGAATAAACAAAATTGAGAAGAATAAAACAATAGCAAAAATCAATGAAACCAAGAGCTGCTTCTTTGAGAAAATAAACAAAATAGATAAGCCTCTAGCCAAACTTATTAAGTGAAAAAGAGAATCAACACAAATCAATATAATCAGAAATGAGAATGGAAAAATCACGACAGACTCCACAGAAATACAAAGAATTATTAAAGACTACTATGAAAACCTATATGCCAACAAGCTGGAAAAGCTAGAAGAAATGGACAACTTCCTAGAAAAATACAACCTCCCAAGACTGACCAAGGAAGAAACACAAAAGTTAAACAAACCAATTATGAGCAAAGAAATTGAAACAGTAATCTAAAAACTACCCAAGAACAAAACCCCAGGGCCAGACGGATTTACCACGGAATTTTATCAGACACACAGAGAAGACATAATACCCATTCTCCTTAAAGTGTTCCAAAAAATAGAAGAGGGAATATTCCCAAACTCATTCTATGAAGCCAATATCACCCTAATACCAAAACCAAGCAAAGACCCCACCAAAAAAGAAAATTACAGACCAATATCCCTGAGGAATGTAGATGCAAAAATACTCAATAAAATATTAGTAAACAGAATTCAACAGTATATCAAAAGGATCATACACCATGACCAAGTGGGATTCATCCCAGGGATGCAAGGATGCTACAACATTCGAAAATCCATCAACATCATCCACCACATCAACAAAAAGAAAGACAAAAACCACATGATCATCTCCATAGGTGCTGAAAAACCATTTGACAAAATTCAACATCCATTCATGATAAAAACTCTCAGCAAAATGGGAATAGACTGCAAGTACCTCAACATAAAAAAGGCCATATATGATAAACCCACAGCCAGCATTATACTGAACAGCGAGAAGCTGAAAGCATTTCCTCTGAGATCGGGAACCAGACAGGGATGCCCACTCTCACCACTGTTATTTAACATAGTACTGGAGGTCCTAGCCACGGCAATCAGACAAAACAAAGAAATACAAGGAATCCAGATTGGTAAAGAAGAAGTTAAACTGTCACTATTTGCAGATGATATGATACTGTACATAAAAAACTCTAAAGACTCCACTCCAAAACTACTAGAGCTGATATCGGAATGCAGCAAAGTTGCAGGATACAAAATTAACATACAGAAATCTGTAGCTTTCCTATACACTAACAATGAACCAATAGAAAGAGAAATCAGGAAAACAATTCCATTCACAATTGCATCAAAAAGAATAAAATACCTAGGAATAAACCTAACCAAAGAAGTGAAAGACTTATACTCTGAAAACTACAAGTCACTCTTAAGAGAAATTAAAGGGGACACTAATAAATGGAAACTCATCCCACGCTCATGGCTAGGAAGAATTAACATCGTCAAAATGGCCATCCTGCCCAAAGTAATATACAGATTTGATGCAATCCCTCTCAAATTACCAGCAACATTCTTCAATGAATTGGAACAAATAATTCAAAAATTCATATGGAAACACCAAAGACCCCGAATAGCCAAAGCAATCCTGAAAAGGAAGAATAAAGTAGGGGGGATCTCACTCCCCAACTTCAAGCTCTACTACAAAGCCATAGTAATCAAGACAATCTGGTACTGGCAGAAGAACAGAGCCACAGACCAGTGGAACAGATTAGAGAGTCCAGAAATTAACCCAAACATATATGGTCAATTAATATTTGATAAAGGAGTCATGGACATACAATGGCAAAATGACAGTCTCTTCAACAGATGGTGCTGGCAAAACTGGACAGCTACATGTAGGAGAATGAAACTGGACCTTTGTCTAACCCCATATACAAAGGTAAACTCAAAAAGGATCAGGGACCTGAATGTAAGTCATGAAACCATTAAACTCTTGGAAAAAAACATAGGCAAAAACCTCTTAGACATAAACATGAGTGACCTCTTCTTGAACATATCTCCCCGGACAAGGAAAACAACAGCAAAAATGAGCAAGTGGGACTACATTAAGCTGAAAAGCTTCTGTACAGCGAAGGACACCATCAATAGAACAAAAAGGAACCCTACAGTATGGGAGAATATTTTCATAAATGACAGATCCGATACAGGCTTGACATCCAAAATAGATAAAGAGCTCACACACCTCAACAAACAAAAAACAAATAACCCAATTAAAAAATGGGCAGAAGAACTGAACAGACAGTTCTCTAAAAAAAGAAATACAGATGGCCAACAGACACATGAAAAGATGCTCCACATCGCTAGTTATCAGAGAAATGCAAATTAAAACTACAATGAGGTATTACCTCACACCAGTAAGGATAGCTGCCATCCAAAAGACAAACAACAACAAATGTTGGCGAGGCTGTGGAGAAAGGGGAACCCTCCTACACTGCTGGTGGGAATGTAAATTCGTTCAACCATTGTGGAAAGTAGTATGGAGGTTCATCAAAATGCTCAAAACAGACCTACCATTTGACCCAGGAATTCCACTCCTAGGAATTTACCCTAAGAATGCAGCAATCAAGTTTGAGAAAGACAGATGCACCCCTATGTTTATCGCAGCACTATTTACAATAGCCAAGAATTGGAAGCAACCTAAATATCCATCGGTAGATGAATGGATAAAGATGTGGTACATATACACAATGGAGTACTACTCAGCCATAAGAAGTGGAAAAATCCTACCATTTGCAGTAACATGGATGGAGCTGGAAAGTATTATGCTCAGTGAAATAAGCCAAGTGGAGAAAGAGAAATACCAAATGATTTCACTCATCTGAGGAGTATAAGAACAAAGGAAAAACTGAAGGAACAAAACAGCAGCGGAATTACAGAACCCAAAAATGGACTAACAGGTACCAAAGGGAAAGGAACTGGGGAGGATGGGTGGGCAGGGAGGGATAAGGCAGTTAAGAAGGGGGTTATTAAGATTAGCATGCATGGGGGGGAGGGAGAAAGGGGAGGGAGAGCTCTACAACACAGAGAGGACAAGTAGTGATTCTACAACATTTTGCTATGCTGATGGACAGTAACTGTAATGTGGTTTTTAGGGGGGACCTGATATAGTGGAGAGCATAGTATACATAGTATTCTTCATGTAAGTGTAGATTAAAGATTAAAAAAAAAATGAAAGAAAGAAAGAAAAGGGGGATTACTCCTTGATAGGATAAAACTATTGGTAAATCAAAGATTAACACATGCTTTAAATATCCTTAATGTTGATCACTTAAAGGGTGTCAGATGATCAGCTATGGAGGTACTCTTTTCTGATAATATGCCTTTCTCTTAATTAAAAAAAAAAAAAAAAAAGCAGGTCCTGTGTGCTGACCTCCAATGAGTTCTACATAGTGGTATAGAGGGCATGTCAAAGTGTGGGCAAAGGGTCTGTTTGTTTCTATGCAGAAGATCAAGGCCTAGTTTGGCTACCCAGAAAATGAACTAAGATACGATATGAGGAGGAGCTTCCAGCATCAGCACTCTCTGGAGGACTTGTGCCGGGGGATGATCATCAAAAAGCCTCCACAGGGATCCTGGCGATGCTGCGGTTGTGGCTGCATCCAGCCCACCGTCTCCTGGACTTGCCATAGGAATGAGGAGATGTCTAGGCTGGCATGTGCATACAGTGAGACAACGAATTTGACCGGATCTGTACTGTTGGAACTCAACCAGGAGTTGGGAGGGGTGCAAGTTGTAGCACTCCAAAATCTTACGACTATAGACTATCTACGGTTAAAAGAACATATGGGATGTGAACAGATCCCAGAAATGGGCTGCTTTAATTTGTCTGATTTCTCTCAGACTGTTCAAGTACAGTTGGACAATATCCATCATATCATAGACTAATTTTCACAAATGCCTAGGGTGCCTAAATGGTTTTCTTGGCTTCACTGGAGATGGCTGGTAATTATAGATTTGCTTTGTTTATGTTACCGTATTCCTATTATGTTAATATGTGTGCGCAAGTTAGTTAGTAGTTTAAAACCTATACATGCTTAAGGTACTCTACAAGAAGATATGTCAAAGAAATAATCAATCCTCCCATGTTTTCTTCCATATGCTACCTGTATAGCTTTTCTTCTTCCTTCCTAATTACAACCCTTAAATAGAATTCGTGCCTTATATCGAATTTACCGAGTATCATAATTCCTCCAGGTGGTAAAGATACCTCGAGACAAGTGCTGGGTATAGAAGCCACAGGGCATAAATCTGCAAAGAAGTAAAAAGCTAACATTTTCAAACAATATGGCTTCTCTCTCACTTACCAACTTTACATTTCCCTGTATGGTCCCGGAAGATGACTGGTTAGCCAGAGATGGGTAAGATTCCTCAAGGGAGGAACAACCAAAGACAGGCACAGTTGCAGGGGGGCCATCAGGTGAGAAATCGGGGAACAACAGTGGTGAAGCTTAGAACCTCACCCCTGTTTTGAGAGAAAGCTTCTGCATCCGTGGATGTTTTATTGCCCTTGTCTAGCTCGGATTAGCACATAGTCTACAGGCACACACCTGATCATCTACAATTGCTCTCTTACAACACTAAACTATGTTTTCTACCTTTATCTTGCATCTACCTACCACTTCAGCAGTTTATTAAAAATAAAAAAAATAATAATAATAAAGGGAGAAATGTGGGATCCACATATAAATCAAGTATAAAAATCAAACGAATATTCATATTTGACCTGATTGTTTATAGTTCATAATGTGTGATCAAAACCAAAAGTTTCTGTGATGACTGCCCTTGTACTGTTCACCATGTAAGAACTTATTCACTATGTAAGAATTTGTTCACCATGTAAGAACTTGTTCGTTATGCTTCAGAAGATTGGAGACTGACGAGAATTAGGCTTGAGATGGATTAATGATTGTGCATTGAGCATTGACCCCCCATACAGAATTTTATTGTTGTTAACAATCATTTGATCAATAAATATGAGAGATGCCCTCTCAAAAAAATTAAATAAAATAAAAAATTAAATTAAATTAAATTAAAAAAAAGAATAAAATACCTAGGAATAAACATAACCATGAAAGTGAAAGACCTATACCCTGAAAACGACAAAACATTTAACATGAAAAGGAACTTCCATTTTATTTCTTTACTATCTTGTACTTGCACCTCCTTTGTTACTTAATCACATTTTTAAAAAACCTGTTTTTCAAGGATGTAAGAAAACAGTTTGATAACCTTACCTCTCCACTGTACTTGTATGAAGTAATGTTCATTATTTTAAAAAATGTTTGTGCATGTTTCTAAACCTAAGTATCTTTGATACCTTAGAAAAAACATTTCAATCTACCAGAAGTTAATTTTTTATATATAATCTTTTCCTCATGTCCTCTGGTTAGGTTCTTGTTGTTAAAGAATTACTAATATACATAGTAAAATTCACGATTTTTAATGTACAGATCCAGGAGTCTGGACAAAGGCACAGTTATGCAATCACCACTGCAATCAAAAACTGAACAGTTCCATCACACCAAAAATGTTCCTTGGGCTCTTTTACAGTCAACACCTCCCTCCACCCCTAGTTCCTAGCAACCAATGATCTGTTCTCTGTCCCTATAGATTTGCCTTTTCCAGAACTTCTTGTAAACGGAATCAAGTAGGATGCATCCTTTTGTGTCTGGCTTCTTTCACTCAGCACAAAGCATGTTATTGCACCTATCTGTAGTCCATTATTCCTGGGCAGTATTCCACTATATGATTATACCACAGTTCATTCAACCCATGACCAGCTGAAGGTATTTAGACTGTTTACAATTTTTCAGTTATGAATGAAACTGTAAAAAACATCTGCATACAATTTTTGTGTGAATATGAGCTTTCATTTCTCTTGGTTAAATATCAAGGACTACTGGGTCACATGGTCATATGGTAAACGTATGCTTAACTTTATTAGAAAGTGCCAGTTTTCCAAAGTGACTTGACTGTACCATTCTGAACTCTCACCAGAATGTCTGAAGGTTCCTGTTGTTCTGCATCCTTATCGGCTTTTGTTATTGTCAAATTTTTTGTTTTTTTATTTTTGTAGCCATTTTTATAAGGAATAGTGTAATGTCACTATGGTTTCAACTTGCATTTTCCTAATAAGATGCTAAGCATCTTTTCATGTATTTATTTGTCATCCACATATTGTGTTTGAAGTGTCTGTTCAAATCTTTTACCCAATTTTTAATTGGTTTGATTATTCATTACTAAGTTTTGAGAGTTCTTTATATGTTCAGACCTCTTATCAGGTTTGTATTATGCAGATTTTTTTTCTCCCAGTCTGTGGCTTATCTTTTCATTTTCTTAGCAGTGTCTTCCAAAGAATTTTAATGTTGAGGAAGTCAAACTCATCAATATTTTTTTTCTTTTATGGTTTGTGTTTTTTTGTTATAAAAATCTTCACACAACCCAAGATCACATTTTCTGTTTTCTTCTCCAAGTTTTACAATTTTTGGTTTTATACTTAGTTCTATTATTCACTTGGAATTAATTTTTATATATGATAGGAGGTATGAATCAGGAATGTGTTTTTAACAAATGGATATAAAATCGTATCAGTAACATTTATTGAAGAGTATCCTTTTTCTACTGAAATGCTTTTGTACCTTTGCTGAAATAAAATTGACCATACATGTATGGATCTACTTTTAAATTCTCTATTCTTTGCCACTGATTTGTGCCCATCTTTTCACAAATAGCACATTACACTGTCTTGATTTCTGAAGCTTCATGGTTATTTTTCAAAACTGTTTGGGCTACTCTAGTTCATTTGCATTTCCATATAAACTTAATAACCAGCATTGTTAATTTATTCAAAATCCTGTTCAGATTTTTCACTGGGATTGCGTTTAATCTACAGAATAATTTGGGATTAGTTGATATCTTAATGGTACTGGGTCTTCTAATACATGAAAATTTTAGTTTTCAGCACACAGACCCTGCACATTTTTTGTTACCTATATACCAAAGTAATTTGTTTTTGCTGTTTTCATGTTTTTTAAAAATTTCAATTTCTAGTTATTCACTGTTAGTATAGAGAAATACTAATACTAATACTAATAACCTTGCTAAACTCATTTATTAGTTCTGGTAGTTATTGTGCAGATTTTTTGAGATCTTTCTGTGTATAAACTAATTTCATTTGTGAGCAGACATAATCCTTTCCAATCTAAATGTCTATTATTTCCTCTTGTTGCCTCACTTCACTGGCTAGGACTCCAGTATGATGTATAGGCAACAATGAGAGCAGTCATCCTTGCTTTATTCCCAATTTGTGGGGAAAATAGTGTGTCACCCTTACGTATAATACTAGTTGCAGTTTATCACAGCAGTCCTTTATCAGGTTTAGGAAATTCCCTTCTATCTCTAATTTGAGCAGAGCTTTTATCATGAATGGATGCTGGGTTTGTCAAATACTCTGCCTATATATGTTGAGATGATACACAGTTTTTCTCCTTTATACTGCCAATATGGTGAATTATATTCCTGGGATAAACCACAGTTTTGTCCTAATATATTGTCCTTTTAATGTCCTGTTGGATTCAATTTGCTAATATTTTGTATATGATCATGAGAGATATAGTCTTTGTCTTCTCTTATAATTTCACTAAGCTAGTAACTATTCCCTCTTGTGTTTTCATAAAGAACAGAATTAACATTATTCCTTAAGCACTTGCTAGAATTCTCAGTGAAGCCATCTGGGAACTTAATTTCTTTAGTAAACATACAACTACTCAGATTTTCTATTTCTTCTTGTATTGGTTTTGGAAGTCCATGTCTTTTAGAAAATATATCCATTTTATCTAAGCTGTCTAGCTTACTGGCAAAAAGTTACAATTTTCCCTTATTATCCTTTTAATTTCTGTAAGGTCTGTAGTTGTATCCCTTACCTTACTAAATTTTTTATTCATAATTTTTTTCAGTGAATTATCTTTAGGATATTTTTTAGGCATAAAATCAGTCATTTGCAAATCATGATAATTTTGTAGCCTTTCTTTCTGGAATCATTATCTCACTTCACTCTCCTGTCTACATTATATCAGAATAGCCCTTCAAGAGCAATGTTAAACAAAACTGTGATATTTTTATGCCTTGCCATCAAACATAACGTAGCTTTTGGTCTAATAACACACACAAATATACACATCCACTTTTACAAATTAAAGATACAGCCATCTATTTCTTTATGTGGAGCTAGAATCAGCAAACTATGTCCCCAGGCCAAATCTGGCCTACTGCCTATTTTTGTATATATAATTTTTGGGGGAAAAAACCCCACACACATTTATTTATGTATTGTCTCTGGCTACTTTCACCTTACAGTAGCACAGTTAAGTCACTGTGACAAAAGGTCATAGCCAAAAAGCCTAAAATATTTACTATTCAGCCCCTAACCAAGAAACTTTATTTTTCATCAAGAATGGGTGCTGGATTTTATCAAATGTGTAAACTTGGTTTAACTATTAAAATAAATTCACATTTTCCCCTTTAACCTATTTAAATGGCAAATTATATTGATAGGTTCCTAACTGCCCTGTATCCTAGAATGAATGTACTCAGTCAAGTTGTTTTGTACATGGGATTCTTTTGTCATCTATAATTTAGGATTTTTTAGTAATACTTATAAATGAAATTGGTCTAACAATTCTCTTCTCAATATCCGCTAACTATGTAAAAAGAACTAACAAATCCTGCTTTTTAAGTATTTCTTGATTATCCTTATTATGTTTGGCATCTCCTCTAAATTCTCAGTGCCTGTCAGGCAACTGTCTAAGAACTTAGTCATATCTGGACTGTATTAAAGATATTTAACTTCAGTTCTCCCTCTGCTGCTTCAATACAAGAAAAACCATGTTAAAAGGCTATAACGTATCTTCACATACTACTGTAGTAGATGGGAGTGTGTTTTATATTAGGCATTAAGTATTTACTAATGTTTCTAACATTTTTTTTCTTGAGCTTACTAATCAGATTCCAAACTTTACATATGGTGAATCTATATTATTCATGTAATTTTAAAAATTCAACTATTACAATACATAATTTCTTTAAGAACCAAATACCAAAGGTAATTTCATAGGTACCGTATTTCAAAAGAAAAGCAGGGACAGCTTAATTAGTGCAGCTAAAGGGAAATCTGGTTTACAGAATATTACTCAGCATGTCTTATTACACATGATTCAGACACAAAAATCACTAATAAGCTATCCTCTGAATAATTCTAGACTGATTCAATAATTATATAGCTATATCACTTTTGGATAAGTTATTTAAATCTGTATGAGTCTAAACTTCTTTATCAATGAAATAATAAATTTGATGACTCCTAAAGCCCCTTTAACAAACAGTGAGGGGAGGTTGTAAATACGACCCATTTTCCCTCATTGAGTTGCAAAAAAGACTTTAAAATATTACCTCTGTTTCTGGAAGACATCTTCCTTCCTGCTGATTTTAATGTTTCTTTGTTCCTTTTTTTTCTACTTGCTTTGATCTGCCCTTGGCCAGATGCAGAATCAGAATCAGAAGAGTCAAGTTTGACTTGACGATGCCTTCTTGACTTAGACGCCTTAAGAGTTAGAAATCCAATTAACCACAATGAATCATAAATGAATCCCAAGTGACAGATAATTAAGGGAAAGACAAAATACATAAAGATGAGGAAAGATTTACAGAAATGGTTGACATGAAGTACCTTAACATTATCTGACTTAATTCTTGTCACATGTACATACTCTACCCATAAAACAGGAAAAGTTCCCTGCAGCTGTCATCATCATCTACTTATGCTGGGTAAAAACTTAGTTGTTGAGTTAAAATATGCTTGCAGTTACATGACTGGGAAATGGAAGTATAAAGGACAAGTACTGTGTTTACTGTCTAATACCATTCTCCCTTTCTCCTAATAATATTTTAGGCTCCTTAGTTACCACCAGGTGTTTCAAATGAACTACTTTATGTATGGCTCTAGGTATGGTCATGTGGCCCCATCAAGTCAAAATAAGTTTCACCTACCCATGGCCACTGGGATTTGTTCAGGGCTGGGCATATGATCTGTATCACAGCTGATATGATTCAATCTTAGAATTCTGTGTAACTATCAGGAATAATTCTCCCTCTGCCCTGAACCTAAGGTAGGAACATGCAAGACTGGAGCTGTCATGAACAGCACATGAAAACCGTGAAAGCCACACAAAAGGTGGGAAGTGGAGGGGCAGGTCAAAAGCTTCTCCGTTGCATCCAGCATTCCTTATTTGCTTAAGCAGAGTCCTGACTGACACAGGAATTTTCAGTTAAAGCCATACATGCAGTGCAGGTATTAACAAGTGTTAAAATGCTACAAAGCGTTGTCTACCTCAATAAAGAAAAACCCACAACTGGGCAGTAACACACCCTTACAACAATTTATGGGGATTATAATTTGATGACTTAATGATTTTAAAGTATTTCATAATGTTACATTATGATTAATCATAATATATATTAAACATCAATTAGCACTATAGTATGGAAATAGTTCTGGTTAAAAAGAATTTGGAATAATTAATTTATCAGCCTTGGTGCTTTCATTCAACAATAATTTATAGTCAGTTTACTGTGGCATAGTGAATATGAAACACTTAACTAATCTATAGTCACTTTTAATTTTTTATTTATTCCTTTTTATTTCTACAACCAGAAAATGAAAAGTAATTTCCTACAGAACAAAGACATTCTTAGACTCATGAACAAAATTCAAGAAAAAAATAAGGGATAAGGTATAAAGCACATAAATTTATCAGTGTTCCCTCCTAAAACCCCACCAAAATGACAGTAAAGGAATAAAAATGAATAAACTCACAACAGAGATAATAGGAAACAATGCAGTTGTAAACAAAACAATAAAATTTTGGAAGTGCAAAAGTGACAGCTTAACAGAATGAAGGAAGCTGAAACCTAATTACCTGAATTGAGGAAGGTACTACAAAGCAAACTGATCCAAGGGGATCAGAAATTGGAGTCATCAGAAATGAAGCTAAAAAAAATGGGTAGGTATACTGAAAATCTACATAGGTTACAGTGTCCCATTTCCCAATCTCCAAACTAAACAACTGACCTCCTATAAAAAATGGGTTCCTCTTTGGAGAGGTAATAAACCAGAGAAGCTGTAGGCTTGACGAAACTGGCTTAGCTAAGGGGATAAGTCCTCCTACTGAAAGTAGAGAGGGTAAGTAGAACCTGAATAAGGAAGGGTAAGTCCCTTGCCGGGGTGTGTAGGCTCCCTTATTGGCAGCCAGACTTATTTACCTTTATCCTCCACCAGATAAGGAAATGGAAGGTTGCTCTCTGGTAAAAATGACTAGATTCCAAGAAAAAGAAATACTGAGGTTAAAAAGCTGATCACCACATGACCCCTCTTAAATATGATCTGAGGACCTTCAAACATTTGAAAAAAAGCCTTCAAAATGAAAGACAGAAATCACAATATACAAAAATAAGAACTCTGAGGGGAAAGGAGGAAACTTCAAAAAACATTTGTTAACATTCTCAAATAAATAAAGATACATATTGCATCCAGAAAAAATATATGTATTTTTTAATTGAGACTCAGAGAAGAAGGCTAATAATGAAAAAATGTCAGCAGAAATAAAAAATTCAATGTAATGGTTCAGAAAATAATCTCCTGAAAATATAAAGACTGAAAAAATAAAGGTTCAAGAAAAGAAAAAGACCAAAAATGCGGCAAAGAATACTATCAAAGAAACAAAAAAAGTCCTCAGAACTGAAGGCTATCATATATAAAGGATGCCCATCATGAGAGCCAAAGACAAATGATGGGAAAAGACCTACACCAAGTTACATTACCATGAAATCTCAGCTCCTGGGACAAAGAGAGAATGCTAAAAATTTCCACAATCAGGAATACTAGAAGCTGGGCAAAACTAAAGAACAATGGCATCAAAATCCAGGTAAATACCAGAAGAAATAGCTAAAGAAAAAAAAACTGAAGATGGCTGCCTAATGAGATTAGGAATAGTGGTACAAAGTGGTGGAACAGGAGATTGTGGGCTAATATAAACTAGACAGTAGTATTAGACTTTCTAAACTATGTACATGTATTACTTTTATGCAAAATAAAAGTGTAATTTAAAAAGCAGCAAGTCAATTTCTAAATTATCTTACTAAAGAAATAACTTACCTGAGCAACAATTGAAAATGCTCTTGATTTTATTTTTGCTAATGATTCTGCCCTTTCACATCTCTGGAAGTAGAAATAAACAAAAAGAGGAAAAAGTTAAAGCATAAACATTAAGTGAAATTACGAGACCTGAGACAGAAGGTAGGGTAAAAGAAATGAACATTTCCTGGACACATGTTGAGTACAGACACATACACACACATCACATTCTCACAGCAGGTGTCATTAAACCATTCCCATAGCTACTGATGGTTTCATTCAGGATCGAAGGAGAATATGAACAAAGCCTTGGAGATCAGGCCATTCCACCCTTGTCTGCCTATAGCCAAAGACGGATCCTTGTCTCATCCACTGAGATGGGTGAAAACTCTGGAGGCAGGAAGTAGTAAATAGTAGCTTGAATGCCACATTAGTTGAAAGGCTGACAGGAAGTGAGAAAAGACATTAAAAAGCCTTACTCTGCCCCAGTGAGGAACAAGGGCACCTTCCACCATCACCCTTCCCTTTTCCTGCGTAAAGCCGTTATCATCCTCACTCCCAATCTACACCTGATGGGAACTTTCACAAGGTTTCCAGTAAAGAACAGACTAGCTCTTCAGAGAATGCATGTTTCAGAATTTTCTGAGATATTTATTAGAATACTGACCAAGGCTCATGTTTAGTAGACAGAATCACAGCCACACATGAAAAGAAGCTAACCAAACTATTGGCCTGTAAACAATCATACAGTGCATTTTTCTGACCTCTGATTCTTGTAAATTTCCTTCCCTCTTTTCTTCTCCATCTTTGACTTTAGATTTTAAGGATGGATCCTGAAAAAGCAAAAAAGTTATATATACACATTTACGATTCAAATTAACTAAAAATTGCAAACCATTTCAGAACAATGAGAACCATTTACTTTTAATTACTGAAAAACTGAAAGATTATTTCATGATATTGCAGCATGGTTTACCACCTGAATTAAGAGCATGGTTAGATTTCAGAATTATCAGTTTTAAAACTCATCAATTAAAATGCCTAAATCCTCCTAACTAACGAACATGCACTTTATGTGTTAGTAAGAAAATTCATATATTCTCTGTTCCTTCAGGTTTTCAGGGTCTTATTAATGTTCATTAAAGACAGTTCATTTATTACAAGAGTACCATAACATTTTTAGAGTAAGTGTCTGGGTCATTCATGTAACTGATTTGTAGCACTTAAAGTATTCAAACATTCTAAAATACACTCTCTTATTAAAATAATATTTTAATTTTATTTTAAATTAAAATAAAAGTTATTTCCTTCTGCCTAACATCTTCTCATCACTTTCCTTGTTTATCTTTTTTAAAGTTAAGTTTTGAGCCAGCTGCCTTTATATAATGAAAAGACAAAAAGTGACAGCAAATCTTTCTGAGAGACAATAGGTAAGATAATCATACCTACTTAGCATTTGTGGAAAACACTAACACATTATCAGATACAGAGAAAGTCATCAGAAATTGCTTATTTTTCACTTTTATTTCTTTCGAGGTATTTACTAAGATAGGATTGAGAAGTGGTTTCAAGGGTAAATTTAGCAAGGCTGGGGGAGTTTAGGTTTCCAGAGGAACAGCTTCTCTAGCTGTAAAGGTTAATGTGGAACATGGGCAGCTCTAGCATCAGTGTTTGGATCAGAAAACCAAATTGAATGTTTATATTGATGAGATCTGTAGCTAAACCAAGGCAGGTAGAGCTTGTGGCAGAGAGCACAGACCCTGTCACAATGGGAGAAGCCATTATTCAGGTCTTCTGTCCACTGCAATGCAGAAAAGTGGAACTAGTGTTACCAAACCTCTAATTTGGATGTCTGGAATTTTAAGTGAAGTCCACAAATATTTAAATATTAGCAATTAATTCAAAATTTTTAAACAATATTAGAATCAACACATGCCAAACAAAATACATGTGTGTGTAGGATTTGGCCCAAGGACTACCAGTGTGCAACCTCTGGAAAATGCAAAATTTTAAAACTTGTAATAAATCTGTGGTATACGAAGACTACTTATTCCTCTATAATTATATACATTTAATTATAAAATTACATAAATTTTTTTAAATTATAAAATTATATTACATTATACAATTCATATTGTAATTATTTAATTATATATATAATCATATATAAGATCCACCTGTAAGGATAAACAGCATCACTTAACTAGTAAGCAGGAAAGCTGAAACCAGCAAAGTAAAATCCTCTAAATCTTAGCTCTACAGGAATGCAGCCACTCAACTAGGCTACCTCTCAACTTACCACCCATGTCTAGCCTTTCACATATAAACAAACATAAAGGTGAGATATCAAACAAGCAGTTGCATACCTTTCTGTCTTTGTGCCACTGCTGATGCTCCAAAACTATGTTCTTAATATTGTCAAAAAAATCGTCCTTTATCAAGCTGAGGGCTTTGTCTGGATTGGATTTATCAGCAGAAATTGTATGTTTCATGTTCTGATAATGATCATGAACATTCAGCATTTCCTAAAAGTGAAAAGATAAGTTCTTTATTTAATTTTTGAGGAGAAACTTACTGGCAAAACCAACACAAAATAAAATGACCTTCCAAAGTGACTGAGTTAATAAGGAATAACATGCTACCATATACTGAAAATAATATAATCATGCAAACAAAATAGTACAACTTTATTAATGAACAGGCTGCTTTCCAGAGATATGGATTCATTGAATTCAACTCATCAAATGTTAATACACACTGTATGGAGAGATGCTGGCGAAAGATTGATTAGTAAACATAGGATTGCATACCTGGATTTAACAAAAATTATTTGTAGTATAACATATCATTACATATCAGTAGTGATAACGAAGATCACATTTTTATTTGATATTGTCATGTCAAAGATATTTACCAGTTTTTTTTTGTTATCATTAATCTACAATTACATGAAGAACATTATGTTTACTAGGCTCTCCCCTACCCCAAGTCCCCCACACATACCCCATTACAGTCACTGTCCATCAGCATAGTAAGATGTTGTAGAATCACTCACTACTTGTCTTCTCTGTGTTGCAAAGCCCTCCCCTTTCCCCCACCCCCCACATTATAAATGCTAATCATTATACCCGCTTTCTTCTTCCCCCCGCTTATCCCTCCCTACCCTCTCATTCTCCCCAGTCTCTTTCCCATTGGTAACTGTTAGTTCATTCTTGGGTTCTGTGATTCCGGTGCTGTTTTGTTCCTTCAGTTTTTCTTTTGTTCTTATACTCCACAGATGAGTGAAATCATTTGGTATTTGTCTTTCTCTGCTTGGCTTATTTCACTGAGCATAATACCCTCTAGCTCCATCCATATTGTTGCAAATGGTAGGATTTGTTTTCTTATGGCTGAATAATATTCCATTGTGTATATGCACCACATCTTCTTTATCCATTCATTTACTGATGGACACTTAGGTTGCTTCCATTTCTTGGCTATTGTGAATAGTGCTGCGATAAACATAGGGGTGCATCTGTCTTTTTCAAACTGAGCTGCTGCATTCTTAGGGTAAATTCCTATAAGTGGAATTCCTGGGTCAAATGGTAAGTCTATTTTGAGCATTTTGAGAAACCTCCATATTGCTTTTCACAAAGGTTGAACTAATTTACATTCCCACCAGCAGTGTAAGAGGGTTCCCCTTTCTCCACAACCTTGCCAACATTTGTTGTTGTTTGTCTTTTGGATGGTAGCCATCCTTACTGGTGTGAGGTGATATCTCATTATGGTTTTAATTTGCATTTCTCTGATAACTAGCGATGTAGAGCATCTTTTCATGTGTCTGTTGGCCATCTGAATTTCTTCTCTGGAGTACTGTCTGTTCAGCTCCTCTGCCCATTTTTTAACTGGATTATTTGCTTTTTGTTTGTTGAGGTACGTGAGCTCTTTATATATTTTGGATGTCAAGCCTTTATCGGATCTGTCATTTACGAATATATTCTACCATACTGTAGGGTACCTTTTTGTTCTATTGATGGTGTCCTTTGCAGTACAGAAGCTTTTCAGCTTGATATAGTCCCACTTGTTCATTTTTGCTTTTCTTTTCCTTGCCCGGGGAGATATATTCATGAAGAAGTCGCTAATGTTCATGGTCCAAGAGATTTTTGCCTATGTTTTTTTCTAAGAGTTTTATGGTTTCATGACTTACATTCAGGTCTTTGACCCATTTTGAATTTACTCTTGTATATGGGGTTAGACAGTGGTCCAGTTTCATTCTCTTAGATGTAGCTGTCCAGCTTTGCCAGCACCATCTGTTGAAGAGACTGTCATTTCCCCATTGTATGTCCATGGCCCCTTTATCGAATATTAATTGACCATATATGTTTGGGTTCATGTCTGGAGTCTCTAATCTGTTCCACTGGTCTGTGGCTCTGTTCTTCTGCCAGTACCAAATTGTCTTGATTACTATGGCTTTGTAGTAGAGCTTGAAGTTGGGGAGTGAGATCCCCCCCCACTTTATTCTTCTTTCTCAGGATTGCTTTGGCTATTGGGTTCTTTGGTGTTTCCATATGAATTTTTGAACTATTTGTTCCAGTTCATTGAAGAATGTTGTTGGTAATTTGATAGGGATTGCATCAAATCTGTATATTGCTTTGGGCAGGATAGCCATTTTGATATTAATTCTTCCTAGCCACGAGCATGGGATGAGTTTCCATTTGTTAGTGTCTCCTTTAATTTCTCTTAAGAGTGACTTGCAGTTTTCAGGGTATAGGTCTTTCACTTCTTTGGTTAGGTTTATTCCTAGGTATTTTATTCTTTTTGATGCTACTGTGAATGGAATTGTCTTCCTGATTTCTCTTTCTATTGGTTCATTGTTAGTGTATAGGAAAGCCACAGATTTCTGTGTGTTAATTTTGTATCCTGCAACTTTGCTGTATTCTGATATCAGTTCTAGTTTTGCAGTGGAGTCTTTAGGGTTTTATGTACAATATCATGTCATCTGCAAATAGTGACAGTTTAACTTCTTCACCAATCTGGATTCCTTGTATTTCTTTGTTTTGTCTAATTGCCGTGGCTAGGACCTCCAGTACTATGTTAAATAACAGTGGGGAGACTGGGCATCCCTGTCTTGTTCCCGATCTCAGAGGAAAAGCTTTCAGCTTCTCACTGTTCAGTATGATGTTGGCTGTGGGTTTATCATATGTGGCCTTTATTATGTTGAGGTATTTGCCCTCTATACCCATTTTGCTGAGAGTTTTTATCATGAATGGATGTTGAATTTTGTCAAATGGTTTTTCAGCACCTATGGAGATGATCATGTGGTTTTTGTCTTTCTTTTTGTTTATGTGATGGATGATGTTGATGGATTTTCGAATGTTGTACCATGCTTGCATCCCTGGGATGAATCCCACTTGGTCACGGTGTATGATCCTTTTGATATATTTTTGAATTCGGTTTGCTAATATTTTATTGAGTATTTTTACATCTACGTTCAATCAGGGATATTAGTCTGTAATTTTCTTTTTTGGTGGGGTCTTTGCCTGGTTTTGGTATTTGGGTGATGTTCGCTTCATAGAATGAGTTTGGAAGTATTCCCTCCTCTTCTATTTTTTGGAAAACTGTAAGGAGAATGGCTATTATATCTTCTCTTTATGTCTCATAAAATTCCAAGGTAAATTCATCTGGCCCAGGGTTTTTTTCTTGGGTAGTTTTTTGATTACCGCTTCAATTTCTTTGCTGATAATTGGTTTGTTTAGATTTTGTGTTTCTTCCTTGGTCAGTCTTGGAAGGTTGTATTTTTCTAGGAAGTTGTCCATTTCTTCTAGGTTTTCCAGCTTCTTAGCATATAGGTTTTCATAGTAGTCTCTAATAATTATAATTCTTTGTATTTCTGTTGGGTCCGTTGTGATGTTTCCTTTCTCATTTCTGATTCTGTTGATGTGTGTTGATTCTCTTTTTCTCTTAATAAGTCTGGTTAGAGGCTTATCTATTTTGTTTATTTTTTCAAAGAACAAGCTCTTGGTTTCATTGATTTTTTCTATTGTTTTATTCTTCTCAATTTTGTTTATTTCTTCTCTGATCTTTATTATGTCCCTCCTTCTGCTGACTTTAGGCCTCATTTGTTCTTCTTTTTCCAATTTCGATAACTGTGACGTTCGACTATCCATTTGGGTTTGTTCTTCCTTCTTTAAATAGGCCTGGATTGCTATATACTTTCCTCTTAAGACTGCTTTCACTGTGTCCCACAGAAGCTGGGGCTTTGTGTTGTTGTTGTCACAATTTCCATATATTGCTGGATCTCCGTTTTGATTTGGTCATTGATCCATTGATTATTTAGGAGAGTGTTGTTAAGCCTCCATGTGTTTGTGAGCCTTTTTGCTTTCTTTGAACAGTTTATTTCTAGTTTTATGCCTTCGTGGTCTGAAAAGTTGGTTGGTAGGATTTCAATATTTTGGAATTTACTGAGGCTCTTTTTGTGGCCTAGTATGTGGTCTATTCTGGAGAATGTTCCATGTGCACTTGAGAAGAATGTGTATCCTGTTGCTTTTGGGTGTAGAGTTCTATAGATGTCTATTAGGTCCATCTGTTCTAGTGTGTTGTTCAGTGCCTGTGTGTCCTTACTTATTTTCTGCCCGGTGGATCTATCCTTTGGGGTGAGTGGTGTGTTGAAGTCTCCTAAAATGAATGCATTGCAGTCTATTTCCTCCTTTAGTTCTGTTAGTATTTTTTCACACATGCTGGTGCTCCTGTGTTGGGTGCATATATATTTATAATGGTTATATCCTCTTGTTGGACTGAGCCCTTTATCATTATGTAATGTCCTTCTTTATCTCTTGTTACTTTCTTTGTTTTGAAGTCTATTTTGTCTGATACTAGTACTGCAACACCTGCTCTTTTCTCCCTATTGTTTTCATGAAATATCTTTTTCCATCCCTTGACTTTAAGTCTGTGCATGTCTTTGGGTTTGGGGTGAGTCTCTTGTAAGCAGCATATAAGATGGGTCTTGTTTTTTTATCCATTCAGTGACTCTATGTCTTTTGATTGGTGCATTCAGTCCATTTACATTTAGGGTGATTATTAATAGGTATGTATTATTGCCATTTCAGGCTTTAGATATTTACCAGTTTTTAATGCTCAGTTAGAAATTCCTATATAATGATTCTTACCCACAATCCTCTACAGAGATGTGGTGAATTTCACAAATCTCAAAGCCTGTGTGCCTGTCTCCATAAATTTCATCTTACCTCAGTGATAAGATTGAGGATTAAAAGAAATAGAGGGTAATTTATGAGACCATTTGAGGCATTATTTACTAATTAGACCTTCCTTCCCCAGAAACCTCTAGCCAAATGGACAGGGCCATGGGATAAGGAAAAAGATAGCACACTGCAGGCAGACTTAAGAAATTGTATAAAACCTGCACTGCAACCTGGCTTGAAGACCAGCAAAGAACTATTGACACTTACAACACAGATGGCCACTGCAACACCTGAGTCATCTTCTATTCACTTCTGGTAGATTTTGGTGGAAGAGAAACATCTGTTCAAGGAGTCAGAAACACCTCAAGAGTGGTGAGTGCTCCCATATGCAGGATCTTTAAATGGGAACAGTGTGCAGAAATAGGAAGCCCCTAACTTTTTACAGTTTATAATGTGCTATACTCCCATTATTTTACTACACGCAATATAATACAGGGGGAAGACCACCAGCTAGACCTAGTTTTGAGTCTGACTTCTACCACTTGATAGATTGTGACCTTGAGCAAATCTCTCAATTGGAGAATCACATTCCACATTTGTACAGAATTAAGTAATGCCATCTAACCTGCTATAAAAGTATGAAGCAAGCTTATAGAGTATAATGTAAAGTGCTTCAATGTATAAGCTTATAAAATGAGTATAATGTAAAATGCTACAAGTATAATTATACTGCATAATGTAATATACAATGTATAATGTAAAGTGCTACAAAATTAAAGGCTTAGGAAATAAAAGAAAGTGCATGGACTTAGACATTCAAATCTAGGGTCTGCACTTCACTGTACCTTACTTAATGCAAACTAGTTAACTTCTCTGAGCCTTGGTTTCCTTTCTTTTTTTTTTTTTTTATTAGGAAACGACCAACTCCTCTGCTGCAGGGTTACCATGAATGTTAAAAAGATAACATGTAGACCAGCTAACATTGTTCCTGGCACATGTTAAAAACTCAACACATAACAGTCATTATTATAATTGTATAAATGAAGAAACACACTTAAAATTGAACTCATTGACTCAAGGTCATATTTAAGTAGCAGAGTCAGAATTTAAAATCAGATGTTTTGATTCAATCTTAATCTCTTCACTTTGTTATGTTTCCTGAATCATCACACAACTAGGAGTAGTGAGGGGCAGAATCTTGGACAGTAGTAAAGTCCTAAACCTAAGGATTATCAGCAAGAATGGGTCAAAGGCTCTTCTAGGATGAATAGAGTCAACAGGCAGTGAGAGAAAAGGCTCTCAAAGCAAATCTGTGGCAAGCCAAAGAGCCTAGAGAAAGTCAGGATGAATTCACACAGACTGCTCTGTTCCTAGATTCTGGTAGGATGTAATAGGCATCTCATAGCCTGGCTCTTCTGATTCTCCTCTCCAAACACCCTAAAAAAATACCTCTTGTGCATCACCACACCTCTATTCTCTAAATCTTCCATACCTTTTTGCTGAAAAATAAGAATTTTTAAAAATAGAAGAACCTTTAATTCAACACCTTCAGAACCTCTAATTCTTGTAGTAAAAGAGCTTAAAATAATAAAACATGTTTAAGAATGTATGTTGAAAAAAGTCAACAATCAAAAATTATAACCAAATGGAATCAAACCATCTTTTTTCATCAGAAGAATATTGATAAGAACAATGTCTCACTGTTTAAAATACTCTCTGCCTCTCTTCTTATAATTCACATCAGTGCTTCTTAGCAAATCCCTTCTGGTATCCCAAAGTCTGTCATTCTCCACAATGGCTATACCAAACTTTCTTAATTCTCAGATCCTTGAGCCCCCGTAGCCCTCTCTTAAAGTTCAGGTTATCAGGTCTGTCTGCTTTCTGTTTCTCTTATTCACAGCAAATTATATGAATCCATTTTCACCTCCTTCCCCCAAGTTTCAGAGGAAAAAGTATGCCTTCTCCTGCTCAACACTGATTTTTCCACTGGGCTCTTGATCACAGTAGACCCACTGACCTCCTCAATAGAAGGAACCTTGCTCCCCCTCTTTGACACACCCTCTCCTTCTGTCTTCTTAAATATATACTTTGTCTCTCCAATCTACAAAACTTGTAAATGATTCTCCTCTGCTAAAAAAGACAGAATTCAAATTCCCTCTGTTTTACAAAGTTCTTTTATAACATGTATTTCTCACTAAGCTGCTAGAGGACAAAGATCCTAATTCTTGTTATACTTTACTCAGATGTCTGCTAACTGATATATCTTTCTACCCGAGTCCCAGCTACGACAAGGCCTTTGCTGTCCAACTAACAGGCCCTGCAGCCACACAGAACCTTAGCTCCTTCATTTCCTAACTCAGTGTCCTCAACTTCAAATCAGGATAAAAACACTTACTTTAAAAAAACTAACAAATAATGAAAACTATTTAAAACATTTATTTTGCAGGGATGTTGTGAGAAGTAAAATAATCTACACAATACATCCTGTATAGCTCCTGCACTATACTATTCTTTAGACATTGAGTAAACAATTTCCTTCTAATGCAGTAATTCTTAGCCTTTTTTGGGGTATGAACACCTTTGAGAATCTGTAGACAGTTACAGTACACCTCACCCTATGAAGCATCCATTTGTATGACACTCAATTTATCATACAATTAAAAGGGGAGGGGGTAATACATAGACCATCTGAAGGTCAACCATAGACACCAGATTAATAATTCTTGCTCAAAAATAGTCATTTACAGAGCAGATCCAATGTGCTTTTAAAAAGCAATTTGCCACCTGAATTACAAACATCACAGATGCAACCTGACAAGCTGAACTAATAGAACATGGCAGCATCTAAAGCAAACAGAGACATTTGAGCAAATCAAAGATCTGATCCCTCTTTCACTCCTGATACAGAGAAAGACTGAATAGGGTTGGGGGGGAAAAAGCAACATTTATTAATTAAGAGTCTACTATGTGCCACATGTCATACTCAGCACTATTTAAGCATAACTAGGTTTCAATTCTTACAATTGGATGAAATAGGACTGTAATCTTAGTATTAAAGACAGAGAAACTAGAGCTCAAGAGATTAAAAAACATGACCAAGGTCTCCCACCTGTTCACACTCACTCGTGAGCTAGCTCTCTCTCTCTCTCTCTCTCTATATATATATATATATATACACACACACACACACACACACACCCATGCATATGAATTCATTCTTTTGAAATGTGAATCATTGACTAGAAGGGCATAGCCCTATAGTGGAGCTTAACCTCAGAGTAATATTTTTCCATGCATGTAAAACTCTGTATAATCACTTCTTACCCATCTGAAAAAACTTTTCTCAACATTGCACAATTCAGCATATTTTGATATATTTAGGATGTATTATTTGTGATACTTTAGAGAAATAATAAACATTCTATGACTGGTTAAAGTCATTAGAAAAATGTCAGTACCCAGTAGGTAAAGATATAGCTTCAGCATATAGTTAACAAAACAATTTTTTTTAAATTTCAAAAGCATAAAAGCAAATTTACCTCTAATACATCAGAAGTGATAAGTTTCATTACACGATCATTCGGGTCCTTAAATTCTTCTGTAACTTCAGCTCTTTGAATTTTTTTCTTCATTCTATATGACAGCTATATGACAATGTCTTTTAGTGGGTATTTCATAAGTACTGATATAAGACAGCAATACAAACTGTCAGTAAACATGGATGAAATAAAAGCAGCTCCAAGTATATACTTATGAGATAATCCATTTTACAAAGACTACTAGACTTCTGAAATAACTCCTAAAATGCCATGACACATGCTTACAAATTCAGACAAGATTCAGAAAAGATACATGATTTGCCACCTGATGGCAGAACCAGAACTAGAACCTAGGGGTCTTTCAGTCTAATATTTCCATTGTCATAGATTGATTGAGGAAATATCATATTATTGGAGGTTTCAAGTTTTCACCAACTGATACTAAAATTCACTGGTCTTCTTTCAGTAACCTCTGCTGTTTGTAAAAAGGAATAAGCAAATGCAGATGCCAAATCTAAGTTCCTCTTCTATCAATTTACTTAATAGATGGCATCCAGAAAAACTGCATTTAAAAGCAGAGATTGAATTTTTGCTTGCAAAAAAGAGTTAGTAGAAAGCACTTTCTCCTATTTTAAGACTTTCTACAAATATTAGAAACTCTATTTCTTTCCATTTTGTGGAGACTGAGGTCCTTTATGGACAATATAGCATAATTTCTCATTTTGAAAACAATCTGTTTTGAATAACATACCAATTTGGGCATCGCTGTAAAGTAAAATGCATTATCTATTCGTAGCTTCCTAAAAATATAAGCTGCATCAAAATGTTGTGCATTTATCAAATCTTGCTGAAATTTTAAAACTTCATCCCAATCCTTCAGGGCAACTCTAATCTACAAACAAAAGGAATGAAAAAGATGTTACTAAATGTAAATCTTTTTTCACAAATGTGTTATAATTTTGAAACACTGGCATTTCTATTTATATCAGTATATTGTAAAATATTGTACACATTTCATATTTCTGTTGAGGGAAAACAACTCAACAAGTATTATTACCTTTTGTTTTGGTTGACACAATTGGGTGTTATATAACCCATACAGCAGATACAAAGCACCAACTCTGATCTGGAAGGTGTAAGGAGGTAAAAAATATCTCCAAGCCAAAGCTAAAGCTTCTTTTGTAAACATGTTCTTTTCTAAATTTCTCATTCTACCACTGGAAAACAAAAAGAAAATGTATTATAACTCTAAGTAAACCAATAATGAACAAAAATTAAAGGCGGTATATTCTAGCAGCTGCTAGAAACCGGGCTTTCCACCCTGATCCTTTCATGGTTCTAGCAAAAAGACCAAATTTTCTCCTGTGCTTCTTATTCTTACACTGAGGCACAGGCATACACTAAGTAAACATGATGCATCTTCCTAAAGCATCAACTTTACTTTCTGAATTGGGGAACAAAAGGGGAAGGGTTATGAACTATTTCCGGTTAAGTATTTAAAACATTTAATATATTAAAATAACCATTGTTATGTTACAGAATAAGATACAAAAATCATATGCATTTTAATATATAATGGAAATTGTCCCCAATTCTCTCAGGGATCCATACTAAACTTCATTTTGTCCTTGGAACACCTAGGTGAATAACTTAAGAGAGCCACAACACCACATAATCCCTTTCCCACCCAATTCTGCAGGGCAAAGCTCAAGAAAGTAAAGGACCACAGCAGGAAAGCAAACTCCACTACACTCCCCAAACCTGGGCTCTTCAAGAAATAAATATACTAAAAGGATGTAAAATTTCTACTGTAGTATTGGCAACTAAAGCAATTTCTAAAGAAAATCCACCAATCCTCAAATGGTATCCACTTTTGCTCCTATTTCAGTTTTTCTTCATTAGCTAAAAACTGAGATAACCAGAAAATTCTTCCCTGAACTGCCACTTTTCAGTGGGGAATACAGTGAAAGATCATGTGTTTTGGATAGAGGCCACCTACTAGCTGTGTGATCATGGAGAAATCACTTAACCTCCTTAAGCCTCAATTTTCTCACCTATAAAAGGATAGTTACACCTGCTTTTCAGAGTTCATCTACATTAAGCTACAGATGTATTATATTTAGGAACCATTTTTAAAAATTAGTTCTCCTTTCATTAACTGTGCCCTGCAATGTACATACTTATTTAACATCAACAGAGAGAAAAAAACAGAACCTTTACATCTTATACAGCAAAACATAGTTTTAATCACAAGAACTCATTCAGCCAATTATTTAGCCTCTTCAATATTATATGCTAAAGGATACCCTATTCATCCAGTCACTATCCTTACAGAGCTGTCTAGAGGTAATAATAATAATAATAATGAACACTTAACTGAGCACTTAGAATGCACTTAACATATATTCGCTTATTTAACCCTCGGAACTACAATCTGCAGTATTATCATTGTCCCTATGTCGCAGATAATGAAGCTCAGGCAAGTAACTTGCCCAAAGTCACTGTTAGTGGACTCTGATTTCAATTCAGGCAGTTGGGCTCCATGACCTGTGCTCCTAACCACTCTACTATATATACCACCTTTTGAACTACACACTTAAAATAAAATGTGTTAAGTCGAGAGATAAAATAAGCAGAGTGCTATAGAAGAAAAAAAGTATGAACACCTTATTTGGTCTATAAAGGCAAAGGAAGACGCCTTCGAAAAACTGTCATTTGAGCTTAAACCTGAGTGAAGAAGAAGGAAAGGTCAGGTAAAGGGAGTTAGGGGAAAGCTCCAAGCTAAGGAAACGCCCTGAAGAGCCACAGCAGATGCTGGAGCAACAAAATGAGTGCATTGCGGCGGCGGGGGTGTGTGGGGGGAAGGGCTGTAGATGAAGCAGCAGCAGAGATGGGGAAAGGCCAGTGGCGTAGGCCCTTACCTACCATGTTAGGGAATTTGAGCTTTATCCTAAAGGCAATGGAAAATGGTAGGCAGGGGGGTGACAAGATCAGATTTGCACTTCAGAAAGAAAACTGGTTGTTGTATGTAAAACGAATTCAGTCGCGCAGCATTTTACCTTCCTTAGGTGTTGGCTTTCTTTTAAATGAGTTACTATAAGAGCAAGACTGGAGGAGGGCAAATGATGGTGACCTAGGTCAGGGTGACAAAGTAGAGATGGGGAGTTAGTGTAGAAGGGCGGCCAAGCAGAAATAAATATTCGCAAGGAGGTCGCAAAAGGATGCAACCGAAGCCAATGAAGTCGCCCAGGCAAAGCGCGCCCCACGGCACAGGATAAGGCGCAGAGAGACCGAGGCAGCGATCAGACACTGCCGCTTTTCTCATCCGTTGCCAGGCACCGCAATGCGCAAAGGGAAGGAAGCAACTTCCTAAGCCGCCTCTGAACAGGGAGAGAGGCGGATAGCGGACGAGGAACACCCACCAGAAGATGGTCCCGAACTTCATGCTCCTCCATAGCTCCGTGAAGTCCTCGAACCGCACGCTGTCCGTCTCCTGGAAACGGCTGAGTAACGCCTCGCAATCTGTCTGCAGGCCAGGCGGAACCCCCATGGCTGCAGAGCGCGCACACCAAACGCCAAGCCGACGGCGGTAGCCGAGGAAACCAGACTTGACCTCCCACCCCGTACGACGTGACGCACTCGCGCCCCGTGACGTATATCCGGCCGCTGCGGCTCCGCCTCCAGCCTTACGTGCTCCCGCTCTCGCAAAGCTCCCTGATGAACCTGATTGGTGTATGATGTGTTGCCAGCTTTGTTGTCCTTAACGTAAAGGGCTAGGCTTAGCCTTTTTAATTTCATTGAAAAGGTTTATATCTCAAGTGTCCTGCGAGCCCAGGATTTTAGGTCCACATTTGGCTAGCTTGTGCAAATTGGCTTTACCCTTACTACAGCCTCCTTTAAAAAGTTGACGGTTTAACTTTTATAGGTAACCTCGACCCAACGCCTCGTGGAAAGAGGAACCAAAGAAGAGGATTACTAGGAAACAGACTGGACTCTTCCTTTATTAGCCAATACCCACAAAATGTGGTGCTTAATGTGTCTCTCGCTGTAGCCCAGGCAATCTTATGCAACTACTTGAGAAGCCTTGTAAAACATCTCACCACCACCACCACTACATCCCCCTACGCTACAGTCTATCACTGTACTAAGCAGAAAATACTTATTTCATGCATTCTACCTATTTGGCTGAACTGGCTTTCTGTGTACACCACCTCTTAGTTTCTCACTGGAGCTAGATACAGAGTATTATTTTGTACTTCTTGCCATTTCTCTAATTGCAGGACATGCCATTTTTATTTAAGAAAATTGTCCTAATAAAATAGAAATGCATTGTGCTTTCTATCTGTAGATAGAGGTTCAAATCACTTAACTTTCCTGATGACAGAACTATTTCAATTTTTATATATTTTTTTACTTTATACAGAAAAACTTATATAACACTTTTGAGATAAGTATTGCAGTAAAAAAACCAAATATCTGGGTATCTTCTACCTTTGTAGGAACCAGAACATTACCAACACCGTCACATTAATCTGTGATTTCCTTCTCCATTGCTATTCCCCTTCCTGCACCACTACCTTAGTAACTATTACCTTATTTTGTTTCTCATTCTTTTGTATACTTTATCAGATGTGTATGGTTCTCTAAACAATATATTGTTTAGTTGTGGTTGGTTTTGAGTTTTATGAAAATGGTATTGCAATTATATATTTTTTGAATTACTCTTAATTTAATAATGCTAAGATTCATTTGTGTTATGACAGCTGTAGTTCATTTCATTTTCATTGCTGCCTAATATTCCATTATGTGAATGTACAGTTTATCCATTTCCTCAATGCAAACTTACATGAATTCCAAGTTTTGCTATTACAAACAGTGCTACTATGAACAGTTTTGTACATGTCTTCTTTTATTTGTAGGATTGCCAGATAAAGCATATAAACCCAACTAAATTTGAATTTCATATCAATAAAAAATTATTCATTGTTTATCCTTAATATAGTTTAACTGAAAATCCCTTATTTTTGTTTGCTAAATATGGCAATTCTATTTATATATTACAGCAGTCTAGAATATATATACACTTGAGTAGAATTGTTAGATGTTATCAGGTACAAATGTAAAACTTTAAAAGATCACATCAAATTGTTTTTCTAGAGTGGTTCAACTATTTACACTTCACTACCTGTGTATGAGAGTTCCCAATTCAGCCACATCATGTCCAAAACTTGGTATCTAATTGTGGTCTTAATATTCATCTCTCTGATTATTAATATGGTTGTGCATCTCCTCAAATTTTAAATTTTTATTCATATTCTCTCTACTGTGAAATTCCTGTTTATATATTTTGTCTGTTTTTCAATTGGGTTGTTTGATTTTTTCATATTGATTGTAGGATCATCTTACATATTCTGAATACTAAAAGGGTATTTGTATTACAACCTCCTTTTCCAAGTTTAACTTTTTATTTTTTCCTTTATGATGATTTTTGATGTACAGAAATTCTTATTTTTAATATAGCCAATTTTTAAATTCTGATAGTGTTGATCTTAGGGCCATAAGTATCTTCCCTGTATTTCATTTTTAGTTAAGCAAATACCAATAGTATCACTAATCATGAATATTCAGTGGCTTAATACAAATGAAATTTATTTTTCTTTCACATTAAGTTCAACTGATGACAAGATGGGGTGTGAAGGGTTTGCTTCAAGAAGTCTGGGGACCCAGACTGATAAAGCCTCTGCCATCTTCAGCCATTTGCTTTTAAGGCCACGCTAAGCAGACATTTAGCCTATAGATAGGGGAAGAGAGTGGGAAAGACTGCATGAGATTTTTATGGGCCATGCCTGGAAGTGGTGTACCCTCAAAGGGTGGTCTGCTGACCTCTGCTTGTCTGCAGATTGTTTATTATCTCTCCATCACCCAGTGGGACAGAAATTGAGAAAAAGTGTTTGTAAGCTTTTAATACCAGTTTGAAGGAGTAACTTTATGTCTGTTGAATCTAATAATTTTTAAATGGGCTTATATTTGGTATGACTTAAAAATTCCAATTTTCTGGTAATTTTTTAGTTTAGTTTACAAAAGCATTGGCCCATTAGAAATTAGGGAGAAATGATCCATTAGCACAGATAGTTTGAGAAGCCCTGGTGTACTCCATTTCAGTCCACATTCCATTGGCCAGCACTCATTCACATGGCCTCATCCACAGGCAGAGAGACCTAGAAATGTGGTTCCTAACTGGGCAACTTCTTCCGAGCACCAACTCCAACCTATGGAAGAGGTGCACAATCTTTGTTAAACTGTTAACATCACTGCCAGAATTTTATTCCAAAAAACTTAAAGTACTGTCTTTTACTTTTAATCCACTGTTTTCACCTAAAAATTATTTTTATATATGGTATGAGTTAAGAATCCAATTGTACTTTTTTGCATTGTTTTATTCATTGTTTATCCTTAATATAGTTTAACTGGAAATCCCTTATTTTTGTTTGCTAAATATGGCAATTCTATTTATATATTACAGCAGTCTAGAATATATATACACTTGAGTAGAATTGTTAGATGTTAATAGGTACAAATGTAAAAGTCACATATTAAGTGTGCAGGGTTAATTGAAGCCAGTACATAACTCCATGGCTCTGTACCTGTTAATATACCAAAATATTTCCATTTCTGTTAGTATATAGTTATTATCCTGAGCCTCCTTAACCCTCAACCCCACTACCCTGTCCCCAACCCTGGAATCCCTAAGCTCCCCACAACCCAAATCTGAAATAGCTAAGCCTGGCACAAAAGAGGCCTCCAGTACCCACTCCAGCTTCATTCTGTATCCGGGGTTACCATCTACTCCCAAGGGCCGATACAGATCTCACCACTAATTCCATACTCTTAATTACTACAGCTTCTTTTAAAAAAATATTAATTAAGAAGGAAAATTCTCTCATTTTAATTTTCAAGAGAATCTTGACTATTCTTGGACTTCTGTTTTTTCATCAAATTTTAAATTAAACTTGTCAAATTTCTCTAATAGCATCATTTGCATTTTGACTGAATTGCATTAAATCTTAAGTCAGTTTGGGAAGGAATAACATCTTTATCACATTGTGTCTTCCATACATTTAAGTCACCTTTAGCATCTTCATTAATGCTTTATAACTTTTCTCCAGGAACTTTTTACATGTCTTTTATTGGATTTTATTCCTACATACCTTAAGTTTTCCTATGGCTATTGTATTTGGTATATTTTACTTCCTTACATTTTTTAACTGCTTAATTCCAATATATAAAAACGCAATTGAATTTTATGTATTGATCTAACACCCATTCCTATGTTAATTATAATAGGTTTTCTGCAGATCATTTAGGTGTTCTATAGAGACTGTAACATCTGTGAATGATAGTTTACTCTTCTTTTTAATCTTTATACCTTGTCTTTCTTTTTCTCCTCTTATTTTATTTCCCTGGCTAAGCCCTCCTATACAATGTTAAATAAAACCTTTAATGTTAAATATAAATACCTTCCCTTCCCCAACCCTAGAGATTTGTTTACAATGTTCTGTAGGGGAGGATGGGCAGATGCCCTGGCTGCTATATACAAGCTCCAAGTCTCACAATTTGGGGGTTCCTCTCCTATGGTATAAACCCTGATGCACCTAGCAGTGAATATCTGGCCCTTCTTGTATAGCCCAGGGAGAGTTGGGGTATGGGGAACCAGCATCCATATGCTGTGTAGTAAATGGGCTGGTGTTTAATAAAAGGTCTGGTGTTTCTATCAGTGTTTCTATCAGACCCTTCACAGTTTTGGGCTTACTGAATACAAAAACACTTGAAATCTCATCTGAAGACAATTAATAGTTACTAATTTTTAAAAAGTTCTTGTTCTGTTAACAATTTTTATTGGTCATTTAAAATGTTCTGAGTCACCACTACCTTTTCTTTTCATGAGTTGCCACTAGCTTGATAATCTGTATCCAGGCCACACTGCTCCCCACAGGCATCTCAAATTTGGCCTCTTAAAAACTAACTTTTCATCTGTCTTCCAAATGGCTCCTCCTCCTGCATTCCCTGCATACTCCCTAGAAAATATTACAAAGATACAGAAATGCAATGCAGGAACTAGAAGTCCTCTGGCATTCCACTTCCCAATTACTGTTTTACATTCAGTCATTATACTATTCCACTGAAGAAATTTAAAATACGGAAATAACATCATCGCAGTTTTGTTTTAGAAAGGCCAGTTTGACCACAACGCAGTGTGGCAGGGATGGGGCAGTAAGAGGGGAGGCAGAGGAGCCTCAGGAAGAACTGATGAGCAGTGTTGATGGACATGGAGGGAAGGGGTGATGAGAGAATACCTAGAAACAAAAACAAAAAGACTAAGTTGTTGACTTTGAGGGGGTGATGGTACTAAATCATTGTATTTAATTTTTAGGTGTGAGAAAAGTATTGTGGTTATGTCAGAAAAAAATGCAATTTTTAGACACATATACTGAATTATTTACAAATGAAATTCTATAATGTCTGTTATTTGGTTCAAAATAATGGGAATAGGGACCGGAGGGACGTGTGAAAGTACAGATGAGAAAGCCACTAGATGATGGTGGTTGTTGAAACTGGTGCTATGATCAATGCTGAGACAGCGACATGTCGCAGGAATGGAAGACTTGCTCTCCTGGCCGCTGGGCATGCAGCAGAAGTGGTCCCTAGCTGTCAGTCTTCTTTGGGCATTGTCTTGGCTGCAGACAACTACCTCACTAAAGGGGGCATCCCACATCCAGTGACTATCAGCATGGGGGCTCTGGGTCTCCCTGTTAACTTGGGAGGAGATTAGGTCATGAGAGTAGAACTCTCAGGGCTTACTTAACCCAGGTCCAGAGCTCTCCATGTGGCTGCTGAAAGCCTTTTGGGACTGCATCTCAGCTCAGTTTCTCCCTCTGACCACTTCTGTTTTTCCCTTTCCACATGTGTTGTTCCTTAGAACACTCCCTAATAAATGACCTGCAATCTCCATCTCTGAGTATCCCAGGAAACCCAAACTGCAGGGACACTGGGGCCTCATTATACTATCCTCTTTATTTTTATTTTTTGCACACTTTTGAAAGCTTCCATAAGGAAAATTTAAGTAAAGAAAAGAACTGAGTCAGACTGAAGGTGGTGGATAAGGGTGTGAGAAGTGACCTTTAGGGCTCTGGTTTTGGACACTGGGTGGAACCATTCACTGAGCAGGGAATGCAGGAGGAGGAGCCATTTGGAAGACAGATCAAAAGTTAGTTTTTAAGAAGCCAAATTTGAGGTGCCTGTGGGGAGCAGTCTGGCCTGGATACAGATTATCAAGCTAGTGGCAACTCATGAAAAGAAAAGGTAATGGTGACTCAGAACATCTTAAATGACCAATAAAAATTTTATTTAGCCTTCAGTTGTGTTTGTCCAATTACAGCTGAATGTATTAGTACCTCCATACCATGGGAATTAACCAAACTTGTAATGGCAGGCACTATATTCTAGAATATTTACGTCACCCACGGGTCTTCAAGTAACATTGTCTTAGTTGCTGTAACAAAATACCATATACTGATTAGCTTAAAAACAACCAACATTTATCCCTCACAGTTCTGGAGGCTCAAGTCCAAGATCAGAATGCCTGCTAGCATGGACAGGTTCCAAGGTGAGCCCTATTCTGCTTGCAGATTGCTGACTTCTTGCATCCTCACAGAGCCGAAGGAATGATGGAGCTCTCTGGAGCCTCCTTTGTAAAAGGCATGAATCCCATTCATGAGGGTTCTACCCTCATAACTGATCACTTCCCAAAGGCCCCACCTTCTAACACTATCATCTTGGAGATTAGGTTTCAACATATGAATTTTGAAGGGACACAAACATTCAGAACACAGCAAACATCTTGGACTCACTCAACCCTCAGTAGTTGTTCACTGAATGAATGGATTTCACTGGAAGAGCTAGAAATTTGTCCTCTTTCCCCATTCCATTCCTCTGATCATAATTCTCTGCTCCCCAGGTCACATGAGATTCTCTTCTACCTTCCAATCATGCGTGAGCTGTCCTTGTGCAACCAGAGTGGAAGCTTCCAGAAACAAAGATAAATCAAATGGGAACTGTGCTCTGAAAATACTACGAACTTTGTAGGGGAGATAAGACATGCATAAATGATCACAGAGGGTAAAAATATGGGAAGTAATAAAGCTAAAGGTGAAGTGACATGAAGTTTATAGGGGCAGCCAATATTTGCAGCTAATTTTGCCCAGGAAGAGGCAAAGCACCTACCCAGGCTGTGCTGGCTCTTCTTCAATTTGTGGTGTTAGCAGCTCATTTGATTTGGTTTCTACTTAAAATATTCTACCAATGGACTGGGGTGTCAGACAACACTTTATTAAGACTTACCCCATGGCTTGTTCAATGCTCCAATTAAAGAGTTGTCTTAGCAGTTGTGTGAAAAGCCATTTAAAAAAAAATTTGTTTCAAAGAGCAAATAATGTTACCCAGAAATACTTGGGAAGGATTACTACATAAAATAGTGTTTCTTAATGTTTTAATACTTCAAAGGTCTCTGAAAAATAGATTTGTCTTAACAGAGCCCTAGTCTACCTGACAGGCTATATATGAAGTTTCTCAACTTTTTTAAATGCCTTACCTTTTGTGCTAAACATTACAGCCCCCCAGCCTGCTCTTCTCTGTGGGGAATCACCAGTTTATGATTTCTTTCGCATCCATAAGGCCAACATGAGTTGCAGTACACTCCTTAAATGGCACCTCTCTAATTAAACAAAAACACACAAGGTGACTGAGGTACAGATCAGTTTTTATTAGTAAAAAATATTTTAAACACCTCAACCACTTCTTTAAAAGATAAACCCTTACTTTCTAAGAAATTCTATTTGAAAATTTTCCAGGAGAAAACAATTAAAATGTAGTCAGCTGTGGATATGCAGAGGCCAGGTTATTTATTCTAAACAATACCTGGCTTTGTACTTTACAACAAACTGTGCAATCACATTTTAATTACAGATTAAGTTTAAGGCCCCAAGCTTTTCCGTATTCTGTAAACTCACCTCCTTTTTGTCCAACAAGATTATTTTCACCCAGAGGATTCTCAATAGTTGGTCTCAGTAAGATGTGGGTACACAATAAATTCAAAATACACGACAAGCCAAAAACTAAAACTGAACACCTGAGGCGGCTAAGGTTTACATTTACTTAATCAGGGATATTGCAAAGTGCTTTATATATTTATTTACTTATTTTTATTTTTTATTTTTTAAATTTTTTATTAAGGTATGATTGATATACACTCTTATGAAGGTTTCACATGAAAAAACAATGTGCTTACTACATTTACCCATATTATCAAGTCCCCACCCATACCCCAATGCAGTGTTCATCAGTGCAGCAAAATGCCACAGATCCACTATGTCCCTTCTCTGTGCTACACTGTTCTTCCCGTGACCCCCCCACACCATGTGTACTAAACATAATACCCCTCAATCTCCCCAACCTGCCCTCCCCTTTGGTAACCACTAGTTCATTCTTGGAGTCTGAGTCTGCTATTTTGTTCCTTCAGTTTTGCTTCGTTGTTATATTCCACAAATGAGGGAAATCATTTGGCACAACGTGCTTTGTATCAACTAAATCTTCGAGTGCCTTAAGGAGAACGTATTTAAATAATTTATTTAATATAATAAACATTATAAATAACTTAAATATAATGAGTATTAATAACGAACAACTCTATTTTTGACCGGATTAGTAGATAACGAATATTTTTTAAACTGTTGCGCAGTCAAGCAAACTCCAATCTGTTAGGAGACTGCAGGTACTTTTCGGTTCTACAAAGCTCAGCTTCACACCACAAAGCGTTTGCTTGCGAATTCGGGAGACAGCGCTACAGCAACACATCAAATTTCATTCCCTGACCCACGCACCCCGCCAACCGGAAAAACAAAACCACACTGATGAAAAGCCAGGCATCAGAGCTCGACAAGTCACGGAAGACAGAAGGCAGCGAGGACCCCTGGCCCGGGAGGGCCGCGCCTCCCACGTGCGCTCTCACACGTAGGCGGGCGCCCCGAGCGGCCGCCCCACGCACCACACGCGGCAGCCTCGCTCCGGCACTCAGCCCGGGGGCCGCGGGGCCGAGGGCGGCGGCGGCGGCCGGGGCTGCGGTGCTGCGCCCCAGCACGTACCGGGGCGTGACCTGCAGCGCGGTGGGCGGGGCTTGGGGAAGTTTCTCCCGCAGGCTCGTTTCGCATCCTCATCATGTAGTAGCCCCGGCACCAGGGACGGGGGGTATCCGGTCCCTTCCGCATCCTTGGTATTTTCCCCGCAGAGGTCTGATCGCTGCCACTCTCAGGCACCTGTCTTTCCTCTCCGTCCCGGAATGGAGTCAAGGGAATAAAAGAAATTAAATAGTACAAGGAGATCGGGTGTCTGGGCAGCGTCTTGGATAAAACCGTCCACTACAGGTAAGAATAAAAATTATGTCCAAACTTCTGAAAGGTGTAAACACAACAAAGTTCCAGGAGACGTTCACAGGAGAATATGTGGCAAGGTGAATGTAGCTTTTATACTTAGGGAGATAATTTACGTTATCAAATTCTATAGACTGAATTAATTCTCTGTAAAATGATCTGGGACAACAGGTTCAGCGCTAAAAGTTTGAAATATGAGCAAAGTGATTAGTGACATTTAAAAAACACGCGAGTGAGAGATTTTTTCCTTTACATTTTGTGTGGATTCCAGCTAGCAGCATGTTTTCAAGGTTTGATTTAACCAAACCTGTTGTTAGAAAAACAAAAAAAGATTCTGGATTCTTTACAACTTGATTTTAATGTTGCTGTTAGAAATTTGAACTTTTACAATGTTTAGTTTTCATAAAGCCAGTAACTTTAAATTCATCTTTTGTGTACTTCAGAGATTTGGGAGAAATTAAGATTTGTAATGGTAGCTGTGAATTTATACAAAGTTTGAAGAAAAACGTGACTATTCAGCCAGCCAGCCAGCTGTGGGAGAACCACACCACACAGCTTTTTAGTTTATCGTGCTTCTTATACACCACTTCATTTAAACTGTCTTCATAACCAGATACCCAAATCTCTAGTTCAAATTCAAACCACACCAAATAGCATTTTAGTACACTGCTTTTATTCATTTCCATTTGGCCTGACATTCCTCTTAGAACATCTGTGTCCCCTTATTTCATTACCTTCAAGGGACACAGGACCTGAGTTCCCTACCGTCTCATTACTTTCTCCTGTTTGCTACTTAAACAGATAACAATGGGGAAAAGGTTTTTAGTGGACTGGCTAGCACTGCACAGCAGCATCCAGAGAAGCACTGATGGCCAGCTCAAATGCCCTGAACTTTAGGCCCGACTGTTTTCTCATCTACAAAATGAGGTAACGTGAAAATGCTTAGCACAGTCTAGCATATTGTACTTGATAGCTGTTAGATTCATTTTAAGTCCTAATCTAAAAGCCATTGTACTCAGCAGTGTACTCTGAGGAACTACTTTTTAGTTCCCAAGTTAGTAGTGAGACTTAGAACAAATGAACAAAATACACTAGTCCTTTGACATACTTTCTTCAGGTGCGAAAATAATACTGTGGTCACTCACTAACATCAGAACCAGAGAAGGGAAAAGTGTAGGCAGGCACAGGAAAGGGAGAAGCGCTATTACAGAATTATAGCTGCTAGGACAGGGTTATACTTCCTGGATAAAAGCATTATAAACCAATTTGATGGTTTCAGAAAGTGCACAATGCTGGGAAGGAAGGCTTGTTCTGCTATCTCAAAGAGCTTCAAGCACTCCAGGTTTATTGTAGGAATGACGAAGAAGTGGGTACTTGTTTTCTTCCAGCTCTACGGTCATCTAAAATATCTTTCTCTTCTAAATTATTGTTCTCATGAGTCATTTCCTGACTTCTTGTCATTATATTCTCTGGCCACTTACTAACATTTGAAAACTATACATAAAACTCTAGTTCATGACCGAAGCTAATTTACTACCAAAATAAGCCAAATTTTTGCTATTTCAATCTAGGAATATTAAACAACTTTATTCTAAAATACCTCTAGAACTACCTGTAATTAAATGCTGAAGATCATAGTATTTGTGGTGAAGTATACATGTGCCTGCAAAATTTTGGATTGAGTCTTAGTTATTTTCTTTTCTTCCCAAATTTTCATGTAATTATAATCATGTTTTCTTTATTCTAAGATAAAAACAGCCACCTAAGATCTGTGGCTTAGTTCATTTTGTTCAGGATATGTTAATTCTGTAAACTCAGGCACAGGACTGAAGTCTCTGACACTGCTTATGTAATTTGTCCATAAAAAATAATTTCCTGTTTATTACCTTTAGGAGCAGGAATTTAGTGATTTTTGTTTCTTTTTTTTTATCTTTATGTGATTTTTTTTAGAAGTAAGAATGTATTACTTTTATAATCAGAAAAGAGATACAGCTATTTGTACTTTAAAAGTACAGGAAAAAAAATGAAGAAAGCCATTTTTGAAAAAAATAGTATTAAAACAGAAAGCAAGGTTTGCTGTAGTGTCTGTCTTATTAGAGTATAAAGACTCAAGTTTAAATCTTTGGTCTGCCACTTACTACCTTTAAGGTTTGGACAAATCTGTTCACTAAGGGTCTGAATTTCTTCATCTGTGAATGGGAATAGATTAGAAATCTTTAGAGGAACTCCTAGTAGCCCTTATAATATTATGTGACTACACAATTTGCTTCACTCATCCCATTTATGTTAAAACATTAAAATTTTGTTTTACTTTAATAGGTTATTAAATTTGTAAATGACAAGTTTCTTTTCTAAAAGCATAGTTTTTACAGTGGAACATGATAGTTATTTAACATAACATTTAGAGACACAGTATACATAAAGGTGATGGCAATAACATAAAAGGAAAAGTAATCAATAGCAATGTAATTTTCATAAAATAATTAAAGTTGTTTAACAATTTTATGAGTTGGAGGTATTGAAACAACTATAATTTTAACATATAAGCTGATCAAAAGGGGCCTGGTCCACAGAAGATGTTTATTTGATGTAACAAAAACGATACAGTTAGTGTTAGATCCAGCCACAAAAAGCAAAAGGAATGAAAATTTGTACAATGCACATAGAAAAACAAGATGTTTACTGTGACGACTAGATATTTCTAAAATAATGCTTCGAAAATTACTCAATTATTGAAAATTACTCAATTATTGAAATCTACATGAAAACAGAAGAATGTTAATAGCGACAAAGTGCATAAAATCAAACATCAAATTTTGAGCAAATTAACACACTAGGCAACTTTGCTAACAAAGCATGGTTTTTTTTTCCTTGTTCACAATCTGCTCAAAATATCTTTATACCAACAGGGTGGGCAGAACATTTAGGCATAATATCAATTACACAATATTAGCATAAATTTCCACAACTACAGATAGGATATTTTCTTTTGAGCTGGCAAAGTAACTACAGAAACATCAGATCATTTCTCTGAATTGAGAATTTTATCCAAATAAATGCCACATACCTTCCAGATATATGCATATCTTTCTATATCAAGTAAATGGCTTTACCCATTTAAATAATAAACCATACAAGCATTTAAGAATCATTATTATATGATTAACAATGTCATGTTTCAGGTTTACCAATTTCATAGGCCAAAAAAAATTTCTTCTTAAAAACTAGTTTATAAATGCAGAATATATTGCATGAGTAACTGCTGGTATTTTTTTTAAGAAAATATATTGTGCAATTGTGGCTACCATGTACTGCTGGCAAATCATTACTGTTTATGTAAAATGTGAAAAAACTGAGTAAAAATTTTTCAAACTCATCATGATGAAAGGTTACTGGCTTCTTAAAAAAAATTATATTGGCATCTTATTAAAAATAATTCAATAAGGGACAAACTCCCTAGCCCAAAATAAATAAATAAAAAGGTGCATTTTAAAAATGATGCTACTGCAATGCAATGGTTGAAATAACAAAGAACTGTGAAAGTGTGCTGTCTGTGATCTGGCATTAAAGAACATGCTAAAAAAGAGAATTAATGTAAATTAAGTAGAAAGGAGATCAAAATTGAACTAACCAAGTTTGTGCAGTATTGTAGCCAGGCTTCTAAAATTAGATATAGAAAATATAAATAGACTGCTTTAGGTAATGAGCCACCAGTGTCCAAAAAAAGGAATGAGATCATGAAAAAGCTCAGTTAACTTGATCCAAAGCTCTGAGTAACTCTTCACCCTGCAGTAGGTTTCTGCTGCCTTGTACAGGAGCATTAACTTCACAATCATAACTGGTCAGCTGTGGTAATCCACTCTCATCCATTGATTGCCCCAACAGTCTACATGCTAAATCTGAAAAACAAAGAGATGTGTAAGTAAGTATTCATTCACCTAGTCAATCAATATTGGACACCCACTATATGCTAGGTATTGGGGAAAATAAGACAAATAAGCTATGGAAGGGTTTTTAAGTCTAATGGGCAAAACCACAGCTCTAAGTGCAATGAGGTGTTACTGGTGCTATTTCCTTTAAACAAGTGTTTAAAGGATACAATGAAGGCACAATGGAGTAATCAATTTAGAAGCATAAAAATGTGTTGCAGCTTCTGTTCAGTACTGATAGCACACAGATATATCAAAGATAATTACTAAAAATTTAAACTTACGTTTTGAAATAGATATGCCTATGTTCCAGCCATTAGATAAAATGCTACCTTACTTTTTAATCTTGCTAAGAAACAAAAATCACTCCCACTTGGAGTAAAGCTCCTAAATTTAAGTTTCATATATTTTAAGTTTTTCTGTGATGTTCACGAGTAGAAAGAATGGACTAACCAGAGGGTATTAAAATAATTGTCTTTTGCTCCATTCCATTCTGTTCACTAGATTTGCATCCTTTTACACGTTTCCAAGAAAGTGATGTAGTAGTTGCATGATCATCAGGCGGCTGTAATAATGTTCCCTAAAAACAGTAAAGTTATTTTTCAATCAAAAACTTTGAAATTGGTTTAAGTTGAATAATATGTTGGCAGGTTTCTTAAATGATATTCTGTCCTAAATTATGTTTAATGTTTTCTCTCAACACTGCTATAGTAGTCATTTTGCCACTCATTTTGGCAACTGTGGCATTTATAGCCTTACTTTTTACTCAAAATACATCTTTATACAACCTTACTTTTTACTCAAAATACATCTGCATTCTTGGGAATTTTTACACCAAGAATGTATTCATTAAATGTATGTAGTTTTAAGAAATATCATGTACAGTGAAAAGAACAAATGTATAAATTTCTGAAAATATAACTAGTATTTGCAAGAAACAAGGAGTTACCTATATACATATAAAACTCACAAACAGCACATTAACTAGACTAGAAAAGCAAACATACTCTCTCACACTTACAATTCCTACTGCTTGAAAAAGGGAACCATCATGTTCTATTTTTCGCTTTCTTTGAGCATTCTGCAAAGCTAGTATCTTTGGATTTAGTTCTTCCTCAGGAATGGTAGATCTGAAAAAAAATTTAATAATGGTTGTTTTATTTTTATTTAAAAAATATCCAACTAGCTTTAAACAAAATAAATAATGCCTGTTTTCCATCATTAAGGAATATGTTATACGTAAGAGAACTTTCCTGAATACTAAAGTTTATCACCTTAAAAGTCAAAGCTCAATTTTTAAAACAGAAAATTTCCTAAAATATGCATTTCCCTATTTATAAGATAGAACTGAGTCGACGTTTGTTTTTAAGTCAGAAGATTGAATACTGGCCTTTCATTCCACCTAATATAATATACAGATACTCTTGGGACTACTGGAATGCAGGTTATGGCAGTGCTTTATCCTATTGCTGTTGATACCTAGGACTTGGTCTAGGCATGTAGAGAAGGAATCATGTATTTCCTCCACACACTATACCACTGACTGGTTAAAAGTGCTTCCTTTGACCATGCCTTAAGTGTAAAGTATGTCAAATCCCATTACAAATTATATACAGAAATTGTAACTTAAAATGTAAGTGGTGTACAGAGTTTGCTCAAACTAGCTCCACAGAAGCAGTGTCATCAATCATGCTTAGATTTCTACTGTAGCTCTTAAAAACCTATTCAACCTATAATATAGCTAATCTTCTATTAAGCATCTAATGAAAAATAAAATTATAACCATACATAAAATTTTAATAGTCAACTTGTAAATACCTACACTGAATACTGAGGATTAAAGACCAGCAAACTCAACTGGGAATGGGGAACTGGAAACACCCTTAAGTGGGAAAGGCCTTTTTTCAGATAAGCTTAAAAAAGCTCCAAGAAATGGAAGCACTGAGGATTATTAACTAGTCTGATTTAACCTTCAAGAAACTAGGCCAATTTTTATATATTAACAGAACTTATTGGCTGGTAAAGGAATTAGAAGACCTTCTACCCCCTATATTTAGATAGGTTATATGATTATAGAAAATACACAAGCCAATTTAGAACTATGACTTGAGTACTGTTTTAAGTTCAGAATTTGTATGTCAATTTTATGTTTCTTAAAGCATATACTTCAGAAAGTTTGCTATGTTATAGTTTACCATCATGTAAATTTCTCTCAAAAATAATAAAAGAACTGTAACTTTAATGTTACATATAAATACCTTTGACTCAAAGTGACAGATAACAGGTTAGGGCTCCTTGGATGAGGTTTTTCTGTCTGTTCTATGACTCCTTTTCCTGCTCTACTTGGTGAAGCTGTCCGACTTCCAGTATCACTATATAGTGATGTTGTGGCACTAGTAGTTTCTTTAGGTACATGAGTAGGAGATGGAGATGCAATCAATATTTTAATGTCTTCCATACCATCTTTCGTCACTGTTTTTAATTCATCAGTGGTGGCAATGGGAGTGGCGGTAATAGGTTCCTGCATTGGAGTCGGCTGGAATACTGTAATTGTGCTCGCACTTTGAGGGCTTGCAGAACTGCTTTCCAATGGTGACAACTGATCGAAGGAACGTAACTGGAAGTCGTCATCCATTGGGATATAAGGAGCTAACATCTCCAAGTCTAAATCAGTGTCCTTTAAAACAACAAATACATGAGTTTTTACAGTGGTCATACCTTACAAAAGAAAAACAAGTTAAACCCAAAGTCACTTTCAGACTAAAAATTAATAATGTTTAATAGAAAATATAAGTTCATATACCTGAGTGGAAAATGGATTCTTTGCTTCCGTGTCTTCAGCAAAAAGTTTCTCTACCAATTCCAACTTGAATTCATTGACCATATCACTATCCACATCAAAACAATATTCACTGGGACTGTTGGGCTGTAAAAGGTATTAAATGTGTTCACTTTTTCCTGAAGAAGCTGGCATATTTTGCTAGTTCTTTCAATTTTCAAACCAGATCTCAGAGAATACACGACAAAGACACTATCATCTACCACACTTTATCTAACTGAGAAGTTAAATTTTTGAGCTTACACTTACAACAACTGACTTTGCCAATATGTACTTTTCTTATTGTATACAACATAACATCACTTATAAAATTAAGATTAAAAGATGCATTTATGTGCTTACTCTACAGAACAAAATTCATCTAGTGATTATACTCCTATATGGCACTTAACTGGCTAATAACTAGATGACAGATCCAGTGGAATCTACTTTTGTACTGAGAGGCCACATTCCTATAGTGACCTTAAGAATCTCATATCTACTCTGGGGTTGGGTAGGGGTGGAGACTTAAGTTCTTTAACTTGCATTCACCTTAATGAATATAGTACTATTTTAGGAGTTCTGAGTAAGAATTCTAACTAGAAAACTATAGCTATGTATTCTAAGCGTAAGATTTGATTCCCCCATCTTAGCACTTTTATTAGATTTACTTCTATTACATTAAAATAAAACAAATCAAACATTTTCGTGCTAGGCTGGGCAATCAGAGCTTAGGATATATTTTCCAGAAAGCTACGTGATTTCAAATCTCTGGCTATTACTGCCAGCTTGTATCAATAAGTATTTCGTGTAAATGTATTTACTGCTTGTTTCTCATTTATGCAGTCATAATATTCAAATCTGTGTTGCCCTACTCCGAGCATATTTTTAGACATAAGAAGCTCTGAAATTTAATCCATCTAGATTTAGAAACAGAACCTATGCCACACCTTTAGTCTTGGCCCAGCCTGGCTCTAAACGATTATTTTTATTGTATTTATAGGAAAACTATTTTAAGACAGAACTTGAATTAAAAATAGCTATTCAGTATTTACTATGTTAAGACTTGGTATTTTCATGTTATACTTATCCAGAAATTTACAACAGTGATGGAAATTGGACTAAATTGGGCAAAGAGCTTAGTTAGGGTCCTTTCCTTTTTAAGCCTTGTTATTGCCACTGGACAATTCTCAACTCAAAGGGTAGTAATGTGGGCTTAGAGCAATCAAAGGCATACACAGTACTGTTCTTTGTGGATGTCTAAATTCAAGACTTCTTTTGTCCTGTTGATACAGAGGAGAAACGTTAAGTTCTACTTTTTGACTTCTGTTAAGCCAGTTCCTTCCCAATGTTCCAGACCATCTCTGAGCCTAAAACATGCACTGAGGTCTGAGTTAAGCACATGATAGCTTTTGTAGTAATTCTGTGCTAAAATTCATATAAACCCATGATATCAAGTTCACAGATACATCTTGAACACTAAAACCTAAGTTATCCTTATTATACGATAATACCTACCTCCGGTGAACTTTGTCTAGTGCTTCCATCAGAAGGACTAGCTGGCTGATTTTGAATCTGGGGCATGGTAAAAGAAAGTTCCAATGACTCTGGATTTGGTTCTAATTTTAATGCAACTTCCTGATTGAGTGCAGGATCAGCACTACTTCGAAGTGGTTTTGGAGTTTCAGAAGCAGGTAATGGAGACATTGCCAAATTCATACTTCGCAGTTTTTCGGTGGATGAGGGGAGCATCACATCATTATACAGCGGAACTTCCTCAAGTTGTTGATCATCAGTTTCTGTGTCTATAGGTCAAAAAATTAGTGTAAAGAATATCTAGATTTCAACACATATAGTTTATACCTCCTTTTACAAAAGGTCTACTTCACACAAACAAAAATATTACCAAATTTTCCTTAATCAGAAAGTTTACAGATATTATGGTATAACTATAGTCTGAATTATCTTTCCAATCTACTATTAACAACTCCTGTTAATCTATATGGGAAAAAAAATCTCTGCAATCTCAACCTCTTCATACATTTTATTCATCGAACTTTAACAGACTTGGAAATTATACTTTTCCGTTTTCAATGTCTGATATTGTGGACTGATTGCTTATTTATCCTTTAAAGCAACTATACCTACTGCCATGTAACTGCCAAATTGTGGAGAAAATATAATAGTGGGATACAAAAATTGCAGGGCAGCTGAGAAAAAAAAGTGGGAAGAAACATCTTAAGGACACTTTAAGCAAAATTTCCAACAACTTAGCAAAAACAGGAATGCTGAGAAATTATAGGGGCAAAAATATTTAAGCAAATACTTTGAAGACTATGAAAAATGAAATATGTAAGACCACATGTCCAAATGATCACCAACAAAAAAATGTCAGAATAAACTTCAGTTAAAAATGGGCTCGCAGCAATTAAAACATAGTTGAGGCATTAACAAAACAAATAAAGACCCACCACTGCCGCCAAAATCTAAAGATATGATTGTGTCTCCAGCAGCTGGGGCCAGCAAAGTTAAAGCATCAGGTTCCTTCTTAAGTTTATCAAAAAGACTACTTGTATCTTCTGATTCAACTTTGGTGAACAGCTGAGTCATTTTCATATCTGAAGATTCAACTGGTTTGAGGACACATTCTGTTTGTTGAAGGGAGAAAATCAAGTCGTGCTGAATAATACCACTGTCAAAAAAAAGAGATTAGTAATTCTTAAATGGGCATTTGACACAATTAGGGGGTGGGGGTGAGTGTGGACTCTGAAATGATCTTGTCTCTTAAAAACTTCTGCTTTATGAAAAGGAACCTTTTAGGATGCTTTAACCTATTCTCTCATACACACTTGGTTACATTTAGGGTTTAAAACACCAATATGAAATAAAGATCTATTAAAGTTCACTAAAATATTTCATTTTAATGAATAAACTTCAGCTTTCTCTTTGGGAAGAGTGGTGGTGATGACAAAGAAATGTAATACATGAAGGATACAAACAGATCTTCAAGATTTTTGTGCTTATTCATATACAATGAAATTGGCACAGAAGAACTCTTTGGCACTGATACATGAGGCATGACCTAAGAATGGGCCCAGAATATAAAGATACATAGATGAATGACCAAAGTCTTTCTAAGAGGGGTGCCATATTTTCTCTGGTGGTAGGAAACTGATATATGTTGAACCACCTACCTACAGGATAGAAGTTGAAGAGGGATGAACAACAGCTCTATTTTCATGTTTGACCTAAATACAAATTTTACTGCTCCTTTAATCAACAAATATTGTTTACCATGTGAAATGAACCAAGGACAAAGTTTAAAATACCTAACCCTTGCCTTCATGAAGATTATAACTCAGTGTAAAAGTAGATGTGCAGTTAATTGAAGTGGTAATTGCTAAAATGTGTGCCAGAGAAGCCAACAAACTGTAACTCAGGCTTAAGTAGGATTTCTTAGGCGGATTGGGGTAGGGGGAAAGGAGGACATTCCAAGTGGGTGATTCTTACATAATGGGAAAGTCACAAAAAGAACCCTTTGACACCCATATTAAAACATTAAAGGATGGTGTGAGAAGTGGCAAAAATAAAAACTGATGACCAAAGTCTTCCTAATACACAGGGCCATCGATTTTAGAAAAAGGGCTAAATGTATGAAAGCATGGGAGTACAGAAAATAATTACAATAGTCCTACAAGTAGGCAGGGGTTTATCTTGGGGGGTAATAAAGGATCTTTGAAACAATTCTAAGGAACTTGAGATGATCAGATCCATGCAAGAAAACAGCCTGGTGGTAACATGGCAGATGGACCAGAAGGGGGCAGTCACCTACTGAAACATATCAAATGAAAGAGTAGTTTATGACATCTGTAATATTCACAAGCCAATCAACTAAGAGAAGAGTTCATGAATATATGAGCCATGTGTTATGATATAGCCTTTTATAGTACTCTCACATAGAATTTCATTTAATCCTCATTACAACCTTTTGAGGTAGCTATTATCGTTTCTCCTTTGGATAAAATTCAGAGAAATTTCATTTCCCCAGTGGTCACAGAGCTAGCTAATCAATGACAGAGCTATGACACAAACCTAACTATTCTAAGGCTAGTATTCTTCCTACAAAATTCATATCTGCTTTTAGATAGCATGCACATACTAATAGCTGTATGACTAGAACAAACTAATCCATAGGAGATCTGGTATTTTTTTCAAGATATTTTTAAAAATGAGAATGAAAAAGATAGGGATAATTAGCTACTGGTAGTAGTGTAATCACTGTAGAAAGCTGGCCTGGAAACTCAGGTCAGTTTGAAAACCATTATTAAGTAGAATTCTAAAGTAAAATAAAATTTAGTTCATGTTTATAATCTTTTCTTCCTATAAAAGAACAGAGTATCCAAAGAAGTTACTTGTTCCCCCAAAATATTTATTTCCAAGCTTACCTTACAACATAATTTACACATACAATGCACTGTGGTTGAGAGTTCTTAGTGTTATATATGACAGTTGCTTGAGTTTCAACCCAGACATATCCTCCTCTTTTGGCAAGCATCCTGTACTGTCCTGTGGTGACCTGTCCTTTAGTAAACACTAGGAGTGAAATGGAAAAGGAGTCATACAGAGAAAATAACTTTGAATTTTCAACTGAACAAATATTAAATGTTGGTCATTGTTTTAGAAATGGGGAGAAATGTTTATTTTAATGGCATCAGTTGTAATTGTTTAAACTGAGAGGGAGAAAAAGCCCCAACATAGCTAAAAATGTACCTGTTTGATTCTCCTAACTCCCTAAATAAAGTCCTTTCCTGTCTGTCTTCACTTTAAATAAAATGAATGCCAGGAATGAGGGACAGCAGTGACTAAATTCCTTTGATGATTGGTATGTTGACAATATCAGAAGGACTAAAGAATGAATAATCTTGATTCCAGAAAATATTCAAGAATGTGGTACTGCTATCATTTCCGTATATTCCTGTTATAGTTTCCAGCGAACAAAAGATGCTTCAAATAGCTGTGCTCATCTCAACCAATATGCTGAGGTCTTTTGGCAACTTAGGCAATCTTAAATAATTACTGATTTGGAAGAGAAAATATTAGGTTAAGTAGTAATGATTATATCACAACTACTAGGGCCCTGACTGCAGACTTGGGCCCATTCTGTGGCTCAAGGCTAATCACACTAACTCACTGACATTCAGGCATCCCCAGTCATGTTGGGAAGTCATCATGGTTACAGATCAAACAGGCAAGTGAGAAATTTCTAAGTTTTATTTACCATGGAATCTTCAAATATACTCATAAGAGTAAAATTGAATATTATATCTCATGTCAAGTACACTAGATAGAATACATGATGTTGGTCACTTTCATATTCACTGACTGAGCAATTATTTTCTGAATGTCTTCTTTATGCCAACCTTGCTCCGAATACTTAGATATGAAGTCTGAAATTCATGCTCCAAGTCTATGAAACTTTTTTTTAAATTCTTTGTGTTTAAAATGCCAGGGAAATTTTAAGTATTAGTAAAGGATCCTGCTTTAACTGGAATTGATTATAACAAGTACAAAACATAGATTTTATGGTGAATATTCCTTATGAGGTGATCAATTAAAATACTTAGTGTAGGAAGACTGGTTAATTTTAACCAAAGGTTAGATGTATAACTGAACAATAAAGAAATTGCAAGAGTTAAATAATTAGAATATCAATGAATCCTTCCATTGTACGTACTATCATGATGAGTTTTGGTCAGATGATCAGAGTCCAAAGCATGATAATATTCATAAATTGAGCGGCCCAAAAGTTCATCTGGCTCATAGCCCATCAATTCAGTAATTCTGGTAAGTAAAGAATAAAAGAAGTTAAAAGAGAAACTAACTAATAAAGAAAAATTTTGCATCTCCAGAGAAACTTATATGCATTAATTTTATGGACAAGTGAACTGTCAAAAAAGAAGGGCATCCTTTTTTGCTTATAATAAATTTACCTCTCACCTTTAGTAACAAAAAAAATGCGGCACTATGCATTTCATTAAGTCCTCTGGATGCAGCCTGCTATCTGATCCTTTTTTTATCCCCTTCATCCAAACTCATTACCTATTTTTATCATACTTTATTGTACATAACTCTTGGTGAAAAGGGTATTAATAGGTAGAACGTACTGCTAAATTAAGTAACAATTATAAAGGTAGTCATTTAAAATGTAGATTAAACCCATAACATTATTTTCCCATAAAACCAGATTCTTTGTGTATGTGTACATGTGTGTGTGCAAAACCAGATTCTTACATACCAGTTTCCCTAAGTAAGGTTTCACTTTAGGGGATTGGTATCTACTGTAAAATTTTAGTATCAACCAAAAATATCCACACTAAGAACTAATTAAGAAATACCTATTATGTTGGTTTTGGAAGATGCTCTTATACTTAGATTTTGAAATTAATTACATAAAATTTTAGGAATTCGTTTCAGATGACATAGTATCAAATGGACTAGAAAGTAATCCAGTTACCCCTTCTGGTTCCCTGGCAGTTCTTAACAGGACAGAGACTAGATTTTATTACTCTCTATAACCACAGTCTGAAATGAAACCCATTTCACAAGAGAAAGCTGTTTTCTTATAACCATGCTAAACAGAAATGTTCACTTCTTTCCTGGGAGCAAAACATGAGTTAAGCTTTTTGATTTCTCAGACTTTATATTCCAAAGCACTTTCTAATTGAAATTCAAGCAAAAATTATATCATGTACTGTGCCCAAAAAAACAACTCATTATAGAAAACACAAAGGGAAGATATCCTTCTAAGAAATATTAAAAGTAATAGTGTTTGTGTTTCACACTCTAAGGCAAGATCTGCTAGTTTACTCCAAAATAAATAAATAAATAGATAAATAGAAAGATATTTTGTAAAAAAAAACCAAACCATGCCAAATTCTAGAATTCTTTACAAAGGGCTATCCCTGAACACATTTACACTAGGTGGCAGCATTACAAAGGAAATTACTGTTTTTTTAAAAATGCAACAATAGTACTAAGTCTTTAAATTATGCTTTAAAAATTATTTTATTTGGTCTTATACAGGTTATATGTTTAAATAAAATTCCTATGGAATTAAAAACCTTTCATTATTTAAACTTTATATGCCTATGTTTGGCATTTTTCTGGGTGTGAAAATGCAAAGAAAGACAAAACTCAACATGTAGCTCATCTTATGGTGTACTTACCATACTACTTATGAAATGATGTAGTATCTGCAACGATGGAGAGTCTGTTCAGGAATCAGAGAAACCACCCCTATTTGTAAGTAGGAATAGTGTAACAATGGGCAGCTTCTTATAGAAAACTTATATGAGTTGAGTATACAAGAGAATCAAAGAGAGAAAATCCATTTCGGGAAGAAGGTACATGACAAGCATAGAGCTGAGAAAATGCCTGACATGGTACAGGCAACAAAGACTCTTATGTGGTAAGAGGGGTCAAATGGGGAGAGGTGAGGCTGGAGAAGCAGGCAGGAAGATGAGATTAATGAGGGCCTTGTATAATAAGTTCAGAAGCTCTGATTTATTTACATGTCAGTCAGTGCTTCTCAATCTGAGTTGAGCTACGTCTATTGCTAAGGAATGCAAGATGTGAAAATATAAACAGCTTATTTTCCTAGAAGACCAATTTTATTTTTATATAAAAGAAGTATTTTTAATGGACTAGGCAATCTGTGATCTAAAGCAACTATGCAGTATACTATTCATTCATTTTAAGTGTCTCGAGGGCAAAGATTGTTAATCTTCATTTCTACTTTTGCCAGTTATAATACCACAAACATAGCAGATGCTCAAGGAAATGTGCAGAATGACTATAAATGTAAATTAGTACAGAAAATACTACAGCTATTTGTGGGATATGTTGGATGTTAGAAGACTGATACGTGTATTAGATTGTCTCAAAATTGGGCAAAAATTTTTCTGAGTCTTGGTTCTTAGGAGTTATAAATGTGAGAATTTCCTAGAAAGAGTTCTAACCAGAAAACATAGTAGAAAAAATGCTATGACAAACATATGTAGAAGGAACAATATAGTTTTGGGAAGGAACAAAGAAAGCCCCACAAAGAAAAAGATGTAATCTCTGGCTCTTGGAAGGTTAAGTATGTGTTAGGAGTTGAAAATCTCATTGCAGAATGGGAAAATATGTGCAAAGGCACTAAGAATAAACCAACATGTGGAGCTCGCTGGCTGTAGGGTTTTGGGGGCCACAATGGAAGGGACCCCGCTCCTCCTGATTAATTTGGAGAAGTGGGCAGGGGCCAGATTGTAAATATCTTTGTTTGCCATGCTAATAAAAGTTTAGATTTTATTGTGCAAGTCTGTTTTTCTTTCAGCATTTCAAAATGCACGCCTTCTTTTGATCAATAAAAATCTGCCCTTCTCTAATATTTTTATAAATATAAGTTTTTGTGTGTGAAGATGAAGGGAAGCAATTGAGGCATTTTCAACAGGAGTACACAATCTGATTTTAAAATTAGGAAGTCCACTTTTTGGAAACCTGGATGAAAGCCTAATAGGGCACAAATCTATTAGAAGAGAGGCAGCTTAGGAGACTACAGCAACAGTTCAAGCCAAAGGTAATTATGAGCTGAAGAATTCAGGGGAGGAGAGCAAGCGTTTAAAGTAGAGAATAGATCAAGACACATTTATAGATAATAAATCTGTTAGATTTAGAGACCAAATGAGTATAGCTAACAAAGTAAAAGTTAAGGATGTCTTCCAAATTTGTTGCTGGAATCATGTGTCTACAGTGGTATATTAACCATGATAGGCATTAGAAGAGGAAAAGCTGTTTTTGAAATTGTTTTTTGGAGTAGCAGTGGTACAGTTCAGTTAGAGAAATATTTGGTTTATAATACTGAAGAATACCTATCCAGATAAAAATACCAAATTGGTAATTAAATATAAATAGTTAATGAACATGAATTTGGGAAACAGCAATAGAAATCACAGGCAAGGATGAAGCAACACAGGGAAAATATGTAGAGTAATATGTCCAAAGTTTTCCTTACTAGGCCATAACCCAAAGTAATCTACCTTCCTCAAATTATGCATTGTCTATCTTTAAAATATATTTATTTTCTCTTAAAATAAATTAGGAGCTCTAGAGGAAAAAGACCCCATCTTAATTTCTGTATAGCATCTGGTAGAGTAAGCATCCATAACACATAGTAAATGTTCATTAATAAATAGAGCTGAATTAATGTACAACCTTGACCTAACTTTACTGAGTTCTACAATGTATCATTGAATGCAATGTTTGTAGTGGAAGGAAGCCTTAACTATATAGTGTAGAGTTAAAAAATTCTATACAGTAAAAATTTCAAGTTATATTTTGTATCTCACTTACCTTTCATCACAATAAGAAAATTTCATATCCAGACTGTGACGACTGAGAAAAGTCTTGCTATCTAAAGGAATTTCAATATTTGATGGATGAGGAATGGGTTCACAAATCAGCACCAAGCATGTCATAGGTGGTTTCTTATACCCACACTGAGATTGGTTATTGTTGGTATCATATACATGAATATGGCCTGTGCAGTGAAGTACCTGTGTATGAAGAAAACAGGAGTTTTTAAAAAAAAATACAATGCTAACAAACAAAGTGCAGAGATAAAAAGTTGAGTTCTGACACGGCAAGTAAGCTTTGCTAAAACTTACTGTCATTACTAGATTGACTACAGTTTTGAAAATAGTAAATGTTTTCCCTACACTACCACCCATGACCTACTTCTCAGGTATATTAGAATAACTTGAAAAAGTTTCCTTCATACAAATCTGGGTTGATTTTTCATTCATCTGGTCATCGTAGCTGTTTGATGGTTATTTCTTGTTTGATGTTTTAGCACTGAGCAAAGAAATGATACAATGATGAATAGAAAATTAAGCTTTATAAGATTCAAATACTAAGTGATTGGCAATACCAACTGATTAAGTAACTTGATATACCAGTGTCACAATGTGCATGATTTTTAGTTTATGCCTCCAACGGTAAAGTACTAAATACTACACTTTTTTGTTTTGGATGTTAAATCTGCAAATGCCAAGGAACAACTGTTAAGTTTTCCATCACAATTCCAGTGCTATCTTAACACAAGCAATGTCAAGATATACAAATTTATCTATAAATCCAGTAATCACCATTCACAGGTCATTTTACTTACTTTCCATGTTGCAGACTTTATGTTCATAGTTCTCCCTCGGCTAGTTAGGGTACACTTCATTCTGAGGAAAAAGCTTCGCTGTGTATTTTGCTCTTTACCCTTTTTCACAAGGCCTAATGGAAGCATGAAATAAATTTAAAAACATTATTAAAACATTCAGATTTGTTACAGTAAAAGTAGCACAGTACCCAGCACCCAGACGCTGTTCAATTAAATGTCTCAGCATGAATACAGCGATTCACATCCTCTTGGCCCACTCCAATACATCCAAGGGATCTAATACTCTCCAGTCAGTAACAGAGATTCACAACAAGAGTGATTCCCTGAGTTGGTGGGAGGAGATCTGTATTTGGGATAAGTTAATCATTTCACATTCAAGCCCGTAAAGTTGGCCAAATTACAAAGAAGCATAAATATGGCATGAATTTGCCCTACAAGTGTGCTATTATTGTACAAACACACCCCAAGAAAAGAACTTCCAATTAACTCCTCCGAACCTTTACTAAATGTGTTAGCTCAGTTTACAGTAAGCAGTCCATGTATTTATAGAACTTTTAAAATAGAAAATTTCAATAGCAAAGAACATTTTTATATATATGATTTTTCCTTAAGTCTTCCTGAAAAGCAGGCAGGAAATTATTTCTACTTTGCTACAAGGAGAAAAAAAATATACTGAATGGCTTTTTAAAAAGCAATGTTATAGTTAGATTCAAGTCAATTTATTCCCATTCCAAACCTCATGTAATAAAAAATGAGATAACAGGTGACTAAGCAAATAGTCACTTGATTTATCTTCACTGATCAGTCTCGTTCAAAACAAATAAAAAATGTTCATTATTCAGGACCTGGCAATACAAAGATGAGTAAGACATACTGTTTGTCCTGATATTGCACCCTTAGAAAGATGAGTAAGCCATATTGTTTGTCCTGACATTGTACCCTTACAAAGGTGAGTAAGACATTTTGTCTGTCCTAAAGAAGTTAAAAATTTAGTAGACGTAGTGAGGCCAATGACAACAATACAATGCAGAGTAAGTGCCAAGACTAACAAAAACACTTTAAAGAAGTATAGAGAAAGATTAGAAGATAACTTCCAGTATAGAGGAAATCAAGAAGTGCTTCTTAGAAAAAGATACATTAGAATTTCAGTAAGTAGAGATAAATTAGGATATTCCCAGTAGAAGGAAGAGAATGAAAAGCACTGATGTGGGAGAACTGTACATTTGGGGAACAAGTAGATAGATAGTCCAGTTTGGCTGCAGTATAAAGTACATATAGCAAAGTAACAGGACCACAATAGAAGGCAAAATTAGGGTGCTAACCCAGAGCCTTGGGATTCTGAGTCAAGAAGAAAAATCAGGAACTTAAGGGACGTTAATCTAGCAGTAATATATGTATAGAATTAAAATACAATGGTGGTAATGAGGGGCAGAGCAGTAGCAGTAGGAGTGAAAAGAAGGGTGACCAAAGACGAAGAAGCAGAATCCATAAAACTTGAAAACTGATGGAAATAAGGGAGAAGAGAATTTTTTAAAAATCTGTAGATTTTAAGACAACTATATTGAAAGGAAAGTGTCAAGTAGAAAAGAAACAAGGTAGTAAGTTTAAATTTAGGTTTACTTAGTAGAAATGCTGGACTTTTGAGGAAGATGAAGAGTTCTAGCTCATACTCATAATGGAACCAGGCAAGCTAGGGCAGCCTTGGTGCTGATACAAGTTATTTGAGTTCACCTTTAAGGATTGAATTTGCCCTCCCTAGAAGCATCTGAAATGGGTTTTTAAAAGATGCCACAAGAATCATTCTGGTCTCGTTAACTGTGTGCGTGTTGTGGTTGTGGTGGCAGCAGAGATCCACATGTAAATTCTTTGAGGTATTTTCAGTCCTTCGTTATCTAAGCTTGAACTGGACTGACCTTTGTAAAGCCAACACCTTTGGATTGGGGTATCAAGTTAAATTTGAAAACAAAGGTAATTGAAAAGTACTAGCATTTTCCTAATGGAAGAAATCTTTAAAAAAACTGAATTTTCAGCCCTCTAGAAATAAATCCTACTTTATAACAGTTTAATGAACTCTAAATCATCATTTTAGAATTTAAATGAAAGAATAATAGGACTATGCTGTGTAAACATACCAATGGCTCTTAGTGCACCGTGAAAATGTGATGCATTCCTGCATTCCACAGATCTTTTTTAAAAGTGCAAATAGGCATTTTTGTTTCTCAACAAAACTTAGAATATTCATTAACTGCATTAGGAATGATTTTTAACATGTTCATGTGCTTTTAAAAAAACATTTGATTAAAAACATACATTTACATGATTTTAAGTAGACCTTATCTGATTTAGAATAATGCATTAGCATCAATATCCAAATCAAAATAAGACTTCCTAAAATCCATCCGTTTACAGTCTAGCCCAAGGGAAGCACTAAGCAGCCAAAACAAACCTCAAATTTTAAACACTAGAAGCCATATAATAAATGCACTGGCTGTCCACTTAGGTCCTTGTCCAGAGTGTATTTACTCCTCCTTTACAGAGAATTCTAAAAAGTATGCATCTGCATTTCAAGTTCACAGTAAACAGATGTTATGAAATTAAAAAACAGGAGAGGCCTTTATTGACAAGGTGAAAAATGACAGCAGAACGCAGTCAGAGTTGGTAAAAATGAAAAGAGCTCTAAAGTACTAGCAAGTGTGCGCCTGAGCCAGTCCACCTGAGTTTAACCCACACTCTGCCTTTACTAACCACAAAATCTTAGGGAAGTTACTCAATAACTATGTGCCTGTTTCCTGGTAAACCAGAAATAGTTTACTTCACAGGATTGTTGAGAGGAATAAAGGAGGTAAAGCACATAAAATGCAGAAAACAGATTACTGGCAGAGTAATCTTTCACAAGAGGTTAACTATTATAAATAAGATGAAAAGGAAAACCATTTAAAAAATTATTCAGAAAGTACTGTAATTTCAGGAGGAAACAAACTTATACATTTAAATTGGAAAGCTGCAAAAAACAAGTGCAGAGCATAATGACAAATTGTCACAGTGGCAACATTCAGTCATAAAACAAAGGTTAACTTATGATCAGCACCTGTTTAAGAAGACACAGGTGTAAAAAAAGACTTAATTCTTTAATTGTTAAGTTATTGTAATCAAGAAATACTTTCTCAAAATCTTGGAACATTTGATTATTTTTAATAATTCATTCCTAAGAGTTAGAGGTCTTTGTAGGTCTTTTTTGTTCTTCCTAAGAATGTGGGGGCATCCATAATGTAATAACTTTGTAATCTAACTAGACTCGAACTACTGTGAATATCCTGAGAGGTCAAATAAGCAATTATTATGCTGTTTATAAGCAATTATTATGCTGTTTAAAATTTGGTAAACTTTTTCTTTTCTTTTTCTTGGGCCTTTAAAAAGCCTGAACCCAAACTGACACCTCAATCTTAATAACTGTCTAAAATCCTATCATCTGTACTGTGACTGCCCCTTGCCTTGAAGTTGTATGTTACAAATTAACTTCTATGGTCCTGATTTTTATTTATTTTTCCATTTTATTTGATCTAGTGTTATATCCATATAATACCTATGTATGGTATTAGGTGGGATTAAAAAAATTTTTTTAGGTATTTTTATGACAGATTTAACAAAAAACAGGGTAACATTTTATTAAACATGAAATGTTTTGCCTTAAGTCAGTAAAATAGCAAAATTTAAAAATTATTAACTGATTAGGTTAAAAACCACCTATCACATTAAATCAAACAATAGACTTTTCTTCTCACCATTTCTGTGCGTAAGCATTTCTCTCATTTCCTCATGGTCACATGGATGAGTAAAATCAAACACACTGTGTCCAGTTAGTTCAAACTGTAAACATATTTTTAAAAATTAGATCTGTATTATAAAATCATAAAAAACATATACAGAAGGGCTCTTAACGTGTATTTTACCTGAGTTAACCCCATGTATTTGTTCACATTATCAGAAATGTAAATCATGTCACCATCATCTGTGAGAACCATAACAAAACCATCCAAGGCTTTCAAGTAGAAGCAGTTCATCTGTGCCTTCATTTCATCTTCAATATCCAAGTCACCTAAAAAGGGTGAAAGAGGAAGAAAATAGTTTAAAAGCTATACTTAAATCATAGTAATATTTAGATGTTTCAATACAGTTTCCCAAGATACTTTAACATATTCATGTATTTTTTTTCCTGTCACTCTCCTTTTAACATAGAATAGTCAAAGCCAAAGGATAGGGAGACAAAAATTAGATTTGCCAGTTGCTTTTAATGATTATTTAAAGTAATGCAGCAAGGCAAACCACTGAAAAAGAAGGGTCATGTAACATATATTAAGTAGGTAACTACAGCAAGAGAATAGGAGGGAAAGGCCAATACCTTAAAAACTGACTGAAGCTTTAAAAGCAGGTAATAAAAAGGATATTATCTTAAAAACTGAGAGTTGACCACTTTCTAAATATAATTGCTAATTATTTCTAATTTCTGATTTTTAGGCCTATTATGCCCTTGTAAAACCACTCACCAGCATCCAGAAGTTTCCTCACACGCAAATAACTGATGGTAAGCCTCATAACAGAAGCCTTATCAAGATGCGAGCTCACATTATGGGGAAGTGGCAACTGATGAGCAAGCTCATAAAAAACTTCAGACTCTTTACTTCGCCGAGACCTCGCTGCATCTCTAGACTTTTCTTTTCGACGTTCAGAACTTATCCTATTTAACAAAAAAGAAAGAGGAGGAGGAAACAAAAAAGTCAGAAAATTTATTTTAGTTTGCCTTTGCTTGAATAAAACTTTTTAGATGGTTCTTACCACAGTTGGAATAGAAGATTCATGTAATTAAATTATATAGAAAGACTTGTCTACTGTATGAATACATTTTTATAAAAACTACACAAACTTGTGGATTACTGCAGACATAAGGAACTCTCACAAGAAGTCCAGGATGAAGCTTTAAGCCTGTCCAAAGTAGGTGTTTCCTCCCTGACATATCAAATTGGAGAGGATGTTTTTGTTCTAGCCAAAATCTTAAAAGTGGCCTAATCAATAACCTAAGGCTGCATCTACATAGTAGTCTCAACATAGAGAAACGATGATTAAGTCTAGGGTTACTAAAGCTGTACACAGTAACTTGAAAACAAAAGTTGTTACACAGGCAGAACAGTTATAGCTACAAACTACTTTTGACTCAAGTTTCTTTGACTCCAGTACTTTCCCACCCTCTACCATACCACATGAACAATACTGCCTATAAGCTACAGGAATTTATACTGGCACCTACAATAAGCTGCTGTTTCAGGTGTAGCTTACTCCTTTAGCATCTCCTTATGTATTACTGGCACAACTGGTACCAAGTAAATGTGGAGGTGGGGGTAAGGAAGAAAAAAAGATGTGGCAGTGTACCAAGAATTTAAAGGAACAGGTTAACAAAAATTGATAAAGGTGTCAATTCAATGGTATATCTTCCCTTTACTCTTCTCCACTTTACACTTCTTTCCTTTACTCTTCCAAGAATAAAGTCAGTCAAAAAGATTTTCATAAGTCATACCAAGCAGGACTGTCTTCTTTGCTTAACTGTGTAGTAACATCTATTCGTCTGATCCAGTTGAAGGTAAACAAGGCTAAACCTTGTTCAGACCTTGGCTTAATAGCTATTGTTTATTAAAGCCTATGTGCCAAACACTACCATATACTAGGTGTCTAGTTCTCTCATACCAACCTGTAATGTTATCTGTACTTTATACATGAGGAAAATGGGATTCAGTAGTTTAAATATAGCCAGTATATAACAGTTGGGATTTAAACCGAGGTGTTTTTCTACGCCAGTCTTTTCCACAATGTTTTACCTTTTTAAGAGAATGCTGTTTCTATGTCAAATACTCAGCTGCTCTCCTATGACCATCAACCTAATCCTATTAAGTCAATTATTTATTAAAGGCTGAAAATAGCCATTACCATTTATTGAGCACTCAGCACTATGCTAAGGACTTTGCCAGCATTATTTCATTTAATTCTCCTTATATGAATGAAGTACACAATTATCTCCACTTCAAATCCCTCCTCTTCCCACATGATCTGCAAAGCTGAAACTTTCAATCACAGAAGCAACATTCTCAAACACAGTGCATGGTTCCTGTTATGTTATACAACAAGTTAGTATTTAGCAGTTCTACTGGGACAATAGCAATAATAGTGTTAGTACTTGCTTGTGTGCTTACCTGACTTTTATAAGAATGTGAACATTAGCTATTGTTAGTGAGAACTTTGATACAAAAATTTCAGTTCAAACATCTGTATCAACCTAGCTTGAGTATCTTAAGATTTAAAGTGAGCTATTAAACCTATTACTACTTATAGTGATCTATATGAATCAATTTTCTCAATACTTTATAACTAAAAGATATTTGCTGCTGAAGCTATGAAAATGCAACAATGTCAACAGTTCATTTTTTATGTGCATTAGAACTGCCTCATTGTTCTCACTGACTTTATGTAAACATTTTAAATTTGAACTTAAAAATAAAATGTGCAATAATAAAAGTTTTGAAAGTCTATTTTATGCATAAAATGGAGATCCTGGAGGAGAGGGGAGAGAACCAGAGTGTCCCCATTGGCTCTAGCATTTCAGATAAGCTTCCCTCACTTCTTTCCCCTCTTGACTTGGTGGATGAGAGAGCAATGGCATGGGAAACAGATTCCTATCTGGTTCAAGTAAAACCAGCAAGAAAGGAGTGATGCTCAGTGATCTCATGATAAATCTGAATATTAGTTCAAATGCCATAATTAGTTCAGGTGATCAAATTTTATCAGCAACTTTGATTATCCCTCCTTCTCAACCAAATCTAAGCTACCAACAAATAACTACCCAAATGAAACCCTTGGAGAAAAGTTTACGTCCTTGTATTACCACTTAATGCTTTAGAGATTATCTGATCGAGCTAACCAGGCAGTGGATTATCTCCATACCTTTAGTAGTGTTTGTGTTGTCCAGACCTGTGAAGATAATGATTATTCAAGATGTGGCAACTCAGTTTATAGAACAAGTCGATTAGAAATGTGAGCTTCAATAAAACATTTAAAGGACAATATATTTAAGCTGTGAAGCCTGTGAGAATAAGAATTTCCATGAGCCAGACTTTTGTAAGAATAATAAGCCTCAATAAAACAAGTAATATGAAACTTTAAGAGTTGACAAACCTAAATTAGATGAAGGTGATGAAAATCAGTACATCCCCTATTGCATAATAAATCTAGAAATAAAGCAATCAGGAGATCTGTACTAAAGATTTACTGAAGAAATTTATGAATTCCTCACACGTGACTATGGAAGCTCTTAAAACATTTGTAAGCTTAAAGCTAAAACCTCCAAAGTTCTTATGAGTTTCAGCCTCTGAACTGCCCAGCTTCTTTGTCTACCACAGAAAGGCTTTTTATTTTTAAATCAGATCAAACCCCACAAAATTACAGTAATGACCAAGAATTATTTCTGGTAGACCATGGGGTCTAGGTCTAGGTCCCACAGAGATGATTTATTATTTAGATTGCATAATAAACATCTTGTAGACCAGAGGTAAACAGGCAGTTTTCAGCATGCAAATATGGTATCTCAATTCCACCTGTGTTTTTTGTATGACGTAGAGACCAAGTTCTGCTACTAATATGTCTATGTAAAGTGCAGTTTTACAGTCTGCTAATCATACTAGAAATCAGTTAACAGTAAAGATTCTATCTTTTGAATGGTTTACTTATCTATTCCCATGACTGTTCTGGAACTAATGTTTGAGTAAACTAGCAAAGTAGCTCAATCTTTGTGGTACTCTAGCTTTTACATACTTTTTATTATTATTAAGCATGCAGTACTAGACAAGAAGCTAACAATTATATCTTGAAATTATTTTGTATAGGAATATGTTTAGAAAAATAATTTAAACCCATTGTCTTACTAAGCTTCTTAAATGCAAAGTTCATGAATAAACAACAGCTATTAGAGAATATTTAGATTAATAAGAACATAAAATAACTGCACATTTTAATTCACATTATCTCTGTTGTCTACCTAATTGCACAAGAAAAGCTAGTTAGCATTCCTACTGTAAATATATGACTTTTAAGAAGAGACATCAGATCATAATCATTCAAAATATTAACAGTTGATCAGACTTATTTCTAACAAACTTATTTCTAATAACGTGGCATTGAAGGTACATGTTATCTTGCATTTCTTGTGCAGTATTTCTATAGGACAGACATTCTGAAATGAAATTCTATGATCTAAAGACGTGGCATTTAAATTTTCCTTTCCAAAAAGGTCTGTAGCCATTTTTGTTTCTTCCAATCCATAAGTATGTGTACCTGTTTTTCCTCATGCATGTAGTAATATATACTATGCATCTTTTTTATCTTTTTAATTTTTGCCAAGATCATAGGTGAAAATTGTGTTATCTAATTGTTTTAACTGCCCTGCATTTCTTAAAGTCTCAGGCCAGAGGAAATTTCATGGAAATCTTCATGTTCTTTAGTCAGCATCTTGGCCTTAGCTTTAAATCCAAATGTATACACATGGTGCTTACTATGTACACAGCGGTATTTCAACATTTTTCATCTATTTACAGCGGTATTTCAATATTTTTCATCTATTTACTTATTTAATCTTTATTATCACTGTTTTAGATAAGGAACCTGGTTAAATAGCTCACCAAGTTTACACAATGAATAAATGGTAGAGCCTGTATTCAAACTCAAGCAGTCAGGCTTTAAAAACCATCCTATTAAGACTAGACTAGGCTGCCTCTCAGAAACTCATTCTAACTACCAAATAAGTACTGTTAAGTCCAGGCCATTATTATAAAGTTCAAAGTTTGTCTACTTCACATCTCCAAAGACATAAAAAGAAAGACATAAAGGTTAGATTTGGAATTTAGGACTTGAACCTAAAACTATTTAAAAGGACTCATGGCCAAGCTCTTCCCTGCAGTCTGCTTCTGAATCCAAAATCCTATTGGAAGATACTTACAATGGCAATGCTACCTCTGTTCACTAGCTCTTCAAAGCAGAACAATCTGTAACAGGTATAGCCAACCACCAACGAGAGAGAATCCAAAGACTGTAATTCAATCTACCCCATATACTGCCACTAGACTTTATTTTTACTTTGTACAGAGGAGCTTTTTGAACATTTTAGCTCACTACTGTTGGTGTTTTATTTGCGTTAACATCTGGATCCCCACAGTAAAGCCAATCTGCATACTCACCTCAGGAGATCTCACTTGGCATAAGTCAATTGCCAAGACACCTAATCACACAAAGTACCATGAGAGTAAAGAGGAAGGGAATTTTCCCCTTCTAACATTTACTGAGCACTTACTGTGGGTCAGGCACTGTGTTAACTGCTTTCCTGTATTAGCTCATTTACTTATCTTAACAATTCCCTTGAGAACCAAAAAACTACATGGGAAGTAGCCTTTCCTGAACCTCAGAATAACCTCTTTTATTTAAGAAATATTTAAGAAATACTTACTGAGCATCTATCAAGTACCATACACTATGCTAGGTATTAGGAATACAGTGATAAGCAAAATAGTCTTCACGGAGCTTAGCCTCCTACTTAAGTCTACTGAAATAATAGTTACCACATGCTGTATTCTCAAGTGCTGGGTGGGCTGCATTGTTAACTATTTGGGGACATTCAACATTTCAAACCTCTGGTTCTATCTTTGTAAATTCTGAATCAGTACATCTGCAGCAGGGCCCCCAAATATGGGTTTTTAAAAACACCCATGATGCATATGATATACAGTAAGATCTGGGAACCACTGACTGAATAGTATTCATGTTACGTGGCTTTAATTTCACCCTCAAATTACTACCACAACAATCTTTCCAAAATAAGAAATCTGATACTAAGTCCTGCTTAAAATCCCATCAAAAGTACACAGAACAAAGTTTAATTATTTTCAAAGGAACCCACCCTCTCTTACCCAATTCCCAGTCCATCTTTTCGTCCTCATTTCCAACATTTTTTGACCTCAGTGCCGTTACTCAAAAGTTTAAAATTTAATTCTTTCTGGCTCACTCACCGTACTTTCTCTGCCTGGGGTACTCTTCTCAGTATGTGGCTTAGTAAATTTATGTGAGAAACTCTCAAGATTCAACTCCAACATCACTCTGTCCTGTTTTCCAAAACTCTCTTCTCCCCTAGCTTTGACCACTTTGTTATTTTTCTGTATTTATCTTCCTCTACAATACTTAAAACTTCTTGAAGGCAGGAAACTGCCTCATCCATCTCTGTATTCTTGGTGGGAATGTGCATAAATTCTACTTGGCTTCGGTGTTTGATCCAAGTCTATTTGCCTACGACTTCAGCCCATGAAAGTTGACTGACCCTTTCAACATTCTTCTTTGGATCCCTGAATGTGTACTTCATCCATGCTCCTGTGATCCTATAGATTACAACCATAATTAAACAGCATAACTATGCCAGTACTATGGACAAAGCATACTATTTGGATTTACTGTGATTATCTGGATATACACTTTCACATAAGTAAGCATATCCTTACCAGGAGTATGTTAAAAATGAAACATTTTTAAAGTTATTGATTAAAAAAAAATCACCAAGCAGTGTAATACCAAATAGCATCAATATCATACCAAGGAGATCATGATCCTACCAACCAAAGAGATTTAGAGGCATAGAGAGAGAGCTGAGAAACTAGAATACCAATTTGCTGAAGGGGTCTAACGTTTAAGATTATTTCCTTTATCACTGCAATCTTTAATGTCTTTTATTGTTTTGTCCTAAGCTAACATGGTCAAGAAAATGTATGAGTTATAATTAATGTTGTTAACCAATTAAAGCAACACCTTTTTCACCTTTATGTCTTCCTCACCCAGCTGGAAACAGGAGAGTTGACTCATTTTGCTTTCTACTATCTTTTTCAAGAAAGTGCTGTAATTTTCATTGTAAGACAAAGGTTTTCATTAAATTGATTTCTAATCCTATTTTTTTTTCAAGGGTGTTACCCTTAGAAGTATTCTATATTTGTTATCAGGAGTATTATTATTATTAATAGGACTTTGTTATATTTTCCATCTGATAACTGCTGAAAACCAGAATACTTCAAACAGATAATATATAATTTTAAAAATCTCTACTTAGTGGAAAAAGTAGCTAAGATTTGACACTGCAAATTGAATATAAATTACATTTTCAGGGCAGCTAGCTATTTATTACTTGTAATTATTTTCTCTGGGAAAATGTCTTCTGAGTTCTAATCAATTAACTTAAAAATGCACCTTGAGGATACTCATGTCAGAGAAAATCATTCATTTACTCAGCAAGTACTTCTTCATCATCTTCTATGAGCGAGAAACCATTCTCAACATGGAGCACAGTACAATAAGCAAAACAGACCAAGTCAACAAAAATTAATCCATGTTTATAGAAGATGTGACAATATGTTACTATACGAAAAAAAGCAGTTTATATAACAAAATGTGTGAATCCATTTTTATATACGCATATATATATGTACACACCTACATGTAGACATATAACAGAAATGTACAGATAAAAGCAGAAAGACACAATGATATATAGTGTTGGCAAAGTTTACAAATATTAACAGCAGTTTCAAGATGGCAAGATAAGAGATACTTTGTACTTTGTCAGAGAACTGACACTATCAGCGCACCTACATTTGTCAGAAAAACCAGAAAGTAGTCATCGAAGTTTTAAACTTGTTTCCCATAAAGACCAAAAACAAGTTAAAATTCTTCTTCATTTTGAAAATAAAGCAGGAATGATACTATTTCTTTCCAGGAAATAGAAAGTAAAGACTGAGTAAGCAATATAATTCAGTATTTTCAGTCTCTCATTTTAATCTAATTTTCAGAATTTAAAAATTCAGCATTTCATAACTTTGAAATTAAAAAATGGTGAAATAGCTTATTTCTAAGAAAGAATACTCCGAATAAATTTCATTTTTGAAAGCAATTTAAATTTCTTAGTTTGGATGATCATTATCTTATTAGCTTGGCGTATCTCTTTAATATCCACAATTAAAGAAAAGATGGGTTATTCACCTGGTAACGTAAAAATGCTTACTCAATTTTCTAATGCTTCAATAAATAGAAAAATTTTTTTAATGTTTTAAATTTGAAAGTACATCCTGAAAATGAAATCTATACCACATTGAGGTAGCATTAAGGCATAAATGTTCTATTTTATATATTAAACTTATTAACGGATTTATATCTGTTTACACTATTATGAATTGAATTTGTTTGTAAAGAGATTATGCTTTTGTTTTTAGATTATTCCTAACTAGTAATTTAATTCAACTCTCTCCTGATTCAGAATTGGTATACTGAGCATCTAAAAAAAAAATCTCTGATCCCCTACTATATATAAAGCACTAGATAAATAAAATAAAAAATGTGTATGTGAAGATTTTACTTTAAGATGGAAGTTCTCCAACTTTGGTTTGCACCACAATCACCTTGATGGATTCTTTAAACCATAGATTACTGAGTCTTGCTGCCAGCGGTTCTGATTTTGAAGGGCTGGACCAGACCTGAGAATCCAAATTCCTTACAAATTAGCAGGAAGTACTAATGATGCTGGGTCTGGAGAACACTTTGGGCCCCTTTGCTCTAAGAAGATAACTTCTTTAGGTATCCTTCAAAAATGCCCAGAGACAAAAAAGATTGTTCATCAACAGTCAAAAATGATTTAGTATTTTCCCTTTAAAAATCTGCCCAAATGCTTTACAAATATAGGAAACATATCCAACCTCCAAGACATTAACATTGTCACGTACTTAGATTCATTAACTATAAATAAGGACTTGGGGCTTAAACTAAGGACTTAGACTAGATTATTCAATGGTTGACCTATGATATACATCACAATCACGAATGGAACTTTTTTCCTAGCTATTTGTTTGTAGATCACAACCCTGGAAATTCAAACCACAGGCTTGGCAATGTCTGTCTAAAAAACAATCTCCCGGATGATTCTGATGAGCACTCGTATCTGTTCAAGGTTTTTGTTTCATCTATGGGTATTTGTAAAGTTTACAGATTCCTGAAACTTATCCCAAAGTTACCAAATCAGAATCTCTGGAAGTGGGTACCTGGAATCCTTACATTAACTGAAGAGCCAGATGATTCTTAAAAATTTGAGAACCATTTGCAGGTCTTATAGCAGAGATTTATTAACAGGTTAGCAAGCAAATTTTGAAAAATAAGGAAATTTATTTTTAGCTACAACCACTTACACATACTACAACAACTGTTTGTCAGGCAGAACACTGAATCGAGTGTTGGTCAATACTATGTAAAGTATAATTGCTGGGAGTAATGAGCTACAGGTACAACTCAATGGTAAGCAAGTAATAAATGTGTAGTTAATAAAACCCATTAGCTTTGCCTAAAAAATATTAGAGCACGACCAGGCTTTGAAGGTGACCAAGTGAAAGAAAAACATGGTAACTGCAGAATGTTTTTTCAATTCTGAAACATCTTTTAAAAAATCACCTTTAAAATCTCTTCACGAATGCCATAAACATCAAAAGGTTGAGAATCACCGTCAGTGGTAACAGTTGTGTATTAATGGCTTTCCCCAAATCACATCACCTACTCTATCCTTCTCCCTTTGCACCACTTCCCTCTCAATTTGTAAATGCTTTTCTGTTTCCCTTATATGCTTTCCAATAGTAAAAGAACTAAAATAGAACTTAAAGAATCAGTGGCATTAAACATGTATGGATGTGTGTATTCAGAAGAATGTGTCCTTAATTATTTGCTTAAATATAAAAAAGATACCCAAGTCATAATTATCAACTACTTATATAATAGAAAAATCATATATATCAGAATAATGGTATTGAGTTAAACGCACAGAAATAATACTTTGAAGACTTTTCCTATTCTAAACCCTGACCATGATGAAGATTCTAGAAACGATTACAAAGAAACTCTCCTGAAGCAAATGTCTTGGTTCTCCACCTACACTAATCTATTCCATCCAATGTTGTACCAAATAAGTTTTCCCAACTAACTCTCTGATCCTGTTTCTTCTCTATAAAAAGGGGACAAGCAACACTATAAGTATCAGGTCTGATTTCACCTGAGACTGAAGCCCCCATATTTAATATGGCCTGTACTTTTCTACAAATCAGATGCTCAATATGTTAATTTTTAAATGAAAAAATTAAAGATGTTTGAGGATTTTTTACTTAGGAATAGAAATAACTACCTTCAGATATTTGAAAAGGATGTCATACACAAGGCAGATTAGTATATGATTTATGCAACTCTAAGTGGGAGTTACATGAGAGCTTTGCTCAACATGATTTAAAGCAGTGGTGAAGAGAGAATTTTTAAATGTCCTCTCATTTGGTGGTAATGTAAGAAAGAAAAGGGAAAGAAAAAGCATATTCTAGATCATCTAAATGGTATCTGCATATGTCTATGTTCCCACTACAAGTCTTCTGCGTTTGAAGCTGTGGTTATTTATGACCAAATTGGGGTCAAATGATCACTAAAAGGAACAGGTTCACATTTTTTTAATGTGGTATATTCACACTGAGGTCACTGGGCACATCTCAATGGTTCACAGGAATTCCTCTGCTCCAAAAGAGATCCAAACATTACTCAGGGTGGAGAAATACTGGAATCAGAACTTTCTAACATTTAAAGCAGCCAAAAACAAACAGTTTTATGAGTGTGCATTTTGCATGTGTCTAAGAAAATCCCCAAAACAGACTTGCTAAATTAGTATACACTGGTACAAAGGATGCTCCTGTGATGGTTAATATTAAAGAAACAAAATTTAAATCCTAAACTCAGTATTTTGCAAGAGCCTCAAACTTGAAACTCCTGTACTAAAAAATAAAAGATGAAATACATAATGGACTAATCAATTAACAGCAAAAACAGAATATTCAGTTGCGGTCTGGGCCCTCAACAATTCAGTGCTCTTCTTGACAAATTAGACACACAATATCTATTGACTAAATGAATGCAAAATAATCTGTTATAGGTCACAGAGGTTAGGTGTTACAGAAGCATCTTTGGTTAAAAAAGTTTCTGAACCACTGAAACAAATCGCCTGTTCACACTATCCAAGAAAATACCCCTTCCTCCATTCACAGTGAAGGCTTTGAGTACTGATTTGACATGTAACCCATTTACACATTTTAGCTGTTATGTGCAAAAGCAAGCAATTCCCAACTCTTCTCTGCAAACAGAATAAAGACATTTAATAAATTCTTGACACCTAAAGTGTAAGAAAAAGTAGACTTTCTTGATCTCCCATCCTAACAGCCAAATACCCTTAAGAATATTTTTCTTCTTGTACTATTATCAGTATGGAAAATGATTATTTTAGTATAACATATGTATACCAAAAAAAAAAAAATCTTCATTTAATTTGAAAAGGCCAGGTGCTTTTGGGAACAAAAACCAACATAGAGGAAAAGCAACACTAATGCTATTATAAATTATAATGCTATTATAAATAGCCAGATAGTTTGGCCCACTGACATCCACCTTGGTCAAGATTGTCCCAAAGATTTGAGTGGTTCTAAATATATGAGACTTCAAAGGAATAAAACAATATATGAATAACAAATATAATATAGCTATAGTATTATGAATACTCAGTGTTCTGAATATGAATAAGAGTATGAACATGAAACTCTCCAAAACTTACAATAATATGAATATAATGATAGGCTTCTAGTTTACTAAACTAAGCCCTGACTTTGTGCCAAGAACTATTCCAAGTATTTCACAGGGTTTTCTTCAAAACAATTTTATAAGGCAAATATTCTTATCATCCTAATTTACAAAATTAGAAAGTGAGACCTAGAGAGGCAAAGCAACTGTTCAAGAAGACCACACAGCTAGTAAGTGGCAAAGTAGACTGCAAGTCTCTAGGGCCTAACCTGTTAGCCATCAGTCATCACTACCTCTTGCTTAAGAAATGAAATGAAAACCCTAATCCAAAGTAGAAGGACTTTTAAGCTTCCCAAAAAGCACAGCAAGAACAGTTGCAGAACAACTGTGCTTGGCAGAAAACTCTGTAGAATATTAATTCAGGTGATTTGCAACAAAAATCTATAGTTCATTCATTATAATACCAGCATTAATCAAGAGTCCTGTATAAGGAGATAATTAATAATCTACATCAAAACAATCAAATAATCTATAATAAAACATTGGATTCCTGTAATCAGGGAACCCCACTGACATGGTTAAAAATGAATAGTCCAAGCTGGGCAAAGCGGCATTCATCCAGGAGACTGATATATGGATGCTAGAAAAAAGAGTTTCATTTTTTTAAAACCACAAACTGTATGGATGCAGGTATGGGGATGCTAAGTGACCATCTTTCATATCATATAGATAGCCTATCAGCAGCAGAATTAAGGCCAACAGGCAAATAGGCCAAAGGTATATAAACCAAGTAATATTCAAGAGAAAATCAGGGAATCAAGTCATGATTACACTCCGAGGAACTCACTCATGACGCTGGATCTAGCTGTCCGTCAAACCAAAGCTAGACTGTGAGCCAGTAACTGCCTTTCATCCTCTTAAAACTAGTCTGAGTTGTGTCTCATCACTTGCAATAAAAAGAATCCTAATACACTTACACTTGCCAGTGTTTCTTACTAAAAACAAATTTTAATGGTGATGAAGACCATTCCCAAATACTGCTAGAGAATATAAACTGGTCCAAACTTTATGGAAGTTTAGAGTAGACATAAGAAATGTTTGCTAAAGATGAAACAAAGGTAAAGACACTTCCCACACATTTACCTGATTTTTTGCACCCATATATGTCTTTCAGTAAACTTATTTATTGTTCTGAATATACAGAATTTGACAGGCACTTTTAACATACCTTAAAATAGGACACTGAGTTATTTTCAAGGCCTAATACATGTCACACAACTATATTTATTAAGAAATTATGCTTTCTAGCCTGGTTTTAATAGATACTATAAGTATTTTGGTCACCAGAACAACTAAAAGGTAATATCTTGGAGACAGTTTTTCTTATAAAAATAAGTCATTTCAGTTATTGTTTTAAATTTTTTTAAGTTTCTAATTAAATGGGACTTCATTAACAATAAAACAGGTATAGTCCATTTGAAAAAAATGAATCTTTTTCTGAAAAAGTCCTAGCAGATCAAATCTTTCTAAGTCACTAGAAAAACTTAATTCTCATGTTAGAGGTGCTTAACTTCACTTCTGATGAAGTTTCCACTGGCAACTGTTCTCAGTCATTAGCTTTAAGTTGGTTAACATTCCAGAAACAAACCCTTAAAAACACAACCACTCCAACATATTCATTAAGCATGGCTACTATCATTAAAACAAAAAATAGTAAGTGTTGGTAAGGATGAGGAGAAATAGGAACTCCTGTACACTGTTGGTAGAAATGTGAACTGGTACAGCCACAATGGGTAACAGTATGGTAGTTCCCTAAAAAATTAAAAATATAATTTCCATATGATCCAGCAACCCACTTCCAGGGATATATCCAAAAGAACTGAAAGCAAGATCTTGTAAGTAGTTATATTTGCACACTCACGTTCACAGCAGCAATATTCACAATAGCCAACAGGTGGAAGCAACTGTGACCACTGAAAGTGACCACTGAAAGATGAATGGATAAACAGAATGTGGTATACATTATTCAGCCTTAAGAAGGAAGATTTTCAGACATGTTACAACATGAAAGAATCTTGACATTATGTTAAGTAAAATAAGTAAGCCACAGAAAAGACAAAAACTGTATGATTCTATTACTTACTAAGTAACGTCAAATTCATAGAAACAGTAGAATGAGGGTTGCTACATGCTAGGAGGAAGAGGCAAAAGGGATAGTTGTTTAATGATTATATATAGTTTTAGTTTTACAAAGTGAAAATATTTTGGGGATTGGTTACAAAACAATGTGAATATACTTGACCCACTGAACTGTACAGTCACAAGTGGTTAAGATGGGAAATTTTATGTTATGTGTTTTTTTTTTACCGTAATTTTAAAAAATCCCACAATTACTTCAATCACTATGGAAAAGAGGTCATGAGGTAGTCACTTAAATTTTGCTTTTATAAATTTACACTTTATACAGTTTTCTAAAAAGGTCATGTCTGGCAAATAGATATGGTTTATTACTTTTACTGCAGAAAATACAGATTTTTATATAAAAATGTACATACAAAATAATTTGATGTTCCAAAAGATAGTTATTTTTAAAATTCCAAGACATTTGATTAATTTAACAATTCTCATTATATTTTTACCAAGAATACTGAACAAGAACATTGACTTGGTTTCAAATTATTTTTTTTAATGCTCTAGTTAAGCAGAAAACATACATTACACATACACCACAAGTAGCAGAAGGCTGGGTAAAAGCCACCAAATGGATAATTAGTTCTAACATTAAAAAAAACATTCTTATGAATTAATATCAGTTGCTTAATAGAAAACTAATCTAATAACACATTTAATTTAGATTATTTTCTCCTACCTATGTTAACAATGTTCAATAAGAATATTAAGTATCTACATTTTTAAAAATTGTATTTTAAGAGGACACGTTTGTCTGTGAACAAATACAGTAATCTAACCCAACTCTTTAGCACCATGCATAATTGTTTATTTCACCACAACAGAATAAACTACAAGTTCTTCAGAAAGAAATCAGCCAAGAGACTAATCCCTCTCAAGCTCCTACACACCATTCTTAACAACAATAGAATGTAACCACAAAATCTTAACCATGAGCCCAAACACCATTAGAGAAGCAAAGAGGAAGTCAATAGGTAAGAAAGACTGGATGTTCTCCAAACTGCACAGTGCTTTGCTGTGGATCACAGGAATGAGCTCCACACTCTAGCAGTCCAAAACAACCTCACAGTTCAATAAATACATACATGTGGAAGAGTGCACTAATACAATTTCATACAAATCAAACCACAAAAATGACACTAATAATACAGGCTTGAAGCCTTGCCCTGACATAGAACCCAAGGTCTTAACTCTGCAGAAATTCATGAGCAAAAGATAGTTTTCCTACCAGGTAAGTTCATATGCTTTCCTGGGAGTATTTTTTACGAACTCTTCATGTTTAGCAATGATAAATATTTATTAATTGTCTACTTAAACTGTGACGTCTAGACAAAAAATAAGTTTTAAGTTACTGCCAGTCCTAAGACTGTAGTGTCTTGCACATACCTTGCTCTGAAATGAGCTGTTTAGACTAGTATATGTATTTATGACTCTAGTCCCTATCTGGGGTGTAAACAAGGGGGAAGCTACTGTGAAAATGGGGCTTTGAGCAGACCGGAACTCAGATACTCAAGAATAATTGATGCTAGGCATCAATATAACCCAGGGATGTACTGTTTTACCTGGAAAGAACTCCCCTTAAGCTCTGAATCCGGTATTAGTTTTTTCATTTTTAGGAGGTATAGAAAAGATGTATGAATGTGGGGGGCAGAGGAACGCAGAGAAATACTTGCAAAGACTTGCAAAAAGGAGTTTTTAAGTGTTGTGAAAGTTTCGAATAGAAGTTTAACAGACAATGCTTATTTTCAAGTATACAGTGTTAGAAGAAGACTCCCAAACCAGGCACTGGGCATTATCTCATTTAATAGTCACAATAACTGATAAGATGATTGCTCTTATTTTCTTATCATTTCAGAAAGAGGAATCAAGCTCAGAAGCATTCAGTAACTTGCAGAAGTTAACAAAGCTAACAAGTTAAGACGCTGGACTCTAACTCAGAGATATCTGGGTCCAGATGCTATGCACTTCACCACTAGGTATGCTCTTCAAACAAGAGGAAAATCAAAATAGAAATGTAACAAGAAAAAAGTTAACTAATACAGAGAGATTATTGACTTTTAATGACTGAAGTTAAAGAAGAAAGTTAAGGAATGTCCATTCTCAGAAAATTCACTTGAATGATCTAATAACTGTTTTGGAAAACTCTGAAGGAGTCTGTCTGATCTGAAACATGAAATGGAGTAATAAACCTCTTACCATTTCTTTGAAATCTAAAAATCAATATTAATGTGCTATTAAATAAATCCAGGCCCTACCACTACAGGAATCAACATGAAATTCCTTACGTTAAATCTACTATAACCACACCCAACCCCGTTCTGATTTCTTTCAAATCTTTTGGCTTTTGAATTTCCCTTTCTTTAAAAGAGACAAATTTGTCTCCATCACCTGGACTCTTTTAAATGATAAAATTCTAAGGAGAAAATCCCTGCCCCTATATCTGTTTTCTTTTTAAAAGCTTCTAAAGTATTAGTTAGAAAAGGATAAAATCCAGACATCTTTAACAAACAGTATCTAAAAGCTGTTGCATTGCCACCATTTATTAAGCACTTAATAAAGCTTAGTTTTTCATGTGTAAGAATCTCTATATTAAGAAATAAGATTCAACTCAAGTGTGTTAATTTTCAAATGAGAGTAATCTGAAAATAACAAACGGGACTGAAGGAAATCTAAGAACTAGTTTAGAACGGGTTGATGCACAGTAGCTAATAAACTCATTTACATTAAAGCTGCTTATGATATACACAACTGAGGAATTGCAAAGGATAAGTGTAATATTGCATATAAAAAGGAAGTGATCGGTGCATAACAATGTACAATATTAAATATGGTTCAGCATATAATAATGAGAGAAAACTGACACCACACAGAGGTAATCTGCCTTTAGGTTTACAGTACAACAGCCTCATCATTTCATAAGTACTGTAATCACCTCTGCAGAAGTAACTGCAATTTCCTGGCAATTCTTGGAAGTAAGTCTAGACCTGTTTACTCTTTGAATTTTTTAAGTGCCTCTATGGTATATACAGACTGAGAATGTACCATTCTACTGAATAAGGCCCGAAAAGGGATCTACAAAATAGCGAGAACATAAGTTTGTTTATCTTCTGCTGATACTCACTAGGGAAGTTAATCTCTCCTGGAAGAGTGGAAGGACTTAACAGTAAAGCCAGTCTACGAACCGTAACTCTTACTATAAATATTCAATTCCTTAAAATGATTTCCTCAAAGGTTAAGATACCAAATTGAACCAAATTTGTGTTTGTGGGGGAGGGGGTCTATCCTAATCTTACTGGTTCAACTCACAATTCTTAATTCTATAATGTACCACTTAGATTAAAACTTAAAAGGTGTTTTTACAACTTGCTTTAGGTTATAAAAGAACGATTATTTACTTCGGATATATTTTGAAGGTCTTCTTTAAAATCCTTAAACTTCGAGAAAATGAGACAGGCCTAAAATTTTTACAACATTTTAGCGCTGCATTTCATCTGATCACAACATTTTTTCAATCTCGTTAAAATTGTTTGCCTAAATTTAGCCAACCGCTACATTTTCACTAAGATATCATCAAGAATGAATGAGGTATCCTATAATGTCTGGGCTCTCTTGACAGGTGATATAAACACAAGTATCCAATTCCGATGTTCTCTTTAAAATGTTGCTAAATTACTGCGGCTCTCGGTCTAGGCAAGTTTTTCAAAGCTATTAAAACAAAACAAAACCTACACGTGCAAACTAAAAAGTTAGCATCTTTAGGCCTTCCCGGCAAATCCCTAATGCACAAAGGCAAAGACACCCGCCGCGGCTGGACAACTGCAAGGCAAGATCGCATGCGACCACGCGAACCCCTCCGTGGGAAACCCAGGACCGCGAGCCCACTGGGAAGCCAGGACTGCCTTGCAAGGTCCGCCCCGGGGCCGACTTTTCAATGGAACCAGAGAGGCTGGGGGCGGGAAGGAACGGAAGCTAGGGTGCAATCGGCGGCCACCCAACTGCGGCTTTCCCTTCCCGGGGTTTTCAGCCTGGGGGAAGTCCACCCGCATGCGGGCACCAGGCAAGCTGGGTTTTTGAGGCGGGTAGGGAGAGCGGTGCAAGGCCCGGGCGGCCGGGAAGGGGCGGGCTGGCAGGGTTCAGCCCCCGGCCCCTGAAAGCACTTTCGATGCGTCTCCCACCCCCCACGACAAGATGGCGACGTGGACAGCGGGGGAGCCCGGCCAGCGAGGCTGGGGGAGCTAGCGGGGAGGGGACAAGAGGCAGAAACAAAAAGGCGCCTCCCCGCCCCCCCCGGGCGGAACGCCGCGGACAGCCTGCTAGCCCGGGGCGGGAGCGCCGGCGGGAACGCGGTCGGCGGACGGAATAGGCTTACTTTTTTTTGTCGTTCGCGCCGCCGGCGCCCTCCATGGCTAATCGGTCCCCGCGATGCCTTACGGCCGGCGGCCCCCAGGCTCGCTCCGGCCTAAGCGCTGGCTCCCTGCACACGCGCGGAGAGAAGGCAAGGCACGTCCAGACGTGGGAGGTGCGAGGCGGGAAACCCCTCGAGAGACCAGGAGCGAGGAGAGGCAGGAGCAACCGCAGGGGTCCAGTTCCGGCTCAGAAGGGCCTACCCTTGGGCTGCTTGTCAGGGCGCAGCGCGACGCACCGGCCGAAGCGGCGGCTGGGGCGATCCTCGCGTCCCCTCCGACCAGGCGGCTGTGTGCAATGAAGAACTGAGGCAGCGGCAGGGGGCGGGCAAAGGCGGGGGCGCGCGCAAGGGGAGGAGAGTGTCGAGGGCGCGCCCGCCCGCGGAGCCCGGCGCGCGCTCTCGCAAGCCCGCCTCACCTGAGGGGGAGGCGGGTTCCCTGAGAGCCAATGGCGAGCGACGCAGGCGACCAGTCCCATCCCAGCCCACGTCTGTCTCGGCCAATCAGGAGGCGGTCAGCTGAGGCACAGCTGGGCCGCGCGGCCGCGCTCACGTGCTCTTCTGTGTGCAGCTGTGGAGGAAAGAGAAAGGGCCCGGGGTGCGGCCAGGCTGGATCTGGGGTCTCTGCGCCTTCTCGTTGGGAAGGCAGTGGCTGGCTTTGGGAGACGCTGCTGGAAGGAATTTCGGTCTTTGGGTCCCAGGCAGGCATCACATTTCCTGCTCCTCATGCAGCAAGTTCCGCACTCTCTCCTCTGCGGCTGTGCCGTGCAGGGTTGTCGCCAGCTCTGCTGAGTCCCAGTTCAAAAAAGCAGGCTTCCCGTCGTGGCAGCAAACCCTTTAGTCCCTTTGCGCAGATGTGTTACAATGGGGTCTTTCTTGCCACGTTACCCAACCGTGGTCCACGTTATTGAGCGCACTCTGCCGTAGCACACAAGGGTGCTCTTGTTTACTAAGTTTTTTTTTTTGAAGTTTGATTACTGGGTAAACGCAAATAAAAACAAAACAAACTCATCGTGCTGTAAACTTCTCAAGGTTTTCTTAAAACAAGGAAATCTTAAAATCTGAAATTATTTTAAGCGTTACAAATTGGTGTAAGTGGCCTTAATAAAAGTATGAACCAGAATTTCAGGAGAAGAATAGGAAAAAATAGCACTAGGTAGACTTTTATTTTACTTTCTTGTTGCTTTTAATAAATAATCTTAGATGGGTTCTGAAAAAAAAGGGGAGAACAACCCTTAATTTGAGACTTACCACCTTGAACTGAGTTCACTGTGTGGACTGGAGAGAGGAAAGATTGTCCAGCGCCCCAGCGAGGCACCTGGGCAGGAGACTGCTGAGCCAGTTAACTTGAGGCGGCCAGTATTGCCTGTTTGCTAACATGACTTTGCAAGCTACTGAATAAGACTTAATCACTTTTTGGCTTTGGAAGCATATATTTCAAGCTTGTCAGTCTTTTAAAAGAAAGAAGGATTTATTTTGTACACAACAAAAGATTACTGCACGTGCATCTCCACACTAGATTATTTTACTTCTTTACTATATTGTTACAATGTAGTTTCAGGTTGTATACTAATTAATGTGGATATCTGTAGCTTATACCGGTTTGTAAAAACAATGGCCTATGTAACATAGCATTAAAATCTGGTAAGACAACAACTGATTCTTCACACAGCACCTCTTTTAAGTGGCTGGTAGACCCATTGAATATATGGTTAAAGATTGATCTTAATGCTATTTTTTTCAGATTTATAATGCTGAATAGTATGTCTTCTTGAAAAGTACTGTGGGAAAAGTGAAGAGAAAGGAGCAAAAATAATTATTCATGTTTTCTTTTTTAATTAAGGAAAAAACAAAACAAACTAAAAATACAAACTTACACATTTAACATTCTGAAAATTCAGTGTTAAGAACACTGATTGCAAGAGTCAGAGTGAGCTTGCATACAGGCTCTGACATTTACTAACAAATCATTTAACCTCTCTGTGCCTCAGTTTACTTATTCGTGCTAATGTCACAGAATTATGGGATTAGTCAGTGAGGTAACACATGTAAGTACTTAGAACAATAACAGACACATAGTAAGCAATCAATAAATGTTAGCCACTAGTAATACTCATCTTGTTTTCATTATTCTTATCATTATTATTACACCCAGATTTGTGCCTCTGCTAGCAGTAATTGGTTTTCTGCTACAGTTCAGCCAGTTTTAACAACCCCAGAATGTCATTTTGTGAATATAAATCCACATATATTCTCTATTTTCAGTTTGGAGGCTGCCCACAGTATTCTTGTGTATGAGTATGGTTGCAGAGATCTTCAAGCATTTCCTTTCTCATTATACTTGGAAGAAATTCTCTCTAGGCAGTGGTTATAGTTTCAGTGTACAAAATCTGTTGCATCAAAAAAAAATGAGCATTTTGTAATACCAAATTTAACTCATTAAAAAAGTATTTTAAGAATTTCAGAAGTTTAAAACAAGGATAATTCAATCAGAAAAATATATTTTTGCACATTAAGTTTATTCCAATTTTCCCTTCCAAAAATGTATTAAATATATATTTTATATGTGTATGTGTGCATATGTATTATATGTATTATATGCACACATACATCTATGAACGTGGCAAACAATACTATTTAACCAATTCGATTTCACATGACAAAGGAATGAGAGTATTCCCTAATTCAATCAGTCCTGTTAACAGAATTCTTAAGAGCAAAATTTTTTTACTTTAAATCATCCTCTTTACAGCACCTACTAATAAATGCACTTATATTATTACATGTAAACAAACCTTAATGGACAGTCTATTCAATCATTTCATAATCTTTTATGTCAAATTTCATTTCAAATCACTTTGCAGAACTTTCTAAGTAGACTGAAAATTGCTAGCAAATGAGTCGGTTGACCTTTAACCCATATTTAGTAGGAAGTTGAGCAGTGATTCACGAGGAGGCAAGGCAAAACTTGACATTTGGATTACTACTAAATGTAGAGCATTGAGACTTTTTAAAGAGTGAAACACATCAGATTCAGATAGTTTAGAACGTATCAAACTATATAAGAAGATCTAGTGGTCAATAGTGATTCCTGGTTTACTATCTTAGTTCTCCTCCTCCCTTTGAACTATTCTATTTCAAAAACAACCAAAAAAGTGTATCATTTGGAAGGAAAGTGCTTAGAAAACAATAGACACTAATTTTTTTTTTCAAGGATCAAAGCAAAATGAATATATTTGCCTGAGTTTATGGAGAATAAGAATGGATTGAAATTTTGACACTAGCATTTTTCAATTATGATAGATTCTTTAAGCACAAATGTACAAAGGAATGCCAAAGGATTTTCAGTTTCTGGTCTACAGAAAGAGCTTGGAAACTCATACCCTCACAATGAGAAAACAATCTGAACAATCTGAAAACCAACAACTTTTCTTAGATCCATTCAGAGAATTGAGGTCATAGGGCAAACTACTGCCCTGAAAACTGGAGAGATGGATAGATGGATATAGGGAATCACAGCTGACCAGAGGATCACAGTTTACCAGGAGAGAAAGCCAGCAGCTGAAGCTAACATCACAGTAGGAGCCAATACCAGTAGAAACATTTTAAACTATGATTGAGAAATTGTTGGAAGCTCTGTGTAGACCAGTTTAAAAATGTTAAACTCCACGAAAGGTTGGGCTTTGAAGGGCTCCACAGTTTCCCTGAGTTTTACCTCCAGGAGCCCTAACAGATTGTCACTGTGAAGACTTGAAATAAAACTCTTCTTTTTGTAGAAGGGGGGGAAAGTGACCTTTTTGAAATAATCCCAGAGCACTCTGTACTTCATAACAAAGTCTGCCCTAAAGAGAAACTTTTTTTTTTTTTTAACAGAGCCTAACCAAACTCAGGGAAGGGAAACACCTAAGTCCAGCCCCTGCTAGCCTTAAACATGGGAGAAGGAAAATATTCGGCTCAGGTTCATTAAAAGACTAAGACCTAATCATAGGACTATAGAATGCCTTTCCTCCTCCCACACCTTACCATACTACAACATCAACAGGCTCTTGTGTAATAAGAGGTGATTACAGCTAAAAGAACTGCAAACCTCAGACCCTATTTAAAGAGGCACTAGGGACATCCAGAGACAATAAGAGAAATGAAAAAAAGGGCACTAGAGGAAATTTTAACCTCAGACACCACCGCTACAGCAAACAGTGAGTATAAAGCCTAACTCACAGCCATATAAACATAGAACTTCATAGTAAAGGCTTATCTACCTAAGTTCCCTTTACCTAATAAAGCGTGTATCACTTTCAATTAAAAATTTACAAGACATGCTATAAGGTAAAAAACACAATCTGAGGAGATAAGCCAAACATCAGAATGAGACTCAGAAATGGGAGAGATTTTGAAATAATAACTATGATTTTTATGTTAAGGGCTGAAATGAAAAAACTGAGCAACATGCAAGAGCAGATGGATAATGTAAGCAGATATAGCAACTCCAAGGATAAGTCAGAAGAAAATGTTAGAAATGAAAAACAATGTAACAGAAATGAAGGATGCGTTTGGATGGGCTCATCAATAGACTGGACACAGGTGATGAAAGAAGGAACTTGGAAGTATGTCTAAACTGAAATGCAAAGAAAACAAATTAATGAAGCACATGGAACAGATATCCAAGAACTGTAGCACAATTACAAAGGTGCAACCTAACTGTAATGGGAATACCAGAAGTGGGAGAGAAATAAAGGAACAAAAGAAATATTTGAAAAATATTTTTAAAATAATGGCTAAGGATGTTCCAAAATTAATTAAAGACATCAAACCACAAAATCAGGAATCTCAGAGAACACCACAAAGGATAAATACCAAGAAATCTATAATTACATATATCATATTCAAGCTGATGAAAATCAAGGCCAACAAGAAAATCTTGAAACAAACCAGGGGGGAATGGGAATGAAAATACCTCACGTATAGAGGGAGAAGGATAAGAATTACATTTGACTTCTCTTCAGAGACCATGTAAACAAGAAGACAGTAGGGTGAAATATTTCATGCAAAAAGGAAAACACACCAACCTAGAATTCTGTACCCAGTGAAATTATCCTTCAAATGTAAAGGAGAAATAACATTGAAGAAATTTGTTGTCAGTAGACCTACCTTGCAAGAAATGTTAAAAGAAGTTTTTCAAGGAGGAGAAAAATAATACAGGTTAGAAACTCAAATCTGCATTTAAAAAGCAAGGTGTTATAAAAGGAATAAAGGAAGGTGAAATAAATTATTTTTCTTATTTTTAGTTGATCTAGCAAATAATAGTTCATTCAGAAAATAATAGTAAAAATATACTCAATGTATATACCTTATGGATAACTGAAACGAATGGCAGCCATGTGTAAAAGGACAGGAGGAGGAATTGGGAAAATTCTCTTAATAAGGTTTTTTCACTACTTATGAAGCAATAAAATGTTAGAGTGGACTTGTAATAGTCATACATGTATATTGCAAACTCTCAGACAACTACTGAAATTTTTTTAAGTATAATTGATATACTTAGTAGAGAAAAATGTCATCATATAGATACATATGAATGCTCCTTTTTAAAACCAAAGAATGCAGAAAAAGACAAGAAATAAACTAAGAACAAGGACAACAAATAGAATTCCAAAGAATTGACAAAACAAAAAACAAAACAAGCAGGAAAACTCCTGAAATGAATAAGCAATTATAGCAAGTTTGCAGGATGTATTCCAAATATACAAAAGTCATTTGCTTTCCTATATACAGAAATGAGCAATGGTAATTAAAATTAAAAACACAATACCATTGACTATAATTAACCATACTGTGTTGTATACATGAAAGTTGCTAGAGAGTAGAGCTTTAATGTTCTCACCATAATAAAAACAACAACATGGTAATTCCATGAGGTAAAGGATGAGTTAACAAGCCTTATTGTGGTGAGCATTTCACAATATATACAAATATCAAATCATCACATTGTATACCTTAAACTTACACAATATTATATGTCAATTATATGTCCATAAAGCTGGAGGAAAAACACACCATTTATATTAGTACCAAAAAAATGAAATAGTATAAATCTAACTTAATATGTACAAGATGTATATGAGGAAAACTATAAAACCTTCACAAAAGAAATCAAAGAAGATCTAAATAAATAAATTTCACATGAGGAAACTCAATATGTTAAAATGCTAGTTCTTTTCCCAATTGATCTATAGACTCAATGCAATCCAAATCCCTGGCAAGTTAATTTATGATCTCAACATACTGACAATAAAGTTTAGAAGGAAAGGCAAAAGGTCAGAATAGCAAACCATATTGAAGAAGAATGAAGGAGGAGGACTAACACTACCTAACTTCAAGATTTTCTATAGAGCTACAGTGATTAAGGCAGTGTGGTATTGGCAAAAGAAGAGACAAATAGAACAATGGAATAGAATAGATAGCTCAGAAATAACCCCCCAGAAAAATAGCAAATGATGTTTGACAAAGGAGCAAAGGCAATCCAGTGGAGAAAGAAACAGTCATTTCAACAAATGGTGCTGGAATAACTGGGCAGCCACATTGAAAAAAATGAAGCTGGACTCTAACATTACACCTTCACAAAAATTAACTCAAAATGGATCCTAGGCCTAAATATAAAAAACAAAACTACAAAATTTCTTGATGATAACATAGGAAAAATTCTTTAAAAGTATGATCCATGAAGGAAAAACCAGCTAAGTTGGAACCCTTTAAGTTAAAAAGTTTTACTCTGCAAAGACACTGCTAAAATAATGAAAAGACAAACTACATACAGGGAGAAAATATTTGCAAAACATATATATATAATAGGGGACTTATATGCAAAATATACAAAGAACTCTTAAAACTCAACAGTAAGAAAACAGACAAGTCAATTAAAAAATGGACAAAAGACCTGAACAGACAACTCACAAAGATATACAGATAGCAAACAAGTGTAGGAAAAGATGGTCAATATCATATGTCATTGGAGAATTGCAAATTTAAATAACAATGAGATACCACTACACACTTACAATGGTTAAAATAAAAAACACTGACAATACTAAATGCTGACAAGGATATGGAGCAATAGAAGCTGTGATTCATTGCTGGTAGGAATACAAAATGACACAGTCACTCTGGCATACAGTTTGTCAGTTTATTACAAAGCTGAACATAGTTTTACCATTCAGGGTAGTAATAATGCTCCTAGATATTTACCCAAGTAAGTTGAAAACTTATGTTCACATTAAAACCTGCACATGAATGCTCCTAGCAACTTTATTCATAATTGCTCAGAATTGGAAGACACACCAGTAAGTAAATGAATAGGTAAACTGTGTAGCATTCAGACAATGGGTTATTATTCAGTGCTGGAAAGAAATGAGCTCTTAAATCACCAAAAGACATTAAATGCATATGTAAGGAAGACTTTAAATGCATATTGTTAAGTGAAAGTAGTAAATCTGAAAAAGCCTTCATGCTACATGATTATATGACGTTGTGGAAAAGGCAAAGCTATAGAGAAAGTAAAAGGATCAGTAGTTGCCAGGAATTTGGGGGAGGGGAGGGATGCATAGGTGGAGCACTGGAATCTTTTAAGGGTAGAGAAACTGTTCTGTGTGATACTCCAATGGTAGATACATCACATTATGAATTAGGCAAACCCAAAGAACTCTACAACACAAAATTTGAACCCTAATGTACACTATGGACTTTTTGATATATCAATATTGGTTAACTGATTGTAACAAATGTACCAAACCAAACCAATATAAGATGTCAGTAACAGGGAAAACTGTGGGTTTGCAGGTGGGGGAAGAGGGAGTATATGGGAGCTCTCTTAACTTTGTTTAATTTTTCTGTAAACCCAAAACTACTCTGAGAAGTAAAGTCTATTAATTACAAGAGAAAAAAGGAATACTATTCCAAACCCAAGTCTTTGTATCTTCTTGAATAAAGCAAAATTATATTTTAAATCATTAAGTTTACAGAAATGAATCTTGATGTAACATCCCTTTGACTAGGAAGGAAAGTGATATTTGAATATTTTTCCAGCATCAGAGTCAGTTGGAAGATTCTGAGAAGCCATAGCTCCATAGATTCTCCATTTTTAGAAAGGAAAGACAGAGGAGAAAGGAGAATAGAGTCTTATCTTTGAAGACTAATAGTAATACTACATCCTGATCCAAACACCTCCAGGACTTCAGCATCTTTTTTCACCTGTATGTAAGTTGGTACATTAATAAACCAAAGAAAGATGCTTATTATGAATCTGCCTTGCCCACTTTCTACCCCCAACACCAATATGCTAGCATACTTAGAGTCTATAATTAATTTGGTATATTAATTTGGTATATATTATGTCCATTCTATAATGAGACAGATACATAATTTTTGTTTGTGTGCCACTGGAGAGTGTGAGCTCCTTATGGACAGGAACACTTTAATCTTGGCAGCCCCAGAATCTAGGATGCCCAGCACACAAGAATAATCACCTTTTGAGCATCTGGTGTAATCTAAACACTGCACTAAGCTTTTTTAGATCTGCTCTTTTATTTAAGCACTTAAAACAGCCCCGTGAGGCAGGAATTCTGGTGATCCTATAATGGAATGGATAAGCAAGTTCATGGTCAAAGAGGTAAAAACACAATTCATTTTTCTAAAGTGTCAATTTCAGAATGAGGAGAAGTTGAATAATATAACTGCATGTGTGTGTTGGTGAGTATGTTATGCCTTTGGTCAGAAAAAATTCAAGTACAGAAAATGAGCAAATATAAAAAGTTCTCTTGACTTCCCTTGCCTCTTCCTTACCTGTAGAGACCTGGCTGTTACCAATTATCTGTGTGTCTGTCCAGAGATACTTAATTATTATACTAAAGGATCTGTTCCATGTCCTTTCCTTTTTGCACAAATGATAGCCTAGTACACACTTGGTCTACTGGTATTTATTTCATATGATGATGTTTTTCAGAGATTATCCCATCAGTTCATATATATCTCATAATTTTAATATTTATAATAAATAGATGTACAATGAAATAGAATGCAAAATCACAAGAATTTTTAAATTTTAATGCAACATTAATATATATGAACAAAGATCTTTTAAATTTGATTACAAATAAAATTGAGTTTCTCTAGGCAGGTTAGAAAAGAGACATTTACCATCCAGAAAGACAAATTTTTATACTATAGTTTAATTTGAGAAAATTGTACCATATCAGTTTCCTTATCTGTGAAAGCTATCAACCTTAAATGAATTACAAATAGAGAAGATTGCTTTCTACCTATATTCACTATTCTAATCATTTAAAAAATTACTTTTTCCCTTTGATTTTACTATACTTAGAGAAGCTACTCCGATTTTGCACATCATACATGATTTTTTCAGCTACAAATTTCCTTCTTAGCTAGCAATTTTAAAATTCAGTTCAAATCAGCTTAGCTCTATCTGATTTTTATGTAAGAGAAGAATAAAAAGTACACTATGAATCTAAGAATTCTACAGTAGGAGTTTTAAAAACTCAGTTGCTAGATTTCTAGCATTTATCATTGTGATATGAACTAATATTATATAGTATTCTTTATTTGGGGCCCAAATTCAGATTTGCTCACATAACTCTTGAGGCAAAACATCTTCAAGTTCTATATACAGTTTGCTGAAGTTCTGCTAAAACCCTGCTTATTGATAAGCTCTTGCTAGACTATAACCTTCTGGAATTTCTGACCCTCTCCACCCAACTTTGTTTCAATGCTATAGGGAAAGCATTTTTTTTTCTATACAATAATACAGGCAGTTAGATGATGGAAGGTAGGTGAGAGAATCTCAAAATAAATCTTATGACAGAAGTGCTTACTTTTATAAACTATTTGTGTGATAAAGTCATTCTCTCCAAAACAACTGTGGTTTCTATCAGAAAGAAAACATTATCAGAACATTAAAACTGCCAGTAAGCAAGGTATTTAAAAGGTATTTTTTGTCTAGATATTAATTTCCACTATAAGTTATATCTTTTTTTATCCAGGGATTTTAAAATAACCATTCTTAAATGGAAAACTGTTATAGAAAAATTAAATCCTAAATAAAAAAGGATCCTACACTGCTTAATATTTATCCTAGTTTGTTTCCTTTCCCTGTGCACTAAACCACTAGCCACTAATATTTTCCAAATTTTGGGTGGCTAGTTTTCCCTTTGATTTTTTTGTGGGTAATGCACAAACATTAGCTGTTTGGCTCTTATACTGGAAAACTTATAAAGGTTCCTTTGGTTAAGTGTGTCAGAACTTGCCTATGAAAAACCAGAGGCAGTCACAAGAAGTTGATTAATTTTATACCTGGACTTGCAAAGACAGGTTAGGTACTCACTCCTGTGAGTGTAAATTATATAGCAATACCAAATAAGTCAAAGCTTCACAGGATTGTCTTATTATGAGGGTTCATGGTATTAAACAAGCGCTGTGTGCCAAGATTTAGGGTAGATCTTGGGAATTACAGACATTGCCAATCACTTCTTCAACCAACACCTTCTGGTCCTGACAGTCCCCTCCACTCTGCACTTCCTGTCTACTCTTTTGGGATTGTGTGGGACAAAAGGCAGACAATCCTGTGAGTTGTTAAACTTTTTGTATTTGGACAGACAAGTGTGTGAGTTCACGAACTGACTGTTTCCTCCACACTCCCCATGTGGCCAGGCAGTGGAAGATCTGTGATGCTTGCTGCGTAGACATTCTCCAAGCTCTTTCCAGATGCTGTAAACAAGACCTGTGGCAACTAGGTTAAGGGACAAGAGTCTTGTCCCTTAAGGTCTTGTTGCTACTGGTAGTTCACTGATACTTTCTGCTAGAACAAAGACAAGTCCCAAAACCTGGTTATTCTGGGACCTGCAGGAGGAAGTAGCTGAGAAGATTATGTGATGGGAAAATGGTAGTCCATTCTGAACCACTATCATATTGGTGTGATGGTGGATACACAAGTGTATCTACATTTCAAAACATGCCAAACTCACATAAAATGGGTTTATTTCATTATATGTAAATTCTATCTCAGTAGAATTGATTAAAAGTGGCACTATCACAAAGGGGCTGACCACCTATTCACTGTGCCACTCTTCTATTTTCTAACCCTTTCCTTGGCATCATCCTCACCAGGCTATATTTCAACTATCAATAGATCACCTGAATGTTATTTAAATCCTAACCTTTGGTTGTTAGTCTTGGCTTTATCTATGGCCATTGGCTCCTGGATTTCAGCTCCATTTTTCAGAGCTTTACAGCACCATTCTCACTGTTTCACTCAGAAGAATATATATAGTAGCTGAATGTCAGTTGGCATAAAGAAGAAGAATTCAGGAGGATAAAATAGCTGAATGAATTCTCTCTGTTCCAAAGTGAGGAGGGAAAATGAACTGGCCAGACAGAATTGTTAAAGGCTATCTCTGCTCCTTCCTGCTCACCCAAGGGCTGCTCCATGTTTAGGAAATGAATGCCACTGAAGATATTAGCAAAATAGGTGTGTTGCTAAGTATGAGGCAGACATCTGAGACATATTGCTGGTTCTCACCTTGTATGTGAGCTTCCATAGGTACATTGTTAAATGGCTTAAGGTCTTGAAAACTATCTCTAGGAGATGAAAACTTGAATATTAGTACAATACAGAGAAGATATGTTCTAATAGAGCCTTCCAACAAAAAAAATGCACTGCCAAGGAAAGCATTAGCTGTGGATCCTATAAACTTGAGACAACAGATTCCTTTTAACACATGTATTGCTTTTATGCCTAGTATTTCATTAGAAGATAAGTTCTATTATGACAGTGATTTGTTTGTCTTGTGAAATGCTTTATCTCAATGCCTTGAATAGTTTACAATAGAAAAGGAGCCCCCAAAATACCACTTGTTGGTTTTCTAAAAACTGGGCTCCATGAACCCTCCTAGTGTGTAAAAGCACCAGGAAAAGGAGTTGTGTGAGTAAATATCACATAACTTACTTGGAGATCTGGTGCATATGCATGGTGGACAACCATTCATGTTGAATAATCTCTGCAAAGCAAGATGTAATTTGAGCTCCCTCTTCTTTGATGTAGAGAAGTGGGTACTCTGTATGGTTAGGGTCTTGGGTTCTTGATGTTTCACACCACCTACGATCTAGGTAACCTACCCTTGTTTGGGTCTCATTTTCTTTATCTGAAAAAATGAGACTTGAATTATATAATCTTCAGAGTCCCATCCAGCTGTAAAGTTTTATGACAAAACTCTTCTAAAATAATTTGTCTCACACTGCCTTTAAAGGAATAAGACTGAGAAACACAGAATAAATGCCGTAATTTTGTAAGTAAACAATTAAAGTCAAAGCCGAAAATTTTAATTATAAAAATAAGAATCCTTTGCATTTGAATAGTACATTTAATATTTCAAAGCACTTTCACATCTATCACCCAATCTGATATTCAAAGCCACCTTGTGAAATGAATACATGCACTAAGAAACATGTTCATGGTATGAGAGCACACAGAAAACTAGTGACAGAGAAAACTAGAATCCAAATTTCAAAAATCCTAGGTCTTTTTTTTCCTTCTAAATCTATATCTATATCTATATGTATATTTTAAGTTGCCTAGCAAAATCTTTTACATTTCCTTTGAGAATGTAATAGGGAACCCTAGCTTTGGCTAAATCTGAGATTCTAATATAGCTATGGGCAGAGATAGAGATTCCCCCTGCATTTATTCCATTTGATTTGATTTATACAGATGCTAGTATATACATTTTGGCAAAATAATTAAGATAGCACCAGTTATTGGATTTCAGGCACGTACAAGCACTTATATATTACAAAGAACTCAATGGGAGCAAATTACTATGAAAGGACAGTTGTGTCTCAAAGACAATTTATCCTCTAGGGAAAAAGTCTAGTGTGGATTTGATTTAGCAACATAATCTAAGAAGTTTAAGAGACATTCTGGATTGTTTTTAAAAAACACATTTGAGTTTAAGAATATTGCTGTGAAACCCTCTAACTCACTTAGCAGTTCACTGCTGCTATACTATTATGTGCAGTAAGGGCTGGGAGCACTGTAGTAGTACTGCCAGGTTGTGCAATGATTTCTGCAATTTTATCAGAGCCAGTCATTGCGTTGTCATTCACTTGTGTGTTCTTTTCTATGGAAATGGCAGTGTTACATAGCTCAAAATTCTGTTTTAAATTTTGAAATATTTATCAGGATGTTTCCTTTTCAAGTTATCCAAAAGTCTTAATGGTTTCATAGCCTCAGTTGGAAAAGAACTATCATAATGTATGACATACAGACTGTCTAGAGTTGAAGGAGCTTTCAATAAAATCGTAGGCTGATACTCAATAAGATATTGTCAACATCTTTTCTTTTCCACACCCAAGATAATTAATGACGAGTTGAAAGGCTTTTATAGAATTAAATAATAAAACATAGCTATTTTTACTTAAATGCTTTACCATCAGCTACAACCACCATAGTCAAATATGCAAACTTGGTTTATGACATTATTTTTGTTGACTTCAGATAAAATAAATGTTTAATGGTTAATTCCTGTTTTAGGAAATACGTTGTTTCTTTAATATGAAGTTTACATACATGAACAAGCACAACAAATATTTGTAGAAAAGGAACAGAGCTTTGCAGAAAAATACAAGTGTTTATAACTTAGTTGAAAGTTGATTTTTAGGGGGAAAGAGGGTGATGTGATGTGGGTGAAGGGGCAGAAAGGAGGTGTTCTCCTTTCGTCTTTTATTTCATGTGTTGATTTTAAAATGAAAGCTCTGGTTGCTGATGGCTGAGAGAAACGTATTCCTCATTTAAGTTATGTAAAGAAAATGAGATACTCTTAGACTTAATCTAAGACAACATCTTATCATTAAACACTTCTAATTTTTAAACTTAAGGCTTATAGGTTTATTGTTCATTTAAAAAATACATTCTTCAGCTTTCTATCTCATATTTATCCATAAGAAAGAAATTAATTTATAGAAGAGATTGACCTAAATGCTGTCTGACTTTATATTCTGTGCTGTTTAGGAGGGAGATTACTGAAGGTCACATGCACTGCATTAGATTCTTAGCCCAGGGGATTTTATGGCATGCTAAATGAAAGCTATGTTAATTTAAGAAATTCTTTGAATGCCTTTTAAGAAAACATCATCAGAAACACTGCTCTGAGACCAAAGTAGCACACTGCATAAAGCAAAGGCCCCTCACATATATTAACCACAAGAATTGAGACCCATCTGGTTGTGGTCTGAGCACCTTGGTTTACAGATGAGCATAATGAAGCCGAGGGAGATTATTTTTATTCACCAGCACTTCTTCAAGCAGACTTTACTGTAATTATGATTGATATCTGTAAAAATAATCCTCAGGCAATGAAAACCTTTAAGAAAGATCAAATTACATTATGGATAGTTTATTATAGTATTGATTACATTTTACCCTACAGTTCTCTAATTACATTAAAATTGGTAAACATGCACAGTACAAGGACACTCTACTAAGCAGATGGTTCCATGAAGTCACTTTGCTGTTTGGGTTGTCCCTCCCTATCTCTATCAGCAACTGTCCTTGTCAACATTTCACAGAGAAACTAGAGGTGGTTGGACAAGACCTCACTCTACTTCTTGCATCCCCCTTAACATGTTTACCTGCATCTAATCCTATCCTTATCGCTTTGTCTCTAGGGACAGATGGATCTGCTGCTGCCAGCATCTTATCACTGCTCTTGTGTTTGGATTTCATCCCCTGCCCTTTCTTCAGGGATCTGGAGACAATATTTATCTTCCCTCTCACCTGTATCTTCCACCTCCACTCCTATTCTTTCCCCTCAGAGTACAAACAGGCTCAGTGCCTCCCATCTCAAAAAGAGACTCAATAGTCCCTTCTAGCAGTCACCTGATATTGTCTTCCCTTCACAGCCAACTGTTCTTAAAAGACTAGTCTATATTCATTGTCTCCACTTTTCACTTCCTGATCACTGTGTTTTCCCACTGTCTTCTATACCCATCACTCCAGGAAACTGCCTTTACCCAGGTTTTAAATTGCTTAATTTGGTAAATGATTTATAGTTCTTATCTCACTTTACTGACCTACAGAATTTGACACTGTTAATTCCTTCCCCCTTCTTGAAACAATTCCCTTGATTCTAGAATCTTGCCATTTACTGGTTTTCTATCTGGCTTTTGAGTTGCATCTTCTATATTTTATTCTGTTCTATCCTAGTTTTGTCTATTTTCATCAGCCTCTTCTCACATTTTCTCCAAAATACTTTATTATGGAATTTTTCAAGTTAAAGAAAAATTGGAAGAACTTTGCAGTGAACATCCATGTATCTACATCTTTTCTTACTTGAACTCTTACACTCATAGCCACTCCCATCTGATATGTCCAGTTTAGATCTTGGTGAATTCAAACCTATTTAGTACAAATGGGTATTTCTACCTGAATGGCCAAGAAGCATCTCAAACCCAGCATGGTAAATTGAACTCATAATTCCAGAATCACACTTTATTTTTCCTCCATCTCAGTTACCAAGTCCTGTCAATTCTATTTTCTTTCACATGTCTTCACTTTTCCCAAGTTCAAGCCCTAATCATTTCTTGTCTCAACTACTCTTTCTGCAGCCAGCCTTGCTCATTTTAATTCACTCACCACACAACTTTCAGAGTATCATCTGTAAATGCGATTTTTGTTAAAAAGATTCCTTGCTTAACATTATCCAGAAATTTCAGTTTCAGCTCTTAACCCTTTGGCAAGACCATTCATTACTCCTAATTAGCCTCATTTTTCACAATCTTTCCTCTCAACTTTATGAACCAAGCTACTTAAAGTTCTTGGAATGGGCCTCTGTGTTCAGGTCATAATGATTTTCTCACTGCCATGCTTTCCTTTACTTTTTCAACTAATTGTTTGTCCTTCCAACTTTCAACAAGTTTGCCAAGTTGTCCTTCAAAAATACAGCGTAGGCACTACCTTCTCAGGGAAAATTTCCCTAACCTTCCCTTCCTACCATTCCAGTGCCCCAGGTCTGGGTGAGATGCTTCTTACAGGGCATCTTCCCATAGCACTTTGTGCTTATTAGCTAATTGATTGAACCATTTAATAAATATTTACTGTGTAAGGTGATGGGAATATAGCAGTGAATAAATGCTTATGGAGCTGACACATTATTTGAGGGTTTAGATCAATAAAGGGCCCGTTGTGATAAAGTGTGGTTATCTTATAAAAGAAGTATGCACAAGGCACCTTAGGGAACTAAAGAGGGATGCAGGTCCAGATCTGGAGAATGAGCATGGCTGCTTGGAAGAAGGTTCATCTAAGAATATGAAGGAAGGATAGAAATAAGCTGAGGGAAGGGAATGGACAAAGGAGGGAAGGGCTGGGGAAGAGGAAGGGAGAGGGAATGTGGTTCAAGGCACTGGTTATTGAAAACCTGACTCATTTCAGGATAAGGATTGTCCCCAGGGCTTGGCCCAGTGCCTCACAGAGTAGGTACTCAATGAACATTTATTGATCAAATGAATACATGAACAAATGAATGAATGAATGAGGCTGAAGGAAAAGGGGCGAGATTAGGAAGACCTCAAATAAAAAGGAATTTGGATTTTATTCTGAGGATATTCCATTGGTATTCCATCAAAAAAAGGCTTTGAGCAAGATATTGACATGATCAGATTTGTGCTTTATGAAGATTACTCTGGGTAAAATGAACTGGAAGGAGAGCAATAGGCAAGTCTAACAGCAGATCAGTTAGCAGGCTGGTCGCTGACATAGAGATGATGGTCCCCTGAAGGATGGACGTGCAGGGATGGAGAATGACTGTTCTGAGATTAAGAAGACAGAGTCAAAGGACTTGGTGACTGTCAGAATGAGGCTGAGAAAGCAGTTTAGGATGATACCCAAGTTTTTGGCTTGGGCAGTTGCTGGCAGCAATCCTTAAGGCAGGAAACGGAGGAAGATGAGGAGGTTTCTAGGGAGAGGGTTGGGCTGTGAAGGAGATGCAAAGCACAGTTTCAAACATTCTGAGTGAGTTTGAAGCAGGTATTTGTCCTGGGCCCTTTTACCCACAGATCATTTTCCTTGCTCTTTCTCTGCTGTGCTGCATATCAGGCGGAGCTGACTGGCTGGTTATAATTCCCAGATTCCCGTGTTGGCTGGCTTCTGGCTTGGTTTTGCAACAGGAGGCACTGGCAAGCAATGAGAACAAGAAGGGAAAAGTCAAGATACTGTTCCTCTTCCCTTCCTACCTCCGGCAGTGGCTCTGGCCATGTCCCGAGCAGCGGCTGCTTCTGCTCTGTGGCTCAGCTCCCTCCTGACAGGCCCGTTCCAGTCTCCTCCAGTGCTGCCACACCTTGTATTCTAGTGACATCATCACCTTCCTTTGTCCCTGAGGCAGGGTGGTGGGGAAGTGGAGAGGTGGTGGTGGTGATAGTGGCTTCCTGCCCTTATCAGACTCAGGCTTACTTCAGTCTCGTGTTCTGCCTCTCAGGTCTTCTCTCCCTTCTATAGGAAAGAACTCTGTTAAATACTCAGAGTGGTTTCTGTTTTTCTGAGGAACATCCAAGTGGAGATATCCAAAAAGCAGCGGAGTATGTGGAAGAGATAACAAGTTTTATCATAGCACTTACATCTCTGAAGGGCAATTGTCTCCTTACCCGTCTGTGCCCTGCAGCAGCCCTGAGAGATCCTTACCTGCAGAAAGACGATTTTATCTCTGCCCATATTCCCAAGGCCAACTCAACATATGGCAAAGAATAGGCACTGAAATGCATAAGCCCTGTAGATTATTTTTAGGTGATTTTACTTGTGGATACATTTTTACAAAAATGTTGAACACAGTAGACCTGGGCAGTGCCCAAACTGAACTAATAAATCTGAATCACTGAGTATTTGTTAGCATATGCAGTTTTATTGCCCTTAGTGATGTCATGATACAAATAAATGAACAGCAGTAAGTTGCCCCCACTGTTAAATCATTTACTGAGCAGATAAGAATAATTAGAAATCACTGAGGTTGTGTATACAACTGTGTATCTAAAGGGTATTGCTAAATAAACTGAAGATATCAGGTTGATTTAAATGGGTTAAACATTCCCCCAAACCTGCTAACCTTGGATACACAACCAGTTTCCTTGGCAATGATCTGTAGAGGTGACCTCAGCCAGGGTCCATATTACTGACTCTCAACTGTGGCTGAATAAAATGGATGTTCCACAAGGGGTGTTACAAAGTGTAGATGCTGATTTTGGCCCAAAGGAGAGTCAGGTATGTCCTTGAGTGCAGTGGATTCAGCTTCCCTTCCATCACCAGCAGGAGGGGCCATGTGGGCTCCAGGGCAGTGTGAGTTGCTGGCTGCTGGACCCTTGGAGGGGAGAAAAGGAGTGAAGCCAGTGACAGCTTCACTTTATGCTCTGTTTTCTGATGACTGAGCACCCATTAGAAATATTTCCTCCTGCTTCCGCTATCAAAAAATGGAAGTGGCAGTGAGAAGCTAAGGGAAGTGAATAGTTGATATCTTACTTTAAGTAGAAGTGATGAAGCTGGTATTTTACAAATATTTTAATTTTGTAGAAAAACAGCAAAGTGGATTTATCACAAAACTAAAAACTACAGACAAGAACAAAAATGAAACTAAATAATTCCTTATTCCACTATGTTGAGCCAACCTCTTCTGACAATTTGGAAATTCTAAAACCATTGTCACACAAATTGCTGTAGACTGAATGTTTGTGTACTCCAAAATTCATACATTGAAATTTAATCCCCAGTGTGATGGTTTTTGGAAATGGGACCTTTTGGGGGTGATTAGGTCATGAGGGTGAAGGCCTTATGAATGGGATTAGGGACTTCATAAGAGACCCCAGATTGCTCCCATGCCCCTTCCTCCATATGAAGACACAGTGGGAAGGCAGCTCTCTATGAACCAGGAAGTAGATTCTCACCAGACATTGAATCTGTGAGCATTTTAATTTTAGACTTCCCAGCTTTCAGAACTGTGAGATATAAATGTGGTTTATATGCTACTCAATCTATGGTATTCTGTTTTAGCAGCCTGAATGGACTGAGACAAAAATATGTATGTTTAAAAGTATCTTCATAGTATACATACTACTCTGTGACCTGCTTTTTCCATGCAAAAATGTCACAAGCAGTCTTCCATGCAAATACATAGTTGCACTTTTGATGGTTGTATAGTATTCCATTTTAAAAACTTCACCATCATTTATTTAGTCAATTATCCACTGAGAGACATATGGCTTGGCTTCAGTTTTTCACTACTGCTTACATATGATGAGCCACGAGCAACCGATCATTAATGTAAATCTTTAAGCACTTGTAATAAGATATTTTGGGGCAGGCTGTGGGAAACATGGAATGCAGACATGAAGGTGGCCTCAGGGATGTAAGTGTTTATGACTTGATATTGTTCTTGATATAAAGGACATTGGTTAACAGGAGAGGGGTTAAGGAGGATGGCATGAGGTGGAAGAAAGTAAGAGAGGGAAACATGACAGGTATGGAGAGAGAGAAACACAGAGTCAGATATAGACTGAGAGATAGACAGTTAAAAGGAAAGAAAGAATTCTATATGGACAAATAGAAAGAATGAAATAATTGCCAAGGCTGCTCAAAGTCTTGTGATGATTGCCAAAAAGGACAGTGGCATTTATACCATTCAAGTGATGATGTATCATTGAATGAATGAAAAGGGAAACAAATTGTCCAAAGCCTGAAGGGACTTTGGTTATCATGGTAGATACAGACTCAACTTTTAGAAACTCCGAAACAATGAAAGAGTAGTAATTAAGAATCTCATTCTACTTCACATAATTCACCAACCCACACATGTGCACCTATCGTGTTGGTCATAAGCATTAAAAAGAATAGCTTTCTTTGACTCTTGTCTCTGCTACTTTTCATTATGTTTTCTCTTATGGTGATTGACTGGGGTTAAAATATTTTGCATCATTGCTTTGCATCACAGCTCCAGAGAAAACCAAAGAGGAAGGAGTTAACTTCCCCTTTCCCCTCCTGTCATGCCTGCTTCCTGTTTTAGAAAAATTTAAATAAGGTGTGAACAGCCACTTTCTCCTGAACATCATTCTGCTGTGTATTTTGGTCATAGGGTGGTGTGTGTATTTGTGGGGGCGAGAGGATGGTCTCTATTGCAAAACTTCCTTTATACACTTGAAGGGAACACTGAAAAGCACTTGCATAATGAACATTACGTGTACACATATAACAGTGCATTCGAAGTTTTTAAAAAATCAGCTTACATAAAGACAACAATCCTGACATCTCATGGGATACCATGAGACAGAAATGAAACTATTTATGTGAAGGTGTTTGGTAAACTCTAAACGTCTGTACAATTGTGAGGTCTTTTTAATTACTGGAACTTGGTTATACTCTGGCATCAGTAGAATCTTATTGAAGATAGAAATTTCTGTTACTTTCCCATACATAGGGGTTGGAATGGGGGAATATGTCCATAAATAGCCTTGCTCTTTGTTCTCCCCCAGTATGATTTTTTTTAATTAAAATATTTTCATTTTATTTAAGTGAAAGAGTTGATATACAATATTATATTGATTTCAGGTTACAACATCGTGATTTGACAATTATATACATTACAAAATACTCACCAGGATAGTGAACCACAGGAAGTGTGGTGGTTACCATATGTCATCATACAAAGATATTTTAATATTGTTGACTATATTCCCTATGCTGTACTTTCATCCTTGTGACTAGTTTATTTTATAATTGGAATTTTGTACCTCTTTATCCCCTTCACCTTCTTCACCCATCCTTACACCACCCTCCCTATGGCAACTGCTAGTCTGTTTTCTGTTTATAAGTTTACTTCTGTTTTGTTTATTTATTTGTTTTGTTTTTAGATTTCACACATAAGTGAAATCATATGGTATTTGTCTTTTTCTGACTTATTTCACTTAGCATAATACCCTCTAGGTCCATCCATGTTGTCACAAATGACAAGACTTCATTCTTATTATATGGCTGAGTAATACTCCACTATACTATACTACATCTTTATTCATTCATCTATCAATAGACACTTAGGTTGCTTCCATATCTTGGCTATTGTAAATAATGCTATGATAAACACAGAAGTGCATATATCTTTTGGAATTAGTCATTTTGTTTGCTTCAGGTAAATTCTCAGAAGTGGGATTACTGGGCCATTTGGTATTTTTATTTTTAGGTTTTTGAGAAACCTCCATACTGCTTTCCAAACTGGCTGCACCTTTATATAACCACCAGCAGTGCATGAAGTTTCCCTTTTCTCCACATCCTCACCAGCACTTGTTATTTCTCATCTGTTGTTATTAGCCATTCTGACTGGTGTTAAGGTGATATCTCATTGTGGTTTTGATTTGCATTTACCTTATAACTAGTGATGCTGAGCATCTTTTCATGTGTCTGCTGGCCATCTGTATGTCTTTCCCCCAGTATGATCTTTTGCGTGAACAGAAAAATTAGGAAAATGTCTTTTCCTTTTTCAACTCTATAGGTGGTCAGGTTTCCCTTCTTTTAATTGAGAAAAAAAATCTACTCAGGGCTTGTTCATATTAATCACATCCTGTGTGGAACTCTGTCCTGTGTCACTGACACACACCCAGCAAAGAAGGGAGAGGGTGGGTTATTGCTTCCAAATGCTCCTAAGGGCACTTTAATTAAAGCACTAATGCTACATGCCCAACAAGTTTAGCATGATTCAGCAAAGTTAGTCACTTACACCATCCCACTCAAGGAGTATATGAGCATGTCCAATCATAAGACCTCAGAGAACAGTGGTACCAAATCATACTGATTTCATTTAACTGCTTGCTGGAATCAGTCCAGTTTCTGATGATAATCAAAGGAGTTCAGCAGAGCAGGGCAGTTTAGATCACCATGGCTCCTCTTCACAGCATTTCTCTGTCATGTTGCCTTGTATCTAGCTGAGTATAGCTACAGTGTATCGCTCTACCTTGTATCTACAGGGGGGCAGAGGCAAACCTCCTCCAAAGATTCTGATTTGTATCTTTTATTTGGAGAGGATTTTTATTCTGTTTATATTCATGGATTTTCTTTGTTCCATTAAGGATTGATACATTGTATGAGTGGAAATATTTTAAGTGAAAAAAAGCTCCAAGCTTCACCTTCACAAACTACATACTACCTCATCATTTTTTCATGGTATCTGCACATAATTTAGTACTTACCAAGCATATGTTCTTCCTGAAAGCATACACACTGTATGTGTAATTTGCTTACCTTGTCATTCTGCAATCTTTTATGCATATAGTTTAGACATCCTGACTGTTTAGCATGTGCAGTGCTGACTTATTTACAGTAAAAAACATACTTCTTTATTCTTCTGGATAAATTGGAAAATTAAATGAAGCACACACATTTTAGCTATCCCAGTGTTCCAGTCTAATACAGAGGCTGCTGCCGCTGAAATACTCAAGGAATTACACAATCCTGTTGACTTTATGGTTTTATATTGCTATGGTTTTTAAAATATGGCGTCTTGCTATATTGCTACAGTACAGGGTAGAAGGACATTTTTGGTGTCTGAACGTTGCAGTCTCTTCACTCACTTTGGAAGTATTAAAAGTGGACAATCTGAAAAGTGGAAGGGCTTAAGAAAACTAACATATGTGGTCATTTGTATTTTTTATGGCTCAGCTTTGTGTTTCAGAGATATCAGGGACTCAGAATGAAAACAAACATACGTGCAACTGTTCCAATAATTATTGCATATATAATTTTGGGACTTCATAATCTGTGTGATATTACTCATGCATATTGGTGTGTTTAGCTTTGGATGTGGGAAGGATGTCACATGGTAAAAATTGTTTTCTTTTGCATCTTGAATTTTCTGTCTTCAGCTCAAAAATCACTAGTATCTGCTCCCTTGGGCTTTAGATATCCATTGAACTCTACATTTATATTTCTTCCCTTTTTTGCAGTAAACTTGATAGATGTCCTCTACACAAATTCACTTTCCTATGTTGCAGAGAGATTTGCTTCTTTCTACTCTCTTCCAACTTGATTTTCCTTAAATAAGTAGCCTACAAGCTCTACCTCAGAGTAAAGCCTCTGGGGTAGATAATATTTGAAATTCTCTGTATGTACACTGATTCCTGAGCCCTTGGAAAACATGGTCCTTGAAAAGGAGTTGAAACCCACATAAGACTTTCAGATGCTAGGTGGTTTCAAAAGCAAAGTTGTTTCCTTTGACATTGCTGCTAGGAAATAATTTGAGCAACAAGTCTAGTCATCACCATATCCTGATAACCTACCAGGAACATCAATTACTTCCTGTATGTTATGACATTTCACCTCCACCCATGGTAGTTCATTTTATTACCCAGGTGTCTTTAAGTAAACTGTATGTCTGAAATAGTTAAAAGGAATCCAGCATAAAATATACTTACAGGCACTCACCTAAACAGAAAGACATATAGTATTAAAAAATAAATTAGTAAACACAGCCTTTTTCTCTCTTTAAATGGGTCAGTTACTAAGGTTTTTTTTTAAATAGCACCTTGATCCTAAAAGGAGTCTCAGAAAGCCACTTAATCCATTCCCAGACATCTGGGCAGAATAATTAGCATTATGCTAGTCTCCTACTAATGTGGCTAAGGCTCCTTATAGCCTTTACAGTTTTGCTTTATTTATGGCTTTATTTTGTTCTCTCTCAGTTGAGTATATCTGCTTCAGAGTATTGGGTCAATGACAAGTCTCACTTAAAGCAGTAGACAAGAGAAAAATCTTCCAGGACAAACTTAATGAGAGCAATCACCATATTTAATTTGAAAATTGCTCTCAGACCACACAATATACAAGCAGACAATGACATGTATATTATTATGAAATTGTAAGTGTGACCATTAAAATACTTTTCAGGGATTCCATAGTCTGGCTATTCATCTCAATCAGTTCAGAAACAGCTTTTACAGCTCCCTTCTAACAGTCATGCATTGATTCCAGCTAAGGAGTGATCTGACAGTAGACTAATGTTACAGTGACTCAAACAACGTGCATGTTTTAGGAATGGAACAGACAGGTCATTAAATATATAGCAAATTTATTCCTTCCCTGGTCCAGTGAGTTAGGCAGGACTAGGGCTACATCACAACTGTATGTGTTTCTTATCTCACATAGTTTCTTTTGCCTGCTTGAACCCTTTCATGGCTTTTCAAAGTCCAAATGTAATTTAGCACTTCTTGACAATTATACTTTTTTAAAAAGTGTATGTATTGTGTTTGTTTTTTTCTGTAATTTAATTGCTCAATCATTCAGAAAGTCTTTGACCCACATATCCTGTTATTTAGGGCAAGTTTATTCCCTTTGATAATATATGTTGTTGCTGTCATAAAAAACATTGTATTTTTATCTTAAAGGGAAATCTATCTAATTTATTCCTCTCATTTCATGGTTAATAAAACTGAGCCAGAGAAACTAAGTGAGCTCCTCTAGGTTAATAGACCCTGGGGTAGTTGACAGAGCTGAGATTAGAATCTAGAGCCTTTGAGTTATAGTCCAGAGGTTTTTTTTTGGTGGGGTAGGAGGGAAGAATTTTTCATCACCTTATGTGTTTTGTCATTTGGATTTCAAAAATTCTAAAGATAATTTAAATGAATGGCTAACCTCTCTGATTATTAAGATTATGTCAGTAGTTCTTTAATGATTTAAAATTCAGTGTGAAGTGGGACTTTCTCCCAGTTGAAATAAGGACAGCATATTCCAGGCTCACTTTTCTAGAAGTCACTAAAAGAGAAGCAAAATATTCACAATTAGATGGATGGTGTGGTGTTATATCATTTAACCTTCTAGTTGTCAGCCTGGACTTGTACTTGGAACAGCTATGTTCCCATTTATTTTCTCCTTCCATAGAGTGTCAAGAGTGCAAAGCAACTTCCACTCATCTCCTTGCTTAAATGTACAATTTCAGAAAAACATGCAAATACACAGTAGTGAGGAATTCAAACTACATCAGCAAAGTAAGTATTTCGTGAGACAATCAGAAGGTGGGAAGAAAATTGGAAAAAGGAAAACCTGCCTCTGCAGTGTCCTCTCCTGCATGGTCATCCCCCCCACTATCCTGGGGGCCTCTGTGCTGTTGTGTTAATGCACAGAGCTCATGCCTGCTTCAGCACCTTCTCACTTGCATTCCCCTCCGCTGGATAGATTTCTCCCAGATCCTTCCAGAGCTCCCTCTCTCAGCGGCCTCTACTCAAATCTGACTTCTCAGAGAAGTCTTCCCTCACCGACCACAGTCAGTAAAATAGCTGTCATTCATTCATTCATTCATTCATTCATTCATTCATTCATTCATTCAGTTAATCTCAGTTAACTTCCATCGCCATCTATTTAACTTGCTTCCTTTCTTAACAGACTCCATTCCTCTCTGAATGGCTGGGTTCTCTTTGATAAATGACCAAAATATGTAATTTGTTACCCTCTTGCTAGTGAAATAATATTGTTTGTTGTGGATAGTAGGATTAATTTTTTGTGAAAAAGAGATGTGCACATGCAAAAAACACAGAAAAATATACAAAACGTCTCAGCCAGCCATTTACTCTCCAGGTAATGGGAGTTTTGATGATTTTCATCTCCTTTGTTGTACTTTTCATTGTTCATTGATTTTACTCCTTATAAAATCTGTTTTTGTTGTTGTTTTTTTTTGTAGTCAGAGAAAACAGCAGTGCTAGTTCCATATGGAAAAATGGATGCTGTTTAATATTAACACCTCAGCACATTAACCTAGGGAGCCAGTAAGAATAAGGGCACAGAATCAAGTCTTGTTTAGGCGAATCAAGTTAGTGAGAGAAATTCTAGTCTATGAAGCTACAATTTAAATCCTTGGCTCCAGGCAGGCATTTTATAAACGGTTTTCTTTCGTTGTATAAGGTGATCATGGGTCACACGGAGTGCTGTTGGAAAAAGAAGTCAGGACTTCTGTCCCACTGATGGTGGGTCAGGTATCTTTCTCCTCCAGGAAGACCATTCTACAGGGCCAAGAAGCTTATCAAGTGTTTAGCAATCAATACTTCCCTCTTCACTGGGCCAAATTCTGCTTGGAGCATTATAAGTCCAGCTAGTGATCCAGATAAAATTAGGATCTGTTGAATTAGTGATTCCATTTTCCCAATTAAGAATTCATTTTGCACTAGCAAAGTTGAACTATAGCCTTGTGTGTTTATCTTTAATGCAGGAAAATATTAGGGAAGCAAATTTGCCTCTTTTGTTTATCTATTTGGAGCAAGGTTTATTTATACTCAGTGAAATGATAGCTTTTCTGGTACCCGTTTTCCCAGCAAAGAAACCTTAATCTTCTCTCTGAAAATGATTCTATCTGAGTAGCAAATCCTACGTTGAAAATTGTTCCAGATCTCACATTACGTAACCTGAACAGATGGCGGTTGCATGGCTTTTACAGGTCAGGCTGCAGTCATAGGACGCTGAGGAACCAGCTCTGGAGCCTTCCTGTGGATGAGCAGGCAGATCCTGACAGCAAGTAGGCAGTGTGACTGAGGAATTAGGCTGCGTTCTGGCTCAGCTTCCCACATTCACGACCCAGGAGCAAATTCCTCAGCATCCTGAAAGAGATACAAACAGTCCTGGAAAAACAAGTGGTAAATCTGGTTGAATCATAAAAATAAACAAATCTCTCCTGTAGCAGAAAACAGAGTCTCTCAGAGAATGCTGTATACCAGAGGACTGATTTCATTTATGGTAATAGTTGAAATACCACAGGCAGATAGACCCTGAACTGAATGTATTCTAAATGCACCTTTGGCTTGGAGCACAAAGGGAAAAATGGATAAAAAGCCCTGTTTCCCAAAGCTGGTAATTTGGTGGGAAAGAAAGACAATCAATCAATTAATAAACAATGAGCAAACACACACACTTACAAGACTGGTAAGTGCCAAAGAGGAAAAAAATAATGCCAAGAAGAGGGGTAGGGAGAGGTGTACATGAAATTATAGATTGGGGGGACCATAGAAGTCATCTTTTAAAAGGACAACATTTGTGTAAAGCCCTGAAGGAAATGAGAATAAAAATCATGTCTATGTCATGGGGAGAGCATGCTAGAGAGAGAAAACAGCAAGAACAAATAAATGCCCAGAGTCAGGGCCATACCTGGGATGTATAAGGAGCCACAAAAAGTCCAGTGTGGCTGGAACAGAGTACACCAGGGCTGTGCACGATGAAATTTGAGAGATAATGCGAGGTCAGATCATATAAAGTGAAATAGGTGAAGGGTAATTTAGAAAAATCATAATTTGGAATTTGCCTTTGTTCTGAGTGAGATGAAAACCACTGGGAGGCTTCCGAGCAAAGGACATGATTGAATCATTATTTATCAGGATCACTTTTTGTAGGAAATAAACTGTATGGCTGTAAGGACAGATGCCAAGGGTGGGGGAGTGAGGGGCAGGGAGGAAGCATTTAGGAGGCTAGGAGAGGAAATGAGGTGAGAGATAGTGGGGACTTGAAGCAGGCTGGAAGCAGTTGAGGTTGGTCAGAAGTGGGCAAATACTGGCTATACTGGGAAGGTAGAACAAAAAGTTCTAGCTGATGGATTAGGAGTATTGTGTAAGAAAAAGAGAGGGGTCTAGGATCATTCCAAGGTTTGGGGGCTATGCAACTGGAAGGATGGAGTAGAGCTGAGAAGCTTAGTGAAAGGAGAAGAATGTGAGAGGAGCAGACTTGGGACATCAGAAGTTTGGTTTGGGATACATGGTTTGAGATGTCTATTAGACATCCAAATGCAGATGTTGAATGAGTAGTGGGATACACAAGTCTGATGTGCCAAGAAGAGATCTGGGCTAAAGATATGAGTTTGAGAATCATGTGGATATACGTATGGTTTCTAAAGCTTTGAGGCTTGATGAGTTTACCTAGAGAGAGAGTCAAACTGGTAGGTAGGGGGAGTGTGATCATATGTTTGGATTGCTGCTGATAAAAAGAGGCAAGTTGACAATTGGATGTAGCCATGTGCAAGTCATCACTAATCTTCGTAAGAGCGGCTATACAGCATCTAGGGCAAAAGCCTTGCTGGAATGGGTTCAAGATAGAGTGAAGACATTAGAGACAGTGAATGAAGACAATCCTTTCAAAAACACTTGCTTTAAAGAGGAGAGAAATGAAGTGGTTGCTGAATAGAGAAGCAGGGGATCAAGAGAGAATTTCTAAAAACTTTTTATTAAAGTATAATGTACATAATAAAAATTTATATTTCTTAAGTGTTTACTTCTATAATTTTCACAACCAAATACACTGAGTAGCACCCATTTATCATTTACCAGCCCTAAGAACACTGTTCCCTCCCAGTCATTGTCCCCACCCCACCGAAGGGCAAAAACTATCCTGACTTCCAAAACCATAGATTCACTTTGCTTGTTTTTGTACTTCACATAAATGGAATCATAAAGTCCATGGTCTTTCGTATTTGGCCATAGTTATGGTTTAGTTGTTCTTATTGTTGTATAATAATCTGTCATGTGAATATACCAATGTTTATTTATCTGATCTACTGTTGCTGAGAAATTGCACATTTTCAAGTTTTACAAATAGCACTGTTAGGTGCATTCTACATTCTAGTATATGTCTTTTGGTGAGCATGTGTACACATTTTATTGGTTATATTTCTGTGAGTGGAATTGCTGGGGCATAAAGTATTCATATGTTCAGCTTTGGTTTTGCAAAGTGGTTGTACCAATTCATTGTCTCACCAGCACTACAAGGGAGATTTTATCAGCAGTAGGAGCGATATTTGCTCCATCTGTCAATCCTTTGTCTTTTATCTCAATTTGTTGAGAATTAAGGGCTGAGGCTTATTGGGCACTCTCAAAATCTTAGGGAGAAGACTCTACTGTGCGTAGGGTTGTCGTGAGGAGTGACCAACAGGAAGGAGCTGGCACCTGGCCTGGCATAGGATGTGTATCCAGTATGTGCTAACTGTGGCTCTTGTGGGTAGCTATCCTCTCAGACCTGCTTCCAGGCAAAGAAAGGTAAGGTAAGTAATGATGACTGCACATGGCTTCTCCTCCAACTCCCACTTATCTACCCCATCTTGCGTTATAGAGGTGGAAAAGAGTGAGGACTCAGGATGCTTCACTGGCTGTATCACTGCGGGGGCAAGAGCAATGCAGAGGCTTAGATACCTGTGTCTGTGACTTCTACTGCATCCTTTCATCAGACTAAGCATTTCACTAGGTTGTTAGAAGGGCTAAGGAACAGTAATGCCCTGTCTATGTTGGGTTTTATTGTAAAATAAATGATCTAATAAACCATTGCTAGGATGGATACTCAACCCGGGAACTGAACTTCTAATGGCAGTGATGCTGAGGAGGGCTAGTTGTACAGCACAGGTAGTTCTTTGTCCTTTTCAACCATGTAGAAATGATTATTGTTTATCTAATTTCTGGATATAAGATCTTTTCCAATGTGGGCACACCTTGGAGGTACTGCAGATTCAGTTCCAGACCACCACAATAAAGTGACTATCCTTATAAAGCAAGTCAAATGAATTTTTTGGTTCCCCAGTGACATAAAAGTTATGTTTACAGGGTTACTGTAGTACAGTAAGTGTGCAATAGCATTACATCTGAAAAGAAAATGTGTATACCTTAATTAAGAAATACTTTGTTGCTAAAAAGTGCTAACCATCATCTGAGCTTTCAGCTAGTCATAATCTTTTTGCTGGTGAAGGGTCCTGCCTCAGTGTTGATGGCTGCTGACTGATCAGGACTGACTGGTGGCTGCTGAAAGCTCGGGGGCTGTGGCAATTTCTCCTTCAAAAGTAAAAACAAAGCTTGTCACACTGATTGAGTCTTCCCTCCAATAAAAGGCAGTTTCACCTACATGGAAACTCTGCTCTTTAGTGTAGCTATCTTCACACATCATCTCAGAAGCCAGACCTTCTGCATGACTTGCTGCAGCTTCTGCACCAGCACCTGCTGTCTCCCCTGCACTGTATGCCACAGGAACAGCTTCCCTCCTCCACCCTCACAGACCAACCTCTGCTGGCTTCCAGTGGTCTTCTGCAGCTTGCTCACCTCTCTCAGCCTTCACAGAATTGAAGACGGGTAGGGCCTTGCTCTGGATTAAGGCTTTGGTTTAAGAGAATGGTGTGGCTGGTTTTATCTCTCTAGACCTTTAAAACTTGCTCCAAATCAGCAATAATGCTATTTGGCTTTCTTATGATTTATGTGCTCCTTGAAGTCGCATTTTTAATTTCCTTCAAGAATTTTTCCTTTGCATTCACACTTGGCTAACTGTTTGACTCAGCTTTTAGCCTGTCTCGGCTTTCACCCTATCTTGCTTCTGGACGAGCCTTCTTCACTAAGTTTAACTGCTTCCAGCTTTTGATTTCAAGTGAGAGATGGACACTCTTTCTTTCACTTGAAATATTACAGGGCATTGTAGGTTTATTAACTGGCTTAATTTCAATATTGCATATGTAGGAGTAGGTAGGCTTGAGGAATGTGAGAGAGATGGGGGACCACTGGATGGTGGAGCAGTCAGGACACACACAACGTTTATCAATGAAGTTCACTGTCTTATATGAGCATGATTCATGGCCCCCCACACAATTATAAAAGCAACATCAAAGGTCACTGATCACGGGTCACCATAAATATAATAATAAGGAAATGTTCAAAGTATTGCAAAAATTACCAAAATGTGACATAGAGATACAAAGTGAGCAAATACTGTTGGGAAAATGGTGTCAGTAGACTTGCAGAGTCATCACAAACCTTCAATCTGTAAAAAGTACAGTATCTGTGAAGCTCAGTAAAGCAAAGCACAACAAAAGGAGGTGTCCCTGTCACAGGGAAGACAGTATAGCACAGAGAAGGCAAGTAGTGACTCTGTGGCATCTTACTATGCTGATGGACAGTGACTGCAGTGGGTATGGGGGGGGCTCGATAATATGGGTGAATGTTGTAACCACAGTGTTGCTCATATGAAACCTTCATAAGAGTGTATATCAATGATACCTTAATTAAAAATTAAAAAAACAAAAACCAGTGGTTCCCCATCTATATCAATTTGAATGGAGTGTATGTGGCTGAAATCATCATTACATGCAAGGAGATAAATTTTTTTACTATATTGTGTTTTTTACACTTTTGTCCCCACATTGAAACATTATTTATGGAGTTGCTGAGAAGCAATATCTTTCAGTGATGTGATTTTCTAGGTTAAACCAAAACCCGCCTTATTTTTAAGAAAATACACTGCATATTTTAGAGAAGTTTTTATTTACACAAAAATTGCAAAGATAGTACAGAGTTATAATATACTCCATACTCAGTTTCTCCTATTATCACTATCTTATATTAGAATGGCACACTTCTTAAAATTCATGAAACAATATCAGTATATTATTATTAACTAAAGCCTATACTTAGATTTACTTAGCATTTGTCTAATGTTTTTTTCTGTTCTAGCATCTCATTCAGGATACCACATTATCTCCTCAGGCCTGTTTTGGCTCAGACTTAATTTGTTTTTGAGGAATATGGGTTAACATTTTGTAGAATGCATTTTAATTGGGATGCATATGATTTTTTCTCATGATTAGACTGGGTTATGTGTTTTCAGAAGAAATACCACAAAGATAAAGAGCCATTTGCATCACCTGTATCAGGGCTTTATTCTATCAACATGGCCTGTTACTGTTGATATTGATGTTGACCTTGATCATTTGGCTGAAATAGTTTGTTGTGTTTCTCCACTGAGAAATCAACCCCTTTCCACACCATACTCTGTGTATGGAAGTCACCATGCCTCACACTAAAGGAGTAGGAAGATAAGAGCCGCCTCTTTAAGAGTGGGCTATCTACACAAACCATTTGGAATTCTCCTCCGTGGGAGAATTGTCTTGGACTCATAGGTATTTATTTTTAATGCTTTGGATTATAGTCCAATACTACCTTATTTATTCTATTGTTCAAATTGTTCTAGGTTTGGCCAGTGGGTTCCTTTTCATTTGCCTCTAGTATCCCTGTGACATGCCCCTATCAGTGTGTGTGTGTGTGTGTGTGTGTGTGTCTGCATGTTCATGTGTATGTGTCAATACTTCTGGCACTACAAGATGTTCCAGGACCATCTTATGTATTTCCTCACCTGGTTGTAGAATCAGCCATTTCTCCAAGGGCCCTGGTGCCTTTTATGGACCAACAGTAGCAGAAATAGGAACCACCATCTGGGCACCAGGTGTGCACCTTGCAACTGGGGTGTCATTGCTTCTAGGCTTTCTTAGCTGACGGAACAAGGAAATATACTTGTGTCTACTAACCCTGTATGTACACACACATATAAATATTTCTATAACCATGTGTATCTTTGTTAAAAACTAAACATGAATTCGTACTGAAAGCTCCAAATCTAATCCACAACCACATACAGCATTCTAAATTGCTTATCATGAACTCGCACTCCAACAGTGAGAAATCTTGCTCTCCTGCCTCCCCTATCCAAAAACTATTTACTTAATTGTTCAATTCCATTATACACATATAGCCATATCAGAACTGTTAACCTGAAACCCCACGGGAAACAACTTTATTCAGCTGAGTACAGCTTGATGTACATTTTCTTTTGCCTTTAGTCTTACAGACTCCACCCATTTCCAAAATTACTTCAGTTGGCACCTTTCCCCTACCTCCTTTAGTGAAGTTGTTTCACATATTTTTATATAGTTAGGTCTGTCATTTCCTTCATTCCATCCTGGGATCCCTCAACCTCTTAAATAATTTTTAAGTTTGCATGCATTAAGGTTCACTCTTTGTGCTGCAAAGTTCTGTGGATTTTGACACATGCATAGTATCACGTATCCACAATTACATAGAGAATAGTTTCACAACCCTACAAAATTTCCCATGCTTAATCTATTTAACTCTTCCTTCTCTCTCTCCCTGAACCCCTGGAAATCATATCTTTTTACTGTCTCTACAGTTTCATCTTTTCAAGAATGTCATATGATTGGTATCATACAGTATATAGCCTATTCAGCCTAGCTCCTTTCATTTAGCTTTATGCACTTGAGATTAATTGATGCATTTTTGTTACTTGAAAGTGTATTTCTTTTTATATCTGAATACCATTCCACTGTATGGATGTACTATAGTTTGGTTACCCATTCACCTTTTGAAAGACCTTCTGCTTGCTTCCAGTTTTTGGTGCTTGCAAATAACTCATCTATAAACATTCATGTACAGGTTTTTGTTTGTGCATAAATTCTCAAATCAATTGAGTAAATATGTAGGAGTGCACATGCTGGATTATACTGTAAGAGTGTGTTTAGCTTAGCTGCCCTATTTAGCTGACATGCGCCACTCTTCAAAATCAAGTGGCTACCACCCCTGCAATGATCGACAGCCATCACAATCAGTTATCTATTTCTTCCATCCCCATTCCTATTTTGGGCATATGAACATTTACTGAGTTTCCGTCCTGTGTCAGAGTAATCATTCTTTGTAGTTTTCAAAGTCCTTTCACAGACATGATCCAGTAGCACCATAGTTACCATCCTGTTCAAGGGAGAAGCCTGGCTCTGCCCTTAACCTATGAACTGAGCCCGGGGAAATTTCTGAATCCTTTCCCTTATAAAAGGGAATACCAGTGGCACCTATATAAATCTACCTCCATGTGTCGTGAGGACTTAATGAATGCTTAGAGCAGTATCCCTCTTTGACCAAGTCACACTGCTGTGTAAAGGCTCTGCCAAGATTAGAACTTGAATCTGTTTATTCCTATTCCTATGCTTCTTCCACTAGAGATAACACTCTAACTCCATTTTCCTGTCACCTAGCCAGTATGTGGACCTCACTGACACCAAAGCAATTGATTTAACCAATGTAGGAAAGCTTCTGGTAATTTTTGTGCATATGGGTGGTAGGCAAGGGATCTGGTTTTAGTTTAATAAGATGATCCAGTAGCCATTGACAGAAATACTTAGTTTTTTCTTATCTTTGATTGGAATAAAAAGAACAACAGACCTCATTTTAATGTATAGGCTCTTAGATCAATGAATGGGCTAAGCACTGAAATAGTTTAATGATCCATGAAAATTAAAGTGCATGAGCATGAATTAGTGCATTAAACTCTACGGACATAAAACGGATCTGTTCAGAAACAAGTTTGGGCAGTTCACATCTGGTACATAGTGCTTTCAGAGTAAGGCTTCATTTCTTTAAGAGGTTTTAGAGTTCTGTACCCCAGCCAGAGAATGCTTATCTGCTTTATGCTAGTTTTTACCTGCAGAGTTTTTGTCTCTGTGACATCATTTATTTGTTCCTGTATTTTTAAATGCATTACACAATGGTGGGAACTGATCCAAGAAGGTTAATCATACCCTGGCAATCCTTGAGCGTGCTGGCAATTACTGAGAAAATTTTAAGAAGGGTGTTATTTCAAGATACACTAGGCTCTCTTCTATATATTGAAGTTGACTTCCTACAATCATTTGGTTACTTACATAAACAGTGAATGGGCAAAAATCCTGGACCACTGACAGGGAGAGGTTAATATTGTGTTAGCAAAATAAGCAAACACAAAACAAATCCACAAATGCTTTAACATACACAACACACACAAACACACACATTCACACACAAACATACCTTTGCTGCAATCTGTTTGGCTGTGCTAGATGTATGTGTGGGACGTGACTGGAACTTTCAAAGAGGATCATCAGATTTCCAAATCGTTTGCACTGATTTGTATCAGTTAAAAAGGCTTCAAATTATCTATTGATCAGGATCAGAGTCTAGATTGGAAACCACTTATAGATAAAATTACATTCTAGACACAGAAGAAATATTTAAATATGTAGATATCTTTTTAAAGATGAAAATATTTTAATTAAATGCTAATTGCATCCTAAGTCTTTAGCAGGAATAATGATCAAATCATCAAGTGTTCTGTATACTATTACAATGTAAAGGATAGCTCTCTATTGGTTGAGTCAAATGTTTGTATCTTGAGTGTTGGTGTCAGAATTCAAAAGTATTTACTGACCTAAATACTCCTATCAGGAAAAGTAAGAGGTATGGCATTTTTTGTTCATTAATTTATTTGACTCATTCATTCTACAAATATTCAGCACGTACTGTGTATCTGGCATTGGAGTTGGTACTGGTGATCAGTTAATCTGATGAGTTTGGGGGAACTGAAACAGTTAGAGAGTCAAGTGATTTGACTGACTAAATGTTTCTATTTAAAGTTGAAGACCGAGGCAAATTAAAGCAAACAAAAAGTTTTGACCAGTTTTATCTGTGCACACCCAATATGCCCACACCTACCTTCCACTAAATCTCTCTTGGTATGCTTTCTAACCATTGCCTATTGACTATAACTCCTACAGATATACTTACTATAATAAAAAAACATAATGGTTTATAAATGCAAGCTTATTCTATTCACTGCAACTATTCTTTAAATACAAAGAGAGTCAAATAAATGTGTCCTTTCATACCAAAATATGAGGCATGAGGTTTTAAATTTTCATTTAAAAACTATAAAATGGACCCAGAAGTGAGCACAGCAGAGGTGGGTGGACATTCCTTACAACCTCTTTCTCCTGTCCATTTTCTAGCACTGTTTTCCTATAACTTACTCCTTCATTTTTTAAACACAGATGACTATTTGGTAAGTTTGTTTAACTCCCCTGCAATTAGATTTGCAGAACATATTATTTCACTTTAATGAAAAAGCTTTTGAACTGTAGCCAAATTGCTATAGGACAAGCAGATTTTGTTTTCTTACAATTTCATCAGTATGAATGATGACACCAATATTGAAAGGTCACAAATATAGAGTTTTAAGTTAAATATCTGTGTTCCCTTAAAGGAGAGTATCTTTTCTGAAGCTTGGGAGCTTCCATTAGTGAACAAATCAGTTAAACAGACATTTGCAATGAAAGAAAATTTCCATTAGTTTGGTTGATTTCCTTTTGTCTTACTGCAGGTTTATTTCATTATTATAAAAATAGAAACAAACACATAAAATTATAGGAGAATAAGAAAGAAAACAATCACTTTGGTTCCACTGTGTAAATAATTCTGATGTGCTTCTCTGAACACAATATGTAACTTGAGCTTTTCCCTGGCTTGACAGAGCATCTGTTTCTCACAGATGCCTGGAAAAATACCCAGCCCCTCTAGATTGCTGGAGCTCATTTCTGGTCATTGCACTCCCGTAGCAAAGAGTGTAATCACATATTCTGTAACTAAGGGATGGGAGGCTGCAGGTGGCTGTGTTGAGGGGACTTCAAATTCTATGTATGTTCAATGCTATGCACTGAATGTTTGGGTCCCCCCTAAATTCCTATGTTGAAGTCCTAATCTCTAATATGATATTTCCAGGTGGGACATTTGGAAGGTAATTAGGTCACGAGGGTAGAGCCTTCATGAATGGGATTGGTGTCCTTATAAGTTTATCTCTGACTCTGCCATGTGAGGACACAGCAGAAAGGCAGCTGCCTGCAAATCAGGAAGTGGGCTCTGGTGGGGGGCGAGAAAGAACCAGCCATGTTGGCACCCACATGCAAACTTCACAGCCACCTGAACTATGAGAAATAAATTTCTGTTGTTTAAGTCACTCAGCCTGGTGCTTTGGTATAGCAGCCCAAGAAGACTGAGACATTCTTCGACCAATAAGAAAAATTACCCTTAATTCATGGCCCATAGTTATACAAACAATAAGGAATATTGTGTCTAGTACTGCAAAAAAGCAAGTGAAAAAAGTCCTGTATTTAGGTACAGTAGCAAAGGCGCATATACAGTACAAAGGAAGGGGTATCTGCTCCTCTTAAATCTGAGATTGCTCTCAGCAATAACTTCTGACAGTTATGCTGACAAGCCAGAAGGGGAGTTCATGACTGTGTGCCTACTGAATACACAGTCCTGGTGCAGAGCACTCAGTGGGCGCCCACAGTTTGTTGAGTGAATGACAGGAAAGCAACTAGAACTGTGGTGGAATTCTAAATCAGACCATGTGGTTAAAAAAAATAAAGATGTTTAGCTGGGGAGGAGGACATTCAGGAGGGAACAACAGCTCTCTTCAAAGCATCTGAAAGAAATTTTCACATAGAAGACAGACCCAATCTAGGGAACATAAGTGACCATGTAAAGAGGCATTTTCAATCACAGCTGCCCTAAAGTGGAAGAATAACCACTGTAACAGCTCTTGAGAAGTCTTGACCACTCTAAGTCTTAATTAGTTCCCACCTCTTTCTGGCACTGCAGTTGCTCACTCATGAATCTATTCATTCAAAAATATACATTGAGCATCTCCAATATACCAGGTACTCTATTAGCTGCTGGAGAAACAACAGCGAACCCAACAAACAACCTTTGTTAAGCTTATAAACTAGTGAAGGGAACAATGATCAAATCAGACACACAAAGTAACCTGCTTAAGAGAAAGTGTATCATTTGTTAAGGATAGCAAAAAGGGAAATTCTGAAACACACATAAGGGCTGGACAAAATGATTTTGCTACTCCTTCCAAGCCTTGAGACTCCTGGGATTCTGTTTTTCTCCCTGTGTTACTCTCTTCTGGGGACCCTACCTGACACCTGGGAGTCATTATGTTCACCTTCATCTTCCTGATTGCCATGTCCAAGTCACCACCGAGTCTTGACCCTTCTAATTCTAGATCCTACTCCCAAATCACAAGGTCCTCCTCATGGCCATCGGCATCTCCTAACAAGGCCCATGTCTCCAGTCCAGTAGTGTGCAAATGACAGAGGGCAGCATTTCAGGAGATCCTAATGGCAGCTTTTCTGCTAATCATAAGTTGAGAAATGTAATTCTTCTGTGTAGAGGGTTAAACAATGGTTTACCAAAAAATATGTCAATTTCCAAATCCCTGGAACCTATGAATGTTACGTTCTTTGGAAAAAGACTTGTTGCAGACATAAGTCAAGGATGAGACCATCTTGGATTCCCCATGTGCGACCTAAATACAATAACAAATATCCTTATAAAAGACAGAAAGGGAAAAGATGAACAAGGAGAAGGTGAAGACATAGGCAGAGACTGAAGTGGCATGGCCACAAGCCAAGGAAGCAAAGGAGGCTGGAAGTGGCAAAGAAGGGTTTTCCCAGAAAGCCTCCAGAGGGAGTGCAGCCCTGATAACACCTTGATTTTGGACTTCTGGACTCCAGAAGTGTGAGAAAATTAATAATTAATTTCTGTTGTTCTAAGCCCCCAATTTGTAGCATTTGTTATAGTAGCCTTAGGAAACTAGTACATTATGCCTCCTGCCATCCAAAACAACCAGTTCTTCACAGTGCTGTCAGGGGGATATGGCTCAATGCAAATGTGACTCTCTCACACCCCTGCTTTATACCTTTTGTTGTCTCCATGTAGCCTGTAGCAGCATTTCCCTTCCTTGCAGTGACTCCAGGAAAGAGTGTTCTCTTGAGTGACACCCCCCACCAGAGGGTATACAGGTGGTGCTAAATTCACATGATGAATTAATGCCACTTTCCCTCCCACTCAAGAATTTTTATCAGAATGGAACTGAGTGAGGTGACTGGTATGTGATGATTAAGGAGAGACACTCTGATTTATTTGTTAAACATAACAAAGACAGAAAAGCAACCATTTGCAAACCGCTATGTGCCATTAGATTACTTGGGATGTATCCCTACTGATCACCCTTTGCTGACAGCCTGGTGTCACCTGGTGTCTGCCATCCTCTCCAATTTCTCCCCTGAGCATTTTATGCTTCAGCAGTACCAACTCGCTTCTAGTTCTCAAGACATGACTTTGCTTGTTCAGGCCTCTCTGCCTTTGCACATACTCTTCTCCTTGCTTGGAATGTCCTTCCAAGTTTCACCACCTCTTAACTCCTATTCATCTTCTAAAGCCAAGTTCTTAAGCTATTTTCTCCACAAAGCCTCTGCGCCCACATATGGTTTGATCACTGCCTCTTTTATGTAATGACCTTATGTTTTGTAAAGTTTTATTTTACTTATTATACTAGACTGTAATCTTTTGTTTATGTGTCCATTTCCTTGAAGGCCAGGCCATTTAAAGTTTACTTTAGTATCCTGAGGATCTATCACATAGAAGAAATTCAGTTTCAGTCTATTGAATTGCACTGATTCAGAAACTACACTCTAGAATCAGTGATCATGTTTGAGGCTTTTCATACTTCTTTTGTGATGAAAACAGCACAAATATAAATAGTTAATTTTTTTCCCATGAATTTAAAGGAGCAGTTGTGCAAGGTTGGTAGAGACAGTGAAGAAAATGCATTTATTCTTTAGGACACAATTGTTCCGCAGCCACAAGGGGTTTCACAGAATCAGTTTGAGAACTGAGAACATGATGATGTACTTTGCAAAAAGCTGGTGATAAAATTGAAAAAGAGATGCTTTTATTCTATACACACACACACACACACACACACAAGTAGTTTTGAGAATGAGATCAGCATTTTCTCTTAGTGTTTCACATGCACCTTTGTCCTGGACCCTGGGTCTTTTAACACTGTCATCCACCTGTGTCCCTTCACGTAGCTTTCTCAGCCCTCCCGGAATAGTCCTGTTTTCCCCCGAGACACAGAAGGGCATTGTGGCTCAGGGTTCCTTTGGGAATGGATGTTTGGAATAAAAATAACACAATACCATTTCTGCAGGTTCTCTGAATGGCTTAAAAAGACTCTGGGTAAGCACCGTTTCTCTCCCTGTCCTGAAGCCGGATTCGGCCTGAGCTATTTTCAGCCTTGTTTCCAGCGGCCACTGGGCAGGATTTCACTCTGGGCCGCCACTGCTCCTGGCGGCCACGGGCTCCTTCTCCTTCGAGGTGCGCACGCAGGACGGGGCGGCTAGGGCACTGCCCGGCCTTGCGCAGCCCGGAGAAAGCTATGCTGGTGGTATACGTGCTTTCTAGGCAGGAGCTGCACCTCACCTTCCAGAAGGATAGTGCTTTCTTCCCTAAGGCACTGTTTTTAGGAGGCTGCAGTCAGAGATTAACCAGGTAAACACAAACGAAGCCGACTTCTCTACCTTGGGACGCAGCGTACCACAGCCCATGTCCCGGGCTCCCTTACACTCGGGCTTCAGGTGAGGCTACGCCAGTGCGGAGTCCGTTGGTTGCTGGAGGCAGGGAAGTGAGGTCAGGGTCCGTTTCCCCGGGAGGTTGCCTGAGGCTGGCTGTGAGCCTTGACCGAAGTCATTGATCCTCTCAAGGCATTTCTCCACGCAGAGCTCTGCCCCGAGTCCCAGAGACGGTGCCCTCCCTTTGTTCTGTTGAGTACAGGTTGTTGGAGGTGCTCTCTGCAGCTACAAACGGGGGGTTTCTGTGCTCCCCTCGTGCCTCTGCTAATCCTTCCCACACCTTTGCAAATCTTTATGTGTTAGCTGTGGGGCTCTTACTGACACACTCAACCTAGACTGGAGTTACACTAACAAGTTTAATGAATAGGATCTTTTTGGTATCAAGGGATTATTTGGTTTCAAGGAACAGAGATTCACTCAGACTTTGAATGAAAAGAAGGTTGATTGAAAGGATACAGGGAAACTGAAAAACAAATGAACAGCAATAAGGGCAAGTCATCTCCTCTGAGAACTAGAAGATTCCGGTTCTTGATCTCAGACCTTGCAGTTTCTCAACTGTATCATCTCTTCCTTTTTCTCTATAGAGCACCATCCTCCGTGTTCTCTTGATTCTTCCTTCACTCCCATCCCCAGGTTTCATCTTGTGCATGCTTTCTGTTTGGCTTCATTTTCTACCTCTGACCTGGCAGTTGCCCTTAGTAATTAGCAGAAATTATTGGATCATAAATGCAATTAATAAATAAACTGACACAATTGCAGTTATCAGCAAAGAGATGAGCACAAACTCAGAGCCTTTTTGAAAGAGGTAGAATACAAATAAATATTTGCAGAAGATGCAAAGTTGAGTTGGTTAAGATATGCACCTAACTTATTTCTATAGAATTATAAGAAGTGGCATATATCTACTTTGTATGTATGAAAATACTACCCATATTTTTCAGAAATGCGAGTCAAGTTTTTCCAGGCAATTAAAGAGAACATTGTTGCCCTCAGACACGATACTTCAAGGACAACATGGAATGGGAGGCCAGAAGTTTCTTTACATAGCCATCTAGTGGCCCTCCCTCCCTCAAGCTGGTCTGAATGTCTCTGGGAGCTCAGGGTATGTGTGTTCGAGCCTTAAAGTGGTGATAAAGAATCTAGAGCAGCTTCAAAATGGCTGAGTCTATCAGACTTCAAGAGAGTCTTGGAGTGAATGACAAAAGGGTACCTGAGCCTTCCGTCTGGTGTGCCCAGGCCCTAAGGGTGAATTAGAGAAAAGAGCAGAGGGCCAAAACTGGATTGCTTTCAGCCAAAATGACATTTATTGATGAAAATGATCATTTACTTTAATTCCCTTATTTTACACCTGGAAACTGAAGCCCAAGATGTTTAAGCGACCTACTCACAGTCACAGAGTGGTATTGTATACCATCCCAATTGCTCTTTAGTTGATTAACTATAGTAGCAATATACATAAGTATATATTGGGAGAAGATATAAATGACATAGAACACAGCCTTATTTTATACAGTTTATGGTTGGACCTCAGTTAACACAAGACTTTGACAGTGGTGCCATGACATAGACATAGATGAAGCCTTAATGGCCAGTGACCTGGAAACAGATTATGTTATTTGGTCTCTTATATATGGAGTAAGGTCATGAGGGAACTGATCTGCACTATAAAAGGGCTTCTAGTACCTGTACCTATTTTTTTTATTAAATAAAAGAGAACAGAGCATAATCAGAAATGGAATTGATACCATAGCTCCTTTGTTCTTACTACAAGGCATTAGACTGAAAAACTTGACCCCATAATTTGAGAAGACATGAGGGCTTCTGAGAGTTGTCCAAACAGGCTAGTGGTCTATAATTTGAGAGCTAGTTGGTTCCCCTTACCCATCAAAGGCAACAGTAAATTCCTGATTATATCAGGAATCTCAGCCCAAGGCTTTGGGTTTTAAATGGGGCCATCTTCTGGATATCAGCAACTAGAGGCTCAAAACCTTGGCAAACATCACTGACAAGGGCCTGGTCACACAGATACCTATTCTTCAGCCTTCACTGGTTTTTTATAACTTGGCATAAAGTTCCTTCTTTACCACTTTTCTGCAATGCTCTTCTTTAGAGAGACACTCAGATTATGCCTGATATTTTGGCCCAATTATTAGCAGCAGTCATTTTCACTCTCAAAATGGTCCCTGTTGGAACAATAAATTATATGGTTATTGCCACATCTTCACAACCTACTGTGTAAATCACTCTTCCAAGGGTTTTCCATGAATGCTGAAATCTGCCTGTATCCTGTCCACCCAAGATCTCAGATTATGGGGTCATGTTTTTCAGTCTAGTAACTTGTAGGAAGAACAAAAAAGCTATGGTATCAATTCCATTACTAATTTTGCTCTGCCTTCTTTTATTTAATAAAAAAATAGGTACAGGTACTGGAAACCCTTTTATAGTACAGATCAGTTCCCTTATAACCTTACTCCACATACGGGAGACCAAACAACATGATCTGTTTCCAGGTCACTGGCCATTAAGGCTTCATTTATGTCTGTGTCATGACACCACTGTCAAAGTCTTGTGTTACCTGAAGTCCAGCCATAAATTGTATAAAATAAAGCTGTGTTCTATGTCCTCTATATCTTCTTCCCAATATATATTTAAATTAAGTTATCATTATGCAAAAAAAAAAAAAAAGAGGATCTATGCCTTTCAAGTATAGCAAAAAGAAACAAACTTCTGCTGAGGGCTTGGTTTTATTTTTTTTTTAAATAGAAGCATATGAACCTACTGACTAATAATTTCCAAAAAGAGCATTATGGCTAAACAATATCAAAACTAAAATCTCTCAACTGATGGACTATCTTCCTCAATTAAATGAAACAGGAAACAAGTCTGTCAAATAGTTCCTTTATTCATTCTTTGTTCTATCCTTTCATCAATAACCCTTGAGTTCCTCTGGTCTGGCTCTGAGGTAGATACCAGGGGCTAAGTTAATTATCATGTTAATTTTTGGCATATTTTTCTTCTAATCTGTCATGTCTTACCTACAGGCCAGAACACTATGGAAGATGTCATATTTTCCAGAAGACTTAGTGAAGTTCCTTCATGATCAAGGTGGTCAATTGTTAACTCCTATTTTTAATATTTTTCAGGTCAAAATCATGTTTTCCATTTTGGCACAGAACGCTGCAGTGCCAGAGAAGTACCTGTTCACATGCATGGATAGATTCAAAGGTTTTCTTTTGGAAAAATATTAGCTTAACTGGCAGGCATCCTCATAGCTTGTGCCAGCATCGAAGAGAAATGAGTTTCTCTCTGGCCAGCTCTGAATGACACATCTCCTTCCCTCATTCCTGCTTTCTCAAGTGCCTGGTCAATCTCCCTATAGTCAAATATAGTGTCTCCATACTTTCCAGTGTCAGAAAATGTCCTTTGACATTTTCCAAGGTTTCTCTTGTGCCATCTGATATTTAAAAGGGAAAATCCAAAGGATGTTACCTACTTCCTCCAGGCTCTTGCCCTGTGTTAAGCTAGAGCAGCTTCTCAGCCACAGCGTCTACACCTGCCTTCATGCCCTTTGGGAAACTCTCAGAATTACATAAGCTGGAAGGCATTTCAGGACTCATTTTTAATGACCTTATTTAATGCAACATGCTGTCTACAGATGAAATTTAATGTTTAAATACAAAATTATATTTACATATAATTTCGTATTCTCTATGTAATAAAAAGAATCATATTTCTGTCATTTACTTTTCTATTTAAGAAAAGGGCTTTACTCTCTGCTAATCTTTCCAAGTCTAACATGAAGTCAGGCAGTTTCATATTTGATACCGCTGGGAAAATACCAAAAGGAGGAAATCATGGGGAAGCCATGGATTTAGGATTTTTTTAATTTGTGATACTATGTAGGTAAATTGTAGCTTTTCCCCCAGTCATTCTCTCTCCATTCTTCCTTCTTTAGGGAAGTGAGGTCTACTTTTTGTCTTAACCCCTACACAATCCAAGTAGAGGATTCTACAAAGCCACCATCTACTATTAACTTTATAGTAAACAGAGGATCAAGTAAAGTTTAAGACAAGACCACAATCAAGGTAGGAGTTCCTTGGAGCTAACTGTCTATATCCTTTTATGAGAAAGCATAAGGTTGTGCTAAAAAATTAAATCATAATATGTTTCTAAATTCAATAGTAGACAGTAAAAAATTCTACTTAGTACATGTTCATTATTTAAAAATCAAATGTAGACTCTAAACAATTCAATATTTAACTATCTTGGGAACGGAAGAAAGGAGGACTATTTTGGAAAAGAGCTCATGTTACAAGTAATTTGATTTAAATACTAGTTAGCCGGAGGAATCTTGCCAATGGTTTACCTTCTTTTCTAAATTGAAACAGTATTTAGATTATTCCCATAAAAATGTCCCTTTAACATGCATCCAGATGTGCTTTCCTGAATGGAAGAGAAAGAGAGAAGAGAGATGCAAAAGGAATTAATTATCCATAACTGTGGAAGTTTCATGGCAATATGTTATACTTGTAAGCATATATGTATTTCTGTTTTGGTGCAACTACAGAATGGTACTGTTTCCCATAAAATGCTTCACTGAGTTATAATTTAATTTTTTTATCTTCAGGCGTTTTATAGCATTCATTCAAGAAAGTTCTCTAGAACACTTTGATATCCTTATAAAATTATGGTTGAAGACATTGTGTCCCATTGTTTAAGGACCACACAGAAATTCATTCTGGAATTTTGGTTAAAATTTTTTTTTATTCTATAAAAACTTTGTTTACTTCCTTTTATTAGACAAAGTTACATTATAGCCCAATATGTTTCTATTTTTGTCAAAGCTACTAAAAACTCCAAATTAGAATCACTGCCCAGCTGTAGCAATTCATCTAGTTCAAGTGCCTGATGACTTTCATTTCTCTTATTTTAAAAGTTGGCCATATATTTTTAAATATGATAATTTATATTAAGCTTATTGAAGTGAAAAAGATATAAATATGAAATAGATTAAAGTAGGCATTTACATTCATAAATTCTGTTTGGTTCCTTTTTAAAAAATTCTAATTACCCAAGTCATACAGTTTTGTTTTGTTTTTGACAATGGGGACACTATGAGGCTAAAACATAACTTCATTGTGAATGAGGAACATTATAAATAGCAAGTTTGTTAAAGAATACACACACCCATGTTCTCTGACACATGATTATTAGAGGTGATTTTAATATTAACTCCTAATCTTTTGCTAAATCGGCCAGTGTTCAGAAATAAATATTAGTGTATTGCTAGCATGTTAACTTTCATGTTTTTATTAGTGTGGTCTTCCTGGTTATTGGCCTTAGAAATAATTATGGATACAGGTTTTGTTCAGTACTTCAGAGCTCACCTTGGTAAATAAATCCACTCTTTCCTTTACCATGTCTTGATGGAAAAAGGGATATATTTACATTAAGCAAGCAGCATATTGCCTGGGGAGAGATGAGCCTTGACTGAAAAGACGGAATTAGTTTTCTGTGAGAGCAGCTGTTCTGCAATATGTGTAGCAATACCAACTAACTTTGTTTCTTGGAATAAGTATGCTCACATTTCCTCCTGACTTTCAACAAAAGTAGGGACTATAGTTCTTAAGTGTACTCACTTCAATATTAACTGTAGTACAATAAGTACAAAATATATATGACTTCAGGGTTTACAATATAAATGGAGAGGCAGGCAGCAAACATTTTTGTCAGTTTCAGCAGCAGTTAGGATTAAATCTGGCTACACAGATAACAGTAATAACACACACACACACACACACACACACACACACACACACACACACACACACACACACACAGATAGCACTGGCTGAAAGAAGTAGAAGGGTGTAATAAGTAAATTCTCTCTTAGCCTAAAAGATCTGAGATAGGTTATCTGTGGTTCGTGTAGTGGCTCCACAGCATTTTGCTGCTCTGACATCCTTATTATTTCATTTTATGGCCTGTAATAGCAACCTGTACTGTAGCCTTCGTGTCTATGTTCCGGTCAGGAGAAAGGAGGAACAGGTGAGGGGTCTGCCCCTCTCCTTTTTAAGGAAACTCCTTGGAAGTACCACATAACAGTTCTACTTACACACACTTAGTCAGATAGTCACATCTCACTGCAAAGGAGGCTGGAAGCGACAGCCATTTAACTGGACACATTGCTATGCCACATGAGCTCAGAGGTCTGTGACAAAGGAGCAGGGAGAGAATGGATATTGTGTCAGCCACTGTTTTATTCACTAGATGAAGAGTATTCTGTGATGGCTGAGGGCATCGGTTTGGAGTCCGGCTACCTGTTTTTAGATTCTGGCTCCACTCATACGTTTTGTAACATTGGACAAGTAACTAAATCTTTCAGTACTTAGTTGGTAAAATGGAGTTGACAGTGGACCCTCACCATAGGTTATTGATTGTAAGAATATAAATATACAGTGCCTGACACATAGAAAATTATCAGTAATGGCTGTTAATGGGCTTTTATGTATATTATCTCATTGAGTCTTCAGAACAACTCTATGAGGTACAAATTGTTATCCTCATTTTACAGATGAAGAATCTGAAAGCCATCAAGTTTAAATAATCTCTCTGGGCATCAGTCAGCAAGTGACAGAGACTAGACCAGAGCCCATGTCCCTTGACCCCAAATCCATACTCTTCCTGTTATGCAGACTGCCTCATTACTAGATGTTAGTTATATGCTATCTCAACAGTAAGAAAGCCCAGGGTAGAAGGTCAGATAAATGTATTATGGACATGAGGCAAGGCACCGTCAGGTTGTTCCTGTGCAAAGCTGACTGAATCCCACTCACAGTTGGTACCACAGAGTTGGCTGGAGCAAAACCAGTTTCAGTGGACCCTGGTGAGGTCAAGAGCCTATAAGTAGTGCATAAGAAGTATTTGAAAAGGACAGTAGCTGATACTTAATAAATCTTTTACAGCTCTTAGCTTGTAGTGAGGTCCAACAAGATATTACTCAGAGGAATTGTCTGATTTATATTTGTGTTTTCAGGTTTCACAGCAGTAAATAGAAATAGCAGTAAATGCCCTGTTGACTAAGGCACCATGTAGCTGCGGTTGCCAGGTAAGTAGAGGATCTCTGGTTAAATTTGAATTTCAGACAAATAGCCTAAGTATGTCTCAGATATTTCATGGGCATTATGTTACATTTGACTTTCAAGTAAACAACAGATACCTCTTAGAGTGCAAGTATGTCCCAAATATTGCATAGGACATACTTACATTTAATAAGTTGTTTGTTGCTTATCTGACATTCAAATTTAACTGGGTGTCCTTTCTTTTTTCCCCTCAATCTTGCAACATTAGTGTTAGCTCACACGGTCATTAGGATTCTAGCAAAGCACTCAGAATGTACTCCACACAAAAGTAAGCAGACATAGTACATGTGATTAAAGAGTGTAACAGACCTTTTCTACTTAAAAAAAAAATCCCCATAAGTTTGCAATATACCTACAGTCATAGTGCATCCCCAAACCTGATTATTTTATTGAGCACTGTAACCTATGCTTATCTTATTTCTGCCCTTTGGAGAGGTGATGGACAATAGCATCGGAGTCTAGCTGCAGGAAAGGCCAAGCAGCTTCCTGGGAAGAAGCTAGCCTTAAGGTAAGAGAGTAAGGATGCTTGAGACCTCACCTTAAAAGGAAAGAATCAGGATGCTTGACTCAAGGACAGTGGGTCATGGCCCAAGGACAGATGAGTCATGGTCCAAGGACAGGGGGTAGAGACATGGTTTTGAATGTAATAAAACTATCCTCTACTCAGACTCTTTTATGTTTTGTTAAATCCTAGGGAGACTGGGCAGCAATTAAAACTAAAAAACAACAGCAGTGACAAGCTGTATTACAAAATTTTTAGTTAAAAACCAGATACCCAAGACAACCCTGTGCTGTGAATTTGTATCACAGGTAGGGAAGAAGGCATTTGCCCCACTCTACATAGTGCATTTGCAAGTAGAGCCAAGCTGGGGAAGGGGAAGGCATCACACCAACAAACTAAAGTCAAGAAGCTCACTCAATTCAGGGCTCAGGAGGAAGTGATAGTTTGTTACCTACCACTCAGTGCTCAGGATCAGGACAGGAGATTCTACATGGGCACTCCAGGCAGGTTAATAATTTGGCATCTCTTCAAACGGATATCCTGTGATATCAGTTCCTTAGGGGAGAAAGTCCTACCTACATGGGGAGAGGACTGCAAAAGAGTCAATGCAGGCAATCTCAGACTTTCTATTTTTTCCTCAAAACAATTTCAGTCCAGCTCTGATCTGAGAAAACACATTTGTCCAGATGTAATCCTGCAAATTAGTCCAACCCACGCTCCCTGGAGAGTACCTGTTGTTACCATAACATGGCTCTTGGAGGGGGAGGGTGTCTCCTCTATACCGCCTCAAACAACTTGGAAATATGTCTACCAATCACATACTGTATTTCTCCTGGAAGGATTTCTGAGACATACTGTTTTCTCTGTCTTGTTACATTTCCTGTGATGTTTTATTAGCCCAGTGATGTTTTAATGTGCCTTATAGATTGGCAGCTGCCCCAGGGGGAGGGATTTTGTCCCGCTTAATGTGGGGCGGTGTCTTAGTTCCAAACCAAATGAGTTCCCCCCTCTAGGTGATTGAGAGCCATTATGTTGAAACTACAGAGAAGGAGCAAGTCAGGACTCTGCAGAGCACACTCCAAACACTGTTCTGTTATTGTTATTGGGGCCTTTTTTGTGCTCACAGGTGCATGTGTTTTGAGCAAGCAAAGGTGAGAGTTGTCGTGGTGGTATAAACAGATGAATCCTTCTTACCACCTTCAGAAACAACCTGGTCATGTGTATTGGCCAGGATCCTAGCAGGAAGCAGGTGGCATTCAAACTGGTTGAATGAGGAGAGTTTAATGAAGGGAATATATACAAGGGTGAAGACAGAGTTGGAGGAAACTAATAGGGGATAGTGGCAGCCCCCTAGCTGGACCCCAGTGCTAGCGACAGCAGAGGGGTGCTGTTACCAGCCCCATGACCTCTAGGCCTAAGAGGCAAGAGAAGAGGAAGTTTACAGGAATTTGGAGAAATCTACCCATAGGAGCTATAGCGTTTGGCTAAGGAATGCATCCATTGCCAGACGGCGACCCTGGCAGGGTGGAAGCAGTCTCTGTCTCTCCTCCCTCCTTGGGGGACCTTTTACTGGTGATGTTCATTGGCCAAACCTAACCAGGACCCAGAGAGCAGAGGAGCCCAGCTCAGGCAGTCCTCAGAGTCAGTCCCAGAGGGGCATAGAGGAGGGTAGAGGATAGATCTGAACCAGGCAAATGGAGAAGATCTAATAGATCATGCATTGCAATCAATAATGGCTCTATTTTAAAAAATGACTGGATCTGCCCATGTTATGTTAAACATAGTGTGTACACTGGGTCTAAAAATTATGGGTAGTCACTTAGAACCAGATCTTAAGTATGCAGCCTGATTACAGTGATCCTTCTTGTCTATACATACTGCAGATGCATTCCATCAAATTTCTGAATTCATTTTTTAAGAAGAGTTCTACTTTTATACAAGTTTCATAAAGGAATCATCACCACATCAAAAACACTACAGTATGTTCACTAAAAACTATAATTAATGTTGGACAACTTGTAGACTTTGAAGTGTCTTGTTGAAAGGCCAAAATTTCTGACATTTTCTGGAAAGAAATTTACCCAACAGGCAAGAAAGAGATGTTTTTGTGAATTAATAGCTGTCCATGTAGTGTGATTCACCAGAGTCAGGAAAGTGCCTCCCTACCGGACCCTTAGATGGTACATCAAATAATTAGAAATTCCTTTTCATGGCTCAGTGGCTTGTTGTCATTACGGTTTTTTGTAAAATGCAAATGCCCTGAGAGGACACCATTCATTCATTTAATTCTTCCTTCATTAAACATTTAAGTTTCTCTGCTAGCAGTTTGTCAGACACTGGAATAACAAACATGACCAATGCAGTCTTATCCTCAAGGTGCTCAGAATCTAATGGAGCTTGGACAAAGTAGTCAAGGACTCCAGAATTTGTTGACAAACACTGTGATAGAGGCATCACAAGATATTATAGAGGGAATATCTAACTCCTTTTTGGAGGATAGGAGAAGGAAAGAGGGTGGTGAGGATGAAGAAAGACTCTTCACAGCTAGAATAATACCTGGACTAAAGATAAATGAGAGTGAACCAGGGAGATAAGGTAGAGGTGAATGTAGATAGAATTTGCAGGGAAAAAATGGGCCCTTCATCAGATCATATCCAGAGGATATGAAACTAGAAGAATGCTCTCAGTCAAATGATGAAGGGCCTTGAATGTAATTACAGGGAGTCAATGAAGAATGAAGTGGAGGAGTGGTTCTTTAATATCTGACCTACAGAAAAATCATCCTTGAGACCATGCAGAGGATTGGATGGAGGAGGCAAGACTAGAGAATGAGCCCATTAAGAGGGCCTGGCAATGATTTTAGCAAAAGATGAGAAAATAAACAGATGAGAAAGCAGTGAGAGTAGAGAGGATGGAGAGATTGTGAAAATATTTAGGATGTTGCTGAGCATGAATTTGTAACTGCTCCATGGTGATGAAGAGTAGAAGATGGAATTAATAGTTGGGGAAGAGACATTAGAATCATGCCCCGTTTTGTCTTGGGTGAACTGGTGGGGGCATCACCTGAGACGGGAACAGAGGAGAGGTATGTCTGCAGAGGAAAATGATGGAGTTTGGCTTTAACCGTCTTGAGATGGAGCCTGGGAGAGCATCTGAAGGTGTCAGGGTGTGGGTGGCAGCTAAAGCAGAGGGCCCATAGAAGCTCTCTTCTGTGGGGCAAGAGATGAAGAGCTCAGGAGATAAGGAGAAGGGCAGAGAAGAGGTTTAAAGATGAATCTTCAGAGAAGCACATCTATGGGCAGCACATGTGGAGAAAGAGGGGTACATAGATGAGAACCAGAGCTGACTGGGGTCATGGAGAGTTTTTAATGGAAAAGTGGTCTTTTCAATATCCAATGCCACAAATGGAGGATATATAATTAGCATACATGATTCACCTCTGGGGGCTGGGCAAATGAAGTAGGAGTGCTCTTAGTAGGAAGGAAGGAAATATAACAATTTTAATGTCTTCCTCCTACAGGAGCTTAATAAGAACAGAATTGAGGAGTACCCATTGGATTTGGCAATTAGTTGCTTGTTGGTGGCCCTCAGTAACAGATGTTTCAGTGAGGCCTCCAGGATGGCGGCCAGATTACAGTGGGTTGAAGAGTGTGTAGAAGTAGGCCCTAGATTACTCTTCAACTAAATTTAAATATGTTTAATCTTTTTCTGAAAACTTACGCTGATGAATGGAGAGATAGCAAGAATTATCTCAGGGTTTCAGAGAAAAAGAAACCAAGAACAAAGGAGGGGTAACATGGAAGACAAACTGCTCTCATCGTTGGAACGGGAACCTCTCTTTGGCAAGGAGAGCGGTTTGAATTTCTCCTCATTGTTAGGCTCATCCACAGACTGTAATTTTTAGAAATCTGAATCAGCAGCAAGAAAGAGAAGTTGCTTTGAACTCTGAATAGAACTTTGCTATTCCACAGCTGTGTACAACAGGGAAGAAAATGTGATTAAAAGGTTTCTACAAAGCATTTAAATTAAATTAGCTAGGAGGAGATTCAGTGTTGAACTCCTTCCAAGACTTTGAATAGAGAGGTTATATGTATCATTAAAAAGTAAGGATAAGGCAGAGGGTGGGGTGATACATCTAATTGAATAAGAACAGAGATTTTCTACTAAAGCCAGGCACTGTATTTTTTTTCTTTGGCACTTAGGAATAGTTTTTGTGGGCCTATATCAGATTCTAAATGCATCTTTTCCTCTGTTGATTACTAAGTAGTATGGTAGATAGCCTCCTCTCATATCAAGCAGCTTGAGAACAGACATAATCAATTGATCTTTTTGGTCGATGAATCTCTTTCTCTTTTTAATTTGGTCTCTTTTGTTTTTAATCTTTATTTTTTTATTTTTAAAAATTATTTTCTCTGCTTGATTAGGAATACTTCTGTAATTATTTAATTTTTTTATTTGGGTATCATTAATCTACAATTACATGAGGAACATTATGTTTACTAGACACCCCCCATCACCAAGTCCCCCCCACATACCCCATTACAGTCACTGTCCATCAGCATAGTAAGATGCTATAGAGTTACTATTTGTCTTCTCTGTGTTGTACAGCCCTCCCTGTGTCCCCCTTCATTATACATGCTAATCATAATGTCCCCTTTTCTTTTACCCCCCTCCCCTTATCCCTCCCTTCCCACCCATCCTCCCCAGTCCCTTTCTCTTTGGTAACTGTTAGTCCATTCTTGGGTTCTGTGAGTCTGCTGCTGTTTTGTTCCTTCAGTTTTTTTCTTTTTTCTTATACTCCACAGATGAGTGAAATCATTTGATACTTGTCTTTCTCTGCCTGGCTTATTTCACTGAGCATAATACCCTCTAGCTCCATCCATGTTGTTGCAAATGGTAGGATTTGTTTTCTTCTTATGGCTGAATAATATTCTATTGTGTATATGTCCACATCTTTTTTATCCATTCATCTACTAATGGACACTTAGGTTGCTTCCAATTCTTGGTTAATGTAAATAGTGCTGTGATAAAAATAGGGGTGCATATGTCTTTTTCAAACTGGGCTGCTGCATTCTTAGGGTAAATTCCTAGAAGTGGAATTCCTGGGTCAAATGGTATTTCTATTTTGAGCTTTTTGAGGAACCTCCATACTGCTTTCCAGAATGGTTGAACTAATTTACATTTCCATCAGCAGTGTATGAGGGTTCCCCTTTCTCCACAACCTCCCCAACATTTGTTGTTGCTTGTCTTTTGGATGGTGTAATCAACTTTATTTTTAAGAGAAGTTTTATGTTCACAGCAATGTTGAGCAGAAGATGCATAGATTTCCCATATATCCTATGTTCCCGTACATGAACAGCCTCCACCATGGTCAACATCCCCCACCAGAGCAATAGTTTGCTACAACTGATGAATCTATGTAGACACATTATCACCCAAAGTCCGTTGTTGATGTTAGAGTCTCTTGATGTACATTCTGTGACTTTGGAAAAATGTATAACATATATCCATCGTTATAGGATCATATTACTACTTCTTCCCTAAATTACTGCTATCTGTATTCCTCCTATTCCTTCTTTTTACTGTCTCTATAGTTTTGCCTTTTCCAGAATGTTACATAGGTGTAATCATACAGAATGTAGCCTTTTCAAATTGGCCTCTTTTACTTACTGATATGTATTTAAGGTTCTTCCATCTTTCTTCATGGCTTGACAGCTCATTTCTTTTTAGCATTAAATACTATTCCATTGTCCGATGTACTACAGTTTATTCATTCACCTGCTAAAGGACATCTGGTCCCAAATTCTGCATTTATGAATAAAGCAGACATAAAACAAACCTAATCAGCTAATCTTCATTGATAAGGTATCTCTTATGTGGATATGGTCACTAGAGTCTTAGCTTTTGAGTTTAAGAAAATAGAAAGTAGTAGGAGAAAGTTTGTGGCTTGTAGATAAATTTACTGGTCAGAGTAAACAGAAGACAACAGATGACCATTTTTCCTGTTGTATGGCACTATCTCTAAACATGCATTTTAATGAGAGTCTTAAGTACAGACAAGTTAAATATAGGGTAATTCAGTCTGACTCTATCTGGCTGGTGCCATTTTGAGAGCTTTGACCAAGTGGAACAGAATTCAGTTTAGGTTTTAACAATTTAGATGTATAGGGTATCAGAAATGAAGGAGTCTAAGTAATCATCTGATTAATATGAGAAAACAGAGATCTAGTAGTCTCTCTGGTATAGCCCCAAAATCAGAATCTGGGTCTCCTTATTTCAATTCAGCTTTTGCTCTATTTTACCTGCTGGCCTCATTTTCACAATATTTTATTTAATTAAGACAAAAGCTTAAGAAAATCTTAAACTCTGAATTGTTGTCAATCTCACTTTAATTTCCAGGTGCTCCAAATAACTCACAAGCCATGTTAACCTTGCAGCTCTTGTTTTAGGTGATAACGAGTGACCACCCTCGAAAAGCTTTATATGTTGGGAATTGCTAAAGGAAGGTTACACTGCTATTTACTTATTTATCCAATCCCTTGAATTTATTTTTAATTGGAAGTTAAAGCATGCTTTATAGAGTTCTTATAATTCTTTCTTGCGATAACAGGTCAAAAACTAGGCATTGTACCAGTTGAGGTTCTTAGCAGCAAGCAGCAGATAGCAAACTTTGGCTAATTTAAGCAGAAAATGTTATTTACAAGAATGTTTGATGGTTCCTAAACTCTTTACAAGAGGTAAGAATCAGGGATAAAGGATATATATCCAAAACAATGCTGAAAATCGTTGACTTTTTAAGATATTTTATTATCTTAAATAATAAAATTTAAGCCATGGAACTAGTTCTACAAGCACACTTTGCCATCACTGCTGGGTAGCAGACATGCCAGCAGCATTCCCAGAATCACCAGAATTGGAGCCCGGATGTTGCTCCTTTCCCTGATGATTCTGGAAATGGGATGCAGCTTTGCCACCACCCATGGCCAGAGAGGAATTGGCTCAGGCCCCTCTTTGTATCTCTAGTTTCCAATTGAAAGTCTGGGGCAACTGCATTGGACTGGAAGAACCTTTACCATGTGCCAATGTCCTATCAGCAAAGGAGGCAGGAGAAGTGAGTACTTGGCGTATCTACTTTCTACAGTAGGAGGTTAACTCTTCTTCATAATGTCAGTGGTGCAGTTGCTAGAAAACCAGAAAGAAGGACAAATGTTGACTATAGTAACCTGTCTATCCTAGTAGTTTCATTTTAATACTTTTATTTATTGTTTGACTAGGTAATATATTTATATGTTGCAAAATTCCAAGGTAAGAAACGGCATGTTAAAAAATAAATATTAATAAAATATCTTAAAAAGTCAAAAAATAAATCTCTTCCCTGGTTCCCAGCCACCCACTTAACCTCCCTAATATGGTAGATTGTTTACTGACACCAATATTCACCTCCTTAGAGATGGGTTAACCTAAACATGAAGCTCTGTGCCCTGGGAGGCTGTCTTTTATGGACCATAGCAACAGATTTCCTTGTCTTCTGTCTTCTGGTTGGATTAGACTAATGAGAGATTCTAGCTAGAGACCAGACAGCAGAGGGACAGTGATTTAGGATATTTATTCTTTCTTCCTCCTTGCCAGTTTCTCCTTGGGCTCTGTGTATTCCTTTATCAAACATTTCCAGCTCTTGTTGGGTGGCACCTATACTCTTCAGGTTCTGGTGGCTGGCCCTGGGGTACTGCATCGTCTTCTGTTCATTTCCCTCCACTTCACTCTCACCTTTGCAAACAATACTTTTATGTATAACAGTATAATGAATGTATATATATTAATTGAATATATCATCCATTTCCCGTCAGAATTCTGACTAGTGCACGGAGTGGAGAACAACTACCATGAGCAGCCAAACAGCACTGGATGTATAGCATAAACACTGAGATTTCTGGATTGTTTGTCACCAGAGCACAACTTAACCTATTCTAATACCCTGTGTTTCTAGTTTTTTATAGGGCAGTTATATCTCAGCCAGCAACTGGTGTCACAATCCATATGGTGCTTAATAAAAACATACATGCTCAAGTCCTATTCTTGGAGAGTGTAATTCAGAAAGTTTCCAAGGGTCCCAGGCATTGTATTTTATTAATACAATTAATAAATTTGTTTGAAAATTTATTTCAACCATTGGTTTTGAGGATTTCCAATATTAAGAATATTTCTCATTATTTCTCAATATTTCTCATACTGACCTTTTTTTTTGTCTATGTTTGCAGTGTATGGGGGTCTATTAGGGTTCGCCAGCAAAACAGAAACAATAGGATGTGTGGTGTGTGTGTGTGTATGTGTGTGTGTGTGTGTGTCTATATATATATATATATATATATATGGAGAGAGAGAGAGAGAGAGATTTGATATTTATTTTCAGGAATTGGCTCATGTAATTATGGAGGCTGATAGTTCAAAGTCTGAAGTTCAAGTCTGAAAGCCATCTGCTAGCAGAATCTTCTCGTGCTTGGGGGAGGTCAATCTTGAAATCCTTCAGCTGACCAGAGGGCACCCATGCACATTGTGGAGGGCAATGTTCTTTACTCAAAGCCCAACAATGTAAATGTTAATCCCTTCCAAAAACACTTTAACAGAAACAGCCCGAAAAATGGTTGGTATTGCACCATAGCCCAGCCAAGGTGACACATAAAATTAACCATCACAGGGGTTATTTGACACATGGGTAGGATTAATGTAAAGTATTGAAAAAGTGGTAACCTGATCCTATTTGCAGAGATGTTTTTAAAAATCAGGTATGTGTCAGTATTTATCTCTATTGGTGTCAGTTTAGACAATGGCTAAAGCCTATGTAAAATTTCTAGATGCATTATGTGTATACTATTTCTCTTATAATCTGTACAGAACAATTCTAATTGCGTAGCTGAAAATATGGGCTTTAGCCTCAGACAGGTCTAGTTTGAATCCTGGCCCTACCCTGTGCCTGCAGTATGGATTTCAACCCTTTGGGCCTTGTTTTTTTCTCATCTACAAAACGTTTTCTTTAATGTGGGGATTAATTAGAAAATGTATATAAAGCATTTTGTACCTGACACAAAGTAGATGCTCAATATGAATATTGTTGGTATATAATCTTCAAAAAAGATTGAAGGCAAAATTGTATTTCAGTTTGTAATCATGTGAAAAGAGGCAAATCATTGTAAAGTCCTTTAGATATTTCCTCTTTAAAAAACTGAGAAATTTTAGCAATGTAGCAACTCATCACTTCCAGACTTTTATCTGACATGTATGAGCCCTGAGAGTGTTCTGGAAGTGAGGCAGAAAAAAGAGGCTTGGCTAGGTGGGTGGGAGAACAGCTCAGATGTCTTAGCAGTCACAAACCTTATGTCTGGGAACAGTTTCAGATGTATTGGCAAAGAACTCTTCTTTAAGTACAATGATTCATTCCTAACCTTAATGAGAAAAAATGAGAAAGGCAGTGTGAGCCCAGCATTGGGAGGAAGTCAATGTACCTTGCTTTCTGCCTTTCAGCAATCAAGACTGTGATGTATGGTACAAATCAAGGCCTCTCCTTGTTTGCAGGGCAGAGAAAACTGATGCTGTTGAACCAGAAATATATCTAGTTTAAGCCACGAAAAGGTCAGGGAAGAGATCAGCAGCAATCTTGTAGCTTTTATAGGTAGAGGTAGCTAACTCTGCCCTCACCTGGATCATGTTCTTGACTTTGCATCACCATTTTATTTATTTGCAACATATTTTATGGGCAGCCACTACCATTCTCAGAACACTATTCTGTGATCATCAAAAATCATGTCTTTGCTAAATGCATTTACTTCCAAGCTACTTAAAAGACAGTGGATCCCAAATAGCAGTCTTGAAACGTTTTGGGTAAAATTCCATAGCTTTCTACAGTGCTCAGCTCCTGTTCATAAGAAAGCTTTTGGGAAGAACAGCCAACAAATGTTTTTCCCTTTGAGTAATGCTCTTAACTCTTTCTTCACTCATCACATTTTGCTTTGCTCTATTGATTACCTAGGTCCTAGGATATTATCATTAAAATGTTCCCGTAAGGACTGCTTTGGATTGTTTGAATGTCTGGTCATCTTCTGCCTGCATCCACCGAAAACTGATAGGATTTTTCAGAAACACTCCCTTCTTTCATTTTTTCCTGCTCTTAAAAGTAAAATACAAATGAGGATACCATGAATTTAGAGAATTCCCAAAAGAATGCCAGTTGGGTGTGAATATCCCACAACTGTACCCTACTGTATTGTACCTTCACTAACTGATTATATTTTGAGAAAAGCCTCCCTCTAGAAGCATCAAGTTTGCTTCGAGTTTGCTCTTTTTGTTTTCAGGGGTCTTTCTTCTTCTTTTTCTTCCTATCCTCAACTACTCATTCCTTCAGCAGAGGTGACACGGCAACAGGAAACAGGAATGGCTGGTGGATAAATCAGGAAGGCAAGGGAATGAATAGGACCCAGCGTTCCTCAGTTATATGGTCTTGCATTTGGACTCTGCAACTGTGACGGGCTTTGTGAGACTCGAGAGAGTAGGACGACATCATCTTTAAGTCTCTCCAGCTCTATAATTCTGTGAATCCCATGAAGGATGTGGACAAGAATGTTATCCTCCTCAAATGAGGAAATGCCACGCTTACCTAAGATGCTGCTTCATCCAAGTTTTAAGGCTATCCTTAAATGGGGCATTGTTGTATCCTGTTTTTGAACAACTGGATATTTACTGACATTTTAGAAATTACGACTATTAAAAATTTGATATACAGCTGGTTATTATCTTACAAGATTTTCTTTTGCATTTTTTTGTTGTGCCAAAAAGCACATAACATAAAATTTGCTATCTTAACTATTTTTAAGTGTATAGTTCCATAGTGTTAAGTATATTCACTTGTTGTGAAACAAGTCCCCAGCACTTTTTCATCTTGCAAAATTGAAATTCTACACTCATTAAATGACAGTTCCCCTTTATTCATTCTACCCAGTCCCTGGTAGCCTCCATTCTGCTTTCTATTTCTATGAATTTCACTTCTTAGATACTTCATGTAATGGAATCACATAGTATTTGTCTTTTTGTCATGGCCTCATATCAGTTAGCATAATGTCCTCAAGATTCATCCATGCTGTAACATGTGAAAGGATGTCCTCCTTTTTAAGGCTGAATAATACTTATTCTATGTATTTATCACATTTCATTTATCCATTCTCTGTCAGTGGACATTTGGTCTGCTTCCATCTTTTCACTATTGTGATATCCCTGCTTTTTAAATATTGAAGCTTATTTTAAATTAAATTTAACTTCTGTTTCCCTCTGGAAGATTTAATAAACACAATGTCATCTGTAAGGAACATTTGACAATCAGGAAGAAGAGTTTGTAGCATGGGAAAAGAGTTGAAGACGAAAACCCAGGAAACCCAATCCCTTTAAAATGCCTGCAGATGAAGAAGGAGGCTGAGAAGGTAGGGTCAGTGGGAAAGAAGTAGCCCAGGGCATGTCTGTTGCCAAGGGGAAACAGACGAATATCAGAGAATGCAGGGAAGCCAAGTAAACTCATGACAAAGGGTGCTAGCAATAACAAAGCTGTTAGGATTGTTTGTGATTTCAGAGCAGTGAATGGGAGGTGGTGAATAGATAGAAAAATCTGCTGAAGGCCACTCAAGAAGTTTAGGTATGAAAGAGGAAAGAGAATGAGTGGTAGCCAGAGGAGGGCATAGTGTTTTTTATTTTGTTATTACTGTTTCCTAAGCTAAGAAAGACTTGAGAATGTTTAAATGCTTGGTCCATTTAAGTTGCTGTCACGTAAAAATGATACCCAAACCTAGTGGCTTAAAATAACCATTTTATTTTGTCCCATGATTTTGTAAGTCAAGAATTCAAGAAGGGCTCAGTTTGGTGGTTTGGCTCTGATCCATGTGGTGTTAGTGGTGGTGGCTGGGACCAGAGGATCCACTTCAAGGATGGCTGTTTCATCTGCATGTGCGCTGCCTGGTGCCCCTGGGCATCTCTCAGGGCCTCTCCGTGTGGGCTGGGCTCCCACAGCATGGTAGTGAGGTTCCCAGGATAATCACGTTCATTAAATGGCACCTCACTTTCCAGAGCTATTGTTCCAGAGACTGCCCCAGAAGCAGCCAAGTTTCTTTTGAGCTAGACTTGAAAGCCAGAGAACATCTCTTCATTTGCTGTCTATTGGCCACGCTCACACATATTAATGCTCACACATATTCAGGAAGAGTGAAGGAATAGACTACTTCATGTTGAGGACGGTTAGAGGGAAGACTTGATGGAAGTTTAACTTGGAAACATGTAAGGAAAGAGGGTTTGAAGTTACTCAGGTACCCAAGATTGCAGGAGATTGAATGAGACTTCTGAGATTTGAATCCAAAGATGGGTACATTGAAAAGTCTTTGACAAGAGGAGGGAGCTCCTTTCTAACAGGGTGATACTTCATAAACCACAAACTTGAAGGTAACTTGAGTGTGTTTCCCAGTATGCTGCAAAGTCACAGAGTTCTAGCTGCTCTTTCCAAGCACCTGGTACTTCCTGAGAGTTCAGGGAGCCCTTACCTAAGCCAAAGGATACTGCAGAGGGTCTCAGGTAAATACACTAATGGTCTACTGGCATCAGTTGATTTTCTGAACTCTCCCATCTCAAGTGCATGCTGAGGAAACCTCTGTGGTCCCAGGCCTCTCTTGTTATCTTTACCCACCCACCTTTATGAGTGATCAGCTGTAATACTTCTAATAAAACTATTGTTCTATCTTTCTGAGGAGAGAGATAGCTATGTAATCTTGGAGCAAATTACTTGACCTCCCAGATCATCAGTTTTCCCATTTGTAAAATAGGCAGCAGTGACCTCACAACAACCTCAACGGGTTGTGACGATAAAATGATATAATTAATGTAAAGAGGCACTTAGTAAGCTTTCAATAAAGAGTGGGTATTTTTATTATGAAAAGTGTATGTCTTCAGATGAGCCTCAGTTTCATCTTTGGGTGGGTTCACATCCTGAAGCATTTGTTAGACAGGCTCACTGTGACTCATTCTTCACAAATGGTGCACTTGGAACAGGAGTGGAATTTTACCCTGTGTGCCACAAAAGCTTTACAAGCTTCTCTAAGGGCTAGTTTACAAGGAGAAAGTATTTCGGGTACTTACATCAGATAATAAGCTCCCTGAATCAGAGGGGTAAGAAAGGGACTTTAAGCATCTGTCTGTTACTACTACCTAAGCAATCCAGACATGTGAGAATCTGCCTTTGTGCTGACAGCTCCTGAGGCTTACCAGTACCAACGCCTTCTGCAGCATCTTCCTCCCCAAGCCAGTCCTGCCCTTCCTGGATCCAGTCTGGCCTGGGTTAGCGCCCTGGGCCCCCTTCTTACCCAGAAACAAAGCTAGAACAGTGGTGTTCACCTTATTTTAAAATAAGCTATAATAATAGAGCCATTCTACTAGCATTTTTATAAATACTGTAACAGAACATTTTTCTTGGGTTAGTTTCAATAATTTAGGGCATTGTGCTAGTGCGTAATGATGGAGAACTGACCTAATCTCTTTGTTTTGGCTGCTAAATACTCATGGCTGGTTATAACCACCTGTTGGTTCTCAACTTCTCCTTCGCCCTTCACAGTATCAGCTTTCTGCAGTTAGAACAATTTCTGCACATGACGCTCTGAGCATGCCCTTAGCCCACCATTACCCTCTGGAGCCCAGGTGACACATGGGCTGACCTGAAAGGTTGTCTGGTGCCCGCTTTCATCTGCTGTCATTCTCATGAAAATACAGAGGACTCAGGTGGATCCTGGATGTCTTTCCACCAGCCCGTGCATGACAAGGGCCACTTCCTCACATGCTAGTAGAGGTTTCCTGACCAGTTCTTCCATTCTTAATGCTCTCCATTCCCCAGAACTCCTAGCATCTTCCCAGTTAACTCACTCTCATAAAGATGGAGTTTGTATTACGCTTAGCTTTCTTTTGTTTTCCTTGCTCAAAAAATGGAAGAAACCCTGATTCTACTTCTGAATCCAGACGGTCAGGAGAGGGGACTGAAATGAGGAGGGGTGAAGGTGGGGCTCGGGGAGCAGCAGCAGGTGGAGGTGGAGGTCGGCAGGGCTCCCAGTCCTCTTGGCAGTGGTGTTTGTCTCTGGTCAGAAGTGCCTTGAAGGACAGACCTATGTCTGTTTCTCTGTTTTTTAAATTAGTATTTTATTTTTATTGTATAGATAACCTAACTAACTGAGGTAAAAAATTTAGAGGTCAAAATTCACGTTGGATCAGTCATTCTAACATGAAGTGTTTGTATTTTTATTTGCCTTAGTTTGTGTTCCCCTGTTTACAGTGTTTCTCAATCTTTTTTTTTAGTTAGCCCCCTAAGAAACTTTTTAGACATTTTTTAACAGCCACCCCCCACCGTGAACTTTTAATATCAGGTGTTAGATAACTTTGAATTACAGGTATACTGTAAATTTGTTAGTGCACTGTGTATACAGCGGTTTAGATCTGTTTATGTAAATCTGTTTGAGATGAGGAAAATGCTGTGAGGGAAGTAGGAAAGTGAGACCGAGAAGGAAAAACGCCTGCAGAGTGTGAATCAGAGCAAGTTGCTACTTCCTGGCACCTGGCATTTCAGCTAACAGGGATCTCTGGGACCACCCCCAGGCTATCTCGCCTGAGGGACCTGGTATATGCTCAGCCACTTAGCGTCCTTCAACAGTTGAGGGTTGCTTCCAGGAGGATATATAAGTCTGCAGTAATTTTATTTTGTCCCTCGCTTGGGCAGAATGAGCTACAGGGGACAGAGAAAGTCTGCAGACTGAGTCATGGGTGCTGCCATCAGTCTTAGGTGTCCCTTCACAGCACAGAACAGTATATGTGCTGAGGATTCTGAAATTTGCTGCATTTATTTATGAAAATAGACTATTCTGTAGAGAAGTTTTTGGTTCACAGCAAATTGAGTAGAATGATGTACAGAGAGTTCCCCTATGTCCCCTGCCGCACACGTGCACAGCCTCCCCCACTACCAACATCCCCCACCAGAGTGGGACATTTATTACAACTGGTAACCCAGTGCTGACACAACATAATCACCCAAAGTCCATAGTTTACATTGAATACTTACATATATTACACTACACTGGTTCACTCTTGGTGGTGCACACTCCATGGGTTTGCACAAATGTACAATGACATGTATCCACTGTTACATATGACACAAAGTTTCATTGCCCTAAAAACCCTCTGTGCCTGGCCATTCATCCCTTCCTCCCGGCTGCATTATTTTTCTTTCCTTCTAGTCCATGCTATCATGCTATACAATTTTCTCCTAGTGGTGATCACAGTGATGATATAATTTTGTCCTGTGCTTTTTTTAATTGAAGCATTTTTTCAGGTTGATACAGTTTTCATAATTACAACTTTAAAGCCTCCATAATTTTGCTTCATATGCACATACCATGATTCCCACAGCCATTATTCAGCTATTGTTAAGCATTTAGTTTATTTTCATTTTTTCCTGCTATTATAAATAAATTGCCAGAAAAACAAAACTGGGAGGCACTCATTAAAACACAGCAAAGTGTTAATAGTGGTTGTCTGTATGTGATGGAATTCTAGGCATTTTTTTTGTTCTTTTTTCTATAATTGCTTTTGTAACAGGAAGAATAACAGTTTTATGTGTTAACTTGTCTAGGCTAAACCCCGTGGTTCAATCAAACACTAACCTAGGTGTTCCTGTGAAGGTATTCTGTAGATGTGATTAACACCTACAGTTAACTTTTGGTAAAGGAGATTATCCTCAATCATCTGGGCATACCTGGTGCAATCGGTTGAAAGGCCTTCAGAGCAGAACTGAGGTTTATGTGAAGAGAGTCTGCCTTGGGCTGCAGCCTTCACTCCTGCAGTTTCCAGCCTGCCCTTCCTGACAGCCTGCCCTTCCTGACAGCCTGCCCTATGGATTTCGGACTTGCCTAGCCAGCTCCCATGGTCATATAAGCCAATTCCTTGCAATAAAAATAAACACATATTTCTCTCCCACCTGGTGGAACCCTTAATGATCCAATACCCACTCAGTGTCCCTCCTTGCTTCTCCTCAAAAGAGATGCTGTTCAGAACATCTTAAGACATCCAACCTTTCTTTTTCTTGTTTGGTAATTTTTTGTCCTCCCAGGACTGAGATTTCTGGGAGTAGTATGAACATGTTTAACAAACATCCACAGTCTTTATTAAGGTCCCCAAACAACTGGTATAGTGAACCCAGGAGCCAAATTAAATGGTGAGCCAGATGGGCATGTGATGAGGCGTCAATCTGAAATGGATCCTGAAACATCTCTGGAAATGGAATAAGATGGGGAAAATTGTGTTCAGCAGGCGCACTCTCAGGGACAGTACTCTGTGTAATTACAAAGAATAATTTGGCAAATTGCAGGGTCTGGGGCAATGAGACTTCCAAAGAGAATACTTGGAGAAAAAGCTGGGGGCCTCTAACACTCCTTCTGATAGTGGTGGTTCCAGTTAACTGGAGGAAATTTTTGCTGGCTGGAGTGTACCACTTGTGCCCAGAAGCGACCTGCAAGGGACAGAAGGAGAGGCGAAGTTCTGTTCCATTGGTCGACTTATCCTCATGCAGTCCTTTGCCTGCCTGCTAAGAAAAAATCTGAACAAATATTTAAATAAATAAATGTTGAATAGAGTGCCAAAATATTAATCTGCTTGAGTTGCCCACTTATGTAGGTCGTCCGTTATGAACCTCAAATTGATACCTGAATTAGGTTTATTAACGACATGCAGTATACATTTACTTCCTTAGAATGATAAAGGGAAATGTAACGTTGTTAGGGTTTGGAGTAGAGAGTTACATAGTGGTGGGGATGTGAAAAGCCTGAATCCCAGAAGATCCCATAAAAGATGTGGGGTTTCAAGATCTGTTTTCCATTTATTCAAGCAATATATTTCAGGTGTCAGGCATTATACAGAGTGTTATGAGCACAGAAGTGAGAGAGACATTACAGACCCTCCTCCCAATGGAGTCTGGGGGAAAGATGGGCAATAATTGCATAGAGATTACATACATAATTATTTAGTAGTAAGCACAGTGAAGGACACACACCTGGGGTCGTGAGGACATGTAATAGAATGAACGGGCCCAAACAACTCAGGATGGCTGAAGCAGCTTGTAGAGGCAGACAGTGTCCTGGTGGGACTGACAGAGGAAGCTGACTTTCCTAAGCTGAGCATGAGTCCCTGAGTTAGAGTTGAGTGTGTGTAAGTGTGTGTGTGCATGCATAGGTGTGTGTGTTGGGGGTGGGAAGAAGAGCAGGTAGGAGGTAGGATGCAGAAGTCAGCACTTGTGGCTATTTATCTTGGAATTTAGACCATCTAATCATCTCTCAGCAAAAATAGCAGGGGGAAGACACAGCAAGCACAGCACAAATATGAGTAACTCTACAGTTTCTGTCCTGTTTCTTCACAGGTGCTGACTAAAGACCAAGAGAGGAGAAAATTGTCCAGGTGCTATACCATGTGCCAGGCTCTGTATAGGGTGCTTGACATAAACTTTTTTACTTAAACTTCCCATGATGATGTCACTATCCCAATAGGAAAAAGGAGGAAGGCTCAGTCTAGTGATTTAGAAGAACTTATTCAAAAGTCAAAGAAGTTAACACAAGGGTAGGTGTTTGCTGTAGCTACAGTGCATATAAGAACGGGATCAATAAGAATCATTTTGGAAATAAGTAGAGTTTGTATTGAATGCTTTTGCTGAATGTTGTCTATTCCTGTGTCATACAATTGAATTAATGTTTATCTGAGGCTTATGGATGAGTTCTCCATTCCTTTAATCCAAGAGCATTTAGAGCAGAGAAAGCAATTAACAAAAATAAATGGTTGGGTGAGACATTTTTTAACTCGGCTTTCAGATTTTTATTGACAAGTTACCTTCTGTTTTTCTATCATTTCTAAATTTTTTTTTGCCTTCACCACAACTCTTATTAAATGTTTTAAAAATGGCACTTGCCTCTAATTTATTTCAAATGGCATAAACTTTATGAAAGTCTTTCTAATCAAGAGAGTCCCTGGTTTTCGTCTTGCTGGACCTACTAAGATCTGGATGGTTAGGCTGTGAGATAGGCTTTGACAAGTTAGGGGATATGCTCTGACATTAGCAATAAGGCCCCTGCTCCTCAGTTTTAGGGCTCTTCTTTGCTGCACCCAAGAGTCATGGGCTTCAAAATTCATCTTCAAAATATTCCTCTGAATTAGAAATACTATTATGAATTTTTGACTGAAGAAATATACCGCCTCTGGGAACAAGCAGAGAAGGAATTCACTAGCAGGAGGGTACCAGGGAGCTCAGAGAGTCAGCTGCAAGCTCAGGGAATCAGGCTTGACCAGCAAACCATACTCAAGGTAAGTAAGAAGGCCAAATGTACAGCCAAAAATCACAGGATGGAAAGGGTCTGGTTAGACATCTCTGTGCTGCCATCACCACTCCCACGGGAATGGATTCTCAACGGTCTCAGCATCTCTGAGTCACTTGTTCTGGATTCAGAACTCCAGGTGGAATTGTGCTGCGTATGGTGAGCCAAGCTTAGGCCAAGTGTCACAGCTCCGGCTGTGGCAGTTCAGAGGGACTAAGCATATACGCTGCTTGGTTTCCATAGTACGAGGCACATGGGCAGGTAAGGCACAGACTCAAGGGGGACCATCACTCTCAGGGTCAAACAATGAACAGTTCTCATAAAGAATACATTTTAATTTTAATGATCTTCAAATTCAGTAGAATTGCTCATGGATGCCCTAGAATTTGCACATAAAAATATGACACCACACAGTTTGCCATCTGTTTCATGGTCTTCACTTTTCAGCATCAATGCAAACTCTTTGTGGTCAAATACAATTGAAATAATCCACGTTCTGTTTCTTCGTTCAGTCAGTCGCTTCTATCATTGCTTAATTTCGAAGATGTTTAAATGCAGGAATGTATAGTATCACTGGGTTTGGAGACACAAAACGTGTTGACGGGAGCTGGGGTAATTCCAACGTGTCACAGACTTACTGTCAAAGGGAGCACCTGTGCCTGAACCCCCCTGTGTCAGGGACAACAAGGAGGCTGCCATTGTGTAGCGCTCTCAGGGAGGAGCATTTCATCACTGACACTGCTTAAATTGTCAGCCTTGGTGATAATAAGCAGCAGACTGACTTGTCAATTTTGTTACTGTTTTTAAATTCTCCAAAGCAGGGCATCCTCTTATTGCCTGTACCCTCTCTCTCCCATTAACCACCATTGTATGCCACTGTTGGAAGTGTTACACAGGAGTCTGGCAATAGACACGGATCCAGGTGGGAGACGACAGAGGGAGGTCATCCTGATTTGTACCAGGTCCGTGTATTACCTGTCCAAAAGATGCTATCTTCGGGGTGTCCTAGTTGTAGCCTTTTCTAATGGCAAAGCCCCATGTTCCTGAGCCAGTCAGCGGGTTGTGAGCCCAGGGCAGTGTGGCCCAGTTAGCTGCCCCCAGCTCAGGACTGGCCAGCTGCCTGTGCAGTGAGTGCCTTCTGGCCATGCTGGCAACAGAGACAGAGGAATCGCCAGGTCAGTTCACACTCGTTGCTACTGTGAGAAAGACAAGAAAAAATACAGTCTGCCCCTGGTGTGTCCTCATCTCTGAAAGATGGGACACTACTGATTACAACCAGATTCCCACCGTAAAAGCAAATCTTCCACTAATTAGGAACATTAGCTTTGTGCAAGGCTGGGTATAAAATAACTTTCATTTCACTCATTTCAGAAGACAGGGCTGATGAGGGCAAGAGGATATGCCCCACATAACAAGAGCTATTGTTCAGTCCCTCAGGAAGACATTCCCAGGGCAAGACAGTGCAGTTTTCACAGCTGGACTCATCCCCAAGAGATAATTTTATAATCGTGCTCTTGGTTTTATTTTTTCAACTTCATTAGAAACTACAAGAGATGCCTGACCCTATCCCTAACCCGTGGATGCATAGACATAAGGAATTCCCAGACGCATAGACTTGGCAATGACTGATTCACCCCTGAAAAGTTGCTTTGCACTAAGCCCTTCTGACACTAATGCTCATGCTTAAGCAAACACATTACTTAGAGAGAAGAATGGCTGTCAGCCTGCCCAGGCTCTTCAGCACCACGGAGCTGCAGCTGCTCTGGGTCTCATTCAAACAAGCGCAGGGAGACCAGTCCTGTAGACACGCACAGGGATCCTCAGATTTGCACACTTTTGCTTACACATCACACACAATCAGCATCCAACAGCTGACTTCAAGAAGCTCCTAAGCAGAAAAAGAAACATTACTGGTTATTAATAAGCGTGATGTATCTGCAGATATAACAAGCCTGAAATATTTGTGACATAATCTCTGTATTCTCTGCCCCTCTTTTTCTTTCTCCCTTTTCTTTTTTCTTTATATGAGAATATTCACATTTGCAGTGAGAGAGACCTGTTGGAGAATCAAATGATTTGTAGAAGGTGTTATATTTGGGACCATTTCTTAATCTTTTCCACTGTAGCTGGTTCCTTGGAGTTCCTGTGTTCACATTAGCAGTTCTGTCTGGGACTATGAATTATGCTGTCAAAAGGAGTTTCAAACTGGATTTGTTACCTGGATACCCACAAATATGCCTGGTCTGTTTGTATAAATCTGAAAAACCTTCCTTGTCCTTAGGAAACCAGGCCATTCTGCATATTAGGAAAGGGACAGTGAATCCAAGGTCCCATTGGGGCTCTGGGCCATTAGGGGAACAGTGCCTGGATAAATAATGGTAGAAAGGAGCCCAGAGTCCACTTTTGACTGGAGTGGTAGTATTCCATTCACCAGGAGGTAGACTTCTCTGTGGCTGGAGAGAGTGCCATTAGACATCTCTGAAGGTGAGCTTAATACGGAGTTCTGCCTGTCCACAGTCACAGCAGTCCCAATTTAAAGACTCCTTCACATCATGCACACTACACCACAAAACAGTCCAGCCGGTGCAGCATAGGCCAGACGCAGGGACCAAAGGAAACAAGGGCAAAGCAGACACTGGAGGGATGACTGAGCTCAGTGGCTTAAATCCTGGACCATCTGTACACCGGAAGGGCTGGCGGGAGATTTGCTGAGACATGGTTCAGCCTATTCTCTCATCAGGTCAGACTCAAACATTCACATCTGACAACGTACCACATATGTCATTCTCACTTTCTGCAGAGACCACTTCTTCTCAACCCACAACCCAGCCTCAGGGAGCTGACTGCGAGCGGGGTTGATCACGTGGAGCTTAGGACCGCTGAAGGCACCTCGCCCACCTCACCCCTGGAAGAAGCCTCTGGGGCTTCCTGTCTGCAGATGCACTCCCCAGATGGCCGTTGTCTGTTCTGTCACCCAGAGCCCTCCAGGCTAAGTGCACCAGGATTGGCTCTCACGGAAGGCAGGGGAGGAACAGCAGCCCACGCTAACAGGGCCAGCTGCTTGAGGTCCTGGCCCTGCCGCTGGTGCCGGGAGGAGGCTCTGCTGCCAGGGCCCCTGCTCACTCTCTCCCTCATTCTCCTGGTGGCCTGATTTTACCTAGTGCAGCCTCCAAGTGTGGCTCATGGCTCCCTTACTGGAGAATCATCTAGGGTGTCTGTTGAAAATGCAGATTCAGAATCTCTGAGTGTGAGGCCCATAAGTGTGTTCTTTTAGCACATACCTTCATGCACATTAAAATTTGAGAGCCCTTGGAGTTCTTTAGCCACTGGTCATATGTATTCCTATTTTATTTTATTTGGACCTCAGGAGAACGCAATGGAGTTAATCACTCATCAGTTCTTGCACCACAGTTACTCTCTCTCCATCTTGTCCACTGAGGTATAGTTACATACACAGAACTGCACATGTTTAAAGTGCACACTATAAGTTTTGACATATATACATACCTGTGCAACTGTTACCACAATCAAGATAACCACTTCTCATCCCCATTCCCTTGTCCACCATAGGTATAGACTTGAACTTCTGTATATCCTTCCAATCCATCTGTACATGTTAGACATATATTCTTGAAAATATACTATATGATGCCATTTAAGCATACCTAGTTTTAGGTTGCAGAATGCATGTGAAATTGGATTTGTTTCACAAGTATCAGTTAGAAAAAATAATTTGGCTTATAAAATATAAAATTCAAATAATAGTAGCCTAAATAATGAAGGCATTTATGACCTCACATAACAGGAAGTCTGGCGGTAGTTCCAAGGTTGGTGCAGAAGTTTGGTGAAGTCATTCTGGCATTTCTCCAGGCCTTTCCATCCTGGCTGCAAGAGAGTTGCTATGGCTCCAAACATAACATCCTCACCTCACTGCATTTAAGAAGTGAAGAGTAGGGCAGAGGACCCTAGAGAGAGCTCCCCTCATATTTTTCTTTTTTTCCATCAAGGACAAAAATCTTTCTCCGAAGCCCCCTTGATGTCCCTTTCTAGCTCATTAACCAGAAAAATGTGACATAACTACTCAGATCCATTGCTGGCAAAAGGGAATTGGGTTGCCACTTGTACCAATTTATGATTTAGTCTCTGGGCGAGGCATTTCACCTATCAAACAAAATCAGTGTTCTGAGAGCAAAGAACCCTTGGAGAATGACTGTTAGGTAGAAAACTAACAAAGGTTTCTGATGTGGATGGGAAAAGATTTGAGTCAAGATCATCTATGTTCTCCAATCTTAGGGCCCTGAAGTTAAGGGTTTCTCATTTATTATTTAGCAATAACCATGGAGCACCTGCTATGTTAGGCACTGGAAATACAATGATGAGCAAAATCCAATGATGGACAGGATCCACCACCACAAAGATCACAATGCTGTATGGGAGGAAACATTAAATGAATGTTCTCAAAACATAAAGTTACCAGTTTAGTAAAGTCCTGTGAAAGTCAGGAACTGGGACCTAGTATAGTACATAATGAGGACACCTGTTCTGACAAGGTGGTAATTCTTTGACATCTCAGTGAAGAGAAGTAGAGGTACTGAGAAAGTTGGTGGCCCAGCAGAAGCCTGAAGTTGCCATGAAAGGGAAGGGGTCTATGGGACCAGAGGCAAGTGGCTGGGGCTCTGGAATCCAGTGGAACAGAATCATTTAATTCTATTATTGATTCCATTTTATAGACAAAGAAACTGAGGTTCAAATAAGATAAGTAACTTACCCAAGTTTATGCAGTTAGCAAGTAGCTGATCTTGAATTTGAACCCAGTGTGTCCTCAGAACCTCCATGCTTTTCACCACTTACAAGGTACTACTTGTAAGGTGGCAAGTGGCAATACTAAGTATAGACAAACTTTCAGGATCATGTGGAGGAGGAAAAGGTGACTTCCAGAATGGAAGACTGAAGAAAGCTGCATGGAAGAGATAGCACTGGATCCCATCTTTTCATCAATGTGTCTGTCTTTTCCTTTTAAACATACAATGATAATTAATTGTCAGTTCTTGTCAGATAACTTCAACATCTGAATCAATACTGTCCTCTTTCTCTTGAGTTTTTAGCCATGTGGTCCTGCCTTTTGGCGTGCCTAGTAAATTTTAATTGAATGCTGAACATTATGTATACTAAGTCATAGAGACTTCAGATGTTAAGTTATTTCAGAGAGGGTTTACCATGCTCCCATTGCACAGACAAAATGGTGGCTGACCATGTTACTCCAATTACTGATTTGCTGAGTCAAGATTGAATTTTAGCTCTGGTAAATTTCAGTCTCCCACCATGTCATCTTCAACCTGGGCTTTCAACAAAAAACCCATTGTATTCTGCAAGGTACCTCCCACAGAGGGTACTAAACTCTAATCTTAGTCTTACAAGACTGCTGAAAAACTTTACTCTGCTTTTCAGAGGCAGGGTTTCCCACTTGCATTTAAAAACCCATCCTCTGAGCAGCCCCAGTAGTTGGCAAACATTCTCAGAGGAAAGCAGCCCATATGCCTGAGGCCCTCCCTAGTCTTTCACCAAAACTGCCGGTTTCCCTCCCTCCTCAGCAGCCCTCTGCCAGACTTTGCACTGCATCTCACCACGGGATTCTCAGCCTCCTGCAAATGCTCTCAATGGAAAGGTGGCTACCGAAGCAGCTCTTTCAAGTTCTTCCCCTTTCCAATGCTTTAGCTCTTCCAGTTTTCCTTGCCTCAGCAGCTCTAGGCTTCCTTCAAAGAGATAATTTCTGCGTTTTATTTGGCTTTCCTAATTATTCTGTTGGGAGTGTTGATGTGCTGACTGCAATTCTGTCTACTCAGAAGAGGAAGCAACTGAGATGGGAGGGGAAGATGGATTGGAATATGGAAAGTGACCTGCTCTAAACAGCAGCTATGATCTCCCTGCCACCAGATCCATTAGTCTTTTCCTTATCCTCAACCTTGTTGACTGACATTCCTGTGTGATTTGGCCCCTCCTCAGAAACTCTCCAGTCTTCCTCTTTTATTCTTCATTACTTCTGTAGTTTCTCCTCCAGCTCTTTCTTCACACTTTTCTTAATTGATGTGATTCAAGATTCAGCATGCATCACTGCTCTTCCTATACACATTCTTCCTTGTAAATCAACACTCTCTGGGCTTCAGCAGCCACCTCCATGCAGATAACCTCTGATTCTATACTAAGACCGCTGCCCTTCTCTGAAACTCCAGTCTTATCTTTATGGCCACCTAGGCCCACTTGAATGAGAGCGATGATTTATGGTGGAGGATGATGGGAAGGGGAAAAATTTGCAATTTCTTCCTAAAGGGAAAGAAGCAGCACACATCATCCTAAAAGTAGGGGTAATATCTGTCTGGGAAAGCAGAAATGCTGATGCTAAGAATGGGAGAGAGGTTTAGAGGAGGACCTGGCTTGCAGAGTTTAACTTTTTAAAAATAAACAGTATTTTTTAGAGCAGTTTTAGATATACAGCAAAATTGAGAGGAAGGCACAGAGATTTCCCATAAACCCCCTGCTCCCAGACATTCATAGAACCTTCCATTATCAACATCCCCACCAGAGTGCTGAATATGTTATAGTTGATGAAACTACATTGACACATCATAATCACACACAGTCTGTAGCTTATATTAGAGTTCATTCTTTGTTTACATTCTATGGGTTATCACAAATGTGTGATGTATAATGTACAACTGGATGTACAGTTGTTCAGGCAGCATTTATTGTATTGCTTTTGCTCCTTTATCAAAACGAGCTGACTTGATTTATGTAGGTCTATTTCTAGGCTCTATATTCTGTTCCACTGATTCATTTATCTGTTCTTTCACCAATATCACACTATTTTGACTACTGTAGCTTTATAGCAAGTCTTGAAGTCAGATAGTATGTCTGTCCTCCAATTTGGTTCTCCTTCAATATTATGGTGGCTATTCTGGGTCTCTGTATAAACTTAAAAATCAGTTTGTCAATATCCACAAAATAACTTGTTAGGATTTTATGTGGGATTGTACTGAATCTATAGATAAAGTGGGAAGATCTGGCATCTTAATGATACTGAGCCTTCTTATCCATGAATATGGAATAGCTTTCTATTTATTTAGTTCTTTGATTTCATTCATCAGAGTTTTTTAGTTTTCCTCATAAAGACCTTGTACATATTTTATTAGGTTTATACCTAAATATTTAACTTTGAGGGGTGTTACTTTAAATGGTATTGTGTTTTAAATTTTAAGTACACTTATTCATTGTTGGTATACAGAAAAAAATTGTCTTCTGTATAAAAACATTGTATCTGTAACCTTGTTATAATCACTTACTACTTTTAGGAATTTTTATTGTTCAGTTCTTTCAGGTTTTACACAGAGATGATCATGTCATCTGTGAGCAAAGGTAGTTTTATTTCTTCCTTCCTGATCCATATACATTTTATTTCCTTTTCTTATCCCCAGCATGTTGTTGAGAAGGAGAAATGAGAGGGGACATCCTTACCTTTTTCCTGATCTTAGTCAGAAAGGTTTTAGTTTCTCCTCATTAAGTATAATGTTAGTTGCAGAATCTTTGTAGATATTCTTTATCAGTCTGAGGAAATTTCCCTCTATTCCTATGGTTTTTGATATGACTGAGTATAACATTTTAAAGCAGAGAAGAGAGAGAAATAAAGGAAAGAAAATTATAAAAATGTGATTTTCCAGTGATTTTTAGAGAATAATATAAAATCATTATCAGATTTCTAAAGATTTTGAGGACAGTTGTTGCAAAAGAAGTTTTATTATAAAGTATAATATGTGACTACCTTGAAAATATAGATTTTAAAAGATAGTATTTCAAATCAATAGAGAAAAGAAAGATAATTTAATAAAAATAGTGTTAGAATAACTGGTTAGCCATCTGGGAAAAAAAAAAACTGACCCAAACCTAAAACTTTAGACCAAGATAAACTTTAGATGGATCAAAGATTCAAAAGTAAAAAACAAACCAGAAATGTATAAAGAAAAAGCCATAGAATATATTTTTTTGAATCTTTAATTGGGAAAGTCTGACAGAAAACACAGAAGCCATAAAATAAAAGGATTTCTAAAATGCCAATGGTAAAGTTAAAAGACAAACAACAAATTGAGGAAAATGAATGGTACTAAAACCACAGATAAATCTCTAGTTGCTTTACTATATAAAAAGCTCTTATAAACCAATAAGAAAAAGATCATTAACACAACTAGATGAAAAAGACTAAAGGGTATAAACAGTTCATAGGAAAGAAATATAAATAAATGAAATGATTCTTAAATAAATGAAAAGATTCTCAATCTCACTCATAATAAGAGAAATACAAATTAAAAATATACTGAGATACTATTGTTCACCTATCACATTAATAAAGGTTAAAAAAAAGCTGGTAATATATACTACATTGGCAAAGGTGTGAGGAAACAGGCACTTTCTACATTACTGGGAGGGCTGTAAATTGGTACCATGTATAATAGGGGAAATTTAGCAATTTTTGTCAAAATTATGTGTTCCTGTACCTTATATTTCCCCTTCTAGGACTTTATTCTTGATATAAATTTGCTGATGTGTAAAAGAATATATTAATTGCAGGATTGTGTAAAATGGTGAAATTTGGATGATAAATGTCTCTCTGTAGGGGAACTGGTTAAATAAAATATGTTTTATTCATATAGGAGAGTAAAATGAAATGCAGCTGTAACAAAGAATTAGGTAACTCAATATACAGATACAAAATATACCCAAGATGTATTATAAGTTAAAAATATTGAAGTGCAGAACAGTGTGTGAAATATGCTACCCTTTGTGTAAAAATTTTCACACAAGAATGTGTGTACTCCTTCATATTTAAATTTGTCTAAAATAACTTTGTGAGGGTATACAAGAACTTGGTTTTCCCAAGGATAGGGAATGAGGTAGCTGAGGGCCAGGGCTGGGAGGGAAATTTCTCACTGTGTATCCTTTGGCATCTTTTGAATTTTAAACCATATGACTGTATTTCCTATTAAATTCCTAAATTTAATCTGGAATTCAAGTACAAAATATCTTTAGGAAATGAAACATAGTTTTAAAACTTCACCTGCTCTCAGATGGAAGGTTGTCTGCCGGGGAATGGATTTCCCCGAGGTGGGAGGGGTTGGAGAGAGCCTGGGTGGCTTTTAAAGAACATAGTTTGAGAGTTTTCTCTAATAGAGAAAAGAAAACACAAACATATGCACAGCCCTCCTCAGATGATCAGTGTTTCCTCCCAGGCCTTGGCTATAAAAAGCTTTTCTCTTTTGCTGTGCTCTCAGCACCACACATTTCCTGTCTCTCAGCTGCCTGCGCTTGCTGGCGTCTGACCTAAATAACCTTACAGAGTTAACCAGTGGGAAAGTGGCATTACTGAGAAATGTCTGAAACTTCTCTCTGAAAGCTCAATGTTCGGCAAGCTGCTACTATTGAGTGCACATGTGTACTTTTGTGCTCACTATTTAGTATGTCTGTGCTGTTTCCTTTTTATGCTGTTTTCTAAGGATTTAGTTAACAGCGAACACATCCATATATTTAACTCTCCCCTCAACTTGGTGCTCCAGAAACTTCTCATCTCCCTCAAAGTTGTTAGCTGGAGATCTAAAAGGGCCATCTTTTCCTTAATTATACTTTCTCTGTCCTTGATCAACCCTCACTGTGACCATCATCAGTCAGCAGGGTTTTAGGGGAATATGGGTTGGTTTTCTTCTCACCTCTCCATTCTAGCTTTGGTTCTAGCTTCAGCTCTGCACAGCTACCCGTGTTAACCATAAACAAGTCAACTTATATTTTTAGCACTCCCATGTAAAATTAGGGGATTAAAACAGATGGCCTTTAGGTTTTTCAGAACTGAAATTCTATGATCCAGGGAAAAATTTTCTCCTTTACCACACCTTCAAAGTAAGTAAATAGACCTTGTTCTTTCTACTAAAAGTAGCAGCCATTATTCTAAAAGCTTGAGGGATCAATGAAATAAGAACTTTTAATCTGGGCAGATAAAATAGTAGCTAGCTATTAGAGGATTTAGGGCTTGGGAAAACTACAAAAATGTAATTAACAGAAGAGCTCAAGTATATGTAAGGAGTATGGTGAAGAAGGCATTTCAAATCAATAGGAAGAATATAGATGATTCAGTCCAAATGTTAATGATACCACTCATTAATAAGTTAGAAAAATATTAGATCCCTAACTCACACTACATATCAAATAAATTCCAGATGGCTTAAAAATATAAGTGTAAAAAACAAGAGAGAATAGAAAAAACACAGGTAAAAAATTATGTACTTTTGGAGTGAGAAATACCCTTCTGATTCAAGAGTACAAAAGAAGAAGGAAATTACTGATGTATTGGCTACTTAAAACTCCTGTCTAATCTACATAATCAAAGTTATAAAAAAGTGAGAAAAGAATATGATAGCAAAGAGTTACTATTTTTGAATTATGAAAAACTCTGAGAAAACAATGAAAAGATTAAAAAACTCATTAGAAAAATACAGTTGAAACATGGTCAGGCAAGTTACACCAAAAAGGAACAATGAAAATGGCCAATAAATGTGAAAATATTTTATCTCACTAGTAATAAATGAAATGCCAATTAAAATAAAAGAAAATACCTTTTAACCTATAAAAGTGGAAAAGTTTAAAAAGAATGAAAATAGCTAGTGTTGATGAGGGTGTGAGATAATAGGTACTTTCATACAGTTTAAAGAGAATGTAAATTGGTTCAAACTTTCTGGAGGGCAATTTGGCAAATTGATATGGCATTTTAAAATGTGCACATCTAAGAAGTTATCCTAAGGAAATAACAGGATAAATGCACAAAAATGCCTGTACAAGAATGTTCTTCAGTGTGTCATTTATAATAACAGGAGACTGGCAAACTGAAATATTTATCAATAGGGGAATAGAAAACTGTGCAACCATCTAAAAATATGGACAGAGATGTCCTTAAAATATTAAGTGAAACAAAAGATTATATAATGGAAAGTGTAGCATGATCATATATACCTATATTTCCTCTATGTATTAAAAAATAAAATCTGGAACACCAAATGCTAACTATTATCCCCGGATGTTTTTAATAATAGATGATATTTACTTTCTTGTTTGTGCTTCTCTGTATTTTTGGATTATTTAAAAAATAATGAGTATTTATTTTTATCATTAGGAGAAACATCAAAACCATAATCCTCCTTCTAAAACTCATGTATGATCGTTAGTGATGAAAAGGAAGCGACTGCCGATGTGTGCATTTCCATGACAGGGCTTTGGTTACCATGGCAAAGTGCACATAGGAGTGATGTCTGAGACTAAACAACTGTGTGTCTGTCAAATGCCTCAACAAGATTTCCTTCCTCTATTGCAGATGGAAAGCTGAATTTTCCAGTGAACTTCCCACAAATTTGCCACTTAAGCAGCTGGGCTCCAGGAATAATATTTGTACGAGATCTGTCATGGAAATGGTCTTTGATATCCATTTTCCCTATAAAGAGACGTCTAAGGCAGAAGCAACTTACAGTTCCTTCTGTCTGTCTGTCCTACTCTCTTTATCTACCCCCTCCTTTTTCCTTTCTTTCTCCAGTTCCTTTACCTTTCTTTCTCTCTTCTTTCTTCTCTTCCTCTTTCCTCTTCTCCCTGCCTCCCCTCGTTCTCCCTTTTCAGCTATTCTCTCAGTAGACATTTTTGGAGACCTTTCCAGATGTCAAGCACTGGAGGAGGTGCTGAAAGCAACTTCAGAATCATCCTGGGGACGTGAGAATGAGTCTGTTCCCCAGGGCCCTGCAGGCGATGGCAATTCCCAGGCAAAATGGTAACACCAGGGTTTTACAGTTTAATTCACTTCATGGTGGATTCCTGAGATTGAGACTATTTTTAAATATTCAGCATTCACAAAATTTGGAACATTAGTGTAAGAATGTATAGGACTTTTCAAAAGCACACATTATAAGGCTGTTTCAAAACATTCAGCAAATGTGTCAGTTATTAAACATATAAATGTTATATATACAGTGCTAAGCTATTACAAATTAGCAAATTAACAATATAACATTAAACACTCATAAAATGAAATTTTAATTACATTTGAAAAAATTATAATTGAAAATTTTTTAAAGAGCTCAGTTTTTAAAAACTAAGTGTCCTTATTGAGTTGTCAGTGTACTTTTATGCAAATTTTCCAACTGTTGAAAATACTCTGTGCTGGTGGGAAATAGTGAGGAGCTATTATATGTGAACTTTAAATGATTTCCTTCCGACTCATTCACCTTCCAACTATAGGATTTCTTGCTTTATCACTGAGGAGTTCTGGGAACTCTCAAGATATTTTGCGGGTGTGTGGGTATATGCACACATGTGTTTTGTGTGGGGGGGAGAATGTATGAAGTCTGTGATAAGTATCATACATGTGTGTGGGCACACATGGTATGTGTATGGGTGTGAAGTGTGTGTGTGAGCACAGACACTCTGTGTGGCATGCAAGTAAGGTGTATCACATGTGTGTATGTGGCGCATGTGGTAGGTGAGTATCTGGGGTGGGAGCTGACAGAAACTGGTCAAGTTCTCTAACTGCATTTTGACTCTGAAAATGGATTTTTCCATTTGATCTTGGCTGACTGATCAGAAGGCCATGTCCAGTGCTTTGTTTATCCATGCAGACACAAACTGCCACAAGACCCATAATAGTTTGTAGGGGCAAAGGACTGATAGTGTCAATCTCCAAGTCACCCCTGCAGGTGCTAGGTCATGGGAGGGCTGGACACTTGCCTTACTAGAATGAAATCTCAAAGAGGCTCTGGGCAGATGTCAGGGAACCAGAGCTGAAAGGTACCTTCAGAGGGTATCCAGTCCTGTGGTTCTTAACCAGAAGATTTCAAATTTTAGTGGATACTAAAATCAATGGAGAGGACTGCAAAGAGCTTTTCTGAAAAGTAGAACAGAAAAGTATACATTGCAATAGTAAGGGTAAGTACAGATTCTTGGCATTTTTGTTTTGATTTTGTTTGTGTGTGTGTGTGTGTGTGTGTGTGTGTGTGTGTATGTGGATGTGTGTGCTGGGTTATGATGTAAGATGGGTTAGTCGTCATTAGCTGTGGGCACTTTACAGGTTTATAGTAAGAAAATGGAGGGTATCTGAGGAAAGTGACTTGCCTCCTAAGGTCACAGCTAATTAGTGACGGGAATAGAGTCTTTCCAGTACATCACATGTGCTAAAGAGCCAAAGTGAGTCATTAGAAAGGACCAGAAGAATGACTTCTCTCTTCCTTTTGTGGAAAATAGCACTTAGAGTCTTTTTTTTTGAAATATTGCTTCTCAAAATTTTCAAACGTCCTGCAATTTCCAAATAAATTGGCTGATGTTCAGTTCCCCTTGAACTTTGAAAATTCTGGAGTTCTTTTTTAAGGGGGTCAAAGAGAGAATACGTAGGTGATTCAGGGGTGGTCTGTGGAAAAAAACATTTTTTTATCTAGAAACAGTAAATGTGGATTCAAGTATCCCTGTGTCCTTTGGGCAAGTCATTGGACATCTTCCCCACTGTTAAAACACTAATTCATAGCTACTTGGTGGGAGTCAAATATGATCACTGTGTAAGATGCTTGGGAAAGCACAAGGGTTGCTGGAAGAGAACTTCTGTAGTATCTAGTCTGGTCTTTGCCTCCAGTCCTGGAACAAGCCTGCAGGGCCAGATATGGACACCTATGACCAACCTGGGCACCTTTCATGTGCCCACATAAGGTGACTTAATGTGTCTCTTAGCCTAGTGAGAATTAGATTGTATAGTTGATTATCAAGTATTTAAAGGATTTTTTTCAGTTATACACATACAGTGGTAGCATTCTCTTAGGAACATTAAAATCAAAATAAAACCTGGGGCTGGATGAAATACTATGTCCCGACTTGTCAGCCTCTGCGCTTGCTTAAATAATGATGCTTTGGAGCTGGAACTACCCTGTCCATCTCTCCAGCCTCTGTCTTGCCCACTGGCCCTCTCACCTGCAGAGCACGGCCACACTGCCTTCTCTTAGGTCCTTAGATGTTTCCTGCTCTGTCTTTGCCTTTGTACATGCTGTTTCCTCAGTCTAGAAAGCTCTTTTCCCCCTCCATTTTCCTCAAAATACATTTGCTCAACCTTCAGATCTTGGCTCAATTGTTAGTTTTTAGAGGCCAATTTCAGATTCCTGTGGTAAACTCGCATAGCCCCATGAACCTAACCGTTGAAGGGTTTGGTTGTAATTTTACAATCATTTGTGGACTTGTTTGATACATATTCATCTTAACCTATAAATTCCATGAGGGCAAGGAGGTTTTCTGTCTTTACTTCCTACTGTGTCCTGCAAACTATGGACAGTGTCTAGAGCATAGTTCAGTGCTTAAAAGTAGTGAGTGCACAGAATAAATGAATGGATCTGTGGGTCTGTGGGCCACACTCAGAAAGCATGTACTTTGTGACCATTTCTACTTGGGTGCTATGCACATGGATGGTTATATAATAGGTTCTGAATGAATAAGACAGTTCTTGAGCAACTTATTTTAATGTCTTAAATATAACCAAAGATGATTCTCCAAGACACAGTTGGCTTAGATATAAACCTCTTCCTTGCAGGAAGATTCTTTATTCTCAATAGGCATATTTTGTGTTTTTCTGAATAACCATTTTGGATGCAGCTGTTTCTTCCTGCTGCCTTTTGACCCTTTTGTAGCTGAGGGGAGAGGGAATGAGAGAGGCCCTTTGTCGACTGTCTCCTCTCTGTTTTTCATTCACTTCGTACAGTGGAGATTCAAAACCTGTTGGTAGGGGTCTGATAGGTGCTGCCCTGTTGCCTGGTTTCATTGTGCATCTAGGAAACAGTATTTGGGTGCCCGCCTATGAAATATTTAACAAAGAACATTTGTGGAGAATTTCACAAAGCACTGCTGCTGACCTCACCTGATTTAAACCCTGTAATACTCTTAGGAGGGGATAGCATTTTCCAAATTTTACACACAATGAAACTCAAAGACACTCAGTCACTTGTCCAAAGTAACATGGCAAGTGTGTTAAACAGCAGGACTCAAACCAGGCTCTTGCAAGTCCAGAGTTTTCTATTAATACAAAGCAGCCCTTTTGTATCCCTGCTTCCCAGGCTCCATCCTACTTCCTCATTGTTCCTTAAGGTTTATGGCATTTCCTGTTTTTCCAAATATGCCACATTAATTCATATGATACTCACAATGACTTTCCAAGGTAAGTGGGGCAAGGATTCATCTGACTTTACAGATAAGCAAGCAGACCCACAGTGGTTAAGTGACACCTCCAGCTAGTTGAACGGCTTGGGGCAGATTTCACCTCTCTTTTCTCTGTGTGACTTCCTGCGGCAGACAGAATGGCTCTCAAAGATGTCCAAGTCCTGATCCCCAAAACCTGTGAGTAGGTCACCTTATATAGCAAAAGGGACTTTGCAGATGTGATTAATAACCCTGAGATGGGGAGATGATCCATATCTAGGGGGTTTCATATAAACACAAGAGTCCTTATAACAGGGCAGCAGGAGAGTCAGAATCAAAGAATGAGATGTGATGATGGAAGCAGGGGTTATGGAGAAAGAGAGAAGCTTGCAGATACCATGCCGTCAGCTATGGAGATGGAGGAAGGGGCCCCAAGCCAAGAAATGCTGGTGGCCTCTAGGAGAAGATGCTTCCAGAAGGAACAGATACTGCCTCCGAAAGGAACACAGCACTGCCAACACTTTGATTTTAGGATTTCTCACCTCCAGAACTATAATAAATTCGTGTGGTTTTAAGCTACTAAATTGTGTAATTTGTTACAGCAGCAATAGAAAACCACTCCAAACAAAGATCAACTTTAGCCAATAAGAAGATTGGACTATTTCTGGTATATACCAAACCCCAGGCCTGGAGGGAAAGGGCTATGGCAGGTAAGAGGCCTCAGGATGTGAGGAGCAGTCAGTGTGCTCAAACCTCTGCCATCTCAGCAGGGGGTGTGAGTTCCTGTGGTTCTTCCTCTGAAGTCCCCCAGGGCCTCCAGGGCATGGAGAACAAACCCAAACACACTGACCCAGCCCACCTCTCTGCCCTGCCTCAGCCCAGTCCACCGCCACCCTGCAGCTAGCTCACCACACTGCAGAGGCCGTCCTTCTTCCTGTTCCCTCAGTGTGCAATACCCTCACCTCAGAATTTCCCATGCTGCCTTCCTCTCATCACCTCCTCTGAAAGAATGTAGTTGATCACCTCTCCAAAGTGGCCCCCAGTCATTCTCTACTCTACCAACTACTTTTATTCTCTTTATAGCACCTACCACTATCTGGAACTGTCTTCTTTATTGTTCACTCATATTGTCTAGGCCCCTCCCTAAAATGCTTACTCCAGGAGAACCATCTAGCTCACAGTTCTAACCCAAGTGTCTGAGTATATTAGCTGTTCAATAAAAGTTTGTTGACTGCATGAATAAACCAGAGGCAGCCTTAAAACAGGAGTGCCTGGCTTCCCACAGCCTCTCTCTAGCCTTCCAGGAGGACACTCATGCTGGGCGATAGTGTTCTGTTGGGCATAAATATTTCTCTAGAACACAACATTAGACAAGGCTGTTCTATGACCAGTACCAAGCAAAGCAAAAAAATAAGATTACTCCATAATCATGCCTGGACCCAGACAAAAATAAGAACATTGTCCAAACTACAAAAGTGGCCACAGATGCCCCTTCCCTGGCTATATGAGTGACTGCTGTTTCTTCACTAATCATAGCTTTAGCCTCACCTCATTCTGCTTTGCCTCCTAGGCAGCAATAATTAAGGTATCCATTCATGGAATTATCCCTTTTGATAACAATCAATTCCACTTGCTTGAAAATTTCCCAGTATCTGCTGCCATGCCTAGATCCTCTCGGTTCTCTGTCATAGCCTCTCACTGAGGCTCCCCACGGTGTTAGCCCTCATTGCAAATAGTCCCAACCCTGACACTACTGGACTCAAGGTGATCCTGGTGGCCTCTGGCTGGAGAGCACTGACACTATGGGCTGGAGAGTAGCCCAGCTGGTTGGCCTTCCTGGAGGGAGAAATGCTGGTTGGGCAGCTGGGCAGCTACAGCACCCTGAACCATGTTGTCAATGGTACAACCCTGATGCATACTGGGTGAACATCACCCCACTTGCACAGAAGCATGGAGAGAGTCCAGGTGGAGCTGTGTGGCAGGAAGGGCCCAGCAGGTGCAGCTGAGGCCCCTGGGCTGTCCTCAGGGAGCCTCCACCCAAGACACAGCTGCTCCCTGTTGCCAGTCCTTCCAAGTCAATCTCCTTGACATGGTTTAAAAGCCCCTCACACCTCCACCCTTTGGCCTGCTCCATTCCTCACGGTTCTTTCATTCACCTTAAACTCTCCTTCCTGCCTGAACTAACTCCCTTGTCAGTCTCCCTAACCCATCCACCCTACCCCTGCCAGCGCCAGAGCCAGTGCCAGAGCCAGCGCCAGAGCCAGAGCCTGCCTCTCTGCCGCAGGTGTGTGCATCTGCACCAGCTGGGCTGGGCGTCTGGGCCTCCTTCCCTCTCCCGAAGCCCTGCTTGATGATTAACTCACACCCTCCCCAAAGACTTCTCAGTTGAGCCCAGCCGGCTACCCAAGCTTAGAGCAGCTGCTCTCAACATTTACCCAGTGAGCTCAGGTTACAGCGGCTGGCTGGGTGGATTTATGGGTCTGCGGCGGTCATGTGGATAGTGAATATGTTTGATTTTGGTGGGGTAGAGGGAGTGAGGTTCATACCATTCATCTCCCCATCTAGAGCCCAGTCACCCTGGAAAGGGGTCACCCCTGCTGGCTTCCTTTTCAACCATTTTCTCCCCACTACCTGAGTCCAGAGGACAAATGCCCAGCACCCCATTGGCTCTCAGTGCTCTAAGAGAAGGCTAGTCAAGACTGATTTTCTGTGTGGTTGTGGAATGACACCTGCTTCTCAGATGCTCCCCTCAACCCACCTGCAGGCTGGCATCAGTGCCTTCAGCTGCCAGGAAGATGTCCCAGGGAGCCACTTTCTGGGATCATAGAAACTTTTTGAGCATCCCAACTGGCCCAGGTGACTTGTTCCCACCCCTGAGCTTCATGGCTTTCTATTCCATAAAGCAATGATCCTAGAATATTTTTCTTTCCAGAACAGGATATTTGCCAACCCGTCTAACTACTCCAGGATCAGCTGACTCCAGTTAGGGGAGAGAGTTAATCTCCAATGTCCTTCTCATCATATGCCTCTTATAAACACCTAATGATGCTTTACAGAGCAAGGTCAAAGGTACATTCAAACTTTTTTAAAAAGGTGATTCTTGGGATAAAGGATACTCTGCTGTCTTAAGTAGAGCCAGGTTAATCTAAATGCAAGATATGGGGAAATGTCCAAGTTAGGATATTAAGTGTAAAAAGGCAAAGGTTGTAAAATAATTACATGTATCATGAGCTCATTTTTATAACCCTATACAATGTATCTTTATGTATAAAAAGCTGAAAGGGTATTTGCCAGTCTGTTACATAGAATTTTGAGAGGACTTTCAATTTTTATAAGGTCACATTTGTTATTTTTATAATCAGTAAAAAAAAATTTTTTGAAAAAGGAATTTGGGGTAGCAAGTCTTACTTTCAATCCATTTAATTATTTTTTAGTGTTTCCTACAAAAATAGACAAATTTGCTTTGCCATGAAAAGAATTCAACTTAATTAAATGAGGTTTTCTATATATCTTTATTTAAATGTTTATTGTCTGTCATCTCTAATTTATCCTTTCCTTTCTTTAAATATCTCAGAGCACTTCAGATTTCTCTCTGGCTTCATACTGACACTGGCCTGGGGAAACATGAGAAGCAGTTATCCTTCCACAACCCCTCAGAAAAACAGTCCTTGGGGAAGTGGTTGAGGGGTGGCTGGTTATTCCTTATGTTCACCCAACATACATCACGGAGACCAGGCTGTGTGCTCGATGCCAGTGCACAACAGTTGACACAAAGGGATTACAATTTCAAGGAAATACTCTTGCTCTTCAGTGGCACTAGGGCCACAGGCAAGCCCGAGAGTTCAGGCAGGGGCTGGAACTGTGGGCTGGGGGTCAGGCTGCTAGATTTAGAGCCCAGCACTACCGGCCAACAGCCTCGGGAGGTGGGAGGGTGCCAGTTAGGACCTAGGTCAGACGCTGATAACAATAACCAGACAGAAAGCAAGTCTAAATAAGAGAGAAGCTTGTTTTCCCTTCATTTAAACAAACAAATCTGGAGGCAGGCAGTCTGAGGCTGCTACAGCAAGATGTGGTCCTCGGGGGCTCAGACTCCCTCTGCCCTTGGGCCCCGCCATCCTGAGCTTGGGCCTGGCTCCCAAGGTCGCAGTTGGTGCTGGAGACGGAGCCAGTCAAATCTGCTCTCCAGCCAAGAAGCCAGGAGAAGGGAAAAGAGCGAGAAAAAGCCTATGTAAGCAGCCTATACCCTTTTTAAAAAGCTTTTTTGGAAGTCTAACCCAATGACCTCTGCTTCCACTTTATGGGGAGAGCCTGTTGGAAGGGGGTCTGGAAAATGCAGACTAAGTTGGCCATGCTGCCTCCTCACATCGAGTCAGGCCTCTCAATAAGCAAGAAAGAGATTTTAGAACCTGGATGGGAAACTAGCTGTCTCTGCCCCAGAGCCCTAACATTGCCCACCTCCCCCAATACCAGGGGACTGAGATGATTTTTGTAAAGCCCTCAAATGTCACCTCCCCTTTAAAGCTACCTCAGGTAAAATCATTTTTTATCTATGGATCCAATAGCATATCTTCATACCTAAATCCTAACATTGGCTGGGGTTTATTGTGATTTTATCTGATTATCTCCCCCACTGGACTTTGAGGCCAGGGGTGAGGCCTTATTCACCCCTTGTATCTGGAGATCCTCATGGTGTAGATCTTCTATCAATTTTTGTGGAATAAATCAAAGAATTCCCCTCCCTTTCTTGATGTAACTTCCTGAACCAATTTTACTTCTAAATTCAAATACCTTCAGACCATTAGCCTTCATCTTTAAAAAGTCACTTTTATGCTTTGTCCTTATCTGCTGTGTGACACTAGGAAAATTGCTTAACTTCTCTACAGTTTAGTTTCCACTGGGAAGTAGGGATAATATTGGTGACACTTCAAGTGTTATATAAGGATTAAATGGAAGTATTCAGCATGGACCTGGCACAGAACAGCACTTGGTAGACATTAGCATCTTTGGTCATCTGATATTTTTCCTCCTACTCTAATAGAGATAGCCCAGGTAAGTTAAAAATAGCCAACACCTTTTGAGCACTTACTAAATGCCAGCTGCTACCTTGAGGCAGTTTATAATCATGCCATTCTACAGATAAGGATACTGAGGTTCAGGGAGTCACCCATCTAGAGGACAGAGGCAACGCCAGAGCAGGCTGGTCACAGAGTTAATGCTTTTCTCCATTACCCCACACTGCTTCCCTTGTAGCATCAGGAGACATTTAGCTTCAGCATGGTTCCCATTAACTCTTCCAAAGTCCAATCACTGACAATTTCCCTGGGAACCACAGAGCCCACGTCACTCTGGAGGCAGACCAGTAGGATTAGGGGTCAGCTTCCCCACAGGGATGGTTTTCTCAGCCTGAAGGTCCTCACAGAACCTGGAAGCTAATCATTCTCACTAGAAAACACGACAAGTTCAGTTTAAGAGCCTGAGAACAGCTGTGACCTCAGACCAGTTGTCACTGTGAGAGGCACCTCTACCTCATGAAAATCCAGCTTCTGAAAAATTCAAACTTGTGAAAAAGATCAATGTGTGGGATGATGTACATTATATAAAAGATCATTCACTGTATAAAGAATGGCACTCAAGGCTTCCTTTATTTGGAAGTTTTTCCCTGTGCACTTACAGTGATTTAATTTTTTAAAAATTCCATTTATGTGAAACTTCGCAGGGATACAGCTATTAAGCCAAGTGAGATACACCCATACAATTCTGCAATCTTGATATTGCCAGGAAATTGCTGCAAGCACTGCCCTATCTGACCCTTTCCCTTGTATTTTTCTCTTCCAAATATTCCTCTGAGGAGGAAATTTTGGATCCTATTACAGGAAGACCATCTTTGAAAATCATTCAATTATTACAATAGAAAGAAGTTAATTTTGGCTATGCTGGGTGCTCCCATCAACCATTACCATCCTTTTTCAGCACTGGAAAATTACAAAGTTTCTTTTCCTAGTGTTTTAAATTTGCAGAGCCCCTGGGAATTAGCAGTTAAGGATCTGGCCATCAGCCAGAAACAACGGGGTTGGGGCAGAACGCTAGTGACATCATGGAACCTGGAGGCCAGTGAAGGCAGAGACCAGACTGTCCAAGGGGCAGGCCTCCGAGGCTGGCTTTGGCTGTTTCTGGGCAGGCTGTCCCAGCCGCTGTCTCCAGGCAGGATTAATGAACCACGTGCCTTTCTGAGCAGGCTGCTAGTGATGGGGTGTGAAATCACAGGGCAGAAAGCAGTGGGGAGGAGGACAAGGTCAAGTGAGGATGAGAATCCATAAAAACTTGGAAAGAAAGGTGAAGCATATATTTTCATTACATTTTCAGAAAGTTAAAACCATACGTGAAGAAGAAACAGAAGCTATGAGTTGCCAGGGACTAGAAACTACTCAAACATTACCAACCTTAACTGAAAAAGACTGAGGTCCCCAGGCATTTTTAAATCTGTATGAGTGGCCTTCTAGAGAAACTGGAGCCAGTGGCAAGTTTACATTTTAGGAAAACCTGGCCTTGTAAAGCCTCTCCTGACTCATGCTTATGGGCAGGATCTCATGTCCATTGCTGGAAAAGGTCGACATTGACTTGTAAAGCCATAACATGCAGAGATGGGACTCCAGGCCGATCAGAAATCACCTGCAAGTTCTTCTCAACAATCCTGCACCACATTTAACAGGGCCTGACTAGGGTGAGGCCAGCAGGAATAGGGGACCCAGATTTAAGGAGGCCCTTCCTCTCAGGATTGTGCACATGCAGGGTGGGCCCTGAGAGCGAGGGCCTCCTTAGATCTGGCTCTCAGATGCCTCACTTGCCTCACCCTCCTCCCTGCCCTGCCTTTTAAATTCCCCACTCAGAAATCCCCGATTCTAAGTCACTTGGCTCAGGGAGGGGTGGGGGGTATTTTAAAGCTTCTGTAATGTGTAGCCAGGATGGTAAGATACTGCTTTAAATAAGGATTGGTGGCAAAACAAAGGAATCCAACTCAAAGCCAAGAATCATCTTTGAGTTTATCTTTTCCTAATATGTTAACTGAGGAAAAAAATTCTTGCCAAAATCATCTTGGTTTAGTCTGCTCACAATAGTATAGGTTACAAAAGGCTCCATATAGAGTTGCCAGGTAAAATAAAAGACATCCAGCTGAATTTGAATTCCAGATATACAACAAATTATTCCAATTCAGTTAGGCATCCTGTGTTTTTGTTTGCTAAATTTGGCCATCCTCATCCTCTATGACACCCCAAAGTACGTGGACTTGATTGTGTAGGGCAGCATTTCCTAGTTTGTATTATAGAACACAAGTTGCAGGGATTGTAATCTATATCATATTAAGAAAAAAAATTCCACAGTAAAATAAAATTGGCAGACACTGATTTAAACCTAGTTAATCAGGTTTTTTGACTACAAAACTTCTTGGAGCCTTTATTATGCAAAAATACACTGTATCCTCACCCCCACCTCAACTTGGAGACTTGCAGAGTTCACAAACTTAAATACTGGGGGACTACTTAAATAAAAGTGTTCTAGGAAACTTAAGATGGATCACAACACAGTGAGAGGTGGGTGCTACTGAAGTGTTTTCAAGTGACAAGTCAGGCTAATGCTTGCAGAAATTTCTACTTTTAGGAGTGTTGACTTGAGAGGGACAAGACTGGAAGCAAGCAACTCAGGTAAAAGGCTGTATTTATTGGCTGGGGCAGCCATGACAAAGTATCAGAGACTGAGGAGCTTAAACAACAAGGACTTTTTTCTCTTGCAGTACTGGAGGCTGGAAGTACAACATCAAAGTATCAGTGAGATTGGTTTCTTCTGAAGCCAATCTCTGTGTCTTGTAGATGGCTGGCTGTCTTCTCTGTCTGTCTTCACGTGGTCTTCCTTCTGTGGTGTCACCTCTTACAAGGACACCAGTCATTTTGCATTAGGGAGCATTTGTTTGACCTCATTTTACCTTAAAAGCTCTTGAAAGGCTCAATTTCCAAATATTTGAAAATTGTATTTGGGGTTAAGACTTAAACATATGAATTGGGTATGTGTGTGTGGGGGGGGACATAATTCAGCCCTTAACAGAGGCTGCTACTAATCCTACTGAAAAATGATGAGGTTGTGAATTAAGGTGGTGGCAGCGGGAATGCAGAGAAGATTGAATCCTAGAAATATTAGAGCCCGAATTGATAAGTGAATTGATTAAATGGGATGAATGAGCAAAATAAGGCAGTTTCTAGCATTGAGTAATACTCAAATATATGTTTCCATCTCTTTTCTCTTTCCTGAGTCTAGAATAGAATCTTTCATCTAACACAAATTCATGCTTATAATGCAGTGTTGAATTGAATTCATCAAATACATGCTAATAATGCAGTGTTGAATTGAATTCATTTCAGAGATAGAAGCATAAACAACACAGTTATTCAATATTTCCCAGTTGTTTCCCAAAATGTCCACTGGTTTTTGAATTGGGATGGTTGACCAATCTCGGCGTCACTCTCCCCACCCTGGGAAAACACTATTGAGCATTATAGGAATGCCTGGGCTTACCTGTGCCCAATTCATTCTGCTTCAGTGGGTGGAGTGCCGGGGGTTTTCCAAGGAGAATGAAGGGCTGATGAGGAGCAATGGCTTGGAGAGACCTCCCTCCTCTGGGGCCACTGCCTTCAGACCCTTGAAGATGGATGAAGGCCCTGGTCCCTGCCTTCACTCTAGGAATTAGCCAAAAGAGCCAACAGCTTCTAGGAATCAACATCCTAGTCAAATTTTGATGGTATGAAAAAAATCATTGTGTGGTTTAGACAGATGAGAAAGTAGGGAAAGGACATTTTGAGTGGCAGCCTTCACTTCTCAAAATTGATAGAATAAGCTAACACCACAAAGAAGAAATTCTTGGGATCGCTGGAGTCAGGGACTAAAGACACAGACGTCAGTGGCCCACCTGGGTGCCAGCCACTGGGCTCTCTCTCTGGTCTCATTTGACTTGGGCACCAAGAACATCAACAATCGGATAGGTATTGTATGAAGGGGGGAATCTTAGTAACACCCTGAAAATCTGCCAAAACTACCACAAGCTAGAACCCATCTTTGCTGAGGTGTACAGAATTCTTGTTGATACAAGTGTCCTTTGAGTTAAAAGCAGTAAATTCTTTCCGGTTAAACTGAAAAAAAAAAATCAGTCATGAGAACTTGGATTCTTTTCCCTTTGTGTCCTGAGGATTGGGCATTTCTCAGCCTTTTGGCCTTTCTACCTATTAAATAAGGATGCTAGCCAAAGTAGAACCACTAACTATAATCTTTGTCTCTTTTGAGTCTTTAATCTTCCCATGGCTTCTTTCTTTCAGCCTACCCTTGAAGTGTACCTCATTCCAAAGATTTCCCTTGAGCAGTCATCTTATAGCATTAATATTCTGCCTTTGTAGAGCCAGAGGCTTGCCCTGTACTCTTTATTCAAGTAATAGCTACTTGAAAGGCAGGAAGTTGTTCTTTGTGCCTGACTCTCCAATGGATCCCAGGACATAACTCTGATTATGGAAAATACTCAACTGGTTGTCCTGAATCTGATGCAGAGCATCTACCACTGCCTTTTCTACATGCAACACCAAAAATTACTATTGTGCTCTAATGTTGATGTCTTTTCTCATTATATCTAATTTAAATCATTCCATAACAATTGAAGTCCACTTCTCATTCAATTTGTAGTTCATCATTTGCAAAAATGGCCAAAATCATTCCCTTCCTTATATCCATGTCCCTTTGCAATGTGGCTTTACATCTCCTTCCATCAGGAGATAGAATCTCTTTTCCTACCCTTTGATTGTAGGCTGGCCTTGTGATTTGCTTTAATTGATAAATCACAGCAGAAGCGACGCTGTGCCACTTCCAAGCCTAGCCTTTAATAGACCTTGTGAGTTTCTGTTCTCTCTCTTAGAGCTCTGCCCAGCTACCACGTGAAAGAGCTTGAGATAGTCTGCTTGATAGTTGAATGACTACCTGGTCAAGTCAACTCTGTCACTCCTGTTGGCTTTAGCCGTTAAATCCCAGAAGCAGAGCTCCTTAACAGACCCATAGCTGACCATGGATGCTTGAAAGAGCCCATCAAAGACTAGAAAGTTATACAGGTGATCCACCCTAAATTGCTTATTTGCAGAATGAGTTAAATGGTTGCTGTTTTAAGCCACTAAATTTTGGAATTGTTTGTTCCACAGCAATAGTTAAATATATAACATCCAAACTGTTTAGATGTTTGAAGAGTGAAATACACAAATTATTTTTTGATACACTTTTGGTGCCCTAACCTCAGTAATAAGAGATAAAATAGAAAATAACTGTATACCTAACGCATGGATAAGCATCTCCACAAACCAGAAATCTACAGTGCTCCAGGAATGAAAGCAAGGAGAGGTCGCTGGGAGTTTGGTCTCTGCAAAGTAAAGGGAATTCCACCCAAGGCAGGGTATGAAAGACTGTTTACTGCTTGAAGCCAGGGGTTGGTAGAGGCAGATAACACTGCCACTTTTGCCAGCTCATGAAAGGAGGCTTAAAATTAATTGCCAGGTATTATCACTTCAAGCAGGCATCTTCCCCCTTGCCTCCCCTATTGATTTTGCTTAAACCAATGGTCAGTTCTTAGTCCTCATTTTACTAAACAGACTTTAATATAGTTTGAGTTTCTTAGTCTTCTTTCCTTCCTCATTGGTCACTTTCTTCAGTTTCCTTTTTAATGGTTCCACCTCTTATCAAACTCTTGATGTAGGAGGATGCTTGGATTCAGCCCTTGGGTCTACTCTGCATCCATATTCACTCCTTTGGTGATCTTATCCATGCTCATGGATAAGATTTGAAGATCATCTATATCCTGACAAGTTCTAATTTAAATCTGCAGCTAAGATTGCTTGCCAAACTCCAAGTCCATATATCCAACAGCCAACAGCCTACTTAATATCTCCATTTGGATGTCTAACAGAAATCTCAAATTCAAATGACCTTCTGATTTTTTCCCTGCCCCAGTATCTGATCCACCTTCAATCTTTCCCATTTCAGGGACAAGCAACTACATCCTTCAGTGCCTGATGGTGTAAAACTTTGTTATAATCGTTCTCTCATATCTGTCAACAAAAGTACCAGACAATAATGTTGGGTCTACCATCAACATTTATCTAGAATCTGATCATTCCTTATTTGGGATCACGGCTTTGGGCAGACTGTGAGTCTGGGGAAGTGAGAAGACATGGTCACAGTCTCATGAATGGAAAATGAGTTAAGCTGCCTGTTGGCCCAGTGCCTAGATCTATGATGCCCCCAACTTCATCAAAAGGCAGGAGCCCCATCTGGGTTTGAAACCAGGTGAGGCAACTGCAAAACTACTATTTGGGGGTGTTGGGAGAGAAAAAAGTAAAAATCTTCCCAAATAAAATTTGGAAAGCCTACAGACCAGAATTCCAAATCCTACCAAAAAAAAATCTAATGTTAATAAAGTGAGTCAATAAATTACTTACTCCAAATAAAATTGTTTTATAGAATAGCCTTGAAATAAAATGAAGCACTAGCTTCCAATTTTTTTAAGAGAGCAAGATACAGAACACAAATAGGCAGACATGAAAAAAGATTATGTGAATATGAATATAAACAATTTGAAATCTTTGAACCAAAAATTATAGGAAGTTGAATTAAAAATTCAATAAGTAGGATAAACTCTAGACCAAACACAATTACAAGGAGAATTAATGAATTGGAAAATAGTACTGAAGAATTTACTCCTATATAGCCAAAGATGCAGAGAGATTTAAAAAAATATAAAAAAGACAAGGAACATAGTTTGAATAGCTACAGCACACGTGAAATAGGAGTTTTGAAGCAGGAAATGAGGGATGCAATATTTGAAAAGATAAATTGGAGACTTTTCCATGATTGAAAAAAGAGAAGAGTCCTCAAAGAAACACTCTGAATGCTCAAATGAATAAATAAACCCATGCCTACTAGACACACTGAACTAAACTGTAGAGTGCTAACATTAAAGAGAAAAGCTCAAAAACTTCCAGGAATATATACTATCTTATATTATCTACAAAGGAATGATGACTGCATTGACAGTAGATTTCTTATCAAAAATAAGAGTCAAAAACCCCACTAAAAGAAACATTAAATGATGTTATTTACTACAAAGAAAAGTGAGTCTAAGGCATAAAGTATATAAAGTGATAATAAAATAGAAATTGATAACATTCATCCATAAGTTTAATAAATTATTGATTATAAGGGTATACATGTTAATCATTTTTTTGAACATGAAACTTGAATATAAAGGAGTAAAAAAGATACCATACAATAATAAAAATCTGGTATAGCAGTATTTATGTCAGACTAAATAGAATTTAAGCAAAAAGCAGTACATAATAGTAAAGAGCGCAATCCACCGAGTTGTAGCACTTATGAACCTATGTGTACCTAACAGCATAATTCTAAAAACTACAAAACCAAAGCTGAGTCATAAGCAGAAATCAACATATCTGCAATTGTAGTGTAGATTACTGAGATCTAGTAAAATGAGGACTTGCAAGAATTTAAAGGTTTGAACAACTCTGCTAGATATGTAGGAAAAAGTCCATGTACCAACAGCAGATTCAAATACATATTTACATCATCTTACCTCCTATTACAGTCACAAAGGAAGTCTCAACAAATGTGAAAGGAAATCATAGAGACCATGTTTTCTGCAGACAGTGCAATTAAATTTGAATTCAACAATGAAAAGAAGTTAAAAACGATAACTGCTGTCGTAACATATGTTTGGAAACTAGTAAAGCAACCTTCTAAATAACTTAGGGTTTAAAGAGGAATTCACAGTGAAAACAATAAAATATTTAGAAGTAAATGACAGTGAAAGTACCTCATATCACAACCTGTGGGAACTCTTTCCCCCACAAAGCACTGTTGAAGATATTTTTGGGATAACTGGCAAAATTTGAATAAATTCTATATTTTAGATAATAGTATTACTTAAATTTTTCTGATTTTTATGATTATGCTATGTTGTAAGTTAATGTCTTTGTTCTTAAGAAATATGCATTAAAATATTTAGGGATAAAAGTGTATGAAATTTATTTTCAAATGGATCAGATGATGACAACAATGATATCCACAGAGAAATAAAATGTGATCCCAGAAATGGTGAATCTAGGTGAAGGATATAACAGGAGGGTTTTTTTTTTTTACACAATTTTAGCAATTTTTGTAAGTTTGCCACTATTTCAAAATAAAAGTTTAATAAGAAAACACATAAGATCTTTTATTAAAAGATCTGTCTTTGAAGAGGGATAGTAATCTGCCAGACTTAATTTACCTTCTGAAGCTTCTCTGTTTCATTGATTGGATAAAACAAAAACCTTCTGTGTGAGAAAAATGCATGTTCTGCAAATGAACAACGTAGACCACAATGCCTGTTGTATATAAAACAGCATCTCATGGTTGCCGGCACCATTAGTTAGGAATTGTCTTGGGTATAAATACAGACTAGTGACTAAACAATGATGTTACACAATTGTTTTAAATAAATTAACCAAAAAGGCAACTTGCACCACATTCCAACTAGGTCATAAAACTTTAAGAAGCTTTGACCCTAGGTTTTCTCTAAGCCTTTTGTTTTGGCTCCTCTCTCCATCTGTCATAATTCAAAACAGTGGAAACTAATCTCCTTTTAAATGTTTCTGAGAAATCTGCCTCTTAACTTCAGAAGAGTGCTGAGTGTCAACACATTACTGAGAGATTGTTTCCAGACCCTTGGCATTATGTGGAAAGGCCCCATGATGGAGGACTGCAGTGAAACACTGTAGTATCGCCAAGGAGTAAGTGGGAAGGTGGAGGGAAAAGGAGGGAGAAGAGAGACGATTTACATGTGGTTTTGAGAAGAGCATTAAGGGTAGGTTTGGGGAAATCTGCCAGTCCCTACATGTTCACAAGATCTCTCCATTGCCAAATTAATCTTCTTAGTGAATATGGAGAATGTTCTAGATGGACCTCCTTGGGAAGGTTGCGTGGTGGAGAGTAATTGCTAGAGATGGAAGAGGAGAATATAGATTCTGGGTATGTGATGTCATGTTTTCTCATTCAACAGATGATGGTGGGCTGGGTAGGACAAGCCATGTAGATTGGGGACCTTCCTTATTTGCAGTGGCCTCAGTTTGGGGCCTGTGGGACACCACTCTGCCCCATCAGACTCATAGTTTGGGTCCTGCATACTTGACAAAAGTCATAGTGAACTTTGGGTCAATAGCATTCACACCACATTGACAGCCAGGAGACTAACAAATTATGCTACATCTAAAAGCACAGTAGGTTTTTAATGAACTCTCTACGTTTTCATTTTACATGTAAATCTATTTTAATTCAAATTACTCCAGAAGACAAAACATGGGGCCAATCTGGGAAGTGTACATTTCATTACTGGCAAGTAATGAGGCTCAGGAACTACTTGCAAATTTCCAAACCATGCCTAAGTATCATCATCTGTTGGGAGATGGCTGTGCTATGTGGGTTCTGGCCCTGAGACCTATTTCATCCAGCCAAACCCCTGTCATAGCTGCTTCCTACCTTTCCATAGTAAACCTTTCCAGACTGGGTAGGTCAAGTGGAGAAGTCCTGATGTACCAGACCTCAGTGTGGTTAGCTCTTTCTAATGACTGCTCCCCTACAATTATTAACTTTGAAGGAAAAAGAAGAAAAATCTAGATGAAAATAAATATTTCACAGGAGCAATCAGTGTGGGCTCTAGTAGAATTTTTTGTGCCATAGAAAGTTAGTGCTAAAAGACAGCAGTATTCAAACTCTTCTCGCTAGCTCAAATTTTATAAAGATGCCCCAAATGCTAAATAAAAACAACAACAATAATAATAATAGAGCCCTTCTCTACTCCTCTCCGCACCAAGGGTTTCACTGGACAACATCGGAAAGCCTCCAACCTAAGAAAATAAGGCCCAGAGTAATTGAGAGCCACCCACCAGGCACACCAGCAGAGTGGTGACGCTGGAACCGTAGGCCTTTCACCCACAGAAGCATTTACTCATGGCCTGGGAGTCACTGCGTCATGAAAAATGGATGGCAGAGACTGGTCTCTGCCCCCAGTAATTGTCATTGTAAAGAAAGATACTGTCAGAGTCAGCACACACACACACACACACACACACACACTTTTTCAAAACTTCCCGCATATGGGCAGCAAGGATAAAACTCTCTGTGACACTTATATTACTAGGCAGCAGGCTATGCCTCCAGGAATTTGTATGACTTCTCTGCCTCAACATGTGGTCCAGGCTACAGAGCAGTGTAGGCAAGCAAACAAGGCAGAGATGCAGGGTATTCTTAGCATCCCACGGATGTATCCCACCTCCTCCACTCTGGCCAGGACTGAATCAGGCATGCCTCTGCAGAGTTTGGCTAGGATTTTGTTCTTTTGTTTTTTCCCAGGAAGAAAGGATAGGAAAACACTATTTTACAAAATAGTATGTTTATATTTATGTACTATTTTAAAACTTTGCACAGCTCACCCACATACCACAAATTAAGTAAGTTGCACAATAACTGTGAAAGCATAAGAGCTGTATTTTCCTTACACTAAAAACAAGGAAAGGGAGGAGAGGCCATGTGGTTTGCCTAAGGCCACTCCATTAGTTGACAGATGGGATAATCCGTCAGTGACTGAAGGAGGAACACTCCGTTTTATTTTCCATCAGACTCTAGATTGGATTCAGGCTCTGCCCTTCAGTGAACATGTCATAGAACCAAACAGAGGGACTGCTCTAATTAGGGGGAACAGAACAGAGAAGACATGGATACATGGATCAGAAGGAAAAAAACAAAACCACCACCACCATTGAAAGAGGATAACAGCACACAATTCCCTCTGACCTGTGTGTTCTTCAGAATCGTTTATAGATCATTGATTTGCATTTGGTGGATAAGTTCTGGCACTATAGATTTACATATACTTTGGAACCTATTTGCTGTTTAAAACTACCTTTGTCTATGAAGAGTTTTAGACAGGTTAATTCATCCCTGAAGGAAGGCTGAAAAAAACTTTTTAAATAAAGAGTGGACTTTGAAATGAAAGATCTGTGGCAGTGCCAAAGCAAGCCCCAGGAGTGAGAGGACTAATTTGGCAGCTGTCGGGATAGATCAGCTCATTGAGTGAGAAGTGGGTGAAAGGGAGGGAGCTCTGCATGCAAGGACAAAGCTGGGCATGTAGGTCCAGTTCCTGAAGCTGCTTCTCTTCTGGGGGGAGCCAACCATAAGACCCCACATGCCTTGCCACCTCATCTGATGGAGGTAGAATGCTGCCTCTGGCACAAGAGTCATTTCTAATTTCATTGGCATCACAGGGGCCTGAAACATCCATGCTCAGAAGTCCTGAAATAACACAGGTTTTTCAGTAGCTTGTCTGAGCACTCCTGGAATTCCTTTAAAATACAGAAGGATGAGTAACCCTCGGTTCATTTTTGCACTGAGGGGTTGGGGAAAGGTCCAGACACAAGTTGCCAATGGTGCAAAATTTGTAAAGTGAAATATAGTGACCAAGTGATTACTTTCCAGATCAAAACCTATTGAGGATAAAGATGTCTTTCCAGCAACTCAGAGACTGTTCATATGCCTGTTTCAACTAAACCAGTAGCTTCAGGAGATGACAAGGTGGGACAGCCCCCAAGAAAGCTAGCCTCATCCATAAAGGATGTTTATGATTCAGGCAGAACCAAATTTAGTTAAAAATGCTTTTCAAATAAGAAATCACTTCCCACTCAAAGAAAATGTCTAACCATCTCAGAAGTTCTGGAAACTTCAGAATATTAGAACAAACATGTCAAAGAACAAATTCAAGTGTTCCTGGGAACATGAATTCTATCTTTTTCTTTCTCAGTGACCCCTGTTAGAAGCCCCTGGCAACATTCCTGAGGAGCACATCTGCCTCAGGATGTGCTGGGAACGGGAAAGCTCTCCTAGGTGTAGCAACCGACTAGTCCACTGACCTTAGGCTAATCATTTAATTTGGGATTGGTAATTCACGGTCAAAGCCATGATTACTGTGATCCAACAGAAGTGAGCCTGCCTGGGCACAGGCACCCACGGGTTATAATTTTAGGGATTTATTCCTTGGGAGTGGAGGCAAAACACTGAAGGAAATAAGAGTGGCCCAGATTCGAATGCCTTAGCAGTGAGTTGTACCAGGGCTCCTACACCTTTCAACAAGCCCTGCAGGCTTTCCAGGGGACCTGGGGAGGTATAACCCACTTTGGCCTATAGGTATAGAAGCAGAATTTGGAAGCTTCATTAGACTATACCTGGGGGACCTGGAAAAAGCCTGAGTAACGATGTTTTCACTCACCATTGTCTCAGCAGAGCAATCTTCTGGGAGCATAAATTTTATGTTCTCATTCCCTGCCTAAAATGGTTTTCCACTGTTCCACAATAAAAGCCCAACTCCTCAATACTGTTTACTCACCCCAGTGGGATCCAGCCTCTGCCTTCATCTCCAGATCCCTGCCTTCCTCACTCCCTTTAATCCAGCCACAAGGACTTCAGTTCCTCCAGTGATCAAGTTCTTTCCATCTCATGCACTCCCTTCCCCTTCCTTACTTTTAAATTTCCACTTTTCTTTCAGTGCTTAGCTCATGTGTCACTTCCTCTGAGAAGCCCCCTGTCCCCTGAAGCTTCCCCTCCCCATCCCCATTAGACCAGATAAAACTTCTTGTCATGTTCTTGCAGAACATCCTATTCTTTACCTTTAGGGCCTTTTTCACAGTTGATAATTATATACTTACTTGTTTATTTATTGGAGTAATTCCAGACACTTTCACTAGATTATAAGCAGTATCTATTTATATTATCTATAATGCCTACAAAATATCTGGCACACAGACACAAAATCCATCAATCTCATTATGTTGAAGGTGATGTAAAGTGGAAGAGAGTTGACCCTGCTCTAGGAATCCAGAACACTGCTTCGACCCACACCTGCAGACCTTACTGGTCAATGGCCATGGACACTCCAGCTGGCTGAGCTACAGCTTTGGAGGAGGGCTGACACCTGTGAATAAAACAAATTCCTTCTGTTCATTAGTTTTGGCTGTTGGGCCCACAGGGGGAATTTGAGATGAACTCCCAAACAGCCCAGTTAACTTCCCTTGAGCACAGACCTGGCTTGAATCACACCACCTGCCCCATCTCTGGGGAGTGCCCAGGGCAAAGTGAGGGAGTCCATGTATGGGGGTTTTGGCCAGACAGTGGGATCCAACACAAGCAGATAGTTAAAAATATGCTGACAGGGGGGTTTGCCTCTGCACTGCACTGGAGGCAAAAGCCTTGTTTTAAAAACAAAGCATTCATACAGAGCCAAGAATGTCCCTGAGTCAATAGTCCTAACCCTTTCTCAGTCTGCCTAAGAGGCCCTGGGCCTCCGACGGATGAGCCAAGGACTGACCGCTTAGAGATTACTGTCTTGGTAAACCCAACTGACATTGGCCAAGTACAGACTGTGTATAGTGGGAGCCTGGAAGATAACAAGAGATGCAGAACACAAAGCTACTGATGTGTCTGTGTAGACAGACAAGAATAAACACTAGAAAATGATTCCAAGGTTGCAAAAAATAAGAGTGTGATGGTATGGTAGACTCTGACCCTGAGAAGTGAATTTCCTCTGCATTAAGGAGGATACCTATGAGCTGAGATCATTCAACAAGTCTTCCTGGAGGAGGTAAGTTTGAGCTTTGAAGAAAAAAATTTGGATTGGGAATGAGAGCTGAGCTGTTAATAGCTGGTCCACAGTAGCTCGGTTGCCTGGAGCCGAGAGTCTGTGTTAAAGCCTGTGATTTGGGATGCCTCTAATTAACCATTTCAAAAAAGATAAATCCCTTTGTAGCATCTACAATAAACTGCCCAACATCTAGGTGACGGGGGTGAAGTTTTGTTTTTCTTTTCAACTGTATGTTGGGATATTATGCAGACCTAGTGCCTCTTTGATTCTCCCACTAAGCCAAGATTCCAAGAAGTAATCACTTTGTTCCACCAACTGAATCAGGGCAAAAAAAAAAAACCCTTATAATTTTGACTGTGCACTATTGCTTACTGTTTGTTATCTCTCCTTTTGTCTGAATCATTCTCCATGGAGACACTTAAGTCCTAGTGCATTTTAAGAAGCTGTGTCCACGTAGTTACTGTTCATCTAGGTAAAGAAGCAAGAATGAAAGGCACAGGGCATACAAGGGCAGCAATTACTTTCCACAAGGAGTCAGAAACTGGAAGTGAAGTCAAAACATCTCCAGCTATAATAGCATCTCTTTTAAGGCAAGCCATTTCCCCAGGGAGAGTTTGCAGCTCTGAGCAAAGGCAGGACAATAAAAGATCAAGGATGTCTTTCTAAGGCTGCAAACAGAGCAGCTGACACCTTGAAGTTGGTCTGCTTTTGACCCCTCTAAAAGCCAGGACAGCAGCAAAGTGCCCACATTACATTTTCTATAAGCTGCCCAAGTATCTTCTCTTAAACCACAAAAACCCCAGTATTTGTAGAGAACGGGCAGGGAGGGATGACCTGGGAGATCAGGCCCTTGTCTCAGCAGGCGTTACTCAAGCCTGTCTTACCCTTATGCACCTCTCCCCCATCTTTCCCCTGCCTGGCCCTCTCTGGAAGTCACTGGTCTGTGCCCTCACCTCCCATGGTTTTCTGCACCTTCATTTCCAAAGGCAAGTGAAAATAGTGCTAGGCTGTGCAGACAGGCACTCCAGGGGGTTTTCTTCCTCTCATTTTCCATACAGTTTTTGCTAATTAGTCCTTGGTACTGATTCTAGCAGCACTTCGATCAGAGCTACTGCTAACACTAAAGCCGAATTAGAGTTTGTTTAGAAGGTGGCCCTTTGTCAGTTTCATCTCCAGGTAGACTTCTGTTTTCCCATAAGATAAAATAATAAAAAAGAAGTAGCCCAAGGTGAGTGACTGCAAACAGGTGGATGAGGTCTCTTGTTGTGGTAGGGGTGGTATCTGTATATACTGGGTCCTACTTGTCAGCATGACCATCATCTCCCGCAAGCAGAGCTTGGAGGAACTTTGTGCATCTGTTCTGGTTTTCCCAGGTGGGAGAAAGGGGTGACGGATATTCTAATGACCATTATCGGCATACTTTGGGTCAGGTCACTCAGACTTTAACATGTATTCAGATCCTCTTGATATTCCTTTAAAATGCAGGTCTCCTTTCAGTCTGGTCTGGGACAGAGACTGCATTTCTACCTATCTCCCAGTGGTGCTGATGTCACTGGTTCCATACCTGTGTTGAGTAGCAAGACATTGCAGTTTTTATTTACTGCCTTCCTACCCCCAGCGGGGCTATGTCATTTTATCAAAACAATGTGGTAGGAGTTAGAGACAATTATTAACCTCCTGAATCACCCATTGTTAGAGCTGTTTCTTGCAGTTCCACTGTAAAGTTCCCTCCCAGTAGTTGCCCATTGTGCAAGAAGCCCATTGTAACAAGATACTATGGACAAGCAAGCCACTGTGCAAAACAGCTTCTGTTCTTTCTGTCCCCTGTCAGGTGGCTGCTGGTTGGAGTTGGAGTAGGAAGGTTTATGTGATAGTGTTGACTGTGCTGGTTTTGAAGGGGGTGGGGAGACTTTGCTGCAGCAGCTTGGGCTCCCATACCTGCCCACCCCCGCACCCCACAGCCCAGCCTTATGGAAAGGATGAGGTGGAAGCTGGGAGAGAAGCATCAGGCAAAGTTCTGCAGCGCCCAAGTGTGGGGTATGGTGAGGAGGATGGTTGAGGGGAGAAAGGGGGAAAGAGTGGTGTTCCTGGTGTATGACGACTGGGGATGGGGGCCGAGAGCATGTTTCAGGCCAGTCTCCTCATGGGCAAGAGGGGGTGTTAGACTAGACGGGAGATGTTAAACCAGGGGTCTGTGGTTTCAATCACTAACCTCCTGAAGCTATAGGCAATGACTGGTCAGTGCAAAAATTTTCCTAAAGCAAGAACCCATATAATTCAACTGATTCTCACAGGGTCCTTCAGTCATAAATGGTTAATCAGCACCTTTTCAAACAGGATCATCTTCCAGTATTTCCCAGACTGGATATTTGGAAAGCTCCACTTCTAGAAGCAGCAGATATCAAGGTCAGGCATGGCATTAGATCAGACAGGACAGCCACTTAGAATCATTTTCTAGCAGAGGCGTAAAAGGGTCAACTATCAACAACCCCATTTTACAGAGGGAAAACTGAACTGTGGTCAATTCCAAGGGACACCCCTTACCCCCAGAGCTAGAAGCTGAGTCTGGATTAGAACCCAGGCCTGACACACAGAGCCCAAGTTTGCAATGGGGGGAAAGCCCCTTGACTCAGGCCGTCGCTTGGGAAGGGCAAGATATCTGTGGTTACAGAGGCCAGGAGCCCCGCTGGTCATTTCTAGCTTGCTGAATGTCAAAAATCCAGGCCGCCTCCTTTTGTCAGACCAAATCAAGGCCTCTTCGCTTCAAGCAGGCGAATGAGCCGCCTTCAGCACCGGCCTCGCTGCCCGATCCTGCCCCGCCCGCGCGGTGCACCTGACCTTGTCCGCGCGCTGCCAGGCCCGCGTGCCTGATCCCCGCGCCCCAGGCGGTCGGCCGCGCCCCCCTGCAGTCCCCGCATCCGCTCTGTGCGGCCGCCCCGGTGTGCTGAGTGCTGAGTGCGGAGCGGCTTGGCAGCCTGCCTGGGCCGAGTGTGAGGACGCAAGGCGGTCTCCCACGGCCTTTGATCCCAGCGAGGGATTGGGCAGAACACTGCCTTCTCTCTGCTCTTCTTTGGGATCTCCCACTGTCACTTACTTTCTCAACACAACTCCCATCCCTCTAGATCCCAATCGATGAGCTTGTTTGTGCCTGAAGAATTGACTTTATAGGAAACTAGCAAACACCAGTCCAGAGTGTCTACTTTCGGTTTCCTGGCCCGGCTTCCCTTCGCTGAACAAATACTGAAGCACCTGCTCTCTAGGCTTGGGACACAGCAGACTGACCTTGACCCTCAGGGAGCTGACAGTCTCCTGGGGGAAGAGAAGGTGTTTTTAAGCTGTGGTTTGATGGTTGCAAATAAGTTTGCCAGAGGAAATAGGGAGGGGGCGGGGGATGAGGATAGGATGGCAGGCAGAACTACGCAATGAGCAGGAGCAGGAAGAGGGTAGGGTCCCCGTGCTCGTAAAGAGAACGGAGCAAGTAGCATGTGATGTGGTGGGAGGAGCCAGTAAGGGCCCGGTGAGCCAGAGAAACGCGTTCGGACTTCATCCTGACAGGGCTTTGGAGGTGCTGTGTGTAGGTGTGTGCTCAAGTGAATGTAATTTTATTTTTTATTGAGGTGTAGTTGTACAATAGTGTATTAGTTTCAGCTGTACAACATAGTGATTCGACAATTATACACATTATGAAATGCTCACGGTAAGTGTAGTTGCCATCTGTTACCATTCCAAGTTATTACAATATTACTGACTATATTCCCTATGCTGTACTTTTCATCTCCATGACTTATTCAATAAGTGGAAGCTTGTACCTCTTTACCCCCTTAACCTAGTTCACCTGTTTTTGTTTTTGCTTTAGAGGTTTTTTTTAACAGAGAAGTGACCAGTCATATTTGATTTCTTACATGGGACTGGAGGCAGAACTCCTGTGAAGTCCCAACTCAGGGGCAGCAACATCCTTAAAGAAAACATCGTTTTCAAGGGCAGGGTCCATGTTCTCCCAGTGGAGGCTCAAATTACCTTGTTTTCTTCACTTCACCCCCACCCCCACCTTATTGCTTTTTTCTGATCCCCATCCCCCACTGTGACTGGTTGACCTTCTGCACCCACTGGCCCTTGCCTAACCTTTACATAAGATGCTAGGTTGCCTAACCTTTACATAAGATGCTAGGTTGACAGTACTCCCAATCCACCACTCTGATTCATTCATCATTTACTCATTGCCTCTACAAGTAATTATAAGTGATTGCTATATGCCAGGTGTTATGCTAGTCATTGGGGGACACAGAAGAAAAGACTGACTTGTATTCTGGCCTCAAAGAGCTTAGATTTTGTCCAGTGCACCCTCAATTTGCCTATGCATCCAACTCATATGGAAAGTTTTAAAAAATACAGCTGATTGAACATCAACTTGACTAACATAATTGCAATCTTTGGAGTACTTTCCAGGGAGCTGTATTATTAAAACTTTCCTCTGGATAATTCTGCTGAGCAGTCAGAACCACTGATCTTGCCTGGAATTCTGGTGGCTGTTCCTGTGCATGGTCAATGGGGAGAGCAGACCTGGAGCCTGGCTCCTGCCTTTAAGAGTCAGAAGTCACCAGAGAGAAAGACGGACAAGCTCAGTCCAACCGCACTCTAAGCCCGGGACCAGCTTATGTGCCTTCAAAGAAGCAGGAGGGGCAACCAGGGTGGATGATGGAAGGGCAGAGCAGAATGTTGTGGGATGATGGTGATGCCTAGAGGGAACAGCCTTTTTCTCGATATAAATTACACAAATTGTTCAAGTTAAAAAGCATGAGACCAGCTGTCTGGCTTGTTGACACAAATGTTCCTTTCAGTGCCATCATGATTGTCATGGTTAAGAGCTAGAGATGATTGCACCAGCCAGTTGCAAATGGTGGCGGTGATGAATAAATGATAAAAAAAAAAAAAAAAGAATCAAGTGTGCTATACACAAACCCATAAATCTCCACCAGTGAACTCTGAGTTCTGGGGTGAATTGAAGCAAAGTGGGGGGTCTGTTGACTCACTGTTCCCAGAAATATCTCGCATGTGCTTCTAGCCATCCTTCGAGGGCATACAGGAAGGGGCAATCCTGTCCCATCATGCCTGCAATCTCACACCCTGGAGGATAGGTCTTTGTGGCGTTTGAGAGGATTAAATTTCCAGTTCCACTTTGTCTCCTGGTGAAAACTATTGAGAAATCTAGTTGTAAAGTATTTGTTGTGAGCTAAGTATGGGCCAAATACTGCAAAGCCTCAAATATGAATAAATGTACAAGATAGGACACAGTTGTGTGTAAAAGTAAGTAAATATAAGACTTAGATATTTCCAGACCCCTCTAGAAGAACTGGTGTTGTAGCTGTTTGACGTTCTGTATCCTGACCATTATCCACACAGCACGTATTTGAATACAATGTACTCAGATGTGTAAGGCATAGTCTTAGCCCTCAAGAAGCTTACAATCCAATAGCCAAAACAGGACATATCGGTACACAGCATAATAGAAAAGAATATTGTGACATGCAGATTATTTCAGAGTTGAAAACAATCAAGGACCAAAAGACTCAGAAAGTTTGACCTCTCTCACCCCCAAATGCATAAAAATTTAGATAGCGGACCCACTCCAGAAAGAGAGCTATCACCACAGGTACTACACCATAATATGACCTCAGGGTGACAGACAGGGAAGAATGTGGCAAAGTCTGTTAAAATTCTTCTCTATGTCCCATTCTTTCTGTGCAGTCCAGCAAAGTTTTTCTTTTTTTACTAAACATTTACTCTTTCATATTCCTGTGAATTGCTTTCTTTTTTCTTTGAAGTTCCAGACCCCAAACCCCCTTCTCCTTGGTTCAGGATGACATATACACCTCATTGTCCGTGACTGTCTTGGGAAACAATGTCTATGGATTCCCTGTACATATGCAATTAAACTTTGTTTTTTCGCCTGTTAATCTGTCAGTTTGCTGCTTAAGCCATCCAGAAGAACATTGAGAGGTAGAAGACATTTCTTTCTCTCCAACAATAGACTGGGTAAGTGAGTGATTCCATGTCAGTAGGGCTTGTCCTGAAATATCCAAGTTTTTCCCACACCCTGGATATCTTTCAAGAAGACAGTTCTGGTCACTTTGGGATTCATCTTATTGGAATTAGGGGTCACAATGCTACAGCCTCTTTGGTCAGCACTGTCCGTGGTCTAGCACAGTTGCTGGCTCTGACTTCTCTCTTCATGCTTATGCATACCCTCCATTTCAGTTATACACCCATCTCTTTTACCAGGAGCTGAGTCATTATGGATCTGAGGGTGAAAGAAGAGAAAAATCAATTAATACCTGATCATTTCCAGAAAAGCGGTAAGGAGAGTGCCACTTAACAGTAACAGAGTCTTACATGTGCCAGTTATTTCCCAGAAACACCTGTGATTTAAAAATGACAGGCACCTTTTCAAGCCTAGAAAAATGGGTGAAAATGGTTTCAACCTGGAGAAAAGTACTGCCTCTCTGTGCAGCTCCCCTGATCCTTGCCTGAAAGCTGGAGTTGCTGGCTCAGAAAAGGCAGGTGGGAGAACAGGCCATTTAGTGCCTCCCTGAGAGGAGGTGAGCAGTCTGACTCCTGGTTAAAAAACCTATGGGTGATTGTGTGATTTTTCAGGCCCAGCCCCAGGCAATTACAAAGGCTTTACCTGGGGAGAAAGGGCCCCCCTACAGCCGCCTTGGGGCATAGCCCGGCATCTCTCAGCAGGCTTCCGGGAGATGCAGTCAAGCTCTCAGGCCCCCTCACTGGTCATGCTCTTTGCATATGTGCGTTCCTTGCCCAGAATGCCTTCATTCCTGGGTCTCTGTTTGAGGCCTTGGGCAGAGGTCTTCAGGCAGCGTCTCTTCTGAGGCCTCATTATGCACGGAAGGGTGGGGGAGGAGGAAACCGTGAGACGCTTTCCCCCCTCTGACTCAGTACCCAGTACTTTTCCACTCTTGGCCCCGCCTCTGTCTCCTCCCCACCAACCTCAGGATCCACAAAACTGCCTTTTCCTAGGGGCTTCCTCCAGAGCGAGAGGACCCCACATCCATGCTGATCTGACCCGGGGCCAGTGTGCAGTTCCAATGGGGAAATGAAACAGGGAGGTGGGACTTCTCTGGTTTTAGACATGGCTTATGCCACATGAGCAAGTGACTAATGGTGGATCACCTCCACTGGCTAGTCCACAGTCTGCTGTCTCTCCCCACGAGCTCCTGATGGGAGGGGCTCCTTCGGCCCTGCCTGCTGGGTGCACACACTCAAAGCATGGCCCCACTTCTGCTGGAGGCTATGGCTTCTCCTACATGTATTTCCACTTCATCTCTGGATTCCATTTCTCTGTCTCCCTCACACATACACAAATAGTAACTGACCAAGGACGAGAAGAAACCCAGGGCTGCTGTGGGGGCCAGGCAGGGCGTCAGCAGGGCGAGGCCCAGTGAAGCAGCCCTGGCCAGATGCAGACTTACACACTGTGAGCACTCCCCAGCCTCAGACCGGCTTCTTCCCGTTTCCACTGCACCGTTTCCACTGCAGAGGGGGAACCAAAGTCTAAGAGGTGAGAGACATGGTCGGGGTTACCCAGCTAGCACCCAGGCCCTGGTTATTTCCAGATTGCCCCCTTGACCTTCTTTCTACTTGCTGCCCAAGGTTCTGTGCCGGGCTGTGCCCTGGACACACCGAGCCCTTTGTAGCAGTACTTGGGGAGCCTGCAGCCTCACTGCAGAGGAGCAGACTAGAGCAGGATTTGCACGGTTGAGCTTGCTTAGAATCACCTGGAGGGCCTGTTAAAACAGACTGCCAGCCTCCCGAGTTTCTGATTCAGTAGGTATCAGATAGGGCCTGATAATCTGCATTTCTAACAAGTTTCCAGGTGTGACTGACAAGAAACTGGAGTACACTGCAAACGAACCAAAACCACCAGCAAAAGAAGGAATGGAAACTGTGTGAAGGGAGGTAGGATGAAGGAAAGGAGCAGGTGTGGCAGTGTTCATTAGGGCAAGAAATGAACTCCAGGGACCAGTGCTTGGGAGGTTTCCCTCTCCCTCATCCACCTCACGCCTGACCTCAGGCTTTTCTGGAAGATTCAGTGTCCTTTAGATCTCCCCTTCCCCAGGGGCTTTGGCCTACAGGTGAGGCCAAAATTTCCACTTAGATTAGATTCCTTAGAGCTGGTGTGAAAAAGCCCAGGGCTGGTTCCTCTCAACACTCAGATCACTGCAGGTTGCACAGCCTCCTGCCGCCCATGAGGCCTAAGGACTCACCTCCCAAAGGCCATGAGGATAAGGAGTCTTGGAGGATGGTTGTGGCCAACTCACTCACCTCTCTCTGGCTTCCCCCATGCACTGACACAAGCCTAGGAAGACTAAGGCTGCTGACACTCAGAGAAAGGTAAGGGGGTGTGCATTACAATAAGATGGGTGGAGGATCAAAAATTCCACAGCTCACATTGACTCAGCTCACTTTTCAAGTTCTCCTGAATCATCAGTGAACCTGAACTTACTTTCATAGTCATCAGGCCTGAATGTGGGTCACTGAAGTCTAAACTGGTGTTTGAATGTAACAGTATAGAGGGGAGCTGGATGCACACCCACAGGAAAGAAAATTTAGCTTTCAAGTGGGTGTGCAAACCCAAGAGTCAGTCTCCTTCTCCAAATCTGCTCACTGTTTGACTAGCTCCATTTGGCTGTGGGAAAACCAAGGCACAGTGTCAGGTCCAGTGACCCCAAGTTGTCCCAGTGACTGCAGAAAGCTCAGGAGGAGGCCAGAGACTGGCCAATGCAAAGGCAGGGGGCAGGAACCCTCCACCTAGGGGGACTGGGGGGCCCGGGCAGAGCCAGGACAGCTGGACTGTGGACCACTGCCTTTTCCCAAGCCCTTTCCAACTGCCTAGTGACCCAAGGGCAACCAACAGACAGGCTTTTGTGAGCTTCTCAGGCCCTGGCTGGCTCTGCAGGTAACTAGAAGCAGTGAATGAATTTTCTGTATCCAAAGCTGGAAACTATTTCCGAAAGACCTCAGTAGAGTCTGGAACCGAAAAGGCTCCAATCTCATCCCTCTTTTGCCAGCCCCAGGTCAGGGGAGGGGCTGCCACGGAGCCCTTCCGAGTCTCTTCCAGAAAAGCCTGTATGTGGCTGGTGGCTGCTCTCCCTGGAGAGGAGATGGGTGAGGCCCTGGACGTGGTTCCTGAAGCCACAGGGAAAGAGAAGGCTGCTGATTCACCAATGCTTCCTGGAATTGCAGTGCCGGATTGGCAAACGAATGGTGTTTTTCCAAGGTGGTCCAGAGCCGTTACAACATTCCTGCTCTGTCCCCATCAGACCTTCCTGTAAGTCAAACCAGAAAGTACCCAAACCACAAATTCCTGAGCACTCAAGCACATGAGATTCTAGATGCAGTGTTTCCAACATGCCTTAATGTCCTTCTCGAGACTTGGCTCCAGTCACCCGCACAGCCTCTGGACTTCCTCAGCAGGGCCATGCAGTCGTCTGGCTGGTATTGGAAGCCAGTGGGTGGCTCCCAGGCATCCAGGAGGTGCAGGACTGGCTGGAGGCCCCTAACAGGACTGTCAGCTGAGAGAGGGGCCAGCCCAGCTCTCCAGCTGGTCTGAATAGAAAGCTACCGTGTCTCATGCTGAATCAGTCTTGGCTTTTTCTCAGAATTAAGGCACTGGTTTGCAAGCGCCCTGCCTGAGCCTGGTGTCTGCACCTCTCTCTCTCACATGAAGGACACGTGAAGGAGAATTCAAGTCTCTCTGCTGCTTTTGAAGTGCAGCGGCTTTCTCGTGGGATGGATATCGCTATGGTATGGGGATGTGCAGAGAGGGAGAGGAGAAATTCCGAACTTCTCATGTCCTGCTTCTGAGACAGATTACAGTGGATAATAAATGATAAAACTCCTGGTCCTGCTTTCTTGTCCTTCCCCAGAATATGGAAGTTACTGGGAGTGGGGGTGTCAGGAACAAAACAGATGGACCTGAGGACTGGGGGCCTGCTTGTAACCACAGTGGCTGAGCTCTGCCTCCTCCAGATGATGCACAATATGCTTCCTCCTCCCTCCTCGCTGAGTGGTGGCTTATGGAGTCTCTGATTGGGAAATACCGACAGAGCTGGAGGTGCCTGCTGGGTATGCTAGATATCACAATTTGTACTGAGAGTTCAGAGTTTATAAGTTATCCTTTTTTATCCTTGTCACACTCTTATGAAGTAGGTATTGTTATTACTATTTAATCAATGAAGAGAGCAAGGTTTGGGAGGGTTCAACAGTTGGACCAGGGTGAATGCAGAGTCAAATTTCAAATCCATTGTCTCCTGACTCCAAGTCCACATTCTTCAAGGTCTACAGGATATTCTCAGCAGACCACTGTTGAATATCTGGAATCCAGGAGATGGTTCTGAGTCTCAGAAAGTGAGTTCCTAGAATTACAGCTAGGGCCTCTCCAATGACAAAACTCAATTTAGTAAGAAGTTTGCCCTTTTATTCCAGGGAAAACAATCCATAGACTCAGGCAGGACAGCACCTCACGAATGTGCAGCGCTCTTCCTGAGGGATTTTGGACAAGAGCAAGTTTTATTATAAGCATTATAAGCATTAGGAAAGGCAAATCAGAAGCAAAGTGTGATTGACTACGAGGTTCTGTTTTCTCAGGCCAGGCAAGCTAGCTGACGCTGAGCCTGAGGACTGTGGCTGGTGTTCGGTTTCCTTGACAGGTGTTTCCTGTTAATTGCAGGATGACTTCGGTATATAGATTTGTGATTTAAGGCAGGCCACTGGCCTCCATTTTGTGGGTCTCACAGATACAGGAATTAACTTTATTGCAGACAAAACATTCTGAGAAAACACAGACCAAAAGGAGAAGTTGACTGTGCCCATGGCTCTGTTGCAGGGTTTGTCTTTGATAAGCACATGGTGGTTGTGTCATTGTGATTTATGATTAGGAATATGTATTTGGCCTTCGACCCCATTCCTGGCACTGAAATCTTAAAACCCTGGGAATTTCCAGTGATGAGAGAAATAAAGGTGACTTTTGAAAAGTGCCTAAGGGTGGGAGCTGATTGCCAGAGGAGCCGACCATGTGACTAGAGGGTTGGAGCTCCCCGTCCCATCCCCCTGCCACCTCTCCAGCCACACACACCCCATCCAGGGAGAGAAGGGCTGGAGATGAGTTCAGTCACTCACCGCCAGTGATGTAATCACTCACGCCTATGGAAGAAAACCTCCATAAAATCCTGAAACGATTGGGTTCGGAGGGCTTCCAGGTTGGCGAACACTTGGAGGTCTGGGGACAGCAGTGTGCTCTGAGAAGCACGCAAGCTCTGTGCCCTTTCCCTGTATCTTGCTCTGTGCATCTCTTCCATCTGGCTGCTCCTGAATGATGCCTTTTAAAATAAAGCAGTGATCTAGTACGTCAATGTTTCTTGGAAGTCTGTGAGCCACTCTAACAAATTAACTGAGCCCAAGGAAGATGTCCAGTTGGTCAGAAGTACAGGTGATAATCTGGATTTACTATCAGCATACAGCATGTTTTATAGGACTTAATCTGTGGCATCTGACACCATCTTGAAGTAGATAGTTTCAGAATTGCATTTAATTGTACCGTCTCGAAGTAGATAGTGTCAGAATTGCATTTAATTGTAAGACATTCAGGTGGAGTCAGAACTGCTGAGCGTGTGAAAATGCCCACGGATGTTGGGATTGGTGAGCAGAGCCTTGGAGGTATTCACAGGGCTTCCCCTGGTGCTGTGACACAGATGCAGCAGACTGCACAGGGCAGCAGGTCCTACTCTCTCAGGAAAAGGTGCAAAAGCTTTCTTTTCTTCTTTTAAAAATTATTTCTTTTTAATTTGAGAAGTATTTGTTAATTAGCAATATTATCTGATCATTTTGCTATTTTTTGAGATACAAATGACATGATACTGTATTTCAGGTGTACCACAATGTTTTGACATAAGTATATTGTAACATGATTATCACAGTTAACATTCATCAAGTCACATAGTTACAGACTTTTGTTCTTGTGATGAGAAATTAAGATTTACTCTCTTAGTAACTTTCAAATACACAAATACAGTATTGTTAACTGTAATCACCATGCTGTACATTATATCTCCAAGATTTAGTTAGCACTGAAGTTTGTACCTTTGACCACCGTCACCCATCTGACCAAGCCCCTTGCCTCTGACAACCACCAATCTGTTCTCTATGAGCTGAGTTTTGTTAGTCTACATAAAAGTGAGGTCATACAGTATTTGTCTTTCTCTGACTTCACATAGTTTAATGCCTTCTAGGTCAATCCCTGTTGTCACAAATGGCACGATTTCTTTATTTTTTTATGGCTGATAGTATTTCACTGTATCTGCGTATCACATTGTTAGCCATTCATTTGTCAATGGACACTTAGGTTGTTTCCATGTCTTGGCTGTTGTAAAAAATGGTATAATGAACTAACAAGGGGAGCATATATCTTTTCAAGACAGTGATTTTGTTTTCCTTTAGATAAATACCCAGAAATGGAATTGCTAGATCATATGGTAGTTCTATTTTTAATTTGGGGGGAAACCTCCATACTGTTTTTCATAGTGGCTGCACCCATGTACATTCCCACCAGCAGTGCCCAACAGCACTGTTTTCTCCACATCCTTGACAACACTTGTTCTCTCTTGTCTTTTTGATAATAGCCATTCTAACAGATGTGAGATGGTATCTCATTGTGTCTATTCAAATACTTTGCCCATTTAAAAAAAAATCAGACTGTTTTCTTTTTTTCTATTGGGTTCTATGAGTTCTTTATATATTTTGGTTGTTAACTCCTCATCAGATTATGATTTGCAAATATTTTCTCCATTCTGTGGGTTGCCTTTTCATTTTGTTGAAAAGCTTTGCTATGCAGAAGCTTTAAGTTTGACATATCCCATTTATTTGTTTTTGCTTTTTGTGTCAAATCCAAAAAAATAATTGCCAACACTGATGTCAAGGTGCTTACCCCCTATGTCTCCTTCTTGGCTTTTTATGGTTTTAGGTCTTACATTCAAGTCCTTGAACTATTTTGAGTTTTGATAGGGAGTGCTTTGAATCTGAAGATTGTTTTGAGTAGTTTGAGTATTTCAGCAATATTCTTCCAATCTGTGAGCATGAAATATCCTTTCATTTATTTGTGCCTTCAATTTCTTTCATCAATGCCTACAGTTTTGTGCACTGGTCTTTTATCTCCTTGGTTATATTTGTTCCTTGGTATACATTATTATTATTTTGATGCAGTTATAAATGGGATTGTTTATTTTTCAGACAGTGTATAGAAATGCAATTGATTTTTATATTCTATAACTTCACTCAATTTGTTTATTCTAAAGTCTTTTTTTTTTGTATTTTAGTTTTCTATATGTTATATCATGTCATCTGCAAATAGAAACAGTTTTCCTTTCCAATTTGCTGCCTTTTTGTTTTCTTGCCCAGTTACTGACCAGGATATCCAGTTCTGTGTTGAATAGGAATGGTGAGAGTGAGCATCTTTGTTTTGTTCCTGATCTTAGAGGAAAAGCTTTCAGTCTTCCACCACTGAGTATAATGTTAGCTTGGGCTTGACATTTATGTCCTTTATTATGTTGAGGTATATTCTATCTATCCCCAATATGTTATGCATATTTATCATGAAAGAATGTTGAATTTTGTCAGTGTGTTTTATGGATCTATTGAGATGATCATATTATTTTTATCTTTCATTTTTTTAATATGTATCTCATTGATTTTTGTGGGTGCGAACCATCCTCACGTCCCTGGAATAAATTCCACTTGATCACGGTATTGATTCTTTTCATGTGTTGTTGACTTCAGTTTACATTTTTTGACAATATTTCTGTGTATGTTCATTAGGGATATTGGCCTGTAATTTTCTTGTTGTGTCCTTGTCTGGTTTTGGTATCAGGGCAATGTTAGCCTCATGAATGAGTTTGGAAGTATTCCTTCCTTTTCTTTTTTTGGAAGAGTTTGAGAAGAATAGGTATTAATTATTCTTCAAATGTTCACCAGAATTCACCAGTGATGCCATCTGGTCCTGGAATGTGTTGTTGGGAGTTTTTTGATTACTGATTCAATCTCCTTATTAGCAGTCACTCTATTCAATTTTCTTCATGATTCAGTCTTGATTGTATGTTTCTAGGAATTTACATTGTCCAACTTGGTGTATGTTATTTCTTATGATCCTTTGTATTTTTGTGTTATCAGTTGTAGAGTCTCCTCTATCATTTCTGATTTTATGTATTTGAGCCCTCTTTTTTTTCCTTGGTGAGTCTTGCTAAATGTTTCTTTTTTTAAGTTCTTAAAAAACAAATCTTAGTTTTATTGATTTTTCCTGTTGTCTTTAGTCTATCTCAATTCTAATCTTTATTCCTTCTACCTTTGGGCTTTATTTTTTGTTCTTTTTCTAGTTCCTTGAGGTGTAAAGTTAGGTTGCTTGTTTGAAATCTTTGTTAATGTCGGGGTTTATTACTTAGAACTTCCCTTTTAGAACTGCTATTTTTGCATCTCATAAGTTTTGGTATGTTTCCATTTTCATTTGTTTCAAGGTATTTTTTGATTTCTCCCTTGACCCATTGGTTGTTCAATCTCCACTTGTGATTTTCCAGTTTTCTTCTTATAATTGATTTCTAGTTTCGTACCATTTTGGTCAGAAAAGATCTTGATATGTTTTCAGTCCTCTTAAGTTTATTAAGACTCATTTTGTAGCCTAGCATATGACCTCTTCTGGAGAATGCTCCATGTGAGTTTGAGAAGTATGTGTATTCTGTTGCTCTTGGATGGAATTTTCTGTATGTCTGTTACGTCAGTGTGATCTAATGAGTCATTTAGGGTCAATGTTCCATATTGATTTTCTGTCTCAGTGATCTATACATTGATGAAAATAGGGTATAGAAGTCTGCTGCTGTTATTGTATTACCATGTATTTCTCCCTTTAGGTGTGTTAATCTTTGCTTTATATATTTAGATGCTCCTATTTTGGGTATATAAATATTTACAAATGTTATTGTCTTTTTGGATTGGCTCCTTTATATAGTGATCATCTTTGTCTGATTATATTTTTGTCTTAAAGTCTACATTCTATGTGTAGCTGCCCCAGCTTTTTATAGGTTTCCATTTGCATGGAATATCTTTCGATATCCCCTCATTTTCAGTCTGTGTGTCCTTAAAACTAAATTGAGTCTCTTGTAAGCAGATATAGGTGGATTTTGTTTTTTGTTTTATTATGTATCCATTTTTAAAAATCCGTAAGTGGATTTTATGTCTTTTAACTGGATAGTTCAGTTCATTTACATTTAAAGTAACTGTTGATGGATATGGACTTATTAATGCCATTTTGTTAATTACTTTTTACTGTTTTATAATTCCTCTGTTCCTTCTTCTTTTGCTCCCTTTCTTTGTGATTTGATGACTTTCTACAGTGATATGTTTAGATTCCTTCATCTTTTGTGTATCTACTAAAGGTTTTGATTGTGGTTACCATGAAGCTTACAAAAAACATTTATAACAACCTATTTTAAATTGGTAACAACTTAAGTTCAAACACATTCTAATGTTACTCCCCCTTTTTCATGTTTAATGTTTTTGATGTCACAAAATTTACTTCTTTTAAAATCATGTATCCCTTAACAAATCATTGTAGTTATATTTCTACTACTTTTGTCTTTTAACTTCCATAATAGATTTATAAGTGATTAACTCAACACTATTAGAACATTAGATTATTCTGAATTTAACTATATATTTACCTTTACCTAAAAGTGAGATTTACATTTTCATATGTTTTCCTGTTACTAATTAATGTCCTTTTGTTTCAGCTTAAGGAAGTCCCTTTAACATTTCTTGAAAGGCTGGTCTGTGGTGATGAAATCCTTCAGCTTTTGCTTGTCTGGGAAACTATCTCTCCTTCAATTCAGAACAAATTTGCTGGGTAGAGTATTCTTGATTGGCAGTTTTATTTTTCTTTCAGCATATTGAATATATCATGCCCCTCCCTTCTGGCATGCAAAGTTTCTGCTGAAAAAATCTGCTGATAGTCATGTGGGAGTTCCCCTGTATACAATAATTTGTTCTCTTGCTGATTTAAGATTCTTTCCTTGTTTAAACTTTTGACAATTTAATTATAATGCATCTTGGTATGGGTCTCTTTGGAATTCTCTGGGCTTCTTGATTGTAGATGTCAGTTTCCATCCTTGGGTTAGGGAACTTTTTAGCCGTTATTTCTTCAAATAAGTTTTCTGCCCCTTTCTCTTTCTATTCTCCTTCTGGGATACCTATAATGTGAATACTGGTCTGCTTGATGTTGTCCTTAAGTCCCTTAAGCTATCTTTACACTTTCATTCTCTTTTCTTTTTGCTCCTCTGATTAGATGCATTCCATTGCCTTGCTTTTAGATATACTGATTCCTTTGCTCCTCCATATAGTCTGCTATTGGACCCCTTTATTGGATTTTCCAGTTTGGTTATTATATTCTTCAGCTCTGTGATTTCTGTTTGGTATTTATATTTTCCATCTCTTTGTTCAAACATTGTTCTCTTGACCTCAGAGAGCTTTTTGAATATTACTTTGAACTCTTTATCAGGTACATCACTTATCTTCATTTCATTAAGGTCTTTTTCTGAGATTTTATCTTGTTGTTTCATTTGGAACATGTTTCTCTGTATTTTTCATTATCTTTGACTTTCTGTGTTGGTTTCTATGCATTAGATAGAAGAGCCACCTCTCCCAGTCTTGAAGGAATGGACTTGTGTGGGTGATGAGCCTTATTGTTCAACCCTGACCTAACTCTTGGTTTCTCTCAAATCTTTGTAATCATCCAAGCAGCCATCTTTGTTCTTAGTGGCCAAGACTGTCAATCTCAATCAACATCTAGATGTAGGTTGACTGGAAGCTGGACCCTCAGGCAGCAGCTTTTAAGGTATGCCAACATATCTCTTTCAGGGGAAGACTGGAGATGGGTATTTCTGTCTCATCCCACCTCCCTGGAAGGGATAGCCAGTTAAGAACTGTCTCTTTATTTGCTGTAGTCACACTGAACCCAGAACACCAGCCCTGCTGGGTACCAGATTCCCAGAGATATGTTCTCTGGGCAGCAGCCACAAAAGCTGAGGTACCATATGTATACACAGGCAACTTTCTCAGATACCAGTGACCTGGGATGAAGCAAAAGGAGCACAAGGATGGCATGCATTGGCCTCCAAGTTCAGGATTGCAGTTATCCTCTAGATAGGTGTTCAATTGAAGTTTGGCCCTCAGACTGCAGCTTTTAAGATCTGCAGTCAGCCCTCTTTCATGGTAAGACTTCAGATGCCTCTGTGCTGTGCTTTGGGAGGATGGCTGGTTAACAACTGTTTCTCTGTGTGTTGTAATTCTGTGGAACCCATGAACATAAGCCCTGTTGACCGGCAGAGTTAGGTAATCAAGGGGTGCATCCTGGGGTGGCAGCCATAAAATCCAGGGTGCCAGATGTGTGTCTAAGCTCCTTTCTGGGAGATACTGGTGACCTTGAGTGAGGGGCAGGCAGAGTGTGAAGATGGTACCTGCTGGCCTCCCCAGTCTCTGAAGAGTATTACAGTTGGCCCCTAAATTAGAAGCCTTCCTCTCAGGCCATAGCTTTTAAGATACACAAATAGGCCTCTTTTACAGAAAGACTGGACATTTAATTCTGCTGCACTGGGCCCTGGGGGGACAGTAGTACTGAATCTGTGGGAGTCAGTTCAGGACTGCTTTTTAGTTAAGCTATAGGCTTTTAGGTCTCATGGACGCAGGTCCCATTGGCTTTCAGAGCTAGATGTTTTGGGGAACCATCTCTCAGGTGGAAGCCTTAAAAGTTGGGGCACCACATACGTTTCCAAACCCTGTGCTTCTCAGGGAGAGGCTTGGAGTTGTGAGCTGCTTCCCAGTTGTGTGTCGTTGTGCCAGAGGTGGGGGTTTAGGGTGAGATTGTGTCTCAGCCCTTCCTACTTGTTTTGATGCGAGTTTTTTCTGGTTCACCTCATGTGTAGGAGTCACTCAGCTAGCTTCTGGATTTCTTTCAAAGGAAATTGTTCTGTATATAGCTGTAGATTTGGTGTGTCCTAGAAAGGGAGGAGTTTAGAAGGCTCCTATATTGCCATCATGAACTAGAACTGTAAAAAGCTCCCTTAACCTTCTCTCTCCTACCCCTTATTTTCTTAAATCTTAATCCAAGACTTCATTTCCACTTTCAAACAGCTGTGTCTCTCATCTAAGAAGAACCATTTCTTAATGTATCTGTTTTTCCCAGCTGAGCTCTTTTGCCCCAAAAAGGTCCATTAGCGGGGCATGGAGACTGGGGCCAACACTGCTGGACCTGATAAACAGCTTTTCCCTCTTTTGTCCCTCCCACGCTCCTAGAACCATGATTTTGTTATCCATCCTTGTCCTCCAGGGGAGAATGAACTCCTCTCACTCCAGCAGGTTAAGTCATAATGTGTGTAAGACTTTGAGTCTAGGCCACTGGTTCTGTATACTAACTGCACATTGAAACCATCTGTGTAGCTTTAAAAATCCCACTGATCCCACCTGTGGCTCCAGGGTGCCCTCAGGAGCCATAGTTTGGCTTCCCATTCCCTCCACATGCAATTGGTTTTAGGTATGGCCATGTGGTATAGCCAATGGGATATGAGGATATGAAGCTGGGAAGACTGTGGAAGGGTTTTCCACATTAAAAAAAAAAAGTATGTTTCAGGGCTTTTGTTTTCCCAGTTCTGGAGGTTGTTGACTGTGTGCGGCCCAGGGTGAAGGTCCTCTGTTTAGTAAGTGTTCAGTGGACATTATCTCATTGGATCCTGTACTGCTCTCTGAGGTAGTCAGTTTGATTTTATTACTCCCATTTTACAGACAAGGAAAATGAGGTTCACAGAAGTCTCAATATTTTCTCCTTAATGACAGCGGCTAGCAGTAGCATAGCCAGAATGAACCCAGCTCAGCCTGGTTCTGAAAATCATGACATTATCTCTATTACCAGAGGTGCACTGGGAAGCTATCAAAAACCACAACAAAAAAAACCCCCAAAACAAAAACCAAACCCTGATTTGTAGCAATTGCCAATTTCCACAGTATAAATATTTTCACTGTGTCCAATTCTGTAAGCTACCATTGTGAGCTCACTGAGCACGAGCTCGGGCAGAGACGTGTGCAAGCTGTTCTTGTGAGCCGGTATGAGTCAGCTCCGGCGGCAAGTGCTCAAGCCCGGGCTCTGATGCTAAGAACCTGTTTCTCCCCAGGCTCCCAAACAGAGCTTTCTCCCAACATGTGTCTCCTCAGAGCATATCTTTATGCTGAAGTTCTGCCTTATTAGGGAGGATGCTTCGCTCTTGTTCGTAGAAGGGAGATAAAAACCATAAGGGACAAACCAATAGGGGTGAGCTATGGAGGTTTCCTAATGCCTCCAGGATGCTAATGATGCAGACAGGAGTCCCAGAGGACTCTTTATCATTCTTCATGGTGGCGAGCCAAGAGAGCCTTTAACATTTGCTTTATCTCTCTGTCATCTGAGCTGCTGTGCATTTTGTATACACTTGCTGAGCCGTCTGGCATTGCTGAGTGCAGATTCGTGACTGTGGTACAGTTATAGCAGCAGGGGCCTAGGCATGTAGCCAGTGGAAACTTTATGGTAAGCCAACTCCAGGCCTTACCAGGAGGCCAGGGGAAGCAGCACAATTCAATTACAGTGTGCTTGCTAAAGCCCATTCCAGACTGTGGCATGATAGTCTCTCAAGGTTAGAAGGAACATCTCTGTAACTGACCAGTCGGACCTCCTGTCTGTCATCCCACCAAGGGTTGTAAACTGTTTGACGATAATAACGGTGAACTTTTTTTCTACTGAGGAATTTGATTACACATTTGAATACCTTTGTGAAAAAAGTCCATTTTTATGCTATAGTAAATTCTGTAATTCCTGTTGCAGACTGACATGATCTCAGTTCTAAGCCTGGGGGCTAACATTATCAGACTAGTCTCTCCATATGCCAAGTGTATCAGTCAGGATAGACTCGGTTATGCTGCAGTGATGAACAAATGCCATAATGTCAGCAGCCCTAAACAGCAGTAATAAAAATGATAATTATTTCTTGCTTGTGCAAAATGTCCATCAAGGGTTGGGTGAGAGCTTGGCTCATGTTAATCAGTCAGAGATCCAGAGCCCAGTGGTCATCTCTCAACATGGCCATTCAATGGAGGAAAAAGAGTCTGGTCTGCAGGAGGGGAGAAAAGGCTCTCAGCAGCACTGAGGCAGTCTACCTTGCAAGTATCGTACATCATTCTGTTCTTAATTTATTGGCTAGAACTGTTCATGTGGCCTTACCTGTCTGTAATGGGCCACAAAGGGGCTTTCGCTACATGCCCAGGAGGCAGAGAGCTGGAACTATTTGGGGAGCAGCCTTAATGACTATCCCAGTCATTTTTCATATATCTGAAGGTGGTTAGGATGTCACCTTGCCTGTTCTCAGCTCACCCCCAGGCACCTGCTCACCTGCTGTGTAACATGCTTCTTGCTCCTTTCATCAGTCGGTTCACTTTTCTGAACTCCATCATGTTTTGTACCTTTCCATGCCAGTGTCTAGAGCTAAGTCCAGTTTCCCAGGCCTAGCTGCTCATGGCAGGACTCACTGGGGCTCATCATTCCCTTCAGTAGAGACACCATGGTTGGAACTCTGGAGCCTGAGATTGCATCTTAATTTTTTTTGGCAGCCACAGCACCCTGCTGCTGTCTAACTGCTGGAATGTAAGCCCCAGGATGGCAGAGACTGTGACAGTCTTGCTTGTTACAGTGTCCTCTTCACTTGGAAAAAGGTCTGATAAATCTTAATATTTGTTGAATAAATACACATATTAAATCTACTTTCTTGCCTCTGCCTAATCTTTTTTACTCATACTGTCAAGTTCTATTACCTCCCTCTTGTCCTGATAAAATTATCTTTTTCAGATCCAACTGCAGGTTGTATTTATTTTACATTTGTTCCAGCATACAGCTGTGAAGGAGTATTACCTTTGGAGCAAAAAAATGTATGATTGACCCCCAGCTCTGATTACATCATCCAACAGCATATATTTCTTGAGCACCTACAATGTGCCAGCTGCCACTTATACAATTATGAGAAAAATAAAACCATGAGGCCACCTTTCCACTGAATGGGTTAGTTTGGGCAAATAGTATGACATCTCTAGATTAGAATATACAGTCCATGAATGCAAGGATTTTTGGTAGTTTTCTCACTCAAGTTTTCCCAGCAACACAAACATGCCTGGCATTTAGTGGATGTTCTATAAATATTGGTTCCATGAGTGAATGAATCTCTAAGCTTCAGTTTGTTCTTTGGTATCAGAATCTTCTGGGAGGGCATGTGTAGTTTGAAAACATAGTAGTACTTTGTCCCATTGTCTAATTGCTGTGTTTAGTCATGATGTTGCTTGTTTGAAGTCTAAAATAAGTTTTAAAAAAAATGAAGTAAAATTTATCTGTTATTCCCAGAGGAACAGGGTTACCCCCCCCCTGCAAGGTTGCAGAATACCATTCCAGATTGATACTAATCTATTAATCACTATACTTCGGGTACCATTGTTCATTGAATCCAGCTTGGCCCCAAGGAAGTTCAAAGTTCAAAGACTCTGTCATTCTGTTGATGAAGCTCAGCTATGTGAAATCTATCCTTTATTCATGACCAACCCATCTAAGTAAGCCATATAAGAAGAAAAAAAAATTAGACTTCCCAGACTTGTGCTGATGAGTTGTCCTAATGACCAATACCTTTTCCGGTGTTCATGAATTACTGCTTCCAATTCTATCCTGCAGTTTTGCCTGTACTTACCTGAATGTTTTATATAATCTCTCTTTCTACCTTGAGCTACAAATCATTTTATCACTTCTCATCTTGAAAATTATTTTCCTCAGGGGAAAAAGAGGGAGCTGAGTGGAGGAATGCTGCTCCCTCTCTCATTCACAAGGGCTGTCTTATCAGTTGCTCGAGGAAGGCTTATCTTTCTCATGATTGTGTACTGATCTTCACTTTAGAAAGCGTTTTTCCTTTCCGTGTGTGAACAAGCAAGAGAAATAGGGAAGGCAACTAGGTGAAAGAGAGTGGTACATGATTTTAGGGGCAAGTTGATCTCTATGAGTCTAAGGAGAATTGGGGACCGAGGGAGCACACGCAGAGGGTTACACAGGCATGCTAGGGTGTAGATGTTGTACAGAGGTCGACTGGAAGGCAATCCAAGTGATGGACATTTTACAGCTGGTGGAAGTGTGGAGTTGACGGAATACCGGTGGTGGCTCATCAGCTGTATCCCCCACTTAACTGTAGTCATGAGAGCACAAGGCTGCAAGAACTTCGGGGGTTATCCAGGTTATTTCTGACATTGTCAGGTCAAATGACTACTAGACTATCCCTGGTTTCTAATTTGAAATATCTCCAAAGAAGACTCCTGTCTAAACTTCTTCAGCCCACTTGAATGTTTGGCTGTACTCCATGCCTGCACAATCTTCACCTTGTCTAGCCTAAATTCTTCTAGCTCCGGTCCAAGCCCTTAGAAGAATGAAACCTCTGTGGGGTAAGAGCTGCCTTGGGGGCAAGAGACAGGCAGTGCTGGGTGGCCTGGAGGATGTTGCACAGGGACAAGGGTGTAGCCCAGTTTCCAATACAAATACACAGGACTATGGGGTCTCCTGTTTTACTAGAACACTTCTTCAGATATCTTAATCCAGGAAGAAAACTCCCTGGGTTTTGTTATTGGCATTAAACCCTTAGGCATGCCAGGACATGGTAAACATTGTGAGCGCATCCTCTAACTGGTCTGCAGGCATGTTGAATGTCCAGAGGGTGCCCAGCAGTTACTGGTGTTGGACTGTGGTCTCTGGGTTAATTTAGTCAGAAGTGAGTTAAATGTACCTCCAGGTTAAATCTGGCAGAGCAAAACAATTCCCTAAAGGCTTGAGAGAAGAGCCATTTTAGGGAAAATCATGGATATTTCTTAGCTTCTCATTTTTAGGGGGAGCAGTACAGTTTTTTTTTTCTCTTTTTCAAACTTTTATTCATTTAATTAGCAAATGTCTAATGAAAACTGTGGATATGAAAATATGAATGAGATATTTCACAGCTACTATGAATGAGGAGTTCACAGTGCTATGAGGAACACATCTATACAACCTATAACTTTTTTTTTCTTTTTTTGAGAGGGCATCTCTCATATTTATTGATCAAATGGTTGTTAACAATAATAAAATTCTGTATAGGGGGGTCAATGCTCAATGCACAATCATTAATCCATCTCAAGCGGGAGCAGTACAGTTTTAAGCTTCACACAGGCCCTGCATATCATTCAGGGCAGGATGGACTCAAAACATCCCAGAAATTTTTTTTAAAACTCTGAGAAATCTCTGTGATCAACTAGTTAGAAAACCAACCAGCACTACAACTTGGAGCCAGCACAGCATCCCCATCACTGAGATGGGAGCATGAACATGAGTATTCTGTTTGGCCCATTTTCTGGTGGGCAGCATGTGCAACCTTCCCTGGATCCTTTAGAATCGCTAACAGTAATTACCGCTAACACTGAGCGAGCATTTTCTGTGTCCTTGTCCTGGAGTGTAGAATGAATGCTTGGTATAGAATGAATGTCATAGCCATCCCTGCAGTAATGGCATGGACTGGGCAGGTGATATTCCCACTCCCATTTCCCAAATGAGAACATTGAAATCTGGGGAAAGGCGCTCTTTCCCCAAGAATAGGCAGTAAGTGGCAGATTCAGTGCGCAGTCTGCTCCCTGTTTCAGTCAGCGCTCTGAACCCTTGTGACATCTTGCTTCCCAGGCCCATGTGGGTGCTGCAGGCAGGGTTGCTGCTTAGGTAGTCTCTGCAGGGGCAAGAGCTGACACGGGAGATGGTAAAGATGCAGAAATACACAGGAGAATCACATGGTGGCTGCCATCTCTGGGGTCTAAAAGAGCTGCAAAATCAATATGATTTTACATAATCTTGGTGGTTGGAAAACTGGCTATATGACAGGTTTAGCTCTGAAAATGAAATGGTTCAGGAAGGGGGAGAGTACAGAACTGACATTACACTGGGGTGAGGGTGCAGGGGTGGAGGGGAAGGGGGGCAGCTGGGACAGGATGAATCCGAGGGTGCCTCTCTTGGCTTTGGTTCTGATTTGATGCAGGAAGGCAGGGAGGCTACGAAGCCGCATTTCTAGTTGCACTTTGCTCTACTCTGTTCAAGCTGCAGCTCAGGTCAGAGGAGCATAGGGCCTCAGAGCTCATCTCTGCTGAAAATGTCTCAGGCTGCGTCTACGTCTTCTCCTCGGATGATGTAACATGGAGGTAATATGGCCCAGTGTGACTCTGAGCCAGGGACAGTCACAGGGGACTGTCTAGCCATTTGAAGTCAACACAGCCAGATTAAGCAATCAGGATGAACAAACCTGGGAATACAGACCGGAAGCTCTATGATGTTGGCCCATGATAAGGTCAAGGCCCTATCTGTGGCTGGAACATTTTCAAGGCTACATGTACCCAATTTAGATCAAAAGTGATAAATGTGGTGCTTTTATTTTTGTTCCTTTCTTCCCTATCAAGTTACATCAACTTTGTAGCTGTAAACATGCAGCTGGCAAGCGAGGTCGGAGGCTACACGCCTTCTTCCTGATGCTGCCACAGGGTGGGTGACAAGGAGTTACTGAAACATGCAGAGGCCCCTCAAGGAGGGGAGAGGAAAGGACTGCAGACCCCACTGAGGGCCAGAGATTCCCCAGGGTTCAGATGGGGTTTACAAGGTCGTATGACCCAGACTATTTCCTCTTTCCTGAAGGCCAGGCCCCGATTGTGTCACTTGGGTCTGCCCCGTTCCTTTACAAGGGGGTTAGCAGCTCCAGGCCTTGACATGCAAATCCTACAGTCTGACTGCTGATAAATGGCCATGCTGATGGGATGACTAATACTGTCCTTCCCTGCCTGAGCTTATCTAGCACTCCTTGCTGAACTGGTGTACACCCTTCTTAAAACTCCACAAAACTGGAACAAGAATTGGCCTTAATAGAAGAACTTCACAAACTGGGCTAAAAGGGACTCTGGAGTGAAACTGCCTGGTCCAAATCCTGATCCTGCTTGCTTTAGCTGTATGACTTTGGACAAACAATTTAATCTCTCTGTACCTTAGTTTCCCCATCTGTACAGTGAAGTTGAGAGCACCCGCCTCCTGGGTACTGAATGAGCAGATTTATTAAGTGTTTGGAACAGGGTGTATCACATAATGGCGAACAGTTAGTGTATATTATTTAGTATACTATTGTTTATTATACACTAATAAATAAACAATGTATATTATTGTTTAGTGAAAATATTTTCTGAAATCAAAGGCAGAGCAACATCTCAAAGCAAATGCTGTGTGATTCGTCTTCTCTCAGATATTCCAGGCTGCATGTGTAGTTCAGCATGGCGTAGGGGACAGTTGACAAATGGGTGTGGGGATGAAGACTATCTGGGGAGAACGGTAGTGTCATAAGGCCTAAGGATTTCCTGGGATTCCTTCTCTAAGAGGCAAGATGATCCTGAGGCAGGGAAGGGCAAGTGTGACCTCATCTTGACCCCCATCCTGCCAGCTGAGCTAAGGGCACCAGGCAGCCCCAGCAGACTCAACTCCTGCTGATCGATTGGCTTGTGGCCAGGCTGCCCCAGGAAGTGAGGGCGGGCAGCCTCGTGATTCTCAGAAGGGACTGAGAACTGATACAAGATGTGAAGTGGAGGCCTGACCCCGGAGCTGGGGGCCCCTTGAGCTTTAGGTAAAGATCCTGAACCTCCTCTCTCTCCACACATAGGAAGAGGGACAGAGTAGCAGCCCTGGGGACTCTATCACAGGTCTGGCGAATGATGCTGCTACCAGATTATCTTAAATATGATACACTATTTTAAAATGGATTTACCCCCAATTGGGGAACCCAGGTAGCAGGCTTAAGAAAAGACAGTGTAGAGGGAAGCTGCTGAGTGATCACAGACTCATCAAAGAGGACATTTGGGTCCTTTGCAGCAATGGGATAATGGATTTTGTAAGTGAGCACAGGAGGTGTGCTTTATTCCTCATGGCTCTTTACTTGACAGGGTTTGCCTCACACTGGTCCCCAGCCCCACAGAACAATAGAAGACCCTCAGCTGCAACAGAGCTGTGATGGCCCCAAATCCCAAGATCAGAACAATCCCTTCCTTTCTGCTGGATTAGAACTTTGAATATTTAGACTGTAAACTGGATCTACTCCTTAGCTACTCCTTTGGACAAGCAACTAACTTGCCTTCTCTAAGCCTCCAGTATAAAATGTGCCATGGCATGCACACTGGGAACAGTGATGGAATGCCCTCCCTTAGGGATATCGGGAAGCTGCAGTGACACTGTGTAGGTGATGGTGGCTAGGAACTGCTACGTGTTAAATAAACATAAAGGAGACTACTAGTTACTTCATTCATTCACAAGTCATTTTCTACCTGGAAGGGAAAAACCCAGGTCAGAGACTGTCAGTACTAACTAAGTACCCCTTGGCCGTTCTGCAATTCCCCATTCCATTTACAGTTGGAGGGAGACCAGGTTCTGGTCAATTAGATGTGCAGCGCTGATGGTGATGGTCCTAGGAAATACAGTTAAGCAGTAAGTAAAACCCTCCTCCATCTCTCTCTCCCTTGTTGCGGCAACCTAGGAAGCTCTGTTTTCTAGATGGCATAGTTACAAGACAGAAGAAAGTCACTATACTTGCGTTACGGTTTATGCAAATGAGAAATAAACGTTATGTCTAGGCACTGAGATTTCCAGGGTTAGTCTGGTCAACAATACTTAGCAGTCACCATCCTGATTCAGAAGTTTTGGTATGGCACAGACCACATCCATTTAAGGGGTACAGAGAAGTTTATGCCAACCTTTCCTCTCAGGAATTTGCTTTAGGTCCAAAGTTCTACCCATTCTGTGCAAAGTCTTTATTTTAATTAGTTATCTACTCTTCTAGTGGGGATGGGACAAATCCTTCTAGACAAAAAGTTTCCTTTTGCTACAAAACACATTTATTTCCTGGCAGATAAAATTCTTCAACTGCATATTTAAGTACATAGTATAAGGTCTCTCTTTGATACATATCCTGTTTACAAGAGCAATTTCTAATTATTAAAATGCATAAAATGCATACTAAACATCTGTCTCTTAAAATATAAATAAACTGCTAATATATAAGCTGTAAGTCAGGTTATTGACATGAGTGGTGCACGATTCTTCACTGAGTCACCGAGTCTTAAATGCTATCAACACGTCGCCCCACGATGAGATTCCATGAACCGGCAGGCAGCCAGCACTTCTAGCTTACCTGCTGGTTGTGTGGGTAGTTGGTGCTGTGGCAGTGAGCCACTTCCCGTGAAAAGAGAGTTATGTGCAGATACAGTAGTATGACATACGCAGCAGGAGAGGCATTTCACAGGGCACAACACATCAGTCAGGTAAATTAATGGGCTCGAGGGTGAAAGCTTGGCGAATGCAAACCTGTTGTTTACATTACTGGGTATTGTGGCACCATTTCACTGGGCACTCAATGAACAGCCATGAAAGTAAGGATAAGAAAATAGGCCAGAACAGTTGCCTTGGTCCCTGACATCTGTTTTCAAATTGGGCTCTAAGTTATGCGTTTTAGGGATGTCATTTTTTTTGTTCCTTCAGAGTAAATCATCCTCTTTGGAGAGCCATCCATTTCCTTATCTTTACATTTTTCATCAGCATTTAGCGACTTCTTGCAGACTGCCAGTATTAGAGGCTCATTGACTTAAAGCAGAGCACGGAGTGGTCCACACAGAGTCTTGATTTGTCTGTTGAGTAAAAGCCTGTTTGGCTCAGAATTTCTAGGATCTAGTTTATTCTTCACATGTTCTCGCCTTTTGGTTCCTGTTAATACCCAAGCCTGAGACAGCCACAGAAACTCATAGGTTGAGTGGTATATTTCTTCCTGAAATCTTGTTGTTGGTATCAACTATTTCTGGTACTGTAGCTCCCGCGATTACTTGAAATGGCTAATCCCTTGAAGCTGTGTCCTCCACAGGGCTCTCCTCCAGCTCCCTGAAGGTAAGGTTCTTGTTCTAAGGCTGATGCTGGGACTTTCCCACAAAGGAAATTTCTGGAAAATCCATATCCGCTTGTGATTCCCATGCCATCTCTCTCATGCCCCAGGAGGCTAAGGTTGCAATTCTGGAGACACAAAGGAAAAGTTTCTAAACTCATCCTGGTTAATCATAGGAAGATGTCCCTCATCAATGGGAGTTAAAACTGGCTCTTCCTTTATGAAGTCGGGGTCAAAATTACTGACATCTTCTCGAGATTTCTGTCAAAAAGGAAACAAGGGACAGAGTTTTAGGCACTGTGACTTACTCATCTTCTATGGGACTTAGCTCATTCCAATGGGCTCAGAGGGCTGCTCTGTAGGTCTCTCAGCAGCATTATTTACAGTTATGACAATTATGATTAAACAGTGCTTTATAGTAATTCTACTGCATTGTATGTCATTAGGGCATTTGGTAACCACCAATTCACTAACCCCATGAAAATCTTGCTGAGCAGGCCAGTCTTAGGCTGTGAGGCTAAGGAATTAATGTGGTCACCTGAACCGACCGGTTCACTCACCCTTTACTCTCCATTTCACCAAAGCACCACTTTTCAACAGACCTTGCTGAGGAACGCATCAGCTCAGATTTGTCAACAGAGGTTGAGTAAGTTCATACTAGCCCCACCTATTGTTTGTACACAGGTCTATATGCTTGAAGATATTTTCTCAAAAGATTTCTTGGAAACAACAGCCCTTTTGCTTTACTCACCAGTTAGATGCATTATGACTTGCTGGCAAAGCTTTCCCTCATTCCGGAGGAGCTGGCAGGGGGGTGCCCATTACAGGAGATGCTGTTACCTCTGGGTGCCTTGGGTACCTAGCAGACTATTCTACATCATTTTATGTCTTTACAAAGGATCATTTCTACCATTCTTAGACCTTTCACTTGTCTCACCTGAGTCAATGATAACTCTCTCTCTGCCTTTGGACTGCCCCTCACCCCAACTTTCAATAAACTGCTAGCCCAGCTTCTCTGCCTTCCCATTGTGGATTTCTTGACCTACAGATAAGAGCTTAGCTCTCAGACCAAGAGCTGAATCACCCTTGGGAATGCCTTCCTGCCCCACTTGGCTGCCTAGCTTGAGGAGGCACCCATGGTGCACCCAGTATTTCTCCAGTCAAAAGGGACTAGACCTGAGCATGGTGCTGCAGTAGCTGTTACAGACACAGGCTCTCCGAGCCCAGGTGCCGGCTCAGTGACCTGGGTAGCACTTCACACCCTCTTTAGTCCTTTGGGGGCTTGAGGACGGCACCCTAAGGAGCATGAGGAAACTGGCTAGGAACAGTGTATTTCTCATTTAGCCAGACTTTTTTGTGGGAAACCTGGAAAGTTTCAGGTCTCTTAGGCCCCAGGAAACTTTAACTTAGATTAAAGGAGGATGGGGCTGGGCAAGCAAGAGGTAAAATCTTTGAGAGAAGTGACCTGGACACACAGATGCTGCCTCGGGGACAGGAGCCCAGTTTTCTTTGGGTAAAGCTGCCCAGGAAAGTATCAGGCTGAACATCCAGGCTGGTTATTCCATAGGAGACCACCCCGATGCTCAACAAGCTGTGGAAGAACACTGGGACATTTCCAGAGGAACGTCTGCTAGGATGGTTTTACACACTTACGATTCTGGGTCGGAAAGGTGGTTCTACTTGGCGGTGGTTTAGCTGGGCCCAGTCGATCTCCTTAAAGAAAGGATGTCTCAAGATGGCATGTTCACCACCCTGAGTCAGGCTGCCCAGGCGCATGGTGGGATTCTTGGTCATGAACTGAGAGAGAAGAGGTGCAGACAGAGAGTCAGTCATTCAATCCTATACAACAAGTATGTCACAAGATGCCAGGCATCAGCTCTGGCTGATCTTGCTTAACGAGCTGAATTTTCCATCATGAGCAGCACAGCCAATATGAATCACCCCTTAAAGGTGCAATTGCTTGTGTGTATTTATGGCCTTCCCCACTTCCATTTCAGACGTGGCCACTAAAATAAAGCTGAAGGGTCCAGTTTTCTGTAAATACCATGTATTTTTCTTTCCCCTTTAAAGCAAAGAAATGCTTTATAAAATAGTGTGCCTTTTCCCAGCATTGCAGTTGTAGACAGCCCACATCTTATGAATGGAGCTACTTTTAGGAACAGCTGTGCCATTTTTCTGAGAGACCTGACCAGCTGGCCAGGATTCCCTCTCTCTAATGACACCACAGAGAGAAGAGTGAGAGCCATTCTTTTGAAGATGTGGGTGAAGATGCTGCAAGGCTGAAAAACTTAAAAGTTCTGTGTTCTGGCTCTAAGGTAAACAAAGTCGGCCACTTCTCTTTATGTAACAAAGATACCATAGTTTCAAGTGAAAAGTCTTTTTTCTTCCAGATGCTCCCTTCTCCCTCACCATTACATTTTGAAATGTTTAGTGACTGAGAATCTTGCTACATGGACCAAAAACTAAAATAAGCATTACCACCCATCCAAGCATTGTGTGTATATAAATCATTTGTATTTCTATCATTGGGAAACTTCTCCGGGGCTAGCTCCTATCAAGACATTTTGGGCTAAATTGACTTTCACAAAATGGCCAGTAAAGGTGTTCTGATCATGTCCTGGCCAAGGACTAGTACAGGATAATACACTTTTCATTGCCAGAATGTGATTTTCAACTTCAAAGATACTTGAGTTAATTTAATTTTCCATTTTCAAAGGAAAATTGCCTTGGATAAAATGTTTGTTTTTAAATTTAAATCAAGATATCTTTAAACAAATTTATGAACGCAAGGCAAAAGTAACACTGGGCTCACAGAAACTGCTGTGGAGTGTAAGTTCCAGAGTAAACAAGAAGCCAACATATTGGAGGTTTGCAGAAATGAAAGGGCAGTGAGGAGGTGGCCATCTCTGCCACGGCAGGTGTCCGAGGCCGCAAAGCCTCCAGTGTTGCTTCAGATGAAAATGACCAGGTGGAAGGAGGATGCTGCAGATGTCCCTAGCAAAGGGGATAGGAGGAACCTCATAAAATGCTAAAAAAGCTTCAAAGGGAAGCTAATAAAAAATGAAGACCTGATGGGGTGTAATGGCGTCTTTCTTCTAGGGACCAGCTTGCAAGGCCACAGGTGGCGCTGCAAGAGAGGTGGGACCTGGAGGCAAAAGCAGCTTTCAGAGCCACCCAGGGCCAGTTGCGGCAGTGAGCACTCTAGGCACGTCCAGTGATCAGTGTGGGCTTTGGAAATCTAGACCTGAGTTCTGTATGACACATAAGAGTTAGGATTTCCCACTTCCTGGGCTCTCCTGGGATAAGCCTGTGTAACTCAGAAAGGAAGGGGAAAGTATGGGCACAAGAGAAATCAGTCAATTCTCTCTTTATGGAAGTGAATGGGATGCAGTCCCTAGTGGACTACCAGTGTCTATTCTAGGAACTAATTAACAACAAGCAATGTTGCAAAAAACTTCAGGTAAAAGGAACAGATCCAGATGGCTTGTGTGGATGGTGTGAGCAGAGACCATCTTGTGAATGTCTGGGTACAAATTGTTCTTCTGGGCAAAAGGAACAGCACTTGGCTCCTGATGCCAGGGTGGCAGAAACTCCAGTGTCTGAGAGACCTTGGGCATTCTTCCCTGGTCCTGGCTTGGGTACCAAGCTTCCGAAGGGCACTGTGGAAAGGCATTGCCGGAGGAAATGGAGAGTACATGGCAGCTCTTCCCCCTCTAAAAACTGCATCCCTGGACAAGGAGATGGGCAGAATGACCCTTTCATAGCTTGATACTTCCTCTTGAGGTTCTGCTAAATATTTCTGAATAACCAAACATCTGTTTGGATTTTAATGTCTTGAGTGCTTTAGATACAGATATCCTCCACTTAAACCTTTGTAATCTGAATTGAGAATTTCTTTGCAGGGTTATCTATTGTATGTGAGGCAGGGTGCTAAGCCTCATGCAGGTAGAGATGACAAGGATAGTGTCTCCCCCTGAAGGAGCTGATGGAGACGGGGAAGAGGCAAGCAGGCTTTATCTAACCCACAATAGGATGAAAGGAAAAGAGACAGCGAAGTGCATGGGAGCTTTGAAGAGGGACTAAGGAAAGAGCAGTTTGGCACTGGTGGTAAGAAGGCAAGTGATAGCCTAATGGAAGAGATGGTATTCAATGAAGATGAGGCGGATGAGAAGAACTATTCTAGGCATGCACGAAGAAGACAATCATGGTCAGCACAGCCAGCACAAATGCAGACTGTAAGCCCCTGGTGTACTGGCAGAGGGGCACAAAGTGTGGGGGGGCTGGCGCATGGGGATAGTTGGGGAACTGTCGGGGCAGCCAGCAAGCTCCATCAAAAGTGTGTATGGAGAGGTGAGTGACGAGAGCTGCCCTGCAATTTAGGGTCTGATTCTAGCCACAGTGTGATGAATAAATATGAAAAAGGTAAGAGACTCATGGTGGGTGAACAGCCAGAATGTTGAGACAGTGACTGAGAAGACATGATAAGTTCAGAAACCAGGAGCATTTCTGGTCAATGGCGAGGAAAAGTTGGGAGCAGGTTCTGATGGGCCTGCAGAAGAATGAACACACTCTACACCGGCTGGTGCTGCACTGAAGGAAGAAGGGAATGCAAGGTCACAGTGTGTGCACAGGCTGTCTGGGGGAGCAGCGGTGTTGGGCAATGGAGACAGGTAACAAGGAATGACAGATTGTTGCTGGAGTATTAATATTAGTATTAAAGTAGAAGTAGTAGCAGTCATAATTGTGTTTTTGTCAGAGAAATGAAACAAAAAATATCTATCATTTCTCAAGACCTACAGCTTGCAGACCAGGGAGGTTGATGAGCACAGCTTGGCCTTTGAGGTAGGCAGACATCCAGAAGGAGATGACTAGGTGTGTAAATTGGGGTGCAGGCCAGGCTTGGAGATCTAACTCTTAGAGACATCAACATTTGGTGAGAGGGCAGGCAAGACTGTTGTGAGAGTATGTAACTGAGACCAGCCCCAGGCCTCAGACATTTAACTGACGTGGTATGTTTTAAAAATATTTTCATTACTTGTCAAATATGCAAAAATCAAGTTTTCCAGTTTTTCTTGGAAAATGAGACACTCTGGAACACCTGACCTGCCCTTCTTGATACAAATGGCCTGGAGTTGAGTAGCGGCTGCCTCTTCAGATGGGGCATGGAGTCCCTGGTCAGCCACCTGCCCCTCCACTCCCTGTTGCCTCACACCTGGCTGGCCTCCCTCACTGACTCTGCATGGCTCCTGCACTGGGCACAGAGTAAGAAGCTACAGTGGCAGCAGGAGGAGTTGATGAAGAAGCCAGAGGAGGATGACCACCGTGACACAGAAGCTAGGACGGGGACTGTTCCGAGGAGGAGGTTACGGCCCCTCTATGGCTGCTCCCCTCCAAAGATGCAGAGATGGGGAGTTAAGGGCACATTCAGCATCAGTCCCAGGCCTGGAGGCTTTCGCAGTGCACACTGGTTGGCGTGTGAAGGGGACACAGGACTCTGCCTAAATACCATGTGCCTGCTGCTGGGAACAGTGATGACATAATCCTTTTGCAGAAAACTTCCTCTGTTTGCTTATGTCCCTGATGGGACCCGTATGCCAAACAAATGAGCAACGATGTTGTTTAGAGCAGTAATTCATCCATGTCTAAGGTCATCTTTAAAACGTACCTCACCTCAACTGACCTTCTCTCTGACTGTGGTTCAAATGAGAAAGCCAAGGAGGAAAATGGAGTGACTTTGTGAAAGATTCTGGACACATTTACTAAAGGAAGCAGAATGTTTTTTAGGGTCAATAAAAGAACTTTCTAAGTGACAAAGACTGAATGAGAAGGCCAGGATGGACAATCTGGTTCCACCTCAAAGGGAAGCATGGAGCCAGCCGGAGAGCAGGGGCAGGAGAGGGGTCAGGGAGGCGGGGACCCACCCCGCACTCCTCTTCCCTCCGCGAGCCTCCTGAAGTGGAACTGAGCAGAGGGTTCTGAAGGACTCAGCACCCCTGCCCTGCGCATGAGAAGCTTCACAGTTCTTTCAAGGATGCAGAGCAGGCAGGACTACAGGGGAGTGCAGTCCGCCATGCAGAGCGCTGAAGGCACCGCGTGAGGAGAGGCGGGAGATTTAGGCCCGGTTTGGACAAGAACGTCCTGGGAAGCTTCTTGCCAACCGGGGATGGACATACAAAGGATAAAAGAGCTCCTCTGAGAGGGAGGGCAGAGGCAAACTGGTTAGGCTCAGCAGGTCGACTACCAGTGTTTGTGAACCAGTTCTACCACCAGTGAGCTGTGTGACCATGCTCAAATATTTCTTAACTTCTCTGGGCCTCAGAGTCCTCAAGTGTAAAATGGTGATTTTCCTGTATATCATAAGGTGATTAAAATAAGTGAGATAATCAATGTAAAGTGCCTGGCACAAAGGAAGCCCTCAATATGTGTTAGTATTATAAACCTCTTGTAGGCCCATTCTGTTTTACTTCCAGGCAGAGACATGGCCTGACAGCCTCTAAGAGATGAACATCTGAGGTCATCCTTGACCCTGAGGCTCACCTGCCTCTGCCTGCTACTCTACTTTGCAGCCAGGAAGGAGAACAAAGTCAGTCGGTGCTTTCACAACCCCAGGCTCCGGCAGTGGGGTGGTAGCCATGGTCTCTAGAAAACAATTTTTCCAACAATAAAGATTTCTAGAGACAATCTTAAAACAAGAATACAAGCAATAGTCTGGTTTAAACATGCAGCTATATCTGCTTTAACAGAAGGGAGGTACAGAATGGGGGGTGAAGGCACCATGGGGTACCTTGTCTGTAAACCTGCCATCAGGTAGAGCACCCCCATGCCTCGTGGGCTGCTACACGTGAGGCGCTTTGTTTTGAGTTGCTGGGTGCTCCAGAGGACAGAGTTTGAACTAACCCCGTGTAATAATGCATCTTGAAACCACAGGATCCAAATGTACTTTGAAACTCATTAAAATGTAGGTGATAGCTAAAAGTATTTTTCTTCTTTCAAAATCTGTCTGACTTCAGAGGAGAGGACTAGTTATAGAAACAGAGCAATTAGTCTCATAAAATGTTTTTCCAGGAGAGAGAAAACACTGTACTTTCTACCTAATAGTTTGATTTGGTTGTTGGGCAAACAAAATGATCTTCTCCTTTCATTCCATTTCAGACCAAAGAGCAGGGGGAGTTTGCAGGTAATGCCGGCAAGCTGGAAGGGAAGGAAACCACACCACAGGACATTCCCAGCAGTATTCCAGGGAGACTCTCCTAAATGGGAAGTAGGCATTTTGCGGCTCTGCAGAGGCCTGGCGAAGGACAGCAAAGAACACAGGACACAGAGTAGAACAGCGTTCATGGCCCTGATGGGCACACAGCCGCTGGCCAACCCAGGGCTGATACGATGCATGCCTGTCAAAGTCTGACCTGGTTGTGAAGACCAGTCACCAGCCACCTCCTTTCACAGCCTTTCATGCCAGCTGTGTGGTGGGTACAGCCCCAACCTGCCCTGAGCAGTGGGGAAAGAGAAGAGGGTGGGCGTGGGAGTCAGCTGCTGGGATGGCAGGGGTGGGGAGACCCAGGGCTCTGGTTTGCTGTTAGCTCACCTTTCCACAGGACAAGGCAGACAGATACTGGGGGGTGGGAGGTGGGGCTAGGAGGAAGGTGGGAGGATACATAATGGACTTTTTCACAGCTCTGGGAAATAACCTGCACGTGAGAAGATTACAGTTTATCACAGAGAATGGTGTTGCTTTGGAATACTGGAGGGCCGGAGAGGAGGAGGGTTGTTCTAGCTTGTTCTGCTGGGATCTGAATGACATTTACTAGGCGCGGCTGGAACTGGTCATCTGCACACCTACAGCAACAAGCCAACCACCTTGCCATTCTGTCGGCACACAGGGACCCAGATCTAGGCTGGTTTGGATAGGGGGGCAGTTGAAGAACTGGGAAAAAGAATGGTACAGTATTTGTAAACATTACAGCTTATTAACTGGCGGCGATTACCACTACATATGTTACATACTCTTGTATGTATGGGGAGATAAAAGGTGACATTTTGAAGATGAGAATCCACATATTCCCTGGGTCTGAAGTGGACCTGCCTTTATGAAAAATGAGACAAAACATGCCTAAGCTGATCCCCTTGGGCTAGTTACTGAAGGAGTGGGTGTGGGAGTATACTTGAAAATGCCAGGGGATCAGTGTCTTACCTGCCAGGTTGTGGGTTGTAACTAACCTCCATCACAATATTCTGAGCAGTATCTCCAGAGACACAGAATTCAGAGCACTCGTTTCCTCCTAATGGAAGCCAGCGCAGCGAATGCCCTGCACTGTCCTCTGCCTGCAGTGGAGCAGGAAGGGGGCAAAACCTGGAGTGGGTTTGCTGGCTTACTTTCAAATCAGGCCTGTGATTAGAATCCAGTAGCCTCTTCACGGGCATACACTGACTTCCTGTCCAATGCTCTTAACAGTGCCTTTCCTATGTTTTATAATCACTATAGCTTCCTCTGAATGTCTTGCCAGTTTGGTAACTTTATTCAAGTCATGGGATGATGTTGGTTAAAAAAAAAAAGGTAAAGGTCACAGACAAGTCTCAGAGATGGAAGGACAAGGTCCAGCACTGGTGCCAATGCCAATGTTTGTTAGCTAACGGGGTTTTATACCCAGCAAACCAGACTCAAGCAGCTCTGACTGATAGGGGCAGTTGGGGGTGAGGGCGTTCTGGGGCTCCAACAACCCCCAGTGTCAAAGGAAAAGGAAGCTCCACTCACCGCTGCTACCCAACAGGGCCAAGCTGCACAGACTACTCCTTTGCAGGTGTGAGCCCCAAAATGTAGCTATTAAAGCAAATACTAAAGAAGGCACCTCTGGAGGCACATGACACAACATCCTGTTTTCCCCATGAAACCCAGCTCAACGTGCTTCTTTATCTGGGATACGCAGTATCTCTGGTGTCTAAACCAAATCTAACCATCAACTGCTAAAAGCTATCTTTGATAGCTGGAAAGGACAAAAGAAAGTGTACTACTTCAGTTAACAAGTTTTTCCAACTTAAAAAGCTCTTCTGACCCACAGATAGGGATTAGAAAAACTCTACATAGAAAAGGTTTCCATGCTTATTTCTTAAAATTATTTTTTATAAAACCTCTGACCCCTTTCTGCTCTTGGCTGAGCTATGGAGATTAAAGAAGCATGTGGCATTACTACTCCATTTTAAAAAAGAAAAAACGTCCTTCACACTACTAGTCACAAATCAAACATTAAGACTTCTATTCTTAGGAAACTTACAAGCTAAAATGAGGGAAGCTGAGAACAATAACTTTAATAAAATAATGGGATAAAAAATGTCAAAATCAAAGTAGATGGGAAGGTCAGTGTGATAGTGTTTTTCTGCTTTCTGCCAACACTAGCCTTCATCTATCCGTGAGTAAATGGTCCATTTCCGAAAGGTGTTCATTACTACAAGGCTTGTGGAGCAGCTCTGTTTCCTCATACGGGAACTCCAGTCCTGGGTGAAGGGCTGCCAGGCTGCATGGTGACCATCCTCTTGTTAAAGGACCTTTTACTAACTTTCTTCTGGATTTTCCCCCTAACAGTGTTTGAAAGACCAGCTCCAATGACCCTGTGTTGGGTCCTCTGCATTACTCCAGGTCCAGTTTTTCCTCCACTTCCTTCACTGCCTCCTGGCTGACCACCATTTGGCTGCTCCCTTGAGCATTCCAACCCCTACCAGGAAGGGAGTAGGAAACAGAGAGGATCAGACTCAGTGGTGCTCTGAGCAACTGCTTGGTGACAGATGTGGGAGATATAGCCAAAAGAAGATCCTAGAATTGTGGTTCCCTCTTTGTGCACAAACAGGACTACTGCAGACAATGCGCAGGTGATGGCAATCTGATAGGTGTGATGATAGATAAGCCCACAGGCGCACACACACACTTTAGTTTCTATTAAGCGTAGGAACAAAAGCCCTCTATAATCTCCCTCCCATGCCAAGTTTACAGTGCCTCTCCGACTGACACAGGTGACTCAGGAGAAGGCACTAGACTCTTCTCAGCACTTATTTCACCCAGCCACCTGTGTGAGCTCAGAGACAAGGCACTGACTTCACCTGAGTCAGCACTGAGCCCTGTGATCTCTCACAGGAGATGATTTGGTACAAAGGAACACTCACCTCAGAGAGAGCCCATCACCTTCCTAAGCTCTGGACTGCTGAGGAGTTCCCCAAGTCTTTCCGGAGCTAGACCAGGGCAAAACTCAGTGCCACCACAGAAGCTCTAAGCAAACAATTTTATTCTGTGTCATGATTATTAGCATTTTGGGAAACTGAGTCCTAAGTTTAGGAAACTTGGTAGCATGGTGGCCCACAGAAAACATGTATTTATTTCAAAACTAAGTAAAAGAAAAATCATCTTTCAGGTCAGCAATAGGAAAGCCTATTCCAAAGATACAAGTATGTGTATCTTATTCTCTGAAGTGGAGGGTGAGATTGTTTTCCTCTGAAGCATGCATATGTAAACATTTAACATACATTTAAAGGGAAGAGGAGAAATCAGAGACAAAAGGGCAAGCAACAAAAATAATCTTCCTGTTGCATTTTTTGGAGTGTATACTATGGTTATTTTTAGTTGTAAGGATCCCTGGTTAATGGTTTAGGAATTTTTTCAAGTAGTAGTCTTGGGCTAAAATCTGTGCTCCAGCAACCCTTCCTCTCATCGAATCTGGGCTCGCTCCATGGGAAGTGCTCTCACAAGCTAGTTCTCTACCCATGTCTATACAAAATGCTCAGACATCCATACACAGTGAACTCAAAATCCACAATTTTGGAGCTGGTGGTAAATTTGATGATGGGAAGGGCAGGGGGAGGAAAGCAATATTGGGTTAGGAGTTACATTAGGTAGTGGTTAGTTCAACCACTCACTTTCTGTGGGAAGCTGGAAAAGAACACCCTTCACCCTCAATTCAGGGGACTCACTGACATTATTAGACCACATGAACCCTGAGGTCTTAAATATCTATGACTCTATGGTATGTTATATAAATGAGTATCCAGTTTCTACAGATGATAATAATACCTTCCATTTGAAAAGGTAAGAAGGTATTCAGAAAGCATTTCCTTTTGAAAGAAAAAAAAAGCAAGCAAAATTTCCAGCAGACACCGATTCCAGGAACAGTGCTGACCTTATGTTCCAAAGAAAAGATCATCAGGAAATCTCAGGAAACGAAGCAGGGATGACCCATTGTGCTGAGGTGCTTGAGAGAGGAAGTCAAGGGCTGGCTTGGAGACCCTGGCCCTTCCTGCTTCTCTGGTGGCAAAAGGCAGACCCAGCCTGCAGAAAAGGATGGTCAGAGCAGCAGCTTGTGGCAGAGCTCACCACTGCAGGCTCTCTCCTTTCCTCTTCCTTCTTTGCTAAAAATCCTTCTTTGGGGTGCATTTAGAATTCAATTTGGGAATTGATGGACACTTCTTGAGAAGGTATGGAGAATGTTCATGGATACTGAAGAATGAGTAGGCTAAAACCACTGATCAATTTTGTCTATAGCATAAAAATGACTAGGGTGACATAGACTCCCAGTCCAGGACCCTGAGACTCTTAGTGGGAATGAAGAGAAGTAGATGGATCCACCAGACAGCTAGTATGTGGTTCACATCATTTCTTCTTTCTGCCTATTTATGTTATTAAGCCATTTCCCTTCATTTATGAAGACTGACTTCACTTTCTACACAGTCTAGAGTATGCATGTTTGCAGATGACATGATATTATACATAAAAAACCCTAAAGAATCCACTCAAAAACTACTGGGTCTAATATCTGAATTCAGTAAAGCTAAAGAATTCAAAATTAATACACAGAAATCTGTTGCATTCCTACACACCAATGATGAACTAGCGGAAAGAGAAATCAGGAAAACAATTACATTCACAATTGCAACAAAAAGAATAAAATACCTAGGAATAAAGCTAACCATGGAAGTGAAAGACCTATACCCTCAAAACTACAAGACACTCATGAGAGAAATTAAAGAAGATACCAATAAATGGAAACACATTCCATGCTCATGGATAGGAAGAATTAATATAGTCAAAATGGCCATCCTGACTAAAACAATCTACAGATTCAATGCAATCCCTATCAAAGTATCAACAGCATTCTTCAGTGAACTATAGAAAACAGTCTAAAATTCATATGGAATCACAAAAGACCCCGAATAGCCAAAGCAATCATGAGAAGGAAGAATAAAGCTGGGAGGATTACACTCCTCAACTGCAAACTCTACTACAAAGCCACAGTAATCAAGAGAATTTGGTACTGGCACAAGAACAGACCCATAGACCAATGGAATAGACTAGAGAGCCCAGATATAAACCTAAGCATATATGGTCAATTAATATATGATAAAGGAGCCATGGATATACAACAGGAAAATGACAGCCTTTTTGACAACTGGTGTTGGCAAAACTGGACAGCTACGTGCAAGAAAATGAAACTGGATTATTGTCTAACCACATACACAATAGTAAACTCAAAATGGATCAGAGACCTGAATGTAAGTCATGAAACTATAAAACTCTTGGAAGAAAACATAGGCAAAAATCTCTTAAATATAAACATGAGCAACTTTTTCCTGAATGCATCAACTTGGGTGAGGGAAACAAAATAAAAAATAAAAAATGGGACTACATCATGCTAAAAAGCTTCTGTACAGCAAAGGACACCATTAGCAGAACAAAAAGGCATCCTACAGTTTGGAAGAATATGTTTATAAATGATATTCCGACAAGGGTTTAACATCCAAAATACATAAAGAATTCACATGCCTCAACACCCAAAAAATAAATAACCCTATTAAAAAATGGGCAGAGGAACTGAACAGACAGTTCTCCAAAAAAGAAATTCAGATGGCCAACAGACACATGAAAAGATGCTCCACATTGCTAATCATCAGGGAAATGCAAATTAAATCCACAATGAGATATCACCCCACACCAGTTAGGATGGCCAACATCGAAAAAACTAGGAACAACAAATGCTAGTGAGGATGCAGAGAAAGGGGGACCATCCTACACTGCTGTTGGGAATGCAAACTAGTTCAACCATTGTGGAAAGCAATATGGAGGTGCCTCAAAAAACTAAAAATAGAAATACTATTTGACCTGGGAATTCCACTCCTAGGAATTTATCCAAAGAAAACGGTTCTCAGATTCAAAAAGGCATATGAACCCCTATGTTTATTGCAGCACTATTTACAATAGCCAAAATATGGAGGCAACCCAAGCATCCATCAGTAGATGAATAGATAAAGAGATGTGGTACATATACACAATGGAATATTATTCAGCCATAAGAAAGAAACAAATCCTACCATTTGCAACAACATTGGAACTTGAGTATATTATGCTCAGTGAAATAAGCAAGGTGGAGAAAGACAAGTACCAAACGATTGCCCTCATTTGTGGAGTATAACAATGAAGCAAAACTGAAGGAACAAAACAGCAGTAGACTCGCAAACTACAAGAAGGGACTAGTAATTACCAAAGGGGCGGGGTGGGGGAGGGTGGGGGACGAGGGAGGGAGAAGGGGATTTAAGGGTATTATGATTAGTACACATGGTGTTATGGGGAGGGTCACAGGGAAGACTGTAGCACAGAGAGGACAAGTAGTTAGTGACTGTGGCATCTTACTAAACTGATGGATAGAGACTGCAATGGGGTATGGGGGTGGATAATATGGGTGAATGTAGTAAATACATTGTTTTTCTTGTGAAACCTTCATAAGAGTGTATATTAATGATACCTTAATAAAAATAAAAAATAAGAAAATAAAGTAACTTTGGGAAGATTGACATTTTTATGATCTCAACTCTTCCTAATCAACAAAAAAAAATTTACTATAATGGAAATTTTTAAACATATACAAGTATGTACCCATCACCCAGCCTTAACACTGAGACATGCCCAATCTTGTTTCATCTCTGCCACCCTGGATTATTTTGAAAAATAACCTCAGATGTTTCATCTGCAAATACTTCAGTCTGTTTGAACCATAATATCTCTATAAATACCCAGTGTGATCTTTTAAACATGAAAAAACGATCCTGTCACTCATGCTTGCTTGAACTCTCTCAATTACTTATCTCGGCACTTCAGATAAAAATTAACCTCCTTTACTGGCTTCAGGGCCCTAGCTGTTTCTTCAGTCTCATCTCCTACAACGCCCACTGCCTCACACCTTTGCTTGTTATGCTCTAGCCACACTGCCACGGAGTTAGTTACTCAGATGAACTTCTCCTTTCTCAAAAATCTTTGGATACTTCGAAGCCTGACTAGCTTCTCTTCAGGCTTGCTGTCACCTGAAATGTCACTGTCATAGGGTGGCCTCCTTTAATGGCCTAGATTAGGTTAGGTCTGTCGTTACATATTCTCAAAACACCTTTAGACATTTTTCCCAGTCAAACTGTAAATGAACTAGTCTGCGCTTACCCGTGGTTTTGCTTTCTGTGATTTCAGTTACCCGTGTCAACCGCGGTCAGTCCTCCTCATGTATTATCAGCCTAATATGTCACAATGCCTGTGCCATTCACCTTGCTTCCCCTCATCATGTAGGCATTTCAGCATCTCACATCATCAAGAGAAGGGTGAGTGCAGTACAGTAAGATATTTTGAGCAACTGAGAGAGAGCACATTCACGTAACTTTTATTACAATATAATTGTTTTATTACTGTTTTTAATCTCTTACTGTGTCTAATTTATAAATTAAACTTTATAATAGATATGTACGTATAGGAAAAACATAGTGTATATATACATATATGGCTTGGTACCATCTGTGATTTTAGGCATCTACTGGGGGCTTTGGAACGTATCCCCTGCAGATAAGGGAGGGACTACTGTATATAACTATTTGCACACTTTTTTTAACAACTGTCTTCCTCCCTACCCCACTCCCAGACTCTAAGTTCCATGAGGCCTGTGATGAGGTCTGCCTTGCTCATCTCTGCACCCCCAGTCCCTTGCCCAGCACCTGAGCATTACAGACCTGTGGCTGCTATGCACTGATATATGCCTGTTTAATGAACAGGAAGACTGACATCTATTTGGCTATTTATACCCCACGTAAATGTCTTTGGTTAAACAGGAAGCTGCTAGAAAAAGCAGCAATACAATTTTCCCTGGAATAAAAACCTAACAGCCTCACATACAATTAAGCACTTAATAACCTTGATGATATTGGTGAATTGTTCAAGGAGAGGATGAAGATAATGACACCTCTCAGCATGTTGTGAAATTACTGCTTATAACTTAACAATATTAATAACTTATGCCTGCATTGTATGTGCCACTTTGAAAATGCTTTCATGTATACTACCTCCCTTGAAGTGGGTGCTGTAAGCCTCATTATTACTGCTTTACAGAGGTGAAGACTGAAAAGCAGGGGAGGAAGTACAAGGAGGTCTAGTAGCTCCAGACTAGTGTCGGCTCCTTGCATTCTCCCATGTGAAGTCAGATCACCTCTTTGGGCCTCAGCTTCATCTATCAACCAGTGATTTAGCCAAAGTGTTTTTCAAAGATCTTCCATTTCTGCAATTCTGTGTTTATGTTTCTAACATAAGAAGCTCTATAAAGTTAAGGGTGAAAACAAGTGATTACAATCCAAAATTTAGCACGAATGGCTTTCCGACAGTGTTGAGGACTATGCAGGAAATCCCCCAAGGGAGTCGACATTCAACATTAGCAACTCTTGAAGTTGCCAAGTGGCCAGAATCACAGGTGGTCATAAAATCCTGGAAAAATGCCTGATCTATATTTTTTAAAGAAAGCAGCGTACCTTACCTTGATGTGGAATTGTACAAAAAACAAAAATGAAAACTTGTTCAGAGTCCTTAAAAATGTCTCCACTTCCTTAGCTCCTAACATAGACACATTCCCCAAGCTCTTGGTCATCTGGCCTAGAACCATTTGTTCCTACCTATTTAGCACTACTCAAAGGTTACTGCAGGCATCAATTACTGGGAAAACCATATTGTAAAACCACTGGCCTACTTCACTACAAGTAAAACTAGTAGACATGTTGAAGCCATTCCTTCTTACCACCCTCACTGAATCCTCTTCCACTGCTGTCCTTTAGCCACTGGTGTGCCTCAGCCCATCCTGCACCCTCCTTTTACTCTTCACCCTCTCCCCTCATCAGTGTCTACTTACACATTCTCATGACCATGCTACCATGATCATCTCCAACCTCTCCCCCAAGTTCTGGACTCATGTGAGCCACTTCAAGGTATATAACATTTTCTGAATTCTTCCTGACCCCTCAAGCTCTTACTTGTAAACTCATCTTTCACTGCCCCCCACCCTGCACCTAACACTCCAATAGTGTAGAACGGTAATTACAGTTCTTTGAACACGCATGCTACTTCCCACCTCTGAAGCCTTGCTCAAGTTATTTCCTCTGCCTAAAATACCCTTCCCACTCCTGTCAACCCTACAGAACCCTCTTTGTTCCTCAACACCCTGCTTAAATGGCACTTCCTCTGTCTTGTCCTTATGTCACCTTTCTTGTCCTTGTCCCAGGGAGAGTTCTGATCATTCCTCCTTGGCAGCGAGCTAAGTATTCATTTACATGTTCTCATTCCTACTGGACTGCGAGCAACATAAGTGGCCATGTCTTTTCATTTTGGCATTCCCAGCACTTAGCACAGGCCAAGCAAAGGGAAGGCATCTGACAAGGATGTGCCGAGTTGAACAGGGACTCAATTTCTTAATATATCAATTTCTCCTTCCAGGGTCACAGACTCATCTTACTTCGATAGAATGATAATTATTTCTGGCATTGTGGCATTATTCAAATGCACAGTCTTTAAACAGCACTATTAACATTACTATAAACATATCTTACTTCATTAGTTAAAAGTTAAACAGGTGACAGATCCGTGCTGTGTGTGCAGTAAGTACATAGCTCCCTGGTTAGTAGTTTCCTCCAGGGGCTAATGTTTCTAGTATGATAGGAAAGAATCACACCAGGGAGTCATTTGAGTGCTAAAAATGTGGGGTTCCAAGGGGAAAAGACACATATTCATGGGAAGTGGAAGAAAAATAGGGAATGTCCAGATGTAGTCTTAACTCAGAATCCTGGACTGGGAGTCAGGAAAATTTGGATTCTTGCCCAGGGATTTTTTTTTAATTGTGGTATAATATACAGAAACTTCCTACATTTTTAAGTGTACAGTTCAGGGAAATCGAATATATTCACACTGTTGTACAACAATCATCACCATCCATCTCCAAGAACCTTTTTCATCTTCCAAAACTGAGGCTCTATACCCCAAACACTGACTCCCCACCTCCCTCCCCAGCCTCTGGCAAGTACCATTTTGCTTTTTGTCTCTGCATTTGATGACTCCAGGTACCTCATAGAAGTGGAATCATATATTTGTCCTTTGGTATTTGGCTTGTTTCATTAACCATAATATCTTCAAGGTTCATTCATGTCATAACATGCATCAGAATATCCTTCCCTTTCAATGCTGCATAATAATCCATTATATGTATATACCACATTTTATCTTCATTTGTTGATGGACCCTTGAATTGCATCTATGTTTTAGATACTGTGAATAATGTGGCTGTGGACATTAGCATAGAAATATCTGTTCCAGTCCTTGCTTTCAATTCTTTTGGATATACATCCAGAAATGGAATTGCTAGATCGTATGGTAACTCTATGTTTAATTTTTTTGTTGAACTGTCTGCCATACTGTTTTCCACAGTGGCTGTACCATGGTACACTCCCAAGAGCCATGCACAGGAGTTCTAATTTATTTTAAGTAATGTGCTGAATGCCTTTGGTGAGTCACAATTTCTCTGGGCCTCAGTTTCTTCATCTATAAAATGAGGGGGATGGAATGGACAGTCCAAGATTTCTTCTAATAATAAAAGAACTACATTGATCTAATTAAACCAACCTGCAATTCAAGCCAGAAAGTTGTCTGAATGGTTTGTCGAGTGTGACTTGATGTCTTAAACCCTCTTCCTAGTAAAATAAAAGTAGTCATTTTTCAGAGAAAAGGGCAACGAGTCTAAAAATCGTTTCCCGTGCCCAGCTCTCACTGATGACGCACTGGCCACATCCTGAGCCCCATTCTGTGCCCAGTGTCCTGATGCCGCTCCTCCTCCGTGTTTCTCCTCTGTGTTCTCAAACAGATTCTGTTTCTTTTCTTTGCTCACACTTCCATTCAAATGCCTCGGGGCCTTTGCAAAGAAGAGCTCAATCTCCTCAGCTATAGCATTAAAGCTTTTTATTTGTAGGCAGGCAGGCTGAAATACACAAAACTGCCCCTGAAATCTTCTCAGTGAATGTTTTCTAGTAATTTTATGTGACAACTTTTCAGGAGTTTTCAGAAAACCACTTTGAAGGCATACTCCTTGAAGGAGGAAGACACAGAAGGCTTATTGTGTTCTTGGGTGGTTTACATGCATTTATTCACTTAATCCAGACAATAACTATGACATTGATTCTGTTAACCTCAATTTACAAGCACGGACAAGTTTTGGAGAGGTGTGGGTAGCTCACTGAGGTCACTCAGCCAGAACGTGACGGAGCTGAGGTAAGTCTGCTGTGAGAGAGGCCCACGGCCCCTCCTACGGGAGATGCCCATCGAGCACACGGGGGTGGGGGTGGGGCACCAGCAGGAGGAGAGCAAGGCCAGTGGTGGCGCCGCCCGGAGCTCCATTATCGGCTCTGTCCAGCTGAGCAGCCGCTGTTAGAAAGGGAAATGAAGGGGAGGGAAGGGAAGGGAAGAGGCCCACCACTTCCCAGGAGTAGAATCGGCAAGGAGAGAAAACTCAGTCTCCACTAAAGATTAGATTCTCTTTAGGCACCAGAGACTCTGTTTTCTCCCAGAATGAAGACTATGGAGGGAAGATTTTACTGGATAACGTATTATTACAGATACCAAGAATACAGTTTAAAGTTATTGGATTTATCTGGTTAAGAATAAACTGTCCTCATAGTTCCATATAGACCTTAACCTTGCTTAGTACAAATTGCAGGTTTTATAAGAATTGGTAAGGGGGCTGAGATCTAGGTTCCAGATTTAGGTGGAAAAATCTCTCTAATGAAGATTCTGAAATATGAGGATGAGGTTGAAGACTTCTAAATATTTGAAAAAAAAAACAAAACCCACAAGAGCAGCAGATGTTAGTATGTCCAACTTCTTAGGATTTCTAATGGATTGAGATTCAAAGGTATGGTATACTTATCAGAGAAACACTGAACTGGCTTGTTAATCTAATCTCTAAATAGAGACCATTAAAGTTCCTTGAGGGGCAGACTGACCTTTATTTCCTACCCTCCCTGGCAGCAAGCATAATGACCTTCATACCCCAAGGCCAACAATGAACATTTCCTTACGGATGCAACTAGCATTTTCATTTGAATTATAAACTCTGGGGTCCTTCTTTTAAGTATTAAAAATGTTAATCGGCTATGGTAATTGGACTAAATATGTACACCATGAAAAACTATTAGTATAATGACAGTGGTTGCTGCAAGCATAGGGGGTTAGTGTGCCTTGGGAATCACAAAGAACAAGATTCTAGACCATGGAACTGGGAAAGTGATAATGCAAAATATGCTTGACTCCATAGCATGATCAGGTAACGTTATCACAGCATGGGCCATTGTAGTTGGCTGGGCCAACCTCGGTGAGGACACTTCCCTTCCAGAAGTTAAGAAACTTTGGGGCACAAGTCCACCAAGATAGATCATTCTCCTTGGTTATTCATAAAATTATAACTTGGTTTCCTTAGTCTAAATTTTCTACTAACTGTACAAGTAAAGCGTTCTTATGGAAATATGCTAGATAGGAGACATCCAGTAGAATCCGAAAGTACTTCACTTTTATTTATACATGAGATTCATGCCTCCTCAACATCAGGAGAGTACTGGTGGCTAAACTTGAGAATAATGTTATAAATTATGATTCACTTTGGCAATATTTGCCTGAGGAGGATTTCTCTGTTTTTTGCTCTTTTAGTGATGTGGAGAATTCTCAGGGACAATCATGCCTTCAGTTCCAGTACACAGTGACCTCCCTACAAAATGTTCTTGAAATGCTGCTGATTATGACTAGGGATTTCTAAAGACAGACAAGGCTTTCAACAAGACAGCAGATATTTCCCAAATTTTGTTTTTTTGTCTCAACTTACTGAAAAAGATATAACTTGAGAAAAGTAATTCTTATCCCATAGAAACTATCTAACAGAAGGATTGTTCCAATTTTTCGCTACTTGAAGAAATGACTTTCTGACCCAAATTACATGTGCTTTCTTATTTTCAACATAAAAGCATCAAATCCTTGTTTCTTCCTCACTTCAAAATAAGGCTTCCAGCACAACACTTTAAGTGCAAAAAGACTTTTCAACATGCTGCACTACCTCATTGCATCTGAATCCCGGGCCTGGCACCTGGCTGGCATAAGGATAAAATGGGAGCAAAAGAGATCTGCAGAGGTTTGGAAAACCTTTCTTCTCTTCCAGCAATAAGGGAAAGGCCCCTTTGTCCTGCTGCCTGGACATTACTGACAGAAACACAATATCATCACAAACTAGAATGGCATTCATGTGACCCAATACCTGGGTGTCCTGATTGAAGGGACACATCACTTCACCTAATGCCACACTGCTAGAAATACTTGATGTTTGACAGACAGCGCTATCAACCGCTATTACAGTTGGGCCAGAAATAACTATTGCATAAGTGAGGAAACCTTGAGAGAACTCTGGTTCTTTGGTTCTACAGATTAAAACACATATTTCAGTTAGAGCTGGTAGCTTAGTGGTGGAAGGTATTAAAAAACACAAGAAGCATATATGGTAAGCTGCTTTGCAGGAGGCGGAAAGCTGGCTAAGCCAAACTTACAGATTTCAGGATCCCTGTGGCATCTTCATGGAGCCAGGTGGGGTAGACCACTTCATCATTCAGTATGGCCTCAAAGAGGTCATCTTCATTCTCTGCTTCGAAGGGCGCGTGACCACACAGCATCTCGTATAGCAACACACCCATTGCCCACCAGTCTACGGCAGGGCCATAGAGCATTTCCTGGAGGATCTGTATAAAGGGAACAAGGTGAGATGTGCATGTGCATCTGATTAACAAATGTGACTATGAAAAATTTGGATTAGGAAATACCAACGTAAAAAAAAAAGGTGTTTCCTGGGCTGCTGGTATGTATGTTTCATTCCATTTCTTGAGAATGATCTGTTTTTCCTGTGGTAGTTCAGAGGCCTTCTTACTAAGTTAACCAAACATTTGTGGCTTGCGCAAGCCAAGGTAATGGCATGTGCAGATCCAAATCAGAAAGGAAGGGAAGATTGGGTCACTTACTCATGTGGGAAAGACTCAAGAGCTTTTCTTTATTTCTACTAAATGGGGCTGGGATCAGAGGACTGAGTGGAGACAAACAGGAAAATTAAATAGCTGTGAGTGTAGCACACTTTGTCCCCATTCAGGCTAAAGCCTAAAGCAACTGTAAGCTTTACAAACATTTTTTTCAGTCAAATTCTTATCTAGGGAAACTGAGAACATTTTCAGCCATCATTCACCCAATAAGCCATAAAGGAGCCTGGAGGCGTCAGCTTTCAGCCCTACAAAGCTGAAGCACACAAAACCAGTCTGTGGCGTTTCTGATTAGGGTTACTATAGAACTCAGATTTCCAAAGCTGCTCAAGCCATCGCACTCACCTCTGGGGCAATATAGTCGGGCGTGCCACAGAAGGTGGCTGTGGTGACTCCGTTACAGATCCCCTCCTTGCACATTCCAAAGTCAGCCAGTTTACAGTGACCCTCATGATCCAACAGTACATTGTCCAGTTTCAGATCTCTGAAGAAACAAAGGGCAGCATGTGGTAGGGCGGCCGGGCCCCAAACCGTCTCCCCAACCGAGCCGGTTCATGGCATGGGGGATGGGCCCATGGAGGGGTCAGGTGCGGCTGGGAGAGCTTTCTGCACACACTTCAAAAGGAACAAACTTCTTTGGGTTATCTGCATAAAAATTTAGATTGACCCCCAAAATTTGCCTCCTGGTTCCTAGATGATGGTTCCATATGAATGGGCTAACTACATATTTAAAACACAGGCTGCCCTTTAGGAACTGATAGCAGAACATGACTTTTCCAGATTGCCCACTTACCTTCTACCCAGAAGACATCCATCTACCCTGTCACCTGTTCTCTACATTGGCATCTTTCTCTGCCCACTGGAGTTCACCTTGTGAACATTCATGGAGCAAGTAGCCACTGTGTGCCAGGGACAGTGGTGGGCAGCAAGGGTACAGATGATCTTTATCCCTAAGAAACTCACAGTGTAATGGGGACATTACAATATTTGCTAGACTACAAGCTCTGTAAAGGAGGGCTCAGATTGATTTTGGTTTCTCATTGTACCTAGCATGGTGCACTCAATAAATACTTGTGTGATATACATACATATGGGTGCATATACACATGTATGTCTGCATATATATAAGAGGGGAGGGAGAGATGGAGCACGAGGGGCAGAGGGAGAGAACCAGCTGTCATTTAATACAAAAGGCATGATGGATGTATGAACCATGTATGAAAGATGCACAAGAGGGAACAATTCCTTCCAGTGGGAGGAGAGAGGTACAGTAAAGTGGAGATTGAGTCAAGTCTAAAGCATGAGTCAGTCTCTGGACAGGGAAGGAGCATGAGACAGTCACTGTGGGCAGATGGATGGGGCTAGTGCTGGGAGGCAGGTGTAGAGGCAGGCTCAGTAGCCCCATGTGCTGTCTCAGGCTAGAGGGAGATCAGCATGGGAACAGCAGAGCCATCAAAAATGCCAGGGCTGGAGAGGAAGGTTAGGCTCAACTATGAAGAGCCCTGAATGCCATGCTAAGGAACTTTGATGTTTGGCTATTAGGCAAAAGGGATCCACTGAAGGTCTCTACTTAAGGGAGTGACAGGATCCCCTCTGAACAGAAAAGATCAGCTAGAGGCCAATGAAACCGTCCAAGGAAGATGTGTTAAGACCTGAACTAGGACAGTGACAAATGGATGGAAAGCAAGGGGTCTGCCAGCAGCGCTTTAGTGAAAACAATAACAAGGCTTGATGAGCATTTCGAGGTAGTTGGGGATGATGGCTCCTGGCTTTCTGTCTTAGATGTAGTGGGTTAGTGGGGACATAAACAGCCAGGAAAAGGGAAAACTGGAATGAGAACAGGGCTCGTTGGTGTGTACCCCAGGTACCTAGGAGCCCAAGGAAGCCTAGGAGATTATGGTGAGCCCAGGACAAGGCACTTTCCCTGCTTCCCCTAACCATAGAAGCAGAGTCCACCTAAAGGAAGTGAATTTCCAGCAGCAGAACTGTTTGGCAAATGGCCTCAACGTAGGCAGGAACGTGGTCAGATACTGATAAACCTGTCTGCAAATGGAAAGCAGTACCCTCCTAAATCCTCCCTGCCCCGGCAGAGGCAGCCAGAACCTGGTCCTCTCAAGGCCATGCATAGCCAGGTGCTGTTACAGAGGGCGGCCTGTCACCATGGCAGGCTGGGAAGGAGCCCTACACACCAACACAGTTGCTAGCCTGCTGGGCTCAGTGCAGAGAGGATGGGAGCAGCAGTCTTGCCTACTGGGTCGTACCTTCGTGCTTTCCTTTTCTAAAGAACAACTGCTCAGAGGTAAGCCACATGGGCTTATCAGTGAGGAGGCAGCTGTGCAATCAGCTGCAGATGCTAGGTGACGTTCCTGACCTGGAGGACTTGCAGTCAGCCATCAGGAGGTGAGGCTGCCCTGGTGTGGCCTCCTGGGCTATGCTGCTGGGAGGGATGGTGGCTCCTCACGGGGGCAGCTTCACAGTGGCTAGAGCTGACTGCTCTTCTGAGCATCCACAGTGTGCTGTCAGGGCACTCAGAGTTGTTTCATGATTCCTTCTCTCAGAATAAAGTTCTATTGGCCTGCCTGGCCCAGGGGAAAAGGCTGGTCTCTGTCCAGCCCAGGATCATATTGTGGTTCAGAGGAGGTAGGTGGTGACAGAACTGGCATGACTAGTTTCCATACTGAACCTTAGGAGGTGATACAGTCCAACCACGCAGGTCTTAGAGCAGTCACTGGAAAACACCCAGGAATGCGTACAAAGTCCTGTTTTCCAGGAATCCCTGATAAGTGAGGTGAAAGCAGCAGTTTCTCGGCACAGATCAATGTGAACCTAGACTGGACCTGCTCTCTGCTCCTATGCCCCCACAGCGGCCTCCCGGGTGTAAGCGGAGCATGTGCCTGATGCCTGTGCCCGGCTCAGAAGAGCAAGCCTCCTCCACCTCTAAACCCAACCTGCCCTTGGTCCCCAAGACAGCCTCTGCCCACTTCTCCATGAAGAATCCTACTTCCCATGGAAACAACTGTTTTCAGTGGGCTGTGAGCTGTGGAGACTTTTGCCTACCTCCCTGACCCCACTACACACACACACACACCACGAGCAAGACTGATTTACCCCACATGAAGATGGGATCACAGGAGCACAGGGTGTGGGAAGAGGGTGGCTGTGGTCATGTACATGGGGGCAAGGCCATGGCCAGGAGCACAGTCTCTCTCAGCTGTTCTTCCAGGAGTGGCTTCAGATTTGAGGCCCTGTGAGCATCAGGTCGTCTGGCACCTCTGGGACTGAAGGCCCTCCAGAGTCAGGGATTACAGTCTGCAGCCCCAGGAGAGCATGAGGCCGCAGGGGATCTGTGCTGCAAGCTGCCTCTATCAGTGCTATGCTCTAGTCCAGCGGGCCAGCCCGTGCGGACCTGTGCCCAGAGCACTCTGAATCTCACAGCGCCAAACAAGGTTACTGAGTTTCTGAATTCTCTCAAAGCCATTATGCCTGCTAAGGGCTCGGAAAGGATTATGCTTGGGTAACAGAAACAAGTGCTAACAGAACCCCACAGTGGTCTAAAGAGCTGACCTGTGATTGCTCAAGAGAGCTTATGACTAACACCCCAGGTAAGAGGTTTGATTGCTTATTACTTAGTTGCTGTCACTGCTAGCAGGAATTATTCAGGAGGAGAAAAGTGCTTGCAATCAATTTCGTAAGTCACCCCTCACAATGCCCTCTGCACAGAGAAGTCTTGGAACACAGCCTCACTGTTCAGGAGATAGAACTGAGCAGCACCGGGGTGTGACTCATCCCAGTCATGGGATCCCTGAGGGCACAGAAGCAGGTTATACACCTCAGTCTCAGCTTTTCAGTCTGGTCTTAGGTCTTCTCAGAACTGTACAAGCCCTGAGGGAAATCCATTGCTGGTTTAGTACCAGGTACTATCTAATAGGATACAGCTATCCAGCTGGGATCCCAGGGGGGTTCTATTAAGAGCGTAATATATTCCCAAGCTATCAGTTCTTCCTTCAGCCCAAATAACTCACACCTCCACTGTGAGGTCTGTCTTGATGTCCCCAGATAGTCAGCTCTGCCCCTAGAGTGTCCAGTTCACACCTCTGTGACGGTGCACCCCACGCTGTATTCCAGAAGGCTCTGTCTGTGCCCCTGTCCACCTCCTTCCCTAGCTGGGGCTGCGCCTCACCCCTCCCTAGCTCCAGCGTGGTCCTGGCAGAAAGTGCTGACCAGAGAGGAACAGGAGCATTTCGGACAGACATTAGGGAGCTGCCCTGGCCAACTCGGAGTCTCTTATTTTTAGGGAAAGAAGGAAGCCTCATAAACCTCACAGGGACCCTTGCTTTAAACTTATAAAAAGCTGTGTGCTTTTCCCTTGGAGACAGATTGCAGAGAGAAAAGAAGAATACTGAAATATAAGTTCAAATTCTCTGCTTTAGTGAAGCTGGAGAAGGGAAACAGCTTTAGGGGAGGTGGTTATAAAACAGGGAGGAGCCAAGCAGGATACTGTCCCTTGGCTCGCCTCCAGGTGGAGGGGTAGGACATTGAGAAGGTTACTCAAACAGATCCAAAGGTTACAGAGCCATTTATGGTGCTTACACTCTAAGGGCACATTGTTATCTTCATTAAAAAAAAAAAGCAAAAAAAGCCACCTTATGATTCCTGACTTAGAAATATGCAGAGGTCAGTTTTGAGCTTTAGAGTTTCTCAGCCTCCCATGCCAGCACGTAACTCAACAGCCAAACTTAACAAAGCTATACAATGAAGATTACAAGTTCATACAAGGCAGAGGCTCAGGTCCCAAAATGCCAAAGACACAATTATGGGCTCATCATTCATTAGCTCGTTGTGTATAGCTTTTGTCATGCCAGCACAGAATGGCAGACAGACTGACTTTATCCTCCCTGGTTGTCTGAAAGGTACATTGTTGTTACTGGGTAATCAGGGTTACCTGAAATGCCCACAGTGGTTTCAGAGACTATTCCCAAGTGGCTGAAGACAAAGGAAATACAGAAAATGTATTTATTTTGTTCCCACCATGAGCTATTCCGAGAGTCATAAAACAGAATGACACGAGTTTTACTGCTTAGGTCACTGGAAGAATCAGTGACTCTTCCAAAAGAAATAAAGGAAAGTGAGTTGAGAACAGACTCCTTGAACAAGAGTGATTCTAAGGGGCTACTCAGTAACTATTTTTAATTTATTTTTAAAACTTGTTATCAAGGAAAATTCCAAGTATATACAAAAGAATCTAGAGAATAATATAAAAAATCCTCTAGTGACCACATAGCATAAGCAACTATCAAGGCATGCCCAATCTTATTTCATGTGTACATTTGCTCCCTTATTAATCCACCTTTTTTTCAGATTTTGAAGGAAGTACAAGACACAAAATCATCTTATCTAAAAATATCTGCATATTGCTTTTTGTCTGTTCATTTGAGAGAGACACTGTGTGTGTGTGTGTGTGTGTGTGTGTGTATGTGTGTATTTGCAGAGAACCTGAGAAAAGCTTCTGTGGGAAATAATAACAGTACCATTAGTAGCTAACCTACACTGAATGTTCACCAAATGCTAAGTGCTTTATCTATCTTATTTTATTCTCAGAACAACCATGTGAACTGAACTGGGATCTACACCATATCACTTAGTTAACTTGGAATAAATCCAGGACTTGAACTCAGTTCTGCTCAACTCCCTCTAAGGCCTGGGCTCACAAGCCACTCAGGTTAGGCACCCTTTCCCATGTAGTGGTGTCATGTTGCTGGCTAATCCTCCTAATAGACTGTTTCCTGAGAGGACTTCACCAGTTGAAGCAAGAACCATCTGAGAATCAATAAATATCCTGAGATTGAACTATGATGAAGGGACAATTTTGTGCATATCACTATGAAATGCATAATCAACGTTCTGTTAAATTTTTTTTTTTTGCTTTGGTTTTTAGCTTGTGCATGAAGTTCAATGCATTTTACATAATCCTTGAAGGTACAGAAGGAGGGGAGTGCATAGAAAATCTCTCTAGTGGTCAAGTATTCAGAAGATAATTCACTACCATCTTCTCAGGAGGAGAGGCTGGCATGTGAGTAAGGATTAAGAGGTGGCATTTGCTAAAAGACTGCATGTGGATTATAGTCTTAATTTTAAGACAAAACCAGTTAGGGATGACTTGTGCTTTGAGTGTCCGGGTTTAAATAAATCTCAAATTTTTTCAAATCAAGACTAATTGTGTTAAATTGGTAAAATAATTTTGAAGTCACTGAAATAGCAAAGACCCAAAATTTGGTTTTATCACAAGTCAGTGCCATTCATGTACTATCTAACAGAAGAAATTTATCCATTCACCCACCAAAAAAATCTCTGAGTACCATCCATGAATCAGGCAATTTGCAAAGGGCTCAGAATACTGCAGGAGCCTGTCAGGCAGGGTCTTAGGAGAATTATAGTCATTAGCTGAATGACTGAACTAAGAGGAAAGAAAACCACTGAAAAGTCATACACAGGAAAGGGATGGCATTGACTGTGATTTTAAAACAAGCTTCCAGCTACAACATGGATAGTAGATCAGAGGGACAAGAGAACCTGAACAGATCCATTGGGAGGCTGTTGGGTTATCAGAAAAGGAATGGTGGTGGCCTGGAATACGGTGGGGTGGAAAGGTAAAGAGAATAGATGGATTGAGAACAATTAAGGGGAAAATGTAATAGGATTTAGTAATGGAAGATCAAGGAGAGTAAAAGAGAAGATGGCATGAGTATGTTTTGGCTCACAGAAATTATTTTGGACATATTGAGCTATTTTTTAGACATGTAAGTGGAGCCCTTTAGTAAGCAGCTGAATACACATGGCTAGAGCTCAGAGGAAAGACAGGACAACACATATTAACTGGAGAGTCATTAGCTGTGTGTGGGTGAATTCACCTGGGGAGAGGGAGTGGCATGAGGAGAGGGCTTGGGAAGAATACCCTGAGGATAAGATCCCCAGTCTTTGTCACAGCAGGACCACAAACACCAGGGCTAAAATCAGAGCTGGAGTGGGTCACATAGCTGAGAGCCTGAGGAAGGAGCTCTCTGGTTCCACGTGGGCCATCTGTCATCTTATTAAGGTTTAAGAGGGTAAGAAAATGGTAAGCTTTCATGTTTGAAATCATCTAATGATTCTTTCTACGTTAAACTCTCAACCTCTGCTACATGATGTGATGTTTTTGTGAGTGTAAACTTAAGAATTTTATTTCACAGAGCTATTTGTTGCTGCATCAAACATAACAGCAAGATTTGGAAAAAAGCTAAATTATTAATAGGGGAATGTCTAAATAAATATATGGTGATACATGCCAGAATTTTAGTCTTATGAGAATGATTTCTTTGTTGATTATAAAAGTAATGTTTTCATTATATAAAATTCAATCATTCCTGAAAAAATTATGGAGAAAAAAATGACAGATTCATAGTCTTCCACTCTTTTCTTCTTAATGCTATACACTAACATATATTATGAAATGAACTTACTTTTCTCACTTGACAAATATGTTGGACAGATTTCTGTGTCTCATAGTGCTGCCTCATTCTCTGTAATGGTTACCTAAAATTCTATGATAAAGATTGAATCATAATTTAACTAGCCCCCACTCCAAGAACATTTAGATGGTTCCTCATTTTTTGCAACTCTAAACAATGGAATGAATAATGAACATTATTTGCACACTTGCAGGTGGTTTATTTAGGATAAATTTTTAGAAGTAGAAATGCTATGTCAAAGGGTTTAAATGTTTAACATTTAAATAGATGTTGAGCAACTGCCTCCAAAAATGTTGCACCAATTTATCCTCCCTCCAATAGTGTAGTAGCATGTCCGCTGGCTTCCTTACTCAGGTTAGAGGTGATCATCCTTATATCCTTGCCAACTTGCTAGGGAAAAATGATCTCAATTGTTTTAACTACATTTCTTGATTAATAATGAGATTAAGCTTTTACAAATACATCTAATAGCCATTTGTATTTCTTCTGTCCGGTGCCTATTCACATTTTACTCATTTTAAAATTTGAGGATTTTTAAAAATTATATTTAGAAGCTCATTACATATTATGGATAGTGGTAATTTGTTATATTTGTGGCAGAGATTATTGCCCTTTTTTTTAGTATTGTTTATGGTAACTTTGATATTTTATATAGTCTATCAATCTTTCCTTGATACATGCTTGCTGGGTTTCATGTTTTACTTACAGGCTGATACAATTCTATATGAAAAAGCAGGATACCAAATTGTATTTTCAGTGTTCTCTTAATTGTGTTACAAGTGGTGGTGGGGAAGGCGTGGGAGGGAGAAAGACAAGAGGGAAAAAGGAGAGATAGGAAAAGGTTAAAAGTCTATTTCTGGGTGATAAGGTTATATTTTCTTTTTCTTTTTTATATTTGCTAAATTTCTTATGAATTATTCATTACTTTGACAACTAGAAAGAAGTCATTAAAATACATGTTTATGTATTTTGGCTTTATCCTTTTCTTGGTTTCTATACCATTTCACTATAATTCCCAAGGGCTATGTGAAGGGAAAATAGTCCACTGGTAGGGATGTAAAGGTTTTCTTTTGGAATCTAGGTTGTAAGGACACGTTGAAAAAAATCACCTTATTTGCTAATGGAACCTGAATGTTTGTAGACTCAGAATTCTGAGCCTGTTGACACAAGCTCATTATTCGCCTCTTTAGTACCTAAAGTGTCTACCATATATATAATTGCCATGGATGGCACTGATATTTTCAACAGACCCATGGTGTGTCCCTGTTAGTCTTAACCAACTTAAACCCAAAAATGAGGCTCCTGCTAAAAGAAGCAACATTTCTAACTACTAAATGAGGTCTTCATGCCTTTTCTCCTCATGAAGTGACATTTTGTCTGGTGTTGTGAGGCTGATCTACTGGAATATCTGCTCACAAACAAATGCATGAACATGAATATTTATCATTATGAGGGTGAATGTAAAATAACTTATTTTATAATGAATGAAGAAAGTCAGTAAGACAGTTTCTAACCCAGAAAGTGTTACCAAATCTCTGCTGAGGCTCTTTCCCCCCTACTCTTTCATATTTCTTCCCAACATTTACATGAGATGTGAAGTGATCATAAAAATGACTGTGCAAGTCTGGCTATTACACCTTTAAAACAGGGCCAGGGACTCACAAGCTAATCCCCAGGGACTCACAAACACAAAAGGCCAGGTGTTGGTTTCCATCCAGTTCTGGTGTTTGATGCATTTGATATGCAGGCAGCAAGTTTCCACCTTCACCACTGTGTATAAACAAGACCAACTTAACTTGAGCAAAGGGATCGAGAGATTTCCCCTTGCCTTGTCTCATGGTAGGAAAATATGTACAAAGAAAACAGAAAGCATTCATTCATTGATTCTTGGAACACATGCATGAGGCAATGAGCTTGATTAACTCCACAGTGTGCTGATCATACATCTTCTTGGGACCATCAAATAAATGAGCCATCAAGCTGACGGTTGAGCCTTCTATAGACATTTTTTCATCCATGTGCCCCTACTCCTAGGAGGGCTGAAATTCCCTAGTTGAGGTGGCACAAATTTATTTAGTAGCTTCTTGCAGTACTTTTATTTTAGAGTTGCCAAGAAATCCTCTCACTAACTCTCCTTGCCAAAAACGCTTCCTACATGATACCTGGCAGTGTTCAGCCTAGAGGCACACTTGGCTAGGGAGAGCAGGGAAGCACAATGGAGGGCTTCAGACTTGGCTAGGGGCCTCCTGACCATTGGGCCTAGCTCTGACAACACAGAAAACATGCTGGGGCCAACAGTACACTTGGACCTGACAGTCCAAGAGGGATAAAGAGGTTGACATGTTGAATCCTGCTTAACTCCTTGGCTTCCCAAGGCAGGGGGCTGAGTGCAGCTCATCCATGGCAAACCACCTTCCAGGGCAGCTTTGCTTCCCAGCCAGAGGAATCCAACAAGGAAATGGAGGTTCTTGTACAGGATCAGTCACAGGGATTCTGAGAGCTTGCAAGCTAGCGGCAGGATAGGCATGCAGGAACCCCTTGCTGGATGCTTGCAGGGCATGTGCATGAAAGTTAAGGACGGAATTATTTCCAGTGAGGAGGAATCAAAATACACTTCCCTCTTAAGCAACAAGATATTACTGAAAATTGGGGCAGCTGTGGAGTGGGAATGGGCAGGGCAGATGGATCTCCAACATACTCAGTTTACGTTGCACACACATCGATATCAACAAAGACCAAACAGGTTCACGGAGCAAAGCCCTGTGAAATACTAGAGCGCCCACAGCACTGTAGGTAAGCTGCAGCCATTGCTGCCGTTATTGTTCATTAGGGGATATATGTGGCTCTCAGCCTCAGAAAGACAAGTGAGCTATCCCTGCAAATACACAGAGCAACAAAGGGAGAGACAGTGAGACATCTCGGGCTGTCTAGCTATGGCAGTTTCCCGTAAGAAAATCCAGGGCTCTTCTGACTAGGGGCACCGGACCCTGTCAGCACTGAGGCTGGTGCCCTGCAGACATTCTGTTGAGAGGAAATAGCGCGGAGAGGGGATATGGGTACTGCTGGGAGGGGGTGATGAGGAATGCACGACAGGAGGGCATGCAGTTTATAGCACCAACCTCAGGAAAGGCTATGCAAGCTGCTTTTGGCAACTGGCTAAACACAAATCTTTGCCAGCATTAGTAATGCCTTGTGCAATGTCAGAGGGGAGGGGATGGGAGGGGAGGAGCGGCAGCCTTCTGAACTTGAACCAGAACTTTTGGTCACATGGGCAGGTCTCATCTGGTTACCTGCTATCCCCATCAAAGATTAAGTCATCGGAAGTCTCCGAAAAATCCAAGAGGTCACGGCTCCTGGTGTAGTTCAGAGCCACTCCTAGGCTCTTGGAATTAAACATGAACCTCATATTTTAGTTCTGGGTTATAGACAGTATTGCCTAGTTCTCTAATTATGTTTTCCATAATGTCTTGCTTGGAATTACAAACTCCAAGGGGAGGCCTGGGATATCTGAGGTCATTTCCAACACACGTTTGAATTCCTTTCCAGGGAATGTTACTGATTTCCTCCTAATGCAGGCATATCATAGCAAAATGCGCAAAAGACATTAAATTTTCCCCTAAGACATTCCCTTTGGGAGAACTCACTCCTATTTCCCGAGCACCCACCTCCTCTATTCCCAGTGGTTTTGCAACCAGAGGGCCCAGGTTTCCCAAGATAGTCATTTAGTTATTCATTCTTTAAATATTTTGAGTATTTGTATGTGAAGACTGTCCAAAGACTGTTTCCAATTTTATGTAGTAGTATTCTTAATAAAAGCGACCTATTGAATGCATAAGTAAGGGTCATCATAACTTCCTAAGATCTTAAAAGTAAATAAAATTCATGAATTGAGGAGAAAATTATTTTTTTAGCCCATGTGTCTGTGTCTTATTTTTAGCTTAGAAAGTATCATCAAACCTGTAAGCAAAAGTAGGTGATGAGAACTTTTGAGAGACTAATGCTCTTCTTGCCTAAATGCTGGACTTAGTTTGATACAGTAAGTAATGGCTACTTCAGTTTATTCAATTTCTCCAGTGCCTCAGTTTCTCTGTTAGAACTTTGAGGTCATAAGGTGATAGATCTTAATCTAAATAGTCACAAACCCTGGATTTCACTTTGTAAATATCCTGTGTAGCAACATATATGTACATATGTACATTACAGAGGCAATTAAAGGACTTTAGCAAATATGAAGTTTCATACCACAATAATAGTGGGGCATAAAATATATTTCCTAGGGAACTGGAGTCTATGCTCATGATCTTATCTGTTAACAAATGCAGAGCGGCCAGTTCTGGAGACAGAGCAAGTCCTAATTCATGGCCAAGAACAGAATCCTCATACACACAGACACAGGCCAGAGACAAATTTTCAACTATGCTTTTTTGGAGAAACACAGCTCCCATTTGCCTCCCTCAGTCTACTTCCTTCTCCAACTTCTCTGTGACCTTGGGAGGTTATTCAGCCAGCCTCTGTCTGATCCCAAAAAGCAGTAGAGTGGGAGGTTAAAGTCACAGACTGTGGAGCCAGGTGCTTGGGTTTGAGTTTTGGTCCTGCTATTCACTAGTTGTGTGATCTTGGGTAAGTGACTTCACCCCCTGCTTGTTTCCTCATCATGAAATGCAGATAATAACAACTCCTACCTCATGAGAATTATGAGTTGTTTGATGTGAATTGCTTAGAACAGTGTCTGGGTGCAGTAAGCGCTGTAGAAGTCTTAGCTGTTATTTCCTCAACAGCAAAAAAACAGTTAATGCCCACATGGCCTGTTGCTTATGACTTTTATAAGAATCAAAATCTCTAGAGAGTATACAAACTTTGTAAATTCTAAACAACAGTGTGAGCTTTGAGTTCTGCACAGGGAGGTCTATCATATTATGAAGTGACACAAATTCGGCTTATGAACTGTTCTGTGGGTCATAGAGTGAGAGGACAAAATGGGTTGGTCACAGGGCCATAGCCCGGCACCAGCAAGGAGCAAAATATCTCAAGAGCTGGTCAGACTCCATCAGGCCCAACACCTTTGACTCCTTCACCCATCTCTGCTAAGACCAAATTCTGAAGATATAGGAATTAAGATCCCTGTTAAGTATTAGCAGCCCTGCTCAGTACAGAGAGAAAAGATTGGTTTAAGTGGAGGTTCACCTGGTTCCATCTCAGTCCGTTCACTGTCAGTAAGTTCACCAAAAGGGAGCCATTCTCTTAAGCAAAATAAGCTGAAAGAAAATGAGAGAAGACTAAGCCCTGTTTCTGTCTATACTGCCACTGTACCTGGAGAAATTCATTTCCATTCTAGAGAACTGAAATTCTCCCGAATAAAATGTAGTATTCTGAAAAAGTGACATGATGCCTTCCCCTCACAATGCAACCAAATAAAACAGCAGGTGCAGTCACTCTGTGTGCTCCACTCTCTCTCTGCCAATTATTTAGGACATCAACCCAGTATAGGCTACTGGTCTCATACATTCAGTGATCTGATAAAACTTAGATCCTGCAAGGCTACTTTTGGAGATGTTTCCAATTTTTCCCTGTCATAAACAATGCTGTGATAAATGAAGGTATCTTTCTGACATGTCCAAACCTATTAATATTTTTTATCATGTATTTTCACAAATAAGCAGTCAACTTCTGTAACCAGGCTCACATTTAAAAATTTCTATCAGTGTTACTGCACTGGTGTCTGCCTTTCTTTACCACAGGAACCAACAAAGCTCAGGAGTGTTCAAAGGAGGGGCACAGATTCCAAAATCTTGCCTTAAGTTGCTGTTATTTTATGATTATTTGCTCAACTAAAAAGTGACCTTCATAAGGAGAGATGCCTCATTGTTTTCATTTTTCTAAATTTTGAGTTCCTTCCAGGTACCTAACACAGTGCTTTGCACATATAGGTACCTAATAAATGGCTGTTTGTCTGAACAGCAAGCCGCCTCTTTGCCATCTGGCATTGGTTTGGTTCTGAGACCTGAGTGAGGCTGGATTAGAGAGGGCGTAGGTAGCTAGTAGGAAGCTGGGTGGATTCTGGTTTGTCTTGTGAGCCTGGCACCCATCTGGGGTCCTCTGGAGCCAATATGAAGTGGCTCTGCCTGCTGGAGCCCCATCTTGGGGATGACTTAGGACCAGGAGAGCTCCCCTGGAACTCGTAGCTCTGAACACACTCTTAAGTCCACCCAACTCCAGACATTGATCCTTCAAGACCAGTCTAGAACTAAACCAATCCCAAGAGATGCCAGAAAAGAAAATCTGCCCTGCTTGGTGAATGCCTGTTTGAACATCACCTTTGCTCCTGTAAGGCAAGGATATTAAAAATTCTGTAGCTTGCCTAAACAAGATTTATGTGAATTTAACTGGCTACTACAGGACACAGTGAATCTTAGAGTGGCTTCTGTCATTAAGAGAATGGCCAAGAGCAGAGAGCACAGGTCAGGCAGGCGGACTAAGTGCAGCTGGGCAGTGGTGGTGGTAGGGGGAGTGTTGGGGTGTCAGTGTGTACCTAGAACCTCCTGATAGACACATCCTGCCTCTCTTCAGAGGTGATCGTATAGACAAACTGGAATGCTGGTTTTGTCTGGTCACATAGACAAGCAGTAAGAATACTTGTTCTGAGCCAGAAACAGAGCTGCTAGAGGCTCAATGCTGTCGCCTTATGGCGTCTGTTTCCTCACCTGGACAGGACTGGTGATACCCCCTCCTCTCCTCTCACAGTCAGTCAGTCACTAAGAACTGACAGCTCCTCCTCCTGGCTGTACCTAGAAGCAGACACCTTCTCTCCACTGCACTGCCATGGCCTCTATCCAGCCCCATCATTTCCCACCTGGACCACTGCATTTTCTAACTGGTCTATCTTTTTCTCCATTCTTCATGCTGGACCAGTTGTTCTTCTGAAATTCAATTCCTGAATTAATGGTTGAACTTTCAAGAGGCTTCTGCCTGGCTTCAGTACCCATGACCCTCCACTATGGGGTCTCTACTGTCCTTCCAGTCTTCCTTCCTTCCCCACTGCTCTGTGTCTGCTTCAGACCCCCAGCTGAGCACTGCGCTTCTCTCGGGGCCTCTCTGTCCTCACAGATGTTCTCCTGCGCCCAGGGCAGCGCTACTCACGGTGTGGTACTTGGTTTGTATTCACCTGCAAACACACCGGCATGCAATGAGCGAAGCAGAAAATGAATGAATGAAAATGAATGAATGAAGTAGAAAAACTGAGATTGGTCTGAAACTCTTGTTAACTATTTGACAGTAATGTTACATCTGTTGAATCTAATAATAAAAATGTGGGCTTCAATTTTATATCTTTTCTAAATTTCATTTCTCTAGTAATTGACTTTTATTACATTTTATGAAAGCATTGGTCCTAAATGGATTGAAAAAAGGAACAGACCCACTGGTTTATCACCACGGAGAGTCTGGGAACTTTGGCCAATGCCTTTCTTCCTCCCTGTCTCCCGGGCTGACTACTTCAGTCTCACTGGAGCCTCGGCATCCCTTCCTAGGACAATGCTTGGTGTCTCTCCTCCACGCTCAGGTGGGATTTCATGCCTACTTCTAATTATAGCATTTATTGCACTGACTGTAATTGTTGGTTTCCCTGCAGGTCCCTCCCATGCCTACTTCAGCTAACCTCAGAACAAGATGCCTGGCCTGGGGCTGAGTGGGCAATTAAGTGCTGATTGACTGAACAAGCCCTAAGTTTCTTACCCTAAATTCCAGTTGCATTCACACCCTTTGAGTGTAAAATCCTTCTGGCCTGTGTATCTCCCTCTAAAGCCTAGTTGGTGTTCTGTACATAAGGGGTGCTGAGGAAATGAGGAAGAGATGTTAAGAACTGCTTTCTCTATCTGGCATGAATTCTTTACCCCACCGATGCAGTTGTACTATTCCTTCTCTAGCTCTTATCTGCCCCCAAATGAATATAAGAGAGCTGGGCTTGTAGGTACAACAACCGGTGACTAATGTGTGCGCCTAGTGATTAAGCATCCTTACAACAGTAGTATTACAACCAGACAAGACAAATCACCCCTGTATAACTTGTATACAATTAAAAGGCCAGTCCAAGAAGAAAAGGAATAATAAGATTTCTAAAGTCCTTTATCAAGTTGAGAGCTCATTTGACTTTTTTTCTTTTTTAAGACAGTTTGTGGAAAACTCCAAAGCCAGAAGGGATGGAATATGACATAAAACACAACTTAAAAGCTCAGAAAATCCTTTAAACCCAAATCAAAGAACATGATTCCCATCATGTGGAACTAATTTCTTCTTGAAAGCTGATAAATTAAAGTTTTCACTGGGAATGGGCAGGTTCCTTGCGTTTTCAGAGAAGGCAGTTTGGGAGCACATTTCCTGAACCTCAGCCTCGTGGGTTCTACTCGCAGATTTTCTTCCACAAAGTCATGGTAAAATTCTCTTCCTTCCTTTCTGCTGCCCATCCTTTCTTTAAAAGTGGTAACATCATCACCTGCCCATTTATAGGATGTAGTGTCCCAAGAGCTTCCCAAGACTTCTGATGATGGAGCCAGGGAACCCAGGCTCATTTATAGTTAGGAAAAAAACAAGCCAGCCTCAGAGATAGGACAAGTAACATTATCCCCACTGGAAAAGGGAATTTATTCCTCATCCAAACTAAGAAGCAGAGAATCAGTTGGTAAAACAAAATTACTCAAATTTAAGATCTGAAAAAGAGCGAATTATTTTGAAAATAGAACATTCTAACTGACTAATCTAGGTAACGTACAAACAACTGAGTTCCACTCACTCAGATAAACTCCTGTTTCACTCTGAGTTTTGTGGCCATTCCAGACAATGTTTAATCTGCTTCTAGAGCCTGGATCCCGTTGACACAGATGTGAACTTGGAATCTGTGGTCTGGTCCATGACACATTCCTGGCTGGGAAGGTGGTGTTCTCTCTCCTCCTACAACTTTCTACTGATGCCAATGAGGCCACCATGCCAGGAGGCAGCTGGGACAGGTCTCATGGGCCAAGGCAGGGCACATGCTTTCTCTCCACAAGAAGCATTTATACCATCCTGTTGGCACAGGTTGGGGAGGTTGTGAGCTTTGTAGTTTGTGTCACAAAGAAGCCAAGAAAGCCTCCAAGCCATTGTTCTGGGGAAGCCTTTTCTTTCTTGTGTGGTTTGGGAGGCAAGGAGCTCCCTCTGCCCCAGCAGGCCCTCTGAGGTTAGGACTCAGGGCATCCAAGAGGCTCTGCCACACTGGGCCAGGAGCTGCCCTAGCAGCTGCTGACTACTGCTCAGCTGAAGCCAAACGTGACAGAGTGAGCAGCCAGAGGGAGTGCCCCTTCCTAGGGATGATGAGCATGGCTTGGCCCCCAGAAGCCCCCAGGGAAGGCTCTGGAGTGGGCATTCTGGAGGCAGCTACTCACCCTGGATGGTGCTCACCTACCCAGTGTCAGCTCTCAGAAGCAGAGCCACAGGTTTGATCATTCAGCCCCACCCAGATGGAGACTGCTAAGCGTCCCATCTGTTGAGGTCAAGGAATCCCATCAGATGTGTGCAAAGAGAAAACTGAGAGATATTATTAGCAGAGTCTCCCTGAGTCATTAAACCAAAATATGCTGAGAGTCCACAGAGTGGTGACAACATTTCCAGGTAAGTTCCAAGGCAGCCAGTGTGACCCTGCTGACGTCTCTGACTGTGCCCAGGCATCTCCTTCTTGGGCTCCTCTCCTCCCACCCCCCTTCAAGGGCAGGTGGCTCCTGAGGGTTCTCTTCTGGCTCTTGCCTGGGTGTATTTCTAGCACAATGGCTAGACCATATGGTGCTTTTGTGCAAATTAGAAAAGGGCACCCCTTTCTCAAAACATGTTACCACCAACTCCTACAAAATTCATAGTCATTATACAAATGCTCAGTGACTATGAAGGAGAGTCACTCCCCAGAGTTGTCCAGCACGAGATCTGCCCAGTTGTACAGTTGCCTTGTGTAGTCAAATCCCATGGATGCCAACACTACCCAAGACAGACAGCTCCTATATCTAAATCTCTTCCCTGACCCCCCTCTCCAGAGATCCAGACCTGCTCAAAAAATCAGAAATGAATTCATGTGGTGGCACAGCTACCAGGGATATTTCAACCCCTCAGCCACAAAAGGATGAAAACTGGAGTTCATCCAGCTGCTGCTGCCACACAGTTAAAAGTATTAGAGTTCCCTGCTGGAGATCTCAGTGTTGTATTTAAAGCCTACTCCTTGGTCCCCAGTTCCAACTCATCACTCCTCTCAGCTTTTCCTCCACTCTACTGCTCACATTCCTCTTCTCCTTGCCCTTCCCACTGTCACTGGCTTGTTTCAAGCCATGACTGTTTCTTGCTTGGCTTATTCCAAGGTCCCCTACCTGAACTCCTGGCTTTCAGGCTTGCTCCTCTGCACTCTGTTTACCAGACTACATTTATTTCCTGTTAGTCTCTTTTCCCAAAAATCTCTGATGGCTTCTATTGACAGGCAAATGGAGCCTGAAGTTCCTGGCCCAGCACTGAATTTCCATGTTCTCACCCCTACATCAACTACCACCTCCCCCTGCTTTGATGCCCCAGTCACACAGAGTCCCCATGATTCCTTAGCACTGGACATGTTCCTGCCTCCAGGTCTCTATCCCTATTTTCCCATCTACCTGGCATGTAGTTCTGTATTTCACTGTTAACTGAAAACCTATGGCACCAGTGACATCTCCAATGCCTCCACTGACCCTATCCATGAGGATTAAGAGCTTCCTTTCTGTGCTTTCATTACATTACATTTATATTTTACTTTGAGTATTTATAGTACCATGTCTATATGTAATTGTCTATTTATATATGTGTTTGGAGCCCCCAGTCAACTAAATCCTTAAGGGCAAGGATCCTGTTTTATTTATCTTTTGTTCTTCAGAGCTAAAGCCCATACAAAGCAGACATGGAAGACATGCTACATGAGCAGCTGAATGGTGGAAAAGTCTCCTTTCATGGTCAAGCGCTACCCAGGGATGACTCAACAACGGTCTACTCAGAGCCTGCATATTTCAAAGTATCAGCCAAACAAGGGCAAATGAGTTCACTGTGGTATGTCAGGGAGGGACGAATGGCACTTTCCAAATGAAAAAGTCCGTTCAAAACAAACACACATTTATGCTACAGCTCACAACCTGCATCACATGCAATCCCTGCAAAGCACACGCTTTGGCAGGCATCTGAGGCTCAGCACCTTGGAGGAGGGTTGGCAGGCCCGAGGGCCTCTTTCTGGAATGCCCTTCTGCCTCTGCACAGCGCTCCAGACCCAGGACTGGCCCAACCCCACCACTCATACAAATAATGCATTACAGGAATCTGAACGTTAGTCAGAACAGTGCTGACTTTGGGAAGGGAAGAACCTGGATGGGAGTGAAGTGATGGTAAGCAGGACACAGACGAACCCAGTTAGTAGACCTGTCATGATAAGATAGCAGAAAACCTGACTGTAGGTTCGGACTGAGTGGAATAGTGTCTTCAAGCTCCACTCTTCAAGATAAGGAAAGGAGAAATTCAGCCATGACTGACCATTTACAACACAGGGCCTCATTTGTAAGAGAAACTCAACCACCTTGCCTGCTTTCTTTATCTTTAAATACTGGGATATTCAAGCCTACTCTTACTTGAGACTAGATTCCCCAGCTTCTGTGAAAGAAATGACCAGGAGCACAAATCTACTAAGATGGAATCTGGGTAGGTGTAGCCCGACTTTGCTTTTCTGACAGAGTGGAAAATATGGGTGTCTGCACAGACTGCTTTTTGTTTACTCTCCTGATGCAGAAGCTTCACTAGCACATAAAGAAAAGAAGCACTCTCAAGGCCAGCTAATCATACATTCTTCTGACCATAGGGGCTTCTGTTTGCCTTCTGCTGTTGCTAGGATGGCCTTAATATCTCTGTTACTAAGCCCAGAGAGGAAAAACTCCTCTATCTAACTAGAGAAGAGTGAAACTCCGACCTTGTACTGCCTTGACTCTAACATCTGTGCCTGCTCCCTCCCCTCTCATGCTTCTGAAAGAGGGAAGTTCCTTAAAACCAATGACCACAAAACTTGCCAGCTGTCAATACTCTCATTTTCATGAGATCAGAAACTACACAGCATTTTGTGATGTGTGGTTTCTTGGAATCAAGGAAATGAAGTGGTTATAAGTATGCAACCCTCTTACCAACTGCTGTGTTAAGGGCTGGGGACCAAAGCAGACAGGGAAATTTAGAGTTTAGCATCTAGATTCACCTTCAAAGAAAACAGTGTCTGGGTAACTTCCTTTGAAGATGCTGGTGCCTCCTAAGAGGCTTCATGGAAGGCTGCGGCCTGCAGGAAGACTTCGGTTAGGACAAAACTGTTTCATGAAAATTCTGTTCAGGAGGAGTCACTGCATGCTTAAGAGCCCACACAGGAAGAAGAGTCGGTCAGGTCTCCTCTTCCTAGGGTTTCTATTCTCCTTTCTTTCCTGCTCTGGGAGCCACTGGGTGGAAAGCTGATAGCCAGGCCCATGGAAGTCTTGGATAAGGGTAGTGTCCACTTTTCTAAGAGACTCTCTCTTGGCAGTGAAAAGAATCTCTGGGAGAGTGACAGGGAATGGGTGTTGGATAAAGAAACAAAGGAGGATGAGTTTCCAGAGAGATCCCACCCAAGAACCCAGGGAGTTCAAGCTTGGCTGGGAGGGCTGCCAGTGCACGCCCGAAGGAGCCTGCATCCATGGGCTGGCACGGGCAGTGACACCCCTTTCCCCACACACACCCCTGCGGGCTTCTGGGACACTGCCACAGACCCACTGGGGTGAGGCTGAGGCCTCAGTGTGGCGTCGCTCCTCCTGCTGACTCATGGAAGACCACAGCAGTGAGCAGAAATTCCATGATGAAAGCCGATATTCCTGACATTTCTTCCAGCACTCAGATTTTCCAGAGAATTCTTGGGCAAAGTCTTTCTGTCTTCCAAACTGCAGAGGGATGACGGCTCAAAGGTTCCAAAGTGAGGCGGAAAAGCTGACTGTAAGGTTCTCAGGCTGCCCTCGTCTTCTCCGCGAGACCACTAGGGGGCTACTGAAGTGGAAGGCTGGACCAGGTCTTGGCGGGCTCTGACTTGGGGCTAAGGAACCTGGGGCTTTGGAGGAGGTGAATCAGCGGGCAGGGCTGAATGGAGTGTGTACACTTCCTCTGGTCTGTCTTGGGCTCCTTGTTTTTCTTTTTTAAACTGAATATTGAACTTTAGTTGTATAGACATATGAATTGTTTGGTTAGAACTGTGTGATGGGTCTGTATTCTGAAGCTATTTGAGTTTGCCATGCTAGGTAAAATACTTTAGACATTCAACAATGCAAGTAGTGGAGAGGGAGGTAACTGTCCGTGTGTCTCTCATCTCTCCTTTCTTTAGCTCTATGGAGTAAAATTTAAAAAAAGGAAAAACTCACTTATTTCTTCCCACGTCATTTTTCACACTGGTCAATACTTTTACCTCTTTATATGTTTACGCTAGAATACATGCTTCCTGGAGGCAGGGTCCTGGCTCATTCTAGGTCATTATGATATCTTCACACACAAAACAAGTCTCCACAGATGTCTGTTGCATGAATAAATGAATGACTGAATGGCCATGTATAAATAAGTGAATGTGGACCTCTAAAGTTATGATTATAGACACAGTTATATCTCACATAACTGTATTAAAATATTATACAAAGGAAATAAAATATGGGACTCAATTTTCCCTAAAGTGGCCTTGAAACTGAGAGAGTGACTAATACTAACAAAAGGTACTTTAATATGGTTAGTAACCAAATTTCCAATTCATGGACTAGGGGTAAATAGTCTCTGAAAGGAAAAGGCTGGGAGAATTCCCCTCCTACCGAAGGGGACCCCTCTCAATTTATAAAAATACCCTTTTCCCTTTGGTCCTACCTTCTCACAGAAAAAAAAATTGTAGAATGAAAACATTTCTTTGCAGGGTGACTGCAGTTCACTGTCCAAAATGGGAATCTCAGGTAAAAGGCCCTTTTATGGGGGGGGGGGGGGTCACAGAGCAAACGGAGGCTTTTCTGGGCAGACTAAGACATGGAGGCTGACCTGCCTCTTCACCATTTAAATTAACCCAAGCCTTCTCCAAGTTAAAGCAATTTCTTGAAGCTCTCTTTTGTTGAGAGTGCTTGTTCTTTACTGCATTCTTCTTATCCTGAACTCCTCGATGAGATTCTGTCCTGAGCACTAATTCTTAGGAAGAACAGTATCTTGAGCTGCTCTGGTAACGCTGTCAGTTCTAGAGTTAACTCTCTCAGCACAACGTGCAACGCCTGGGTTATATATATCAAGTAGACACTGTGCAGATGCTCTGCGGTGTCAGCCCTCAACTCTGCCTCTTTCTTTAATGAAAACAGGGTATAAAAATATACAATAGCTGCAGCAAATTAAACCAAGCACAGCAGCCTCTCAGAGGGACAGCAGAGAGAAGAGGCTTCCTGTGGCACAAAGATTACACTCAGCCTTCCTGGCCATAAAAGCTTCAGTTTTTCCCATTCTTATTGCCAAAGCTGGAATGCCAAGAAATGCTGGGAACTGTGATTATATACACTTCATATTTTATATTCTGAAACCCCAAGGAATAAGCTGCGGAGAACAGAGTCCTGTTTCTTCCAGGGCCCCTGCACAGATACCACACTCTAGCTCTGTGGAGCATGGCTGAGTATTTGCAGGGCAGAAACAAACAAAGACCTCACAGATTCTTCCAGTCTGTGTGTACCTTCCTGGCATTTGTGGCAGACCCTGGTTAACTTTTCTCATTTACTTCTTTTTTGTTATTTTTTAAACTTTCTGAATTACTCAACCAGATCCTTACAGGGGGTAAAAAAAAAACCACTACCACACATATAAGTCAGTCATAAGGAAACTTGGCTACCACCTCGGACAGGTTTGAACCTGTCTGTTCACAGAGGAGGAAACAAAACTCCACTGTTCTTTAGGCCAAATTATACTCCCTCCCTTAGCGAGGCAGTGAAGTGGCCAGCCCGACAGCGTTCAGATTTCAGGTTTGCTTTGTCAAAATTTTCCTTCCTGGCTGTAAATTAAATTGTAAACGAAGTTCACTGCCACAGTGTATTTTTTTCAATTCCATGTTTTGTGTAGGAGTCAAACCAACCAATCAAACAAACAAAAGCACACACCTTCCTTCCTCTCTCCCTTCGAGAATTAACATAAGATCCAGGTATGTCAGAAAAGGCTCCTGGTGACAGGACCTGTTCTTCTAAAGGGTGAGCTGCATGACTCACTGTCACCTGCCTTCCTCTATTGCTCATAGTCCCATTTCTTTGTCAAAGGAGTGTTAAAATCCTCAGCAGGCCAACTTGGGAGGGGCAAGCTTCTCATTGCTTGGATTAAACTCAGACTGAATATCCTCTATTGCTTCTTTTGCAAGATTTGGGTGCACCTACCCATTCCTCATGCTCTCAGAGGAAGGGGATTCCCCTCTGATTTTTATCCCCTTGAGGGCACTTGCTCCAGCGCCTGCAGGGCAAGGGGATTGAGAAGCTCCTGGGAAATGAGGAAGGGGCCACTACACAAAAGCAGGCTCCATCCCACAAATCTGCACTGCTGCTCTTAATCCAGTTATAAATAACAACTGATGCAATGCTCTACGTGTAGGGCTGGAAATAAACTTCTCTTTGTGGCCCTGTAATTGCAGTAAACTTTTATAAGCCTGTTCCATGATCTGAACAAACCTGCACAGTTTCTCCAACAAGAGCAGAGTTTTTAGGTTTGAACCCTCACCACAGACCATTCTCAGGGACGAAAAGGAGGCTCAATGGCCACCTTTCCATAGACGTTTACAGCTGGTCTTTCCAGGGCTTAGGAAGAACCTCCATTTGTCAGTGTATCTATCCCATAGCACCAGTGGCCTTTCAATAGGAGACAACATTTGCACACAGAGCTTGAGTATGTATGGGCAATTTCTGGAAGGATACGCAAGAAATGAGTTAACTGGTTGCCTTGAAAAAGAGGAATTTGGAGGCCTGGATTTACCTTTCAGTAATCTTTTCAGAACAGCTAAACATTTCTTTTTTATCATATAGAAGCAGTCACTCATGAAATTAATTACACTGACATTGCTCTTTAGTCAATACAATCCATGTTTATACCCATCTTCATATCACTTTCTCTCCCAATGTATTCCCTCAGATAAGAAATAAATCAGTTGTTAGAAATGAAACAGAAATGAAGAAATAAGGAAAATTGCTCTGCCTTGTGCCACAGCTGAGAAACACTAAATGAAAATGAATAAGGAAAACAAAGCTCCAGATGTGAAGTCCTAACACAACAACGAGAGAAAAAGATGACTCCCATGGCTTTCCATTCTGCACCCCTCTGGGTACCATCTCTTCCCTATCTGATAATTTCCTCTCATGCCTTACTGACTGATTTCTACTTCCTCTGTCCATTTCCCACCCCTTTGGCTTATTTCTTTTTAAAAGATTTGTTCTCAAAAATCATAAAAGTAATGTTCTCACCACAGTCAGTGATACAATATGAAGATACATTATGAAAAACCAATACCTGTCTACACTCAACCCTATCCCAAACTGTTTCATCATATCTGAGTACAGATGGTTTGTTTGTTTTTTTACAAAAAAAGTGACTTCAATGATACTTCATACATACTACTCTTTAACTTCTCCCCCACCCCTACTTATTTATTTATCAGGGACAAACCACCCAAGTCAATAAATGTACATTTAACTCATTCTTTCTTTTTATAGTTGCATAATATCCCACAAGATGGGCATACCATCATTTATTCAACCATTTCCTTATTGAATCTGTCTACCTCCTAAATGGATTCACTGTTCAAGTTTCTTCCTTAAATCACTCTTCTTTTTTATAATGATAATGGATATTGAGCATTAGCTAATACCAGACACACTGGGATAAAGAAGTCACATGAATGGATTCTCAGGATAATTCCACGGTAGTTACCGTTATCCCCGTGTTGTATATTAGGAAACCAAGACTGAGAGAAATTAAAGTATCCAGTATCACAGAGTTAGAACATTGTAGAGGTAGGTTTCCAACCCAGGTTTGATTCCAAAGCCTTGCTCTTAACTCTAAGCCAATACTGCCTCATAGTCGCACTGTTGCCAGGCAACCTAAAGTCTATGACCACTGTCTTAAAGATTAGCCTGGTATTTATGACTCTGAGATGGATGATTTGGCTAGGAGTTCCACAGGTACCTCTGTAACTAGCAGTGTTTGCTCTTTTATCTCCCCATCACCTACACCTGTGCTCATTCCATGCCTCTTCTTCGGCAATTCTCCCTGGAGCCAGGCACTGACGGACTTAAGTGAAAAGCACTCATCTTGTTGAAGTGGGCTGTGGATAGAGATCCCTAGTTCTGGGGTTTACAACTTCCTTTCCTGTTCACATGTGCACATAGAAGCTGAATCTATACTCACAGTTATAGGTGGTGATTAAAGTTCTCCAAAATCCACACAAAAGGAAACTTTGAACACCCTATTCTTAAGATCATACCAACAATTAACTTCCTGCTATGTTCGCTGCCCATATATTCAGCAGCAACAAAATTCAATTAAAGCCCAACTCTTATCTGGGAGAGGTAACATGAACTACCAACACTGCAATTCATATCAGTTTAGTTACCAATTACAAGTTAAGATACTTCTGATTTTATAAGAGAAGAAGGATGTAACAAGTCAACTGGATATCGAGTCAAGAATCTAGAATGAAAAATTATGTGGATGGCTGATGACTGTTTAGAAGCCAATGACTATAAAAAGAGAACCAGAACAAATAATGCTACACTGATATCTCCTTCTCTGACAGGTAAACTAGGTTGGAAGATCCAGATTGCCTTTAAATCTCTCAAAGGCTTTCTTGTAGATTATTTGCATTTATTCAGTCTATTCCATAAGGGTGGTCCAGAACAAGTAAATAGAAGATACTATGAAACACTGTTTGAGTCAATACAAAAGTGAAATTACCAATAGTCACAGATGCCTAAAAGTGGAGGAAACAAGTTCTGTTTGGAATGTTTAAGTATAGAAAAATATGACCATTCAGCAGGTTGTCAGGTTTCATGCTCTGAAAGAGAAGGATATATAACTTGTAACTCCCTTCTAAAAAGACTCTAGAATTTTATCAGTGGGACACAAGACAGGTAGGTTTTGATGCAGATATCAAGAATGGTCTAAAACAGTGATTGTGAAAGTGAAAGAACAGGCTTGGATGGGTATTCTGGAGGCTGGAGGAACAGTGCCAAAGGAAGGAGGAGAAATGAAAGGCCATGCAGTCAAACTGCTACTTTCCCATTTTGTGCACAGCACATGCATCTTGGAACTGGATCCCTCAGTGATGTCATTCTCCGGGCTGTGGGGCAACTTGCCCATCAATTTTCACTTACTTGTCTTTGCAGTGGAACCCAGAAAGTCATCAGCGTCTGAGTATTTTTGCTAAACAGTAACAGGGCACTTGAACCAAGTTATATTTCTTCTTATCAAGTTTGCTGATGAGTAAAATTTGACATTTCCAAGACATGGGGGAAAAAATCCCACCTTCAGGAGCATGCTGCAGACTACATATTAAAAGGCAACTATAACACCATGTTCTGCTCAGCTGTTTCTCTTGCCAGGCTTAGTATGGAATCCAGGAGAAGGATTTGGTCTCAAATCCTAAAAACATAGCTCCAAGACTAACATACATGGTTCAGTGAGCCAAAAGAATGACAACGCTTTCATTTAATCCTCAGCTGCTCTCTCGTGTCAGTCCACAGTGTGTTTAACTCCAGCCAGTGCTATTTTTCTCAGGTTCAAATCCTTTCCAAATAGATTTTGTACTACCAAGCCAAGTGTTGCAGAGTACCTTGCTTAATGGAATCGAAAACATTAAAAAAAATTAAATATATGTGTGAATGAATGACTGTGATGGACTGTATGTCCATCACAGTCATTTGTATATCAGTATCTCCAAAGTCATGTGTTAAAGACCTAACCCCTTCAGTGTGATGGCATTTGAAAGTGGGACCTTTGGGAAGTAGTTCTAGTTAGAGGAGGTCATGAGGATGGAGCCCCATGATGGGATTAGTGCCCTCCCTCTCTCCCTCTCTCCCCCTCCCTCCCTTGCCCTCTCCCCACTCTCCCCATTCCTCTCCCTCTCTCCACCTGAGGGCACAGTGAGAAGACAGTTGTCTGCAACCAAGAGGAAAGCCCTCACCAGAAATGAAACTGGCCACCTTGATCTTGAACCTTCCAGCTTAAGGTTCTGTTAAGCCACCCAGTCTGCAGTATTTGCTGTGGCGGCTGAAGCAGACTGAGACAATGACTCCGGGCCTTCTGCAGAACTGGGATTTACAGACGAGGAGTGGTCACAGCTTGGAGGTCAAGGCTGGACAGAACCTAACTAGTACAGCAGCAGGTTACCTATTTTTTTACACTATCATGTTGGAAAACTCATATGAGGATGTATTCAATATCACATATCAGGTCCCTTTGAAAATAACATCTTTAATTATTTTTGGAAAGGCAATATTAGTTCAATATAGAACATTTGAAAAGCATTAAGAACATTAACAAGAGAATGAAAAACACCTGCATTTTCTCAGCTGCTCAGACAATCACCGTTTGACATGATGTTTATCTTCCTGGAACTATTTTCCCTCCAGAGAGTTAACTTGACTGAGACCACAGGGCTTGTGGGAGGGTTTCCTCTGACCGTGACAACCACTACAGTTCTACTGTCACCTTAAAGAAACCCATCCTCTTACCCTCATGGGGGCATTATTGAGAAGTGATTTTCCTTTCAGGATCTCAGGGTGGATAGTCACATCCTGTAACATCCATAGATAGATCAGAACTGGTTGCCTGCGGTGGCAGTTAGGGATTAACTGCAAGGGGCACCAGGAAACTTTCTGGGATAATGGAAACACTCTCTATATTATTTGGAGTATTGACTACATATTTGTGTACATTTATCAAAACACATCAAATTGACACTTGAGATCTATGGAGAGAAGTGGCCAGGAAAGATAATGCCAATACCCATTATTAGAACATGTGCTTTGACACATTTTCCAAAGAATGCTTTAAGAGTAAACATTATGTACTCAATACCACACCCTAGGCTAACGGCTTCATGAGCTCCTCTATTTAATTCTGGCAACTGCCCTCGGAGGTGCACTTCTAGAATCTCTATTTTACCAGTGAAGAAACTGAGGTTTAGTGGGGTTAAGTAATTTATTTAAAATTCCACAGCTGAGAAGTAGCAGGGCAAAACTGGGACCCAAGTCCCTCCAGCCCTGCAAATAAAGCTTTAGCAACATGCACGGCTTTTGACTCAGTAGTACCTCAAGGAATCTGTTCTCAGGAAACAACCAAAGACAGATTCAAATACATGTATACAGGATATAAGCTTATCATTATTAATGATATTTAAGTAGGTCCATATGATAAATCACTATCACTTAATATTAGTTTGAAAAGAGAATGCAAATGACTTTCATGGTAGGGGAAAATGGTCGTGACATAGCAAGTAAAAAAAAAAGGTTAAAAATGTATGTATAGTGTGACTTGTATTTTGTTTCTTTTTAAAAAAATAAACACATTTTAAAACTTTTAGGAAATAGAGCAAAATGAAAAGAATTACCTTTCACTGGTAGGATTATAGGTTTATTTCATTTTTACTTTTTATATTTAAAATTTTCAATAATTGCTATGTGTTACTTTTGTAACTAGAGAGGCAAGAATAAATTTTATTTAAAAAATAAAAGACACGGGAAAAATCATTGTTTTCACTAATGAATATATATTCCATGAAGATTATATATACATTTTTATGAAGAATTTTTTGTACAGCCTAGTTTGAAGATACATTCCTTTAATAACTTTTGGGTGTTATTGTTATTCAGTAACTTACAAATAACCATAGAGAAGTGAAATCACCAGGCTTTCTACCATAGTCATATGTGTAAAACACACATGGTAGGTTTAAAGAACTTACAAAGCAATGTTCAGTTTATAAAATGATCTTGATAAACTTATTATCTTAGCTTTCAGCAGAAAGGCATAAAAAATGGAATAGATTACTATTGAAGTACTCTGAATATAGCAAGCAGAATTAAAGTAACTCTGAGCCCAATCAGCATCACCTTAAGCAAAAAAGTATACAACTGACATTTGCTGCAAATGCCATGGTCCTAAGTCATTGTGTGCAGAAATGTGGCAGATGAAGCAGGGCAGAGACCACCAGTGTCTCTCCAGCCCATGTACTACAGGGCTCCTTTTTAAAGAACACTTGCGGAAACACCAACAGACAAGTCTGTCTCTATGAAATTCCTTTCACTTGAGAATTACAGTCACTGGAAGAAACTGTGTCCTTGTAACAGGTGGAAGGTTTATACTACCATCGAAATGAAAATCCGAAATTTAGAAATTCTTGAAGAATTAGAACTCTCATTTGAAAATTACTCATATGGAGGATCAAATATTCTTTTCAGTTAGAGCAGAGAAATTCTCAAAAGGCTTTCACTTACTAAAAAAATCACTACCTGGAATTCTGAGCAAATCATGGGTTTGGACCAGTAAAACACAGCAGATAGACAGTGGGTTAGACAGCCATGCTCCCTGCCCTCAGAGCGGCCCACATGCAGAGGCAGAGGCCAGGGAAAGTGCTAAGGGAAGGGTGCCACAGGAGTAGAGAGGACAGGTGCCTCTCCTAGATTGAGTCTAGGAGGCTTCCTAGAGGAGGTGACAATGACAGCTAAGCTGAGACTGCACAGGTCAGCAAGTATCTGCTTGGCAAAGGGCGGGGAAAAGATCTAGGCAAAGAGAACTGCTTGGGCAAAAGCCTGGAGTTTGAGAGAACTCAGCACCTCCTGGAGTCAAAACTGAGGTGGGAGTACAGAGTTCCATCACATGCTGTGACCTTGAATAGGTTATTTTATTCCCCAGAGCCTTGTTTCCTCATCTGTAAAATAGGGATGATGCCATTTACTTTGGATAGATGTCTTAAGAAGTTAAATGTAAATAGGTAAAAGCTCCTTACAGAGGCATTTATGCTTACAAGATAAATGCTCAGTACATGAGGCTATTATTCTGTATTGCAGAATCAAGGTGAGAGAGCTAGGATCCTCTCCCTCCACTCTGCATCCTGCTCCAGCCTTCTGTTCTCTTTGCCAGTGCTTGACCTTGTAGAGGACTCCCCTTCCTCCCCAAAGCTTGGCATCCTTACCATTCATTCTGCCTGGAATGCTCTTGTCCCAGATACCACATAGAGCCTCCTCACATTCTAAGGTTTCTGCTTTTCTGCTCAAGTGCCCCATTCTCCCTGAACTTGATCTCCCCATTAGGCAGATTTTTCTCCATAGAATTTATCATCCCAACATTCACTATATTTACTTTTTGTTTGTCTGACTAACTGAGCTGAAACTTAAGCTCCCTGAGAGTAGTTTTTGTCTGCTTTATTTCCAGAATTTAGAACAGTGCCTTGTACATAGTATGTGTTCAACACATACATGTTAAAAAAATGAACCAAATACCCTAAGCTTAAGGACCTGGCATAAGACTTTGCATTGACTAGGCATTTCCTAAGCATTTGCTGAGCAATTAAATCACTTTTTCCAAATGGCGGTATTCACATGGTACCTAAAGATCAACTGACTGTATTGTCATTGCTTAGCAAATAAATCCAACATTGCATTTAATTACAGTGAAGCAGTGGTTGCTTGATCAATTCAGTGGGGATAAGAGCAAAACAGATGGTCTGATTTCATTAGCCTGTGGAATCTATTAACACATTTATCAATTAGTTCCAAATAACCACAGCCTTTGTTGATACAAAAGGTCAAACACTGATGAAGTATGCCAGGATCAGTATTCTGATTTAATAAGTACAGAAACAGGGTGTTTCAGGGCTGAAATTTCTTTCAGCCATTAATCTGGATCCTTTGAGAAACTGCATTAATGGGACTAAGCTGCCAGGATAGTCACTCCAGTAATGGCCCAAAAATGTTCTTGAATATCCCCTCAAATAAACAAATGAAAATTTGCTTCAATACTGGAGAAATTAAACTCAAAATGAGTTTAACTGCTTGCCCCATAGGTTAAAGAGACGACTGAGATTTAAAACAAAATGTAAGAGTACAGTCTTTGAGTTTTATAAGCTGTCCCATATGCTTCAGGGCTTCATAAGGAAACTGTCTTAAGGATTTATAAGTACATGGTAAATATATTAACTATACACAATTTCAAAATATTGCTAAAATGCAAAGGAAATGATTTGGTTGGAAAGAAAAGCATTTCAGATTTAGTTTTCTGTAAAAGACTGGCCTTCAGAGGGCTGATTTTTACAAGCTCAAACTCCAATTTCTCTAAAGAATTCACTATTTTTGAGGAAGCATCTTGAGGATAATTTCAGCTCCAGCCTATGCTACGAAGAAAACCCAAAACAGCTGATAGCACGTATGCAAAGAATTATTTCTCATATTGACATGGCATGTTTCAAAGAGCTTTCACATGTTCACTTTCATTTTATTTGAGATGGTGCCACAGGGAAGCCATCAATGGTATTCCTGTTGCACAGATAGGCAAACAGACTCAAGAATTCTGCAACCTTCCCACATTCCCAGGACCAGCATGAAGCGGGGCTGGGTCTAGCACCCAAGTCTTCTGAAAACCATGCCCAGCATTCCTTCAGTTGAAAGAATATATGCTGCCCCTCAAAGTTATTTTAAAATAAGTTATTTTTTTCTATTCTTTTATAGCATTATATTTTAAGTGGAACTGTACTGTGGGGATGCTTATGCTAAATGATAAAGTATTAACAATTAAAAAAAAACCTGGAGCCAAATTGAGGCAGATTTTGAATGGGTCTGTTTCCCAGGGTTTTGACCTTGGCTCACTGTTGCATTTAAGACATTCTTGTTGAGTAATCTCATCCAGTCCCATGATCTCAACTAAGAGCTTTGTTCTGATGACTTCCAATTACTTAGTTCCATCCCATCTTCTTCACTGGGCTTGAGACCATATCACCCAGTCTGCTGAGCATCTTCACTGGAATGTGTCTTGCATATCTGACATACTGTTTCTAAGTCTTTCTACCTTCTTTTCTGCCTAGATCTCTTCCTGGGTTCATGATCTTTCCTAGTTAATGGCACCATCATCCATTCAACCTTCTAGCTAAACACCTAGGAATGACCCTAGGTTTCCTCTTCACTCCCTGGATTTACCTAGTCACTAAGTCCTGTCTTTTCTACTTGATGGTATCCCTTAAACCAATGCCCTTCTCCTCTTCTACCATTACTGTCTCAGTTCAGGTGCTCCTTGTCTCCTTAGCTGGAACACCACAAAAGCCACAAACTGAACCTCCTCCATGTTCACATGTCCACATGTACCCTCCCTCAAGTAAGTGTAAAATATAAATCCCTTCATGTCACACAACCTGCTGAAAATTCTTCAAAGACCCTCTTTTACTTGCTACGTAAGACCAAACTCCCTGGCATGGAATTTGTGTCTGACACTGCAAGTTTCCTATCAAATGACATTCTCTCCCTCTTTTTTTAAAAAATAAGAGAACCCTGATATTTTAGCTGGAACATGGCCATGTAATAATTTCCTAGTTTTCACTGCAGCAAGGTGCAGCCATGTGACTAAGTTCTGACCAACCCCCTGGTAAATGCTGAGTGGAATTTCAAGAAGTCTCCTTAAAGGAAACTGGCTCAGCTGGGAAGAATGCCCTTCACCCTTCTTGCTGCCTGGAACTGGAATGCTGAGATGCTCCTGGAGCTTCAGCAAACATGTTAGACCATGAGGTAACCTTGAAGGTGGCAGAACAGAAAAGATAATAATCTGGGTCCCAGATACCTCCAGAGAGTATTTATGGAAGAGTTGGACTTTTTACAGGAAAGGAAAATGCATTTCTATCTTGTTTAAGCCACAGGACTTTCCATTTCCCGTGAGGGGCAATGGTGCCAAATCCTAGGTGATACAGAATGCAGATATCTCAAGAACATTAACCCTTTTGCAGCTTCACTTACGCCAACCCTTCTAGCCTTATCTCACATCATAGCTCCAACTTTAGATTCCAGTACTACCAAAATTTGTGTTGTTTTTCTACCTCACCCACATATTGACCTTGAACATTCATACTTCCCAGCTTGTGTTTGAGCTTACTCCTGCCCAAATGCCCTCTTTATCTTTGTTCTGCTTTTCACTTTCCACACTCAGCTCAGGTGTCACCTCCTATAGGTTTTCCTAAACCTCCACTTTAGGCTAAATGACATTTTTTGTGCTTCCAGAATAACCTGGGCATACTCCAGTTTTGGAATCCATCTGCCACTAATTTATGGGCCATTTCTCCCACTCTACAGAAAGAGCCTCAAAGAGCAGACATCACATCCACTAATCTTTTTTATCTATATCTCCTAACACAAGTGGAGCTCAGCAAATAGGTTCTGAGCATAAATGCATGTTCCTCATTGAAATGCAGTAAACAATCTCGAAGGCCTCCAAATGTACAATTAGCTCTTCAGGCCAGCAATAAGTTGAAAACTGAAATGAAATTTTCTAATGGTGAATTTTTTTTTTTTTCTGGAGATGGAAAACAAATTGCAAGTGAGCCATCCTAAGAAAACACCCATTTTGAGAAGCAATTTACTGTTTGGGTGTTTCAGACTTGAATTCCCTCATCTGAAAAGAGAACTTGGCCCTCAGTCATCTTGGAGGTCTCACCTGGCTCTAACATTTTATAATTCCATTGTGGAATATAAACACAGAACTGGACACAAGAAACTCACTGTGAAGGGATGGCTCCTCCAAGGATTGGCAATGCAACCAGTCTTACCTAACTTTTTAAATAAATTATTTACAAGGAGTACCTAATAAAATCTCAGAGTCATCAGATGACAGAGAACTCTAGTATCATGAAATGCCAGTTGCGGGGTGATAGGCCTCCTAGACTACAACCATACTGACCTGGTTTAAGAGCCCTTGAACTTGCCATCCTCCTTCCTGATACTGGCAACGAGCACTTGCTATTCCTTCTGTCTTGAATGCTCTTTCTGTCTCTCTTCACTAGTTACCTCAGCTCAACAGTCACTTCCTTCGGAAAATCTTCCATCTTTCCCTGACCCGACTGAACCACCCTTTCAGAGATTCTCCTTCATTGCAGTGCATTCCTCTTCTTCATAGCACTGGTCACAGTTGTGATTTTCTATTACTATGATCATTTGATTGATGTCTTTTTCTCTCACTAGACCATATTCTCCACAAGGGTGTATTTTTGTTTTTCTCATTGTTGTATCCATATTCTTGGCAGAGAGTTGATGCTCAGGGAATACTTATTAAATATCTCCAAAGGTTGTATGAGGAGGGAGAAAACTGGCTGATGAGTTTTATTTGAGGGAAGTGTCAAGCTATTCTAATAAACTGGAAATCCTCTGAGTTCTCTATCCCATCTTGGAAAAAAGTTAGGGATTCAAGTTACTTTCTGGTAACAGTGAAAGAACAGGCACTGAATGAGGCCACTATTTGGCAGAACAGAAAGATAAGCTAAGAAAGGAGGCAGACATATTACTATAAAGTTGGGAGTTCCAGTAGCAATCTGGGTAAGGGCTCATAGTCAGAAACCAATGTGGAAGTTACTAACGCATTGTGGGTCCCATCGCTAGCACCTTCAGAAGAAACAAGGACTATACGAAAATAACAAATGACAATTTGTAGCTGTCTTTGCAGCAAGCAGATCAAGAAAGAGTAGACCTTTTTCTTGGAGTAGAAGGAATGATGTTATCAGATAGCAAAGGGAAAATAGAACTCCTAAATTTGACTTTCATCTTTATCTCAGAAGATTTTTCTCACTAGACTGAGTATAATAAATATAAGGATGGAATAAAATTCCAATATAGGTGAGATAACAGTAACAGTCCAAAATTATAGGCCTCTGAAAGTCTGCTGATTAGAAAATTAGGAGTTAGATGGATTCCAGAGATGGGAATCAGATTGATTTTGCCAAAATTTTCAAGAAGGGGAAAGGAAGATATCAGAGAGCAATGACTTAAGTTTGTGGTATTCATCACTGAACAGAAACGCAAATTGATTTGGAAACAGATGACTTGTTCTTAGACACAGAAGCAATGCTCGAAAAGGTGGCCTCACCATGGGCTCTCTGAGCAAAGCTATGCTCAGCCAACTTCAGATCACACAGGTATCGGGAGTCAGAGGCACCTGATGGCCCTTTATGATACCCCTGAGAACCAAGAGTCAGATGATATTAGAGATTGGTGTATTAATACAGATCCAATGGCTGTGTTCAGAGACTAGTTTAACAGATTTTACCATGGAGGAAGATAATAAATCTTCCCAAATTCTGAATTTAGAAAAAGTCAAATTGGATAGAGATTGTTTTCACAATTTGTGGAGAAATCGGGGTGATTTTCTTTAAAAGTTAATGTGCTACATAATTATATGAGTACAAAACAATATGTCAGGTCTGACAGTCAAGCTCTGTTGACAGTTCTACATCTGGACAGTGGGAAAGCAAATTACCACACTAAGCACTTGGAGCTTTAGGGGTAAACAGTAATTATTATGCAACCAGCATACTAATCATAGGGCTCAAAGTGGTCACAAGTTGAAAGTGTGTGTTAAAATATGCTGTGTTTAAGTATAACATGTTTGCACTCAAGGAATTAAAATTTACACTGCACGCTTCTATAAATTCTTCCTCATTCAACATATTTTAGAAACATTCCATGTTTTTGTCAAAAACAGCAAATCCAATGGATGCTGGCTGGGTTTAGGAGTTTGGGGTTGAAATGTCAATGATAGCTGAATTCCCCTTTAATATGAAACATGATAGAAAATGGTACCCAGAATGCTGGAGGGCAGGTAAATGGGATGCAGGCCCCTTTCTTTGTCTTCCTAGCTTTTCTGTAGGGCTTGACTCCAAGAAAGTCAACTACCATGTAAATTATTTATGAGCACTATCTGGGCTCCCAATCAGCCAATGAGCCTAGGACAGTAGAATGAATAGTGTTTTTTTCCTTTAGCAGAGTGACTCATTGACTGCTTACTTCCTAGCCCTCAATTCTGGGTAGAATTCTGGGCCTCAATTCTTGGTTTCTGGCAGGCTCCAGACCTTCCAGCCAAAGGCAAAGGGGCAGAATCTTCTTTTGCTGTATCTCCCGGGAACTGGGTTTCTGTTCCACCATGAAATGCAAGTGAACACTTCTGAGAATCAGGGTCAGAACACAAGCAGAAAAGCACATAAATGTACCTGGCCTGTCTCCTCTCACATAAGGCACAGCCAGCTAAGAGAGAGAAAAAAGTCATGCAAGAGGGAGCCTAAGGCCCTACCTTCTAAAGTCCCACTGGTCAATGCCTTGTGAATGGGATCATCTTTGTAATTTGCTAGAAAATAAACACTTCCTCGGGGGAAAAAAAAATAAGTCCAAACAAACAACACCATAAACTCCACATACCTTGGAGACATACCTTGGAGATATTGCAGATTCGGTTCCAGACCACCACAATAAAGTGAGTATCATAATAAAGCGAGTCAAATGAAATTTTTCATTGCATATACAAGTTACACTATACTGTAGCCTATTAAGTGTGCAACATTATGTCTCAAAAACAATGTACATACTTTAATTAAAAAATACTTACTGCTAAAAAATGCTAACCATCATCTGAGCTTTCAGCTAGTCATAATCTTTTTGTTGGTGGCGGGTCCTGCCTCAGTGTTGATGGCTGCTGACTGATCAGGGTGGTAGTTGCTGAGGGCTGGGGTGGCTGGGGCAATTTCTTAAAATAAGACAACAGTGAAGCTTGCCACATCCATTGGCTCTTCCTTTCACAAATGATTTCTCTGTAGCATGTGATGTTGTTTAATAGCCTTTTACCTACAGTAGAACTTCTTTCAAGACTGAAGTCGATCCTCCCAAACCCTGCCGCTGCTTTACCAACTAAGTGTATGCAATATTCTCAACCCTTTGTGGTCATTTCCACAGTCTTCACAGCATCTTCACCAGGAGCAGGTTCCATCTCAGGAAACCAGTTCCTTTGCTCATCCAGAAGAAGCAACTCCTCATCTGTTAGAGTTTTATCATTGAATTGCAGTGATTCAGACATCTTCAGGCTCTACTTCTAATTCTAGTTCTCCTGCTTTTTTCCACCACAACTATAGCTACGTCCTCCACTGAAGTCCTGAACCCCTCAAAGTCATCCACGAGAGTTAGAGTCAACTTCTTCCAAACTCCTGTTAATGTTGGTAGTTTGACCTCTTCCCATGAATCACAAATGTTCTCATGGCACCTGGAATGGTGAATCCTTTCCAGAAAGTTCTCAATTTACTTTGCCCAGATCCTTCAGAGGAATCACTATCTATAGCAGGTATAGCCTTATCAAATATGTTTCTTAAATACTAAGACTTGAAAATTTAAATCACTCCTTGATCTCTGATGGGCTGCAGAATGGACATTCTGCTAGCAGGCATGAAAACAACATTCATCTCATTGTCCATCTCCTTCAGACCTCTTGGGTGACCAGGTGCATTGTCACTGAGCAGTAATATTTTGAGAGGAATCTTTGTTTTCTGAGCAGTCAGACTCAATAGTGGGCTTAAAATATTCCATTAATTATATTATAAGTAGATATGCTGTCATCCAGGCTTTGCTGTATCATTTATAGAGCACATGAAGTATCGATTTAGCATAATTATTAAGGGCCCAATGACTTTCAAAATGGTCAATGAGCACTGGCTTTAATTTAAAGGCATGATCTTCTCTCCAGATCATTAAAACTTTCTCCATATCAGGAACAAGGCTGTTTGGCTTTCTTATCACTCATGTGTTCACTGGAACAGCACTTTTAATTTCCTTCACAAATTTTTCCTTTGCATTTGCAACCTGGCTGTTTGGCACAAGAGGCCCAGTTTCGGCCTATCTTAGCTTTCAACGGCCTTCCTAAGCTTAATCACTTCTAGCTTTTGATTTCAAGTGAGAGATGTGTGACTCTTGCTTTCACTTGACCACTTGGAGGCCATTGGACAGTTATTTCTTGGCCTAATTTCAATACTGTTGTGTCTCTGAGAATAAGGATACTGATAAGAGGGAGACAGATGGGGGAAAGGCCTGTTGGTGGACCAGTCAGAACACAAACAATATTTATCTATTAAGTTCACTATCTTATATGGGCATGATTTGCAGTGTTCCAAAACAATTACAACTGTAACCTCAAAGATCACTGATCATAGACCACCATAACAAATATAATAATGAAGAAGTTTGAAACATTGCCAGAATTACCAAAACATGACACAGAGACACGAAGTGTGCAAATACTATTAGAAAAATGGCACCAATAGAGTTTTGACACAGGGTTGCCACAAACCTTTAATTTGTAAAAAACACAGTCTCTGCAAAGCTCAATAAAGTGAAATGCAATAAAATTTGGTGTGCTGTTGTGGGGGGGTCAGAAGCATCATCCAGGGAGATTATTTTAGTTCTGATAAAGGCCATCCTGGGACATGTATGATAAATGAGACTGTTTGATGCTCCCCTGTTTCTCACTGTGCTCTCTGGATCAAAATCACACTCTTCTATGACCCAAATATGCCCTTTACTGTGTATGAATTCCAAGGACTGGGCTCTCAAAGGCTTAGCCTTAAGACTGCTCTCAGGCCAGTACACTGAATGGGATTACATTATCCCATGAAATAAATCTACCTGATAAAAATAGTACTCTAATCTATCCTAATTAAATATGTTCCCTTGATGCCCAGCACATCAGTTAAAGCCTTCACATGGGATTCAAGTCAAAGAGTAAATTAAATTCTGTTGATCATTAAACATTTCTGTTGTTTGTAAGCTACCCAAGCCTGTGGTGTTTGGTTATCGCAGCCCAGAAGGACTAAGACTCTGCCTCATTTTCATGAGTTAAATTCCTTCTCACCAGAAGAGGGATAAGAAGCCCACTCTCTGGGGGAGCTCTAACCTACAGTCTCTCCTGAGGAGACAGTGTAGCCCAGTGTTAAAAATGTAATTTGAACTCTGGCTTTACTACCAGCTAATAATGTGGTTATTAAGCCTTTTTAAGACTCATTTATTCATCTAAATGACAAGAATGATAGCTCTACAATAATACCATTAGGAGGATGAAAAGAGAAACGCAGGTAAAGCGCCGGGCCTGTAACAAGCGCTCAGTTCAGCTCTATTGCCATTGTTAAGATTGGTGTTTTGATTTACAGCAGAAGTCCCTGTCAAGTAGGGAAGTCATTATTTTTAGAAGTTAAATGTGGGGAAGGCTTTCTCTGGGGTAAACAGGAGAAACAGACGGACGAGCCATAGAAGAATGGAAGTGGAGCTCATGGCCCAGAGTCTGATGTCACCACGAGGAAGACCGCTGAACTCCCCTCACCAGGCCACGTCAGGGACCACAGCCAGCCATGTGCTGGGCAGAATGCTGAGACACAAAAACTCCACACGGGAGCGGCCAGGGGCACGTCCTAGCCTGGTCAAGAAGCTCAATACACAGGCTGTCTAAAGCAGCCTGGGCAGCTCCATGACTTCACAATGAGTGGAGATTTCTGATCACTTTCAAGCGGGCAACTCCACTGCTGGCTGTCAAGTCCAGCTCCTTGCTCTGCACCCCCTTCTGCACCTCACATCTGGGGCTGCGGCAGAAGGGCGACAGCCTAGTGTGTTTCGGGCTCCACTTGGAAGATTAACGTGGACCTTTCTGTGTGGTGCCTGTTCCACCCACTTTGCTTTCCCACTTCTCTCTGGCTTTGTCGACCAGTTCTGCTACAGTCTTTACCAGACTCATTCCTCTCTTCTTATTTGGAGTCCCAGGGTATTTAAGAATAGTCCACTTTTAAAGCTCTTTCACACTTTAATGATGATGTCAATACTGTCACGAGCTCACAGAAGGAATAGCATTTAGAAAGGCTGATACATAGCAAATTTCAATCAGGAAAATCATTTGACATCCATGCTCCTAATACAAAAGAGAATTTTTCTCAAAGGAAAGAAACAATTCTATCTCAAGAGAAAAAAGAGTGTATGTGGCAACTACGTTATGCTATTTAAAGAGTAGGAGGACATTCACAATAGAAAAAAGGAAAATTTAAGAATAAAGAGTGTCTGACACCATTTCCCACTTTACCCAACCTGTGTCTGACTGAAGTTTCATCTGATACCCCTTGGGCTCTGCGATCTAACAATGTCAATCAGATTTTAAGTCCATTCAGAGTACTATATATTATGATCAAAAGGTGTGTGCCACAAAATGGAATCAAACAATATGTGAGAGGGGGCTACAATTTGATAAAAACCATCAAGCAGCTTGACAGTTCACCTCTTAGCTCCTCATCTGGAGAGCTGCAAGCGCATCTGACCGACATTATTATTGTACCAACCTGGGGCAATGTTTAAGCTATCTACACTCTTCAATTTAATCATGGATTCATAAAATGGAATGTATCACTTCCAATGTTAAAACAAAAAAGAGAGCAACAATGTGTTCAGCACCTTGCCAAGTCTGGATATAACAAGCCCTTAGCCAGCCTGGGGTGGATGGATTCACAAGACGCTTCCAAGCCTCTCAGCCCGTTTTATGAATACCACATGGAGGCAAGTGTTAGCTTGCAGGCACTGCTGAGCAGTGTCACTCATATATTCTACTGGACACTCAAACCTTTGCAGATTTAATTCCAAGCAGATTTCTTTTGATTATATGAGAGATGGAAGGATGGATTAAGCCAGGAAAGTGAACAAGAGATATATCCTGAAAGAGGTTATCAGCAACCGAAACTCACCTGTAGATGATTCCTTTCTCGTGTAGGAACATGAGCGCTGAAATGATTTCTGCAGCATAGAAACGAGCTCGTGCTTCATCAAAACGACGAGACTTCTGAATGTGAAACATCAAGTCGCCCCCATTCACAAACTCCATCACGAAAAACAGTCGGTCCTGGACACAAACACAAGAGAGACTCCAGTGTGGTGTGGCCATTAGCCTGGGTTCAGCCAGCATCACACTGCCTGGGCGGAGCCGTGTGTCAAAGGGAGGCCCTCAGTGAAATGCCCTGACAGCGGATCAGCACCAGAGGGTCTGGTGGGAATAGACCCCTGGGACAGTGAGGATCCCCTTAGGTAATTCCACACAACCTTGAATTTCTTCATTAAATAAGAAGTAGAGAAGGCCACAGAATCCTTTGGCCCTAGTTTTAGCTCTGCATCTTAAACACCATGTACCCTTGAGCTTTTTTTTTTCCCAAAGTTCAACATTAGTAAAGTGAGAACAATGATGCTACCCCGACCCAGTCATAGTTTTATAAACTGGAAGAGAACAACATAAATCTAAACGTGCGTGCCCTTCTTCTGGAATGCACAGGGTTAAACACAGAAAGTAAGGGACATCTAACAGGTCCTCACACTGGGCAGAGAACAATCACAGGAAAAGGAAAATGCTTTAGCAACCAGCCAAACAGCAGTTTCATGACAGCCTCAGAGTAGGCTCAGCATTAGAGAGTCCACTCAGCCCACCAGAAGATTCCTGAGTCAGGAGTGGGAACACACAGACGGGCATGGTGCTGTCTCTACCTGAAAGGAACTCTCAACTCTGCCGGTAAAATGGGGTCTTAAAAAAGATGCAGTGCCCTATGTATTGTGCAAGAGGTGTGAATGGGCTATAGAAACGAAGACTGCTTAATGAAAGCAATGTTAAGTCTCAGTTAAACAGTGATGTCTCCACAGATTAGCACAGATAAAACAAGTGGTGACTCTATAGCATCTTACTATGCTGACGGACAGTAACTGCAATGGGGTATGTGGTGGGGACTTGATAACCACAATGTTGCTCATGTGAAACTGTCATAAAATTGTATGTCAATGATACCTTAATAAAAAAAGAAAAGTGATGTATCCAAGACTGACAGTGTGAAAGCTTTGTGTCAGGAACCTCTAAGATCAGTGGATTCCCTTACTGGTTCCCACAACATTTACTAAGTCCCTGATTAGCTAGGTTCTGGGGACCCAACAGAGAGCAGAAAAGGCACAAAACAGAGACAGTCTCTCCCCTTACAGAGGCTTCTGTGGGAGATACACATTACTTAAAAAAAAAGTCACATAAATAAGTAATTGCAAATTCTGGCACATCCTATTCAGGAAAAGCAGAGGAAACAATGACATCTGGTCATCTGCTGGGGAGTCTGTGGAGGCATCTCGCAAGTGAACCATAAGCTGAGGCCTGCAGGGTGAGCCCCGGGCCAGCAATCGGCCCTCTGTGGGGAGGAGGGCGGGAGGTATTTTATCAGCTCACAGAGGACGTGCAGATGCAGAACCCCATCTTCTGTTAAGGTTGCAAGGCTGTCAGCTTTGCCCAGAGCATGACTGGCTTTGCTGATGGTGTCACCACACATTCACAGCTGAACACTGGATACTCTGAGCTGCTTTTCATCTGCAGGTACATCACTGCTTTAATCAGGCCCATTTGGGTCAGAAAACACCACAACTTGTGACACGTATTCCAATTTTAAATAAGGCCTGCATTAGGATGAAAAAGCCCCCTGAATCTATGGTATCACTCCGAATGTCACCTCTTCATGAATGTGGTATCTCTGCGAATCTATGAGATCTCTCAGCTATGGATATAAGAGTAGAGATGGAATTGCATAATTCACACACACACAAAACCAAACCAAACAACAACATCAAGACAGCTCTCCAAGTTGGCCACTCTGAGCCAACAGAGAAGTAAGCACCCATGAGCCATGTAGGCCAGCAGCTGTCACTGAGCGGGACTGACAAGTGACCAGGCAGAGCTGGGAGCACAAGCTTCAGTGAGCAACAGCACTCCATGATTCTTGTCTGTGAAGGTCTCAGGTGGGATGAACAGGTTAGCAGTGGGGTGGGGTAGAGGGTAAGCATGGATGGAGACGTGTCGGGGGCCACTTCCTGATGTGGATGCTGGGTTCATTTCGAGGGGTGGCTGAGGGGGATGGATGAACGCTACCCCAAACCACCTCTCAGCAGGTAGGGCAGTGTTACACATTTTTTGTTAACTGGCCTGTTCACCTTCTTTTTGGCTATGACAGCAGTCACACAGTTTCCAATAGCTTGAAATACCTGATTATTGGAACTGGGTCAGTAGGTAAGTGACTCTTCCTTAGACTGCTGGAAGTCAGCGTCCTTGGCAAGAGTTTCTATAGCAGTAGTTATCAACACGGTGAGGGTATTATAAGGGAAATGTCATCTATTTCTAGCTCCCCCTCAAATCATTCTCCTATCTCAAGTCTGAGTAGGCAGACTATGGACTACATTCCAAGTCTGGGGGAAGGAAACACAGCCTTCTAGTACTGCTCAAGCCCTTTCTCAGCCCCACCTCCATCTCGGGAGGCAGATTTCCCAGATAATGCAGCTGGCGGTGGTGGTGGCTGCGGGGGGCACCCATACCTACCATGCACAGCAAGGAGGTCACAAGCTACAAAAATGCCAAAAAAAAAAAAGGGTTTCTTTCCATTCAGAGTTTCATTTCTAACAAATCTGGCACCACCTAGAACAGTGGGTACAACTCACACCCATTGGGATACTTGCAGATACATCGACGATTTAGCGGAAAATAATGTCCATCCTATCAAAGGCCTAAAATAATATCACAAGGTGGAAAAATAAAAATATGTTTATAGCAAAGCACTTTTGCTTAAGGAAACCCCTGTTCATTTGCACTTCTTTTCACCCTATTTTAAAATGTTTGCTGCAGAGGTGGCTAAAATTTGGCAGCAATTTCTCAAAGATTTCCTTTGTAGAGGAGACAAATGTCAAAAATGTGCAGTTTTTAGCAAAGAAGATCCACACCACCATTAGGTGGTAGTGGGGAAGGGGGTGGTGAGGGAGCAGCCATCATCAACAATAAAATTTCATTAAGCATGTCCTCAGGTGAGGCTTCTAGAAACTGTGCAATGCATAGCAGCTGCTGCTGCTGGTGGCTGTGATGGTGAGGATATTCTCAGTTAAAAAAACAAAGATCATAAATGTGAATGATTTCAACTATAGCCGAAATGTAGATATGCAGAAGAAAGGACAAAAAATACCACAGAATGACAGAAGTTCACTCTTGGTTGTGGAGTCTGGGAAAACACTATTTCTTCTTTATACTTTTCAGTTTTGCTGAAGGTTTCTATGATGAGTGTGTATCACTTTTCTAATTAAAAACAAACCAAAGTCACATATGCTTTCTCCATATTTTTCTAATTCACATTTGAAAGATAATAGGACAATAGAAGGCACCGTGTTGAGACTGTCCTACTTTTATAGGCAGAGGAAATAAGGAGGCAGCTACAGTAAGAGGGACCTTCACATCCTTTGATGCCCATTATTAAGGGACACTATTAACCACCTTTCCCCTTAATGGCCTTTCTGAAGCCTGTTGTGAGCAGGCCATGGGGCCTGTTTACTTTGGGTGGAATGATATCCAAAATGAGACTCATTCGGCTCTGGTTTGGGTCCCAGCTTCCCTGGGAGTTAAGGGTCTGGTATGCAGGCTCTTTACTATCTACTGACGCTTTCAGAATCTGTTACACTTCCTTTAAGGTGCTCAACAAGAGGGAATGTTTACCAAGCACACACTACACCAGGCCCTGGGTAGGGACCTAGTGCCATAAAATGACTGAGACCCCATGTCTGCTACCAGGAAGCTCAAAGACATGTAGATACAGTCCATAACACCGGTGTGCTAAGTGCAGGGGAGGGGCACAGTGCGTGTCACTGGGACTAAGCAGGGGCACCTGAGCAGCCTGAGGGCTGGGGCAGCATCTGGGGAAAGATTCTAAAAGGAGCCGGCTCCCTGGCCTTGATGGATGAGGAAGCAGTAGTCAGCCTGGAATGGGGATGGGGATGGGGGTGGGGGTGGGTGGGGTGGGGATCAAAGTGCATGAATAGCTGGTGTGTCAGGTGTGAGGCAGGGTGTAGCTATGGCAATGGGAGACAGTTCCAAGTGCTGAGGCTGCTGAGGGTGCGCCATCACTGTAACACCTATGGCTGCTTCCACAATCCAGAGCTGGCAGGGAAAGCAGAAGGCTAGTTAGGGTGTTTTCTCTCACCTCACCCCCAGGTCACCCACAACAGAGACCTGCAGGGCTTCAGTCTTATTAATACACATAGTCACTCACCAACTGGTGTCTACCATAATTACAGGCCCAGTGTCCGGGCTGAAACAGGTGGCAGCTATGGGGCTTGGCTTGAAAAAAAGACTCCAGAAAGTGCTGGAACCTGTCACATACAATGAAACATCAGCTACAAAAGTGAATCACTCCAGCTAAATTTTTCCCCTATGGAATGAATTTCATCAACCAGAGGAAACCTTCCACATTTAGTGAATCCCCTATACAAAGCAAGGATCTGTATTTGAATTTCTGAAAGGAAGCTAAAGACAATCCCCTCCTACAACTCCATTCTCAGCTGTGCTGTTCAACAGCTAGTCTCACTGATGGCCCCTGCATTTAGACGGGTGCTGCCCAGTGGATTAAGGTTGCCCTGAGTCACTTTGGGGTCCAGGAAGAGTTTCCCCATCCCATCCTGGGCAGTGACTGCAAAGACAACTCTTTCTGTAGTTAAGCCTGGTTAGCATTCCAGTTTCTTTGAAGTCCAGTTTCCCAGACACTGAGCCTGAACACCTGCACAGCTTTCCCTGAGGCCTCAATCCTCTAATGCAAATTCTGCCCTGAGCTGCATGGGAGGAATGTAACGTCATGGAGACAGGTATAATGTCAGTTCTGAAGCCAGGTGGCCCAGCCCTCTGTCCCTTGCTCCTCGCTTTTGCTCCAGATCCCACCAACCACAAATGCATGTCATTAATGCAGGACGAGGAACACCTGGGGAAGTAAAAGTGACTCGGAAATCCCTTTGTCCCATACCTGCCTGCCCAGCGTGAATTATAGGAGGTCAGGGAGCTGGTGCTCACCTAATAACAGAGTTCCTGTGTCACCTGCCTGCTTGGCTCCCGTGACCCGCTGCGACCTGGCCCAAGTCTGCTCAGGGCTGTTCCTGCTCCAGACCAAAGGGGATAACAATATCACCTGAACTGATAGTGGCCATTCATAACAGCAGTGCACATTCCCTAAAGCCCCTCATAAGGACTGCTCTTTTGGGATTTAAACCTGGTGGGAAATTGCATGAAGGAAAGTTCAAGACAGAGCACCCAGGTCAAGGAAACCAATACACCAAGATGGTGCCTGTGACAAGAGGCCATCGCCTGAGGAGGGTGGCTGTAGAGAGAGTAGGACCCAGGGATGGGAGCCCTCGTGGGCACTGTGGTAGACATCTTTGCAGGAGTCTGCTCAGCTCACTGACCTCTTTCTTAGAGAACTGCCCTGATGTGGTCACATGGGTACATGGTGGCATCCTACAAACAGCCAGGTGGACCAAGCTGCCCTGCACCCAATTCACTTTCCCAGAAAACTGGGCCTGAGATGGAGAGGCTGTGAATCAGGCCAGACTGTGTGCAGGAACAGAGGGCACACGACTGAGGGAGCTGAAGCTGCCTCTGCGGTGTGAGCACGTGGAATGCATTAGTGTAATGGAGCAGTGAAAGCGTGGCTGGATGCATGGCCAAGAAGGAAGCAGACCATGAGTGAAGCAGAGACAAGACAGCGGGGAGCTCAAGTGAGCTGAGAATCAAACTACTGGGTTCCCCAGGCCTCTCCAGTTTCAGATCTCCGGAGAGACCAGGCCAATTCCTGCCCCTTGGTTCCATAAGACACCCCCTGAATCTTTATTTTCACTTCTCCCTTTTTTTGTCTAACCTTGGTTAAGTTGTTTTTTTGTTAATTGCTACCAGGAGAATTTTAACTGAAATACACACCAATTCTTAAGGGGTAGGAGGTATCCTTATTTATAAATCTGGATTAAAAACAGCTATAACGTACAGTGATCATGTGAGGATTAAACCAGAAGCAGAGCATCTTGCACAGCACCAGTCCCAGAAAAGAGCTCAACAAACAGAAGCTACTGTTATCAGCATCCCCCACTCAGGGGTAACCCTAACTCCACGACCCTTGGGCCCAGGATTCAAGTCTCTGGTGAAGGCCGGGGGCTCTGGAGCCAGGATGCCTGAGATGCAAAAGCAGCTCCCTTAGTGTTGTATTTATTTTCTCTCTCTCAAAACTGTCATGTGAAAACTAGGGGTAATAAGACAACAGAGTTCACAGATGTGTAAGCATTAAATGATTTAAGCTAAGAATTTTGAACAGTGCCTGGCACACAGGCAGCGTTCAGTGAGTGTTAGCAACTATTATTATTACTATCTTCCTCATCATTACCATCCCCACTGCCACTCCAGCTGCCACGACACTCTGCTTCTGGGGCTTGGGCAGCTCATGGGGCAGCAGCGACCCAGGCAGGGAGCTGCCTGCCGTGGATGCACACATGGTGCCTTGTTCACAGAGCTCTCAGACTGATGAGTAAACAGGAATGAGACCACAGTCCCCCAACCCTTGGCGCCAGACGGGGATCTAGAGGGCTCAAGGAGTCAGCAAGACTCCTAGGCCAGCCTCTGGGGTACAAGGGCATTTCCTGATACCATGTGATTATGGACTTGATCTAGTTAGGAAGACTTCTTCCTGGGAAGTGATTACTAAGCAAGGGGTTACACAACAGGATTTGATAACCAAAACATGTTAACCAAAGTTTCAGTTCCAATAAGTTTTCTAATGTTCTCATATCGATGTAATTCATATTTTCTATTTTAAGAGCTTGATAATCATCATTATTATTATTGCAAAGCAAACATATTATAGCAAGTGAGACTTTTTATAGTAGCTCTTTTCTTCTATAAAGTTGACTCATTCTTATCAACAGATTGAGAAAGATTTTTGTTTAAAGCAAGAATCCATTGTCCCTACAATCTACAGACATAAATCTCAGGGGAAGATGTATTACAGTGAAGATGAAAATTACCTTTTGGAAATAATTCAAAAACTAGAAACATTTAAAGCTAATGACTAATTACCTTTTCCTTTAAGGCTAAGAAACATATCTCGACTTACCCAAATTCTGAGAATTACTTTGGAGTTATTTCTAAATGAATAACACATCAACCCTGTATCAAAAGCCACAGATTACTGTTGATCGGCTGTGGGCAAGGGAGGGAAAATCCCTGGGAACAGACAGCATCGTGTTGAATTTCTCATAGGGGCCCCTTGCTTATGATTTTTCTACAGCGAAATCATCTACAGGGTGAAGAGGGAGTTCAAATCAACAGGAAACAGTTACTGACGTCAAAGAGGTCACAGTGGAAAAACACCCTTGTGAGGAAATCTGATTGCACCATGCCTGAACTGGAAACAACCTGAATTGAACCACATTAAGTATGATTACAAAGTCTTCAAGGAAGAAACAGTGATGGGATCTAAAGGCTTCACTTTTTTTTTTTTTTGACTTGTCATTTTGTGCAAAAGATAATCAGAAGCTAATCCAATCATCTAGCAGCCCTGGGTCAAGCCCAACAGTATGAGGCATCTTGTCTGAGCTCAGAGATTAGTCTTGGGGAAGAGGACGATGTCCTCAATACAACAAGTCCTTAGGAACTCGCATTTCCAATGTAATGGACACAGCTCTTTTCAAAGACCAAGTGTTTTCCTGATAAACTGCATGTGCTATTGCTATCTCTTATAATGAAACTCGACAGAGCTTACTGGCATATATATCAGATAAGGGAAACAACGCGGCCATTTAACTTGCGGTTCAACACACCATGAAGCATCTGGGCCAGAATGTTCTTAAAGCATAAATAAGCAGTGAACACATGAGTAGGGATATAGCAAAGGCAGAACACAGGTCCTCCCTTCCTGGTGGCGCTGCCGTGGACATCTCTGGTCCACACACACCTTGCCCAGAATCCTGGGCTGTGCTGGCTTTGTGTGCTTGGTCTTGTTTTCTACAGACAACCTGACACCTCTGAAAGCAGAGCGCAGATGCTAAGTGGTGCATCTCTAATACCATCAGGTACAGTGTTTGGACCCTGGTAGAGGTTAATAAACCCTGGGGAACTAGTGCTGCAGGAGACCATTTGTGTTTCCTGCTACCATTTAAACTAGAACATTGGAAAATCTGGAACAAACTGCTTGGATTAATCCTATCCATCCATTTCATATGAGGAAAGTGCAAAGAAGTGAAGCACCTTGCCTATAGTTAAAATAGTTTTGGAAGAGTTCAAGAAGAGTAGCAGATCTACTTGGTGCCATATCACTTCCCTGTACTTATAAAGCTCTGGGTTTTCTCTGTTTATAGAAGTAATTACATGTTCATAGTTCAAATGTGATATAAAGGAAATACATGAAAAATTGAGGAAAAAAATAAAATGAAAATAAAATTTCTTATAATTCTGACACCCAGAGATAGAAGTCCAAATGCTGGGAGAAATAAAATTATTAATGGCTTGAAGCATCCAAAGACTGGAGATTTCAAGGCAACTAAGAAATTTACAAGATAGTTTTAACTAGAATTTATTTTTGCCTTATGTCCTACTTACACTAAACACTCTATAGCATGGTTAAATAGGAGAAAAAGAGAAAATTAAAAACATGCCCTTTTTCACTTATATTACAGAACATTTCTGATATGCTTAGTCATTAAAACCATGATTTTTTTTAAACAGTTGCATACTACTCTGAATGCCATTTCTATGAAGTCCTTCAATGAGCTGGAGTTCTGATCAAGCTAACGGAAATAAGAGGACATGGTATTAATAATCTAGTCACTATACTATGATAAAGACCATTTTTATTCGCCCAGAAAAACAGGCATCTCAGAGCACATTACTGCTAAGTTGGCATGGTGTTTTGATTCAAAATTTAGATTCACAAATAAGATATGTAGGTGATTATTCACTTTTTTACAAAGATTTAGTCACTTAAAAGTGTGTACAATAGGATTCCTTTAAATCATTACTTCACATGGTAAAATCCTCTTTGTAAATATGGTTTAAGCACCAAATAGGAGTAGACCTAGTGAAGGTATATTTATGGATTTAGTTTGTATAGGGCTATAGAATAAAGAGGAAAAATGCCATTTCACTTCTTTCAATCACTTTTCATGACGAGTTCCTAAACTTTGCAAGATTTCATCTCTCCCTCTAATTAATGAACGAACTAGACATTTCTACCTCACGGGTGGAGATTCTGGGTTACAGTTGCCTGAGTTAACATTTTTCCCAGTTAGAGAAGTACAAATCTAGTGAAGAATATTCCATATCTGCCTTGAGATGATGCCTGGGAATCCACGGGCCAAGAGTCCGTCCCTTCCTCTGCTTTACAGTGTCACTGCACTTGAAGTTTCCACCTGGAATGTGCATTCCACATGCTATTTTGAGTTCGATTCTTCCAGTGCAGCCACAACATGTTCTTCTCTGGCCCTCTGGCTGGTGAACGAGACGTGTTCAAGTAAACGACTCTTCCACCATCTCTTCCCAAACCCTTCCTACATTATGGGTGAAATACTGATCTCCACTGTCCATTGGAAGAAATGCAATGTGGGACAAGAGATGCAGAGCTTATTCCAAAGGTAGGGAAACCAAAGTAAAGGGGCACAGTCTAATAGGATGAGGGACAAAGCAATCAGAAATAGGTTAAAAGGTTTTTCCAGAGAAGAGAACATTGTGTTAACCTTATAGGGAAACTTCAGTTGGATTAACGTTCAGATAAGAGTAGCTTTATTAAACCCCATCCTTTAAACACCAAGAATGAGAGCAGGGACTCAGGTGGTGACCCCGACAGCCTCAGCTCACCCCAGCCACAGCAGGAAGCTCTGAGTCCTTTGGTGAATGGACTTCATCTATGAGTTCTCTTCCTATATAACCACTTCCTTTTGATACTTCTTTCTGACTTTTTTCTACCCTTCTCCATTCTGTCTTAGAAATCCTCTTTTTAGTCTCTTCCCTTCTCCTTATAAACACCTACTGAAAAAATTGTAATTACAGTTTTTACTAAGCCAAGAGGACAATGATGACACTGAACTCTACTCTCCCACCAGAACTATGTTTCTGAGCAACAAACATCTTACCACCAAATTTCCTGTAAAGTGAATTAATCATATTCCATTCCTCAGGCTCCCATCTGGCCATGCCTTGCCATTCTTACCCTAAAAGACCTATGGGTTCCTAGGGTTTCCTTGACTCAACTCCTGTGACTGCTGCCTTGGGGCAGGCAGTCCAAGAGGCCACTGGTTCAGCATCCTTCCCAGGCCTGCTACCGCGCCTCCACCCCTCCCACCACCCCGTCTCCTTCTGCAGACAGCCCCAGATAACGCTGCCTCAAGTGCAAAACGCATGCTGCACCCTGACTTATAATCCTTGGCCAGCTCCTTCTGCCTCCACAGTGGAGTCTAAGCTCCTTAGCAAAGAACATCAGCCCCACTGTGACTGCTTCTTCATCACTAGCTACCTTTCCTCTCCTACAATCCTGCTACATAAAGTTAATTGAGGATTTCTGGGCACATCATGCATTTGAATCCTTTGTGCCTTTGCACTGCTGTTACCTCCATCTGGGATGCTCCCATTCATCCTCAAAACACAGCTCAGACAGCCCCTCTTCTGGAAACCTTTCCAAATTCCCAAGTATGGCTTTCTTCTATCACACATGTTATCACTGTGTTTAGGATGATCCTTGACTGAGATCAACTAGAGGGCAGGTCCACATTTTGTTCTTCCATGTCTTGAGTCCCTGGCACTTACTGTGTGCTCAGTAAACATCTACTGAATTGACTGAAAAAATCAAGACAGAAACAATATTATCATTTAACATAGAAAAAGCCAGTATCTCTAGTGGCTAGGACCTACTTTCAATACTCAGAGACCACTCAGTTTTGATGATAGCATCCAAGGTTTCTGCATTTTTAAGTTGAAATGACATTCCATGTAGAAAAATCAAAAGAATGAAAATATCAAGTTTGCTTTCCCCAAAGCACCCTTATATTGCTACCACCATTTTTTCATGCTGGCTGAGAAATGTTTCTTAAAGCTTTGATTACCTCTATTTGTAGAATCCAGTCATGCCTATCACACATGGGTTGGGAATCTGACTCACAGACAGGCACCCCTTTAAGTTCAGGGCGGAGATCATGAGTTTCATAAAATTGCCACTGATTCAACACCTTGATGGTAAAGTAGAATTACCATCATTAAATGCCAAAATGAGGGAAGCTACACTATTCTAGTTGCTTGCTTTTAAACATCACCCATTTTAAATACATGCTCACTGAGCTACCCTTTGGCCCCTTACACGGTCCGGCCCTGGTAAGTCTGCCTTATTGCAGTAGGCTTCACCGTTCAGACCTGCTGGCCACAAGCTAACCCTTGCTCACATGCAGCAGCTCCTGTACACTCCCAGTCTCCTCCCAGCCCAGGACTCCAGTCCCTACAAATGCCTCAGTGAAGCCACTGATGGCTATTAGGCACTCCCAGATGAGAACTTTGTCTACAAACTCAGAAAGAAAACAAAGCTCATAATTTTATAAGGAATATTTGACACAGTTTTTGCTTTGGGCCCTGTACAAAGTACAATGATCTAGTAGCCTACTTACCTTCTCATATCTAGGTCAGACCACCTGACATTCAGGTACGACAGTGGTCTCAACAGGACATCTGACAATGCCTGGAGACATTTTTGGTTGTCACAGCTTGGGAGGCGCTCTGGCACGCAGTTAGTGGAGGCCGGGTGTGCTGCTAAACCTACAATGCATGGGATGGGCCTCCATAACAAGGAGTTACCCTGCCCAAAATGTGAGTAGTGGGAAAATGACACACACTGTGCCAGTAAGTGAATTTTTTACTGGAGAAGTTGAAAATTTGTCAGCCATCTGATTATTAAAATGATTTGACCTATTGGTGCAGATCAAGGTGGTGAGGATAAAGTTCCGAGTAAGGTGGAAGGGGAATTCCTGCCTCAGATCTGTCCTGAAGCCCAAGCATGGAGAGACAGGTCAAACTGATTAGCAGGTCCTCAGTGCTACAGGTTCCAGAAGTGAAAGTAACCAGCCGCTTGATCAGGTCTACCATACTTGTTTCCTACTCTGTGGGCTCAGTGTAGCTCACTGCAGGCTGCCTCTCACCACTGGGAGAGGGAGTCTAACTGAAGTCCTGGGCATGCTGTAGGCACCGGCTACAAGGCACCTAGTTCCTGCTTTACAAGGAGACCGCAGCTCAGTGCTCCCTGGAGTGAGGACGTGAGGGGGGGGGGGGAGGAAGCACAAGGAAGCCTGCAAAGGCCCTTCCTGTGGTCTGCTGCACAGAAAGAACCATGTATGGGAGGCAGAGGAGGCACTGAACTGGAAGTTCTTCTTTTGTTTTGGTTGGGAATTATATATGACATCATTTTAATGTTTAAAATATCATACAACGTAAGAATGGAATTAAAAGACTCTGGGAAGCATTCTAAGACTCCCTTCATAACACCTAAGTGATAAATCATTACAGACTGTCCTAAAGTGAGTAGGAGTGAGCTTGAAATACAGTGGGTTCTTTTGCTGTACAAATAAACTCAAAGCTGGATGCCTTGCACAGAAAGGACACAGGAAGCCCCTGGGTGGCCCCGAAGGGAAGACAGAGCATGCCAAAGCTCTCGAGTAGAGCTGGGAGGGTCTGCTGATGCGTCCATGCCAGGGTATTAGAAGACAACAGAAGGCAGGAAGGGGAACCCTACAGAAGAGTGGTGAATCTTGATGGCACATAGGTTAATATGGGTGGGGTGGGTGGGGGGAATGGTGTCTCTGCAGCCTTCTATGGGGCTGTCAGCAAAGAGACTGGCCTGACAGGATGAGAAAGAAAAACTGTACAAATAGCAATGGTGAGCAAGGGAAGCAAGCTGGGCTGATGCACTTCTTATTATGCCTCCTGCTTTGGACCCTTAAGTCTAGCAGTGCTACAGATCCCATCACTAAGAAGAGGCAGTTCCAGTGGCTTGAGCTATTCCTCACCCAGGAATCTCCATCAGGTCCTAATTCACTGCACCCCATGGAAAAATAAGGGTGTGCTTCACATACAAATGTAGCTTCTAGACGAGTCTCCTAGCCTCTCCTCTAAGTCAGTGGCTACTCTGAGCCTGTCGTACATGGAAATCCCAGAACTGCTTCCATGGCCAGTCCACCATGGAGGGTCAACAGCTGATCCTGCATTAGGAACAGCCTGTTCAGGCCAGTGAACACCCCAGGACAATACCAGCTCCATGAGGGTAGGGAGTCCTCTCTGTTTTGTCCCCTGCTGCATCCTCAGGGCTTAGAGCCTAGCCTGACACCTCGAAGGCACTCTGTGTTCATTTGCTGAATGAATGAACACCTTCTAACTTCACCTGCCCAGTGGGCAATTCTCTACCTCCCCAAGGGCTATGTTTATGCTGAGAGGCAGGGCTGGTTCTGCAGTGAGAGGCACCAGATAATTCTGGGCCTAGACGAGTTGGACACAGCTGGACTCTTACCAGTGATGGAGTAATTATGGAAAACTCAAGTATTTCAGTACTGGACTATATTACAGCCTATAGTTTCCACCAGAGCAGTCAGATTTTACATGGCACGACTCTGTCTTCAGAGTGGAATGGACCCATGCCACCATGCACAGGAGCGGCCTCAGGCCCTGGCTCGAACATCCCAGTCCCAGCAAGAGTCAGCCCAACCTCCTGGGAAAAAGGTTGCGGGCTATCCCGTGGTGCTCCTTAAAGCTCAGATGGGAGGTGACTTGTTGGTCTTGGAGCCATTCTGGCTGCACCTCTGGTGCCCTAGCACATTGGTAAGGTTTTTACCCAGAATTCAGTGTTCATTTTCAACTGTCTTTCCTTTTGTGGTTTAATAACTGCATTTGCTCCCTGCTACCTACCGTACACTGATGTTCATGTGTATTAACTACTTCCTAACTAAACTGAGGAGTAAAAAGAATATTTCTTTTGTTAGCACGCTGTCAGTGTGATCCCAGATTGATGGACTTTCCACTAAACAGTCTGGCAGAAAGCCCATCACAGTCTCATCCCTGGAGCCAGGACTGGCACCTCAAGCCCCGGGCCTCAATGCAGGGCCCTGTTGAGGCCGGAGTACCTACAGTTTAGCTGATTCCCCAGGGTCCCAGTCAAAGTCAGGGAAAACTGCAACTAAGCACTCATGACCTCAAAGCTTCACTGGTCACCGGGGACACAGGGCCATGTCTGACCCAGACAAGTCTTGGATACATACAAGGAATTTATGCACAATCCTTGAGCCCTCTTACCAAATGCAGAGGTAGCGGGTCTACACAATCCTTTAGGTCATCAACGATGATGGTGGTTATTGACAAGGCCAGTTACAACTGAACCACCTCAAATTGAGAAACACACCAACACTCTCAAACCCCTTTGTCATGTCAAGTGGCCTGGCAGTGCTACCCAAACAGAATGCACCAAAGGAACACGTGAGCTCCAGGGTCTCCTACACCCCATTCATTTTCATGGCCCTAAGCGTTTAGCCACAGAAAGTCCAAAAGCCTGGAAGCCAGGGAGGACAGAAGCAAAGGTCCCAATTAACTGCCCCTCAGATATCCAGCGCCCAGAGCAGGCCTATGTGTGTTTTGTCCCCAGCTGGAACACTATTAATAAGTTGGGAACACGCCTGACTGGGAAACACCACGTTCTGGCTCATTTTCTATTTTGGTCTCAGCCAAAGGCAAACTACAACAAGTGACCCATGAGCAAATTGTATTTGTGGCAGTCATTGCTCAGGGAAAGGAAGAAACCTAGTTCCAAACAGATGAGGAAATATCCTTAGATACTTCATTAAAGGCCACAATACTATATATTGTGAAAAATTGCCTTTATTCCTGCCTAATGACACTATTCTTGGCTGTACACATTCCAGAGAGCAGACATTTCTATTCATGATCCAAAGGAAATGGCACAGATCGCTGAGCTGGGTGACCTGGTTAACAGTCCATGGTCTGATTCTTCCTTGCTTTGTGATCTGGGACGAGTTATTTAATCTCTGTGGACTCGGTTTCCGATTTAAAATGAGGATAATGTACCTACACCATCCTGGATTGTTTTGGGTATTCAGTGAGCTATTCACTCTGCAGATATTTATGGAATCAACATGTACATTTACATAGACTTAGGTAGTGAACAGAAGCACCCGGTCCACACACTAAGGTCTTGATGGACAGTAGCTGCTGCTGTGACTTCATTCTTCACCCAGCCCTTCTGCAAGGCTGGACCATTTCGGCTCCAGGAGTTGACCAGCTGTCCTAAACTATTAACGGAGGTCTCGGCAAAAGCCTCATCCCTCCCCACTTCTTTGGCTGCACATCCCCCTCTGTCCACCTTGCCCACTGTCACAGGGCCTCTTCCCCTTGTCTGGGATGTCACCGTGATTCAGGCCACAAAGGGTAATGCCACTCCAGGGCTCAGGTTTGCCTTCTCCTGCCCTAGGTCAGCTGCTGGCAGCAGCTCAGCTGACACTTGGGGCCAGCAGCCCCTGCCAGCTACTCACCAAACACTCAGGAAAGGGACAGAGAGTGGCAGGGCTGGACCAGTGAGGCTGGCCAGGGCTGCAAGGTGCCCACCTGCCCCCAACACAAACCCAGCCAGAGAGCCACTCTTTGCAGGTGTTTCCACCACCAAGTCTGTGAAGGAGGAACACAGATTTAGCTGGAGGTGCTTACCTGGAAAAAATTATAGGAAGAGGACCTTCTAAAGACAAGGGGGCCATTAGCTAAGCCCAAAGGAGAACTTGGAGCTCTCATACTGAAGGTGGGAGTGTAGTCACCTGCCTGATGGAGTTCTTAAATATTCATTCCAAGGCCCCATGACTGTCTTGCTGTCTGTCTGTCTGTCTATCTCTCCCTCTCTCACACCTACCCCTCACACACTCCTTTGCTAATATTTAATATAACAGCAATGAAGAAAATAATACAGAGAAAATGTTCTCTTGCACTCAGACAGCCAGGTAATTTTCATAATACATTTTAAGTGTGATTTAAGTAAACTGAAATCATTTTGCATCAGTGGTATAAGCTGACAGCATTTAGTTTGAAAGATTCCCAGATATCTTAACCTTTGAAAATAGGATTTCTGCTTTGCTGGCCAACATTTGAGGAGTGACTCCTTATAGAAAGCTACACCCCTGCCAGGATTCCAGACACAATGCTTTGCAGAGGACCCTTGCAGTCTGACACCCCAAGGACACCCCATTAGTAGCCCAGATGTCCTGAGGAAACAACCCACAGAAGAGTGGGTGGGAGGTGAGAACAGGGGCTCTATCCCTGTAAAGGGAGGCTCTGTGCCTTCTGTGGCCCACCTGCGTGCAGCAGGTTGCAAACACAGACTCGAGCATTCACCAAAGAATGGTCCATCCCTAGCCACAGCTCATCCCTGCCTTGGGCTGGGGGCCTGCAGACAACAGGAAGTTCTGGGGCACCAGGCACAGCGTGTTTTATATTTTCCAAATGGAAACTTTTGCTTCAATAAACTGGGTCTCTGAACAAAGACTCAAGCATCTGACCGGTATTTACTTTGCCACGCCCCCTCCTGCTACTGCTCCAGCTTTGTTCTTCCCTCTGCCAGGCACTCAGCTGCGGGCTCCAGGAGGAGAGCCAGTGTGGAGAGGCCCTGGGAGCTGTGGGGAGACCTGGACCCAGGCCACGAGTGCCAGGAGCCTCAGCTGCTGACACACAGTCACTGATTAAGAAAGGCATGTGGAGCGAATCTAACCTGACAGGGTGGGGAAGGCAGTGCTCACGGGGCCTGCACCCCCCACCTGGGCCTCCCCTGCTTAACACCGCCTAGCTTCTCCAACTGCTGTTAAATACAGTGCCATTACCAAAATAAAATAATAGAAAAAAGTAAAAAAATGTGTCCATAATTTCACTACTTTCACACTGGCACTGGTAGCTTATGTAACTTCCTTCTAGTCTCTTAATGGAGGACGGGCTGGGTTTGCCAATTCACTGTCTTGGGCCAAACCTGATGCCACTGAATCATCACAAATTCTGTATTATTTCCTGGGCTCTAACCTCCTAGTTCCACCATTTACTGCACTGGATTTTGGGCAATGACTTAACTCCTCAGCGCTTGACAAAATGAAGATAATGATCAGACTCATCTTACAGGCTGTTTTAAGAATTGCACGCCATAAATAACACATGTTAGGTGCTTATGGCAGTGTCTGATACATAATCATGTCACTGCTCGATCTTCAGTTATCTCTCCACTGGTTGAGAATCTTCATCAAATCATATATTAAGTAAATTTGTAGTGCTGAATGTTCAAGTCGTTTTCAATATTTTCTTATTATAATATGCTGAAAATTAAACATCTTTATGTATAATATTTATTTTATTCTCTATGTTATTTTCTTAGGCTAGATTATTAGAAATAAGATCAAGAGATCCAAGAATAGAAACATTTTTATGAGTCTTGATCCAGACTATCACATTCTATCACAAAGCATCAGGATTTACAATGCTTTGAGAAATGTATGGGGATGTCAATTACATACTAGCAAGTAACATGTATTATTATGAAAATAATTTATGAGCTCATGATCCTATGTGACAACTGATAAATTATCTAATATTTGAAATTTGCTTATCTTTTTATTTTTGCCAGAAACAAAAGGGGCCCCAAATTCCTGCTTTTTGGCTGTTCACTATACCCTCTGTGTTCTGTATGGGTCTATGCTGGCCACTGGGAGGCCCCAGGATATTTTTCTTTGGTGTGACGAAGGAGGTGGTCATCACATCAGTGAAACTATTCACTTCTGAGTTGTGGAGCATGTATAAAAAGCATTTCTGCATTCTCTCCTGCAGTCTGCATATCAATCCTGCTTTCATTTTAACCAAGAGAACTTTAAAACTCAAGGAATTTTAAGGTAGGCTCTTTAGACAGAGGAAAACAGAGCTGGAAGAACTCAGGTCTTCTGCTCCCAAGGGAAATGCTGTTTCCCCATTGGCAGGTTGGAGGGGAGTGGGGCAGATAGGAGGCATTTGAGTGGATGCTGAATCGACAACCTAACTGTGGTAAACGACATGGGGGCTGAGGTGTCATGGCACAGAGCCCAGGTTCCAGGGTCATGCTGACCCAGAGATGAACCCTGGCTTCCTCACTTACAGTCTAAGGAACACTCAGCAAATTACTTACTCCCTGTCTCTGGGCTTCAGAGACAACTCACTGCACAGGGCTGCCCATGAGAACAGTGCTGATTTGACAAGGGTCTTCACAATGAAATGATACTTTGCAGATAGCTGCAGAGCGACTCTGACACCTCACCCATGCGCACTGCTAAATGTCAGCTGTTACAGTGCAGTGTAACACACTGATCATCTCAGAGGCCACGGCCCGCCAAACTGAGTAGCTACAAATCAGTAACCTACCTGATATAATTTCTCATAGTAACTAACACTTTCTATTCTTTATAGTGAAGTGAATGGGGATAGTCGCAGAGGATTTCTTACAGATGCACAGTAAATGCCATACACGTGATGGAGTCTGACACCTTGCACACCTGAGAGAAGGCATAAATTACAGCAAAATGAAAATTACATCTCTCTGTTTTAGCATGAGAAAGACCTGATTCTTTAAAGTTGGTTCCCACCACTTTGTTTATCATCTAAGCTTGAGGCAGGGGAAAATCTGCTTTATCCTTTGCTCTGGTGACATCTACTGCAAAGCCAATTCTGAACCCCAGCGTCAGTTTCTTCTCTGCTGGAGAAATGAAAATCACCTTGCAGGAATGACTGCCACCTTGTGGCTGTACACATGAAACTATCACTAGAAAAAAAGCCTGCCAAGGCTAATAAAATAGTAAAGGCTTCCTCTGCATCACGCTGGTAATCCTATATGTTCACTAATATTTTAGCATATTGTATAATACATATTTTCTTGGAAATTTCTTTGCTGTGTATACTATTTTCACTTGACTCCCAATCTGCTCCAGGATACTTTCTTGTTCTAGTTTACCTTAACAGTCTAATTGTTGGTGAGACCACAGACTGCTTCTACAGAACCACAGTGATTTCCTTCTGTAGGTGAAAGTCCCCTGGAGGTGGGTGTGAGGCACTTCTTTATTTGCTCACTAGAATAGCCTGAACGACAGCCGCTGCATGACCAGCCTAGGTTCCCTAAGTGCTTGTCAATGGTCTGACTCAAAGGTTATCGCTGGTTAACATCAGCTGACTTAACATCACAGAGAACCATCTGCTCTTTGGCTCAGGCCCTGGGAAGATGATGAGTGTAGCTCTGCTCAGCTGTTTGATTCATGCTGTAAACAGAAGGTTCGAGATTGAAATGTAGTAGATGACTGGTACCATCCTTCCCCACAAGGGAGTTTTCAAGCTTGATCCGTCACCCACTCTTGTCCAAGAAAACATATGGATGAGGGGCCTCAGGGCAAGGAAGGGTTTTGTAGGCCAAGCTCCGAACACAGGATACAGCCTGCAGAGGATACTCAGGCAGCCATGCTAGACTGGCAGAACTGGAGCTCTCACTAGGCCATGGGCCCCCGAGGTGGAAACAGAGAGTCAGGGGCACATGGGAGGGGCAGCTCGGGCTCCAGAGCTGTCTGCAGAAGCCACAGACCCTGAGGTGAGGTGGATGTGGCCTCAGGGAGCCCAGACAATGAGGGGAAGGAGGAAGGAGTGCCGGAGGAATCGTGGCCTAAGAAGCTATTGCTGATTCCCAGCTCCTCTGATGTGCTTGGACAGTATGCAAGTGCACGCTGTGTACCCCCTGAAGTACCCTCCTGTCACCTCGCTTCCAGTCTTCTCTGCCTCACCCGTTCTCCAGGCCACACATGTGTCCTTTCCAACACAGATTTGAACATTAAGTGACCCTTACATATGTGTGAATGATCTGCCTCACTCACAGTCAGAGAAATGCAAATCAGAACTCCAAAGAAAACATTTTTAAATTTCTCCAATCAACAAAATGATAGCTAGGGTGGTGTAATGGGAGGGTAGGGGAAATACACATCTTCACACATGGTTTGGGAGAATGAGTTTAGAAATAGAGTCAGCAAGTGGTAAGAGTCTGGGCTCTGTAGTCAGATCACCTACTGTCAAAACTTTTGCCATGTGGAGCTAAAATGCTTTGTGCCTCACTTTCCTCATCTGGAAAATGGGAGTAATACCAACACAACTTACTTCATAAGGTTCCTGAGAGAATTAAATGAGATGCTACACTTTTAAAGCACTTAGAACAGTGCCTGGTACTCGGTGATAAGCTGTGTAGCTGTCTTCAGCCACTATGGGGGAGAATGCCAGTTGGACCCAGTCAAAACTTTAAATACATACACTTCTGACCAAACCATACTGCTTCTGATAGTGTGTCATATAGAAATAACAGCACAATATGTAAAGATAACAGTACAAGGGGACTCTGCAACACTGATCAAAGTAAGAGTCTAGGTACAACTTAAATATTTAGAAAGAGGAAACAAAGAAATTGCATCATGTCCTTAAAATGGAATTCTTTGCAGCCATTAAAAAATAAGGCAGCTAGGCATGTACAAATATGAAACAACCTCCAAGATATATTACTACATTTTTATAGAAAAGTAAGGTATAGAATGATAAGCAAAATATACTATCATTTTTGTTTTTTTTAAAAACAAATATGGCTGCATATATGTGTGCATCGGTGGATGCTTTCACATGCAAAAACTTCATTCAAAGGCTACACATAAAATTAGTAATAATTGTTTCTTTCAAAGAGAAAGGATATGGTTTTATCTATGTTGCCCCAGCTTAGCTGGTAGTCTCCCTAGAAAGGCCTTGCTGCATCCCTAAGCCCAGCGGGCTCCTACCACATCCTCTAGGGCCCTGATGATAACAGGGAAGGACATGCCCCAAATGCTTTTCCACAGAATGTTCAAGACAACAGAAGCCCAGTTCTAAGCCCAGAGCTGAATGGGCAGCAGAGGGCCTGGTCCCAGGGGATGAGTCAAAGCTGGTGGGAGCCAGTCATGGTTAACCAGTTTGTCTTGGGTAGACATTTGTTCTTCCGGCCTCCCTGTAGCTAAGAGTGAGCAGAGGACTCAAGCCAGAAAGAGTTTTTCTCCCTGAAAAGAGGAAAGGGGCCCATGAAGCTCTCGTGCCTCTGTCCCCATGTGTCCTGCCTCGATGCTATCATATGGGTTGTAACATTTAGGACTATGCAAAATAACTTGAGACCCCAAGGGAAAGAGAAGTCTGATGTCACTGAGCAATTAATCCAACCCTAACATTGCTCTGCTAGAGTTCTCAAGTAAACAAGTTGGTAGTAGTGACCCAAATTCATGATGTGTAATGTGTAAAGCACTGTTGGCGGGGTATTCTGTTAACTGCAGAAGAACACATCTTTAGTGGCACATTGTAGTGTAGACAGACTCAAACCCCTGGATCAGTCCAGAGAATCAAGCAAAGGGTCCCAGACTGAGGCCAGGAGCACTGCCTTGGGATATTACAAATCAGGGTGCAGTCTCTGGATCTATCCTGGCTGTAACTCCTCTGCCCAGGTCAGAACCAATTCAGCATTTCGGAGTGGGGCCCAAGCCAAGACATTTACTCTATTTTTTGACTTCTGTCAAACCTTCACTCTGCTATAGAAGACTTATGCTTGAAGACCCTTTCAACCTTAGGACAAAGAACCCTCAGAATGATCCTTCCACAGGACAGCATTGCTGGAAACAGTTCATTGGTTTCAACTTCCTCCCAGAGGCCATCAGTGTCACTGGGTACCTTCATATGACCCTGTCATGGGGGCTCAGCCCCCAAAAGTTTCTGAGGTTCTACGTTACGAAATCTTCAACATCTTATCATCTCGATTCTTTAAGGAAGGAGGTCGTTGAGGTGGCAAATGTGAGCCTTACTTACCGGGGTCTGAAAGCAGCAGAACAACTGTGTGAGGAAGGGGTGATTGCGGGCCAAGGACAGGATCCTCTTCTCCGTCATCGTGCACTCCACGTCGTCGTCCTGCAGGATCACATCCTTCTTTAGCACCTTCACGGCATAGAGGTCTCCTGTTTCTTTTATTCTCGCAAGCATCACCTAGGGCAAAGCAGAAGTGGGGAGCACCGGGCCTGAGAACGCGAGGTTCTTCGGGCGTGAGCATGCACCGGCACGAAGGGACTGGCGCATGGGAAGTGTGAGCCTGAACATGTATGCGCCCGCACCCCACAGCATGCATGCGACATGCATGCTTTCACCCACACAGTTAAAGCCAGGACTCACCTTCCCGAAGCTCCCCTTCCCCAGCACTCGGATGAACTCAAAGTTGTCGATACCAAGTCGGTTGGAAGAATTAACCCCGACCCCGTTGCCTTCTTTGGTGCTGTCCTTTGCCTGTCGTCTTAGCGTTGATCTGGAAACAAGCTTCTAACACAGAGTAGGAATATATCGAGTCAGAAATCAGAGTGCGCCTGAAGCATTTATAGATGAAAAAGTCCTCACAGGCAGCCTCACCCTTCAATTAACACTCAGGGAAAGATCAGTTCCATTTGATGTGTGATCAGGCACTGTCCTTCAAAACTACCTCACACAAGCTCCTGATCTGTGCTTACTGCATTTGCGAAAGAATTGGTTTAAAATATATCTAAGCCACAAGTTTCACTTTGTGTTCAAATGAGAGTGTACAAACACACAAACGTTTTCGTCTGGACTGTCCTGAATCTTGAGGTGGCTTTACCAGGGTAGTCAGAGTCCAGGAGCGCCACCTGGTGTCCACTTGATTCAAGATGGGTTTTCACCTTTGCTCAAGGGATCAAGTACCACTCCACACACCAGGGCATGAATGAATGAAGCAACATTTTTTATATAATATTTCAAGTAATATTAGAGAAATAAAAATTAACGCAAAAACTGCATGAAGGATACAATTTTAAATGCTTGTAATTCCATCAAACTGCTTCAATAAAAAATATTACACAAATATACATCTTTACACTTAATTTTTAAAAACATAAGAAAATTATTGTTTCATACCATTTTATTTAAAATTTTGCCATGTGTATTTTTCATATCTATAAGTATCCTTCAGGAATATGACTTTTAAGGGATGTCCAATATTTTATTTTATGGATATATCACAATTTATTCACTAATTCCCTGGCTATTGTAAGTATAGGTTATCTCCGTTTTTTCAGTAATATAACTAGCACCACAGTGAACATACTTGCATGCAAATCTTCAAAGCAGGGTGATTAGGAGTCTAGGTTTTCAAGTGAACTGCCTGGATTCAAATCACCAGCTTTATAACCTAACCTTGTGACTGTGTCTCTGTGCCTCCATCTCTTCTACCAACAAAGGAGTTATTACAGCACCTGCCCCGTGAGTTATCACGAGGGATGAAAAAAATGGGTGCAAAGCACTCAAGTGGGTGCCTGGCACATTCAATAACCATGAGCTGTGTTGTCATTATCATTATCATCATCTATTGTTAAGATAACTTTCTGGAAATGTAATTCTTTGGGCCTAAGTGTTCATTGTGAAGGCTACTGATACATGGCCAGCTTGCTATCCAGAGAGACTGACTGCCAGTGCCATGAGAGGTCATCTCACTACACCCAACCAGAAGGAGGTGTGGCCTCCGCAGCGGGTTCCCTCACCCTGGCCCCTGGGAAAAGCCCCATCACAGTGAGGGGGCTCCCTAAGGGCAAGGAGACTGACAGATGCCTGCCTTGGGACACTTGTAAGACAAGCTGCCACTAGACAACAGATCAAAAGTGTAACATCCTGGAGATTTTGACCTCTTTAGCTAAGAAAAAAGGTCTATCTGGGGCAAGTTCTAAGCAATGTTCACAATAACTGTGCAACAGCCTGAAACTACAAGGGTTTTACTTAACCTAATAACACCATGATTGCAGATACAAAGTAGGTGGATCCTCTTTAAAATCCAACTGTAGTAATAGCTTCTCCTCCAGGTCTCTGGTCATAAATTTGTCAAAGATAGCAAAATTTTACCAGCTTGAATTCCACTTCCTCCACTTAAATTCATCCCCCCTGGTTGGACTGGTGCTGGCTAGAAAATTCTAGTATTTCTCAAAATTTTTTTTCATCCATTCATCTCTTGACAGCCTTAAGATTCTCTTTCTGATGTTGCTCTGTCAGGTAACAGATGAACTTGGTTTTTCTCGCTATTAAATATCATAGTGTTAAAGATACTTGGTTCAGATGACAAGTGGCACTGCCCATTCCTAGAGGCTGTGCCACATGGTCTCTCTCACTTTAGAAGACCCAGTGTAGGCTGAAATCCTTAATCTTGGAATTCTCTGGGCCAGGGTATTCAGGAACAGCTGTTCAGGAATAGCCATCCTGTGCTTTAGAAATCTCCCCGTCAGGATATTAGCATCCTGCCTCTATCCATAAGGCAGACAAACTTGAAGGACTTTGCTAATGCCTTCCTGAAATAAAGACAATGTCAACCCATGTCCCTGATCTACCAGGGAGGGGCTTCTCAGTAAAAAGGAAATGGGGTAGTGAGTGCTGACATTTTCTGAAGAAACAAGAACCTGACAGTGACTGCAACTCCCTTCCTAAGTACCCAGAGACATTCAACTGTTACATTTAGAGTTTCCTAAACCAGATATCAAGCTACACCTTTCAGAAGTCACAGCCATAGCCATGGCTGTTTTCCAGCTCTTTGCAGGCTCTGGCCAGGAAGGCAGCACTAGGACATGGGCCTGGGAAGTGGCTGAGGTGCTAATGGCCGACAGCAGGTGGGGGTCACTTAAGGAGGTTGCGAAACAAAACATGTCCATGGCAACCCCACCCACTCCTGAGAACTGAGAGGAAGGAACTCCTGTCTGCTGCTGAACTCCAGAGATAACGTCACAATCCATAAACAAGAACGGCAGGATTGCAGGCTTCCAGGGCTGTGGGGAAGCTCAAAGATCTTCTAGAAAGGGGGAAGCCGAGGCCCATAGCTACTGGTCCACTGTACTGCCAGGGTCCTGGCCAAATGTGTAACCCGGGGCCCTGAACTGCAGGGTTTCACCACACCACCCTCACAAGAAGCTGATCTTTAAAAACATAGTCCTATTTCTGTTTCCTGAGATATGTGCATGCTCATATAATTTCTTGTCAAATAATTGTATAAAGAATGTTATTTGTGAAACAGAATGCTCTTAAAACGTGTAATCTGTTTACTGCATGTGCTGACATTAGCAACTTTATGGCACATGTGCTCACCCAGACTTACCATATTTGAACAGCTTCTAAACTGTAATACATGAAAAAAGCAGAGTCTCACCGAAGTTGGAGAAATATTTCCAGGCTGGAGGCCCATCCCTGCCAGAGTCTTGGCTAGCTCCGCTGCATTTACCCCACAATTAGGGGCCACGTTTGCCTGACATCGAATGTGTACATTCATCTTACAGACTAGAAGGAAGGGAAGAAGGGGATCCACATTCAGAGAGAAACCAAGTCAACATGTGCTGCAAAAAAGAACTTCAATAACCTAAAAGATCGTGACAGAGGAATCACACGGGGAAACAATGCCACCTTCTCATAACATTCAACTTCCACTCAACCTTCCCTAACATTTTCTCTGTTTCTGTTTTGCGTAGAAGCAGAAAGCCTGGCATACAGAAGAATAACAAATCGCAAATACATTTTTTTCACCATGATTTGATGAAAGATAGTCATCTAATCATATGTAACAGTCGCCCATTTAACAGCCTAATTCAGTACAGAGATCAAAACGTTCATCACAAAACGTCAATTAAACAAGGAATCATGCCAATGGACTTCATGCTTCCCCTTTTGTTTTTCAATAAAAGGGAACAATCTAAATGCCTTATACAGACGAGTGTTCAAACAGGATGGAGATGGCACTTCTGAAAGAAAATCCTCCAAGTAAAGCTTTCTTTCTGAGTACTGCTGTGGTTGGTGGCCCTCATAGCAGAGCGTGTGGTATCCTGTGGGGCTGTGGTTCTCATGGCTCACAGGCAGTGGTTCTAACTACTTCATGGGGGAGAAAAGCAACTTTTTAAAAGGTCAGAGTAAATGGCAGTTGGAAAAGGAGAGAGAAGCAAGTTCAGCTTCTGGTGCACAGGAAGCTGACTTGGGGCGATGAAGGACGGAGGTCTAATCGGGAGAAATTAAGTTCTGATAACAGTTTCTTTACCCGGGCCCTGCTGATGGGAGGTAGAACTGAAGTAGTCAGCAACAAATTCCTGTTTCTGGAGTGTCAATCCATCTTTGGAAACATGCACAGATCCAGGTTTTGTGTGGTCTGGGTTTATGTAATTTAGGGTGTCCACTTTAAGAAAAAGAATACCCAATCAGGAAGAGCCCTGCAAGGGAGGGGCCCTAAGGCGCTAGCTAAGTGTACTCCATGGGAAATCCGCCCCTCCAGGGAAGGCTGGGACAGACACACACAAGCCTGCGGGGCCTTTCTAAAGCACCGTGGGGCAGTAAAAGCAAAGCTTATACACAATCATTGCAGCTGTGCTGTCCTCAGGCCACCAGGGACGAGAGCAATGCAGATAAACCCCAAGAATGGCTCAACCATTGTACAAAAGCAGAAAGTGGCCTTCACACTGGAAACCCACATCTACGTGAGACCACCCTGCTGAAGATCCATCAGTGCCTGAACCAAAGCTGTATATGAGCTGGCTGCTGTTCTGGTTGGAAAAGAATTAGTTCATGTATCTGTGAATAAAAATTATTAAATGATGTTCTGGAGAGATCAAAGACTTTGCCCTTCTTAAAGACAAGTGACTAGTCCCTTGTTGTTGACAGATACAAGCTTGATAAGTGCAGGCAGGCAGCAGAAGCTGTCCAGCTGCGCTGATACCAACTCCAGCTCCTCTGGTGATTCGGAAGGTGTCTCATGTTTTGGGCTGCAATTCACATGTACTTCAGCAGGGGGCAGTGCACCCCATGACAGCCTGATAGTCACAGTGGTCCGGGGGCAATCAACGGGAGATGAGTCAAGGCCAACAGCTCCCCAGCTCCAAACCCGACAGGAATGAGCCCAGACCCTTGCTGAGATAAAAGCTCCAGACTCAGGCTCCACTGGGCACAAATAGCAAAGGGAAGCCAATGGGCAAAGCATAATTGTCCTTTAGTCCATCCTATTTCCACCAATCTCTTTAAGAAGACCCAGGGCATCTCTAGTTATGCTTTTATTCATCTCATGCTTATTTCTGGAGAGGTCATTAGACTTACCCTCCTGCCAATGCTGGCTCATAACCCAAGCTTTCCTTTTGGCCACCTCACCTCCTACCACCTTCTGTTTCTGACCAAGATACTGTTTTTCCCTCTTTCAAAAGTCCATTAAAATACAAAATGCCTAGTCTGTACTCAACACTAAATAGACGCCAGCCAGCTAGGTAGAACAATGAATTTAACAACAGACTAAACCTGTGGCTAGGCAATCTTTGGATCCAATATAGCTCTCTTTACACGCCTGACAAGGGACACACAAGTAGAGAACTACTAAAATGTTATTTACAAAGTATGTAAAACCATCAGTCTCAGGTCAGATTCTGAACCTCTAGAACTCTAAAAGCTTGCAGTGTGTTGTTCTCATGAAGTGGCTACCCAGCACCCCAGCATCTCACTTTTACACTGAAGTCCTTGCCGCATTATCCCCCAGAGCAGGGAGCCGCAGTGATCACAGAATGTCGGCACTTTGTAGTTGTGGATGTTGAACTTGTGCGGGATGTTGATTCCAAACCTCTGTTCAGCAATCTGTGTAAAGGAAACAGGAGGACAGGAGCTCAACTTCCAAACCAACATCTTTTGTAAAACCTGTAATGGGAGCCCACCAAACACAAAGGTACTATGGCACCTGAGCTGGGTTATCATTTTACTGTACTCAGCCATGATGAATTACTCAGGCCTGACTGACCAGGCTAAGCCCGTTTTCTTATGAACAAGACTGGAGAGAAAGGGTGTGGTGTGCATTAGACTGCTCACCATTTGTATTTCATTTTTTATGTTAAGCCTGTGTTCCTCTCCCTGTCAGCTTCCTCACACCTATGTCTATTTCCTTTTACCTTCAGGATTAAACAATTTTTTATAGACGATCTATACTTGCTATGACCACAAGTTCCTCCAGAAATTGTGTCATGGGGGGGAAAGATAAAGAAGGTGGCATCCAGATAGCATAGAACCACAGAAGGAATTAACCCAAAGTGACATTCAAGTGACTATCTTACTCAGCCCTTCCAAATTGCCTGGCATTTGCAGTTCTGATTATCTGCGTGCAAAGGTCCCGTTTTAATCTCACAAATTGTTTCCAGCAAATAATTAGACTAGACACATGCTTAACAGTCTACACAATTCGAAGCAACAATAGCTGATCAACACATGACAAGGAGTAGGGCAATTACTTCTCCTCTTGAAACTTCTCTGGCCTATTTCTCATAAAGCAGTGGTTCATCGGTCTACACGTACTCTTCAGCAACCCCATATGTGTACTCCAAGAAGCCACTGAGTCCCAAGACTTCCCGGTGCATCTGTAAATCCACTAATTGTCAGCAGTACTTCATGTGCTTTCTACTTGGTAATTTAGAATGTATTGCTACCCCAGCTGAATGCTGTGGAAGTAGCAACAGTGAGGTGTAAGCATTTATGTGCAGATATAAGGCCTCCCTGAAATTTTTCAAGAAGCTGGAGGAGGTTAATGGTCACTTTATTTAGAAAGCACTATTTACAGTTCTCAGCAACATATCTGTCATATCAATTCTGTCTTGTTTAACCCTCACAAAAATTAAGTGAGGCGAGTATAGACCCCATTTTGAGACTGAGGCTGAGAGAGAAGCTAGCTGGCAAAAGCTGGAATCTGCATTCGTATCCTGGTCATCTGATGCCAAACTCAGTGATCTTTTTGCTTCTCCAAAGCTCTTACCATATTATTGGAACTGATCCTTCTAGCTTATATCCTGCTTATCACTAATTAGGCCACCTCAAGGAAATGTCATGCTCCCCAAGTATAGAAATACAAATGCCATACTATAAAAAGGGGAGAAATTTCCCTTCTGATACCACCATGGGCTTCAAGGAATGTGGAAGGGAATGGGGAGGTGGGAGAAGAGAGAGAGAGAGCAAGACAGAGCGAGCTCACATGCAAGCACACACATGAGCTCCTGCAGGCACTTACTTAGCAAACTGCTATCCTCTTACCTTTGAATCCACTTTGTTATTATTGTTTTGGCAAGTGCAGGCTGTAACAATTAGATGATGGCAGCGCTTATGGACAACACAGGTGCACACTAGGAAATTAAATCCATGATTATACATTTATCAGAGGCTCACAGTCTAGTTAGTCAGTTACAGTAGAGTCAACAAGGGCTACGCCTTGCATGCCAAGGTGACTTGATTTGGATGTCTGGAGCCAGACCTCGTCCTTCCTGTGCTCTTTATCATCCTAAGGCAAGCCTTTGCTCATGCTTAAACTATTCCTACTCAAGTCCTGAGCTTAATTTATCCTTCCTGGCTTTAATTCTTCCTGTAGCCCCTCTAGAGGGATTTTCTCACAGTATGATTTTGGTCGCCTCACCCGGTAATCTAAACCTTCAGCGGCATCTCACTGCCAAGCAACAGAGTTCAAATTTCCCAGCTAGGATTCCTGCCCTCCACAGGCTATCCCAAACTTACCTGTTATCTTTCTTCCATGGGAGCTCATTGTCCCAGTAAAAGCTAGACCTGATGCTCTTCCGAGAGCAATTCTTCACCCTCTCCTGCACACTGTACATGTCCTTTCCAGTCCTAGAATATCCTCTTTGCTTATTGCCTTGAAAACGTCTCTTACATATAAATACACTGCCTCTGGCTCCTCTCCTCGACTGAAGCCATCTCACTCCCCTCGGATCGCTTACAGCCCCTTAGCCTGCCTCTCTCATGTCAAATCTTCCACATATAGCCTCTAATGCCCTCAGAATTCCCACATAGCATAATGCCTTGAACAAAGTAGGCATTCATCAAATATTTGCAGAATGACTCAATCAATTGTTTGAATACCTAGAACTTTCTGATAACATGTGTTTCCATCTAGATAACTGACACAGTGCAGAGAGAGCCCATTTTGCCACTAAAGGATGAACAAGTGCAATGAAGCAGAATGAAAATACACATCATGTTTAAGATCTTTTAAGAGGGGGAAGTTTTTAGGACTAAATACATAAAGACAGATGACATGTCAGCAAGTAGTACTATATTTTAAAACCAATCTAGCTTTCATCACATTGAATGCTCAGGAGAATCAAATTTAAAGTTCCCAGAGAACTGGTCTTTTTACATGAGGGGATCTCAAAAGCCATCTTTCAGACAGAAAAAAATGTTAAATTCTGAGGCATTTGGGTTTTTTTCAGTTAGACTGGCTAGAGGTTTATCAATTTCTTGATCTTTTCAAAGAACCAACTTTTGATTTAGTGGATTTGTTCTATTGTTTTCTTGCTTCCAATTTTACTGATTTCTGCTCTAACTTTATTATTTCTTTCCTTCTGCTTACTTTTAACTTAAGTTTCTCTCCTTTTTTTGTTTCCTAAGATGAAAACTTAGATGATTGATTTTAGAATTCTCTTCTTTTCTAAGATATGCATTTCATGCTATAAATCAACCTCTGGGTACTTCTTTCACTGCATCTCCTTTGGTTCAAGATATTTTTTTTTCTCTTGAGTCTTCTTTTACCCATGTGTTATTTAGAATGTGTTTTTAAATCTCCAAGTATGTCATTTGAGGTTAATTCCACTATGGCCTAAAAAGATACTTCTTATAATTTCTATTCTTTTAAATTTGTTAAGGTATGTGCTATGGACCAGAAAGTGGTCTAAGTTGATAAATGTTCTTTGTGAGCTTGAGATAATGCGTATTCTGCCGTTGTTAGATGGAATATTTTATAAATGTCAATTTGATCAGGTTGTAACATTCTTACTGATTTTTCTGCCTACTGGATATGTCAGTTACTGAGATATTGAGGTCTCCAACACAATAGTCAATTTGTCTATATATACTTGCAGTTCTGTCAGTTTTTGCTTTACATACCTTGGTGCCATGTTATTAGGTGCATACATGTTAAGGATTATTATGTCTTCTTAAATAACTGACTATTTTATCATTAAATAATGCCTCTCCTCATCCCTGATAGTTTTCCTTGCTCCGAAGTCTGCTTTGCGTATTCATTTTTGATTAGCGTTAGCATGCTAAACTTTTCTCCAGCAAGGTTTTTGGTTTTATATCCCTTAGCAAGATGTGGGCAAATCTGGTGTCCTCACACCTCCTGATCAATGTTCCTTCTTGCTCTTTTAGCAGCAAGTGGCCCACTGAAAATCAGCCTATCAAATATCTTGACACTATGCATAAGACAGCCTGGAGTTGACTGCAGGGCATATCCCTGTGCGGGAGAGACCCAGGCCAAAAACTGACATGGATTCTGACCTGTGAACTATGTTCTCATTTGGGGCTAAAATTAATAGCAAAAAGTCAATTATTGTTGTCATACTGGTTATACATTCCATGTTTTCTAAGATCAGGAACTCAATAGAATTGTGCATACATAGTAAAATCAAAATTACATCCAAGAGTATGTCTTATTCTGTTCTAAGGGAAATAATGTTTTACCTTACCCCCTCATGAAGAGAAGGCAGCATTTCCTTATTCACACATAGGCTACCTCTCTAGAATATGTAGTGCTATTTTACCAATTATCTGTAGAGTGTAAATCAAGAAGACAGGTACCATAAGTACAAACTGTGTGATGATGCTCAGGCCAAGAGTAAGGGAGGCCCAAATAAAAGACTAGGAGATGTAGCCTGGCTAAATCTCCTGAGGAAGGAGCCTTCTTTCACTCCTCACATTCAATTTCATTCTGCTACTGCCAGAACACTAGTAAATTAGTTTTATCTTAGAATTGTGAAAATCAAAATAAATTTAATGTGTAATAACTTAAAACAGCTTAACTTTGAACATTTCTCATATTTTAAAAAATATTAGAAAATCAAAAACCAACCTGGATGATAGCTTCTATTCTATGCAGGAAAAGAGAAAATATCCTTGTACCACTTTTCATCCCTATTGACAAGGGGATTGTAAAATACAAAAATGTATCTTCAAGATTTAAGGGTCCTGCTCACAAAATGGCATTACTTTTTTAGTACCTTCATGTTATTGCAGAGATAAAACCTTTGAACAATCAAACTTTATTAGGTATCCTGGCTGTAGAAATAAAAGGTCCCCTCTATGCTCTCGAAAACATAGCCAACATTTAACCAAAACTAAAGAGTTGGAATTCTATGGTGGTCTCATTTGGCCTATAGAGAGTTATTTATCACAGTATTAATGGGATGTGCCCTGTTTCCTTTTGGTATAATCAGTTTTTAACATAGGAGCAAGATTCAAAATAGCTTTTAGAATGTTTTCTTACCTTGGCATTGATAACCCTGTTTCCCAAATACACCCCTGTTCAAGACAACAGAGAAAAAAAGTTCCCATCAGTCAAATATTTCAGTAACAATGCTCCTATAATCATAGCACTTAAGGAAAACAAATTTCACCCTCTGGCCTTCATGAAAACACACTTTCAGTGAAGAAACAAAGATGGTGTGCTTTTTGAGCCCTTGTTTATTACCACAGACAGAGAGGAAGTCAGCTGATGGATTAGAATGCTCCATACTACATAAAAGGGTGATATCAGCAATTCTCATTCCACCCAACTCTGGGGCACGCGCCCATGTCCTCAATGAAAATAAGGCCTCATCTGTACCTGTGACTGAGCCTCAGCCTCAGTCACTTCATCACCTCACTTTCATTCACACACAGATTAAGAAGCATACAGATACACACACAGACGTAAACAGATGAACCCATCGCAGCTGCCTGACCCGAGGCACCATCCCCGCTGTCTGTGCCCACATCAGCTCTGGAATCCAAGGGGCTGCAGAAACGCTGCCACAGTATGCCCATCATACCCGCAGCTACCATCTCTCTAATACACTCTCTGGGTAATGATGATATTATTCTCACTCTCATTAAGAAACTCCACATTTAACTAAGCCCTTAGGATGTGCCAGGTACCGAGTCAGGCAGGTGACATACACCATCTCACTTACTCCTCACAAAAGCCATGTGAGGTAGCACACATAATAGGATGGCTAAGAGCACAGACGTTGAGGCCAAGATAGGTTACATGTGATTTGGGGCAAGTTGCCAACTTCTTTGAATGATAATTTCCTCATCTATACAGAGGGATAATGACCCCAGTATGTACTTTGTAGGGAGGGTTACAATGAAGATAAAAAGTTGATAATGTGAAATGTTTAGAATAGTGCCTGGCACTTTAAGTGCTATGAAAGTTTATTATATAAGCAAAGTATATTATCTCTATTTTGCAAAACAGGAGACACTGGTGGGTTATATAACTTATCTAGGTTCATATGTCTAGTTGGTGAGAGACGGAATGCCAGAGTCCATACTCTTATATATGTAACACGTATACCAATATGCGTATGTGTGTATGTCAAGGCTGGTTAGGTAGGAGTTAATGTTTCCTTGGTGGAAAAATTTAGTGAAATGATCAAATAAGTTTCTGTTAAGAACATTAGTCAAGGTCACAGGTTGTCACCACAAAGGCCTATCAGAGCAGGCAGGTCACATAATGGAGGGAAGCAGAATGGTGTGACATGAAAAATAGCAACAGATAGTCACTTTTCAGGTCAGGCAAACCCAAGAGAAAGGTGGCCTCTGGCTAACTAGATCTAGTGCAGATGGCTACAAAGAAGGGAAAAGACTTGAAGATGCCAGAGTCTCTGTTTTTTTTCAATAAAAAATGCAAATCCAAAGAAAACTTAATGGAATTTGTTCCTAAAGACTCTGGTTGTGACAGCATACTTGCAGGCTTCCTATCAACAGCTATTTGAGGGCCTTTGGTTTAGACCAGATTCTTCTTGGTTAACAATGCCAAAAACACTAACGAACCCTGGATTCTGACTGCTAAAAATGATAAAATCCAAAGTGATCATACAAACAAAGTAACTGATCAATAATCAGAAATTACACTGAACCAAGTGCTTCTGTCTTAAACAAATGACTGAAGTTTTGACCTCCTTTCGTGCTGCAGATACCAAACTGTGTTTTCTCCTTCTGATATGGGCTGGTATGTGCATAACTTCGGGTATGTACAACGGGGTATTTCTTCTCTTCCAAATAAATACATTTAATGTTGCCTCTAATTGAAGATAACTATTACTTAAATTTATTTTACATTATAACTTGCCGCTGAGACTTAAGCTTAAAGTACATGTATAGTAAGATATTGCCCTAATTCATCTAGAATTTCTCAACTGCTAATCATTTTAATTCCTACTGCCAAGAAATGATCACTGAAAGCTATTCCCTTCAGCTACATGCCATACTGCTACTGTGTGCTGACTTTACAGTTTAACTTTACAGTCAATTTCCATGAGTCATGATGTGACTCATGCCTTTTCAAAGTAACACTGTTGCTTTTTCTCTCTTCCTCAGGGGCTGATTATCCAATTGCTTTTCTATTGTTTGATGGATCAGCCTTTCTGACTAGAGCGTCTTAACCAATTCATGATTAACAAAAATGGTTGAAAAAAGAAATTGTACCTGAAATTTGGATCTGTAAATTGTTTAGATTTTCTTTTTCACTGGGGATTAAAATTGCCAGGTCAACATATTAGAATAGAAGGCAAAAATCAGGTCCCAAAACAATTCTTAAGAATCATGCTTCCTCCTGAAGTCACACACAACCAGAGGAAGCCTTCCTAAGAAGATTCTTAGGAAGAAAGAAGCTCTAAGGAGGTGAAAAGCCGGAGAACCTCTTACCAGATAAACTCCCTGCAGTGAGAACAGTAGGTGGGTTGTCTCAGGTAGGTGGCCATAAACTTGTGTCCATTGATCTGGTGGACTCGCCTTCGCATAGCCCTCTGGCGCTTCCTGGTAAAGTGTTTGAAGATTCGGTCTCTCTGGAGAGTAGCTATATAGTAAAAGAAAGGAAAAGAGAATGATATGTAATGAATCTAGCTGCAGCTAATGTATGAGAAGGTCTAACAGCTCAAATACAACTCAAATATTTTTTTTTCTTCAAGATATGAAACACCCCAGAATATCATCATGCTTTTCTAGTGACCTTAGGACTCTTAATTTTAAGGTCAGGCCTAAGTGAGCTCCAAAATGCCCATTGCCTGATTATAACTAGCTGTCTTGGGCCAGTCATTCCAGCACAGACCATGGGTTTCTCAGAGTTCCGATGCTCTAGTATGTGACATCAGCATGGCCTCCCAATCCCCATCCAGCCATCTAGGGCCTCAGGTCCAGGGACAGGCTGTAATGATTGGCTGGTGAAACAGGGTATCTCATTATTCCCTCTTCATTCTGGCATCCTAGCAAAGCCAATGAGGGAAGTGCCGCGGCAGACAGGGGGAGCCCTGCTCCAAAGCATCAGTCCCAGCACCACCTCTGCAACCTAGAATGAGGAAAAAGTCGGCTGGACTCAGTAAAAGTTCCCTTCCGAACCTCACATTTTGAAATTAGTGGCTCCCAATCTTAAGACTCTGAAAATTCTGTACCATCTAAAGACAGTAAATTATGTTTTCCATGTAATTATACTAGAACTTTTCCAATGTATGCAGAGAATTGTGACTAATAAAGATTCCTTTTTCAATAATGCTTTTCAATTCATCAGAGGTGCAAAGAAAATCTGAGGAATCATTCAAGAATAGTTTGCTAATAAATTTTAAAACCTGGAAGAAATAGAAGATTTCTGTTAAACACAATGACCAAAGTTAACTGAAGGAGAGCCACACAAACTGAGTAGACTAATTTTTTAGAAGAAATTATCAAAATGGTCTAAGGACTGACTGTCAAAAATCATCCAGGCCCAGCTGGTGTCATGGGTGAATTATTTTAAGCCCCTAATGACAAGATGATGCTAGTGCTTAAACCTGTTCCAGAATACAGAAAGAAAGAAATGCTGCATTTTTAAAGGAACTATGTGATGCAGTCTTAAAACTACACGATGTAACAGATATATAACCAAAAAAAAAAAAGTCAGTGGTTAGTAATTCTTTTTATGTCATGGACACATGAGATAGTCTGGTGAAGCCTATAGATCCTTTCTCAGAATAAAGCTATATAATCTGAAAAAATAAAATACATAAGATTACAAAGGAAATAAAGTATCAAAATATATTTTAAGTGAGATAGAAGAATACATATGCTTCTTTTATAAATTAATTACTTAGTAGCACACCTAGTCATTACGATTATTTTGAAGTAGTGATCAGAGTAATTAGCATTTTAAGACATTTGTAAAAACCTGTAATGTAATATGAAAAGACCTGTGATTTCTACTGTGACATTATAAGTATTACTAATACGGCTGTGGTTTGGTTAATAGTGGAAGAAAATGCTACATTTACATTACACATTAGTGAAAATAAAGATGAAAATTTTTTCTCCCATCAAACTTCGGGACCATCTAACTTCTCATTATGGACTTCAGGAAAAGTACCCCCGCCTGCTTATACACTGAGTTCAGTCATAAATATGGATACAGGGGTTTTCGTTACTTAAGTCTATGTCCTTACAAAGTGAATAGGAAAGCAGTATCAGAAAATACTAAATATTTTCACGTGATAGGGTCTTTGCTTTCCTATCTTACAATCAGTCCCCAACACAAATAATCCTTCCCACTTAATAACAGCATCCATTCTTGCCCATCACATTGCCTTCTCAGTTTCTTGGATGTGGTATTTAATGTATGTTGTGAACATCTTAATATGCAAAATAAACTAACTACAAAGTAAAACTGAAAACCTTGCAAAACTTGAAGAATTTTCATGGAGTCTAAGGAAAGTGATGTTTGAGAATGGCTTGATTCACACCCAAAGTCATGGCAGATAAGACCCTTGCAGAATTAGGTCAGTTAACAAGAAAATGACATGACATTTGAAGAGAGAACAATTTGAGTATCAACATATAAGGAGAGGTCCCTAGGAAACTTGTGAGGCCTCAAACACTTATTCAAAATGTCCTATTTCAAACTGTACTATAATAATAGAAAACAAAATATGTAGTATTCTGCTAAAAATTTTGTCTGAAAAACTATTTGTTCTAAAAATTAGTGCCTCTAGCAAATTGACAAAATTTTTTCATTAAATTAAGATTTTTATATTTTCAGTTTTGCTTTTCAAACTCATTCCCCCACTTTTTAACTCTCAACAAAATCTAGTCATTTTGAAGGATTCATTTCATGTTAACTTTTCCATGCAACAATTACACTCAGATAACCATGAATTTCTATACTATTCAGCATTACCTTAAAAGAAAAATCCACTGTGACCAAGTGGGAATTTTCCCAGGAACATACAACAGGTATATTATTATTGTATTGATAGGGGAAAAAAAGTAAGTATGATCATTTCAATGGATGTTGGAAAGGCACTTGAGAAAGTTTAACTTGTCCAATAAAAACCTTTTGAACAGACTAGAGAATTGTCTCCTTAACATGACTAAAGCATTAGACTCATGGGTCAAAGGCCATTCTGAATGGTAAGTTTAAAAAAATTACCAAGAAAGTTAACAGTAAGACCATTATCACCACTATTACTTAGTATTATTCTGAAAATACTTGCTACAGATGTTAGAAATGAAAATAAAAGATAAAACTATTGGAAAAAAGAGGCAAAGACACCATGATTTGGAGTTGTTTGATGCATGACTAGGAAAATTCAGCTTAATCTAGTAAAAACAGAGTTTAGTAAGATGGACAAAAACAAATCATTAAAAGTCAACAGGTCTTGCCAAGTAGAGAGAGACAAATACCATATGATTTCACTTATTTGTGAAACATAAAAAGGAAGCAGAACAGAAGGAAGAAAATAGCAATAGACTCACAGACACTGAGCGGTGACTAATGGTTACCAAGGTTGAGAGGGAGGGATAGGTGGTTGGGGAGACGAGGGGGATAAATGGGCACAATAATTTGCAATCACAATATAAGTTAGTCACAGGGATAGTAGTACAACATGGAGAATACAGTCAATGATTCTGTAACATCTTTCTACATTGATAGATAGTAACTGCACTAGAGAGAGTGAGAATTTAACAATATAGGGAAGTGTTGAACCACTGTGTTGTACATTTGAAACCAATATACGATTGTATATCAACAGTACTTCAATAAAAAAAAATGCTCTGACATATGTCCAGACCTCAAAACAATTGAGAACTTCCAAATAATGACTGAAAAATCACCATTAAAATGAGAATACCAGAAACCATAAATCCAGAACTAAGGTGCCAAATTTACTTTAATTGAGTCTGGTTCACCTTCTCTAAAAAAAAAAAGTCAACATGTCTTTAGTATATCAAAAGAACTAATTAGAATACATAATTTAAAATATTCCATTCTTACAAAAACCTCACTAACAAGAAATAACTGGTAGGAGTATCAACTGGCTCCAGTCCCAGCCCCACCACCTGCTGGCTGGGTTTATCCTGCTCAGCCTCTGTGTTCCAATCTGTAAACCAGGTAGAGCTAACCTCATAGGTTTTTCCAAGGGCTGAATGAGGTAATGCATTCAAAGTGTTTAGCCCAGAGGTAGGCCCATGGTAGCAGTTGACACATGTAGCTATCTCAAGAATATTTTTTCTGGAAGCCAATATAACAATATCTGTCAAAGTTTCAAATGTGTATTCTATTCATTCAATAATTCAATGTGTAAGATTTCTTTCTAATACCAGAAAGGATATATGCTATATAGATATCAATTATTACATTTCACACTAAAAATCAGGATCTACACAAGAAATTTGAAAGAATGAAATGCAGAAATAGCCAAAATAAATTTGGCTAAGACACCAATGCCTTCAGAGGCTCTAGCACAATTAAAATTATACCCGATTCAGCTTTTGTTTTGGGTGTCTCTGTGTGTAAAATCTTTGGCAGGCATTCTAATTAAGTTCGTTCTCAGGTTTCCCATCTGTCTGAAGAAGATAAATACACCCCTGTCCTCAGCCCAGTGGGGACAGTGTCATAATCAGCATCTCTGAGAGGTTCTTACAATTTGGATAAGGGTCACGTGAGAATGGAAATCACTACTGTAGTGCTCTCTTCCACAATATTCCAGAAGCCATTTAGTAATGACAAAGTGAACAGATTTTAATGTTCCTTTACTGACCCATGATAAAATCTGACCTAATGGTAGCACCCCATCTCTTAGCACATCATCACCAACCTGCTCAGATCTGGCTAGTGCAAAATTTGTATTGAATTACTAAACACTTATCACATGTAGATGCAAATTAAATTTTCCTTGGGGGTCTAATAATCAGGAACTAACTTATTTAATCCCTTCATACTCTGAAGATTGGTTAAAAGGTCAGTTCACTTGCATTTTTCATACTTCATGCATTGAATCTCCCCCCACCTCCACAGCCATTACCACAGCAGGAACACAACCTGTGAATTTTCCAGATGACAGACTTTCTTCCAAGAAACTGCTTGTAGTGGTCCACCACTTGGTCATCCCTGAATGCCTTCCACTCCTCCCAGAACACTTTCCCTCCTTTTTTTCAATTAGTTAACTTAGGCTTTCCCTATCTGCCTCAGAGCCTAAGTGGCCTCCCCTAAATCCTGAATCAAGGTGAAATGCTCCTCCTGTTCCCTCAGTAATCTGGGAGTAACCTCAGTCTTTTCCCTTATCCCACAATACTTAGAGCTGTGTCTTTTTCACCTGTCTCCAGAAACCTCAGAAGTGCCTCATATGTGGTCCTTGTAACTAAATTTCCCTCTTCTGTATCCCTTTGTACATGTGCCTCTTTTTGTATAAAAAGCAAACACATACACTCTTGCACACACTCGCACACCTTTGCAAGACGTTTGATCATGTAAGAAAACAGGACCGCCATGGCTTCAGATGGCTCTCACTGCCTCTGTTCTTTTGATGGATGCCATGGACAGGAAGAAAGGGCTCTCAGGCTGCACTCTGTCCTCCCGAGTACAGACTCAACCCCCACTTTACTTTACAATCAGAGGGCAGAAGGGGCTTCCTCATTGTTTGCATGGCCTTCTGTTGCCTTAGGAATGAGTTAAAAGGACTAAAAAAGACTATTTAATCCTGTTGTGCCTTAAACCAATCCCAGCTTTGAGAAACCTTTCAGCTCACATGTTTATTGAACATGTCAGGCAACCTTAACATTCTATGCAGCCAAAACTTGCATCACAACTTCTGTTTTGCTCCTGAGGTGCTCAATGCCTTAAGTAAATAGGAAGCTGGCTCCCTGCCCCAGCAGGGAAATTCACATTCCTGTCTCCAGAGGCAGGCAGGCCTGGAGCCCTGATCTGTCTTACAGCGAGTCAGTTTGGACAAGCCACCCCAGTGACAGGGTAGAAAAAGTTATGTCACATATAAGGAAAATTAACTATTTTGAATTAAAATTCTATTCCATAAACTCTGATTGTTGTCCCACACACTTTTTTTCAGAACTTGGGAAGGCACCAGTGACTAGGAGCCACCAAACCACCCCAGCGTGAGTTTTCATTGCAAAAAGTTGGGCTGGCCTGAAACTTGTGCTGCTAACATGGGGCCTTGCAGGGCAAGAGCATCCCTCTGAAATCTCTGTATAGCCACCTTGACTTTATCTCAAAAATAGTAAATACTTCAGTCTCTTTAGTTTTTTACCCTACTTTCCTGAAGTTTTATATTCCAGCTGCAGAAGTCTAGATATGCAAGTACTTCTGAAACATCTCAATATGACTCAAAAGTACAGAATATAGCTCCTAATTTTCATATGATTGCAAGCAAATTTGATAGCAAATTTATTGCATGGCATCTTTTCATCTCCAGAATTACTGATACAAAATGCATAAAGGAAATAACTTTGATTCAATGTAAAATGCAACTTAACTCTAGTTGAATTTGCCTAACAGCAAAGACACTGTGGTTACTAAGACTGAGGCTCAGCTCTAAGGGCTGTTGTGCTGAGGTGGTAGTGCAGCCTTTCTACATGATGGGCCAGGGAGCTGGGGGGCTGAGGGTGTGAGATCTGGTGCCAGGCATGCATCCTGCTTTGCCCCCCGCATAAGCCAGGTGACCTTGGTCAAACTTTTTAACCTCCTATGCCTCAGTGTCCTCATTTGTACAATATGAAGGACAAGAATCTTCCTCAAAGGGCCTTTTTCAAAATTAAGGTACATACAATAATATGCTCAAACCTAACTGTACAGGTTGAAGAACTTTGACATGTGTATACACTATGTAACTATCACTCAGATCAAGATAGCAAACAGTCTATTTTTTTCTCTTCAAAGAGCCATTTTGATGACTTACTGAGTTAATAAGTATAACAAAGTTAGAAGAGTACCTGGCAGGTAGCAACTAAGAGTTACATATTATAGTTATTGTTAAAACCCTTACTTCACACTACTGGCAGAGTTTAAGGAATAAAAAGGATTTTTAATTCAATCACTTAACCTCCTAGAAGAGGAATCAGGACCTCGGAAACCTTTACCTTAAACAATGTACCCAAGACTCACCTAGCTAACTGTGCCCCAACTACTCCAGAATCCTCCACTCTTGCTTTCATTTCTGGGCTTTAAGGGTGACACTACACTGAGCAGTGTCCTTTATTAACTTTGGGTCTCCTGGAATCCCTGGAAAGTTATAAATTTTCTGGTGAGGAAACAGAAACTAACGGGAAGGTTAAGTGAGGTCAAGCAGCCGATGATAGAAGTAGGGACATCAGACTCTGTTAAATTGTTGACTATCGAGTAATGTTATCAAATGTCTTTTTTTCTTCTTCCTGAGATATTTGTTTTATCATTTGTGTACGTGGGAGGAAGTACCTGTGAGAAAAATAAACAGGAAAACACTAGAGTTAACCAAACATCACTAGTCAAAGAAGAATCAGAAAGTATTATGTTGTTTATGTCTCCAAAATATATCCCTGAAAGGTACTGAGTTCAAGTACTGAGAGCATTCTTAGTGTCAAATGTACCAAATAAGCAACCATCTGATCACAGAACTGGGTGCATAACAAATGATGCAGAAGAGTTTAAACTGAGATGATCCCTGTCGGAGACAACATTGGTATAAACAGAGAAAGACCAGGACATGTATTAAGCAAACACATAACTTAAATGAGTCTTTATAACGCATACACACCACCAGTGGGTGAGAGCAGTTAGTGGTGTTGAGTGAACACAGAATCACAGGAGTTGTGTCTCTAGTCCTCTGATTAATTAAGGAAGACTTCCTAAATGGGCTGAGATAAGCAGTTGTTTGGAAAAGAGGAAGGAAAACTTGGTGAACTAGGATAAGGAGAGGGTTCCTGGAATTGCACCAGTGACAAAGGCTGGAAAAAAGTGTGTTGAGATTTAAAATGGCCAGCACAGCGCCCCCAGCTGGCAGTGAACAACACAACATCTTCTCTTTTTCGAAATGAGCTTACCCATGTGACTCAGAGCTACTTCCAATTGAGAGAGAGTGGTTAGACGCAGTGTATTATGAAGCCTGACTCTACAGAAGCCATGCTAGGTGCTTCCCAGGGATCTGGCTCCTGCGGGGAAAGCTCAGCCTGTGTGAACACCTACCACCATGCAAACCGAGGGGATGGCTACCATGCACCAGAGGGAGAAAAACAACTGGCTACTAGCCGGACCCTGCTGAGTAGGGGATGTGGCCCACAGCACCATGAGAGCAAAGCCCACGCTCACCAATGCTCTAGCTCCTCTGCCAGCAGAAGGGTGACTGGGACACAAGAGCCACGGGAAGGGCCTCTCGCCTCCCACTGCTACAAGAAGAGGGTCCTGACCTCCTACTGCCCCTAGTCTCCTCCTCACCTTCTTTGCCTCTCGTGTCTCCCAAAGTACAAACCCTCCCCTCCTCAGCAATGAAGAAAAGGACCTTGGTTCCAACATCTTGAGCCTCTCTCTCTACAGTTTTCCCTCCTTGTCTCCTTCACCAGCTTTTCTCTTCCACCCCAATTTTAAACGTGCATGTGGCCCACAGCTCTTTGCACACCATTTTTTCCATGTCCAGCATCTGAGAGAAAGTCAAGGCCTCAGCCAGGGGCCTTCATCAGATGGGAGACTAGTCTTTCCCCCTGGTCCTCGCTCTCTGGGGTCTGGACCTGAGGCCCCGGGAACGGGGTATCCAGAAGGCTCGGTAAGGGCAGAGTGAGGTAGGCTAGGAGTAAGCCTGGTAGTGATGGTGCACAGAAAATGGGTTAACTATTCCTTGTAAGAGAGACGATCTGGTGCATGTTATTCTGTGTACATTTCAGTTTCTGCCATTGACCTTGGTTTACCTGGTCCGCCAGGCCCACACTCTGCTATAGATCAAGGAGAGAAGAGCAATGTAGATAGACAGAGGGTGCGAGTGGAAAGTGAGAATCCTAAGAGCAAGGGGAGTCCTGGGGCATAAAACCTGAGGATACAAGGTCTCACTACATCTCCCAGGTGGCAGATCTTCCTGCTGCAAACGTTGGAGGCCCAGGTTTCTTTTCCTAAAAAGCCAGCAGATCTTACATTTGTCTACTTAGCCTGTTCAGTAGTTACTAAGCCCAACCTTCCTGCCCAATACTTAAGGCACTGGGAACCATCTCTTCCTCCTCCTCCTCTTCATCCTGCCACATGACTGGGCTCCTTCAGAGATCTCAAGGAGTCAGTAGAACATCCTCAAGGGGCAAGAACACTGGGACAGCCATCCTCCAGCTCCCATCTGTCACTGGCTGACAGCTACTTCCGGGAAAGGGGGTACTCATTCTCCAGCATTTCTAGCCTTCCTTTGTGGGCTGAGAGAAAACATGGACAGGGCACCCTTCGTATCTGCCATAGAATAAGTTAATACTTTAGGCCTGATTTCTTTTTTATATTTTCCTGCCATATATACTTCCTAACAAGCCACATAAAACTCTTTGTGGAATGAAGTATAAATAGAAAATCCTTACAATAATCATGTTGACTATTACTGCACCTACTCCTTTCTGCACACATAATTTAATGACAGCAATTCCCTCTTGCTCCCTATTGTCAAATGCAAGAATCCTATAATTCCCTTCTGCAAAATAAGAATTTCTATTCTGTGGCTGATTCTACAAATTCTACAAATTTCTACAAATATTTCATTTCACCCACTGATTACATCAATAAATACACTTCCAGCTGCCTTCTTCCTTCTTCAGTTTTTTGAAGTGAAAATTAAGCATTGCTTAGTGAATCACCAATGCTTCAGGATGAGGAGACATGTTTCTGTTCCATCAAATTTGGACTGGATCACTTGAAGGTATGTCCCCACCATTACTCTCACTGTCATCCTGACTATCTGGAAAATATCTCAAGAGGGTATTGTCTTCAACTCCAAGTTTAAGTTAGAGTAATTATCTTGGTCTTATATGCTTAAAAAGTAAGCACCTGGCAACTGTTATCTGGCAATTTTTCTTTGTCCTTTATTGCTAAATTTAGCTGAGGAGCAAATGTCCCACTCATAGTATCTCCTGTCTCCCTAACAACCTTTTAAACTTAACATGAGAGGACAATCAAGCTGGAATGTGGTTTCAGCGGTCAGAGCAAAAGCAACATGTAAAATATCTCTCTTTGCTCTTCTGTTGGTGTTTATAAAGATAATACACAATTTTCTGTTTGCTACAGAAAATGCAAATGAACAGAAAACTATAAAGAAAAAGGTTTCTTTTTAAAACTTCATCTTAAATCTTAGTGTACAAATAATCACCATCAGTATTTTGGTGGACATGCCAAATTCATACATCTTAATATAATCTCACATAAACAATATTATACTCTGTGCTATTTTGCCAACTACATTTCACCCCAAACATCTTTCCATATCTTATTTTTTTAATGACTTTTCTTATAAAGCAGTTTGAGGTTTACAATAAAATTGAGGGGAAGATACACAGGTTTCTCATATGCTGTACCCACCCCCACACACAGCTTCCCCATTTTCAACATCACTCACCAGAATGATACATTTTTTTCCCAAGGGTGAACCTACATTGACAAATCATTATCACCCAAAGTCCACAGTTTACCTGAGGGTTTGCTCTTCATGTTGTATATTCTATAAGCATAGACAAATACATAATGACATATATCCATCATTACGTATTGTGCAGAGTATTTTCACTGTCCTACACATCCGCTGTGCTTTATTTATCTCTTCCTCCCCTGCTCTCCAACACCACCTCTGGCAACTACTGATCTGTCTACTGTCTCCGTACTTTTGCCTTTTCCAGAGTTTAATACAGTTGGCATCATACAGTATATAGCCCTCTCGGACTGGCCTCTTTCACTTAGTAATATGCATTTGAAGTTTCTCCATGTCTTTTCATGGTGTGATAGCTCACATCTTTTTAGTAGTCATTCATATTCCATTATCTGGATGTATTACAGTTTATTTATCCTCTCACCTGCTAAAGGACATCTTGGTTGCTTCCAAGTTTTGACAATTATAAACAAAGCTGCTAAAAACATCCATGTCCAGTTTTTAGCGCAGACATAAGTGTCCCATAATTTTTTAAAGTTGCTATTTCCATTTTTACAGCAATTAATAGTTACCATTTAATCATACCTTATAAAAAAGAATACGCATAAATAAAAACAGGCAAGTAAAAAAATGAATATACCTCATGACTAACTTAAGAGCAAACTAATAGCACTAGCAGATCATCCCTGTGAAACAGGGTTTTCCTTTTTGAAATCTCTGTATTTTGTTTCTCATTCACTTAAAGTTTAGGGACTGCTCCCTCCACCCCCACCTCAGCCTCCAAGCTCAGATTGGTCTTCCTTCCTCACAAAAAAAAAAAAAAAAAAGATTCCTACACAAACAACCTGTCCAACCAAAATCTTTTCCAGATAAACATGTGTTTCCTGCTGAGAGCTAACAGAATCCTGTCCTTTAGTTTGGCTTATTCCATTTCCCTTTCAAAGTTTTTTTTTTCTTTTTCCACTAGTAGATTTCTGAGGTCCCTTCTAAGCTCTCAGGTTCTGATTTCATGATTTTAGGAAAACCTTACAAGATATTAGCCCTGAGGAATATGACGCCTGATCATTTCCTTTTCCAGCTACATGGCTGAAAGCTGTGCTGCCTCTCTCACGCTGCGGATTCAGCATGATTTTTGAAACTCCTGCACCATTGCTCATTGTAAGCAGATGAATGCAAAACCTAGCACTGAAGGTAAAATACCTTTATCACATAACCAAATCTCTTGTGACACTAACGTGAGGGCTTTGAACCTAAGCCAGGTTTTTTTTTTAAATCATTACTTTAAAAAAAAAAACAGAAAACAGCTGTTTTAATTAAATGTCACTACTACCATATGGTTCCTTTCTGTCAGAGGCTAACAATTTAGAAGTGTATGTCTTGGCTACTAGGTCAGCTTTTTTTTTTTTTTTTGACAATTTCATTATACCTTAAACAAGAGCAAAATATAATTTAAAAGAGATGAAGAAATTAATTTTTTTCAAAACAGTGTAAACAGAGGTTTGGTACTGACACACTGAAATCTCTGATGAAAGTAGGTTTTTGGATTAGCAATGAATTCCCTCCTTTATGATCCAGGGTTGTTATCCTTTCACCTAGTCAAAGACAAGGGAGTTCTCTTTTAAAATCTATTCAATAGGTTCTTTCTGTATTGCCATGAATCACCTGGTCTATATCCTTGAATAAGAGTTCATACTTTCCCAGGAAAACCAGGGCTGTGTATTAGAATATTCCAAATAGCTGGATAAAGTGTGACAAATACCTCCATCTTCTGGAGTATTTAGTACCAGTTTAACATACAACATTAACAGAAGTCTGGATATTTCAGTTTAACTCAGAAGTGTATCATAATGTAGTAATCATACAGTCTAGACAACAGTTCAATAAACTGCTAGGGTTCCCACCGAGGAATGAAGAGCAATAGCCCTCTCAACCCTCAGCTATTATTCAATTCACAAATTACTTTTGGTTCAAGGAGGTATTTCACCCGATTTTGGATGCTAAATAGCTGACCACCTCTTGCTATGACCTTGGTCCCCATACAGGCTCTAAGATCACCCAATATTTCTTCCCTCTGCACCAGGCATTTACTCAACCAAGAGGTTCTGAGCACTTGTGAAGTGCTGGGCACTGCAATGGTACACGGAGCATGTGATGAACAAGACATAGTAATGCCTTCAGCAACCGAAAGTCTACCGTGGCAGAAAGACTGTAAACAGCTTTTACTATGTGCAGTACACAGTTTCACGGGCACGGGGAAGGGCAGGAGCCTCACCCAGATGTGGGGGAATCAGCGTGGCTTCTCTTAAGGACAATAAATCTATGACTTTCAGAACAAGTGAAGGAGAGGTGAAGCCGGAAAAATGGGAAGGAATGCTGCAAAAAGAGAAAACAGTAGGCACCAATGTGCAGAGTTAAGAGAATATAAGGTTCAAGGAACTCCAACTACCACCTTCTGAGCTGCCCACCATCACATACTGACCGACTGCCTGCTGTGAACCAGGGCCAAGAGCTCTAAGCAGCAGGGTGGAAAGGAGTCCAGGACAGCTCTCAGGTCACTACGCTGGGGCACAGGAGAAATGTGCCCAGCCTTGGGTACTTTCATTGTTTGTTTCCAGACGATCAGGCCTTCCATTTGTTTCTCACATTCTTCATTTCAATTCTGTGATACTTTGTAGTGTTTTTAACATACACAGGGCTACATATACATAAAATTTGTAATAGAATAAACATATATTTGGGGAACATTCTCAACTATTGTTCACTGATACCCGCATGGCCACTGATCCACTGGCTTACATTATAGTTGGAGAAACAAGCTATAAAGAGATGAAAAGCCCCAAACACCAAGGCAACGAACTCTCTTACAGGTGTTAGAGGAGTAAGGGGCAGGGAAAGGTACCGCAGGCTGGGGTGGGCGGGAAAGGCTCTGTGGCAGAGATGGCACTGAACTTAGGCCTTCATGGAAGAGCAGAATTTAGACCAAGTACAGAGGTTAGGAGAGCACCTTCTATCTGGGAAAGATGACATAAGCTCAGGTACACAGGTGTTGGGGAACAATGAGAAAACCACCTTCTCTAATACAAAGAGTTCCCACGGAGCAGCAGGACAGATGATGGGGATCCTGCGCTAGGGACAAATGGGAGCGTCTTCAGTTTCAGGATAAGAAATCATACTTTGTCCTGCTGGCAGAAGGGAACCTGGAGAAGTCCCACATTTTTTGGTGCTCAGGGGCAGGCTTTCTGTGGAAATGGAAAGAGCTGAGCGCAGTGGTCTGTACAGCTCCTTCTAACTCTTAAGAGTCCATGTTACCAGTGAGCTAGTGAAACTAGCTCTCGAGAATGGAGGCAAAAGAAAGATATTTCAGGAAACTGAGACAGTTTATGACCAAGTACCTTCACTAAATAAACTTGTAAAGGATATACCTCAAGGAGGAAGAAAATGATCCCCAAAGGAAGGTCTGAGCTGCAGAAGAAATGGTGAGTAAAATAATTATAAACTGTAGGTAAATATAAACAAATGATGGAATAAGTAAGTAATAATATCTAGTTAGTGCAGCTTCAAAAATAAGTAAATAAAAGGACACCTAAAATACTAAGCTAATGCACATAAGCCAGGGGAAGGTGAATAAAATTAAAGCATTCTTGGATTCCTCTATTTGTTCCTTAGAATCTTAGACCATTTTTCAAAATGGTTTTTCCATTTTCCATTACCACCAAGAGTAGGAAGTTCTAGTGCTCCGTGTCTCATAGCCGTCTAGTGTGGTTGATCTTTTAGCCATTTTAGTGGTATGTTATTGTGGCTTTAATTTGCATTTCCCTCCTAAAAATGTTGAGCATGTTTTCATGTGCTTATTGGCCACTGATACTTATCTTGAGAAAATGTCTGTTCAAATCTTTAGCCCATTTTAAAAAAAATTCAGTTGTCTTCCATTTGTACCATGACTTTTTCATACAGCTATTTATTTTTGGGGGGGGGGAGAAGTTAGAGGAAAGAAACATATGCCTGCTGAGAAAAGAAACGAGGCCTCTGTCATCAATTCCATGGAATTCAACTGAGACCCCTCTGCCTAAGATTGCATCCAGGCTGAAAAAGAAAGGTTTCAGAGAGGTTAGGGCTCCTCTTTACTCTTCATACATCCATACTGGTAGACAGGGAGAGAAAAATCTAGATGTTTTAAAATTCCACATATACAATATTATTCTGGCTAAGAAGGAGAGAAAAATCACACTTTTGCCAAGTTTTTGCATATCTAATCTCTAGCTGAGTAAGATAATTCAGTTAAATTTAAATACTTCTAAATATTAATAAAATAATCCAAATTACATTGATTCTACTTCATCTCCATTGGCAATTCCTAGCATACACAGAGTTGTTTTCTGGCCTCTTTAGAATGGCTCTTGTTAACACTGTTGCCAAGTTCTTTATTAATTGAAATACATTTGGTTTTAGCAACTGCCACTGCACTTAGTCAACTACGAGGTACACAATCTGTAGGACAGATTCCAGGGTTCCCCGAGGCTCTCAAGCACCAACAACAGGTAGAACCACTCACCTTACTCATGTGGAAGTAGCATCCTTAGCTATTGTATGGACTGATCAAAAAAAAAAATTCCTCAAATCCATCTTTGATCACAAAGATCAAACACAGTGGATGAGAGTGGGCCCTCTAACTACAAAGCATTTATAAACATTTACCATTTGCCCTTGAGAAAGAGAGTGTTGATTCAGTTCTACAGGTTTCTCTTTGAGCTATTGCCCAAAGCTTACACACTGGTTTCTAACGTGACATAGTAATCTGATGAAAGAGGCCTAAAAAACCTCTGTGCCCTTTCTGGCCTTCACAGGTACTCTTTCTGTTTTGTATTTGTATGGAAGGAGAAGATAGGAGCCAGTTTCACCTGATTTGTAAGGAATGAAGACTTCCATGTTTCCATCCCTGGAAACTCAGTATAAAACCATAGGTGTTCTCTATAGTAGTTAGGAGATAATTCCTTTTTGCTTTAATTTTGCTTCCTTTAAGAACTTATTTTTAACCTTTGTCCTTGAACATGGGACATGGGGATAAGGGTGGACTGTGAATTGTGGAATTTAAAATTCTTTAAGCTATCTATGCAAAAAAGGAAAAACCATTAAGAATGAAAGTTCGATTGATTTCCACCTCCCCTCCAAAAGAAGGGGTATTTTAAAGAGACATTTAGAGGAAAGGCTAGCTAGAAAAAAATTTTTTTAGGCAATGATTGCATCTCAGAATCAAACCAGTAGGGAACATTTTTTATGAATGATAAACAAAATTTTCACTTTCCCAAAATAAGAGCTCCCACTAACATAAATGAAGCATGTTTGGTGTTTAACTGCAGGTTAAAGCTCTTCTCATAGAAATAAAGTGAATCAATTCTCAAACAGCCTATTTAGGTAGGTGTCTACAACAGTTTCGGCCTCAAATCAGAGAATAAACAGACTCAGTGATTCTCAGTATCTGGTATAGACTGGTAAGGTGGGGATTTAGATGGACAGCCGTGTCACTGCTTTTGTGAGCGCATGTATTTCCCCATTACAAACTGCCTCTAATCCACTTTGGTAAACTGCATTCCTGAAGCAATAAGAGATGAGAGATGAAAGAGTCAAATTTCCTCAAACATAACTAACTGCATTTTCTTGTATGAGAAAATTCCTCTGTGAACACAAGGACAAGAGTACTTTAGCTTCATACTCTAATTGCAGGTAAGACTCTGTACAGAAACTATTTTTAAATAAGCTACAGCCTTCCACTTAAAATAATAGAAAGAGAAGACTTTCTTCTTTCCGTATTTGTGGCAAACTCTAAACAAAACAAGAGTCTTCAGAGGAGGCCTTCTGGACTTCTTTGGGAGCAAAATTACCATCTAAGATGATAAATAAATTATCCTGGGTCAAATGGTTAAGATGTGACACCTCTGATGAAAACATTCTTAGCAAGAATGTTTGTCCAAACTTGTGAAAGAGCTAAGAATCTTGCTTCGGTAGTGACAGGGCCAGTGTGAACCCAAAACTTTAGTCTAGATCAGGTGTCTGGTGGCTTGATCACTGTGTTTTGGATTAATAACCAAAGAAATCACAGCTCTGAGTGTTTTTTTTAATGTTTTCACTGAGGGCACTGGCAAATGCATCGCACAAGAGGGAATGTGACAGCTTGGCAGTGTGTGCAGGGCATGGGCACACGGAACAGGCAGACACATGAAAACATTTCTCCCTCTGCAAAGGCCAAAGGAAACTCTTTTAGGAGGACCTTGGTTTGTTTTCCATTGACTTGGAATTCAAGTGTGGCAAAGGCTTTCCAAAAAGAGGAGGACATGGTTATTGTCTTAGATGCAGAAACACATGATTTGGGTTACTAAGGTGATTAGAGCTGGGAACAAGGACAGTGGATGTTTAAAGAGCTGAATTTGCCTGAAACTGAAAAGCACCACACTGCCACATATTCCCAACCTCACTATATCCCCAGACTTTTCCTGAAGGCCCTCCCAGGCCAGGACCTACATCCCTTCCCAGATTAACCACCACCACCCACAGGAACCTGTGCTCCAGTCAAACTGGTATCCTTGCCATTCAGAGTCCTTCCTTCTGCCAGGCCACTCCCCTCACCAGGAATGGCTTCTCACCTTCCAAAGTTAGTCCTCAAAAAAGTGCTTCCTCACACAGAAGTATCTGCAGACCTCTCCAGGTAGGGGCACTCTCCATCTCTTTCTCAGTCCCCTGCACAGTACTTGTGCTCTTCCCTGCCAGGCATCCCACTTAGCCTTCCCCATCGTGCATACTCATGCAATTGCCTGTATATTCTTGCCTTTTATCTCAAGTAGACAAAAAATTTCTTCAGGAGCTAGATATTACAGTTTTGAATCCTACCAAGATCTGTCATAATGAGTGTCTAATACATATTAGTGGTGTCCTTGCAGATTATACTGACATGCAAATAAAGTGATAAAACGCAAGTTAAAGATCCCTTGTTCCAATTTTGAGGTCTCTAGGATATTGTAGTTCAATGGGACTGCCTGCCTCTTAAAGGCCATCTCACTGTGGCCGCTGTGATGTGTGATCTGGAAAAGGCCCTGGCCTTGGAATCATCTGTGAACTTAAATTTAGGCTCCAACACCATGTACATACATAAATTTGGGCAACTTCATGTATTCATGAAATCAGATATTTACAGCATAGCAAATCTGTACCAGGCATTGTTAAGAAATATGGATGTAAGTATGAAAAGGAGAAAGTGTGTGTGTGTGTGTGTGTGTGTGTGTGTGTGTGCGCGCGCGCGTGCAGGTGTGTGCACACACATATGTGATACTTGGTCCCTCATTAAGCTCACAGTCTACTGCAGTATTTCTGCTTATTAAAAAGTGAAGACTCCCAGATTCTATTTCAAACTAAATCAGAATTTCTGGAGTGGGGACCAAGAATTTCCATTTCAAACTCTGAAAACAAGTGGTTTAGCAAGGAGGACACACAAGTAAATAGATCGTTAAAATACAAAAGCAATCATTGCCTCATCTCTAGTGTGCATGTCCAGGATGCCACAGGACCAGAGGAGGGAGCCTGCGTGGAGCCAGGGAATCTGGAGCACAAGCACCTTCGATGAGGTTATTTGTGCCTGAGTAGAATCAACAGCCTGAGCTGCAGTGTACCAGCCAGAAGAGCAGAAGGAACTGGAGATATCCAAGAAGGGTCTTTTTGAGCCATTCTTGCACCCTGATATGCTCCTACCTAAAAACCAAACAGCGGCTGCCTGTAGGCCTCAGGGCAAAGTCCTTAAATCAGCACACCTCAGCTGACCCTGCCCCCACCCAGACCCGCTCACTCATCCATCCCTGCCTGGCCCTGGGGTCCCTGCCTGCCCTAACTTCTGCCTTCCTCTGCTCTTCCTTACTCTCTCACCCCACCTCCCACTAAAATGACTTACTTCAGAGCTTCCTATTGGACCTCATTCAAGTCAGTTCCAACACCAAAGCTCTTATCACATTCACCTGTTTAGACTATGAAATAGAGGTGTGTGTGCTGATGGGGGCAGGAGTTTTGTCTCCAGTGCCCAGCGTATAAGTAGCTGTGAATGAATTCATATTGCATGAATAAATAAAGAAAAGTATAAAAGAACTTGCTACACTCTAGTAGTTTTACTGTAAGTAAAGTTTACTTGTAGTTTACTACTGCTAGAACCACAGTGAGATGAAATTTAAAAAGAAGGTCAGTCGTGACCTGGCTGGGAAGAAGGAACGTGAACTTTCACAGATCATAGGAAGGCACTGTGAGGTTTCATATACAGGAGCAAGGTTATCAGTTTCCCTAAATTCTCTTAGATAGGACTAGGAGAAACCTAGGTCACAGGGCTGGTTTGTGATTATTAAACAAGAAAATATAAGTTAGAACAACATATACTTGTAAAGCTATATATAAGTGTAAAAATATTTTCGGCAACTCATGGCTTTTAAACCCATTTCATCGTTCAGTTGTCATATCCCTAACACTGGTTGAATATATTGATGATAAAAGGTGATAGAAGAGCAGAGGTCAGGGAATGTAGCCACTTATTAAGGCACTGTGGGGACAGAGCATCCTGGGAACTGAAGTCCCCTTTCAAAACAAACCAGTTATATACCTGGGTCACTCATAAAACCACCCACTAGCTAAGGTCAGCTAAACATTGATACATCAGTGGTAACCTTTGCTGAGCCTCTGTTTGTAGCTCAAGGCTTTGTGCACTTATCTGAAGCAGTAATCCACCCCAGAGATTTAAGTAAATCAAACTGATTTCAAAACCTTAAACAAAGAGTAGAAACCTTCTGTCCAAATGTTCTTACAGCAAGTTTCCCCACCACAGACCAGAGTGGATGGGGTGAGTGGGGGTCTCAAGTCCTTTCCCCAATTTTCAACCCAAGCTACCTCCCCAGCTCCCCTCCTCCAGCCCGTGCAGGTGGCGACAGGAGAGAGGGTGACAGAAGAGCCTTTCAACTGGCTCTCATCAGCCTCCTCCAGGAATTGTAAGCAGGCCCCTGCAAGACTCCTGAAGCATTTCTGGGAGTGGGCTTCTCAGAAGGGCTGGGGATCCACAGATGGACATAAAGATAAAATGTGTTCTGTTGGCTGCTTTGTTCCCAAGGCTAACTGTAGTAGTCACGTGGTACCTGGGGAAAATGAAAATTGCTGTAGGTGCCAAGAGACCTTCGCAGCAGCCTAACAGACCATTAGAACAGGGGGCAGGTCCTCAAAACCAGGGTGCAGGCTCTCCAGCGATTTGATGAGGACTCCAGATCTGGAACGGGGCTAGAGTGAGTTTGCCGGACAGACGGGAGCTGAGCTCTCCAGGCAGCCAATTCCCTCCCTCCTTTCCTGAGCCCATGCATCTTCCCACAAGTGAGAGTCTCACTCAGTTGGACTGTTCTTTATACTGACGCCCACATACCTGGAGTACAGTGTCTGCCTGTGGGACAGGCTTCCACAACACTTTCATCAGCCTGGGGTTGGGAGTAAAATGTGGCAGTGGCATGTGCCAAGTTCCCAGAGCCCTCCCCTTCCTCTGCACAGCCCTGTTCAAAGCTCAGAGCCGCAGAGAGAGGTGACAGCATCAGACTTCCCCAAGGGCAGGTGTGGTCACTCATATGCATGTACACAGAAACACATTTTACTCCCTAAATACGAAAAGCAGAAATGTAAAAATCCATCCCATGGTTTTGAAATGACTGTAGTTCAAACTGGGGTCCAGCAGGAGTCTGGCCGCAGGAGGCAGCACTAGCCCGCCGCCCAGCCTCCCGTGAGCACGGTCAGTTCTGCGGCATCTCATGGAAGCTGGGCTTCACGCGGCTGAGACGAGCTGTCGCTGGGCTGGTGTCTCCGGCAAAACAGCACGAACTGCAGTAGCCAACCTCAGTGGGTAAGGAGTTAGGTGGACATCACCAAATCACCTCCGTTCCCTTATAGTCAGAGTCCAGTATACCTTCCTACATACACAGAACTGCTCGGTGTTCATGCTGATTCAACGTATCTACGGCTTTGTCTGACTTTACCTTTTTTGCTTTATTATAACCAGCTCCCCATGTCCCAGATTTTACCTAACCTACCCCTCTCAGCTGGTGCGTCTGTGTACCTCAGAGCTCCGCATCGATTCCTCTAATACCACCAGTAAGGGCAGGAAGTCTACGCTGAGTTCTGAAGGAGTTAAATCCCACTTCAAAAGCATCAGTTCCTTTGTTTTAAAAAAATTTGTTTTAGGGTATACTGCGTTCATTCTCAAATAGGTGTGATTTTGCCCTGCTGGGGACATCTGGCAGTGTCTGGGGACATTTTCGGTTGTCACAACTGGGACAGGGATGGGGTGTGTGTGGTGACTGGCATCTGAAAGACAGAGGCCAGGGATGCTGCTAAACACTCTACAGTACACAAACAGCCCCAAGGACAAAAATTCTCCAATCCCAAATGCCAGTCATGCTGAGACTGGGAAACTCTGTAGCATCTGGATTCTGTAGATTTTATCTGGGGGAAAAAAAGTACTTTGTTGCTTGAAAATAACCTTGCCATCCTCTGTGCTAGAATACCTACCTGGACCTATTCAATAACACGATAAAGACTCTTTTGTATTGAGCTTCAAAGTCCTCAGATAATACAGATTTTCACACCAGATATTTGCTTTTAAATTCCCATAATAGGTCTTTTCGGAGAATCTCTAGCTTCTATAAAGAGCTAAGACCTTGTCTTTTTTTCTGTTAAACACAGGGTTAGAATGAAGGCCCTACAGCCACCTAGTAGGACAAGACACAAGCCTCCTACTGAGCTGGTGTAGAATCTAAATAACTTCAACCAGAAGGGGGAAGATCAGATGGAGTCTGAGGGTTTGTCCTGATGGGAAGCCATGGGTGTTGGCTTCATAGAGATCAGCTCTCCATCAGTCAGGCAGAGGGCCAGAAGTTAAATATATTGCTTCTTTTAGGAAGGAAAGTGAACAATGGCCTCTCCATTTGAAACCACAATGGGAATTTAGGAAGGGGCGGAGCATAATTCCCAGGATAGAAAATGGTCCGGGCTTCAGCATTAATGTCCTTGCTCTTGTGGGACAGCCTTCAAGAGATTTTCAATCATTGCTGATGAACTCTATTTACTAACTCCAATGCAAAACCCAGTGGCTAAGTGCCATCTTTTGAAACCAAGCAAAGGAATAACTCTGATTCTCGATCAAAGGAATAAATACAAGCTGCCCGTTCTATCACAAAAGGCTTCCTCTTACTCTGAGGGTCTCTGAGACATCTCTCAGCAAAGAAAACCGAAACCCCATCCTTAGGCAAATCCTCCTAGAATAAAGACAGGATCCACATAACACATCCCACATTGCTCTCCTTTAAGCCATTCTTCACTTTCCTCCCCCATCCTCTCTCTCCTAAGGCTATAAAGTCTTCTTCCAAGGAAGTGCTCCAGGCCTTGTGTGCATTAAATCTTCACACCTCATGGTGAACTCTGTTTAGATGAGCACCTTCCTCTCCAGCCTGTGAGTTTTTTGAAAGCAGGGATATGTCACCTTCTCCTTTTTAACACTAGGACACACAGGCTAGTGCCTGGCACATGAGGGACTTCATATTTAATGAATGAACGAACGAAGGAGATTGACTTGTCAAGCATGCAACATTCTCTGAAGTATGACCTACCAAAACTCTACCTGGCAGGCCAAATCCTCCCTCACACCGGACGTGCAGTTTGCAGTGTGTGTACATAAGTCCCAAACTCACTTCAGTAAACACCGCCAAGGAACAGGATGGACCTGTGCAGATGTTAGATCTTTCTGCAGGAACCACTGCATATGTAAAACAATTGCAGGGTGGAGAAATTCAATAAGCAGCTGCCCTTTGAGGTGGCAAAAGACCACTCTCCCTTTTCAAGTGTAATCAGCGGGTCAGATGAACTTGCCTCTCTACCCTCTCAGCAGAGAAACAACTGTGGTGTGGCTTCCTCATCAGTCCTTAGAAGCAGACACAAAAAAAACCTTCATACACAAACTGAATATACACTTTCAACCTCACTGCTTTCATTTAGACTATCACACTTTGTAAGATAAAGATTCATTTACACTATAGGCTTCTTTCTCCTTTTCTCCCTCTCTCTCCCTCTCTCTTCCTCTCTCCCTCTCTGCCTCTATCTCTCTCTCTCACTCAATACGAACTAGATCCTAGGACCATTCCCAAACTGTGGGTCCAGCACTGCTGGGGTGACCTCCTCAGAAGGGAAGATGAACCCACAGGTACTGCCTCAGACTGTAAGACATGTCTTACATATATACAACTAGTATTTACATACTTCTGTACATTTTAAAACATCTAATTAAAGACTTTACTGAATTGATTGAATTTTGCAATTATTTGCATATTATTAGTCCAAAGAGACATGGAGCCCAACTAACTACACTTATTGAAGACTCTGGAAAATCTAGTAAAGGCCTTGATAATCAACAGGGATAGAAACCTCTAAGCTGGTCCCTTTAAAGAGTTTCCTCTGCTGTATTGTACTAATAGCCCTAGAAATAAGGCTCTTTAGGCTATACCTAAAAAAACAACAAAGTTCCATGATCTTCTTCAGTCCAAGCAGCTGGCCCCAGTTGCAGGAGGTGAGCCAGGGAGGTCTCAACAGAGTGTAAGACTGAAGTTTTCAAATGAACGGGATTTGGCCTAACGTACTAATATGAGATTGTTTTTAAAACTGAAGGTGAGTAACCCAAGTGTCCATCAAGAGATGAATGGATAAACAATATGTGGCATTTACATACAACAGAATATTATTCAGCCTTAAAAAGGAAGGAAATCAGCATGTATAATTAGCATGTGGGCGGGACATGGGGAGGGCTGCGCAACACAGTGAAGACAAGTAGTGATTCTACAGCATCTTACTACCTGATGGACAGTGACTGTAATGGGGTATGTGGGGGGGACTTGGTGAAGGGGGGAGCCTAGTAAACATAATGTTCTTCATGTAATTGTAGATTAATGATAACAAAATAACAAAATAAAATAAAATAAAGGAAGGAAATCCTGCAACAGGCTACAATGTGGATGAACCTTGAGGACATTATGCTAAGCAAAATAAACCCATCACAAAAGGACAAATGCTGTATGATTCCACTCATAAGATACCAATAGTAGTCAAATTTCTGAATTTGACAGGAAGAATGGTGGTGGTCAGTGGCTGGAGGAAGGGGAACGGGGACTTATTATTTATTATTTAATGGACAGAGTTTCAGTTTTACAAGAGTTCTGTTTGGTTTGGAAAAGAGTTCTAGCGATGAGTGGTGCTGATGGCACCACAATGCAAGTGTAATACCACTAAACTGTACACTTAAAAGGGTTAAGATTTTTCTTGTATGTATTTTATGTTACATATATTTTTATGTTACATGTATTTTACCACAATTAAAAATAACTTTTTTAAAAACTGAAGGTAGTAATAGATGTGTTCACTAACCAGGTGGTGGGAAACCTTTGACAATGAATATCAAATCACCATGATGTGTATTTTAGACATATTAAAATTTTATCAATTGTACCTGAAAAAGCTGAAAAGAAAACCAGATAGAACAGGAAAAGTATGAAATCAGCTCAAAATGATGCTAAGGAATCCTGAACCTAAAGGGAAAGAAGATTTCACATTTGTAAGTAACATTCCACAAAGTAAGTGTTGTTATAATAATTCCTGTAAATATGTCCAGTGAGAATCCTTATTAAATTGACTCCATATCCTCATCTTTCAATGGCTGATTCCCTTTCCAAGCTCTCCTCCTAGCTGGAAATGGAAGTCTGGATAAAACATCTTCCAAAAATATCATTTCTGATGTGATCACAATGTCAAAATTGGAAGGGGGTGGAAGTGCTGCTGATGCTTGTAAAATGGGAAATGGTAGGAAACGCTCCTCTCTGCCACATTCTACACCTTCATATATCAGTATGTTGTGTCTGTGGGGGTGGGGGGTACAGAGGTACACAACAGAATGCTGCTTTCAAATTGCTTTTGCTTTAGTTGGAGAGACAAAATGTAGGTGGGGAAAGTATGTGGGTTCAAGCTTGAGTGTCCAGGGGAAGAGAGGTAGCAATGACAGCACTGGAGGAAGCAGATGGAGTGATAGGGGAGGGAAATGATGACTGGGGTCTGAGTCTGAGGTGTCTGTGAGATATCACAGCACCAGGGCTTGTGGGAAGAACTGAGACTGGATGTAACAACTGAAAGTCTCCCTAAAGATGAAAGAGCTTATGAGGATGGTTGCCCACTTTTAAGATATAGAAGGAGGAATAGAGGCCAATGAAGGAAACAAAGGACAAAGAGATGGAAGCAGGAACAGAATGGTATAGCACCTAGAAGAAGGAGGATGCTTTCTTTCTTCATAGTCAACATTTCATACTGAACAGGACATGGGGATAGAAGACGCATGTTTAATAATTGAAAGAATGAATGAATGCTGAAGCAGGAGTGCCAAGCATGTGACTTGACACAGAACGAGAGAGGTCTGTACTGTAGACACAGATGCAGGGGCAGAAAGCAACAGGCAGAGTGAAATCCCCAGTCTAACACAGATCCCCAGGGATGTGAGTGATAAGAGTAGCAGGCTGAACACTGATCCCTGGAGAATTCAAACTAGATGGGGAGGAATAGAAGCCCAAAGACACAAAGAAGGAAGGGCCAGGGAGGTACAAGGATGATAGCAGACTGGAGAGCTGTGGAAGTAAACAAGCATATCGCCCTGAGGTAGAGAGAGTGATGAGCATTATCAAATGCAACAGCAATGCCCAGTAAGATGAGGGCTGAAAACTGCTGACTGGATTTGGCAACACAGGTGTCCCTGGTGGACTATCAAGAGTTATTGAGCAAAATGGTAGTGAACAAAGCCAGAGAGCTTCAGCAGTGACAAGAGGAGGAAACAGAAAGCAAAGAAAGGGAGAGAATATACAAAGACTGTTCTCAACACATTTGGATGAAAAAAAAAGGAAACAATCTGGACAGTACCAAGGAGGTGCTGTAAAGATGAGGAGGCTTAGCCATATTTACTGACTGGGGAAAGAAACCAAGAGAGAGGGAAATGGTTAGAGGTGGGGAAGCAAAGTCCTTGAGGAAGCACAGGTCTTCTGCAAATGCAAGGATGGCTATCCCCTGGGACAGAGACTAAGGAAGGAGGATGGGTGGGACTGTACAGAAAGTCAGCAGCAGGATGTAGTCGAGGAAGGTCACACCTGATGCAACTCTCGTGATCAAGCAGGAGGCAAGGCCACCTGTTTACAATGAAGGGCTAGGATAAATGAGGATCTTGAGAAGGAGTTGGAGAAGCTGAACACCACCACTCAGAGTAGAGGGCACAGATTTGTAGGGGTCAATAGAGGATCTCAAAAGAAGAAGAGTAAAGAGAATCAAATACAGCAGCAAGGTCATCACAGCAGAAGATTGGAGATGTCTGAACAAGAGAGACTCAGAGACTGGAGAAAGTGGGTGGTAAGGAGCAGATAAAGAATGTTTGTCAAGATAGTTGGCATAAAAGCAGGAGAGAAATAGGATGGTAGATGAAGATAAGGTGAACAATGTTCTTCCATCAAACACCAAAGGAGAAAACCATGAGAAAGTCAGGAACTGCACAAAGCAGGCAGACCACACAAGTGAGCCAGCAAGAATACATTAAGAAGCCAGACAGGGCAGATCTGCCAAGAAAAAGGGAAGACTCTGTGAAAAGAGAGGTTTCCTTGGCAGCCAGCAGAACGGAAGGAAGGAGGTGGCCATACTGAAGGGCAGTGGGTGTTATCCCACTGTCATTCAGGATTTTTCTCCACAGAGTATTAGAACCAGAATTTGGGAAATAAAAAAAAAAAAAAGAAGAGCTTGCAAGTGTGAAGGTTTTGGAGTCCCTGAAAACCAACAAGAAGCACACTTGGGTTTTAGCTGAGCACTTGTTGTGCACCAAGAAGTCATGTGAGGCCAGACCCAGCAGCATTCTTTGTCCCAGGAGAAGTGCTGGGGTATGACTGACACTGACAATGACAGGCATGAAGGAAGGTTAAAAGGTCAAACTCCTGGCCATCACTGAGTTAGCATCTGAGCTTGAAAGAACACTGAGTGGACCAGGAGGGGCTTAGAGATCAGATAAGTTGGTAGGAGCTGGATTCAGGTCATGTGCACTTTGTGGGAGTAACATAAGGACTGGAAAACATAAGGACTGGAAGTAACAACATAAGGATTGATTGAAAGGCACACCATGCTTGTCCTTTTTAAAATCTTTTCTCTCTGTAATTAAATTTTTAAACACACTGAATAGTTATTATAACTGTTTTAATGTCTTGTTTGCTAATCTTAACATCTGTGTTGGTTCTGGGCCAATTTAAATGAGTTGATTTATCTCCCATTATAGTTGTTTCTGTAGTTTTTGTTTCTTTGCATGTCTGGTAATTTTTGACTGGATGTCAAACATTGCAAATTTTACCTGTTGAGTACTAGATAGCTTTGTATTCCTATAAATATTCTCAAACTTTGGGGACACACTTAAGTTACTTGGAAATAGTCTGATCCTATTAGATCTTGCTTTTTAGATTTGTTAGGTAAGCCAGAACAGTGCTTACTCTAGGGTTAGTCATTCCCCACTAGGGAGGCAAGGCCCTTCTGTGTACTCAACCCAATGCTCCATGAATCTTGAGGTTTTCTTGTTTGGCAGGTACGAACAGACACTATTCCTGGCCCTGTAAAGGCACAAGGCACAGTTCTCGTCAACCCTTTTGGAGGGCTCTTCCCTGGCCTCAGGTAGCTTCCTCATACTGATCAGTCCCCAGTTGACTACTCAAGGGGAACACTTTACATATCTCTGGAGTTCTCTTTCTGGGCAGCTGTTTCCTCTCTGGTACTCTCTCCTATGATCGCCAGCTGCCTTAGTCTCCCTGGACTCTTAAATCTATTTCCTCAATTCAGGGAAGTCCATGGGGCTTCATGTGAGAGAAAGGAGAGCAAGACCATCCAAGAATATGGTAGGGCCTGCAGAAGGAGAGACTTAGCCACAATAGTCTCTACAGTCACACTCCACGGGTCAGAAATGGTGCTGCAGACACCGGATCTAGACTCTGTTTACCCTACAGGTAGCAGCACTTCCCCAAAACCCTTAGAGGAAAAGAGCCTGTAGCACACCTTGATGATAGCTGTCAGGCTTCCCAGAAGCCACTGAGCCTACCCTCAGCCCTTCAGCTCCATATTACCCTACCTGTAGGTACCATAGAGCACAGCAAAGAGACTAATCCAAATCTGCACAAAAGTTAATTGTTTTTCAGCTCATATTCCTCCTTCATATGCAACAAAATGATAATGTTGCCTCCAAAATACACAAAGATATTTTAATTAGTAATTACGTTCTAGGTTTAAAATGCATTTTCACTGAACATAACACCATCTTTAACTTAGGGAACTGGGTCGTGGTTAAGCCATAACAAAACAAGCCAGCAAGCTAACAAACCCTGCTTCTGGACTCAAACATGAGACACCAGCTGGTAATGCAAAGGCAACCACAAAATTAAAGCCATGAAAGTCAACACACACTTTAACTTACAAATGAAAAACTAATATAACAAACTAAGGCAAATATTTGGGAAAAGACCAAAGGCATAATAGTATCCACATGGAATGAACCAATGGTAATTTGCAAATAAATTACAAATAACCCCGGCCACTCCAAGTTGATGGGCAGAACTTAGGCCATCAGGCTGGTGACCAAAGCTAACAAAATCCCAGTACAGGGAAAAGGTAGGGGACAGAGGTCCATGCTGTCAGACAATTCCCAATGTCCACACCAGTGCTTAAAATCTAATCCTCTGGAGATAAGAAATAAACAGCAAGCAGCACACACAATCTACTTTTAAAAACACACCACCTTTCTGGGACCTTACATCTCTGCCAAAAGAACCTGCCAACCATGGGGGTTGGTTTTCAGTATGATTCCAAAGATCAATTCCCTGAACCTACTGCTCTTTGGGTCATGCTACACAGGGGTACAGACCCCCTAATCTCTGTTCTGATGTTCTCCTAACCCTCCTATGGAAGGCCCATGCAGGGGGGCTGTTCTGCACACACACACAGTACACGATCCGTGGCACAATCAGTCTTCACAAAGAGAGGCAGTGCCAGCAGCGTCAGTCCAGGTATTAGCTAAATCCTCAAGGAGTGACTTTGGAAAACGTATAGCATTCGCTCTGGCTGGCAGATTTAAGAACAGGGGAAAAAGTGTGTTCCCTGGGGCTCAACAAACAAAAACTGGTAAAGTAGTGCTTCCTATCAGATAGTGAAGTCTTTTCACACCTTCTCTCCCTCCACGGCTTCACTACTGGTAGCTCCTGCCACAAGCAATCATATACCTAGACTGGGATGTGCCTTGCACCCACCCAAAATATGACATACATACAAAGTTCAATTGCTATCTATAATTTGAAACTATGGCTGAGAAAGGGGAGCTTATCTCATCACATCTTTTCTTATAGCTTTTCAGTTCATTCACTACAAAGTACACAGAAATAAATTGGGTATGGACTTCCTTCCAAAATGGGAGGGTACATAATCTGTAGCAGGCCCTCACACAACACTTTGTGGGTAGGTGAATGTGTGTATAATCTCATGTAACCTTCACAACAATCCTCGGGCTAGGCACTGCTAGACCCATGTTTTACTCATAAAACAAGTGTCACTCAAGGTCACATGGCTAGGAAGTACAGGAAGCAGGGCCAGGTCCATCCCTTCCAAAGCTGCTGCCCCTTTACCATCCACCCCTCTAGAACAGTAGGAGATCCCCAGCAGCAATTCCCAGGGAAGTTTGTCTGTGAGGTTCTATTAAAGAAAGGATTAATGCTAACACCAGAAATTAACTTTGGGGGGCATTTGGGAAGCTGGTGGCATCACTAAAGTGACCTACTATCTGAAAGACTGACTTGTTTCCTGGATTTAAAAAAAAAATGAAGAGAGATTTATCTCCCTACTCTCCCCACAAAAGCTTCCTGCTTCCTGAACGGTGAGACTCTGCATGACCCAAAACCAGAAGTGGGAGCACAGCTGGGGTCAGTTGGAATGTTGAATGGTGTAAGAGAGGAACCTTTACGGTACTCAAGGAAGGAAAAGTGCTGCCTCCAGCAAAGAAGTGATCCTTCCCCTTAAAAAACAAATAAAAGTGCCCCCTGGCTACTGCACACTGCCAAGTTAACACATGAACAAATGCTCAGATTCAGGATTACAAACTGAGAGATGGAGGCATGGAGGTATGAAGTCAGGAAATTCAGACAACAGGAAGTGCTAGGGCATGTGGTGCCCTGGAGAACCCTGCCCAATCTAAAGAGTTCAAGTTGAAAAACTTCAAAATCACTGTACAATATCACATACAAAACAAAACCGGTATGTGGCCAATTTCACCCCATGAGTAGTTCCGAATCCCTGGTGAGGGGTGGGGGGACCAGACACAGCCAGCACATTGTTAGTATTCTGCATATTAGAAATCCCACAAAGCCTGGACTTTGAGTGACTTTCAAGTATCAGCAGAGGCAAAGGTCAAGAACATAGGAATTAGGGGTCCCCAGGGAGGACATGCAACACCTGAGGCAGAGGCAGGGAACAAGATGTGACCGGCCACAGGTACGCTTGAGAGGGACTCTGAAACTGCTCCTTCCGCATCCTGGCTGAGTGTTCCCACAGGGTCTTCACTGAGGGGCTAGCAGGAGATATCAGAGTCCTACTCAATCATCGCTTACTAATATGTTTAACAAAATTGATAGTTCTCTCCTAGAGTTAAGCCTCAGACTTTGTCAATGAAACCTTCCTAAAGTCTGTTAGAAAGAACATATCCAGGTATCATTAGGCACTCCTTCACCTGGGTGGACTGTAAGGAACCATTAGATAAGGTGGCAATGTCCAGATATGCGTTCCCTTCTAAAGAATGGTATCTTAACCCTACTGGTTTCTATAGGAGTAAGTCTATCTTTCTAATAAATAATAAGATATTTCATTTTAATGAGACACCGAAACTCATCATCTGAGTTTTCATCACCCAAATTCCTGTAATAGTGAGATGGATGTAGGTAAACTAAATGTTCAAAGCATAAAATAGTCACCAAGGAACAGACTGACTACTTTTAAATTAGCCCCTTCTCTGACATCCTCTGCTTTGACCTACCCGTTCCTACCTGGCTCTTCTTGCTTTCCGAGTATCAAATACACCCCACGACACAACTTGCACAATAAAAATCAGCTGCAGCATAAAAGCGAGATCTAGCAGCTGACGCAGGTCATGAATGGACTGACAAGCTGCTCCAATCACAGCACAGGCCCTGACAAAGTAAATGTGGGTGTCGTGTCCATCACCAATGCAGAAGAGATCAGCACTGGCAGAGCCATGCCCAGTCCTTGGAAAACTTGATGATGTTGTGGGGAAGTTGGGGTTCCTATGGCCAGGATCCTCACTGAACTTAAACCACCTGATGATGTAACTGGCCTGTTGCTGGCTGCCGCTTCCACAGCAATAAGCTCTTATTTAGGCAATAAGCTATTATTGTGCTATATAGAGAGCTCTGCCCAGTGCTCTGGGCAGAGGCCAAGATGCTAGTGCTCGACCTACTGCCAGAGAACAAGCCAGGTAATAAACCCTTTCACCCCAAAGAATGTTTTGCTGTCAATTTCTTTGGTCACACTGAATCCATAGTGAACTTGCCCGGGGCTGAAATGCATTGGCAAGACAATGTCTTCAACTATTTCTGCATATAACCCTTTTCACAACAGTGCTGAGAAAGTCACCATGAAGTGGAAAATGTTATCATGCCTTCAAATCAGTCAGAAAAATACACAGAGTTATTTGATCTGTTCTTGGTTCTAAGAATTAGCATACAAGTGCCTTTGTAACCCAAACCCTGAAAATAAAAGATGAAAGAAAAATAATTTTCATAATTTTTGTGGTAATTTTTAAAGACAGAGTATCAATCAAACCTTTTAAAACATATACATATACTATTAAAAAAATTTGGCTCCCACTGCAACTGGAATCACTTTAAATTGACTTTTCCAGGTCCCAGTTACTTTAAGAGAAGAGAAATGCCTATAACTTGTCTCCAATTCAACTGCTGATAGGCAGTAAACCCAACATTCCCATCATGATTTTATAACACTTTCAAGGCTGGTTTGAGTCCAGCATTAGCACTGAGTGTTTGTAGATGTTAGCAAGGCCCTTACCCTCTGAGTCTCTTTTCTCCTCCTATGAGTGCAAAAACTGTAACCTGACCTATGTCTTAGCATTTTTAAAGGCTCTTAAAAGAAAGCTTTTGGGGTTTTGTCAACTCTTAAAAGGCAATGCCAAATATACTCTCCTATGAATTTTTTTCTAGGTGTTTTTTCCAGCTAGCACAGTTCCCAATCACCAGAAGTTTCCATTAAGCAAATCAGATATAATTTAGGATTCAACAAGGGTGTCCAAACTTGGTCAACCATTAGAACCAGCGTAGGTGCTTTTTAGAAATCTGTTTCGCTGGCCTCTTCCCCGGAGATTCTAATTCAGTCTAGGGACTAAGAATCTGTATTTCTTAAAATTCTCAAGTGATTCCGTTGCTCTAGAACAGATTCTCTTTTGCCATCTCATATGTTTTGAAGGCCGTCCTTGGTAAATCCCAATCAAAGGACTCAGATTATAGAAGTATCCTCATTTACACAGAACAGGAGGTATCATCAAATTCAATAACAATAGCCTTCCAGAAGGTATATACTAAGTCCCTACAATGTGTCCAGACTGAGCACCAATCTGTTTACCTCTCCAGATGTTTAGTGGATGTGTTGCTAACATTTATTAAAACTTCACAACAAACGAAGTTCTCACCAAGTTCAAGAACAGAAGAACCCTGTCTGTGTTTTAGCTGGATGAGGTGCACAAATAAGAGTAATTTCTTAATAACTCATAATAGAATTGAATTATAGTTAATTAGATTTAGCAGTGCATGGACTTGTTATGTATCTCAGACGATTTGAACTTCTAATGCTTATTAAGCTGTGTAATGGATCCTAATTTAGCTTACAACAATAAGAAACCGTAATGGAATTCACAAAACTTGGGAAAGTCTTCATAAAATGAACTTAAAGCTTTAGCAACTAACATTAAATCAATGTAAATGGATGTAATATGGTGCTCTTCAGGCCTCTCATCAAAGGGGAAAAGATTATGTTCAACCAGCTAAATGGTACGCCAGATCAAATATGGTGAACTTCACTTATGTAACACAGTATGCTCCTGAGAAGGGAGGTGCCACGAATAGGGTGCTGATCTTCTGCCAACAATACTGGGCACTTTCCCTGGACCTCAGGGCTCAGCCATGTTCCTCTCCCAGCTGCAACCCACCCTCACTGACCATACCCACCCCCTTAGGGTCTCTGTACTGCCTGTACTCCTCCCCCAGAAACAGCCCCATAGCCCACTCCCACCTCCCTCCAGATTTCTGGCTCAAATGCCACCTTATTTGAACAGGACAGCACACACAGCCCTCATCACTGTCCCCTTACTCTGCCTTAATTTTTCCAGAGCATTTTCTCTTGACAAGTTATATTAATTGTCTAATTGTCTGTGCCTCCACCCACACACCAAATTTTAAGTTCTGTGAAAATAAACCAGTGTTGGCATGTACATGCATATTCACATGTGCCTACATATATCACATAATGTTTTACATAAATACTGTATGTATATATATAGATAGTTCTCTTGATCCACTGGACCTACAAGGTAATAATTTAGCAGTATTGCCAAACCAAGGACATTTTGCAACCAAATGTAAATTCCTAGAAGTAGTAACTGGTTTTCTCCAAAATAATGTGAAAACTAAGCTGTCACTTACAAAATCTAAGGTCATCCCTGACAAACACGAAGAATGTGCCTGCAACCCAACACCACTGTGCCCCCCACAGGTTCTCAACTGCCTGCAGAAAGTAATCAACACGGACTTGACCCAGAACAGATATCTCAGACACCAGGATGAAATCAGATGCTGGAAACAAGTTTCAAAAGGGAGAAGAGAAGCAGCAGGTCTCCCCACCTCTCCACCTGACCACTGACACAGGGCGTTATTGGGCAAAATCTAAGAACAGAATGTCAGGATGACTGGCCTGGTAGCCTGAACAACAGAACCTCTGCTGCCTCATTCATTTGAAACAAAAAGCACAGAGAGATCAGGGGCTGCTGGAAATGAGACTGAAGCACGATGAAAACTTGGAAAAATTAATTTTTCTGTCAGAACATTGTATCATTTCTGTTTTACCCAAACCTCAGTTCCACTAAGAGAATACCACATTAGTGTAATTTCAGCAAAAAAATGTACGAAGTTTGAGAAAATTAAGAAGCTAGTCAGACCCTGTTTTGCAAGAACCTTGATTTCAAAGGTGCACGCTGGCTTATCAGCGGGCGCCACTGCAGTGTATCTGCAGGGGCTTTTCCATCCATAGGTCTTTGAACTTTTTTGAGGTTCAGCCCTTAGTGCTTACAGCTCTGACCACTTGCTCAGAAGTATTGTAAGTGCCTGGCTCTGCTCAAATCAAGCAAAGAGTTAGCATAAAGCTACCCGTAACAGGTATCTCTAAAGTTAGAAACCACCATAGGCTTCTGGGTTGTTCAAGTGTCACTTCCTGACCTCCCTATTTTTATGAGAAGCAGCTTATAATAAAATACTGCTGAAAAAAGTACATTGCACAATGAAAATAATCAGAAAAATAGGATCACAGCTTCAAAAAATGAGTGAATTATTCTGTTGCCTGTATCACCTAATTGACACCTAACATCAGGCCCTAACATAACATACACAAATATTTGTCAGTTCCTTTTCTGTGGTGAGTCAAATTAAAAGTGCTGGACTTCTGAAAGATAGATAAAGGGAAAAATTAACCTGGATATTCTAAAAATAATTATTTGGTCTCAAGGCCATTTTATAATCTTAAAAATTAAGGCCTCAGAGTTTTGGTTTATGTGGATTCTATTAAAACTAAACATTAAAAAATATTAATTCATTAAAAATAACAAATCCATTGCATGTTAGCATAAATAACATTGTAGAAAGGTAATTATATTTTCCAAAACAAAAAATAAATTAATAGAAGAGTAGCAGTGTTTTACAATTTGCTTTGCAAATCTCTTTAATGTCTGATTTAGAGGCCAGCTGGATTCTTATATCTGCTTCGGTATTCAGTCTGTTGCAACACTGTTTTAACTGAAGTGTATGAATAAAATCCAACCTCAGAGAGAAGTTGAAAAGAATGTTTTATAGCTTCTTCAGATAATTGTGAATATTCTTTGATGCATCAAAATTCTACAAGTGGTAGTTTCTTAAAAGTTAGTTGCCATGTGGAATCTAAAACCATAATTGATGACCTTTTCATATGCTGTTACAGTAAATCCATTAGTCTATCTTATGTTTTCTATGAATCCTTGACCCATGCATAGTTTTGTAACATCTTGTATTGATCATGCTGAATATATGAGTTCACTGGGTTACACAGATCTTCTTCCAAATGTTTTACTATACAGTATTTTAAAAATTGCAATTGTTAACAGATACCAACAAACTCATAAGAAAAGTCTCTTTTAAGTATTACAGGCTGACATGGTCATAATGTAAATATAAATTTTCTAAAATTCTAATTCAAGCTCAGAGGATCCAATTTTATCATTGGCATCAAATGTTCACAGTTGTTTTCCTTGAAGTAACAGGCTCACCCATTCATTTTTAAGAAAATAGTTGACATATTCCCAAGGCTCCATAACAATAGTTTGTCTGTCATTCTTTCAAGGAAAAGTGGTATTCCATGAAAAAAAGTGGCTAGCTCAGTTAACAACTCAATCCTACAATGTTCTTCCTTGAGACACCATAGTATTTCAGAATGTGGCAGAGGTGGTTTATCAAGACTTCCCAACTTGTCATGCAGAACATTATAAAGATATATTGTCATGGGTTGAGTTTAGTAACATTAATGATGTTTACTACTTCATCCAAGATATTCTTAAGTGAAACTAATTTTTCCCCCTGCAATCATGAGGCAGTGAAGACTACATTGACCACAGTGACAGCTGTGCTGTTTGCTGCCTTGATCTGTTTTCTGTAAGGTGACGGTAGTTTAACCCACCATTTCTTTTCCGCTTAACACATTAAATGTCAACATATTTAAAAAGGTAAATAACATCTTATCATTAAAAGGAAAATAGTTTTGAACTACAGACTTCCTAAAAATGTCTCTGGAACCCTCACAAGTCTGCAGGACCACACTTTGGGAACCAATTGAAAAATTCACTCAAAACCACTACTTAAAAGAGTTTTTCATCAATAGTGAGTGAAAGTAAGAGAAGTAGTAGTCAGGATGAAGCCAATGATGCCTGGGGTAAAACTAGGTAAATATAGGTATCATACCCTAAGCTGAACTCATTTAATTTTTAATTTCTTATAAGTTCTAGTTTAAGGTCTGTATCAAGAGAATCTACTGATGGTCACAGTAAAACCAGAGCAGATCTCAAGCTCAGTCTTCCCAGAGCTCTCTGATCCATGCCTGCCATTGAGAAGGTGGCACCTTTCCCAGGTGAATATCAATCACCAGGTTTAAGAGGGAGGAACTCATGGAAAGACTTGCAAAAAGACATCATCCCAAAAGATGACAAAACTGAGGAGAGTGAGATCATACCACCCAGAAGGCAGTTTTCTTCCAAGGTAGAATAAAGAGAAAACATGAAAATACCTCCCAGATAGCTGATGGCCTAGAAAGATTTTGGACCTCAGCATCCCAGTCAGAGCTTGTGTCTGTGCTCTGGCACTTAGTATCCAGGAGACCAAACCAAATTGTCTCTGTGCTGGATTCCCATTTACATATGAGCATCACATTAACCTCAGGAGTTTGCTGTGTGAAGCAGATGAAATAATACAGGGGACGACATAAACATATAATCAATTAACTAGAGTAAGAGGCCACAAAGTAAATATAATGAGGGCTGCTGTTGCTATTTGCCCAAGTACGGCCTCAAGCAGTATCTGTGCCTCAGAAGGCATCCATAAATGAGCTGGCTATTAAGGAGAAGAGAAGCAAACAACTATGACATGGGACAAAAGTCTCGATCCTTTAAAAATGTCATTTCTTGTCTTTCCATTCCCTCAACAACTCTTTCTTTCTTTCCCGCCCTGTCTTCAGCCTGGCAACCGTTCCTTCTGGTAGCTACATTACTGCTTGAACCAGCAGGGAAACTGAAGGGGTAACTCATTCTTCAGGCCAAATATACTGAAGGAATAAAAAAAATTTTAATGCTACTTTAAAAAAATTACATCAGCAAGCTATCACTGGGCTTGAAACATGAGAAAGGAACACTGAACGTCAGCTGCCATCAGGACAAGTACTTCCCTTTAACAATGGCATGCATTGTGAGTGCTGGAAACAGCGAGAACCTGTGGGCTGCCGCCTTCAAACAGTCACGGAGGTTTCATCGGCCTTGCTGCATGTGGCTACAATGATGTAGCAGAGAATATAATTATTTGTAACCAAGGGTTTGACACAGGAAATTTGAACTAAAAACTGAGGCAATCATACCAAAGAAAAGATCAGAATCTTACTTTGCCCTGGGATGCACTACGTTGGTAGAAAGATTAAGCAGCCACCAAAATTCAAGTGTACTTTCCATATTCTCCCTGGGAGAAAAGTGTTTTGGTTTCAAGGAAGGTAGTAAAAGCCTGAAAGAAGGAGGCAATTCAAAGTTTCAGCAGTTTTCTAGACAAGCTTCCAACCCATAAATGGCAGGCACTTTGTCAGGTTGCATGTTTGTTCTTTAAGAAGTAATTTTCCCCCCAAAAGTAGCAAGAACACTTTCAAGGGTGCTTTGAGAACTTGGGGAAGAACATGTGCATGCAGAACTTCTGTCTGTCTCCGTAAAGACACTTCTACCATTAATTCTTTTGATTTACTTTATTCTTTTTGAAAACTATCTTAAACTTAGACTTTGCAAGTACAAAATGTTACGTAATTGTTAGTAGGAGATGACTTACTTGTCATTCATTTTAAATGAGAACTTGACAAAGGAATGAAGGGAATTTATCTTACTCATCTCATCCTACCTGCCGTGTTTGACTCACAGCTTAGTATTTATTTAAAACTTTAAAAAATCTTTCTTAAGTACTTTAGCCATTTAAAATTTTTAACTGGCCTCTTCATAATACATAAAAATTGGGAATTAAGGATAAAATATATTACAGACCAAACACACCAACTTTAATTTATAAAACAGAATAGGTAACACACATTCAAAGTTAAATCATCAGCTTGATGTCATAGAGGCAACCCAGATTCTTGTTCTTGTCTAGAAAACATATCTTTTAAATGTGTCATTTTAATTTTAACTTATTAAAGACAATTTCAAACACATGCAGAAGTAGGCAGAACAGTATAATAAACCCACATATGCCCATCACCCAGACTGAGCAGTCAGCTCATAGCTCATCTGGTGTTACCTGTACTCCCACCCCTCCTCCTTGCCCGGGATTACTCTTAAATCTCAAATAGCATCACATTTCATCAGTAAATATTTTTAAATGTATCTCTACCTAGATGCTCTTTTTATTTTAATCATCCACAACACCACCACAATCACACCTAAATACATTAATAATTACTAATATCATCATGTGTCACGGTCACTTCCCATTTCCTCACTTGTCTCCTGGGAGCTACTGTTTTACAATCTGTGTTTGAATTGGGGTAAAATATGGTCTATTGATCAAAACTAGTTAACATGTCTCTCTCCTGTTATTTTGGTTTCCCACTTCTTTTTGTCTTTTAGCTTTTGGTGAAAGAAACCACGTCTCTTGTCCTTTAAATTTTTCCCATGGTAAATCTGGATTTTGCAGATTACATCCCATGGTATCATTTAAAATGTTCCCATGTCCCCTGTATCTCTTCTAAGCTGGTTTTTAGATCTGGAATCTGAGCAGACTCAGGCTCGACTTCCTGGCCTGTCTGCCTCACTGTGGTGTGGTATGTTTCTACTATAGGAGGCACATAATGTCTGCTTTTCTCTCTGTGGGCCAACCATCTGAATTTGAGGTACCCTGAGTGCATGCAAACTTCCCTTATGCAACCCTACATTCTCTTCAAATCTTAACATCTTACATCATATTTCTTGTTAGCATATCAATGCAGCAGCATTTATTTTTATTTGTTTTCACATGAGGGGGTATCATAACTTAATTTCTTTCTATTGTTTCTATTCCAATTATAGCATCTGTAAATTTGGTTTGATGGATTTTCATCAGTTTCTTTTACTTAACCCCTTTTTTTTGCCACTGCTATTCCAGGTATGAACTAGTCCAACACAGTGACAATCGAAACACGGCCAGATTCTAACGTTTTGCCAGCATCTAGAGCTTGCATTAACTCCAGGTCTGTCTCATTGCCGAAATAAATTTCAGCTTGATTAGGCTGCAGATACAGTTGGTAGCTCCAGAAAGGCTTAGCCAGAATTAAGTAGTGACATGAGACGGCTTTTTCAAATAATAAATCACTTCAACTGTGTCTACTCAGCAGCAGAGTTTAGGGGAATTCTGCATCCGATAGAGTGACACCACCTTTCTTAAGATGAACCATGGTATGGGTCTCTGATCTGGTTAATAATGTGCCTTTGGCTCTATGAGAGGCTTCCACAAAGTGTTTTTCTTATTTCCTCTTAGTTCAATGAAGAGCCTTCACTGTGGGTTTCAAGCAGGTCCGTCCGTTCCTCTTCCCCTAGCATTAAGCATAAGCCTGCACACAGCACTCTATCGCCAAACTTTGAAGCTGCTCCAGGTTGACACCAAATCAAACACTATTTATCAAAAACTTTTGTTCTTTCTTCAAACTTCACTGTCAAACATTTTGATGCCAATTTGGAAGATGTTATACTACCTGGCTAAGCCCCTGGCATACAGTAAACACTCAAATATTATATAATAATGAATATGTTAACAAAATGGGAATTCATTAAATGAAATTTCAGCATACCTTGAATGAGTTTGACAAGTCATAATCAATAAGCCAGAGTCCTCAAATACCTGTGCTAAAGAGTTCTGCTGTTGGTCAGCCTGGTTTTCTCTCTAGATCTTCTTACTGGGCCTCTCCATCCATGTGTTTGTCTCCCACTGACACCTGGAGCTGTATGAGGCCTACATTGCTTGCCAAACTCCAGGCTCTTACAGTTCCTCCCAGGCATCTTTGCTTAGGTTTCCCCACAAGTACCTCAGGCTCCACTTGTTCAAATTCATCATTTCCTATGTTTCTACTCTTGATACTTGACTCCACAGCAGCACCTGAGATTCATCTTCCTTCAACGTACATCCAATGAATGGTTAATTCCTATTTATCTCCCTACCTCCATATCTCTCATAGCTGTCTCCTCCTCTCCATCCATCCATATTCCAACCTAAGTCAGGCTCTGGTAATTTCTTAACAACTTTAATAGTCTCCTAATGGTTCTCTACATCCTGTCTCCTCGTATGCTCTAATAACTGCTCCTCAGCCCAACCCCTTGAACCTACTGCTACCAAATTAGATCTTGCTTCTACTTAAAACCCTTCACTGACACCCATTACTTCTATTAGCCTAGAGGTAGTGTGACCACACAATTCATCATCTAACCCAGAACCCTGCTGAGAGTGAAAGGTGGCACTGTTAATAATTACATTGGTACAGCAGACAAACAAGGTCGCCTGTCCCAGGCAAACCTTCACAGAAGGCCCTCCCAGGTCTCTGACCACATCTCCCACCACCCTCCCTAACCCCAGTACCTCCCCACTACTTTCAGTTTCTAGAATCTGTCATTACTGTCTCACCTCTGTGTCTTTGTACAAACTATTTTTCCCTCTTTAACTATCTTCCCCTCCTGGCACATTTCTGTTTATCATTCAAAGAGGCTTTAGACATCATCATCTCCCCTGTGAAGCTATCTCTAAAAGCTTCTGGCTGACCTGATTTCCATGTGCCACCACCACACCTTGGACTAATTCCTGCAGTGGGACCCAGGCCCTACACAGCACACACAGAATATATCTGCCCTCCCTCCTGTGAGCTTCTTCAGGGAAGTGTGTGTGTCTTGCTTGTCTTTATTTTTCCAGCATCTATGATGATCACAGCTCTGCACCCAGAAGGTACCTCTCAGGTCATTTCTCTATCATGTTTTACATTTGATAAAACAATGGTTTGCTTAGCTGTTCATTCAGCATAATTAATGAAAGATAAGAAAATAAGAGAGGATGAAATAAGGAGTAGTCAGTAGCTCCTGATCCCAGTTTTATATCACAAACCACAGCCCTATTTCAGCGATTTCTTTTTAAAGGAGAGCTTTGGGATTTTAGAATCTGAACTGCTGGCAGAACTCCCCATAGGAGCCCTGAAAGGAACACAGACATAGAGATAAGCCAACATTATATTAGTAACCATCAATTAAATTCTTGAGGCTTCCAATATAAAATAAAGCCAGTGTCAAAATGAAAAAAACCTGAGTATCCATGGGGTCCCAGGCATGGATGGAGAGAATGAGAGGGAGGATCTTGCTGCTGTGACAATAGGAACATGGAGATGAGATCCCACTGGCTACCTCCATACAGCACTCTACAGTTTGCAAAGCAGATCCCTACACATTGTATCAAAACAAGCCTGTGAGACAGTTTAGATGCACCCTGAGGCACAACCCACGTTTCTCAAGCTTTGACCATCCCTCCAGGATCCCAGGCCAATGCTCCTTCTCACAGCCCATGGTGCACTGGGCAGACCTGGCCTCATACTGCTTCTCTGCACACTGTAAAGCTGAGTTCCACATGTCCTCTCAGCCCACCTGCCGTGTTACAGCCCAGGCTAATCTAGGGTGGCCAACAGAAATGAAGCAGAGCCAGGGACATTCCCACAGGCCGCTGCCACAGCTGTGGCAGGCACCTGGCAGGGAGGGGCTCCATGCTCTCCTCCTGTAACACACAGAGAGGCAGCCATCACTTCCTCTATATTTGACAGGGAGCTGTGCTCTAAGGCAGCAGCAACGTGCAAGCTCAAGCTGAGAACCAGTCTAGGAGCCACACTGACAAAACAAGGCTCCCACAAAGAGAGAGAGAGAACAGATGTGAGGTTCTTAAATACATCCCACACGTAGATGACATAGCTCCTGAAACTTCAACATCAAAAATCTATTTTTCGTGGGTAAAACTCTTTTGACATCTTTTAACATATACAGACATACCTAAGAGGGATAGAGGACTAAGATGTTGACCACCATCACTTTAGTATGAATTAATCTATGAATTCACTATCTTTCTTCTTAGCAACTGTTCCTGGAGAGAGATTACTGAGCATCTTACTGGAAGAAGAGACAGCTGAAGGCAGAGAGCAAGAAGGCCTAACTATAAGGGGAGGTGGAATGACCAAACATGAACTCGGCCTTCCTTACAGTTTTACCCAGGGACACCTCTGAAAGGAACACAATTGCAATGCCCTGGTAAGAACTCATTTGTAGTAGTATCTGAGATTCCTTTCTTATCACTAAAACTAATAAATTAATATAATGAGGATATCCAGAAATATGACAGTGCCAGAATTCTGATGTTTCTAGTGTACAATTAAGGAACATAGAACCATAAGATTTAGTCCTAGAGAGCTGGTGTAACTCTGAAAAAGGAAACCATGCAATGACTAAACACAATCAGACCTGGTCTAAGGTGCATGGCCTTCTACTGCTGGTCCCTTGTAACTTAACGCCGAAAGCTGGGGCAGCACATTCAGAATCTCACCCTCACCCCCCTCACTCTTGCCTCTTTTCTCAGGTCTGGGTTTGTCTGTACCATGGTTGTACCCATGTTCCATGTGCTATGAGAATGTGCTTACCAACAGTATTCTGTAATACTACATTACATTTTATTTGACTGAGTTATGAGCAGATTCATTTTTCTTACAAATCCTATATGTACAAGATACCAAGCAAAACAAAAAGACCTTTAGCAGGCAGAAGACCCCCACACTGTAATCCAGTCTTTTCATGCTTAGGTATCTGCTAATTTCAATATCAGAGCAAAAAATAATAATAATAATAAGATGCAGCAATTGAGACAACAGTTTGAAAAATGTTAACTTTAAAACATTTCACCCACATAAATAAGAACGGTTGGCTGAAAGGAGAGAAAACCATTTCTTAAAGAAGGGTTCACAATTTGTAAAATGCCAATACCAAACAGACAAACTATTAAGCCACATGTTTAAAAATCTTTACAAAAACTTTAGTAATGGTGAAGCACCTTGTAATGGACTAACCCTTGCACCAAAAACAAAAGCTCTAGAAAATCTATTTCTAAACAGTTAGTTGAAAACACTGTACAGCAATCCAAAAAAAGGAAAAAAGGCAGAAATTAGAGGAAATTTCACCCTTGAAAGTAGGCAATGGCCTTGGGCAAGATCCACATTTGCAGGCTATTTCCCAAGATTATTCCTTGAGCTGCATAGGTTGGGTGAATAGAACTCAAAGAGAAAGCACATTTGCATTAGCTCCAAGAGTAAAAAGACAAGATTCAGGTCTACCAGATGAGTGGAAATTGAACAGAGAAATCCTGGAAAGGATGGGGTTTCAGGAAGACGAATGTCCAAATTCATAAACTCCCAAATCCATGATCCTCCTAAAGTGTGCATGTGCAAAGGAGGCTCAGTCCAAGAGGTCTAGAAAAAAACAAGAGCCAGAACATTGAAAGAAATAAATTGAGATTTCAGTTGCAGGAGAGAGGTTGAAGCACAAGTTCCACAAAGTTAAAAGGATTTAACACACCTTGGGCTTTTCATTGAAATCCCAGATGGACTGTGCCTTATGAGCAAAGGCTATGTCCCAAAACTATGGTGTTTGCCCAAGAACTAAGGGCAAAAAAATTTTAAATTCCTTTCTAAAAAGCCATCACAAATTTAAGGTAATAACCAGTAATTTACCTGCCTCGTGCTAGAAAATAAAAAAGAATAAAGGAGTAAAACTATATGATCATTTCAATAGACAAATAAGAAGCATTTGCTAAAATATAAGTCACTCTTGATTTAAAAAAAAACCATTAGAAACCTAGGACTAAAAAAGGAATATCCTCAACTGTGAAAAAAGGCAAATTCAAAATGCATATCATAATTAATGAGGGAAGACTAAATTCCTTCCTCCTAAGATTTGTTATGAAGTTAGGAGGTCCTAAAGGCTCTAGGCAATGTAAGGCATGAAAGGGAAAGCCATAAATATTAGCAAGAAAAAAAGAAAACCACCTTTATCATAGACAATATGATTGTTTACAGGAAAAATTCCTGAGGTAGCTACAAAAAACAAAACAAAGCAAAAAATCCTTACTAGAACAAATAAATGAATTTATTAAGATCATGACATATAGAATATAAATCAATATACAAAAAAAATTCATTTGTATATACTGGTAACAATTTCATAATGAAATTTTAAAAATACCATTTATAACAGCATCAAAAAGTTCAAAATACTTAGGAATACATTTTTTAAAACATGTACAAGAGCTCTACATTGAAAATTACATAATATTGCTAATATTGATGATATTTATGAGGGACATTAAAGACCATCAGAAAATGGAGAGAAATACCATGTTCATGGATTTGAATTTGACTTCATAACTGATAGGATGTCAGTTTTCCTTAAATTGATCTATAAATTTAATGCAATTTTAATTCAATATGCAGCAGGCATTTGTGTGGAAATTGATAAGCTGACTCTACAACTTACATCAAACTTCAAAACACTGAGAATAACTAAAATAACCTTAAAACAAACAAAAAGAATAAAGTTAGAGGACTCACACTGCTTTAACCTTAAAACTTAATATAAAGCAACAGTAATAAAGATAATATGGTATTGACATAAAGAGACACAAAGGGATCAACAGAACAGACAAACCATAAATTTATCCACTTACACTGTCAGTTGAATTCTTGACAAAGATTCCAAGGTGAACCAATGGGAAAAACAGTCTCTTCATCAAATGTTGCTAAAACAAGTGGATTACAATATAAAGAAAAGCAATCTCAACTCCTTCACACAAAAATACTGATGTACAAGTGAGCAAATACCTAAACATACCACAAGATAGACCTAAACATTAAAGCTAAACCTATGAGGTTTTGAAAGAAAACAGAAGACTAACCTTGTGACCCTATGATAGATTTCTTAGGACAAAAAATGTATAAACTATGTAAGAATTGATAAACTGGTTTTCACAGAAATTTAAAACTTCAGCTCAAATACACCATTAAAGAAATAAAAAGGCAAGCCACAAAAGGGAGAAAGTATTTACAATACATACTCCTCAGAAAAGATGCATATTCAGAAAACATAAAGAAGTCCTGTATCGATAATAAAAAGATAAAAACCCGATTTTAGAAAATAAGGCAAAAAGACTTGAACTGGCACTTGGCACAAAAATATATAAAAGAACCAATAAGCACAGGAAAAATTGTTCAAATCAAGGCAATGCAAATTAAAACCACAAGATATCATTTCATACCCACTAGAATGTCTAAAATTAAAAAGAATGGCCATATCAAGCATTGATGAAGATATAGAATAATTGGATCTCTCATACATTGCTGGTGGGAGTATAACAATACAACCACTTTGGAAAACCATTGAGAGTTTCTTATGAAGTTAAATATATATCTACTCAATTACCCAGCAAGGCCCCAGCTAAGTATTCACCCAAGAGAAATGAAAGAATATGTCCACAAAAGCTTATGTACAAGAATGTTTATAGAAGCATTACTCATAATAACCAAACAGGGGAACCTCCAAATGTCCATCAAGAGGAGAATGGGTAAACTAATTGTGGTACACTTATAAAATGGAGAACTCAACCACCAAAGGAATAGGATACTTATATACACAATGACGTGAATGGATATCACAGAAATTATGCTGAGTGACAGAAATCAGACACAAAATGCACAACGTGGTTCCTTTTATATGAACTACCAGAACAGACAATACTAATCTATGGTGAAAAACAAAACAAAAGATTACATTTATTGCCTGTGACAGCAGGTGGTGGCCTGGGAAGGGACACAAGAGAACTTTCAGAGTGATGGCAATGTCCTACATATCTTTGATTGGGGTGCTGCTTACAGGATTATATATGCATTTGTCAAAACTCAGATTCTTCATTTCTGATCTGTTCATTTCACTGTATATAAATTTCTCAACATTTTAAGAACTGAGGAGTGGGAAGTACAGTTGATGCCAGGGGGAAAAGAACACAATCCTTTAACTGACAGAATAAGATAGAGATTAAAAGGAAGAGAATGTGATCCTTTAGATCCTTTAATTTTTAACACATTCAGGAGCAAAACTAAAAGGTTGGCCCAAAAACCAAAAATCTAAAGTACAGTTTAAGAGACAAAAACCAAAAGAGGCAAGAACCAACTCATCTAAGATGGTGATGAATTAATAAAAAAAAATCAGTGAGTATGTTAAACACAACATGAGATTTTCAGGTTTTGCAAATATATTTACAGGATAATCCAGCCAATAGACCATTAAGCAACAAAATACTAGCCAGTTTAACTTAAAACAGTTTTTTTTAAAAGCTTCTTTTACAAAATGCTCTTTTTGTAATTTCCATGATAAAAATTCCTACGGAGTTTGAACTAAGATTACACATATATGAGAAATAACCCAAAACTCATTCTCACCTTCAGTGAAGCTGCCTGTCAAGGTTATCACCACAAAGACTTTCCCTTCTGGCTCCAGATCCACCTATAAAGAGAGAAAAAAAAATTGTTTGTTACATTCTAATTTTAAAGTACTTCATGTGAGCCTCAAATAATTAATTACAGAGTCTTAATTATACAAATCACAGCCATACATCAGATCTAAGTCTCATTAAACAGTGGAGGGGCAAGAAACGAGTGAAAGTGCAAGAAACTGCAAAGGCTGAGATGCAAACCTAAAAGAAACAGTGCTTCCAACAATTTCCCTCTTTTGAATTTTTAGTCTCTCCCATTTAGACTCTTCATGATTCTGAGAGGCACCCACGCACTTGGTCACTGTTTTTGAGACATCCCTATCTTATGCACACCATTTGTAAGAGCATCATTTTATTAAACCATGTGGCAAGTGTATGAAATAGATAAATAATGTCAGCATACAAGGTAGTGAACAACTGCAAACCTTTAGTTTTAGGAAATAAGAAGTACAGAGAGAGGAGGGCTGTCTCCATTTATACCATTTTCACCTAAGTGTAGATAATCTGCAGGAAATGCTAAGGAAGGTAGTTCAGAAGCTTGGCATTCACTACGCTGTTCATGCGTGTTTCAGTGTCCCTTAAAGTTATCATGTGCACTGAAATAACAAGACATACATTCTGCAGCCGAGGCAGCCCCCACGTCTCTCACTAGGTCCCGTCCTCTACACACTCTGGCTTCCCAAAGACCCTCACAGCATGGCTCCAGAACAGGGCAGAGCCCTCTCCATCGGCTCTGATCACACTAGCCCAGCTAGCAGGCTCTGCCCTCCTTATGCAGCATGCTAACCTTGAACTAGCCATGAACACCTCTAAGCCTTGAATTGTGAGGTTCTTTTGAACCCAAATACATGAATTTACCATTGTCCTTAAATAAAATTTTGTCAGATTCAGCTCATGGCTCCATTTCTGCCTTTGACCTTTCTTCAAGGAGAGAGAAGTCCAGAGAAGCTGAGTATAGCTATGGATGGTTATTTTTGGTAGAATATTAAATTTAAACAAGCTGTAAATCATGTGGTTCAGTGTCAGAACTAGACCAGTACATGGCCTCCAGCCTGACAGCCACAGCTGGCTCCGGACTCTGGGCAAGGTCCTGAACTACCCCGAGCTTCACTTTGTTATTTGAAAGTCTACGATGTCGTTATTCAGCATTTCTGGCATGGCTTCTGTCAGATGATATCCAAGAGCCTTATCAGAAGTATTCACTATTTATATTGCACCTATGGGGACAAAGACTGAAAAAAATGAATTGATCTTACTGTTGTTCAGCACCATATATTTTTTAACCACACCTTGATCAGACACTTTTTCAAAATAGAAGATGCTTGAATTTGTACTGACTCAGAAAGCTTTATCTGTATTATAGCCTATTTTCTTAAAACCTCCCTTTCTCTGCATCATTTCTGTTATCACTGTGATTACCACACTGTAAACCACCCCAGTGTTCAAGTCAGCTACTTGTATCACAAATACTGCTAAGTTAACAATATCCCCTTAACTATCTTAATACCACTTGTGAACCTTTATAGAACAGTTCTGAAAATAGAGCTCTCTGGAGATATGACTAAACAGGATGTCAGTCTCTAATTGTCTTCACTCTCTGCCTTGACTTGTTTCAAGTAAAAAATGTTATTTTTAAAAGCCACACCTTCATCTTCAATATAAAGACCTGGCAGAGAGACCTCACAACGTAACTGCTGCTGGCACAGAAGGAGCTGCTCCCAGCCTCCAGACAGACAGAATGCTGGGACCGCCTCCGCAGTCCTCCAGCCCATGATCAGCCCGTAAACTCTCTCCAACACTGCCCCATGGGACCACAGAGAAGGCCACTCCACCCCAGCGGGTAAGGAGCTGCTCTGACAGACACCAGGAGATTCCACCACCTAGAATCAGGAGTTCTCACAAATAGAACAGATTCACTTCCCTATTTTTAGCCCATGCCACCATCATGGAGAAGCCAGACTCAAATGCCATCTTCAAGCCCAGTCCATTTAGGACCTCTGACTTCTGAACAGGGTTTTGCAAACAGCAAGTGCTCAGCAGTTTAGTTGGACATGAGAACAATGGAGTAGGTTACACACAACAGGGACTTTTAAGTAGAATATAATGGAACAGTAAATAGGAACACGCCTAGTAGTATGGAAAAGTACTAAGCCATGAAGCTTCTGTTGGCAGTTTCATATGCATGTATAGGGTATGCTAACTGGGTTTTAGTGTAAAATGTATTCCTTACTGTATCAAGAAAAACATTTTGAAAAAGATGGCCTTAGAAGTTATACTTCATTTTACATAGTGCTGACAGCCTGTTGGCATCTATTCATAGTGGTTGTTGATCATCCCAGTGACAGCCAACTTGCTACCTTCACAGCTAACCTTTTTCATTCCTGTAATGCACAGAAAGGGCTGAAATGCAGCAACCAATAGTTTCCACTCATTGACCCTAGTTTTGTCCCCTATAGCTGATTTTCACTCTAGCTGAACAGTTTCTGGGAACTGCACTTCAGCTATATTCAACAACTACCTCTTTCTTACAGTAGTCCAAATGGTTCAGCTAGGGTTCTATCCCTAGTTCCAGAGTGGACACGCAGTCTGGGACTCATCAGTCAGAGCACTGAATTCCTCCAGCCACGACATCTGGCCTGAAGCTGACCCTGGCCCTGTCTGGCCATCTGAGTAATTGCTACTCCCTACCCTCATTAAATGGTTCAGGTTTGGGCACAAGATTCAAGTAGGTCCAATAAGAAATCCCAATCTACAAGGAAGAGATGAGATCCCACTTCTACTGAACTTCAGTCTGGGAGAACACAAACTTGGAACTGGCTGGCACCCTTCTTGTTACATTGGGCTGAAGAAAAAAGCCAGCACAGAAGGAGAGGTGGGGGATGAAGAGACTATGGTTGGATATCATTTAAACACTTAGATCAAGCCTTGCTTGATTCTTCTGGACTTCTGTAACTTGAGTCTGCAAATTCCTTTTGCTTTGGCTAATTTGAATAGCATTTTTTGTCTCCTGCACCCAAAAACTTACTCAAATTGGCAGCAAAAGACAGTAAATCCCATATTTGAAAACAGTTATCACCTCCCTTATTTACCCTTTAACATCCATGCTACCCCCTGTGATCTGATTCTCTGCTTTCCTTGGATTTGAAACAGGTCCTGCAACCTTCATAATGTCCCACTGTCAAATCCAAAGATGTCTGTCTTCATCTCAGTTATTCTCTCTGCAGCATCTGATCCTCTTGACAGCCTACTTCACCATGAGTCTCCTTCACTCACTCCTTGCTCCCAGAGCTCCCCTTTCTTGGTCCTCCTCTTACTCATTTTTAACTTTCTCTCTCAGGCTCATTTCTAGCACCTCTATGTCTCTGCCTGCCTTTAAATCTTGCTTCTGCTAAGTCCTCTTTTCCTTCCATTGAAAGATTCAGACTCATGATTTCAAAACCCACCTGAGATTCTTTGGGGTGGGGGTAGAAAAAAGAAATGAACATATCAGAACTTCCTAGAGGGTGCTGGCTGAGGGTAAGTGTCAGTGTCAGATTTCATTTCTTAAGTGTCTCAAGCAAAGACTTCATTCCCAAATCTATATATCCACCTTTCTAAAAGTCTCCATCTGTGTCCCACTGAGAAAAATTCCTTTAATTCAACATGCCAACATGTCTGGAATCCAAATTCTCATCCTGACTGACACCCTGCATTCCTGACTCCACTATTTACCCAACAGCCCAGGTTCCTCAGCACGTACACATGGTTCCACCAGGTCCCATCAAGCCCACTTTCTGAGCCTCTCCTAAAGCTGCCCCTCCTCCCCACTCCTAACCACCATGCCCCACCTGGCCTCTTGCAATGGCCTATCAGCTGATCTGTCTCCAGACTCACCATCCCTGAGCTGCTGCCGTGACATATCACAAAAATGAAAATCTGACCATGTGACTTCCTAACTTAATATCCTTCAGTGTTTCTTCTCCTTTCCATTAATAAGGTCCAAACTCCTTAGTATGGCACATAGTCCTACATTCCCCACCATCCCAAATACATACGTGTTTCCCAGCCTCTTTTAATTGCCTATAGACTCTCCAAATTAATTTCGTTTGAGAGATCAAGAAAACATGTTATAGTTCAGACACTGTACTGGGGAATGTAGTAAAAATTGTGCAGTGTACACATTATGTATCTGAAACTTATTGCCTAGTGATTCAGGGCATGCAATCTTTCTGGTGTCTTTTTTCTCAAACTCCTATTTGTCCATCAGTACTCAAGTCAAAAATCACCTTCCCAGGGAGATCTTTCCAGACTTCTTTTAGACAGTTGGGCAATTTACAGTTAGAGAGACTATCACTGGAACCCACATCATGTCGTAGTCCTTATGCACTGTCCCTTAGGACCTTACTGAGAACATAGAGGACCAAAATGGCTGTGAAATAAATGAGGAAATAAACTAAGAAACATGGGAATCCCCAAGCTCCTTTAGCAGCTTCATACAGGACACGGTTTTCTCTTCTTTCGGCACTCTCATCGGTTTCATCTAGATAAGCCCCAATTTCTCCATACCCCCATTAAAGAGTGAACCAGCCTGAGGGTGTAACCTGACTTACACAGGGGAGAGCAAGATTATCACCACTCTTGATCTTGACAGTGACAGTGTCTTTTACTGATGCAGCTAGACTCGGCACTTTGAGAAGCTCCAGGGACCCAGGTGGAGTTTACATCAGCTAAAACCTTGGCATCTTCTCTGTGTGCTGTAAGGCTCTGCTTTCCATGTCCTGTGCAGTCACTAGGCCCCAAATCCTAAGACTTCTTTTTTCCTGTACAACTTTAGCTTGTTGTTTGAGGCCCCAAGGCTCACTAGATCCCAAGTCCAGTCAGTTTAATCACCTTACTTCTCAGCTTTAACGCCTCCTGCATCAGGGCCTAGAGTAGCTAAGTCATCATGTAAAGCACTGACAGAGTGTCCGGCAGAACAGGGCTAAGGCCAGAGTGCTAGGCAGGATTGTAGAAGAGAAGGCGATGCATTTTGTATTCGTTCTATAGCAGTCATTCGAGGGGGAATGAATATACCAACTCCTGTCTCCTATGGACCATATCTGTTGGTCAGAAGGGCAATACCTGGGCTCTGGTCAATACTCAGAAATCAGTGCACTTTTTAAAAATGACATTCTTATGCACAAAGAGATAAATGACTAAAAACTGAGTGTCAACAAATGCTGCTGTAACCATTACGTATCCATATGCAAAATAGTGAGCTTCAACTAAGACAATGTAAATTATACAAAAATTAACTCAAAGTGGATCATAAACCTAAATGTAAAGCCTAAAGCTTTAATATTTCAAGAAAAATATATAAGAGAAAATCCTTAGGGTCTTGGCTTAAGCAAATTTTTGTAGATGCAAAACCAGAAAAAAACACAATCCATGAAAGAAGCAAATGATAAATTGGAATTGGTCAAAATTAAAATATCTTCTCTTTGAAAGACACAGCCAAGAGTTTGAAAGTCAAGCCACAGATCAGGAGAAAATATTTGTAAACAAGAACTTACAAACCTCAATAATAAGAAAACAAACAATCCAACTTTTAAAAAATGTGTTTTCTCACTTCATTTTACCAAAGAAGATATACAATGGCAAATAAGAACAAAGAAAAGTTCATCATCATTAATCATTAGAGAAATGCAAATTAAACTTCAATGCAATAACAATATATTAGAATAACACCTATTAGAATGACTGACATTAAAAAGTCTGACCAAGTGTTTGTAAGAATGGAGCAAATGGAATTCTCAATCATTGTTGATGGGATAAAAAGTCAATTTGGAAATGGTTTGACATTTTCTTAAGAAGTTGCACATATATCTCCCATTTGATCCAGCCATTCCCCTTCTAGGTATTTACCCAAGAACAAAGAAAGCATATGTCCATACAAAGATATGTACACAAATGCTTACAACTTTTTTTTAATGTGGTAGAGCCATACAATTAAATAGTATTCAACAACAAAGAAATAACTGTTGATGCATGCTGTAACATGGAAGAATACTGAATGACAGAAACCAAACAAAAAGTGTATATTCTGTCTAGAAAAGGCAAACTATAGTGGCAGAAAACACAGCAGTGGTTGCCTGGGGACAGGGGTAAGGAAAATAGGACAAGTGGTAGGGAGGGAATAAAAATGGCATGGGAGTACCACAACAATTAAATGGAAGAATATCTTTTTCACTAATGGTGCTAGGACAACCAGATATCCACATGCAAAAGAATGAAGGTGGGCCCCTACCTTATACCACACGTAAGCATGAACTCAAAATGAGTCATAGACCTCAATGTAAAAGCTAAAACTATAAAACTCATAGAAGAAAACATAGGGGTAAATTTTTCTGACCTTGGGTTTCATAGATATTGTGGATAAAGTGAAGGTTCCTATGGCCAGGATTCTCTCCTGGCCCTTGTATGTTAGCTCACTACACACTTGTGGGCAATACATTGCTTTTGACTCTATATAAAGAGCTTGGCCCAGTGCTGTTGGCGACATGGTGTCATGGCCGTACGGCTGCACGGGTGTAGGAGAGCAGAGATTGGAGAGGGGGCAGCGCCAAGGACAGAGACAGCTGCAGGGGCAGAGAGGCCCAGAGGCAGAGACCTGTTTGCTGCATGCAGACTCTGAGTGGATGGGATTCTAGTGATTGACCTGCCACCATGGGAATAAAGTTGGGTATAAACCCTTTCACCCCATAACATTCCATTGTCATTTTTTGGTCTCTCTGAATCCATAGTGAACTTGCCTGGGGCTGAAACCCATTGGCAAGACAGATATTATATTAAAAGTACAGCAGAAAAAAAAAAGAAATTGATAAATTGGACTACACCACATTTAAAAGTTGTGTGGTAAACAAAAAAATGTGCACACCTCACTGCCCAAATACCTTTTCCAAAGGGCTTCTCTCATTGACTTTCCCTATCAAAGCTTTGGCAACTTCCCAGTGCCTTCAAAATAAAACTCACTCTGCTCCATCTGACTTGCATATCTCCATTATTATCTTAATACTTATCTATCTACACCCTTGAACAATTAGATAAAATTTCATATACTTATATCTCCTCACTCTCAGTAAGTCAGCAAGCTCCATTTCAGCAGGGTCTGACACTTTTATATTCCCCAAAGGGAGTTCCTCAAACTAAGTAAACACTCAACAAATATCTGTTGATTTGGCCTGATGCACTGACTTGGAATCTGACCACCTCAATTTCATCACTTGTAAAATAGGAATGATAGTATTTTATCCTGTAATAAATACTACATGACAACATTTCATAAACTATAAAAGCACACCAAGATGGCTCCAAAGCAGACCAGTAGCTTATGGCATATACAGGCCTACTGCTTAGGAATCATCCTCAGATCCCCAGCACCCTTCCCTGCCTGCTCACACCCACTAGCCAATGTTTGCATTCCTTGGCATCACTTTGCAGAAGTTGAGCAACTCACTTATACTGACTCAGTCTTCTTGTCCATGAAATGAGAAGGTTTTCTAAAAACCTCTCTAGCTCTGATGTTACATGATTCTAAACAGGCTTGGATAAAAAGCCTGCACACTGGACTCAACGGAAACACTCATTGAATTAACTGGTAATAATTTACAACCATTTCCCTTCACAAAAGGCATTAGAATTGATCACAGACAGGAAACTTCTGGCTACTTAATACTCATGTCAGCCTGAGATAAGCAGAGGGACCTAGCATATTAAAAGGAAAAACAATCCTTTATTTGGGCAAAAGTAGAAGGTTTGTTCACCTAGACTCTATGGGTCTTGAGCCAGACATCTATGAGATTCCCATTTTGGCTAGATAGCTCATTTCTATGCCTGACTCTAGGGATAAGTAACAAAAGAACCTAAACTCACGGTAAAGCATTTCACAATCCTCTTACAGCTGAAACCATCAGGCTCAAAAATGAGAGCTCAAATTCCTAGAGGAAGAAAGAATCTTACAGGATTGTACCAATAACCAAGAAGGCAGCATGTAGCTGTGCTCTTTAACAACAGAAATTACAGCTCCTATGTCTTGCACTCATCAACATGCAGGAGCCTGGCTAGATGCCTGAACTACATTATTCTTCACCTTCACCACCTGCAAAGTATCTCCACTACCATTAGACAGACAGGGAAAATGGAGGCTCTGTGGGGTTATAAAATTGCCCAAAGTCACCAGCAGTGAAGGCCAAGCCAAGATCCATATTCAGGGAAGAGCCCACACTGGTTGCACATAGCCTCCCACCCCGCACCCCCAGGTTGCTGTGCCCACAGCTGCCCAGGGGTTTTGGCAGGTCTGTCTGCGGCCTTCTGCTTCACCAGAAGCCAGCCTGTGCTTCCAGTGCATTAGGTCATTGCATCGCCTGTCTCCCTGGGGAACTCTAGGAAGACTCATGCCATCAGCACCTGAGGGTGTTCCTGCCAATGCCATCCCCAGTTCCAGGCTTGCCTCCACAGTGCCAAGGCCAATGGGAATGGCACCAGCCTGATGGTGTCACTGGATGGTTCTCAGTGGGAGCATCAGGCCAGAGCTGCTCAGTGCAGCACATCTGCACTGGGGCTGGGGAAAGACAGAGGGCAGCTCAGGTCTCCTCAGTCAATTAGCAGCAGGTGCTGCAGACGCACAGCACATCCCCCTGCTGTGGGAAGTTTATAGGCATAGAGGCTGAATGAGGCAAATCCTACATCCTGGCTGATTTTCTATTTTCATCTCTTTGACAATCAGACAAGGTTTATGTATTAAAAGCCATTATGAAGTACCACAGATTTAAAACTTTCAGAAGAAGATGGGAAAACTGAAAAGTGAGTCTTATCAAATCTGACTGAAGTTGAAAGTGAAGGAAAATACCCTATTTTAGTGATTAAATCCTCATCTTGCTAAATGGGCATCTTCCATGTGGTCAGAGAAGCAGGGCAGTAAGAGTGCCAGGCCACACAACCCCAGCTCTGGAGCAGGTCATCTGCTTTCCACACACAGAAAAGGAGGGCAGACTAGCTTTTAAGTCCTTTTCAGCTCTAATATTTTACAATTCCAAGTCAGAAACAGTTTCCAACTCCACAGAGCAAGTTAAGACATTTGAGGTCTACTAAAGAATCTTCCTCTAAAATTCACACTTAAGGCTCATGATAACTTCCCTCGTCCCCAGCTAAGATCCCCACAAAAGACTGTAAATTTAAATTTAGAATAATTTCAACTCAGAGCCTATTATTGCTATGTTCTAGCATAAAAATTGTATCTTGTGTCAAAAGTAAAACTCTTTTGCATTAAAACTAATTTTTCCAAAGATTCCCTGCCCATAATGAAAAATCAGGAATAGTCAAGTTTTGATATCTCTGATGACAAAAATATTTTTCCTGTGCCAAAGAGATGGCTAAGGATAGAAATGGTCTACTGTATGTTGTAAGTGTTGTGTATGTCTCTCTCAATCTTTGATTCCAATAACGAGGGATTGAAAGTGTAAATTAAGTGAAGGATGTCTTAGATCTTTAAAACATTCTGCTATGATTCCCGCCCCCCACCCCCCAGGGAGTTTAATTCTGTGCTGCAAGGCCTACTTGGCACCTCCTCTGTGAATGAGGACAGAGGCTTTGAGGACCTGTCCCACCCATCAGAGGGTCCAGCAGGTGACCCTGATGAACCAAAAACGGTGGGCTGAGTTCTGGAGACATCAAACGGCTGCCCTGGAAACCAGCAAAGGCCTCTCAGAACAGCACCCTTCAGAATGAGAAGGCTCTTTCCTTCTCCAGCCAGGTGTCCCCAAGGACCTCAGGCCAGAGCAGACACTGAAAGGACAGAGGAACCACCACTGGAAGGCTATTTCAATGGCCCACTCTGTGGGTCCTCCACCTTAAAGGACACTTTAAAGGGGTACTTTCTACATGACCTCAATCCTTCTCTTTTCCACTCTGTACATCCTTCCAGAAAGAGAACATGCTCTGTCCTTGCTAGGATGAGGTATTAAACGAAAGCAACAGGTGGCTGTTTGACAGTTGGAAGTGAGGAATGCTGTCCATACTTGACCTCCTGCTCAGCAGCCCCATGGCCTCCTTTCCTTTTCTATCACCTCTGTGGGCTGCCTGGGGGGAGCGTTCAGCCCCATGGGGAGAGCGTTCAGCCCTGCAGGGAGCCACCTCCTCTGAGAAGGAGCTCACACAAGAAAGCAGAAATTTTAGGAGGTAGAGAGTCTAGTTTTGTCACAGATGCTAAGTTACCTTTCTAAAGTAAACAGGTCTCTCTGATATTGTCAATGAAATAATTATTGCCTCCTGCTCTACCCCCATCCTAACATTTTAAACTGAAGATGTCAGGTATTAAAAAAAAGGATATAAATAAATCCAGAATTATTTTACATTGTTGACACTCATCATCCATCATAATGGAGGAAGAAAACAAAAGCTACAGCAAAACCAAGGCAAGGAATAAATCAAAACTACACACTTACCAAACTTAATAATTCAAGATGTTTTATAAACTTGTCTACTTAATTGTCAAGCTCCAGATCAACTTTAGAAGACTCTGTGAATCTAAAGGGTCATTAGAAAATACATCAAGCCCTCTCCCAAATGTTATCTTAGGACACATTTACTCCTTGTGGTCTTCTGGAGGGAAGGAGATGAAAGCTCTGCAGCAGAAGGGACATTTGTGCTCTTCTTAGAAATTCGGGTAGCAGTTTTGCAGATGGACAGACAGGAGGAGGAATCCAGAGAGGAAGTACATGCAAATGCACAGAGGACCCATTAGTAGGGGTTATATGTGATTGAATGTAGGCTGTATAAATGAGACAGGTCAGAAACAAGGCTGGAGAAGAAAGGGTGTCAGATCAAGCATAGCCTCATGGCATGCTGGGAGGCTAGCCCCTATCCCAGGGCAATGAGGAGCCACTGAAGGGGTTCAGTCAGCAGAGTTACATTATCACACCTACACATCAGATCCCAACAAACCCCTACCAATGGGCATTGGGCTTATAAGGAGAGAGAAGCTGGTGGTGGGGATACACATTCAAAGACTGTTCAATGGTCTTAGTGAAGGATGGAGAAGACCTGAACAGGCCAGCAGCAGAGGGGATGAAGAGGAGGGAGCAGATGGGGAAGACAGAGGTGGGAGAGAAGCAGCTGGACCTTGAAATCGGAGGTATGGCAGAGGGTGAAAGACAGGCAGTTACAGAGAGTCTCTGGGGCCAGGGATGATCCAGAGGGATGAGCAGAGCAGATCTGGACGAAAGATAAGGATTCAATGTGTGACCATTACCCATTCGACTGAGCATCTGCTGGGCTGCCCTTAACAGCTTCTTGAAGTTCAGATGGAGAAGTAGGAACACTACGAAGATTTTTACACTAATCTTATGAACTTGTACTTTATTTCTCCAGCAGAGATGGTTTCCTCTGGATCGTTGTGTGCTGTTCTCACAGCTCATCACCTTTTTGCCCCTGGGACTGCCGTGTCACAGAAGGAGGGAGGTGCTAGAACACCACTCGTGGCCTTGGAAACAAAGGGTCAGACCCACCCAGTTCCCCTTGCTGCCTGTTTCTATGAGGGACTGGTCTCATTTTTGTTCACATGATATGCCACTATATTTTGCATTTATACGTTGGTATTACATTCTTTTATAGACTTGCTCTTTTGTGTGCTGTTCTCACAGCGCATCACCTTTTTGCCCCTGGGACTGCCGTGTCACAGAAGGAGGGAGGTGCTAGAACACCACTCGTGGCCTTGGAAACAAAGGGTCAGACCCACCCAGTTCCCCTTGCTGCCTGTTTCTATGAGGGACTGGTCTCATTTTTGTTCACATGATATGCCACTATATTTTGCATTTATACGTTGGTATTACATTCTTTTATAGACTTGCTCTTTTATAAATGACATGTAAATAGTCCCACTGTTCTCCCTTCTCCAATGCCTATGGTGTCAGGTTTTTTTGTTTCTTCAGGGTCTTTTTTGGTCCATTACATTTTGTTTCTGTATATGACTGTCTTTTGAATCCACATCTCTCCTCTGTAGTATTTTTTGAATAAATGTTTGCAATATTAAAAAAAAAAGCTCAGTGCAGTCTCATCTGGACAGGTAGGGGCATCAAAGCACTAGTCAGATCAAGAGAAGGAGCAATTGCTGGGCTGGGGCAGAGCTTTACCTGGGAATGAGACCTGAGTTGAGGCATGAAGGTAAATTTCAATGAGCAGAAAAGGAGGTCATTGTGAGTCAGTGCACATCATGAGCAGAGACAGAACCAGTATCAGAACACAAATTAGACCAGTGTAGATGGAGGAGTGTCCATACAGAGGAATGAGAAATGGTTGGGGGCAAACTGGAGAAAGAGCTGCACTGAGAGAATTTTAACCTTATCACGCAGACCAAGGAAAATCACTAGAGGTTTTAGATTATGTAAATTGGTGGAGAGTAACATGTATAAAGGGCATATGGTCTATTAGACCAATGAGTGGGGGAGAGCTATGAAATATGAAAGTTGTCATAAATATGAAAGGAATCAGTGAAAATTAAAAATCATATGAAGAGAGAAAACAAAAGTAGTAGAAAAGTCAAAGGAGTATTGCATTTTAGATCTGGGCAACCTAGATCAGGAGTCAGCAAATTAAGATCCATGAGTCAATTTCACCCCACTATCTGTTTTTGTAAGTAAAGTTTTATTGAAACACTGCCACACCTCTCTTTGCTTACATATTATCTATGACTGCTCTTGTGTTACAAAGGCAGAGGTGAGTGGTTATGACTAAGACTTTATGGTCCACAAAGCCAAAAATACTTACTGACGGGCCCTTTACAGAAAAAGTCTGTCAACCTGTTTCCATTAATCAACCAGGAACTCAGAGGGAAGGAACATGTTTTAGAAGGAAGGAAATGAGTTCAAATTTGAACACAAAGGTACCCAAATAGAAACATTTGGCAAGAACTTAGAAATAAAGACAAACTGAATATAGCACTGGGATTCTTATTTGGGAATCCATCTCTAAATGCTATCACTAAGAGCCAAGAAGCATTTTGAGAAAAGGCACAGAAAAGGGAGAAAGGTAAAAGCAAATTCATTTAAGAGGCAGATGAAAGAACCTTCAGAGATGTGGTCTAAGAGGTGTGAGTACTTACCCAAGTGCAGTGTCATGGGGCATGGGGGAAGCAGCTTCAAAAAAGAGGAGAAGCCACAGGCTGCAGAGGTAAGGAAGATAAGGGCTTCAATGGGGTCCCAGCTGGGATCTGGGAGGTAACAGATGGACTTCTTTCATGACACCCACCCCATCTTTATCAGCTCTGTTGCAAAGGTACTCCTCAAACTAAGCTATAGTCCATCCATACCCCTTTATCTTCCTCTGCAAGATTAATTACACCTCTAAAATTTACCCTGCCAAGATAGGGAAGGGGGGCGGGAGACGCACAGAAGAATATGTATTTTAAATTAAATTATATGTACTTTCATTGAGTTGGAAGGTAAAGCTAGAAATATAAGTTGGGCTTTGCTGCCAAGTTGAGAGTGTAAATTTAAGTTCAAAATATTAGGCTAGCAATAGCAAAGGACAGGCTGGAAGATAAGCTAGAGGGGGGCTAGACTGGCCAGGGGCTAGTGGGCACAGTTAAGGTCTGTTCCAGTGGTACACTCTGCAGTAGAGGAGACAGGAGGAAAGCATTTCAAAAGGAGCTCGTATGACTCAGTATGACTTGGGGGCTAAGGGTTAGGGATGAAGAAAAGCCTAAAAGGATTCCAATATCTGAAAGCCTATATACCGCTTTTCCTAGAAGGGGAAGAATAATCTAGTAAGTCAGTTGGTTTAGGATCACTTTTATTTTTAAACATACTGTTTTTATAGGCATACATTCAGGTAGAAATGTTTGGCAAATGATAGATGGGGCCTGAAACTTAAAACAAAGTGTTAGGCAGAGTTGTAAGAATCGTCCACAGGAAAAGGACAAGGGAATCACAACACAGTTGGCCCCAACAACAGAGGTTATGGTTCAAAGAGCAAAGGGTCAAGCACCTATGCCAAGTTTAGAGAATGGGAGAAAGCAGAACCAGTTAAGGAGAGAGAAGAGGCAGCAGAAAGGCACTATGCCCATCTTGGGTACCCGGAGCAGTTTCATGTGCTTTTTTCTGTTTATCTTCACAACCACCTTCTGAGTAAAGAAACCTGTAGTACCATTATCCTTACAATATTGCACAGTCACCAGAGTAAATGAATCACTAAAGTGGTAGCAAGTCAAACTAGATTTGGATCTCAGGGCCTCAAGTACCATTCCCACCACCCTGTGGATAGAATCCTATACATGACACAATCCTATTTATGGCTTTTTGATAAACCTGATTAATATTTTTCACACAGGAAGGTCTCATAAAGTTCACCTGTCCCAATCTCTCACTTCTTAAATCAACTTTTGCCTGCTCTTAGGAACTAGTTTCCATTCACAGCTACAACTCAACTAGGGCAGCACATAGGGGACAGTTGGACAGCAAACCAATTTCTGAATATCAGTTGAAATTAAAAATCCAACTGCTTTCAGAGGCAACTGGTTGGTAGGACTCTCAGCAGGAAGTTAAAATGGTGAGTTGAGGCCATTTTGGGGCTTGCGAAGTAGGAGGGGAACATCCACCACCCGTCTCCTACCCTGACTGAAATCAGGGAGGCTAACACATCTTGAACTGGGACTCTGGGAGGTTTTCATTAGAAGGGAAAACCCACCCCACACTATTTCCTCAGTCATGCCACTTCTAACCTAAACATGTCCTCTGGCCCCCAGGCCCTGCCTTCTCCTAAAGCAGCATGTGGCAAGGCCTCACTGGTGCTTGCTTTCCTGTTAAGAAGCAGTCTGCTAATACTTATCCCAATTTCTTCTACCTTTCAAACCTTTAAAATGCCTTCATCAGTCCAGAAGACTTTTTAGGGCAGCAAAACTATTCTGTACGATACTTTAATGGTAGATGCAGGTCACCAAGCTTTTATCAAAACCCTCAGAACTTTAGAGCACAGTGATGCATGCAAATAAAAAAAACAATAAGTATTTAGGGAGTTAAGAGATCTCAGTATGGAATACAGACTACAACATGAGAATCAACTGTATTAAGATGTATGAAATAAACTCACCCAAGGGAGTGAGGGAAAAGATGCTGATCTAAGTAACTTTGGAAATGAGTGGAGCCTCTAGGCAAAAGGACCTTCACATAAGCACTGAATGCTAGCTGGAGAAGTTAAGTGTTGGGGGGTGGTCCCAGTTAACCATTCTGAAACCAATAGCCACGTAAAGAATGGATGGTGGGTGGTGGGAGGCAGTCCTTCCCAGCTGGAGTGGGAGTTTGCAGACATGCAAGGGAGAAAGACTAGGACGATCCGTGTAGTACTGCACTTGAGTTGAAGACATTAGTTGAACTCATGTTTACTTAATCGAGGTATAGATGGATATACACAGAAATACTTCAGATATGTGTACATACAAAAGTTGGTATACACATGTCTATTTCCTTGCTTTGTCAGCTGAGAGGACCTAGAAGCAATGACACCCCAGTATCAACAAGAATACCCAGAGCCCAGACTAGGGTTTCTAATACCATTCTCTAATGAAAGGAACCAGGGCTCCCTAGAAAAATGGTCAATTCCAAAAATGGGGCCAAGGGAATATACAAAATGAGCCTGGAGCATCTTGTAGTGCCAGAAAGAATAAGGAAGTGTTCAAAAACCCCCACGATGACAAGGGTGTGTCACAATGGGATATAGGATTCAACTGAAAGAACTCCCAAAAGGCAAAACTGGAACCCTTTGAGCAACAAAATAATGTAGAAGTGGATTATAACCTGAAATACAAAATAAATATCCACAAGTCCACACTGACCTAAATAAATGATTGAATAAATAAATGGAGGGCAGTAGGGAAGGGGAGGAGAGGAGTGGGGTGGGGAGGCAAATCTTCCAAGCTGAAGAACATCAAATAACCTATGTACATACTGCTTCCCTCCAGGAGGTGGAGTATAACACTCGGCACCTTCCTTCCAAAGCGAACAGTACAGAAAGGGGAAAAAAAGAAGTGACTTTATGGGAGAAACCTGACAAACACTAGCTTAGCCATACAATCAAGTTTTACATCAACAGTGATAAGCCATGTTAATAGTATGTATGTAAGTAATGGGTAATGATGTAATTAATGTGAGGTAATGCTACTTTAGCTCTGTGGCCTTCCTCCCAAAACCTCATAACCCATGTCTAACCACAGGTGGAATATCAGACAAAGCCAAATTGAAGAATATTCTACAAAATACCTGACTAGTACTTCTCAAGTGTTGAAGCTCTCCAAACACAAGGGAAGTCTGAGAAATAATAACCATTTCAAGGAGCCTCAGGAGACAGGACAACTAAATATAATGCAGCATCCTGACATGGAAAAGGGATGAAAGAAATCTGAATAAATGATGGTGATCAGTTAGTAATATATGGCTATTACTTCATTACCTGTGACAAGTGTGCTTTACTAATGTAAGATATTAATAATAGAGGAAACTGGGTATAGGGTGTGTGGGGATTCTGTATACCATCTTCACAATTTTTCTGTAAATCTGAATCTATTCTAAGACAAAATGTCTGTTGAAAAAAAATTACTTTCAAATAAAAACTGCCTCCATTGAGCCCTAAAGCCAGTTAACTCTTAGAGAAATTAAAATCTGAATTACTAACATACTATGGATGATAAATTTGATTCTTTCACTAAATGGATGAAAAGAACGCCAGAAGCAGCAGTGCAAAAGAATACCTGACCTTTTCAGATTCTGTATGTGACATTACCATATGAATGCTAAACTGTCCCTGGTCCCCACTTTCCCCATCTGGCGGGTAATAGCACAGCCCAGCCTGAACCAGTTTGCACACAGCAGGTTTAGTGTTGCTCCACCCTCCTGGAGAAAGCCCACAGTGAGAACCCGAAGGCTTGTAGCCTTTCCTGGAGTTGTTTTCAGACAAGCTGTTAGTGAGGTATCTAACCTTAAGCTAAAAGTAGAAGTACAAGAAGAGAGAGACAAAGAGAGGAGAGAGGGAGGCAGGTGGAGGAAAGGGGGAGAGACAGGGATCAGCTACAAACTGCTTCCAGCTACCATCCTACATAATGAGTAATTTTTGGGGGCTAAGGCTGTGTAATGCCAATGACATCATGCCCATTACACTATCTGATTTCACAAGGAGTTGCAGAAAATCTACACAGGAACTTCTCGTGCAAAAAATGCAGAGACTCTGAGGAGGTTCTCAAGACAGTCCAGCCTTTCATTTTTCTCCCCAATGCCAAGGGAGTAGGAGCTGCAAGAACTTCTCCCAGACCCACTCTGACCCAGAATCTTCTGATATGCTTAGTACAATCACAGGCCCCATGCCCAGCATCCCATTTAACAGACTCCTCAGGTGACTGACGCTGATGCCCACTCAATCTGGCAAGAACTATAATTACTTCTTCCTTCCATCTTCTCACCACTCCCTTCCCCTCTATCCATCCAACAACCTAAGAAACTGCACAATTTGCTTTTATGAAGTAGGTTCTCAATAAAAAACACAAATGTTTTTCATGCATATTATATCACAGTGTCTATGCACCAGTTATTTTTTTAAAAAACTATGTTTTTTACTGAGAACTTTATCCTTCACCTTCTTATCCAATTTTTTTTTTCAATCCACTTTGGTTAGTTGCTATTAATAATCCAAGTCTTCTGGAAAGACTACTCCCATATAATGCATTAAACAATTAAAACATAATATTGTAGTTGATTTGAAAGCCAAATGCCCAAGAAAGGAGCACTGACTGCAATCATATTTATCAACATATACTAGAGTCCACAAGACAGAGTCAGTGTACAGGAAGTTATATTATAAAATTGCAAAATATAAACAAGGTTAAAAAACCAGAATGGGGAAAATGAAATAAGACTTCAAGGCTGGGGCCAAGTTTAACTTGAATTAAAGCTGAACTACAAATTAATTCTGAATTTCTGAAGCAAAGCAAAAAGGGAAACATCATCACAAACATGATTCACATTAACTGTAACGAAACCACAGAGTTCTCTGGAGAAGCACTACTTCAAAGGCCCTTTCTTAGGTCTGGAAAAATGTCTCTAATGCAGTGGTTTTCAAAGTGTGGGTCCCAGACCAGCAGCATCCAAATGGCCTGGGAATTTCTTAGAAATGCAGTCCCCCATTAAAAACCTAGTGAACAGAAACTCTGGGGGTGGGGCCCAGCCGTGTGTGTTTTAACAAGCCCTGCAGATAATCTTGATGCAGGCTGAAGTTTGAGAACCACTGCTTTCAGATAGGGCGCATTAAAGGTTAGAAACTTGCTCAGATATATCCCAACAATAAGTCAAGATTTATTTTTCCCAGCAAATTCTAGTAGTAGCCCTCAGAGTAAAGCACATTTACAAACCCCGAAACCATGTGTCCAGGCACACAGTTTGGGTGTCAAAAGAAAGCGTGGACTGAAGAAGTATGTTTCCCAGGGCCTGGTGCATATTAGATTACTTCTACACATTTTTTGAATAAGTGAGTAATGAATAAATACATGCATATATTGAATGTATGCATTATTGAATATCCTTCCCACATTTCCCCATAAGTATCAATTGTTTGGAGGCCTCTATCAAATATATCATTTTTCAAATGCTGCAAAATTTTTTCATGAATTTATTTTAGGAGGGAAAATCACCACTTATGATCAAACATCTTACTATTTCAAAATCTTTTTCAATTGCAAAGACATTCAAACCTCCACAGTCCAGTCCAGTTAATGAGCCATGTGAGCGCCAGTCAGAAGGTAATTAGTACTAGCCTTAGTTATAGCAGAGTGCCTACAGGAGAGTCACATGAGTTGCCAAAGGGCACATCAGCATTAAGTCCTCTGACCTCTGGCCTACTTGCTCCTCCTTTACTATTTCATAAACAACTGTGTCTGCTGAGCAGTGACTCCATAAAGTTGGGTCTGCCTTTAAAGGCTTTCCTTACAAATGGGCGCGGAGAAGCTGCCTGATCTTGGACATTAGACGGAGGACAAAATCATCCTGAAAACAGTTTCTCTTTTCTTCATAAGGAGGGGGCACAATGGAGGGAATGCTGATAACAGCCCGGGAAGAGCGAAGGGTGGGCAGTGAGTGCCAGGAACCTCCAGCAGATGCTGGAACTAAGTGTACTGGGATGCCCACGGGAGGATTAAAGTGCTGCCCTCAGCCTGGTCAGATCACTGACTCCTCTGCCCCTCTTCCTCGGAAATCCTAACTTTGCACCCCATTTCATGAGGCTCTCAGACATCCGGAGGCTCCTCCAAGGACCCCAGGTTAAGAGCCTGTAGTCTACCTAGGGGTAACGCTTGAATTGCAGTTGTTACAAAGTCAGCAGGACAGTGCTTTAGAATGACTCTAGGTCACAAAACTTCCAGCAGCGGTCAGAGTTAGCACCCACTCATCCAGTTAGCCAGGAAACATTATTGAGCACGTACTGCATACCAGGCACCAAGCTGGGTGCTGAATATAAGGACACCATAGGAAGAGAGCAGCACCATGGGGCAGCTCAGGCACACTGCACCCCTTGTGTGTGACCTCCCCCAGGGCTACCGGGGTGGCCGTTATATCAGGGCTGACCTCTGACACACATACCTGTAATACCTAAGCCACATCACCTCATCAGTTCCCCAGGGTGTGTGTCCTTGAAGGACGCTGAGTCAGACATGGACGCTCAGACTGGGTAGGGACAGACGTCACTCTGCGAATTACTAGCTGATACTACTCTGTCCTGTGGTTGTCGCATGCTTTCTTCATCTTCCTGTACCTCTCTCTTTTCCTCGTGTTATCTGTCACACCTTTCTGTCACAGCTCTGCCTTCTCTTAGCTCTAGGTCCCCAATCTGCCAACATAGGGAAAAGTACTGCTTATGACCCTTGGGTCACCAGTTCCAAAAGCAGTGAAGGGGTGTAGCACTGGATAATGTGGGAAAGTGGATATATTCAGGAAAATAGAGTTCCCTATGCAAATATGTGTTTCAGAAATTTCATGTTGAATGTATCCTATAGAGGAGGAAAGACCACAGCAGAAGGAACCACCTGCCTAGACAGACAGGTGCTCTCAGTAGACTTAAGGCTTAAATGTCTAGGGTCCAATTTCATCACCATTATACCAAGAGCCCAGAAGCCCTAAATGCCTCAAAGTCTTCAGCAGTTGTGGCAACTATAAACATACACATAAACATGAAATATAGAGATGTTTGAAGGATTGCTTGTTGTGTAAGAAGGGTCTACATTAAGTTACAGTCTGAGTACAAGCTTCCTTGCAGAATGAAAACCTCTCAGATTCCCAAAACAATTAACAACAAAGTTGAAATGACTGACAGCTATGTCCTTATATTCAGGAAATCCATGGCCTCTAAGGCTCTCATCTCCAAAATGCCCAGGCAAGGCTGCATCCACTGGAAGTGGCCACCAGCCAACCTGCAGCTTCCACTGACCTTCCTCAACACAGCCAGGTGAACAGGTGGGTTCCAAAACCTTTTCCTCCTAATTTAACATCCGGCTCATCTCCTGTTTTGATTCTGTATAAGTCATTATCTTTTCTCAAGGAAATTAAAAAAATTAAAAAGGATGTATGGTCATGGAAACAATTTTCCCAAAGGAGTGATTTGTCCAATAGTTTGCTTAAAATGTCTTCAGAGTTTTGTGAGACTTTCCTTGCTAGGGAGGATAAGAAGAGGCCAAACTTTTGGCAGTATGCTGATTCTTCCCATCTCACTTCGTAAATGTAAACAACAGAGATGATACCCTTGTAACTTAAAACTTCACATACCTTCCAAAGGTGTGCCGTGTGTGCCTCCTACATGTTATGGAAGGGCCAGGCCTTCCGTGCAAAGAGCTTTGCCATCACTGTCTCACCTCTGACAGTCTGGGAGGCAACACATCCTCATTCCCTTCCAAATTGGGAAACTGAGGCAAAAGGTAAGGCAGAAGTCATAGAGCAAGGCTTTAGTAATTCCCAACTTTCAGTCCCTTGACTTTACCTTTTTCTCCTTTCCTTCGTTTTTTAAGTATCTATATCCTTCGCCATCCCACAGCCTGAAACGACCTTTCTTCTGGAGGAATTGCTGCCTGAACAATGAATCTGTCCACTAGCCATGTAAGGCCTTGCTATTTAAATCCTGCATAATTATCCAACTTTTCCTGTGTGTATGTCTTGTTTCTTCAACCAAATTTGAACTTCTTTGGGGGCAAGAATTAAGTCTTACGCATCTTCATGTCCTCACACCACTCAACACTATAGGATACCAGAAAATACATGCTAATGTGATTTGTTTTGAACTGTTTGAACCTCAGAAGACATAGCTGTTCTTAAAAAAATCAAATATACAAATAACAAAGTTGAAAATAAAATTTTAGGTGGGTTTGCATAGAAGCGCATATAATTTAGCATCAGTCTACTGCCTTCCTTAGCACTAAAAAATACTTAAATTTACTTTAGAACTTTCAGTTCTTTGGTTAATAATCCATCCTCTTACCCAGAGAAATACGGCTGTTATGTATTTCCCCCTACCCTCTCTATAGAAAGTAACAAACTAAAAACTGACTTTTAACAGATCACCCAGAACCACCAAACTTAACTGAATAGCAAACAATGAAATAACTTTGAAAAGTATAAATATATAAAGTATTATCATAAATTATATTCACGGTAAAGGCTTTTTCTCATTTTCCTCCTTAAAGAGATACAAATTTAGATTTTTTTTCCACAACTCAAATAAATACAACAGAATCACAATAGAAGTCTTCAGAGATACTAAAGTGAGGTGCCCTTATCTATTGTGTTCGTAAATATCCAAATACAGATTTTATTCTGTATATTCAGTCTTGTAATTCAGTGTGACTCCTACAGGTTTGTCCAAGGGGAATCAAAATCCCACTTTCTACAGTTTCCCCTGCAGGCCCTTCTCCCCTGCTAGGCCACTTCTGCCACCCACCCCATGGCTACACCCTGGAACTGCTCTGTCCTGAAATCCATCCCTCCTGACAGCCTCTTGCCTTTCTCCTACTACGCCTGTTCTCTAACTATACAGAGCCCTCCAGGGCCAGAACTGCTTCCTTCTACCCCTTAGGCTCTTTCAGGCACACATTTCCTTCCCCCCTTACCAGCACCCCCAACATTCTCACATCTCACTTTTCAGCCACATTTGATTGGCAACATCCACCCTCCCCCCCAGCCTCGACCAGTCTCATTGACCTGCTCTCTGCTCCTGCATACAGGCTGGGGAGCCATGTACACTAGGGCCATTGTAAATTCAGTTTCTAATCTCAGCTGGGCCTCAGCACCTCTTCAGGTTTCTGTCACTTTTCCTCAATCAGCTCATCTCCCATTTACTCTGGGGACTGGAATATTCAAAATAATTTCCATTCTCTTCAAGCTCCCAGCCCATTCTACTTCTCCTACTTTAAATTCTAGGCAACTTAGAATTAGCTATCTCATCTATAAACCTCGTAAAAGTGTCTCCTCCCAGTTTCTATGACAACCACAGACTCCAGCTTCAGACCCATTCTTCTGAGTCTTCTTGAGGAATGTCTTCTTTCATCCGTCCCTCTGTTTCTGTCTGATGTCCCCTAGGACTCCATCCTCTGTCCACTGCCTTCTTCCTTCTGCATTCTCCTTGGGCATCACACTGCTCATATGGTTCTAACTCCACCTCTTTACAGATGACTCCCAGATCCACAGCTTCAGCCACTCATCTTCCCAGAGCTTCAGACTCACATTTAGTTACCCAGTGGTCACTTTAAAATCAATATATCACCTTGGCCCCTATGCCAGTTGCCTAGATCCATAATGACAGCAGAACTTTGAGTCATTCTGATCTCTTCCATCTCATCCATTTCCCTTAGCCAGTTGATCAATATCATATAAACTTCACATTGTGGGCACTTCTGAAACCTATCTTCTCACCAGCCTGGTTTTCACTGCTTTCTTGCATGTCTGATCCACTCTCATCAGACCTGCCATGATAGCTTCCTGCCATCCAGCCTCAATCTACAAGCCACCAAGCTGCCATGACAACCAGACCAAAAGGCAAATCCGAACATTTGCAGCCCTGGTTCCAATTCTTCAGTGGCTCCCCATCACCTAGAGCATTTATTCTAAGTCCTCACGTAGTATGTACCTGGCTCTTCATGGCCTATCCTCCAACTACAGCAGTCCACTGATAGCCCTTGACTCCCAACCTGTGCTTTACACTCAATTTACATCATATATATTGTGTATATATAACTAATATACACTGAAAGGTTTGCACTTACAAACATAGACAGGCTGCTTAAATCATAATACTCACGCTACTCCCCTTGCCTACAATGCCCTTTTCTCTCTCTCTCTTGCCCATTCATCATATATGTCCTACTCATCACTCAACACAGTGGAGGTGACTTCTCCAGGAAGGCTTGTCTTGACCTCCCTTCTTCCCACGGGCAGCAAGAGGCTCTTCTCTACGATTGCCCAGCTTCCTGTCATGGCACACATCATCTGACACTGGCATCTCTTGTGCTCATGCCCATGTCCCCTTTACATGGCACCTATTTCCAAGGCTGGGACCCTACCCACCTTTGTACCACTGGGGATTCACCCAGTATCAGAGGCAAAGAGGGTCACCAGCATTTGCTGTGGTTTCAACAGAACACACATCTCCAGTAATGCTGGCCTGAGCAGCCCAGGCATTAAGGAAAAGGGAACTTCATTTCCTTCTGTGATGAATACTGCATAGTGTTCCAGGGAGGAACACTTAATTATTCCACCTCCTCTGTGTCAGAGTCACATGAAACCTGACTTTTACGAATCTGTAATAATGTATGTGATCAGTCAAAACTGAGAGTCTGTCCTCAAAAACTCTCTGGAAGATAAGTTAGAATCATTATTGCTCCTAGGCTGGACTGAAATAAGTAAACAATGATATTAGTCAAAACAGTGAAAAGTTCAAACAATGAAAGGTTTTGCTGGTTTTTTTTCCTAATGAACATCCTTTGAATTTCCTAGTTTCATTTCCCTTGACCCCCTTGTTTTCTATTAAATAAATACAGTGAGTTGTCTTAAAAAGGAATTTGCTGTTAAAACAGATCCTTTTGATCAACTTCCATTTTCATTTCTGATTAATTCCCTAATAGTAGCACAGATTCTAAGACTGTCTCAGGTTGCACCACGAGCTCTTTCTCATCATTTATAACACTGAGTGGATACATGTGGTAAAACTTAAATGTGCCCGATGTAATCATAACAATGACCAAGGAGTATGGCATGTTCATTAATTTTTAAAGGTCTTTCTGAGAATAAGCCAACTTGATTAGTTTTCATTCCACACATGGAAATGTCCTCTTGCCTGTGAGGTAAGCATTATTATTCCCATTTTACAGGTTATAAAATAAGGTTCAAAAATTTAAATAACTTGTCGAGGCAGTGACCTTGGACTTCCATCGCCAGTCTATTTGCTCCAAAGCCCAAGTTCACAACACTAAGCTATACTGCCTCCTTTCAAAAGAAGACATAAAGAGCACAAGATGAACCTCATTAGGATTAAAGAAGACAGAGTTTTAGAAAAACCATGAACTAAGTCCGCAAATAATAAACTACCTGAAATTCTAATGCTTCCCTGGTAAGTAAAAGGTTTCATTGGTAAGATGAACTTGTAGCATCAGTCAGGAGCCCACTCTGCTGCCCTGTCACAACCACTGAAATCACCCTCTAGGACAGACACTCTTCACTCTTCACAGTCTCACAAGCTTTCCCACACCATGCTCTGACCTACAGGTCCTCTACTCTCTTCAGTAATGAGCACCCTCAGGAGAAAAAGGCACAGGAAGGTAAAAGAAGGAATTTAGTCCCTTTTACCCTCTAGCTCTCTTCCCTCCTCTCAAAAAAAGTTAAACATAAAACTCCCCAGGCACTGTTTTCAACAGATGGTGGGGAAGGAACTGTTAGGAAACCAAACAGCATTCCATAATCCTAGAAATCTCCCACCTGCTGCAGCCTCTGAACTGGGTCTCAGAAGCCACCAGGAGGGAGTCCCCTATGGTCTCTAATCAGGGAATGACCCATACCATACTTCCCTGAGCGCGGCAAACGTGGATGGTCCGCGTGTGCGATGGGCCGCAAGGTCTGTCCCTTGTCATTTCTGAATGATCACTCCCATCCCTCTATGGCACCAGTATCCAAGGTACTCAGGGCGAAAAGTTGCTGCTTGACCATGAAATCAGTTTCTAATTCTCTAGTGAGTTCCATGGTATTATAAGACAGCTAGAGTTTCCTAGCATGGTTCCAGCTGAACTAAATTTATGTTGACTCCTTAAATTTCTCAGGCCACTGGAAGCCAACTGGATACGGCAACTGAGGAGGAAAATAAAAGAAACTAGGAGATCTTGCCTTTCTTCGGCTTTTAATTGTTAAAGTGTTTTTATATTATCCAACAATACAAACCCCATGTTTCCCTCGCATCCAAAACATATACACAGACACATATGCAGCTTTAAGAAAAGTAAATATTTAGTTTCAGGATACGTTTTAGCCTCTGAGTTTTTCTGATAATGTGAAGCAAAGAAAAATATTTCCATGTACTCAACCCACATTCTTCCTTGCCTTGCCCCTTTGAGTTGTATATGAAAACATTTGCAGACAGACAACATAACATCATTTGGTGTCAAAAGGTCATTGTCCCTAAGGACAGTGACATGCTCAAATGATAAGTTGACATAATGCTATATCCACTATAGAATATGATACAGCAAATACAGGTGTTCCTAGCACGAGTTCTTATTTCATAGCTTTGTAAAACTCTGTGGTAAGGTGGCTTTGATATTATCCATCAAGACTCTTATATTCAAAACCAGCACTGTCCAAAAGAACTTTCTGCAATGATGGAAATGTTCTATATCTGAGATGCCCAGAATGGCAGTCATTAGCCACATATGGCTATTGAGAACATGCATGTGGCTAATGTGATGAAGGTCTGAATTTTTTTATTTTAATTCAGTTTAAAACCTAATTAGCCACATGTGGCTCATGGCCACTATATTGAGCATCGCAGTTCTAAAACATCCTAAGCTTTTCAATGTTTGCCATTATTATTTTAAAATAGAAAACTAGGATACAGGCAGCCTCTAAAATATGTCAGTCTACTTTGCATCTTTATAGAAATTCTGTCTCAGAGTATACATGTTCTCTATCTCTGTGTTAATGAATCACAGTTCCACCACACTGTGCTACAAAACTACACCTGCTGTATCTCCCATTTGGGAAACTCTCATGTCAACAGAAAGTGTTAACACTACCATAGGTTTTCAAATATGAAGCTGTTCTCTGAAAAAAAAACATAAGAATTAAGATCTGACACTCCTGAGTTGATAGTCTCCCTCCAGGAAGTAGGAGGGGACCCAGAGGAAAGCACAGTAGGATGTCTACTTCCATTCTGGCTGTCCAGCTATGGCTTGAACTGCTGATGCCCAGCACTGCCCCAGAACACTATGGTCCACACAAACAGGAAGCCAAGGTCATCTGGAGGTTCGCTCCTTCTTGAATTCATTCACTTAACAAATATCTCATGAGCACAATTACATGCCAAACAACAGGCTAGGCATAAAAAACAAAGCTGAGTTTCTGCCCTTCAGGACTTATGTTGGAAGGAAAGGCACATAAACAGATCAGGATCCTACATGGTGAGTGCATTACACACACAGAGGATAATAGGACTCTATCACAGATCACCTAACCTATCCTGGGAGGGTCAGGGAAGCCTTCTCAGAGGAGGTGACACCTGAGCTGAGTCCTCAGAGTGAGAAACAATTAGTAAGGTAAAAGCAGGGAAGGGAGCATTCCAAGAAGTGTGGGTAATAAAGGTGAGAAAAAGCCTAAATGGCATGGCATGTGCAGGTAACATAGCACATCCTGTTGTTCAAGGATAAAGCTGTAGTCAGGTAAAAGTGAGAACAGAGGCTAACATACCACTGAGGGCCAGGGAAAAGCCAAGGGTGCTAAATTAGGAAGCTTGGTCTTTGATTTGCACATCACGGAAGTCACCAGAGGACTCCCACCAGGGGAGAGGTCCTGTTAGAGAGAGGCCACCTGGTAGCACACTGGATTTGCAAGAACAAAGGAAGGCAGGAGACTTGGAGAGCAAAAATGAAGGCCTGCATGTAGGCAGAGGTAGTGAGAATCAAGACAAGAGGAAACTCAGAAACTTCCAGACCTAGTAAATAATAAACAGTAATTAGAAATCAGCCACACTGGGTGACCAGCTGGATATAGGCATTAAGAAAAACAGGCATTCAGGATGACTCAACGGATGAGGGTAATTAGAAGGGATCACCCCCAGAAGCAGCTTTTATTTCACTCCTATTCTGATCCAGGCACTATGTGGATACTCTAGGGTCTACACCTCCTAAGAATCTTCTGAGATAGGTACTGTTTTCATCTCCATTTTAAAAAGGAAGACACTAAGGTTTGGAAATTAATATAAATTAAATGTTCAAGATCAAACATCAAGGAAGTGTCAGAGCTACAATTCAATCCAGGTCTGATTCCAGAGCCCAAATCTTCACTACTATGTAATAGTTTCTACAGACAGGACAAAGGGGAGGTTTAGGGGACAGGTGGTGGATTGAGCCCCTGTAAGTCTGAGGAGCCTTTGGATATAGACAACCAGCAGATGGCTGGACACCAGGCTGCAGGGCAAGGTAAAGGGGTGGGGGTCACGGGCACACAGACAGTGATGAGAACCCAGTAAGCAGATGAAGCCCTAAATCCCAAGTGATAAGAGAAGAGAAGCGATACTCCCAGAATTGAACTCCAACAGCAAGGTGTGAGTAAAGGAACAGAAGTCATATTTCCTTATTTTATAAGACAGAGAAGCTTCTGGAAAACCAGAGGCAGGGCCCATCCCATAAGCCAAGGACTCTTCAGGAGAGAAGAGTGGATAAGGAGGTCCAGCGTAGCACATCCAATAGATTTGACAAAAAGATCCATCATTAGCAAGTATGAAAAATGCAAAAATGGGAAACCACATTTCACAGCCAAGAGGAAAGAGACAGTAAAGATGCAAAGGTTGTCCATTAGAAAAAGAAGGAGGAAGGCACAATGACTAACAGAGTGAGGCTCTGAGGTGGCAGGAGGGGATGGAAGAAACCTGGAGAAGAGCGGGTGAGAACTGTGACTACACCTACATTTGCAGGCATCGGGACAGGAAATTGTAGAGCATCCCAGGAAGTCTCAGGTTTCTAAATGAAGTCAGGTGCAAGGTCATCTGAATGAGGACAGGTGGGGAGACCTTCTGGAGAACAGTGACAGTTGCCTGGAGTAATTGTGCAATGGAAGGGGAAGAAATGGGCAGCCTCAGCTGCGAGTCTTCCTGCAGGACTTGGTGGTCCAGGCACAGGCAGGGAGAAGGTGGCTCTTGCTGTGGACTGGGCCTGAGTGCTGCTGGCCAAAGATGCAAGAACTCAGGTATGCCATAGATGGGGAGACTGACCAGAGCTCAGATGAACCACTGTTCTCTAGAAAGCCTTCTCACCGCTGATTATTCACTGACGTCTCCATTCTACTTTCGAGTGGGTTTTGGCCATAGTAACAATGAACTGAGAAAGGTAATTCTCTTCTCCCCCAAAGATCTCCCAAGACAACAGTTAATGAATTATCAAAATAACACAACTGCTGCACTTAAACCACGTGACTCATACTATGTGAACCCATAAACTGAAACAAAAACTAAGTGACACTCAAAACATGTTGGTGGCAAAGCCAGAAGTAGCCTGTAAAGACTCTTTCAGCTCTCCATTCACAGAAAACTTGGCATAGGAGAATCCCAGTTCTTAAAATGATGCCAGAATCATAATCAGTAGAGTCCTGGGCTCAGTGTGAGGAGAAGAGCAGGGGTCACAAGCAATCTGGATGCTGAAGCAATGGAAGGATAAGATGGGTACAGGTTTCCTGCCTTGATAAAAATGGCACAGTACATGATTCCAACTTCTCCCCTCCTGCAAACAACCACTGCGGTAGAGCTGGCAGAGTACTAAGCAATGGGAACGTCAGGTCACCCTCCTGTTCTGTGCCCCCCTCCACTTCCTCTTTTACCCGGGATGACTTGTCATCTTTCCATGAAAGAATGCCAAACGTTCAGTCAGTCTGACTGGCAGTTCCTGCTCTTCAGGTTCTCTGGATGCTTCAAAAGGGTGGTGGTGTGCTACCGGAAAGACTACCCTCTTTGGCAGGCTGTTTTCCAGGCTTCCGCCCCTAGTGAGTCACCTGCCAGTTTCTATCATGTACAAGGAACTCTATGATTAAAGGAGACTACATCTGAGTCTCATGGGCCTGAGGTTGTCTCTCTCACAAGGGACACTTTAAATGCAGACTGGATTATGCAGGTGTTTTGGTTCAAGATCTTCTAGATTCCAGATCAACTATAATATGGAAGTGGCAACAAATAAAATCATAATGTAGCAATAACAACACTGTCCGCCGAGCAGCAGCATCCCAAGAAAGGAATTCAGAAGCCACCTACGAAGCAAAGGCTAAGTCAAGGCAACATGATACACAAAATCTTCCTTTACAACTACTTAATGTATGTTTTTAGTAAAAAGTTAAGAAGATAAATTTTGGTCCCACACTTATTTGGTGATCACACTTTAAAAGAAAAATCTTCCATTTGATCCAAGGAACACATTATAGCAAACATAAGAAAATGGACCTTCTAAAGTACCCCAGCAAAGTTATACTGCCAACCCTCTTCCACATGAATCTTTAGTACATACTGTTGGCATTAAAACCATCCCTCCCCTCAAGGAACTAACAGGTTTTAAAAGGGCACAAAGACCAAAATAGTAGCTGTCAGTTAAGACCAGTAAAAGAGGTTCCAAAGCAGATTGTTTAAAATAAGAAAACAAAGATATCAAAAGAAGTTTAAAAAGTCAACATTAATAGTGTACACGGCAGTGACACATAAACAAAGATTTGTACAGAAAAGTGATAGCCTTAGCAGAAAAGAACTTAAAATGAGCCCACTCCAGCTGCAAAGTATGGGCACAAGTCAGATTGCCAGATAGTAAGACGTTGGTATTGACTTCGCCAGGGACTTTGTTGCAAAAGGGAAAAAAGTTTATTTTCTATAAAGCACTTCTATTATACACCATTGAAATTATCAATCCAATCCATTGTTCACCTTTATTATAAGTTTCTCAAAGCAGAGAACACATTCAAACATTTGTTCATTTAATTCAAGCTCTTCTTTATTAGAGATATTTGAGTACCTGGTATATGCCAGGCATAAAGTACTAGGTATTGAGGGCCCTGGAAGAACAAATCAGACATAGAAGCTATTCTCAAAGTTAACAGTATATAATGAGGAAGGCAGAAATGAAAGGAATAATCCCAGAATGATTGTATATTTACAACTGTGATTAAATGAGAAGGAGAAGTAGAGAAAAACCCAAACTACTTTGGAGGACTCACAGAAGGCCTCCTGGTGAAATGGAATTTAAATGAAGAATTAACCAGGTAATGGGGAGAGAGCTCCAGGAAATGGTAGCAGCTCATGCACAGGTCTTAAAAATTTGTCTTTGTAGCTCCAGAGCCTCACATATAGTATGTACTTGATGAATGCTATGGAATAAACTTTAAATTCTTAAATTGCATTCAGAAAATCTTTCCTAAGCAAACAACCTCTAGATATGAGGGCAGGGGAGTGGGGAGAAGCTACAGGCAGAGTGGTATTTGTAACAAAAAAAATTAGAAATGACAACAGGGAGACAGCAAATTCTGTAAAGCAGTGACTGAAGCATCATGCAGCTATTACGCAGCAACACACAAAACTAATCATACAACTAAATGGGAAAAGGTAACAAATGACTGTATTTTCATTAGAAATAAGGAAAAGTGGGAAAATTAATAATACAGTCCTTAGGTATTGACTGATAAAACTAAACAAGTAGCAACCATCCCATTTACACCATATATGAAACTGCAAGTTCCTTCTATTTTGAAAGAATTCTTTTAGTCACTTCTCAGACAGAGCCCATTCCCACAAACTCCATTCATTCCAGCCCCCAAACTACTGCAATGTTACTTCAATAACACCTTATACTTCCAGAAGGCTTCCCCCCCCCATGTATTATATTTTGGCTACCATCATCTGCTTCTTCCATATGATATATATTGGTCAGTAGGTTAGTATAACGTGCTGTACAAAGAAGAAGTGGCTCCTGATTTCCCACCTGGGGCTCCAAGAAACTTGTTTTTCTCCACTGACTTTTTAATTACTATCATATATTCCTTAAAAAAATTGTTTTTCTAAATACTATTACCTAGAAAAAATATCAAAGTTTATATAAAATGTAATCACAAATCAGAAGATTGCAAACCTGAGAGAAAAGTCACTCAAATCTTAATGTCCTAACACAAACACTGCTATAGATTTGTTAAACGTGTCTCTAGCTATTTGTATGCATATCTTTAGTCATTTTTTTCTGGTTATAAATTATATGTGCTTACTAGAAAAAAAGATGTTATTTAGAAAATGAAAGTCTCTGTAACTCCACCCCATTTCTCCACCCAAGAAACCATTGCTAAGGGCTTGGGAAATAATCTTCCAGGTTTGTTCCCTTTGCTTCTGCAGGTCCACAGTCCCTGATCTACAGTCCTGATGTTCACAAAGCTCTAAAACCCAAAAAACTTGTATGACATTTGTTGTCAAAAATCTGACCTGAACAGACATAAAGCAGTTTGTAATCTTTATTTATCTCACTTAGTGTGACTATTCATGTTTCACTGCAGAAGCATTAATGTTTTTGATTAATGCCATCCCAGCCCCCAGTGGAGGTGTTATTTAACAGTTGACACATGTCCCTATGTAAAATTGAAAAATTCTGAACTCAGAAACACATCTGGCACCAATATTCAAATAAAAGATGTGGACTTGTACTAAAATTACTGTCATTATTTCAGAAAAGGATTATACAATACATATTTCTCTGCAGGTAGTATTTTTTTCTTTACTCATGAATATATCTGAGACATCTTTCCACATCAATTAGTTGTACCCCTTAATAGCCATGTGAACAGGAGTGAGGAGGTAAAAGGACAAGAAGAATGAGGAGAAGAAGCCTGATTTCAAGGGTAAATAATTTAAAACTCAGACCCATAAAAATGGTTCTGGAAAAAGTCTTCAAGTGAAGAGCAGATATCACAGAATTTAGAGCCAGAAAAGTTCTTAGAGATAACAGCCTGATTCTTCTGTTGAGAAAATAATCTCAGAGTAGACAGATGTGATGACTTCCTTGAGTTTCATGATTTAGCAGCTAACCTGAGACTGGAACCCCAGTCCAAATCCCCCACTCTTTCTACCACACTCGGTGCTACTATTCTAAGCCTCTGTGTCCCCCAAGTGAGATCCCCCAACAGTCGACTGTGGAAAATGTGAAAGCAACTTGCTGCGCAAGGGAGCACAGACTGCTCCCAGGGTTAGGCCAAGAGTTCATGCAGAAGTATGTCCACCTGCCATTGTGAGCAGTAGCTGTCCAAACTTACCTGCATGCATTTTATAGTTTTACAGCTAAACAGAAAGGGATATGAGAGGCCATCTCCAATTCCTAGGCATTCAAGTTGGATGTTCAAATCGCATCACTTTTTTTCTCAACACAAGCTACAACATGCCAAGAGCATGTCATTTTCTTTACTAATTTGGATCTGCCTTTGGGGGCCCAAAAAAGCTAACCCTGTATCAGAAGAGAATGCTGGCATGATTCTACCAACTAGGAAACCAGCATCAAATGAGTCTCCCCCAGAATCTCCCACCCTTCACTGTACTCCTAAATACCACGCAGTTCACATAAACATGCCCCACCCCCAACAGGCAAGCATGCTTTCGCTTGTGTAGCGCAAATCTTAAACATGCATATGCGTCTAAACCCTGACATTCTGAAACAGGAAAGCAGAGAAGGGGAAAAGAAAGACTAACACTGTGGAATGTCGGTCTGCCTTTCCCTCGTCTTCTCCCCAGCACACCTCCAACCACCACCACTTCCACACCCCACTCCCCAAGTCTTTCATGCTCAGAGCAGGAAGTGTGGCAGGATGCAGCCCTACAGGACTTCAGCTAGAAGCACCATCTGGGAGAATAAAGATTTACAAATACATTCTTCCAGAATCTTGTGGCCCTTCAAAGGAGCCTCCACCCCACAAAGAAAGTGGAAATAAAATACAGCAATGTAGCCCTCTCTCAACCCACCTGATGCTAGAGCCCAGTCAGTTATTTGGGGGAATGAGTAGGTACCTTAAAGCTTTTTTAATAAGGTACCATTCCTTGCAATCTCTGCAATGTCCTAAATGAGCATGGCAGAAAGTATGCAAATTGTTAAGAGACTGAAAACACGTGTAATGTACCTGCGCACCATGGGACCTAACATGTAAAGCAAAGTGGTGCTTCTTCAAAGGCGTGGTGTGAAGAAGCTGCACCAGAACCTACCACTTCCTTGACTGAGGCTACGTGAGACAGACTGGATCATTTCAGGAGAAAAATAACCCCAAATCTTGCAACAGTTAAGGTTTGCCATCGCGAACATGGGGGGAATGATCCTCTGCGCATTGTGGGATTGAAGCCAGCCAGGTTATTTTGAAATTACATGAGGGTAGCTAAGAGAAGGGCTTTGAAAGGATTGGCACAGTTGACATATTTACCTGACAAAGTGCACTGACAATATTCCCCCCACTCCCTCCCCAGAATGCTGAGGAAGGTGTTGTAAAATGCTTTGAGCAGTGTGGTATAGGACTCTGAGGGAGAGGTGAGGAAAGAGACCCTGCCACAGTTTCTAGTCTCTACTTCAGATAGGATTCTGAGAGGTAATGAGATGCTCTTAGCCTCTAGAGGAATATGGAGCCAGCAGACAGGTCATAAACACTGTCCAAACAAAAGCAAGTTCTTATTTTCTGTAAAAGCCCACAAATGTAAATGTCAGTTCTGTTCTCTCTTTTATACTGTTTGTGTATAAAACAGGCCAGGCAAATGCATGTGCTGGTGTTCTGGGCCCCAGTGACTGACAGGTGGCCTTGGGATAGGGTACTGTCTCCATCTCAGCCCTAAATGTAGAGGAATGAGAATGCGGGGGGAAGGGGAAGAGAGACACAATACAAATAGGAGTGAGCGTGGAAGCAAGAGACAACATAGAAAGCACATACAAATGCCAGGTACCTTTCCAGCTCTACATTCATACAGCACTTTATGTAGGCCCTTCTGGGGGTATGTGTAACATTGCTTTGTCATAGTGCTCTGTGCAGGTACCTTGCTCATCTCTGTGTTCCAAGCACAGTCCTGGCACACACATTGACAGATGCTCACTACAGTATTTGTGAACATAAAAACGATCGTGCAGGCATCCCCCGGAATTCTGAAGTGACAAGCATTGCTCTCACCCCCCACCAGGAGAACAGGAAGGTTTCAGTTGGCACTCCCTGCAGGCAACAGTTGTGCCCTCCGGCACTGAAGAACTGTGTTTAAACTTGGGTTTTTCCTTTCCCTTTTACTGGCTGTGTGTCCCTCCAAAAGTTACCTAACCTCTTGGAGCCTCCATTTCTTCATCTGTAAAATGGGGATAATATATCTGCTTCATAGGACTGATGGGAGATTAAAAAGATAACAAATGTTAAAGACTGGTACATAGTAGGAGTCAGAGTTAGCAGGAAGAGCACTGGATCTGGAGCCAGAAGGTCTGTCATCAAGCCACACCTCTTAAGTTATGGGCTGTCTAACCACTTCAAAATGGAAATGATGATCTACCTGCCTCAGAGAATCACTCTGAGGGTCAAAGTAGGACACGAACATGGAAGAAGCAGAGAAAACACTGACACCTGCAGAGGGCTCAGCAAACACACTGCTGCTTAGAGGTCTCAAGTACCGAGTCCTAAGACCGTTAGCTGACACCTTTCGTCATCTTATCAAATTCCCAGAATGATTCCATTTGACATGTCGAAAGGCTGCCTCTGTGTCAGTCTGTCAGTTGCTGGTCTGCCGATCAACCAGTACTAACTGGTCACCAACTAAGTGCCAAGCAAGTGCTGGGAGCTGAGAATGCTGAGGGGCTGTGGACCCTGCCTTCATGAGGCTTACAGTCTAGTGGGGAGTCATGAAATGATGGGCAACGTGCTGCAAGGCAAAGGTGCCAGTTGCAACAGAAGCATAAAACGGGGGGTGGTAAACCTAACTGAACGTGGAGGACTCACAGGAAAGGTCACATTAACCAAGGGCTACTGAAAGTGCCTTTCTGAGACCGTGACAGGAGAGAAAGAAGAGAAAAACGTCAACCATGGACATTATATACCAAGGCTGGTATACAAACCAGCTTGGCATAGCTTACTACAATCATGAACACAAGTAATAAAAGTTCTTGCCTTTTATTGGACCTAATAAAGAACTAAAGAAGCTTCTCTCCATCCTAATACAATCAAAGTAGAGAACTGGCTGACTTTACCCCAAGCCCATGCATTAGAGTTAGAGGCAAAGCTTTTGTTCCCTCCATCTGCTGCCAACCTTGTTCTCCCTCCCACCTCTCTGGAGGCCGCACATGGTTCAAATGGCCTCATGTTTTCATTCACCCAGCCCTTTCCTTCTATTCATTCAAAATCCACTTTCTGACCACACACCTCCAGAGCATTCTAAAGCAGGGTGAGTCCACGACAATTCGCCCTAAATGTAGACACAATCAGTCCTCTCTCTGGCACCCTGCTCTGGCTGTGACCCCCGCCCCCAAAAACACCAACTGCCTAGTCTGCCATTTCGGGAGGGTGTACACAGACAAGGGCTGCCAGAGCTAGAAGGCTAGCCACCAAATAAAGTGGCCCAAGGTTATATCAGAAAGAGGAATGGAAAGGGACCAGGAAATTCCCCTGTGGGCTCCTACAACCTTCTTGGCACCTGGATGAATCAGCTGTGGGAAACCAGTGGCATACTCCCTCTTCCCCAGGCCCATTAACCCTCTGCTCACCCCATGGCCCCAGCCACGCTCATTAAAGTATTTCATCTTGTTTCCTAAAACACCTAGGGCCCCTCTCCTTTTTATTTTGGTGAAAGGTGGTTGCATCCCCTGCCCATCCCAGGACACTTCACAGACTGAATGAAGTTAATGCTCCTGGTCTAAAACAGTTTTAATCTCTGGTGTACTTCAGATCTGCCAGTACAAATTACTAGTGAGGTTCACGACTAGTTATATTAGGCTTCTGGTGCATAGAACAGATAGGAGCATTATTAACCAAATTCTGACAAAAAAGGATCCAATACCTCTTTTCTGAGGGGCCTACATTAGGTGTGTCCCAGGACCTCTAGTTAACCTTGACCACTACTTAGGAGTAATTAAATCTGAACTAAGGGCACACACCCCCAGAAAACTGAGATTTCAGAACAAACTGCAGATGCTCCAACTGCATTAGGCCCAGAAATGCCACTGTGTTTAGCCCAGCAGGCAAGAGGTACTCTGGCCAACAAACCACCTGAGTGTGGAAATGAAAGCCTGGGAAGGCAGATGAGGCAGCTGCAGGGGGAGGGGCCGTGGGGACGCCTGTGCCGACACTTTCCATGCAGCCTCAAAGATAATCAGAAAAGTATCACTAGCACAACAAAATCACTTTAAACCGTGACACCCAGCCCCATGACTCCAAGGAAGCTAATTAAGTAAAAAGTCGTTGCATTTTTTAGAACCAACTAAATCAGTATTCACTCTTTTAGCTTGGCACAAAACACACCACAAAAACAGCAATATTAGAGTCTCTCCTGAATTTTCACCAAAATCCCTTCATTATTTTAGGAATGCCTGCCATTGGTTCATCTCCCCACCAGGCTCCACACCTCCCCGTCCAACTTCAAAGGCAGTCAAAGAAACAACAGACTTAACTTACAAAGCAAGAGGTAGCCGACAAGTCCAAGTAAATATGGTAAAATTCCTAAGCCATCCCTAAACTATGCTTTCAAATGACTTGAGAGAATGTCAGTGTCATTAGCCAATGATGGAAGGAAAAGACGAATGAGGAAAACTGTAATGCTTAGGAAAAGGAACTCACTTAAACTTTATTCCTAGAATGGCTGTTTGGTTGAAGTCCCGGACTAAGGGTTTTAAAGCAAGCCCGCATTACCAGAATGGTTCACAAACACAGGCAGAAAGATGTGAAATGTTTCCTCATATTTGCTAAGCTCATGAAAAGTTTTATTCCTTTACAGAGTTCTGCCTCAAGCCCATATCAGACCCACAAAATAAAATTTGTGGTCCCTAAAAATATTCATGCATCTGTTCCCCTTTCAAGAAAAACTTCTTGAAGGCAGAAAACTTATCTTTTAATTTCTGCACATTCCATGTCTAACATAACCTCCGACATACAACAGTTGTCCCAATAAAGTGTTGAGCCTGTTGTCAAAGCAATAGTTAATTTTAAAATGTCTCAGAATGGGGGAAAAATTGGTACAGACTACAGTCTTAAACATGAGAAATTCCACTGGTTGTAGAACATATTCAACCCTTAAGGCAGCATGCTTATGCTGATAAACTCTATGGTGACTTTACCTAATAATCCACTGTTCTAGTAAGAGTACATAAACTTTAAGGCAGAAGAAATGTATGGGGCAGCAACCACGTGTTTGAGGGGAGGCAAATCCCAGAGAAAGTCTATCAAATCTGTGGCACATGATAATCTAGTCCACCACTCATTAAATTACTAAGACAGGCTTGTGAGTTTGGAGAAGTCCTGTGCTGAGGACCTGTCATCTGCTGCAGAAACACACGCTGCACATGGAAGATGCCCTCCCTATCCAGAGCCCTATAAACTCAATAATTTCTCTACCACTTTATCAGAATTAAGAGACATACACCCTTATAAGGCAAGTATGAAATCCATCTCAAAGTTTTTAGTCTTGTCTCCTATCAGTCACCTAAAACAGGTGTAATGCAGACTGATGGCTCCATGCAGGTGTTCAAACTCTAACTCCACCACTTACCTGAGCCAAATTATCTTACCAGCTCTGGGCCTCAGTTGACCCAGAAAGAGGGGATAATATGAGAATCTTTATCCTGCATTGTGTATGCTGAGAATTGCATGAGTTAATGCACGTGAGGCAGTCAATCTGACATCTAATTAACCCTTATTGAGTACCTACTATCATTGGGCATTATCCCATCCTTATTATTACATCCACAGCATTAGTACATGTAGTACTTGATAAATATTAGTCAGATGTTCCCTCTGGACACTGCAGCAGAACCCTAAAGACAGAAAGAACAGGTTGAGACTCATGGTGGGGGATTATTTACCTCTTCAATACACAGCACAACTTTGATTTCTACCACCCTCAAATTACTATTTGAAGCTCTGTCAATCTGGTCTCCATATATAAATACATATGTAAATACTGTAATACTCCATATACAAATAACTGTAACAGGGAAAGGATACAAATGACAGACTAACCTCTATGTAGTGATCAATGTTAACCAGAGGCCGGGGGTGGTAAAATACCTAAAATAGGTTCCTCTCTTTTTCCTCGAGGTCTAAAAACCTATATAGTCTGGGAAAATTAAGCATTAAGTGGAAACTCTTATGAAAGACTTGAAAACACCCTGCTCATGCTAGCCTAAAGGGACAAAAAGTGACAGTTGACCCTAGACAGACACTGTCCTCCATAACTGTGCTCACTAAAAAAAAAGGTGGTGAAAGGGTAGATCATCTCTATGTGAATAGCTCTGAACAGGCTACCCTAAAAATAGTGGAAAGAGGAAAATGATTTGTGAGGAAATATATTAGAAAAGGGAACTGAGAGAGAATGAGTATGCAGCCCTGTATTGTGACAGGAACAGAAATGAGCCCTTAGCAGTCCTGAGAAGTCATTCTCTCAAACTGGAAACCAAAAAACATATCATGTGAAGTAGGATACTTGGTAGGCAATTCGAGTCTGGCCTCAGTCACTCAACTGGATGTTCAGGAAGGTCACTAGGATAAAAACAAAACACCTTTAGTCCTAGATAATCTCTAGTGTTCCTTGGTTCCTTTAGCTTTAAGGAGCTAGCAGCCTGGATCTGGTGGAAACAGAGGGTCCCATGGGAGGAACTTCTAAGTCACACACAAGTGAAAAATAAAAATTACCAAAAGATCAGCAGTCAATAAGTGCCCTAAGCAGATCTGCGAGTGACCACTCCGCCAATCTCATTCACAAGCATATCTGTTGATTATAGACCCAAATGCTGCCCCGAGCTGGACCTGCAGCTGTTTAACTGTCTCACAATTGGCTCTGTAGCCCTGAGGAAAACAGGTCTGGTCACCCAGCAACCAGCCATCGGCTCTTTTTCTCTCAACTAAATTACCTACAAACATTAAGCACTTCATCCAACAAATCAAAGGGGAAAAAAAAGATTAAATTTATCACTCAAATCCCTCTGGTGGCATGCTACACGAACAGCACACTTCCATAGGGAACACCAGGCGTGCAGTGGACACTTTAGCCTGTCCCCATTTGTATCACAGGACACTTTTGTACTGATGTGGCTGGGAAGTGCCAGGTACCATGTCACTTGAGTCCTGACTCACTTCTCATGGGTTCCATGGAACTGGGTCTCTCATATTTAATTCCCTTTCTTCTTAAGCATCTAGTGTCATGAAGCAGCAACCCTGGCAAGGGATGTGATGACATCAGATTTCTTAGGGATGAGGGAACTTTCGGAGAGCACACATTTCATCAGTGGCCTGAATCAAGGCTGTAACTCTTCTTTCCCAAGCCCACAAGCAAGCCATGTCCCTCAGATGGCAAGCTTCACGGGGTTCTAAAGGTATGTCAACACCATTTCAGGACAATGAAAGAGAGCTAGAAGTAGGAAGTCACTATCCAAAGGAGCCACCATGACAAAGGACAGGCCCGATGCAGCATAAAGGTGACAGGATTCTGGAGGTAGAGGCTTATACGTAAGAGCTGATTCTCAGGATCCTAGACTCTAGAGAAGGACAATGGGTCAGGCTGTGCTTCATACAGAAGATGAGAACTTGCAAAACACCCATTCTAAATAAACCAGATCAATTTCCTGGTGCCAAATATAATTCCCCCCACTCCAGCTTAACAAAGTTAACAGACAAAACTCTTTTTAAACATCTTCTAACTTAGGTCTTTTTTAAATCAATTTTTATACTTTTGCTGTGTCACATGCTGTTACACAATGACTATTCAAAATATTGTTTACAGAAACCAGTCTTACTTTTGTATGTTAGATATGTGTTGTGTGTTTAAGATAAAAGTCTAAAGACATCTATCCAGTCCTTGTTCTATCATAGCTCCAGAATGAATGAAAATCTCACCCACAAAATTTAAGACCCTCTTTCCTTACAGACTGAAGTCCTGTTCTAGTCTTATAAGAGAGATCAGCCGGTCTGAGTATGCAGATCTCCTCTATCCAGTCTAGTGTCTGACTTTTCAGTGAGCTGGTTACTATTTCCCCGAAAGGCTGTTCTCTTGGAGCGTCTCTCACTTGGGTCATTTTAATTGAGATTCATTAATTTCTCAGTTGGAGTTATATTAACCCTTTCTCCATACAGTACACCAGCTGCCGAGCCATTCCTTTGACTCACCAATCCAAATAACTGGATCACTTTGGCAACTGCGCCCCCATAAATGCCAGCCAAGCAGCAACTGTGAAGTGTGGTTAACAGGCAAGTGCTCCAGGCCACTCTGTAAACACTCAGGAAAAAGTAAAGGCAAGAAGTCTGTGTGAGAGGAATCACTGAAATGACCAATACATCTGGAACAGGACCTGTTGATCCATGGCGAGCCTTTTGCCTTAGCCAGAAGTAAAGCCTGCCCTGGCTGTCTTGACAGTGATGCTCTGCAGTTCCTGGATTTCAATGGCAGCTTTTACATGGCAGTGCCTCCTGTTAGCTGGTAGAGAAATGCTAAGTGACCTTTCTGGATGCTAGTCTTCAAATTATTTTAGACATCTAATTATCAGTTCTTATGTGATAATCAGTAAACCTGGTCTTAAGACGCCATGGTGGACTAGAACACACTGGAAAATTTACAGCGAAAGGTGGAAAAGATCTGTTGTGCTTTCAGTGAGGGCTAAAACCCCTCCGCCCTGTGGTTCTGCCATACAGCCACAACAATGACACTAGCAGGGGGCAGAGTTCCTGTGGAAACACTGACGGTGCGAGTCTTCTGGTGGAAATGGGCCTCTGAAAACAAAGGCTCCAAGCCAACGGTGCATGGTGACGAAGCCCAGTGGCACAGCCGGTCTGGGGCAGATAATGCAGATAACCATCAATTTCACATACATGGAGATAAAAATCTATAATTAATTAAAGGATAAAGCCTACAGATAGACATACTCTGGTATGTTCAGGTCATCAAGCAGCCGCTCATTGACTAACTCATAATCAAGTGTATCTCTCCAAGGCTCTTCTGCAGTTAGGAAAGCACAAACTGCAGTGATCTACCTTCATGTGAGTTAGGCTGCTTATATGATATGCTAATAAATGAGTTAGCTCCACCTTCACCATCCTTCAGCTTGAATCTAATTACTAGTGTAGCCTTTAAAAGGGCACTCCCTTCACTTGAAATGAGTTTGGCACTCTTGCTCAGAACAGCACTGGACATCTAAATGACACTCTGCCCCTCCCATGAGGCAGCTCAGCTACACTACAGAGGCAGGCCATTGGGCTTCAGACCTCACAGGGCCATCCCAACATGAACCTCAGCTATCATGCTGACTTTTACCACCCTGGGGGTGTAGAGAACCCTTTCCCTACCCTTACCTCAAGGTGTCCAATTCAACCACTTATTCAGCACCTACTAGGGGCCCCTGCACTGAGAATAAACAGGGACAATCCCTCTGCCCTCATAAAACAAGTTCCCACCAATGGTATGAACCAGGTACAGTTTGCTTTTAAAAGGCACTTAAGTGTTGTTTGCCCTGTGTAACATGACCCACACAAGTAAAATTCCATGGAAAAAACATGAAAATAAAGTTCCATGGAAAACATACAAAAAGGCATGTGCACTGCCTTAAACCTGGTAAATGCTGAGTTTCCCTGAAGACTGAACTCAGATATCACCCCCTCCAGGAAGTTCCCCCTGAATCCCCAGGCTTATAATCCCCTGATATCCATTTCTATTACTGCATACATTTCTATTTCTGAACTCAACTGCTCTCAGTGAAACACTAGGCTTGTGCTGTCTTCTCCACTACAAAGTGAGCAGCCTGAACTTTGTACCACTGGCACCTAACATGGTCTCTGGCCATAGCAGGTACTCAGTGAATGCTGCAAGCTGACACGTGGAAGCATGTGTTGGTATGTGCATACGTGTGCTCAGGCCTGTTTGTGGGTGTGTCTGTAATGACATGGAGAGTGACATTCTTTCTATATAACCTCCTTCCCCCCTCCTATCTTTTCTAATGTCATGTAACAAGTCCTCTGTGCAAGTTACAAAGGACTATCTGTTCTCTTCCCCCCAGTACATATTAAAAATGAAGGGAATTAGACGTAAGCAGAAGCAAGAAAGCCTAACTTGCCCATTTGTACCTAGAACATAAGCTGGAGACAAGGAGAGGTGGGAGACAGGTGAGGGCCAGACTACTGGGAATCTTCCCAAGGAGCCTGGACTTTATGAGCGATGGGAAGCCTTTAAAAGATTTCTAGCAGGAGAGAGGTTAGGGCTGAGTTTTAGACAGCTCATCCAAGCAGCTCTGTGGAGGATGGATTTGAGAACATAAGACTCTATTCATGGAGAAAGTTCCAAGGCTATTGTAGTAATCCATCTGTATGATAAGGGCCCAAACACGTGTGGTGCTAATGGAAAAGAAGAAATCAACTCAAGAAGTAGTTAGCAAGCCCATTCAGCCAGACTTAGCAATTGACTAGCACAGGGAAAGAAGTGAAGAAGTGAGAGAAAATCACTCAGTGATGGCTAGGTGACTGAACAGTGGTAGAAATGGACAGAGAAGCTGGTGAAAGGGAGAGATGGGATACTTAATTGTGGACATTGCTGACTTGGTGAGGCCTAAAGGACATCCAAGTAGGTCTGCCCAGCAAGTGTATTAGACAAGATCTTGGCCCTGTTCTTGGACTTCCCTAAGCCACAGTTTCTCCAGGTAGGAAATGCAGATACCAGGAACTCATTCCACCCAGGCTGTTGTGAGGATTCAAGGAGACAGAGTATAAAGCCCTTTGTCCTGAGCTTGCTCCAGTCCCAGAAGCTCAGGGACAAAGATAAGAGACAGAATTTAAAGTCCTTGGCAAAAGCAGATGAGACCATGTGGAGTAAGAAAGACAGTATAAGATGACAAAAACCCCAGGAAACACCAATATTTAAAGAGATTGAAGGATGAGGATAAAGATACAAAGAGAAACTGAATTAAAAATAAAATCCCAGAAGGTGGAGAGAAAAAGAAGCAGGGGAGCAAAGGGCCTCAAGGAGAAGGGAGCAGCCAGCAGACAGGTACTAGGAGTGACATGACTGCTGCTCCTTCCTCGGCTTTGGTGGGTTGAGGCTGGCCACACAGCGAGGGGTGGACGCCTCTGGGGAAGAGGAGTGAATGCAGTGGGGGAGGGCACAGGCAGGCAGCTCTTTGGGGAAGCAGCTGAGAAGGGAAGGGGAGACACTGAGCCCCACCTCAAAAGGGAAGCAGGCAAACCAGGAGAAGGCTGGGTGGTTTGTTTCTGTACGGGTTGGGGAGGCTGAGTGTTTACAGAGCTGGGTCTGTTTCTAAAGAGAAGATGTCAGGAGGAAGGGACAGGATGAAGGTACAGGAAAGGAACCCCTGGCCCAGGGAGGACAGGGAAAGGACCCAAACAGAGCAGGGGGTGGCATGGGCCTGAACAGGGAGTTCCCCTCATCCCAACAGGGCCTGCGGCAGAGAGCAGGATGCCAGAGGGGATAAACCACAGTGGGACAGGATGCTCCACCTGTCAGCTTTTGCTTTTTTGGAGCACTAGACCACTTGCCTGCAGAGAATCCTTGGGCTCTAGAAAACAAGTTCTTGTGGATTGTAACTGACTTAACCTGAGCTCTTCTAAATAATGACCAGAGGAGAAGCCACGTAAGGAAGTAAGGGTCCTGCTAAGAGTAAGGTATGGGGAGCCCAAGGGGCAGGGGCTAGAGGAGAGGATGAGCCTTAATTATTTTTTCCTTCCAATTCTCTAGTGTTTCTTTTAATGTAAGCTTCATTGCAGTAGAGCTGTCGCTGAGTAATTTGATTTCAAAATATTAGTGGAAAGATTCATTTAATATCTTGATGGGAATAATTTTTCAGAATCATTATTTTTCCTATTTTAACATACAATTCTACATACACAAGTTCAATAGGACCAAATTACACCAGCAGGAGTTGACAATGAGCCATCAGAAATTCAGATCAGAGAGGAAAATACACACTGGTGTCCTAATGAGGCAACTTCAGGAGTCGTTTATTTTGGCAGAACAGGATATTTTAAGAAAAATAAGCTGAAATGGCAACTGTCACTTCAGGGTCACAGTTAAACCATGATCTCGTTTATGTTTCTTGCTGGTGTCCTGTTCTTACCACGGGCAGGGGGTCATTAATATATTCCTGACATCTCGTGTGCCAGAAGATGGTTTAAGTCTCTCAGTTTTTCCTATTTTGGAAACCATCTCTTATTATCCAAACAAAAGTTAACATTTTATTTGGGGACCCTGGAATCCAGCCTTTCACACACCTTTCACATTTATCTAAATAATCAAGGGAATAAAATTCACACTGGCATATGCATTCTCTCTGAACTAGTCCTTAGGCTGCTCTTAAATTCACACACACAAAACATAATTAATGTCTATACCTGAAACGTGAAATTTTTTAAAGAGAAAATCTTGTAGCAAAAGTGGATGACAGTGTTTGAATCCTGAATCAGACTCACATGAGAAGAATGAGGAATTTCTTCAATCTACAAATGCTTCCTGAATCCCTAATGTATGCAGGGCCCTTTGCCAGGGGCTGGGGGAGGCTGAGGGTCCCTAGTACCCACACAGATAGAGGTACTACTGGGCTGAAGATCACAGGTCAGACACCCACAAACACATTCTTATTTATCCCCAGACATTTGCAACAGTAGAGCCCCAGCAAATCAATATAACCACAACCCAGGTACAGGATGTACATGATGAGAAGGCGAGGAGGCCCAGCAGGGAAACTCAAAAACAATATATTCTCTACATAACTGAAGAACTAACTGAAGCCTCTCAACAACCAAAACTGAGGCTGTGCTAAACATCAGTGCAAACACTGTGGGGCCTTGCTATGGAGCAAATGAAACTTTTGTTCTGAAAAATTAAATATGGACACTTCAGAAAACCTCTAATTTAAAATCAATTGTGAAAGAACTAGGACCCAAAACAAGTATCCAGTCAACAGATAAAACTAGAAGTAATCACCTTCAGAATGAGTCAATATAGTGGGGGGAAAAAACCTGACATTTTCTGAAAACCAAATCAAAATCATTGATGCCCTTAATTTCATCCATGAATCCACAAGTTCAAAGGATGTACTTTCAAAATTGCAGTTTTTCTCCTTGAAAGCATGAAAGAACAATTCACATCCCATGACTAGCATTCTATGTTCAAACTTAAACCAAAGAAACATCTTTTAAGGCCAATTGAAAGAGACTATTTACCACCAGTTCCCTTAACTGTAGTAATAAAAGTGCTCACTTCAGTTTTTGAAAGGGTTCCCTTCAGCCCCTTGCAAGTCAGTATTGCAACTTTACTTCTTTCTGGTTTGTTATTCACACTAACTCAGAACCTTCTATTTATCCAATAGCAAATGAGCAAACCAAGACTCAGTTCCGAGGTCTTTTCCATAAACTAACTTTGGCCGACATTGTAACTGTAGTATTTCAGCTTCCTCTCCCCATATTCCTTGCAAGATCTTTTTGAGTGGACACATGTGCAGAATTTACCCCAAATCCCTCTGGTTCCAGGATAAAGGGAACCATCTCCTCTTCCACCTGTAAATATCCTATCGATTTACACTCCAGAATCTTAAATAAAAAAGCAAAAGTAATCAGAAAGCTGGACTCAAATATCCCTTCTAAAATTCTCAAAACTATAAATTCTCTCAAATTAAAAATTCAAATTCCATGTAAATCAATGTCTTATTGTTTTCAGAGTTAATTTCAGAAAAGGCTATGCCCATGACTTTATGTTTAAGTACTCTGTGACTTCCTGTGTAAGAGTGGTGGTAACAGTGATAGTTTTTCTGCAGTGAACGTGTCAAAGGCTGTGCTAGATGGCTTACGTAAGTCCTCACATAACCCTCACGTGCACTGATAATTATGCTACTTGTCCAATAAATATTTCTCAAAGCCTCTATTTTGTATTATTACTCTGTAATTGTATATTCTGCATCCTAATTTATGTGGCTTAGGCAAATGCTAATGGACCTTTTTATATTAAATACAGGCCAAATGGATATTGAAGGGTAGGTCAGAAATATTCTAGAGATCAGGGAGATGCTGAAACAGTCATTATCCAAAATTATTCAAAATAGGCAAAATCATCTAGATTTAATCCTCAAAATTATGGTAAATAAAGTAAATGAGCTTTCAGTAAGCATGAATCAAATGTATCTGGTTATTCATAATTTTTGAGGTTTTCTTTATGATTATTAGCACCATGTTTATTAATTCTCATTCATAAATTTACATTTTGTAAAAAAAATAAACACATTCTGGGGCCCTACCAATTATATCACTATTAGGAGGATAATTTTCTTATCCAAGTATTGAAACTATTAATACTGATGAGCCCATAAAAAAGAAATACATCACTCAAAAATTTAAAAACCTGGGACAAACTTCAGTCTTTGTTTCGTTTCCCTTATTTTCTCTTTAGAAAGTATGGTCCTGAAGAAGGTAAGGGATAAGCATAGGCTTCTATGTTATTTGGGGGCACCAACAAGACTATATCTATCCTATCTCAGGGAACTTTTTCATCACCACCCCCATTGTCTAAAATGAAACTATCTGAGTATATTTCCTTGGCCAATATTATTTGCAGAAGGCCCTCGTCAAAATATTAACTCCTTGGGAGATTAAAAGTCACCAAAGCTTCTTGAGGGCCTGTTTTGCACTGGGCTTATTCAATGTATTAAATCTAATTCACACCAATCCTAAAAGGTAGCTAACATTAGCACCATTTTCCAGAGGACAAAACAGAAATTGAGGAACTTGCTCATTGTAGCAGAGCTAGGGGAACACACCCAACCTGATAACCCCAAGTCTACCCTCCTTCCAATACCTTCTGTTTATTCCTCCACGTGTCAAGCTTGTTCCCACCTGTGGGCTTTTGCCTGAGCAGTTCCCTCTGTCTGTGAAAATCCTCCAGTTTCATGTGGCTGGTCATTTCCTGACACTCAAATCTCAGGCGAAATGTTACCCCCTCTTCGAGTCCTTCTCTTTCTCCTCTAGGTAGAGCAGTCACCCTGTCATACTCCATCACATTACCCTGGTTTAATTCTCCACTTAGCACCTAACCACCGTTTGTTATTTTTGTAATCAGCTGTTTGCTTATTACCCACCTCTCCATGCTAGGGCAGGAGCTCTGTGAGAGCCAAGATTCTGGGTGCTGTGTTCTCCATCCTATCTGTAACACCTAGAACAGAGTTGGACACACAGCAGGTGCTCAGTGAAGATCTATCAATGATTGAATGGCTGTCCTGCTGCCTCTACCACATGCTGAAGTGGCATTATTAAAGAATCTTGGGTTCAAGTCCAGAAGAGCTAGATTCTAGCTTCACCTCTAACTAGATAGGGCTCTGCTGAGGACAACCTCCATTCACCTCCCCACCATCAGGCTGTTTTCCAAGATGTCAGCAAGGTGAGCTGAAATTTGAGAAGATCAGAGAATCTTATTGGGTCAGAGGGACCTGGGTCATAGGAGACCAGGGGTCACAGGGCAGGAGTTGCAGACAAGCATGACTGATTTCATCATTTTGTCTTGGACTAACACAGTGGTTCACCACATTGCCCAGGATAACTCAAAAAGAGGGTGAATGTTTTAAGTATATAGATAAAGCCTTCCTCTTTTTATAGGGGAAAAGTTTATATTCACTTGCAAAGTCACTCAAACTGTCCTAGTTTTTTAGATTTATTTTTTTCACCTTTCAGCTACTGCAAACCTCAAACAAACCCTTTCAAAAATAGAGACTTTTGAAAATACCTAAATAACACAACCAAATATGTCCTAAAATGCGTCATCATCTAGTATATTTCACCAGGAGCTAGAAGCAAGAATACATTTTTTAAGTACATATTTTTCTTTAAAATTTATAGCTCCTTTTTTCTGCTAGTTAGCTGTCTCCTATGATTAAAGTGAGAATGTCCTTAAATAAAGGGGAAAATATTAGAAATATGCCTTGGGAATTAGGAATTAATAAAAGCCTTATTTTTGACACCTTTCAATTTGAGTTCCTTAACCTGAGGCCCTGTGTCCCCAGTCAGGCTCCAGAGGACCACTAATATGATGACCTGATTCCCAGCATATTGTCAATATTCACATATGTGCATTTTCCTAAAAACAGGATTCATAGCTTTCATCATCACTAAAAGGCTCAAAAACCATTTCAGAAGCACTGCTTCTGCTGAGAATCTGTGCTCAATTCTTCTGCACTATGAGGGAACCACAGAAATATATAATAAAGCACAGAAGAGGTCCACAGCTCACAAATGAATAAATGCACTCTGTTTAGGGCATTATGCTTATATATTCACGACTGTAGTGTGTACGCTTCCAAAAGTAAGTTCAGAGCCTAGAACAAATCTGAGTATCAGTAGAACAGTCAAGATATTTCAGAAGGGAGCAGAATCTTCATTGTCCAATGGAGCTATAAGTAGAACCACATAACTCTGATGCTGAAAGGGGCCGCAGAGCTCAGGTTGCCCAGCCCTCCGAGGTCACAGAGAGAGTGAGGATGGAGGCACATCATATTTAAGTGCTATGAGAGAGAGGTGGAAACTGTTATGCAAGTACAAGGGATAAATGTGACTTACAAATGAAAATGCAGCTTTGTGGTTCTGGCTTAAGCACTGGGGGCTAGAAGAGGGGCTAGATCTAGAACATGCTCACTCTGGCCCCATATGACTTATGTTATTAATATAATTATGAAGGCCTCATATTAGCCATGGTTCCATCCTCTGACAAATCTCTTAATTTTTTTTTTACCAGAAGCACAAACATCTTTGGTTACCTTTGAAGCATTTCTCTCTCTGTAAGGTGCAAGGGTTAAACTTGTGTAAAATTGAAGGAACTTTCTAAAAGGCAGCTCATAATAAAAGCACTGCTAGTTGGTCTTCTATGACATGCTCTTTCTACTAAAAACTCCTATGTGCTTTGACAATGGTGCTACTATAATTGTAGCTACAGAAGCTAACATACGAAGCTTGATAAATCTCTCTGGATAGTACCATGATTCTCAACAAAAATCTCCCATTTCATAAAATTCTATAGCATAGCACTTAAACACTGTGATAGCCAATACCCTTGGGCTCATTCCTCCATCTAATTAAAATGCCTATCCTACAAATGATTTATAGTATTTGTCATCACCTGGGGTGGATATATAGACTGGTGGCTACAGATACTTGGTTACTATAAAGCATTAATTACCACACTAGTGAGAATTGCTTCTAGCAAAAGCTCAAACAGTGCAATTCTCAGTCTCCAACACAAGGTAACCAGGACATGACTTACAACCACCCCATAGAACCAGGAGCCCATTCGTGCAAACTAAGAAAGATAACAGCACGACTTGAAATGAGGACCCACTGTAAATCCTTAAGGCTGATTCTAAGCCAAGGAAATAACACCAACACTAAATGTCATTTAGACATGAGCTAAATCCTCTGCAAGCCTGAGCAATTTAGATATGGATCAATTTAATTCTTAGGAGTCACTAACTTTGTTAAGGCCTAATTCATTTTGACTGCTTAAAACCAAACCATTTACTCCAAAAGTGAAGAAATGACATAATTGCCTAACACATGGAGGCACAGGCTTTAGAGACGGGTCTTTAGAGATATTCTAGTGCAACTCCCACATGATACTAACCAGGAAACTGAGACCCTGATAAGTTGAGGCCTGCCTAAGGTCACAGCCAATAGGTGACAAAGTCACACCTTGAACCCGGCTGTCCTGACTCCCATATAGCACAGCACTTAGATATTGCCAGAAGTTGTATAATGAAATACAAAGGTAATTGTTTTAATTGGTTACTTAATACAATACTAATTTGCAGTTGAAGCTAACTCCTCATATATTTACTAATAAGCCAGTTTCCTCTAAAATTTTAGGACATAAATACATGTGTCTGTATGTAAATACCTAAATAAATATACATCTAATGTATTTGTAGATTAATGCATATCTAAATAAATTGAAATAAATTTATCTACATACATATGTAGATGTTAAGAGTATGTATGTATGTGTACCTGTTTATAACACATCATGTGAGCTTAGGTCACAGTAATTCTTTGGCTGGAACTTTGGTTCCCATACTATGAAAACAAAGGCTAGAGCTACAGTAGATGTCAAAAACTCAAAACCTTCCCAGAACCAACCAGATAATGAGTTAAGAGGACTGGTTTTAATAGGGAGTAGTGGGGTCTGTGGCAAACTGAAGCACCACAGAACTAAATACCTTCAGATTCAATGTTAAAAACATCTCTGCCAAATAAATACATATGCAGATTTCCATGGGCCTAAGAGCTATCAGGACTTTTTGTTGTTATTGTGAACTAAATGACCTTACTACTTGGCCTTCTACGATTCCTTTGTGATCTATACAAAGCTTAGGGAATTTGGTGGTTCAAACAAGGTGTTATTTTTTTCTACCCTTGGGAGTCAAATGTTCTTTCAGGTTACCTGTTCACAGATATCTCATCTTGGTCCCCTCCCAAAGTTTCCAAAGATGGAAACATTTCTATGGGTCAGGAACATTTACCCTTCAACAGGGAATCTGTGATGTCTCTCTGCGAAAGTAGTATCAGGTCAGTAGTTCCTTTTCTTCTTTGGAGAAATGATTTTCACAGTCATGTAACTGAAGCAGGCTGTGGCTGTCTGTGCTGGGGCCTTAAAAATCTGCTCTCTGTTTTCCCTCCAGGAAAATGTTTCTCATCTTTTCCAGCCAGGTGTTGACCAGCATCTTAGTATTTAGCTTCTGGTCTACAATTTCCTGGTTGTTGGTTTTCTCCCTTAACCTCTCCCCCCTTTGGAACTACAAGGCCTATGAAGGAAGGGCCAAGTCTATCTTGTCCAGGGTAGAACACAGTGCCTGATATATAGGACATGCTCAGCAGTGAACAAGTGCTGCTCACCTAGGGCTCAGTATTTCGTACAGAAATGTGTATAGTCTATGTAGCTATCCCACGAGCAGAGGGGATGAATCCTCATCAGTCACCCAGGCTATCATACCCTGAGCTCCCTCTGACCATATCACACACTTCCAAGGGAACCCAGTTCATTCTTTCAAGATGGAGGGGAGGGTTGGCAATGGAGGTCTCAGGATGCTGAGGGAACACTAGGAAAGAAAACCAAGCCCAGACTTGGTATGTCAAGCAAAGTTTTCTGGGTAAATGATGTCTACAATGAGACCTGACACACAGGTAGGAAATAGCAAGGTGGCCTTGGAGGAATTGAAAGATGTTCATTGTGACTAAAGCACAGAGTGGGGAGGTGAGTGGTAAGGCTCCAGAGGAGCTCAGGGGCCAGATCATGCAGAACATTCCGTACCATCTTAACCATCTGTGCTTTAAGAGCAGTGGAGAACCACTGAAGGGTTGAGAGTAAAAGAATGACTATCAGTTTGGCAATTGAGGAAGATCATTTTGGATACAGCAATGGTAAGAGTGGAAAAGAGGATCCAGGCACTGAGTGTCCACTCAGACCTCATTTTTATCATATTTCTAGTAAAATAGAGCTAAACAGTTAATGCAGAAGGAGAACCTGATCTAGTCCATTGTTTCATGAAATAAAAGAGACCACAGAAAATCCAAAGCACCTCTCTTATCCTAAGTAAATGCTACCCATCTCTTAAAAATGTATTGTACTAAAATTCGTTTTTATGTCCTCTTCTCCCTCTCTGCCTTCAACATAGACTTGACTCCCTTAAACCCAGGAACCTGACCCCAAAATTTGGTTACCAGTTTGTCAGGTAATCTGGACTTTCTGGTGCCACCATTGAGATGGCATCCATCAAAAGAGTAGCAGTTCCTTTAGATCATGACTCTTGAGATTGATAATTCTGCCATTTTCATTTCATTTCCTGAAAGTCAGGGTTGGCTTGTGAAAAGTTGTTAAACAACATGCTAAATGTGAAACGTCAACCCTCACTCTAAACTTTCCCTATTGAGAGTATCAAATGAAGACTTCATTGGGTTTTTATAGTGGCTTTCTGATTTTGGTAGTCCAATCATTGAAGAAGGAAGTTCGAAAGTTGTTGTATACTGTTAACGATTGTCTGCCCATGTCCTGCCTGAAATATGATTGTTTATGAAAGGTATCTTTAATAAAGCTGGATACAGTTTGGCTTGGAAAAAAAATGTACTGTACTTTTACTATCAAAACTAATCACCATCTAACCATTAGATACCAAAACTCTACTAATAAAGTTGTATAAGCTAAAATGATTCATGCTCTGCCCACCAGCCTCATTAGTTCTCCAATGAATGTTTATTTCTTGCTTCGGCCCCAAATTTAGTATGTTGGAATTACAAGTTACTAATGAAAGAAGTTAGAACATATTAACAGGCTAAAAAATCATAGTCTTCTAAAATGAAACAAAAGCAAGAAATTTTCCATACACAGAGCTTTCAATCCATTAACAAACTCAAAGGGCATAAAAATCTTGGCCCAATCTTTGAAGCACATATTGGTATACATTAATTGATTTTAAAAGGGGACTCTGTAATATATGGTCACTCCCCAGTTACTTCCATTTACTTCTTTTAGAAAGATGAATAAAACGTTTAAGGACAGAAGTTCTCAAAGTACTTATACTTTTCTTGCCCCCAAATCATCTAAAAAAAAATTATTCTTTTGACAAATATTTATTGCCTGCTGTACACCAGACACTGCTCAAGGTGCTGGAGTTAGAATAATGGGCAACAGAGGTGAGAGTCCCTGCTCTCAAGGTGTTTATACTCTAAGGTAGTGAAGTATAAAAAGTAAATAAATTCACAAATGATCTCAGAGTGATGAGTACAATGAAGGGTGATAGGATAATTACGTGGTCAGGAGAATGCTCTGTAAGGGGGAAACATCTCAGCCACAACCTGCACAAGAAGCAGCCAGTACCACTGTAGCAAAATCCTTACAATGAAACTGAAGGTGCAATATATCCAATACAATTCCTGTATGCTGGAGCAGACCTCCCTAAAGATGCTAACATACGTTTTCTCCCATCAACACTGTGAGTTAATCATTTGGCTCAGGAAAATAAATTAATTGTGAGAATTAATAACACCACTCCAAAGTACAAAACAGAATGAACCACTAGATAATGAATCTGGAAGACATGGATCCAGGAATAAAGGAAAAAGATAAACAGAAGTGGTAACCTGGCTGCTTTACCTGACAGGACTACCAAACAGGCTCCTCACTGAGAAACTAGAGAAAGCAGCCTCCGGTGCTACAGGGAACACAATGTCTTCAGGAGGGGTTGAAGCAGGAAAACAGCCTGGGATCCCACCAAGCAAGTCCTTCCTTCCTGAAAGTATGCCAAGATCTTTCCATGACGCAGCCTCCAGCTCCTCCTGCCTCCCCCCACATCCCCATGCTCTGCATTAAGTATTAGATGCCCATCCCCATCTGGAAAGCCAAGAAATAAGGAGAAAATACATGAGAGAAGGAAATACGGTTTTAATTTAGACAAACTTTCAGTTTTCCAATGTCCAAGGTTTATTAGGCAAAATAGACCTGTTCTAGAAGAAACAGAAAAACAGTGATAATTTATAAAATGAGACTGTCCAAAAATCAGAAACTATATTTAATGAATTTGATTTCTTTTTGTTTTTTTTTAAATGCCCGTACTCTTATAAATGTTTTCTGCACTGAAGAAGCAATGTAGTTTACAAGAGTTAGCCTTGGCTCAAATTTAATTCAGTCACTTAACATCTTCTTGGGTATAATAGGGATAATAAATCCTCATTGTTTTTTTCCTACAGCTTTATTGAGGAATAATTGTCATACAGTAACATGCACATTAAAAGTGAACTATTTCATGAGCTTGGACATAAGTATATAACCTCCAGTCCCAAGCAACTAAACACTAGTTTTCATTTTCTAGAATTTTGCATAAATGGAATCATACAGTATATGTTCTTTTTCTTTGTTTGTTTGGCTTCCTTCACTCTATAAATTATCTTGAGATTCATCCACGTTGTTACATGTTTCAATAGTTGGTTACTTTTTATGCTGAGAAGTATTATATTGTATGTATATGCAATTTGTTTAAAATATTCACCTGTTGCCTGACACTTAAATTGTTTCCAGTTTGGGGGCTATTACAAACAAAGCAGATATGAACATTCACATACAAGTCTCTGTATAAACAGTTTCATTTCTCTTGGTAAATACTTAAGAGTAGCTAGGTTTATTGGTAGGCATATTTAACACTTTAAGAAACTGCCAAACTGTTTTCCAACATGACTATACCATTTTATGAGAGTTCCAGTGGCTCCACCTTATCACTAATGTTTACTTAATATGGTCTTTTTAATTTTAGCCCCTCAGGTTTTGGTTTTAATTTACACTTCCTTCATTACTAATGATTTGGGGTATCCTTTAGTTGCTATTTTCCATGAAGATTCCTACTCAAATCTCTGTCCCATTTTTAAATTGGTTATTTTTCTCATTGTATTGTAAGAGTTCTTTTATATACTCATGTTACAAGTCCTTCATCTGATTTACATGTTGCAAATATTTTCTCCCAGACTGTGGTGTGTTCACCTTAAATGTCTTTTTGACAAGAGATAGTTCTTAATTTTGATAAAGTTCAATTTATTTTTTTATAGTTGGTACTTTTTGTATCCTATCTAAAAAATACTTGCTGAACTCAAGATCACTAATATTTTCTTCAATTTTTTTATAGGAGCTTTACAGTTAAACTCTTACATTTAGGTCTGTGATCCATTTTGAGTTAATTTTTGTGTATTGTGTGAGGTAAGGGTCAATACTCATATTTCTGCATTTGCTTATCCAATTGTTCAAACACCACTTGAAAATATTATCATTCTCCCATTGACTTGCCTTGGTATCTTTGTCAAAAAAAGAAAAGTGCAACTGATTTTATGTGTGTGATTCTATGTCTAGACTCTCTTCTATTCCACTGATCTGAGTCCCTCTACACCAACACCACATTCTCTTCATTATAACAACATTATAATAAGTCTTAAAATTAGACAGTGTAAATCCTCCAACTTTATCTTTTTCAAAATTATTCTTAGGTAAGTCTAGTTCTTTCACATGTTGATAAAATTTTAGAATCAGTCTCTCAAATTCTATAACAAAGCTTGCTGACATTTTGACTAGGTTTGCAATTTGGGAAGAAATGAGGGTTTAACTACTTTTTATCTTCCCATTCATAACCACAGTATCTCTTCTACTTAGATTTTTTATTTATTTTGACAATGTTTTGTCATTTTCAGTGAACAAGCCTTGCATATCTTTTGTCAGATTTATCCAGTCGCAATGGTATTCTTCTACTCCAGTATTCAATTGTCCACTGATTGTATTAAGAAATATCATTGATTTTGTGTTACTAGTTTGGATCCTGCAACCTAGCTAAACTAATTTGTTGGATCTAGTAGCCCTTTTGTAGATGCCTTAGAATTTTCTACAATCATTTGTCTGCAAATAAAGACAGTTTTACTTCTTCCTTTGTAATCTGCTTATATTTGCCTATTGCACAGACTGGGACCTCCAATACGCTGTTGAACAAAGGTGGTAAGAGTAGATATCTTGCCACTCCTAATCTTAAGAGAATATCATTCATTCTTTCACCATTTGGATGTTACCTGTAGGTTTTTTTACAGATGTCCTTCATCAGGTTGAAGAGGTTCTATTACTAATTTGTTGAGAGATTTTTATCATGAATGGATATCGAATTTTGTCAAATGCTTTTTCTGAATCTATTGCGATGATCATATGGGTCTCCTTTATTCTGTTAATATGAATAATTGCAGTGTTTGATTTTTAAATATTTAATCAACCTTGCATTCCTGGTTATAAACCCCATTTGATCACAATATTCTATTTGCTAAGTTTTGGATTTGATTTGCTAAAATTTTAGAATTTTTATATCTATATTCACAGGAAGCACTGGTCTGTTTATTTTTTGCAATTTTTCATCAGGTTTTGGCATAAGTGTAATATTGGCCTCATGGAATGAGTTGGGATTTGTATTCTTCATTTCTTATATCCTTCTATTTCTTGAAATAGTTTGTGTAGAGATGACACTTATTTCTTCCTTAAAAAATGGTAGAATTCACTAGTAAAGCCATCTGGAACCTTGAATGTGCATTGTGGAAGGTCTTTAACTACAATTCAATTGCCTCAATAGACATAAAGCTATCAAGTATTTGAGTGAGTTTTGGTAGTTTGTATCTTTCAAGGAATTTGTTTATTTAACCTAAATTGTGGAATGTACTGGCATGAAATTATTCATAACACTCCTTTTTTTTTTTTATTCTATAGTAATGTTCTCTCATTCCTAGTATTGGTAGTTTTGTCTGCTCTTTTTTTTTTTCTTGATCATTCTGGCTTGAGGTTTATCAATTTCATTTAATTTTTTCCAAAAGACTAGGTTTTTGTTTCATTCATTTTTCTCCATTGTTTTGTTTTTCACTGATTTCTGCTATCTTTAGAATTTCCTCCTTTCTGTGTATTTTGGGTTGAACTTGCTCTTCTTTTCTAGTTTCAAGTGGCAACTTAGATCTTTTAGATCTCTTCCAATTTAAGTGTTCAACACTGTGAATTTCAGCTTATGACTGCTTTAAGTACATCCCACCACTTCCCTTGGGTTTTATTTAGATTAAATGAAATATTTACAGTCAGCCAGGAAAGAAATTGATTGCCTAATCCAGGTCAGGCACCATGCTTGATACTAGGAACATACTGCAGAAGCTAGATGGAACCACTTCTCTCTTTAAACTTAGAAGGTAATACATATTGACAAAATTGGTACAGAATCAATGTAATAATGATTATCTTCTTGATAGTTAGAAAGTATATTAAGCCAGAAAGCATAACATTTTTGTTTTATTCTATTGATCAAATTATCTTAAATTTTTGTCTCTCTACTCATGATCTAGCAAAAAGTAAGTTGCTAGGTATCACAACACATAAATTTATGGTGGAATAAGTTCAATTACTCCATTTGTAACTGAATAAACTACACATTTCAATTTAATATGCTAAAGATAAATAAATATTTCTGTAATTCTAAACTTCAAAACAACCTTTAGATCTATAAAGTTTAAAGCGAGCATTCCATATATTTCCAAATATTTTCTTAAGATGGGTCTTAAAAGTTAAAGCAAGCACTATCTATTCTATCTATTCTATCCTCAGTTTCAAAATACCCAGAACTTAAGGGGGAAAAAAAATGCTCTGCCCTCCTCAACTGAATGTAAATGCATGACAATCACTGGTTTCAATCTCATTTAAATTCTGACCTATCCTACCAAATACTCATGTTTTCCAAAACACCACTAGTGGGTTATATCAAACACCTACATATAATTAATTCAGACAATAATAGATACAGAAGTTAACTTTACATTTCAATTTGTTCATCCAGTGGGGCAAGACGCAGCTCCGCACACCATGTCAGGTATCCTGGATCTTCCTATGCTTCTTCTTCCAGTCCTCATCTCTCCGTCTTACTTTTAGGACATGGGTTCACGACCTTGACTGAATACTGGGGAGTCTGAAAGTACTGATGCTAAGGTACTACAGCCAGAGATTCTGCTCTAGAGTACTTAAAAGTGAGAATTTTTTCAAGCTCCCCATATGATTAAAGTGCGCAGATGAGGGGTAAGAAGGACCATTCTAGGCTCTTTCCAGGACGGCATGCTTCTAATAGCCATTGGCCATACTTCAGAATCCAGTTTCCTCTGGGGCTTTGCCCATCTAACTCCAAATCAGACACAACTCAGTAATTCCATTCAGATTCCTAAGCTCACCTCTCTCTCATATTCACAAATTCATGGGATAAAATGTGACTTTATTTTAAACATTCCTCCCGAGTACATTTGTAAATATAATTTCATGAAGTTCAGCTGAAGGGAGAAAGCTCCACAAGCCATCTGTAGTTTGGCAGAATAACTGGTAAAATTATCAATTTCCTCAAAGTAAAACATAAATATATAAATAAGTCTTCATTGTTATCCATCTGATTCCACTACTTACTAATTTCAAACAAGTTTCAAACACTGATTCACATTCTGGGCTCAAAACTGACATCCTCTGGGACTTAAACCTTTAAACTCCAGAGGGTTTTCAAACAGCTTACTCCCTTTTGCCAAACCAAATCACTTCATTATAATTCTCTTTCATCATGTAAAAGTGAGAACATGCTTATCAGTGTGAGGACTAAGAAGCAATAGCATTTTAGCACTATGTAGTGTTGTAGACATTTTAATTTATTTGCAGCAGAAACTTTGCTTCGTGGGAGCTATGTGAAAAAGTGGAGGCAAGAAGGAAGTTGTGGGTAACTACTTGTCAGTACATGGAAACATCAGCAGGTGAGGCACAGAGAAGGGCTGTGGGCGGGCCGCAAACTACACAGCAGCTCCGGAACCCCTCAGGTCAATAGCAGCAGAACCGCACACTGCCGGACTCCGCACTTCTCAGGCAGAGACTGAACTACCAAGGTTACTACAAACACGTGGCTAAACCTCAGCTCCTAGGAAAACTGCTAAGCAATAAAACCTTGCCAACGTGCAGACCCAGGAACTCCGATCCCTGCCAGTGTAGGTTATGTACCTATGGGATGTAATGGGTATGCATGCCGAAACACGTGTGCAGGTCTGAGCGGCTGAACCAACATGTATCCATAAACATTATGAATAATACTTGCGAGAATGTACGGCTTTCCCCTAAGAAGAGCTTTAAGTACTTTTTACCAAATCAAGTCACTCTCACATCACACCTGCCTTGCCTCTCCTGCGTATTACCCGCATGGTGAGAGTTGGGGAGCCTTACCCAAAGTCTGCGCGGTGTTGGGGAGGGGGAGGGTGTCCATCCCCGCCCCAACTTCCCGTTAGCCCAAGTTGCCATCACTAAAGGGGACCGTGTCCATGCTAGCTTCCTGGAGACACACCTGCACCCTCACACACCCACTGCGGTCGCGTCACCAGGGCCGCGGCCACCCGAGCGAGGACCACCATCTGCAGGGAATTCCCTCCTCCATGGAGCTCCGGGAGACGATGGGAAAGTGGGACCCACGCGAGTTTTGAGAAGTGGAAAGGGGAGAAGGGATTTTAGAGGACACAGCCGGAGGGGTCACGGCTACTCACCCAGCCCTCGAAGGTGTCCGAGGCGCCCGCCGTGCGCAGCAGCTCCTGGAATTGAAGGGTGCAGTTGGCCACGAAGTGGTCGTAGCCCAGGGGCGTCTCGTGGAAGACGGCCAGCTCGAGGTGGCCTCCGTCGGTGACGTTGGCGCAGAACTCCTCATTGTAGGTGGGTTTGTTGGTCTTCTGCTTGGTGCTGGTCTGGCCCACGCGCACCTGGTCCACGCTCACCGTCAGGTATGGGTCCAGCAGCTGGTAGCCCTTCTTGAAGAGCGAGTGGCGCAGGGACCAACGGGTGGGCTGCAGCCCCACGGCCTCGCCGATGCGGACCCTCAAGTAGCCGTTGAACTTCATGGTGCCAGACGACATGCCGGCGCCGCTGCCCCGGCCCCGGGGGCCCGCGCTGGCTCGCGGCGGGGGAGCCTGGAGCCCCTGCTCAGGCCAGCCCTCGCGGCAGCCGCAGGAGTGGAGGAAGCTCCTGGGAAACGTAGGGCCCGAGCCCCCCACGACCGGCCATTCTGCCCCCTCTGCGGGACCTCCCCTCCCCTCCTTCCCTCCCTCCCTCCCTCGCGAGGTGGAAAGGAGGGGAGCCCGGCGCCGAGCCCTCAGCGGGCTGGGGTAGCCCGACCGCCCCTCTGGAGCGCGCGGCGTTTCTCGAGGGCTCGCCCGGGACTCGCCCCTTCTCCAGGGCCGGGAAGCTCCTCTCCGCGGAGAGCCGGAGCGACCCGTCCGGCCAGCTCCAGCCCCGAGCGTCTCTTGCCCCCGCCTCCTCCTGCTTCTCCTCCTGCCCCCGCCTCCGCGGGCTCACGCTCTCCCCCCGTCGGCGAGCTTCGAACCAGGAAGCAGCTGCCGCCGCATCCCAGGCGGTAGGCTCGCGCAGCCAGGCTCCAGTTCACCGAAACCCCGCGCGGGCTCCCGCGCCGTTCGAACTCCGGGGGCGTGGCGCCCAGCCCGGCCCGGCCCTGCGGTCTGTCAGTGGCGAGGCGCGCGCTGCCGGGGAGCCCACCTCTGCGCGCGCCCTGCTGCCCGGGGCCCGGCGGTGTGCTGTGGGTCAGAGGCTACGCCAGGTGCAGGCCGAAAAGGCAAGGGCTCCTGGCTAGCCCGGGCAAAAACACCTGAGGCACGGCGGACAGGTCCCGGGAGGCTGGAAGGCCAGGAGGGGGTGGAGCAGAGAGCCCGCGCGGCGAGGTGGACTGGTGACCCTACCCGGCCGTCTCCAAGAGGCCCTGGCCGGAGGCGGGCTCACGGCGGGGAGCTTCCTTTCCCTAATCTTTACTGGGATGGCTCATCCCGGGTTCAGCTCGGGCCCATCCTGTTTGTGCGCCTTTCTTGCAGAGAGTAATTACATAGTTGTGTGTTTTGTTTTCTTTTTTTTTTTTTTCGATTTAATAAGGCAGTAGTAATGATGGAAATCCTGTCTGCCTCCTTCCCCAGAGAGGTGTGTCTTGTTGCACAAAGAGCAGGAAAGGTCGGTTCTGAAGACAGACGTGGCTGAGGTGTCCCCAGTTTCTTCCTCTGCGCGGAGTGTGGTTCCTGGTCCACGCAGCCCTGCATGGCAAGGGCAGCTGTTGCCCACACACACACTTCACCCATACATGTGCGCAAAGAGATTGCCGTCTTCTAGGAACACTCTGGGAGGTTCCGGGGCTTGCCAGAGTGGGCAGCCTTTTGTTCCTGAGCACCAGTGGCACCGGCAGTTTTGTCCTCTGGGAGAACCTTTTCATCTACTCTGCTCTACACAAAGCTTGCTCCCTGAGGGCCAGCCACACCCATGTGTATCCCATAAAGCCTAGGCCATTTTTAAGATACTTAATTACATTCTGCCTGGCTATCCTGGCTTCCTTGGGAGCAGGTCTTTCTAGCCCCTTCCCCCCAGTGCCCTGTTTGGCACTCTCAAACCAAGTAGGTTCTCAACCATTTCACACGAATGAATGGAGGCATAGGGAAGAGTGAAAACAGGTAAGAACAATGGATCGGTGGGGGAGGGCCTGTCTTAATACCAAAGCTTCCTTAACAGAACAGGGCAGGCAGGCAGCATATCACCCTAATGACACCTTAGCTTTTAGGCAGGGCTTGTACAGCAAGCTCCCAAACATCCAGGGAGCTCCTGTCTGGCCCTGCTGCTGGAGGGGAAGAGGTCAGGGGAACATTTGGGTCAACTATTCACCCTCTCCTCCAAAGAGCAGGGCTCTAGCTTTAAAACCCACTGAAGGATTTGCTGCTGAGAGGCTTTGGCACTTAAAGAAGACAGTTCCCAAACGATGGGCAGCTGCACTGCTGCCCTGGGGTTGGGATGTGGGAGACACCAGACTCTCCATCTTCACTCTATCAGTGCCGGACACAGGTGAGCAGTGGTGACTGAGCAGTGAGGGGGACAGCAGTGGTGTCTGCTCTCCTGGAACTTACAGTCTCCCAGCAAGGAGAAACAACTAGACCACACACTTGGGAGATGCAGTGATGGAGAGGCCTAGGATGCAATGGGATGATGGGACCTGGAGGAAGTGGTCAGGGAAGGGTCTCCAGAAGAAGTACACAGCAGAAGGAGCAGTTTATTCAGGGTTCTTGAGAAAACAGGGTGAGCTCCATGTGGCCTGAGCCAAGAAAGGTGAGGGGAGAGTGGCAGAAATGAGCCTGCAAAGGTAGGTCAGGGTGCAAGACTGCCAGACTGGTAGGTCCTGGGAAAGTTTTTGGCCATTATCTATGGGCAGCTAGAAGCTTCTGAAGACTGTTAAGTAGGGCCAGGACAGGATGAGATTTGTGCTTTAAAATATCTCTCTGGGTTGTGTAAAGAATGGAGAAGACACAAGCATGGGTATAGGGAGACCAGTTAGGAAGCTGTTGCCAAAGTCCAGAGGAGAGGAGGTGGTGGCCGGGACCGAGGTGGCAGTGATGGAGGTGAAAACAAGTAGACGGATGTGAGAGCATTTAGGAGGTAGATTGACAGGTCTCAGGGATAGACTGAATAAAGGGAATGAGGAAGAGGAAAGTATCAAGGATGACTTGCAGGAATCTGGCTTGAGCAGCTGTGTGGACTGGGAAGCCCTGAGTGATTGGAGAACACTAGAGGAGGAACAGCTTTGTGGAGGGAGATGAAGAGTTCAATTTGAAGCATGTCAGGTTTGATATATTTTTGATACGTTTAACTGAAAATCTGAAATGCGCACTCGGCGGTGTGGTTGTGAAGCTCAGAGGAGCAGTCTGAGCTACAGACACAAAATGAAGAGTCACATCATATAGGTAGCAATCAAAGCTAGAAGAATGGACAAGATCTCTGTTAAGTGAAAACAGAGTTTAGCATAAGAAAAGAAGGGGGCCTAGGACAGAGTGCTCCAGAAACTCCAACATCTATAGACTGAGGAGGAGCAGGCAAGGGAGTTGAAAAACAGCAGCCAGGTAGGTGGGAGAAAAGCCAGGAAGGTATGATTTCCAGGTCTTGTGGAAACCAACCAAAAAGGTTTCAAGCAGGAAGAAATTGTTCAGCTAGGTCAAATGATGCTAAGACAGTGAGTAAATAAAGACTAATGAAGGCTATGCGGAGATGGCAATAGACAGGTGCTCAATAATCTTTGAGCCATTTCAGTAGAGGAGTGGGTCTGAAGCCTGCTTGAAATAGGTTAAAGTGAAAAATAAGGAGGTATACAGAGAAACTGTGTACACTCTTTCAAGAGGTTTGGCTGGAAAGGGGAAGAGAGCTGAGAAGAGAGAGCTGTTAGATGGATTCTCGTGATTCTCTAATAAAGGAAGCAGTGCAAGAGAGGAGAGAGATCATACAGTTCAGAGACCGCAGGAGGGGCTGCCATCCAAGACACGGGTAAAGATATGAGCCTTAGGTTAGAAAGAAGCATCTATGTGACTCTCAGCCTGCTGTCCAAAATTGCCTCTGTACAGCCAGGAGAGAGAGTCAACAGCAGCCCCAACTTAACACATTTCTACCTTCAGAGCCCCAGTGGAATGAAGATTTTTTTTCTACCTGCATCTTTAAATCAATCTGGAAGAAGACTCAGTTTTCAGCCTATGTCATATGTCATTAGATGGCTCCTGGGGAACCCTGGACAGGCAGTAGACAGCCCATAGTATAATGTCTCTGTAGAAAGGGACTGTCTGCCAATACAGACCTGTGGCAGCTTTTATCCAGAACTGGTCCTGACTTTTAAGGAAGGAAGGGGAGCAAAAACTCCCTTCTATGCATCCCACATAGCTCACTGATGGCTTGTAGGTAATGCAATATGGCAACTTGCATATCTTTATTGACTGCTTTAAAAATCTGTATTATAGGTCCTTTTATAGACTAAAGGTTTGCTTTTTTTCCCTTACTGCTATTACTGTTTCTTGTCTTAGTCACACTGTAACTTTAGACTTCTCCACATAGAATTCCTAGTACATTATCTAAATGCTTTTTTGATCGACTGATTGACAGCCTGAAGCACTGCCATTTTTCTAATTTCTTAAGGAACATTTCACACAACCCCCAATCTACTTTGAAATAGAATTAGAGAATTTAGAGAATAACACAGCCAAGTCAAAAGCTATCCCATGTTACTGTGAAACAGCACAGCCTTGGAGGACAGTTTGACAACGTATGTCAAAAGACTCAAAGTAAGAAATCAGTTATTTGCCTGAAGAACTCCAGAAATAGTGAAATGGCAAAGTAGATTACAAAATTGCAACTCAGGGGAATAGTAGGCAGTTATTAAAATGACATATAATAAATAACATGAAAAAAAGGATGGTAAGTAATATTAAAAAATCTAAGTAAGAAATATAAATATACTTTGAGTACATAAAATAGGTATACCAAAAGACAAAGATTAAGTGCAATACAGGGATATGAAAACAATTCTTCGACTGCAAGTAAATAATAAACATACTTATCTAAAAGGTCTCTAAAGATAAAATAATTCACATAAACCATTTGATACATTGCCAAGCACATGGTACATTTCAGCTGTTACCCTGGCTGCCACGCACCAGTATTGTAACAAGGCACTTGATAAATATTATTGCATTCAATCCTCATGACAACCGTGAGATAAGTGTTGCTATCTCTATTTTACGAATAAGGAAACCTATGGGCAGAAAGGCTCAATGAATTGGATCACATAGTTACTACATAGAAGAGCTGAGATTTGACCCATTTTTTTAAATGACTGCCTAAGCCTCATCCTAGAGTGGTTCTATGCACAGTAGAATTGAAATCTAGTGCTGTACATGGAGGACAAGGAGGAAGATCGAGATTCTCAGCAGCAGGAAGGAGTGGTATGCAGGGCAGAAATTAGCGCAGTACTGTTTCTTATCCATTTCTAAATAGGCAAAGTACATATAGATAAGTGGGGCCACCATGTCCTACTCACAGGTGCTCCAAAAAGAACAGGAAAAGGTATTTCACAAACGTGACAACATTTCTCAGAAGGGAAGGAAAACACTAGCTTCATTTTGAAAAGAACACAGTATATTAGGCCGAATGAGTAAAAAGAGACTCATGCCTAGACGTATTATTGTGAAGTTCCTGAACTTCAGGATAAAGGGAAGATCTTCAATGACTTAGAGGAAGAAACAAGAGACAAAGGAGGGTGGGAGATTATGGGATGTGATCAGAGGATTGAGGTCTGCAGTGAGGTAAAGGTTGCTGACACACCAGCCAATGTTGTCAGTGGATCAACAACTCACCATGAGAGAAGGAATGAGGGAAAGGAAGTCTGAAGGGGAAAAGCCCTCAAAAGGTAGAGAGAGTAGACAGGTAGAGCTTCCTCAAAAGAAGGGCCATAAATTACTGCTTGCCTCAAAATTCCACTTAAGTAAGACAGATTCTAGGGATTGAGATCAGAACGAGGAACAATCATGAAAGTAATACCCCCATAAAAAGCAGCCAAGTTGGTCACACTTTGTACTGACAGTTGCCCAGACATAGCTGGTGATCAAGAGCAATGACTCTGTAAAACATTTCTGCCATTGTTTTCAAACAGGAAAATCTGGTGAATTTAAATATTTTATGTGTGAAGAGAACAAACACAAAACTTTCCAATGGCTGTTTTGCTTTTTGACATAACTCACCTTCTTGAATCTACTCATATCAGAATATTTTCAAATGAAATCTTTCACATTACCTAAGTGCCTTTCTTAGTAGCATGGAACCCTGGAAAACCTTACAGGCATTCTATTAATAAACAGATTCATAAATGTCCTTAGCCTGCGTTACAATTTCATGGAAAAAAAAAGATCTATTCGGTGTCTCATTTACAGCATACAATAAAAGAGATACATAATTTAGGGGAGCCAAGACTAATTGCATTTAGTCACCTCAAACATTTCTCTGTAACCACTTTTGATAACTCCATAAAGTAGCATGTCACCAAATGAAGAAAAAAGTCTTTTCAAACTAAAATAATTAAAAATTCTGAATGTAGACCTTACAACTCATTTTTAATATTTTCTTAATATTTAAGTATTTTTAAAAAGCATTCATGAATATTGTATACTTAAAACCAATATAAGATTGTATATCAACTATACTTAAATAAAAGCATTAGTAATAGAAGCAAGTGAATATGATTTAAAATAATAATAATTATCTCTAAACCTATTATTAATACAGCTAATGGTCAGTTTGTTCCATTAACTTTTCTCATTTTGTTCTAGTCCATCAACAAGCCAGGTGGTTATTAGCTACAAGTAGGAACCAAGTTATTAGATTTTATGGCTTGTCTAAGAAACATGTAAGAAGAAAATGATTATTTTGCTCTAACTGTGTTTTTTTCTCACCCTTTACCAGGTTTGTCCATGTCTTGTTGATGGCATTCTCTGGTTCATTCAGTGACAATCTAATCATTAATTCCATTCTGGTCACTGGACATCATACTCAGACAGATCAAAGTCCTCTGGAATTGCCTTTAGGTCATTTGTAAAGTCGTTCAGCCTTTGAATTGAGTAGTTCTATAGTGGTACAATTTAAAACACAAAATGGTTTTTGCCAATTCAGTGATTTTAGTAATAAGATCACTCAGGCCTTCTTGGTTATGTTTTTTCAAAGCTGTGTACAGGGTCGGGGGGAGAAGGTGGAGAGCTTGATATTCAACAGAATATTTTACCAAGATGTAGTCATAACTATTTATTATGATAGCCATTATAGATTTTCACAATATATTGTTAGTGAAAAGAGCCAATTAATCAAACAGTAATTTTTGGATCTAATAGCAGGATCCTATTTGGTATAAAATGTGCACAATGTACATTGTCTCATGTGCAAATTTGGTGGGGTAACCCCCAAATGTGAACAGTGGTTATCACAGATCACAGACTACAGTGCGAAGTCCAGCTCATACAGAGGTTGAAAAAAGGGACTCTGGAGTGAAAGTGCCTCCACCTGAATCCTATCTCCTCTAGCTGCATGACTGTAGGTTCTACCTGCCCTTACTGTGCCTCCGTTTCCTCATCTGTAAGGAGGGTTACTGTGAGCCTTATAGAAGTTATTATTTGCAAAGCACTTGAAACAGTGCTTGGCACATAGTAAGCAACTTTATAAATGTTTATTATTAAGGGTGGCTTTTCTTCTTTTCATTTACGTACTATGTGATTTTTCTATAATGAAATTTGTAGAAGCTCATTAAAAGCCCTTTTAGCTAAGATTTAAAAACTGCACCAAATCATAGATAAGGTTGATTTTAACCCTTTCAAATTGTAATCATTTCCTGTTGTCTTTCTGGTGAAACTTGAGTTTTTATTGTTCTTGGAAATGAAAAAGCAGTTTGGCCCCTGTATATAGGACATAATAAGGAGGAATAAAAAAAGACCTTTTGTCCCTGAACTCCTCCTGGTAATGAAATGGTAAAATTCTCATGTCATCTCCAGACATCTTTCTCATGCAGGGACAAAAATGGAACTTTCCACAAAACTGTCAAGATATATTCCTACATTAAACTCCCTCAAATTCCTTCACCTTCTCCCTTTTTTAGAACTCTGAAATGAGGCATTTGTTTTGAATACAGAAAGTTAACAAATGTTTTTTCTAGATACTAGAAGAGCAAGCTAAGAAAATACTTTGTGGTAAATCAAGATATTATTTATTTTCAATACTAATTTAATGAAGTCCCACTATGCAGTCAACATGATTTTGGCCCTAAAAGCTAACAAGCGAGAGCAGGGCAATTCAGACAATCTGGCCATGACCTTTGCAGTGGAGTGGGGAGTTGGATGACCCAAGAATTGGCATTTTTTACAAAGATTAACAAGCCCAGGTGATTCTTCTGTATGTAAGTTTAAGAACCCTGGGAGTAAGAGGCAATAGCATTCGAAGACTTAGGTTTGCAACTTCCAAAATTGTTAGATGACCTCAGACAAGTCACACAATTGCACAGAACTAAATGAAAAACTGACTTTAAAGCACATTGCAAAGTCCTCCAGTGTTACATGAATGTTATCAGTTCTGTCTCACCCTGCTGCTTAATTCTCCTTCCCTCCCCGTTACCATTCTTGCTGCCTCACATTCAATTCCATGTGCCTCTCAGGGGTGAGGAACTGGTGCTCAAGACCAGGCACTGCTCCACAGTCATGCAGGGGCTCAACCCTGCTAGCCACAGAGACCATTCACATCAGAGATAAATAGCTGGCACATTCTCTTAGTTCAAATATAATCATTCAAACTGAGATTCTAAAGATGCAAATAAACTTGAAAAATTAAGACCAGTAATAAGAAAACAAGAGATCTGGTAAGTGTAACAAGTAGAAAGGGAGAAAATTATCTCATGGGCTAAATGGGTGTGGAAATATCAAAACTACATAGAGCACAAAGATGAAACCTGGGCTTGATACAGGAGAAGGAAGCCAGCAAAGGAATTTTACACATTTCCCTGACTTACTCATTTTTTTTTAGTTTCGAACAACTGAAATCAGGAAACACCTGTGCTTGTTAACATTAGTTAGGAAATGACTTTAAAAACTTGGACTCAGTTTGAGATAGCTGATGGCAGGCAGTGATATCATTCCAGAGTGTATATTTCCATGTAAATGCACAAGCTATTTCTCTTAGTTTGGGTTCATTTTTGTAATAGCAATCAGAGACTCAGTGCATTATATTTATGGGTTAATTGTTGTTTTTTTAAGTTTTAAAATTACCTGGCACTGAGTAACATGTTTGTTTTTTGTTCCCACTTATAATTATCTGATGATTGTTCTAACCACATAGAATTATGGCTGTCATTACTTTGAGGTGACAATAAATGTATGGAATAAGTGTTTTAAAATGAAAGACAAAAATAAAGCATGTATTAAGATAGGTCAGAAAGTAAAAGAAAGAACACAAAAAGGACAGGCCCTTTGATCTAGAAGAGAACTCTGGATGAAACCTTTTACAGATGAGGAGCCAGAGTAGAATATTTTCCAGGTAGTTTGTTACATATTCCCTGGGTCTTCAGAATATGGTGCTAAAGCTCCCCAAGGCAGGTTCTAGTCTCTATAAACCACTAACTCAACATGCCTTATCTCTAATCAGTTCATATAAATAGCAGTGCCACATATTGCTTTGATATGTTTCAATAAACAATAAAGGAAAACATGTAAATTATGGTGCAATCAATGATTTATATCAGTTTTCTTAGAAATGCAATGTCAGGAGAATTTTTGCCTCACATTTTCCTTTGATGCACTAGTTAAATTATAACCAGTGAAAAAAAGTTATTTTTGTTGTTTGTAAGAAAATTCAGAAATTTTGTACCAGTGAACAGCAAGGTTTGTATAGAACATTTCACTATCTTACAATTTTACTGTATCCCACTTCTTAAAATAGAAGGATATTAGAATACACTTTATTTACCCAAATTATGTTTTAAACTCTTTAAAAATGTCTTTTCAATGTCTAATAAACACTGTAATGAGCCTTACAGATGTTATTAATCACTGTGATTCAGAAATATTAATTATAATAATTTAAATGAGCTTCAAAAAACCAACAATTATTGGGATTAGATTAAGAATCCATAACAATTATCAAGAACAGTGTCTGGCATAGAAATGAAACAAAGATCTTTAAATTAAAAAAGTGATTTTTTTGCATTAGTGCTTTATTAAGGTGTACACACCACACCCAAACACACAGGTGTACACACCACACCCAAACACACGTGAAAAATGTTATTTATTCTTTGAAACATTTATTTGCATATAACTTTTCTAATAATGTATACATCATGATCATACTTTGTGATATCAAACAATGCAGTTTGTTAACTTCTGTAGCTGTGTTGTGATTGCAGAGCTCAAGTCTGATTTTAGGTTAGGTGGGGTGTACTCAGTAACACATGAACTTCTAAGAACAAGACTTGCGGTGTATGATTATATGCAATAAATAATGTTTAGCAAGAGATCTTGTAAAACTTAACAAGTCTCTATATTAGCATCAGTAGGATGGAAGGAAAAATAACTTAGCAGTTAAAGATACAAGATTAAGCAAAGTAAGAAAGGAGGCCCTCAGTAGCAAGGCTTTGCTTGTCTCAGAAAAGGTGTCACAGTAGATGAGAGGAAAAGTAGGATTGGAAACCGGAAAGGCAGAGGTTTGGGGCAGGAATGCTGCAGACTGAGGCAGAAGAGAACGGAGGTTTTGGTGTCAAAGGGCCCTTTTACTAACAAATATCTACAAGTTGAAAGAGGTTCACATAACAATGTTTTATTAAGTGGCTGCTAGGATCTTCAAATTAATAAAAAGTGTATTTCACTGTCTAGCTTTCTCCATAATAAGAGTAAATAAGAGGTCAAGATATGGAGCAAAACTGCCTGGGTCCAAATCCTGGCTCCTCTGCTCATCCCTGAGCAAGTTATTAAACCTCTCTGTGCCTCAGTCTTCTCTCTAAAATAGGAATGATAACACTTGATGTTTACTTTGAGGATTAAATGAGTTAATGGTATGTAAAATGTTTACAACAGTGTTTAATACATAGTACTGCTCAAGAAATATTCTGTATCACTATGAACATAAGAAATAAACCACCTCTTCCTCTGAAGGAAGTGAGTACATAGAGTGTGGTAAGAGGAGGGAAACAGGAGTCAGGACACACACACATTCTTTACGCACATCCAAAATGCTCACATCCTCATTCAAACATTATGGGGCTTAACACCCTTAAATTATTGCATGACTAATTTTCACCAAGCAAATGTTTGAGGTTTTCAAACCTTAGAGTTTTAAGTAACATACTTTTAAGTAACATTTTTTAAAAACTAAAAACTAAAATTGAAGGCAATAGCCATAAAAACAAAACCAGGCCTAACCCCCCAAATCAGATGAAAACCTTATTTTGTCTTAATTTGCTGCATGATCTTAGAAGCAGAAAAATCTGTTCCTTCTACAACTACTATCACATTGGGAGGAAGACAACTGACCTGAGGTATAAAGAATGAATAGAAATGACCAGGTCTTCATTCATTCATTCAAAAGATATTTATTGAGCACCTACTATGTGTTAAGCAGTGTGCTAGATGGTGAAGATATGATGGAAGGTAAGATAAACTTGTGTTTTACAGTCTGAGGGGTAGACAGATTAACAGACATTACCCATAGTGTGATAAGTGCTGTGGTAAGCAGGGGAGCCATCTTATTTGGAGAAACAGTGGGGAGAGGTCCCTTCCCATAGGCAGTGACATCTAAGCTATACCAGTAGGAATTACCCAGGTGACAGGGTGGAGAGAGAAGAACTTCAAATAGAGGGGGCAGTGTGCAGAGGCTGGAGGCTGGAGGCTGGAGGCTGGAGAAAACACCCACTATTTGATTTGCTGAAAGATGTATCTAAGGACAGAGTATAAAGTCTGAGGCAGAGGAGAGAAAACCAGAAAAAGAGGAAGGGCCTGGGGCCTTATGTTCATGTTCAGGAGTTTGGATCTGTCTTGAGAAAGAAGAGAGACTATTGAGGATTTCAAGGGGTAGCTAGACATGATGATGTCCACAAGGGTCACTCTGGCTATAATGTAAAAAATGGGTTGAAAGGAACCAAAATGAGGGGAAGGTTAACTGATCACCATCCAAATGAGAGGCGATCCAACCTGTGCCCAGGAAAGTGGCAGAGTGAATGTTAGGGACTGGCAGGCATGGCATCATTTTGGCTGTGGAAAGGGGAGCAAGGAAAGGTGATGCCTGACTCTCAGATACTCTGCATGGGCAACCGTCCGGATGGAGGTATGGAGGTGGGCCTGGTGAGTGCTATTTCAGACGAGGTTTTTTACAGTTGTTAAAAAGTTGTTGTTTTAAGTTGAAAAGTGCCTGAAGATATCCAAGTGGAAGAAGAGGACACATGGGCTGAAGAGAGAGACTAGGAAACATCACCACCAGAAACGTCCCTGAAATCCTGGGTAAGGTGAGCCTTCGGGGGAGCGTTGTGTGAGCTGAGGCCAGGAGGCCTCGGTGGGGCTCCGGAGTGACGGGGCAGACAGCAGGAGGGAAGCAGGAGATGAGGGAACAAGGAGACTGTTGGCAGAGCTGGAGCTGCGGATGCAGGAGGTGAAGTCTGGCGATGAAACTACACTGACATCATCTTCCATTGGCTAGTGAATGATGAAAGCCATAAAGCTAGCTCCTGGGATTGATCTATCAATTCTAAGAAAGACAATTAATTTAATTCTTGTCCAGAGCTGTCTAGCCCTTCAGATAATCTGTAAATAGATGTGCATCCTATTTGTAAGCAAATGCCTTCTAGTGATGAAGATCTCCAAGTGAAAGAATAGGGCTGCACTAGTACAAGTTCATCAACATCATTTGAAAATCAGCAGCACATGCTCTGAGGGGAGGTGAAGGAGCTATATTATTTATCTCATTTGACTCAGGAGCCCCACACCGAAATCTGAGTGACTTTATTCTCGTATCACATAGAAAGGAACATTTTCTTCATGCAAGGGAAGTTTCATATGGGACTCTGGGATTATGTTCTAGATTTCTATTGAATAAATTATATTACTGGAAACTTTCATGTGAAAAATAAAATGTTTCTACCCTCACTGCAACAAGAAAACGACAATGTTATCTAATGAATATTACTTCCTTCTGCACAGCCCAGCATTAGAACCTCACACGCTTTTCGTAATTGAAATGCACAGTGCCATCTAATGGCCACCAACAATAATGCAAAGAGGAAGGAAAAGGACCAGATTTATAATTACACTAATATTCCCGGCCAGCTCAGTGGCCTCTTCAAGACCGGATCTCTTTGACTGCAGCCGTTCTGAGGTGGTTTGAACTATATGCTATAGAAACTGATAACTTTCCATAATAATGGCTTTTAAAATATCCTGCTCTAATTGAAAAAGGGATTTAAAAAATTTATGTTGCTTCAGTCTTTCCTTATCAAGCAGGCTATTAAAATGACAGAAATTCCACTAAAATCTTATAATGTGCAAAACTGATATTTTACTGGTTAGGCTTTTCCACCTGCTTTTAAGTCCTTTGGGGAATGAAGATCACATGCTTTATGCACAATTACAAATATTTCTTGCAGGCATACCAGAATGCAAGAGGCATTTCAGTAATGCAAAACCCACAAAAAGGAAGCAAAAGATTTAAACAAAAGGATTAAGACATAATTTATTTATCAAGGGTTTATTACTTTAAATGGAGATCATAAAAAATGGTGATTTTTGCAAACTGGCAGCAACTTCAATACTAAGCCATTACTTTCTTTGCTTTCTTCTCAGATAAGATCCTAAATTGTGTTGGAAAGGAAGAAGAGGTGAGAGGTGTGATAAGGAATGACTTGTGTGTAAGGTTGAGAACCATGACCTAGATGCTCTGGAGACTAACACATCATTTACTGGGCTTTATTCTGTGCCAGGCCCTGGATTCAGTGTCTTACATGCATTACTCCATTTAAGCCTCACCATCATCCTTCAAGATAGATGTTAACATCCCATTCTGAAGCTCAGAAACAAATATTTTTTTGAAGCTTAGGTTAGTTACCTGAGACCCTACAGATAATAAGAGGCAGAGAAGTTTGATGTGTTCATAGCTAATTAAGGGACTTTGTCCTCTGGCTGGTGCAGAGACTGGCAACTAAAGAATCATCTGGTGATTCTCCCAAGGGAGATGTTTTTAAAAATCTCTTCCAATAATTTTGTTCAGTATAACAGTCTGAGAGTCACTTTATCAGACCTTGAGAAGAATCTTTAGAGATACGCCATAGATTCTCTTTGATCTTTCTCCTTATTTATTTTTATTTTTTTTAATATAAAATTCTTTGTTGTTTCCTCTAGTTATAAAAGAATCCATGCTCATTAAGTTATTTTTCAGATGATACATCCAAGCATTAAACAGAAAATGAAAAATTATTAGTAGCTTGGCCACCCAAATAAACACTGGCTTTATTGGTGCATCTCTTTCCAGCCCTTTTCCACATTTATGCACACACCCACACGTATTTTCACAATAGAACCAAAAACATGATAGTCAATGATTTTTTTGCACTATGGATATCTTTCCATGACAATAAACAGATCTGCAACAAGACATTGAATGCTCGCTTTATATTCCATCAAATAAATCCACCAACTCATCAACAAATCAACATTTAGTCAAATACTTCACATTTTTATTAGTGCCTTTGATGAAGGGGTATGGTGATCAAATAGTTGGATGACACAAAACTGGGAGAGATGGCTGATGTACTAGATTTAAAGAATCAGAAAGTAAATCATCTTAATAAATGGGAATTTTAACCCTAAATTGATATAGAACTTAATAGCAAACATAAAATTTCAAACAATATCCATCTAGTGTCTCTGTCAAAATCCATATTTCTGGGAGCAGAGAGCAGAAGGACTCTGAATGGGGGTGAAGACAAGGCAGGCAGATTGACTGATCCAACCATCTCAGTCAGGCATTGACAATCAAACAAAGTTTAGCAAGATCAGTGACACAACATAATTGATGAGAATTGTAAATGGCCACCTAGGAACATGTGAAATGTAAAACTCAATAAGAACATATCACTACCTCAGGAGAGTTTGGCCATCCTCTCTGTTGATAGGCAGGTTCTGAGCCAGGTTCCCTGATAAGATGTTCCGGAGAGAAGTCTTACGCTTGCCTCTGGCTCCTGCCTGATAGGCCAACTTTTCGCAGTTCATGGGCAGAGGCTCACTGCTCTAAGTGTGTAGACAGGTCAGACCCTGGGACCTAACAAGATTCTCTCCTATCATTTAGCACATTTTAAAAATCAAGCTAAATAAACCTCTTGGAGAAGATTGATCACCCACAGATCACTCCTAAAAGAGAGCTCTGATTTTAGTTAATTTATTTGCTAAATAAAGACCTCCAGCCATTTTGAGGACCAAGAGATCTGGTCTCCTTGGTGAATGATGGATGTTTGTACAAGCTGGGCAGGAGAAGCTCTGCCATTCCAGTGTTAGGGTCTCCTGTCATTTCCCAAACCAATGTAACGACAGCCCGAGTGGGTTGCATGAAAGTGTGAGGGAGGGCATAATGAGGGTGGGGGAGCAGTCTTTCTCCTGCTTCTGGGGAAGCCTGGGACCAGTCTCACTGCTGTCCTTGCTCCCCAGCCTGCCAGGCTTCTGGCCTCTGGGGTGCTGTCCATGCCATGGTCATTTGAGATGAGGTCAAAAGCGCCTGTGGGTAGTCAGATGCTTCTGCTTTTGGCACCAGCTGCCAGACCCTCAGAAGGTGGGGTTCTATCAGTCCATGGAGCTCTGGTCAGTCAGACATTTTAGGGTTTTGCCCCAACAGATTTTGTTGCAATCTTGGGAAATTAATAAAGATTAGTTTACATTTGATTAATTTTACAGCTTCTCAATTTCATTCTTCAATTGTCTTCAACAGTAATACATAGAAATCCTCATACATATACACTATTCCCACAGACATCTTAAACAAGGGGGTAGGGGGTTGAGTTAGCACATGGTTTTGTGAATAGATGGGGAAGTTACAATTGGTGGTATTTTAATGGGATTTTAGTCTATCACGTTTTTCTAAAGGCTATCATTTACTCTCCTAATTTACTAGGTGGTCTATCCAAAATGCATGTCATTTTCCTCCTTGACGAATTGTGAGTTCTGGGACTCCTGGGCCAATATTCTATACAAAGTGAGCTATATGCACAGCTAGTCCACCACTGATCTTTATTGAACCTTTTGTCAACCTTTTGGTCCAATCTGATAAGGAAAACCTAACAGTGTCTGCCACTTCCATGGATCTTTCCATAATCTTTGACTCTGAGAACTGAAATCAGTTATAGGCTGAGACACACTAGCTCAGCATTGATACCCCAGGCCCATTCCCACCGGGAGCCACAGGCTTACAGGGAACCTGCACTTAATACCACAGCATTTCAAAGTCAGGAACAATAGTCCATCAATGGATCTGATTCGGTGTTTACTCCAGTTACAAGGATGGGAGCATTGGGTTTCCTCTGGTACATCAATGCTATGATTTTAGTATCGAGAACCAGAAGGGTATTAATAGACTGCTTGTCCTATCATACTCACAAAGAACAGGCAGTTGCTCTAACTCCCAAACCATCAACTTCTTTAATTAATATATGTTAAATTTTTTAATTTATATATACCTTTCTTAGTATAAAAAGCTAGATGTTCTATGAGTTATTTACTGATATTTGCTTATAGATAAAATGGGTATTTGGTTATAAGAGGTTTACATTTCTTCCAGGCTAAAATCATTGAGGCTGTACTTGTGTATCGTCTTATTAGAGCAAACACCGAATTATTTCTTATGGAGAATCTGAGCACCAACAGACGGTCCTTTCTTAGCCCACCTCCAAGTGAACATGCAGTGGCCTTCTGGCCACCATATGTCCCTGGTAGGTACCTCAGATTTAATAAGAAGTTGTCAATCTCTCCCTAGCTTGCTTGCTTATTAAAACATATGGCTCTGAGTTGAACTGGCAACATGGAAGCTCTGTGCTCTAGGAATTTACAGGGTGTTTAGTCTTAGAACTCACTGTTGCTCCTTGACTGTTGAAAACTTTGGGAAATAAGCAATATTTATGGAAGATTATCTGAAGGATGGCAGTGCATCCATTCTTCTATATCAGTAGTTTTCAAACTTCTTTTTTTAACCATAGAATCTTTGTTCAAACCAAGTCTTTCTAGAAGCCCAGAGTCAGAGAATGGGAAGCAAGGAAGGGCTGGAGAGCTCGAAGTCCCAGCACTGATGGGACCCCCAGAGCAAAGCTTGAAAACCAATGCTAGATCCTCTAACACCCATCCACAGTCACTGGGGCAGAGAACCACAGGGTGGCACACCCCAGCTGGATCACAGAGCCTCCCTAGAATGGCTTCACAGATTGTGCTTTCACCAAGCACCATCCTCTCTCATTCTTGCAGATGTTATAAGTAACAGTCCTAGGAAATGACTGCAGTATTTACTGCAAATATATTGTTAGGAATGTTGTTTACTTGGTTTCATAGCATCTTCTCTGGGAGAACCCCTAAGGAGAAAATGTTTCCTATTCTTTGCACTAGAAATCATTTAAATTCTTCTGAAATAAAACAGTTTATTTTTCTTTCACAGATTCATTGATTTATCCTTCCCTCTTTGGACTGACCCCTAAGCTCAAGAAGCAAGACTTCAGACTACCCTAAGTAAGCCACAGGATTCCGTGGCAGATGCTTCATGAACCAACTTCTCACTCAGCCCCAGCTTATTTTACAAAACGTATTCCCTTTGCCTTCATTCTTTTGCTTTGAAGTAATTTTTGTATGCTCTTCTATTGCATATTTTAAAGCCACTCTCAATCCTTCAAAAAGCATTAATGTATATAAGTAAGCAAATTCTTTAATAAGAACAACCAACAACTTAAGCCATGTGCAAAGGAAAGAGTCCAGAATGATGAGAGTCTAGATACACAGAGAACTAGGTCAGGGAACTAACCACGTGTGGTCTGGACATAGAGAACTTGAGGTGACTACGATAGCCATCTTTGGAGTTGTTAAAGAGCAAGGAGTAAGTTTATTCTGTGTTACTCCAGAAAATGAGCTTAGAATATATGATGGTCGTTACCAAAGAAGCTGTGGGATACGTAGAACTGGACAAGAAATGGACCTCACAAAATTGGAATTCCTTGTTATAAGAAGAGTTCCAGCGAAGCCCAAAGGAGGGGAAGTTACAAAGGTATGACCAAGACCCTTTGATTGCTTAGCAAAACTACACCCCCTCCTTTAGAAGAGTCACTTCAGCTTGTACTGAAGAGGTGACATAGGCAGCCACGTGTGTGTTGTGGGACCTTCCCCCACCCCTGCCACAATAGATCAGAACAGGCCTGGACCCCTGACCCAAGCTGGGGTCTCTTTTGAACTAAAGAATGACTGCCAGAGTCAGGAGGAGCCGTAAGGTGATTCGGCACCGGTGCCCAAGTCAGATCTGCAGCCACTGAAAGCCATGCAAAGCGCAGGAATTGGAGGAGCAAATCAAGAGCCCTGCCAAAGCGCAGAGAGAAGTGGCCACAGGAAATAATGCCGCAGGGCGGTGGGGCCGGACGCTGCATGACGAATTCTACTCCTGTGAGAACCACATAGACTTTTTCAGTTCCTTCCTTCTGCAACATTCCTCACCTCTAAATGAGAGTCACTCCTTTACTAAAGCTGGCTTGAGTATGTTTCTGTTCCTTGTGTCACAGAAATCCCAATATCAAGGAGAATATTCCTCAGATGGATTTTAAGGAGCAGGTTGGCTTCTCCCAAAGCAGGGCAATCCTCAGATAAGCTCTGAGTAAGCTTCCTAGGTGCCAGCCTCCGGAGATTGTGGTTTAGTGGCAAGAGGCAGGCTCCAGGGAATGCGTATTTTTAAACATTCTGCCTCCCCAAAGGTTTTGCTACTTGAGCAGTTTGAGAATCACTGATGAGAGTATCATACAAGGTCTTGGGCTCCTTTAGATTCCCAAACTCTGGCTTAGAATTTGACACAACGCAGGCTTCCTCACAGCACTCTTCCTACGGAAAGAAAACTAAAGTTTTAAACACAACTACCACAAATTCAAATTTACTATTCAGACAGAAAGGTCAGGGGCCCTTACAACCCTCCGTGGATATACAGTCTCTAGATTGAATATTAACAAGTCAATATTGGTCAATATGCATGACAAGGACAGGTTCCCAGGACGCTGAGGCAAGGTATCCAAACATTTGAATCAGTGATCTGGAGAATGGAATTAAAAGTTTGTTCAGGTTATTGACACTATCTAGCAGGGAAGAGCATTTGAAGACATCTTTGTTAGGCACCTCAATTTTCCTAAGATGTCAGCCCTTCCTCCCCAGTTCATGGATGTTAGAACATATAGCTTTGCCCTCATGTGCAACAGACATTTATTTATTTAATTATTTATTTATTTATTTATTATTTTTTATTTTTTTGAGAGAGCATGTCTCATATTTATTGATCAAATGGTTAACAGTTAACAACAATAAAATTCTGTACAGGGGACTCAATGCACAATCATTAATCTACCCCAAGTCGAATTCTCATCAGTCTCCGATCTTCTGAAGCACAACGAACAAGTTCTTACATGGTGAACAAATTCTTACATTGTGAATAAGTTCTTACATTGTGAACAGTGCAAGGTCAGTCATCACAGAAACTTTCAGTTTTGATCTCGCATTATGAACTATAAACAATCAGGTCAAATATGAATATTCATTTGATTTTTATACTTGATTTATATGTGAATCCCACATTTCTCCCTTATTATTATTATGATTATTTTTTTAATAAAATGCTGAAATGGTAGGTAGATGCAAGATAAAGGTAGAAAACATAGTTTAGTGATGTAAGAAAGCAAATGTAGATGATCAGGTATGTGCCTATAGGCTAAGTATTAATCCAAGCTAGACAAGGCCAACAAAACATCCACGGATGCAGAAGATTTCTCTCAAAACAGGGGGGGTGAGGTTCTAAGCCTCACCTCTGTTGATCCCCAATTTTTCACCTGATGGCCCCCCTGCGACTGTGCCTGTCAACAGACATTTATTTTATTCCATTTCACAAACTGATAACTTTTTGAAATTAGTAAACGTTTAACTGTTTGCTCCTGATACATAAGTGAGGAATTCCTAAAGTTTCAAATAGATACTGTTACTGTGTGAAAAAGAAAGCCATCGTGTATATTCCAGTCTTCAGAGAGGCCATCCCCAAACGAGTGAGTTTCACTCACTTGGGGACAGGAGGATGGCAGAGGGTGGCCTCTAGGTTCAACAGATCTGCCAGTTCCATAGACACTGCTCTGCGTTGCTGTCCCCTACCTCGTCCAGACCTCACACTGGGATATAGCCCTTCTCATCTTTCACACTGGATAGTCCATTTCAGTTTCGATGTAACTATTTTCAGTTACAGAGCTCTTCTTCCCACCCCCTCTCAGTTCTTTCACCCAACTTGTCATCTTTAGATCTTGGGTCTTTCTCTTGCCAACTCAACAAACACCACCTCTACAACCAAACTCCAGCCATGCAGTTCAAGTGCAGGCCCATCCTTGCTAGCTCAGCCACTGTCTCTTAATGCAGCCATCCCATACATACCCAATGTCAATGCCACTTAAGACCTAGCTGAGTCCCATTTTTCTTTTGCTCCCAACCTGCAGCTCAACTCACCCAACTCTGCTCACAGTTGACCCCCACTATTTTATAGTAAGTTAGTGACAAAAGAACGAACACACAGAAGCAAAGAGCAGAGGGCCTTGCTGTCTGTCTTTTGCACCTCCAGTGCTTTTAGTACTAGTTAACTGAAATTTCTCTGTATCTTCCACTAGGGGGTACCACCCCATAATTTTTGTAACAGGAAGTCTGGGGAATACAGCTCTTAATGAAAAATGAAGTCTGGGCACAGTGAATTTTTTTTAAACTTTTCTGAGCACATGCTGTAATTTTATGAAGCAATTTAATTTGATTCCTTTTAAATAAAAGCTGCCCCATGGGCAGAGTAATAGGCAACAATCCTAAGCAGTATAAACTTATGTAAGGGAGCACCAATTAAAAACCCTGGCTCTACGATGGTAAGATAAATAGTCATCAATTAAATGAAATAAATGCAAAAACTTAGTACAGCTAGACAAGTGCCATTATTTTTACTTTAGCAAGAGAAATAGGCATGCTAAACAAAAGCTGACTTTAAAACAGCAGCTTTTGTTACACACACACACAAAAAGGCAACTCAGATGTTCTAGAACTTTGCATAACTGGAACAAAATTCTCATCTTTGGGATATAAGAGAAGACTTGAAACACTAAAAATAAGTTCAAGGGCCATTATTTTTACTTTAGCAAGAGAAATAGGCATGCTAAACAAAAGCTGACTTTAAAACAGCAGCTTTTGTTACACACACACACAAAAAGGCAACTCAGATGTTCTAGAACTTTGCATAACTGGAACAAAATTCTCGTCTTTGGGATATAAGAGAAGACTTGAAACACTAAAAATAAGTTCAAGGTTGAAGTCTTTTAGATTCTTTGAAGAGCTAAGTATGCCCAGGCATTCTAGTGTGACTGAAAATGCAGTTGGAATTAAGCAGACCTTTGACTCTGATCTTCCACTTACCTGTATAAGAACTTGGCCAGCCTCCCATTTCCTTAGCCTAAGTCTTAGTTCTGCATCAGCTCATTGGGCATAATAGTACCTACTGCCTAAGTTTGTTGTGCGAATTAGATGAGATGGTGTATATAAAGTGCTTACAGAGTGACTGATCCACAGCAGGTACTCCAAACATTCAAACCATTTATTCAATAAGTCAGGGTAAGGCACACCTCTGAGATGCCTAGGAACAGAAATCTTTGCATTGGGATCTTCACTCATTTTCGTAAACACACTCATACAGACAAGCAATCAGGAGACCAGAGTAGTTAAAAAAAGTCGACCCAAAAGCCACATGGTTATTTCCTGACTAGAACTTGGACTTCCTCAATGTCAAGTGGCATTCTTTGCCCTATCCTAGACTGCTTCTCCTAGTATCTGCTAATTTATTAGCATAGACTAAATATATTCTGTGGATAACAATTGATTTTGTTGACAAAGTTTTGGTGATCATAGCAAAGTACACATCGTTGTAGCAATGTCAAAGAATCTAGATAATTTGACTTTTAAGCCCCTATCTTTTTAGAAATTTATCCTAGGGAGACAGCATAAATGGTTGTATGCAATAAAATGTCCATTAGTATATTCTATGAAATACCAAAAAAACTGGAAATATCTACATCATTGTAGATAGTAATCCAATAATAGAATATGGAAAACCAGTGAATTTTAGAACCATTAAATATCTATGAAGACCACAAAAAAATTTTATTTATTTCATTCTGAAAGGAGGTACTTAACAAGTAGAACAATAGTAACTGTATTTCTATAAAAGTACAACCAATTAGAAATTAAATATATGGATAAAACCCACAAGATAAAATGGAAAAGTGAAGTGATTTTAGGAGTATTGGGATTAGAATGCCTTTTTTTCCACTTTGACTTATCTTTATAATAAAGAGATGCAATAAAGAATTATTTAGAATAAATTTGTTTCTTTATTGGTACTGAGAAGAGTTTACATGTCCTTTAAGTATGACCAAAGGAAAGACATGAGGTGAGAACTCCTGCTACACAATGAACTCAGAATGGACACAATGATGTCAATCAGTCCTTGACCTCTCAGAGTCTATGAGCTGGTAGAGGAAATATGACATATGCACAGATGTCAGCACTTCTCTACCTCCAAAATCTTTAACATCCCATCTTATACCAGTGTTTTTTCCCTCCCAGCTTTAATGCCACCTGCTCATTAACAGCATTTGGACTGCCAGTCTACTGGTTCCTACATTTTTGTGATCTACCAGCTTAATTTTCTTTGCCATTCAGCTTAAATACAAGGCCTATCACTTGAGCCACCCCCTCCATCAGAACCACAGTATCTTGAACCTTTATCTTTCCAATTCACCTGCCTTGAAAACCCCCACCCACTGGACATGTTCAGTTATTTGCCATCTCTCAGCTCGGGTTGCAGGACTCCCCTAGACAAAGCCACCTAATATCCCTTCAGGGGTCCCTGGGCAATTCCCTCTCCTCGTCCTCTTCCCTGTGGAGACAACCTTACCTTTTACTGCACAGAAATTATCAAATGAGAACTTTCTCTCCCTGAGCTGAGCCCAAGGACCAGTTGCAATCTGCATCCCTCCTTACTCTCTGCCCTCTAGTTTCAGAGACGCAGTTAGACCCGTTTGCTAGACCCTGTGTCTCCTGCCTGCCCGCTTTGTACCTTCCTTGAATTTGTCACCTGTCTCCAACCTTGACTGTACTATTATCTTTTTCCCTCTGAATAAACACTTGTCAGCCAACTATAAAGAAACCTTCCCTTTAGGATACATACCCTTCTAAGTGATAGCACTTGCCTTTCTCCTCCCTCACATATCCCTACAAAAAGTTATCCTATCCCTTTCCCTCACCTGATATAGCTTGGCTTTTCCCATCCCAACACCCCAATTGTTCCCACAGAAGTCAAATCCAATGGCTCCTCATCATTTCTTATCTCACTTGAACCCTCAGCTGTGTATCACCCTGTTGACCATTTCCTGTCTTGAAATATTCTCTTCTTATGGCTTCCGGAACACTCTGGTGTTACCTTAGTTCGCAGAACAAATAAACTGATGTACCTCAGGTCATCCAGGGAGGGGAGAGATGGAAAGGTTCTCAGCTCACCAGAAGGGTTCACACTTTTAGCAGAGTGGTGCCATGGCAGTTGTTAAGACTTAGGAGCTACTATATTAACTTTTGAAAAGGAAATTCCTTCCCAGAGGCTAATTTTGTGGACTTTATAATCAAATTGACTGATGATTCAATGATAGAGGTGTGAGTGGAGCTCAACCTTAGTGATACAGAAAACCATTTATTATTTTATCTTACTGTAAAAAGGTGTAGTGGAGACTGGATCAAACAACAGGAAATTTTGACAGTGTTGGCATTTCCTCTTTTGGGGTATGATTAGAAATGAGAAGTGGAATTCAAGTCATCTGGGTCTCCCATGGTATTCTCTAAGGGCTAAAGTTTCCAACTTGCAATGATTCCATTCAATAAGATAGAACCAATTTGTCATTATTGAAATACTAGTTTTTAATTTTAGTATCATTCTTGTATAGTTTGGGGCTTGATTATATGCTGTCTATTGGCTATTTTGATTCTTTCTTATTCCTAAGTAATATGTCCCCTATCAGACTGCAAATGCCTTGTGTTGAAGGGTTCTTTTTAGTCTAATTCTTTCTGTCTTCTACATTGCTCGGCACAGGGCTGAACACTCTGAAGATGCTAACAAAAATTCCTGTTGTTTGATTTAGTAAGTATTTTAACTTTCCAAGTTTCAGTGGGTTTTGAGTAACTCCTGAATGCAATATATTTTTTAGGTGCAGATATGTAATATGGAAAGTATTTAACTTACCTGCATTTTATGAACTAGAGGAGAGGCAGGAACACCTCAATAACTAGGAAGATTTAGCACAAAGCTGAAATGGCCCAGTATCCTTTTGTGTTGATTATACCAACCTAGATAAAAAAAAAAAAAAAAGATCCAGAATCCCAAACAATGTTGAGAGATAATTTGGGTTCTCTTTACGTAAGTTCTATGAATCCTTGTTGTACAACCTCTTAGGACAAACATTTCCCAGATGCTTGACTGTGGGTAGCAGCTAGGGACTTTCGAGACCTTGAATAAAGCCTTTCTCCAGTCAGGTAAATAATCTGAAAAGAAAAAGAAATCACATGTAGTCCAGTGCATTTTTCTTCTTGTGTGGGTTCTCCACCAGCTAGAGAGATATTTATAGGCTCTGAATCTCTTGCAGTTTTTTATTCTTCTTTCAGAGTCATTTTATTTTTAGGGGAATGCTCCCCTTTCTTAGTTATACAGCCAGATTGGGGCAGCTGGCCAGAAATTAATTTCCCTTTAAAAAATTATGCTAGAATTTGGATGCAGGTATTGAATCAGTAACAGATTTACCACAGTGTAATCCTCTGGGCTTACAAATTGTGACCGTAAACTGACTTAAAGCGGGCCCATAATTGATCGCAAATAGACAAGAGAGTCTGTAGTCACTTTCCCCCACTCGCCAGAAAACAGTAATAATCTGAAATCTTCAAGTCTCCAGGGCCCACGGAGCAATCCCTCTGTGGAATTTTGTGCTGTACGTGGCAGCTTCTGTGATTTCGGAATGACTGGCCCAGGCACTCTAGAAACTTGTACAGCAAAGGGAAGGGCTACCTGAGTGAGGGGCGGGCCGCTCAGAGGCCGCCTGGGGCCGCCACTCACCTCGGGGAGGAGGAGCTGGCGTCCGGAGGAAACGCGAGCCCGCCAGGTGGGGAAAGGACGCCAGCCCGGCACACCTCCGGGCAGGCGGGGCGCGGCTCCCGGTGACCCGCAGGGGCGGAGCCGGCCCAGATCACCTGGGCCGAGGCGGAACTGAGGGGTCTGGTCCCTGCGCGAAGACCCTGGAACTAAGACTCACCTGGGCGGGGGCCAGAGGTGGGGCCGGGGCAAAAACTCACCTGAGGCGGCTGAAATCTGTCCCGGGAGGGGTCCCCGGGCTCGCCCCGCGCAGAGGGACCTGAGCGACTCTCCGTCGTCGGTGCGCCCGTCCCGGCGCGGCCGCCATGACCTGGAGCGCCACGGTCCGGGGCGCGCACCAGCCCGACAACACCGCGTTCACGCAGCAGCGCCTCCCCGCCTGGCAGCCGCTGCTGTCAGCCGGCATCACGCTGCCGCTCTTCTTCTGCGTGGGCCTGGCCTTCATCGGCCTCGGCCTGGGCCTCTTCTACTCCTCCAACGGCATCAAGGAGATCGAGTACGACTACACCGGCAGCCCGGGCACCGGCAACTGCTCGGTGTGCGCCGCGGTCGAGGAGGGCCGCGCGTCGCCGCCCAGCTGCTCGTGCGCCTGGTACTTCTCGCTGCCCGAGCTCTTCCAGGGCCCCGTGTACCTCTACTACGAGCTGACCAACTTCTACCAGAACAACCGGCGCTACGGCGTGTCCCGCGACGATGCGCAGCTGAGCGGGCTGCCGAGCGCGCTGCGCCACCCGGCCAACGAGTGCGCCCCCTACCAGCGCAACGCGGCCGGCCTGCCCATCGCGCCCTGCGGCGCCATCGCCAACAGCCTCTTCAACGACTCCTTCTCGCTGTGGCACCAGCGCCGGGCTGGCGGGCCCTACATCGAGGTGCCGCTCGACCGCACCGGCATCGCCTGGTGGACCGACTACCACGTCAAGTTCCGCAACCCTCCGCCAGTGAACGGCAGCCTGGCGCTGGCCTTCCACGGCACCGCGCCCCCGCCCAACTGGCACCGGCCGGTCTACGAGCTCAGCCCAGACCCCAACAACACCGGCTTCGTCAACCAGGACTTCGTGGTGTGGATGCGCACGGCGGCGCTGCCCACCTTCCGCAAGCTGTACGCGCGCATCCGCTATGGCAACTACTCGGCCGGCCTGCCGCGGGGCGCCTACCGCGTCAACATCACCTACAACTACCCGGTGCGTGCCTTCGGCGGCCACAAAAGCATCATTTTAAGCAGCATCTCGTGGATGGGCGGCAAGAACCCCTTCCTGGGCATCGCCTACCTGGTCGTCGGCTCCCTTTGCATCCTCACGGGCTTTGTCATGTTGGTCGTCTACATTCGCTACCAGGACCAGAACGACGAGGACGAGGACGAGGAGTGACTCCTGCTTTCAAAGCACCATTCTTGCCGCTTGCAGAAACTCTCCTGCAAGCTGCTTTTTTGTCTTCTCCCTTTTGCCCCTCATCCAGTTCCAGCCTCGCCTCATTTTTCCTCCCCTTCTGGATGAGACCAGAGAGAGGAATTACACCCAGTTGGGGTCTACCAGACTCTCGCTGGGGTGTTTGCAGAGTGAAACATCCTTGCAAATTTTCTTCCATCCCCTTTACGATTTACCAAGTTGATGTGAGGTTTTGAAAGTAGCATTTGAGAGCAAAAGGGAGGTAGAGACTCTTATTCAAAACTATCTGATGAAGAGACTGAGACCTAGAGATGTTGAATGACTTTCAAGATCAGGCGGCTACTCATTGGTCCCTGACTCTGACTTCAGAGCTTTTACCACTATAGTATGGTGGTTCCCTTTTCTTTTTGGGGATAGTGGGTTGGGGCAAAGACTGAAGCCCACAGATAACCCATACAAAGGCATGGAGGGATAGGGGAGAACATACTTGTTAAAGGTGTGAATAGATTAGGAGGCACCATACCCTAGAGATTCTGACACAGTAAGACTGGGGTGAGACCCCTTAAGCTGTGTTTAACAAGCCCTTCTGGAGGTTTCTCCTGTATTCCCTTAAATTTGAGAATCACTGCCCTGAACCAGGGAGTAATCAGAATACTGAAACTGTTTCCTGTGTCCGAGGTTGGGCCTGAAGCAGTCATATGAGTCCAGCTTTTCAGGCAGATATTTGTTCCCAGGGACAGTACCAATCATAATGTTGCAGGTTTGGTCCAGCAGTTTGCCTTGAACATAGGAAACTTTCCATAATGTGGAATGAATGAATAAAACCTTGCTATTTCTAGAAAACTAGCTGGCATATGTATTTGCAGGGCACAGTTTGTATCAGTTCGTTTAATACTCCAGGATAAGAGGGAAAAAAAACACAGGTTGCCAGGTACTGTGTAGAAACTTGAAAATGTCAGGTCAGTTTGTACAGCTCAGAGGGAAAGTTTTGGCCTTACAGTCAGATAGCTAGAAGGGATCTTAGAGGGAAAGTGATTTCCCCAAAGTCCTATCTGTGTCTCCTGACTGCTGACTCCATCCTTTTTGTCATCTAAATTATTTTTTATGCTTAGAGAGAAAAAGGCTTCCTTCATTCCTACCTTTTCCCTCAGGTCTAAGAAAAAACTTTTTAATTTATGTTCTCAAATGACGCATATTTGTTTCAAATGAACACTAAGGAATATAGTCATATGTAAACTAGAATTTTAAGTATTATTTGAACTTTTGAGATAATGTTAAACTCTTACTACCCTAAAATCATCCTAATATGTGTAAAATTATTCTAAGAAACAATTTTTTAAAAATTTGAAAATTTTGGTGGGAGAAGTAGGTTAGAGTAAAAAGTGAAGCCCAAGATAACCCGTATAAAGGCATGGAGGGATAGGGGAGAACATGCTTGTCAAAGGTGTAAATCCGTTAGGAGGCACCATCCCAAGAGATTCTTACACAGTAAGACGTCCTTTCATGGCAAAAGAACTTAAAAAGAAAAAAACCTTTAGTGATATCACTTAACCAGTTTATTTGCTCAAAGCAAACAGCTGTTCGGTATTCTGTCAGAATTGTCCAGTGCTTGCTCCTATTACAGCTACTTTCCAGTTACTACTGTTTTTGCTGGTGCCAGTAAGGCAGTGAAAGACCTTTAAGTATGTTTTTTTTAGTAGTCAAAGAAATATTGAAATGTATTGAATAATCAACATTTTACTTTAGTGCTTTGGAAATGAATAATCAACAGACAGCATGCATTTTTACTGACATCTGTCTCAGTTCTTCTGGAACAATTGTGATTTAACAGTTATGTGTCCCACTATTTAAGTAAACCAAAAAAAGTTAGTCATTCCAGTGTGTTGGCTTCCTCACTCCTGGATGTGACACAATTGTACTGTCAGTTAACATACTGTGATTTTAGGCAATGAAAATATTATATGTGTGTAGAGTAATTTTTATTTATTAAGAGTGTTTAATCAGGCAGTTTACTAGCCTAGCCCTTCTTTGTGTTGGATAAGGGGATTTACCGCATTTTTTTTACCATGTAGTTGAAAGCAACTACGTGTTTTGCTATCATTTTTATAATATTCAGTCCAGTGTTATAAAATTTAAGGTATTCTGATTAAATCAATGGATATGGTTCCAACTCTATTCTCCGGGTTTTTGAAAGAGAATAAAGGTTATGTTTGTCTTAACTTTGTTATCATGTTTGTTTAATTCTTTTGAACTATGGTCTTAAAGGCGCAAACAGTACCAACCACTTTGCTCACTTGTTATCAGCAGACTTCTATTGCAACAAGAAAATCATCTGTCAGAATAAGGCTCATAATGAACTCAATCTTTTAGTGTGAACTTCCTAAAACAGAACTTCAACTTACCATCAACATGTACTATGAATTAGACGATCTTCAACTATCATTTGAATTTGATAAAATGTGGTCAATTAAAAAATATATTTAGTATTAAAAGTTATTAAAGAATGTTATCATACCAGTCTCTTCCATGGCAGAATTTTACTGAAATTCCAAATTGCAATTATTTGCCAGGTATTTTGAACTACAAAGCATCAGAAACTTTAAAAACAAAGATGTAAAACATTTTCCTGTGATGATCCCTGTGCTGTAGCATTTTATTTGGTATCTCAAGACTCTACCGGGTTTGAATTCCCATGTTGTCCAGTAAATGCTTCCTAGCTAGAGCTGAAAATGAGAAAAGAGAAAACCTCAACAGTTGGGCAGGAAATGTGCTTTGATCTACCTTGTAAAATAAATCACAAACAAAAGAAACTAATATAGTCAGTGGGAACTTCCAAAACAGAAATAATATGACAAGAAAGGCTTTCCAGGTATCTCCAGAATCAAATCAGCTAAACAAACAATTTATTGTCTTTGCAATCCTCAAAGATTGGAGACAGAACAATAGTCTGGGATTTCTGCTAGTAACAAGTAGCACTAAATGTATAATCACAACCTGTCTGCCTCCCTTTAAGGCTGCTGCTCTCTTTCTGTTATTGGAGATCTCAACAACTCTTGAGTAAGTTCTCAGTTATTGGTAGTTGCAATGCAATCAGTTCCTTATACACCCTTGGATATAAGTCATCAGTCACGGATAATACTGTAAATTCCCTTTTTTATTATTTTCGGGCATTTCTTTGCATCCCAGATTTTTTATTTTATTTTATTTTATTTTTGTAGCTAAGACTTTGCTGCCTTAAGATGACAATTTTTTTTTTAACTTCAATTTTTTTCCCCAGGAAAAAAGAGGAAGGAATTTCTCTTAATTCCCTTTCAACAAAAACTATGTCATTTAAAAAGCATCATTAAAAAGGCCTTGGTGAATCTGACTGAAACACATTAAGGTCCTGAAGAGATCTTACAGGAGAGAAGCATTTTGTAATAAAGAATTTGCAAAAATGCTAACATCATTGACTATGAACACAGCCCTCCTCGATAATTGCTCTGATAAGACAACATGTATTCAGGAAAAAATACTTCCCCACTGGTTTGTTACCTGGCGTTATGATTCCCACCACTAGTGGTGCTCACCCCAGAGGCCAGAGAAAAATCCTGAGGTGGTGGACCCCAGCAGAGATTGCTTGGGGGTACAGAGAGAAAGAAGAGATGGGGTAAAAGGGAAAGACGAGGTTTGGAGCACAAGACATTTTTCTGGGTCAGGAACATGTCCAGAAGGCAGGGAGGGAGCTGGCAGCGAAGGGAGCCCACCGCAGAGTGGGGAGTTCACCAGCAGACTCACAGATGACAAGGCCTTTGAGAAATCCAGTAAGTGGTAGTTCACCTCCTTCTGAACCCCTCAGCTTGTCTTTTTGATCAGTTTGAGTGTGATTTATCTTTTTCCTTAGAAGCAAAAGGTATTACTGTCAAGAACCTTTGCTAATAGCCTTGCCCTCTACATCAAGCTCTTAACTAAGTTCCCATTAAAGTGGCTGAAACCTTACATTACTGATGAAAACTGTAAATGATGTGTCATTAATAATGATACTTTGTTCTTCTAAAAGGCCTTTGTTCTGAAAGTCCAAGGTGCTTAACACTATGTGGTCTCATTTTATCCTCCAAAATGCATGAGCTTTTAGAAAGTCATCAAGACTGACAAGGTAGAAATATATTCCTTTCTATTTTGCTCAGTTTTTTTTTCAGAACCCTCTAAATTTACACAAAAGCATAACTTCTGGATGAGGCAATGATAGTCTTTTAAATGGACCACTTAAGTATTTTCAAAGGAAGAATTAATTCCTGTTATGATTTTAATAAGTAAAAGACATTTCCCATTTTGGGTAAGGAATTCAAAATGGAAGAGGCAACATGTCCTATTCATCATAAGTGATAGAATGTAAAATACATTTTAGTTTTTTCCTAAAGGGATTTAGGGGTTAAGACTTTTCTGTTTTATTAACATAATTTGCAATTAACTAAGTTATGGTATTTCAAATTTCACCTAGAGGAGCAAATTAGCTCACATACTCACTTTCATGAATCTTTTCAAACATTATTGAACATCACATATATATATGGCCTAATCTCTATCTTCAACCCTAACTTCTCTGCAAGCTCACAATTCCGTTGTCTCTGGGACATACCTCAGTGCTGTACACATAGTATAAGCTCCAGGTAGTCAGCACTAAACTCATTGGCCTCTTCTCCAAACCCTTTCTTCCAAGAACAGACCAGGAGCAGAAAATGACTCCTGCATGCCTGTCAATCACTCAAGCCAAATGCTGAGCTGCCTCCTTGACTCATCCCTTGTTCCTTTGCACATCTGAATGGTTATGAGATCCTGTTGCTTCTATATCCCAAGCACACATTCAGTCGGGCCTCTCTTGGTCACTGCCCAAAATGTCTTAGTCGTTTCTCATTTGGAAGTCGGGGGAGACTGCTAATGAGCTCCAGTTTATTCCCCACATCCTAGCCGCAATGAACAAGCCAAAGCACAAATCTCATCACACTACCCTCAGTTTATAATCTCATCTCTTGTGTCTATGCACAGCCCACAGGAGGAAGTGTAAGTTCCTCAGCAGGATCTACAAGACCTTCATGGTCAGCCTCATTCTAAATATTTATCCCCTTTTCCTCCAAGGTCCCACCAAATTCCAGCCACACTGAATGATTTGAAGAAGCCTGAACTCAACATCCCCTCATGTCTTTGTGCTAGTTTTGCTCCTCCACCTGACCATCCAGATCTGCCCATTCAAGACTATGCTGCTCAGTGTCTGTGTCATCTGTCCTCTGTGAAGTCCTCCACAAGCCCTCCTGGCCTCCTCCACTCCCTGTCCTTAGCCTAGTCTTCCCTTTGTGTTTATTCCTCTCTCAGAGTGCTTGCTGCATGGCCAGAAGTCCACTATTTGCTTACCTATCTCCACATCCAGACTGTTAGTACTTTGAGGGCTGAGAATGTTTTTCTCATTCATCTTTATTACTGCCAGTGCCAAGTTGACTGACCAGTACACAGTGGGTCCTCAAAGATATGTTGAATTATTAAGAAACCAGTAATTCCATTACTTTACTACCACTGAACATATTATTTCATACAATATAGTTGAATGCAGAGAAAATAATTGAGGAAACAAATGAGATGTGGAGATGACACCCTAAACATTTGAAAATCTTAGAATGAGAAGCACTGGGAATGCACATATATTCTCACCGGCATAAACTTGCTAAGCTTAGCTTTCCCATTTGCAAACCTTACATGTGCAATCAGGTTCCCTCCATAAACTAATTTGCAGAAATGAATACAAACAGGGTACATTCATCCATTAACAACAAGGACAGTACATTCATCCATTAACAACAAGGACAGTTATTTTATACCAAACATAATCAATGTCTTTCTTATTAAACTGCAGTAAGTTAGTGAAATGTTTACATTTTTATGGTGCTTTGAGAATTTTTTACTTACTGTAATATTCTGTAATAAAGTATAAATGAACATTGCTTCCCCCTGCCAGGTAATTACCCCAGAATCAATTTAAATGAAAATAGCATTTGTAGAGAAATATCCAGAAAGGAAAGCAAAAATAAATGGAATAGTAGTTGTCCCATTTGCTGGCTGGTGTTTGGCTTATAACATTTGGCATATCTTGATATCTACATAATAGTAGTTTAAAAGCATAAATAATATTTTACAGAGGTCACACCATAGTTATTTAAGTTTAGGGGTTTATTTCCCTGAGCACTAAGTAGCTACGAATGAATTATGTTTAGTCTGATCTGCCACAGAAGGGCCATAAACCTCCAAGTCATAGCAAACCATGGAATATTACTGCAATACATCAGGAGAATTGTACATGTAAAAGAATAATGCATAAGGGAAGGTTATTTTTATTTTTTAAAGTAATATATGTTGCTGGGCAGGAGCTATAAAATTTCGTTATTATAAACTTTCCTCTGATTCTGGAAAACAAGTTAAGAGGCAGCTTGGCATTTTCATCTCTAAGCCAGGAAAGCACGCTGTAGAACCAGAGAGAGGGCCTAGGAAGGTGAGTTTGGCCCTGAATCAGGAATGGTTTCTCCTCCTCTGCTGCCCACACCTCAAAAAAAAAGATAATAACAAAGAAAAGCTGTTTAAGAGCATAAGAGATGGTCTGACAAGCCCCTTCACTATTTGCAGTCCCTTCACTAGCAGCATGCCCTAACAGTAACTTCCAGGCAAATGTTTTGTAGATGCTCAGAAGTGGGGGTACAGAGAGTTTTTAGCATGAAGGTGTAATTCACTTTTAAAATGAAGTCTATGGCCAAGCAGCCCAGCAGTGGCCGGCGCAAGCCTGCAGCAGCCAGGAGGCCTGGGAACAGCCATGCACCCATCAGCCACCCAGCATCTCCTCCCAGCGCACAGCTGCACAGGCCAGACTCAAAGGCCACCGCCAGTGCACAGCTGCCCAGCGGGGGCGCCGCTCTCGCAAGAGAGCCCACCCGGCCCACCTGCCACTCCCTGCAGGGCTCTGAGCTACCCTGATGGAGACCCCGCCCACAGAAGCTTAGGGGATTAACCCAGAGGCTGCTCCAGGACTGTGGGTAACTGACACAGGCAGCAGAGAAGGGCAAGGTGACCAGCAATCAGGAAAGGACTTTGTTCTCCCAGCTGACATGCACTACCTGCCTGCAGCTACCTCTATCACCATGAAAAGGCAGAAGAATTTGGTCCAGTCCAGAATTACCCAGACAACCCCCAAGAGAGGACCTGGGAAGATAGACTTGACAAATCTCCCAGAAAAAGAATTCAAAATAAAGGTCATAACCATGCTGATGGATCTACAGAGAAATATGCAAGAGTTAAAGGATAAAGTTGGAAGGAAGAATACAGAAATAAAACAATCTCTGGAAGGACTTAAGAGCAGACTGGATGAGGTGAAAGAGGCCATTAATGGAATAGAAATCAGAAAACAGGAACACAGAGAAGCTGAGGCAGAGAGAGATAAAAGGATCTCCAGGAATGAAACAACATTAAGAAAACTGTGTGACCAATCCAAACAGAACAATATCTGCATTATAGGGGTACCAGTAGAAGAAGAAAGAGAAAAAGAATTAGAAAGTGTATTTGAAGAAATAATTGCTGAAAACGTCCCCAAACTGGGGGAGGAAATAGTCACTCAGACCATGGAAGCCCACAGAACTCCCAACAGAAGGGACCCAAGGAGGACAACACCAAGACACATAGTAATTAAAATTGCAAAGATCAAGGACAAGGACAGAGTATTAAAGGCAGCCAGAGAGAGAAAAAAGGTCACCTACAAAGGAAAACCCATCAGGCTATCAGACTCCTCAGCAGAAACCTTACAGGCCAGAAGAGAATGGCATGATACATTTAATGCAATGAAACAGAAGGGCCTTGAACCAAGAATACTATATCCAGCATGATTATCATTTAAATATGAAGGAGGGATTAAACAATTCCCAGAGAAGCAAAAGATGAGGGAATTTGCCTCCCACAAACCACCTCTACAGGGTATTTTAGAGGGAATGCTCTAGATGGAAACACTCTTAAGACTAAATAGATGTCAACAGAGAAAATAAAATCACAGCAAAGAGAGCAGACCAATCAAATACCAACTAAAGGCAAAAAATAAAATCAACTACTACTCACAAAAGCAGTCAAAGGGAACACAAAAGAACACAGAATAAAACACCTAACATATAAAGAATGGAGGAGGAGGAATAAGAAAAGAGAGAAATAAAGAATCATCAGACTGTGCTTATAATAGTTTAATAAGCGAGTTAAGTTAGACAGTTAGATAGTAAAGAAGCTAACCTTGAACCTTTGGTAACCACAAATCTAAAGCCTGCAATGGCAATAAGTACATATCTTTCAATAATCATCCTAAATGTAAGTGGACTGAATGTAACAATCAAAAGACACAAAGTAACAGGAGGGATAAAAAATCAAGACCCATCTATATGCTGCTTACAAGAGACTCACCTCAAACCCAAAGACATAAAGAGACTAAAAGTCAAGATATGGAAAAAGATATCTCATGCAAACAATAGGGAGAAAAAAGCAGGTGTTGCAGTACTGGTATCAGACAAAATAGATTTCAAAACAAAGAAAGTAACAAGAGATAAAGAAGGACATTACATAATGATAAAGGTGTCAGCCCAACAAGAGGATATAACCATTATAAATATATATGCACCCAATACAGGAGCACCAACATATGTGAAACAAATTCTAACGGAATTAAAGAAGGAAATAGAATGCAATGCATTCATTTTAGGAGACTTCAACACACCACTCACTCCAAAGGACAGATCCACCAGACAGAAAATAAGTAAGGACACAGAGGCACTGAACAACACACTAGAACACATGGACTTAACAGACATCTACAGAACTCTACACCCAAAAGCAGCAGAATACACATTCTTCTCAAGTGCACATGGAACATTTTCCAGAATAGACCACATACTAGGCCACAAAAAGAGCCTCAGTAAATTCAAAAAGATTGAAATTCTACCAACCAACCTCTCAGACCACAAAGGTATAAAACTAGAAATAAATTGTACAAAGAAAAGAAAAAGGCTCATAAACACATGGAGGCTTAACAACATGCTCCTAAATAATCAATGTATCAATGACCAAATTAAAACAGAGATCAAGCAATATATGGAGATAAATGACACCGAGAGCATAAAGCCCCAACTTCTGTGGGATGCAGCGAAAGCAGTCTTAAGAGGAAAGTATATAGCAATCCAGGCCTATCTAAGAAGGAAGAACATTCCCAAATGAATAGTGTAAAGTCACAATTATTGAAACTGGAAAAAGAAGAACAAATGAGGCCCAAAGTCAGCAGAAGGAGGGACATAATAAAGATCAAGGAAGAAATAAATAAAATTGAGAAAAATAAAATAATAGAAAAAGATCAATGAAGTCAAGAGCTGGTACTTTGTAAAAATAAAAATAGACAAACCCCTGGCAAGACTTATTAAGAGAAAAAGAGAATCTACACACATCAACAGAATCAGAAATGAGAAAGGAAAAATCACGACGGACCCCACAGAAATACAAAAAATTATTAGAGTACTACGAAAATCTATATGCTAACAAGCTGCAAAACCTAGAAGAAATGGACAACTTCCTAGAAAAATACAACCTTCCAAGACTGACCAAGGAAGAAACAGAAAATATAAACAGACCAAAATCCAGCAAAGAAATTGAATCAGTAATAAAAGCACTACCGAAGAACATAACCCCTGGGTCAGATGGATTCACCACTGAATTTTATCAGACATATAGAGAAGACATAATAGCCACTCTCCTTAAAGTTTTCCAAAAAATAGAGAGGAAGGAATACTTCCAAACTCATTCTATGAAGCCAGCATCACTCTAATACCAAAACCAGGCAAAGATCCCACCAAAAAAGAAAATTACAGACCAATATCCCTGATCAATGTAGATGCAAAAATACTCAACAAAATATTAGCAAACCGAATTCAAAAATACATCAAGAGGATCATACACCATGATCAAGTGGGATTCATCTCAGGGATGCAAGGATGGTACAACATTTGAAAATCCATCAACATCATCCACCACATCAACAAAAAGAAGGACAAAAACCACATGATCATTTCCTTAGATGCTGAAAAAGCATTCAACAAAATACAACATCCATTCATGATAAAAACTCTCAACGAAATGGGTATACAGGGCAAACATAATAAAGGCCATATATGACAAACCCACAGACAACATCATACTTAACAGCGAGAAGCTGAAAGCTTTTCCTCTAAGATCAGAACAAGACAGGGATGCCCACTCTCCCCACTGTTATTCAACATAGTACTGGAGGTCCTAGCCACAGCAATCAGACAAAACAAAGAAATACAAGGCATCCAGACTGGTAAAGATGAAGTCAAACTGCCACTATTTCCAGATGACATGATATTGTACATAAAAATTCCTAAAGACTCCATTCCAAAACTACTAGAACTAATATCTGAATTCAGCAAAGTTGCAGGATACAAAATTAATACACAGAAATCTGTTGCTTTCCTATACACTAATGATGAACTAACAGAAAGAGAAATCAGGAAAACAATTCCATTCACAATTGCATCAAAAAGAATAAAATACCTAGGAATAAACCTAACCAAGGAAGTGAAAGACCTATACCCTGAAAACTACAAGACACTCTTAAGAGAAATTAAAGAGGACACTAACAAATGGAAACTCATTCCATGCTCTTGGCCTGGAAGAATTAATATTGTCAAAATGGCCATCCTGCCTAAAGCAATCTACAGATTCAATGCAATGCCTATCAAATTACCAACAGCATTCTTCAGTGAACTGGAACAAACAGTTCTAAAATTCATATGGAACCACAAAAGACCCTGAATAGCCAACGCAATCCTGAGAAGGAAGAATAAAGCAGGGGGCATCTGGCTTCCCAACTTCAAGCTGTACTACAAAGCCCCAGTAATCAACACAATTTGGTACTGGTACAAGAACAGAGCCACAGACCAGTGGAACAGAATAGAGAGTCCAGATATTAACCCAAACATATACAGTCAATTAATATATGATAAAGGAGCCATAGACATACAATGGGGAAATGACAGCCTTTTCAACAGCTGGTGTTGGCAAAACTAGACAGCTACATGTAAGAGAATGAAACTGGATCATTGTCTAACCCAATACACAAAGTTAAATTCAAAAAGGATCAAAGACCTGAATGTAAGTCATGAAATTATAAAACTCCTAGAAAAAAACATAGGTAAAAATCTCTTGGACAGATACATGAGTGACTTCTTCATGAACATATCTCCTGGGCAAGGGAAACAAAAGGAAAAATGAATAAGTAGGACTATATCAAGCTGAAAAGCTTCTATACAGCAAAGGACACCACCAAGAGAACAAAAAGGCATCCTACAATATGGGAGAATATATTCATAAATGACAGATCCAATAAAGGGTTGACATCCAAAATATATAAAGAGTTCACGCACCTCAACAAACAAAAAGCAAAAAATCCAATTAAAAAATGGACAGAGGAGCTGAACAGACAGTTCTCCAAAGATGAATTCAGATGGCCAACAGACACATAAAAAGATGCTGCACATCGCTAGTCATCAGAGAAATGAAAATTAAAACCACAATGAGATATCACTTCATACCAGTAAGAATCACCACCATCCAAAAGACAAACAACAAGAAATGTTGGTGAGGTTGTGGAGATACAGGAGCCCTCCTACACTGCTGGTGGGAATGTAAACTAGTTTAACCATTGTGGAAATCAGTATAGATGTTCCTCAAAAAGGTCAAAATAGAAATACCATTTGACCCAGGAATTCCACTCCTATGAATTTACCCTAAGAATGCAGCAGCCCAGTTTGAAAAAGACATATTCACCCCTATGTTTATTGCACTACTATTTAGAATAGCCAAGAAATGGAAGCAACCTAAGTGTCCATCAGTAGATGAATGGATAAAGAAGATGTGGTACATATACACAATGGAATATTATTCAGCCATAAGAAGAAAACAAATACTACCATTTGCAACAACATGGATGGAGCTAGAGGGTATTATGCTCAGTGAAATGAGCCAGGCAAAGAAAGACAAATACCAAATGATTTCACTCTTATGTGGAGTATAAGAAGAACAAAGAAAAAACTGAAGGAACAAAACAACAGCAGAAACACAGAACCCAAGAATGGACTAACAGTTACCAAAGGGAAAGGGACTGGGGAGGATGGGTGGGAAGGTAGGGATAAAGGGGGGAAAGAAAGGGGGCATTACAAATAGCATGTATAATGGGAGGGGACGCGTGGGGAGGGCTGTGCAACACAGAGAGAAGACAAGTAGTGATTCTACAGCATCTTACTACGCTGATGGACAGTGACTGTAAGGGGGCTTGTGGGGAGGACTTGGTGATGGGGGGGAGTCTAGTAAACATAATGTTCCTCATGTAATTGTAGATTAATTATACCAAAATTAAAAAGAAGGAAATAATAAATGAAGTCTAGTTAAAACATTTCAATGAAATTGTTAAGCAGGTGCAATGTGCCAGGCAACATGCTAAGCGATTTCCCTTGGTGTTCTCATTCAATCTTTACAACAACCCTAAGATTATCCCTACCTGCCAAATGCAACACAGAGGTTTGGAAAAATAAAAAAGGGGTTCAAGGCTACAGAGATGGTGGAAGACAGCTAGGATTCTTGCTAAGGTCAGTGTGACTTCAGAAGCTCCCTAGCTATTCAAAGTCAGTAGAGATGCTTTCCAGGTAATGTTCTAAGCACTTTACCTATATTATCGCATTGTAACGCTCACAACCATCCTATGAAATATGCATAATATTTTCTGCATGTCACAGATGAGGACACTTAAGCTCAGAGAGGTTAAGTAACTAGCCTAAGGCAGCACAGAAATTAATGGAGAGCCAGGATTCAAACCAGCTCCCCAAAGATGCTGCAGGCTAAGACACTCAATTTCTCCTAGTCCACTTTCTTTTCATTTTTGTGTTAATAATAATTAATTATGAATATTAACACTAATCTTCTGAAGGAACAAGAATAGTCATGACACCCATGAAAATGAAGAACAGTGGTTTGGGGAGTGGGAGGTGGAAGGGGAATACCACTTGACTCACCAGAAAGGAAGATTGACTAAAAATTCAGTAATTTAGACAATTTTCGTGCAGGGACAGACAATAAACCAATGGAAGAGAGCTACTCATACTATGAAGAAAAGCACAGAAATGACTACAATTTAGGAGACTGATTAGCCCTAAGAGAGAAGGAGGTGAATGAAAGTGAGCAGAGGCAAATAGGGGCATTAAAGGTAATCCTATGTTCTATTTCCTAAGCCAGGAGGTCAACAGAGTGGTGTTCATTTTGCTCCTATTTCTGAAATTGTACATATAGTATAGTATTGACAAAAATAATGGCAGCCTGGACAATTTACCCTGTGCTGATGAAAAGCTGTGTTAGGGGTTCTTGGGCTATACTTTCATGACAACTTCTGATTCCATTGCTTTCTGTGGTATTTGCAGTGCTTCTATCGATTCAATATACAAGGTTAGAGTAAATCATTCTTAAGCATTTATTACCTCATTAAGGAACTTGGGCAAAATTTAACATTTTCTTTAAACTGAGTAATAAAAATGAAATAGGTGAAATAGGTAAGGGGGAAAAATCAATGAGAATGTTTGATACTTTGATCTGGATGATGGTTATGTGATATATACACACATCAAAATGCATCAAGCTATACCCTTACATTTGTGCATTTAATGTATGTACCTCAATTTCTAAAATAGTTTTAAATAAATTGAATAATAAAAACGACATTAGATGGACTAGTCCCTAAAGCCCTCCATTTTAATAGTAAGTTTAAAGGAAAAGAAGTGTGCCTGCAGTCTGTCCCCTGGGAATGCTGATAGGTCTGACATTCCCAGTTTGTCCAAAGTCTGTGTGAAGGAAACAAAGCTCCTAGCAGTGGTGGGATGGGGAGGCAATTTCGGATTCAAAGACAGCCCTACAGGACCAAACCCTCCACATCTTCTCACTGTCTTTTAACAAAGCAGAAAACAGGAGGATATGCAATCTAAGTGCAGAAATCTTGGGAGAGAAGGGAATGCGTCGTGTTTTAACCACATTCCCTTAAATTTGTTGCCAAAAGTGAACTCAAGCAGCCAGGCAGTGGGGCTGAGTCCCAGACCCTTTGTATGTCCTAAAGCCTCCCGTTCTTCCTGCCTTGCATACCCCAGGGCTGGGGGAGGACGTTCCACAGACTGGGAAGAGGAGCCTTCAACTCTGCTACCTGGCCCCCTGAAGTCACCTCATCGTGGCCTTGCTAATCCTGCCAAAGACTGTGACCGGAGTCCGACTCCAGAGACACAGGACTTGGTGCGCGATTTCTCAGGTGGACGCCTGTCCAGGGCGAAATGGGAATCCTGCTTCTAATGACGCGCATTACTGCCCTCCGCCGGACGGAGACAGAATCACCAGCGTTTAACTGCCTCTGGGATTAATTAAAGTGGGAAAGAAAAAATACCTTCTTTTATGTGACTGTGTATGCTCGCGTGCAATATTAATTTCAAAAATTAAGTTCCTGATAACAAATAAAATAAAATGTGGGTACTCGTACATTTCAATAAGAATTCTGAGTTTTAATGCATTCCAAGTAATCTATTGAAAAAGAAATTGGCATTTTATCTTAATTTTTATTCAAGTAATATAGAATATTTTCTTCAAATATAAGTCTAGTGGTGACTACCAACTTAAAATTTTTTTCTCTTAAAAACCTGTGTTTATTTTAGAACTATGTCATAAAAGAGAAATTCTTGACACTAATGTCGGGAAAGTATGTCATCTACTTTATTGTAAGTTTAGACCCCCCAAATGAAAAAGACTACTACTATTCTTTTTGCCAAATAACTTTGGCCAAGAGGCATGAATATTATAATATTAGGCTATATATTAGAAATTGTGAGGTTTTTTAAAAGAAAGGGTGATAAATATTGGCAGGCACCTTTCCCAGGAACTATATAAACAATTCCCTCACAGGCTTAATAGACTGACAGATAAACCTTGTCAATAGCCACATCTTTCAGGAAGTCTCTAGGCTCTCTAAAAGCAAAAAAAGTCTGCTCACTTAGGAGCCTACGAATTGTTTATACTGTGACTGTAACTCAGGTGTAGAGGATTCTAAACTTTGCATACTTTTCTGAGTTATTATTGAACCTAAGAAATAGAAATTTTGGTAGCCTCTTTTAAAGTTTTGCATATGTAGATCTCTATCATGCCTTAACACTGAAACCTATTATATGTCTTCCATTCTAAGATGCACCTCACATTTTAACATTTCTAAAACTGGCATGTGCTTCAAATTCCTGGCTTCTCACTATCCAGGGCATGGTTCACCTGCTATCACTTGGGCTCACTGTCAGCCAGGCGACAGTCATGATGTAGCTGTCATTGTGCTGCATTGTCACAGTTTGGGGCAAAACACTGCATTGTGTACAATAACATAGATGCTGAAAGTTCTGTCTCTAGAGGGATTTGGAAGAGTTGGACTCTGAATATGAAGAAGTTTTAGGAGAACTTCAGCCAATTTATTTTCCATATATTTTCCTTTCTATGACTGCACAAGTGGGATACATAATAAAAATCTACCCAAATAGGTCTAAAGCAATTATTTTAATAAGAATAAAATATAAAAATTTTAATGTAAGCAATATTGGTCCTATTTTAACTGGCTTTTTTTCTTAGTAGTACACATAAAATAATGGTACATGTTATGAGTGATGGCACCTTAAATTCAGTGTATAAAACGCTGTGAGAAGAACGCTCTGAATTCAAAACCAGATGACATTAACTGAATGGCAGGAACTGAAAAGGCATATTCATTCCATGTCTGCACCACTGATAAATTTTGAGGAGGAAATTACATTTTAAAAATTCTCTCACTCCTCTGAAATACCCAGATATTAGAACTATAAAACAATGTGCCAACTGCCAGCATAGATCAGCCCCTCAGCCCTCAGCATCTCACTATAATTACTGGATACAGGCCAACCAACCTTCTGAATCACGAATTGCGTAGGTGAAGGGCTCAGAGATCAAAGTTAACGTGTAGCTCATCTGAAGCCCATGTAATAATATGCCTCATTGGAAGGATGCACAGGGCGGGTAGAGTGTCAGAAGAGTGAGAATACTGATGAGTCTTTCCCAGTCCCTGAGGTCTCCTTTGGACCAGGAAGCTCTGCTGGATAGGCATACATCACAGCTCTGTACATTACACCTCTCTGTGCTCTCTCAGTATGAGTTGTATGTGTTGAGTGTGTGAGGTTGATGACCAAATATAAATCAGAGTTATTTCTGTTGACAGGAAATAAAGTTGGACCATCAGACATACTCAGAGCCAATATCTGCTTTCATGTTTTTCAAAGTTACAGGGAAAAGATGTCTTCCATTATTGTGACTATCTTGTCAGATCTAAAACTGAGCCAATTCCATTCCACCTCAAATCTTTCCCTGGCCAAGAATGGAAACCATACTGTGATAAAACATTGCCAAGGGAGACGTTCCAAATAAAATCCTCCCACGCCAGTTTAGACTTAGCTTTTAAAGACTCACTTCTTCTACCCCACCCTCTACCACCCCACCCAGGGAATCAGGTTTTTATTTTTCCTTCAAAAATTGTGTTTCTTGTTCTCTACCACCCTTTCCCACCTCCTTCCCTCCCTCTGTGGGCTTCATTTCACCAAAGCTCACAGAGTCAGATTTTTTTTTTGTATATACACAGAATATCACACCAGTTTGGGGGTATAAAATGTACACAAATATGGGAATCAGCAGGTTTACAGATGACTCGGATGTATAAAGACTTTTTGTTATATATTTTTATGAGACAATTCCTCTTCTGGCCCTTTGGAAGGTCCACTCCCATCTGCCTTCACTCTGGATCCATTTTAGTGCTGAGTCAAGCCACTGTCTCTGGAGACTTGCAAACAATTTTCCTTATAGCATTTCCCTGCAATGAACTCCACCTTCTCTGCACCCTCAAAATTTCCTTGAGTTTGAAAACTTTCCCACCTGCTTGCTTTATGCAGCTTCAGGGTCTGTCCAGCACTGCATGCTCTCTGGGTCTGTAATTTTTCTAAAACTTTAGTAGTCTTTAAAACTCTTCACCCATTCTGGGGCACCCCTTTTCAAGTTCTTGGAGCTCTCTTGATCCTATTCTCCTAGCCTAGTCTCACCGTATGCAAACATTAGCATAGAACACTGATATACCAACATTTCAGTTTTGTGTTTTCAAGTCCAGATTAAAATTATTCTAAATTCACAGATGATTTGGGGTGGGGGAGGATTACAGGTGCTTTGAGGAACAAACTAGTAACATAGATAATCACTGGCCTGGGAGATGGATGTCATGGATATTGTCATTTTCTCTGAGCATGACTTGGATAAACTAATATTCTGTGCCTTTTCCTTCATAAAACAAAGCTGTTGGACTTAACCATTGTATTCCTTTCCAGTGACAGAATTTGTGACTTGGGATTTAGATGGAAATTTTGTATAAAGGTCTGGGCATAGGACTAACTTTTTGTTTTAAGGTTGAAGGACTGGTCATTTCCCTGAAATGTCTTCTGTAGATTACTTTTATTTTCATGAGTTTCTATATGTAGTTGTTTCACTGTAGTGTGGGAAAAGTCCACGGTCAAACAAGTGAAATAAGATTTCTTCCCTGCAGGACTTTTCAGAGCCTCTAACATGTTAATTTGCTTATGAATCTGTAGGTAGAAGATCAATTGTCATGAAACTATGCAAACATATCTGAACAAGTACTTCTTTTTTGTTCAAACACCAGTGGCCATCCTGCAGACATAGGGTTCCACATAAGGCATCTTGGAGAATGGTGCCACAATGATGGCTTCTGGGAAAGAAATGCAACTATCAAAATTGCAAGAGTTCATAAGATAGGAATCCTGTTATTTTCCACTAAAATTGTTTTAGATTATATTGAGGTTTCTTTTGGACTTGCTTCCTTCCAATGTCAACTGGTAACCTTCTTTTCAACGATATGCTTATTTAGTCCCCAGTGTGTGGGGAGAAGCTGTACTGGGATTCTGTGGTGATCTTGCCCTTTCTCTTTCTCCAACCCCAGCCTAACCCATCCTTCCCTGTCCCTCCTTATTCTCCTCACTAATGACACAGACTCATAAAATTCAAACTGACCTTGCATCATGGAACAGCTAAAATCTAAGGAATCCAAGCCTCTATGTTTCACTGCCAAGCACTCTTCCAAAAAGTTCACTGATCTTTGAAATCAGCCAGTTCCTAAACCCGCTCAAGGGGGTCAAGAGAGTTAAAAGATTCCAGATGGGGCCAGAGCAGCCTCTCCAATTTCTTCCACCTCTGTTGCTCATTCAGGGTGTGACCTGTACAGGTCACTAAATCTCTATGTGCTTTCAACTCCCCATTTATAAAATTTGGCCAATACTGTTGATTTCTAGGATGTTTAGAGATACTTGAATTAAAGTCACTGCAAAGAACAAATTCCCTGCCTGATTTTCCGGTTATTACCAGTGAAGGCCACAGGTACAACTCAACAGTCCGAAAGCAGCAATGGATGAGAAATTGCAGAAACTGGGCAAATCAGGCTTTCTTAGCTCTGGAGCCCCTACTACCCAATTAAATCTGCACATTCACATCAGACAACATCTAGTTTATAAAGGCAAATAATTAATTAGTGGGACCCTAGGACTGGCAATCCTACTTTTAACACATGTAACAAGATACCCTGAGCTTGAGAAGTAAACCCTGTAAACTACTGCAAAATTATAAAGCTTACATAAAAATGGAAAATCTTTAAATAGCTGTTTTGTGCAATGTTCTTAACAGACAAGACTGCCACACAATGGAACTGTGTAACTGCTAGCAGCAGGCACTCCAGGAAGATAAAATAAACTGGCTTTATGGACCTGAGGAATTGATTTTTAATGAGATTCTGCTTGGCTATAATGGCATCCTGAGAGAGTGATCCAGTTTCCATGGCCTCTGGTATACAGTTATAAGGTGCAGAGCAAGGACTTGGTTAAACAATGCCTATGCATTTGCCCTTTTAATATATGAAATTAAATAAGGATGTTGGTCTAAGACACATTCCAGAAAGCACATAGGCACGTGTGTGTCCATGCACACACACGCCGCTGTATCTCCAGACACTTTTCCTAAGACAGTACCTGCTTGTATGTTCTGTACTTTAAGGACTAAAACTCTTACAGTCATATGAGTATGTTTACATTTCTCTGCCAGAGTATAAGGACCCATTAATTATTGGTCTTGACTGATTCTGGGTTCCCTGCTGACATTTGTGTTTATATGTACAAATGTATAGCTGAAGCTATGGATAAGGGTAAACAGAAATATGCTATAGATAACAGGCAATATAGAATGGAGAAGGCAGTGTAGCATATTGGATAAAAGCTTCAGCGTTGAATCTTGCCTCTACCACTTCCTAGCTGTGTGTTCTTGGGCATGTTAGTTAACTTCTCTGAGGCCCAACTTTATCTTCAATAACTGTGGATAGTTATACCTATTTCATAGAGTTGTAATAAAGATTACATGGTGCAGAGACATATAAGGATGTAGATAATATTAGCAACATAATATCAAGAAAAAGCAAATCCCAAAAGATTTTGTAATTTTTCATAAAATTAACACTAAGTAACATGTAAATCTATATGTTTAAGAATTCACATATCAATAAAATGGTATGTAAAAAGAAGAAAAGGGATGTTAGGATGATAAACATAAGGTTCAGGATGATGATTACTTTGAGTTGGGGGAAGGAGAAATCACAGAGCTAAGTGACAGGGTATCATCAGGTTCTAGCTTGTGTTTGGCTGGTAGGATTGCCAGGTGCCTATTATGAATAACTAACTAACAAAATAAAAGTAGCCATGCATGAACCAGTAATGACAAGGTTGTGAACCAAGGAACATGACTAATCCAATTCTGTGCAGTAGAGGCTCAAAAAAGAAGAGGCAATTAAATGAGATAATACATAATAAAGTGATTAGCCCTTAGAAAGCACTCAAAATTTTAAGCAGTCGGCTTGGTATTTCTACATATATCCATATACATCCTCATCTTCAATGAGTTTACCTTCCCCCAGCATCATCAATTTCCTTTCATTTTACCTATTTCCTGATTTCCTCATCCATTTATTTTTTCCTGTTGCATCATCTGTACTTCCAAAATCCTTAGCTTTTCAATTTAAAAAACCTTGAGGTAAAATTTATATACAATAGCAGGTACAGATCCTAGGTGTTAAGTTCAATGTGTTTTTTCATTGTATTCACAAACATAACTGTCATTCAAAATAAGCTATAGACTAGTTCCATCACCCTCTAAAAGTTCCTTTGTGACCCTTTCCAGTCAATTACCTTCCTGCTACAGGCAACCTCTGTTTTACTTATGACTTCTGTTTTTGTAGATCAGTCTTGCCCTTGCATTGACTGAATAAAAATAAATCATACAGTATTTACTCTTCCATATTCAGTTTCTTTTGATCAACCTAATGTTTTTAGATAGTCCATATTGTTGTGTATCTGTAGTTCATTATTTTTTATGGCTAAATAGTATTCTGTTGTATGGACATAATGCAATTGATTCTCTCTGCTCCTGTTGATGAACATACAGGTTGTTTCCAATTTGGAGGTGTTATGAGTAATGCTGTTACGAACCTTCTTGTATCATTATTTTTGTAGACATATCTTTTGATTTCTCTTAGGAGTGGAGTAGCTGAGTTGTAGGGTAGATGCCTTCTTATCTTCTTGAGAAACTGCTAGCTTTCCAAAGCAGTTGAATTATTCTAAATTCTTAAGTTTGTAATTAATTCCATCAAAAGCTGATTAAGTAACCACACCAACAATGACCTGTTTGTGTTAGGTCCATGCCTTCTGTCAACTACAAAAGGATTCACAGGACAAGAAAAAAAAATTTTTTTAAGATATAAGTGGCAACAGATGAATTTAGACTTGTCTGATGGTACAATGTACAAAATCAGAACAGCAAGTAAGCACTTCCCTGCTGATTCAGATCATGAAATGAAACATTTTTAAGAATATTGCTTGGGTGAAGTGTGAGGCTAAATCATAGGTTCCCCAGCTGGGTGGATGCCCCTTTCTGCTCTTGACTTCAACAGACAGACTGAATTATCTTTTTGGGGAGGGAGTGGGTGACCGATGGCAGGGACATTAACTATCTTCCATTGGCTGGTTGATTTGGCTGTAAAGAGAAGATGTGCCCCAGCCCCAAAGAGCTTACATCTGTTTTTCATATGGCTCACCACCCAGGCGGCTTCAACCATCTCCAACTGCTGGACAGGCTGCCACTTTATTGATTTTTCCCTTTGCCCTTTTAAAAAGATGAAAGTTCCTGAGAGCTTTTCTCATGCAAATACGTGTGTTTGTATGCATGCACATGGTGTGTGTTGGTGACCGCACTGGTTTAGGTTAACAAGTGAAGCAGCAGTTAGGTGAGCCATTCGATTTGGGGGTTTGTTTTTGTCTTGGTTTTTCACCAGCTACTCGAGGACTGTGCACCCCAGTGGTGGCATGGGAAGAAGCATGCCAATTAGAATGTGATGACAACAACTTAAAGATAATTAGTTGACAATGACTTAAGACCTCATTAACTCCTTTAACACCTCATGGTTTATGATTAAAATGAAATACGTGGAGATCGTTTAAAGGACATCTTGTCTTACTACCAGCAGTTGTGTAGGTATGGGTAGAATATTTAATATTTCTAGACTATGTCTTCCATTATTTTGTAACTGTCAGTAATGATTATCCAAAAAGGTTATCATTATTCTGTGGCAATTAATGGATTAAGGATTTGTGCTTTTACTCAGAAACCTTTTATTTTGCTTCTTTCCCCAACAATCTCCCATTCTCATTCAGCCTTTTTAACTAAGAGATGCTCAAGTCTTTTAAGTCAGCCCCTTTGTTCTTATAAATTATATAGATTGATAAAGTTAACTGTGATTTTTACTGAAATCACTCCTATTGGGAGTTTAATGACTGGAGAATTTCACTGTGAGAATCCATGCGTATGTGTACGTTTAGATGAATCTGGAATATTTCACAAATCTGTTAGCCTCAGGCTACAATAAACATATGCTATTTCTAATTTTTCTTGATGGGTCCTCAAATAAATGCTTAATAGATAGATGAACTGATGCTAAGATTCCACAGTCTCCCAGAATTCATCGAGTTTCACCCTGCCTCAAAAATAGATATCATTTTTACCACCAAAGGCAAACCCCAATGGTTCTATCATTGTCCCTAAATATTTCTTAGGAAAGAAGTTTCAGTGCTCCTGGGACAATCCAATTATGCTACACAGTAAAATGTAAATATCAGATAAGATTCTAATATTTAAGAAGTTTGAAATAAGATTATGATTATAAACGTTAATCATCTATAAAGCTATAATCTTGATATCAGTTGTACTATTTAGATGTGTAATCACTTGTGCTGTTTAGACATTTCAACCATTATTTGATGTGGAAATTTCATATTAACGAGGCCAACATTACTAAATTTGTCCCAAAATTTAAAAGGGCTGTACTCACTTATATACCAAATTGATTGGATTTCCAGGGATTTATAGATTCCAGATTAATATTTTCTTATCATTGGTAACATAGGGATGATTTTAGTTTTCCAGACATGTTGATGATAATCTGTAAAACAAATGAAGGGAAAATGGGCCATCTGTGAAAAGATCATTTTCAAATTGGAGCTATGATTTGAGAGAACTATCTTAGATATCCAAGAAAAAAAAAGAAAAGGTGCCTTGTTATGAAATAAGGGTCAAGTGTGCAGTAGACATTTATTGAAAAGAGACATTGACAAGAAGTTCTGGGCAAGTGTTTCTCACAATATAACCTACAAGACTCTCAACAGAATTAAGCAGAGATGTATGTTTAAATGCATATTCCTAGGCCCCAAGCCTAGCCAACTAAATAGGCATCTTCAATGGGAGGTAGGACCCTGCATTCATTTCAGTTTAACGAATCTCCATGTATTTCCTGTGGAGTTAGGTCTGATTCTCCGTCACCTGCATTCTTATTCACATACCTTTTGCAAAGCACTTTGTTTATATTAGTATCATTAGTCAGTGTGAATGAAGATCTTCTATAAATATTAGAAAACGGTTTTGATAACTTCAGTTTGGAGAGTGGATTCCATCAGAGAGAGCTTTCCCGGGAGGCAGCCATAGCCGTTGTCACTGGTTGCACTCACCACTGGTCAGGCCACTTTAGATTGGCCCATCACATCATTCCATTTTTTGGTACTTAGTCATTTGTTACAATAAAAATTAAGTTACAGGAAAGGAACACGGTGACAGGATAATGGACTCCTGCTCAGAAGAAGCCAGCCGCTTCCAATCCATCATGGCCTTTGTAGTGCATTAGAAAACATTACAGTGACATCATTCCTTCAGGGCAGTAAGAAAATCCAGACTGAGTGGAAAAGAGGGAATTTACTTCATGAACTGGGCAAAAGTGAACTAAAAATAGAATTCAGGGTGGTTTAAATGGCCATGCTCACCAAAGAACAAGGAAAAAGCTGAGACTATTCTAAGGTGTTACAAAAATGAGCTTATTTCACCTTGCATCACCTGAGTCATTTGTGGGTTAAAAAGGAATGGCTGCCTGGGGAGTAACAGAGAGGCATGGAGAAAATGGGCAAAGTTAGGGCAATCTGAAATGATTAAAGCCCACCAAATATTTTTGAAATATAAAATCCTGGAGAGAAGCTTAATAATAATATTTGTCCAATGGACTGGGCCAAAGATATCTATATTGTCTAGGTATTTTAATTGGAGGCCTGAAGCATCATTATAAAATCATAAGAAATCTATGTCTGTGTTCTCATAAAAGCAAAAATGTTCGTTTGATGTTAAAATAAGTGTTTTGAAACGTAGGAGCTAAAGGAATGCCGTGCTGGGTAGGCACGTCTGCCAACTGAGACCAGGAACGTTAACAACTTTATAGTGTTTTTACTGTTATAGCCTCTACTGCATTAAGCCTGGGAAAAAATGAGAGTGCGCCAGGTAACTTGGTATAATGGGAACAATGTCTTAATTCTGTGACATTTCAGGTACATTTTCTAAACTATACTTTTTATAAAGTAACATTATTTCATTGATCTTGGAACTTTCTTGGGGGGAAGGGAGTGTCCAGACTTCTCCTTCATCAAATCTTGAATTCACTTAAGAATCAATTTGAACAAAAGCCTGTGTGGTCTCATTTTCTTTCTCTGTCAATCTGTGCTATTTCCAGGGTGAAAGGTAATTTTGACCATAAACATGGTTTCCATCACACATTTCTAATTTTAACCTATTTGTCTCCATTTGATTTACATTGGGTCTAGAGCAAATTAACTATTGTGAGCTTTTATTGAAAATTAATTAGGTGGCTAAAGTGCCCACGGCAGACTCCGCCAGTACATGTTTCTCTCTGGGTCGCCAGCCTTCCCCAGTTAAAACACCTAGCAACTTAAAAAATCCATGAAACGAATGATATAATTAGTTCCAGAGTGGAACTCAATCTCTTTGAAATCAGATGCTTTCTTCTAGCGCTGAAGGGCCATGCTATAGCAAGCATTTTATGGTATCAGGGGATTTTCCTGGGGGTAAAGAGTGGCTCATTCTGGCTGAATCACCTCACATGACTTACAAAAGCTGTCCTTGTGGCACTAAATATAGCTGCATCTACAATCAGATTCCTAAGTCAAAGCAAGGAGAAAGAGGAAAACACAGTTTACAATATGTAAAGATAAAAAATAAGCTACCCAGTTTGGAAAATGGACTCTAAGAGTGTGAGTGTATGTGTGTGTGTGTGAGTGAGAGAGAGAGAAGAGAGCTCTTATACTTAGGAAAAGCCAGGATGTAAATGTGATTTATTGTAAATAGTTCTACAACATTAAAATGAGTTTTTATTTTCTATGTATGCTGCTTCAAAGAAGAGCTCTGTGGGCTCATAAAAATGCAGAGAACAAATAGGGGCCTCTAAGTCCAATTTATATGCCATGCCCACTGTGCACTGAGACACATATAATCTGTAAAATGTCAGCTTCAAAGTTCCACCGAGATCAGTGTTAACCCTGACCTCTGGCCTCACCGCCTCTGGCTGGGCCTGTGTGCTTTCTTTACCAGCTGTTTTAGATAAATGTGTTCCATTTTTAAGAGATTGTCTCAGCATTTTTTACATGAATAGTGGTAATATTATTAACTCTCACTGGAGAAACCACCTTTTCTAAGAGGGCTTTACAGAGGGACCAATCATTTCATGCCCCATGCAGAGAGTAGTGGATTAATAAATATGTCATTGTACTGAAAATATTTAAACAACACTGGGAGAAAAGAGCAAGGCACACAACAAAAGGAAAGCATATTAGTAGTGTTTCCTGTCAAAATACACAGAGGAAGCACTTTATTTGGACCATTTTCTCCATAAAGAGACATGGCGGGCCAAGATAAACACAGTGAAGGAATCTGGTTTATCCCACTTTGGAGATTGGAGACCATCAGCTCAACCAAAGTTATGAGACCAAAACCAGGTTTTCTCTCTTGAGGCTGCTGAGTGAAGCCATTGACAGAGGCAACCAGATGGGCTTAGTGGGTCAATATTGCACAATTCAGTGGTACATAGTTACTTACATGGTTTTAGTGGAACAATTCACTTATTAGGATCAACAAACAGAAAATTCAGAGCGATATATATAAAATTTTAGTGTAGAGGATTTACCCAACCAAGACTATAAACAAAGGTGTTACTCAGAGTCTGGGGACATTTTTCCATTTCAACAGAACAAAGTAAAACCCTGAATTAATGTTTACAGAGTACTTCCCAGATGCATAGTTCCTGATGTGGAGCAAATGTAAAGACATAGAAAATCATAATTTCTATGAACCTAAAGAACTAACTTTCCAGGATCAAAAAGCTGGTCCACCTTCACAGGGACGAGCCTCGTCACTGGGAAGAGCAAACACAGAGGGAACCAAAGTAGGCTGGATGGCAGGGCGCTGCGGGAGACTGAAACTGCCTCTGAGAGCAGCTGATCAGGCCCAGCTTCACTGGCAACTGGGAAACGGAATGCTACTCTATTTGCCAAAGGAGACCGAGGACGGAAAGGATACAAAATAAAAATAGACCACCTTTTGGTAGGAAACATTGAGCGTGAATCTCATGAAGAGAGGAAAGTGGGGCATGGGAGCCAATTTAATTTGCTCCTGGCCAGTTTTTACCGGCTGTCAGTGTCTCTCATCTGGAAGTTCTGGCCGGTACCCATTTTGACAAGTCATGGAACTATGGTTTGCAATACATTCAAAATGTAAGATGATAGAAACATTACAAAACCCTGAAATTATCACCACCCCTTCAAATCCACGTGCACTTGAAATAGGATCTCAAATTCTCACCATTAAACCTTATGCGGTAGGACACTTCGGAATTCTTTTATGTGTAGAGACTGACATCATTTAGATTGAATATGCCACGGTTAGTATTTTTTTGAACATGAAAAATTTCCTCAAAATAGGTAAGACTGTCGAAAACTAAAGAAATCATTTTAAAAGTGTGGATATGCTCACTCTAGGATATCATGTTTTTAGCAAATTTGGCACTCACAAATGCATTCCCCAAAAGGACTAAGCCTACACCAGGTGAGAAGGTTGTTTTTGAAACTGATCCTTTAGAATGTCCCTTTTAAGTGGCTGCTTTCATGAAACAGCCAGTATTTATATATTATGAAGATAATACCCTTACTTACCTCACAAGGGTGTTTTGAGGTATGTAGATGTTTGAGCTCTGTAGATGAAAGGTAGGGTGGGAATGCTAAGTAGTATTGTAATTTTCATCTGCATTTGGACTTGCCTCTTATAAGACAGTCTCTCTTTTTTTCTTTTTTTGAGATAAAGATCTCTAGGGAGAAAAGGCAAAATTGCCTCATCACAGTCAAACCCTTGTAAGGAAGACAAGTGTGCTTATTTGGATTTGGCATAAAGAATAGGTGGAAGCTGACAGAAAACTTCAAAAGTATGTATTCCCAACTCCCAAGACCTCTCCCCCAGGAGTCCCAAGCGTGTCAGGTTCATCCATAATCCCTGTGGAGACGTGGCCAAATATAAAGGCCAGGGCCAGTTGGGTATTTACGTGGCATATAAATAACCCAAACTCTTTCAGTTAACCTCTCTACTGCTAGACGTCCACAGTCTCTTACTGAAGAGAAAGATTCACCCTTAGTTCTGCCCAGAGGTACAGGACGTTGAGAAATTGGTTTGGCTAAACCAGTTGGCTAAATTGTTTGAGAGGAACTGATTTGGCTCTGCTCTGGGTCTTCAACTCTTAATTTTAATCCCAGTCAGTAAAGTGAGAAAGGCTTCCATGGCTCTAGTCGGACCCATCTGGGAGTGAAGGGGGAGCCGGTCAAATCTCAAGAGCTGGAGGAACTCGACGCTTCTCCCACGCCCCCTATGGACAGCGCACCTCTGGGGGGCGGGGATGGGTCTTAGTCATCAGCATCTCTCCGGGCACACGCAGGGTACAGAGCTGGTGAAGGAGGGGGCCATACTGCTCTGGTGATGGGCTGGGTGCCTCTCGACACCACAAAGACCACGTTTCCTCTAGAAAAGTGGCTTAGAATTCCCTGGAGGTTTCCAGCCCTGTTCTTCCATAGAGATGTTCATACAGCCAGAGAAACCTCAAAATCGACTCCTTTTTATTCTTGCCCAGAATTAAAGGCTTGCCTACCTTCAGTGACTTCCCTCTCAAAAAATTGGCATGTCGATTTCAATTTTTAATGTTTTCTTTTAATCGTGATTTTTGTGTTTTCACCTCTAAGATTAGACAGTTTCATCTAAAGCTAATTGGGATTATTCTGGGATGTTAGGAAACAGATTTTAGAATCACTAACCTACATCCAGCTGATAAAACATCAGAGAGACCGAAAACTGCCTGAGGGAAGGAAAAGTATCTTTTTCTGGTTATGCTCTTCAGTGTCTAGCCTAAGAGTTTTGCACATAGTAGAGATTCCATAAATACTTCTTGAATGAAGAGGGAAGGAGGGAAGGAAGGGAGGGAAGAAGGAGCCTGTTTGTGTCCAGGGTTACAGCTTACTTTCAATAATTATAACCTGTATTCACTGAACATTTTACTGTGGGCCAATTACTGTCTAAGCGCTGAGCATACATTTATCTCAAGGAATCCTCCCAATAACCCTTTAAAGTGGTCACTATGAGCAACCCCATTTTACAGAAGAAGAATTTGAGGCTCAGGAAGCTTAGAAAACTTGTCCGAAGTGTCCTAACAAGGAGGCGGCAGAGTCAGATTAGAAACCAGGGAAATGAAGCACTTTGACGTGAGAGTCAGGGAACTGAGCCACAAAACTCTGTCTTCTTCATGCCCCCAAAACAGTGTGTAAAGAAGACACTGCAAAGCAGAGCATATTTTAATGCATCAGCATACATGCTATGTCCAAGGAAACTGAATCTTTTTACAAAGCAGTCCCGCTCCTCCCCTCCCCTCCACAAATTAAGGACCTAAGGATTCTGAAAATATTCAAATTCCACTGCAGCCAAGGGAAAACGTTTGGCAAGATGAGTCAAGTTGTGTCTGAATTTTTTTGACCCATTGACCTATCTCAAACACAAACACATCCTTTTTTCCCCCAGGTGGTTCTGAAAAATCAGTCTTGAAGCCCAGCATATGCTTTCAGGTTGATCAGAATTACTACTGATCATGAAGCAGATGCATTCCTGACTGTGCACAAATAACTTGGAGCTCTGGCAGGCAATTAGACAGAAAAGAAACAGTTCAGCTATTAGGCAGTTAAGCTGCTTTTAGAACCCATGCGCATGCGCAGAATACACGGAGCTCTTAAAAGATCACTTAACGTAAGTATCAACGCATTGTAGAAGTGGCAAACAGTCAGCAGAGTTTGTTTCTAGAAACATAAAAAGTTAGAAGTCTTACGGGTTTGGTTTAATAAAGTTAAAAGGGTGATTAAAAATCAAAACATTTCTCTCCTCCTCCAGAAGCATTACTTGAACCATTTTGTTAGTCCAGGGTCGTGCTGGTTCGTTCATCCAGCAGGGGTCACTCTTGCCCGCCATATGCCTTCAAGGTTCTCTGGCTTGTTTACATTCCCTACCAGGGGCTTTATTCTGACACAGCAATGAAAAAATATGGGCAAGGGCATCAGGCCCGAGAGCTTGAGGAGAAAAGAACCTGTGGTTTGGGAGGTGGGATTGCAATACGGGGGAAATGGAAACTTCAATAACCACTTAGTGCAAGAACAGTTGGCTTCAAGTCTGTGCTCTAAACTTAGCAATTTATCTGATAAATTGGTCGGTTTCTTTTGCAAGATTTTTAGTTTGGTTCCTTTCTAGCTGTTAAGTCAAAGCACAGAGTGTGTCTCTTTTCTTTGTGTCATTATCAAGCTGGGCAAATAGGGAAAGGGGAGTTGAGCTGCATGTATTTCCATCTGTCCAGGCCATTCTCAGCCAGATATTTCATCAGGGTTCAGCCAGGCCTCAGGGTTCACTCAAACCTTGGTACGAATGACCAATTGCTCTAAGCCTGGCAGGGGCTAAACACTGATACTGAAATAAAATATTTGGAGGAACTCACTTTTATTCTGCTTCCTCTGTATCTTTTTCTTTTTAATAATCTAGATTTAAAAATAACCTTATTTTTTCAAACAGTTTTAGGTTCACAGCACAGTTGAACAGGAAGTACAGAGTTCTCATGCCCCTTCCTCCCCAAGCCTCCCCACCCCCCACACAGCTTCCACCACTGGCAACACCCCCACCAGAGCTGGACTTCTGCTTCTGTCAGTGAACCTACACTGACACATCATAATCACCCAAAGTGCATAGTTTACATTAAGGTTCACTCTTGGTGTTGTACATCCTGTGGGTTTTGACAAATATTTAATGACAGGTTTCATACAGAATAGTTTCACTGCCCTAAAAATTCTCTGTGTTCTGCCTATTCACCCCTCTCTTCTCCCTGTCCCCTGACAATCACTGACCTTTTTACTGTCTCCATAGTTTTGCCTTTTCCAGATTGTCACATAGTTGGAATCATAGAGTATGTATGTAGCCTTTTCAAATTAGCTTTTTTCACTTGGTAATGTGCACTGAGGTTTTCTCTCTATCTTTTCTTGGCCTGATAGCTCATTTCTTTTTAGTGCTAAGTAATATTCCCTTGTCTGGATTTACCACTGCTTATTTATCCATCCACCTACTGAGGGACATCTTCACTGCTTCAGGCAATTATGAATAAAGCAGCTACAGACATCTGTGTGCAGGATCTTGTGTGGACAACTCATTTGAGTAGGTACCAAGTACAGTGTTTGCAGGATTCCGTGGTAACCTCAATACCTTTTTATCACCATCTTCACAATTATTATGTCAACATTCTACCTTCAGAATTACCGAGCAGACGTTTTCTCCACTTTGGGACTTGCTTTGGGGTGGGTGACTGCTCCCTCTGCTCCCAGACTCTAGCACCTACTTCAAGCAAAGGGTCCTGTGTCTGAGCAGGAATTATCAGAGAAGCAGCTGCGTGGAGGAGACACAGCTGCTGTTGATGCCTCTTCTGCTGAAGACATATGTGGGGCTAGATGGCTTTATGAGTGGTTTATCAGAATTAGACTAAACAATATACAATTAAAAATACTGCTGAAATGCTGGAATTTCTAATTGACTATTGCTTGTATAAATTGGGCCATTGAATTCAATTAATTACAACTTCACATTCTTGGAGGAAAAGAAAAGAGAAAATATGGTGCCGGGGGATGATCATCAAAAAGCCTCCACAGGGATCCGGACGATGCTGCGGTTGTGGCTGCATCCAGCCCACCGTCTCCTGGACTTGCCATAAGAAGGAGGAGGGAGATGTCTAGGCTGGCATGTGCATACAGTGAGACAACGAATTTGACCGGATCTGTACTGTTGGAACTCAACCAGGAGTTGGGAGGGGTGCAAGTTGTAGCACCCCAAAATCTCATGACTATAGACTATCTATGGTTAAAAGAACATATGGGATGTGAACAGATCCCAGAAATGGGCTGCTTTAATTTGTCTGATGGTTCAAGTACAGTTGGACAATATCCATCATATCATAGATAAATTTTCACAAATGCCTAGGGTGCCTAAATGGTTTTCTTGGCTTCACTGGAGATGGCTGGTAATTATAGATTTGCTTTGTTTATGTCACCGTATTCCTATTATGTTAATATGTGTGTGCAAATTAGTTAGTAGTTTAAAACCTATACATACTTAAGGTACTATACAAGAAGATATGTCAAAGAAATAATCAATCCTCCCAAGTTTCCTTCATATGCTACATCTATAGCTTTTCTTCTTCCTTCCTAATTACAAACCTTAAATAGAATTCGTGCCTCATATCGAATTTACCGAGTATCATAATTCCTCCAGGTGGTAAAGATACCTCGAGACAAGTGCTGGGCATAGAAGCCACAGGGCATAAATCTGCAAAGAAGTAAAAAGCTAACCTTTGCAAACAATATGGCTTCTCTCTCACTTACCAACTTTACATTTCCCTGTATGGCCCCGGAAGATGACTGGTTAGCCAGAGACGGGTAAGATTCCTCAAGGGAGGAACAACCTAAGACAGGCACAGTCGCAGGGGGGCCATCAGGTGAGAATTTGGGGATCAACAGAGGTGAGGCTCAGAACCTCACCCCCCCTGCTTTGAGAGAAATCTTCTGCATCCGTGGATGTCTTGCTGCCCTTGTCTAGCCTGGATTAATACTTAGTCCATAGGCACACACCTGATCATCTGATCATCTATATTTGCCTTCTTACAGCACTAAACTATGTTTTCTACCTTTATCTTGCATCTACCTACCACTTCAGCATTTTATTAAAAATAAAAATAATAATAATAATAGGAGAAATGTGGGATCAACATATAAATCAAGTACAAAAATCAAATGAATATTCATATTTGACCTGATGGTTTATAGGTCATATTGCATGATCAAAACCGAAAGTTTCTGTGATGAATGCCCTTGTACTGTTCACCATGTAAGAATTTATTCACTCCGTAAGAATTCGTTCACCATGTAAGAACTTGTTCGTTATGCTTCAGAAGATTGGAGACTGACGAGAATTAGGCTTGAGATGGATTAATGATTGTACATTGAGCATTGACCCCCCTCTACTGAATTTTATTGTTGTTAACAACCATTTGATCAATAAATATGAGAGATGCCCTCTCAAAAAAAAAAAAAAAAGAAAAAAAAAGAGAAAATATGACATTGCAATTGTGGTAGTGGTGGTGGTGGTGTATATAAAGGGGCTTTATTGAATAATTCAGCATCAATGTTGATTCCCCCCATTGACTACTTGTCAAAAGGAGCCAGACTTTCTAAAGTATGTCCTTGCTCCTTTTGACCAAATGGGCCTTTTGTGTTTAGACTCCCCCCACCCCCAGATGGTGCCAGTGCTTATGGCATCGTAAACTACCATGTAGTTTGAGAGCTATTAGGCAACGATACCAGCCCTCCATTTGCACTTCCGTAGGTTGCATGGCGCAAGACAATATTTTTAATTTGTTTACACTGCTGTGTTCTCTCTCATTAACATACTTTTTCTGACTGGTAATTTTCTTGTTTACAGCAAATACTTTCCCAAAAAATAAACCAACTCCATATTATTTTGATGGTTGAGGTAACATGCTGAATGTAAAATGCAAGTTTTCCGGTAACTCCAGGTGGGTGAGCTCCAGTTGAATGGATGAAATTGCCCTCTAGATGTGGTCTAACCCCCCACTCCAGAAGTGCTAGAGAACACCAAGAAGATAAAGACATCTATAGGCTATTAGTTTTAGGTGATAAATAATGTTGTCAACAGATATAGCTGTTGAGAACCGAGGTATGTTTGACCTATGCATTTGGCATTCCCAATTCTTTGAAACAGATCCCCTAACTTTACAGATTAGTTCTGTGGCTGCACAATTGTGAAATCACACTGAATGACTATGTCATTCCTCTAAGCAATTGATGAAGTAGCCTGTATTTGAAAGACATTTTAGAATTAGAGAAAAGGAAGGCCCGCTGGAACACTGAAGTCAGAAAACCAATGCTGGTACTTGTAAATGATCTCTACTATTGTCTTCATGTCACTGCCTATCTTTACTTCTTCATTGAGTATTTTAAGGCCTCCCAAAGTCAGAGGCAGTATGGTTTACCTTTCTGTCCCTTCCAGTCATTCTACAGAAACATCCTTTAATCAATCAGCTTTCAAAATTATTTGGCTTTTTATTTAAATCAATTCACAATGGGCTAGGGTGGACATAGAACATACGAGAGAGATCTACTAAGCCACAGATAACCTTCCTCTATAGGTTGTGTTCCTGTGGAGTTAAAAAGTCTCTAATGCCGTAGGGAACTTTGCTTTGGGATGAGGGCACTTTCTTCTTGGCAAGTCATCACTTAGTTTAGCAAATATTTTCTAATGGCAACTCTTGCCAGGTACTGCATTGGGAGGATGAGTTCATGAGCAGGGCGTCATCTCTGCATGCCCCCAGTGCTGGTGAGGAGATGGACACTTCAGTGTGATGTGTGGGTGCTGTGCTGGAGGAGGGTTGGTGAGGGCAGCATGTCTGCATCTTGGCCTGGAGGTCTTACTCCTGAGTGGCTTCCCAAAATAACCAGTAAGAAGCAGGCAGGTCAACGATTGGGGACAGAACACCCAGAAAACAATCTCTTGGGTCTCGAATGATATGAGCAAAAGTACTGACATAGCTGGTACCTGAAGGTCGAGGAGGAGATTGAGAAGAGATGAGGCTGCAGAACTACTGGTGGTAGGACTTGGGGTTTGGACTCTTTGCTATTGGTAATGGAGAGTCAGGACAGGGTTAGGTAGGGCTTTATTTTTTTAGATAGAATATTGTGATGGTTACGTGGAGGACCACGTTTTGGAGTGAGCATGACCAGAAGCAGAGAAATTACTGAGATGGCTTCTTCAGAGGTGCAGGACTAAATGAGGGGCATGGATTCAAGGCTATTAAACAAGCATAATGGGAAGACTCTTGCAAATGTATGTTGCAGCACACTGCATACTTGCCCACTGGGAGAGCGGAATCCGGACTCACCTGGAAGCCCTCCCTCACATCAGAGCCTCCCCAGGACCAGAGGCCACCAACTACCCACCAGCTACCTTCCACTTTGGAAAGAGGCCCATTTTTTCTCCACTTCCGATCTTATCACTGATGTACTTCTCACTTAGTACAAGGGCATTTTTTATTAAAAATAAAATACCTGCATGAGCATAACTCTTTTTTCATACTTGTAAGGTTTTGGATGGTAATGAATCTGAGTAAGGTGATAGTTTGAATAATCTGATGTCAAGTCCTGTGTTGTTATTTTCTGTTCGCCCCTCCAGGGGGATTCTCTGACCTTCCATGGCCTATTTTGTACCCCAGGAGAGTGTCCACTGTTGGCAGCACCACCAGATTCCTGTGCTGAAGCTCCTGCCAGCTGCTCCACCCCTAACCCCCTGCTGTAGGAAGAGCTCACTGCTTGGTACTCCCCTATCCCTCAGTGAGTCCTTTACCTGGCCACACCTCACTAAACAGCTCCCTCATTTAATTCTCCTCAGTTAGTTCTTTTGAGAGCTTCCTACCATTCCCCTGCTGATATGGGACCTTTCCTATGTTTGCACTTTGGTAGGAGTAGAACACTGAGCTCCTGAGCATGAGTGTAGCCTTGGAGAAAGGAAGAAACCAAGAAAAAAGATTCTGGGGTCATAGAAGACCACCTTCTTACCTATGATAGGAGTGCTTGACAGCCCATCTGCCAGACTCCTCCTTTGCCTAATGCTTATGTTGTCTGGAGAAAAGCTGGCCTCACAGCTCTGGTCTGAATTTATATTTTTAAAAATTCCAAATTGATCTGTAAGCTCCAATCTGTAATTCATAACCACTCCTCTATCAATAGGCATTTCTTGTCTAAGCGTGTAACTTAGTAGACTCATCACATGGAGGGAAACAGGAAACATACAGATGTCGTCTTAAGTTGGGTGAACAGAGTTCTTAAGGGTTAAGACACAGCCCCACACTGCGCCTCAGATATGGTAGGTTTACCAGAGGCTTTCTTTTGTGCTTAAACAAAAAGTAGTTGGTGGTCTGCTGGCTACAGCCTGTTATACATTCCTTGGTTTTATTAGGATAACCATAAGCCTCAAAGACCTACCCTGATGTCAGTGGCAGGTTTTATAGAACACTCGCAAGTTTCTTCTTGTTGTATTCAGGGGTATATAAAGTGTGAGGCATAATAGGTAACAGGTTGGAAGACTGGTTGAGGGCTGACAAAAGCCCCAGTTCCTGATGTGAATATTTAATAACTCCTTATTACAGGAAAAGGTTGACTACCAGATGCCTGTTACTGTGGCTCCAGAGCCCACTAAACCTCAGAGCCACTCCAGGAGCAGGAGCGTGTTTTGGCAGTTACCTCTGCCATTCAAACAACCTGGGGGTCAGGACGTGCCCAGCTGACTGAGGAACGCTGGAGAGGAGAATTTGCTGGAAGCATCTCATCTATTACTAAGCAGCCAAGTGGCTAATTACTTCCGACACAGTGACTTCCCAAGATTAGGATAGAGCATGGTAGGTTTAAAAAACTTTTTAAATAAATACAACGCATATCAACAACTTCACATTGGTGTGTTCATAGTACTGATACACCAATTCAGGATGAACATTTATACGGGTCCCTGAGATCCTCACCTGAGCTTGAACTATAGTTAATTGGCATGACAGTGACCTAGCTCTGCACTCCTAAAATGAAAAACACTCTCACAATTTGTCAGGTTCTAGATGATGTCGTTTGTCCAGCTGTGTTGATGGCAGCTGGTCTGAGAATCAAATTGTTTTGCATTTCCATGGCACATGAAGTTTCATGACAGAATGCTCATGTGGCAGACTCATGCCTCAATTCCCCAGGGCCTGTGGGAGGAAAGGGTCTCTTGCTTCTCAGCCTTCCAACATATGCTGCTGTCTTTCCCAACATGCTCTGAGGCTCCAAACGGGCACAAGGAGATCCAGGCGGCAGTACTGTGCTCCTGTCACTATCCCAGCCTCCCTGTATAAAGGAAGCTAATGTTTCAAGATGAACCACTGATTATAAAAAACATTTTTAACCAATATTTTAACATATAGGATGAGTCTATTGAATTGGCCTGATAAACCTGAATTCAAAGACTCCTAAACTACAGATGACGATTTGAAATACTTTCATTACTGGTTTCTTTCTTTTTTTAAGAAAAATCTCCAAACTGGAAATAGTTTATATGTTACTATCCTAATTAAAACCCTGGCTTTCTATTCCTCTCAATATCAAATGCAAAAACAATTAACATACTCTATGAGGATGTTCTTGCTCTGGCCCTTGCCTTACCTGAACATCCTACTTTCCCCAGGATGTAGCCGCTCAGGACTGCTTTCAGCTTCTTGAATTCACCACACCTCAGGGGCTTTGCACATGCTGTTGTCTGTATCTGGAATATTTTCCTCTTTCCTTTCCTTCCTCCTCCCCTCCCCCTTCAGATTTCAGTTTAAATATTTTTTTGAATGCCTTCCCAAACCCTAGCTTGGTTCAATCCCTCTTGACTTCATAGTCCCCTAGACATATCTGTTGAAACAATTGTCACTGGAAGCAGTTATTTGTATAATTTCTTGAATGTGTTATTCCCTTCTAGGCTGTAAATATCAGGAGATAATGGGAGCTGCGTTCTCAATGCCCAGTGGAATATCTACCATGTAGACAAATAATGCATTATTTTTTAAATGCATGCTTATTATAAAACAAACTAGAGAAAATACAAAGAAACACAAAGAAAATTAAAATAATTTTTAACCCTTTATCCCAGGGATAGTAACTATAGTAGACCCTCGAACAACATGGGTTTAAACTGTATGGGTCCACTTACATACAGATTTTTCAATAAACATATCAGAAAATTTTTAGAGATTTGTGACAATATGAAAAACTTACAGATGAATTGTGTAGCCTAGAAATAACAAAATAATTAAGAAAAACTTAGGTATGTCATGAATGCATAAAAATATATATTGATAGTAGTCTATTTTATCATTTACTACCACAAAATATATACAAATCCAGTATAAAATATTACAATTTACCAAAACTTAAGCACACACAGACTGTACATGGTCCCAGTCACAGTTCAGAGGGTGTAAACAAACATAAAGATGCAGTATTTTATCATAACTGCATACAATTAATGTTAGTACATACTGTATGGCCATAATAACTTCACAGCCAACTCCTGTGAGCACAAGTGTGACAAATATCTGCTTAAAATGATGTGTAACATTAACCATCTCTGCATGACCGGTCTGCCTCACCAGTAAGTTGTGTATCACGAGACAAAGTGATCTCTCATGGTTCCTAGCTGTTTCTCATTGTGTCTAGTGCACCACCATGAAACCTGAAAGACCCCATGGGGCCCACCCATGTGAAGAGCCACTAGTGATGGGAGTGGCTGGGAGTGCTCCCAAGAAACAGAGAAAAGTCATGGCATTACAAGAAAAGGTTGGATTGCTCTACACGGACTTACACTGAAGGCTGCAGGTGCTCACCACTTCAAGATAATTGAATCCAGTGCAGCAACCATCATAAAAAAAAGAAAAGGGAGCTTGTGAAGCTGGCACTGCAGCTATGCCAGAAAGTGTGAAAACCCCATACTTTTTGCAAAATATGTTTTTATCTGGTATTGAAATTTGTAGCTTTTATATGGGTGCAGGATTGCTACAAGAAAGGCACACCTAGAGACTCTAATGTGATTCAAGAAAAAGTGAAATCATTATATGACAACTTAAAGCAAAAAGAAGGTGAAAGATCTAAAGCTGCAGAATTTAATGTCAGAAGGATGGTTTGATGATTTGAGAAAGAGGTTTGGCTTTAAAAAATGTCAAGATAACAGGAGAAGCAGCTTCTACTGACCAAGTGGCAGCAGATGAGTTCTCAGGTGACATTAAGAAAATTATTGAAGAAAAAGGATACCTGCCTGAACAGGTTTTCAATGCAGATGAAAGTGGCCTATTCTGGAAGAAAAAAAGAAACAAAGAAAAGCCACAACGGACATTTATTGTAAGGAAGCAAAGCAAGCACCAGGATTTCAGGCAGGAAGGTCTAGGCTAACTCTATGGCTTTGTGCAAATGCAGTTGGGATTATACCCAGGACTGCCCTTATCTTTAAGGTTGCTAACCTCCAAGCCTTCCTTGAAAGGAAAAGATAAATACCAGGTGCCAGTCTTTTGGTTGTTGTATAAAAAATCCTGGACAAGAACGTTTTCCTGGACTGGTTCTATCAATGCTTTGTCTCTGAAGTTAGGAAATACCTTGCCAGTAAGGGACTGTCTTCTAAAGTTCTTGTGATATTGAAAATACCCCTGGCCACCCAAAGTACATGAGTGGAATCAGGGTGGTCTACTTGTACACAGACACAACATCTCTAATTCTGGGTCTCAATCAGGTGGTCATAAGGACCTTTAAGATTCATTATACTCGGTACTCTGTGGAAAGGACTGTCAACACTGTGGAAGAGAACCCCGACAGAGAGAACATCATGGAAGTCTGGAAGGATTACACCATTGACGATGCCGTTGTTGTTACAGAACAAGCTGTGAAAACCCTCAAGCCTGAAACAATAAATTCCTGCTGGAGAAAACTATGTCCAGAGGCTGTGCATGACTTCACAGGATTTATGATAAAGCCAATCTAGGAAATAATGAAAGAGATTGTGGATGTGGCAAAAAAAAAAAAAGTTGGGGGTGAAGAGGTTCAAGATAAAACCCTTGGAGAAATTCAAGAGCTCATGGACAGCACACCAGAGGAACTAGCAGAAGATGGTTTAGTGGAGATGAGTGCTTCCACACCAGGAACAGATGAGGAGGAGGGGGCCCGAGACCCAAGGCAGTGCCAGGAAACAAACTGAAATCAGACAACCTGGTGGAAGCATTTTGATGATTCAAGATGGATTTTGAATTCTTTATGACATGGGCCCTCATGGCACGGGCACTGAAACCAAGGCAGACAGGGGGAGGATTGATGTCATACAGAAAGCATTTCTAGAGAAGCGAAAAAGCACAAATGTCACACAGAAATGATCATGCATTTGTGTAAATTTACACTGAGTGTGCCCGTCTCTCTTGCCTTCCCTTCCACCTCCTCCATCTCATCTGCCTCTGGTGCCCCAAGACAGCAAACCCACCACTCCCTGTCCTCAGCCCACCCCGTGAGAGGACAGGGATGAAGACCTCTAAAATGATCCACATCCGCTTAAGGAACAGGACATCGTCATCATCCCACAGTTAATAAGCTCACCTGTTGTACGCGTTAATGTAAGAATCTGACGACTGTGTGACAAGACCCACGTGAGATGTTTTTGGGTCATTGTCATCATCACATAAGCACTTACTGTGCAGAACATCGTGCATAAGACTGGTAGGGAATTGGACAGCCTATCCTTACATAGGAAAAAGGTGAGTGCTATTTAATAGGAAATTTAGAAAATGTTAGTTTTCTTACCATTTTATAACTTTGCTTTCAAAGAATTACATTACTGTTCTGCATCTCTTGTAATTGGAGAAACTGCATATATCAATCAGCCTATCATCACAGGTCAGTAGGTTTTTATTAAAATGTAACAATGTTTCTAATACTGTATAATGATTATGACTGTAATACTGTATGTCATAAAAATTTTATAATGACTCATTCATTAGTGTACAGGCCAGGCTGCTGGGAAGCAATCATACCAGTTACGCTAGGCCAGAGAGCAGTCACATTGCTGCCTCTTATCAATGCATGAATCATTATACCTGTAAATAAATATGGTTTCTTCACATTATCTTCTCATTTTCAATGTCCACTATTGCTAATATGTGTAACATCTACAATGTTTTGTATTATGTAAGACAATATTGATATAGGTGTTGACAATTCAAACAGACAATAGTGTAAATGTATTTCATCTTCCTTATGATTTTCTTAATAACATTTTCTTTTCTCTGGCTTACTTTATTATAAGAATACAGTATGTAGTATGTATACTATATAAAATATGTGCTGACTGTTTATTTTATTGGTAAGACTTCCGGTCAACAATAGGCTAATTGTAAAATTTTGGAGGAGTCAGAAATTCTATGCAAATTTTTGACTGTGTGGAGTGGTGAGTGCTCCTAATCCCCACATTGTTCAAGGGTCAACTGTATTAACATTTGGGTGTATTTCCTTATGGCCTTTTAATCAAAACAAACATATATGGTGTTCAGAACTGATGTCAGTGGGGTAGAGCTTTGAGCAGAGAGATAACTATCATGGTCTCTAATGCTGGTGAAGGATTAAAACCACCAATTTTAATTGGTGCACGTTACCAGATCTTCCTGCTGTGCTCCACAGTCACTCTGAGCATCTGTTTAGACTTTTAGTAAAGGAATAATTTCTTAAACACTTGGAAATATGTCACTTCACTATTGGTGTGGTTACTCGGCCCCTAATTCGTATTATAGGGAACATTTTTCAGAATTGTGGTACTAAATTGCCAATTCCTAGCTCTTTTTATAAAAGAGGGAAGTGTCTGGAAATAGACTGGGAACAACTGGATAATCCCCATTCCCAGATAACAGTATTGTTTCTGTGCCCCAAATGCCTAACAGAGTTTATACATACAATACTTTTCTGTCAGTGGGCTGAGTCTACAGAACAGGTACTGTTATTATTCCCATTTTGTATGTGAGATGTGGCTTAGAGAGGTCATGGAATTTGCCTGTGGCCACACAGCTAGTCAGGGGCTAATTCAAGCTTAAAACCTGAATTGTTCCAACCCCAAAGCCCGGGCTCTGAGCCTCTGTACCCCACGGCCCAAAGCAGCTCCCTCTGGATTCCATCAGGTAGCTCAGGAATGCGAGGGAACTTCATGGGCCCTTGAAAACCCCTGAGCTTCTATATAAAGGGTGTGTGTCTGCACAGATTTGTATTTTTTCTGGAGAGGAGATCTCTATATCTTATCAGATTTGTTTGAAGCAAGAAAAATGGGTTCACCTGGATTAACTAACATTGGTGGGTTGATTACCAAGAACTGTTATAAGCATTTTACATGTATTAAATCCTTTTAATCCTTGTAATGGGTTTGTGATATACATACTCTTATCGCCACTTTATGGTCAAAGAAACTGAGACACAAAGAGGTGGTTACTTGCCCAGTGTTCACACAGCTGACCTGTGGTCACCTTAACCATGCACTCTGTGCGAGTCTGCATTTCTATTTAACTACAGTGAACAAATGCCCCCTTTGCAGGTATCTCAGTGCTAATGTGCATTTACTCCCCTGAACTTGGGATGTATCTTGCCGTTAATGTATGCAATCCATGGAGTAATTTTTCCTTCTTCTCCCAAAAAACTACTAATAAGTTAAATTGATGTTGGGTCTTATAATAGAGGACATCTTAGAATAGACGAAATCAGTGACTTCCCTGAGTAGGATTCATCACATTAGTGATTCACACTTTGTAAAAACTACTTTAACAGGACTGTATTCCCTCCAGTATGAAATTTGGACACCTTCCTAATGGAGGTGGGATTCTGAATTAGAAGGGGGTCCTTTTGATGGAGGCAGAGACAGAGATGTAACTGGAAGTGAGAAAGAAACCCACTGAAATCCACTGTCTCTATGGGGGTGATCAGGCTTTGCATACACCTTCTCTGTAATGTGTGCATTTGTGAACACACCTTCTTTTATACACACAGACTGATACATGTTTGATTTGGATACACTGATTAAGATGAATGCAGTTTGGATTATGTGGTATTTTCTTTATACCTTTTGAGATAATGGGACACAAGCTAAATTGTTTCCAAATGGCTTTCATGAACTACTGCAGTTGAGGCCTAAACACACTCCACAGGTTTTCCCTTCACAGATGGAAAAATAGAAGTAAGAGAGGCTGCTTGTTCAGGGGATCCAAGGAGTTCTAATATAAAAAAGAAGACAGCTATGACTTTATTCTCCCTGCTGAGGAATTAACATTTTCCTGATTAAGTGATTTTGAGACCAAAGACTGAAATAACAGAGTCTCAAAGATGAGAAGTAAGCCTACCCCCGGGTCCAGATGAGGTGAAAGACAAAACAGGAAGCCTATGCACGGACAGAACCAGGCCTTGGCCGGCGTCCCCACAGCCCCGTGGGCCGAGCCTAGTGGGTGTGGGAGAAAGGCCTGGAAAACGCTCCCTGGGCTGTCTTGGGAGGGAGGAAGATCTTGTACCTTTTTTCCTCTAAATTTTCAAATTCTGGCAGACTCCTGTTTTAGGGCCCATTAGAACTCAGGAAGGAAAAGAGGAAAAAAGACAACAAGCATGCCCACTCTTGCAAAAATAAAATCCCACCCCAAAAACCTTCATGAAAATGTTCCTGAGCTTTCAAAAACAGAAGGCGGTTGGAACGTTGAGAGGTCGCAGCCCACAAAGTGACGATTAAGTGAGGCATTTGGGATGGCTCCCGTGCATGTGTGCGCTGGCTTTGTCTGACCTTTGGAGAGAAACAGCCCTGTTCTCTGCCCAGAAGAAGAAACTGAACCCATGTCTATAGATGAGCTAGACCCCACTGTGTGTTAATGTGGCATGGTGGGGTGTGGGGGGAACAGTTTGTTCTAATTTGCTGCCTCAAAATAAGAGCCTCTTGCTCTGGAAGTTTCCCTTCCAATCCTCCCTCCAATGCTATCAATGGACCCGGCCAAATCCTTCATTTAGTCTCAGCTTTCAGTTATATAAACTGTTCTAATCAAACAGACTCCCTCCAATTCAGAGCAGGGGAAAATGGTCATTTACACAAAGAACTCGTGGCTTATGTAACCAGAGCCCAACACGCAAATTATGAGAAACCTGCTCACTCATTCAGGTGCCTCATGTGAACAATGGGAGGCAGATTCCGTAGTTCTGGTCTCACTGACTGAGGCAGACCTTTGTTCAGCCAGCTGAACGCCCCCGTACCTCTTTTTACCCCAGGAGCTCTGTCCTTCCCGCCTTCTCTCTTCAGGTTAAAGAACCCCATTGGACAGTATACTTTACCACCAAGGCAGATTCTGGTTCTTCATAGAAAACAGACTTTTTTATATCAGTGTTGACTGGAAGGATATTCACAAAATGGAATGTTAGGTGAATTTAATTTTCTCCTTTTTCAACTTTTAAAATTCTGAACATACATTACTTTTGTCATTAGAAAAATTCATATCACCAGGAGATAAAACTTACCATGTTTTTTTTCCATGCATTTTGTATATGCACATACATACCCATATAATGATAACATACACACACATTAACGATGTGCATGTATATAATATTTAAATAAATAATAACTGTGACTGTGTTGGGCATTGTTTTGAAATTAGCTTTTTTACACCCAAAGAGGTTGTCACCACATTCACAATGATCTCATCTTCACTCACATTTTTAAGATCTGTGCCACATGCTTTAACTTCCTTACTCCAGCTATCCCTGTAACACCCCTGTGAGGCTGGTATCACCATCCTCATGTAGCAGCTGGATTTCAAGGCCCCTGAGGTCTGTGGTTTTAAGTGAGCCTTCTATCACGTGCTGTTAAATCCTTCTCTAAGGAAGGTGGGATTCTGAATTCCAAGGGGGTCCTTTTGATGGAGGCAGAGACAGAGTGGCTGGTTGGTATTCCCATTGATTGTAACCCATCGCCTACTGTAGACTATTTAAAAAATTTCCATTTGGGGGCTATTATAATGTCTGTGAGGAACATTCTCTTATATCAATATTTATATTACTATTCCTGTAGTATAAATTCCTAGCGGTGGGATTTCTGGGTCAAGAATATGCCCATTTTGATGGCCTTTTATTACACACTGCCAAACTGCCTTCCAGAAAGGTCAAATGAATTTACGCTCCCACCGGCCACTGCCCACTACACTCACCAATGTCACTTTGTAATTTAAAAAAAAAATTTAAATAAGGGAAAAATCTCTCTCAAAATGCTTTCCCTAGGAAAATAAAATACATACAGAAAATGTTTTATGATCAGCCTATTTTCTCATTAACTACCACAAAACTTCTGGAAAAAAATCTTGGGAGTACTAAATTGCAACTGTGAGCTTGACTGATGTGATGGACACATGTTCAGTCCAAAATGCAAGCCCTCAAGTTGTTTCTCCCTTCTCTGTTTCTCCCTGCCCTGCAACCTCCAACTATAGCTTCTGCTCTCCAGTCCTACAAGGGCTTGTGGGAAGAGGTGGCCTCTAACTGCACAGCAGAAGGGAAATTGCCTGATGGAGAAAAAAAGAGGGCTCAGGTTCCATGCTGTCAGCAAAAAGCTCCTATAAACAAAGCACAACACATTAAGCCCTTGCTGTTAATATGCTGTCTAGACTTGAAAAGATTGCTTTTCTCTCTGTCTTCGAAGCTTCAACTTTTGACCTTGTTTCTGTCCTTGTGTCTGTGCTGGACTCAAGCAATTCTTCTTTCCTGAAGGTTCGTTGGCTGAATTACTTGTCACCCAGGCTGCGGCAGCAGCTGAGTGCAGACATGAAGCCATGATCCTAGCCACTCTTCCACTGTGAAATGAATGGAAAACCTGACAACACCTGACCCACAAGGCAGAAAATGCAGGGAGTCTACCTTTTCCTGGTTTAAGAGTAAAATGATGCTCTCCACAGAAATTGGAGCAGACAGCCCCTTTGTTAATTGTGGATGGAATCCTGGAAGCTATTTGAAGGAGAGTTAAGAAGAGTTTGTGAGTGCCATGCTTATGGATAGAAAAAAATTGCTAAAAAATGATTGCAAGTCTTTAATCTGCATACGGCTTCCTTGGGGTGTTTCTTCTTTCTCTCCACACTACCAGGGCTCCCAGTGCCCTGTGCTAACATCTGACCACTCAAGTCCCTCTCCAAGTCACAATATTTATTAAGCATTTGCTATATGCCAGGCATTCCTATGCATTAACCTAAAAATGTTCTCATTTAATCCTCACAATTGCAATCTTCTGCAGTAGGTACTCTTATCATTACCATTCCTGTTGTACAAATGAAGAAACTAAAGCAGTAACAAGCTATGGAACTTGAAGATCATAGAGAGCAAGGGCAACAGTCTGACTAGATCCACATGACTATTCTGTGCTGCCAATCAATCTAGAGTTTTGTTGTTGTCGTTCTAGATTTTTCTTCTCTGTCATCAAAAAACAAACAAACACTTGTCCTCTCACTCTTTCTGGGCCTTGCCGAAGTGGCTAAACTAACCGGATCAACAAATTTAGTCAGCTAACGGCTGATGACAGACCAATGCATTACCCATCTCAGTAAGTTTATAGTTAACCAGAACTCTCACTGTGAAAAGACTAGTGGCAGAAGTCAAAGATATCCAAGACAGACGTTGTGGGAGGGGTCAGTGGTAATGAGGCGGCAGGGTAGTGGGTATAGGAGCCCTTCCCATTATTAGCCAGTGGCATAGAGACCAGACAGGCCTGGATTTAGGCCTTTATCAGGAATGACCAAAAACTCAGATGTTTGCCTTCATGGGTAAGAACTCAGAACCTTTAGAGAAGTCAGAAGATTTAGAGACAGACAGCCCTTATCTGCTAACCACTGGGAAACACCACGCTTGGTGGAGACCTTGACATGGCTTCCCCATGCTGATCTGTCACCGCAGCCTGTTATAAACCAATGGAAGTATCACAAACCCACATCAAGTCATCACATTCTCTCTATTTGATTGACTTACAACATCCCACACATGCTTTCCTCTCCTGATGCTCTTTGGAGCCAGGGCAGTTTATGGAAGAGAAAAGATGACTTGCTGAAGGGTGTGGCCAAGAAATAATATAATCTTTGGCTCAAAGCTGTATGTTTTGGTCTTGTACAAATGTATTTAAAAGATTTTTATGAGTCATGAAGGTAGTGCTGACACTTAGAATAATATTTTTCAGGCTCTTTAGGAGGAATAACTAACACAGAGCCTAGCTCAGAGCAGAGGCCAACAAATGCTTGCTGGTTGAAAGAGCAAGTAAATACTGAGAACTTAACATGGTATGATTCACCCCCATTTAAGACTGTGCTACAACAGATGAATCATTAGCAGTGCCTCGGAGGAGCTGCCAGGCTGGCAAAATGAATTTTTGCTTTGTCAGTTAGATCCATAAACCATATCAGTTGACCTAGGTATTTTGCTTCTCATTAAAAATATTACTATTGCTGACATTATATTCATTTCTTGCAAGAACATCTATGTATTTTCATCAGAGTAGGTTGTTTTGCATCATTTGTTTTTAGAAGCTGAACTTTACAAAGAGGAAACTTCTCATGTTACTAATACAGTAACATAGCAGACAATACCTGCTCATATATCTCTCGGAACCTCAGAGAGTTTATGAATGCTAGAATGCTCCCCATGCTTCTTGCCCTGTGAAGGGTTCACAGGGGACAGAGGAGGAGTTCTGTGTTCCAGTGACTTCATATGACATCATCTCTGGTGTCAAGAGCTGCCCATCTTTAGTCCATCCAATCCAGTTTACACAGCCCTGAGCAGGATGATCTACTGGAGCCTCATGCTGCCCTCTCCACTTGCCTGGTGGCAATTATGAGGTCCTAGGAAGCAAAAATGAATTTCCCAAGCTTGCAGTGTGAGAGTCAGTGGCGAAACAGCAATAGATTCAAATATTTTTATTTCCCGACAGAAAGTTCCAGAGGTAGAACTACAGAGCATACATGCCTGTACAAGTCTGCATGCATGTTCTTCCCCCCAACACTGACTGTCCTGTGAGTGCTGAATCCTGAGTCCACATTTTCTTTCAGGACTCATATCACAACAAAATTCAATGCAAAGCCACAGAAGGTTAATGGGAGAGCATTTTCCTAGTGCATATGGCACTGCTATTCATTGTTGTAAAAGCTGATTTTGAAACACAGGGTGGCTATAAAAGCATGATTAAAATGACAGAGTGAAAGCTCAGTAACCTGCTAAGTGTATGAACTGCTTCAGAGACTGTGTGAGTCCTGTCAGGGGGTGAGATCCTACTGAGAAAGTCTGATATAAAAGCCTCTACTTGGAGGAACAGTCTTAGCACAGGGTTTGGGGCAGCTAAGGGCCCTGCCAATTTACCAAGTCCAGCTTAGACTGCAGGCCCCTGGAGTGTAGTTGTACTTAGGAACTTGCTCCCAAAGGGCAGAGCACGAAAAGGGGGTGGGGGATGGGGGTGTGACCTCATAATGGAGAAATCTGGCAAACGCTACCTCAGGCAGGCAATCAAAGTCAACGCCAATGGTAATAATCATGTTGACAGCAGGTATCTGCTGGTAGGAGGTGATGAGAATAACAGGACCCTCCGTGGTCTTCCTTCCAGTCTACCCACGGGAAAAACATCAGACAGACCCCAGTTGGGGAATTTCTACAAAATGCCCAACCTAGCATTCCTCAAAACTATCAAAGTCCTGAAAAACAAGCCAAACCTATGACACTGTCACAATCAGGAAGAGCCAAAGATGACGTGATGACTAATGCAGGGCCTGGGTGGGATCCTGGACCAGAAAAAGCACATTAGTGGAAAAACTACTGAAAGGTGAGAAAAGTATGGCAATGTGCCAGTGTTCATTTCTAGTGTGACCAATGTCCCTCGGTGCTGTAAGGTGACACCACCAGGGAAGGCCAGGGAGGGGGATGCAAGAACTTTCAGTAGTATCTTTGCAATGGTTCTAAAAATTGAAAACGATCCTAAAGTAAAAAAGTTTATTTACAAAAAAAAAAGGTGGAAAACAGAAAATGGAAAGAAGCACTGAAAGGGTACATAAGAAAATAACCAAAATGGTTACAGACAGGGAGTGGGGATGGTGCACAGGGCAGGGTGCAAGTGAGATTTCTCAATGTCTACTTTTTTACATTGAATGTATTCATTTTATATCACTTTGAGTCATAAACCATGTGAATGTGTTACCTGCTTAAAACAAAAAAGACACTCTAAGTCTGCAGCCTGCTTCAACATATGGAATGAGAACAGCAACAACAAAGATTAAGCTTACTGGGCCAAATGTTAATTTAAAAAATATATAACTAGTGTACTAAATGAGGGCCAGACATGTGGGTAGAGGGTTGCCAGCTGCACATGCACACCCCCAGCTGTTTGTGGCTGCCCAACTGGACTGTAGGACTGTGGCTGTGAAGTTTTCTTGTTTGTTCTGTTTTGTTTTGTTTTCATTAAGGTATCACCAATATACACTCTTATGAAGGTTTCACATGAAAAACACTGTGGTTACTACATTCACCTATATTATCAAGTCCCTCCAACAGCCCATTGCAGTCACGGTGCATCAGTATAGTAAGATGCCCCAGTCATTACTTGTCTTCTCTGTGCTACACTGTCTTCCCTGTGACTCCACACACACCATGTGCACTAATCATAATGCCCCCCAATCCCCTTCTCCCTCCCTCCTCCTCCACCCTTCCCCTTTGGTAACCGCTAGTCCCTTCTTGGAGTCTGTGAGTCTGCTGCTGTTTTGTTCCTTCAGTTTTGCTTCGTTGTTATACTTCTGGCTGTGAAGTTTTAAAAATGCAATTTGGCTCTGAGGGGCCTCCAGGGAGTTAGCTCTTTTGCAAGCCCCTGGCCCTTCCTTTCTGGGTGCTGAGTTTCCATGACCATTTATTACAAGCACCACCTTTCATTCGCTCTGCTATGTAGATACTGCGTCAGACAGGAAGGGTAGGGTTGTATATTATAGATCTGAGTCCTAATAAATAAATTCAGAGGCAGATAAAATGCTGTATAATGGAGTGTGGGAAAAGAGCAATAAAGATCAGGCAACAGAGTCTTCCCAGGAGGCCAGGGAGGAGGGCAGGAGTTGGAGAGAAACTGAGTGGGCCAAATGGTAGAAGCCAAAGGTGAAATTGTAGGCTGCAGGCAGTGAGATTTGTGCTAAGCGCATCTCAGCTGGGGTCTCAAAGGCAAGACATGCTAGGCTGTTTAAAAGCTGAAGAAATAAGTTATAGGGAAACACTGTCACTTCCTTTCAAATCCAAACCAGCAATCAAACCTTTAACCCACAACCCCCATCTTCTCTCTTTGATGGCAGCCATTTTATGGGGCTTGATGTTGTCCCATAAAATAGAATCTGAAGGTTCAAACAATCTTTTTTTTCTGTGTAAAGTCTGCCCTGGCATTGTAGGATTCCTTCTTCTTCTACTACCTGGATCCTTTCCTGGGTGGGAATTGCTAAATGGGTGAGAGTAAGTGGCTCCTACAGTGTCTTCCCTTCTAAAAGCCAGAATTATCTTTGCTCAAAGGGAATTGGATTTCAGAGCTTAAATCCCCTGGGATGATATATAACAGATCTAAGAGTTGAACTGGTTGGTGCAAAATTTTAAAACTAGATCATTAGTTCTTTTTATGAAAGATTTTTTTTTTAAAGGAGTGACCCAACAAGGCTAAAAGTATCTCCTAGGTTTTCTAGGTGTTCTAAATGTTATGGGTGTGAAACTGGCCACACTGGGAATAAAATGTGGAAATAGAAATAGGTCAGTTAGCTGAAACTTTGAGGTTCAAATTTCATGAGGTCATGAGAGCACTTTGGTCCTCTGAGAAGACAAAATATATACAAGAAGCTGAGAGCTTTTTGTCCATGCAGAGTTTATTTTCTCAAACACTACTTATCCATTGTAAAACTAACAGTCTTTGCTGAAAGACTATCTCATGAAACATTTCAGGTAGAAGTAGAATATTTTATGCAATCATATTTCCCCATGAGGAAACCTGTCCAAAGCTCAAATGATTCACACACAAAAACTTTCAGAGTTGTTCATGTCTGAACCCAGAATTCTCAAGAGACACATTAGCTTATTTGATAAACCAGAAAGAACAGTGTTTTTGTGCAAGTATTTTAATACAGGAAATATAAGTCTAGTCTGTATCTTTCCAAGTCCATGTATACAAGGGAGTTTTGAAGTAAAATGTCACTTACTGTCTTAAAAATCAGGGAAAATACATGAGGATACTGCCAATGAAAATGCATCTCTGATCTGCACCATGTTGAACAAATATAAAAATGCACACCACCTAGTAAGGATAACAGAACTAAAGCAAGACACCAAGCAACAGAGAGTCATTTCAAAGATATTTCCCTGTGAAAATCTTTTATCAATGATCCCGGAGACACAATTTCATAAGTAAAACACAGCACACATCAAATTGGGTAGCAAAGAGCAGTGCCTGTGACAAGGCTCAGAACCAGCCTGACAACTTCTCTGAGATTAGAAAAGGGGAAAATATCACTTTACAGAATCTACTTCTCAGAAGGCGGTATCGGAACTCTGGAGACCAGGGCACGGGCAGGCGGGGCTGCGCGCGCAGCCTGTGGGCTGTCTCAACCACTCACATCACACCCCAGAGCTCTTAGCTAATGAGGACATCGCACAGGAAGGCAGTCTCTGTGGACCATTTGCACTGTAAATATTCTCCCAGGCTACCTTTTAGCAAAAAGTCACTTGGGGGAATAGGCACCTGAAATCTTTCCTTGTCCCCGAAGGTGAATGTTTCAGACAATGGTCTGACCAGGCTGCTGCCTTAGAAGAGGAAGTAAGGGGAACAGAGTCTGGATGGGTTGCTCTGGAGGAAGAATGCCGCCTTCCTGGCGAGCAAGAGGCTAAGAAGCCGCTGCAAAGGCAGCTTTACACCAGCAGTGAGGGTCTCAAGGAGGACGCCAGATCCCATCCCTGGAGACTGAATCCATGTAAGAGGAATGTGGGCAGCAGCCACTCAGATCTTAGACAGGTGTCGCCCTAACATGTCTCTGTTGTCTCACAAAGACGACGAGGAGCAAAAGAGAGAAGGGAATGGTGGGAGAGGGTGCATCGGAGAAGTGAGATGTGCCAAAATATTCCTGAGCATGAGAGAAGGGCAAATAGAGAGATTTTCAAAAATAATAAAAAAAATTCAAAAGTAGAGCTAATTATGAAAGTATCTAACATCCAAACACAATCCCAGTGATTTTTGTCTAAGCTTGTGGCCAATTATATTAATACAAAATCCCTAGAGAAGTAAGCTTGTCCAAAAAGATAAGTTCCAGGAAATAAATGTCTCTGTTGTCCATCAGGGAGCTGGCATCTGGGTTTCTCTCATTCTTGGGAGGGTTTTCCATCTGCTGCTGACCAGTACCCCACCTTTTCTTTGCCTCTGTCATCTTTTCCTTCATTTCTTTTAAACTAATCTGAAACCCTCACCTTTGTCCTAAATTTAGAGCTCAAGATTCATTTTTTAAAAAAATGACCTGCCACTAAGCATGTAATTTTTATAAATGTCTGCCCAACACTAACACCACCAACTAATAAGATTCAAATCTCCAAAGCAACATTACTCTGCCACCCCCTCTTTTTCGCCCAGACTTACCAGAGTGTGGGATGTCTGCCAGGGAAATACAATAAAATGTGGGAGTGGGAATAAATAGAAACATATTTTAAAATTCTGTATTTTTACCTGCCTAATGTTGTCATTTTAATGCGTTTCTTTCCCTCCTTTTCTCAGCCTATCATATTATTTATTTTTACCTAACCTTGTTTTTGCCTCCTGTGTGGATGATGTTAATGTTTCTACCCTTTCCTTAGGAATTTTCAGGTGAGTTGCCTACACCATTTGAACAAGTTCTTCTCTTGCCTTTTCTTCTTATATGTTCTCTGTGGAGTTAATATTTTCCAGTCAAGCTCTTTCCTGCCTTTTGTCTTCTGTGCTATGATTCCATCCCTTGGTTCCCTTATTTGGCTCTTGCAAATCTTACCTGTTTTTTTCCTGTCAGAGCATCACCTCCTGGTCACTTTGTAAGCCCTTCCCCCATTTCCTGATTAATATCTTTAATTCTCAAATGCCCTGTCCTTCCTAACTGGCACAAGAGATGATCTGGGGCTTCCTTTTCCTTTACGCAATCCAATAAGCTTCAAATATTGTTTTTTCCCCTCCTGTTTAGTCACCTCTGTCTGGAGTGAATTAAGAAAGGTTGCTCTCTTCAAGTATACCTCACAAGACTGTGCCACCCGACAGAAGACGTATCCTGAGAGGGAAACATCCAGGAGCAACCACCACCAGCATAGCTGTTTGGGGTGACAGGAAGTTGGAGTTTGTTTTAGTAGACAAGGTGGATGGTGGGGCCCCAGACTGTACCTTTCCACCAGCTCTCTAGGACCTTGGCAGCATTTCCCACAACTGGGTTAAAAAACACGGCTGCCTCTGAGCTAATGCTCTCCACGTTCCCTTGGTGAGGAGTGCGCCCAAAGCCTTCCTGAAGAACAGAGTCGGGTGGCAGATTCTCAAGTCTTACACAGCCCATCCGTTCTAACAGTGCCACCTCCCTGGCCGCCTGCCTCCTTCCTCACTCTTATGATGAAGCACCTGAAGTCTCTGCTTCAGCCTTCATGAGCCTTTCTTGCATGGGCCCTAAACAACAATAATGGCAGATATGACTAATAAAAAGCTTTGCCACAAAGTTGAAAAATATGGCACAATGCTCTAAATTATGACAGAAGAAATTACAGATCAAATGTTCATTTTGTATGTTGCTTTTTTTAAAAATTTAACGATGGATAATTACTCTTTTGAGTAACATCAAGTAGTATGACTGCTAGGGTAATAAATTCTAAGATGCAGAAGGGATCCATCTAATGACAACATTTTAAGCATTCAGCTCTAGCTTATGGGGTGGTGGTGCCTATAGGCAGCTATTTCTCTGCTTACCCACTAGGCTCACTCCAACTCCTCATCCAGGCAAGAGAGACAGGAAACTGGTGTCAAGGAGAAATCATGGACTGATAGAAACAGAAATGACCTGAGGTTTTCAGATGGAGACTTACAGAAGCTTCCATCCTTGCCTCAGTGAGGAGGAGGGACTATAGAGAATGTGATGGCTCCTTCACTCCTGAAGCATCAATACTACTATACTGCCCCGCAGTACTGGGGAGATTTATACTAAAATATCACTTCTCTGAAATTCAAACTTAACTGGGCATCCTGTATTATATCTGGCAGCCCTAACAGTACACAACCACCACATAGCATGCTCATTTCTATAGGGGTCTGAGGCCAGCTATCCATCTGCTGCTGATAATCTATAATGTACCTATGAGAGATTCAAATTCCTTCTCAGCTCCAAAACCAAAGGAGGTTTATGAAGTCCAATTTCAGGTCATTTCCAAACTCAGTTTGGACTGTTTACTTCAGGGACACTGATTAAGTCATATATTACAAGGAAGCCTCCCATTGCCCCTAATTTGAAACAGCTGAGCCAGCTTCTCCTGCCAGCCAAGCCTCATGGTAGAAGGCTTGGGAAGGGACTGTGCTTGGGAGGAGGAGGGCAGTAGAGGGACAGGTTTAATATTAAGTGAGGACATGTCTTAATGCTCTTGTGGAAATACTCTTTAACGCGCATCAGGTTACAAAGTTAGGCAGGGGGAGGGAAGGGTGGAGCTGAATGGGGGTGGGGGGGCACTGGAGAAATCACTGCAACATTTGAGGATCAAAGAATTCAGCCTGTCAAGTGCTGTGATATTTTTTCATTGAGGAAACAAGCTCACATTTTCCCCCTGAGGGCTTAGAGTCAAAAGCCAAGGTTCAACTGAAAAATTTTAAGACTTTTTTTTGAAGCTACAAACTATGTATATATATGCTTTGCTTCCACTCTAGCTTTTTTCCCCTTGAAATTTAGGGAGGCAGGAGCATAACTTGATTTTAAGGTTATACTGATAACACCTAGTTAGGTGAATTTGGCCATTTTGGAATGTACAAAAACATTCATTTGGTGCCCATAAATCTGGCAAATGTGTTCCTTTACTCACCAAATCTTAACGTCACAACAGTGAGGGATATGCTTTCCCTAAATCTGCAAGGTGATGGAGGGCTGGCTATATGCTCAGCCACGCTGCCTGCTTTGTGTTTGTGTTTCTTCCCCACAGTGTACCTGCACCACACAGGGCTGACGAAGAGAGTGTGGGGGGTGGAAGTTGAGGAGGAGGCCAAGGGGATGGGAAGATGATTGTGATAAGAGGTGGCTAGAAACCTCCCTTTAGCAAATATTTCGAGTTTTGCTTTTTTGGAGTGAACCCAGCCTGTTTTAACTTCATTTTCCAGTAGATAATGCTTCTATGACTTTGATTGAACTAGAGAACAGAAATGAAAGAGAGTCAAGGTAAGCACTCTGCAGGCTGAAATGCTCTGGTTCAAAGTAGTTCTGCATTCATGTCTATTGACCATAAACATAACATTAGTTATGCCAGAGAAATAAACAGAAGATAAAATCAAAATTCAATTTTCATATGGCTCCAAGGAAGGCCCTATATTTGCCTTAGCATTGGGTTTGCAATATCTGTTCTAGCCTGATGGAAGTTTGGAAACTTATAAAACAGGGGTTCTTTTAAACAGTAAAAGAGGTGTTTTTGAAGAACAGATGCTGCATGTCAGAGATCCTAGTCAAGATTTGAGTCAAGCTCTGTGAATTCAGAATGCACATCTGTGTATCATGGTACAAGAGCAATATTTTCATTCTGTTAAATGCCAGAATAACCTTCTTCCCAGGCCTGGCTGCAAGCCTTTTCCATATCCTTTAAGAAGATTCTAGTGGAACTCCCATTAGTGGCAAGAGAAAAGGTGGTGGTGTTCCTGTAGTGGTCTAGGTGCTACCATGGGAAATCAGGAAGTCACGTGAGAGCTGTGGGTGCAGAAGGCTGCTTCTGTTTCTCTTAGCACTAATGGGAACTCAGCAGATGAACTCAGCACCAATCCCCCCTTGACACTTATGGAACTTTTTTTCTTTACAGCAATATAGCTCACTTTTAGTGAAAGGCACAAACCTTTAGTGTACAGCTTGATGAATTTTTACAAATACGCGAGCTCAGCCAGGAACTCTCACATTAGGGGTCTGGAGTTCTTGAAAGAAGCAGTCCAGACCCCAACATTCCACATACAAGGGTCTCACACTTTTAAATAGCAGCATAACCTAATTCCTGGACTGGCCCCAAGTTTTTCCTGTACAGACAAAGCCATATTAAATCAGCTATAATTTTTTTTTAATTACCTGAATTTTATAACACAAGGCTGCACAAAACAACTGAAAGCTTTCCTTTGGCTATTGAGCCTAGTCCACACCATCCATGTGACATCTCAAGAACCAGCCTCTTGTCAGCCCAACTTCTTTTAAGCCTAGAAAGTAGCAAAGGGTTTCCCATGTGAGGATATAAGCATGAATTATTATGAGCTTGGAGAAGTAGAAGGGGAATTTGCTAGGCTCTCCATCCTTCAGCAGAAGGAAATGTCTCCTTCCATCTATTCACCATAGCTTCTTATTTCTTTGGTAACACATGGTTTTTCTAGTTCTTTCTTAATTCCTGAGTTTTTTGCCAACCTGACAACACAATGCCTAGAATCTGAATCACAAAATAAATGCAGAGAGAAATCACCCAGAAATCCTTCAGATGCTGAAGCACACATATTATTGGCCAGCAGAGTATGTGAAATCTGCCAGCTTTGTACCATGACCTTAGACAGAATAGAATGTATAGTCCCAGAGGCCCTAGTGGTTCTCCTGGATGTCTCTTAAAACCTGTACCAATTCTGACCAGCAGTCTCAATTCTGAGACTGGCATAAAGGTCTATGTCACACAAAATTAATCACAGGTTGAGGAATAGGATCTGAATATAGACATATCTCCCAAAGTTTTATTGCTAAATGTAAAGTGGAAAGTAGCTGAAGGAGAATTATGCTCTTTTATTTAAAAATGGCAAGCCCAAAGAGGGAGACAAATCTCAAGGTAGAAGCTTCAATAAATCAAGTAAACAGTAAGCACTTATTAAATACCTGTTGTTCATAAATATGCTTATTTAACAAATATTTATAAATATTGAGCATCTGTATTAATTAGCATTCTCCAGAGAAACAGAATCAATAGGATACGTTTATATGTAGAGAGAGAGATTTATTTTAAAGAATTGGTTCACACAATTGTGGGGGTGGTAGGTATGAAATCTATCAGGTAAGCTGACAGTATAGACATTTACATGAGAGTTCATGTTGCAATCTGGAGTGTGAAGTCCACAGGACAAACAGTAGCCTGGAAATTTGACAAGGTTTCTACATTGCAGTCTTGAAGCAGAATTTCTTCTTTGGGAAAGCTCAGTCTGTTCTTAAAGCCTCCAACTGATTAATAAGGTCCACCCACATTAAGGAGAGTAAACTGTTTTACTTAAAGTCTATGGATTGCAAATGTTAATGACATCTTTAAAATACCTTCACAGGAACATCTAGACTGGTGTTTGACCAAACAACTTGTCACCATAGCCATGTAAAGATGACACATAAAATTAACTATCATAGCATCTAATTGTTTAAACACTGTGCTAGGGACCAGGGATGATACTCACAGAATATAAGACACAAACACTGTTAAGAAATAATCCTTCCTTAAGGAGTTTATAACCTAGCAATACAGAGACAATAAAATGCCTTCCATTCCCTTTTCATAAATATGGTCAACTAGAAAATCTGAAAAGTCCTTCTGATAAAATACTTAAAATTATTATTTAAACAATGATTTTAACTGATTTGCTGAACCAAAGGAATGTAATGAATCTGCAGAGGCCAAAAATGCACTGAATGCAGGAACTCTGAGATGCTATCTGTCAAACTGATGACCCTGGACTTTTTCTGTGATGATTGCTCAGAAAATGAGTTAGGAGATAAAATCCAGGGTGCAAACAAGGGGAAGAACTGAAGAGGAGACTTTCACATAAAGCTGGGGTCCCAGTGAGCCACAGATCTGACTTAGAGTAGACTTAGAAATAAGCTCACCACACAGAGGGGGATGTCAAGGAAACTTGGTACTGGGTGGAATCAGTCTTCATATAGGTTTATGACCTGAAGAATATATACTATCTCTATGGGTTAAAAACCTGAAATGGAGAATTTAATTAAAAGTAGTTCTGGAGAGGGGGAAAAAAAGATGGTTGACTAGGAAGACAAGGCAAAAACCTCCTCCCATACACACATCAAGAAAACAAACACAACTAACCCTAAAAATGACCTGAAGACTGCAGAACAGACCATTTACACCTGGTGAAGAAGAGATGAGCACAGAGAAGGGTAAAGTGGCAGAGCTGCAACTGATCAGGACTCAACCCTTCCCTCATCCCAGCCCACAGATGGGAGGGGGAGGAATAGAGCAGGGAGGGGGTAAGCACTCAGGAACTCTGCACACCTGGCCCTGGAGATCTGCTCTGGGAACACAAGTCCACACTGCACTGGGTTTTGGTGGTTAATGGGGCTGGACACCAGGGACAGTTGGAGTTCCCAGATATAAACCATGCGTGTATGGTGAATTAATATACAATAAAGGAGTCATGAATATATAATGGAGAAAAGACAGCCTCTTCAATAAATGGTGTTGGGAAAACTGGACAGCTACATGCAAAAGAATGAAACTGGATTGCTGTATGACTCCATACACAAAAGTATACTCAGATGGATCAAAGACCTTAGTGTAAGACATGAAAACATAAAACTCTTTGAAAAAATCATAGGCAAAAATCTCTCATAAGTACGAGTGATTTTGTACTGGACACCTCTTCTCTGGGCAAGGGAAACAATATAAAAAAATGAACAAGTGGGACTATCAAACTAAAAAGCTTCTATAGAGCAAAGAGCACCATCAGCAGAACAAAAAGGCAACTATAGTATGGGAGAATATATTTGTAAATGATTTATCTGATAAGGGGTTAACATCCAAAATATATAAAGAACTCATACACCTGAACACCAAAAAAAAACACACACAAAAAATAACCTTAATAAATAATGGGTGGAGGACCTAAACAAACATTTCTCCAAAGAAGAAATACTGATGGCCAACAGGCACATGAAGATATGTTCCACATCACTAATCATCAGGGAAATGCAAATCAAAACCACAGTGACGTGTCACCTCACACCAGTCAGAATGGCCACTATCATAAAGACAAGAAATAATAAGTGTTGGCGAGAATGTGGAGAAAAGGGAGCCCTCCTATACTATTGTGGGGAATGTAAATTGGTGCAGCCCCTGTGGGAAGCAGTATGGAGGTTCCTCAAAAAACTAAAAATAGAAAGACCATCTGATCCAGTAATTCCACTTCTGGAAATTTACCCAAATAAAATTAAATCCCTGTTTTGAAACAATATATGTACCCCTACATTTATTGCTGCATTACTTAAAATAGTCAAGATATGGGAGCAACCAAGTGTCCATCAATGGATGAACAGATAAAGAAGTGGTACATATCCACAATGGAATACTATTCAGCTATAAAAAAGAAAGAAATCCTTCCATTTAAGACAATATGGATGGACCTAAAGAGTATTATGCTAAGGGAAATAAGCCACGCAGAGAAAGACAAATACCATGTAATTTCATTTATGTGTGGAATCTAAAAACAAAACAAAACAAAATGAAAAAAATAGCAGTAGATGATAGTGAGAATTGACTGGTGGTTACTCTGAGGGAGGGGGTGGGGTGGGTGGGAGGGGAGAGTGAGAGGGATAAAGGGGCACAAAAATTCTCAATCATAATATAAGCTGACCACAGGAATGGTAGTACAGTATGGAGAATATAGGCAATGATTCTGTAATATCTTTCTATGTTAACAGATATGTACTAGTGGGAGTGAGGATTTAATAACATAGGGTACTGTTGAACCACTGTATTGTATACTTGAAATTATAAGATTGTACATCAACTATGCTTCAATAAGAAAATATCACACATAATCCCACATGAAAAAATAAATTGACATTTAGGTTTATAACCTTAAAAAATAATAAAAAATAAAATTTATATGAAGAAAAAATAAAAGTAGCTCTAACTTGTAATCCTGCTGGACAACTGACAAAAGCAAGCACAGATCTTTTATCAAGTCATCAACTGCAATTAGATTTCAAATAATTCCCACAGATAAAGTACTAAGAATATGAACTCACAGTCAGAAATCACAAAACTTATAAACAAACAAGGTACATGAATGACAGTCAACAGAATTAGACCTATGAAGACTTGAAGTACTAAAATTATCAGATACAGAATATAAGATAGGTTTAATATGCTTTAAGAAATAATAGACTGAAAATTTGAGCACAGAACAGGAATTAGAAAAATAAAATTTGTAGAAGTTAAAAATTAAGTAGATATGTTAACTACCAGATTAAACAGATAAAAAGAGAATTAGTAAACTGGAAATAATATTTGAAGAATTCCAGAAGTTAGTCAAAGAACACAAAAAAATAGAAAATATGAAGCAGCAGCCAAGAAACATGGAGGATCAGTTAAGAAAGACCACCATAAGTCTAATGGGGGTTCCAATTATTTATAGAATTACTGAAAAAAATACAAAACCTGATATCCAGGAAACTAGTGAATCCCAATTAAGATAAGTAACTAGAAAAACATATCTGGACATCATAATAAAACAGAAACAACAAAGTTGTAAAAACATCTGGAAAGGAATGACAGAACAAACAGTAAGAAGCAAGTGGTTTCAGCAGTAAAATGAAAGGCAAAAAGTAGGGGAGTAATATTTGTAATGCGCAGGAAAAAAATAAGTCAATCTAAAATTTTTATACCCAGAAAACCTATATATCAAGAACAGGTATGAAACAGACATTTTTCAACAAAAATGGAGCGTTTAATACTAAAAAATTCTCATTCAAGGAAAAATCTAAAGGATACAATTTCAATCCAAAAATAAGGCAAGTAAGAGGGAAAACAAAATAACAGAGGAGTCAGGACAAATAGAAGGTACAAAATAAGGTGATGGAAATAAATGTCAATACATTGGTAATCAAAATAAATGTAAAAAGGAAATCCAGGTATCTGCTGTTTATAGAGATTCATAAGGACACAAAAAGGTTGAAAGTAAATGAATAGAAAAACATCTGTCAGGCATATAAACCAAAAGAAAGTGACATATTTGTTTTATGTATTTTTTAAGAAAAAAACTGCAAGTGGTTAATAGAATCATTGCAAAATGATGAGATTTAATACATTAAAAAGATGTCACAAATCTAAACTGATATGTATTTGATATAAAAACAAAAATTGAGAAAATGTAAATGCAGACTAATAAAAATTTTTCCATGACAAATGGTATAGGAGAAAAATGAACAAAATACTGTGTCCATTCAGAAGAGAAAAGGGAAAATGGTTAATAATGTTGGGAACATGTGGTAGAACCAGATTATGGAAGATGCTAAAAGTCAGAGAAATCTGGATTCATCATGATAGGAAACTGGGAACCAGCTATATTCTTAAACATCAAAGTGACATGATAGAAGTGGTTTATTAGGAAGAAAAACAGAAAAAATGTGAAATAATTGGATAGCAGAGGTCAACACCAGAGTGTAAGCACGGAGAGAGATCACAGTATCTTGGATTTGGAGTATTGAGGGCAAGGGAAAGAAGGGGTAAATCAAAAAGATATTTTCATAGACAAAAGTCTACAGAAAATGTTGGCACTGTGCCATTTGGTGGGTTATTTGTCTTAGGAAGTAACTGCAAGAAATATATTTCCCAAAGACAACCACATGAAAAGAAACCTGGATCCTAGCTGATTCCCAAAAGACTCATCTCTATGAGCTCATAAAGTAAGGACAATGTCTCCAATTATTGTGAGTCACGGGTCACTCTCTATATGGGCCCTGTATAGATCATTTGAAAATGTTGACTGAATCACCATGGGAAGACTTTGTGGTTCCAGAACTGTGTAAAGATCATTCTAAGCCTATTCACCTTGAATCACAGTGTGGGCAGGGCACAGCCAAGCCAGACCCAGAAGAGCAGACTGATTACAGAGATATATTTTTGGATATACCTCGCTGAAATTATTTTTTCTGGGCTGAAATTATTACAACTGTGCTGTAGGGAGTAAAACATTTGGCCTTTGCAGGTCATCAGTTTATACATAGCACAGATTCTACACAGTTTCTGAGGAGACTGTGCCCTACCACAGGGATCCCCTGGTCCACTGGTGGAATGGCTGCTGGATCACGGCACATCTTTACTTGATTTCTTGGTTTTTAGAAACTGATGTTAAATCTAATCTCAGACAAAATGCCTACTAAGTCATGTAAGCTTATATTCAATCAGAAATAAAGAATAACTGCAATTGAGAGAATGGAGGTATAGTCTATAAGATATTCTAGAATCTGTCCTTGGATCAGGCAAAAGCAGCTGGGAACTGGGGACCTGTCCCACAACAGGTCATTTTTCATTCTCCAACAGGTGGATTTTACCAAAGTGTGTTTTTGACAAGATGTCATCTATTGACGATCATTATTTTAAAAATAGTCCTGAGATTCATTGCTAGTTTTTTCATAAGGAAGTTGTAAGGAGGTTACTTATACCATGACCTCTTTATAAAAACTCTGTAAGAAATTGTCACCCTATACTAGTGTTGAAAATAGTTACACTTCCAAAGTTGGTATTTATTTTCTCAACACCAAACTGCATAATTGACCATTTTCTTTTCACAAATAGCCAAGCATGTGGTGGCCCTCTGCAGGGAATGTCTTGATCAGAGTATACATTGTAGCCGTAATCCTGGCCTCTTTCTTATGTTCTCCCCATTTTCTTTCTTCTTAGATATTTATCCAATCTTGTATTTTATATGTCCTTAGAGTTGGCTTAAATCCTATATGGAATTAGTTTGGTATAAATAAGTAAATGAACTAAAATAGCTTGAGATACGTTAGATATTCCCCCATGGGATCAGGGCAATGCACCCTTTGTGGGATTTTGCCTGACAGTCACACCCTTGCCAGCTTCTTTCCCCTCCCCGTTCTGCTGCTCCCACACAGGAGCACTTCCTTAATGGATCAGTGGCAGACAAAAATGGGTCTCAAGATGGACCCCTTTATGGAATCTCCCTCACACTGGACCTCTGATGATCACTGAGGCCCCCTGACTCTGCCTTCTCCATGTCTTTGGAACCTGCCTGGTTCTTTCCTTCCTCAGCATCCCCCACCCAGAGCTGTCCCATTTCCATCATCTCATTTCCACAGGACTACTACAACAGCCTCCTGGATTCCAGAATTATTCTATACAAATCCATTCTCCACATACTAGTCGAGAACGCTTTCCAAAATAAAAATCTGATAATGTCATTCCTCTGCTTAGAATTCATCAAGGACATCCCACTAACCTCTCTCTCTCTCCCCTCCACCCAGCTCTCCTCTCAGCATTTATTTGGAGGAGCTATTCATTTAACAAACATTTCTTCAGGTCCTACCAAGTACCAGGCATTGAGATTGGCCTTGAGGAGCACAGCAGTCACCCACACAAACACTCTGAAGCTCTCTTTCCCAAAGATACTCTCTCAGTCTACCCACGCACGGATGACTCACTGGACCACTCTGTGCACCCGCAGCACCTCTAACAACCATGTCCTATGCTTAATTACTTGTCCAGTGCATGCCTCTGAGGTGCCTCTAAACTGCAAGCCCCAGAGAGCAGGATCCACATCAGTCTAGTTTTTTTCAGCATCCCTCGATCATAACATAATAGCTGGCTTTTAGTAGATGTTCGATAAAACTTTGTTAGATAAATTTATTTCTCCCCTTTTTACATTACAGAGGTGATGGCTCATGTGGTCAGTCCTTTTCACTCCAGCCCTATTTGCGTAGACTCCCTTTTATGGGGAGAAGCAGCAGAGCAGCTTTAAAGGCCTCCTTAAACCATCACTGCAGACAGTTTGGGTTCAGGATTAGCCCAAAATGCCTTTGGCCAGAGAGATTTTTCACCCACCAATTTTCATAAGCCTGTTTGTTTGGGAGGAAACTTGATCCAGATGTTTCAAATTCATTTACATTAAACTCATCACCACGTGACACTGTAACAGCTTTTGATGGCCATGAAGTCCTTTTTCACAAATCAGGCTGTTGCCTTTTGCCAGCAATAAATGAGTGCAGGACCTCAATTCTTTGCACTTGGGTCCAAATTCAGCAAGGATTGGGGTAGTGTGAAGTTTGGCAAGCGTCAGTTCTCCCCTCCCTGCTGAGGCATGGATGGGATTTTATAGACCTTGGAATGTAGATTTCCTAATGATTCAGATGACTGTCACAAATGTGATAGTTTAATCCACCGAAGGGAAAACAAAATAACACTCTTCATCTTTGTGATTTCCTCTATTTTGAAAAGAAGTGAGAGAGAGACGAAAGGGCAAGGAATGAGTTTAAGAAGAGTAGACAGTTAAACACACATATGCACACACACAAATACACACACCCTCCAAAATTCTTAGCGACCTAATGATTCCCTAACAGCACCAGGGAATTTAAATGCGTTAGTCCCTTGGCAGGCAAAAAGCCAGGGCCCCCTGCCCCTCCCCTCTCCCTGAGCTTTTCTCCATCCACTCCTCTCTCCCTGACATAAGGATAAGTTTTGGCACAGAAAGATGACTCCTCATTCCACTGAAAACTCAACACTGCAAAACTAACTCAAAGTGATCTGTAAGGATATTTTATGGCGCAGAAAATGTTTGTACCAGGGTGGTTCTCTGAAACAATGGGGAAATGTTATCTCAGCACAGTGAGTTGCTCCCTTTTTGTTCAAAGACACTTGAGTCTGTCTTTGCTCTTAACATGCTGCAATTTTTCTATTTAAAAGTCTGTTCCCACCAAAAGACTGGTAAGATCCAAGGGCAGGAGTTGTATTTCATTTATACTTATGTACTCAGAATTTAGCACAGTGTCTGGCACTGTGAAATGTCTGATGAATGAATGAATGTATACCCGCTACATGACTCCAGAGCTTCTAGATTACTGTGCCACCACAGAGATATATATAGACTGATAGATATAAAGAGACACACATAGACAGACTGAAGAGGGAATGGAAAAGAAAGCCTCTCTCTTGAAAATCCTGTGAGTGGAATGAGAGAATTTTAAGTAACTCAAGCAAGTAGCAGCAATACATAGATTTGAAAATGCCTATACATCACCAGTTTGTTTCACTTTCTGTTCCTATTTTTTGCAGGCTTTTTAGGGGGAAATCCCTGAAAATTGACACTTCTCAGCCCTCTGGTGATGCCATAGTTACAGACACTGCAACAGGAAAATTCATGCCTTCAACAAAATAAAAAAATAGACCACAAATCCTTCAGTGAGTCAGGACATTTATGCCCTGACTTAGATCCAAAGTTACATTTATTTGTAAAGGGGAGAAAGAGATTATAATTTTTTTATTGTGTTTTTCCATGTGCGATTGGATTTACTAAATCAGCTTGAAAACCCAATGCTTTCTACAGCACGACAGCGCCTAAAGCAGAAGCGGTAAGCCTCTGTCTCAAATGAAGGAAAACGTGATGTCATTTCCAACAGTTATGGACCTAAGGGTTTATGAGATTTGAGGTGGGATTTGGAAAAATCTCTGGCACTGAGAACACTGGGGGCTGCTGGCTGCCTTTTCACCTGGACAGAAAGTCCTCACTCTCGCCCCTCCTGTTACCGAGGCGGGTATAATAACTGTCCTCTTGGTTCCTGACTGTGAAGGGGTTTTTTGTCATTTTTCCACCCCAAGTTTCAAGACCGTTTTCTGTGGATCTTAATTTTTTCCCCCCACTTTTCTTCAAATCTTTTTGACAAGGTTTCAGATCACAAACAGTCTTAAATGTGGAGGGATAGTGAATGATTGGTGCACTTTTTGAATATAGTTTAGGACTACAATGGAGAAGCGATTAAGGAGCAGAGGAGTGGACTGCAGTCATTTGGGGATCGATCCGATGCTTCCAGGGCAGCACAACTGTACTTGGCTTACTTGTGCAAATCTACAAACTACCAAGACTAATATTTAGATCATTTCACCAAAATGGAGCGCATTTATGGAGTATCTACTATGTGTGAAGCATTCTACTAGCCGTTGTGTTGAATTGTGACCATTAATAGAAACTTCCTGCCACCAAGGCACTTCCGATCCAGCAAATACAGATAAGCATTGATAATATATTTACATCCCTGTTTCTTAATTTATCAATTTTAAACATTATCTACTGACCCTCCTAAGTAAAAGATGAAAATCATCTAACACTTTTCCTTCCCTCCTCCTCTTTCTCCCAATATTTAACATTTATATTCTTATCCTTTGGTTACCTTTGAAATAGGAGACTTTATACAAAGTGCTACATCATTATTTCTTATTCCAGCAACTTCATTTGTATCTTAAATGTTTATTCTGAAATATAAGTATATAGGGAATATATAACACCTATGTTACTTCTTAAATATCTTTATTATTTTTATGGTTTCATAAGTCATATATGTAGTATTGCCTCCTATGTTTTAAAAATGTATGCAAATGCTATTATTACTCCGAACATTTTATAATTCGTTTTCACTCAAATGTTAATACATGTAAGCTGCAGTCCTTTTAATTGCTGCCTAGTGCTCCTTCTATGAATGTACCACAGTGTATTTATTCAGACATTGTTGGTGGAAAATAATAATAAGAGTAACAGTAACAACACCGAGTGTTTACTATCCGCCAGGCATGGTTCTAAGAACTTTACATTGCTTAACTAATGGGATCTTGTAGCACTCCTCATTTATCTATGAGAAAATCACATTGCAATAAGAGACACAGAAAGGAAGTCACATACCTAAAATCTCAACAGCTAATCAGTAACCATCCAGCTCCAGAATCCTCTCTTTCAATCACTGTGCAGTACTGCTTCTTAATCTAGATGGATTCCTTTGAACCACTGCAAACAGTGCTGTAGTGAGCCTCTTCATGCTCACGTGAGAGATTCTTGAGGAGAATCATTGAGATGTAGGGTGGGAACATCTTGAGTCTGCCTAGATTGCCAAATTGCTCTCCAAAAATATGTTCCAATTCACATTCCCATGAGCTTCTATTCACTTCAAACAGCATTCCTTGACTCCTTGCTTTATGGAAGTGAGGCAATTATCATTCCATTCTGTCCTCCTCCTTTCTTTCCTCCTACATTCTACCTTGACAGAGATACTTGTATCTTTCCCTGATCCCTTGAAATTTCTCATTGCCTTTTTTTCTTTTCATACTGTTTTCCATTATCATATTCTCCAAATTTACCAAACTCTTTCATGCTGTCCTTGATACTGAGTTAGTTCCCCCATTTTCTCTCCTCCAGCTCGGACCAGGACTTGCCCTCTACACCTGCTGGCCTGCTGCGTGGCTCTTATCCTGGAACCTTTTTTCTGTCCCCATTCTCCTGGGTTAGAGTCATTAGTTTATGGATTGCATATCTTCATCTTCTTCCTTCTTAGTTTACTCCCTTGTTTTGCTGGAGTACACCCTTAAGTAACTTCTCACAGAAAGGGGCATGAGAGATTGATTTTCTAAGTCCTCACAGGTTTGAAATGCTTTCACCTTCATAGTTAATAGTTTGGCTGGATATAAATTTCTGACTAGTTGTTAAGCTGTGGGAATCCCCACATGTCCAAATGTGAAGAAGAATATTGTCTATATGAGAGGTCTTAGCTTTCTCCCAGGCTGTCAATTGAAATTTTGAGGGCAGAGCTGGCAGACTTTTTTGCCTTGGGTGACTATTGGCTGCCTGTGTTTTATGCTGTAAAGGGATGGGGGATTACACAGGTGTATCAACAGGGTCATTTGTCTAGTTTTTGCTCCCAGTTATCATCTTAACCCTTGGCTATACCAGACTGGCTCCAGTAGCAAGAATATGTGTAGTCTCAATTTTTTCTACCTGTTTCATTCAGTAGCCCTCTACCATCTACTTGACATCTTGCAGAAACCTGTTGGCCATTTTCTATCACTGTGTGCTTCTTGTTCTTTCCCTTTTATAGTTTTATTTCTGTCATTTATTAGCTGTGTGATTGGGAAAATTTTTAACCTCTCATATATAAAATGCAAAATAACAGAACCTATCTTATTAGGGTTGTTGAGTATTCAAAGAGTCAATACACATCAGGCACTAGAATAGCACTCAGCACGTGCTTAGCTCTGTGATACAATTAAGCTGTCATTGTTGTTGTTATTATGATTATTAAGCAATGGGGTCTTGAGAGGAGTGAGAAACAGGATCCCAGGCTGCAGTATTTAAATATTTTACTAAGGGTTCTGGTCTCAAATGGAAGAAACTGATGGAACAAGATCACCTGGGGCCCACACATATGGTTTAAATATCTTAAGCTTGGGGTCCCCTGGAACAGTGCTTCATAAACTCTTGTGCATAATTTTGGAGGAACATTATTAAGATGCAGATTTTGATTTAGTAAGCCAAAGTGAGCTCCACATCTGCATTTCTAGTAAGCTCCCAGGTGACACTGCTACTGTTGGCAGTGTGTGTGTTTGTGTGTGCATCACACATGTGTACTAGATGGCAATATGAAATACATTTTTACCATAGGTTACAGTAAAGAAAAAAATGTTTGAAAACCACTGCCTGGGTAAGTCTCTTCCAGTCTCACTCTCAGCTGTCTCCCTGCAAGATACTCCCTCCAACCTCCCACCACCTGACCCACCCTTGGAAATCAAGAAGCAGGAGGGTTCTACACTGTTCCTAATCACTCTGCAATAAGAGTTCATCTCAAATCTTAAACCCTGTTATTTGAGGCCCCTTCCCCACAGTGCCTGAGATGTTACCTGGCATTTTCCTGGCTGGTTTTCCCAGCACTTTTGGGCTCCTGGCTTGATGCCTCTTTTGGACCACCAGAGATCAGACGGCCCTCACCTCTTCCATAGGATCTCTGGTTTCACTCTTTAGTACTGGTTTAGAGTTTCTCTTCCTTGGAAGACAGGGACAGCTGGGAATGTGGGTCTCATCCTGTCTGGGTTTTCCCCTGACAAGTGGCGGTAGCGGCAGGATATGAGGTGCTTGAAGACCACTCGTGATACTATTATCACAGAGAGCAGAGTCACTAACAGAAAGAACAGGTGCAGTGGACTGGATTTCACAACGCGGGCAGGTGTCAAGGGTCAGCAGGGAAAGCATGGGAATCAGGACTATCGTGGAGTTTTTAAAAAATCAGTTGAGGGTGGAATGAATAGGTGGAACACAAGGGATTTGGGGGACAGTGAAATTATTCTGTATGATATGACAGTAGTGGATACATATCCACCATTAAACATTTGTCAAAACCCATGAAATGTCCTACACAAGAGTGAACCCTAATGTAAACTCTGGACTTTAGTTAATAATGATTTATCACTATTGGCTCATTCATTGTAACAAATGTCTCAAAATGATGTAAGATGTTAATAATAGATGAAATTTGGGAGGTGGGGCAGAATAGGTATATGGGAACTTTCTGTACTTCATGCTCAACTTTTTTAGTAAACCTAAAACTTCTCTAAAAAGTAAAGTCTATTAAAAAAAGTCAAGATAAAAATGAACCTCAAAGGGCTATTGTGATGATTCATATGGATAAAATATATGAAAGCATTAAATAAATGTCCATAGCCACAAGAACATAATAATCAACTACCCATGCCATACATGAACATATTGTCCTTTCCCCCACTCCTCTCCCAAGGGGTCCCCACTGCCATTGAAGTGGTCTGTATCCTTACAGACCATTTCCTGTTCATTTATATATGCAAGGGAGATAATACTTCTGAACTGTCTCCCAATCTCTTTTCAGTAGGCTGCTTTCCCTTCCTGCACACCATCTACCATGAAGGCCAAGCCATGAGGCTTACTGTGTCCTGAATCAAGGAAACAGACTAGCAGATGTAGGAGAACCTGCTACACCTTCTCCCCCAGAAATCAACATAAAAGAAAACAGGGTGAGAAATTCAAAGAGGTGGGTCCTTTTGTTCTTGCGCCTCTGGGCTGCAGTGTGTGTGTGTGTGTGTGTGTGTGTGTGTGTGTGTACATTCGGATAGGTGTAAAGGAGCCCCAGACCACGGGGCAATGTGTATGATCAGTACCCCCTACAGAGATGTAATTTTAGACTTTGGAAGAAACCCCTCATTTTGCTTAGAACCACTTCTATAGGTAAGTCGTGAGCATTTTTCTGGCAGGAAAACCTAGATGTCGACTTCCTGAAGTGAATAGTATGGGCATGGTTCTTATTATAAAACTTAATATGTGCACATGGGGATAATGGTTGAAATGGAGATGTATAAAATAAACAGTAAAAAAAACCTCACTCCACGACCCCGACTCCAGGTCCGCTTTTCATAGGCAACTGTTTGTCCTGTTTGTTGACAGTGTTTTGTTTTCTGGTAGTCATCTGCACGACTCAAGTAACATGTTTAAACTCTCCTGGTTTGTCAACTTTAAAAAGAATCAGGTGAATGCACCGTTGAAAAATAAAACTTTGGCTTACTTCCTAAGCCTTCCTCCAACTTTTGTTAACTTGTTTTTATTTTTAGTTCTATTAGCCGTTTTTATAATCTTAAAAATACAGCTCTTTCAATGCAATAATGTTAAACAATATGTCCTGGGAAATAGGAGGAAATAAATGCTCTTTTCCTTCCTCTTTCTTTCTTTTTTCCCTAACTTCTTTCTATATTATTATTTTTATGTGATCATGGTCAATAATGTTTGCATTTTCTTTTTAGTTGTAATAATTTCATGTGCTTTATCTATAGAATGATTCTTTTAAAAATCAAAAGGGACTTACACTGATTGTGTAAATATCACTCTTTCTTGTTTGGGATAATACTGCCTAGCCAGACACACTATTTCATAAAAATAAGGGGTGTGGCTTAGAATAGCTCTGCCACTTAAGAGCTGTGTGACTTGATATAGTTACTTGCTTTCTCTGTACTTCAATTTTTCATCTGAAAAAATTGAGATAATAATACCTACCCCATAGGCTTGTTTGAAGATTAAAGTAAATTATGTAAAGCACTAAGCACAGTGCCTGTCACCTAGGAAGAATTTCAATTAAAGTTTATTATTATTTCCATTACTATTATTATTACTTCAGTGGTGTGAACAGATCTATTAGGAGGATGTCATAATTCTCGGTATTAAAGCTGTGTCATGCTAAGGAGAATATTCCTAATTCCGAGGCTAAATGGATTTTCTTTCTCAGTACTATCAGTTCAAAACATGCCAGGGTTTAATTTGTTTCATTTTTAGACAATGGTTTTTTGTATTTGCTGATCCAATTGCCTTTCTATTTTCTTATTGAGTGGAGAAACCTATAGTGGACTACACCATACTGTGTGTTTAATGGCCAATTTTGAGAGGAAAGAGAAGATGTAATGCCTGACAAACGGAGAGAGCCCGGTTTCTGACTTTCCAGTTCTGGTCCTCATGTGACCTGCCTTTTTCCTATTCTTCAATTACTGGAAAGATTCCTACACACACACACACACACACACACTCATTAAGTAGTATCACATAAGGGTTTCTTTTCTTAAAACCCAGTGGTGTTGTAGAGGGAATTGTAATGAATACATCTAAGGACTCTTCCAACTTCAACATTTTTTCTATGGTTTCAAGCCCTTTTGGAAGTCTGCTTCTCCATGCTCTCCACTCTAGGTAAAGTTCTACTTTCTCTCTCTCCCTCTCTGTCTCCCTCTCTATATCTTTATACCTCCCCACAACCTCTCCCTATAACACTGAGAACAGAAAAATGCCCTCCCCTCTGCAGCAAGGATCATTTTTGCCCTTTTGTTATTATGACCTTCTCGGGGATTCACAATATATACACCAGTGTGTTAAAGATAATTATCCTCTAGCTCTAGGAAGTTCCAAACTGTACTCCTTAATACATTTAAAGGGCTACCACAGAAAATGCAAATTTTGATACATCAGATCCACACTCTAGGATCTAAGAGAAAAGAGCATTTCTATTTCTTGATAAGAAAAACTAGCTGAACACTCTGTATATTTTGGCAGGGACAAAATCGCAATTCAGGGGCTGGAAGCCAATCAAGAAAAATCTTAAAATGTCCTAGGAACTAATATCCTTGGGGTGTAGCTTGAAATTTTGCTTAATGCCAAATTTCTCTAGAGCCCAAACAGGAGTGGAGGACAAAATAACAGACATCGGCTCTCTACAGGGAACCAGCCCTGGTGTTCCATGACACTCCCAGCAATGCGAATGGTGTCAGTTCCCCTGCATTGACTGTGGTTATTTTCATAAATCAAATTATCAAAGTTTTGTAGATGTTAAAAAAAAAAGATATGAAACAAAAACAAATGAAGCAAGCATAGTTTGCTCCTCTAACATCAAAGAGCCCCAAACCATAAATCCATAACATTCACTTTCAAGAGCACATGATGAAAAATATGGAATGAGTTTCTTAGATTTAATTTTAAAACAGTGAAAGTATGTGAAAGCAGAAGAGAAATGCTGAAAATCAGAAACCATGGCAGAGGGTACTTCATTTTAGAAGTTTTAGTTTCTCCAGGGAGCCAAAGAGCTTAGTTCTTTGATGGCTGGAGAGCCATAGGCAAAGCTTACAAGCTCTTTTTTGTGTTGAGTCCAGTCGCTCAGCTCGAGTCAGTGAATCAGGTACCCAGGGGATACATAACACATTATTAAATTTATGCAAGAGCTCTGAGTTCATCAAGGAAAATAAATAAAGGTGCTAAATGTCATGAGTGATTTTACTGGTAATCAAAGCACCCAATATTAAACTGATTTTTAAATCACATAGTCTCCCTTTCTGCAAAGTTTCATTCATGGTAGTAGATACTTGTCACTTTTTTTGTTTTTGTTAGACACATTTTATTCCCTTTCTGATAACATCAGTGTTTCCTTCCAGGGAATTGTTTTTCCCCAGTGTGTGTAATCTTGGTGGGAAGCAGTGCCTGTCCCCAGCTCCTAGCCTTGCAAGCTGACGTGGGTAGGTGTACCTCCTCCCAGCCTGTCCATGGAGTGTGCAGACTGAAGGTGTGCATGTAGCACAAACGCACTCAATGGGACACCCTCCTGAGCCTGAGAACCCCAGAGGAGGGAAGCAAGGACACGAGTAGTGATGAGAATTTATTTGTCCCTGCTGATTTGTTTCCTTGGTTTCCCTGGTGTCCTGCCCATTTTCCAAACCTAGTCTTCTAGCCCTTTGTTGTCCCCAGCAGCCATCCCCAAAATTCTTTATTTTTCCTTGAGATCATCAGAGTCTATTTCAGTTGCTTGTGACCAGGAGTTCTAACATATTCATTCAAAGAAAAAGTTTCTTGAACATCTACTATGTTTGGCACTACAAATATAAAGACATGGTTCGTGCCCTCAGACTAACCGAGATTGTTGTATAAATAGAAAACCACAGTGCAATGTTAAGAGGCACCATCGTGGAAATAAGCAAAGAAGTCAGTAATTCTGCTTAGGGTACATAAGGAATATCCTATGGAGGAGGAGGCAAAGCATGAGTCTGGTTCTGAAGGACAAGTAGGAGTTGACCCTTGTGAAGCTCTCAAGCAGAGGGGACAGCATGAACAAAGCACAGAGGTGTGGAAGAACAAGACATGTAGGAGGTGCCTCCAGAATTAGGGGGTAGAGACTACATGAGTGTATGAGTTTGGATGAGGCTGAGGGATCACGTACTCACTGCCGTGGGACTGGTGTTGAATAAAGAGCCAGCGGAACGGCTAATGTGAAGAAAGTCAACAGCATTGCCCTCAAATATATGAGTTCTCAGAAACAGCAGCTGGGCAGAAGCAAAACTTGAAATAGCAAAAACAGATGCTTCAAGTCAGTCATGGATAACTTTTCTTAAAGGCTGAACCAGGAAAAATAAAAAGATACACAAGCCATATTTCAAAAACAAAATAATTACTTTAAATCACATGGGATTTCAGCTCTGATTTTCTACTTTATTGATAAGAATGTCAAGAAGATAATTGTTAACTATTACTAACTGCTAAAATGCTAATACTTGAGAATATTTGAAAATTACCTACCATTGAGAGACAGCTCTCCATGGATGTCTCACTTTGTGCACACCTTGCCAGCAGATACACTGACTGCCCTTTGTTTTGAACTTCCTTTTTAAGGATGCGTGTCTAACGGACAACCATGGAAGATGGCAATAGTGTTTCCTATGGAGCAAGGCTGTAATATTGAACACCTATTCAGTTCTCAGCACTGGGCTAGGTCTTATGAGATTTAGAACAAAGAATAAAACTTAACCCCTGCTTTCACTATATGTAGGGAGAGAGGTTACCAACACATATGAAACTAGAGTGAACAACACAAAATAATATATAATCAAGCACTACAATTCTAGCAACGGATGTCATTTTATTTATACTGTTTAGGTGCTTAGAGGAGACAAAACACAGTGAAGCCTTGATGGAGAGGAAGCTTCTTTCGAGGGAGATTTCAGCTGGGCTCTAAAGGCTGGGAGGATTTTTGCGGGAGGAGACAAAAGGCAAACACTTATTATGCAAGTCAATAATGAGAAGGTTAAGGAGCAAGTTGTTGGATGTTGGTCACCCAGACTGTTTCCTGAATTTATCCTCTAGGTGTCTCAATCTCCCCGTGTGTGAAGTGTGGGCTATGGTGTCCCTAAGCCAGAGGGAAGTTACAGGGAAGCAATGCACCAGCAGGTGTGAAATCTCCTTTGAAGTCAGAGCACATAAAAGACAAGATAAATAGACTAAGTCAACAATTATCTTATTTCTGCTGAATCTCCTCTTCTCCAGGCTAAATGTCCCTCAGTGTCTATATCCATGTGTCATATGGCAAGACATGAGCCCTGTCTGTTGTTCTATGTGACTACAGTACGGTGCTCAGAATTCTCCAGTTACAACCAGCCAGACACAGATTGGAGAGGGACTTTCACCTCCTTTGGTGTAGATCTTGGATTTGTACTAGTGCAGCCACACATGCAGTTAGCACGACTCATTCTTACGGTCCTGTGAACTGAAATTCCCTTGTATGTTAATGTGATCTGCTACCGAATTTTCTCCATCATGAACTTCTGGACCCAAAGGCAGGAATTTCAACTCAAGCTTTCATTTGCTGTCTCTAGATGACAGCTGATACAAAATGGTAGCAATGTTTGAGCAAATTAGTAACCTCAAGGAAGGATAAGATGGTTACCTAAACTAGGCATCATCACCCAACTGGGAAGACTGGGCCATTATCAATCCACAGTCTCCTGGCACAGCCTTCAGCAATTACACGCCCACCTCTCTCCTCAAACCTCTTATCCCTGACCATCTCTTCATTCTCAAATGACTGCTTCCTATACCAGGCTGGAATTTCCTCCCAGAACTAGATGCATTCATCTCCACTGGCACCAATACATTTCCCCTTTCCTCTGTCACCCAAGGCTATACTTTGGCTTTTTATGGCCCTCATTCCAATCATCCCTGCTCTCCTGATCTTTACTTTTTCTCACCTTGCTGGCTCTTCTACCTTAACACAGAAAAATATTTTTTCTTTTTCACAAAACCCATCTGTTATGGACTGAATGTTTGTGTCTCCTTAAAATTCACATGTTGAAGCCTAACCCCTTAGTGTGGCTGTATTTGGATATGGGGTCTCTAAGGAAGCAATTCAGGTTAAATGAGGTTGTAAGGTTGGGGCCCTGATCCTAATCTCTCTCTCTCCCCTAGTTTGCTCTGAGGAAAGGCCCTTTGAGGACACAGCAGGAAGGTAGCCATCTACAAGCCCACACGAGAGTTCTCACCAGCAAAGGAATTTGCCGTCAACTTGATCATAGATTTCTAGCCTCCAGAACTATGAGAAAATAAATGTCTGTTGTTTCAACCACCCCACCTGTGGTGTCTGTTATGGTAGCCCTAACAGTCTAAGACACCATCCTGGCTTTCCCTTGCTCCAGCTCCTGTCTACTTGCTCCATTTTGATGGGAGCCAAGTTTCTGGATACACTGCCCTAGGTTCACTGTCTCTTACTCTCTCACTTCCCATTCACTCTCCGACCTGCGTCATGTAGCTTCAGTCTCTACTCTGCTAAATATCCTCTCACCAAGGCTTCCTTGGCCTGTGATGATGAAAGCCAGGGTTGAAACTTTCTGCATCATTCAGTGCATTTGGTCACTCCTTCCCTTATCTTATATGACTCTCCTGTTTTTTCTTCCACCTTTTCAGCCATTCTTTTCAGTCTTCTTCCCAGCTACTCCCCCTGACCCAAATCCCTCAGGGATGAGCTCTGTCTTTCTTACTATATAGTCTAATACCTGAGTGACCTCAATCAAATTTCAACTATAACTTATAATGTGATGACACTCAAATGTCTAATTATTATAAAATTCTCTTCGCTAAATCTCCACATGCCCAATGGCCTAGGCCACTTGCACGTTCTTAAATGCAAATGTTTCCAATACTAAACTCACATTTCCTTCCTTCAAACCTATTCGTCCTCTAATTTTCCCCACCACAGTGACCACCCACCTAGTCAACAGATTCTGAGCCCTGGGGTCCTCTATTCTTTTCATTCAATATTAGAGTCTATATGTGAGTATATTCACATATAAATATAGGGAAATAACTGAATGTTAGTGTATGCTAGCAATCTACTAATTATATCATTTAACCCCTAAAAAGTAGATACTGTCCTCTTTCTGCCCCTACTTTACAGAGGAGAGAGATTCCTAGAAGTTGAGTAATCCACCCAGAGTTATATATCTAGGAAATGAGAGAGAGCAGATTTGAATTCAGTTTTATCTTACTCCCAAACTCAAACTCTTAACAACTATACTGTACTACTTTGTAATAGCTCTTGTTTTAAATATAGCTCATATTCATCGCTACATTTTTATCTCCACAGTTACTCCTCATCCTTTCTTGCCTATATTATTGCAATAGCTTCCTAATTATTCCCCTTGACTTCAGCATAGACTGCCCCCAAGCCAACTTCAACATTGCCCTCAGAGCAGTCTTTTAAAGACACGAACCTGAGTATGATGCTAAATGAAGTAAGTCAGACAAGGACAAATACCATATGATTTCACTTATATCTAGAATCCACTAACAAGACAAGTGGACAGAAAAAATAAAACCACCTCATAGGTACAGAGAACAGTTGGTGGTTGCCAGAGGAGAGGGGGTTGGCAGATGTGTGACATGGGAGATGGAGATCAAGAGGTGCAAGCTTCCAGGTACAAAAGAAAGAAGTCATGCAAAGGGTTAACATCCAAAATATATAAAGAACTTACACACCTCAACACCCAAAAAGCAAATAACCCAATTAACAAATGGGCAGAGGATATGAAGAGACAGTTCTCCAAAGAAGAAATCCAGATGGCCAACAGACAAATGAAAAGATGCTCCACATCACTAATCATCAGGAAAATGCAAATTAAAACCACAATGAGATATAACCTCACACCAGTAAGGATGGCCAGCATTGAAAATACTAAGAACAACAAATGCTGGCGAGGATGCAGAGAAAGGGGAATCCTCCTACACTGCTGGTGGGAATGTAAGCTAGTTTAACCATTGTGGAAAGCAATATGGAGGTTCCTCAAAAAACTAAAAATAGAAATACCATTTGATCCCGGAATCCCACTCCTTGGAATATACCCAAAGAATACAACTTCTCAGATTCAAAAAGACATATGCACCCCTATGTTTATCGCAGCACTTTTTACAATAGCCAAGATATGGAAGCAACCTAAGTGTCCATCAGCAGATGAATGGATAAAGAAGACATGGTACATATATACAATGGAATACTATTCAGCCATAAGAAAGAAACAAATCCTACCATTTGCAACAACATGGAGCTGGAGGACATTATGCTCAGTGAAATAAGTCAGGCAGAGAAAGACAAATGCCAATGATTTGATTTGCCAATTAAATGCCAATTAAATGATTTCCCTCATTTGTGGAGTATAACAATGAAGCAAGTATACTTCCATAAAAAATAAAACAAATAAGAAGTATAATTAAAAACAAAACAACTCTAATCATTTCCTTCCTCTACCTGAGACCCTCTGTTGCTCTTCATCACCTGACGATCTCTAGCCCACAAGGCACCTGTGCTCTGACCACTCATTCCATCCTAGACTACCTGAGATGACCCACTGGCTTCAGGGCTACTTGCAGTTCTCCAAATGCACAAAAAATTTTATGGCTCCAGACTTGTACACATTTGTCCCTGCCCCCTGAAGGATTTTCCCCACCTTAGATTCATGCAGACACAGTTGTTGACTAATCCATCAGCCTTTCTCAGCACTCTGCTTCCTGCTGCCACCCTCTCCAGAGCCTCGAAAACCAGATCCTCCACTGCCAGATTCCTTGTGGCCAGAAGTGGCCACATGACCCACTCCAGCCAATGAGAAGCAAAAGGAAGTCGGCCATAAGACTTCTAGGAAACAAAGACAGATATAGCTGGTGCTGCCCTTCCCTCTACTTCCCACCTCAGTAGGGATGTTATTTTTGGAGCTTTAGCAGCCATGCTGAAATCATAAGGTCATACAGCATGCGGCTGAAAAGCCATCACACTAAGCATGGCAGATCAGAATAGAGTTAGACCATAAGTACAAAGCTAAAATTCAATGTCAAATGCCTCTGGACTTCTCATCCAAGCCACTGTTAGTCAGATATTCTATTACTTGCAGCCAAATGACTCTTAACAACTTGTATTCTTGCAAAATTCAATACAAGTGCTTTTCCTAGGAAATAGTTCTGACTCTTAATTCTGATTTGGATATTTTTCCTTTGGCTCCTGAAATAAACTATGCATAATTCTATCACAGAACTTATCACACTTGGTGTAACCATTTATTTGCCTGTCTTTCCTACAAGACTATGAGCTGTTAGAAGGTACAACCATCTCCTGTTCCCCAGTGACTAAGACTGCCTGACAGATGACAGGCTTTCAAGACTTGATGCGTTATGGGTTTTGAGGGATAAAGTGCACTTTGAATATGCCCATTTAGGCAAAAAATACACCTTCAAATCATAGTCATCTTTGAAAGTGGGAACACCAATTTATTTGTATAAATTTGAGAAAAGAAAGTGCCACAAGTAGAAAAAAAACTCACAGATCTAGAGTAAGGTTCAAAACAACTCTCAAACAAAACCCAGAGAATGTGTTGGCAGCAGATATTCACTTAAAGGAAATGCTAAAAAACAATGTTATTTAGGCAGAAGGAATAGAACCCCAGAAGGAAACATGGTAATACAGGAAGGAATGTAGACAAATGTAAAAGGTAAACATATGGGTAAAATATAATGAATATTGACTGTTTAGAGTAATAATAATGTTTTGTGGGACAAAAAGTATGTAGAAAAAAACACATGGCAATAATAACAATAGCCCAAATAGGGAAATCAGCTTAAATGTTATCCAAGAAGTATTGATAGTATTAATTTATAATAGACTCTAATAAGTCAAAGACACATGTTTATTATCTCTGTGGAAACTACAAAAAGAATAAAGAATATATAATCAAGAAGCTCATGAAAGCAGAAAATGAAATAATTTTTAAAATACTAAATTATTGTCAGAAAGGACACAAGACAAGAATGGAGAAAGAGGAATAAAGAAACAAATAGGACAAATAGTAAACAAAGAGGAAGATGGCAGGGTTAAATTCAAGTAGGCAGCCATGGTGGGCCTATTGTTCACCAAGCAGAAAAAGCCAGTCTGGGGAAGAAATGCGGTTAACATAGAGCAAGTGTGCAGAGGGCGGGCAGAGAGAAGACACGTTGGGCCTCCAGACAGATGTCTTATCAGATGAACTCTCCAAACTGATTATACCCCCTGAACATATTCTGAAAGAGAAAGCCTCCCATATCCTTACAATAAACTCTCCTTTCTAGCTAATTTCAGGCAGTTCTGTTCCAGCCTTCTGTTGCAAACAAATGACCCCTGACTGAGACAGCGGTCACGGTTAATAGGAGCTGAGAAATATGGTCTCATTAGACTGGCCTCTGGGGAGAGAGAACTGGTGTCTTGGTCATGAAGCTTCTATCACAAGAATGCTTTCATATTCCAGGTTTCTGTAATGATGATTTCTGTGTTTTTATATTTTGAAACACCAGGCAATCACTCTTTATATTAATCTTGATAGAAAAGTGGTGTTACTTGTATATAACCAAATACTGAAATATGTAAAATAAAAATGTTTCATGCTAAGAAAACAAAAGAAAAACAAAAGCCTGGTTGATTTTTCTACCATGACCATCTGATTTTATAATTAATGTCTTGCCAATATACTAAAATATTTTCTATGTAAATCTTTTACATTCTTGCTGCATTTTCAATTAAAGTCTGAATTAAAACTTTGTACCATGAGTCAGCAGTGAAAGCAAACATGTTTTTTCCATTTATCTTCCTTTGGGAAAACTCAGTCCCAAATGCAGAGTGCCTGCCATCCTTTAGTTGTTTTCATCAGCCCAGATGTCCATGATTACTTCTGGAGGTTACCACAGTGGTTTGCCCTGCCATCTGACACCACCCTTCCCATGACCGCCTAGTATGGCTTCCTTTGCTTTTCACTATTCCTTATAAATACTCCCATTCACAGTGAAGAACCTAACTGTCATCTGCAGATGATAAGACCTGGGGACACTTCAAATTCATGGGTGGTTTCATGCATGGATTAGCATTTCAGATCTGTGCTGGGGCAAAAAGACTCTGCTTTTCTATCCCATTCCAGAGGTGGCTATCCTGTTCCCTGAGCTATATCACAGAAAGCTAATATTCTAAGGAGGGAAGGTGAAAGTCCAAAGATCAAACATATAAAAGTCACGAGGTCCACACAAGCATTATTTATACTGATGTCCTCCAAAACGTGTCCCCAAAGCTATCATGATCCACATCGACATTTGGTTGGCTTTGGACAGATGGCTAACTGACCATCTGTTATAGATGTGAGTTCTTAAAGATGGAGAGCTTAGTCGTGGTTTGCCTAAATATCGAGGGCAGCAGGTACTGCTTCTCTTAAACAGGCCCCCTCTAAGAGCAGCCTACCTTGGCCACCTGGCCACTCTCTAGACATTCCTTTCTGCACACTCCTCCCCACACACTATTATCAATTTGGTGATGATAGTGTTGTACAGAACTTCATCAAGAATGTCACTAAAGACTACATAGATAGGGCTATCTACCAGCTGTTAAAACGCTACTTTAAGCCATACATTTTTCTAGGAGCTTTATCTATATTATTTCTAATCTTTGCAACAACATCTTTATCTCTACTTAACAGAGGAGGAAACCTAGGCTCAGAACAGTTAACTTGCCTCAAATCACATGACTAGTTATTTTCTTCTACTGACATAGTTTTTCCCATCGGAAAATTAGTCTACCGCTTGGACGTTTTTGCTCAGGATTTGAAAAGAGAAGGGAAAATTTTGAAATGCCAACAGATAAACAGAAAGCACTTCTTTTAAAAAATATTGAATTCAAATAATATGTAACTACAGCATCAACTGCTTAAAATCTTCCTATTTCAAACACCAGAACAATAGCAAACTATCAGAGTGCCTACTTAGGACTCTGAGTTAATGTGTCATCATTCAGGCACACACACACACAATGTTTTGGGAAAAGTTTATTATTCTTCACATATTTTAAACATGTATCTCCTGCCAGTGATCCTGGGATGAGTTGAGCATAAATGAATCTAACCATGTGGATGACATTTTTTTGGGAATACATATGAACTTGTAAACTAAGGGGGAAATAACTTGGAAAAAAGTTTATTTGGGGTTTGATCAAAACCAAATTACTCAGGAAAAAAAAATAATATATATAATCTGCAGCGGTTCAACAAACTCTGAAAGCCATCAAAACAAACGGTTTCTAAACAACCCAGGCCAAAGCACATCAGAGTAAATTCACAGTTGAAGAAATTCAGACTCAATTACTTCGTATATGTTGTTTCCAGAATTTTCTCCATGGAAACCAAAATTTTCTTTTAAGTTAAGAAAACAAGGTCCATTGGTAGGGCCTAAGGAAAAATGAGTGAGTGAGCCAAAGCTGAGGCTCTTAACAGACCTGGTCAATGTAGGCATTGAGTCCATAAGAAATCATTATAATTTCAATAATAAACCCATTCCCTCCTCCCACTTGCAGTGAAGCTGCTTGGGGAAAATTTTTCATTTTCTTCAGGCCAAGGGGAAGTCAGATTTTCTCACTCTTTTGGGATTCCTTCCGTAGTTTTCCTGGGGCAGATTATATCCACCCAAGCTCTAACCACAGACCATGGAATCAGGCTTCTTCTTAACAGTGATCTTTTTGTTGTTTTGATTTTAGAGATTGGTTAATCCTGCGATTATCTCTCCTTACTTTGAAAACTATTGCATTTGTTTCTGTGGTCTTTTGGTTTGAGCTGATTGTTTGTAAGTTATTTTTTTCCCTTTAAATTGTAGGTTCACTTCATTCAATCAATGGATGAATAAATCAATTGATTTCAGTTCTATGGAAAGAAACAAGGTGATGTAAGTAGAGGATAACTGGGCGTGGGGATCAGGTAGTGGGATGACATCTCTGAAGAGGTGACATTTGAGCTGAGTGAGTCAAGACTTCAGGGGAAGAGTGTTTCAGGCCCAGGAAACAGTGCATGCAGAGCTGTTCAGCAGCACAGAACTAAATGCCATCAGAGAATAGAAAGGTCAGAAAGGCGGCCATGTGGCTAAAACACAGAGAGACAGAGGGAAGAGATAAGATGGGGAGCAGCAGCAGCACAGGGAGGCCCTTGTTCCGGAGAATGCAGTTTAGATATTATTTTGAGTATGAGGGGAAGCCACTAAATGATTTCCAGAAACGAACTGACATGATCTGAGATTTCTGGCGTGTTTTGTTTGTTGTTCGTTTGTTTTCTTTTATTTTGTTTTGAACTTCTGTTTTTAAAATGCCACTTAGGCTGCTATTTGGACAATGGGCTCAAGTGGGGCAAGAGCAAGGACACGTGATTTAGGAAAGTGAAGCGAGTGTTCAGGTGGGAGAGAAACCTCTGATACCTTTTTGGGGAAATGATAAAAATATTTAAGGTGAAGGACTTGGTAGACCTGACTGACCTAAGATCCCAGAGCCAGGAACCTGTCAACTAAAGTTTTCATAAAGGAGGGTGGGAGACGAAGAGGGGATCTGAAAACTAGTTTTATTCAAAAGGGCAGCACCTATTATTACACCTATCCCTACTGAGTGTATTCTATATGGTAAATACATTATATTTAACATATTTTATCAGACTGATAATATTGTAAGTAGGGCATTATAAACTCCATTTTTCAGATAAAAGAAGTAGAAGCTTAGAGAGACTAAATGATCTGTCCAAGATCACAAAGCTAGTAAATGATGAAGATGAGATTTGAACAAGTCCTTGAGAAAGAGACAGAGAGGGAGACAGGGGCTACCAGGTGGAGAAAAGGGAGAGCCATTATATGAAGACCAGATAATAATTACATCACCAACTTTTGGGGGAATGGGGGAAGGCGGCTCTAAACATGTATTAGGAACTAATTTTGAATGTTTACTGTAAATTTTGTCTAACAGAGTGCAGGCTGATGGGGAAGAGGGCAAGTAGACAATGGTCAGACCAAACTTTTAGAAAGCAAATAGATTTAAAAGCTTAATCATTATCAGAAACAAACACTTAACCAAAAGGGAAGAAAGGAAGGGAGGGAGGAGGAAAACAGGCCCCCCAACAGTAGGAAATAAAAACCTCTTTTCAGGGAGGCAACATTTCCATTGCATCTCCTCTATCAAGGAGCATCTGGGATAGGCTGACAGGGCAAGGTCCCCACTCAGGACAACTCAGAATAGGAATATTTTATGGAGGGCCACAACTCATTCCCCTTGCTGCCTTTTCCATAAATTTAATTGAGAATCCTGCAAAAAGAGAATTAAGAGCTTTGCTGTTACCCTGTTTTTTTTAAGAAACAGTGACCTACTAAAAATCTCAGCAAGGTCAGATCTGGAAGACACGCTAGCTGGGGACACCCGCTGGGATTCCCAAACACAACCCAGCCTCCCCTTCCACAGGGACCTGAGGTATTTGGTCAGCCTCCCTGAGAGTTCAGGGAAGCGCTGTTAATCTCCACTCTGCATTTGGTTTTGCTCAAATTAAGCAGATTGTGTTTTGAATCACATTTCCTTCAGTTGCTGTTATTTTGTGTAGTGTTCATTTTTTTTTGGTTCAAAATACATAAACATCTGGGGGCGGCCCCCTGGAAGATTCCCAGATGCAGCAGACAGACTTGGACAAGCCCTGAGCTACAGTGCCCTTCCTGGACCAAATGCCCCCACTCCACCCCCCATGGCCCATTCCCTGGGGCTGGAGGTCAGGGCCCTGCCTTCTTCCTTTTCCAGACTTGGGGTGTAGAGAGCAGAGCTACATCCTGCTCCTTGCCCATGGCTGCCTATCTTTGCCCTGGGCCAGCAGATAAGCTGAGCCGCCTCACGTCCCTCCCCAGGAGAGACCTGCTCTCCTTTGTCAGCTGGCAAAAGCAGAGGCAAAACCAGCTCTTGGCCCTGGGACAGGTTCCCTCTGGATGCCCTTGGGACAATGCAATGGGGAGTAGAGAATATGCGACATACAGGTTTCAGGGTCTCGTTAGTGTTGACCACATATACAATGTATTGCATGCTTTATCTTAAACTTCCAACAACTTCACCTGAAGCTCAAAAGAGTTAAGCAACCTGCCCAGGGTCACAGTCTAGTCAATGGGATGCTGAGATTCAAATTCCGAACTTAATTCCAAAACCCTGCTCTTAATTTGGATTCATAAACTTGACTCAACAAATTTATTAAATACCTACTATGTACCAAGGGAGGGCAAGACCACTGGAAGGCCAAGACTTTGAAAAGATAATGCTGCCCCCAACCCCAGTGTGAAATTTGGTGCCTTTTTTTTTTTGAAGATTTCAACATTTGTTAAGTCTGCTGAAATTAAGATAGCATTTTTAATTTCAGTTTTTTTCTGACTGAAGAGTTCCAAATAATTTCACTGAAACTAAAATGTTCTCTCTTGGGTGTGCAAGCATTCAAGCACACCCATAGGTAATCCAGGCCTGGGTATGATGGTGAACAAGAGAGATGCAGCATCCTCCTCTCCAAGGAGCTTGGAGCTCCAGCAGAGGCAGGCATCACACCTATAAGCAAGCAGCATTCTGAAAGCGAAACCGGAGGGCTCACTCCTGCCATCTTCTCCTGGATCTGGCCTCCTGATGGTCCTCTGCATTGTCAGACTGCAGAGCAAATCTGGAGGCCACAGAGCAGGGCAGGCAAAGCAGGACTTCCTGGGGTAATTAGGCCTGAGCTGCTGCCAGGTGCTCCCAAGGAGGTCTCAGTCCAGTGATGACCTAGGAAAAGCCATGGATGCTCAGTTGCAACCAATCCTCTGAGCTGCCTGCCTTCTTAAAATAGTCCAGATTTCTCTTATTAAACATATTAATCTGAAATTAACAATCTGTGGTATTTTCATTAAAAGGTTTGAAGAGAATGTAAGGAAAAAGAATGTGATCTGATGGGAAGGCTTAACCCTGATGGACTAAGTGGCCTCCATATCCTGACTTTGAAATAACTGGAAATGGAAGGGCTATTCACAGAAGTGGGGAGTCAGAGGGTAAACCCAACTGGAGTTAGAGAAACACACACAAAACCCAACCCCTTCTCAGCCCCAACCTGCCCTGTGAGTCTGAGGACAGTGCTTACTGCAGTGACAGCATTTTAAACATCTTCCCAGAGGGGTTTTAAATATACTTGATATAATTCGATCATTTATAGAGCATGGGTTACCAAAATATTAAAGTTCTGAAGTGCCCCCAAACCAAGACCATGGTCCCAGCACTGCTCACTCAGATCCAAATAATTCCCTGTTGTTGGAGTGTGCTATGTGTGTCTCTTTCAGAAAGCCATAGGTGCTTTGAATGAGGGCCAGAAAAAAAGATAAACAGCCTCTAGTGAATAGATACTTAGATTCATTTACGTTCAACTCATCCCAGGATCACTGACATGGAGATACATGTTCAAAGTATGTGAAGAGTAAGAAACTTTTCCAGAACATTTTGTGTGTGCCTCAAATGATAGCATTTTGGCTTAGAGTCCTAAAGAGGCACCTGAGAGAGGCAGTGTCCACACAGACTCTCATACATTAAAACCTGCTCTCCCAGTCTTCAGCGACTCAGTCCAAAGAAGGCACCAATCTCCAGGAAATAAGCCGGGCAGTTATTCTTTAATTACATATGAAATCTAAGTATTCAAAGAAATTACAGGAAGAAAGACAAATGAATCTGGTTAATGAAGTGCCCTCAGACCTTTAGTTTATAAAATAAGTTGCAATTATGTAAACATTTTACAACCCTAATTAATAGTCCCCCAAACACTATGGTCTAAAAATGCACACGAGTTTGGAACTGGAGATCATTTCCATTCTCCCACTGCATTCTTTTCATAACCTTGGAGCAATCCTCCTTTTCCTAATCCTTATGAATTGCCCCGCTTCAAGGAGAACACCCTGAACCAAAGGCAGATCTCTGAGAATTCTGACAGTTTTGTTTATGTCAAAAATAATGAAAGATGACAGGATATCACATTTAGACTTGTAATATGATCATTTGCTTCAGGACTCACTGCTAAGATTAATTTGGGGACAAGGAAGAAAAGAGGAGGAAGAAACAGGGGCGGACGAGGAGAAAAAGAAAAGCTCTTAAATGCCCTTAACTGCAAGGAAGAGGGATGGACAACCTGATAGATACCTTTTATATAATACCAAGTGAAAATGGAATCTCTGTGCATGAGCTTTTATCTAACTGTCCTTCATAATCTAAATGCTTATTTTACAGAGGAGCATTACATTGCCAAACAATAGACACCACTCGTGATAATGCTTCAAGTATGGAAGAAAGTGGTGAGAAGGACCACTCTCCCCTGAGTGCCCACCATCACCATCACCACCATCGTCACTGGCACCATCACCCCAAATAAGGACACATAATTTCTTTGGGGTAAACTGGTGTACCCCAAACAGTGACTCATTCACTTGCTCTCAATCCAAACCAATTAGACTATAGACTTCAACTTTTCTATTATGCAAGAATTCCTTCTCATCCTCCAGCTAGGGCCCTGACACACAAAGGGAGTCTCAAGGGGAGGGAGACTTTTGTGAACTGCGCCTTGGCACTGGGATTGTTAGCTGGGAGAGGCCAAGATAACATGGCAATCAAGATTTTCTGCTAATACACCTGGGTACAGAGACACAACACTTAAAACACTTAGCCTTATGTAGAAACCAATATGTGAAGACCTCTTCTGAAAGAGGCACAAAGGCAGTGGATCCAAGGATCCAATGCAAAGAAGATTTCATATCAAAGGCTAATTCCCATGTGTTGGTGGTGGCTTCCTAGGACACTGTCTTGAAAGGGTTGTTTTGTTTTTTAAGCTAAACAAGAGAAAGGAATAAGGAATACAAACACATCACACACACATGTAATGATAGTTGTTACTGCATGCCCATGGGGGAGGGGCAGGAGGTGAAGACCTTTCCACCATCCCTCCTTGCTTCTTCTTGCAGAGAGCCGGTGCTTCTGATGATCCCATAGTTATAGGTGACCACATTCTAATGCACTAGCCTCAGAGGCTGAATACCATCTTTTGAGAAGCAGGAAATCTATTACTAACACACTGGTTATAGATACACATTACCAAACCATACAAGCCCAGAGGTAACTTGAACAGGGACCTTAAATGCCATCAGGACGCACCCTGTCTCTTGTCTCTGCTTCTATCCCAGGTGTCTGCCTTACTCTAACTCACTTTCTCCATGCTTCTGGCTATGACTACTGGAAGCATTAGAATCACACTCAAGGCCTCAGAAGCAGGGGGAAAGGGCTGTTACTCTTTCCCCACACCTGCTTTAGTTTGGGGAAAAGAATCCTGGGGAAGGACTCTGATTGGCTTAGCTAGAGTCATAGGCACAGCTCTGCATCAGTCACTGAGGTCACAAGTAGGACACAATAATTGGCATGGGTGAGGTCAGATGGCCATCCCTCAACCCATGATTGTGGCCAGAGAGATAAAGTCCTATAAGCAGAAGGCCGCTGCAGTTCAGCCCCACAGCTGGGTCAAGAGGGGTTGGAAGGGAGAAGAGTAAATAGCATACCTATGGCTGCCATGGCAATCAGGGAGTCACGGAGACACTCCGATTGGAGCTCCTACAAAAGTGATTTGAAAAACCCAGAGTACAATACAAGTCAGCTATGCAAATATTACCCTTAAGAAAAGTACTTTTCCTTGGCCCTGAAGACCTGGCCAGTTCTGGAGGTAGTTGTGGCAGACATGCTGATAAGTTCTTATGTAGGCGTGCTAACAAATCAAATCACAGGGAGGAGGATGTTTATGGTGCAGATTCCTAGTCCCACCCCCTGAGGCTCTTTTACTATATTTGGGGCACAGGAATTTACATTTTTAAAACCCCCTCCCCAGAGTAATGTGGAAGCATACTATTCGCAGAGCACACTTTGAGAAATACTGATCCAACATCTTGGCCCCATGACCCAGGATCAGATGCATGGTCGAGTTCTAACGGCAGTGTGAGTGGGCAGGGAGGAAGTCTCCATCTTCTCCAGCTACCAGAGGCTTTTTCTGCTGTTTCAGTTTTGGGTTGAAAAGAACAACCCTGCTTTTCCCACTCCAGTTCTAAAGTCTTTACATCAAAATCCCAAAGGCCCCAAGCATCTAGCCCCCAGCTAATATACTGTCCCAGGGTCTTACCCTTGCCTTCCTCCCTAGAGTGGATACCGTGGCACATCACCCAATTCCCCTTCAGGGCTGAGCTCTCATTCCCCCAGCTGCTGAGAGTACAGAAGGAGCCTCTCAGTTGAATCCCCTTCCAGGAACTACCTTTAGACTAAACTTGGTCTAACGTCACATCACCTGGCAGCCTGTACCCAATGACAGGTCAGAACAAGTTATAAAACCCCAGGCCCTCCCTCTGCACAGGGCAACTCTTAAGGGCTCTCCTAGCCCAGAACTCCTTATAGGATTAGCTGAGTCTCTAGACAACTACGTTGCTCGTTACTGTTTAACCCTCCCTCTGCCCAGGCTTGCTCCCTCCACCCGACCCCCTTCCGTCCCCAGGTACCTAGCCTGAGAACCGTCCGCAATAAATGCCCTCCGTGCAAACTCCATCTCAGTATCTGTTTCCCAGGGGACCCCAACCCACATGCCTCACACTCTTATCAATAGTTACCTATTCCTGTTTTCAAGTAATAAACTAGGTTAGCTACAAAGAGCCTAGAGGTAATAAATCTGCATTGCAGAAAAGATTTCTGGAGAAAGAGAAAGACTGCAGGGATGGAGTTGCAGGGAAGACAATGTGATACAAGCCCTTCAGATCACCTCAAAGTTCAACTTATGCATGTTTGAGTAGCTACTCTCTGAGGAGACCACAGGAGGCAGCATAGGCCCAGCAGAGAATGTGTGGGTGAGAGACAGAATGAGAGAGGAGGCCGGGAGTGCTGCCTTTCCTGGAAAGGACAGGGAGAGGCCTCAGGGAACTGAGGACAGGCCAAGAACAAATTAATTCAGCTCTGAGAGGAAATGTGATGTACAGATGGAGCATTAGCAAGGATTCCAGAGCCCTGGGGTCCAGTCACGGCTCTGCAAATTCCAGCATTGTGCAAGGTCCCCCATCTCTTTGTCTGTGAAATGGGAATAATCATGGCTGCCAGAATCCTCTCCCAGAATTCTCATGCCAATGGAGATAATGTACACGAACATCACAGACAAGCTGCACTGCCCATGACCCTATGTTCTCCATAATCCTGAACCCCACACTCCCTTACTGTTTCTCCTGAAAGCAATTGGAGCAGGAACCCAGTATTTTCCAACGTGTTTTAGTAAAAATACTTTAGTGCTTGGCTGAGCACCCATTGGGTACCCTTTCTGCTACAGTGTCCGTGACAGAGCAGAGAGCACAGTGCCAGTACCAACTCACACTGATGATAGCCTTGCAAGGTGAGCACTCCGTATTTTCCAGAAGAGGAAGATAGGGATCAGAAAGTCTATCAACTTTCCCAGAGTCACACAGCTAGTAAGAGAGGGGAATTAGGGTTTGAACCAGCTCTGGTACCAAGGCTCTTAACCACCAAGCAGAACTGTCTGGGGGAAAGAATATCCAGCTGACTACTCACATTCCCCCTTAGCCACGTCATTTTAGAAGACAGCTTCTGAGTAGCTTCGGAGTTGGGTTTTCTTTAGGTTCAGAGAAAGGGTTAAAAATGCAGGGCCCTGTCTAGTACACACTAGTAACTTTTCCCTTTTGTTTCATTCCAAGCTCATATGTACTTCCCTCCTGCTGCAGGGGTTGTAACATCCTTGCAGAGGCTGGGGCTTATGACCTATCATCACCTTCAAGATCAGCCTGGAAAGTAAGAAAAATATTATGTGAGAGGTTTTTCTCCCTCAAAGCCAGTCTTAGGGAACTAGCCATTTTCAGACGAAAAGCAAGATTGTTGAAGGCCAATACACAGTGGGTTTATTTTAGTTCTCTGTGATGCAATAATAATAATATATTTTAAAAAGTGTTGCTTAAGAAAGGCTGAGGAGAATTGGGAGTCAGCTGGCTTGGGTTTAAGAGCTGGTATGCAGCAAAACAGCCAGATATAGTTCTTCAGGGGAAAGAAATCTAAAAAGAAAAGAAAAAGAAGAAACCCTCCTCATGTTTGGGAAAGGGCAATAAAGCATATGAAGGTGTGTGGTGCTGTGCCAAAAGCAAAAGAATATTTCACTACTGCCACAACCCCAGTCATGTGTTATTACTTACGCTATGGTTGACAATGACTGGCACAGGGCATGAAACAGGAATGTCTGGTGGATTTGGCATCACTCTATGTTAACAGGAAACTGTGTTCTTTTGATTCCGTTGATTGGTTTCCTGACGAAGGCCATCCATGACAGAGCAGGGAATATACAAGACTATTGTCCAATTTCCATTTTTCCCAGTCCCTCTTGCTTCTGGCAGAGGAAGCTGGCAGCCTTCATTTGACATGACCAGGTCCCAGCCTCACAATAATGCATGCAAGACTGGTTGTAAATGTTGCATTTAGCAGGTTGGTTAAGGAAGGAAGAAATTGCTGAAATGCAGAAGCATACACATGTACAACCGACCACAGGTGAAGCGCCATTTGTTCAGTGGCAAATGTACAGATTCTTTCACTCTCTGCCATCAACATCAAGGGGCCATGTCACAATGTAGCAAAAGATCTGCCTTCCATGGAGACATGGAAATGTTTCAAAGGGATAGGCTGGCACAGGGGAGAGGAATGAGAATAGGTGGGTTGGCTGAGGTTTGGGTCTCCTTCCTCCATGCTTTCTAAGCCAAGTCATCTTGGAAAATCACTGAAAACTTGATAGAGGGTAGACTGGTTGGACCTGAGCCTGAGAAAATCCTGGGCTGAGTGGTCGTTATCATCTGCCAGACCATTTCCATATGCATGTGTGGTGTTCTTAGTAAAATCACAGATGGAATTTTATATTTCATGGATAGCATGCTCATTTTTCATTAATTTGATTTCAGGATGGGATTGTGAGCACTCTTTGCTTTGGCTTTCTGTTATTTTAGTATCTTATCTATAATAAAGTAATTCTTTTTTAAATGATAAAGGAAGACAATGCATGGTTGTAATGGGCTCCAGCCAGACCTTGGCAAGGCGCTACTGCAGCTGCCAAGGCATCTGTCCCAAGTGTTCTGCCCCCCTCACTGATTACCTGGCTGCCAGCCAGGATGGACATTCCCCCCTCTTTAACCAGAGGCATGAGGAGCTCCAGAAACTCATCCCAAAAGTCTCTCCTAATTCTCCTTACTGACCTGGGCCACTAGAATATCACATGCTTCTTCTCCTGTTTCAAGCAAAAGTAATAGTAACAATAATAATAATTTATTTCATTTCCAACCAGGGAATTGTAGGCCATGCAACATATGCAGGGGTAAATTACAGGGATATACCTAATAACAGATTCTGCTCCTTAACTCATGCCTTTTGATTGCCACCAAGCTAAGAGGTCCTTCTTAAGCCCAGATCTGTGAAACTCAAATCCTGTTTGTCTCAGTGGTAAGTACAATATCCCCACTCCCCTACTCGCACCAGCACACACTTCACATGTGCACACACTCCCTGGCGTGAAGGATTCTAGGTCAGAACCACGCTCTTGGCAGCCATCGAAGCTCTGATCCAGCCACTCCAGTGATTGGCCTTGGTAGGTGTCCTGGGGACACTGGGGGTGGCTAGGGCCAGATGGACAGAAGGAGACTTAGAAGGAGGAGCTGAGACTCTCCAACAGGATGAAGCATCTCAGGAAAGGAGAGGAGCCCCCTTCCAGGCTGCTGGCATGCAGGGAGTGTCGCCGGACTTGGAGGACAGCCACAGGAAAGCAATGGAGAAGGGAGCTGAGAGGGATTGGTGGCGCTGCACCTTTGTTGTTCCAGGAGATTAAAAGAAGCACTAGACAGAGTTCCCGCCTTCTGCTAGTTAGCATTACTCAACCTCACAGCATGTCTTCCCACTAGGGCCTCATCAGCCTCTAGCTGAAGGCTTCACACTTCTGTCTCTCTCCTTCCATCTTTCTTTTTGTCTCCCCACCTCCTCCCACCTCTCCTGCTCTCCTTATTGTAACGTTTTGTCTTTCATAAGGCTTTGCCGCAAGGCTGCCTGTCCAGGGTGGACTGGTGAGCAATGGTCACTGGAGGTCAGTTGGGAGGATGGGACCCTAAAGGGTAGGCCAGGGGGCAGGGTCAAGGGAGCAGCCAGATAGCTAGGGGGTGTCAAGGAGGGGGGTGCCAGTGCGTTCTGACCTGGTTTAGGGAACTCAGGGCACCGACAACGCCAAGCTGTCCTCCCTTGCAGCAAGAGGGCAGCCAGGCAGCCGTGCAGGCCTCCCTCCCCATCCCCCAACCAGCCTCGCTCAGCCTCAGTCACTCAGCTGTGGCTCACATCTTAGTCCTTCACTCCTGACCTCCTTCAGGTCCCTTGAAGTGCCAGGACCCTGGCTGCCCACTGCAGCCCTGCCCTCAGACCAGCGCACTTCTGGTCTTCTCAGGTACGCACCTACTTCTTTACCATGACTTTCCCGTTCTTGCCTGGGGACTCTTTCCTGAGTTCCCTGATGTTCTGTCTCTATCCACCCAGCCTGCAGGATCATCTGCCTCTCAGAGCCAGTTAGTGGCAAGATCAGATTGGAAACTGGATCTTTGGATCTTGGTCCTCAGCTTTTTCTGTGTCTCACATTGCCTCCCTTTACTTCCCAAACCACTGTCGGCTGCAAGTGGTCCTTTTGTAGGAAATGGATTAGATTCATTAATTCAAGTCAAGCATAAGTGAAGCAAATCTGGTGATAAGTATTTCTCTTCATTTGGTTTGGCTGTTCCATTGATGGTTTGGAATTCTACTGGACTTGGGACATAGCTTTTCCTGCCCCCCAAATACTTCTGGAGTCCATGATTTCACTGAGATCAACATTTTCATTAAGAGGGTTTTTAACCTCAGATGATGCTTCAGACACATATGTGGGGGTATCAGGGCCATCACAGGGCCCTTATTTCCCTTTCCCAATCAGTCCCACAGCCCTGCCTGTTCTTCCAGGAGATAGAAGTGCTACCTGTCGGGCTGCACAGCAGTAAGAGTCAGGATTCAAGACAAACCTTTTAACCCACAAGCAGAGCACCCCAGACGGGGCCCATGCACGTCTCCTCCCCTTGAGCACAGTCAGGTGCGCATGTTTTCAGATCCGGGAGCTGGACTTTCTGAACATATTTCCATTAATTAGTCAAAGGGCTAGATTCAAAGTTGCCTTTTGATTTGCTCATTGTTGTCTTTCTCCTCCACTGAGATCAACCCCTTAGGGCAGGACTTTGTGTTGCTCCCCATTGTATCTCCCCAGCCTAGAACAGAATGGGGAACACTGGTGATCAACAAGTACCTGTGAGCAATGGTGTCCTCTATTACACCGTGAGTTCCCACAGTCACAAGAGGCAAAGCCAGAGTTCAGTGGGCAGCTTCCATCCCCTCACGGCCCGAGAGAGACCTCAGTTCTCTCTGTTCCCTGGGAGATGATTCCTACCTCCTCAGTGTCCTTCCTGTTTTGCCTTGTTTTTCTTTCCATTCTTGCATGTCTGTAACTCTCCTACTAAGAACACAAGTGACCTTGTTCCCTTTGCTGTTTCCAAGCCACTATCCATGCCATTTTCACTTCAGTTTGCCTCTGGTTAAAAAAAAAAAAAAATTCATCCCAGAAATGTGACTCAGAGGTAATCAACATAAATGTCATCCAAGGCCATGGGGAATTTCTTAGCCATGAGTCATATCCCCTGCGCTGAGGACCTGGGTTTTAGTCAAGGCAGAAAGGTTCAAAACCACCCCCGGGAGACACCCCCTCCTTCCCCAGCCCGCTTCCCACTGGCTGCAGGAATCTCTCATCATCTTAGTTACTGCTGCCCTTGGCCACATCAGGTGACAGCTCAGATTTGCTTCCCTTCCCAGGGAGCTTCCACGGCTGTTGCAAGGGACTTGAGTTCCCCGGCAGGCGCTTCCTGCCCGGCTGCTTCTCCTCCCCAGCAGCTGTGGCTGCCACTGTTCATTGAGGACAGAGACGTAACCACAGCCAGGCTTCACTGCCGGCTCAGGGCCAGATCACCTCAGATTTTCCACTCTAGCTGAAACCGGACTTGAAAGGTACAGGTCAGGAAGGAGCCATGGCCACTGAGTTCAAAGGCTTCATTCATAAAGTTAAAAAAAAATTTTGGAAGGGTATTTAGATTGCTCTGCTTCCTCTGTACTTTCTCTTTCCCTCTCAAATTTAGAGCAGGTCCCACTGCATGAATTTGAAGGAAGGAAGGAAGGAAAGAAGGAAATCTAAAGCACATGAAAACATACATATAGGTAAAACTCAGGCACTTGCTCTCTAACAGCAGGGCACTAAGGCTGTACCCATACATGAAAAGCAGTGGCAAGTTGAGAAACTGGTGTCCAGATAATGGGAAGGTCATTGAAAAGTTTTCAGGTCTCCAATAAATTGGAAAATGATTGAAGCCAACAGAGCTTCTAGTAACCTTGACTAAGCCTGGAGGGTAACCTTGAATGAGGGAAGCAGGATAGCATGGTGTCAAGTGCGTGGGCTGATATCCAGTCAGTTCCTGGGTTCAGTTTGTAAGAAGTAAATAAAATAATCGATGTGAAAAGAAGGATCCTCAGCAGGGAGCCCTCAGCAGATACTAGTGGAAAGAGCAACTGTGAGATACTTCTCAGAAGCCTGACGCACGGAGGGTACTCACTGAATTGCAGCAGAACCAGAAATAGCATCTTTCCCGAGCTCATTGCTGAAAACAGTTGGGATCCCTTCTTATCACTGAGCTTGGGTTTGACCGGAAGCTGCGAGAACACACAGGACCAGGAGGAAGTGAGGCCCCGCTGCACCCAGGGCATCTCCTCTCCCAGGGAGCAAGCCTGGAGACAGCCACATCCCAATGGCCATGACAGGGACAGTGAAGGGTCACTGTTCAGAAAGGGAAATGTCTGAATGGGTCCAAAAAGAGGATAATCTGTTTTGCCTAGGGGCTTCCTTGGCCGCACCCAGGGGTTGAAGGACCAACTTCCCTTTGTGCTGTGCCTGCAGCACCGTGCAGGCAAAGCCTCCTATTTCAAGAGCAGATCTTGGAACTTAGGGTGCCTCCTACCTGAAGATGGTTAATTTACAAGTCAAAATGTAGCAGAAAGTCTCCCAGAGCTGGGAGAGAATTTGAACATTATCCAAGCAACCTTGCAATCACCAAAACCCTGCATTACTCAACAAATTCACCTCCAATAACTTTAAGCAAAAGAAGAAAATTTGGTAGCCCACAAAATCAAACTTCCAGAAAATAGGGGTTGAATTGGCTTTAGGAACTAGTATGACCAGGGACTTAAATATTGTCAGAGGTCTTAACTTCTAGTAGTTCAAGCCTCATACCCAAGCTTTAGGCCGTTTTGCCTTTGATTTTTTCATCTGGATAATGGGAATGTTAACTTCCCATTTACCTCACAGAATTATTGCAATGCTTAATGGAGAAAACACATGAACAGGGGCACCATACATAGTCTGCGAAAACATTTGTTTTGAAAAATAAAAATTTATTCTAATTAGATCAATATATTACCGGACAAATTGGACATATTCAAATTTCTCACAAGCAATTTTGTCTGTAAGAAAAATGAGATTAATATAGAAAATTGCACCAGCTGACACATTCACCAAATGCACACATGCACACACTTCACGCATCAACCCGTGTTTTACAGATATGCGGACCTACCCACCCCACTTATTCTAACCAAGTGTGTTATCCTATAAGGTTGGATATTCTTTCACACTTGCAAACTTTTCTATCTTGAAAAAAGTACTCATTCAAATCTCAAACATGTCTAAGCATCCTGATTATTTCAAGTCATGAAAATAAAAAAGCTTTGTGTATTGAGAAGCTTGAAGTCAAAAAGCATTTTGAAAGAATCAAGAGAACGTGTGAAACTTCTCAAGCAAAAGGAATCTACAGTGCTGTGACAATAAAGGAGATGTCTATGTACATAACAACTGTAAGTGCTGAGAAGTTGGTAAGAATAAGGCCTGAAGAAATAGAAGCAATAGAAAGACAACATTGCTGAGATTGAAAACCAATCCATGAAAAATGGGGGCAACTGTCTCAGAAAGAGAAAGCACAGCCTACACACAAAGACCTCCATGGAAAATGCTAAATTCTTTGAGTACTATTGTGGAGTGACTAGCTTCAAACATCTCCAGTTTCCAAGGACTTCAGCTGTTGTGTGAAGCCCCAAGTGTGGATGAGAAAGCCACCAAAGAATTCCCAGCAAGGATACAGAAATTAACAGAAGATGACTACTATACATTGAACCAAATTTACAACTTTGATGAAGCTGATCTCTACTGTACATGCACGCTCCAAAGGGCCTATATTTAAGGCAGAAAAACAAGCTCCGGGATTTTAAGACTACAGATTCTGATAACCTTCCCTCTACCATTTCATACTAATGCACAAGCTGCAATACCCACTTCCATAAGCAAACGAGGTCTGTTTTCAAGATAAAGGTCCATATTTATTGCAGTATTTATGTATTTCTTAATCGTTTTAACATGTGTGACATTGGACTATTTTATTAGATTCCTATCATTTTTATGTCACCATGTTTTTTAGGTGGACACATTTTTTTCTCTAAACCCTGTGGTTTTTATTGTGCAATTTTGCATAGCAAGTTGAGTTTTAGGAATGCCTATGTCATGTTACATATAGTGGAACTGACTGTACTGTAATGAAATCTGTAAAGGTACTAGGATGTGATTATTTGGATCTTCTACTTCCCACATATTTCTCACTCAACCACTGTTTGGCTACCATGGGCTACAGTTGTAAATTCCTAAATTAAACTAGTCTCCCCCAACCTGACCAGAACCTCCCAAGCTCCTCTTCATGCCTTGAGGCCCTCACGGCTGAATCAAATATCTTGAAAACTCTACTGTGCAGCTACTTTTTGAAGTATTCCCCAAAATAACCATTTGTTCTCCAGCAGCAGGTTCTTTTATCTTCAACTCCATCAATCTTGCCCGTGCTTGAGGCTACCTGCTGGAAGACTTGTATATCTGCGTGGTTCCCACTGCTTGCTGTCCACTGAACAAGCACCTCCTCGCCTTCTCCATGATCAGATGGTGTAGGCTGAGTTGTCAGGACTTAATTGAAGCTGGTGCCCTCTCCTGTATAGTCAAGGAAGCAGCCACTGAAAGCTCGCATAGCTCTTAGTGTGACACAGACACCCGTTTCTGAAGGAGCCTCAGCTGTGGACTGTCCAAGAAGGCTTTTCTGCAGGACTATGAAGACCTGTCTCTGCAAGAGCAGCTTGAGACCAGCCCCATGGGAGATAAGGAGAATGGGATAGAAATCAGATCCTTGGCCACCTAGAAAACCACATTTTAACCACTGCCATTTGTGAAATGCTTTTCCTGGGGAATTTTATTATTCTTTCCTGACAACCTACCACATGTCAGAGTTTAGAGAGTTAAGGAAATCCCCCACTGTGTAAGCTTTATTTTACTTTTGAAAGTAAGTTTCTAGCCCTTCCTGTTTCTAAACTCCAGTAGCTTTGTCTACATAAGAACACCACTGTGCAGCTCAGCTAAGACAACCCCAGAATGAAAGGTGGAAATTATGTCACTCCAATGAGGCAGAACTTCAAAACTGTTTTAGTACCAAAGAGTCTAATGGTAGAGATCAATAATCCTTCTGAAATCTGACTTTCTTTAACCCCTTAGTTTAGCTAAATTGCATGTGGTTTAGGAGTAGTTTTCAAAGGGATAACATTGAACTTGACTAGCAATTAGGAGAGTTGCTTGATTCCAAATTCATCTCCTGACCTTGTAGCATATGATATTGCAGCTCTAAATCACAGGCCCCAGTACATAATGCTAAACAGAATCACTAGCAAATGGAAAAGGTAGTGTTTACAGCCTGAAGGAAGTGTGTATGTCAGAAAGGGTGGTAGTGCAGAAACATTCAAATAAAAAGTACATTGCAAAATCAAGGTCAGGCATCTACACTGAAGGTCAGGGATTTTCCTAGGAACATCCCAGCTCAGAAAAATGGAAAAGTCTTTTATGTAAGAGCAAGCTTTGGTGCCAGGCTGCCTCGGTTTGATTCTTGGCTCTGCCACGAAGTCACCTGACCTTCAGGAAGTCACTTTCTGTCCTCTATTTCCTTAACTGTAAAATAGCATCTAATATTAATTAGTCACAGGGATGAAAGTACAATATAGAGAACATAGTCAACAGCTTTCTAACATCTTTCTATGTTGACAGTAACTGCACTAGTTGGGGTGAGCATTTAATAATGTAGATAATTGTCGAATAACTATATTGTTTACTTGAAACCAACATAATATTGTATATCAACTATAATTCAATTTAAAATATCAAAAATAAATAAATAAAAAATTTTAAAATAAGCATCATAGTAACACTTGACTTGCAGATCACTATACAAATTCAACAGAGTGTTCAGGGAGAATGTCAGGTACGTAGTAGGCACTCAATAAATGCTTGCTACTTTTAACCATCTCAAATTTGATTGTGAACAGTCTAGAATAACTTGTCATTTTATTCAAAAATACTCACTGTGGTTTTTTTGTTTAAAAGGTGCAGTTCTCCTAATACTAGTACCCTGTTCATAGATTTATAATAAAGATTGAGTTAACACATGTAAGGTACCTGGTACATAATGGGCACTCAGTAAACGTTACCTGTTATTGACCACCACAAACTGTGTATGACTAGCTCTAGGATGCTCTTTGAAGCATATTCAAAATATTTGTTCTTATTGTTTTATAAGAGATGTAGTCCTCAGTCCTTTCTGCCTGTTTGGGTCCAAATACAGGTTTTGGTTCTAACAAATGACTTATTTTAAACCCTGAGTTCACGAGGTCAGTCTTGAAGGAATCAGAGTCAAATGTTGGTTGTTTTTGTTGAAAGAGGAGAAGGAACACAAACAGAGCAGAAATCTATAGAAAATACACTGGTTCCCCTAAAAATTAGCTGGGCCCATCCCTCCCTCCTGCAAGGGGCCTGCATGCCTAACCCACTGGACAGTGGTATGCTGAGCAGTTCCTTCAGGCTTACCAGATCTGATTTTGCACATTTCTTTCCAACCCCTCTTCCAGTAACTTCTTGTTTGGGCTGGGAACTTGAAATTGGTGATGGTAAAAGTGTTTACACCATGAAAAGTGGTCACTATTACACATCAGAGATTTACTAGCACATATTGCATGGTGGTGCCAGGAACTTTGTTCCCTCTTGTATGAACCCTCTTTTCAGAGATCCTACACAGGCTAGCGACCATCTGCCACCTTGGCTGCTGGCCTCCCTGTGGGAAGCTATTACCATCTGGCCCTCTGCAGAGCTGTTATCCTCCTACGGGGCTGCCTACCTTTGCCATGGGAGAGGAGGAGGTAGGAGGGCATTCTCCCTCTGGCCATTTTATCCCCCCTGTCACAATTCTAACACACAAGCTGCAAAGGCATGCACATTTCCTTACAAATGGGTTAATACACTTTAAAAAGAAATTATGGTACAAAAGGGACAAAGGTAGAAACTGAAGTTAACTGGGACTCTCGTTAAGGGTCCAGAGCCCATCCCCAGAGAGAAAACTACATTGCCTCCCCCTGGGAAAACTCTACACGTACCCCTACCCATGGAAAGAGTTCTCACGCTCAGAATGTTTACTGAGAGCTGCAATTTGAATGAATCTCTCCTCCACAACTTTTCAGCAGAGTGGATACAAATGTTTATTTCCACGTCTATGCTTGGGGGACAATGCAGACCTGAAAAGTTATCTTTAATTTCCTGGATGAGCGTAGATGTGAATACTTGAATTCAGTTTACTTTGCAAACATTCCCACCAGCTGAGAGAGGTACAGAACTGCTCATTTTTATGCTCATTGACCTCTTAAGGTAAGTACATCTCCAAAAGACAAATATTAATTTTTCTCAGAAACAGTACACTCTAAATCAATAGTTCTCAACTTTGGTTATACACTAGAATCATCTAGGAAATTTTTTTTAAATATGGATGCCTGGCTGAGAAAGACAAATGCCAACTGATTTCCCTCATTTTTGGGGTATAACAATGAAGCAAAACTGAAGGAACAAAATGGCAGCAGACTCAGAGACTCCAAGAAGGAACTAGTGGTTACCAAAGGGGAGGGGTGTGGGAGGGACAGTGGGGAGGGAGGGAGAAGGGGATTGAGGGGTATTATGTTTAGTACACATGGTGTAGGGGATCACGGGGAGAACAGTGTAGCACAGAGAAGGCTAATAGTGAATCTGTGGCGTTTTACTACACTGATGGGCAGTGACTGTATTGGGGTATGGGGGGGTACTTGATAATATGGGTAAATGTAGTAACCACATTTTTTTTATGTGAAACCTTCCTAAGAGTGTATATTAATCATACCTTAATAAAAAAAAATTTAATAAAATAAAATAAAATATGGATGCCTGGGCTTTTCCCAGAATTGAATTTGGATCCAGTCATTGAGTTTTTAAGACTCCCAGGTAAACCTAATGTGAAGTCAGGTTTGAAAACCACTAGCCTAAATCCATGGTGAAAGATGACAGTGGCCTAATCATCAGGCTTGGTCTCAGAGCAGTGTCTCCATCCTTGTCAAGGCATTCTCTTGATTACTAAGGCAAAGAACTAGTTAGTATTGGTTAAATTATTTTAATTCAGCAGTTGCCCTCTGAAGTGGGAGGGAGGGGAAGAGACAGATTACTATTCTTCCCAACATACAGTTTACTTGGTAATTAATCTTTCCATTCCACCTAGTGATTCAGACCTGAACTCAAACTTTTTAACTGCTAAAAGTTAGCACAGCTGATCAGTTTGAGTTTCATCTCTCTTTCCTGTCTTTTCTGGCTTTGAGGCCCTAAGTGTCACAATTACAAAGAAAATCAGCAGAAAAAAGTAGGCAAAAAGCCTGTAAATATGGCTAATCAACAACTTGAATCACTGCCATGGTTACAAGTAACTGTCCACCAGTGTGTGCCTGCCCTTGGCTGAACAGATGGAGTTTTCTTACCTACCAATATCCGTCCCAGAAAATGAAATGTCGCTGGCCTAGGGCACCCCAAACAGAATTTTTCCTGCCCTAGTTCCACTGAAAACAGCCACTGGAAATTTCTGTAGCCATTCATCCCACACCAGTAGGAATTTCTTCTTCTAAGACCTTGATCCAGGACTGAGTTTTTTACTGAGTTCACTGAGGTCTCCAGTGGGCTTCATTCCCTTTCATGGCTAGCACAGCCCAGACTCAGAGTAAGGCTCTCCAGACAGGAAATTGGGTGAGGGGAGAAGACGGGGTTTGTCACAAGGGCCAGAACTGGAGTGGAGATAACCTACTGAGATGGTTCCTAGTGGAAAGAGCCAAATAGCCAAATTGGAAGAGTGTGGAGAGAGAAGAGAAATTGAAGATGGATCTAGGAGAATAAGTGGAACTGAAAATGAGAAACACTTGCTACATTCATGAATGAGTTCCATCCACAATGGGTACCACCGCAAAGGGCACCAGGCTCCTGCCCAAAGGAGACTTGCACTACTCTCAACTGTCAACAGAATCTCTTTGCTGAAAATTGACTTCATTTCCGGGGGTGGGGGGAGGGAGGAAGAAAACTTTACTATCAGTGTGATAATTGAGGTATAAATATTGAAAACAAATTCATAGTTGTGGAGACAAACCCAGATGTTTTATCCCCCATGTAAAGTCTAAACAAAACACCAAAACAAAAACATTTCAGTTTGAAATACAGTCTGAGTTCCCTGAATGTTTTGAAACTTTACAGGCACGAAAACCAGCTCCAAGCCTAAGTACGTTTGGTAGTTCTTAATTATTAAAGTTTTGGGTAAATTTGAGGGAAATTTTAACCATATTTTTCTGATCCAATTGCATTCAACTCATATAAACATTTAAATGCTACTTATTTCAAGAAATTCTTACAGAATCAAAAAACAGGAAGTTCCCTTTTACAAAGAGCAAACAAATTTAAACACCAAACTGTTCTTATTTAATGGTATTTGCCTAGAACAAAGAGATTGAACGAATTCTAAACTTGGCAAAATACAGCCGTCCCTCCCTCCCAGACATGTTCTATCATATGCAAAAAGCCATGAAGAACTCATAAGAGAAAAATTTTAAATGCACCCTTGATTTTCATACAAAGCTTTGTCCATATCAAACTGGAATAGCAACTTTAAAAGCATGAAGTTTCTGCTCTTTGTGCTGTGGTTTCAACCTTAGTTTCTCATGGAATTCTGTGGCACTGGGCCGGTTTTACCATTTTGCTGGAGCGCAGGTCTCGAGGAAGAGAGAGAACCTGCATTTATCACTCTCATAAGAATATGCTACCTTTAGTGGAACGAGGACAGGAAAAATTCTGTTTTGAGTGCCCTAGGTCAGTGACATTTCATTTTCTAGGACGGATGTTGGTAGGTAAGAAAACTCTATCTGTTCAGCCAAGGGCAGGCACATTTTATTCATTGACAGCAATAATTTATTTAGCCATAAATCAGAGTGATTATGTGGACTGCCTTGTTACATTTAAAGAGAAAGTATATAAAATCCCTAAATGGTTTTCCATGATAGCTAACTCTTTGGCTTGATTTTTTTTTTCCCTTTAGTTGCTCAGCTTTTCCATTAGGAAAGGGTATGTGAAATGCTGGCATTGCAAATACCAGGGAGTTTAAGCAATGATCCCTTTTAGATCAACCAGATGACCATAAGCCGTTGAATACTTAGTCTCTTAGAAACTACATGAGATCCAAGCACGAAAACATTAGACTTAAGTTCAAGAGGTAGTAAGAAATAACATCAGAGGACCAGCCAAAAGGCTGGAAGGAAAAGAGATGCAAAGATGGATGTGAACTAACAGATTCCTCAGCAGGGGAGATTTTTTTAAGCCCCCACAGTGACTAGTTCTATTATAATCAAACCTAATACAATAGGTTGATTTCATTATTTGTTCTAATTCTTCACCTTTCCCTACAGCCACACAATTTCCTGTGCACCTTTCTACTTGTCGCTGGTGTGAAACCCTATACCTAGACCCATTTTTAAAATCAGTTTTATTGAGTTCTAATGTATATACATAAAATTCATCCATTTTTAAATGTATAGTTTGATGAGTGTGATTAACATATACAGTTGTATAATCACTGCCACAGTCAAGCTCTAGAACATTTCCATCACTCAAAAAGGACTTATATCCCTGTGCCGTCAATCTTGTTTCACCATCTCCAGCCCCAGGCAATGACAAATCTGGTTTCTGTTACTATAGCTTTGCTTTTCCTAGAATTTCATACACATCAAGTCACACAGCATATAGTCTTCCACATCTGGCTTCTTTCACTTAGCAGAATGCTTCTGAAATTCACTGTATTCTTGCAAGTATCAGTAACAGTAGTTCACTTCTTTTTGTTGCTGAGAAGTACTCCATTGTAAGGAAATTCTGCAATTTGTTTATGCATTCATTAGTTAATAGATATATGAATTGTTTTCAGCTTTTAGCTACTGAGAATTAAGTTGCTATGAACATTCATGTACATATCTTTGTGTGGATATCTGTATTTATTTTTCTTATGTAAATATCTAAGAACTGAATTGCTGGGTCAGATGATAAGTATACATTTAATTCTATAAAAAACTGACAAACCAATTTTCAAAGGACTGCACCATTTTACATTTCCCACCAGCAATGGAAGATAGTTCCAGTTGTTCCACATCCTTACCAACACACAGTATTATTGTAAATATTTTTAAATTTAGTCATTCTAGTCCATGTGTAGTAATATCTCATTGTTTTTAATTTGCATTTTTCCAATGATGAATGATGTTGAACATTTTTTCCTGTCCTTTTACCATTTGTATATCTCCTTCGGAGAACTGTGCAAACCTTTTGCCCATTTGTTTCTTTTTTTTATGATAGAGTGGTAGTGGTAAGAGTCCTTTATATATTCTGGCTATAACTCCTTTATAATATATATGTTTTACAAATATTTTCTCCCAGTCTATGACTTGGTTTGTCATTTTCTTGACAGTGAAGAGCAAAATTTATAATTTTGAGGAAGTGCAGTTTATTAATTTTTATCTTTTAAGGTTTGTGCCTTTTGTATTCTAAGAAATCTTTGCATAACCCAGTTCAATTTTTTTTCACATTTTCTTCTAGAAGTTTTATAGCTTAGTTGTTACATTTAGGTCTATTGCTACTTAAAATGAATTTTATATATGGTGTGAGATAAGAGTCAAGGTTCATTTTATTTCCTTGTGGACATCCAGCTGCTTTTGGAAAAGGCTGTCCTTTCACCACTGAAATAATTAAATGGAATCATTTTTGAAAATTGATTGACCATATATCCATAGATCTATTTCTAGATTCCCTAGTTTGTTCTATGGTTCTATCTGCCAATCCTTAGGCCAATACCATAGTGCCTCAAGTATGTAGCTTCATAGTAAATTGAAATCAGGTAGTGTAACTCCTCCAACTTTGTTCTTCATTTTCAAAATAGTTTTGATAATTCTAGGTTCTTTGCATTTTGAAAAAATTTTTTAAATAGCTGTCAATTTATATTAAAACATCTATTGGAATTTTGACTGGGATTATTTTGATCCTATACATTAATTTGGGAAGAACTGAAATTTTAACATTACTGAGTTTTCTGGCCCATAAATATGACATATATCCATTAAGTCTTTAATTTCTCTCAACAGTTTTATGTTTTAGTGTATAGGTGCACATATTTTGTTTATGTATTTCATGTTTTTAGATGCCATTGTAAATGTTATATTTTCAATTTTCATTTTCCAATTATTAGTGACTAATAAAGATATAATTGATTTTTGTTAAATGAACTTCCATGCTTCAACCTTTTTAAACTCATTTGTTCATTCTTATAAATTTTTTTGTATATTCTTCAGAATTTTCCATAGACAATCAAGTTGTCTTTAAAGACAGTTTATCCCTTTTGCCCAATCTCTGTGATTCCTATTCCCCTAGAATCTCTAGTACAATGTTCAATACAAGTGGTATGACTAGTAAGAGAAGGCATGATCTTTGGGGAAATCATCCAGTCTTTTCCTATTAAATATGATGTTAACTGTAGGTTTTTCACACCTCTTTTATCAGGTTGAAGAAATTCCCATCTATTTCTAGTTTGCTGAGTTTTTATCATGAATGAATGTTGAATTTGGTCAAATGCTTTATCAGCATCTACTGAGATGATCATTTAGTTTTACTTTTTCAGTCTTTTAATATGATTAATAACATTCATTTTTTTTAGTGCTAAACCAATCTTGCATTCTTGAAATAAACACAGTTTCATCATAATGGTGGATTTGATTTGCTAAAATTCTGTTAAATATTTTTTGGGCTATGTCAAGGGCAAAAGGGTAATGTCTTTGATTTTGGTATCAGAGTAAACTTAGCTTCATAAAATGACTTGGGAAGTATTCCCAGTTGAGGTGGTAATAGTTATCCTATTACATTAGGCTCACTAGTGAAGCCACTGATGCCTGGAGTTTTCTTTATGAGAAGGATTTCAAGTACAATTCAATTTTTTTTAGTAAATATAGGATTATTCTGGGTTTTTAATTTCTTGAATAAGCTTTCATAATTTGTCTTTCAAAGAATTTGTCCTATTACCTGAACTGTTGAATTTACTGACATAAAATTATTAAGAATATTATTCTATAGTACTTTTTGGCATATTGAGAAATAAATAACATAGAGGAAAATTTTCCCTTTTTAGATATACTGTCATATAACCACCAGGACAATCAAGACATAAAACATTTTCATCCCCTCAAAAAGTTCTCTCATGTTCCTTCAGAGTCAGTTCCAACTCCCCAGGCTCAGGTCCCTTAAGATCTGATTTCTATCCCTACAGATTTGCTTTTTCTCTAGTGTCATATAAATGGAACCATATAATCCAGTCTTTTGAATCTCCCTTCTTTCAATTTAGAATGCTGTTATATGATATGTCCATTCCTTTTTGTTGCTGAGTAGTATTCCATTGTAGCATTAAACCACAATTTGGTTATGTATTTGCTAGTCAGAGAATTTTGGCTCGTTTTCAGCTTCGGCAATTGTGAATAAAGGCACTACAAACATTTCTGCACAGGTTTTTGTGATGACATATGCTTTCATTTATCTTGGGTAAATATCCAGGAGTCTGTTTCATGGTTCTATAAGCTCTCTTATTAGGTACAATCCACATTTAGAGTTGTTATGTCTTCCTGTTGAATTTACTCCTCTCTCATTAAGAAATGTCCCTCTTTGTCTCTGGTATTACTTGTGTTGTAGACCAACATACTGAGTTCATGGAATAGTTTATTTAAAAAGCCTCAGAGGTTCCTGGAAGGTCTTTCACCCCCAAAGAGGGAATTATGATCAGTATTACCCTAGTTATTTCAGACTGGAGCTGCAAAGCAATGCTTGAATCACCTTCAGAGTGATCAGAGCCTAGCCAAGAAGGAATCCAGTTGGCAAGAAAGTGCTGGAAATTCTTAAGACATTTTCAAATATCACAGTCTTGAACCTCCTCAAACCAACAGGAAATTAAAATTCATCGAAAACTCTCATATCAAGGCTCACAAACCCAAATGAATCAAAAATGAGACGATGAAATGTCAGGATTGATTTGTGAAGTTTTGGTCACTCACTATCTTTTTCTCTCTTCTTTCTCTTTTTCCTCTAAACTTTTCACAAATTAACGTAAATCATGACTGGCTGTGTTTATGACTTCAACAAACACTAAGAACAGAAAACTGTCCTAATGTCCTTCTGTCATACCTCTCTCCCTCCTTTCTTTTCCTCTTTTCTTATTCCCCATTTTCTTCTCCCATCATTAATTGTTTATTTATTAAGTGCCCACTAGATGTATGGTATAAAGTACAGTAGTGAAGTTGCTCTCAAATTTTTCATCATGACCCATAGTAAGAAACACATTTTTACATCAAAACCCAGCTTTCTGTGTGTATCTGTTAACAAAATAGTGTTCACCAAAGCCTGGACCTCATCTCCAGCAATTCTAATCCAATTGGTGTGGAGAACTTACATACCCTTTTTTAAGAGCTGCCCAGGTGCTTTCAATATGGAGTCAGGGTTGAGAAATAGTCAACTTAGTAATGTTTAACTTCCTTGCATCTCCTTCTCTGGGGAACTGAATTAAAATATTGAAGGAATTAGCCCCAAGTCACTCAGTGAGTCAAGCCTAGAGCCCTGATACCTTGTGTGTACCCACCCCACCCCTATATGCCTAAAGAGGCTGAATACACAGGCAGCTCAGTGCCTCTACCTAGCATGACCTGAGAAATCCTGTCTTCTCTTTTGCTATAGTTTTTGTTACTGTACCTACCATTAATATCTCTATTACTGGTTCTCAATAACCTTTACACTCAAGAGCCTATAGTGTGTTCATTAATAGCTGGGAAGCATCTTAATAAAGACCTAACCTTTTTTCAACTAGTGGTCATTAATCATTTCCTCTGGTTAAACTGACTGAGATAAAACCCAGAGTGGGTCTTGTTCTTTTTATAATTAGTGAGACTCCATGAGGAAGTGCAGGTGATGTGACTTGCAGGCTTATTCTCCCTGTGGTAGGACCAGGCTGAGAGCAGGAAGGAGATGACAGCACACTCATCTCCCTCTGCTGACGTCCAGTTACAGGGCCTGCCTGCTGACAGCTGATGGGTCTGGTTCAGACACTGTAGCTCAAGCTGGGGTTTTAGGTCCTTCAGACAATACACACATAAGGAAAGGAAAACACCAGTGTGATTTTCTGCACAATTTCTCCCAAGTTCCTTTTCCATTATTATTGTTAGAAATTCCAGAAAGAAAAACATCAAATTAAGCATTACACACATTCCTCTCTGAAAGAGAATTGGGTGTATGGGTTTGGGGTTTACAGTTAAAGTTCTTGCCCAGCATGTTACTTGGTAAACCCAGGAAAAGCCATGGCAACTGCATGCCTAGTTTCTTCAGCTATAAAATGTGATCAACATGTTAACTTCAAACGCCAAGCTACTGCTCTATCCTTGCTTGAATTGCCCTGACTGAATGTTGGGATGGTCAAAGATGTGACTCTGCTCAGTAGAAGACAAAGTGAGTTGGAATGTCAGTCAGGGTCAGGGCAGGAAGCAGGTGACCCTCAGGAGTGACCTGAAGAGAGCTTATGAATGGACAGCTTGCTGGGGTGTGGTCAGCCTGCAAGGGGTGATGAAGCAGCCCAGGGCTAACAGCAGCCCCAGGCCTTCCTATCCTCAGGCCTGAAGGCACAAGGAGAGAAAGCAGTTCCTGAAACCTGGTGAGGTCTGTGTTCTAGGCACCGTGATCCTCACTGAAGAGATGCAGCCCTACCAACCCACATCCAGGCAAACAGGGAGGAGAGTAAGTACCCCGCCTCCTCGGGCTGCCCTGCCTCCTTGGGCTGAACCCAGGAAATAGGAGCAGAAGGGCCGAGCTGATGCAATCCCTACAGGCCAGCCTTCCCGGGCCCAGGGTAGAGGGTGAGGCAGGGAGACTAGATCCAAGGGGCAAATAGAGAAGATCCAACAGAGCTGAACAAACAGCCCCAGAGCCTCAAAACAAGAACAAATCCCAAAATACGCATCTATGGCCTCCTTCAGTGTTGTATCATGACACATGATGGTTAAACATGACTGTGTCCACAAAACACATGATCAACCATAAAGGCCTACACATATTCCAATTATGATTACTATTTAGTACATTATTATTTCTATTATTATTAGTCAAAGGGGACTTAGGCTCTGTAGCCATTAGATGTTAGGGGCTGAGCAAATAAAACAATTTAGTAACTGGAAGACACAGAGTTTGTTATCAGGCTGCCTCCACCCCTGTGCTCAGCTGCATTTGGCACCAACTGTAACACCAAATGGCCCCACTAGAAATTCCAACAGCATAAGCTGCCGTTGCTCTGCTTGCTCATTGTTGATTTTCCTCTCCTGGACTCCTGCAGGGTGGAATGTCAGCGGAGTGGCAGGGAGCCTGCTCACCAAGGGGCTGGATGATTGCTTTGGAAACCCATCCCTCTACTGGAATTTAATAAAAACCACCCACCAGACACAGGGTGGGAGCATTGGCTCTTTAAATGATGAGTTCCTTTATCAGGGGAAAAAAAATCTGTCTTTGGCCAGTAAAAGAAAGAAAAGAATCTAGTTTTTGGAGGACGGAAAAAAAAAATGTTTTTAATTTGTAACTTTGCTAATTCATTCCCCTGCTCAAAACTCTTTGATGACTATCATTGCTGAGGGAATCCATTTCAAATGCTTCAGCCTGAGCTCTGCCCTCAGCCTTTTCTACCAAAACTCTCATTATTCAACTTCGATTATCTTTCTTCCACCAAAGTGATTGAGTTGGAGGGCATTTTCTGGGCAATTCCAGGTGTGTTCCCACACACAGCTTTTTTTTTCACCTGTTAGACCAGTGACTCTGAACCCAGGGCAATTTGGCAATATCTGGAGACCATTTTTGGAGTCATGACTCAGGGAGGGTCAGGGGTCTTCCTGGTATCAAGCGGGTAGAGTCTAGGAATATTGTTAAATGCACAGAACAACCTCTCACAGCAGTTCTGCAGCCCTGAATGTCACTGGTGCTGAGGTTGAGAAACCCTGCTCAAGTCAGTGCCTGCATGTCCACCAACCTCCCACATCAAAATCCTGTCCACTCATCAACATCAGGATGTGTACTGCCCACTAAATTAGCCACTTATCTGACATGGCTGGTCCAAACTCATATGTGTTGTGCCAAGTACTCATCAGACTTCAGAGACTATGTAAGAAAAATAGAATGTTAAATGTTTCATTAATAATTTTTATATTGATTACATGTTGAAATGATAATATTTTAGATATTCTGGGTTAAATAAAATACATTAAGAGGAATTTTATGTTTATTCTAACTTTATTAATGTGGCTACTAGAAAATGTTAAATTACATATGTGACTGATAATATTAGTACAAACCTTTTCTGTAAAGGGCCAGATAGTAAATATTTTAGTCTTTGCAGGCCACATATGGTCTGTCACATATTTTCTCTTTCTCTAACTACTCCTCCTCCTAATGCTTCAAAAATTTAAATATAATTCTCAGCTCCACGGATGTATAAAATCAGCCCCAAATTTAGACTATGTGTCATAGTTGGCCAACCCATGGAGATCTGTGAGCTACAGATGCAATCTTTTCCTTATGCTCTTCATGAGAACTTGGACTTCTCCACTTCCTTCCTCCCATAAACTCTAGGGTCTGCATCTCAACTGTTTCTAAATCCATTGGCTTCCAGAGAGTTGGTACTGTATTTCCCAAACACGGGTCCTGCAGAGAGACTGTTGAGATGCCTCACACCAAGCACGACACAATGAGGGAGGCAGTGGCAAGCAGGGGTAAGGCACCAGTGACCTCCATGGCCTTTCATTTTCCTCAGCAACAAGTGGGGCTGGCGGTGGGACCTAACTCAGGGAGTAAGCACAAGGATTGATGGGATAACAGACAGACCACTCAGCACTTGGCTGTACGCAGAGCTGTGCTTCTCATTATTACTATTTTTATATGAGTAATTATTATAATTAAAAGTTGTGTTCACTGAGCTATTAAATGAGAGAAATATGAAAATAATTCTTGTTTTTCTTTTTGTTGATTATGTTTTTAATACCCAACTATTTATGAATTGAATTATAAAGTCTTTAGAATTATGGTCTAACTGCTTCCAAAACTACGATTGTTTTTCCAGGGAGGTATACACACGTATGAATGTGTATATGTTGGCAGCTCAGAATTAACAGAATATTTTTTTAAGCTCTAAATTCCTCTCAAATGGGAACGAAGTGTTCTTCTGACCCTTCCTACACTCCATATTACTGTCGACATCTGCAACTAATTGATGATCTATAAGTCAAAACTGTGACCAATGCAAAAAACCTTTAGCAAAGCCTGCCTGGGTTTGGCTGACCCTCCTTAATGTATTTCAGATTAAGACGAAAAAACAAGCTACCTTTTAACTATTCAACTGAGCACCAAACAGTAGCGGTGAGTATTCATCAAACATCAAATAATAACATGATCAGATAACATGCTTACCAGTGAAAATCTAATTTAGAGCATTTAAAATTTTTCATTTGAATTTTTTTAAACCCAGACATTTTGGAAAGGTATAGAAGAATATATTGTCAGCATGCAATTTGATTGATTAGGGTAACGCTTTAAGTCACCAAATCAAATTATGACCATCCGAATATCTGTGTAGTGAAGGAATGACACTTTAAGAAACCACAGGAAAAGTTAACATAGTATTTTGGTAAATAATTGGGCCCTGGAATAAACAGACCTGAAGTTGTGTTTGCCATTTGCCATCTGGGTACTGCTGGGCAGATCACTCAACCTCCCTGAGCCTCTGTCCTCATCTGTGAAGCAGGGAACAGAAGCTTCCTTCTAGGGAATCCTTGTGAGGATTGTATGTGATACAAATAGAAGTGTTTGACACACAACAAACTATGTGTTTCAAACATTAGGAACAAACAGTTTACAAAATGTATAATCTAAATAACTATATTTTAAATTATATAAAGGTAATGGACTTAATAGCCCATTTTTGTTTACACCAACTGGCCTATCCTGTGTTCCTCTGGAAAATGGTTAAATAAATCTCTTTTTTACTCACATTGGAGCCAACAACATAGAATTGCCCATATAAGAAGCAGCTTGTGGCAAATCAACCACCTTCCAACTTTGGGCCCATATACAGCTATTTGCGTTCTGGACCCAGTACCTCCTATTTCTGGGGCCAGTCTCCCCAGCTCCCAGTCACTGCTACTTGCAGGTAAATTTCAGCTTCAGTCCCACTGAAGAACAATGGCTTAGCTCATTGAGATTCATTCCTCCAGGGCAGAGTCTACATTTTCCATCATACCACCCCTAACATACTCTCTAAATGTGGTAAAACTACCCAGCTATTTTCATGAGATGTGGTAGTCAAACAAAGAATCAGAAACTTCATTTCTAAAACACAATTTTATTTATTTATGATCCACATAATTCAAGAATAGATTTTATATGATAGACGTGTGTGTATTTTTGAAGTATTCACAGACTTAAGAATGATGCTTTGATATCACATATTTTTCTCTGGTATCTCCTGCTTGGATCAAGCCCTGGTTACAGCATCTGTGTGACTGCAAACGTTTCCTTCCACCCATACTGCTAACCCTTAGCATTGGTTAACCCAGCTGCCTGTGAGACCAAGTGGCCTGACAGCCTGACATCTCTGCAGGTGCAGGACCTCAGAGCCAAGGATGCAGCACAGTGGCCATATTCGCCTCCCAGGACAAGCTCCCCAGGCTGGAGGACCGGCATGCTTTAGCCTTCCTCCCTCCATGGGCACTGAGCCTATTCAGAGTGCAGACAAGTGCACTAACCACAGGGCCATGCCACGGCCCCCAGGCCCTTCTGGCACTACAGTCACCTCCAGCTGAAGACCAGGCTACTAAGGAGCCCTGAATATGATCCACACTTAGGAGGAAAGTTGTCCTCCCATGTGGGGTCACTGATGGGCTGCACCAGCCCCACTTCCATGATCAGGTAGGATGTGTCCATGGGACAACTGGATGTCAGTGGTGACCAGCACCCCGACTCCTCCAGCCCCAGCATGCCCTGGGGAGGGAAACATTGCTATTGACTAAGTGCCTCCATGCTGCTTAGGCAAGGTGCTTAGTGATTTGCATGTATTATCTCATTTAATCTACAGCAACTTTCAGGATGAGGCATTTTCCTACTCCCTTTAACAGCTGAGGAAGTTGAGGTTCAGGGAGGTTAAACATTTGCCCAAGGTCCTGCAGATCATAGGTGGCAGAGCCCCACCCAAGTTTGCCCAATACATTCCTCCTCAGAGAGCTAGAGCAGGCCAAGAGGGGCTGCACCCAACAGCCACCTGTGTCAGCATCTTCATGACTGGGTCTGTGTCCCAGTGCTGAGTGTACGCACGTACACACAAACACACACTACATGGAGCCAGAGTGATATGGCTATTTTGTTCTGCTCTGAGTTCCTAACTCAGAGCACTGGAGTCCTCTGCTCAGCTGAATTCATTCTGAGCTGAGAGTTGGCCAGGCCTCAGAAATGCAGGGCCGTCCATCATTCACATCTCAGCTTTGCTCCTCAGAGAGCCAGCGCTGGCCACAACTGCCTTGGCATGGTTCCACCGCGAGGGAGTCACAAAACTGGCATTTAAGTCCGGAGCGGAAAAAACACCCCAAGCTTGTTCGTTTTCTCTGACAGGTGCTGGAGCCCATGAAAGGTCAGATTCCAGCTCGCAGTCACATCCTGGCTTAGCCGGCTCTAGGCACACAAAGGCCTGTCTGTCTCACCCGAGCGCAGGGAGTGGGGACCCAGGCCAAGGGCTTAAAATGGCTGCCTGGTGGCCCATGCCTGCTGATCCGTTCCTTCACGGGCATTGGCCTAAATGAAGCATTGGGAAGCCCAGCTGCCAAGGATGTGTGAAACAGGCAAGATGAAGAAGAATGCAGGCTCTTTTCTGATTTGTAATTGCAAGAGATATTAACCCCCCGGCAGCCCATGAATCCATACCGACATCCAGCCTGCTGTGGCTCATTTGTGAAAGCCCTGGGACGCTTATGTTTCATGTTCAAAGTCTTGCTGGGCTGGAAAACTGAGTGAGAGCTGTCCCTCCAAGCCCCGGCAAGGATGCTGGGAAATGAAGGAGTCTGTTCTCTGCCTTGCTGATGCATCAGGGATGGCTTGGAACTGTGCTGTTATTGGAACAGATGGCGGGTGTTCAAACGCACGTAGCCCCATGCTTTCAACCGGGAACGTTTGTTTTTGCAGCCTTTATGAAAACATCCCCCAATTCAAAATGGCTCCAAGGCCCCACAGTCCTATATCTTATGTTGCTTGTCAGCAGCTATAGGCTGAGGTTCTTTACCACCACAAAACCCTTCAAAAGATGGTCACTTTTCCAAATCTCCAGCCCTTTATAGTCTTGTGGCTCCTCCTTTCTCCCTCCCTCTGCCTTCCCCACAACTTTATACCAAACTGTGATGAGGACAAAAAGCCAAAAGTCATAGTGGCTACTGCATGTCACCCTGTAAAGAAACATAGGAGATCCTAATCTTATAGGGACTTCATTTGAGAGCTCCTTCCGGGCGGTCCCCTGAAGTGGTGGGGCCAGCACACAGACCCATATATATCTGACACCAAAGGTCATACTCTTGGCTGCCATGCTGCAGGGCTTCTCATCCTGACTGGTGCTATTAGGAATAAATAATCCCCAATCATCTTTTTAAAGAGTAGAGTAGAAAACACCTTAGTCAAAATAACTATCACTTATTGGTACTTGCCAGGTACTGCCATGTGTAAATCTCATAACATCCCTGCAGGGCAGCTAACATGTCCCTGTTTTATATGGCAGTGGCTTGATAGACATGAGAGACAAAGCAAAACCCTCAGTTTGATCCTAGCATAAGAGGATCTTGGCAATGATCTGGACTATGTAAAATGATAGTGTGGCAGCATTCAAATGGCTTACTGCTCCATTCTGTTATTTATTATCAGAAATAATGACTGGCATTTATTGAGCATGGAACGCTGCATGCTTTAGGATTCCCTTCCTGGTAGGTTTGTGGTCCCACTTTGAGGATGTCAACTTTCCAAAAATGTGATTCCTGTGATTTCCCAGACTGCCTGGGGCTCTGTGCATGTGTGTGTGGGTGCGTGCATGTGTGTGTGTCTGTCCATACCCACTCTATGTGTCCGTCACACTGCAGGGAGCTTTTCCTCATTTAAACAGCCAATTAAAACCAACTTTGGCACTTAACGCATGTCACTGCTTCTCAGCACTCGGCTGCCTTCCCAGCAGGCCTTTAATTTGATAAAGAGCCTCTAATAACGACTAACAGAGCCCCAGTAAGTTAATTAAACCTTGCCCTTTATTTTGCTTTCAAGGTGTGCCCTCCTTGTAAAGGCCCAAGGTTTGTGCTTGCAAATGACTTTAGACAATGTTCCATGCTTCAATGAGAAAAGTATGTCTGTCATGTCCTGGCAAGTTACACTTAAGGTCTCAATTTCAGCATCATGTCAGTCTTTAACAGAGGCCAGAAGCAGATGGAAAAAACCTCTGCACCCCATTGTATGGAAGCCAGAGTCAGCAGTGGAAGATGAGTTCCCTCTGAGAGTAGAATGCTGAAAGAAGACCTGGCTGTCATATCGAACTCCATTTATCCCATTTCTTTAAAGTAATCTGAGATTCCAGATGGGTTGTATAAACAGAAGAGGAGGTTCCTAGGAGTTCACTAGCTTAATGAAGCCCGTATGTTTGACTCATGTAATAAGTATTTAATCATGCTGATGAAATTCATTTAAACCTCAGCCACACACGCCGTTGCTGAAGCCCTGATAACGTCCTCCATCACTTGTGCTAGTGGCGAGGGAGCAAAATAAGCGAGACAAAAAGTTGGTGACATTTCACATAGTAAGTGGGCTTTGGAGGGTACTGCAGAGAAAAGACAATGAGCAGCGAGAAGCTGACTTGTGGCTCCATTGCCTCTGAGTTCCTGAAGTTATGCCTGATACCTGTCCACGGTAAGGTGCTAAAGCTTGGGTAATAAAACTCATGTGCCTTCTCTTAATTCCTGAGTGATCACTGCAGAGAAGATAGACCAGTTGGGAAGCCTTCTACTGCAAGTAGCAGAGGACCCCAACTCAACCAACTTAAACAGCCTGGAGGCTGAGTGCACAAAAATAGAAGTCCTGATAGACAATGCTGTCAGACCTGGTTAATTCAGCAACTTGATAACATCACCAAGGATCCAAGCCCTCCCACTGTCTCTGTCCTACAATCCATGATATATTCAGCTGTCCACAAACCAGCTGCCTTTCTGACCACAAAGTGACTGCCAGCACCTTATCACAGAGGAATATGAATTACCACATCCTGTCGTATCCAATGGAAGAAGCAAACCCATACATTCCTTCACTGATAAAGGAAACTTTTCTTAAACTGCCCAGTCCCATCCCAGAACATTGTTTGCTCACAAGCCAATTCCTGCCATACACTATCTGTCCCTGAGTAGTGACAGAGCCATGTGGAACTGGGGCCTGTCCATACCAGCTTGCAAGGGCTGAGAGTGCACATCTCCTCCCAACCCTCTATTTAGTGACCTCATGTTGGTAGCTCAAAAGTGGCCATGATGGGCGTATTTACACCACAGGAATTGTCAAAGAGTACATTGAGGGCTTTTATTTCCCTGAAGAGCCAGTTGACATACATTTACCAGAACATCACCACAACAGTGTCATCCCCCTTGAGACTGGACACCAGAACAAAGCTCAGGTTCTTTTAGCTAAAAAGAAAAGTGAGGAAGTAGACCCAGAATGAGCAATTGACAACACTTGTCTGAGAAATGCTCAGGTGCCCGCTCATTCTCTCGAGAAAATACAGCACTTAGACTCTGAGCAAGTTTGAAATACCTATGAAAGTGTGGGAGAATCCAAACTGCTAAAGTGCCTTTTAAAATATCCTAAAAGAACCCCCTCAAGGAGGCTTTCTGGTTGGCCTCACTTTTCTCCTGAAATTGAAAAGCTTCTCTAAGAAAGTCCTTGGTTTCTTTTTTATCTCAAATGGTTCTCCACATGTAGTGTGTTTCACAATCACCTAGAAGAATCTGTGAGAAGTGCACTTCCTAGGCAGCTTCCCCCACTGCTAGTTCAGTGAAGGGACCAGAAAGCTGTACTTTTACCAGGCATTCTCCTCCACCCCTCAGTGATTCTCATGCAAGCTGTCTGAAAAGTATTTCCATGATACAAAAGAAAATTTCCCCTTGATGTTCTACCTTGGAGGTTGACAAACTACAGCCCACAGGTAAGAAAGGTTCCTATGATTAAAAAAAAATTTTTTTTTAGAAAAAATACTGTTTTGTGATGTTAAAATATGAAATTGGAGTTTCAGTAGCCATGTGGAGTTTTCCTGGAACACAGCCACACATTTGCTGACCTGTTGTTGATCTGTGGCTGCCCTCACACTACAATGGCAGAATTGGAGTTATGACAGGGATCATATGGTGCACAAAGCCTAAAATATTTATTATCTGGCCCTTTGCAGAGAAAAGTTGGCTAACCCCTGGTCTAACATGTTCCATTCAGTTGAAAAGCCAAGGGAATGGGAAAGACTTTGTCTAGCAGTTCCCTAGCAGGAGGGGTCCCAACTGGTTAAGTACAAACCACCAGCCATATCAGAGCCTTGCAGGCTGGTAATCAGCCTGCAGCTCCATTTCCTTCTCCTAAAGGGTAGCTAACATGGCCAGGTGTCTTTCCCTTGACTGCTAAGGAGTCCAAGATGGTGTGGAGAGCAGGGAGTGTTGCCTGTCTTAGTAAGATGCACCACCCCATACAAAACCAGTAGCCATCATGCCATTATCCACAGGGCCTCTCTCTGTGCACACCATTGTGCTTGCCTATGGCTGAAGTCAGTAAGGAGTGGACACAGATGCATTAAATGCATGGCCTCTGTCCTCCTGGAGCTTATACTTTGGCTGGAAAGAAAATACAGAGAAATTCCAGGCAGGGCAAAATAACCGCGATTCCATTTCAAGCTGTGAGGCTTTTCTCAAGCAAAGTCAGAAATGTGTTCAACCATTTGCCATTAGCTATCCCAAGTAAGGGCTATATGAAGTCAGTGTCTTCCATGAGAGAGGGACACAAAGGACAGCTTCCAGAACTGCAGGCCTTGCCCAGGGATTCTGGAAAGTTCCATTCAAGGAGTATCTGTTGACTGAATGTTCTTGATGAGTACGATGCAGTGTGAACTCAAGGGAGAAAGGAACCCAGGAGAGGGGGCTGAACAGGGGTCAAGGAAGAACACACAGAAAAGACGATATCTGAGAAGCTCTTAACAGGGAGGACATAACAACATCAGACCAAAGACATAGAAAAAAGTGAGGATGCATAGAAAGAAAGGTGAGTCTCCTGGTAGAGTTGGACTAGGGTGGTTAGACTGAGAAGGGAAGTCAGGTCATAGTAGAAGGTCCTGAATGCCAGAGTCAGAAATTGACACTTAATTCCATAGAAAAGGAGGAACAGTTTTTTAAAAGTAAATTTTTCACTGAAGTGTATTTAAAAAGGGGCACAAATCACAAGTGAATTTTCTAAAAGTAAGTGTATCAGGTAACCAGTAGTCCTATGCTCTGTTTTCTCCGCAGTTACCCCAATCTGTGGGAAGTCTCACTATCCTGGTGTATGATTAATACTAACAGCAATCATTATGACTCACATTTATATAGAATGTCATGATTCATAAATCATATTCACATGCATTATTTGGCTCCAAAATTACGTGAATTCTATACCTTGGTTTCCTGTGTAGAATTCAAATTACTATTGTCCTTGTTTTCTAAAGGAATAAGGAAATAAGATCACATTGAATATTAAGTAGCAGAATTTAAACTCTTACCCTTTGTATCCTCACTCCATCAATGGTGCAGTCATTAAAATGATGTTGTTGATATATATTTATTCACATAGAAACATGGCCAAAATATATTATGGAGTTAAAAAAAAGTTACAAAACAGCCATATAGTATATCGCTTATGGAAAACACCATGGGGGATTCGAATATAGTAGTCAGTTCATTCCAACCTCAGCTCTAACACTTACTGGCTACAAAACTACTAGACTGAATATTTGTGTCCACTGCCCAGCCCTGCAAATTCATGTCGAAGTCCTAATCCCCATGCAATGGTATTTAGAGGCAGGGCCTTTGGCAGGTAATTAGGATTAGATGAGGTCATGAGGATAGGGTCCTCATGATGAAATTAATGTCCTTATAAAAAGAGAAAGAGACATGAGATCTCTCCCGACTCTCTCTCCCACTTCCTCTCTGCCACGTGAGGATAGAGTAAGAAGGCAGCCATCTGCAAACCAGAAGTGGGCTTTAACTAGACACCAAACCTAACAGCTCCTTGACCTTGGACTTCTCAGCCTCCAGAACCATCAGGAATAGATGTTTGTTTAAACCACACAGTCCATGATATTTTGCCATAGTCTAGCAGCTCAAGCAGACAGAGACAGTAATCTTGGGCAAGTCATGCAATCTGGAAGCCTCACTTCTCCCATCTGCAAAATGAGTACAATAAGACTATACACTTCATATGGCTACCATGAGGACTAAATGAGAAAACCCACATGTAGTAGGCAGAATAATTATGCCCCAAAGATGCCACATCCTTGGGGAATCCTGCTGTCGAGGATTCTGAGCAGAGGAATCGAGTTCGCTAGAGGCCACCTTAGAATTACCCTGGCAGTTAGAGTAGTGGGTTTTCTGCTTTGTCCCAGCCTGTATTCTGGGAAATTAACTGCCCTATCTGAATGGCCTAGATTTAACTGTTGCTTGGATTTTTGACTAATTTACCTTGTGCCCCTTAATATTCTAAATTCCCAATAACCTCTGTTGAAGGAGCCCATACAATTTATTTACTCAGCATATGAGCATGGAGCTGTGTGTAAATTCCTGGCTCTCCCAGGTACCAGGTGTGTGGTCCTAGACAATTATCTAACCTCTCAGGAAGCTCAGTCTCCTCATCTGCAAAAGCTAGGAAGCAATACATTCCTGGCAGGTTGTTGAGAGGATTCAATGAGATGATGTAGAGTACTTAATACAGTGGCTGAAAGGCAGTATGTCTCCGAAGTGGTAGCATACATTACTCAACACCCACAACGTGCCATCACGCCAAGGGCAGGGACCCCTGGAACAGCACTATGGCGCCTTCCCCACTCTCCTTCAGGCCCCAGAGACTCCTGCCCACACCTGCACTTAGCCCTGCTCATGAGAGAGGTACAGGCAGGCCAGCGGAGGCTGCAGAGTCCACCAGAGGTCAGAGGGATGGCAGCCACGAGCAGCAGCCGGGCCAACTCGGAGAAGCAGCCTGGCCTCCCTGAGACCTCATATGTCCTGCTGCTGGCTGTCACTTGGAGCTGAAAACTGATCGGCCCGGCTTATGTCAGTTCTCCTGAGCAGAATGTGAGGGGCTGTTACGGGATGTGAGTGGCAATCTTGGTGCTGCACCTACCCTTCCTCCCACTTGCCAGTGCCCTGCAGCGGTGGAGGGGCCTGACCTCATAAGGTGTCTTGCTTTTTGCTTGTGATTTTCTGTAGATGCCAGCCTCGACCTGGTAAATACCCAAGTGCCCTCTGTGGGTTTGAGTGAGTGAAGGCTCTCTGCCAAGAAACTCTGGCTTCCAAAGCTGGCAATTCTGGGAGGTACTTCCCAACCTTCCTCCCACTCGGTCTTGGCTGTGCCTCTGCCAAGTCCCAGACGCTAAGGACTGCAGTGGCCTGATGCAGCACAAGAGCAATGTGGGGGCCCCTGAGAACAGCAAAGAGGTGAATGCCATTTTCTTGTTCCCTTTTTGACCTCGTGGAGCAGAAGGATGATTTTGAAAAAGCTCAAGGCCCATTCCTTGTGCAGCTCTACTAGCGGGTTTAGGGCATTAATGGCTTGGCAGCATGGAGAGGGCAGCTTCATGACTGTTCTATGCTTATGGAAGGAAACCCCAAGCTCTCTCAGTTTCCATGCCAAGAAATCAAGCTAAGATTTATGGGATCTTAAGAAGGAGGGAGAGAAAAACCTGACCTCACAGTTCTGAGTCAGGCATCCTATAGATGGACAGTAGATCCTGGCAACCCAAAAAACCACAGCAAGGGCACACTGGCTGGGCTACAGCCCCAGCACCGCACAAAGGGATCAAAGTGCCAGCAAAATGGATGTGGCCACTGCCCCACAGCCACCGTCCCCTGACAGCAGGCGCAGCGGGGAGATGGACAAACAGAGCCTCTCTATCTTTGTTGTCACACCCAGAGTGCCTGCAGCGGTGTGAAACCCATTTGCCCTGGGAGAACGGGGCAGAAAGAGGAGAAGGCTCACTCTGGTTGCATAAATCACTGGCAAGGAGAGACCTTGCCTGGTAAAGTGGGAGATTCTGCCTGGCACTGCCCTCCCGGGGAGCCTGGGCATCATGAATCCCCAAGGCTCTGCCAGCAAGAGCTCCAGGCCCTGGCCTGAGGCAAAAGTGGTGGTTATTTTGCAGGCACTGGGGCATCCCATGGACATAGGCCCATTCCGCGTGCTTTCCCTTGGGTGTGATGGGGGAAAGAGCAGAATGCAGAGCTGTTCGGGGGAGCTGAACACAGTGGCCTGGCAGAGCTAGAATGTCCTTGGCCAGCCCGTTGGGAGCAGTTGGCAGCGATCAGGAGTTGAGTCTCATGGTCAGATGGCTTGGGCTTGCCAAAGTGTTTTCCCAGGTTGTGGAATCATCTGAGGTCAGCTGAGTGTCCTTGCTGCCCTTGTTAGATCCCTCAGGTAGCTCCCTAAGTTCTAATTGTTCAGCTTGTGCTAAATGTGTTTAGCTCAGGTGGACTTGCCCAAAAAGTAGATGTGTCAAAAGTAGACTTTTAATTAATTTACCTTATTGTCCCATCCATCAAGGGCAGACTGCCAATAGTTGTTCCCCTCACTACCCACCCAGGTGGGCGCTGTGTGTGTCATCCTTTACCACCGCCAGAATCACATCTCTGCTCATAGGCCTGCAATGGCCCTTCCACCTGGCAAACACTTAATAGTGATACAAGGCCCTGGTCAAATGTCCTGTCTTCTGGGAAGCCTTCTGTGACATCTCCCCTCCCCACCTCACTCTGCCACCTAGTAGAGAACCACCAAGAGCCCTTCTTTCCTTCATTTGCTTAAACAATGATTAAGTCCCTCCTTTGTGCCAGATACAGTCTATTCAGGAGAAAAGATGAATGCAGTCTCTGCCCTCATGAGGCTTACCTTATTGTGGGTCAGAAAGATAATAAAATACAAATAAGATGGCCACACTTGATAAGGGCTTTAGAGGAAATAAACAAAAAGCTGAGAGGAACACTTAGGATTAAAGTGGAGGAGTGGCCACAGATGAGGTGATGGAAGAAGGCCTCTTGGAGGAAATGACAGTGGAAAATGAAGAGAGCTGGCGGTGTGGCAGGGAGGGGTCATGCATGGTACAGAGGGGACAGTGCGGGCAGACAGAAGATCAGTGAGCAAGAGGGACGGAGGCTCGCATGTCTGGAGAGTAGGCAGGCTCAGATCACACAGGGCCAGGAGTCAGTGGGGTGGCCATGCGTGTTCAGGGTCCTCCCTATTTAGGTAGGTGTTCTGCTGCATGGTTCCCATTGAATTACTTCCCCACCTTCCAAGCTGAGGGTGAGCCCTTCAAGAGCAGGGTTGTGTTTTGTTCATGATCATTTCTTCAGCAGCAGCCCATTCAGTGACTCATGAATGGATGAGTGGCAGTCGGTCCCTAACTGCCTGAGTTGACTTCATATCTGTGTGCCCATCTCCTTTCACTCTCCTTCCAAGAAGCCCCTGTTGGAGGAAGGGGATGCAGAGCCGAGTGACCAGAGTAACGGACCTGGCCTTTGTCCTGAGATAACCTTGGCACCTGAGCTACAAAGTCCACAGGCCCAGAACTGCTGCAGGCTCTCAGTGCCCTTCCAGCTGCTGGCGAAGTCAAGGGGTCTCAGAAAGACTGCACTACCTTTATGGGCTCATCCACATCCTGAATGCATGCTGGAAACTCATGATGCGTTCCTGCCCATTGTTTAGGAATTATTAGATATACAATATCTGGTAAAAACAAATCAAGTAATATATGCTCATCAACACATGATTTGATCTGTGTCAACAAGCATTGATCACAGGTGACACTTTTACTTTTCTATTTTGGTCCGACCCACGTTTCCAAGTCAGGCCCAGGGATGCCAAGAGCAATGGGGCCCTGCCTTCAGAGAGCCTGTGGTCTGATTAGGAAAAACACTGGCCTGTAAACAAGCAAATGCTAGAGGACATTTTAATCGCTTTGATGCGGGCATCAACTCAGTTTACAGAAAAGGTGATTAATTTTACCTGGGGGGACAGGGAGAGCAGGGGGCAATGGGAAGGTTTCCATTTGGGAGAAAGTGAGTACCTGTTGACTAGGCAGACAAGAAAGGGCCCTTCAGGTAGAGGGAGGAGCGGGGGCAAGGAGGCAAAGAGGTTGAAAGGCATATTGCATTAAGCATCCGTGTATTTGGCAAGGTTCAAGAGTCAGAGGCCTGGGAGAGTGAAGGCAGGCAGTGCGGGGTCATAGCGCTGGGTTATAGGGAGACGTGTGTGCTGGGCTGAGGAGCTTGGACTTGATCCTTTTGGCACAGAGAGCCCCTTGGGAGCCTTAAATAGGACACAGGGTGCAGAGGTCAAATTTACGCTGGGGAAAGATTGCTGGGGTGGCAGTGCGGAGACGGAGACGGGAGAAGAGGAGATCAGCCCAGGCACAAGTGAGAGCCGCCACTGGGTAGAAGCCAGGGGCTGAAAGAGAGAAGATTCTGGAGGAATGAAAGAGTTGGAATGACTAGAACTGAATGCCTCTGTGGAAATGGAGAAGGAATTCCACTCTCAGGGCTCCTGGGGGTAGATGATGGTCCCTTTCACCAATGCAGAGTAGAGGAGGAGGGGTCAATTTGGCAGAGGAGGAGGGGTCAATTTGGCAGGAAATTCATCCCATTTTGGACAGTTTGAGTTTGACATACTCAGTACCAGATTTAGACCTGGGCAACTGGGGTCACTTGCCCGGGGCCCACTCTTGGGGGCCCCATTCTAGCCCTTCCTGGGTCACACCACTTTCCATGAGGCCATGAGAAATGTGTGGGGCCAAGAGGATGTGCCCACCTAGATCCAGTGACGCCTCCTTCTGGACCTTAACCGGGGTAACTGGAACCTGGGAATTCCCTGCCAAAATGGCCCCAGCCTGTGGCCTTTTCCCAGCTCTGACTTCCCAAGGTTGGCTGCTGCACACACTCCTGATCCCAGGCAGTGGACAGGTGGCAGCTGTTTGGTGGGGTGCTGAGAGGGAGCTTGGCTGTGGGTTGGTCACGCATATACACCCGTGTAGTGCCCTCAGGGTAAGGGGCCAGGGAGGGCTTTGGAAGAGAAAGGATCTCCATTTATCTTCCACAAACATTAGGGACAGACAGGTCACCTGCAGGGTTGTTTCCTTAGTGTTCTGAAGTCTCTTCCAGACTGGTTCTCACCTGACTCCACCCAAGGTGCTCTCAGTTTCCAGATCTCATCATCATGGGTACCCTCTTTTGAGTTGACTAAATTTTACATAACTAGAAATTCAGATAACTGTTGCATAAACTCTATAATCAGAGACAACCAGAGAATATGAATTCAATTACATATACTAAGTCCCCCAAACCTTGGTGGGTATAGAGGAGACTCAGGAGTTAAGTCAGTGGGTGGGAGACAGGCTACTGGGGAAGAGTTTGGAGCTGCCAAGATGTAATTCAGTGGAGCAGATAATGAGCAAAGAACAGAGAGGAAGAGAAGCTGAGTGCATACACTTCATATGACTCCAGGAAGGACTAAGACACACTAAATGTCTACAGGTGGCATAAAAGGCAAAGGGAGAGTCTACTTCATTTTCAAGTCTGTGGTTCTAACCCAGATTCCTCTGCAGAATCTCCTTTTTGGCTCCTCAGTGAAAACCGGTAGGTCCCCTGCCCTTTCCTTCTGCTCCGATTACAGGGCAGCCCCTTCTCCTGGGGAGCAGTAGCCATGTGGATTATCGTCTCTGGCTATCTCATCAACATATCATTTTTAAAAACTAATCTCATCTGAAAACATATCCTTTCTCATTTGCCTCTTAATTTCTCCCTCCTGCAACATTCTTTTTCTCTGAAACTTTATTATTGCTTTATAGAACACTGGGGGATAGACTGCCTAAAAAACATGCACTATAAAGTAAACACATATGGCTCTGTCTCTGAATTGTCCAGATCTGGTCCAGCTGTGTAACTTTGCAAGTCCAGCTGTTTACTTGTGCACAGCCCGCCAGCCTCATGATATGGGAAGTGGCTGCAGAGCTCCCGTTACTGTGCAGGGGCTTCTTGTGCAGCTTAGACCATCATGATTAATCAGACTCCAGCCCTGGTAGATCACCCAAGCCCAGTCCTGGCAAGGCAAACAGGATCACTGCTCCAGTCCAAGGTGCGGGCAGACAGAAATTCCAGGCTACCTGAAGCTGCCTGACATCAGTGTCCCCACATTGTTTCATAAGCCCCAACAGCTCCTCACCACTTTGGGGGAAGTGAGGGCTCCTCTTGATTTACCACCCCATTGTCTTCCCTGGAAATGAACATTCTCCCCCACTTTGAATCTTGTCCCAGATGAAGGAGGGGAAATGACTGCACATACCAAAAAAGATCAAGTCTGGCCTGAAAGAAAAGGGTGCCCAGTCTGCCTCATTTCACAAGAGCCCTTTGCAGTTCTTTTTAATTAGCTTATTTTGTGTTCCCCCAGGTGGGGAGAGCCCAGGATCACTCTGTCAACAGCTCTATCTATAGCAGGACCCAGGGCAGGCCCAGCCTTCACCCCAGCCTCTCTGCCTGCAGGGTGCTCACTGACCCCGAGGCTCAGCTGTGAGAATCAATCATCTCCTTCCAGAACTCATCATTCAGCAGCTGCCCGGCCTCAGCTATTTTTATCGTCCCAGGAAGTCGGTGGCCAAGGACGTGCTAGGCTACCTTTGCTGGAGGTGTTGCTGTAGAAATGAGCTGCTGGTTGTCAGGGCAGCTGAGCCTGGGCCTCAAGGTTAAATGCAAAGTGCCTGACCTGGAACAGGCAAGCACTTGATCTTCCACTAGGCAGCACTGAAAGCGCCCCAGGGCTTTTGCTGGGCAAGCGGATGGCCCAAGGAAGGAAGGAGCCCAGGGGCACTGGAAGGACTGGAGGTGGGAGGGAGAGGAAAGGGTTGGCACGTGTGTGCATGTGCTGGGGCTTCTCCTATCCTAAAAGAAAATAATCAAACAGAAATCGTAACATCTTGGGCAGCTGGCCTCAATCACTTGCACAGACCCAGCCAAGAAACACCCATTTTGCTGAGTTTCCATTAATATGCAACACTTATGGGGCATGTTCTATGTTCTAGGCTTGGGGATCCCAGGATCTGTCCTGGAATTGTCCCGAGTCTAGAGAGGTCACATCAAGTGGAGCACCATCAAACGCAGGAAAGCCCCTCATTTCCAAGCCTACCCTTTGCCCCAGTTCCTTTGTACAGCCTGAGTTCACAGCTACCTTCGTGCTTTGTTCCCAGGACAGGAACCTGTGTGGTGCAAGATCAGGTGATGCAAAGCAATTTATATTTGTTAAAGGTTCATCTGATACCCTAAACAAGCTCCTTCAGCATAATCCTCTGAGGTAAGTCAGTAGTTTTAGTCTGTTTAAAAATAGTCTGGACAGCCAGAGTCTCGGCTGCCTAGGCACACATGTGCTTAGCTCACCAAGTGGGGAAAGCAGAATTCACCAGCATCCTAACAGAGCAAAGGGTGGGAGAAGTCTCGGCTCCCTGGGACACTCTTATGTCCAGGAAGAAAGGGATCTGGAAAGGAAATGTTCCGAGCTTTGCCTGTGTGCACTCACATAGCCTTTAGGGAGGGGGGAAACAGACCCCATGAAGTGCTCGGCTACAGAAATGGGATGATGGGGCAGCGGATGCCCTGGGTCCCATCCACACTCAGTGAGGGACGGAGAAATAAATCTGGTGTGTCCAGAGACCCAGTTCCCTACCTCCCTGGGGAGAAAGCTGGTGTGCCCCAAGCCACCCTGGTCTGTTGAGGAAAGGCTGGGAAGAGTGGTTGAGGGCAGCATATTGAAGGTGGAATGAGGGATACAACCAGGAATGTGACATCTCCAAGAGCAGGAGGCAGGGAGTGAAGACCCGCTTGGACACCCAGTGGGTGTCCTTGCCTGGGTGGGACAGCCAGACCAGGTCCTGAGAGGTTTGTAGACTGCCCCGGGGCCCTGGAGTCCACCGAGGCCAGGAGCTCATCGCCTCCAGCTCTCTGGGGCTGGGACTAACCAAACAGGTTACGGCCCTGAAAGAGTCTCTCCCACAGCTGATGCCAAATTAACAGATCATTTAAAAAATAAAGTCACTTGACACTCTCATTTACAGCTGGGGAGTGTGCAAATTGACATAACCTTTCTGGAGGACAATTTGGCAATTAGTATTGAATTTTAAAAAAATTCACACCCCTTAAGCTAATCATTTCAGCTTCTTTAATTTCCCCAAAGCAAAGAATGCTCAATAACAAATAGTGAAATGAATAACTGCATCTATTTAATGAAATACAGTGTCATTACATATTTGATTTTATGGCAAGTGTTAAAATGAAACGCTCAATTTAAATAGGCAGAATAAAGGCTGTATATAGATATTTATCATTATAACAGTTGCTATAAGAAGAAAGGTTCTTGTTAAAGAAAATTTCTTCATAAACTAGTCGTATTAAAAGGAGATCTTGAGGGATGGATACTGACTGGTACAAAGCAACAGAAGAATTTGGGGTGACTATACAGGTGAGGGTGGGAAGAAGGGGGCAAGGAGCCAGGAGGTATGAGTCTGAGACCTTTCAGAGTGAAACAGTCAAGAGAAATTCCACACAGGAGCTGCCTGCCGGGCACAAAGATATCTGGAGTTCCATTTGAAGGTGCTGCCATGGCTGCAAGCTAAACTCCAGCTCTGCCTCCCCGTGAAATTTTCAGTAGAGTCCACTTCACCTAGAAATGCTTTGTGTGAGTGGACATCTGGGATGGAAATCCAGAGAAAGACTTACTATTCATCTAAGTCCATAAAATGTGGAACAAAACAATTAAGATGGCTGTAGAAATAGATGCTTGGAGGCAGAGGTAATCCTGAGGACAGACGACCCCCTGGAATTTCCAGAAACACTGGGGGAGGACTTTGGACTTCTGCCAAGTATGCAACAGGGTTGAGCTTCCCTGAGAGTGCAAAAGGCTGGGAAATCCTTGCTGATATCTGACTGGCATGTAAATACATGTACACATATTTGCACATGGGACTGAAAGAAGCAGAACAAGGATTTCAACAGTGGTTACTCGGTAGTGGGATTGGGATGATGTTTTCCTTTTTATGTGGCTTAGAATTTTCCAACTCTTGTATAATAAACATACATTTTATAATTTGTTAAATACCAATAAATGTAAACAGAAAGCACTGCCATTCCATGCAGCACATGGAGTGGTTGTGCTTCTCTGGGTGCTCTGCCTCTGGGTTGATGAGAAAGAAGCCTGGTGGCCCCAGATCCTGTGGTGGATGCTGACTGTGCATGTAGCCTGGCTTAGCCCTGTGGCCAGGGGCACTGCCCACTCCCTAACATACCAGAGACCCCCTGAAACTCTAAAGCTGGAGCTCGGAGATATGCCAGGCATGTTCCGCTCTCCTCTGCAGCCCGAAGCATTGCATGGCTCACATTACTGGGTCTGGGAAAGGGAACCTATTTCCCTGCAAATTGAGGCACAATTACAGTTGTTGGAAGGATATAAGCAACAACTGTCTCCCAGTTTCTCTGCCTTCCTTTCTCTGTGTAGATATGTTTCTTAAAGCTTGTGAATAAAATTTCATTGCAACTGATTTTTGTCTTTGACTATCTTTCCTTAGAACAGAGCAGAAGCCTCCACTGCTGAATTAGTTCTCCCTTCTCTCTTTGCTTCCTGAAGGGAAATTCTGCACATAGTAAATACAGATGAAAAGACAACCAACCGTATGCCCACTGCATCCTTGGGTGGACAAGACAAATATTTCTGTCTTAGATAACAACTTATATTTATACTATTAAACTGGGAACTTTCCTACCATTGCCTATATGGGGATCTGGAAGTGCATTACTGCCCAGCCATTAATTCTCAAACCATTTTGCAGAAGACAAGGAGCTGGGAAAAATGATGTGCAGCGCCCTTTGGATGGTGTTCTCAGACTTTTTTGACTGTGGCCAACTTAGGCTTGGTAGAAGTCCCTGCAGCCCAGGTCCCTCTGCCTATTGCCTCTTTCCAGAATAAAAAACAAAATAAAGTAAAACTCAGTAATACTAAAAACAAGTTAAAGAAACAAGAATTTCTTCACTTTGTAGATTTATACTAAATTACTTCTAGTATATATAATTCACATTATTTGTATATATTTTATAATTTAATATGTAAATATTTTTACTTAGCACTTTATTTTATAATAGGAATGCTTTCTTCAGAAGTTTCGTAGTGCTTAATAATTCTTAAGTAGGCTTCAATGAAATACCTTTGTTATCCATAGTAATGAAAGGTCATAGAACCAAGCATCACTTGCATGGAAGAAATTGAAATTTTGGATTTCACAGTCCCATCTCAGCCCTTTCACTGCTTAGGACCATAACTTGACAGCCACTTTTTGTGGGAGACAACAACAAGGCATTTGAGCACAGACCCTTTTTGTTGGGAAATGATGCCTAAGCATAATGGTGCTCATGTTGGTAGAAAATAGGCATTTACACTGAGCACAAGTTTTCTCTTCAAGTCTCTCTCCTTAGACCTTGAAGAGAGCTGAGTCATCAAGCACAGTTCTTGGATATCCTTGGGGACATGAAAAGGCAGGTGGCAGAGGCAGATTGGATTGGGAAGGCCACGAGCCACTGCAGAGGAGTGTGTCCAATCAGCACATGAATGACAGGCACCCTCCATGGCCCTGTCCCCCCAAGAACTGGGGAGGGCACCAAGGAACTGGGAGAGGTAGGTCTTAGCCATGTGAGCAAGGCCAGAGGAGTGAAGTCAGAGGGCAGGTAAAGGAGTGAAGTCAGAGGGCAGGTCACAGCAGAGCTGAGCAGGGGGTATCTTAGGACTCAGCTCCAGAGAGGGGCAGCCTTGGTGGAGGTGACACGCCTGAAATGTAAGGACAGGTCAGCACTGGGAGCACTGTGCTCAGCACAGTTCATGGAAAACATGCCACTCTTCACCTTAACAAGCAATGCAGACATCCAGCGACCCTTACATCAAGGCTGGCCACAGATTACTTTCCCTGAGTGAAGAAAACGACCTGCAGGTTGACTTCCAGGGTTGGTTCTATTTGTACTACAGAAGTATAAATATCAGAAAAGCTAAGATAGGAATTCAAACACAATGAGCCACTCAACACACAAGGACACCAAACTTTTCAATGCAAGTCCACTGAACCTGTGATCAGGTCCCTGAAATGGCTCAGCCAGTCCACACTGAGGCCCCCAGCCTGCTCCACAGAAACCCCGGCCCTGTGCCCCTCTCCAGGGTCTCTGCCTACCCCCCACCCACCAGTTCTTCCTCCCAGAATCCCGTGCATCCTCCAGGGGCCTGTCCTGGCTCTGCAGGAAGTGGCCTGGCAGAGAACAGGGCATTTTCTCAGTTGGGTATCATCCCGGCCTTTCATTATCTCCCATTGTAGCTGAATATCTACTACCTCAGTGAAATGAAAAGATTTGGTAGATCCTCTCCCCATTTTTTATATGCTAAAGGGGTGGGCTGAGTCCTGGTGCTCTGGAAGCCTCTGTGCACTTGGTCTAGTCTTGCTCACGTGCAAATAGAAATGCCTAGATAGAACTAAGGCTGATAGAAAGGGTCTGGCCAAACCCCAAAGAAAATAAACCATTCCACCCCAAGGAGACAGACAGTCCTGGTTCCGGGCACACGAGGTAAACCCTGAGTGGAAATCCAACTACTGCAGAGAGTGATTGCTCAGATGGAGCGAATGTGCTGTGAAATCAGCCCTTGGAAAATCATCTGGAGTTCATCTTAGTGAAATCCAAAAACAATAACTGACTCCCCTGCGGCTCCCTCTGGAGCCGCAGGAGCTCCCCTCGTCAGAAGCCCGGAAAGCCGCGGGGAGGAACGAGGCCCTGAATCCTGACACTGCCCTTGTGTGTTTACAAACCTGCTTTTCTTTCCCACCTCAGGTCATCCCTTGGCTTTGCCCCGGGGAGCCCAGGACATCCATCACACCTCTCACAGGGCAGGCGCAGAGACACAAAAAAAGGAGACAATTAACCCCATGGTGGCCCAGAGCCGGGGCAGAGTCCCTGCTGATGAGTGGGGGCCAGGCAGGCCTGAGACTTTCCTTGGAGCCACTGCTACAAAAGTCTGAAAGGAATCAGAAGGGAGTTGCTGAGATGTCCTAGAAAAGAGAGTGACCCTTTGGGTTGGATTTGCCTGGCACAGGGCACATTCTAAAAGTCAGAGAAGCAGCTCTGGTCCCTGGGGCCTATTTCATTCTGGAGAAGTGGCCTGAGCACATCTGCATTCCCAGAGGCACCAGGAGTCAGCCCAGGGGAGTTTGCCTCCCCACCAACACAACAGCCAGGACGTGACTCAGTCTCGTGTGCTGCACAATTACAGTGATCCCTGCTACAGATGTGGCAGGAACCCTGAGGAATACAGGGAGGAGTTTCCTTTCTATGGACAGGTTTTTGATATCACATAAGATAGAGTCAAATGGGGGACTTTCCTGAGGACCGATGGCTCCTGTCCCCAAACCTCACATCTGCCCTTCACACTTTCTCAGAACCTGGAACCGGCCCACTCTGAGTCTGTGATCTCACTTGGAAAATTCAGATGATTGGACTGAAGCAGAGAAGTTGGAGGCAGTCAAGGGAAGGAATGGGAGAATGTTTGTAAGCTGTTTAGCAGATGAAAGTGACAACATGTCAGATTTTCCAAGCTGGTTTCCAAAGCATTCTGTTAATGGGTCTTCCAGAAGCCCATCTCTTAATAAACCTGAAGAGGTTTAGTTCCCAACTTTTCCTCCACATCACAGAAGATGATGACATTCACATGGACAATGTGCTTCCATGAACTGACCCACACTCGTTCCCAATTCCCAACACACCCCTCTTCTCCCTTCTTTCCTTCGCCCTCTGGCTCACTCCCATGACAGCAAGTTGGGGGAAAAAGTGTGAATGAAGGGCATTATTATGGAGTCATCTAAAAGCCTCTCTAGTTAAAAAAGAAAAATTAGTGAACAAATCATTCACCCCCTTTGATACTTTGCTGTGAGCGACAGGTGGCTGCTGTCCACGTGCAGTCTCACTGGTACCACGAATGAGGAGGAGAGCCAGAGCAGCACGGAGCACCCTGAGGTTTGTGTTTGAACCTGGGGCTCTGGCGTGGGAGATGCTATCACTCCAGGTCAGCCACCTCAATCTCGTGGCAGCCCAGGGATAGTGCCACCCACTCCACAAGCATGTCAGTTCTTGGCACCCCCATTGTTGTGGACTAAGAATCTCCGAGTCTAGCAGGGGCTTGGGGAATGAAGGCAAAATTACACTGTCAAGATAATCATGCTTATGATCTCCTGGCCCAAAAGAAAGCATGGGACCTGGTCGTGGGTCTCACGAGAGAGTAGATGACACAGAGAAGGTGGACTGGCAATGAGGGTCTTGGGACTTTGAGGGGAATCAGAGAGGAAAACATGGGGAAATAATGCTTGTGAGAAGAATTCCCAGGAAATGGGGTGGAAGGATTCTCTCAACATCTACAATCTGCTTTCTTTGTTCCACACCTTGGGCCTCCAACAAGCTGCTAACTTCTTTCCCTTTCCTTTTTTGTTCCCACAGAGAATGCAAGTCAAAGAACATGTCTCAGGGCTGCGAATTGAACCGGCAGCCTGCCGCACCACACACCACCAGGTACCACTGAGCCCTGCTCTGCACACTACGGCCACCAGTCCTCGGACAGACCCTCGCTCCGGAGGCCTCTGCTGGGCTACAGGCAGGACCAGAGCTCTTTCAAGCTAACTGGGTAGTTAGATGTGACTGTGCAAAATGGGCATTCCTCAGAAAGTCTAAATACATGTCCCTCTCTTTTAAACACCCCTCAGGTCCTCTGAGCAGAAGTCATGTTGTCTATGCATCAAATAAGACACTGGGAGCTATGGGGCTTTAAGGACTAAGGCGTAACTGAAGTGAGTTACTCCTTTTCATGGTCTAAGTCTTTTGTCTTTTGTGCTTGAGAGGAGATTGAGTTGACAACAGTGATCCAGAGGCTCTGCTTGTCCGATTTACAGCATCTGGGACTGGCCCTGTCACTTAAGGACCTTGGGCAAGGGTCATCAATATTTTAATCTTAGTTTCATTCTCATTCACTCCATAGCCCTGCCCTTGCAGAGCTGCTGTTCTGGTAGAGAAAGATGAAAAAAAATATAGTGATTGCCTCTTTTCATTGTGCTTTGAAGATACTGGGGTTTTGCTTTTGTTTTTACAAATTGATGGTTTGCAGCAACGCTGCATTGAGCAAAAGACTACCAAAATCATTTTTTCCGATAACATCTGTTCCTTCATGTCTGTGTCACATTTTGCTAATTCTCACAATATTTCAAACTTTTTGCTATTATTATACTTGTTATGGTGATCCAGATCAGTGATCTTCAATGTCACTGTCGTAACTGCTCTGGAGCACCATGAGCCATGCCCATGTAAGACAGCCAAGCTAGCTGAGCAATGTTGAGAGTGCTCTGACCGCCCCACCAATCATCCTTCCTGCCATCTCTCTCCCTCTCCTCAGGCCTCCCTATTCTCCGAGACATGAAATATTGGAGTTAGGCCAATTAATAACCCTAAGCAGCCTCTAAGTGTTCAAGTGAAAGGAAGAGTCGCATGTCTAGCACTTCAAATCAAAAACTAAAAATGATTAAGCTTCATAAGGAAGGCACGTCAAAAGGCCTCTTGCTCCAAAAAGCCAAGTGTGAACACAAAGGAAAAATTCTTAAAGGAAATTAAAAGCAAAACTCCAGTGAACACACAAATGGTAAGAGAAACAGCTTTATTACTGATACGGAGAAAGTGTTAATGGTCTGGCATGAAGATCTAACTGGCCACAACATTCCCTCCAACAAGACCTAATCCAGAGCAAGGCCCTAACTCTCTTCAACTCTATAAATGCTGAGAGGTAAGGAAGCTGCAGAAGAGGAGCTGGAAGCCAGCAGAGGTGGTTCATGAGTTTTAAGGAAAAAAGCTGTCTCCATAACATAAAAGTGCAGGTGAAGGAGCAGTGCTGATGTAGAAGCTGCAGCAAGCTCTCCAGAAAATCCAGCTAAATCATTAATGAAGGTGGCTGCACAAAACAACAGACTTTCCATATAGATAAAACAGCCTTCTATGGGAAGAAGATATCACCTAGGGTTTTCATAGCTAGAGAGAAAAAGTCAATGCCTAGTTTCAAAGGATAGGAAGACTCCTGTTAGGAGTTAATGCAGCTGGTGACTGTAAGTTGAAGCCAATGATTCCTGACCATTTTGAAAATTCCAGGGCCCTTAAAAATTATGCTAAATCTATTTAGCATATGCTCTATAAATGGAACAACAAAGCCTGGGTGACAGCACATCTGTTTACAACATAGCTTACCGAATATTTTAGCCCACTGTTGAGACCTATTGCTCAGAAAAAAAAAGTTTCCTTTCACAATATTACTGCTCATTGACAATGTACCTGGGCACCCAAGAGCTCTGATGGAGATGGACAATGAGATGAATGTTGTTTTCACACCCGCTGACACAATATTCATTTTGCAACCCATGGAGCAAGGAGTAATTTTGACTTTCAAGTCTCATTAGTTTGGGAATCCATTTTGTAAGGCTATAGCTGTCACAGGTAGTGATTCCTCTGATGGATCTGAGCAAAGTTAATTGAAAACCTTTTGGAAAGGATTCACCATTCTAGATGCCATTAGGAACATTTTTGATTCATAGGGAGAAGTCAAAAATATCAACATTAACAAGAATTTGGAAGAAGTTGATTCCAGCACTCATGGATGACTTTGAGGAGTTTGACTTCAGTGGAGGAAGGAATTGCAGATGTGGCAGAAAAGGAGAACTGGATGAGAAGTAGAACTAGAAGATGTGACTGAAATGCTTTAATCTCATGATAAAACTTAAACAGATGAGGAGTGGCTTCTTATGGATGAGCAAAGAAAGTGACCTTGAGACAAACTACTCCTGGGGAATCTGCTGTAAAGATTGTTGAAATGACAACCAAGACTTTAGAGTATCCTATAACTTAGTTGATAAGGCAGAGGCAGCATTTGAGAGTACTGACTCCAATTTTGAAAGAAGTACTACTGTGGGTAAAATGCTGTCAACAGCATCACATGTTACAGATAAATTGCTCATGAAAGAGTCAAAGGAAATGTCAGACTTCCCTGTTGTCTTATTTAAAGAAATTGCCACAGCCACCCCAACCTTCAGCAACCATTGCGAATAGTCAGTCGGCAGCCATCAACATCAAGGTAAGACCCTCCGGCAGAAAGATTATAATTTGAATGCTCAAATGATGGTTAGCACTTCTTAGCAATAAAGCATTTTTTCATTAAGGTATGTACATTGCTTTTTTTTTAGATGTAATTCTATGGCACACTTAATAGACCACAGTATAGTATAAACATAACTTTAATAGGTACTGGGAAACCAAAGGATTCATCTGACTGACTTTACTGTGATATCCACTTTATTGTGGTGATCTGGAACCAAACCTACACTATCTCCAAGGTGGGCCAGCCCCAGGATGGTACGGGTTTTGTGTGCTTTCTCCCCAGACCTTAGAAAAGTGCTTGGCACATAAAAGGTGCTCAGTAAATGAACACGTCAATAAACATGGAAAGGTGTCAGCATGCTAAGTGTTATGGCCAGAATTCAGGAGTGCTGAGATACAGGGGAACCAGAGGGAAGTGGAGCTGCTGAGAGGATGAACCGGATACACTGTTTGTGCACACAGGGCCATTCATGATCAATCAGCACATGACTATTACGTGGTTTTGCTAGCACTGCTCTAGCAAAGTTCTACAGACTGAGTGGCTTCAACAGCAGAAATTTATTATTTCACGGTTCTGGAGGCCAGAAGCCCAGGATCATGGTGTCAGCATGGCTGCTCCCTCCTGAGGGACATGAGGGGTTCTTCATTGCTTCAGGCCTTTCTCATTGGGGGCTAGTGCCCATCTGCTTCCTGTGTCTCTTTACACTGCCTTCCCTCTGAGTATTTCTGTGTCCAAATTTCTCTTTTTTATAAGGACACCAAAGACTTCATTTTAACTTGATTACCTTTGAAAGATCCTATCTCCAAATAAGGTCATGCTCTGAGATACTGGGGGTCAGGACTTCAATGAATGAAACTTGGGGTGGACACAATTCAACCCATATGTAAGTCTTGCTTAATAAATACTAGCTGTTATTAAGATGACAGTAAAATCAGTAACAAGGAAAAAGTAGAAACACAAACTATTAATAAGAAAATCAAAACTTTTGCCTCACTAGCTCAAAATCTTCCAGTAGCTCCTTGTAGCTCAAGAAATGAAGGCCAGGTCCCTCAGCCCGGCAGTCAAGGACTTCATGATAAACATTCACCTTGTTTTCCAGCCTTTCCTCCCTATCTAAGCAATCTCCCACCCTTTGCTCAGTCTCTCTGGCACCTCTGCTTGGGCTGTGCTCCCCCTGAAAAGCCCTTTTTTCTCTTCTTTGCTTACCCAATTCCACCTCATCCTCAGAAGCCCAGCCCCAGGCTCTGCTCCTTCAGAAGTCACTTCCTAAAATGATTCACCAGTCAGTGTCCCAGCACACTCAGGAGAAGTCTGAAGAATAAAGAGATTATCTTCAGAAGAGTGGGGAGGCTAAGGGAAACCAAGAAGTGACTCAGGGACCAGCAACAGCAGGAAGCCACACGGTCCTGCATCCTACAGGGCTGTGGATTTAGAGGAACCACCACACCAGAATCACAAGACAGGGAGGAAGCAGAAAGAATAAATTGCAGGCTTACTTTCCTTCTGCCCTCCCATCTCCTGCCTGTGGCTCCACTGGCAAGCCCAACTGGAAGCTGGGGCAAGGGGCCAGCTATGCAATCTACAGGGGTCAGGCCCAGGGCACTCAGCAGGCAAGCGAGCAGCTCTGGAGGTGCGTAGGGGCAGACAGCGTGATCAGCACACATGGTGCCCCTGTCAGTCTTGCCCTCCTCTCAACCCAGAAGGCACTTGTTATCCGGCCCACTTATGTGACCCATAGCCTAGCACAGCCACCTTGGCTGGTAATTTCACTTCCCAAGTGTGGAGCCGTCACCATGGCTAGAATATAAGCCCAAATGCAGAGAGTGTTTCAGATTACTACATGCCCTCCCTGCTCCCCCCATTCCTTACCCACCCCATGCAGTACAGAGCTGGGCTTGTAGTATGTGCTTAGTAAATCAGAGCTGAATATAAGCTGGAGTTTTGGAAATGAAGTGTGGGTGGGATCCTTACAAATACATACTGAAAAATCACCAGCTCTGGAAGAACAATTGTCCGGCCCATTTCCTGCTGTAGATGGAGCCCCGAGATGCTGGGGGCTTGGCAACCTGACAGCTGAGGAGCAGCCAGGGAATTTAGCAGGAGACAGAGAAAATGATCCCTGCGGGTCTGGCTCAGCCCCATCAAAAGCAGACTCAGGACGCAGCCTCTCTTCCCAGATTTGGGGGTCAAGGTGGGGTGGGGGCTGGCTGTGTTTGCTCATGGCTGCTGTGAGCCAGAACATGGAGGAGTCAGGAAGGAGGCAACATTGTTTTGGAACCTTATGGCTCAGCCTGAAGTCAGACAGAGCTCGAGTGCACAGAAATTATTGAAGGGAGTGCACCAATGTTTCAGTTATGGCACCTGCCATGCCATCTCCTCCTCTGGATGAAACGGTCTGCCCTTGACCTGGGCTGGTCTCAGGCCAGAGGTAGCTACTGAATGGACCAGCAGTGGGTACCCCAGTGACAACCTGTCCATAGACTAGTCATTGACATGTGTGATGGATATCGGTTGTCACCTCAACATCCTTTCTACCCCAGAGGACCTTCCTGGTCACTTCATTTCCCTTTCTAAGAAATGAGCATGTGACTCAATTGTGGCCAGTGAAATTTACAGGGACGTCTGCTGGGGGATTTCTAGGCGAAGAGAGAATGACAAAGACAATCTCCCTCATTTCTCCCAAGGCTGTGTCTCAATGTGACGTGACAATACCTGCTACCATTTTACTACTAATAGCAGTTAAACCAACACTGAGACAAGAGCATGTAGGTAGAAAGAACCTCAGTCTTTAATAACTGAGCCCCTAAAACAACCAGTCTTCACACTTATTATATTCCAATATTCCAATACTCCAGTTGTGTGAGATAATAAAAGTGTTTAAGTCAGTTTTACTGGGGCTTCTGTTACTTGCAGCCAAGAGGATCCTGTTTGACATAACTGGAGAGATGACCAGCTAAGCCAGGCAGGTCCCTCTAGGACCTGGGCCCTCCAGTACTTTGGATGACTTTATCAACTCAGGAATAGGGGTACTAACTCCCCCCACAAAGTCCATGTATAAATTTTGACTCCCCAATAACTTAACTATTAATAGCTTGCTGTTGACCAGAAGCTTACCAATAACATAATAGTTGATTAACACATTTTGTATATTATATGTGTTATACACTGTATTCTTACACAAAGGCAGGCTAGACCAAAGAAAATTTTTTCTTCAAATTGTTGCAAAGCTTCAAAATACTTCCAAATGGATTAAAGGAAATGTGCATATGAGTGGCCCCAAGCAGCTCAAAACCTGTGTTGTCCCAGTGCGTTTAATTATACTGTGAGTAAACTCCAAAAGGGAGACAAATGGAATCATGTTAGGAGTGTGTACTGTAACAGAAAGACCCAACTTCATCTGCAGGGACTGAAAAGACCAGAGAGAGGGAGAGACTGTGAAAGGGTCTCTCTGGGACTGCCACTCACATGAACCAGTTCAGCTCTAGGCCATGAGTATCCTTGATATAAACTTTTGCTCTAGGAGGCTATTGTGGGCTGAACGATATCCCTTCAAAAATTTATATGTTGAAGTGCTGACCCCAAGGACCTCAGAATGTTACTGTATTTGGAGATGGGGCCTTTAAGAGATAATTAAATTAAAATGAGGTCATTGGGGTGGCCCAGTGCAATGTGATGGGTGTCCTTACAAGGAGGAGGAATTTGGGCACAGAGGGAAGGCAATGTGAAGACACACAGAGACAGCCATCTACAAGCCAAGGAGAGACCAGAACAGATCCTGCCCGCCTGGACCTCAAAAGGAATCAAGCCTACCAATACCCTGATTTGGACTCCTAGACTCCAAACCGTGAGACAGTGATCTGTGGTTTAAGTCGCCCAGCATGTGGTACTTCGTTACCACAGCCCTGGTAAACTAATACAGAGGTCTAAATGAATTTTCATCCTTTACAATTAAAAGAGCTCAACAGACTCTGGGAACAAATAGACTGGGAATCATGTGGGGAGAGAGGACCCTGGTTAGGCCTGGGGACTTCACGGGGCAGCTCCCTTTGTGCCTGTCAGGCTTTGTGGGCCTCCTGCCTCCCCCCAGCTCCCTGAAATGGGACATCTGCAGCAGACCTTGGATGGTAAGAAGAACCCTCACCCCTGCCAGGTTATGGGCTCCCTAATGCTCTAACCTTGGATCAGTTGTAACAGTCCTGCAGGGACAAGGGTTTACTGCCAGGAAGAGAAACCCCAGGAAGCCAGCCTTTTGGCTTCTTGGGACAGTGGGGGCAGTGGGGTGGAGCGAGATTCTCCAGCCATGACTCATGCAAGGTTTCATGGGGAAGGGAAGCTAAGAGAGTCATAATGGCCATACTGAAAAGCAGTTAAACCCACGCTCATGGCAGCGTTACACAGAATTAGAAGCTGCACAATTTGATCTTATTTGCAACCACAGCTGCTGTGAACTAACACACAAACTCGGCAGGGCAAGCTTAGGGCCCTGACTCTGGCCAGGCATGTGGTCATGTACCCAAGGCAAAGAGCCTTCGAGCCTCAGGGGAGAAGGCCCTCACCCCTCCACTCCATTCCTATTTCTCAGACCCCTTGAAATCACATGGGTTTCTGTCCCTGGAGTGGAAACACCATCAGAGTTACCCCATCCAAGTACAAGAAGGGCAGGGGCCTTGGCTGGCCAGACTTCAGAGACTCTGAAAATGAAACTCACTGTAGTTCTGGTAAGAAGAAAACCTTCAGGCTGTTGGGGAAGTGAAGAGTTTGTAGCCATGCCTGGAGCTGACTAGTTTTTCCTTTCGGAGTTTCTGGGCCTGAGCAACACCTCCAGTAGCAGAAAGACTGACAGACAGCATTGAGAAAATCCCAGAGAAACTGGGGTCCAGCAGGGGAGAACACAGGCCCTTTCATGGAGGACAGGAGATTGACAGGTGCTGAGTAGGGGGTTGGGGGTGAGGTGTAGCCAGGCTCCTATACACACCAAGACTCCGAAGCTGGGCCAGCTGGTGCCTGCCAGCAGCCAGGGCTCTGGGGGCTGGGCAGTCAGTACTTTCAGGCCAACTGGTTGGCATCAGTGCTTCCATCTGTCTGCTAGCATTTACTGAGTGTCAACTACCTACAAAGTGCAATACTAACAGCAGAGGAGAACCTGAAAAATAGGAGATTATTCTTTGGCATCCCTATCTTTGAACTTGGTCTGGATCAGCAGAGGCCTGTGATGCCCTCCTACCCCTTCTTCCAGTGGAATAAGCAAGGGACAGGAATGGCCACAAGAAAGGGAGTTATTCATCCAGCAGCTTTACTGTCCCTGAGCTCATCCAAGTCCTCTCTGCTTGGTGCTAACCTGGCACTCAAAGTCAACCAACCAACATTTGCTCTGTCCCCTACTGGGGACATACAAGGAGGCCCTGGTTGCAGTACATGCCCACAAGGATTTTTTCAACCTAATTGAAAGACACATGGGCTTGTGAACTATCACAAATAGCATGGGTATTGTAGGTAAGGGCCCTGGACTGTGATAGCAAGAGGAAGCTGTTTGCTTGCCCACTTCCTCAAACCACCCTTGAATGACACCTGTCTTTGCCCCTCCATAATGGTGGAAGAAGAAAACATTTTTAGAAGTGAGCACAATAAAAACACCATATTCTCCCAGCACTCCACCCTCATCCCTGCCCAGAAGAGAAAGGGAATGCCAGCACAGCTTTCCCATTCTAAAAAAATTCTTGATAATAATTACCAAAACTATTTATTGAGAGCCTGTTATATGCCAGGTACCATATATTTATTCCTTCCAATTTTCACAGTAATTCTTCAATGCAAGTGGTTTTTCCAATTTTACAAGTGTGAAAATACAATGAAAAGATTACATTGCATCATGGCTAAAGGTGCACAGCATGGGCAGGATTTAAAACCTGATGACAAAGGTTGCCTCCCAGCCTGCCTTGAAATTATTCTATGTTTCTATAATCAGTGATTACAACTAATTCAATTTCAAGAATAATAAATTTGGAGTAAGTCTGAAAGTGAGTCAAGCAGCTATAAATAAATATTCATCTATGTTTCTCTTGAGCAAGATACCATAAATTGTAAGGGGCCACAGTTCTACCTGGAATCCATTTCTCATTCAGGACACAGCACCAGGCTGATCTTTCTCGGGACATCACCATGCAAGAAGAGTGAAGCTGTCAGCACTGCTTCCTTGAGTCCTGCTGGGCAGTGGCAGTTTATGCTAGGGCCCATGTGGCAGACCGTGACCAAAACTAGAAGGATGGGTTTTGCATGTTTCATTCCCTAATGAATGAACTTTGACCCCATCCATAGTGAAAGGGATGGTCACTGGGATTAATCCAACTTTACTGACACTTGGTGTTTCTCAATTTGGCTTTAGATGCCAGGTGCCTCAAAAAGGACAGTTAAATACAGAACAGCACTTAGGTCAAAGTTTAATATTTTAAGCACATTAACTACATTTGATGCAAAGTCTCTAAACATCAATAGGCATTTAGGACTAATATGTACTTCAAGGCTTGGGCCATGATCAAGCATGGGTTTTGACTTAATGCTTTGAAGCAGTGAGAAGGACTAAGGAGATTTGGTATGGCCTTAATGGACAACAGGTCCATTTAAGTCAATCCTAGCCCCAGATCTCAGTTCCCCAACAGTCATGAGCTGGATGCTCATCAGGCTGAGCTGCTGAGGCCTGGAGAGATCCAATAGTGGAAATGAAAGGCAGAGCAGCAAAGAAAACTGAGATGTTCTCAGTCTGCTCGCAGTCAGCCCCTGCAGGTGTCTGACTTCCCACTAGTAGGTATTTATCCTTACTATTTATCCCAGGTGACCATCACAGGTCAGCAGTAAAATAAAGGTAATAGATTTTTTATAAGCCAATTACATTCCACGTAAAGGATTACCCTTTCTTCTGAAATGCTACCCTGTCCACTCTTGGCTGTTTCTTAGAATGTGCTTTCATTTAGGAAGTATTGATTATATTAGGCAATTAGTTTTCTTTTTAATGTTCTTACTTAGCAAAATAAAAAGCTAATGCTTTGTCAGGGATTGCCAAAATTGTTGGAAATTGTTACTGGTCTGGAAAACTCTGCATTAAAACATTAGTCTCAGAAAGCTTGCCTTGAGGATGCAAGCAGTGCATGGTTAAGTCCAAGACAGCCCCATGGGAATGAACTTACAGGTCCCTTCTCCTCTGAAAGGTGTGTGTACAAAATCTGAGCACAGGGAAAGCAGACCCTGATGGGGGAAAGACTTCAGGCTGGGAGGGGAGCTGGCAAATACATTGCATTTATTTTTTATTTTTTATTTCTAATTAAGGTATCATTGATACACAATCTTACGAAGGCTCCACACGAGCGACACTGTGGTTTCATCATCACCCAAAGCATTACATTTACTTTATAATTTTTTGCCAAGGTTCTTCTTAGCTGCCTCTCCATCAAACAAAGAGAAAAAAAGATGAAAATAAATCCCCCAAGGAAATAAAAGAGCTGGCAGATTACAGTTTGGAGGGGAAGTGTTATTACGGATGATTTACCTTCCAAAAAGACAGGCTATTATCACGGCATCTCTTATCATCTCTAAACAGGTTTCAGGTTTGACTCTCTCTTCAGAAGAGACCAGGTTTCAGGTCTCTCCAAACCCTGAACAAGAGGAAATCACCGCAAAATGAAGCAAGAATGGGTTGAGTTCATACTTGCTATTCTGCCCCCTTCTCGCCGCCCCGCCGTCCCCCACCCACCCACCTGGAAAGCTCTTCCCCAGCCTCCTCCAGCTCTCAAAGACAAATTAAACTTCTTCCTGACCCCGTCCCAGCTGCCCCATGGCAGGCCCAATCCCCCCCTCCTTGGGCTGCCTCAGTGTTCTACTAAGACTTGCAGTGCAGCACTTTCCATTAGGTTTCTAAATAGGCCATTTCCTTCTGCTTCAGAAAACAACACTGAAGTGTTGAAACTCCGAAATAATAATAAACTTATGTGGTGCTCACTGTGTGCCTGGCCCTCTTGTAAGCAGTTTATCACCTTAATCCTCTCAGCAAGCTAAGCATCGCCCTGCTTTCACAAATCCAGACACCATTGATCTTCCTGCCTCCAGTGCCTGACACAGTGCTGGCCACAGTCAGTTCCCAGTGCAAGAACTTTGCATTTACAAGAAAGACAACAGTTTGATTTGACTATTTCAGGTATTGCCAAATTTAGGAATACAGAGCTAGTCTAGAGGATGTTTGAGAACTTTCTTCAGCTGTTTAATTGTGAGAACTTATAATTGTACACTCTACAGTCATATTCAGTATTTGTATAAATATTAATATGCTCATAATTTACTAACTTATTGATCACTGACTGGCAGCTATGGGTGGGTGTGTAATTCTGTCACTCCAGTGGATGTTCTCAAGTTGTGTGTGTACAAAAGTAATTATGTGTATGTCCCTAAAGGATTAGCAAATTAGTACATTATGCCTGTGTAAACACTTCTATTTTTAAACCAAACTACTGACTTTCCTAACTTTTGGCTTTACTAACGGCTGTTGGTACAACAAACTGGTGTTTAATGAAGCAGGAAAAATAATAAACCATCTTGATGTTATTCTCCCAGTAACTGCTTTTTAAAAACACCTCTTTGCTGGGAAGGCAATATGGAGCTGGAAAAGGTCCACAAAATACAACAATATGGTCAAGAAAATGGAATGGTTCCTATACAGCCAAAAAAAAAAGTCTCTTTTTTGGAAAGATGAGGGGCAAAAGAAAAATGTAATAAAAAGCTATAAAATTATGAAAAGTACAAAGGGGAGTTAGCTCCAAATTCCAAAATAACAGAATTACTTTTTCTTTCTCACCTAGGAGATCAAGGTAAATTTAGGTCCATAAAAGGAAACATTGGGTAGGAAGATAAAGGAGGTACTACTTTTCACACATTGACAACTAGTAGCTGATAATCGGCTTAGAGATGAATGGGTTGTGAAATCATAATAAATTACAAAGAGAAAATCGTATGTGGGAGGAGGGAGGTGTTTCCTATCTGCTGAGGCTGACGCTGTGGCCAGGAATTCTATCCCTGCCAGACATGCCTCAAAGCAAGTACTGTGCTCAACAGTGGACTTACATTTCTGTATTTCCTATTGTGCTTGTGTATCAGATGATGAGTTTGATTTTTACTAGTATATGTAAATTATCCCCCTCTGACCAGTCTCATAGCATCACTATTATATAAAAAAACAATTATCTTCTATGAAAGGTCTTATTTTAGTGATGGATGATAGTCCTTAACAGAGCTACCAGCAGGACACTAATCAATGCATAGGCTCTTTGGCTGGTCTCTTGAACATTAGTCCAAGTTCTGCCTTTGCCAAAACATACCTCTATTCTTCTTTCTAGTTACTCCAAATCACTGAACTGCCACACATTGCAGATGCACCACCATGTAAATGATCCCTCTGCTCAAAAACTCACCTTGGGCTTGGGATGCTGAGTCCTGGTGCCCAAGCCATGCAGGTACCCACAGGGATATGTTCAAATGCCTAAACGGGGATGATGGAAAGGCTGGGACCATTTCATGGGTATTCATTGGGCATCCTGTGGCCATCCTCTGTCTTCCACTGACAGTTTTCTCTTAGCAGATAATCACATTTCACCCTTCCGAACATGTGATTTATATTAATGTCACAGAGCTGCCTAGCAGGGCAGCCAGATTCCCCACGGTGGCTGAGTGTGGTGTACGTCCACAGAGCAGGGACAGCGCCAGCATCTTCACAGCCAAGGAAAATATGGGGGAGTTTTCCTTAAAGGGTAAATATTCTAGCAAAGGTCCTTTATACCTTGCTCTAAATATTACCCCTCCAAAAATAGAAAATTAAAGTCATTTTGAAAAAAATAGCTTTAAAGGTTCAGCAGCTCTAGATATGAAATATGTATATTTTTATAGTTTACTGTGAAATGAACTTGCAGCACATCAAACTAAAAAGCTTCTGTATGGCAAAGGACACCATTGGCAGAACAAAAAGACAGTATGGGAGAATATATTTGTAAATGACATATCTGACAAGGGGTTAACATCTAAAATATATAAAGAACTTACACACCTCAACACCCAAAAAGCAAATAACCCAATTAACAAATGGACAGAGGATATGAAGAGAAAGTACACCAAAGAAGAAATTCAGATGGCCAACAGACAAATGAAAAGATGCTCCACATCACTAATCATCAGAGAAATGCAAATTAAAACCACAATGAGATATCACCTCATACCAGTAAGGATGGCCAGAATCAAAAAGTCTAAGAACAACAAATGCTGGCAAGGATGCAGAGAAAGGGGAATCCTCCTACACTGCTGGTGAGAATGTAAGCTAGTTCAACCATTGTGGAAAGCAATATGGAGGTTCCTCAAAAAACTAAAAATACAAATACCATTTGACCTGGGAATTCCACTCCTAGGAATTTACCCTAAGAATGCAGGATCCCAGTTTCAAAAAGACATATGCTCCCCTATGTTTATCGCAGCACTTTTTACAATAGCCAAGATATGGAAGCAACCTAGGCGTCTATCAGTAGATGAATGGATAAAGATAATGTGTTACATATACACAATGTAATACTATTCAGCCATAAGAAAGAAACAAATCCTTCCATTTGCAACAACATGGGTAGAGCTGGAGGACATTATGCTCAGTGAGATAAGTCAGGCAGAGAAAAACAAATGCCAAATGGTTTCCCTCATTTGTGGAGTATAACAATGAAGCAAAACTGAAGGAACAAAATGGCAGCAGACTCAGAGACTCCAAGAAGGAACTAGTGGTTACCAAAGGGGAGGAGTGTGGGAGGGCGGGTGGGGAGGGAGGAAGAACGGGATTGAGGGATATTATGTTTAGTATGCATGGTGTGGGGGATCACAGGGAGAACAGTGTAGCACAGAGAAGGGACTTAGTGGATCTGTGGCATCTTGCTGCACTGATGGACAGTGACCGCATTGGGGTATGGGTGGGGACTTGATAATATGGGTAAATGTAGTAAGCACATTGTTTTTTTCATGTGAAACCTTTGTGAGAGTGTATATCAATAATACCTTAATAGAAAATTAAAAATAAAAATAAAAATAAAATGAATACCACTTAAAATAAAAGAAAGAAAAGAAATGAACTTGGAACTAAAAATTTCTTCACACACTCATTTGCTTCCTTCAAAGATCTTCCAGAATTCAAGATCCCAAAGCAAACACACTCTTATGTGTTCCCAAACTACTTTTTCTCAGGGCCAGAGAGAGATTCCCACGAAGCTTCATTCTTCCAAGATGTAGCACCCTATCCATGCCAAAGAAAAAACACTTTAAAACAGTGTTTCTCAATATTAGGGTACATTATGGATAGGAAATCTTGGCCCAAATCCCCTTGGTCATATAAAGCATGTCATATAATTGTATTTTTGGTCATGGAGGAGTGTTACAAAATAAACATTTCCCCATTAGAACACACTGGGAACTGTTTGCTGACACCTACACTCAGACCCAGCAGGCTCCCTTGGAAGAGTTTGGCAAAGAACAGGCCCTTCCTTAATGAGGTGCTGGAGTTAGTTGAAAATTAAATATTAATTTACAAAAAATTGTTGCATCTCAAAAACCAACACCGACGCCTGCATGTGGCTGTCTGCACTGTCTGCACCATCTGCATTCCCCTGGCTTTTGGTCTGTGAAATGTCCCGGGTCAACCAAGGACGACGCTATTTTATTGAATTGCATCACTCTTTCTAAAGCAGTCTGTGGAAAACATCAAGGTTTTTTTTTCTTTCTCAGAATTTTTTTCTTTTTCTATTTCCCCTACTGGAAAATTCTTTCTGAAACTCTTGATGGTTCGTTTCATATGATTCCAAGAGATTCATAATTATGAGAGCTGTGGGAGTACAAAGCAATAGATGTGATACCCATGGCTCCTCTTGGAGAACTTTCCCCCCAGCACAGGCTCTAGAGGGTCCCCACTGCCGGGTCACGGCCACTCGCTCTGAGGAGGCTCATCTGCCCTGTGCTGGCTTTCCTCTTGCTGCCAATTTGAAGGGTGATGACCCCAGAGGTGGGCCTGAGGCCCTCACTCCCTCCTCCCGTCTCCACCAGGAAGTCCAGTGTCCTCATGTTCAGCTACTCAGGTGCCCTTAATTCTTGATCCAGTCATTTCCCCCTCCGGCCCTCATTCTCTCAGCAGAATCCCTTTCTCTTCTTTACAAACCCATTCACATACTCACTTCACACAAAACTTTGTCTAGTTCCATGGCCTTAATTTGTAAGTGGAGCGATGGTTGCAAATTGGTTATTATATTGGTCCTTCCAAGGCAAATTGCATACATGTTTAATCCCCTAAGATTGTGGAAATGTTTCTCTTACATCTGATGCTGGAATTTCAGGACACCAGAGAAAATGGGTAGGATCCAGAGGCAGGCTGACCTTTGAGGTTTCTTCCAATCATAACACCGTGCTCTGGCTGCTATGCTCAGATCATGGGGATGGGAGTTTCAAAACTATCTAGGACCCAAATCAGTTTACATATTTTGACACAATTTCAATCAGAAAATAATTTTTTTTGGAGAGACTGGCAGATGAGGAACTTGACAAAATGACTAAAAAATGTATCATGTATTAAATCGTGTGTATTTAAGAAAATAGATACATGAGAATAGCCAAGACAAATTCTGTAAAGAATAAGAAGGGGGTACATGCTTGATTTGATATGAAAACATATGAGTTCCACTTCTGCTTAGTGTTTAGAAAGCTGAAATGAGTACATCTCCCATGACAACAACAGAAAAGTCAGATAAACTATAAAACCCTCAGAAAGCGAAGGCCATACAGAATCAAAAAGCCTGAAATCTATGGAAAGACAGTCCCTCCAAGGAGAGATGGGACGTAAGCAGGGGCTTACCTGTGACTAAATATAGGAAGAAAAGACACTAGGTACCATACCAAAGAAAAAAAGGGAACTCAACTAAAATTGTTAAAGGTCAAAAGAGGACTAGCATGAGAATGTTGTAGCCCCTGGGAGTTGCAAATGCAAGAATTCACACCCACTTGGAGGATCCTCTCCATAGGCCCCCAGCCACTGCCTTAGAAAGGATTAAATGCAAGGCAGGAGACAAGCCTCCCTGCATGGTCCAGGCCTGAGGAAGGGGAGCAACACTGCTGAGGGAAAGGTAAAAAGTCACACATAGCCCCCTCTCCCCTTTAGCCCCTGGGAACGGACAGCAAACTCTGTTGTGCTCAGAGCACAGGTGGAGACTCACTGCAGCTCGGGGAAGGTAAGAGACAAAATATCCTCTATCACTGGGCCCAGGATCCTATAAGAGGTCTCCCATCAGTAGGAGAGGGACAGAATATTCTCTCTTACACAGAACATAAGGCAGGATTCAAGAGCCTCAGGGAGGAAGGGCAAAGTTTCTGAGAAAACCCCACTCCAGAGACACAAATACACAACACCTGCCTATGGCCTGTGCTAGGACAAAACACACCCAACACTCCCCAGCATCAAGTAACAAGAGACAGCAATCTACCCCACAGGCTGGAGGGGAGAGCACAGAAGAGGAACCTTTCTGGGACACAGATACAAAGTGAAGGCTGAAATCTACGGGTGAAGGCAGAACATTGAGAAAACCCCTCTGGCACCCCTTCACGACCATCAGCATAGAGTAACGCTAAAGGAATTTGAATCTGGTAGTGCACTGAAAGTACAGTAACAACAAAACATAAACCAGGCCCAAATCCTGCTACAGTCATTCAATCTAGCAGAAGAAAAGGTGTGCCCATTTCCAGGCACAAATACTATTTTCATCAGTTCTTACATCTGTTCTATGCACAGTGTCTGGCATCCAATCCAAAATAAGGAGAAAACAAAAAAAGCTAGAACAACCCACTGTCAAGAGATACAGTAATCAACAGAGCCAGACTCCGAGGTGATCAAGATGGTAGAATTACAAATAGGGGATTTTAAATAACCATGATTACTATGTTAGAGGCCTTGTGGAAAAGATGGACAACATGTATGAACAGATTGAGAATTTTATCAGAGAGATGAAAGCCATAAGGAAAAACCAAGTGGAAATGTTAGAAATGAACATGCTAACAAAGATGAAGAACACCTTTAACAGGCTTAGGATCTGACATAGCGGAGGAAAGAATCAGTAAACCTGAATATAGGTCAAAATAAAATAACCAAAATGAAACAGAGAAAAATAAAAAGCCACAAAATCCAAGATGCATGTGACAATAGCAAACTCTCTAATTGGATTTCTAGGAACACAGAAAAGAGAAAATGCAGCCTAAGAAATATTTGAAGAGCTAATGAGTCAAAATTTTCCAAAATAAGGAAAGATATCATGCCCCAGATTCAAGAATCTTAGAAACCCCAGGCAGAATAAATACAAAACAAATGAGCAGAAGAGGAAACACACTAAGATATGTTACATTCAAACTGCTATAATTGAATTACACTTACAAACTCTGAAAAATTTAACAATAAAGAAACACCTAAAAAAAGACCCAGATGATTTCACTGGAAAAATTTTAAATGTAAGAACATCAGTATACACAATATATTGTAGAAAATAGAAGATAACATATCTCAACTCATTTTATAAGCTTTATCATGACACCAAAGTCAAAGACAGTTTAAAAAACTATACACTAATATCCCACATGAACATTGATGCAGAAGTCCTTAAAATATATTAGAAATATATAAAAATAATTCAGGGACTATACACCAAATGACAAATGAATAATTAAAATTGCTTATGCCAATATGGAATTTGTGAGAAAATAGAATAATACATCATGAACAAATATGGCTTATCCTGGGAAAGCAAAATTGGTTCAAATTTTTTTTTTCATCAATCAATGTTTTCCATCCTATTAACAGCTTAAAGAAGAAAAACCACATGATCCTATCAATTGATGCAGGAAAATCATCTATCAGACATTAACATTCATCCGTACAAAATAGGAGAAGGGAATTTCTTTAAATTGATAAAGGACATCTACAGAAACCCTACAGCTAAAATCAAACTGAATGGTGAAAGGCTGAATGCTTCTTCCTAATACTGGGAGCAAAACAAGAACCCTCTCTCACTATTCCTATTCAGCATCTTACTGGAAGTCCTAGCCAGTGCAATAAGGTAATAAAAAGATATAAAAAACATACAGATTGGAAATGAATCCAGAGTCGCAAAAAAGGTGGACATGGATCAAGCGCTTAAAATTTTAGAGTGTTCAGGGCCACCTAACACCCAGATTCCTGCGCCAGGTTGGTCACAGAACAGGTTAGATCAATGCTAGGTCACCTACCAACCTGAAGAAAATTTCCATGCAATTTCTTCCATGCAAGTGGCCACCACCACTTGCTGTAAAACAACACAAAATCTCCAGCCCAGCAGCACATCTCACTAAAGTATTAATTTGACTCCAAGAGATCCAAGGCTTAGCTAAAGAAATGGAATCTTCAAGTTTCAAAGAATTGAGCACGGCATGCCACCTTCCGGCACACCTACTTATTTTATGTCTAAGAATCATGGTCCTGGAAGCTGTAGATATCAACAAAAATGGCAAAAATCTTATTAAAACAAACTAGAATTACAGTGAATATTATGGAGAACATTCTGTCTTGTCGGAGGTTTCAGTCCCGGGTAAGTTCACTTCGGGTTTGCGGAGACCAAATCATAACGATGGGACGTTGGGGATAATAGAGTTTATACCAAGCCCTACTCTCGTGGTGGCAGGTCAAGCGCTACAATCCCGTCCACTCAAAGCAAGTCTGCGTGCAGCAAGCTGGTCTCTGCCTCCAGGCCTCTCTGCCCACCGCAGCCTCTCAGTCTTTTTGCTCAGCTCTGCCCCAACTCCAGCCTCTGCTCTCCTGCAACCGCGCAGCCCAGAGCACTGGGCGGAGCTTTTTATATAGAGTATAGAGTCAATAGTAATGAATTGCCCACACGTGTGCAGTGAGCAAGCCGACCAGGGTCAGGAGAATCTTGGCCATAGGAACCTTCATTTTCTTTAAGATTCCAATTACACAAAATTATTCATTTAAAAAGTACACTGAAAACAAGGGCTCCCAAATCAAACAAATAGAATGCGGTACCTATTTTATTTACATATTTTAATTTAATATGCAGAAGACTCCAAAAGTCTTCAAGATTTCAAAACAGCTTCGTTGAAAGATTCATTGAAAGAGCTAATGAAAAATCAAAGACGCAAGAGGTACCTAAAACAAAAGATGGTAAAACCAATGTGACTCTTACTACTCCCTTCTATCCTTGGTTAACTGAGTACTGGGTCGGGTAATACTCTATCTGAATTGTCTTTCCACTCTGAGGAGACTACAAGACCATAAACAAAAGTTCACCAAGTTAGTGACCTTAGAGCTGCAACAGCTAAAATAACACCAGGGCCTCCCCCAGTTAGCCAGCACAGTAAGGACTCACGGGGATGGGTCTGTCATCAGTTACTGGCCCAGCAATTGGTGTCTCCTTTGCAAGCAACCAGGATGCTAGAAAAGAGATTATCCTCAAAGGTTTTGTCAAATCCTTCCACCCAATTCAAAATACCATACCTACCCTCAAAAGAGGGTACAGAGACTCTGAGGAATTCTCCAGTAAAGTACTACCAGTTATTCCCTTAAACAGACAAGGGGAAGCTAAAATTAAAATCAATGGAAAACCTTGACAAATTCTGGTAGATACTGGGGCTACTCTCATTAAATCCCACTCTGAAGCCTGTAGAAGGGATGCTTGGAAACTGGCAGAAGTCCATGAAGGGCAAGAATTCTTACCGGAGGCAGCTCTCCCGGATCTCCTGCCAGGTCAGGAGAGGAAGGTGAAATTTCACACGTCCTTTCCTTTCCCAATTCAGACCATTGTGAATTTGATTTGGGGTTACCCACTGATTATTGATCCTTTCTCTCCCAAGAAGCTAATGCCTTCTTGTTTGTCTCATTTGTGTCCTGAGAACTTGGCTTGGCCTTCTGCCTGCCTGGGGCAGGGATGTTGTCAGTTCTTGTCCTTTGTGCCTTTGGAAAGATAATGCCTTTGTCCACATATCTCAGGCCACTGCAAAGATGGGTAATTCAACCTCCAAACAACTGTTGGATTTCCACGTTTGTGATCCTGTAATTCTGCCCATCACAAACTTCTCTCTGATTTCCAATGCTTCTGTTTCTCTGGGACAAAACAGCCCTCTCTCTATTATGTCAGGCTCCCTAATCTGGGGTCCCATTTATTTGTCTTTGGTTAACAACCCTAAACCCAAGGAACCTTGCATCCGGGCTCTGCACAAAGAAAGGAGCACAAGGCAAGAGTAACCAGGATAAACTGCCTGCATGATCTACAGACCCTTAAATTCTGTTAGCCTCCATGGCTGCCACCTCTCCAATCCCAAGCCACAGACTCAAATGTGAATCATCAGGATGCAGTCATGATTCAAAATTATCTTCCTTTGGCAGAGCCCTCCTTCCCTGGCTAGGAATAAGTGCAAATGCGGCTATGAGCCAAAGCCTCTCCTTAATTCTTAAAGATATTGCAGAACCTGCTACTAAGAAAATAGCTGTCCAACAAAAATCCCTAGACTCTCTGACCAAAGTCGTTCTTGATAATAAAACAGCCGTTGGTTATCTTTTAGCTGATTGAGGTGTCTGTGCTGTGGCCACCACCACTTGCTGTACTTGGGCTGACACTTCTGGGGTAGCTGAAACTTGGCTACATAAGATCACAAAGAAGCCAGTTGGCTTAAGAAAGTGACTCCTTCAGCATAGTCTTTGACTTATTTGATTCTGATTGGCTTGGATTTGGGGGACCATGGCTTCAAAGTTTACTCCAGACATTGGGAATTATCCTTCTTATAATAATAATAGCCTCCTGTATTCTCTCAAAGCTTTATCTGCATATTTGCAGCCAATAACCACCAAGCAAATGACCCTTAGAACATCAGAAAAGGAGCAAAGAGAACGACCGGGGTAAACCATGGCCGAATGTTTTAGTGTGTGAATACCACCCGGAGATTCATCAAGGACTATGAGAACTCCAGAGTGGCTGCTGCCCAAAGGCCTTAAACGTTTTTATCTTATCTTTCAGGTAGGCTAAGAAAACTGGCAAAAGCCAGTTAATGGAGGGGAGTTGTTCAAACAAGACAACAAGCCCCAAATGTCTAAGTCCCATGTCATCAAACGGAGTTAATTACAGTTCCAGCTCTCCGGAGGCTGGATCCTAAACCAACCAGGAATCACCTGATCAGCACTAGTTACATAATCTGCTTCAGAGACCCTTGCTGGCCCCTAAAGGACAGCAACCTTGCAGTAACTGTGACGGGTTGAATTTGTTCTCCTCGGTTCTTGTCCCCACTGCAACGAAGAATTGAAAGGCAGAGACACAATAGTGAAGCAGATTGAAAGTTTTATTTGAATGCACTCCCGGGGAGGAGTGGCCAGAGTCAAGGCAGACAAAGGCCCTGAGCTTTTGGGGGAAGGGCTGTTTATTATTCCCTAGCTGGGAGGCACCTCTTTTGATTTGACAGGGTGAGGTCATTTGATGGACAGCTCTAGCTACACACCCGTTCCTCTTGGTGCGAATCTTTCCCCCAAATGCAGACCGAAAAGCCTATGGGAGGAAGCGGAGGGAGCAGAACTGCAATTTTATTGTAATGAAATTATGGGAAGGTGTGGTTTGGGCTGTTCTTAGCTCCCGCTGGGACCTGGTTGGGACCCCTTTGGCCTGATGCCGACAGGCAAGAAGACCCCCTACCTCGGCGGTTTGGGCAGTTTTTTACTTGAAACTTATGTCCCCCATTCCCTGGCTGCTGTTGTCTTTCTACCTAACATAACCAAGCTGTTTTTTGCCTAGTATGGCCTCCTTATTCCTGTCCCCTTCTGCCTATAAAAGTCTTTCATTTTGTATTTTCTTGGAGCTCCTTTCTCTCTGCTAGACTGGATGCTGCCCAATTCATGAATCTGAATAGTCAGAAAGAACTTTAAAATTTACTCAGTTGAATCACTCGGTTGAATTTTGTTTTTTAACACGTGTGATATAAGGTCCTTGCAACAGCGTATTGCTAATTCCTCCCTCCCAACATTTTAATTTAATTATGTTGCATTAATAATGTATGCATCAATAACACATTTAATAATGCACTATTAATATATTTTTTACTTTTAAATTTTATACACACACAATACATTACTATTTTTACTCTTGACAGTCATTGAAGTCATTTATCTTTAAGAATTAAAAGATTTCAAATATAATTCGTCTTACCTTCATTTGTTCAGTTTCCAGTGCTCTTCATATCTTCCTTAGATATCTAGATACCTGTTTTTATCTTGTATCACGTTCCCCCTGCCTGGAGAAAACCAGGCAGAGTACACTTGCTGGCGATGAAGCCTTAGTTCTTTTCTGAATTCTTGCCCCTTTGTTAGGGTGAAGGGGTTTTGTTCTTGTTCTGTTTCCTTCCCTCAGTGTCACCAGAGCTCTGAGGGAAATGCTGTTTTGCCCTTTCTCCTGCAGATGAAGGCCTCTGTTCCAGAAAGAGATGGAGGTGGGGGTGCCAGTGGGGTTCCACGTCCCTCCTCAGCGACCGGTTTCCCTTCACTAGACCTGTGCTGTGGAGGGCTTCTGCGGCTGAGGGGCCCCATGAAGGACTCCCGCTAGAGATGCAGTCCCAGGGCTCCACACTCCCTCACAGCCCACACTCGTTCTCCACTAGTTCTTCGCCTACTCCAGGTGAGTCATTCTCCTGGCTGCGGCTGCGCCCAGGTAAGCATGGGCTCATGCCTCGTGCTTCTCAACAGGCCTCACTAATCCTCAGACTTCCACTAGCTGATGACCTTGTGACCTCAGTTTTCTAATGGGTCCAATAAAACAAGTAAACTTGCAGTTTGGAGTGTTTTTATAAGAGGAGGTGATACTCCTAGATCTTTACATCTTGAGCTTTTATTCTCTTTTTACCTGCCTAACCCAAGGCCATTCATTCCTCCGTATGCTTTCCATACCCACAGAATGCCTTGGTGACAGCCACGGCTGATGAGAGAGAATTGACTGAGATGATAACACACTAACAGGAAGGTGCTCCTATCACCCTGCAGGCAGCATCCTTCCAGGAGCCAGCTCTACTTTATAGAGAGTCCAGGTCTCCTGCCCCACACTGGGAAGGGCCAGTAGAGAGAGCTTGCAGAGGAGGCAACAGGAATGTAAGAAGACACCTGGGTCCCTTCGCTTTCGAGGCCCTGTCAGTCTCCAGCACCCGTTAATCCCCTTACAGTTACAATCTGGGAGCCTGGGACCTGCCTGCGTTCTAGCAGCCTGCCCATATATAATGTCAGCATCTCTCTCTGCAGCTGTTGAGGTGCAGTGAAGACTGTTCCAGCTTTTGCAGGTGAAGAGAACAAGATTGAGAAGCTTCATTTATTTGAAATAGAACACAGAATCCCAAAGATGCAGTCTGTTCCTACTCTACACTGTGTACCTCTTCAGGCATCTGAGCTGCTCTAGCCTCCAGCTAGTTCATTTGACTTCACTCGTCAATGAAAAGGAGGGACAGGCGAACAGATGCACACATTTATCTGTTATATGTATGGGGCCTGTATCAGTATCAAATAAAAGCTGATTTCTTTCCTTTTTCTTTATGGAGGAGCTAATGGAGACCTGCTGAGCAAATAGCAAAGCCTCTGCTCTACCACAATCAGGGCAGCCTTCGTAGTAGAAATCACCATGCTCTGGCCTTAAAAGACTTCAATGCTTTGTGCCTATTTACCAATGAAACTGCTTATGGGTTTGCTGGAAGAGCAATTTTTGTAGGGTTCTCTCAGTTAATACATATTTGCATCTAACATCCACCTCAAAAAACCTTTAAAGAGATAGTTTTTGTTATCTTTGCTTTACAGATAGGAAAACTGAAGCTCATAGGGAATGACTAACCCAAATCACTAATCCTAAGGAAAGGAAGTACCTTGAAGTGGCACTGGGGGAAACCTTGAAGGCGGAGCTGCTTTCAGCAATGTGCTTTCTCCCCTTTGTCACTGAGCCCTCCTGTGGGAGTCTAAGCTTGCGTATCCACCAAGGTCCCAGCAAGAAATGGATGGTATGCCCAAAAGGAAAGTTTAGTAAGAGACATATACAGTGTAATAAGCAAGGTTTAAGGAAATCACCAAGCAATAGTGAAGTACCCTTAGGGCTAAGGTATTAGTGTGCTAGGGCTGCCATAGCCAAAGACCACAGACTGGATCAACAGGAAGTTATTTGGTACACCGCTCTTGAGGCTTGAAGTCCAAGGTCAAGTGTTGGCAGGTCTGGTTTCTTCTGAGCCCTGTCTCCTTGGCTTGCAGACAGCCACTTTCTGTGGCCTCATATGGTCTTTGCTCTGTACATGGGCATCCGTGGAGTCTCTCTGTGTGTCCCAATATCCTCTTCTTATAAAGACACCAGTCAGATTGGACTAGGGCCCACTCTAATGGTCCCATTTTAACTTAGTCACCTGTTGGGAGCCGGGGCTATGTCCCTTCCCCCACGTCTGAACACAGCATGGGAAAGCACAAGCTTGAGAGCAACCGGTGCAGTCCTTGGAAGTTATCTGCTCACAAAAACATATCTTGTCTTTGAAGATGAGCCAAGACTCCTCACTCTGAAAATAGGGAGACCTTGAGGATGTGTGAAAACACCTCCCCGCCAGCGCCACCTAAGGTCCAATTATCTCCTGACCCACCCTTTACTTGCTACTTGTATAAATTGAGCCTGTAAACAATAAACTTCGCTAGCTTGATCAGACATCCTGTCTTGCTGGTCATTCTTTGTGTCCCTTGCTTGTCTCATTTCTGCAGGCGTCTCCGGCACACTTCACATTCGTCCCGCGGGCCGGGACAACTGGCGCCCAATGTGGGGCCCTGGGACTCCTGCTGAAACGTCTGCTCGGAAGCCCTGGCCAGGCATTCTTCTGAGTCATCGCACAGGTATTGACCTGATGTCGACTCTGCATTGAGGATCACTGAGGATCACCCGTCCGTAATACAGATCCCGGAGAGGTGAGTAGACGCATCACCCAAGCAAGTATCTTAAATACCTCTTGTGAGTTCTCACTGATCCCCTCCCTCTAGTTTGCTGCCACGATTTATTCCTTGTTTTGTCCTCTGGTTGTTCCTCTCTGAAAACCTTGTGCTTACTTTGGGCTAATGGTCGTTCACCTCTAGGGCCTGCACAAGGGACTCTGACTACAGAGTCCCTGCCCTAGAGGGTCTGAGCAAGCGGATTATACTTGCCGACTGTCCTACGTAAGCAAGGGCTCGCCTGAGCTGATGAGAGTGCCTCCAGTAGTTCAGAATATTGGCGTGGTTGCGGCTGCATTAGTATAATTCCAAGTTACATAGAGTTGAAATCCCAGCCGTCCTAATGGGCAACTCACTGAACTCCCACGAGGTATTTCTTAGCGGACTCAGGGAGTCCCTCAGGACACGAGGAGTAAGGGTTAAAAGAAAAGATCTTAGACAATTTTTTTCCTTTATTCATGAGACTTGCCCCTGGTTTCCCCTCGAAGGCACTATCAATCATAAATGTTGGAAAAGAGTTGGTGATGCTCTCCAAGACTTTTATCAGACCTTTGGCCCTGAAAAAGTCCCTGTTTCAGCATTTTCTTACTAGAACCTTATTCACGACATACTTGAGGTTCATTCTTAAGATCCTGACATTAAAGATATAATTAAAACAGGAGAAATAGCCCTTAAGGAAAACTCCCAACAGTCACCTTTTTAAGGTCCCTGTCTCCAAGTACGGTTACAGTCTAAAGTACTGGGAGATAGGGCTTCAACATATGAGTTGTGGGGGGACACACCCATAACAGCTAGTAACAATGGGGCAGGGTGGCTATTACCACCCTCTGGCTGAAGGGGCGAGAGGAAGGGAAGATTCCCAGAACCCAGACCCTGGCAAGATGGCTTCGTGGAGAGGGCCACCTGACAGTTGTGCCTTCAGCAGACTTGCAGCCAATGGTGGCCTGGCAGGGAGTGGGTGAGGAGGATAAATATACTGCCGTCACCTTCCTCTCCTCTCTAGCTCCCACTCGGTGCCTGTCTCTGGCTGAACCCAGTGGGAACCCTGAGGCAGGGGAACACATTGACACAGTCCACTGAGGTCAGTTTCCCAGGCCTAGAGGCCTAGAGCAGGGTGGGAAAGGGTAGAGGGGCCAGTACAAGGTACTCAGTATCACTTGCTAACTGAACACTAAATTCTGTTCTAAGCAATGGTGATTTATGACAGGGCCATCCAATTGCCTGGTTCGTCAGTTATTTCTGGGTATGTTCAAAGGTGAGAGGACACTTGAGGAACAACTGTGTTTGCATGGTCATTACAAGGAGACATTTCCCAGGAAAACCGTCTTGAGAGACATCCTCTCTAGGGTTGGGGTCAGGAATGTCATCCATATTGCTCCAGTGGACGGCAGAGGAGGGTCAGGCATGACCTGGGCTTCCTCCCTCTCCTCTGAGCCCTTTCCAGGCACTGAGTCCAGGTGTGTTCACAGGGGCTCCTGATCATATCTCCAGGCCTTTGTGCTGCTCCCTCTGCCCAGAGTGCCCTTCCTACTCCTCTTCACTGGCTGACTCTTATCCTTCAAGAGCTGTACCTGCTCCCAGAACCCTTTCCTGGACTCTCAGGTCCAGGTTAGGCGCCCCTCCACTATGCTGCCATCATGTCCATTGTTATCCTTGTTGTAACACCTGTTTGCTTGACTGAAAACAGATTCATTAAAAAAGATTTTAAAAAGCCCATTTTGGGGGAACCCATGGCAATAGGTCTTGGTCCAAATTCAAAAACAAAATCAAGGCAGTCAGCAGGACTACAAGGACATTCTCTGAACTTACTGTAAGGAATTGGTGATGTGAGAGGCAGACCAGTTTTTTGCTTTAGCCATGTGTCAGAGGACACTAGCAAGTGGTAGGGGTGCTTATTCAAAGATCTCAACATGTTAACATGTTTTAGGTAGGAAAAAGCAGAGGTGAGGGTGGGGGGAGCTGGTATCTAACCATCCATCTGGGCATACTGTGGGGGAGCACTGTGCCAGGAGGCCAAGGGGTACAGAAAAGCAGCAACGATGGTCCCTGCCCTGCAATTACTTACAGCCAGGCAATAGAGACAACACACACACACACACACAAGAGGCATTAGCCAACACTACTGTGTCTGCCTCTGTGGCGTTTCGCTGAGGTGCAGACTGTCTCCCACGGTATTGTACTAACTGCCACAGGCAATGTAGTGCTGCTACATAATGTGTAGCCTCCACCAGTGATTCAGAACCTGGACTTCAGAATTGGTTTCCATCCTGGCTCTTACCAGCTCTAACACTGGACACGTTTTTTGATTTCTCCAAAGCTGTTTCATCATCTGTACAATGGAAAAAGCAGTGCCTTCTGCACAGAGTTGCTGTAAGGGTAAAATAAGCTAGGAGCACAAAAGAAGTACCCAGTAACTGTCTTATTTTACTGACAAAAGTACTTATGGATTCAGTAGAGAAATCACAGTGGCCTGGGTAGTCAGGAAAGGCTTCATGGAACATGAGAGACTTGAATTGGGTCTGAGAAGGTGGATTTAGAATTCCTGTGGATGGTAAGCAAAAGGATGGGTCAAATAATGACCCCAAACACTGGCCAAATGAGTTTTCCTATGGCCTCTGGGCTTAGACCCTTATCCAACTTACTCTGGTTTCTATTATTCAGTCAAGCCTCCTGCCTCAGGCAACTACTGCCTCCATGGCCCCTGCTTCCAGGTCTAGCTAATACCCCTCCTGCTCAAAACCTCCATGATTTGCTACATGCCATGTGGCCCTCTAATTCCATCCCAAGGCTCCAGAGGTGCAGATCTGCAAACCAGTGTGATTAGCCACCACTACTGGCTTCCCATTCAGCGTATAAATCTAGCGCCTGGGATTACCTCATGCCAGAAAACCAAAATCCAAGTCAGATGGTTAAAGCATTAATAGCAGTGAGTGTTGTAAAGACTGAACAATGCGAACCTTCCCCAAATGAACCATCCTGACCTCCCTTGCGCTGACAATGCGTGTGTGACATCATGTGTAAATGAGCCTTAAATTTGAACCAGGTGCCGAGAGCTGTCTGGCGTCTCCTGGCTGCTGTATTAACCACTAACATGCACAGGGGGATTCTGAAGCAGTAAAATGTAGCAAAACCAATGGCAGTGACCAGTGCCAGGCAAAGCAGCTGTGGTAGTGAACATACAAATCATGCCCACCCTGTTGGGCCTGGGGCCCCATGCCCTGTAAGGCTTATTTCCAGAGGGCTGGGGAGCCCAGGGGATTTGGCTGGCTTCACTCAGTGACAAAAGTTCCTCCATGCAAATCAAATCACTCCGATTTGTTTCCCAGGCTTGATTCGAAGCTGTTTTGATTTGTATCCATGAGGTGGGACTCTGAAGCTCAGTCTGAAGCAGCAGTTGGTGACAGTCAAAGCTGATGCATGGAGGGACAGGCAGCCTCAGATATATTTTTGGAGGGTACAATTTCCATGTAAGAGAGCCAGCTTCAAATTCTCAGGTGCTCTGTTTTTGCCAGGCTGCACCTGGGGACAGAAGTATGCCGTTGTCCATCTGGCATCACAAATTCCCTTAGCTGGGCTCTGCCCACAGCAAGTCACATGACAAACAGGCTCTAAAGAACACTAAATAAAATTTGGAGGGATGGAATTAGGTGTGTATGTGGGGTGGAGTGCACCTATCACAGTCATAGGTATGAAAGAGTAGGTGAAGGGGAAGAGTGAGTTAAGGAGAAATTAAGCTTGCATAAGATTAAGAGTTTTTTTTAATGCTTATTGTCCTGATAAACCAGGACAATCCCAGGTCAACAGTATGACTGTGTTAGTCTTATCACCAGCAGGCCCACAGCGGCTAGAGACAGGATGGAAAGGAGGAATATGAAGTTATTCTCTCTTACAGTGAACTGTTCGAGAAACCCTGCACATGCTGGTAAGAAGCTGGAGCCAAAGGTGGAAACCCACTCTACAGACCCCACAGGACTTCAGCTGCAAAGAACTCCTTTGTTCTGGGAAGCTCTTAAACCACCACCACTTCCCAAGTGCACATCACTGCTGTGAAGTCGGGTGCAGTGGTGGGGGTGGGGGCAGGTCCTGGATGGAGAATATAAGGGGGCTGGTAGATGTAGGATCTTTCCTAAAGGCTATTACAGAATGGTTGTCATAAATAGACAAGAGTTAATATGTTTTGTAATTTAAAGAAATTAAATGTAGCATCAAGATGTTGGGGATGGATTTCTTGAATAATGGAGCAAACAGCTACATGAAGTCAAAGATGTCCTTCCAGAGGAGGTGAATGTTGAATTAGGTTTTGAGGAAGAGAGAACTTTGGAGAGGAAAAAGAACACAGGATGAATGGTTTGTGCAAAAGTGTGCAGGCCGGAACTCATGAGGAGTCTTTTAAGACGTCTGAGGTCTTACTAGGAGCTAAGGGTATAAGGGATTTCCCAAAACTACAGAAAAATTTTCCACATGCCCCCTGGAGCTACAACTTTGAAACAGATTGTGGGATTTTAGATGACTGGGTCTCGAAGGCTGAAGTGCTTCTTTTCATATAACGTTTGTGATGATGATAGTGCAGAGAGTCAATTAATGTATCTCTATCTCCATTTTTGATCATGCCTTAATAGAAGTCCTTAATTGACCTAAGACATGACCTTCCTTGTGATGGGAAGTCCATGCTCAGCCTAGCGTCCAGCATTCTCTGCAACCACAATCCCATCCTTCAGTTTTATTTCTAAAACTGCTGTTACATCTTTGTTCCTGGCAAAATTTTTAATTGTCATTTCCAAAATATACCTTTCATTTTCTTGTACATGTCAGTATTCTTTCCAAATGAGAATGCCTTCTTCCCATTCTCATTTCCTTTGGGTTTTTGCCTGCAATTTTACTCAGCTGTTACTTACTCCACAAAATGCTCCCCAACCAATCAGAAGGTAGCAAGCCACTATCCCTCTGAACTTGTCCAGAACAGCTTTTAATGTTCATATTACTCACCAAGCTATGTCATTCTTTTGACAAGTGCCACATAGTCTAGATGTTCAAGGCAAGCACTATGGCCAACCCTGTTCTTCAAGATATTATAATCCTAGGTATCATACACAGGTTGCCCCTCTTTGATTGTAAACTCCAGGAGTGGTTTACCAACTAAAGAACAAATACTATATATACTGAACATTGCCACTTACAGGCAAAATCATCCATTCACAAATGAGATTGGAAATGGAGTTCAAGAGATTTCTCTTACTAGAATAAAGGTCTAAGTTGCTAGAGTATGGCTCTCGAATATAATGAAAGTTTTACTAAAGAAGTGACAACATTGTGAAATGTTTAAGAAAATGAGTTCTGGGAGTGATTAGGCATCTTTTTGGGGGACTTGACTGAAAGAAAAACCTGGGAAAACCATTTTTTACACTGACATTAAAATGCATGAATGCAACTCTTTATTTAGTCTGGTTAGCTAATAAGTTGAGATCTATTCTGGATGAGTGAAAGCAAATAATTTATTTGAATGCAAATGAATGACAAATCTTTACACAGACATGGAGAGTCTCCAAGTATTTTGCTTTTTTATTATTTTCCCTGTATAATATAAATATTATCATGGTATAATCATTGCTGATTGACTTTCAATGTAACATATAAACTATGAAGTTTTATGTTAGAAATGCTATTTTTTCTAAATACTGAGAAGTTGGCAAAATTTTGTAAATGAGGAATCAATTGTTTAGATATTTTTCCCTTCCAAAGTTTAGGATCTGCAATTATTGGAGAGAAAGCCAACAAAGTCATTTTTATTTTTATAACCAAGATTATTTTTATATATACTTTCTTCTAAATATAAGATAATTGAAGTCAATGTGCATTAGGGGTACAAAAATATTTACTGAATTTTGAATATAGACTCTGGTTATTTAGACTGGCAATTTTCAAATGCTGCCCCATGAGAAAGTTCATTGGTCCTTGATGAGAAAAATAAGGAATACATAGCAAGTTCTTTAAGAAATCTGGACCTACTGAATTTAAAGGACTTTATTTTTATTATGTTATGACCTTCCTTACTTTTTTATATAAAAGGATGGTGATGATAGGTGGCAATTTTTTTAATGTCCTTTACCAGTTTGCAAAATAAAAAGTTGGCCATCTTGTGAATGTCTCCAAAATTTATTTTAAAGTTCTAAGCATCCAAAAGAAATCCAAAGTAAGGAAAACACTGAATTAGATTGTTGATGGGCTCAGTTATATTTACATTTTTAAAAATTTTATTTGTGGAGACCATAGTACACAGAAATGGATCTCTGACAGTGTTTTTCAAGGGATCCAAGTTGTCTCAAAGTCTGATTGACAAATATTGGAACACACTCATGCTCTACTTAAAAGCCCATATACCTTTCCTTTGCCTAGCATTTCCTCTGAAATACTTAACAAGGAAGAAACAACAATGCTGTGGTAACAGACCATGACTCAGAGGACACAAAGTGGGCCCAAAATGCTGTCTCTCGGGCATGACAGAACAGACTTAGACCTAGGTGCAACATTTTAAATGAATAAAGCAACTTTCAACATGGTCAATATTGACTGTATATCTACTTTGCAGAACCTTTTTGTGGAAAAAACCCTAACAGTTGAAAATCCTTAACCTATTAGCATAATAGTTAAGCACACAGGTTTTATAGTCAAACTTTAGTTTACATTCTAGATGTGTAGCCTTAACTTTATTACCTCTCTAAACTTTAATTTCTAACCTATTAAACAGAGAAATATAACTATACCTACTATATGAGACACTGAGCTTGGCCTGATGCCTGGTCCATGTATACAAGGGCTTGCTCATCATCATGTTTAATGAGACTAATGACCTTCCATTCATTTAAAATACCTAACGTTCAGATTTGAATAGACAATTGAGTAAGAGAACCAAGGAACTATACAAATGGTCTCCATTCTTTCCCCACAGAGGTGCCCTTCCCTAAGGGCCCCACTCCCTTTGATTCCTACTACCTCCATCCAACTATAAGTGAGGTCAAGGGGTCCTGATCCTCAACACAAAACACTCAGGTTGATATAAGGTAAGTTCTGGGAACTCAGCCTCTGAATACCAGCCTTAGTTATAGAGAACCTAGGATGACTCTAAGGGGAAATGTTAGGAAACGTAGAGCTGTTTCCCCCATCCCCCAACCCCACCCCCAGACTCACTTTTTGAAGGTTTGGTATTTTGTCTCTAAAAGAGAGGCATTTCCCTACAACTGCTGAATAATCAAGAATGAACCATTAAGTCAATAAAATAACACTTGTATTGCCAATGAGGTGTCAGGTAAAGTTGCCTACACTTTGAGAGTCAGGCTAAATTGGTTAAATGACATCATCATATGAGGATAGTCTCACAACCCTTCTGATGTCCCCAAGGATTCTGAGAGGAATCAGGGGCTTACACTGCTTTTTGGTCACCTCTGGCTATTAAGCCCACTTTTTCTGAGGTTTCTGGATCACATGTGCTCTTTGTGTTTGACCCCACATGGCTCTGGAGAAGGGATTACATACATACAACCCTGCTCACAAGCAGTTTGTGTATAGCTGACTTTTACTGGTTTCAGGAGACAGAGGCATGCCAGTTAAAACTGAATATTCGACATTTCTGTTCTTAAAATGCCCTTCAGCCACTTGTAGTCACAGGCTCCACTCCCACCACTGACTCAACACCTGCTGCCCTTTTCCTTTTGCTTCTCTTCAACTCCCAAATCCACATTCTTTTTTAGCAGAGAGCTTTAGCTGTCTCTTTCACTTCCTCTTCTCCTGCCAACCTCATGGGGTCTTCTCATGGGGTCTCACCTCTTTTTATTTTTTAATTCAGGTGAGATTCACATAACATAAAATTAACCACTTTAAAGTACATAATTCACAGGCATTTAGTACACACGCACACTATTATGAAACCATATAGCATATCACTTTCATCCCCAAAAGACTTATCAAGATATTTTCCAAAACAAAGACATTAAAGATATTTTTCTTACTAAGACAATTCTGGTGCTAGCTGCTTTTCCCCCATTAAACCTTGTTCTTCCATAGATACAAGTCTTTTGTCATTTGAAGAAAAGATGCCATCAAACAGCTTCTTATCCTTTTGGAGAAAGGAATAGAATTTGAAAAAAAAATAATAAAATATTTAAAATAGCTTTGTTCACAGAAGTGATTATTTACAAAACTATTTTCATCAATGGAATACTAGCAAATCATTCAGAATATACATTTGTATATTTATTATTATATATAAATATATATATAGCAGAATACCAATAACTGTTAAATTTCAGTGGTAGGTATATGGACATACTCTTCCAATTATGTGTATATATGAAATTTTTCATAATAAAAAGTTGGGAAAAGCTCATGGAGTAGAATTTTTTGTTTAGAAAGTTTATAATAATTGGTATAAAAATGTGATATCAACCAAATTTCAGGATATGAACGGTGCTGGACACATGTTTGGTGTCAGCTGCAGTCCTTGTAATGAGTTATTCAAACTACTCCAACCCAGTAAAAGATACAACAAAAGACAATGATAACAGACAACCCTGGGAGAACAACAGCAATGACAGGCTCTCTCCTAAGACTATCACACAGGTCACTTCTCTCCTGAGAAGAAAATAGATATAAAGGGGACAATTTCACATGGTAATCATCAGAGCAATAAGAAAACACCGTAAACACACAATGAAGATTTAACAAATATTTGTTGAGCACCAATTAAGTGAATTTATGGTGTTAGATGTTGGATACATGTGAAAATGTACAGGACATGGTTCCTGACTTTGAGTTAATTAAAAAACTGAGTCAGGGAGAGAAGGTGATTAAATGTGAAAAACTAAGTACACCACAAAATTTAAAGAGCAATTACTACATTTTGGTAAGAATTTCAGTTAGTAAAACCTTTAATAGAGGCAATTTTATAGTATCTATAAAAAAAATGCACATACCCCTCAACTCAGAATTACAGTCAAATAGGTAGGAATTTACCCTACAGACATATTCTTATGTGTGCTAAATGATAAATTATGCACACACACACACACACACACACAGACACACACACATAAAAGATAATAACTGAAACATTACATAAAGCAGCAAAAATTAAAAAAAATAAAAACTCCTACTAAATATGCATTGCTAGGAAACTGGTTATCAAGCTATGGTACCTGCATTAATGGAATACTGTGCAGTTGTTAGTTAGGTAGCTTTATTGGTAACAGAATTGAAATTTATTGATAACAGAATAATCTTTAAAACATAATATTAATACAAAAACAAACAAGTGGGACTATAAAATTTAAAAGGTTCTCAGCAACAAACTAAACAATCAAGAGAGTAAAAAGGTAGCCCACAGAATGGGATAAATATCTGCAAACCTTTCAAAGGAAGAACTGATACAGTGACAGAGGTAAAGAGTGAAAAGATACCTGTTAAGGAGTTAATATCCAAAATACATAAGACCTCTTACAACTGAACTTAGTAACAAAAGAACAAATAGCCCTATTTAAAAGTGGGCAAAGGACTTGATAAGGCATTTCTCTAAAGAAGACATACCAATGGTCAATGGGTAAATGAAAAGATGTTCAACATTACTAATTATCAGGGAAATGCAAATCAAAACCATAATGATGTATCACTTCATACCTGTTAGGAGAGTCATTACAAAAAAAACCAAACAAACAAGAAACAACAAAGGCTTGCAAGGATGCGGGGAAACTGGAACCCCTGTGGATTGTTGGTAGGAATGCTACAATGGTACAGCTATAATGGGAAACAATATGGAAGTTCCTCAACAAATTTAAAAGGGAACTACTATATGATCCAGCAATCCTACTTCTGAATACTTATCCAAAAGAACTGAAAGGTATTTGTACTACCACGCTCACTAAAGCATTATCCACAAGAGCCAAGAGGTAGAAACAATCTAAATGTCCACTCACAGACTAATGGATAAAGGAATGGTGGTACATACATACAATAGAGTATTATTCAGCTTTAAAAAAGGACATCATGCCATATGCTACAACATGGATGAAACTTGAAGACACAAGGCCAAATGAAACAAGCTAGTCACAGAAGTACAAGTACTACATGATCCCACTGTATGAGGTAGCAAACGCAGTCACACTCACAGAGGCAGAAAGCAAGACGGTTGCCAGAGCTGAAAGGATGGGAAAATGGGAAGTTTTTGTTTAACAGGCATAAAATTTTAGTCATGCAAGATGAAAAAGTTCTAAAGACCTGCTGTCCAACAATGTACATATAATTAGTAGTAGTATTGCACACTTGAAAGTTTGTTACAAGGGCATATTTCCTGTTAGGTGTTTTTTACAATACACATACACAAAACCTTTAAATATATATATATACACATATGTATATACACATACACACACATATATATATATATATATAAGCAAAAAGAAGTCAAGATGCCAAAGACTGCATGTAGTATGCTAACATTTGCTGTGTGTGTATGTGTGTTCTATATAAATAAAGGTTAACTAGGCTTAGAATATATTTGCAAGGGTACAGTAAGTTGTGAATGGGTGTGCCCAAGGAGGAAAACTGGATGTCTGGGGCAGAAGTGGGATGAAGGCAATTTTGTACAAGTTGTACCACGTGCATATTGCCTATTTAAAAAATGTAAACACAAAAGCTTATGGAAAAAACAGAAAATATATTACAAGACACTAAGGATACATACCAAAAGAATCATACAGATAATACTAGGGTTAGGTTGTAGCAGGGGGTTAAATATTTACAAGATGGGATTTGAGCTGCATCTTGAAGAACAGGAAGCACTTGGATAGGTAGAGGAAAGCGGTAAGGACCTTCTGGGTGTGTATATGGAAGTCAGTGAGGAGAAAAGTAAAATGTGGAAGCAAAGAAATGAAAGACAGGTCAAGTGCCTGACAGTGAAATGATTTCGGTGTATTGTAGAATGTAAGGAAAGGATGAACTACACTTTAGTAGATGAGACAGGGCTATGTGGAATTACAGTGGTGGGCAGCAGGAGCCACTGCAGGATCTTGAGCAGGGAAGTCATACTATGAAAGCAGGATTCCAAGATCAGTGGACAAGAAGAGAAGAAACAGACTGGAAGACAGACATCTGTCTGAAGGCTGCTGCAGCAATCCAGTCGTTGCCGAGTACAATCGTCTGAGCAGCTTAATGTATATTGATACCTGGGTCCCATCCCCCAGGGATTCTGATTCAATTCATTTGGGTCGAGCCTGGCATTATCATTTTTGAAAGTTCCCCAAGTGATTCTACAGAGCAGCCTGGGTTGAGAATAAATGCAATAATCCAGGCTGAAGAGATGAAGGCTTAAATTCAGGGGCTGGCAGGAGGTTGGGAATAGGATAAAAACAATTCTGGATCTATCAAAGGAAGAACTGATAAAGTGAGATTGGGGGTAAAGAGTGAATAGATATACAGTCTCATAGAATTATGTATTCATTCAACAAATACTTATTAAGTCACTCCCAAGTACCAGGTCCAATTCTAGGCTCTAAGGATTTGGAGATGAACAAGACAGGCAAGTCCCAGTTCTTATGAACCTTGCAATCTAGTGGACACAACAGAGAAAGAAACATTTCCAGTAGTGACTTGTGTAACAGTGTAACTTACAGAGCATGAATGCATGTTGGGGGCTGCTTCTGTCTGTAAGATGGTCAGGGAAGACCTCTGTGAGAGGGTGATATGCGAGCTGAGCCTGGAATAATGAAAAGCCAGGTTCACAAAGGTCTTTGAAGGGAATGCTTTAACTATGGAAAACAGTAAAGCACATGGGAATAAGCTTGGTGCATTTGAGGGACAGAAAGGCCTGTGTAGGTAGAGAAGAGTAGAACACAGATATGAGAGGAGGTCAGAGAAATAAATAGGTACAAACAAAAAAGAGTCTTTTAGGTCATGGCACAGATTCACTCCAGGTGAGATGGAAGTTTTGGAGGAAATTAAGCAGGATAGTGACATGATCTGATTTACGTTTTTAAACTACGTTGGCTGCAGAGTACAAATGGATTGCAGGTGGCAGGATGGATGCAAGAAACCCATTGGGAGGTTAGACTAAAACAGTGGGGACAGAGACAGGAAAATGTGGCAGGGAATAGATTTGAACATGTTGGATTTGAGGTAACCACAGCATCCAAGAAGAACCAAGAAGAAATGTCGCAGAGCTACTAGAAATATGGAAAACAGGTGAGAATTTAGGTTGTACCCACTGACTCAGAAGACACTTCCAGGGAGACTAAAGAAATGCAATTTAGGTGACACACTGTAGGAATATGACAACTTCCCCCAAAGAGGAGAATAGGAACAACTTGGAAGAAATGTTTCTAGTGGTGGGCTGCAGGGCTCTGTAGTCAGACCTGTCTCCCTGAACTTTTTGATAAGTGAATGGGGTGAAGAAATGGCAGGCGAATGATGTTGAAACACAGGGAACAATGACTGATGCACTAAAATCAGGATTAAAAAATCTCAGCTGCTGAAAGGATGAGCTGACACTAACAAGATGAAATGTAACAGACACACAGGTAGATGACGTGTGTGCGTGTTCATGAATATATTTATGTATGTACACACACATACACATATTACTTCATAGTTACAAGCATTAAAAATTGATCCCACAGTCCTAGAAATCTGACAGTTCAAGAAAGACCTGGAGCTTTTATTGACCACATGACTTTATGAGCCTAAAGTACAATGTCATTGTGAAAAAGCTGACATAAAATCAGAGTATGTTGACTATTATAAAACTACAAAATTATTTTCCTGGGGAAGAATACATCAATAGCAAAACTAAGCTTCACTGATTAGGATTATTTCTAGAAAACTTTTTCTGATCAGGCTGTTGACTAAAGGTAGCTAAAGCAGAGAAGGGAGAAGGGACAAATGGCTTGGAAGCTATGTGATTTGAGGAACAGTCAAGTAATAAAATGGTACGTATCTTCAATTCAGTGCTTATGAACATACTTAAGCTCTTCTCAAATGCCATGTCATCTAACTTGATGAAACAAGTTGTTACCCTTGGTTGGCAGAAAACTCTGTCTTCATCACTGAAGGTTTTAGATAATTCAGAGAATTAAAGTAACTTGTCCAAATTAGACTGGAGGAGGTAGAACTGGGATTTGAACACAGGTAAGTTTCACCCCAGAATCTTAAGAGAGAGAAAAAATATATACATACATAATTTTTCCTTTAAGTTAAGCAGTTTCACTCATCAAGTCTATCTGAAAAGGTCCACTCAGAAAAATCAAAGTTACAGCTGAGCCTTTTTCAGGCAAGAAATGCATCTCATTTAACTTCACATAAGAGGTGCTCAGTAAACATTTGCTCAATGAATCAACATAAGATAAAACACATATATGTTCAAACAAATAAGAAACATTTTCTCCAAGTCTTTTTTCTTTATAGCATCCCTATTACAATGCCTTTTACTCCATCTGTCTTTTTAACCCTTGACAACTCAATTTCCCTCTCCACCCATTTCTTTTGTTGGATAGAGGAATAAACCTCTCACTCCCACCTGTGCACCTGGCCATCAGCCAAGATGAGTCTTCCTGCCCCTCCTAACTGCTCACCTTGATTGACAGCTTGGCAAACTAGGACAGTAGATCATGATGATAGTAAAACCCTGTATCAGATTGTTTATGAAGAATAAAAACCAGAAAGAATTCTAATTGCAATTAGGAAACCACATCCATAATATCTTTACTCATTCTTCACCAAAATTTTGTTTTCCTCTTTTTCCTACTTCATAATCGAAAGGCTACAGGAGGGTTATCATAGAAAAATGAATAAACTGTGTGTTTAAACTAAAAAAACAAATTTCTCAGTACTATAGAAGGTTCTGAGAAGTTCTAAGGCCAAAAATTACGACACCTAAAATCTAGGCAGAGTAATGTTCAGGAAGCAAAGTATTTTAATATGGCTAATACTAACACAACCACAATCAACATGCCAAGAAGAAAGGTTAAAATTAATGTTTGAGTCCCTTTGTTTCTAGCATCTATCTTCCATCTCTAATACTGTATTGGCAATGTCAGCATCAGAGAGCCCAAATGGAAATACTCTCCACACTCAGCTACCACAGATTATTTAGTAACCTGATCTGCAGATACACAGGGTAGAGACAGGAGAAGAGAAAAATCTGTTTACCTTAAAAAGAGATCTTCCAAATCCATTAACATCTCATAAAATTCAGTAACATCTTATTTCATTTGCGTTCACATCACCCATTCCTGGGCTCTAAAATGAACCTTTTCAGGGTCATTTGGTTAAACTATTTCCACCAAAGGAGGGAATACACATTTCAAATACAAACTAGTACCAGTACAAAGGACAAATTGAGAAAGAAATCAATCTTTCCCAACTGTTCTCTGCTCATTTCACACCCCAATCCCAAATGGGAAAGAAGAAAAAGTTCTTAAAAATAGATGTTTTATATGTAGACAAATATAGAACATGAGGTTTTGCAAGGATGAAAATGTTTTCAGGAGCACATGAAGGCCAATGATTAGCTAATAACCCATATAAAGGCACGTGTAAAGGTTACCTGAAAATGGATGGTTTGTTTCTGCTTTTCCACTCTGAATTTACCAGGGTACTAAATTTAAATTTAAAAGGTACCTTGGTAGGAAGAAACACTAGAGTATAAGAGCAAACAAAGCCAGAGCAGTTGGGCTGATCTGGTAACGGGCTACCCAACAATTGAAACTTAGGACCTGCCAGGCAGTGAGGAATCTATTCTATACCTGGATTGTGCTGAATTTCAGATTCTGCTTCTAGATGTAAAAGAAAAAAACAAACAAACAAAGTTTTCCAGACCTTGGGTGTTTAAAGAGCCTTCACAGTAAATCAACCTACTGCTGTCTTGTTTTCTCTGCAGCCAGACTGAAATAATACAGCACCAGCCGAGGTGTGAATTACCCCCATTCATCTTAATGGAGTGTAACTTCAAAGGCTTGTTTTAACCATTTAAATGCTAAGCGCATGAGTAAACATTCTGTTTAAAAAAAGTAGTTTAAACATTCACCTTCAACATACCAAGGTAATTTGTATTCTCAGCACTTCATCTTTTAATTTAGCAAACAAGTCTCCAAGTGTTAGAAATGTTATGTTATTTAGTTTTATTTTACATAATTACTACTTAATAAATTATGAACATTAAGCCCATAATGAGGAGGCCTTATATTTCCCAGGAAAAATGCTGAGGAGTCCTTGAATAAGGTTTTTTGGTAATCCTGGTGAAGGGGATGGCTCTTACTGGCCATATTAGCTTCCTCCAAACTCATAGGAAAAGTTATGACTTCAAACAGGCAACTAGATAAGGAAAAATGGTAAAGTAAAAGAAATACCTCCATACATAATTTCTCCTGATATTAACTAAGTTTTGTGCAGTGTTCAAAAGGTTATTTGTCCCTTTGCCAAACCTCCCATGATACGATCTATGAGCAGGTGACAAACGTTATTAATTGATGCCCAGCTGTCATCACACTTAACATTTGCCCCAGGGGGCATCCTTGCATCTGTTGCAGATTTAGGGTTATTTTGGTATTACTGGAGTTAGATTTATTTAAGCAGCTGAAGACCCATTTGTATTTGGATCCATAATTTCACAAACAGAAAAAGAGGGTACAGGAATTAGCTTATCAGACTGATGGGCTTCTGGCTGACCTGAAGCCACATGGGAAGCCATGTCTCACTGTGCCCCTGGGACCATGCTAAGTGCCCAGTTTCAAGAAGGCATTAGTAGGAGAGTACAGCTGGGGTAGAACTGTGGGAAAGCACTAAAAAGAATGTACATGGGGCCAGTTCTCTTGTGAGTGAAGGCCCAAAAAAGATTCTGAACATAGTTGTGCAAGTTGGAAGATGAAGAAATTCCTTGTCCCTGATTGAAAGCAAATTGATTTTACTGGTCCAGATGAAGGGATGGGAAAAGGGGATAAATGTCTAATCTATTGAGAGAGCCTGTTTTGGTCTGCACCTAATTTATACAAGGTCATTTAATCCTTTCAACACAACTCCACATAATTGGTATTAACTCCATTTAATACTTATGTGAAAGTGGAGGCTAAGAGAGGTTAAGTAGTTTGCCTAAACTTACTTAGATTTGGATCTAAGTTTTTCTAACCCCCAAACTTGGGCTTTTTTCATTATGCCATGCTGATCTCAACTTGCCAAAGAAGTAACTCAAAAGAGAAACAGCTCAGTTGTCAATTTTTCAGTCCATTTACTAAGTGGGAAGCAAGGGGCACCTGCAAACATGTGTATTTCCATACATGCAAACTGGCACTTTGCATGCAATTCCCTACTTTACATGCGTACAGGGGTAGGATTTCATTTATACTGATACACTCTCACTTTGGTAGGCTGCTAAAAAGGTGCCCTTTACATAGAATACTCATGCGGAGGAGAGACCTAGCTTGTGGTTTCCAACCAAAAGTAAGCCACATCAGTGGGGAGACTGGAATGACTTATAACCTCCAAACAAAATATGATATAAACCATTACTATTTGTCTCTGTTTGCCAAGTAGAAAGTCACATGTTTTAGTAACAATTAAGAAACTTCAGAAAACTTTCAAACCTACAGCCAATCACCACAGCTCTATCTCATAACGAACACCAGAGGAAAGTCACAAACATTTGTTAGACAGGATTTGAAGGCAGGGCAAAATACCAAGGGGAATAATCCCACAATTCTGCTATTAGTGATGATGTTGACAATATTAACCCACAAACTGAGATTTAAATTTGCATATAAACTTAATACACTTATTTTGTAAAAAACAAGCAAACAAAAGATTGACTCAATATATTTAATTTTTTAATTTAAATATTAAACATTTAAATATTTAATATTTTAAAAAGTCTGATCTACAAAAGACACTGTACAGAGAATGAAAAGGCAAGCCACAGACTTGGAGAAAATCTTTGCAAAACACATATCTGATAAAGGACTGGTATCTAAAATACACAGAGAATGCTTAAATGAGAAAACCAGATTTTTTAAATGAGCAAAAATCTGAACCTCACCAAAGAAAATATATAGATAGCAAATAAGCATATGAAAAGATGCTCCATATCATATGGCATTAGGGAAACACAAATTCAAACAACGAGATACCATTACACACCCATCAAATGGCAAAAATCCAGAACACTTACAACACCAAGTGCTGACGAGGATGTGGAACAACAGGAACTCTTAGTCACTGCTGGCAGGAATGCGATATATACAGCCACTTTGGAAGGCAGTTTGGCAATTTCTGACAAGACTAAGCATATTCTTACCATACCAAATAAGCTGAAAACTTATTTCCACACCAATGTTTATAGCAGCTTATTCATAACTGCCAAAATTTGGAAGCACTAAGAGGTCCTTCAACAGGTGAATGGAAAAACAAATGGTACACCCATACAATGGAATATTATTCAGTGGTAAAAGGAAATGAGCTATCAAACCATGAAAAGATGTGGAGGAAACTTTAATTGCACGTTGCTCAGTGAAAGAAGCCAGTCTGAAAAGTTAGATACTATGTGATGCCAACTATGTGATGCCAACTATATCATTCTGGGAAAGCCTCAGTTTTTTATTGGAGGAAGTAAAAAGATCAGTGGTTGCCAATGTTTGCATCAAGAGTGAACCTAATGTAAATGATGGACTTCACTTAATAATAATGTATGAATATTGGCTCATCAAGTGAAACAAATGTACCATATAATGCAAGATGTTAATAACATGAGAAACTGGGTGTGTTGGGGATTGAGGGACTATTTGGGGACTCCCTGTAGTTTCTGCTTAATATTTCTGTAAACATTAAAACTACCCTAAAAAATAGTCTATTAATTATTAGAAAAAACAATAAGCACACAGACTGACCTAATATATTTAAGAGCATTTGAGTTTATTTCCTTTTTTATTAAAACTGCTATAAACCTACTTTTCCTTATCCATTCCCACTCTGTTCCACATTTTTTTTTGTTACTAATGTTTACCAAAATGTTAACTCATATAAAGATTTATCCAAGGTGCCTTCCAGAATTATTCCTTTTTGCATGTGGAGGTAAATTATTCTTCATAAGAAGTGGGAAAATATTTCCTTCATTTGTTAATCCAATTAAAAATGGTAAATGCTAAACTAAAATTCCCAACCAAAATTCCAAAGATGAGCAAAACAAAAGCCTGTAGAAATAAGGAAAAAGATAAAAAACAATCAGAATATTTTTTTAAACCTCCATTCTCTGAAATAAGGTTTGCTATATTTCAAAATACATTAACTTTCCTGATGTGGGTAAAATAATTACAAATGACAAATTACTTCTTGAAACAGGAGTCTTAAAAGAAACAGTCAAAAACCAACCTACCCCAAGCTTTTTCCATGAGAGAAAATCCTCTCTGCTAAGTTTAAGATAAAATAGTCCTGGGAATACAAAAATCAAACATGTTGATGTACTGGCACCTTTATGTGGGAGGAAAAAAAAAAGATATTGCCAATTCAGATGTGAAGCTGGGCATCTATCTTATACATTTTATTATGTGGGTTTTTTAAAATAGAAAACTTACCAACTATACCAAATACATTCCTTATGTCAGGAACATACATTGCAAGTAAAACAATGATAATATTGAGTGCTAGAGTGATTAAGGAATGGTGGATCCATGAGAATGGAAAATTGGAGAAAAACATCATCATTAAAGCTTTCCTTGCCTGTGTAACAGAAAAAGAAATAGATTTAAGTAAAGAGAAAGTATCAAAGCCAAAGTACTCACTTAGGGAAACACATGTACAATACAGTTTTCATGATATTCTTTGCCCCATTTAGATTCCAAACACACAGCTATTAAACTATCATAAAAGGTTTATTACACATAAACAAAGAAGTATTCCTTTCTATGTGAGCTTCATATAAATTATTTTACTTTAATTCTTGAAAAAATTTTCACATACAATTTCCTTCGGTTGTGTAATTTTCAAAATTATTAACAGTAACACTATGTAATGAAATCTCAGAGAACAATTTTCAATAAATTCAACAGATGGAAGGAAATACCATTTACTATTTTATTTCATATTATCTGTTTCATAGCATGAAAATATGAAAACTATTTATGACACTTCCCATTGCTAAGATGGGCAGCAGGCAGTCACATCCCACAAATGTTTATCCGGCCCCACTATGCTCCTGGCACTGCAGTCCACACAGCAATCTTGAAGGCCCAGTTCTTAAGGAGCTCACTGTTTGGGGATTCAAGACATCCATGCAGAAGCATTTATACCCAAAGCCTTTGTTTCCATTTTCTCAGAAATTCTTAATATTCCTGTGTATGGCAACCAAGTGTAGAGTGAAGATCTGTTCTGCCATTTAAATTATAATTCTAGAGCAAATAAAATATTTTGTCTAAGATTAAACTAGAATGTCTATGTGAAAATAAATTTACAATAGACCAGAAGGGGTTTATTTTTGTTGACTTGACTTTTTCCTCTTTATGTACATTCTTCTGAAAGCAGAACACAGAATTAAAGGGGGGGGGGAACCCCAGAACTTTGGAATTGTAGTCTGTAAATTGGAAACAATGCTGTGGGAGAGTGTAAATCTAAACTAAATCTCAAAAAGCACAAATTAGCTTAGTGGTTCACTATTATTTTTGTGCTTTCATGGGGCCATATGAAAGCATGAGGTCTTTGATCAATTACTTGACAAATGAATAAGATATACAATACTAGATATGATTGAAACATTCTTGTCTGCAAATAATTAGTGCTGCCACATTAGGGAGCTGCTACACTAGCAACAAAACCTCTAAAAGTACTTACAGGAAAGTGGATTAGAGGCACTGTCAAAAGCAGAGCAAATAGTATGCATAACTTCACAGTCATGACAACAACATCATGTGGCAAGTATTTACTATAATCTTGCAGTAATTCTGACGCCACTTTGTCTGTAAATACAAAAAATTACAATAAGGATCACATTATAAACTACTAAGATGTCAATAACAGCAAAATTATTTTCCTTTGCACACATGGATCTTAACAGATCTTGGATTTCCAGTACCAAATCCAATCTCTGGCCTTTTTCCTATCCTATATAACACAGAGACATTAGTTAAATATCTCCTTGAAACCTACCATTGGTTCACTTAATAAAACTAGGTATCTGCACAGGTAGAACTTCTAAAATTATGACAATGAATATATGTGTGTATATGTATTTCTTAAGAACTTTTCCATATTCTGAAGGTTTGAACAACATTTATGTTGTTTGTTTTGTTAAGTTCTTTTATGTATACTACTGAATTTGGTCCATAAGAAAACAATACAAGACAAGCAGTTAGGCTAAAAAATACTAAATGACTTGCCCAAGATCCCACAATACAAAGGGACAGAGCTGGCAGAGCTGTACAGCCCAATTTTTTTGGTGTCAAAGCCAATATCTTTTCCTCAATACTGAGATGTTTTCTAGAATCTCACAGAGTTTGTGCTTATTACCTGCTTCACCAACACTTCATCTGTAGATTCCTCTTGCATAAAAGAGAATGCAGTTTTAGGGAAATGGCTTTCTTAGCAAGCCAGTGGGGTAGCCAGTGACAGAGTTTGTACATGCTCCACGGTGTCCTTCCAGTCTCAGTGACTTCCCACCCCAAGCTAGACAAAGGGTATGAAGAGTGAGGGGTCTCAGGAATACACTATTATCACTGCTTTGTAGGAAAAGAACAGTTTGTACTTAGAATAGTGCTTTTCAAATTTAAGCGGATATGCTTTGAAAAAGATGTTTTGGGTAGAAATTAAAAAAAACAAACACACCTCTTTTCAAGGATCTCAAAATTTAAAGGGGAGATAAGGTGAGTACACACACATATAATAGACATAAGTGGCAGAAGGTCTAAACAAAGAGCTATGATGATTCTGATCAGGGGAAGGTAACTATGGCTTTGCGATGAGCAAGGAGGAATTCAGAAGACACGGTGAGCAGCAGGATGGTAGAGGGGCTTGAATTCTGGGACTACACAGACTAAGGTTCAAAACCCACTACTTACTAGCAACTTAGCTTCTCGTCTCTCAGTTTTTACACCTGTAAAATGAGGACAATGATACACTGACCTATTGAGTTACTGAGAGCATTAGATGAGTTAATGTATGTGTGCTGACATTCAAAGATGTGAGAAGAAGAGATTCTCTCTAGGACCAAGAACCAGCACAAGAGCAAGCCCTGATGTAGCCCAGGGAATATGCTTCTGAAAAATGACTAGTCCAGTAATACCACAGTGGTTGAAACAGGGTGTCTGTAGAGCAAAGAGAGTATTGGGTGACAAGGCTGGAAATGTATTTAAGACCCAGTAACAGAGCTCTTCATAGGGTTTGAACTTAATCTGTAGGCCACAGAGATGCAGTGACTTATGAAGAATAGTGTACTATGATCTGAACTAAGTAGGAAGATGATAGAAAGAAAAAGAGACCCAAAACAAGGGTAACAGTTAGTAGGCAACTGTGATAATCATGGAAAGGTAATGGGAATCTGAACTACACTATCAATAATGGAAATGGGAGAGAAACTAATTGTGTAAAATATGTCATACTTTATACACACAATGTGGGAGTAATAGACTTAGTAGGTGATTAAGAAGAGCCAGGAAAGCTGGATTCTATTTCCAAATCTGAGATACTTGTGAGTCTTTGAAGAAATGTGGCAAACTATTTTATTTCTACTTTATGAATCATAAAAATGAGCTAATAACATTTACTCCTTGACCTCGTAGACTTTTTAAATGGTCTGGCTATTATGTAACATTTGGGCATTGGCCTCACTCACCAGAGAAACTCTTTTTTCTTCCTCACCTTACAATGCTTTAACATCTGTAATCAGACCAATATTATTAATCTCAGTACATACTTATAGGTCCCTCTAACCTGTCAAAATTTAGTTATTAACTATGCCTTGGGAACACTGGAATAAAAGGATCCCAAGCAGCTCTAGAAGCCTGAAGAACTACATTTGCTGCAAATTCAAAATATCTGTAACATGTCCACTTTCTACTTTTCCAGGATGAAAGCCTTCTTCTGAGCCAGTCATTTCTGAACTCTTAGCTGAGCCTTAACATATGTAAGGGATAGAGTAAAACACTTCTCTGGATTCAGACAAATCTCTACAAATCTCAGAAAGTACCTGATGGTGATCTCTGCAAGTCACATAAGCTATTCAAGTCAGGAGGCTGTCCTGTTTAATACAAATTGCCAAACAGGATATGATGTTAATAAAGATTACCACAGAATAGCAGAAAGATAACTGGATTCATATTCAGGGGACCTGCCACTAATTGTGTGACAGGTCACTTCACCTCTCTGGACTTCAGTTGCTCATCTCCAAAATGAATGGAGGGACTTAAACTCGTGACTGCCCTTCTGATAAGGTCTAAGGCTCAATTAGCAGTTTCTTTCCATAAGACTGAAAGCTATTATTATCCCAACAGAAATAAACCATTACAGATTTTTCTTGATTAAGATTAACAACCCAAAAAAGAACCACTATAAATAATGAATCAATATCTGAATTTTCTTCTGTCTTTGGAGAAGGAATATATATCATTCATTCTATCTCTCTCTCTATCCCCTACTTACATACCTATCATGTGATTTTTCTTAGATGTGTATTTCTTCATTATATAAAGTATAGATACTCTTAAGAACTTGCATTGGTGGAGAAGGATTAAATCAGAGACAACATAACAGCTTTACTTGATAAGCAGGAAAATCTCTGTGTAGGAAACATTTCCTTTACATGATGAAACTGTTTGTCATGTGTTCAAGCAACAATATAGACAGAGAGCTAGCTGGGTAGATATAGAGATATACAGATATGCCAGAAGCTTAAGTAAGCCAGGATTTTCCAAAAGTTCACCTGACAAAAAACATGGAATTATGGAAATAAGGTTCTTTAGCATAATTCCTGAAGAGGCAGCACAGTAATAGACTTTGGAAAGAGTCAGAATTAGACCCAAATCCCAACATATTATTCATTAGCTGCAGGTAACTGGCCAAATTTATGTCTTTGGAGAAGGAAACTGACTCAACCTATGTGAACACATACCTTACAGAGTTGTTGTAAAGATTAAGTTAGGCAATGTATGTAAAATACCTGACACTCACATAATAAACATTTGCTCAACAAATATATTAGCATCCATCCATTCTCCATTTCCCTTTTAATCTAAGCTTTCTTATAATTTAATATAGCTCCTAAGTTTCTCACAATGCCTTATGTAACTATTTTTCAGCTCTCCTGAAGACTGGTAGGCCATTTAAGGTTTCTTCCAGATTGCTCTATGTATCCTCCATACAGAAGGACAGAGAGGAAGAGAAGGAGGTGCATTTTTTTAACTTTTCTTAATGTTGAAGATCTCTAATTATAATAGTATTTGTGCCCAGTGATAAGTTCAACTTAGAAAAATACGCAGCTCTTCTGCTATACTAAGCTTTTGCTTACTCCCAACAGACACCCTGCTATAGTCTCTTACTGATATAGAAAATAGAAAAGTCTTACTGAGCGCAAGTCTACACAAAACTTAACAAACCCAACAACCAAAAATAGAGCTTAAGTATTTCAAGAATTTTGTTTCATTTTCAATGATCAAAAAGCTTAACAATCTGCTTTACCTTTCTTTGTAGCGTATCTAGCAGGGTACTGTACTAATGTTGGAACTAATGCCTTTCCTGATGGTGTACACAGAGGTCTACCACTCTTATCCTACATAGTATAAACATGCAAGAGCAAGATTCAAGATGGTGGTGTGAGAGGTGAGACGGAGAATTCCTCCAAAAACCACAAATAGTATGAAAATATAGTTAATTGCTACAACTAACCCTAAAACAGCAACAAGAAAGAAAGCTGAACCAGACTGCATGCAGACCTCATGAACAGAGCAGACCTCATGAACACAGGGCCCCAGCTCCGCTCCCCTATGACCCCCAGCCTCACTCTAGGGGCTGAGAAGCTCCACAGACTGGAGTTTCTGGGCACTAGTGGGCACCACAGAGAATTATGAAATGTCAAAAGAACATGGTTCAGACCAAAATCTCACAACCCCCAGAAAAAGGGCCTAATGAAACTGAACTCACCGATCTGCCTGAAAGAGAGTTCAAAATAAAAATCATAAACATGCTTATGGAGGTACAGAAAAATATTCAAGAACTCAGGAATGAATTTAAGTAGGAGATTCAATCATTAAGAAATTCCATAACTGAAATGAAACATACAATGAAGGGATTTAAAAACAGATAAGATGTAGTAGAAGATATGGTAAATGGAATAGAAATTAGAGAAGAGGAATACAAAGAGGCTGAGGCACAAAGAGAAAAAAGAATCTCTAAGAATGAAAGAATATTGAGAGAACTGTGTGACCAATCCAAACGGAACAATATTCGTATTACAGGGGTACCAGAAGACGAGAGAGAAAAAGGGATAGAAAGTGTCACTGAGGAGGTGATTACTGAAAACTTCCCCAATCTGGGGAAGAAGATAGTCTCTCAGGCCATGGAGTTACACAGATCTCCCAATACAAGGGACCCAAGGAAGACAACATCAAGACATACAGTAATTAAAATGGCAAAGATCAAGGATAAAGACAGACTTTTAAAAGCAGCTAGAGAGAGAAAGAAGATCACATACAAAGGAAAACCCATCAGGCTATCATCAGACTTCTCAACAGAAACCTTACAGGCCAGAAGGGAGTGGCATGATATATTTAATGCAATGAAGCAGAAGGGCCTTGAACAAAGAATACTATACCTGGCAAGGTTATTATTTACATTTGAAGGAGGGATTAAACAATTCACAGATAAGAAAAAGTTGAGGGAATTTACCTCCCACAAAAAAAACCTCTACAGTGCATTTTGGAGAGACTCTCATAGATGGAAGTATTCCTAAGGTTAAATAGATGTCACCCAAGGGATAGACAAAGAGCACAGAATATGATTCATAACATACAAAGAATGGAGGAGGAAGAAAACGGAGGGGGGGAAAAAAAAGAAGAACCTTTAGGTTGTTTGTAATAGCACACGAAGTGAGTTAAATTAGACTGTTAGATAGTAAGAAAATTACCTTTGAAACTTTGGTAACCATAAATCTAAAGCCTGCCATGGTATTTAGTACATACCTATTAATAATCACCCTAAATGTAAATGGTTTGAACACACCAATCAAAAGACATATAGTTACTGAATAGATAAAAAAACAAGACCCATCTATATGCTGCCAACAAAAGACTCACTTCAAACCCAAAGACATACACAGACTGAAAGTAAAGGCATGGAAAAAGATAATTTCATGCAACTAACAGGGAGAAAAAAGCAGGAGTTGCAGAACTTGTATCAGACAAAATAGACTTCAAAACAAAGAAAGTCACAAGAGACAAAGAAGGACATTACATAATGATAAAGGGGTCAGTCCAATAAGAGGATATAACTATAATAAATATCTATGAACCCAACACAGGATCACCTACATATGTGAAACAAATACTAACAGAATTAAAGGGGGAAATAGAACACAGTGCATTCATTTTAGGAGACTTCAACACAGCACTCACTCCAAAGGACACATCAACCAGACAGAAAATAAGTAAAGAGACAGAGGCACTGAACAATCTACTAGAAAACATGGACCTAAAGGACATCTACAGAACACTCCATCCAAAAGCAACAGGATGCACATTCTTCTCAAGTGCACATGGAACATTTTCAAGAACAGATCATATACTAGGCCACAAAAAGAGCCTCAGTAAATTCAAAAAGATTGAAATTGTACCAACCAGCTTCTTGAATCACAAAGGTATGAAGCTAGAAATAAATTACACAAAGAAAATGAAAAAGCCCACAAACACATGGAGGCTTAATAACATGCTCCTAAATAATCAATGGATCAATGACCAAATAAAAACAGACATCAAGCAATATATGGAGACACATGACAACAATAATTCAACAACACATAATCTGTGGGACGCAGCGAAGGCCGTGCTAAGAGGGAAATATATTACAATACAGGCCTACCTCAGGAAAGAAGAACAATCCCAAATGAACAGCCTAAACTCACAATTAATGAAACTAGAAAAGGAAGAACAAATGAGGCCCAAAGTCAGTAGAAGGAGGGACATAATAAAGATTAAAGCGTAAATAAATAAAATTAAGAATAAAACAATAGAAAGAATCAATGAAAGCAGGAGCTGGTTATTCAAGAAAATAAACAACATAGATAAGCCCCTAGCCAGACTAATCAAGAAAAAAAGAGAGTCTACACAAATAAACAGAATCAGAAATAAGAAAAGGAAAAATCACCATGGACACCACAGAAATACAAAGAATTGTGAGAGAATACTATTAAAAATTATATGGTAACAAACTGGATAACATAAAAAAATGGACAACTTTCTACAAAAATACAACCCTCCAAAGCTGATCCAGGAAGAAACAGAAAATTTGAATAGACCAATTAACAGCAAAGAAATTGAATTGGTAATCAAAAAACTACCTAACAACAAAACTCCTGAATCAGATGGTTTCACGGCTGAATTTTATCAAACATTTAGTGAAGACCTAATACCCATCCTCCTTACAGTTTTCCAAAAAGTAGAAGAGGAGGAAATACTCCCAAACTCATTCTACAAGGACAACATCAGTCTAATACCAAAACCAGGCAAAGACACCACAAAAAAGAAAATTATAGACCAATATCCATGATGAACATAGATGCAAAAATACTCAACAAAATATTAGCAAACCGAATTCAAAAATACATCAAAAAGATCATCCATCATGACCAAGTGGGATTCATCCCAGGGATACAAGGATGGTACAACATTCGAAAATCCATCAACATCATCCATTACATCAACAAAGAGAAGAACAAAAACCACATGATCATCTCCATAGATGCTGAAAGAACATTCAACAAAATTCAACATCCACTCATGATAAAAAACTCTCAACAAAATGGGTATACAGGGCAAGTACCTCAACATAATGAAGGCCATATATGACAAACCCACAGCCAACATTATATTTAACAGTGAGAAGCTGAAAGCTTTTCCTTTAAGATTGGGAACAAGACAAGGATTCCCACTCTCCCCACTGTTATTCAACGTGGTACTGGAGGTCCTAGCCACAGCAATCAGACAAAACAAAGAAATATAAGGCATCCAGATCGGTAAAGATGAAGTCAAACTGTCACTATATCCAGATGACATGATATTGTACATAAAAAATCCTAAAGACTCCATTCCAAAACTACTAGAACTAGTATCTGAATTCAGCAAAGTTGCAGGATACAAAATTAATACACAGAAATCTGTTGCATTCCTATACACTAATGATGAACTAGCAGAAAGATAAATCAGGGAAATAATTCCATTCACAATTGCATCAAAAAGAATAAGATACCTAGGAATAAACCTAACCAAGGAAGTGAAAGACCTATACCCTGAAAACTACGGGACACTCTTAAAAGAAATTAAAGAGGACACTAATAAATGGAAACTCATCCCATGCTCTTGGCTAGGAAGAATTAATATTGTCAAAATGGCCATCGTGCGTAAAGCAATCTACAGATTCAATGCAATCCCTATCAAAATACCTACAGCATTCTTCAGTGAACTAGAGCAAATAGTTCTAAAATTCATATGGAACTACAAAAGACCCCGAATAGCCAAAGCAATCCTGAGAAGGAAGAATAAAGCACGTGGAATTACGCTCCGTGACTTCAAGCTCTACTACATAGCCACAGTAATCAAGACAATTTGGTACTGGCACAAGAACAGACCCATAGACCAGTGGAACAGACTAGACAGTCCAGAAAGAAATCCAAGCATATATGGTCAATTAATATATGATAAAGGAACCATGGACATACAATGGGGAAATGACAGCCTCTTCAACAGCTGGTGTTGGCAAAACTGGACAGTTACATGTAAGAAAATGCAACTGGATTATTGTGTAAGCCCGTACACAAAAGCAAATTCAAAATGGATCAAAGACCTGAATGCAAATCATGAAACCATAAAACTCCTAGAAAAAAACATAGGCAAAAATCTCTTGGACATAAACATAAGCAACTTCTTCATGAACATATCTCCCCAGACAAGGGAAACAAAAAGCAAAAATGAGCAAGTGGGACTATATCAAACTAAAAAGTTTCTGTACAGCAAAGGATACCATCAGTAGAACAAAAAGACATCCTACAGCATGGGAGAATATATTCATAAATGACAGATCTGATAAAGGGTTGACATGCAAAATATATGAAGAGCTCACACACCTCAACAAACAAAAAGCAAATAATCCAATAAAAAAATGGGCACAGGATCTGAACAGACACTACTCCAAAGAAGAAATTCAGATGGCAAACAGACACATGAGAAGATGCTCCACATTGCTAATCATCAGGGAAATGCAAATTAAAACCACAATGAGATATCAGCTCACACCAGTTAGGATGGCCAACATCCAAAAGACAAACAACAAATGTTGGTGAGGATGTGGAGAAAGGGGAACCCTCCTACACTGCTGGTGGGAATGTAAACTAGTTCAAATATTGTGTAAAGCAGTATGGAGGTTCCTCAAAAAACTCAAAATAGAAATACCATTTGACCCAGGAATTCCACTCCTAGGAATTTACCCTAAGAATGCAGCATCCCAGTTTGAAAAAGACATATGCACTCCTATGTTTATCGCAGCACCATTTACAATAACCAAGAAATGGAAGCAACCTAAGTGTCTATCAGTAGATGAATGGATAAAGAAGATGTAGTACATATACACAATGGAATATTATTCAGCCATAAGAAGAAAACAAATCCTACCATTTGCAACAACATGGAGGGAGCTAGAGGGTATTATGCTCAGTGAAATATGCCAGGCAGAGAAAGACAAATATCAAATGATTTCCCTCATCTGTGGAGTATAAGAACAAAGAAAAAACTGAAGGAATAAAACAGCAGCAGACTCACAGAACCGAAGAATGGACTAACAGTTACCAAAGGGAAAGAGACTGGGTAGAATGGGTGGGAAGGGAGGGATAAGGGGGAAAACGGGGCATTATGATTAGCACAAATAATGTAGGGGGCTGGGGACATGGGGAAGGCAGTATATACAAAGAAGTCAAGTAATGATTCTATAGCATCTTACTATGTTGATGGACAGTGACTGTAATGGGGTATGTGGGGGGACTTGATAATAGGGGGAGTCTATTAACCATAATGTTCAAGTAATTGTACATTAATGATATCAAAAAAAATGCAAGTGCATATTTAAGTTAATGAATGGCCTTTATTACTGATGAATAACAGAGATAGCAAGAAGAGGACTATATAGAGCAATTATACTTTTCTCATAAAAATTTCCAAGATAATACTCATGACATATAATGAAAAGTCATCATATTTAAATTAAACTTCATTAAGGATAGTAAGAAGTACAGCATCTGAAGTTATGAAATAATTATAATAATAATGATAGTAACACACGACCAGCCGCAGCTCTCCTTTGTACTATGTGCCAGATACGTAACAGGCATTTTACATATGACTCATTTCCTCCTCAAGCCAAGTCTGTGCAATTATCCCTATGTCACAGATTATGAGATGAAGATACTGTAAATTAAAGTACCCTATTTGTGGTCATAGCAGAGTAATTATTTGAACTATAATCATTGGATTTCAAAATCCATATTCTTTCCATTGGGCTTAGGAAAGGCAGCTGTGCAAGCAAATATTGTCCAAAAACTTGTCATACTTGGAAAGACTCTGGGAGATAAGCACCATTACAAGTCATCACGGATGTCCAAAACCTAAAACATGTGCATGGGGCTATCAACCATCAAGTCAGAATCATAAAAGCTAAATATTGCCAAGTAATAACAGCCATTTCTTTGAGAGCTGGTAAAAAAGCATTTATACATTAAAAGCATATTTAAGAACTTGACACATTGAGTGTAAATTTCCATAATGTGTTTGTTTGCAAATTAAATATATGTTTGCAAATTAAACAAGAGAGCTTAAATTTTTTTTATTCTAGACTATCACCTTTTCTTAAAGCCCTTATAAGAGAAAAAAATATGTACCAAGCAGGCAATTTCTCAAAAATAAATAAAAGAAAATTTTATTTTATGAATTTAAAAGAATCTTTTAAAAAATTAAGGAGAAAGGTTATAGTACATCAAAGAATCATGTGCTAAATCATGTGAATTAAGACTGAAGGCAGAGATAGCTGACATTTAACTGTACCACTGTAGTCTAATGTATCACTCTTTCCTTTCTCACCTTGTTCTTTTGCAATTAAGATGACTGACTCTCCCAACCTCTCAAACTGCTGAAAGAGAATCTGTTAGAGTCTAATGTATTGAACTCTGAATTTAAAATAACAAAATCATTATCGTACATTTTTTCCTGTAGGAAGACTTCAATGTCCGTAAACCTGAGGTTTTACTTAGGTCTTAAAGAAAATTTTCACATGAAGTTATTAATCTTGAACTTGATCCATCTTTTTAAGAGCAAGAAAGTCAATTCTTTAAGGTTCATAGAGTCAGCTTTAGTACTGCACTGAGTTCTAGCAGGCTGAACAAATTAACTTGCTAATGAAAGGCAGAAACAAAGTCCATATTTAGGTGTGGACCAACTATAGAACAATTTATTTTCCATCCATAATCAAATAATCAAATAGTACACTTACCATAAAAAGTGAGGTACCCAAAGAGCGCAGATAGAAAATAAATGAGAAAACTTAGAGCAATTGCAGTATTGGTTACATTCTGCATTCTTTTCTTTGAGGGGCTAAAAGATAAAAATGGAAAAAGTAGAATCATGAACTGAATTACACGTAAAGAAACAAACATCTCTCAAGCTAGTCAAATGGATTCCTTAACCATTCAGACCCAGTTCACTAATCACTACTAATTAGTTCATTAACAACTATATACTCATTAATATATAGTAGAAATCCTGATTTGAAATTATTGCATAAAGATTATGCTTCCAGGAAATATTCTCAACTGGGACAGACCTAAGTCTTGATTGTTTTGTTTTCAGCTAACATGTAGAATCCAGTGATAGGAGGGAAGGATTCATAAAGGAGCATGTCATTCAACCTGAAAGTCCTAGAAGTAAAAAGACATACTTAACATACTGAAACTACTGTAATTACATGGAATGTAAAGGCAATAGTTTTAAATTAAAAAATTTACCCAAAATTTTAAGTATGTTATTAGACCAATAAAAAAACTTTATATTCAACATGAAGAAATATAGTTTTATAAATTCTATAAGATTATAATATCAATAAAACTGAATATTATATAAATGAAAATAAAATATTCCAGGATTCTATAGTACCTTTGAAGTTCACAGTATATGGGCAATATTGAGGTATGACAGAGAAATGAAAAAGCCATGGTTGGTATGGCATAAGCACTCTGAAAAAAAATTTAAGATGATAAAATTATTAAATACTACTCTGTTGAACCTACTACCTCATTTGACAATAAACTCAATTCTTTAAAAAAATCCACTTGGTTAAATTTATTTCTTCTTTAATGAATCACCTCTTTATAAAATAAGGGCTTTTTTCTTTATTTTAGAAAGAGAGACACAATTTTGGTCACCAGCAAATGTTTTACTTGATAGTTAGATTGCCTGTACTGGCCAGAGTACTACTTGGCTGGCTTCCACACCATGTTCCTTTTACTAAAATCACTGGTGCTTCTACATTATTTGGGTAAGATAAAATAATTTAAGTAAGATAAATAATATTTAAATAAGATTAAAAAGAAAACTTTAGAAGTGATCTTATTATAATTCTCAGTCTTTCCTAATATATGCATTAGGAAACTTATTTATTGTAGAATCCTAAGTAACAACAGTAGCTAATGCTTTTGAACCTGCTTTCACCAACCCAAAGGGAATATTACCAATGTAATTAAGAGAATACTGAAAATATTAATCATAATTTAGCATTTTTGACTAAGGTCTCTTTCAGTGGGAATGAACATGATTTATTCTAGACCAAAACACTCTTAGAGATCCATTGGAATATGTGAACATTGTTTTTAGAATACTTAAGAGTCAGAGGAAGTTACAAAGCAAACAGAAGTTACAATCTAAATGAAAATACAAAATGGATAGCGATGATTTACTTTCTCTTTCCTACTCTAAAAATTTTCCCTAATTAACTTTAGGCTGCTCAGTAAAAGAAGTTCCAGATGACTAAAGACCTATCTTGGGACATAATGCCCCCTAAAATATCTGAAGGGAGCTGGGAGGAAGGAAAGCTGTAGTGTTTCCTGAGGCTGGATTAGGGGAATAAGAGTTTAATTCACAAATTCTCTTTCATATATTGCTCAATTTCCTGGCTTGTCAATTATGCTACCTACATCTTTAAGACACATGGAGGCCTTTATTATGTAAAAGATATGGTACCTCCCTTGTGAGGCCAAAGAGACACTTCTCATTTAAAAACTGGTGATAAAAAGGAAAATTCCACAGGGAGAAGTTACCATACCAACATTCTACACTAATAGAGTTGTATGTGAGTGGAAAGGATTCTAGTATCTGGGACCTGCATTTCAGCAGAATCAAAAAGTGTAGATGAAGAAACGTGGAGCAACAGGGATGACTTTGAGCTTTTCTAGAATGACAAAGCAGAGATCATCCAGATCACAGCTCCTGTCTCCTCTGCTGGTGCTCATGGGCTCTTGCAGACATTCCCAGCATCCTTAGAGAAGGCAAGGGGACTTGGTTTTCTAGTCTCTGCCCTAGGTATCATAAATTTCAACTTGGGAATGTCAGCCAGAAGATGTATTGGCAGTACTCAAATGTTGGCCCAATGATGAGGCTGTTTAGCTACAAACCAAGGTTCTACTCACAGGCGAGCAGTTTTTGATATAATTGGCTATTAAGCTTTATAAGTCCAGAGGGCAACAGGAAGTCTGTATCCACAGAGGACCTTATTGGCCAGACATTTGGTAAATCTGCTCTTTTAGGCAGTGGCCCATTTAAAACAGGCTTCATTTAAAGGCATGCCAAAAAACAAACAAAAAAAAGAGGTGGCTGTTTCATAATGGGCCACCCTGTGTTAAATAATATTATTCTTCTGGTAGGCAACTCTATACTTAGCACTTTCATGAAAATTAATTAGTTACAGGTACAGAGACCTAAGAGACCCTATTACACAAATCTCTTAAAACTTGAAATGTGAAAAATCAACCAAAAGTATCTGTTAATAACTTACAAACCTCTTTGGAGAAATGAAAGAGCTTTGGTTTACAATCATCTGTAGCATTTGAAATCTGTTTAAGAGGATTGAGGGAGGAAAATAGAGAAACCAATAGTCATTAAAAGTCAGAATATATCAACAAAAATGATGAATGTTTTATTACCAGGCTTTCAAATAAAAATATTTCAAAACAAAGTTCCAAAGTGTAATATAGCCATTACTATTTCATTAATTAGGAAAAAAATCATTATTAGTTATTTTTTTAGCTTAAAATAAAAAGGAAGAAACTAAAAAGAAAATATAAACTATTACCTGGAAGTACTGCTCTATGTAATTTGACCTCAGAGGACAAGGGATAGACCATTTTTTAATAATTATCTGTAAGAATAAGTAGAATCACCACTCAGATTATTTCTTATAAAATTCATGACAAGAAATAGATTTCAAATAGGTCAACAATAATTCAATTAATCTAAAACCATATCAAATGACATGCTAGCTAACAGAAGATTCTTTGCTCATATGATTCTCCCCGGTTAGAATGAGGTCATCATTTAACATGGGCACCTATGGTGGGTGTTGGGGGGAGTGTTGCCTATCTGTGTAGTGGAGATTCCCCCCCGTTAAAGACTGAGAGTACTCTTATGTCATCTTTCAAAACTCCAATAGCATCAAGGCATTTAAAAAAGTACAGCTCAAAATGGGAAGGCAATGTTTTTAGTAACAATGGTATAAGAGTATGGTTATTTGTGGGCCTGGTATTAGTAGCAGATAGAGAAATATTAATAGCAGTTTTGGAAATAACCACAGGCAGAAATAAGTACAGATCTTATGCAAAGGGGACACTAAGGGATTTCTGATGTATAAGTACTGTCCCTCCTTGCTTTTTTTAGACTTGGTATTACTTCTGGCAAATGTGAATAAAGCTAACTAAGAATAAGTGCACTAACTAGGAAACTCCAGCTGGTAAAAATAAATTTTTAAAAAATTAAAAGAAATCCAAAGGGATGCTATTTCCCAGAAATAATCAAAGAAAATGTTTCAGGATTTTACTTTTAATTGTGGCCATACTGTTTCTAGACCTACAATTGTGTCAACATTACCATTGTTGCAGTTGTTTTGGGGCATGTAATTACTCTGTACATGTTTGCTCCAGGCTGAAACCCAGCATACAGAGGAGCAAGGGAGAATAAAGGAGGTATTTGTTCTTTGCAGGAGACCGATAAGTAAATAATATTCCTATTTGGTATTTATCTAGTTTTGGATTTTAATTAATTCAAACAACATTTTATGTAGTGATAAAACAAATCTATGGAAAACATATACTCTTAGGATTAAGTTAGTGAGTGAATTAAAAAACTACTCTAAAATCCTCATCAACAGGGGAAAAAGGAATGATTAGGATCAACTGGGCAAGCTGCTTTGACATTTCTAGATAAGTTTTCAATATGGAATAAAACTAAATTGTCAACTTACCAAGAGGAAAGAAAAAATCAAAAGTAATAATCTTACCATCTGGTATTTTTTGGTTTTTTTGGTGTGTTATCAAAAAAAAGGATGAAAATGAGATGGGGTAGAAGCTGGAGAGGCAAGGTTATTACTGGTCTCTCTCTTCAGCCCTGCTCTGAGTTTAGTGACCCACATTTTCTCCCTACTAACGGTGCTGGCGGTGGTAGGAACAACCATTTACTGAGCATTTGTACAGCCGGTACTTTGATAAAGGTGGTATGTGAGCTGTCTCATTTATTTTTTCAGCTTTGATTACTAGGCTTGCAAATCAAAGTATTTCAAAACAATGCTCCAAAATATAAAATATTCATTTCTTCACTAATTATAAAATATCATTAGCCTAATTTCATATTAATATAAAATTCAAGAACTACAGCTCATTTCTTTAAAGAGACCCATCCCAACCCCAAGGCTGCATGGTAGAACGGAGTGGATAGAAGGGATATCCTACAAAGCTGACGTAGAGAACAGATACCTGATGACAGAGTAATGGAATCCCTGCTCAGGACCAAGACAGAACGTGATGAGAAGATAACTCCAGGGATTAGAAAGATAAAGGGAGAGCAAGATTCAGTGTTAAAAATAATTGTACACTTGCACAAAAGGCCTTTCCTTCTCTCTGCTCCAAGTCTTTCCAATCTTTAAAAACGTAGCTCATTTTATTTCCTTCCATACCCTTCTTTACTCTAGCTCTCAGTGATCCTTCTCTCCTCTCAACTCTTGAAATTCTTATTCTGAAGCAAATAAATCAACACTTAATTACTTGTGGCCTATATTGTTCCCTATTTTTTCTAATGAACTTATCTTATCTCCCTTACTAAAATGATGTAGAGTCCAGGTTAAACTCCCACAACTCTAAAATGCCTAGGATAATGGTCATCAGAAGGAAAGCTTCTAACTAAAATCCATTCACATAGTTTTCATTTTGATCACTGACTTACTACAATATTAGAATACTAATCTGTACTCAAGACAGAACTTTTGGAAAGAATGGCAATCCATTTGTATTTTAACCTGGACCATAAAAAGGCAAATCCATCTGGTTACCATCATTCTGAGCTACTGCAAAGATAAATTTTATCTTTAAAAATTTATATATTTAAGAGGGGGCAAAATACTATGTTAAAACTTTTTGTGCAAAATAAGGATCTGGGACAACAGATAAGAGAATAGGTTTTGACTTCCATTATTTAAAAAGTATAATTTGAGAAAATAGTTTTCTGGACTGATTTTCTAAAAATGTAATATGAATGTTACATAGATTTACAAACATGTATTGACAAATGCACATATACAAATACATTACAAATATATATATTATATATGTAGAAAAAAATACTACACACACACACAAAAATGAAAGAATTGCTACTCTTCAAAAAAATCTGGGTTAATATATAAATATTTCCTTTCCTAACCATTATGTATTTCAAAACCGAATACTTAGAGAGTTTTAAATGAGTATGTCAATAAAAAGGGCATTAGAAAGTATCCCACATATACACAATGGAGTATTACTCAGACTAAAAAAGGAAATCTTGCCATCTGTGATAACATGGATGAACTTAGAGGGTATCATGCTAAGTGAAATGAACCAGGCAGAGAAAACAAATACCATATGATTTCACTTACATGTGGGATCTAAAAAACCCACAAATACAGACAACAGACTGTTGGTTACCATATGGAAGGGGGTAGGGAATGGGTGAAATAGGTGAAGGGTATGAAGAGGTACAAACTGAAAATTGTAAAATAAACTAGACATAGGAATGGAAGAGAATTTAAGCAATAATATTGTAGTATCTTGGCACGATAATGGGGTAACTATACCTACTGTGGCTAGCATCTAGTAATGTATACAATTATTGAGTCACTATGTTGTACATTTGAAACATAATGTTGTAAATCAATTTTATTACAATAAAAAAGTATAAAAATTAAAAAAAAGTTTTAAGTATATCTTCATTGTCCCACTGTACACTAAATTTAAACTGTGCTTACAAGTAAAAATCTGAACAGATGGTTTGCAAAGCATTATAATTTAGAAGTGTAGAATACAAGGTATTATTTCCATATGACTGATACAGCAGAAACCTGCATTAAATTAAGGAATATCTGCCAGCTATGACAGAAATGAATACTGTAAAAACTACAATAGACATATCATATCAATACATTTCACTTGCTTCAAAATAATGAATATAAAACCCAAATTATTTCTACCTATGTGATGCTTGGTTTGCCAATTTTCTGTGAGGAAAAAAAATCCATTATCTACACTGATTCTCTTTAATATCCATATGTTCATTTATATATAGAGGCTACTCCTAACCATGTAAATGTTTCTCAACAATCAGATTATGATGAAAATATTTCCCTCCTCTATGTGGAACCTGAGAAGTATATGTTCATGGATATAAACTTATTGCTATAATCATTTTGCAATATATGTCAGTTAAGTCATTATGCTTGTGAAAAGAATCCAAAAAAACCTATGTTCAATTCACGTACTTACAAGGTACAAGACAGACAATTTGAGGTGGGGAGGGCAATGATTTTAATGCTGATAAATTCAACAACTTATGTAAACACTGTTAGGTATTTTTAGTTTTAAGAGCTTCCAGTAAAGCATAAATATTTATGCATACTGAAAACCAGGGTCATTTCCACTTCATTTAAATAATCTAGAGTTGTTTTATTCTTATATCCCATAAGATAGTTTAGCCTAAATTAAAGTGAGTCTACACTGTTTTGACAGCTTGAAAATCTGACTCTATAATATGGTTTTAACTACTGATGTGTTGTCTTGCTCTTTTGGGTGGCATTTTTCTTTCACTCATTTCTCAATTTCAAGGGAGAGTTTAATCAAGCTTGTAATTTTAGGAGTTTTATCAAGACATTTAGGTATATAGCTTCTTGACAAGCTTAAAATGTTTAATCCTATTTAAGTTGGATAGATATAGAATATGGAATAAACTGCTATGTAAAGAGAACTTTGTTTCAAAATTTCATACTATCTTTTGGATGTTAAAATATCTTAGAAGAATTAAAAGGAGTCAAATTCAAATTCTCTTTTACCTTTATATTACATTATTTTATAAATATTAAAATGAATTATTTACCATCTTATATTTTTCCTACAATAAAAATAATAAAAATGAGCTAGATTTTAAAAAAGAAAAAACTTATTCCACAAGTGAAGAAAACTTTTCTTTACAGTAGTCTTTTTTTTATTGAAGTATCATTGAGATACAATCTTACGTTGGTTTCAAACGTACAACAGTTGTTCAAGTTACCCATATTATTAAATCCTCACCCTGTTTAGTGCAGTTACTATCTATCAACAGAAAGATGTTACAGAATCATTGACTATATTCTCCATGCTGTACTACCATCCCCATGATCAACTTATATTGTGATTGTGAATTATTGTACCCCTTTCTTTATTCCCCCTCCTCCTTCCCACCACCCGTCCCAACCCCTCCCTCTTGGTAACTACAAGTGATTTCTCAGTGTCCATGAGTCTACCGCTATTTTATTCCTTGTTTTGCTTCATTGTTATACTCCACAAATAAGTGAAATCGTATGATACTTATCTTTCTCCATGTGGCTTATTTCACTGAGTATATCCTCTACCTCCATCCATGTTGTTGCAAATGGCAGGATTTATTTTCTTTTTACGGCTGAATAATATTCCACTGTATATATGTACCACCTCTTCCTTATCCATTCATCTATTCATGGACACTTATGTTGCTTCCATATCTTGGCTACTGCAAATAGTGCAGTGATAAACATAGGGATGCATATATCTTTTCAAATGAGGGATTTTGTTTTCTTTGGGTCAATTCCTAGAAGTGGAATTACTGGATTGAATGGTATTTCTACTTTCAGTTTTTTGAGGAACCTCCATATTGCTTTCCACACTAGCTGCAACAATTTACATTCTCACCAACAGTGTAGGAGGGTTCCCATATGGTGGTCTTTTTATGAGAATTTATCTATCTGAATAAAGTAGACCAGATAGAATTCAAGTACCCCAATTCTTACTAGATCTCCACAACAGCTAAACCCCAGAAACTCTGGTTTCATTAATGGAACAAAATTAATGACTATTATCAAATTGATTTTACAGACTAGAACCAGCCTGATTCTCATGTTTGAGTACCTCCCCACACGCATAAACACACACAATATTGTACAGAAATAAACTGATACACACACCTACACAAAGAATTATACTCCATCTAAGGTTTTAACACCATTGGTGTGCTCTCCTCTCTAACTAACCACAAGAGATACTGAATGTGAAACACTGCTCTAGCTAAACCTCTTCAATATAGATACAATGAAGGAAAAAATTTTGTGGAATAAAAATGCTTTTAATAACACACTGAAATAAAATAGGATACCTTCTTAACACAAAACAGCATTATAAGTAAAAAGACATTAACACAATGAGTTCAATTTTACTGAGGAGATAAGCAATACACTACATTTTAAACTTACCACAACAGCAAAGAACACCATAAAGAAAAATGATAAGCTACTTGTGTAGCCAAGAAAGCCTGTAAAATAACAATAAAATAAAAATCAATTTATAAGGAAAGTAGTCCTAATGTACAGCTAAAGCTGTATGTCTTGGGCATGTTTTCTATTACAGTGCTTGGTATCTAGGGCTTAGGGCTGAGAATAACAACATTCCAACTATCTGTCACAGATCATTTATGTAGTTCTGCACAGCAGAATGGAAACTGGCTTACCACTTATGGTACACTGTAAGGAAAGGCTGCTCTTTAATGTTCTTCTGTGAAGATTTTATTTTAGTGGGGTAGATAAAATACTACTGCAAACCAAGTAGTAGGTTAACTCGGCAGGGCTGAAGGCTAAAGAACCTAAAATAAGTCCAAGTTCAAAATTATTCATAACCACCACCCTTCTGCTAAATATGTGGTACTATGAAGTTTAAAAGCCCCTTAATATTCTTTCTTTCTTTTTTCTTTCTTCTAAACAGTGTCCTCTTCTATAAAGACTTACCTATTTTAGGAAGAAGTGTAAGAGGGAACACAATGCCAACACACATGATTATTAGTAGTGTTTGCCCATTAAGATACCAAGACCTATTGGGAAAAAAAAGTTCTATTTTAGGTACAGAACTCCAGTGTTTGTCTTTACACACACACACACATACAAACACATATGCATGTTATAACCACTACAACCATCCACTAGGAAAAGCCTACTTGCTTTTGTTAAAATATGTTTTTGTGGGATCCTATACTGTTATTGAATTTACATATAAGAAGTACACCAAAATTTATACATAATAAAGGAACCCATATTAAGTATGCAGTTCGATGAATTTTTTAAATGTATATACACACTTATGTAATCATCACCATCAACAAACAGGACATTTTCACCACCTCAAAAATGTGTCGCCCATTTGCAATCAGTCTCTCTATTGCCCAGGCACCAAGCAACCAGAGATCTGCTTTATATCAAAAAGATTAGTCTTTTCTTGTTTTAAAATTTCATGTAAGTAGAATAATACAATATGTATTTGTTAAAAAAAGTGTATCTAAAAAACCAGATGCCATTTTTTAACTATCAAATCAGCAAATATTTAAAAATAACAATCAATTGAGGTGAGGAGATACAAGGTCTGCACAAAACTGGCACAAGTATAAACTGTGTATATTATCTTTCTGGAAAGCAATTAGGCAATGGATATTGAGAGCCTTCAAACATTTAACTCACAGGGAAGACTATTAGAAGTAAACAGTCAGTAATAACAAGAATTTTAGTAAAAAGGTGTTTATTGAAATATTTAAAATAATGAAAACTGGAAACAAACATCTAAGACCATGAAAACTTTAAAATAAATTATAGAACTATGGGACAGTCATAAAAAAGAACATTTTACAGGCACAAAAATATAATAAATATTCAGTAAAATTCATAAATATACATAGCATGATAGCAATGTTGAGGAAAAATACAGATTAATTCAAAATGGAAAAGAATTGTAACATATGGATAGCCATTATCTCTGAGTGGTAGAATGATGAGTAATTTTTCTTCTTTATATATAGTTTTCTATATATTTTCAAATTTTCAGGAAAGGGCATGAATTACTCAGAAAAAGTATTAAAATTTTCATATAAAGGCATTAGACTATTGAATGAAAAAAGGTAGGTTAAAGTGTGATGGTACATGTCATTACTTAATAAAACTGGATGGACTTAAAAAAAACTCAGAATATATTTAAAATATCAAAAGTAGATTTCTATGTGGTACCAATATGAGCGATTTTTATTTTCTCCTTGTTTGCAATTTTGCAATATAAAATACACGTGTAGAAGTTTTAAAAAGTTAAAAAAGTCCCCAAGACTTTAAGAATAAAGACTTTACTTCAGCATGTACAAGACAAGTAATTTATGAAAGAAATACAGCTAGAGAATACACATGAAGACAAATCCAATCTCTGGTGCTAATTAAAGAAATAAATAATGAGGCTATTGGAATTAAACTAGTAAAACTATTCTAAAAATAACATTCAAGAATGTGGCATAATTGGTCCTTTACACATTGCTAGTGATCTTGTTAATTAGTATTATCTTATGGAAAAACATTGATAATATACAGTAAAAGCAATAAAAATGTGGTAATCCATTCTAAGAAAATAATCTAAAATATAAAGAATTTCATGTGCATGAAGTTATGAATACATTATTATATTATTAAGAAGCTGACAGAAAATCCTATATATCCGACAGGAGAAAATATTTAGGTCAATAATAGCACACTTGATGGAATCTAAAGTTATACAGCTTTTTCAAAATGACAATTTAGTAAAATGGAAAATGCTAATAACATAAATACAAGATACATGATTATTAACTATGTTTTTAAAAAGCTTTTTTGCAAAAAATTCAGAGGAAATAAAATGATAACAGTGATTAGGTAAGAAACAGTGTTCTGCATTTTTATTTGCCTTCTTTTCTAAATTTTCTATAATGTAGCTATCATATTTTTACACTGAAATATACATATATACACACACAATGGTTACAAAATAAAATTCCTGCTAATATGGGGGCTGGGAGCATCAAAGACACTTTTTCAAATCATCTGGTAGATGTTTTTGGAATTCCTGGTTGGCAATAATGCATCATCTTTCTTTATCAGGGAATTAAAGTCTCCCACAGCCATGTTACATTAAGAACATGGAAAAATTCCTAGACATATACAACATACCAAGTCTGAATCATGAAGAAACAGAATATGTGAATAGGCCAATAATAAGTAAGGAGATTGAATCAATAATTAAGTCTTCTAATGAAGAAAAACCCAGGACCAGATTTTTTTAAATGGTTATACTGGTAAAATCTTCCAAACATTTAAAGAAGAATTAATGCAAATCCTTCTCAAACACTTCCAAAACATTTGAAGAGGAAACACTTCCAAACTCATTTTACAAGGCCAATATACCCTAATACCAATGCCAGGTAAGGACACTATAAAAAAGAAAACTACAGACCAATATCCCTAATGAACATAGATGCAAACATTCTCAACAAAATGTTAGCAAACTGAATTCAACAGCACATTAAAAGAATCATACACATGATCAAGTGGGATTTATCCCTGGATGCAAGGATGGTTCAACAAGAGCAAATCAATTAATGCGATAGAGCACATTAATAGAATGAAAGATAGAAATCATATGATCATCTTAAGAGATGCAGAGAAAGCACTAGACAAAATACAATATCCTTTCACGATAAAAACCCTCAACAAATGGGTACAGAAGGAGCATATCTCAATGTAAGAAAAGCCATGTATAATAAACAAAGTCACGACTAATACCATATTCAACAGTGAAAGGCTGAAGCTTTTTTCTAAGATTAGGAACAAGATAAGGGTGCCCAATCTCACCACACTTATTTAACATAGTACTGGATGTTCTGACAAAGAAATATCTGAAAAACAAAGAAAATAATCCAATTTACAATAGCATCAAAACCATGAAAATACTTAGGAATAAATTTAACCAAGGAAATGAATAATCTGTACACTGAAAACTATAAGACTTTAATGAAAGAAACTGACACAAACAAATGGAAAGACATCCCATCTGTGTTCATGGATCAGAAGAATTAATAGTTAAAATGTCCATACTGTGTAAAACCATCTATAGATTCAATGCAATCCCTACCAAGATTCCAATGACATTTTTTACAGAAATAGAACAAACAATCCTAAAATTTGCATATAATGACAAAAGACTCCAAATAAGCAAAGCAATCCTCAGAAAGAAAACAAAGCTGGAGGCATCACTCTTCCTGATTTCAAACTATACAACAAAGCTATAGTAATCAAAACAGTATAGTACTGGCATAGAAATAGACATGTAGACCAATGGAATAGGATAGAGTCCAGAACTACCCTCTCACCCCACATATACAGTCAAACTAATATTTGACAAGGTGGTCAAGAATACTCAATCAGGAAAGAAGTCTCTTCAATGAATGAGATAACTGGGAAAAATGGATAACCACATGCAGAAAAATGAAAGACCCCTGTCTTATACCACTCACAAAACTTAACTTGAAATGGATTAAAGACTTAAATGTAAGACCTGAAACCATAAAACTTCTAGAAGAAAACATATAGAAAAAGCTACTTGACACTGGTTTTGGGAATGATTTTGATATAACACCAAAAGCACAAGCAACAAAAGCAAAAATAAGTTGATTGCATCAAACTAAAAAGAAACCACCAACAAATGAAGAAGAACCCTACAGAATGGGAGAAAATACTTGCAAACCATAAAGCTGATAAAGGGTTGATATCCAAAATATATACAGAACTCATACAACTCAAATAGCAAAAAAAAATCAGACAATCTAATTTAAAATGAACAAAGGAAATGAACAGACTTTAAGAATGGCCAACAGGTACTTGAAAAGATGCTCAACATCACTTATCATCAGGGAAATACAAATCAAAACAGCAATGTCACCTCACACCTGTTAGTATGGCTATTATCAAAAAGACAAAGATAACAAGTGATGGAGAGGATGTAGAAGAGATGGAACCCTTGTGCACCGTTATTGGGATTGTGAATTGATTCAGCCACTATGGAAAACAATATGGAGATTCCGCAAAAAACTAAAAATAGCACTACCATATGATCCAGCAATCCCACTTTTGGGCATATCATCAAAGGAAATGAAAACAGGCTATCAAAAAGATATCTGTACTTCCATGTTTACTGCATTATCCACAATAGCCAAATATGGCAGTTACCTCAGTGTGTATCAGTGGATGAATGGATAAAGATGTGGTACATACATACAATGTGATATAATTCAGCCATGAGAAATTGGGAAACCCTGCCCTTTGTGACAACATGGATGGATTCTGAGGGCATTACAGTGAGATAGGTCAGACAGTAAAAGACAAATACTGTGTATCACTTAACATGTGGGATCTAAAACAGCTGACACAGAAAGAGTAGTACAGTGGTTACCAGGAACTAGGGGCAGGAGAAGCAAGGAGATGTTGGTCAAATGGTAGTTCTGGGGATCTAATGTGTAGCATTGTGATTGTAGTTAACAATATCATATTATATACTAGAAAATTGCTAAGAGACTAGATCTTAAATGTTCTCTCACCACACACACACACACACACACACACACACACACACACACACACACACACAAAAAGTAATTATGTAATATGATAGAGGTTTTAGTTAACACTACTGTGGTAATCATATTGCAATACAAGAGTATCAAATCAACATGTCACATACCTTAAATTCACATAATGTTATATGTTAATTTTATTTCAATAAAAAATATACATAAATTTTTTTTTAAAAAAAGGAGACAGAAAGAAAAGGTTTCCTTATATGTGGGTTTCAACCCCTGGCTTCTAATATGGAATTTATTATTCACATGATCTTTCCTACCTGGTTTACAAGGAAGTCCTCTTTAATGTATTTTTAATGAGTACTATTCACAACTTCCTCTTTAAGAGAACAAGAGAAGGAGCAGTAGCAGAAATAGCACTGAATCACACCTTTCCCTTCTCTACCCTTATTTATACCTTTAGGAAATGCATGTGCAGAAAATAAAACCTATGCACAAGTATGTCTAGCTCTAATGGACCTGAAACTATGCTCTCTGCATTTGCACATGTCCCTCAATTCCAGGTATGCAGAAGGTCCTAAGAGAGTACACATACTAAAAAATGATACTCAGCATGTTCACCTTCTAGTCACTCTTAAATAAGCATCAAAATGGGAACTTCAAAATATCTCCCTTTGAGGAACACCTGGCAACTAAATTTCTGAAGCTGGCAAAAAGCCCAGGGCTCTATGCCTGAAATCTCCTTCCTTCTGGGACCCAGACAGTTGTTACACCAAGAGAAAAAAGGCCCAAAGGAGCACCCAGCAGATTCCATCTGTTAGCTCTCTGTTCTGGCTGTCATGAAGGTAGAGTTGTGCAAAGGGACCAAAGACTGTCTTCTCTTGCATAAGAATAAAGGAACACTTCTGAAATCCTGAACTTTGTAACTTATGCTACACATTATATTTTATAACTTTATACTATTTCCAATCACAATTCACTCATGTCCACAGAAGCCACCGACTGCCCAAAGCACTGAACTGCGGGTCTAAAGATGACTTCACCTCCTCCCAGCAGTAACTCCGAATCACAGAGTTATGGGACGTTAGAGCTACAAGAGACCTCAGAGGTCATCCGGTTCAAGAGCACCATTTTATATTGTCTTCAAAATCAGCAAAAGGATGATGATGACCACATGCAATACCCCCTACTCTTCAATAGTCACTCTGCGTTTACGGTATTTTTCAGATACTGAGTTATTTTTCTCAAGATTGTGCTTTATATTCCCCTTTCCAGAATTGAACTTTAAATTCCTAACATAAAAAGAACTTTATTGCAAAATCTAATTTCTCTATCCCTAGCATTGCTACTGGTTATTATTAATCATTTCTTATCCTTATTATGTTAATAAAGCCAATTTTAAATATAGTGCTTTTCTTTACCATTCATCAACAATAAAGGCAATACAGTATGCACAGTAAAGTTAGTTTATATTTCACGTGCATGTCACAGCCAACTGAATTGTGTTTGGCAATAGGTATTTTCCAAAGAAGTGGTATTACTACACTTATAAAATAAAACCTAGCCTGAGAAATTCAAACCCATAAAAAGAATCTCAAAAAGCACATATTAAATAAACCTATTTTACAAATCAAGATTTTAGAAGGATATACTAACCTTAAATTTTTTCCTAAGATAGGGAAAAAGAATTATCTAACAGAGCCCCTGTTTTCCTACTGTGATCTAAATATATATTCTCCTTAAGCCAAAAGATTTAGAGTAAAAAGTTTTATACTTCCTAGAAAACTTGTTTGATCTGTGGATTTAATCCTATATGATAAAAATGTTCCAAGTATGAAATATAGACTATAAATCCTTAGCTGTATTGCAAATGCTTTGGCATGCAGATGTTTTTTTCCATATTTTAATGAAAACCAGATTTATTTATAAAATACTTTAATTTCATTCTCGAATGGAATGGAACTAGAGTATCATATGTTCTGAATTAGGATCTTACTCACATCCCATATCAATTATGTAACTCAAATGTAAGACAACTTAATTGTGTCAATCATACTCCCCTGACAAGATCATTAAATGTTAACAGAGGGCTTCCAAATTTTAACAGCCACAGATTTTTAAAATATAAGTTATTCTATGAAAAATACAAATGCCTCACAAAAGTTCAGTATTAGTATTATAGCTTCTGACTTCTAATAGCAATTTTTGAAATTAGAATATTATAAACATAAAGTTTCTTTTTGATAATATCATCATAAAGGTTTATATTTCATATAGGTACACCACATCTAATAGATTAATTCAGAAAATAAAGTCTAACTGTAATTTATTATAAATCAAACCCTAAAAGCATATCAATATCATATTGATCTCATAGAAGAAATATTGCTATGTAACTACCTAGAAGTAAACTGCCCTAGATAGTTAAGTCAATTACCATAACAATTATCTCTTATTTTGCAGTGCAAAGCTTTAAATATTAATGATTTATCTGTATTCTAACCATTAAATATAATTAGTCACTTATTAATGTTTTTCAAAACTTTGAAATCCAAAATAAGTGATTATATATTACATTTAAAACAAGATTAGGCTTATAAGTGTTTCTTTAGAAATTCTTTTCTGGATGCACAGTTATTATTTTTTAAACCAATTCATATTTTCAAGTACTGATTTTCACTCCTAAAAAGAATAAGATGAAACTCTTAAAACATGTGCAATTTTCATAACAGAGATGATGCAAATTTGCCACAGTATTTTGAAGTATACAGTTTGAAAATCTATTTCTTACATAGAAAAGTAACATGGTTATCAACTGAGTAAGATGGGAATTTTCACTATTTTAAACAAATTGGGAGAAAAAAAGCCCAACAAAATAAGTGGCAATTGATTTAAAATTAAGCTATTTTATAAAATTAAACTAAAATTATAACTTAGAGAAAGAAGACCTAAGGATTAATAACAGTTTTGTCACATACAAACTTATTTCTAAAATTTTGTATGTATTTTTACCCCTCCTCTTTCCATAAAGACATATGACAATTGAAAAAAGTGCAAATAAAAGTCACCAAGTTCAGGACCTAGAAATAGGAAAACATGTGACAACTATCAGGATTAACAGAGTATATACAGTACATTTAAATTTGACTCTGAGCAGTCAGAACAAATAGGGAAAAAACCACCTTTAACACAGTTATTACTTTTGGAATACATTCAAATTTGGCTCTGAGCAGTCACAGCAAATAGGGGAAAAAACCACCTTTAACAGTTATCATCATTGGAATAATATTTTTATTGAGATATAATTGACATACAACACTGGAATTTCTTAGTTCACATTTACAGTATGCTATCAACATATAAAAGCATGTATATATGTATCTTATTTGATCATCCCAACAACTTTGTTAAGGAGACAATACTAGGACCCCCATTACACCAGGTGAAGAAACCTAAGGCTCAACATTAAGTTGGATAGCCGTAATAAGTTTACTTCATATGAAACGGTAGAACAAGTTTCCTTACTCTAACATTCTTTATTCTACTTCTTACTGCCTTGAATTCTTAGCCCTAAATTATAAAAGAAATGTATCACGTGGAATTTTTTCAGTAACAGAAGTTGTCCTCAATATTTTAGAGCAAATGTAGGTGAATTTCACAGTTATTTCTTATAGCAATTGTTAATCAAACAAGAATAGAACTTAAAAGTAACTAGAAAATCTGTAGATAAAACAAGGTAGTTTTGAGTATCAAATATGATAATGAATATGGAAACCTTATAAACCTAAATTATTATACAAAGGCACAGTATCTCCTAATGATGAAAAGTCATTAAGGACTTCTACTTAACCTTTTCAACCATGTTTTCTTGATGGTTGCTATAATTCAGATCTGAAGTTACCATACTTTCCTATAAATATGTATTTGCAGTTGTCTTAAGTAAAATTCTTTCATGGAAGCCAAGTTATAAAAGCTAAAAACTAAATTTTCAAATTTTTCTGCCCTGCACTCCAGAACAACTTCAAATATTGAAATAAAATAACCAAATATTTAAACCTAAAAGTCTGGCAGATTTTTGTGTTGTTTAGAAGTTATGAAATAATGTGATGACAATTATAGGGTTTATTGCCTTTCCAAGTTTTTTTTCAGAATTTTGTATTCTATGTACTGAAAGGAAAAATATAGTTAATTGGGTTTTTCCCCACTAAAAAGAAATAAGTCAATAGTATTTTTAAAATAAGAAAGGAGAAAAGGAGGTATAATGTGGTTTGGCACTATTTATAATATTGTTTAAAAACAGAAAATGAAACAATGAAATCCTTGCAAATAAGATTTGTTCAAATCATGCTTTATAGTAGGAATCTCACCTAAGTATGGTTGTAACTTGATTACTATGACTCATCTTTCTCACTATGGTTTGCTGAGCAGTGGCAGCAATATTATCCATTTCCCTCCTTTGTTTAAGACCTTGACTGTTAGTACTTTCAGCCTTTCCCCATCCCCCACTGCAATCTTTCATATCCCTAGAAATTTCTCCTTACTGTTCTCCAAGAGCTAGCTCATACCTGTCCTGCCCTATCATACCGCGTAAGAATGCAAGGATTATACCTGGTGCTTCAGACAGTTCACAGCACAGTGCTTTGTAAGTAATGCAGTGGATCCACAGTAAGTAATGGATCATCAATAAATGTCTGCTGAGTGTTTTCTTCTTTATTACTGTTCTGCCCCTGCCTAATTTCTAAGTGTCTTGAGGGCAGGAACTAAGTTTGTTTTACTTCCCCCTAGAGCCTAATAAATATTAATTGAGTTCGTAAATGAATGGACATACTGTGAAATAGTTTTTCTTACCCACTATAATCTCCAGACAAAAATTCTGAAATAGCAGCAGGAAGCTCTGTTTCAATAATTAAAAGATAAGATGACATGGCTGCAAAAAGAATAAAAAGAGTTCCTATTAGAATTCTATAATTTTTAACCATTTAAAGAATATCCAAAAACAAAGATATTCATTAGGGCTAAGACAACAGGTGGAAGATTAACTCATACTGCACTGTCTTCAAAGGTATATGTACACCAGGAGTGGAGATAAAGAACTGGTAGAGAACAATAATTGGTGAGTTCTTTAAGTATCCTTTTGTTTACCTTCTAGGTCCAAGGTAAACTATTTATGCATGAGAAAGTGTCTTGATGATAGGCCATTTATAAATGAAGTTTTGTTTGAAGTTTTGCAAAAACTCTGTCCAAGGCACTAGAAATTAATTTACCAACAAGTGATATGGAAACAGAAGTTTAATAAATGTGGTTAAATAACTTTGATTATTTGTTTTTCTTAATAGAGAGAGACTCCTCCCCAGAAGTCTCTCTCTCCCTTTCTCTGTTACCTCTTCCCCGCTCCCCACATATTATGGATACATATTTTTATAAAACAAAAACAAAATGCAAAATGAGTTACCTTTTAAAGCATTCCAAAACAACTTAGAAAAGATTCCATGGAAACCATTAAGTATATCAAAGTGTCAAAACTTACAACTTTTATTCCATTGTATTACCAGGGCTCATCTGTATTATGCAATCAAAACCTGAGGCTTTTATCTGACAGGGACCAAGAAATAACTAGTTTTATAACATTTTAATAATGATCCTATTTCTTATGTAGCTTAAAAAAAAAAGCAAATCTTACAAACCTTCCATCATATCTTAGGATATGTTCTAATATGGGTAACATAATATAGAACTCATTTATATGAAAACACTTGAATTAAGTTTAAATGCTTAAGTATATAGAAACTCAGAATGATTTGGAGTGAGAACTTCAGGTTAGCAGAGTAATATTTTCTTTTTCCCCCAGAAATAAGAATATATTTAAAAAGAGCCAACAAGAATACGTCTGTGAGGAATAAGGAATGTACTCTGTGTGCATGTTAACTTATTACTTAATTATATTTGAGGAAATATTTCACTTTCTCCTTGGACCTACAAAAACTAAGAACACAAATGAATGCAAAGTCTAAATGGCAAAAATCTGGGGAAAAATTGATTAAAAGGCTCAAATAGTTTAATACATTTAAAAGCAGCTGAACTCAGCTATTGTACAGTGCTGTGTGACTATTTAAACCTAGAGAAAAAAAGGTATCTACTAGTTTGTATATAAATTAGACAAGAGTTACACACACAAACATATACACTCTCAATTGTTTTAGTAAAATAACATGTACTTATGGCAAAGTAAAATTTAGAAGAGTTAAGTAAATAATCATTTCTCCATAATAAAAATATGTGTATGTACACTTTCTAGTTTATGACTATTACTTTTTCCTAAGTATAAGTATATTTCTTCAAACTCTCTTTTAGTTATGGGGAAAAAAGGTGTTTTATATCGTTCATACTCTCTCGAAGAAAAATCCTATCAATTCGGTGCAGAACAGAAGGAAGGTTTAGATTAACCTTCCGTACTCAAGGACTTGGGGGTCTCTGTTTATAATACTTTACCTCTTCCGAAGAATCATACACATATGGTGTGATGATGAAAATCATTAACTGAATTTTCTGAAGCTGGCCTACAGCTACTTAAATATTAATCTTGCAAGTAAAAAAAAAAAGACAGAAGTACCCTGAAAACAAGGAATGCAGACTTCCTACATGATATAACATACTATCCACCCATCAGTGTTTCTTGCTTGGATTAATCCAACACCACATGCATTTCTAAAGTTTCAGACATTCATCTCTTTCAGTAATTTTCTATTATTTCTTTTAGATCTTTAGCTGTAAAAAGCTTCAATGAATACAAGATCATATTTCTTTCTAATATACAATCTGTCATTCTTCTCAGAATTTCTATTAGCCCCTGGCTAATCATTTGATCACTTTTATCCTCTGTTGTAGCCTTAACTCTGGTTTTCAAATGGGAGTCCTATTTCATTAGATTCCAGTCTGAAGAATCATGTATATTTCAAGAAACATGAACTCACCAAACATATGTTTCTTTCTCAAAAAAAGATCTCAGCATACAAGATATACTAAAACCAGCAAATACTGCTTCTTTCTTATAGAATGCTGGTGTTTGTTTTAAAAGCTACGAAACCACAGAGTTCACGATGGGGGAGAAAACCCTACTGATTAAGCAAGCAAAACAAAGAAAGACACCAACCTCTTCATGAAATTATTTTTTCCTAACCACAGGTAAACTTTCCTGTAAGAACTGAACATATTATGTATAATATATAGGATATTACATATATTATATTATGTATAATACACAGAGGAAATAAAAAAGGTTGCCAAATACACATTGTTAGAAAATATATCTTAACTAAATTCACATAAAAAAACAGCTCAATACAATAAACTAGAAAAGTTTTAAAGATACAGTATCAATAGGAAAGCTCATATATCCATTGTTTTCAACCAAAAGGTTCACTAGATCAAACAGCTGCCTGTCACACCTTTTGTCTCATGTCTTCTATTAATGACATAAGGAAGTGTTTAAAGTCTTATCTTAGAGACAGGCCATAAGCAAGAATTTGTAAATGATTTTTGCTGACAACGATACACAGCATAGATTCCTAACATATGACACGCCATGCAGTACTCTGAATTAACAACTGTAACGAGGTCATCCATAAGGGCCACCGGTATAGTTAAGTCGCTTTGGCCTCCACACCACCAAAGCCAGAATTAGTGCTAGAAGACAGACCTTGATGACAGGTATGCAACTATTACAAATCATTTAGCTTCACCACATTAACTAAATAGGTATTCTTTTCTCCTTCATTTTAAACATAACTAATGGAACTCATTTAATGGAAATTGCCCTGGGAAGGGAACAAAAAAAGCTGTCAACGTCATCAAAACACTTAAGTTGAAAGTATTCTTTAAAAACCACATGGAGAAGAAACTGTTATATTAGGAATGATGAAAACAGAGTAAAATTTGATTAAGTAATAGCAAGTAGTAAGGTATTAATACTGGTTGATCGAATCATAAAAGAGAAACACATAAGTTGGGAGCATGGAGGTTGCAAGGAGAGATATCTGAGAAAAGGGGAAAGGACTAGGTGGGACAAAACTAGGGTAACAGTGAAATATTTTGGCTTTTGGATGCCTGTTATATGCTTGACAGTATTTTAAGTGATTTACAAATTATGCCCTCATTTAACCTTCACCACAACTTATGAGGTAGACATTATTTATTTCACATATGAAGAAATGGAAGCACAAAGAAGTAACTTGCCCAACCTAGTGACAGTGGAAAGAGCCAGCCTGGCGTGAGGTATTGGCACGATTAACTATTACGCTATGGGAAAGCACAAAGTAAAGTGAATAAGAAATCCTCCATAGTGAAGAAAAATAAGGGAAGTCTATCAAAAGGATGACTCCCTGGAATTATTCTTTTTCTTAATCATCATTTAAACAACAAATTACCTTTAAATGCTGAGTTTAAGTTAGGCTCAAAGAAAAGAAAACATTTTTATAACACAGAACGTTAGTTAGAAGCTTTAAAAACACTTACACTGTTCGTTCCACTTTGAGATATATTTGCAATGTAATTCACCTCAGTCCTGTAGCTGGTATGGTGAAGTGATTAGTCCAAGATTCCTCAGACAAGCTAAGGAGTTTCATGATAGGACACTACTGCATCCACCATTATGATTCTACTGCATCTACAGCTATTATTGTAGTTAAAAGAGAAAGTTTCTTACTCTTGCATATATGAGATATTAACACTACACTGAAATATAAAAAAGATTAAAATGAAAACAAATCTCTCTTCCCACAAACCCTGTGCCCTTACAGACTATTTTTCCCAGGACTTCTATAAAGAAACAAAACCAAAAAACAAAGCCTCAATTGAAATTTGGGCCTAAGAACTCATTAGTTTATAAAAATAATTATCCTTTTTGTCAAACACTTAAAATACACATATGAAGATAGAATTACATACAGCTATTTTTAAAACAGAATTAGGTTTTCAGCACTTGGGAGGAAGTTCAGCAACTTCTTAAAGGATTAGTCGGCAGTCTTAAACAGATGTACTATGGGAGAAAATAATGTTTGCTTTTCTGTTCTAAGAAAGATTGAATTTTACTTCGAACATGTTTCTAGTCATGGGTAGCAACTGTTTTATTCTACTCAATGTGTCTTACTAACCTGGTATCCCTACTAAATGTCCAAATGCCACTGACAGTTATCTCTACTCAAAATAGTACACACACAGTTTTCCTTTTTTTAAATCCCTGAAAACAATGTTATTTCCCTAATTTGTGCACAAATGGATGTAAAAATATTTGGAGGAACATTTTATCCCATAACCCAAGGAAAATACATTTATAATTTATCAAGACCTCAAATTTGCCCACAAAATGACCAGAATATTTACTATTCTGGGAATCCTATAATTAAATTTCAATAAAAATTATTTCTAAGAAATACATTATTTTTCAAACCTTTTAAAATTTGTGACAGTGTGACCAGTAAACTTTGTCAAAGGAAGTACTTGTGGAAAAGACTCTCCTCCCAAATTTCCTATCTCTCTCCTATTCTAAGGCAGGGCACTTTCTAGAATTTCTGGACAATATTCAGGCTCAAGAAAGCTGCAATTTGACTACAGATGAGCTGACCAGCAGATGGCGTTGTAACAGCATGCTCAACGCGTTTCCCAAGAGACAATGCAAACTAGTGCTCGAAAAGACTTCACTGTACCAAAAAAAAAAAAAAAAAAAAGGTACAGGAAGAAAGTAAAACCAAATAGTTTCTAACTTATCTAATATTGAACAATGAATTTGAAATATACTGAGAATTTGAAATTTTTATAGTTCTCAACTGAAAATGATCTATACCTTTCTGTTTGAAATTTAGAAACCACGTTGCTTGAACACATAAAAGGGCTGCTGAATTCCTCTTAAAACTTAGATTCCCAAACTGAGATGTTAATCAAGGCTGCTAGAGTATGTTTGTACATTTGTGCCAGACTGGAAAATCTGGGTCATTCTAGCAATATCAGGAGTTTCAGTAAGACTACTACTATTTAGCGTTTTCCTTTCACAATATGTCACAGTGATTCAATCTTCAATCTCCTTTAAAGAACTGGGCTTTAAACAAGTAAGGAAAGAACATACTATCCATAGTACTCTTCATTTTTTACGTGAGTAAATAAAAATTTAACATACCCCTAGGAGCCACTCAATCTTTCTCCATTTTGAGAAGGGTGAGATATGAAACCAGAAATAACATTAATTACCTTCACTGTTATCACATACTTGTAAGAGTTAATAGGACTTTCTCTAGCTTGACTAAAGATGACTTGGGGTTTACTGTTTGATTTCTAGGGATATTTTAGCCTACTGAATGGTTTATGTCAGAATCCAAATGAATGTGAAACTACTTAAACCTCAGGCTTTTAGGAAAAGAATCTCATAATACAACAGTTAGAGGAACTAGATGGAAACTACCTATACTTGTTTACTATTGCAGTTCTTAATCCTTCACTGGTAGCCCACTAAATTCAAACTCTACATAGGGTTTCTTGCTTGTAACAGTATTAAATATTAAAACTTCCAGATGCCTCTTTTCTGACCTTGTGTCCCAGCAGCAATGACTCTCAGCAAGCATCACTCTAGCTCCTGAGGAAATGGGCAGCTGGGGGCTCTCAGTAGCTCTGGCCCATTTCAGGCCCCTAATTTATTAGTGTTGGGAGGAGATCAAGAATTGTTTTTAAGTAGTATTTTGCTATACTGCTCTCCACTTTCCAATGGCAACGGTTTCTATAACCTTAGGATAAGAGTGCTGAATTTAGTGAGTCAGGTTTTCTTTTCTATCATAAAGTTCAGAGATTATTCAAAGACAGTAGATTTTTCCAATTTGTTAGATCACATTAGTGCCCTATGACTAATATTTGGTGCCTGATTGATCTTGGAAAAAAAATATTTTTTTGAAGTTCTGACAGTAAATTCTTTCCTAAAAAAACTATATGCTCATTTATATATTCTGCTGTCTTCTCTTTCCCAGTTAATTAAACTCTTTTCCTCCTAAAAGGAGTACCAACCCAGGTCACTGACTTTGACTTCTCTACTGCCTCCTCCTATTCCTTCCTTTCTTCCTATAATAAATATATTAACTTACTAAATACCTACTATGCTCTAGGTACTAAGGACATAAATCAATTAGTAAATTTCTTAGATTAATGGAATATGAAGATGTAGGAAGTAAACTGGGTCTTTACTGAAAGATCCATGGAACAAATATTGCTCAAGAGCAATTCATGATCATTTTCCTTTTAAAGATCTCTCTGTTCTAATGTTCTCATAAATTCTTCAGGGGCACAGAATTCCAAGAAAACTGAGACATGTTTAAATGTTACAAAGAACAAAAGACTTAGGAAGCATTAATCTAAGATATGATTACCTAATCTGAAAACAGTAGATTTCAAAAACTTCATTTCCTATTTTATAAAAATAAGATCTAACTCTCCCCAATACTTTCAATCTTTTCATTTTTATATAATTCCAAACTACAAATCATTCTATGAGCTTTCAAGTTTCTATAGTATATATTCATATAGTATATAAAGTTGTCTCTCTGAGGCAAACTCCTAGGCTTTTAAGAATTTTTTTAATTCTTGCATACATTCAACAAATAGTATTTATTGAGTTTCTCTACCAGAAACTATGTCACGTAAAGAAAACAAGCATCCCCAAGGAGTTTTAAGAATCCTCAACATTAAATATTTTCACAGCTTTTCAAACATTTACTATATAATTACAGAAAGAATAAAGACTTTAGAAGTAGACAGATGGAGCAAGGTTTAAGTCCCAGCTTTATTAAGGGGTAAAGTTAATCAAGTTATTTATTCCTTTGAGTACTGATCTCATCCTCTGTAAAATGGGGATATCATCTAGCTTAAGGAGCTGTGAGGATAATTAAAATGTCTAGTAGGATACCTGACCTAAACAGAATCTATTACATTATTTTTCAGTTCTGAACAATCACCGCAAAAACTAGGATGATTTATACTATTAATGAACATCCTTGCAAAAAAATACTGTCTAAACTATATTATATGCAGACAGTCATGTAAGAAGTGTCAAAATTCAATTTCATGCTATATATTTCCTATCATCTTATAAATATCCAATGTATTTCCAATTAATAAAGAGGTCAAAATGCATTTTGAAGAAATAACATTACATCATATGCACAACATATTAAAGATCCTCACAAGTAAGTATACTGCTTCTTCTTAAGCACACATAGTCTAGTAGCTGTTTAGGACTCCCACAGACCCCACCTATGTCCATCAAGAAACTACTTTTTAAGGCTGGAGTTCCTAGACTTTAACCTCAGAGACTCAGTGGATGCACTAAAGGGTAGTTCCAAGCAATGAGATTCCCCTTTTCTGACAAAGAACTGCATCTATGAAAGCTTTGAGAGCAGTAGTTGCTGATTGGTTAAAGATATCTAAAAAAAGACCAAATCATCTTTTGAACCAAGTATAACCACCCCCCACCACTGTACTTTTCTGGAAAATATTTCAGTGCTTTGAAGGAACTAGCATGCTTCCCAAAGGGCCAAGTTTGAATTTGAATTTTGGGGTAAGAAGAGACTTTACACTCCCTGCTTCCCATCCTAGCCCCAGCAATTCAACGAAGAGAAGCGGAGAACATGGGAGGGATTTCCCCAAGATACATGGCTACCGGCAGAGGCTGGAGTAGACAGAATTCAAGTACCTGACCAACCCAGTGTTCTGCTCAAAAGAGCAAGCTTCCAATTCTATTATAATAAAGGAATGGTTTATGCACATGTGGCTAAAACAAAAGAAAGTAAGTTCTGAAAATATGGTTCGGTTATTACTTAGTGGGTTCTCAGTAAGGTAACTTTTAATCAATGTGAAGAAAATCATAAGAACATTATTCTATGAACTAAAATAAGCATTATCAGCTTCTCTGAATTTGAGGGACATTAAAAATTGCTGTGACTGCTTCTAAGTCACTTTTGTTTAAAAGGGTTTTAAAACTAAAAGGCCAAGTCAGCAAACTTAGAGTTGGGAGAACTGACAATTTATTTGCGACTAAATGCAGAAATTCTTTCTAGAACATTCTGACAACTGACCAATCAGACCACTGAAGACTTCTCCCCATTACAAGCAGTTCTGCCCTCCACAACAACACTGAATTAGTCTAGTAACTTTTTTGTTTCATGGTGAGCTTTTCAGATATTTAAAGCTAGTGATCAGTCTAGCAGTCCCCTTTTCTCTTCTTCTTGATAAATTTATGAGAATATCAAAAAGTCCTTGGAAATAGCTCATATAAATCGTATGTGGCTCTATTCAGTTCAACAAAAGTTTATCAAGTTCCAGGTACTGTGCTAGATTCTTAAAGTATAAGAGAAACAAGACACAATCCTTGCCCTGGAGGAGCTTACAATATAGTGGGGAAGAAAAGCATAAACAGAGATAGCTTCAATCTAGTACAGCAGGTGCTAAAATAGAGTCATGCACAATAAATTATACACAAGATTAGAAAACAAGGAAGGGATGAGGGGAAGGATACAGGGAATACAACAACAGCATTTTGCTAGGGTCACACATTTGGATCCGAATTCCTGGATTGAAAATTCTGCATAAACTATTCAACAATAGTTCAACCTACTCTAAACAAAATGTGATAGTTATTAGTAATCATATAGAGAGGATAATGAGCGATTGAAAATATGAAAATACAAATTCAGATTAGAGACATCATGAGTGAACATTAAAGCAATACATATTTGCTAAAATAAATTATTCCAGGAAAGATCTTAAAATCAATGGCAGATTCATAAAGAGGAGACTGGTTACTGCCTTCCAGTGTGGAGAGCAGAGTTGTGTGTGTTAAAAAGAAATTATTTGGTATGGCATCCAAGAAAGCATTCTCCTCATTCAACATTTTTTTTTTCATGAAAATTCAGAGAATTACAACATGAATGCTCAGGATTTCCAAAAAAACGGCAAGTACAGTTTATTGTTGGAATAATTTTTTCCTTGGCCAAGAAACCTATTAAAGATGGGATCTGGACAAGTAAGTTGAACAATACAGTGAAATATCTCTCTTGAATATCAGGGTTGAACTTTATTAAAACTGTCATCTCTAAATTATTTTGGACTGTTACATGTAAGAAATAAGATTAAAATTCCTCAGACCATACTGTCTTGTATAAGGTCCAAAGTGCATGTCAACCTTCTCTGTGTATTTTCCTGTACACTAACAGCATTTATTTAGCACTCCAGTCAATGAAAAAAAGAAAATTAAGACTCTGTTTAGTACTATATAAATTCTTTACAATATATACAAACATGATCCCCATATTTTGGACTTAAGTATTTAATACATTTATTGTATTTAAACAGCAAATACAATTACTGTTTAAAAACAGTAATTTTTGTTTCTGCATGGTTCTCAATATTGGGATCTTTTTTAGTGGGAACAAGACACAAAATAAATGTGAGAATGCTTCTTATTTGTCTCATGTTTGTTTGTTTTTTAAACCACTCAGTCATTTTAAATTTCTTGGTTACAACAGGACATTGCTTGCCGATACCTGATTGTTCACAGGCCATTGAATATCACTCCTTCTAAAGCAGTATCCACAAATGGGGATGATTAGAACAAAAGCAGAGGGGAAATAGTTTAGATTCACCTAGAGAGGTTTTCCAAACTGTTACCTCACTGCCATCACAATTACAGAGAGGAGTGTTGAAATAATAACAAGATTGAAATCAAGGGTTTAGCTGGAACTGAATTTAGAAGTTATTGTCCTGCTAAAAGGATCTTAGGAAAAAAAAAAAACTAATGAGAACACCGCCCAGAGCTTCTGAAGATACTTACATCTACAGAGGTTCATATTCCCAACTAAATCTAGTAAGGCAAGACACCAAAGGAGGAAATTATTTCCATCACATCCATGCGTAAGCAGTAAACTTTCAATTGGAGCTTACCTCCAATATTCTGAATTATTATGGTACCAGCCACCACCATCTACAAAAGAACAAATGTATTCAGAAGATGAAAGGGGAAATAATATAAAAAGATCAGTATTTTATTAAAATCCAATAACTATTCCTAAAAAACAGATGCAGAAGAGAAATTGAAAAGTAATTTTCACCAGCCATTTGTATATATAAAGCTAAAAATCATTACATAAAAAGGCGTTCTTTAATAGCTCCATGGTTACTATAAAAAACACTTGAAACTTCTCTTGGCAGTCATTTCTACACAGTTAAAAGTGTTTAAAAAAAAGCTAGTAATCAGTGGTTATCAAAGTACCAGAAAATTAAAATTGAATCTATCTGGTTTCATTCTCCCTTGCTGCTTTAGTGGCAGACTGAGACAGCCTGAGGTGTGCTGCGCCTATGCTGTATTGCTCAGAAGGAAATGATACAGTCTTTTGAATGTATTACTTTGGCATACAACAGCCTCTGAACATCCCTGTCCTGGCGATTAATAAAGTCGAGCACAGAAAACTCTACAACCCACATATTTGCAGATCTAAAAATGTAAGCAAAATGTTTCAAACTCAGTAATATGAAGTGGGCTTAGTTTAAAACAATAGGAGGTAGTAAGACAAGATTCCTGGGAAACTCAAGGCAACATTTTATTCATTCTTGGTAATCAGATGTACTCAGAGGAAATGATTAAACTTTCTGCTTCCAGTAGGGCCTCTGAGCACTCAAATTTTGGTGGCTCTGCACCCTGGATATATGTTTGGAGCTGACTAGCTTTCTGCGATCTTTCAGTCCTACATGGATTGGGAACAGATCACCTTGAGACCCACCTCTACTAGGAATTCATCAGCGACACAGCATTTGCCTATCCCAGAAACAATCTGTTATTGAGACCTAGAGGCCTTTGGGTTTGCAGAGCAAGGCTAATGATAGGAAAATTTGGCAAGATGTCTTTGAAGATGTAGTCATCACCAATCTAACATTTTCTAGAAAAAAACTTTCCATATCAACCCATTTAAAAATTAGTTCCAAAATATCACAGGTATTCGTGAAACTGAAAACAGGAAATTGATTATGATTATAGCAAAAATTCTAATCTTCAGGAAACAGAAATTGTTAACAGAGATTATTAACAAAACCCACTAACTTCAAGTAACATATTCTACATTTTGTTCAAGTTTCCGGTTATTAAGATTAGGTCCAAACCATGAGACTACATATTATGATTTAAATATTCCCTTTTGTACTTTAAAAACAAAGTTTACTTGAATGTAAATACAGGTTTTCCCCCCCTAATACATAGCTATATCTTTTTCCTCCTAGATTCACATCTTGAAGTTAATTTAGCCATCTACAAATATAGTATTCTTTTAGGTTAAAAACAAAATACACAAGCAAACAACACAAACAACAGATACACAAATTAAGAAAAAAAAGTCCTGCTTGGAACCAACATGAAAATGGGTTTTAGAAGCATGTTAGCTCTTCGGAAATAAAAGGTACTACAGCACTAACAAAAATATTTAACTCCTGGTCTTCTGTGGAAGAAGACAGTGTTTCCCCCACCTTTTTAATTAGTTTAGTATGCCTATCAAAAATGAATATGCAATAAATATTGCTCTTATTTCTCTTTTACTGAGGAGGAAAGGCAAAAGATTTTTGAATCTGGAGTTCTATGATGTAATACTAGCTTTAAGTAACTGAACAAATAGGCCCTTTCATTTCTCTGAGCCTTCATTTTCTCACCTATAAATGACAGGATAGCTAGCTAATCTTTTAGCATTGTGCAGCTCTTAAATGATAAGATCATCTAATTATTTTTTTGTAAATAGTCATGTTCTAATTTCAATTCTATTCTTTCTTCTCCTGTCTTTTGAGGAATACAATCAAAATTAATGAAGAAAACTAAACACAGGCTATTGTTAGTGGTTTAAAATCATTCAAGTCATTGCTCTCCTTCATTAGAGTAAAAAATACTAAGACCGAAGTGTTGAATTAAATTTATTGATGGACTTTAAGGAAAGATGTATAGAGAGATTTCTTCTCTTTTTCTTCCTGCTCCCATCGTTCTGCTTTCTTCACTTTCAATTCCTTTGATTCCCCTAATTTCTTTCTCTTATGTATGCTTGTCTTTAAATAAGAAATGAAAAGAAAAAAGGCCTCTCTGGATTTTGGACACAGCAAGGAAAAAAAAAATCACCTTTCCAGGCAATCCAAATGCAAAGAGTCCAAGATCTTCATAAGATGTCACAGCTGTTAAGAGAAATCATCATTTTACTTTTACACAAAACTATTTGTGTGCCAAGTCTTAAAGGAAAGAAAGCTATTCCACTACTATGTTATAGCTGTGGGATATGCAGTCACACTAAATTTAAAGCAGAGGTAACCACTTTTTTGGGAACTTTGGAAGACTTACAGTTTGTAAGGATAGAATCCTCTTAGAATAAGTAGAGCTTAGCAAATTCCCAGTTCGCCTAACAACAACCTAGACTGCATTAATCAAAGGGAATAATGACTCAAGAATAACCCCACTTCTTACTAAACATACTTGCATACTACACTGTCCAAATGTTAAGTTTTCATTGGCACATTTCTGAAAACCGCATATGTAAATAAAGTTAGCTAAATTATGGGAGTTGTATCATACTTACAGAGACATTCACTTCTCCAGGCTACCAAGAGTGATAATAATATGTCTGTGATACAAACAATACCCTTGTTCCACAAGCAATAGGGTATAACTTTCTTATTTCATCATAAAAAAGTAAGAAATTACATTTTCACTCCAAGTGTTCAAGAAGTGTGGTCACAGAAAAAATGAAAATTAAATGGCTCATAAAAGAACCAAATTTGTCCTTAGCCCATATAGCTTCATGCTCTAACTGGTGATGCCACTGGTAAAAATAAGCAAAGTAAAAACATTTGTATAATTCTATAGTTTGAAAAGAGTTTAACCTTATAATGCTTATAATAAAAAGAAGCAGACTAGCAGATGTAGTCTTGGTATAGCAACACATACTGAATCAAGGTATGAGTCAAAAATATGGCTCATCATTTCTGAAGGCAAATTTTAATATATCCTTTCAAGATGTACATAAGTTTTCTTTAAACTGCAATTAACAAAAAACTGCTCAACACTTTCATAAACAAGACCAAAAGGTATGTAAAAATAAGCATTTTAAAAACCATAGTCTTGAGGGCGGAGCCAGGATGGCGGCGTGAGTAGAGCACTGGAAATCTCCTCCCAAAAACACATAGAGCTATGAAAATATAACAAAGAAAAATCTTCCTAAAATAGAGACCACAGGACACAGGACAACATCCAGACCACATCCACACCTGCAAGGAACCAGTGCCTTGCGAAGGGGGTAAGATACAAGCCCCGGCCCGGCGGGACCCGAGCGCCCCTCCCCCCGGCTCTCGGCGGGTGGAGAGAAACCGGAGCGGTTTTTTTTTTTTTTTTTTGGCGAGCGCTTCTTGGAAGCCTTAGAGGGACGGGCCCCCGTTGCTGGGGAGGCAGGGTGGCGGGACCGGTGAGCAGGTGCCTGGGAACGGCGCCGGAGGACAAAGAATATCCCGCGATTCTCCCTGCGGGACCGGCGAGCAGGTGCCTGAGACCGGTGCCTGAGGACGAAGGAGGTCGCGCGTTTTTCCCCCTTTTTTTTTTTTTCCTCTTTTTGGCGAGCGCTTTTTGGAAGTCTTGAAGGGACAGGGACCCCGGTACTAGGGAGGCAGGGTGGCGGGACTGGTGAGCGGGTGCTGGGACCGGCGCCTGAGGACAAAGAATATCCCACATTTTTCCCTGCGGGACCGGTGGGCGGGTGCCTGAGACCGGCACTTGAGGACAGAGGAAATCGCGCGTTTTTCCCCTTTTTTTTTTCTCTTTTCTGCGAGTGCTTTTTGGAAGCCTAAAAGGGACAGGGACCCCAGTGCTAGGGAGGCAGGGCGGCGGGACTGGTGAGCGGGTGCCTGGGACCAGTGCCTGAGGACAAAGAATATCAAGCGTTCCTTCCCTGCGGGACCGGTGGGTGGGTGCTTTTTGGAAGCCTTGAAAGGACAGGGACCCTGGTGCTAGGGAGACAGGGCAGCAGGACCAGTGAGCGGGTGCCTGGGACCGGCACCTGAGGACAAAAAAAAAAAAAAAAAAAAATCGCTTGTTTTTTCCTTTTTTTTTTTTTTTTCTTTCTTTCTGTTCCCTCTCTCATTGTTGCTGTTGTTGTTTTGGTTTGGAGAGTGCTTTTTGGAAGTCTTAAAGGGGCAGGACAGGTCACTTAGACCAGAGGAAGGGAATCTGGGGATCTCTGGGCACTCTAACCCCCTGGGCAGCAGGGAGCACAGAGGCCCCTTACGGAGATAAATAGCCTCCTGGCCGCTCCCCCTCCAACGGGGCTCCACCATTTTGGAGGAACAGCCCCAGCCAGGCCAAGCCCACAGCAACAGCGGAGATAAACCCCAAAGCAACTGGGCAGGAAGCAGAAGCCCTGTCTGCGCACAGCTGCCCAGCACAAGCCACTAGAGGTTGCTATTCTCCCAGGAAAAGGCTACAAACCAACAAGAAGGGAAGCTCTTCCAGTGGTCACGTGTACCAGCTCTGCAAACTATCTCTATAACCATGAAAAGGCAAAACTACAGGCAGACAAAGATCACAGAGACAACACCTGAGAAGGAGACAGACCTAACTAGTCCTCCTGAAAAAGAATTCAAAATAAAAATCATGAACATGCTGACAGAGATGCAGAGAAAAATGCAAGAGCAATGGGATGAGATGCAGAGAAAAATGCAAGAGCAGTGGGATGAGATGCAGAGAAAAATGCAAGAGCAGTGGGATGAGATGCAGAGAAAAATGCAAGAGCAGTGGGATGAAGTCCGGAAGGAGATCACAGATGTCAGGAAAGAGATCACAGAAGTGAAACAATCCCTGGAAGGATTTATAAGCAGAATGGATAAGATGCAAGAGGCCATTGAAGGAATAGAAGCCAGAGAACAGGAACGTATAGAAGCTGACATAGAGAGTGATAAAAGGATCTCCAGGAATGAAACAACACTAAGAGAAATATGTGACCAATACAAAAGGAAAAACATTTGTATTATAGGGATACCAGAAGAGGAAGAAAGAGGAAAAGGGATAGAAAGTGTCTTTGAAGAAATAATTGCTGAAAACTTCCCCAAACTGGGGGAGGAAATAATCGAACAGACCATGGAATTACACACAACCCCCAACAGAAAGGATCCAAGAAGGACAACACCAAGACACATAGTAATTAAAATGGCAAGGATCAAGGACAAGGAAAGAGTTTTAAAGGCAGCTAGAGAGAAAAAGGTCACCTATAAAGGAAAACCAATCAGGCTAACATCAGACTTCTCAACAGAAACCCTACAGGCCAGAAGAGAATGGCATGATATACTTAATGCAATGAAACAGAAGGGCCTTGAACCAAGGATACTGTATCCAGCACGACTATCATTTAAATATGATGGTGGGATCAAATAATTCCCAGACAAGCAAAAGCTGAGGGAATTTGCTTCCCACAAACCACCTCTACAGGGCATCCTACAGGGACTGCTCTAGATGGGAGCACCCCTAAAAAGAGCACAGAACAAAACACACAACATATGAAGAATGGAGGAGGAGGAATAAGAAGGGAGAGAAGAAAAGAATCTTCAGACAGTGTATATAACAGCTCAATAAGCAAGCTACGTTAGGCAGTAAGATACTAAAGAAGCTAACCTTGAACCTTTGGTAACCACGAATCTAAAGCCTGCAATGGCAATAAGTACATATCTCTCAATAGTCACCCTAAATGTAAATGGACTTAATGCACCAATCAAAAGACACAGAGTAATAGAATGGATAAAAAAGCAAGACCCATCTATATGCTGCTTACAAGAAACTCACCTTAAACCCAAAGATAAGCATAGACTAAAAGTCAAGGGATGGAAAAACATATTTCAGGCAAACAACAGTGAGAAGAAAGCAGGGGTTGCAGTACTAATATCAGACAAAATAGACTTCAAAACAAAGAAAGTAACAAGAGATAAAGAAGGCCACTACATAATGATAAAGGGCTCAGTCCAACAAGAGGATATAACCATTCTAAATATATATGCACCCAATGCAGGAGCACCAGCATATGTGAAGCAAATACTAACAGAACTAAAGAGGGAAATAGACTGCAATGCATTCATTGTAGGAGACTTCAACACACCACTCACCCCAAAGGATAGATCCACCGGGCAGAAAATAAGTAAAGACACACAGGCACTGAACAACACACTAGAACAGATGGACCTAATAGACATCTATAGAAATCTACATCCAAAAGCAACAGGATATACATTCTTCTCAAGTGCACATGGAACATTCTCCAGAATAGACCACATACTAGCTCACAAAAAGAGCCTCAGTAAATTCCAAAATATTGAAATGCTACCAACCAATTTTTCAGACCACAAAGGTATGAAAGTAGAAATAAATTCTACAAAGAAAACAAAAAGGCTCACAAACACATGGAGGCTTAACAACATGCTACTAAATAATCAATGGATCAATGAACAAATCAAAATAGAGATCAAGGAATATATAGAAACAAATGACAACAACAACACTAAGCCCCAACTTCTGTGGGACGCAGCGAAAGCAGTCTTAAGAGGAAAGTATATAGCAATCCAGGCACACTTAAAGAAGGAAGAACAATCCCAAATGAATAGTCTAACGTCACAATTATTAACACTGGAAAAAGAAGAACAAATGAGGCCTAAAGTCAGCAGAAGGAGGGACATAATAAAGATCAGAGAAGAAATAAACAAAATTGAGAAGAATAAAACAATAGCAAAAATCAACGAAACCAAGAGCTGGTTCTTTGAGAAAATAAACAAAATAGATAAGCCTCTAGCCCAACTTATTAAGAGAAAAAGAGAGTCAACACAAATCAACATAATCAGAAATGTGAATGGAAAAATCACGACAGACTCCACAGAAATACAAAGAATTATTAAAGACTACTATGAAAACCTATATGCCAACAAGCTGGAAAACCTAGAAGAAATGGACAACTTCCTAGAAAAATACAACCTCCCAAGACTGACCAAGGAAGAAACACAAAAGTTAAACAAACCAATTACAAACAAAGAAATTGAAACAGTAATCAAAAAACTACCCAAGAACAAAACCCCGGGGCCGGACGGATTTACCTCGGAATTTTATCAGACACACAGAGAAGACATAATACCCATTCTCCTTAAAGTGTTCCACAAAATAGAAGAAGAGGGAATACTCCCAAACTCATTCTATGAAGCCAACATCACCCTAATACCAAAAACAGGAAAAGACCCCACCAAAAAAGAAAATTACAGACCAATATCCCTGATGAATGTAGATGCAAAAATACTCAATAAAATATTAGCAAACAGTATTCAACAGTATACCAAAAGGATCATACACCATGACCAAGTGGGGTTCATCCCAGGGATGCAAGGATGGTACAACATTCGAAAATCCATGAACATCATCCACCACATCAACAAAAAGAAAGACAAAAACCACATGATCATCTCCATAGATGCTGAAAAAGCATTTGACAAAATTCAACATCCATTCATGATAAAAACTCTCAGCAAAATGGGAATAGAGGGCAAGTACCTCAACATAATAAAGGCCATATATGATAAACCCACAGCCAGCATTATACTGAACAGCGAGAAGCTGAAAGCATTTCCACTGAGATCGGGAACCAGACAGGGATGCCCACTCTCCCCACTGTTATTTAACATAGTACTGGAGGTCCTAGCCACGGCAATCAGACAAAACAAAGAAATACAAGGAATCCAGATTGGTAAAGAAGAAGTTAAACTGTCACTATTTGCAGATGATATGATACTGTACATAAAAAACCCTAAAGACTCCACTCCAACACTACTAGAACTGATATCGGAATACAGCAAAGTTGCAGGATACAAAATTAACACACAGAAATCTGTAGCTTTCCTATACACTAACAACGAATCAATAGAAAGAGAAATCAGGAAAACAATTCCATTCACCATTGCATCAAAAAGAATAAAATACCTAGGAATAAACCTAACCAAAGAAGTGAAAGACTTATACTCTGAAAACTACAAGTCACTCTTAAGAAAAATTAAAGGGGACACTAATAAATGGAAACTCATCCCATGCTCATGGCTAGGAAGAATTAATATCGTCAAAATGGCCATCCTGCCCAAAGCAATATACAGATTTGATGCAATCCCTCTCAAATTACCAGCAACATTCTTCAATGAATTGGAACAAATAATTCAAAAATTCATATGGAAACACCAAAGACCCCGAATAGCCAAAGCAATCCTGAAAAAGAAGAATAAAGTAGGGGGTATCTCACTCCCCAACTTCAAGCTCTACTACAAAGCCATAGTAATCAAGACAATTTGGTACTGGCACAAGAACAGAGCCACAGACCAGTGGAACAGATTAGAGACCCCAGAAATTAACCCAAACATATATGGTCAATTAATATTTGATAAAGGAGCCATGGACATACAATGGCAAAATGACAGTCTCTTCAACAGATGGTGCTGGCAAAACTGGACAGCTACATGTAGAAGAATGAAACTGGACCATTGTCTAACCCCATATACAATGGTAAACTCAAAATGGATCAAAGACCTGAATGTAAGTGATGAAACTATTAAACTCTTGGAAAAAAACATAGGCAAAAACCTCTTAGACATAAACATGAGTGATCTCTTCTTGAACATATCTCCCCGGGCAAGGAAAACAACAGCAAAAATGAACAAGTGGGACTATATTAAGCTGAAAAGCTTCTGTACAGCGAAAGACACCATCAATAGAACAAAAAGGAACCCTACAGTATGGGAGAATACATTTGTAAATGACAGATCCGATAAAGGCTTGACGTCCAGAATATATAAAGAGCTCACACGCCTCAACAAACAAAAAACAAATAACCCAATTAAAAAATGGGCAGAGGAACTGAACAGACAGCTCTCCAAAAAAGAAATACAGATGGCCAAGAGACACATGAAAAGATGCTCCACATCGCTAATTATCAGAGAAATGCAAATTAAAACTACAATGAGGTATCACCTCACACCAGTAAGGATAGCTGCCATCCAAAAGACAAACAACAACAAATGTTGGCGAGGCTGTGGAGAAAGGGGAACCCTCCTACACTGCTGGTGGGAATGTAAATTAGTTCAACCATTGTGGAAAGCAGTATGGAGGTGCATCAAAATGCTCAAAACAGACCTACCATTTGACCCAGGAATTCCACTCCTAGGAATTTACCCTAAGAACGCAGCAATCAAGTTTGAGAAAGACAGATGCACTCCTATGTTTATCGCAGCACTATTTACAATAGCCAAGAATTGGAAGCAACCTAAATGTCCATCTGTAGATGAATGGATAAAGAAGATGTGGTACATATACACAATGGAATACTACTCAGCCATAAGAAGTGGAAAAATCCAACCATTTGCAGCAACATGGATGGAGCTGGAGAGTATTATGCTCAGTGAAATAAGCCAAGCGGAGAAAGAGAAATACCAAATGATGTCACTCATCTGAGGAGTATAGGAACAAAGGAAAAACTGAAGGAACAAAACAGCAGTGGAATTACAGAACCCAAAAATGGACTAACAGGTACCAAAGGGAAAGGAACTGGGGAGGATGGGTGGGCAGGGAGGGATAAGTGGGGGGAAGATGAAGTGGGGTATTAAGATTAGCATGCATGGGGGGGAGGGAGCAAGGGGAGGGTGGGCTGCACAACACAGAGAGGACAAGTAGTGACTCTACAACATTTTGCTAAGCTGATGGACAGTAACCGTAATGTGGTTGTTAGGGGGGACCTGATATAGGGGAGAGCATAGTAAACATAGTATTCTTCATGTAAGTGTAGATTAAAAATTTAAAAAAAAAAAAAAAAGAAAGAAAGAAAGAAAAGGGGGATTACTCCTTAACAGGATAAAACTATTGGTAAATCAAATATCAACGCATGCTTTAAATATCCTTAATGTTGATCACTTAAAGGGTGTCAGATGATTAGCTATGGAGGTACTCTTTTCTGATAATATTCCTTTCTCTTAATTTAAAAAAAAAAAAAAAAAAAGCAGTTACTGTGTGCTGACCTCCAATGAGTTCTGCACAGTGGTATAGAGGGCATGTCAAAGTGTGGGCAAAGGGTCTGTTTGTTTCTATGCAGAAGATCAAGGCCTAGCTTGGATACCCAGAAAATGAACTAAGATACGATATGAGGAGGAGCTTCCGGCATCAGCACTCTCTGGAGGACTTGTGCCGGGGGATGATCATCAAAAAGCCTCCACAGGGATCCAGACGATGCTGCGGTTGTGGCTGCATCCAGCCCACCGTCTCCTGGACTTGCCATAAGAATGAGGAGGGAGATGTCTAGGCTGGCATGTGCATACAGTGAGACAACGAATTTGACCAGATCTGTACTGTTGGAACTCAACCAGGAGTTGGGAGGGGTGCAAGTTGTAGCACTCCAAAATCTCATGACTATAGACTATCTATGGTTAAAAGAACATATGGGATGTGAACAGATCCCAGAAATGGGCTGCTTTAATTTGTCTGATGGTTCAAGTACAGTTGGACAATATCCATCATATCATAGATAAATTTTCACAAATGCCTAGGGTGCCTAAATGGTTTTCTTGGCTTCACTGGAGATGGATGGTAATTATAGATTTGCTTTGTTTATGTCACCATATTCCTATTATGTTAATATGTGTGTGCAAATTAGTTAGTAGTTTAAAACCTATACATACTTAAGGTACTATACAAGAAGATATGTCAAAGAAATAATCAATCCTCCCAAGTTTCCCTCATATGCTACATCTATAGCTTTTCTTCTTCCTTCCTAATTACAACCCTTAAAGAGAATTCGTGCCTCATATCGAATTTACCGAGTATCATAATTCCTCCAGGTGGTAAAGATACCTCGAGACAAGTGCTGGGCATAGAAGCCACAGGGCATAAATCTGCAAAGAAGTAAAAAGCTAACCTTTGCAAACAATATGGCTTCTCTCTCACTTACCAACTTTACAGTTCCCTGTATGGCCCCGGAAGATGACTGGTTAGCCAGAGACGGGTAAGATTCCTCAAGGGAGGAACAACCTAAGACAGGCACAGTCGCAGGGGGGCCATCAGGTGAGAATTTGGGGATCAACAGAGGTGAGGCTCAGAACCTCACCCCCCCTGCTTTGAGAGAAATCTTCTGCATCCGTGGATGTCTTGCTGCCCTTGTCTAGCCTGGATTAATACTTAGTCCATAGGCACACACCTGATCATCTGATCATCTACATTTGCCCTCTTACAGCACTAAACTATGTTTTCTACCTTTATCTTGCATCTACCTACCACTTCAGCATTTTATTAAAAATAAAAATAATAATAATAATAGGAGAAATGTGGGATGAACATATAAATCAAGTACAAAAATCAAACGAATATTCATATTTGACCTGATTGTTTATAGGTCATATTGCATGATCAAAACCGAAAGTTTCTGTGATGACTGCCCTTGTACTGTTCACCATGTAAGAATTTATTCACTATGTAAGAATTCGTTCACCATGTAAGAACTTGTTCGTTATGCTTCAGAAGATTGGAGACTGACGAGAATTAGGCTTGAGATGGATTAATGATTGTACATTGAGCGTTGACCCCCCTATACTGAATTTTATTGTTGTTAACAACCATTTGATCAATAAATATGAGAGATGCCCTCTCAAAAAAAAAAAAAAAAAAAACCATAGTCTTTACATGTTACAACCATGAAGTCAGAAGGGAAATAGTGCAATGTGGAAAAAAAGTTTTACTAATTAAGAACAAAAATTTTAACAAAGTTTTGCCAAATACACATTTAAAATTTTAACTTTATTATCAGAATTGACCAAAGAACTAAGAAATTTTTGGATCATACAGCTATTTTTAAGAATATACTTACATACTGCTAAATATGATGAATAAGGACAAATTATTTTTGAATTTGGGACACATAATTTGCTTATAAGGAGGAAACTCTGTGCTTTAACATGAGTGATTTCAATAACATTATGGGGTAAATTTTGGATATATTTTAGAACACAAAATTAAAAAGCAGAGTTATAAAACTAAGTTCTGGAATTTCTTCCTCTCATGCGAAGTACCAAAATTATTTTTTTCAAATACACATATTTTAAAGTAAATGTCATCACAAAAATTAAAAATTATTTTAATTAATAAATATTTACTTGTTCATTTTGATATTCTTAGACATAATTAAGTGATAATGTTATACAGGGACATAATTCCTTATATTTAACATTCCACATACATATTAAACCAGAAAATCCTCTAATGTTAGCTTCTATCTAATTTGACATTGAGAAGGTAATTTTGTTATGTATTATGTGAATGTGAACCAAAACTGGATGGTCTCTGATTTGTCATTATGAGATTAAAGGAACATCATTGTGCATTTTTAGCATCACTTTTATATTACAGTTAAGAATATCTGTTCTTTCTTAAGAAAAACTTTCCTTTCAAGAACTAAAAGCAAGGAGGCTTTTCAATGATACATAAGGGAATATACGTAATAACTTGCTTTTAAAATGACTTATTTTATATCAGTCAGTGAGCAAGTTATCAAGACATCACTTATCAAAAAGTCTGACTAGGATTTGTTTTATTTTTAAACAGCAGAAAGCAAGTATAGATTGTATATTTAGTAAACATGAAAAGCAAATACCTTCCCCATAAACAAAAAAATCAAAGTATTGAAAGATTCCAAAAGAAGAATTGGTATCTCAATTATCTAAATTTAACTAAATAAACATTCTTAACTTTGTAATTAAACACTATTCCAAAATTTATAATCAAATTAACAGTTTAATGAAGGCAGTAATAATTGCAACTTCTGACAATAGTGACATACGTTTTAGCAAATTCAAACTTGCTTTATTTTCTAGTTTTATAAAATTATCTCTAAATACAGCAAATACCCAAATTCAGAGACAAAAAGGCCTAGACTTTTAGATGGAGACTGAGTACAATGTTCAAATCCTAACTCTATCTTTCACCACAACATGTCTGGCCAGCCATTCAGTTCTGTCACTGTCATCATACTTCTTTGATGTTACAATAACTAGAAGCACTTTTTCATGTCTGAGAGACATCATGAATATGAATAATGGCTTCTGGCTTAATATTGAGGCTTAACTAAAATATGTACATAGTCAGCCAAATTAAATGTTTCATCTCCACATATTCACTTTTTAATGGTTTTCTAGATCATCATAACATACAAACCAAAGCACTAGTGAAATACTTCTGAAGTTCTGTTCTGTCATTAGGGCAATTAAGATGCAAGTGAAAGTGTAAGCTGGTACTGACTTTTGGAATACAATTTGAACAATGAACCTTTAAAATACTTATAACATTTGACCCCTAGGAACTGGGATTCTTAGGAAATAAGACTAAAATCAAAGAAATTATTATATTCATTAAGATACTCACCATGCATTATATACATTGAAAAAAAACTAATTGCTCAACAATGGTAAAATGATTAAGTATGGTAGGTATATCTAAGAAAATAATATGCACCCATTAAAAACTATGTTTATAATAATATTAAAAATGTCAGTGTTAAATGAAAAAAATAGGACTCAAATATTATCTATAAAGCAAAACATGAAAAAAGAGTGGAATGAATTATAAACAAATGGTAACAATGATTATGTAGTCTTTGTTCTTTTCTTCCTTTTGTGGGGGAAATTCAAATATTCTATGTCTATAATGGGGTGGTGGAACTTTAAAAAAGCCCTACTGCTTGAATAGTTCCATTTCTTCCTCCACCAAATAGTTGATAGGTTTTATTTAAGCTGCAATTTTTAGTCCATCTGGTGCTATCACTTGGTCTACTAATAAGGGATATTTTTCCTGCTCTTTCATATGACCAATATTTTAATACCTCACTCATAAAGTGAATGATGTTTTGAGAGATATCAAAATAAAATATGATGATGCCAGTCCCATTAATAGCATATTCCTACAGAACAGGAATAACATTATGAAAATTATGAAATTAATTCAGTCTTTTACAGGAATTCATAAAGGCAGTACTTGGCACAATCCTTAAATAAATAACTGAAAGCAGTCATTAGCAATCTATTTTAGGATATTATTATTTGATATTAAAATAATCAATGCTATGTTTTTGAGGGGGCAGAAAGGCTGTAAATCTTAACAAGTAAATTGGGGGAAAATTTCTTCTTTAATGTACCATCAAGGCACACTTTAGTGCTATTTTGGCTAGACCAAGAGCTTGGCCTCCACAGGAGTCATTTGGAAAGCTGCTTCCCATAAAGTAGTGGAATATTTCCAGCTAGTTACTCCAGTGTTCTGTCTGCTGTGCATTTTTTCCTCAATGAAATAGGACAATTAATAAACTCTGGTTACAGTACAAAGCCGAAGTCTCAGCAGCAGCAATATTATCTTTGGATACGGACTGAGGGACATGAGTTATTCAAATACAGTTCAACCCTCAGAAAGTTGGTCATCTGGAATGCACCCTTATTATTTCAAAATTCCTTTCTTTCTTGTGTTTTCCATCATTTTCCTTTTGCCTTTTTTCTCCCTAATAGTGTCAGATAGGTCATTCACTTACTGACTGTCTACTACACAACTGTATCACTACTTCTGAACTTTCTTAATATGTATTTAAAATACCAACTAAATGTGGCATGATTTTAGAGCACTAGATGCAGTAAAAGAATGTGAGAATACTAGGAACATTCTCCTTTCAAATGGCATAGAGCCTGTGATATTGCATGCACAGAAAGAAGTTCTAGGATCCCAATATACTGCTTGGCTGTGCAGTGAACAATATTTACAAAGTCATATCCTATAAGTACTATTCATTAGTTTTCAAGTTTTAGACTCAACTTATAGATAAAACATGAACAACTTACAGACGATTACAAAACAGAGTAAATATTGTTAACCTTGGCAGTGTAAGGCACAGCAGGAAGACTACGGGAAATAACAGGACAGATGAAAAGAAAGGATAGAAGCACTAACGTAACATAGCAGAGAGTCAAGAGAGGCTGTCTAAAGTCCACAGGACAAAATAAAGGTTTCAGTGTGTTATTTAGAGTTACAAAATAATGAAAGAATTACTGAATACAAACTAATGAAAATTAGAAGGGAGAAGGGAGGATTAGGGCACCTGAGCTAAATCCTCACCTTTCTTAATGAAGTGTCAACAGATAATCTCTTAAATTAATACCTAACAGAAGAGCATTCAGACTTAGGAAGGTAATTACCAAAGAAACTAAAAACAAAAACTCAAAATGTTGCTTACTCTGCGAACTGGAACTAGATGTGGGGAAGAATGGGGGGGACTTGCTCCACGTCTTCCAGCATAAGTGCACACACACACACGATCATATATTACTTCTGATAAAAGGTTAATTAAAAAATATGTTTGACCCTGCTGATACTCACATCCACCCTTCTCTAGAGCCCAATAACAAAAAATTGAGCTTCTGCTACAGAAAGCACTTACTCTAATGTCAAGGCAAACAATATGAATGAATCACTGCATGAGCACAGCACGCACATGATCTAGCAGAGGGTTTCTCAAGCTCGCCACGCCTGACACTTGTGGCCTGGAAACGTCTTTGTGGGGGGCCGTCCCGTGTGCCACAGGATGTTTAGCAGCATCCTTGGCCCCAACTCACAACATGCCAGGAACACCTCACACCCCATTATCCTCAACTGTGGCAAGCAGAAATGTTTCTAGGCATTGCCAATTGCCCCTGGGAGAGAAAAATTAAGCTCAGCTGAGAACTACTCATTAGCAAAAAGGCTAAGACAAGAACACCAATCTACCAAAGATGGAGTTACAGAATCAGCTCAATTAATTGTGGGTCTACTGAACTATTCTCACTAATCAAAATTAAAAAAGATGAAATTATATAGTTTGGACAGCTATCATTCCAAACAGTAAGCAAATGCTCACAGTAAGTACCAAGATGGGAATTAGGAATCCACTGTCTTTCAGTCCATTTCAGTTCTTGTGTGGTCTCACGGTGAGAGCATCCACAGTGCTGAATGGGACTCATCATGACCTTTATGTGGTGCCCACGCCAACAATGGGGAGAAAAAGAAAACATTTTGCAAAGGCTTTACTAACAAGTGGTATGTTAGCATCCAACATGTCATGTAAATGTTGAACACACTATTTTATAAACTATGTAAGAAATTTTCAAAGGTGAGTTTGACTATACATAATTTTTTGCCTTATATATGCTGATTTTAGAACTTTTAAAATAGCACCCTTCTGTAGCTCTAATATCTCCATTCATTTATCACCCATATATCCAGATTTTATTAAATAAAAATAAAGTGAGTCAAACAGTTTGACAGATGCTAAGAAAACAATGGTTAATGGTTTGAATATACACTAAATTTTCCAGGAATACAATTACCAGGTAAATACATGTTTTCTGTTATTTGGAACTTGTTCTGCTTGGAACTTTGCCAAAACTGCTTGCCATTTAGAAAAATCACATCACCACCAACAGCGTTTACTTTCTGTTTCTCCTTAATTTTACTATATGGCATTATATTATATATTAAGGAGTGTATTAGTTTCCTATGGTTGCTATAACAGAGTATTGTAAACTAGGTGGCTTAAAACAACAGAAATTTATTCTCTCAACAGTTCTGGAGGCCAGAAATTCAAAATCAGTTTCACTTGGTCAAAATCAAGGTGTCAGCAGGCCATGCTCACCCCAGAGGCTCTAGAGAGAATCTGTTCCTTGTCTCTTCCAGGTTCTGGTGGTGGCCAGCACGTTCTGACTCATGGCTGTATCGCTCCTATCTCTGCCTCTGTGGTCACATTGCGTTCTCTTCGGTTATGTCCCTCCATTACATGGTTATGTCCCACCAGGATAATACCTGTCTCAACATCCTTAACTTAATCATTCCTGCAAAGCCAATTAAGGTCCATGAATTAGGATATGGCTCTTTTGTGGGGCCATTATTCAGCCTACCACAGGTAGATTACAATACATACAGGAATTTCACTTCAGATAGTAAAGGGAGCATGTAGATATTTCTTTAACAAAAGGAGCATTGCAATAGATAGTGTTGAGAATCACTGCTCTAAAGGGTTTAAGTAAAAAAACAAAATAGGGTAGCACAAAGGGGCCATTTTGCTCCGTTTATTTCCTCATCACTGCCAACAATTAAAATCCTCAGAGTTGTAACCTTACTTTAGGAAGAAGAGAGGGGACTATGTTCTCTTTCTCACTGGGCTCTCGGAAGGACCCAAATTCTCTGGAAGCAACTGGTGAAACCCAGTACCTGTCTTGACTCTTCTCATCCACTGCAGTGGCTTCTCACTGCTGCAGCAAAAACTCCCAAGTCCTTAGCATATGACACTCGTCTGTCTCTTTAGTTTCATTTTCTCCTTTGTACCTTATGCATGAATAATAGTAAAATAGTTTTGGTACCTTGAATAAAATATACAATATGTACTTTATATATGCTGGAATACTCTCTCTTCCCTCATTTGCTAGTCAAATTCCTTTCCAGCTCACTCTTCCAGGAATATTTACTAACCCTCACCCTGTTTCCAGACAAGGAAAATCATTCCCTCTTCTGAACTATCACTATTCTGCATATATTTAAATTGTTACACTATCACACTACTTTATATGTTATTGGCTTATGTATTTATTTCCCCTATGAGCTATGAATATGAGCTTTTTCAGGGAAGAAAGTGAGTCTTATCTATCTCTGTATTCCTAGTAGATATAGGAGTAATGAATGAATGAATGAACCTCCATCCTAGGCTTCAGTTTTAGGACCTGTCCATCTAGATATACTTCACAGTCCACAATCCAAAACTGAACTAATTTTTATTCTGAACCAACACCTTCTGCTGTGTTAGTATCTCCATTTAATGACACTATCATTAATCCAGTGACCAGTGCCAGAAATCTGGGAGATACACTTTGCATCTCCTCCCTTACTCTCTACATTTAGTCAACCATCAGCAACCCCACATTCCTTGACCTGTTTCTTACTTTTATTCCCCTTGTTGATACCTTGTTTCTGTCTCCCATTATTTGATTCTTAGACTTCTGTAACAGCCAGGCCTGGCTGTTAAATCCTACTCAGATACTGATAGCGCAAATTAGAGCTAGACAGACAAATGAGGAAGTCACTCCCCTCAAGAAGAAAAAAAGAAAAGGGTTTCCATCCTGAACACAATCATGAGGGCAAGCAGGGCCAGGAAAGCTGACTGTGCCTTTCTGAAAAGAACTACTCCAATCTGGAGGTGGCCCTTAGATCTGCTGCTCAGTTGTCCTGGAATTGCCTTTACTTTTCTCATGTGGTAGATTCTCTATTTTTTGTTGTTGTTGTTATTCCCTAACTTTGGTAAATGGTATCCTCCACTGCTCATTAAGTAAGAGTGCATAGGAGATAATTTTTTGAGTTCATGAATGTATGAAAATGTCATTATTCTACTTTCACATGTAAAAGAAAGTTTGGGTATAGGATTCTGTATTGAAATCATTTCCCCAAGAATTTGGGAGATATTGGTTTATAGTCTTCTTATTTGTAATATTTCCCAGAATCTTTTGCAATTATAGTTCTTGATCCTTTGTACAAGAATTTTTTTGTTTGTTTCTCTTCTCTGAATGCTCTTTAGATACTATCTTTAAAACTGGATTTCTGATTTTTAATAATGATGTGTCTTGGTGTGAATTATTTTACAATTATTATATTGGAAGAATCCTTTCAATCTAGTAACTAATTTCCTTCAGTTACACAAATTTTTCTTGTATTACTCGGTAGATAATTTTCCACCATCCCACCTTTACTCTTCTCTCTTCATAGAATACCTATAATTTGCATGTTGAACCTCCTGAACTGATCCTCTAATTTTCTTACCTTTTCTTTCCCAGTTTCAAGTTCCTTGTCATTTCCCCTCCACCTCTGCCCTCAAAATTTCCTCAACTCTTTCAACCCAATTACTAAATTAACTTAAAATTTTATTTTTTACTTCTAGGACTCTTGCATTTTCTGATTATACCTTTTTAATAATTTCTTGTTCTTGTTTCAAGGATGCAATATCTTCTTTTAGGTCTCTGAAGCTAATAAATACAGTTTTTATTTACGTTTTCATCTGGGCTCTGTATTATCTGTTTCCTCTTTTCCTTTGAGTTTCTTTTTTTCTTTCTTCCCTTATTTTTTTTAATAGATTATTTTTATGGTAGTTTTAGGTTCACATAAAAACTGAGCAGGAAGTATGGAGACTTCCCACATCCCCTCTAACCCCACATATGCACAGCCTCCCTCATTACCAACATCCCCACCAAAGTGAGACATTTGTTACAACTGAACCTACACTGACACACGATTATCCACAAAAGTCCATAGTTTGTGTTAGAGTTCACTCTTGGAGTTGTACATTCTGCGGGTTTTGACAAAAGAACAGTGACCTGTAGCCACCAGTATAGTACCATACAGAATAGTTTCGCTGCTCTAAAAGCTCTCTGTGCTCTGCCTATTCACTCCTCCCTCCTCTCTAACCTCTGGCAACCACTGATCTTTTCACTGTCTCCATAGTTTTGTCTTTTCCTCAATGCCACACAGTTGGACTCATACAGGATATAACTTTCCAGATTGACTTCTTTCATTTAGTAATACTCATTTATAAGGTCCTCCAAGTCTTTTCATGGTTTGATAGCTCATTTCTCTTCAGTGCTGAATAATGTTCCATTGTCTAGAGGGACCACAGATTATCCATTTACCTACTGAAAGACATCTTGTTTCTTCTAAATCATGACAATTATAAATAAAACTGCTATAAACGTCCATGTGCAGGTTTTTGTGTTGGCCTGAGTTTTCCACTCATGAAGGTAAATACCAAGTAGTAAGAGTACTGGGTTGAATGGTGGCCCCCACACCTTTGCACCATGGCTTTCACAATTATTCTGTCAACATTATGCCTTCAATATTACAGAGCAGATACTTAATATTTGGAGTTTGCATTTGGTGTATTGGAAAAAAAATAGTGTCCAGACTAATTCCAAGATCTTTGGCCTGAGCAACTAGAAGGAGGATACTATCATTCACTTAGATGAAAAAGGAGTGGAAAGTGAGTGACAGTGCAAAGATGGACAGTTTGGTAAATTTGAGATATATATTAGATATCCAAGTGCAGATGTCATGGAGGCAGTTGGATATGAGACTGAAAATTCAGGGGAAAAGATCCAGGCTAGGGATATAAATTTTAAGGTCATTATAAGGCCAAGAGTGAGTATAAAAGAAATCAGAGGAATAGTCCCAGGGATACCCCAATGTTCAGAAGATAGAGGGATTCAGCAAAAGAAAGAAAAAGGAATATTCAGTGAAATAGGAAGAAAATGCAGGGAGTGTGAATAAGTATTTCACACAGGAAGGAGCGATCAGCTGTGTCAAATGCTGCTGAATAGTCAACTAAGGTGAAGAATGAGAACTGATCACTGGATTTACCAAAGTGGATGTACCAATGGGTACAGTAATTTCAGTGGAATGAAGCAGAAGGACTGGAATGGATTCGAGACAGCAAGAGGAAGGGGAAATATCTGGTATATATAAACTTTTGAGGAATTTTGCTAGGAAATCATGGAGCATACCAAAGGCACATAGAGTCATTTTTAAAGTGGAAGAAATTATAGACTCTTTGTAAATTGATAGGAAGTAAATTGTAAAGGGACAAAGATGATGAAAAATAAGAGAGTGGCTGGAGGGATGTAGGTGGAAGGAGAAGGGTCTTAAGCGGAGGAGCTTGGATAGGAACATAGAGTTAATCCAAAATACTAGAGTATATGGCACAGAGGATGATAGAGAGGTAGAAGTGGTGACAAGAACTTACATAGTTCTTTTATAATTGCTTCTATTTTCTCAGTGAAAAAGAAAGTGAGGATATTAAGTAAGAATGAAATCAAAGAGAATGTGTTAGAAGTTTGAGAGAAAGAAGATCTGCAAAAGTCATCTCTGAGACAGCAGTGTAAGCAAGTAAATGAACTAAAGAAATTAATAAGAATTGTGTGACAGCATCATCAGTCCACTAGACATTGAATTACAGTGATACCAATCTGCGTGGTTGGGTGTTTTTCTTCAGTAACATTCAGCTACACTGGTGCATGTGTGAAGTAAGTAGAGTTACATTTAGCCATGGTTGGAGTTTTGCCCAGGGAATAAGATGATGACAGGGAAGAGCAACGGAGTGGTTTTAATAACATACCAGGAAACTTCAAATGGATAAAAAAGGGAAATATAGTAGCACTAGAGAGAGAGGGAAAGTACAAAGGTGTCAGTGAGTTAAAAAGATAAGAGATGTTGGTGGTTGGAGGGTAGTGTTCTTGAAAATGAGATTTTGGAAGTGGTGGAATTTTGGTATTGACAAGATCAATGGCATGCAGGGCCATTGATAATATATGCTAGCATTTACCAAGGCCCAGACACTTTCTATACATATTTCATTCTCACAACAATCCCAAGAGGAAAGTATTATCATTATCATTTTATAGATGACAAATCAAGGCTAGAGAAATTAATGTATCTTATATGCTATCTCAGCAACCAAGAAAAGTTTTCATAGACCCATAACTGTAAATAAAATCTAAAATAGCAGTATTTCCTATGAAGAAATCCTTTGCTTTTATAAAGATAAAAATTTCTCTTACATTCTAGGCAAATAAATGAAGAAGTTATTTGGTAAGGACTTACGATAGCTCTTTCTCCGGCCACTGGATCTGAGCATAATACTCCCTTATGGACAGTCCAATAAACTGAGGTGAAACTTTAGCTACACATTATTCTCCAGTCTTTTATGTATGTGTGTGTGTGTGTGTATGTGTACATGTATGTATTTTTTTTTAAAAGCCTACCTCCACAGAGAATTTTACACTGACTGAAGGAATTCAATCAACTGAAGGCAGGGGCATCAGCAGTATGAAGAAGTTAGTTCATGGGCCAAGTAATCTACAATCAAAGAAAAAGAAAAAAGAAATAGAAACAGAGGTTTTCACTTTAAATGCCCCAAAGGTACAGAAAAGAACAACAGTGTCAGAATTTTAAAAGTAAGTATGCAGGAAGGAGAGCAAAACAATAAGCACTGCTTTAAAAAAGTCATAGACTATTACTACCACATAATTAAAATTAATAAGGCAAAATGCATTGGCTCATGAAGATATAGTTACCACATAATTGACTAATATGTTAATCTTTTAATAGAATCCATAATAAAATAACCTACTAAGATGTTAGATAAACTATTACAATTATGTAAAAACAATTTTTTTCACACACAATAAAGCAAAATTTCAAAACATGGCATTAAATGCCAGTCAAGTTTCAGCAGGACTTACACACACCCTTATTAAATACTATTATTCCTGAATTTGGAATACTGTTATGAACAACTTGTTACTTTGAAATTAATATCATTGCATTGTTTTCTAGTATTTTAATCTGTCTGGACTTTACCCAAACCCCTTGAAAGCACAGGCATACATTTGGAAGCAGAGGTTACATGTCCAAAGGTAGTACAAGTTAGAGCTAAGAACTATGGATCCAAAAGCACTTCTTCAGAATCACCTAGAGGATTTCAAAAATATATTCCTGAATGCCACCTCAGATTCTTAGAATCAGAAGTCTTTAGGCTTGAAAATCTCTAAGTAAAGACATCTGCAGTTGTGTCTGATGCATGGACAGATTAAATAGACAAGAGCTGTAGAATTAGAACTACATTCTGAAGAGTCTTAAAATTCTCAAGATACACCTCTGGGCTTCTCTCACCTACAGCCAGGATAATCCCATTTTTATCTATTTTGTATCTATTTTGCTTCTTAAACTTTGAAAACTATAAGACCAAACAGAGCAAAGTGAATTCATCTATGTAAGAACTGAAGACATGATTCTGGCACCCTAACTGACCAATCTAAAGATAAAAGAGACTAGACAGATAAAAAAAAAAAACCAGGACTGATGGACACAGAGTATTTCTTAATGCCAAAGGAGAAACTTTATTAATGCATTTCTGTAATTCATGTACTTTTCTTTTGTTTTGTCTTTTTATTTTGGTATCATTACTCTACAATTACATGAAGAACATTATGTTTACAAGGCTCCCCCCTTCACCAAGTACCCCCCCACCACATACCCCTTCACAGTCACTGTCCATCTGCATAGTAAGATGCTGTAAAATCACTACTTGTCTTCTCTGTGTTGCACAGCCCTCCCCGTGCCCCCCAACATGACACATGTTAATCGTAATGTCTCCTTTCTTTTTCTCCGCCCTTATCCCTCCCTTCCCACCCATCCTGCCCAGTCCCTTTCCCTTTGGTAACTGTTAGTCCATTTTTGGTTTCTGTGATTCTGCTGCTGTTTTGTTCCTTCAGTTTTCCTTTGTTCTTATACTCCACATATGAGTGAAATCATTTGGTACTTGTCTTTCTCCGCCTGGCTTATTTCACTGAGCATAATACCCTCTAGCTCCATCCATGTTGTAGCGAATGGTAGGATCTGTTTTTTTCTTATAGCTGAGTAATATTCCATTGTGTATATGTACCACATCGTCTTTACCCATTCATCTACTGATGGACATTTAGGTTGCTTCCATTTCTTGGCTATTGTAAATAGGGCAGCAATAAAAATAGGGGTGCATCTGTCTTTTTCAAACTGGAGTGCTGCATTCTTAGGGTAAATTCCTAGAAGCGGAATTCCTGGGTCAAATGGTATTTCTATTTTAAGCAGTCTGAGGAACCTCCATACTGCTTTCCACAATGGTTGAACTAATTTACATTCCCACCAGCAGTGTAGGAGGGTTCCCCTTTCTCCACAACCTCACCAACATTCGTTGTTGTTTGTCTTTTCGATGATGGCGATCCTTACTGGTGTGAGACGATATCTCATTGTGGTTTTAATTTGCATTTCTCTGATGATTAGCGATGTGGAGCATCTTTTCATGTGCCTGTTGGCCATCTGGATTTCTTCTTTAGAAAACCGTCTATTCAGCTCCTCTGACCATTTTTTAATTGGATTATTTGTTTTTTGTTTGTTGGGGCGTGTGAGCTCTTTATATATTTTGGATGTCAATCCTTTATTGGATCTGTCATTTATGAATATGTTCTCCCATACTGTAGGATACATTTTTGTTCTATTGATGGTGTCCTTTGCTGTACAGAAGCTTTTAAGCTTGATATACTCCCATTTGTTCATTTTTGCCTTTGTTTCCCTTGCCCAGGGAGATATGTTCATGAAGAAGTCACTCATGTTTATGTCCATGAGATTTTTGCCTATGTTTTTTTCTAAGAGTTTTATGGTTTCATGACTTACATTCAGGTCTTTGATCCACTTGGAGTTTACTTTTGTGTATGGGGTTAGACAGTGATTCAGTTCCATTCTCTTACATGTAGCTGTCCAGTTTTGCCAGCACCATCTGTTGAAGAGACTGCCATTTCCCCATTGCATGTCCATGGCTCCTTTATTGTATATTAATTTGCCATATATGTTTGGGTTAAGGTCTGGAGTCTCTATTCTGTTCCACTGGTCTGCGGCTCTGTTCTTTTGCCAGTACCAAATTGTCTTGATTACTGTGGCTTTGTAGTAGAGCTTGAACTTGGGGAGCGAGATCTCCCCGACTTTATTCTTCCTTCTCAGGATTGCTTTGGCTATTCGGGGTCTTTGGCAGTTCCATATGAATTTTTGAACTATTTGTTCCAGTTCATTGAAGAATGCTGTTGGTAATTTAATAGGGATTGTATCGAATCTGTATATTGCTTTGGGCAGGATGGCCATTTTGACGATATTAATTGTTCCTAGCCAGGAGCATGGGATGAGTTTCCGTTTGTTAGTGACCTCTTTAATTTCTCTTAAGAGTGTCTTGTAGTTTTCAGGGTATAGGTCTTTCACTTCCTTGGTTAGATTTATTCCTAGGTATTTTATTCTTTTTGATGCTATTTTGAATGGAATTGTTTTCCTGATTTCTCTTTCTATTAGTTCATTGTTAGTGTATAGGAAAGCTACAGATTTCTGTGTGTTAATTTTGTATCCTGCAACTTTGCGAATTCCGATATTAGTTCTAGTAGTTTTGCAGTGGAGTCTTTAGGTATTTTTATGTACAAAATCATGTCATCTGGAATAGTGACAGTTTGACTTCTTCTTTACCAATCTGGATTCCTTGTATTTCTTTGTTTTGCTGATTGCCGCGGCTAGGACCTCCAGTACCACGTTGAATAACAGTGGGGAGAGTGGGCATCCCTGTCTTGTTCCCGATCTCACAGGAAAAGCTTTCAGCCTCTCGCTGTTCAGTATGATGTCAGCTGTGGGTTTATCATATCTGGCCTTTATTATGTTGAGGTACTTGCCCTCTATGCCCATTTTGTTGAGAGTTTTATCATGAATGGATGTTGAATTTTGTCGAATGCTTTTTCAGCATCTATGGAAATGATCATGTGGATTTTGTCCTTCTTTTTCTTGATGTGGTGGATGACGTTGATGGATTTTCAAATGTTGTACCATCCTTGCATCCCTGGGATGAATCCCACTTGATCATGATGGATGATTTTTTTTATGTATTTTTGAATTCGGTGTGCTAATATTTTCTTGAGTATTTTTGCATCTACATTCATCAGGGATATTGGTCTGTAATTTTCTTTTTTGGTGGGGTCTTTGCCTGGTTTTGGTATTAGGGTGATGTTGGCTTCATAGAATGAGTTTGGGAGTATTCCCTCCTCTTCTATTTTTTGGAAACTTTAAGGAGAATGGGGATTATGTCTTCTCTGTATGTCTGATAAAATTCCGAGGTAAATTCATCTGGCCCAGGAGTTTTGTTCTTGGGTAGTTTTTTGATTACCGATTCAATTTTGTTGCTGGTAATTGGTCTGTTTAGATTTTCTGTTTCTTTCTGGGTCAGTCTTGGAAGGTTGTATTTTTCTATGAAGTTGTCCATTTCCCCTAGGTTTTCCAGCTTCTTAGCATATAGGTTTTCATAGTATTCTCTAATAATTCTTTGTATTTCTGTGGGGTCCGTTGTGATTTTTTCTTTCTCGTTTCTGATTCTGTTGATGTGTCTTGACTCTCATTTTCTCTTAATAAGTCTGGCTAGAGGCCTATCTATTTTGTTTATTTTCTTGAAGAACCAGCTCTTGGTTTCATTGATTTTTTCTATTGTTTTATTCTTCTCAATTTTATTTATTTCTTCTCTGATCTTTATTATGTCCCTCCTTCTGCTGACCTTAGGCCTCATTTGTTCTTCTTTTTCCAATTTCGATAATTATGACATTAGACTATTCATTTGGGATTGTTCTTTCTTCTTTAAATATGCCTGGATTGCTATATACTTCCCTCTTAAGACTGCTTTTGCTGCGACCCACAGAAGTTGGGGCTTTGTGTTGTTGTTGTCATTTGTTTCCATATATTGCTGGATCTCCATTTTGATTTGGTCATTGATCCATTGATTATTTAGGAGCATGTTGTTAAGCCTCCATGTGTTTGCGAGCCTTTTTGCTTTCTTTGTACAATTTGTTTCTAGTTTTATACCTTCGTGGTCTGAAAAGTTGGTTGGTAGGATTTCAATCTTTTGGAATTTACTGAGGCGCTTTTTGTGGCCTAGTATGTATGTGGTCTATTCTGTAGAATGTTCCGTGTGCACTTGAGAAGAATATGCATCCTGTTGCTTTTGGATGTAGAGTTCTATAGATGTCTATTAGGTCCATCTGTTCTAGTGTGTTGTTCAGTGCCTCTGTGTCCTTACTTATTTTCTCTCTGGTGGATCTGTCCTTTGGAGTGAGTGGTGTGTTAAAGTCTCCCAAAATGAACGCATTGCATTCTATTTTCTCCTTTAATTCTGTTAGTATTTGTTTCACATATATTGGTGCTCCTGTATTGGGTTACATATATGTTTATAATGGTTATATCCTCTTGTTAGACTGAGCCCTTTATCATTATGTAATGTCCTTCTTTATCTCTTGTTATTTTCTCTATTTTGAAGTCTATTTTGTCTGATACTAGTATTGTAACACCTGCTTTTTTCTCTGTTGTTTGCATGAAATATCTTTTTCCAACCCTTGACTTTTAATCTGTGCATGCCTTTGGGTTAGAGGTGAGTCTCTTGTAAGCAGCATATAGATGGGTCTTGCTTTTTTATACATTCTATTACTCTGTGTCTTTTGATTGGTGCATTCAGTCCATTTACATTTAGGCTGATTATTGAAAGATATGTACTTATTGCCATTGCAGGCTTTAGATTCATGGTTACCAAAGGTTGAAGGTTAGCTTGTTTACTACCTTACTGTCTAACTTAACTCACTTATTGAGCTATTATAATAGCTCAAACAGTCTGATGATTATTTCTCTCCCTTCTTATTCCTCCTCCTCCACTCTTCATATGTTGGGTGTTTTGTTCTGGGCTCTTTTCAGGAGTGCTCCCATCTAGAGCAGTGCCTCTAAAATACCCTGTAGAGGTGGTTTGTGGGAGGCAAATTCCCTCAACTTTTGCTTGTCTGGGAATTGTTTAATCCCTCCTTCATATTTAAATGATAATCGTGCTGGATACAGTATCCTTGGTTCAAGGCCCTTCTGTTTCATTGCATTAAATATATCATGCCATTCTCTTCTGGCCTGTAAGGTTTCTGTTGAGAAGTTTGATGATAGCCTGATGGGTTTTCCTTTGTAGGTGGCCTTTTTTCTCTCTCTGGCTGCCTTTAATACTCTGTCCTTGTCCTTGATCTTTGCCATTTTAATTATTATGTGTCTTGGTGTTGTCCTCTTTGGGTCCCGTCTCTCGGGAGTTCTGTGTGCCTCCATAGTCTGAGCAACTATTTCCTCCTCCAGATTGGGGAAGTTCTCAGCAATTATTTCTTCAAAGACACTTTCTATCTCTTTTTCTCTCTCTTCTTCTTCTGGTACCCCTATAATGCGGATATTGTTCCTTTTGGATTGGTCACACAGTTCTCTTAATATTGTTTTCCTGGAGATCCTTTTATCTCTGTCTGCATCAGCTTCTATGCGTTCCTGTTCTCTGGTTTCTATTCCATCAATGGCCTTTGCATCTTATCCATTCTGCTTATAAATCCTTCCAGAGTTTGTTTCACTTCTGTAATCTCCTTCCAGACATCTGTAATCTCCCTCCGGACTTCATCCCTTAGCTCTTGCATATTTCTCTGCAGCTCTGTCCTCATGTTTATGATTTTTATTTTGAATTCTTTTTCAGGGAGACTGGTTAGGTCTGTCTCTGCAGATCCTATCTCAGGTGTTGTCTGAACTATATTGGACTGGACTAAATTTTTTTGCCTTTTTATGGTGATAGCAGTGGCTGTAGGCAGGTTGTGGGTGTGTCAGCTGGGAGAAGAAAGTCCCTTCGTGTTTGCTGGATGCCTTGCCCTTCTCCGCTGCCTGTGTCAGTTACCCGCACTCCTGGAGCAGCCACTGGGTTAGTCCCCTAAGCTGCTGTGGGCGGGGTCTCCATAAGAGCAGCGCGGAGCCCTGCGGGGAGTGGCAGGCACACCAAGTGCCCTCCTCCGTGATAGCAGCACCCCTGCTGGGCAGCTGTGTGCCAGCAGTGGCCTTTGGGTCTGGCCCAGGTGGCTGTGCGTTGGGCTGGGATTCCGGTCAGCTGCTGGGAGCACACCTACTCCCTCTGGCACCGCTGCAGGTGTGCGTGGGGCTCTCCCATGCAGACCTCTCCTGGACTCCTCTGGCTCCACTGCCACCGGTGCACGCGAGCTGCACCTGGGCTGTTCGGTTGTCGCCGCTGCAGGCTTGCACAAGCCTCTCTCGGTCCCTTCTGGTGCCACTGCCCCAGCACACGCTGCCACTCTCCTGCTACTGGGCTGGTGTGTCGTGGTCCACGCCAGATGGAGGAACAACTGGCAGGCTGCTTAGTGTTGTGAGGGACTTCAGGGCTGTCCTGCCTCCCCGGGGTTTAGGGCGCCTAAAGTTCCCTGGGATTCCCAGCTGCTGGCTAAGTGTTCCAGGATGACTTCATCCAGCTATGGGGTCCCTGTCTCTTTAAGACTTGCAGAAAGCACTAGCTTTTCTTTTGTCTCAGGGGCGCTGGTTGCAGGGACCTGCCCACAGGTTTTGCTTTTCCATTTCTCTAATATTCAGCACCCCGTGCACCTTGTGTCTGCACTCCATGTGTGGATTTCTAGAGCTGGTTGTTTAGCAGTCCTGGGCTTTCACTCCCTCCCCATTCCAACTCCTTTCTTCCCACCGGGTTCTGGGGTGGGGGAGCGTTTGGGTCCCGCCTGGCCGTGGCTTGTATCTTACCCCATTCATGTGATGTTGAGTTCTCGCAGATGTAGATGTATCCTGGCTGTTGTACTGCATCCACTGCTATCTCTTCTAGGAATAGTTGTATTTATTGTATTTTCATAAATATATATGTTCTGGGGAGGAGATTTCCTCTGAACTACTCATGCCACCATCTTCCCATGATTCTCATATACTTTTGTTTATTGCAACTTGAAAGAACTTACTCAATACATGACTGAATTGCATAATAAAGTTCCAAATGGAAAACACACATGTATATACAGTATTGATTACATATAATTCTATCACTTACAAAAACCCTTATTCTAGACTTGCAAGTAAAAATACAAAGTTTAGTGAGCTTGCCTCCTACAGTCCTAATTCTGCCACCCTTACCTCTGTCTGGCTGACAGAGACGAGACAGGAAAGGCTGTTACAGATCTAGGAGGATCATTCTTAAGGACATGATTACCCTAGGAAAACAGGATCAGAGTGAACACTTATCTACTGCATCCCCATAACATAAGGTTTGCATCCTTTGAACACCTTTCAGTTGCTTTCCCTAATCCACCCTAACCCAGAAATCCATGTTGTAGGTTGTGTAGAAAGGCAGGTAAGAATGTTTTTTCTCTTCCCCTTCTGTCCTTGGATATTTACTTATAGGATTAGGTCTATATATCTTGGCCTTTTGAAATTCTCCTTTCTACCACCCTACGTAATAATAATGTATGCCTGCTGGAAATTAGATTTGAGACATCCAATCCTGTACGTGGATACCACCATCTCAAAGGGCTGCTTCATAATATGAATAAGTATAATATTTTTACTCACCTGTCTGAATACACATACTAAGCAGGATATGCACTGAGTAAGAAGCCAGGAGAGCAACTACCAGCAACAAGAAACTAAAATATAAAAGAGTACATGGTCAACCCACCCCAAAATATCTTTTTTTAAGACATCTCATTACAAAAAAACTTCTTTTCATGTTCAAATGTTCACAGGAACTGTTTTTGGGTAGTTGGATTATGGTTATTAAAGAAAGTAAGAAGATACTTTGCTGTACTTATCAAGTTTTATTTAAATGAATATATGCTCCTTTTAAAATCAAAAAAAGACATCAGAAAGAAACAGATTTTATCAAAAACTAAACAAATTTATCTGCTGACTGCTGGTTCAATCATTCAATGATCTTGCAATACTGTATTTCCTTTTATTACTCTTTTTTTCCTGGTCTAAGTCTAAACAGAAGTTTTAGTTGTGAAATCTCATTGTCTTTTTACATCCCTCCATCCCTCCCCTTCCAAGGATGTGTACCTCCCTATCATACTTTCATCTGTAATATCAAATTAGGACTGCATTTCCTAGCACCTATTAAACACACTCACCAGACAAACCAAAAAAGGCAGTTAACATACTTCAAATGGTATAATTTGAAAAATGTCCAAACAATATAATAACTGGGGTCCTTTCACCAAAAGTGTGAAAAAAAAAAACCCAACATGCATAATCCCCTACCTAGTCTCAAGAACATTATGGCAGTAAAAGTTTCTAAAGAGCTTTCCTCAGTGGAATTCCCTGAAAATTGAAGAAATTCTATCTTTGTGGTTCACTTAGTACTTGTTAATAACAAATAGAATAACTGAGAGGCAAAAATACATTTGTCAGTAAACTCACATCAGAGCCCTCACAAAGTAATAGTTTGGCATCACAAAATGGAACACCAGGTATGACTCAATGAGGACACATGCAGTGGTATACACACATCTGCATGTAAGACCCTGGAGTATAAAATGTGGTTTTTCCCAACCAAAAAATAAGCCCTATGTTTATGTCTTGCCTAAGGTGTCCATACAGTTTTGAAGTTTTAAAATTATGAAGGTTTGTAAACACACCTCCTAAAATCAAGTTGGGTTACTTGTTAGTTTGCTTATCAAGAAATTCAAAATAAAAGCAGATGATAAAACCTAAGTAAGATTGTCTATTTTAAATTTCCTAGTAAAGTAGGTCTGCTTCTACTGACAATACAAAGCAAACTTGCTTATTTATTGTATTAACCATGGTCTACATACTAAGGATAACGTCCAATTCTAAAGGATTTCAAGATTTAACAGAGAAACTAATTTGCAAACAAATCATAAGGCATTATAATAGTAGAATGAATATACAAAGTACTATGGAAACACAGAAAAGCCAGGAATGTCTCTCAATTTGGACAAACTTGCAAGAGTTGAATCTTAAAAAGTGATAAGGAATAGGCAAAGAACACGTCTAACCGCAGAAAGGAAAATAAGACTACTTAATAGTGGGAGGAGAGACAGAGAGAAATGAGATTATGTGCTTTATTTACACTTACAAAATTACTATTTATGAGTAATCTGCATGGCTGATAAACACACTTGGGTCAACTTGACACAACAAATATACCACTTCTTAAGGTTAAAAGTTCTTAAAGTTAGAAATGAGTATGAATCAAGTTTCCACTTTTTTTAATTAGCCACACTTTTGAATAAAAAATACAAATTACACAGCATCCCTCCAAGCTACAGACTAGCAATAATACAAGAGTAGCAGGAAAATGCTAAAGCCCAGACATAATTTAACTAGAAATTGTATGAAGTCAGCTTCTGGAGCCTCTTTGCTTCTCAGTGCACTGTCAAAATGAGAAAAATTTTTTTAAACCCAAGAAAAAACTTACCTAAATCCAAGGATACCAGTATGAGCCATAACATAAGCTAAGCCAAGGATGCCACTTCCCATGATGGCATTCATCAAATTAAACACAGAGAAACCAAATGAAACACCCGGGGAGCCCTGTCTGTGTAGTTCCTGTAAGCACACAAATTTAATAGTGTTAAGTGTTTACATGGTGAAGTTCAAATTTTGTCAAGAAATGACTAACCAGATTTGGAGAAGTCTCCTGCAAACCACAGGCATCGTGTGACAGACTGGTTGCTCAACCAGCACTGGCTTCCTTTCTTTCCCACCTCCCATTAGGGCAGCTTCAGGAATCTAGTTACCTAGGAAAATCATCTCCACCAGCACAGAGGCCAGGTGGGCTTCAGCAAGAGCCATGACTAACCGTGGGACTGCAAAAGATGAAGCTTTGATAGGAATGGGGTGGAGACGAAGAGGAGGGAGATGGCCTCAGCTCACATGATTACTGCGGAGTTTCTGAGTTCCCACTTGGGACGGCTGTGGACAACTGTTGCTCCCCAATTACTAGGACTCAAAACTAATCTCTACTTAGAAACATAATGCATTAAGTCCGCCCTATGGGAAAAAAAAGTCAGGGATACCTTTTAATAACGACGTAAAAACAGAAGTAATTCACATTGCTCCGGCGAGGATATCTCTGAAAACACCTCCCCCAAAATAGCATCTGGGAGCAAAGTTGTAGAAACTATTACAGTCCAGGGACTTCAGTTAAAAAGCCGAGGGCCACTGCACAAGCTTTAGGGTCAGAGAATTGCTATATACTTATTACCAGGCCACCTCCACTCCATCGCTAAGGCTCTCTGTATTAAGAAGTTTATAGGTACCCAATGACTAAGTCGAGAAAAGAAAAATCTTGTGACTCTTGCAAAAGCCTCACAAGACTGGTAGAGGAAATGGGAGGCTGACAAAGATACTAACAAACAGCGAGTTATACAACCCTAGGGCTGCTCATCCAGTGGGACCTCTGCCTCCACGCGGCGCTGCACCGCTTCCACCTGAGCCCGCACCTCCACCTCAGCTTTCCTTTCTAGGGCACGTTAAGCTGCCATCTCATTCACGCACTCCGCCGGGATCTCAGCTGGATCTCAGCTGAACCTCAGCTGCTGCCTTTGCCCTCTCACCCCTCACGAGTCAGACTTGAGCTTCTCCCTCCTCCCGGTGCCGTCCCCCTCCTTCTGCCGGTCTCAAGAGCCGTCCCTGCAGGGAAGCCGCGAGCCGTCAGAGCCTGGCCACCGGCGGAGCGCACTTACGTTGCCTAGCAACGGGCTCAACTCTCCCGCCTCCGCCTCCTCGGACTGCTGGGCAGAGACGTACCAGCCCGGCTCAACACTGATGATCCCACAAGGAACCTCCATGCCGCCAGCTGGCCGACTACCAGGCTCATCTGCAGTCTACTACCCCTGCCGTGCCGCCGTTAGTCGAGCCAGAGGCGGAGCTGTGGGCCCGGCCCTGCCGGGATCCCGTACTTCCCCAGGGCGGGGAAGACAGGAGGGAATCGACGTGATCTATTGACGCTCGCCACTCGGTGGCGAATGATGATGACGTCAGGGCCAGCCCCTTCCACCAGCGACCCATTGCCGAGCTGCCCCTGAGCATGAGGTGAGGGGTCTGGTCTTGAACCCGCTGCTGAAGGACGTCGGGAACTGGGATGGTGACGCTGGTGAGGTGGCGCCGCGGTGCCCTTGATAGTTGGAAGGGTCTGAGAGTCCGGTGGCCGTACTCGTTCGACCCGGGCTCGGAAACATTGCGAAGTCACCCGCCGCCCGGGTGCTGAGCTTGCGTCCGAGTATTGGGTAATGACGAATCTGTTTAATCTTTTCAAAAGCTTTCTGATAGAGCCTTTAACCACTTTTCACATGTGGGAAACGGAAACTCAGATTAAATAATTTACCCAAGATCACAACAGCTGCAAACTGCTAGACTCTATTTGAACCCTGACGGGAAGTTTGATAATTGTTTTTCAGGGTTCCAGGGCAGGGCCCTTTCATCTTACTGTTGCTTCTTTGGTATTCTAGAAGGCAAAGTGAGTGGTTACTCTTAATAGGGTGTGCATATAATATTCAGCAAAGGCCTGGTTCTCAAGTTATAGGCAGGATTTATGGCAGTAAAGCACTGACAAACAGTGTAAGCACTGTGTTAAGAATACAGGCATTGACGTCTGTCCGACCTGGGTTTTAATCCTTGGGCAGCCACCTACCAGCTACAAGGTTTGGGGTGAATTAACCTGCTTAGAAGCTTTCATTTACCCATTTACAAAATGAGGTTGCTATCCTGCACATATCCCAAGACATCAATGTGTGTAAAGTATTTATTAAAGCATCTGACACAATAAGCACCTATAAGAATATCCTTTACCAGTAGCTATTGGTAAAGTCATAATGACTATTTAGAGATGCTTCTTTAACTCAAAACCTTGCCTTCGGGTACCAAATGTATTCTGTAGAAAATTGTGGGTTGGAGTGGTTCATTGACTATAGGGAGGCTGATGGATCGATCACCAAGCCCTCCTACTGACATCAGGTGGGTTGAAGGGGAAAATTTATTATTTGCTCCTAATAAGAGTCATCATATCCTGGAAAGCATAGCATACCTCTCACCACTAAAAGTTTTAATTATCAGCATTTAGCAGGTTAGATAAAATGAAACCTACTCACAACCTACTGTGACCATGTAAGTTTGTAGCTTTATGATACATTTTTTAAATGAATACTTCTTTTAAGGATCTTTCGGAGGCCATTTGGATTCTCAAGAAGACTTCTCAAAGTGGAAAGCTGTAGAATAACTGAATCAGAATCGTTGATCCCACTTGCTTGGACATCACTGATACAGAAGCTTAGCAGAGCACCTATTATTTTCTTGTTGGATCAAAGAAAAAGATTCTCAACCATGCCTGAAATAGAAACAAATCAGAGAGACTCTGAATTGTTTTCACCACCCTCTAATGTGCGAGGAATGACAAAACTTGATAGGACAGCTTTTAAGAAGAAAGTTACCATCCCAGTACTTAAAGTAAGGAAAGAAATAGTCAGTAAATTGATGCGATCCCTTAAAAGGGCAGCACTGCAGCGCCCAGGCATAAAACGTGTGATTGAAGATCCAGAAGATGAAGGAAGTAGATTAATTATGTTGGATCCCTATAAAATGATTAGTGATGATTCCTTTGAAAAAGCAGAACTTAGTATTTTAAAGCAGCTTAATGTCAATTCACATATAGCTGAATATAATTTGGAACTAACTTATGAAAACTTTAAGTCAGAAGAAATCTTGAGAGCTGTGCTTCCTGAAGGTCAAGATGTGACTTCAGGGTTTAGCAGAGTTGGACATATTGCCCACCTGAACCTTCGAGATCATCAACTACCTTTCAAGCATTTAATTGGTAGGTGTGACTTAGTAATATTTGTATGCTAGTGAGTTCTAATTTTAGTTTTTAAAATGTCAAATTACAGAAGCAGATGCTTTATCATTTTAAGCTGGATCTTGAGCTACACACTCTCAAGAGCCATTTTGGAATACTCTTCCCAGAGTCATAGCAAGCCCTAAATATCAGGTCAAGCTTTTGTGTACCCAGTTTTTAAGCATAAATTAAACTTGAGTCACTCAATTTGACAAAATTCTTTGGCAACTTGTCATTTTGGTACATAGGACTTAATAGACCTTCAGAACTGTGCTGAATGGTAGGTTTCGGGAGTTTGAGTGTTTTAGTCAAAAGTGCAAGACACTATTAACTCTTGCTTTCATTTAATTTATTGATTCAATTAACTGACCGTCTTCTATATACCAGTCACCATTGTTTTTTAGTGCTCCTAGACTTGTAGAAATAATGCTTGTGTGTGTTATACCTCTGTAGCCCCAAGTTTGAGCCTGGGTCTTTTATTATTTGGATAAAAGAGAAGTAGAAGACTAATCAAAATTGTATTTAATAATAATAAATATAAATATTTGATATAAATATTTGATGTCCATGCATTCTCCAGATAGTTTTTATTAAGTAATTATCAGAACTTCTGGGATTTATTTCCAGCTTTAAAATGTAGTGTGTAGTATTTTGCATGGGTAGTAGTTCATAAATATGCTGTTATACATTTCATTTTTATTGATGAAAAGGGTTGATAATGCATAGTGGTAACATAAATACTTAAATATGACTGGGTGCAAATGTTAAGTCTTGGCTTTGCTACAAGTCATTGTCTATCCTAACTCAAACATTACTTTTGGCATTCCTATTTTATAAGCTCCTTTTCATAAAGGGGCACTCACAGATAAAAAGTGGGACATTTTCTTACACTGATTATTTTAAAGCTCTTACTAGACCTTCAGAGTAGTTTATTATTATTTATTATTACTATTCTTACTTCATTCCACATTTCAAACTAACTTGTGTACCTTTAAAATTGTATTCTGATACCTGAAGCAGAACAGGATAACAGCAATGATTGGCTGCAACTTATTGATACTATCATATTCAAAATCAGGTATCTAATTATCTGAGAAAAATTTTCGTTGTATTTCAGCATAATTGTATTATAAGACTTTTCACTAACTTACACAAGGTTATCTTTCCTTATGCAATGCAATAGCTTACAGATTCTTACAAATTTTTTAAGTGCTGACCAAAAAAATAGACTTTGGTTAAATGGCATCAACATACCATTTCTGGTGTATTTTATTATCTGTAGCTTATTTCTGCTCTAGCAAATTATTTGACAAAAAGAACAACTTATGTAAATGAGCATTTTATTTAGATAAATACTCTAAAGTCTGTTTCTCTTATTTGAAAATATTATTTTACTGGTATATATTTCTGAAGTAGAAGCATCTGTTTCAAGTGCACAGTAAAACACACATTTGGTTTAAGGCCAATAGGGACACACAGGCATTTTCTGAAACCATTTGTTGCCACATCTTTTATATCTCTTCTTTCTATCCTTTACCAATGCCCTTTTGCTTATTGTTGTATTGGTACATTTAAGATGATTTATTTTAAAAAACATGGAAAAATGCTAGGTTGACCCAAATTCCTCAAGAATTTTTTCTTTTAAAATTATCCAATTTTTTGTGTGTTTGTTTTGAAGGCTATCAGACATTAACTTTAGTAAATGGGTGAATTCTTAGAGTTGTATGCTACTTTACATAAACTAGATACAGTTTTTGTCTATAAACCAAAAGAAAACATAGTTCATTTCCATTTCAGATTTGCAATGTTAACTGCAACCAATAAGCAATGTTTATTCTGAATTCTCTTCTTTTAGGCCAAGTTATGATTGACAAAAATCCAGGAATCACCTCAGCAGTAAATAAAACCAGTAATATTGATAGCACATTCCGAAATTTCCAAATGGAAGTGCTATCTGGTGAGGAGAACATGACGACCAAGGTATGGAGTATTTTGTGGTCTCCTAGTACAGTGCAGATCAAGATAAATGTTTAGGTCAGAATAGATGACAAAGATCAAAAATATTTATAGTAATGCAGTATTGATGAGTATGTAAGAATGTGAGCATTTACATATCATAGGTGCAAGTACAGATTTGACACATTCATAAAGAATATATGGTAATATATTGCAATTTTGAATAGGTAAACTGTTTGACCTATCATTCCATTTATAGGAGGTTACCCCGAAGATATAACTGGACAGAATTGTAATGATTTATGTACTAGGCTCTTCATCATCATTTTTATAACAAATAAATAAGAAAATCTAAATATTCATCAGTAGAGAATTGATTAAATTCTAGTATAACAAATGATATAATCATTAGATATTTAGTTCCATACTTACTAAAATAATTGCTCTTTGACAGATTAGGTGATAAAATCATTATACAACAATATATATAGCATAATTCCATTTTAACTAAATATGTAAATATGTACATACAGAATAGTAACAGTGGGCACTTTTTTTATGGTTTTACTGGTGATTTTTGTTATTTATACTTTTTATATTATCACTTGGTATGACTCTTAAAGATAACAGGTAGCATCATTCTTTTCATAGAGAAGATCTGAAAGTTCTGAGAAACTTCTCTAATTTTATAAATGCCTTGTGATTGATTTTCTAAGTCAGTAAGTTTGTTATTAGGACATATATTTTATTTCATATTTATACCATATATTTTACATGTATTGTATATTTCTTTGTATACAATTTCTTTGTATATTATGGTATAATTTTTTTGCTCCAAACAGAATCACGTTTAATTTTAACTTTAGGAGTTCATGCAACATTAAAGTACTGTGTGTGTATTACAAGTTAAAATTTGTTTTTGAAAGTGAATTGGGCGGAGTTATGTTGGCTATGGGAGTGAGGTATCAAAGACAGCATGAGTAAATCCAGAAAGGTACTTAGAAGCTACATTTTTTATATTAGAATTGTGCTTTACATGAAGCTTAAATGGGGAAGTAGAAAGGAGATTTCAGGAAAGCACCCCAAGACATATTTAAACCTTCCAGGTTATATATAGAGAAAGACTTTAAGTTGGCAGAATCATGAAGAAACATTTCCAACTCTGGAACCTTAGTAATACAGCTAATGCATCTGATGTGGTCAGGAGAAAAATATGCACAAATTTGGAATTAAGATCCATGAAGGCAGAATATAGAAGATACATATCTCTGTCAGATTTATAGAACTTAGGAACTTTCTGGGCTTTGATTCTTCATCTATTAAATAAGGGGCTTAAGTTGATGGCAAGGTCATATTCCATGACTATAATTTTAGTTTTTTTCTCTTATGTTTATGATAGTCCCAAAAGAAGTGGTACAAAGTTTTTTTTTTGTCTAGTTTTGTTCAAGACTTAGTTTCACTGTATATATTTAGTTTACTTATGAAAAAACTCAAATTTGGGCAAGGAGAAAGTAGGGGAATAATCTGTTCTAAACTGGCTCTAATTTATGTACATGAAACTTGCAAAGTCCAGGTAACTTCTAAAAACATATTGAAATACCTCAAATTCAATGACACATCTGTCATGCCTCCCTCTTACAAACTGAAAACTAAGGAGGGAAGCTTGTTTGCTGTGTGGAAGTGCTCTCTGCAGCTTAGCTATCCAGCATGAAGATATGTACAGAGTATTGTTTCAAATTACAGTTTTCTTCATCTCCATCAGGTGATATAACAAGAGTATAATTAAGACAGGCAATTGGCCTATCTGAAATATCTCTCATATGACTTAGGAGCCACTTTATAGCCCTTTAGGATGAGGTGGAGAGCCATTTGACTTTGAAGAAATGACTTTTTTCCTGAAAAAGTCTAATGCAAGATATTAACTGGCTTCAAGTATAGCATAAACACCAAATTCTAATTTAAATGTCTTTAAATGCACTGTTACTTGCTCTTAATAGTAGTAAAATTAAATGTGTGTATGTGCGTAGGTGCACACATCCAATATCAGCAACTGGAATTTAAGACTTAAGCAGATTAAGCAAAATTATACTTTTTTTCAGGTTCGAGAAAACAGCTATACATACGAATTTGATTTTTCAAAAGTGTATTGGAATCCTCGTCTCTCTACAGAACACAGTCGTATCACAGAACTTCTCAAGCCTGGAGATGTCCTATTTGATGTTTTTGCTGGGGTTGGGCCCTTTGCCATTCCAGTAGCAAAGAAAAACTGCACTGTATTTGCCAATGATCTCAATCCTGAATCCCATAAATGGCTATCACACAACTGTAAATTAAACAAAGTGGACCAAAAGGTGAAAGTCTTTAACTTGGATGGAAAAGACTTCCTCCAAGGACCAGTCAGAGAAGAACTCATGCAGCAGCTGGGACCACTGTCACAAGAAAAAAAGCATTCAGTGCACATTGTTATGAACTTGCCAGCAAAGGCCGTTGAGTTTCTCAGTGCATTAAAATCACTTTTAGATGGGCCGCCATGCAGCAATGAGTTCCTTCCCATAGTGCACTGCTACAGCTTTTCCAAAGATGCTAATCCTGCTAAGGATGTTCAGCAAAGAGCTGGAGCTGTGTTAGGCATTTCCTTGGAGGCATGCAGTTCAGTTCACCTAGTAAGAAATGTGGCCCCTAACAAAGAAATGTTATGCATCACCTTTCAGATTCCTGCTGCTATACTCTACAAGAACCAGACCCTAAATCTAGGTGAGCAATTTCCAGGAAATTAAATGTAAACTATAATACCTTTCATTTAGCTTTCTTGGGCTACATATATATATATATACACACTTTGTATTATTAATTTTGGTTAAAGGTCAAGCTAATTCTTTACGTATTTCATTTGAAGACCCCTTGCCACTGAACTGTGACTAGTTTTTCCCAATTTTAGTATGACACAGTGTTCAGTCTAGAACACCATTTCATTAAAGTACCCAGGAATGTTACTATTTCATGTATAAGTAGATAAAATCTTTAAAATGCTTATATTATTTGCTTTTTCAAAGTATTTTCAAATGTTAACTATCTTACCTAATATGTTTTTCTGTTTGTTACAGAGAATAATGAGGCTCCACCTCTTAAACGCCAGAAGATGGGTAAAGCCTTCTCAGAGGAAAAAACACAAATTTATTCAGTTACTTGACTGGAAATGTTTTCTCCATCTCCCACTATACCTTTATGTAATGAAAAATAATTTGTATAACTTCATAAAATTTTAACATTGTTTAATTTTGAACACTTGCTGTCTTATTTTGTCCTTGCTGTTTTATAAATTGAGTATTATCAAATTAAAATTTAAGTAAGTCTATTAAATATGTCTTCATCTAAATTATTATAATTCCTCAATCTAAGTTATATCTAATTTTTATTATATAAATGTTTAAACATTGTCTTTTATGTCTTGGGAAAATAGTTTTTGAAGTAGAATAAATACATGCTACCTAGGAAAACACTAATATCACTGCAAATGTCCTTTGTTGAATCATATAGCTAAGTTTTATATAAGTATGCTATCCTTTACTACCCCTGTAATATCACTATAAAATAAAAAATGATATTATTTAGATAAAGGGATATAGGCAGACTATGTCCATCAGGCCAGATATGACCTGGGAATGATTCTTACATTTATAAATAGTTGAAAAAAAATCCAAAGAATAACATTTTGTGACAGGAAAATTACATGAAATTTGAATTTCAGTGTCTAAATAAAGTTTTATTGGAACATACCATGCTCATTTGTTCACATATTTTTCATGGCTGCTTTCATAGTATAACAACTGAGCAGTTAGTTGCCACACAGAGATTATGTGATTCTTACCACTTCATACTGCTGCTCAGCACACTATATATGTGCTTTTAGCACAGTGGAGTATGAATTATTTTGATATTAGAAGACAAAACATCTATACATGAGATAAGATACAATATACATTTGACATTACCAAAAGCACCCATCACAGTATTTCCAACTTACAGGCAAGCAACTATCAGAAAAATTAGAAATTTAAATTTGGAAATATCTCATCATAGCAGAATTTCCTCACAAAAATTGAAAATGAGGCTAACAACCAAAGTTAAGACTCCAAGTGACTCTTTTGTAAGCCAAGCAAGAAAAGCTATTTGGGATGGTGAGTTGTGTTTGAATGCAGCAACCAAAGAACTGTGTTCAGATAAAGTAAACTTGTTTAAGACTATTTGCGTTTTGGCAAGAACAATTGTTCAAAGAGTTGAGGACACTTGGAGTCTAACATCAGTAGCCAATTAAAAGGTAACGAGTCTAAGTGGTTCTTTGACTCTTGACAAGTTGATAGATGTTACTAATCTCCTCAGTTCTTGTTTATTTGAGGCATCAGTGCTGAGTTTGAAGTTACTGAAAACCTAGTTTCAGAATACTCTGCATCAAACAGCTATGTGTGGATATTTTCAAGGAAAGTTGAGAAAACACTAATTCTGTACAACTTGAAGTAGAATCTGCTAAGATGTCTTATAGCTGATGGTGGTAAAAATATGTGTGAGGTAGAAAAAGACCTAGTTGGATAAACTTACAAAGCTTGTGAAAATTTTAAGTGTTTAAAACCTATAGTTATTCACTGTATTATTCACCAGCAAGTACCTTGCAGAAATTTCTTGAATCTATTGTGTTACTGAACCAGCAGTGTCAATGGTAAACTTCATTTGTTTTCATGGACTTTAGCCATCTTCAAGTCCCTGTTAGAAATTGAAGCTGAATTTCTTGACTTGCTTGAACTAAGTTTGATTGCAATATTTTAAGTTCAAGGTCAAGACTGAATTTTTTCTTAAGAAGAATCACTCTTAAACACTATTTTAGATCAATGAATGACTATAAGTTAGCTTTTGCTAGAAACTCGATAGTATTTCTTAAAGATTTCAACTTAAAAGGCAAGCATAACTTTAATGTGAAACATAATGTGGTAGTCATCCAACAACTGACATTTGAATCACAATATACTGTGTTATACATTTCTCATGCTGTCAAAAATTAAAATGAAACGATTTCCATTCTCACACAAATTAGTGGTTGAAAGATTTTCTGAATACAGCATTTGTGGGACTTGGTGCAAATACAAAGGAAATTTATATATTTCAAAATCCATTTAACTGCAATTGAACTTCCATCTTATCTTCAACAGGCAGTGGTTAATGTGCTACCAGAATGACATGCTAAAGGGCAAATATCAAGGGGAAAATTTAACAAGTTTTACAAATGACTTCCAAGTGATGAATACTCAAAATCATATGTTCCTGGATGAATACCAATATTAAGCACTATCTGTGTGAAAAAGACATTTTTAAAGATGAAATGTACAAAATTCATTACAGGTAATCATTAACAGGTGATATTTACAATTGATTTGATAAACACTTAGAACCCCAATAAGGGAAATGCTATTCACCAAAAAATACATTATAAAAAATGTATTCAATTATATTTTGAATTTTGTTAATTTAAAAAACTATGCCAATTTATCTCCTTTTATGTAAGTACCTATGTGGTGTCCTCAATATTGCCTCTTAGCCCACAAAGCCAAAAATATTTGCTCTCTGGCCCTACAGAAAAAGTCTGAGGTGCCCTGATCTACAAACACAAATGCCTTCAGAAGCCAGGCATAAATAGATGAAAGCAGTAATGGTAAAAAGTGTAGGGAAGTAATAATGAACTGGAGCCTTCATTCCTTACCTAAGGCATTTAAAATTGTTTTGAAACTTAACCCAACCTACGCAAAACCTTGGGACTAGTTCACCTAGGAATTGCTGGTTTGGGACCTACAGTTTTCTCCCTCCTTTCCTCTCCAAGTGAGCATGTAGGTCAGGGGTTTGGCAAACTTTCTGTGAAGGGTCAGAGTATTTTAGGCTTTATAAGCCATAAGGTCTCTCACTTCTCAACTCTGCTGTAGTGGCCCCAAAGCAACAATAGATAATACGTAAACTTTATGGACACTTCCAAAAACTTTATGGACACTAAAATTTGAATTTGTATGCTTTTACATTTAAAAAAGTATGTTATTCTTTCAGCTTTTTTTCAAATCCAAAAGAAATATAAAGACACCAATCTTAACTAATGGAACATACAAAAATAGTCAGCAGCTGGTTTTGGCCAGGGCTCCATAGTTTGCTTTCTGATCTAGGTTAAGAGAATTAATTTGCAAGTAGGAGTAAGAAATTTTTTCCTAGTACACTGATGTTCTAGGTCGTGAATATTAAGTGTGGGCACAAATGATGTTCTTACTCATACATATAAAGTGGTAAGATTCTTTCATCTATTTAATCACCCTAGATAAAATATGCAGTATATAAATGTTAATATTTTGACCCTTCCCCTTTGTCCCTCAGAGTGAATAAGTGAAATGTATGATCATTTCATTATTTCAATCTTGGCCCACCATAAACTTTTTTATGTAAAGTGTAACAGAACTCTTGGTGAATCCACCAGAAAATGACAGCTGGAAAGCTCATTAGATACAATTTTTAAATTTTGTTACTAATTTTGTAACAAGTCTTCTGCCACCTTAATTGTATTCTGAAAACAATTATTGGACTACTTGTTCATGGGCTAAAGATAACTTCTAAGAGAAGCTTAGATCAAATATTTTGAATAAAATTAAGGAATACTAAAGTAATGCATCCCAACTACAATGTAAATGTGTTTAATACCATTAATCTGTTTAAAAGGGAGTATAGTTAATATTTATATAGTACATAAAGGATTTCTCACTTCTCTCAAAGATATCAACAAGGTTATTTAGTTGATGTCATTTGTATCCCATAAAAGAACTAGATGCATGATCTGTAAATTTCCCAGAAGTCTTAGAAAGTTTGACTGCTGTACACAGCTGTTGTTTGTTCAGTTGACAGTTTGACAGTCATCTCTAGAGCATAGACTCTGGAGTTTGACCACTTGAGTTCAAACCCAAACTCTGCTTCATTTCAGTTGTATTAAACTTTTGGTAAGTTACTTAACCTCTTTGCCTCAGTTTCTCATCTGTTAAAATGAAGAAAATAATACTAGCACTGTTGTAGGGATTAGATAACATACAAAGAATGAAGTACAGTGCGTGGCACATAGGTAATGTCCAGTTGTTGTTACCTATTATTTTTGTGCTAATGTATAAAATGTTAAAAGACAATTCACATAGTTGTAGTCTTGTACAGACACCTTTTGTCTCTGAGAGAGGAAATCATTAGGAAGATAAGGGATAACTTCATCAATTCAGAGTATTTTTGTTACTTGGTGAATTGTCATTAGGCTGTCTGTACTCATTCCTTTTGCTCTAGTAACAACAATCAGTTAACAACCTCTGAATTGTCTATTGAACTAAGTATGGCAATAGTTAGGGCAAAATATTTACAAACATGTAAAGTTTTAGAATTTATTTGCCAAATCAGGTTCAAGCAATTTCCACAATAAGGTATGATCAAAAGAAGTTTTAAAAGCTTTTGAAATGTTCTATTAATTAGTTTATTCCATTTAAATACATTATATATCCAAGGTACTGAGAACAAGTAATAGTGTTTCATTTTTAAAGACTGGATACCTTACTTTGACAGCTAAGTACAACAAAGCCTAGACATTAAGTCCAATATTCCACTAATCTTTGAACTGGTCTGTAGATTATACGTAAAACATTAATTCTTAATGAGAAATACTAATAGATCTGAGAAACAGGATGGAGCCTGGTAGAGTATAGGTAGAACTGGACTTAGATTTAAAAACCCTGTGTTTTAATTCTGGCTTTTATTAACTTGTACATATGATCTCAGCCTATCCATTATTCAGTGCCTTAGTTTCCTCAATCAAAGATGGCTAGAAGTACTGTAAAGATGAAAATGTACTCCTGAAATTAATACCTGCCTAGTCAAATAAGGTAGAATTGTTAACATATGGATATTCCACCTTAATACAATCATGGACCTTGTTTCACATAACTTTCCACCCATAAAATTAACCTCTGTTGTAATGGAGATTTGATAGGAAATCCCTTAATTTCCTTGAGAAACTATGTCCCATACCCAGTGGTCTATAATATAGACTCCAAGGTTAAGATGCCCCATCCTATCCACACCCAAACTCTTTAAGCAAAATCCTGGATATAAGAAAAAGCCTTTGAAGTTCTAGCATAAACTACAACAGAATCTACAATTTATTCAGAGAAACTTCATTTAAATGTATCCATTCCAGTCTCCACAGTTTCATCATAAAATAAGCTCACATTTGAGGTGAAAGGTGCCATTTAAGTATTAAATTTTATTAACTGATTTCTTTGAATTTGTCATTAAAGCAGGATAATACACTGCTCTGTTATATCCTAAGTGTGGCTCACAACTGGGAACTGTAACACCTTGATGAAAGTTTGTCTCTCTTTCCACTGTTAAAATTAGCCACTGAGTCCTTAAAATTGAAAGAGTGACATTAGCACAGCTCTGATTTTACCTGCCACAATCTGCTGGTAGAAGGAAACATACCCACTTGTCTGGACTAGTCTTAAGAAGACATTAGGAAAATAAGGAAAATTTTATGAGAAGAAATAATAGACTTGGATATTAACACTAAATGTCATATTCAAAATCGCATTTTAAAATGTGCTCAAGTAAAACACTGTAATAAGAGAAAAACCACAATATTTAATATAAAGTCTAGCTTTATTTTTTAAAAAATTTTACAAGTCTGTCAACTTCAAGCATACATAGGTGAATTACTCATATCTTCCATCAGATGAGGCTTAAAGTTTCAATCCCTCTCAGAAAAAATATAAGTAAAAAATAAATTTTTCACGAATACTTTTCCACTATATTACTCAGGTTAGTTTTGAAATTTTCTCTTTATAGATACTTTAACACAGCTGCTAGTTAAGTAGTCCTGTTGTTGTGCAGCTGCACATGGCTATAATTTTACAAGTCTGCTTTACTTGTGCTAGTTCCCTGGTTCGGCTCCAAGGTCCAAATCTTATAAAGGAGAATGACAGAAAAGCCCACTGAATGCATCCTGTAGTGCTCGGTGACAAGCAAGAGAAGAAGTATAGCCTCCAGCAAGGTCCTGTGGAGAGGCAGCTCTGACATGATTTAAATACCTAAAACAAAACAAAAAGTATTGCACTCACATAGAAAGCATATATAAATTGGTAACATTTTAAAAAGCAATAAAGTAAAACTGATTCAAATTTTAAAGAGGAATTCTGAGATTGAAAGTTAAGCTTTTAAATGCGTTATTACCTTTCAGAAGGAAACATACCAACTGTACATAGAATGCCTAAATTAGTTTACATGATAAATTATAAAACAAATTACATTAAGACCTAAAAACAGCTCTGAAGGTTTCAAAAATAAAATGCTATAAAAAATGTTTACTGTTCCCTATTTTCAGAACTTCCTTGTTTTACTGGCTGTTGTTTGGGTACCTAACTGCTGCTCTCCTTCTTGGCATAGTCTTAATAAATACACAGAATCATACTACTATTATATTACTAATATTTTACATAAAATTGAATCTTTTATATAAATATGTTCTGACACAAATACCTAAACAAATGGAGGAGGGAAGAGAACATACTAATTATTTCAAAATTTCTTCAGTATTACAAAAATATACTGTCTCCTTTCTTACAGGGAAGGAAACTAAAAAATTACACGTCCAAGAAATCTTTGAGACTGAGCTGGAGTTCAAAAGAATGTTCTAATTAGTAAATGATCTCAAAACAGTGTAATAGACACTGTTTTCTTAAATCAACCCATATTATTTAGCAATTAAAACTTTCTACCTCGATAAAGGTAGACAATGGGCCTAAACAATGGGACAATCGTAGACAAAGAAGGATAACTTGTTAGCATGATCACCAGCACTGTTAGAAAACAAATATTTTCAGCTTTGCTTTCATGCCTAGTTTAAGAAACCACATTGTTTCTTCAGGCCTCAGGAAGTAAAAGAGCTTCACCCATCTTAGAATTACGGGTATGGCAAATGAATAAATCAGGTACCAGAACATTTTAATAACTTGGAAACTTTTCTACTCATTCATTCAAACTTCCTGTGTGTCAAAGTCTTGATGCATGAGCAACTTGTATTTCTAACATAATAACAAGTCTGTTTTTCATTTGTATCCATGTTTAATAAGCTTTTGTGATTAAAAAATATATGGCAATGTAAGAGGCCAAATAGAAAAAGTGGTCAAAGTAAGGAGTAAGGCACAGCATAAGCTCCTGGAGTTGGCTATAACTTATTCACTCTGTCACAAATCAAGGTGCTAACTCGATTCTTTGCTTCTTTGCCAAGGGTGAAAGGGTGAAGTAGAAGGGGAAAGGAAATTAGTATTTATTAGGCAACAATCTCCAAACTTTTTTGATAATATATTTATAGCAGTAAAAAATATTCAAGCATGCATCTCCCAAGTTTTATACTTATTTATAAATTATAGAGTATTAAGTTAATATATAATACATAATTATATACATACTATACTAATATAGTAAGAACATTGTAAAACACATTGAATAGAAATATTTAAAGGATGAGATAAAACCATTTAAATAAACATTTTAATACTGTCTCCCTACATCTCATCTTACATGCCCTGGTGGATACATCCCACTTTGGAGACTATTACTAAGCAGTCATTGTCAAACTTGTGATAAGACCTTAGGTCCCACAGATTTAAAGAGAGATTAACCAAATGTACTGCATGGTCATAAAAGGTATCTGTTTATTACCTCCCAGGACACAATAAGATGACTACTGTTATGACTCTGATGCATGAGAAATGACATAAGCGCTAAATCACCTCAGGAAGTCTACATATCAAACTGGAACAGCATAAAATAAATTTCACTGGGAGTGCAATGACCATCACGCAAATAATGAATGATATTTTTACAGGTATCTTGGAAATGAAATGTTCCATTCCTGATACAAGTTTCCAGCTAATTTTTATCCATACACCAGACAGTTTTCACCCTTTTCCTTTCCTTAGACCCTCAAAAGAAAAGCACAGTCTAGCTCCAATGACTGTTTACTCATGGCAAAATTCAAGTATCACAGAATAATGTCTGTCAACCTTAAGAAGTCAACTATCATAAATGAGAATCGGTTTTCATTGCTGTAATACAAACCACTGTGCAACTAGCTGTTTTAAATTCATCACATCTTGGTACAACTTGCTTCTGGGAAAGTTGAGTCATACCATCTCTGGTTTGGCAATTCAAGCATAAACTTGCAGTGTACATGCAGCTTTTTATATGTTATCCTGAGAAACCCAAAACAGCTGCACTGCTGGCAGGGAAACACAGGACCACCAGTAAAAGATCCAAAACAGTTGCATCTTTTAATTTATGATTGCACTGTTTCCATAAAGAGTATATAAAACAGTTCAACTTTTTATAGGTAAAATGTAATAAACAGTCATACTCATTGATGCCATAAATGTGTAAAAAAATGTTTATTTAAAATGATTAATTAGTGTTTGAAAATAGTATTTCTTGAACACAGTCATAACCCAAAGCAATGAGCAAATATTTTTAAATTTTAGTTATTAATGCTAAATTGTAGATTCTCACTGCCAAAATAAAGTCAATTAAAATTTCTTTGCATAGCACTGAAGAAAATACCTTTCCCTTCAAGCAATCATTTACATTAAACGTGCCTGTGAGTATGGTTCTTTAAAGACCTGCTTATTTACACTGCTGTTTTTGATCTCTAGGGCTGCACAAAACAGTTACTGTTAAATGTTTCAATCTATTTCCTCACTGCAACCTACAGTTATTCCAATTTTAAAATATAAAACAGTTCCTTCTTGTTTTTCAATTGTGAGCTTTTATTTTCTAGGTATTTTGACCTAATGTTCTTACACCCTTTAATTATTGTGGTACACCAAGGTATTTTAAAGCATCTGCCACAATAAATCCACACAATGCAGATTTAGTGTTTTGCCTACTTTTTCATATTAATCGACATCTGTGTTGTTTTAATTCTTTCATGACTCTTACAAGTACATCACTAAATAGGATTCCTGCAGTTTCTCGTAGAGGTCAGTATCATTTCATATACACCTTTATACAACGGAATGAGGAAGAAGTTTTAGCTAAATTTATTTCCAAAAGTCAAGCTCAGTTGGATTTTGGAGCCGGGAGGTAATTGCTCTGACTATTTATCCAATCCCAGGACAGTACTTCTGTTTTTCATGGGTTTATTTTAAATACCTGTAAATCTTATAAGCAGAAACCAGGAAAGAAAAAAAAGAGGTTTGCTTATTTTGGTACCTATACCTTATTTTTACTGAAAGCAGACTAAACTCCAAGATTTAAGAATCATACCTTTGATTATTTTCTTAATAAAGCTTTTTTAAAAAGTATGTTTTCAAAAGCATGTCTAAGATAATTCCTGCACAAAGGGCATCTTATGCCCTAATTTATACTCTTTCTAAAGTTGCCTTCCTTTGCCATTACCCATAAAAATCCCTTTCAAATAGACTTCGGAGAAGGGGGAGGAAAAGGAAGCACTGGGTCCTGAGAAGGGAGTAAGAGAGGATTAAACATTAGAAAACCACACTTGGAAGTTTGTTACTGAACTTTGATTTCCTGCATTATTGTTTTCTTCTGCTATATTTAGCAGCTTTTGCTCCCCGAGAAGGTGGCATAATTTACACTTAGCTTGAGAAAGACTTCATTTTCTCAGTTCTTTAACATTAGAGAGTTCCTCTGAGATGACTCTTTAACTATTTCCCTTCCTTTAAAAGCCCTATATTGACCATCTGGCTGAAGCCGTGGACTCAGCTGATTTTAGTGCTATTCAACAGTGCTTTGAGTTCTCAGCTGGAGGTAGAGGGCACGGGTTGTCACTCAGGACCAAGAGACAGACAGCACTCTTCCCCTCCAGTCACAGCCTCCTCTTGAAAACCCTTGAAAGACTTTGGCTCCAGAGAATCAAAGAATCTCAGAATCTAAGTTGAAATGAAAATGTTCATAGTAGTTTCCTCCACCTCAAATTACCAGCCCAGTGGTGACTAAAAAAAAAAACTCTGTTTTTAAATCAAACCAAGAAAGGGAGTGAACTCTACAGACTGACTTTCTTTTTACAAGGTGACAAATTTTTTAAGTCTGCATTTACCATCATGCTTTAACAGACCAGTTCCAGTGGTTCTGCCTCCCAGCCTACAAAATTCAAATTTAAGTGCCATTAAGAGAGATCAGCCGGCTCATCTCAGCTGTCAAGACCAAAAGCTCTCATAAGAAATTCAGCCAAAGCTATAAAAGATTTACATTAATAACCTGAGGTCTATCTCAATAAGATTTAAAAACAATCAGAGCAATAGTGTGCTCAGACAATTGTAACTAAAAAGCAGAAACATTCTGAAAGCAAAGTTCGCACTAAGGTTTCCTAATCATAATGTCAGAATAATAGACAAACTGTCTACAGAGGGAAATTGATTATCACATATTCTAGGATAAATGGGGAAAAGCACTACAAATCAGAACTACTGTCCAGAAACTGAGGGCAGTTTGGTTATAAAGAACAGATGGTTTCATTAACTTCAACCAAAAACATAACAAACTTCTATAAATAGTCATAATGTTACTCTTCACTTTATTATCTAGTCAACAAGTGAGAATACAACTTGGATAAACTAATTATTGAAGCTGATTTCAGATTTATACTACAAATACACTTGGGAATTGAGTAACCAATTATTGCAGATGTTTAGACCATCTAAACACCAAAGCACAGATTTGGAAATTAAAAGTGACATGGTGCTCAAGGACACAATTGAATATAGATTGATAAGACTTTCTGAGTTGTAGCTAAATTAAACTGTGCAATTTTTTGTTATCAAAGAACACACTAGGTATTTTAAGACAGTAGCTATTATTGAAAGTTAATGTAACTACATAGTGAAAGGACTACTTCCTTGATTTGAATGTGAGCTAATGAACAAACAAGATACAGCTATTTGAGTATAACATTCTATGAACCATCTAAGTAGTTTTACTTACCTCAGCTGATAGATTTCTAAGGATAGGTTCTATCTATGTAGTTCAGACAAATACAGGAATATCTCAGGAATCAGGTGGTATGAGATAAACTTAAATAAAGCCATAAAAACATAATAAACAATAACCAATAGATAAAATGATTTTTGATAAATCTTAAACATACTTCTCAAAGTCAGAAGATGTTTATCTCAGCAATAATTATGTTTGGCTAATTTCAGTATGGTTCTTAAATGCTTAGATGAGATTAAGCAGAAAAATAGTATAACCTATGTTTTTACTTACTGATTTTTAAAACATTGTGATAGTCATTCCTATTAATTTATTATTTCTATGAATAATAACTAGGGGAGTAGAGGAAAGCAAAGTTTCATGAAAAATCTAAAAATAACAAATTATATTAGCCATATGAAAATAACAACATCATATATAAATTTTGGACATTCCAGTGAGGGATAAGTGCCACTTCTATAGAGAAAACATAAATTCAAATATCCTAATTTCTGATTTCTTAAAGTTCCTAAAAAATCTACTACCTGACTCTCATTGGTCTAATCCAATTTTTTACTGTGAATTTCGTGCTAGTAACAAATGTGTGCCAGAAGTTTCATCACATTTTTACAAAGGATGAATAATTTTTCCCCAAGGGTGGGGCAGTTAAGATGCAGAAATTTATATGTATGAAGCTCATTCTTTCTTAAAACAAATAAATCACTGAGTGCCTACTACATGCCAGGTATTCAAACAACCCTGTAAATAAAAAAGACAACAAAGACTCCATGTTCTCATAGACCTTACAGTTCTGCAAAGAAAAAAAGATGGTAAATAATAAATATGAATGAGAAAGTCTGGGCTCTATGGGTGTAAATGAAAAGGAAACCAACATGAACAAGTTCAGAAAAGGTTCTCCGTAAATAAGGAAATGATAGTTAAGCTTGGACCCAAAGAATGAGGATGAGTTAGTTATAGTTAGCAAGGCAAGAGGAATAAAGCAATGATCTAGCAGAAGGAAGATCATATGTGAGGTGCCAAGGAGGCATACCACATACTGAGGATATAGGGGAAAAGTGGTTCTGGCTAAGGATGAGGCTAGAAACATAGGCAGAATGAAGTCCTTATAGGAAATGTTAAGAACTGTGAATTTTATTCAGAGGGCAGTGGGAAGCCACTGAGAAGTTATTGTTAGTAACCTGACAAATGGGCAACTTTGGCTGTACCAGGGATTTGGAGAAAAACAGGAGTTGATTATAGAAAGACTCCCTATGAGAATGTTTATTCCAGGCTCAAGAATTAGGGTGGTGGTAGTGGAAATAAAAGTAATGGTTCAAGAGATATTTAAGGACCAACTGGGTGAGTATATATAGGGGGCAAGGGAAGGGAAGGAGAAAGTAGAGTGAAGGTCAACTTCAGCTATCTACTCATATGGAACAGAGAAGATGCCTTCAAGATATAACAAAAAACTGGAGGAGGAGAAAATTGGGATGGGATAGAAGAGAAGGGAAAAATCATGAGTTTAATTTTGGACTTGAGTCTGAAGTGATTATAGATGAGACACATGAGTGGAGATGCAGAGTGGCAGCTGGATATATGGGACAAATAAGAAAATTATGGAATGAATATAACAGTTTGGGAGGTATCACTATTTAGGTGGAATTTGAAACCTTAAGAATGGGTACATTAATTTGAGAAGGGATAGAATGAGAGGGGAGAGGGCATAACACAGACACATTCCAAACTACAATATATAATGGTATAACAGAAGAAGCTCTGATGGTTAATTTTATATTAATACATAAATATTGACATATTTTAATAATTTTGTATGTCAAGATAAAATTATGTTGAGTGGGCCACAAGGAGCCCAAATATATGGTTAATCATTATTTCTGTGTGTATCTATGTCTGCAAGAGTGTTTCTTGAAGAGATTTGCATTTAAACTGGTGAACTGAATAAAGCAGATAGCCCTCCCCAATGTTAGTGGGTATTATCCAGTCTACTGAGAGCCTGAGAATAACAGAAAGGTGGAGAAAGGTTGAATTCACTCTGCCTAACTGAGCTAGAACATCACTGTTCTGCCCTTGGTGCTCTAGACTGGCTTTTGGACTTGGACCAGCACCATTGGTTCTCCCAGGCCTTTAAACTACACCACTGGCTTTCTGTAGTTGCCCGCTTGCAGACAGCAGATTGTGGGACTTCTCAGCCTCTATAATTATGTGAGCCAATATTTTATAATAACACTCTTTAACTCTCTTTCTTTCTATCTACCTACCTACCTACCTGCCTGAGTGCCCTCCTCCCTCCCTACCTACCTACCTTTCCTAGTGAGTCTGTTTCTCTGGATATCTGAAGTGAAGTGTATATTCAGTGGTGGTAAATGCTGCCAATACCTCATAAACTCTTTCCATAAATGTGCAGAGGAGGTAGAGGCAAGGGAGGTAGAAGCACTTGGAAAAGAGTTAGAACCTGATGCTTGTATGGGACCCCTTTTTGTGATTTTAGGGAGATAATAATAAGAGAGACAACAGTGGGAAACCTATTAATTTCTCCATCTTAGTGATCCAAGGGGCCTATTCATGGTATTTACAGCAGTTGTGTTTCTCATGCAAAAGAACAAAAGAAACAATTCAAAAGCCTGCTGACAGTAGAATGGATGATTAAACTCATTACACAGTAAAATACTACACAGCAGTGAAAACAAATGACCTATACCTTCATGCACCCATCAACATTGCTAAATGCTGAGTAAAAAACAACAAAAAACAAGCTACAGAGATTGGCTTAAAGATGGTGGTGTGAGAGGTGAGACAGAAACCTCATCCCAAAAACACATATAATATGAAAATATAGCAAATCAAACTAATCCTGAAAGAGTAACAGGAAAGAAGGCTGAAGCAGACTGCGTACACCTGAGGAAAAGAACACACCTCAAGGAAAAGGGTAAATTACCAAAGCCAAGATCCAGTGGGACCCAAGCCCTTCTCTCAGCTCACCAGCAGGAGGAAGAGAAATGGAAAAGGGTGGGGGTGGAGGCATAGGACAGCTGAACAATCAGCCCAGGAGATCTGCTGTGGGAGCACAAACCTACATTACATGGTGCTCTGGATAGTAAAGTAGGCAGGTGGAATACTTGGAGACACTGAGATCCCAACCACTTCTGGGGAACAGGTACCAATAATCAGCCACTCTGGGACAAAAGAAAGGCAGGCAGTCTAACAGATATCCTAGAAGTAAGATGGCTGCTAAAGGGGCAAAGATTGCTCAGAGCTTGCTGCTCAGGAAAGGACAGATGGACAAAATTGTTCCAGCACACTCTGTCCAGGAGGTTAGGAACTTTCAGGAGCTTCAGGCACTCCATCCCAGTGGCTGGCAATGCAGCAGTGAGACCCCCCCGCAACCGTGATACACAACCTGCTGCTCCTTCCTCCTGGCCAGCACCAGCTCGCACACTGACTACCTCTGCCATTGCAGCAGGCCAGCCAGAGACTGGCCACACGTACAGCAGCTACAAGTGCAAAGCATAAAGGCTATTCCCTGTGCATTCAGCCGACTGGCCCTGGCAGTAGAGACAGGCACTGCAGCTGAGAAACAGGAAACAGCTCTTTCCACCCAACAGGTCAGCACTGCTAGTCTGCGAACACATCCATTGCTCCAGGGGCTGAGCAGCTCCAGAGAATAAAGCTTCTGGGTACTAGAGGGCACTACCTACAAATATGAAATATCAAAGGAACCTGGTTCAACCCAAAATCCCACAAACACCAGAAAGAGAACCAAGTGAAACTGAACTCATCAATCTTCCTGAAAGAGATTTCAAAATAAAAATCACAAACATGCTCATGGAGCTACAGAAAAATATTCAAGAACTCAGGGAAGATTTGAGGAATGAGATACAAAGGTTGAAGAATTCAGTATCTGAAATGAAACATACAATGGAAGGATATAAAAACAAATCAGATGAAATAGAGGAGATGATAAATGAAATAGAAACTAGAGAACAGGAATACAAAGAAGCTGAGGCACAGAGAGAAAAAAGGATCTCTAAGAATGAAAGAATATTGAAAGAACTGTGTGACCAATCCAAACAAAACAATATTCACATTATAAGGGTACCAGAAGAAGAGAGAGAAAAAAGGATATTAAGTGTCTTTGAGGAGGTAATTGCTGAAAACTAGGAGATAGTCTCTCAGGCTATGGAGGTGCACAGATCTCCCAATACAAGGGACCCAGGGAAGACAACACCAAGACATATAATAATTAAAATGTCAAAGATCAAGGATAAGGACAGACTATTAAAAGCAGCCAGAGAGAAAAAAAAGATCACACACAAAGGAAAACGCATCAGGCTATCATCAGACTTCTCAGCAGAAACCTTACAGGCCAGAAGGGAGTGGCATGATATATTTAATGCAATGAAACAAGAGGGCCTCGAACCAAGAGTACACCACTCAGAAATATTATCATTTAAATTTGAAGGAGGGATTAAACAATTTCCACATAAGCAAAAGTTAAGAGAATTTATCTGCCACAAACCATCTCTACAGTGTATTCTGGAGGGACTGCTATAGATAGAAGTATTCCTAAGGCTAAATAATTGTCCCCAGAGGTAATAAAACCACAGTAAAGAAAGTAGAACAGTTAATTACTAGGCAAATGCAAAATTAAATCAACTACCCCCAAAATAAGTCAAGGGATAGACAAAGAGTACAGAATATGATAACTAATATATATAAAGAATGGAGAAGGGAAAAAAAAAGAACTTTTAGATTGTCTTTGTAATAGTGCACTACGTGAGTAAAGATAGGCTTTTAGATAGTAAAGAAGTTATCCTAGAACCTTTGGTAACCACGAATCCAAAGCCTGCAATGGCAGTAAGTACATATCTATCAATAATAACCCTAATTATAAATGGACTGAATGCACCAATCAAAACACAGTTACAGAATGGATTATAAAACAAACCCATCTATATGCTGCCTACAAGAAACTTTGTACAAATCCAAAGACATACACATACTAAAAGTAAAGGGATGGAAAAAGATACTTCATGCAAATAATAGAGATAAAAAAAGCAGGAGTTGGCAGTACTTGTATCAGACAAAATACACTTCAAAACAAAGAAAGTAACAACAGACAAAGAAGCACATTACATAAAGATAAAGGGGTCAGTCCAACAAGAGGATATAACTATCATAAATATCTATGCACCCAACATAGAAACACCTATATACGTGAAACAAATACAAACAGAATTAAGGGGAAAATAAAAAAGCAACGCAGCCATTTTAAGAGGCTTCAACACTCCATTCACTCTGAAAGACAGATCAACCAGACAGAAAATAATTAAGGACACAGAAGCATGGAACAACACATTAGAACACATGGGCCTAACGGACATCTACAGAACACTCAAGAGCAGGATACACATTCTTCTCAAGTGCCATGGAATATTTTCAATGATAGATCATATACTAGGCCACAAAAAAGAGCCTCAGTAAATTCAAAAGTACTGAAATAGTGCCAACAAGCTTCTCATACCACAAAGGTATGAAACTAGAAATAAATTATGCAGAGAAAACGAAAAGCCCACAAAAAACATGAAGGCTTAACAACATGCTCCTAACTAATCAATGAATCAATGACCAAATAAAAACCAAGATCAAGCAATATATGGAGGCAAATGACAATAACTCAACACTGCAAAAACTGTGGGATGCAGCGAAGAGCATGCTAAAAAGGAAGTATATTACAAAATATGCTTATCTCAGGAAAGAAGAACAATCCCATCTGAACATTCTAAACTCACAATTAATGAAACTAGAAAAAGAGGAAAAAATGAGGGCCAAAGTGAGTAGAAGGAGAGACATAATAAAGATTAGAGCAGAAATAAATAAAATCAAGAAGAATAAAACAATAGAAAGTATCAATGAAACCAGAAGCTGGTTCTTCAAGAAAATTAACAAAATAGATAAACCCCTAGCCAGATTTATCATGAAAAAAAGAGAGTGTACACACATAAACAAAATCAGCAATGAGAAAGGAAAAATTACTACAGACACCACAGAAATACAAAGAATTAGTAGGGAATACTATGAAAAATTATATGCTAACAAATTGGATAACCCAGAAGAAATCGACAATTTTCCAGAACAATACAACCTTCCAAGGCTGACCCAGGAAAAAACAGAAAATCTGAACAGACTAATAACCAGCAACAAAATTGAATTGTTAATCAAAAAACTACCTGAGAACAAAATCCCTGAACCAGATGGCTTCACTGCTGAATTTTATCAAACATTTAGTGAAGACCTAAAACCCATCCTCCTTAAAGTTTTCCAAAAAGTAGAAGAGGAGGGAATACTTCCAAACTCATTCTACGAGCCAGCATCACTCTAATACCAAAACCAGGCAAAAGACATCACAAAAAAAGAAAATTCTAGACCAATATCCCTGATGAACATAGGTGCAAAAATACTCAACAAAATATTAGCAAACTGAATTCAAAAATACAGCAAAAAGATTATCCATCATGATCAAGTAGGATTTATTCCATGGATGCAAGGATGGTACAATATTCAAAAATCCACCATCATCCACCACATCAACAAAAAGAAGGACAAAAACTACATGATCATCTCTGTAGATGCTAAGAAAGCATTTCACAAAATTCAACATCCATTCATGATAAAAACTCTCAACAAAATGGGTACAGAGGGCAAGTACCTCAGCATAATAAAGGCCATATATGACTAACCCATAGTCAGCATCACACTTAACAGTGAAAAGCTGAAAGCTTTTCCTCTAAAAGCAGGAACAAGACAAGGATGCCTACTCTCCCCACTTTTATTCAACATAGTACTGGAGGTCCTAGCCACAGCAGTCAGACAACACAAAGAAATACAAGGCATCCAGACTGGTAAGGAAGAAGTCAAACTGTCACTATTTCCAGATGACATGATATCGTACATTAAAAACCCTACAGACTCCACTCCAAACCTACTAGAATATCGGAATTCAGCAAAGTTGCAGGATACAAAATTAACACACAGAAATCTATTGCATTCCTATACACTAACAATGAACTAGCAGAAAGAGAAATCAGGGAAACAATTCCATTCACAATTGCATCAAAAAGAATAAAATACCTAGGAATAAACCTAACCAAGGAAATGAAAGACTTATACACTGAAAACTACAGGACACTCTTAAAAGAAATTAAAGAGGACACTAACAAATGGAAACTCATCCCATGCTCTTGGCTAGGAAGAATTAATATCGTCAAAATGGTCATCCTGCCTAAAGCAATCTACAGATTCAATGCAATCCTTATCAAAATACCTACAGCATTCTTCAATGAACTAGAGCAAATAGTTCTAAAATTCATATGGAACCACAAAATACCCCGAATAGCCAAAGCAATCCTTAGAAGGAAGAATAAAGCAGGTGGAATTACGCTCCCTGACATCAAGCTCTACTACAAAGCCACAGTAATCAAGACAATTTGGTACTGGCACAAGAACAGACCCATAGACCAGTAGAACAGACTAGAGAGTCCAGAAAGAAACCCAAGCATATATGGTCAATTAATATATGATAAAGGAGCCATGGACATACAATGGGACATACTGGTGTTGGCAAAACTGGACAGTTACATGTAAGAAAATGAAACTGGATTATTGTCTAACTCTGCATACAAAAGTAAACTCGAAATGGATCAAAGACTTGAATTAACTCATGTAACCATAAAACTCTTAGAAAAAAACATAGGCAAAAATCTCTTGAATATAAACAGGAACAACTTTTTCCTGAACACATCTCCTTGGGCAAGGGGAAATAAAAGCAAGAATGAACAAATGGGACTACATCAAACTAAAAAGCTTCTGTACAGCAAAGGACACTATCAGTAGAAAAAAAAGGCATCCTACAGTATGGGAGAATATATTCATAAATGACATATCTGACAAGGGGTTAACATCCTATAAAGAACTCAGATGCCTCAACACCCAAAAAGCAAATAACCTGATTAAAAAATGGGCAGAGATTATGAACAGACAATTCTCCAAAGAAGAAATTTACATGGCCAATAGACAAATGAAAAGATGCTCCATATTGTTAATTATCAGGGAAATGCAAGTTAAAATCACAATGAGATATCACCTCACACCAGTTAGGATGGCCAACATCCAAAAGACAAGGAACAACAAATGCTGGCAAGGATATGGAGAAAGGGGAATGAACCCTCCTGTACTGATGATGGGAATGTAAATTAGTTCAACCATTTTGGAAAGCAGTAAGGAGTTTCCTCAAAAAACTGAAATTAGAAATACCATTTGACCCAGGAATTCCATTTCTAGGAATTTACCCAAAGAAAACAAGATCCCAGATTCAAAAAGACATATGCACCCATATGTTTATCACAGCACTATTTACAACAGCCAAGATATGGAAGCAACCTATGTGTCCATCAGTAGATGAATGGATAAAGAAGAGGTGGTACATATACACAATGGAATATTATTCAGCCATAAGAAAGAAACAAATCCTACCATTTGCAACAACATGGATAGAGCTGGAGGGTATTATGCTCAGTGAAATAAGCCAGGGGAGAAAGACAACTACCAAATGATTTCCCTCATTTGTGGAGTATAACAACAAAGCAAACCTGAAGGAACAAAATGGCAGCAGACTCACAGACTCCAAGAATGGACTAGTGGTTACCAAAGGGGAGGGAGGGAGAAGGGGATGAGGGGTATTATGATTAATACACATGGTATGGGGGGGGATCATTGGGAAGACAGTGTAGCACAGAGAAGTAGTGACTGTGGCATCTTACTACCCTGGTGGACAGTGACTACAATGGGGTATGGGGGGAACTTTATAATATGGGTGAATGTAGTAACCACAGTGTTTTCCATGTGAAACCTTCCTAAGAGTGTATATTGATACCATAATAAAAAATAAAAAAATAGACAAGCTACAGAAAATATGTAGAACATGTTCCATTTATATAAAGTTCTAAACATGCAAACTAAACATGAAATATATAGATATGACCTAGCTGAAAAGAAAAGCAAGTAAATGATAATCACCATATTCAGGGTGACTCAATATTTGATGTGAGGTCGGACCACAATGCGGGAGGAAGAATGCAGACAGTGGGCTTCCACGGCACTGGTTATGTGCTGTCTCTTCAATTAATTTGTGGAATTCAAATACAGAACTTGAAGGAGTAGTGGAGGGAAAAGCAATGAAAATGAGCTATATGTTTTTCCTAGGTATAAAATATTTCATTTTTAAAAAGTTGTGCACAGAGTGTTTCAAATCTGCATTGAAACACTGCTTAAATCATTCTTAGTTGGCCTTGGTTTTACCAAATATTACTACTTACAGCTACTTTTATTTTTTTGCTATAATTCATGTGAATTATAGTTACTCATCTTAAGGTATATTTAATACTGAAATATGTTACAGTCATGGTGTTCTGTCTACTGCTGTAGCAGACTCCCTGGTTTCCATAAAAGGTCAATACATTAATTTAAGATGAGAAGAGTTAGAAAAATCAGGTTTGCAGAGAACCCTTTGAAGTTACACATCTAAACAGCAAGCCTAAGTATTGATCAGTGCAGTTAAAAAGCTAACCTACCAAAAGCAGCAAAATAAAGTTACAGATGAAATCAATAAAGTGGTCAATGAAACCTCAGCCATAGCCCTGATAATCTGGATTTTTTTCCCCACAATAATGCTGCAAATTTCTATCTTTATCAGAATGAAATATATTGAGCTTTCTGTGGCTAATAGTAAGGTAACAGCCTAGATGGATAAATCAAGTTGAATTCCTCTCCCTGTCCAATGGTAGTCATTTAAGCACCCCCTAAGTTTTACAGAAGGAAAACTCTCCTGGCAGTGGTGTCATTGTCTGCTGACTGCACACTCTCTAAATTAATTATGAACAATCTGTTTTCTCTCCTCTTATTGTTTCTCTTTTTCCCCTGTACCACATACATACACAAAAACATTATGATTTAGTAGAAAGGACAAAGATTTGGGGAACAGATATAGTTGGGTTTAAATCCCTTCTTGGACAATTACTAACATTATGATTTGGAAAGCACTTTTATTTTTCAGTCCTCAATTTCCTTATCTATAAAAGGGAGACAGTAATACCGCATAGTATTTTTCAAAAGATTAAATGAGAAAACTTATGTAAGTGTCTGGCACAGAACAGACATTCGGTAAAATGTAGTGTCCATATCCACCCTACATATTCTTTGATTCTATTAATGCAAAGTTTGCTTTCATAGGTCTTTCATAGCCTGAATTTCCAAAGAGCTTACCTTCTGCTAATTAGTATGCACCACTCCTTTCCCAATTCTGTGACCTTCCTGTCTACTCCCACATCTATTTCAACAACAATGTTGCCCTCTCTTTTCCCCTTCCACTGTATCCCAAACAGACGTTTTGTTTTTGTTTTTTAAATTAGACAAAAGGAATAATCCTGCTTGTTAATCTTTTATCACAGGGTAACAGAGTAATCTAAAGATGGAAACACTAAATATTATTAGTATTTAGTATTTTAAAATATAAATTTTAATACTTAAAAATATTAAAAACAAATGTGAAAATCTGACAAACACATATACATACACAAACAAGTACAGATCTGTATTTCAGAAATACTATGTATACTCTCTTAAATTTTATTTTTAAAAGTTAGATTGCTACATTATTTCCACTCTATCTTTCCATCGTCTTATTCCTCATATCCTATATATTGACCCACCCCCATTAAATGACCACTTCTCTGTCTGTCCCCACCTTCTTTAACATCTTCCTCCACCTCTAAATCAGGAAACAGCCTCTGGCTGTAAAGTACTTTTAGATTCTGCCTCCATAACAATGCGTGTAATTTGAGCCACATTCCTACAGCTTTTGAATCCCAAATTTCTCTTTTTGCACCTGCTTCTTAATTAGTAGTTTTCTTCTTGGCTTACCTCCTCTTCTATTCTTGACTCTCTGTGAAAGGTATGGCTTCATTGCCACCTCTGTTCTAAAACCTACCATTCTGTCTTTTGCCCTTTTGCCCTTTTGCCCTTCTTCCTTGGTTACACCCCAGCATTTGTCTCTGCTTGGGTAGCCATTTCCCACTGGCACCACAAATTTAATATTTTCTTAACTAACTCATCTTCCTTTACAAACCTACCCCTCTATGTCTTCATTTCTCCTAATAGTTTCAACATATTTCTAGGGTCATCTTGGAATCCTCTTTCTCCTACACACCAATGAAAAAGTTATGCCACAGTATCTGTCTATAAACATCCATTTAAATTTCACATTATCTTCATTGTCACTATTATTACCTAATTTTAGCTCTTTATTACCTCTTCCATGGACAACTGTTTAATAGTCTCTTAAATGATCTCCCTATTTCCTGTACATTCTCTCCATTCTATCCTATACATGGTTCCCAAATTAATCTTCCTAGAGCAAAGCTCTGTAGCATTCTCAAGCAAACCTTCATTGGCTCCCTGATGCTTGTAGAATAAAGCCAAATTCCTTACCTTACCATTCAAGGCCTACTGTACTTGATTCCAATCCACCTTTCCAAACATATTTACATTAATCACCTCCATGTACCCTGAACTTAATTCAAAGTCAACCATGAGATTTTCAGTAATTCCCTATGAATGCCTCATAACTCCATATCTTTGCTCACACTGTTTCATTATCTTGGATGGCCTCATCATTGCCTGTCTTCCAAAACCATGGTTCAAATATCAGACCATTAATTCTGAACAAAGATATGAGAAGCTTCCCTATGTAACATAAAAATGTCATATATGCTATAACAAAAATAATAAGCAACTAAGCTTAACAGAAGAAGACTCTCAAGTGCCAGAAATTTGTCCAAGAACTCAAAATCCAAGCATGAGCAGAGGCTTAATTTCAGGAAGATGCTGGATACCTATGGATTCAACACCCATATAGGGACAGGAGACAGGCCTCAGTTCTATCAGAGGTGAAAAGCTGGAAGTGGGGTTGGCTCTTTGCATATAACCTAGATCTGTAAAACAGCTGTAGAAAAAATTTGCTCACTGGCCAGGGAACAATCTCAAGAAAGTCTAGGGGCAAGGGAAGAAAAAGAAACATACATAAGTAATCACAGTATCCAAGCCTGTTTCATCCCCAAGAAATTAAGAATAACCATTGGTCCAGATCAGTAAAACCAACATGTATTTGGCAGAAAGCAAAATTGTATGCTTTCACAACCCAAGGCTCATGGGAAAACAACTCCCTCTAAAAAGGGGCTTGTAAAAAAAGAAAAATAATGAAACTCATTTATAAAAGAATCAAAAGATAAAATCAATGGCAAGACTAACACACCCAGACCCACATATAAGAGAATCTGAAAGAAATGTTAAAGGAAGTATATTTCACTATAAGGGATGATGAAAGAAAGACATGCCATTAGACAAGAAAGACAATATGAAAAGAACAGACATTTCCTTAAAAAAAAAATCAAACCATAATTCTTGGAATAAAACTCTCAATGAACAGGTTCAACAGCTAATTATCCACAAATGGCGAGAAAACTAGTAAAGCAGAAGATATATGTGAGGAAAACATAATTTAACAGAGCTAAAAAGATGGGAAGTGTGAATGAAGCATGAAAGGAGTTATTTCAGCAAGAAGAAAATTAAACCTCAGTGGGAATAGCAGGATAGAAGGAGCAAAGACCAGCTAGAAACTCACCACCATCACCATCACAGCAAACGGTAACAAAAATAACAAGGAAAATAAAAAAGAAAGTGTAAGATTAAGTGTTCTAAGGCCTTTGTTTAGGAGAGACGTTACCTTTAGACTTTTGAAAACATTTGTTAACTGTGGATGGCAGAATTATTATTATATTACTCTCGGTACTTCTCTATGTTTGAAATATTTAACAACCTTTTTAGATGCCACCTCTTCTGGATTACCCAGGTAGAATTACTTCTTTCCTTCTCTGAATTTGCATAGCATTTTATCTCTACCTCCCTTGAAAGTACCATGGCTATTTATATGTTATACATTCCCTGTCTTTTAAGTTTCTTGACAGTAAGATAAATATCTACTCACTAACTAGCCATCACTGTTCAAAAAACAAACAAAAAAAAAAGACCACCCTAACATTTAAACAGAGCAGTATAAAACTGTTAAAATTAAATCAAGATTCTGGTTAGTTAAAATATAGGTAGGTCTAAAGAATGGATATGATAACCAATGGCAAGTAATAATACAGAGGAGGATATGAAAAGAGTTATCACCACAAATTATGAAGCTGTGGAGGAAGATGACAGAGGACTGAATGGAAGATAGGTTGTACGTCAGTCACTAAAGAGACAGAAGGTTTCCTGGAAATTAGAAGATGCCTGTAAGAATAACAGAGAGATGATACAATGTATAGCATAAAATGACTTATTTAAAATATAATTATTTGTATTTTCTTAAGTAGGTATATTTGAAAATTGCTTTGAGATTTCATTATCCTCAATTTTATAACCTGAACTCAGTGTGTTCACCAAGTGTATACTCAAAAATACATACTATGTGGACTATAGCAATGAATGCAAAAAAAAAAAAAAAACCAAGAAATTCAAACAGAACTGGACACACCCAAAAGCAAGATATTTTCTCAGATATTTATTTTTCCATTCAAAGCACCTTCTCAAAAGCTCTGTTTCATACAATGGAATCTGAATCATGTCAATAACTTAGATAAATCTCTAAAGCAAACAATAGCAAGCAAAGACACAGTCAAGTGAATAAAATAACTGATGTTTTCTCTTAATTATGGAAAATTTTATTTTTCAGCAAGTAAAAACAGGTTCATAGAATATCTACTCAAGGAGCCAATGAGTACAAGCAGTAAAATCTGAAATAGCTCCAGGAGTTCTGGTTTCAAGATTTCAAGAAGTATTTTTAACAATTTCAAGATTTTAAGAAGCATTTTTAATACTTAAGCCCACAGAAAACGCACTCTCTTCCAAAAGCAAAACCACAGCATCACTTTGGGAAAAAAATAATCTATGCCCATTATCCTAAGTAATGTGCTAATGCAATCATTTTACCAAAATTGAAGCTTTTGGTAAACAGACTAGTCAGCCAGTTGGTGAGAAATTATTTGGACCAAAAACTTCATATGTGAAGAAAATATCTTCCTCTTATTTAAAAAAATTATAGCATTATTTTCAGTATTCTGTTTTGCTTCCAGACTACATTTTGGCAATGTGTTATGACTCTGCACATGCTGGTATAATATTTTAAACAAGAACACATTCTAATCAGTTACATATGACTTGTTTTGAAAATCATTTAAGTTTTATAAGTTTAATTTTACAGAACCTGCTTCAATATATCATAAAAAATTCTTTATAGTTAAAAACCTAGATTTCTTATTTTATTACTTGAAAAGGTTAAAAGAAAAAAGCTCTACTGTTTTCTTGAATTCTACCTTCTGGGAGAAAAATTATTTCCACCTGTCATTCCGAAGTTCATAAAATAAGCCACACAGTTTTCTTATCTTTAGATCATGTTTGGGGTAGAAGTGCCACAAAGAGTCAACACAAAGTAAAAAAAAAGCAAAATTCAAACTAAGGTTATTCTTGATATGTTTTGTTCTTAATTAGCCTCCATTTGTAAAATCTAATGTTTATGGAACTGAAGATAGACTAATTTTATTTGAAATGATATAAAACAAATACCATGGAGATAAAATCCCATCCTTTAAAGATATACTGAAGATTAATCCCACATGCAATTATTGAAAATAAATTTTAAATGTTTGTAAAATAAATGAGAAGAACAATGGGTAAAGACAGAACAGACCATAAACAAGGAAAGTAACACAGAATCCTAAAGCTGGAAGGACACATTAGAAATCATCTTATCCCATTTTCTCATTAACAGCTGACCTCCAGATAGGTTAAAAATTTTTATCTGCTTAGAAATAATTCATTTATTCAGTGACCATATCTTGAACACTTACTATGTACCAGTATTATGCTAGGTGCTAGATAAGAAGACAGCCCCTGCTCCCAAGGAGCCCAAAGGCATGTGATGAAAGCAGTGAAAATAAACAATTTTTAAATATAGGGGAACTGAAAGCCCGGAGAAGTCAGGAAGTGCTTGCAGAAAACCTAAGTTGATATATGAAGGCAGAACTGTAATTTGCCAGGTAGATAGAGAGGCAAACTGCTGAACTCCTAAAGTTTACCTTGAACAAGAAAGTACACTGCTGAGACTTGAGTGAAAGCACTTGAGTCTATGTGATGATAGTAAATGGTACTTAGTAGCTTTAAAACTCTGATTCATGTCTTCACATTAGCTGCTTAATTGCACTGACTGAATTTTTCATTAGCTGACCAAATATTTTATTGGCTTTGGGAAACTATTATAGTCATATTTACAGTAAGAATTTTCTAAACATCTATTTCCTCACAGTGAACGAAGATTTAACACTCCTTAATAGTTATGTTTGCATGAAAATGCCTTGAGTCCTCATTTTTTATTTTCCTATGAATAGTTAAGACAATAAAATGGTTCTTAGAACTAGCCAGAAAACCAGAGATAATTTCTCACTGAAAATTATTATTTCTAGAAACCAAAATTTACCAGAATGTGGACAATTTGCAGCTTTGTAATTCTTATGGAATTTTGCAATTCTTAAGGATCAGGAGGCAATCAGCTTTTATGATGGTATAAACCAATATATCCTGCAAACTTAAAAAATGGTCACATGTTGGCTAATTTGGGCAAACATTTTCAGTACTACCTAAAAAAGAAACTAAAGCTCTCACACATAGTATTTTTAAAATAGTACAGCATGTTCAAATCAACATTTCCCATATCATGGAGTATACTGAAATGTCTGTCAATGTGTTAGAAGTGAATATACATGAAACACAAATACTTAATTAGCTATAATACATAGGTGCAGGTGTCCTGTAAGAGGATGGAAAATCACTTGACACACAGTAGAAATGGTCAGAGACCAAATAAAGTATGTCTGTGGATTAATTCTTTTAATTAATTATACATTATATAAAGCGATCAAGACCATAAAGTGTCAAATGTTAAAACACTGTATAAGGCTGTTTTAATATTGCTGAATGATAACAGACAGTACATAAAGTAGAACTTAAAAGAAACATATGGATATATTTTCTCCATACAGTACATCATATACATTTAATTTGCAATAGTCTTTTAATAACAAAAAGCAATAATATACTATATTAGACAGTAAAGCTGATTATATACAAATATGTCTCCTGCCCATCTCTTCATTCTTATTGTGTTTTCCGCTAAGAGAATACTACTTTCAAATAGCTGAGTCAGTCTTTGGGTCTCATGTTAGGAAAATGGGAATTTATGGAACTACAAAGAAAACAGAAGATTAAGAATGAGCTCTAAGACACAGAATACTGAGTACAGCTTTTTAATCAGTTTATGCTTTAATACTCTAGGTAACTGACAATGTTTAAACTCAGATTTGATTATAAAGGATTGAAAGAGGTTTGATGATGTGAGTTTCCCCAAGTTTGTTTCCTTTTCTTTCTCTGCCTAAGGGCAAGCATTTTAGTCTGCAGTGATCCAAAAAATATGCACATTCTCCTGTAACCATAATTTGCTGACAAAATATGGGGAACAAAGAATAGATTCAGAGCCCCCAGTTTAACTTATTTTTATTTAATGGTTCTTGGTGACTCATATTTCAATGACAAAAGAAAATAAACCATTGATAAGGCTCCACGTCAACAAATTATATAATTAGATTAATTTTATAAAAATACTTTCCTGTTCATTTTCTTCTTTGGTCTTTTGAAGAATCCAGAGAGGCAGAAAAGGGGAGGAAAGGAGAGCATCCTCAATTTATAAAAGCAAGTCCAGGCTCAGAGAGGTAAATTTGCCCAAGATAACAGATACTATCACCTGTGTCTACCAGGAGAGTATAACAGAAACAGGAATAAGACTATTCAGAGGGTGATTATATGGTAGGTCAAGAAGACATAAATGAATTATAAAACTGAAATGAGGGGACAGAATACTAGGAAAATGGTGAAGGCAGTTAAGAGCTCACATCCCTCCACAGAAACACTGAGAAATGAATACTATCAGAACCAACTCTGTCAGAACTCTGGAAAGCAGCTAAAGGTTTACAGCAACTAAGGGTATACTGAATCAAGAAAAAGGCAACTTCAAAATGGTAGGAAAGCTTTGTGGCATTTTTACTGGCCCTTGTCCGACACTCTCCCCAGCTGGGCAGCCCACCTTCCCTACGTGAAGGCCACTGTCCCTGATTCCAGAGGGAGCAGAGCAGACATAAGCAAATTACTGTGCTTGTTCTATCCTGATGGGGGCTGCCTGAGGGACTGACACAAGGCATTAGTCTCCATCTGGGGGAAAAGATTACAGTTGAGACATATAATAGACCACTAAAGCCTGGGAGGAAAAGCTAGGGAAACAACATACATTTTTTTTTAATGCACATGGAACATTCTCTAGGATACAGTATATGTTAAGCCACAAGTCTTAATAAAAGACTAAAAACATGCAAAGCAGCCTCCCTGACCACAATAAAATGAAGCTAAAAATTAATAAAAGAAAGAAACTGGAAAATTCATGAATGTGGAAATTACACAACAAACACTTAAACAAGAAATGGATCAAAGATGGTATCAAAAGGAAAATTAGAATATACTTAGAGATGAATAAAAATGAAAATACTACACATAATATGGGAAATGGAGAGTGCAGTGCTTAGATGGAAATTTCTAGTAGCTAATGCCTACGGTAAAAAAGAACATATCAAATGAATAAGCTAATGTTATACATTAAGGAATTAGAAAAAAACAGCAACTAAGCCCAAAGCTAGCAAAAGGAAGAAAAGAATAATGATTAGAATGAACATTAATGAAACAGGGGAGAAAAAACTAAGACAATCAATGAAAACAAAAGTAGGCACTTTGAAAAGATTAGCAAAATTGACAAACCTTTAGCTAGACTGGCAAAGAAAATAGATATTAAACGCAAATAAGTAAAAACTAACTATGAAAAACTGTATGTCAACAAATTAGACAACCTAGATGATATGGACAATTCCTAGAGATACGCAAATTATCAAAATTGATTCAAGAAAAAACAAAAAATCTTAACAAATAGAAACTAAGAGATTGTATCCTTAATCAAAAACCTGCCCTGCAAATAAAAGTCCAGGACAAGATAGCTTCCTTCATTGGTGAATTCCACCAAGCATTTAAAGAATCAACTCCAATTCTTTTCAAACTCTTTCAAAAAACAGAAGAGGGGGACACACTTTCTAATGAACTGTATGAAGCCAGTATTAGCAGTATCAATGCCAAAAAAACAAGAGAGAAAGGGAGAGAGGGAGAGAGAAAGAAATTATAGAACAATATCCCTTATCAATATATTGGTGTAAAACCCTCAACAAAAATACTAGCAAACCAAATTTAACAACCAATTCAAAGGATTATATACCACCATAACCGAGTGGGATTTATCCCATGAATACAATGGTAGTTCAAATTAAGAAAATCAATCAATGTAACATACCCCATTAATGGAACAAAAACACTCACAGAACTATAAATATAAGGGAACTTCCTCAACATGATTGAGGGCATTAATGAAAAAAAACACAGCTAATATCATACTCAATGGTGAAAGACTGAAAGCTTTCCCCCAACATCTACAAAAAGACAAGGATGCCTATCTTCAACATTGCTGTTCAACAACCTACTAGAAGTTGTAACAAGAGCAATTAAGCAAGAAATCTAAATAAAAGGCATCCAAATTGGAAAGGAAGCAGTAAAACTATCTCTGTTCATAGATTACATGATCCTATGTATAAAAAATCCAAAAGAATCCACAAAAAGGTCCCTAGAGTTAACAAATAATTTCAGCAAAGCTGCAGGGTACAAAATTAACATGTAAAAATCAGTTGTATTTCTATACACTAGCAATGAACTATCCAAGGATGATGTTAAGAAAACCCATTTACAATAGCATTAAAGGAGTAAAATACCTGGGAATAAATTTGACCAAGGAAGTGAAAGACTTGTACATTGAAAACTACAAAACATTGCTGAGAGAAATCAAAGACCTAAATATTCCATGGAATATTCCATGAAATATGGAATGTTCATTGACTAGAAGACTTAATATGGTTAAGATGTCAATACTACCCAAAGAAATCTACAGATTCAATGCCAATTTCTATCAAAATTACAAGATCATTTTTTGCAGAAATGAAAAGTTGATCCTCAAATTCATATGGAACTGCAAGAGGCCCCAATTAACCAAGAAGACCTTGAAACCTTGAAAAAGAACAAAGTTGGAAGACACATTTCTCAAAACTTATACAAATTCACAGTAATCAAAATAGTGTGGTACTAGCATACTGTCCTTTGATGCCCCCAATTTTTTAATTTTGATGATGTCCAATTTATTTTTGTTGTTGTTGTCTTGCTTTTAAGATTATGTGTAAGAATCCACTGCCAAATCTGAAATCATGAAGATTTACCCTTACCTCTTCTTCTGAAAGTTTTATGGCTTTAGTATATATATTTAGTGCACTATTGGCTTAATTTTTAGTTAATTTTTGCATATGGTGTGAGGTAGGGGTCAAACTTTATTCTTTTCCATGTGGATATCCAGTTGTTTCATCACCATTTTTGAAAGAGGCTATTTCTTCCCCACTGAATGGTTTTGGAACTCTTGTAAATCAACTGGCCACAGATGTATGGGTTTTATTTCTGGACTCTCAATTCTGTTGCATTGGTAGTTCCTCAAAAAGTTAGATATAGAATTATATGATCCCCTCAATTCTACTTCTCAGTATATACCCAAAAGAACTGAAAACTACTGAAATTAGTACAAGAACAAGCATGTTCATAGCAACACAAATCACAATAGTCAAAAGGCAGGAACAGCCCGAATGTCCATCAATAAATAAATATATACACAAATTGTGGTACAACCCTACAATGGAATATTCTTGGTCAGAAAAAGGAATGAAGTACTGATAACACACTATAATGTGAATGAACCTCAAAAATATTATGCTGTGTGAAAGAAACCAGATACAAAAGGTCACATGTATAATTCTGTTTATATCAAATATCCAGAATAAATAAATCCAGAGAGACAGAAGGCAGACTGGAGGTTATCAGGGGCTAGAAGTGGGAAAATGGAGAGAATATGCTAAATGGTTAGAGGTTTTACTTTGGAATGATGGAAATGTGTGGAACTGGATAAAAGTGGTGGTTGTACAACATTGTGGATGTATTAAATGCCACTGAGTTATTCACTTTAAAATGGTTAATTTTACGCTATCTGAATTTTACCTCAATATATTGGTAGAAAAAGAAAAATAAGTAAATGGAAATCCATTTTCAGCCCAAATAAGGGATTCAGGATCCCCTCAACACATACCAGAACTTGAGACTGGAAATTACATATTTGTTTTAAAAAGTATCATTACCATGGACATGAATTAAAATCTTTAGGTAAAGCTTAAGAGATTTATCATCTCAGAGAAAGGAACTGAACAGCAGGACAAAAACATAGGGGCAGAGGAGCGATCTGTGAAAAACAATTTACTATTATGATTAGTTAAATTCCAGGTGAAAAACATGGGTTCAGAAAGCCCTACTGACCTAGCAGGAAAGATCTGACTACACTGACTTTGGTTTTAAAGCATGTAAACAATTAGAATTCCAACTAAAAACAGATGGCACACTGTACTTGGATAACCTGAGGAAGGTTTATTTATAAAAGGACAAATTTACAGATGTATATTTGTAGAGAAATAAAAGGGATGGTTCAGAAACCCAGCGTAGCAACAGAGGAATTGCCACTCTAGGCAAGAGAAACAAGTATAGTTCTAAAAGCCCAAAAGAGAGAGAATGGTTTAGAAAGGGTTGTCTTGAAAAGAGTGGTGACTTTTTGTTGAAGGACACAGCCAGCATATGGCAACCTGGTATGGAAATAAATACATCTGTCTCACTCCCTTACCTCTGATTTCCTACTGAGTCTACCCATTGCCCACCCCCCACTTCAACCTGGAAACCAAAAGGTGCAGGAGCCACTGATATAGTCCACACAAGTCTGAATCCCCTGGTAAAGAGCAGGGTAGAGAAGGAAGAATGAATATGAAGGAGCTAACAAAAGAGCCATCATGAAAAGCATTACCAAGTTCTATGTCCCATTCTCAGATCTCCAATCAAGAATCCCAAACTATTAACTCAGTTGCAGGACTAAGATAGTAACTACTTTTACCTTGGATAGTGACTGAATATTAATCTTAGGAGAAGAAATTAAGTGAAACAAAAGTAGTGACATTTTTGTGTAAACTGCAATTACACGGATACATACATAGGTTCTATAATTAACAAATTCTGTTGAATATACTTTCTTTTTAAAATGTTTGAACCACTAGTTTACTTAATTTTTAAGTCAGATTTATTCCATGTACAGAAGGTGTTTGAGTTCTTGGAAGATTTTGTTAAGTTTGTAAAGCAGGTTTATTATGACTTTGATGTACTTTAAAGAATCAGATTTTTAAATTTGTAATTAGACCTTGAATTAAATTTCTGAGTTTACCGAACATTAAAGAAAAATTATTATTTTTTTATATAAAAATCATCACTTGATCTAAAAGTAAAATAAAATCTGTAGATTAAGAGTATAAGAATAGTTAGGTTTATATTTATAATTTTAATAAGTGGTTTACACATAAGTGATTTTGTAAATTCCTTCCAATGCACAACAAAGGCAATTCATATTCCATTTGCAAGTGATATAAAATAAAACCACACAGAAAAGATGAAAATAAACGGACTTTTTTAATATCCCATATACAATAAATACTAACAAGAAAGAAAACTGTTTTAACATATTGCTAATGGTTCGTTTATAGACTTAAAACACAAGCCATTATAGGAATAGAGAGGGAATCTACACAATAGTAAAGAAAGCAATCCTCTAAGAAAATTTTATAAACTTGTGTGAAATTTACACTAAAAAAACTAAAAAATAGCCTCAAAGTATATAAAGAAAAATACCAGTAATAGCTCTATATAGTAGTTCTTTTATAGTAAGTGAAGCAGTTTGTTTTGGATAGCCAGTCACTAACAAAATGGAACTTTTTAAGAAAACTCCAAAACAGTGAGGTTTAAAACTTTTTACTTAATTTTTAAAGTAGAAAAAAAGATAGACCTCTTTTTCTTACCTTGTATCAACTTCTAAACATTTTTAAAATTAAATTTTCCATAAATGTTCATGATCAATAACTACTCTCCTTTGCCTTCACTTTTTCCATCTACACAGTGTTATAATAGTTATTCTTCCATAAGAATTCACATCATGTCTACAATTCATCATGTCATTTCCCTGCTTTATATCCTTTAATTAGTTTCCTGTCACCTATATAATAAAATCCTAACTCTTCAGTAGGACACAGAAGACCCTTAATTTCACTTTTCTATTTCTCTAATCCCATCTTTCGGTATCTCTTCTCATTGTCCACCTGCACCACCATCCCCCCACCCCCACCACCATTTTCTATTCTAACAGTAATAAAAAACACTTGTAATTCCTAAAACACAATCTTCTGAGTCAGGCTTCTGAGCCATCACATACACTTTTCTTTCTAACAGACCGTCTTTCACCTTCTAACAGTCTGATGAACATCTACTCATCCTTTACATCCTACTTTGGCATCAGTTCTTGCAAGTTTTCCCAGATCTAATTTCCACTCTCCCTCCAAAACAAACATAATGACTGTCTCTTAAATGCTACTTCTGAATTTTATCCCACTTTTCACATAATCCTATTTCTGCATTTGTCATATTTTAAAGATTTGTAAAAATAAGCTTTTAATTTGAATATTCTTACATCAGCTTTTATTTTCTATTTATATTTCTATTCTAATATAGAATGTTTAAGACTTGCTTTAGCTAGAAACAAAGAAACAAGAAAAAGAAACTAAATAAAGGGGTCACAAGAACAAATAGTTTTAAGACTAGATACAATGAAAACAATCCCAATGTGGCATACTTAATAATGACAGAATATATTTTGATAGAAATGGGAAACAGAAAGGCTTTATATAATGAGTAACCAAAAAAGTAAAGCTGAATACCTCTTACATGAACAATTTATGACTTTTTTTCAATGATTCAGCATGTGTTCTAATATATTCTACTTTTTACATTTCTACCCATTTAGAAATTAACATTTTCAACATATCCTTTCTGATAAATAAGAATCTTGTTAATTAATTTCAAGTGGAGTCAAGCATAATTAGAAAATAATACGGATACTTTGTTAAGTTTACCTTTTTCTGAGCAACTTATAAAGTATGTTAAAGCTTAAATATAAAAACATACTCTTTCTACCAAATGATTTCACTCATTTGTGGAGTATAACAACAAAGCAAAACGGAAGAAACAAAACAGCAGCAGAATCACAGACCCCAAGAATAGACTAGCGGTTACCAAAGGGAAGAGGGTTGGGGAGGGTGGATGGGGAGGGAGGGAGAAGGGAATTAAGGGGCATTATGATTAGCACATATAGTGCAGGGGGGGGCACAGGGAAGGCAGTATAGCACCAAGAAGACAAGTAGTGACTCTATAGCATCTTACTACACTGATGGACAGTGACTGCAATGGGGTGGGGGTGGGGGACTTGATAATATGGGTGTATGTTGTAACCACAATGTTGTTCATGTGAAGCCTTCATAAGATTGTATATCAATGATACCTTAATAAAAAAAACCTGAAAAAAAATATATATATAGACTTTCTGTACAATGCAAAAAAAAAAATAGCCTCCAATGCTTTTTTAAAGAAATAGCAGAAGCAGAAGGGGCTTTTTACAATCTAAATGGCCATATATTTCTCATACACTACAATTAGTAATGTAAAATTCTTAAAATTGCTAAAACTCTTATTTCTAACAAATCTATATCTTGGTAAATCTTTCTTTTATCTACAAATCACTTTCATACTACAGGACTATATAAACTGAGTCTTTGATGAGCAAGGTCGCCTGGCTGACCATTTGTCATTTTCTTTAGGATAAGAACCAGTTAACTGTTCTTCTCAATCCTACAAAACAGAAAACATTCTGCGTCACTCAAATTTCTAGGTTCAAACTGCCAGATGTACTAAATCATGACCTAATCACAGAAATGCCAGGAACAACTGTAAGCAAGCATTTTAACACCCTTGCATAGCTTCATGAAGAGCAAGAACTCTGCAGTCCTAGCCAGGGATCAGTAAGAGCTCATTCTACATGCACAACCTGTATGGATAACCCCTTAGAATTCTATGATACTGAAACTACATTTAGTCCATGACTAAGCATGCTTTGTTTATAATGAACTCTGCAAAATTCACTGTTCAAAAAGATAGCTGTTCATAGATTTACCCTTGTTTTAAAACATGTTAACAGTCTTCCTTCCCCTCCTCACCCAGCATAAACTTGGAATCTATTTATAAATAGTTTTAAAACTAAATATAAAACATAAATAAATTTAAAAATCTATTAAATTAGGAATAGGTGCTCTTGCAGCCAGCAATATGGAGGGTAGAAGGTAACATATTTATCTGCTTTGGATAATTTTATATCTCTGGTTGAAATGTTTAGGAATAAAAAGATAAAGTAAATGAAAACTCCTCCCTCTCTTCCCACTCCCCAATGGCTGGACACATATATAATCATAATGAGAGGATAGGAAAAACAAAAACAGTTGAAAGATCAGCAAGAAGATGACACCCTAATTCAGTTGCCTATAAGCCATCTGGTCTGAAGCAAATGACTTTGCTGTAGTTTCCCCACCTATAAAGTGGATGTGATAATAATTAAACTTATCCTGCTTATCTATCAGGATTGTGGTTAAGAATCAAATGAGATGATGTGCTTTGAAATTGTAAAGTGCTCTAAAATTACCTAAAAGTGTTAGTATTAGTGAAGGTACATTAACTGTTATTTAACAATGATTATTTCCAGTAACAATTTATAAGGTGGCTCACAGATCTATAGGAATTAAACCTTAAAGGTGAATAATATATTCAATATGCATCAGAAGAATCACATGTGTTGATTCACAAACACATGGTTCTTACTCAAATAACAAAGTTATGGAAAGTCAAATGACAAAATAACTAAGAGACTACCAGCAGGTTAAAAATACACCTGTAAATAAAGTGACTCATGACAACTCTACTGAAAAAAGCATTGTCAATCAGGATAGGCTGTTTTTCAGCAGCAGAGAATAATCGCAAATTTCAGTGGTTTTAGCTAATAGAGATTTATTTCTTACTCATGCTATCTGTCTAATGTAGGTCAGGAAGGGAAGTAACTCACTGCAGTCACACAGGGACCAGTCTAATAGAAGCTGTACCTCAACTATTTCCATGACCATTGAGCCAGAAGGAAGCAAATATAGAGAATCCTATACAGCTCTGGAAGCTTTTGCTCCAAAAAGCTCATATTTCACTGGCAAAGCAAGTCATGTGGCCAACTTCAAAGGGGGCAGAGAAAAGGAATTCTGTATGTGTCCTAACAGAATATTTATAAGTTACTGTATGGCTACCACAGATATCAAACAGAAATTCATGAAAAAGAAAAAAAAAACACATAATTTTGGTATACATTCTTTTTTTTTTTTCCTTTTGCTCTACATAGTAAAAAATATATGCTACTCACTTGCCATTTAGGGTTTCTGTTGCCATTTTTTATTTTTCCAGGAAATGAATTTTTACTTGTATTTATATTAAAGACTTAAAACATTAATAGAATCATATTTGACTTCTCTGTAGACAGTACTCTAAGTATATATTTGGCAAAAGCATTTCCCAATCTCATCAACTTTTTATTATTTTGAACCTTTATAAATATTCAACATAGAATAGGGATAATATATTTAAAGGGAGGTCCCTGTCTTATCAAAGTGTCAAATATCTCATCTGGAATCACAGGAATAAAAAAAGTTAATAAACATAACCTTGGGATTTATTATTTCTTGAAATCAGAAGCTTCTCACCTAGTATACCTTGGGGGTAATCAGGTTATTAAATTTATGGTTAAAAATCACAAACAAACTCACTCCTGGCATCTCATTTATAACCACACTATATGTCTGGTATTAAAATCTTGAAAACTTGACTATGTTTACTCAAATATAAATGACAAAGTAGAAAGATAAATGTTGAATACTGATAATCATAATTATAAATTTCAAGAACAAGTGCAAACTGGAATATCTGGGATGATGAAAAACAAATGAATATTCAGAGCTCTAAAACATCAATGTCAGTTTCATTTGGGATTATTTTGTGAGGAAAAGCACCAACACTTACCCATGTCCCTGACTGCTATATGCATGGAACATTTGCTGATAAAGAAGGTAAAAAGCTGCTTTGCTCCTGCCATGGACCCTGCCTGCAGAGAATTTCCTTCCCTGATGCCTATGTCATTGGCTTTGTTAAAGAAAACTTAAGTTCTCGTCTCTCTCCCTTTAGTGACTTGACAAAAACATTCTAATATTAACAAGAGAATAAAAACAGATCATAATTATTTGGCTCATTTTTTTCTATATATTTTAAGGAGAGTGAAGTAAAGCATGTGCCTATTGTTTTACGACATTGTGGACAATGAAATTTTACTTGCTTCAAAAGCCCATTTCAATATGGCTTTGATATATTTTCCCTTTGATATAACATAGATGTTTTTAAAAGTATGTTTCAAACTTAATATCTAAAATAAGTTGTAATGGGTAAAAAATGGTCATTCTCAATATTGCAAATCTGCCTATTTATAAAAATGGGCTTTTTAAAAATTCCATTTAATATAAATATCAATACAACAAAATAGCCCCAAATCAGACTCTAAATAAAGCATCCTAAGTCCAGCAAAGAATTATTTTGAAGTTGTCACTGATTGTCTAAGGCAGTGCTGCTGGAAAAACAAATGCTATTTGAATAGCACTATTTTAAATGAGAATAAAGCAGTCCAGGATGATAACAACACCAAGGCCCTCTTTCCTAATACTCTGCAAGTGATGAGGTCAACATCTAATTTTCGCACTGAAGTTAAGCTTACAGATCCTCAAGAAGTTAGCATGTGCTTCTGGTCACTGCCTGCGAACAAGACAGCAAAAGTCCAGAATAACAAGTTTTCCGATAACTATTACTAGTGGAAGAAGAATAAGCAATTATGGAGTAAAGACAGATATACCGTTTTGGCTGAACTCCTCAAGAAAGACAACTTAATGATAATCATTTCAGTCACAGAAACCATTCCATTTATGAGTCTGTTCCCTAAAAGTGTTTTCATCAGCTTAAAAACTTTTTAGTGGAATGTGGAAAGATTTGAACCAAGTGCTTCTTACCTTTGAAAATTAAAAGCAGCTTTTATTTATTGACTTTTAATAATACTTGTTCTTCAAATTTAGCTAAGTGAGCAATTAAATAATATGTATAATGTTTTTATATACCTTATCAGAACCTATTTTTTTAAAGATGGAAATCTTTAAGGGGAACAAAGTTTAGTTTCATCATTTTAGGTACGAAAATGTAACTTTCCATATTAAGCTATTTTATTGAGAGTATTCCAGTCAATTGTACAACCCACTCATTAATACAGTTTCCTAAATCACACGGACTAAGAGATCAAGGTGGAAAAAGGATTAGACAGAGAAATATATTCAGATGAGAAATAAAGCAGTTATACAACAATAAATTTTCAGTGTGTTAAGTTCACCATTGTTTACTATTTAAATATCATATAATATACCAAGAACTACCTACTATAAAAACTAGAACTAAAACAAAGCTTCTATATACTACGAAACTAACTGCAATACTGTAAAATTACCAACTAAATTAACAAAGGTATTTCCTGGGATTTTTTAAAGAAATAATTCAAATGTTAACACTAGGTGGCAGAAGGTTATTTATGTTCTTAACAATACACAGATTTTAAATTACTCAATAGAAACAGCAATTTACAAGTCCTAAACTCAGATAAACATTTTTTTGAAAATTGATCTTCTCAGACCATCTATTCTAATTTTGATCCCTTTTCAAGATTTTCTAATGTTAGAGAGACTTATGAGAAAGAATAAAGAACAATTGAATTTAAAGGGCATCCTTTTAGATATCTTATCATACATCTATCTAGTCCCTAAATTCAGATAAATAAGAAAGCTTAATGGTAAACTTTCTCTTCACAGTGACTTTCAAATGCAATAATGCAATACTACATCCTCTGTGGTTTGAGAAGAGTATCTGTGAGAGCCAAAATATATATATATATATATATATATATATATATATAGACTATATTGTTTTCTCATTTCTCCCCCTACCCAGCTTCATACTCTTATTCCTAGCATTTATCATTTGTCATTTTCTCTTTTCATCCTATTCTGTCTTGAAATCTATTTTTGAGCACCAAATCCTTTCTTGAGTTAAAAAGAGAAAATTAATAAAACAGCAATCAAAATAGAGTTATAACAATACAAAATAGCATTTGGGTTTTTTTGTTTGCCTCACTTTGTTTTTGCTTTGCGTCTCCTCCTCCATAACATAACATAAGTACAGGGAAAGAACTTGTGAATTATTGAAGGGGTGGTGTTAAAATATTTACATGAGCAAATTTATGTTTTCTTCCCAGATTCCTTCTGTGAAGAAAAATAATGAATGACACCTCCTATGAAATTATATATTAACTTCAGATTAGCAAATAAAGCAGATACTTAACATGTCAGCACCCTGAGCCCTTAGTCACATTCCTGAACAATCCTTAAAAGGGGTAACCCCCAACCTTTCCAGGGGCTCCTCTTTCTGAGGTCTCCCGTACTTTCTAAGTGTGTAGCCTTTGAACTTTAAACTCTCTTTTTTTCGACCTTTCAGGGCACTCCTCTTTCTCTGAGGTTGCCTGTACTTTTTCTCTCTTTAAGTAACTTTAAATAAAACCTTTACTCTGCTTCACAACTGTGTCTCTGCCCTTCAATTCTTTGTCGCTGTAGGGACAAGAACAAAGGAAAATACACAACGCTCCCCCAGTAAGATTATAACATGCCTACTTTGATTAACTTTTTTCTTGAAATAATACCATTTTCTTGACTTTTCTCACTTGTTTTTAAAATTCCTTTTTTATCCTAAGCAAAGTATTTAAATTATCCTTCACTTTTTCCTTCTTTCCTTTGAACATAACTCTAATTCATTGCACTCTACGACTTCAGTCTCACAATCCTTTGGGACCTCAATTTCTTTATCTCTAAAATAAGGACGTTGAGAGAAATGACGTCTAAAGTCCTTTTCTTCTATAAAATTCTGATTCATTCCTCACCTCACTATATTCTCTAAATCTACTAGGAAGGATAATACATAAATACAAGGACGTCTTACCTCTAAATTATAAAGCAGTGCTAATAAAAAAATAAAAGGAATTCATAAGATTTTTAAATATTCCAGTAACTACTGAAGAAAGTTCAAATTCCCCACCCTGATACAATCGAATTCCAACCTTTTTCTGTCTTCCACTATTTCCTTTCCTGCAACCAGTTTTGCACCCAAGCCTCAATACTACTGGCCATACATGCCCTACTGCTTCCTCCTAACTCCTTTCCTGCTTGTGTTCTAAAACAGGAGAGTTGTTCCTCATTTTTGCATGCCAAAATCCTACTTACCCCAGCTGAAATTCCTGAAAAACTTCTAAACCTACCTGGATATCTTCCAAGGGGTAGAAAGAATATACACTTTGGAGTCAGACAGTTCTAGTTTTAAATCTTATTTCGAAAGCACTATAACGTTAGAAAGTTATTTAGCCTCTTTAAACCCTGTCTTCTTACCTATAAAATGGTGATAATTTACCTACACATCATAGGGTTTTTGTGAAATGAATTAATGTAATATAAATGCGTAATACAATGTTTGGTAAAGAATAGATGTATTCAATAATACATGTTAGGATCTAGGACTGTACATGCTCTAAATTCATTCCCCTATGTCTTGCCTGAGGGGTTCAGCCCTGGGGAAGTTCATTAGGGATTCGGTGAGACCAAAAAATGACAAAAGGAGTTGGGGGTAAAAAGAGACACACAAAGCTTTATTCTCACAGCGGAAAGTTGAGTGTTAAAATCATGTCTGCAATTGGCAGTCTAAAGTAGCAAGCCCTGAGATCTCAGTCTTTGCTGTCTCCACTCAGCCTCTGCTCAGCTTAGGCGCTGTCTCCGCTTCCAGCCTCTGCTCTACGGCCCTTCTGCTCTCCTCTCTCTTTCTCACTTCTCTAGGATCTCCCGCTTCCCACTTCTCTGCTCCAGTCTCTGCTCTGCTCCAGCAGACATATACTACAAGGGGAAAAAAAACTTTAATAATTAAATATAAAATGGATAAAAATATCAAACTGAAGCTTGGACTAGAGAAAAATCAGTTAAAGTAAGAAGTCTGAACATTCTAGAAATGGCAAATACTTAAGTAAAAACTATAGACAAATAGCATCCTATCACTGAATAAAAAATCGATAAAAAATTCAAATAGCTGTGCTAAGGGAGTACATAATTCACCGTTATTTTTAAAAGCAGACTTTGGGAGTATTTAAAAAATGTTTTCCTTGGCAACTAAGCAGTTCTTCTCAGACTCTAACAGCAACTCCACAGCTACATATTTTTTAAATATATATATTTTAAATTTATATATATATATGTTTAAATTTTTATGTATATGTATTATATATATGGGTGTTTGGACTCTATTCACCTGCACTAACTAAATCATGAATATTAGGGGGTTTAGCATATTAAATGAACAATTTAAGTCTAAGACATATATGTACAGGTTTTTAGAATAAAGAACACTAAGATAAAAGTTGGAAAAGTATCATGAAAAAAAAATTTTTAGTTACACTCAATGCAGCAATGGACTTTGTTATTACAGAAGTTTTTACGTTCTACTTACTTTGGTCCAGCCCAGCAGCTGTGGCACACAGTGGTCACAAATCACAGGTAAGGGGCAGCTACACAAACCCTGGCAGCAGAATAATGCAATCCCTCTCCTCCACTGCCTTCTCTCCCTGGGCTTCCCCTGACACAGTGGGCAACAAGAGTGAGTAGAGAGAAATAAAGCCTGAAGTAGCTGCCTTCATCGTTCAGATGCTTGTTGTAGCACTCACACACACAGACTGGTGTCCAAGTGTCATATTCTGTAGGCCATACAAAACTCTGAAGGAGGCCTTCTATTAAAGTCATCAGAGTCGTCCATACAAGCCAAAAACTAGGACCAATTCCTAGACAATTCCTTACTGTCCACATGGAGTCAGTTGCCAAGACCTACTAATTCTATCCCTTAAATCTCTCTTGAATTCATTCTCTTAACTCCATCTTCACAGTATAAACCTCTCTATTTTTGACTATTTTTTACTTTCAATCTACTCAAATACATTCTCCACACTGCTGCATTCAGAAATATTCTTCTAATATATAGATTATGTCACCTATTAAAAGTTCTTCAACAGCTCCCTATTACTAAAAGTGGATGGCACAGAGCCAGCTATAGAGAAAACAGTGGTTTTCAACGTTAAGACACAAAGACATAAAAACTATCATCCAAAATACTTAATATAGCAAATAAGACTCTTCATGATCTGCACCCCAAGTAGTTTCTTGTTATTTTCTGTTATAAATCCTGTGCTCTAGTCAAACTCAACTACATGTATTTCTAGTAAAGTTTCCATGCCCTTTGAAATCGTTCCTTCTCCTCTAACAGAATGGTCTATGCATGCCACTAGCAGACTCAAATTTATCTTTTAAAATGGCGCTGAAATTCTACCATCTCTATGAAGCCTTCCTTGACCCTCTGCCATATAACAGTATGCTTGCCTACATGACAGTCCACCTCCAGATGTCAGCTCTTTAGGGAGGGACCACGGATGGTTGGTGTTCGTAATTTGAGCACTAGGCATAATTTTACTTGATACACTACTGAAGAAAGAATAATCTTGGCACTTGGCACTATCATACCTCTCTCTGGTATACCTCCTAAATAAGCTCTCTTCCATTTAAAGTCATTTCAGAAGCAACTGTGCCTTTAAGGATCTGTGGGATGAGCTGGGGTGGGGTGCAGTGAGGTGGAGAAACAAAAATGGATAAGAAATATCCCCAGCCTTAGAATAACTTAAAATGTAGAAGGGAAAACAGACTAAAAAGATAGAGGAATATGAATTTTTAATAATAAGAATTTTGAAAAAGGATGTCTCCTTAAGCAAATACTCTGGAATTAACTGATAATAGTGTTTGTAACAGAACCAAAACTAAACACTACCTCAATGATCTCTAATTTTTGACCTGGAAAAGTAATTAAGGGAGCCATTTTTTGTTTTACCAAGACATATTATATTTTTTTGACCTCTGAAGACAGACATTTGGGTCTGAACTGAAACAAAATTTAGATATTTTGGCATCAAAACGTTAAATATTTGTTTGAGGTTCAAAGGGTGGTTCCTGTCAAAAGTCTCTGGGCCTGGGAATTAATAGACCCTCTTAGATCTAATACACTAATAACATATATTTACTTCAAGCTTTAATTATACATTCTCAGGAAAGATAAGAAAAGCTTCCTCATAGTTTTCATATTTAAAATCAAATATTCCTCAAATTTAATATGCTCTTCCATCTAACAATCACTATTACTACTCCAGAGAGGCCCAAAGCTAAATGTAATAGAGGAAAAGAAAATATTCCTTAGGTCAAGGAAAAGTTCAGTACTCAACAGTCACATAACTTTGCTTACAGTAAGAATTACTGAGGATGATATGCAAACACATGGCTTAAAGGGAATTCCATGGGGAAAGGATATTCCTTTTAACAAATGGTACTGGAACAATTGGGGATGTATGTGCAAAAAGATGAACTTGGACCTGTATCTCACACCATACAAATGAATCAAAGGCCTAAATGTAAAAGCTAAAACTATAAGAATTTTATCAGAAGAAAACCAAGAAGTAAATCTGCATGGCCTTAGGTTAGGCAAAGGTATCTTAGATACATGATCCATAAAAGAAAAAACTCGTAAGCTAAAAATCATCAAATTTTAGTATGTTTATGCTTCCAATGACACCATTAAAAAATGAAGATAAGCTGGGCATAGAAGCCACAGGGCATAAATCTGCAAAGAAGTAAAAAGCTAACCTTTTCAAACAATATGGCTTCTCTCACACTTACCAACTTTACATCTCCCTGTATGGCCCCGGAAGAAGACTGGTTAGCCAGAGACGGGTAAGATTCCTCAAGGGAGGAATAACCTAAGACAGGCACAGTCACAGGGGGGCCATCAGGTGAGAAATTGGGGATCAACAGTGGTGAAGCTTAGAACCTCACGCCCCCCTGTTTTGAGAGAAATCTTCTGCATCCATGGATATTTTATTGCCCTTGTCTAGCTCGGATTAACATATAGTCTACAGGCACACACCTGATCATCTACAATTGCTCTCTTACAACACTAAACTACATTTTCTACCTTTATCTTGCATCTACCTACCACTTCAGCATTTTACTAAAAATAAAAATAGAGGAGGCAGAGCCAGGATGGCGGCGTGAGTAGAGCAGTGGAAATCTCCTCCCAAAAACACATAGAGCTATGAAAATATAACACAGAAAAATCTTCCTAAAATAGAGACCACAAGACACAAGACAACATCCAGACCACATCCACACCTGCAAAAACCCAGCGCCTTGCGAAGGGGGTAAGATACAAGCCCCGGCCCGGCGGAACCCAAGCGCCCCTCCCCCCGGCTCCTGGCAGGTGGAAAGAAACCGCAGCGGTTTTTTTTTTTTGGCAAGTGCTTTTTGGAAGCATTAAAAAGAGACAGGGCCCTCGTTGCTAGGGAGGCAGGGTGGAGGGACCGGTGAGCGGGTGCCTGGGACCGGCACCTGAGGACAAAGATTATCCCGCATCTTTCCCTGCGGGACCGGTGGGCGGGTGCCTGAGACCGGCACCTGAGGACGGAGGAAATCGCGCATTTTTCCCCTTTTTTTTTCTTATATGCGAGTGCTTTTTGGAAGCCTTAAAGGGACAGGGACCCCGGTGCTACGGGGGCAGGGCAGCAGGACTGGTGAGCGGGTGCCTGGGAACGGCGCCTGAGGACAAAGAATATCCAGCGTCCTTCCCTGCGGGACTGGTGGGAGGGTGCCTGAGACCGGCACCTGAGGACGAAGGAAATCGCGCGTTTTTCCCCTTTTTTTTTCTCTTTTTGGCAAGCGCTTTTTGGAAGCCTTAAAGGGACAGGGACCCTGGTGCTAGGGAGGCAGGGCGGCAGGACTGGTGAGCGGGTGCCTGGGACCGGCGCCAGAGGACAAAGAATATCCCGCGTCTTTCCCTGAGGGACCGGTGGGCGGGTGCCTGAGACCGGCACCTGAGGACGGAGGAAATCGCGCGTTTTTCCCCTTTTTCATTCTGTTTTTGGTGAGTGCTTTTTGGAATCCTTAAAGGGACAGGGACCGCAGTGCTAGGGAGGCAGGGCGGCGGGACTGGTGAGCGAGTGCCTGGGACTGGCGCCTGAGGATAAAGAATATCGCGCGGTTTTCCCTGCAGGACCGGTGGGTGGGTGCTTTTTGGAAGCCTTGCAGGGACACGGACCCTGGTGCTAGGGAGACAGGGCAGCAGGACCAGTGAGCGGGTGCCTGGGACCGGCGCCTGAGAATTAAAAAAAAATTTCGTGTCTTTTCGTTTTTTGTTTTTCTTTTTTCTGTTCCCTCTCTCATTGTTGCTGTTGTTGTTATGGTTTGGAGAGTGCTTTTTGGAAGTCTTAAAGGGACAGGACAGGTCACTTAGACCAGAGGCAGGGAATCTGGGGATCTCTGGGTACTCTAACCTCCTGGGCAGCAGGAAGCACAGAGGCCCCTTACAGAGATAAATAGCCTCCGGGCCACTCCCCCTCCAACAGGGCTCCACCATTTTGGAGGAGCAGCCCCAGCCAGGCCACGTCCACAGCAACAGCGGAGATAAACCCCATAGCAACTGGACAGGAAGCAGAAGCCCTGTCTGCACACAGCTGCCCAGCACAAGTCACTAGAGGTCGCTATTCTCCCAGGAGAGGAAGGCCACAAACCAACAAGAAGGAAAGCTCTCCCAGCTGTCACTTATACCAGCTCTGCAAACTATCTCTATCACCATGAAAAGGCAAAACTACAGGCAGACAAAGATCACAGAGACAACACCTGAGAAGGAGACAGACCTAACCAGTCCTCCTGAAAAAGAATTCAAAATAAAAATCATGAACATGCTGGAAGAAATGCAGAGAAAAATGCAAGAGCAATGGGATGAGATGCAGAGAAAAATGCAAGAGCAGTGGGATGAAGTCCGGAAGGACATCACAGATGTCAGGAAGGAGATCACAGAAGTGAAACAATCCCTGGAAGGATTTATAAGCAGAATGGATAAGATGCAAGAGGCCATTGAAGGAATAGAAGTCAGAGAACAGGAACGTATAGAAGCTGACATAGAGAGAGATAAAAGGATCTCCAGGAATGAAACAACACTAAGAGAACTATGTGACCAAGCCAAAAGAAATAATATTCGTATTATAGGGATACCAGAAGAAGAAGAAAGAGGAAAATGGATAGAAAGTGTCTTTGAAGAAATAATTGCTGAAAACTTCCCCAAACTGGGGGAGGAAATAATCGAACAGACCATGGAATTACACAGAACCCCCAACAGAAAGGATCCAAGGAGGACAACACCAAGACACATAGTAATTAAAATGGCAAGGATCAAGGACAAGGAAAGAGTTTTAAAGGAAGCTAGAGAGAAAAAGGTCACCTATAAAGGAAAACCCATCAGGCTAACATCAGACTTCTCGACAGAAACCCTACAGGCCAGAAGAGAATGGCATGATATACTTAATGCAATGAAACAGAAGGGCCTTGAACCAAGGATATTGTATCCAGCACGACTATCATTTAAATATGATGGCAGGATTAAACAATTCCCAGACAAGCAAAAGCTGAGGGAATTTGCTTCCCACAAACCACCTCTACAGGGCATCCTACAGAGACTGCTCTAGATGGGAGCACCCCTAAAAAGAGCACACAACAAAACACCCAACATATGAAGAAGGGAGGAGGAGGAATAAGAAGGGAGAGAAGAAAAGAATCTCCAGACAGTGTATATAACAACTCAATAAGCACGCTAAATTAGGCAGTAAGATACTAAAGAAGCTAACCTTGAACATTTGGTCACCACGAATCTAAAGCCTGCAATGGCAATAAGTACATATCTCTCAATAGTCACCCTGAATGACTTAATGCACCAATCAAAAGACACAGAGTAATAGAATGGATAAAAAAGCAAGACCCATCTATATGCTGCTTACAAGAAACTCACCTTAAACCCAAAGACAAGCACAGACTAAAAGTCAAGGGATGGAAAAACATATTTCAGGCAAACAACAGTGAGAAGAAAGCAGGGGTTGCAGTACTAATATCAGACAAAATAGACTTTAAAACAAAGAAAGTAACAAGAGATAAAGAAGGACACTACATAATGATAAAGGGCTCAGTCCAACAAGAGGATATAACCATTCTAAATATATATGCACCCAATACAGGAGCACCAGCATATGTGAAGCAAATACTAACAGAACTAAAGAGGGAAATAGACTGCAATGCATTCATTTTAGGAGACTTCAACACACCACTCACCCCAAAGGATAGATCCACCGGGCAGAAAATAAGTAAGGACACACAGGCACTGAACAATACACTAGAACAGATGGACCTAATAGACATCTATAGAACTCTACATCCAAAAGCAACAGGATATACATTCTTCTCAAGTGCACATGGAACATTCTCCAGAATAGACCACATACTAGCTCACAAAAACAGCCTCAGTAAATTCCAAAATATTGAAATTCTACCAAACAATTTTTCAGACCACAAAAGTATAAAAGTAGAAATAAATTCTGCAAAGAAAACAAAAAGGCTCACAAACACATGGAGATTAACAACATGCTACTAAATAATCAATGGATCAGTGAACAAATCAAAATAGAGATGAAGGAATATATAGAAACAAATGAGAACAACAACACTAAGCCCCAACTTCTGTGGGACGCAGCGAAAGCAGTCTTAAGAGGAAAGTATATAGCAATCCAGGCACACTTGAAGAAGGAAGAACAATCCCAAATGAATAGTCTAACATCACAATTATCAAAACTGGAAAAAGAAGAACAAATGAGGCCTAAAGTCAGCAGAAGGAGGGATATAATAAAGATCAGAGAAGAAATAAACAAAATTGAGAAGAATAAAACAATAGCAAAAATCAACAAAACCAAGAGCTGGTTCTTCAAGAAAATAAACAAAATAGACAAGCCTCCAGCCCAACTTATTAAGAGAAAAAGAAAATCAACACAAATCAACATAATCAGAAATGAGAATGGAAAAATCACGACAGACTCCACAGAAATACAAAGAATTATTAAGGACTAATATGAAAACCTATATGCCAACAAGCTGGAAAACCTAGAAGAAATGGACAACTTCCTAGAAAAATACAACCTCCCAAGACTGACCAAGGAAGAAACACAAAAGTTAAACAAACCAATTACGAGCAAAGAAATTGAAACGGTAATCAAAAAACTACCCAAGAACAAAACCCCAGGGCCGGATGGATTTACCTCAGAATTTTATCAGACACACAGAGAAGACATAATACCCATTCTCCTTAAAGTGTTCCACAAAATAGAAGAGGAGGGAATACTCCCAAACTCATACTATGAAGCCAACATCACCCTAATACCAAAACCAGGCAAAGACCCCACCAAAAAAGAAAATTACAGACCAATATCCCTGATGAATGTAGATGCAAAAATACTCAATAAAATATTAGCAAACAGAATTCAACAGTATATCAAAAGGATCATACACCATGACCAAGTGGGATTCATCCCAGGGATGCAAGGATGGTACAACATTCGAAAATCCATCAACATCATCCACCACATCAACAAAAAGAAAGACAAAAACCACATGATCATCTCCATAAATGATGAAAAAGCATTTGACACAATTTAACATCCATTCATGATAAAAACTCTCAGCAAAATGGGAATAGAGGGCAAGTACCTCAACATAATAAAGGCCATATATGATAAACCCACAGCCAGCATTATACTGAACAGCGAGAAGCTGAAAGCATTTCCTCTGAGATTGGGAACAAGACAGGGATGCCCACTCTCCCCACTGTTATTTAACATAGTACTGGAGGTCCTAGCCACGGCAATCAGACAAAACAAAGAAATACAAGGAATCCAGATTGGTAAAGAAGAAGTTAAACTGTCACTATTTGCAGATGATATGATACTGTACATAAAAAACCCTAGAGACTCCACTCCAAAACTACTAGAACTGATATCGGAATACAGCAAAGTTGCAGGATACAAAATTAACACACAGAAATCTGTTGCTTTCCTATACACTAACAATGAATCAATAGAAAGAGAAATCAGGAAAACAATTCCATTCACCATTGCATCAAAAAGAATAAAATACCTAGGAATAAACCTAACCAATGAAGTGAAAGACTTATACTCTGAAAACTACAAGTCACTCTTAAGAGAAATTAAAGGGGACACTAACATATGGAAACTCATCCCATGCTCACGGCTAGGAAGAATTAATATCGTCAAAATGGCCATCCTGCCCAAAGCAATATACAGATTTGATGCAATCCCTCTCAAATTACCAGCAACATTCTTCAATGAATTGGAACAAATAATTCAAAAATTCATATGGAAACACCAAAGACCCCGAATAGCCAAAGCAATCCTGAAAAAGAAGAATAAAGTAGGGGGGATCTCACTCCCCAACTTCAAGCTCTACTACAAAGCCATAGTAATCAAGACAATTTGGTACTGGCACAAGAACAGAGCCACAGACCAGTGGAACAGAATAGAGACTCCAGACATTAACCCAGACATATATGGTCAATTAATATTTGATAAAGGAGCCATGGACATACAATGGCAAATGACAGTCTCTTCAACAGATGGTGCTGGCAAAACTGGACAGCTACATGTAGGAGAATGAAACTGGACCATTGCCTAACCCCATACACAAAAGTAAATTCAAAATGGATCAAAGACCTGAATGTAAGTCATGAAACCATTAAACTCTTGGAAAAAAACATAGGCAAAAACCTCTTAGACATAAACATGAGTGACCTCTTCTTGAACATATCTCCCCATGCAAGGAAAACAACAGCAAAAATGAGCAAGTGGGACTACATTAAGCTGAAAAGCTTCTGTACAGCGAAATGCACCATCAATAGAACAAAAAGGATCCTACAATATGGGAGAATATATTTGAAAATGACAGATCCGATAAAGGCTTGACGTCCATAATATATAAAGAGCTCACACGCCTCAACAAACAAAAAACAAATAACCCAATTAAAAAATGGGCAGAGGAACTGAACAGACAGTTCTCTAAAAAAGAAATACAGATGGCCAACAGACACATGAAAAGATGCTCCACATTGCTAATTATCAGAGAAATGCAAATTAAAACTACAATGAGGTATCACCTCACACCAGTAAGGAAAACTGCCATCCAAAAGACAAACAACAACAAATGTTGGCGAGGCTGTGGAGAAAGGGAAACCCTCCTACACTGCTGGTGGGAATGTAAATTAGTTCAACCATTATGGAAAGCAGTATGGAGGTTCATCAAAATGCTCAAAACAGACTTACCATTTGATCCTGGAATTCCACTCCTAGGAATTTACCTTAAGAACGCAGCAATCAAGTTTGAGAAAGACAGATGCACCCCTATGTTTATCGCAGCACTATTTACAATAGCCAAGAATTGGAAGCAACCTAAATGTCCATCGGTAGAGATGAATGGATTAAGAAGATGTGGTACATACACACAATGGAATACTACTCAGCCATAAGAAGAGGGCAAATCCTACCATTTTCAGCAACATGGATGGAGCTGTAGGGTATTATGCTCAGTCAAATAAGCCAAGTGGAGAAAGAGAAATGCCAAATTATTTCACTCATCTGTGGAGTATAAGAGCAAAGGAAAAACTGAAGAAACAAAACAGCAGCAGAATCACAGAACCCAAGAATGGACTAACAGGTACCAAAGGGAAAGGGACTGGGGAGGATGGGTGGGTAGGGAGGGATAAGGGCGGGTGGGGAGAAGCAGAGCGGTATTAAAATTAGCGTGCATGGGGGGGAGAGAGAAAGGGGAGGGCTGTACAACACAGAGAAGACAAGTAGTGATTCTACAACATTTTGCTATGCTGATGGACAGTGACTGTAAAGTGGTTTATAGGGGGGACCTGGTATAGGGGAGAGCCTATAAATATAATATTCTTCATGTAAGTGTAGATTAATGATAACAAAAAAAAAGAAAGAAAAGGGGTATTACTCCCTGATAGGATAAAACTAACTGTAAATCAACAATTAATGCATGCTTTAAATATCCTTAATTTTGATCACTTAAAGGGTGTCAGATGATCAGCTGTGGAGGTACATTTTTTCTGATAATATTCCTTTCTCTTAAGAAAAAAAAAAAAGCAGTTCCTGTGTGGTGACCTCCAATGAGTTCTACACAATTGTATAAAGGGCATATCAAAGTGTGGGCAAAGGGTCTGTTTGTGTTTATACAGAGGATCAAAGCCTAATTTGGCTACCCAGAAAATGAACTAAGATACAATATGAAGAAGAACTTCCAACATCAGCACTCTCTGGAAGAGTCATACCAGAAGATGATCATCAAAAAACCTCAACAAAGATCCAGGCGATGCTGCAGTTGTAGCTGCATTCATCCCACCGGTTCCTGGACTTGCCATTGGAATGAAGAAGGAGATATCTAAGCTGGCCTGTGCATACAGTAAAACAACAAATTTGACTGGATCTATACTGTTGGAACTCAACCAAGAATTAGGAGAAGTGCAAGTTGTAGCACTCCAAAATCTTACGACTACAGACTATCTACTGTTAAAAGAACATATGGGATGTGAACAGTCCCCAGGAATGGGTTGTTTTAATTTGTCTGATTTCTCTCAGACTGTTCAAGTTCAGTTGGACAATATCAACCATATCATAGATAAGTCTCCACAAATGCCTAGTGTGCCTAACTGGTTTTCTTGGTTTCACTGGAGATGGCTGGTAATTATAGGTCTGCTTTGGTTATGTAACTGTATTCCTATAATGTTAATGTGTGTATGCAATTTAATTAGTAGTTTAAAACCTATACATGCTTAAGTTACTCTACAAGAAGATATGTCAAAGAAATAATCAATCTTCCCATGTTATCTTCCATCTGCTACTCCTATAGCTTTTCTTCTTCCTTCCTAATTACAACCCAACAATAGAATTCGTGGCTCATATCGAATTTACCAAGTATCATAATTCCTCCAAGTGGTAAAGATACCTCGAGACAAGTGCTGGGCATAGAAGCCACAGGGCATAAATCTGCAAAGAAGTAAAAAGCTAACCTTTTCAAACAATATGGCTTCTCTCTCACTTACCAACTTTACATTTCCCTGTATGGCCCCGGAAGATGACTGGTTAGCCAGAGACGGGTAAGATTCCTCAAGGGAGGAACAACCTAAGACAGGCACAGTCGCAGGGGGGCCATCAGGTGAGAAATTGGGGATCAACAGAGGTGAGGCTTAGAACTTCACCCCCCATTTTGAGAGAAATCTTCTGCATCCGTGGATGTTTTATTGCCCTTGTCTAGCTTGGATTAACACTTAGTCTACAGGCACACACCTGAGCATCTAAATTTGCTCTCTTACAGCCCTAAACTATGTTTTCTACCTTTATCTTGCATCTACCTACCACTTCAGCATTTTATTTAAAAAAAAATAATAATAATAATAATAAGGGAGAAATGTGGGATTCACATATAAATCAAGTATAAAAATCAAACAAATATTCATATTTGACCTGATTGTTTATAGCTCATGTGTGATCAAAACTGAAAGTTTCTGTGATGACTGCCCTTGTACTGTTCACCATGTAAGAACTTATTCACTATGTAAGAACTTGTTCACCATGTAAGAACTTGTTTGTTATGCTTCAGAAGATTGGAGACTGACAAGAATTAGGCTAGGGGTGGATTAATGATTGTGCATTGAGCATTGAGTCCCCTATACAGAATTTTATTGTTGTTAACAACCATTTGATCAATAAATATGAGAGATGCCCTCTTAAAAAAAAAAGAAGAAGATAGACCATACTCTGGGAAAAAATATTGACAAATTCTGTATCTAACAAAGAATTGTTATCCAGAATATAAAAAGACTCTTAAATGACAATGAGTATTACAATGGCCAAATTTTAAAATAGGCAAAAGATCTGAATAGACATTTCAAAAAAGAAGAGATCTGACTGTAAATAAGGAAATAAAAAGATGTTCAATATCATTAGTCATTAAGGAAAGGTAAATTAAATCTGTAGATTAGCTTCAATCAAATGACAGGTCATACTATCTTTGGATTATGCACACACCTGGGCAAAAGAGCAATGGTTTCCCAGAAATTTAATCTTATTTTGGAGATTGGAAATGTTCCAGATATTTTCAAAAGCTAAGCAGAAGCCTATCCCCTTCCTCCTGACTCTTAACCCCCTACTATACACACATGCACATGCACACACACACACACACACACACACACACACACACACACACACAGTACAGAAATGTTGCTGAGGATGTGGAAAATGAGAATTTTCCAACCCTCATGTTAGTAGGAATGTTGAATGATACAGCAGTTTAGAAAACAGTTCCTGTATCTATTCCTAGGTATATACCAAAGAGAAAGAAAACATATCTCTACACATGGACTTACATGTGAATGTTCATAGAAGCATTATTCCTAATGCACAAAATGTGGAAACAATCCAAAAGTCCATCAACTGATGAATGGGTAAGATAGATAAAAATCAGATAAAATACACAGTGGGTTACTATTCAGCAACAATAAGAAATGAAATAATGATATATCCTGTAATATGAGCCTCAAAAACATGAAAGAAGTCAGACACAAAAGAGCCCATACTCTATGATTACACTTATATGAAACATCTAAATAGCAAATCTATAAAGACAAAAAGGAGCAAAAAATGGTTGCCCAAGCCTAGGTATGGGAAAGGAGATTAATTGTAAACTGGCATGATGAATCTCTCTGGGGTGCTAGAAAGGTTCTAAAAGTGGATTGTGGTCAGGCTCAATACAAAAAAAAATGCTCAAAATGAAGGAAATTTTTTTTCCCCTTTCTTCAGTTATCTCTCTAGACCTGTCATGGTACTTTTTATTTGCTCAGGTGTTCCCTCAGGTATGAAGATACTCACTGGGTGAGTGCAGACCCTCACAGACATGGAGGGCACATACACCCAGTCCTGACTTTCCCTGTGTCCACAGCCCTGCCGGAGGCGGGGTGGCAACAGTAACTCAGCAGGTGCAGGGAGCATATCGCCAAAAACTTGTCATAGAGAGGCAGGTCCATGTGTCTCCAAGTCCCTAAAGAATGCTCCATTGTCCCATCAGGATTTACTTATAAAGCAGAGATTCAAAGATAACATTAAGAATTTCTAGACGATGACCACAGAGTAATGAACTCTAAGCATAGGGCCCCCTTCTGAGAACAGGGCCCTTTGAAGCTACACTGGTCATACATACAGGAAGGAGGACTTGATTGTGGAAATAAGTGAATAACTGGAGATAACTGCATAACTGTATACATTTACCAAAATTCACTGACTTCATCACTTTAAATGGGTGAACTCTATAGCATTTACATTATACCTCAATAAACTGTTGTAGGTTTTTTTAAATGGCTTCAATGTCTTTGGTGGCTGCACATTAAAATTTACCAAATGGGTAAAATATCATAGAGAGTTCATGTGTCTTTACCTTAAGTCTAGGCCTGAGTATCTCAACCAAATAAGCAGAGGGTTCACTGATAAAGTTCCCTCTCCAAAACCCCCATATCAGGTCTTAAGATATGGTTTTCCTTTTGAATGTGTAAACTGAAAACTGTTTATAAACAGAATATGGAGAATTCTGAGATAATGAGTTCACTTCATAACTGGAGAAGATCTTTTAAATGCTAGGGGTTTATAACTGGATACCCAGAGAGTAGGGCCAAATGAACAGCATTGTGATTGAAGTCTACAACCAAAATTAACTCTCCATCAAAAGATCTCCTCTTACATGGAGCAATTCCAAGTGCAAAATTTTTTCTGATGAGCCTACTGTAACTCAATGAACCTGAGGCTTACACCTCTATACTGGTTTCTGTGATAACATGATATAAGTGTTCTTGAAATTGCTCATTTTCTGCCAAAACGCATGCTTACAAATGTGGGGTAAAATAGGACTGAGGCAGTCCATACAAAACCCCTATGCAAACTTCATAACCAGAGCATTATCAAAAACATTAATAATCCTCCCCAAAAGTATTAGCATATTTTAAAAGGTTGATTAAATTCCAAATAGACAGATAATACAGCAAATACAAGTTACATGATAAAAGAAGAAAAAAAGTGAATGTAATTTGATGAGGAGTTATAAAGCAAGGGAAAGATTGCCAAGTTATGAAAACATGGGCAAAATGCACAAAAATTGGGGAGAACTCCAAAAATAGCACTTCCAAGAGACAGCATGGCAACACTAAGCCAAACGGAAGAACATGGCATGAACGGACATCCTTGTATCATACTCTATGCATTCTTCTGTGGTTTCCTGCATGCACCTGTGGTAATGTATCTGTATATTTGGGTTCAGCTGCTTTTATTCAGTAATGTGTCACATTTACCTTGGGGAAAATCATGTGGTATCATTCCCCTATTTACCAGTCACATGTAAACTAATTCATGTTACATATGAGTTTTAGAAATAGGTAAAGTAATGGAACAGACTATATTTGATCTACTACCTCCTTCAATTTGTGTCCCAGATGTCAACTCTTTCCCTCACCCATTCCCTGGCTTGCTTCACCCAAGACCCCCAGTGCTGGACACCTTTCAGTGATCACATCTATGGAACTCTCATATATTATTTTTCTCTTCATGGGTTTGAGAGTCAGGAAGTGGGGGATGGTGTATGTCAGAATGGCCTTACAATACAGCAAAGAGATTTAATATATATTTCTATTTCTCAATTTTACGAATGGATGAATAAATACAGTAGTCCTCTCTTATGCATGGGGGATACATCCCAAAACTCCCAGTGGATGCCTGAAACCGCAGATAGTACTGAACCCTATATATACTATATTTTCTCCTATATATACATATGATAAAGTTTAATTTATAAATCAGGCACAGTAGGAGATTAACAACAATAAAATTATATTATTTTAGAACTATAAAAATTATAAAATTTATAATTAGAAAAATTATAAAAATATACTCCAATAAAATATACTCTAATAATAAAATAAAAGTTATGTGAACGTGGTCTCTCTCTCTCTCTCTCAAAATATCTTACTGTACTATAGTAACCCTTCTTGTGATGACGAGAAATGATAAAATGCCTATGTGATGAGGTGAAGTGAGTAAATGACAGAGATACCGTGACACAGTGTTAGGCTACTATTGACCTTCTGACTACATGTCAGGGGGAAGATCATCTGCTTCCAGACTGTAAATTGACCACAGGTAACTGAAACCACAGAAAGTGAAACCTTGGATAAAGAGGACTACTGTACTTTATTTTTTTCTCAAATTCAAACAATATCTCTTAATTTAATTTTTCTTACTATAGGTCTAGATAGTAAAAAAAATATTAATCCCCCACATAATCTACCCCACAGTTTTGATATTTTCAAGGCATGGAGTACAAGTTTTCTAAATAGAATGGCTCTTTAATGCTGGCACAAACTTAGTACTATAAAGTTTTGTGCAAATTGTAAACTCTATGTATATGTGACATACCAGTAAAATTACATGGCCATTGTCTCCTAACAGTTAAAAATGTTTAAAAAGCCTATTATTATTCTCTAGAAATGCTATTACAGTTATAAAGACTGAAATAAATGTTTTTAATTTAGAAAAATATACTGGTTAAACAAGTTTCAGCATTAAAAGATGCAAACTATTGAATCAATGAAAAAAAAACCACTTGTTTCTTGAACCAAGATTGTTTTTTACTTTTTAAATTTCTTACGTCTCTTTTCAAGTGGTACAGCCATTACATTTATTTATAGGTGTTCAGCTACGAGATGATAAAAGTCATTTAGCCTCAAAGTTCTATCCTTTAATCCAGAGATTTTGCTAATGAAACAATCAGAATATGGCACAAAACTGTAGTAGTCTATTCATAAAAACAGTAAATGAAAAATACCTAAATGTCTAATAGAGAACTGGTTAAATAAATTATGATATGGAATACTTCAAATGATGTTATGAGAAGATGGTCAAAGTATAATAAAAGAGGGAACAAAATAATATAGCATAAACATTTTTGTAAAATATATATTACACATGAAAATAGGAAAGGGTCTAGAAGGCTATTTATATATTTTTTTCAAAGAAGGGATATTTATTTTTAACTGTTGTTAAATATAAAACAAATACAGAAAGCCATATAAAAGTACAGTTTAATATATTATTCTGAGACATACAGTTTTATAACACCTCACCAACTTTAATGCCATGTAAAATGATCTGGCTTAGAACAAAACCTCATCAATAGCAGATAGCCTGGGAAGGACCTCCTAAAATTGCCCTCTACCTAACTACCCCAGGAACTCAAAGGCCACCTGCCCATAATCATGCCCTTCTTAAGAACATATTTGTAAAACAGAAATTTCCCCAGAATTAGGAACATCCAATTAAGAGCACATTTGTAAAATTCTTAATTAAAAAGATATATCAATAAATATATAAGCATATAAATAATAAACCAATCAATCAAGAGATCGAAGAGGATGAGGAAGAAACACCTAGGAGCTAAGGAATCAGGCGGCCTGTGAGAGTACGTCCTGAGCACCTGGCTGTCACTATTGCACAATAGGTCACTAGCACTTAGCACCAGGTGTGTAACAGGTGCCATGTGTGTATTTTTTTAAATTAAGGTATCACTGATATATAATCCTATGAATTATTCAAATGAGCAACACTGTGGTTTCAACATTCACCCATATTATCAAGTCCCCACACACACAATCCATTGCAGTCACTGTCCATCAGCGTAGTAGGATGCCACAGAGTCACTACCTGTCTTCTCCATACTATACTGTGAGTGCTATACAGTGAGTGCTAATTATAGTGTAGAAAGCTATTTATAGTTACCAGGACTAAACCTGTGGTTCTCCAAGTACAGTCCCCACTCAACTGCGTCAGCATCACTTGGGAATATGTTAGAAATGAAAATTCTGGGGTCCCATTCCAATCCCACTGAATCAGAAACCATAGAGGTAGGACCCAACAGTCTATGTTTCAGTAAACTCTGCAAGTCATGGTGATGTATGCCAAAGTTTGAGAACCACTATTCTAGATGCTCTATTGGGGTCAGCATCCCTTTGAGACTAATGAAAACTATGAACTTTCTCCCAGAAAAATACACATTTGGACAAATGCTCAATTTCACATACATATGTCAAAGGAAAACACAAGGCAGAAGGTATCTGCACTAGTACTATTCCCAAATGGAATATACCTATTGAGCTCTAGGACTTTACCTGTAACAAATAACACATACTTATTGCATATAAGCTTCCAAAATTAAATTGAGAAAAATGAAAGAATCAAAAAACTGTAAACCGACTCCTCAAGCCTGGTACACCAGTATTTCTTCTGGTTTGTCTTCACTTCTCAGATTCCAAGGCTGACACAAAATCTCCTGGGTGTAACTTTCCAAATTTCTGAACTTTATTGAGTTTAAAGGCTGAACTTGTGGCCTTTGCAGTGGAGATTTCTCGCATGATCACTATGTCATTTTTTTAATCAATCTGTACTTTCTGGCCTTAAGAGAAAAAAATTTTAGATATTTTTTTAAATTTCTTGAAAAATTCTGAACAGTGTGAATGTTTTAGAAATAACGGGCGTGTAACTCACATGTCCTACAATTTAAGCAGATCTCTGATTTCCTTTTGGCTTAGAGTCAGAACTAATACCACACTATATAGACAAGGTGTAGTTTCATAAGAAAACAAAGGCTAAAAATTAAAAGATTTAATTAGGCAATCAGTAATCGCCTTCTAATTTTATTTTTTCAAATCAACTGCAGGTTTTTGTAGGAACATATGCGTCTCCATTGATAATGAATTTTAACTATATAAAAACATTAATGTTATTCTAAGAAAAGTATTCCAACTCTTGTTTAAAAACTATATGCACACCTGCTATTCTCCTATCAATCTAAGCAGGAAACCATTTCACCTCTACATTATGAGCAATAGAGAAGTACTTATTAAAACATTAATCACAGTCCATTATATTCTGACTCACTGCCAAAAGTTCCCATTACATCACTGAAAGTATCTATTAACCAAAACCTGCTTCTGACAAGTTACAGAAGTGTAGTGTTGAGAATTTAGTAATGCAAAAGTCAGTTTAAAAAGAACAGTTACACAATTGATTTTGCAGTGGCAGAAAAAATAATTGATTTTTTTCCGACATTTATTACCAAAAGGTTGATTTAACTGGTGTTTCTACTGTAAAATTATTACAAAATTATTTCAAATTTCACCTAGCATTATTAAACACATTTACTATGAAGGTATTAAATACAGATGACTGGTTAAAGAATTTCAAAATATGCTGAATGCAGCACTGTATGTAAAACTGTATTTTTGTGTGTAAATATGGGCCTTGTTTAGAGTCATGTCTCACAGGAAATTGTAGCAAATGAAAACCATCCCTGTTTTTTCACTCCCACTCCTTATGATTTATGTTTTTACATTTAAAACCAGTTATAGAGAGAAACAAAAAAAGAGTAACATTACTTTTAAATAGGAAGAGTGACTACTTTGGGTATTTTTTTCATGTTTAAATAACCGAGTAATATTAGAAACAAAGCTTAAATATATTTTGACTCTGTATCAGCAGAAACAACTACCTCAGTTTTACTTGTTGGATGTTTGTTTGAAGAGTGGTGACAGTGGTTTCTGTTAAACCGGGAGGAAGGGGTTAACATTAAGGTAATAAAGTGCTAAGAAAAAAGTGTAAGAGGATATAGGTAATTATTTCTTAAGAATAGAGACCACTTGTGGCTTATTATAATTTTGCATGTCGATAAAAACATAATAGCAACAATGTGAGTAATTTTTCTTCCGTTTACTTAAATTTTCAAAGTTTGTATAATGAACATATTACCCTAATAACAGGGAAAAGTCAATGAACGTACTTATTTTAACAGAAGCTCTTAAGAAGCAAATGTGACTCTAAGATGATTGGGAGAGACTCACAGGGAAAGAAAGCTTACTAGTCATAACACATTGTATTGTATGTATTTTCTTTCAAATTTAAGTTTTTATAACCTCTATTCGTTCTGAAAATAGGAGTAAATAACGATTTCTAATAGCTTGTATAAAATCAAATGTTTCTTATGCTTGATGCTTAGTTAGGAAATTCATGGTAGAAGGATTTAGAGAAATAAATCATGAATTATATCTTAGTTAATGAAGAGAGAAAAAGGAAATAAACCTAGGTTACAATTACAGAAAATAGTAACCATAAATGAGGATTCTTTAACCCAAGACCCAACTTGTTTTATATTTGAAAGGTTAAAAGGGTCACTATTCACATCTAATGATTTCCTAACAACTCAATCCCCAGGTTACTTTTATTTTTTTTTTTAACTTCAGTGTTTTTAAATTAAATACAATTTCTACATACATACCTAAAGAAAATTAAGTTATCTCTATTTGGAAGTGGTGTTTAAGTGAATATAAATCATTCAGGGCACATCTAATAGTTACCTGAATCCTAGCTGTGATCCTGAGCTCCCCCAAGGAAATGAAGAATTAATGAGTGATTATACACTTTACACTATATTAACGGGTGAGCCAAAATATAATTAAGAAACTCTTTTTGCTGTGTTTCTAAAGACCCTCACTTCCTACAAGAACAGACATATTATCTCCAATGTAAATATAAATCTTTAAGTGATTAATTTTTGTTCTACATCGCATTACTAAAATCATTGTTCACACTATTCAAAACTGCCCATAAAAACACTTAACAAGGATGGCGGTGTGAGTAGAGCACTGGAAATCTCCTCCCAAAAACACATAGAGCTATGAAAATATAACAAAGAAAAATCTTCCTAAAATAGAGACCACAGGACACAGGACAACATCCAGACCACATCCACACCTGCAAGGAACCAGCGCCTTGCGAAGGGGGTAAGATACAAGCCCCGGCCCGGCGGGACCCGAGCGCCCCTCCCCCAGGCTCCCGGCGGGTGGAGAGAAACCGGAGCGGTTTTTTTTTTTTTTTTGGCGAGCGCTTTTTGGAAGCCTTAGAGGGACGGGCCCCCGTTGCTGGGGAGGTAGGGTGGCGGGACCGGTGAGCAGGTGCCTGGGAACGGCGCTGGAGGACAAAGAACACCCCGCGTTTCTCCCTGCGGGACCGGCGGACGGGTGCCTGAGGACGGAGGAGGTCGCGCGTTTTTCCCCTTTTTTTTTTTTTCTCTTTTTGGCGAGCGCTTTTTGGAAGCCTTGAAGGGACGGGGACCCCAGTGCTAGGGAGGCAGGGTGGCGGGACTGGTGAGCGGGTGCCTGGGACCGGCGCCTGAGGACAAAGAATATCCCACGTTTTTCCCTGCGGGACCGGTGGGCGGGTGCCTGAGACCGGCACTTGAGGACAGAGGAAATCGCGCGTTTTTCCCCTTTTTTTCTGTTTTCTGCGAGTGCTTTTTGGAAGCCTAAAAGGGACAGGGACCCCGGTGCTAGGGAGGCAGGGCGGCGGGACTGGTGAGCGGGTGCCTGGGACCGGCACCTGAGGACAAAGAATATCCCGTGTTTTTCCCTGTGGGACCGGTGGGTGGGTGCCTGAGACCGGCACCTGAGGACGGAAGAAATCGCGCATTTTTCCCCTTTTTTTCTCTCTTTTTGGCGAGTGCTTTTTGGAAGCCTTGAAGGGACAGGGACCCCGGTGCTAGGGAGGCAGGGCAGCGGGACTGGTGAGCGGGTGCCTGGGACCAGTGCCTGAGGACAAAGAATATCGAGCGTTCCTTCCCTGCGGGACCGGTGGGTGGGTGCTTTTTGGAAGCCTTGAAAGGACAGGGACCCTGGTGCTAGGGAGACAGGGCAGCAGGACCAGTGAGTGGGTGCCTGGGACCGGCACCTGAGGACAAAAAAAAAAAAAAAAAAAAAATCGCTTGTTTTTTCCTTTTTGTTGCTGTTGTTGTTTTGGTTTGGAGAGTGCTTTTTGGAAGTCTTAAAGGGGCAGGACAGGTCACTTAGACCAGAGGCAGGGAATCTGGGGATCTCTGGGCACTCTAACCCCCTGGGCAGCAGGGAGCACAGAGGCCCCTTACGGAGATAAATAGTCTCCTGGCTGCTCCCCCTCCAACGGGGCTCCACCATTTTGGAGGAACAGCCCCAGCCAGGCCAAGCCCACAGCAACAGCGGAGATAAACCCCAAAGCAACTGGGCAGGAAGCAGAAGCCCTGTCTGCGCACAGCTGCCCAACACAAGCCACTAGAGGTCGCTATTCTCCCAGGAAAAGGCTACAAACCAACAAGAAGGGAAGCTCTTCCAGCGGTCACTTGTACCAGCTCTGCAAACTATCTCTATCACCATGAAAAGGCAAAACTACAGGCAGACAAAGATCACAGAGACAACACCTGAGAAGGAGACAGACCTAACTAGTCCTATTGAAAAAGAATTCAAAATAAAAATCATGAACATGCTGACAGAGATGCAGAAAAAAATGCAAGAGCAATGGGATGAGATGCAGAGAAAAATACAAGAGCAGTGGGATGAAGTCCGGAAGGAGATCACAGATGTCAGGAAAGAGATCACAGAAGTGAAACAATCCCTGGAAGGATTTATAAGCAGAATGGATAAGATGCAAGAGGCCATTGAAGGAATAGAAGCCAGAGAACAGGAACGTATAGAAGCTGACATAGAGAGAGATAAAAGGATCTCCAGGAATGAAACAATACTAAGAGAAGTATGTGACCAATACAAAAGGAAAAACATTCGTATTATAGGGATACCAGAAGAGGAAGAAAGAGGAAAAGGGATAGAAAGTGTCTTTGAAGAAATAATTGCGGAAAACTTCCCCAAACTGGGGGAGGAAATAATCGAACAGACCATGGAATTATACAGAACCCCCAACAGAAAGGATCCAAGGAGGACAACACCAAGACACATAATAATTAAAATGGCAAGGATCAAGGACAAGGAAAGAGTTTTAAAGGCAGCTAGAGAGAAAAAGGTCATCTATAAAGGAAAACCAATCAGGCTAACATCAGACTTCTCAACAGAAACCCTACAGGCCAGAAGAGAATGGCATGATATACTTAATGCAATGAAACAGAAGGGCCTTGAACCAAGGATACTGTATCCAGCACGACTATCATTTAAATATGATGGTGGGATCAAACAATTCCCAGACAAGCAAAAGCTGAGGGAATTTGCTTCCCACAAACCACCTCTACAGGGCATCCTACAGGAACTGCTCTAGATGGGAGCACCCCAAAAAGAGCACAGAACAAAACACACAACATATGAAGAAGGGAGGAGGAGGAATAAGAAGGGAGAGAAGAAAAGAATCTCCAGACAGTGCATATAACAGCTCAATAAGCGAGCTAAGTAAGGCAGTAAGATACTAAAGAAGCTAACCTTGAACCTTTGGTAACCACGAATCTAAAGCCTGCAATGGCAATAAGTACATATCTCTCAATAGTCACCCTAAATGCAAATGGACTTAATGCACCAATCAAAAGACACAGAGTAATACAATGGATAAAAAAGCAAGACCCATCTATATGCTGCTTACAAGAAACTCACCTTAAACCCAAAGATAAGCATAGACTAAAAGTCAAGGGATGGAAAAACATATTTCAGGCAAACAACAGTGAGAAGAAAGCAGGGGTTGCAGTACTAATATCAGACAAAATAGACTTCAAAACAAAGAAAGTAACAAGAGATAAAGAAGGCCACTACATAATGATAAAGGGCTCAGTCCAACAAGAGGATATAACCATTCTAAATATATATGCACCTAATACAGGAGCACCAGCATATGTGAAGCAAATACTAACAGAACTAAAGAGGGAAATAGACTGCAATGCATTCATTGTAGGAGACTTCAACACACCACTCACCCCAAAGGATAGATCCACCGGGCAGAAAATAAGTAAAGACACACAGGCACTGAACAACACACTAGAACAGATGGACCTAATAGACATCTATAGAACTTTACATCCAAAAGCAACAGGATATACATTCTTCTCAAGTGCACATGGAACATTCTCCAGAATAGACCAAATACTAGCTCACAAAAACAGCCTCAGTAAATTCCACAATATTGAAATTCTACCAACCAATTTTTCAGACCACAAAGGTATGAAAGTAGAAATAAATTCTACAAAGAAAACAAAAAGGCTCACAAACACATGGAGGCTTAACAACATGCTACTAAATAATCAATGGATCAATGAACAAATCAAAATAGAGATCAAGGAATATATAGAAACAAATGACAACAACAACACTAAGCCCCAACTTCTGTGGGATGCAGCGAAAGCAGTCTTAAGAGGAAAGTATATAGCAATCCAGGCACACTTGAAGAAGGAAGAACAATCCCAAATGAATAGTCTAACATCACAATTATTAAAACTGGAAAAAGAAGAACAAATGAGGCCTAAAGTCAGCAGAAGGAGGGACATAATAAACATCAGAGAAGAAATAAACAAAATTGAGAAGAATAACACAATAGCAAAAATCAACGAAACCAAGAGCTGGTTCTTTGAGAAAATAAACAAAATAGATAAGCCTCTAGCCCAAATTATTAAGAGAAAAAGAGAGTCAACACAAATCAACATAATCAGAAATGAGAATGGAAAAATCACGACAGACTCCACAGAAATACAAAGAATTATTAAAGACTACTATGAAAACCTATATGCCAACAAGCTGGAAAACCTAGAAGAAATGGACAACTTCCTAGAAAAATATAACCTCCCAAGACTGACCAAGGAAGAAACACAAAAGTTAAACAAACCAATTACAAACAAAGAAATTGAAACAGTAATCAAAAAACTACCCAAGAACAAAACCCCGGGGCCGGACGGATTTACCTCGGAATTTTATCAGACACACAGAGAAGACATAATACCCATTCTCCTTAAAGTGTTCCACAAAATAGAAGAAGAGGGAATACTCCCAAACTCATTCTATGAAGCCAACATCACCCTAATACCAAAACCAGGAAAAGACCCCACCAAAAAAGAAAATTACAGACCAATATCCCTGATGAATGTAGATGCAAAAATACTCAATAAAATATTAGCAAACAGAATTCAACAGTATATCAAAAGGATCATACACCATGACCAAGTGGGGTTCATCCCAGGGATGCAAGGATGCTACAACATTCGAAAATCCATCAACATCATCCACCACATCAACAAAAAGAAAGACAAAAACCACATGATCATCTCCATAGATGCTGAAAAAGCATTTGACAAAATTCAACATCCATTCATGATAAAAACTCTCAGCAAAATGGGAATAGAGGGCAAGTACCTCAACATAATAAAGGCCATATATGATAAACCCACAGCCAGCATTATACTGAACAGCGAGAAGCTGAAAGCATTTCCACTGAGATCGGGAACCAGACAGGGATGCCCACTCTCCCCACTGTTATTTAACATAGTACTGGAGGTCCTAGCCACGGCAATCAGACAAAACAAAGAAATACAAGGAATCCAGATTGGTAAAGAAGAAGTTAAACTGTCACTATTTGCAGATGATATGATACTGCACATAAAAAACCCTAAAGACTCCACTCCAAAACTACTAGAACTGATATCAGAATACAGCAAAGTTGCAGGATACAAAATCAACACACAGAAATCTGTAGCTTTCCTATACACTAAAAACGAATCAATAGAAAGAGAAATCAGGAAAACAATTCCATTCACCATTGCATCAAAAAGAATAAAATACCTAGGAATAAACCTAACCAAGGAAGTGAAAGACTTATACTCTGAAAACTACAAGTCACTCTTAAGAGAAATTAAAGGGGACACTAACATATGGAAACTCATCCCATGCTCATGGCTAGGAAGAATTAATATCGTCAAAATGGCCATCCTGCCCAAAGCAATATACAGATTTGATGCAATCTCTCTCAAATTACCAGCAACATTCTTCAATGAATTGGAACAAATAATTCAAAAATTCATATGGAAACACCAAAGACCCCGAATAGTCAAAGCAATCCTGAAAAAGAAGAATAAAGTAGGGGGGATCTCACTCCCCAACTTCAAGCTCTACTACAAAGCCATAGTAATCAAGACAATTTGGTACTGGCACAAGAATAGAGCCACAGACCAGTGGAACAGATTAGAGACCCCAGAAATTAACCCAAATATATATGGTCAATTAATATTTGATAAAGGAGCCATGGACATACAATGGCAAAATGACAGTTTCTTCAACAGATGGTGCTGGCAAAACTGGACAGCTACATGTAGGAGAATGAAACTGGACCATTGTCTAACCCCATATACAAAGGTAAACTCAAAATGGATCAAAGACCTGAATGTAAGGCATGAAACCATTAAACTCTTGGAAAAAAACATAGGCAAAAACCTCTTAGACATAAACATGAGTGATCTCTTCTTGAACATATCTCCCCGGGCAAGGAAAACAACAGCAAAAATGAGCAAGTGGGACTACATTAAGCTGAAAAGCTTCTGTACAGTGAAAGACACCATCAATAGAACAAAAAGGAACCCTACAGTATGGGAGAATATATTTGAAAATGACAGATCCGATAAAGGCTTGACGTCCAGAATATATAAAGAGCTCACACGCCTCAACAAACAAAAAACAAATAACCCAATTAAAAAATGGGCAGAGGAACTGAACAGACAGTTCTCCAAAAAAGAAATATAGATGGCCAAGAGACACATGAAAAGATGCTCCACATCGCTAATTATCAGAGAAATGCAAATTAAAACTACAATGAGGTATCACCTCACACCAGTAAGGATAGCTGCCATCCAAAAGACAAACAACAACAAATGTTGGCGAGGCTGTGGAGAAAGGGGAACCCTCCTACACTGCTGGTGGGAATGTAAATTAGTTCAACCATTGTGGAAAGCAGTTTGGAGGTTCATCAAAATGCTCAAAACAGACCTACCTTTTGACCCAGGAATCCCACTCCTAGGAATTTACCCTAAGAACGCAGCAATCAAGTTTGAGAAAGACAGATGCACCCCTATGTTTATCACAGCACTATTTACAATAGCCAAGAATTGGAAGCAACCTAAATGTCCATCGGTAGATGAATGGATAAAGAAGATGTGGTACATATACACAATGGAATACTACTCAGCCATAAGAAGTGGAAAAATCCAACCATTTGCAGCAACATGGATGGAGCTGGAGAGTATTATGCTCAGTGAAATAAGCCAAGCGGAGAAAGAGAAATTCCAAATGATGTCACTCATCTGAGGAGTATAGGAACAAAGGAAAAACTGAAGGAACAAAACAGCAGTGAAGTTACAGAACCCAAAAATGGACTAACAGGTACCAAAGGGAAAGGAACTGGGGAGGATGGGTGGGCAGGGAGGGATAAGGGGGGGGAAGAAAAAGGGGGTTATTAAGATTAGCATGCATGGGGGGGAGGGAGCAAGGGGAGGGTGGGCTGCACAACACAGAGAGGACAAGTAGTGACTCTACAACATTTTGCTAAGCTGATGGACAGTAACCGTAATGTGGTTGTTGGGGGGGACCTGATATAGGGGAGAGCATAGTAAACATAGTATTCTTCATGTAAGTGTAGATTAAAAATTTAAAAAAAAAAAAAAAGAAAGAATGAAAGAAAGAAGGAAAAGGGGGATTACTCCTTAACAGGATAAAACTATTGGTAAATCAAAGATCAACGCATGCTTTAAATATCCTTAATGTTGATCACTTAAAGGGTGTCAGATGATCAGCTATGGAGGTACTCTTTTCTGATAATATTCCTTTCTCTTAATTTAAAAAAAAAAAAAAAAAGCAGTTACTGTGTGCTGACCTCCAATGAGTTCTGCACAGTGGTATAGAGGGCATGTCAAAGTGTGGGCAAAGGGTCTGTTTGTTTCTATGCAGGAGATCAAGGCCTAGCTTGGATACCCAGAAAATGAACTAAGATACGATATGAGGAGGAGCTTCCGGCATCAGCACTCTCTGGAGGACTAGTGCCGGGGGATGATCATCAAAAAGCCTCCACAGGGATTCAGACGATGCTGCGGTTGTGGCTGCATCCAGCCCACCATCTCCTGGACTTGCCATAAGAATGAGGAGGGAGATGTCTAGGCTGGCATGTGCATACAGTGAGACAACGAATTTGACCGGATCTGTACTGTTGGAACTCAACCAGGAGTTGGGAGGGGTGCAAGTTGTAGCACTCCAAAATCTCATGACTATAGACTATCTATGGTTAAAAGAACATATGGGATGTGAACAGATCCCAGAAATGGGCTGCTTTAATTTGTCTGATGGTTCAAGTACAGTTGGACAATATCCATCATATCATAGATAAATTTTCACAAATGCCTAGGGTGCCTAAATGGTTTTCTTGGCTTCACCGGAGATGGATGGTAATTATAGATTTGCTTTGTTTATGTCACCGTATTCCTATTATGTTAATATATGTGTGCAAATTAGTTAGTAGTTTAAAACCTATACATACTTAAGGTACTATACAAGAAGATATGTCAAAGAAATAATCAATCCTCCCAAGTTTCCTTCGTATGCTACATCTATAGCTTTTCTTCTTCCTTCCTAATTACAACCCTTAAATAGAATTCGTGCCTCATATCGAATTTACCGAGTATCATAATTCCTCCAGGTGGTAAAGATACCTTGAGACAAGTGCTGGGCATAGAAGCCACAGGGCATAAATCTGCAAAGAAGTAAAAAGCTAACCTTTGCAAACAATATGGCTTCTCTCTCACTTACCAACTTTACATTTCCCTGTATGGCCCCGGAAGATGGCTGGTTAGCCAGAGATGGGTAAGATTCCTCAAGGGAGGAACAACCTAAGACAGGCACAGTCGCAGGGGGGCCATCAGGTGAGAAATTGGGGATCAACAGAGGTGAGGCTCAGAACCTCACCCCCCCTGCTTTGAGAGAAATCTTCTGCATCCGTGGATGTCTTGATGCCCTTGTCTAGCCTGGATTAATACTTAGTCCATAGGCACACACCTGATCATCTGATCATCTACATTTGCCTTCTTACAGCACTAAACTATGTTTTCTACCTTTATCTTGCATCTACCTACCACTTCAGCATTTTATTAAAAATAAAAATAATAATAATAGTAGGAGAAATGGGGGATCAACATATAGATCAAGTACAGAAATCAAACGAATATTCATATTTGACCTGATTGTTTATAGGTCATATTGCATGATCAAAACCAAAAGTTTCTGTGATGACTGCCCTTGTACTGTTCACCATGTAAGAATTTATTCACTCTGTAAGAATTCGTTCACCATGTAAGAACTTGTTCGTTATGCTTCAGAAGATTGGAGACTGACGAGAATTAGGCTTGAGATGGATTAATGATTGTACATTGAGCGTTGACCCCCCTATACTGAATTTTACTGTTGTTAACAACCATTTGATCAATAAATATGAGAGATGCCCTCTCAAAAAAAAAAAACACTTAACATTTTCCATTAAGTCTTCTTTAGCACAACTACAAGCAAAAGACCTCTGTCTTGCCAATGGGTTTCAGCCCCAGGCAAGTTCGCTGTGGATTCAATGTGACCAAAGAAATGACAGGGGAATGTTCTTGGGGTTAAAGGGTTATACCCAACTTTATTTCCAGGTGGCAGGTCAGTCACTAAAATCCCATTCACTCAGACGAGTCTGCATGCAGGAAGCTGGTCTCTGCCTCTGGGCCCCTCAGTCTGACAGCCGTCCTCTGGGCCTCTCTGCCTGCACAGCCGTCCCACACAGCCGTCCTCTGGGCCTCTGTCCTCTGCGCTGCCTCTGCTCTCCTGCAGCTTTGCAGCCCTGCCACTGTGCCGCGCCCAGCGTACTGGGCGGAGCTCTTTATATAGAGTCAACAGCTATGTATTGCCACAGATGTGCAGTGAGCTAGTCAACCAGAGCCAGGTAAGAATCCTGGCCACAGGAAGTCTCATTTTATCCACAGTCTCACTTATCTGTTTAAGCCTTTGGCTAAAGTATTTCTTGGTTACTACCACTGTTATTCAACATTGACCAGGAAATAATTCTTGTTGATATGATATGTATAAATTTTATATTTGTCTATAAGTTTGGATAGAAAAACTATAGGCTAAGATTAATTCTTAACAGGCCTTTAACAATCATCACAGTTAATGAAAAGTAAAGATTATAGAAACAGTAGGTAGATTAAAAACAAAACTTAGTTTTGTAAAAGAAACAAATTCATATAGGGCATGTTACATTAAATTAAATGACCCAGGCTACATAATTGGACATGGATTTCACATTAAAGTAATTTTGGCCCCAAAATGCAATTTGATAATCATAATGAGAAAACAAACAAAATCAATCAACAAAGTTAAGCTAAACCTAAACTTTAAAAAAGAGTAAAAGTTCAATATTTACAGAGCTCACTACATATTAGCAATATTCCCAGAAGTATATGTTAACTCCAATTCTAGCATTTGTCACTCAAATAGCTAATGTTTATATACTACTGACCATGTGTCAGATATTATTTTAAGGGTTTATCATTTATAATTCATTTAGTCATCACAACTCTATTAGATAAGCACTAATATTATCTGCATTTTGAAAATGAGGAAACTAGGACACAGATTAGTCAAGTGCCCAGGGTATTAAAACTAAATGAAAAACCCCATATTCAAACCCATACAGACTAGCTTCAGAGTATGTTCTCTTAGTTAATCCCAACACTGAAAGGTTAATGTGATAATAAACTTTAAATAGTTCACTATTACTACATCTTATGTTTGATGAATTAACAGAGGAATTTATGACATCATGCCTATTGGTAATTTATCATCCTGGTGATATTCATTAATCACACTGATTTTCATCAGGTGGAGGCAGCATGTAGTCCCAACTATTACAGGGCATTCCTTTTGTTAACTAGATCCCCCAGTCTTGGCCAATCAAAATTTGGCTCATTCAACAAATGTTCACCTCCATGAACCCTTCCCTTGCCTCTACAGCCAGATGCAACCTCTACCTCTCCCTTACTCCATAAAACCTTCTTTGGTATTAAAACAACAACAGTTAATATTTATTGAATGTTTTCTCAGTATTAAAAGTATTATGCCTTAAACACTATAAATTAAGTTATTCAATCAAAACAATCCTGAGAGAGTCTATTATCATCTCCATTTTACAAATAAGAAAAGTGAGGTTCTGTGAGGAAAACTGAAGTTCCTAGGGCCAGATTCTCACCTGAACCTTAACTACTTGATGATGTAACTGGCATGCTGCTAGGCTACTGCTTCCACACCCATAGGCAATAAGCTATTACTGACTAAGACACTGTATAGAGAGCCCTGCCCCAGTACCCTGGGTAGAGGCAGAGATGCAGGAGGATTACAGAATTCTAGTGCTCAACCTATCACAGGGAGAACAAGCCAGGTAATAAACCCTTTTACTGCAAGAATGTTCCACTATTCCTCAGTACCACTGAATCCATAGTGAACTTGCCCAAGGCCGAAACCCACTAGCAAGACAGGCTCAGAAAGGGTAAGTTCTCATAGCTAAAGAAGAGAGCTTAGATTTGAAGCCAGGTATGTTTACCACTAAAATCTATGCAACCTAACCCTGTGCCAAGCACAGTGACACTACGGGAGAATACATGTCATACTGCACTGTATCCTGCTTACACACCATTACATCCCTTGACTCTATACCAAGAAGTCTTTGATAACCAAAACCGTATCTTACATTAAAAATAAAATGGGCTAATGAACTTCTGATGAATAAATGGCGGAGTAGAAAGATGACTAGACGACTACTACAAAAGCTAATGAAAAAAGAATATGTATAACAGATAAGCAATTCTTAAACTTTTTGGCCTTATGACCTCTTTACACTCTTAAAAGTAACTGAGAACTCCCAAAGAGTTTAGGAGGGTTATTTCTACCTATATTTTCTATATCAAAAATAAGAACTAAAAAATTCTAAAATATTTATTCATTCATTTTAAGATAACACTTAAAGCCCATTACATATTCACATAAATAATGAAACATGTTAACACTAATCAAAAAGAAGTTGGAATGACTATTTTAATATCAAACTAATTAGATTTCATAGCAAAGAACATTACTAGAAATGAAGAGGATCATTTTCATGATACAAAGGCCAATAAATGAAAAGGCTATAACAATCCTAAGTGTTTATGTTCCTAATAAAAAAGCATTTGCAATGACATGATTATTTACATATAAAAAAATCCAGTGGTCTCTATAAAAAAACTACTTGAATGAGTAAGTGAGTTTTGCAAGATTGCAGGCTACAAGACCTAAATATTTGAGTATTTAAGTGTATCTCCTCATTCCAAACTTAAGTATATCAAAAAATTAAATATATCTCCTTATTTCAGAAGTGAACAATCATAAATGGAATTTGTTTTAAATACCATTTACAATAATATTAAAATGTAAAATACTTAGGGATAAATCTGACAAAGTACACACAAGACCTGTACACTAAAACTGTACATTACTAAAATTAAAGGCCTAAATAAATAGAAAACACCATGTGCTTGATTCAGAAGACTATTTCTAAGCTAGAGCTAATTCACTCCAAATTGATCTATTGTTTCAATTCAACCCCAGTAGAAATTTAGGCAGACTTTGGAAGCAATGAAAGTCCAAAAACACAAGCACACCTATAGCACAAACACTGGTTTCCGATACTATTCTTCAATAAAAGAAATCTGTACTTCTTAAGAGAAATGGCTGATTCTACAACTGGGTCAGGAAATATGTATGATGATCCTGGAATATCTTGCAGTGACAGAAAGTAAAGAAGTACTTAAAAAAAATTTTTTTTTAATGATGGGAGAATAACAAATGGGTGTCAGAGCAAACTAAAAACATCTCAAATGGCCACTACAGGATTATATATAACCCAAAGTGTAAAATAAATATTCATGAGTCCTTAGTGATAGAAAAAAAAATGACTGAATAAATAACTGGTAGAGAAGAGACAAATCTCCCATGCAGATGAATTACAATAACACACACACACCACACACCACACATATCCTCAAGAAAGTTGAGCATAACTCTCTACTCCTTAAGTGTGGTCTATGTATAGTGACTTTCTTCCAAAGAGCACAGTTTTCTTTATTGCATAAAAGTAATTTTATAAAAGTAACCATACACATGGAGAAACCTAACCAATACTACCTCAGATAGATGATCATGGTTAAAACCAACAGTGATAAGACAGGTTGATAGTGTGTAGCCTTGAAATAAAGTGTGAAAATGGCATTTTGTCTCTGTGTTTTTCTTGAAAGAACATTTAACCACAGTCTAATCATGAGGAAAACACTGACACATGGCAATAGAAGGTCATTCTATGAAAATATCTGATGACTACTCGAAACTGTCAAGGTCATCAAAAGCAAGGCAAGTCTGAGAAACTGTCCCAAGTTAAAGAGGCCTGACTGACTACTAATGTAATGTAGTATCCTGGATGATATCCTGGAACACAGAAAAGGCATTGGTTAAAAACTAAGGAAATTAGATAAAGTATGGACTTTAGGTAATAAAAACATAATCAATACTGATTCATTAGTTATAACAAATACACAAGGGTAAGCTGTTAATGATAGCAAAAATCATGTAGGATATATATAAATTATCCTTGCAATTTATAAATTCAAAGCTCTTCTAAAATTTTTTTAATTGAATCATCATTGATAAACAATCTTATTTTGGTTTCAAATACACAGAGTGGTTCAACAGTTAACCATATCATTAAATCCTCACCCCTACAAGTACAGTTACTATCTGTCAAAATAGAAAGGTGTTACAGAATCACTGGCTATAATCTCCATGCTGTTGATAAACAATCTTATTTTGGTTTCAAATACACAGAGTGGTTCAACAGTTAACCATATCATTAAATCCTCACCCCTACAAGTACAGTTACTATCTGTCAAAATAGAAAGGTGTTACAGAATCACTGGCTATAATCTCCATGCTGTACTACCATCCCTGTGGTCAACATATATTATGATTGAGAATTTTTGTGCCCCTTATTCCCCTCAGCCTCCCCACCCATCCACACACCCATCCCAACCCCTCTGCCATGGTACCAACAGTCCCTTCTCAGTGTCTATGAGTCTACTGATATTTTGTTCATTGTGTTTTGTTTTGTTTTTAGATTCCACATATAAATGAAATCATATGGTATTTGTCTTTCTCTGCTTAGCCTATTTCACTTTACATAATACCCTCTAGGTCCATCCTTCTTGTCAAAAATGGCAGGATTTTTTCTTTTTATGGCTGAATAGTATTCCATTATGTGTATGTACCACATCTTCTTCATTCATCTAATGACAGACACTGGTTGCTTCCATATCTTAGCTCTTGTAAGCAATGTGACAATAAACACAGGGATACATATATGGTTTCCAATCAGGGATTTTGTTTTCTTTGGATAAATTCCTAGAAGTAAAATTACTGGGTTGAATGGTATTTCTATTTTTAGTTTTTTGAGGAACCTTCATACTGCTTTCCACAGTGGCCATACCAACTGACATTCCCACCAATAGCGTAAGAGGGTTCCCTTTTCTCCAGATCTTTGCCAAAACTGGTATTTTCTTGTCTTTTGGATAGTGACCATTCTAACTGGTGTGAGGTGATATCTCATTGTGGTTTTGATTTGCATTTCCCTGATGATTAGCAGTGTAAAACATCTTTTCATGTACCTGTTGGCCATCTGTATTTCTTCAGGTCCTCCACCATTTTTATCAGGTTATTTAGTTTTTTTGGTATTGAGGCACATAAGTTCTTTACATATTTTGGATGTTAACCCCTTATTGGATAAATCATTTAGAAATATATTCTCCCACATTGTAAGCTGCCTTTTTGTTCTGCTAATGGTGTCCTTTGCTATGCAGAAGCTTTTTAGTTTATGTAGTTTAGTTTATGTAGTTTAGTTTATGGTCACCACTTGTTATTTTTTATTTTGTTTCCCTTGCCTTCCCTTTTCTGCAGGAAAAAATTGCTCATGCTAATGTTCAAGAGATTTTTGCCTACGTTTTCTTCTAAGAGTTTTATGGTCTCATGTCTTACATTTAGGTCTTTGATCCACTTCAAGTTTACTACTATGTATGGAGTTAAGATAGTACTCTAGTTTCATTCTCTTGCATGTATCTATCCAGGGCTCCCAACACCAGTTATTGAAGAAACTGTCTTTTACCCATTGTATACTCATGGCTCCTTTATCATACACTAATTGACCATAGATGCATGGGTTTATATCTGGACTCTCTATTTGTTCCATTGATATATGGCTCTGCTCTTCTGCCAGTACCATACAGTTTTGATTACTGGAAGCTGCTCTAAAATTAAAAGTTCATTAAAAAAAAAATTCCAGAAGGCTTTTTTGTAGAAATGGACAAATTAATCCTAAAATGTATATGGAAATGGAGGGTGGAGCCAGGATGGCGGCGTGAGTAGAGCAGTGGAAATCTCCTCCCAAAAACACATAGATATATGAAAATATAACAAAGAAAACTCTTCCTAAAATAGAGACCAGAGGACACAGGACAACATCCAGACCACATCCACACCTGCAAGAACTCAGTGCCTTGCGAAGGGGGTAAGATACAAGCCCGGGCCCGGCGGGACCCGAGCGCCCCTCCCACCAGCTCCTGGAGGGTGGAAAGAAACCGGAGCGGTTTTTTTTTTTTTGGCGAGTGCTTTTTGGAAGCCTTAAAGGGACAGGGACCCCAGTGCTACGGTGGCAGAGCAGCAGGACCAGTGACTCGGTGCCTGGGACTGGTGCCTGAGGACAAAGAAAACCGCACGTTTCTCCCTTTTTTTTCTTTTTGGCGACTGCTTTTTGGAGGCCTTAGTGGGACAGGGACCCCAGAGCCAGGGAGACAGGGAGGCAGGGCCAGTGAGCGGGTGCCTGGGACCGGCGTATGGGGAGAGACAGGGTCACGAATTTTTCCCTTTTTTTTTTGGCGAGTGCTGTTTGGAGGCCTTGGAGGGACGGGGACCCCAGTGCTAGGGAGGCAGGGCAGCAGGAACGGTGAGCGGGTGCCTGGGACTGGCGCCTGAGGAAAAACAATATCACGCATTTTTCACTTTTTTTTTTTTTTTTGGACGGGTGCTTTTTGGAGGCCTTGAAGGGACAAGGACACCAGTGTGAGGGAGGCAGGGCAGCAGGACCGGTGAGCGGGTACCTGGGACCAGTGCCTGAGGACAAAGAAAATCGCGCATTTTATCCTTTTTTTTTCTTTCTTTTTCCTCTTTCATTGTTGCTGTTATTGTTTTGGTTTGGAGATTGCTTTTTGGAAGTCTTAAAGGGGTAGGACAAGACACTTAGACAAGAGGGAGAGAATCTATGGATCTCTGGGCACTCTAACCCCCTGGGCAACAGGCAACACAGAGGCCCCTTACGGAGATAAATAGCCTCCCGGCCACTACCCCTCCAATGGGACTCCACCATTTTGGAGGAGCAGCCCCAGCCAGGCCACGCCCACAGAAACAGTGGATATAAACTCCATAGCAAACGAGCAGGTAGCAGAAGCCCTTGTCTGCGCACAGCTGACAAGCATAAGCCACTAGAGGTCGCTATTCTCCCAGGAGAGGAAGGCCACAAACCAACAAGAAGGGAAGCTCTTCCAGTGGTCGCTCGTACCAGCTCTGCAAACTATCTCTATCACCATGAAAAGGCAAAACTAAAGGCAGACAAAGATCACAGAGACAACACCTGAGAAGGAGACAGACCTAACCAGTCCTCCTGAAAAAGAATTCAAACTAAAAATCATGAACATGCTGAAAGAAATGCAGAGAAAAATGCAAGAGCAATGGGATGAGATGCAGAGAAAAATGCAAGAGCAGTGGGATGAAGTCCGGAAGGAGATCACAGATGTCAGGAAGGAGATCACAGAAGTGAAACAATCCCTGGAAGGATTTATAAGCAGAATGGATAAGATGCAAGAGGCCACTGAAGGAATAGAAGCCAGAGAACAGGAACGTATAGAAGCTGACATAGAGAGAGATAAAAGGATCTCCAGGAATGAAACAACACTAAGAGAACTCTGTGACCAAGCCAAAAGAAATAATATTCGTATTATAGGGATACCAGAAGAAGAAGAAAGAGGAAAAGGGATAGAAAGTGTCTTTGAAGAAATAATTGCTGAAAACTTCCCCAAACTGGGGGAGGAAATAATCGAACAGACCATGGAATTATACAGAACCCCCAAAAGAAAGGATCCAAGGAGGACAACACCAAGACACATAATAATTAAAATGGCAAGGATCAAGGACAAGAAAAGAGTTTTAAAGGAAGCTAGAGAGAAAAAGGTCACCTATAAAGGAAAACCCATCAGGCTAACATCAGACTTCTCGACAGAAACCCTACAGGCCAGAAGAGAATGGCATGATATACTTAATGCAATGAAACAGAAGGGCCTTGAACCAAGGATATTGTATCCAGCACGACTATCATTTAAATATGATGGCAGGATTAAACAATTCCCAGACAAGCAAAAGCTGAGGGAATTTGCTTCCCACAAACCACCTCTACAGGGCATCCTACAGAGACTGCTCTAGATGGGAGCACCCCTAAAAAGAGCACACAACAAAACACCCAACATATGAAGAAGGGAGGAGGAGGAATAAGAAGGGAGAGAAGAAAAGAATCTCCAGACAGTGTATATAACAACTCAATAAGCAAGCTAAATTAGGCAGTAAGATACTAAAGAAGCTAACCTTGAACATTTGGTCACCACGAATCTAAAGCCTGCAATGGCAATAAGTACATATTTCTCAATAGTCACCCTGAATGTAAATGGACTTAATGCACCAATCAAAAGACACAGAGTAATAGAATGGATAAAAAAGCAAGACCCATCTATATGCTGCTTACAAGAAACTCACCTTAAACCCAAAGACAAGCACAGACTAAAAGTCAAGGGATGGAAAAACATATTTCAGGCAAACAACAGTGAGAAGAAAGCAGGGGTTGCAGTACTAATATCAGACAAAATAGACTTCAAAACAAAGAAAGTAACAAGAGATAAAGAAGGACACTACATAATGATAAAGGGCTCAGTCCAACAAGAGGATATAACCATTCTAAATATATATGCACCCAATACAGGAGCACCAGCATATGTGAAGCAAATACTAACAGAACTAAAGAGGGAAATAGACTGCAATGCATTCATTTTAGGAGACTTCAAAACACCACTCACCCCAAAGGATAGATCCACCGGGCAGAAAATAAGTAAGGACACACAGGCACTGAACAATACACTAGAACAGATGGACCTAATAGACATCTATAGAACTCTACATCCAAAAGCAACAGGATATACATTCTTCTCAAGTGCACATGGAACATTCTCCAGAATAGACCACATACTAGCTCACAAAAACAGCCTCAGTAAATTCCAAAATATTGAAATTCTACCAAACAATTTTTCAGACCACAAAAGTATAAAAGTAGAAATAAATTCTGCAAAGAAAACAAAAAGGCTCACAAACACATGGAGATTAACAACATGCTACTAAATAATCAATGGATCAGTGAACAAATCAAAATAGAGATGAAGGAATATATAGAAACAAATGAGAACAACAACACTAAGCCCCAACTTCTGTGGGACGCAGCGAAAGCAGTCTTAAGAGGAAAGTATATAGCAATCCAGGCACACTTGAAGAAGGAAGAACAATCCCAAATGAATAGTCTAACATCACAATTATCAAAACTGGAAAAAGAAGAACAAATGAGGCCTAAAGTCAGAAGAAGGAGGGATATAATAAAGATCAGAGAAGAAATAAACAAAATTGAGAAGAATAAAACAATAGCAAAAATCAACGAAACCATGAGATGGTTCTTCAAGAAAATAAACAAAATAGATAAGCCTCCAGCCCAACTTATTAAAAGAAAAAGAAAATCAACACAAATCAACATAATCAGAAATGAGAATGGAAAAATCACGACAAACTCCACAGAAATACAAAGAATTATTAAGGACTAATAAGAAAACCTATATGCCAACAAGCTGGAAAACCTAGAAGAAATGGACAACTTCCTAGAAAAATACAACCTCCCAAGACTGACCAAGGAAGAAACACAAAAGTTAAACAAACCAATTACGAGCAAAGAAATTGAAACGGTAATCAAAAAATTACCCAAGAACAAAACCCCAGGGCCGGACGGATTTACCTCAGAATTTTATCAGACACACAGAGAAGACATAATACCCATTCTCCTTAAAGTGTTCCACAAAATAGAAGAGGAGGGAATACTCCCAAACTCATACTATGAAGCCAACATCACCCTAATACCAAAACCAGGCAAAGACCCCACCAAAAAAGAAAATTACAGACCAATATCCCTGATGAATGTAGATGCAAAAATACTCAATAAAATATTAGCAAACAGAATTCAACAGTATATCAAAAGGATCATACACCATGACCAAGTGGGATTCATCCCAGGGATGCAAGGATGGTACAACATTCGAAAATCCATCAACATCATCCACCACATCAACAAAAAGAAAGACAAAAACCACATGATCATCTCCATAAATGATGAAAAAGCATTTGACACAATTTAACATCCATTCATGATAAAAACTCTCAGCAAAATGGGAATAGAGGGCAAGTACCTCAACATAATAAAGGCCATATATGATAAACCCACAGCCAGCATTATACTGAACAGCGAGAAGCTGAAAGCATTTCCTCTGAGATTGGGAACAAGACAGGGATGCCCACTCTCCCCACTGTTATTTAACATAGTACTGGAGGTCCTAGCCACGGCAATCAGACAAAACAAAGAAATACAAGGAATCCAGATTGGTAAAGAAGAAGTTAAACTGTCACTATTTGCAGATGATATGATACTGTACATAAAAAACCCTAGAGACTCCACTCCAAAACTACTAGAACTGATATCGGAATACAGCAAAGTTGCAGGATACAAAATTAACACACAGAAATCTGTTGCTTTCCTATACACTAACAATGAATCAATAGAAAGAGAAATCAGGAAAACAATTCCATTCACCATTGCATCAAAAAGAATAAAATACCTAGGAATAAACCTAACCAATGAAGTGAAAGACTTATACTCTGAAAACTACAAGTCACTCTTAAGAGAAATTAAAGGGGACACTAACATATGGAAACTCATCCCATGCTCACGGCTAGGAAGAATTAATATCGTCAAAATGGCCATCCTGCCCAAAGCAATATACAGATTTGATGCAATCCCTCTCAAATTACCAGCAACATTCTTCAATGAATTGGAACAAATAATTCAAAAATTCATATGGAAACACCAAAGACTCCGAATAGCCAAAGCAATCCTGAAAAAGAAGAATAAAGTAGGGGGTATCTCACTCCCCAACTTCAAGCTCTACTACAAAGCCATAGTAATCAAGACAATTTGGTACTGGCACAAGAACAGAGCCACAGACCAGTGGAACAGAATAGAGACTCCAGACATTAACCCAGACATATATGGTCAATTAATATTTGATAAAGGAGCCATGGACATACAATGGCAAATGACAGTCTCTTCAACAGATGGTGCTGGCAAAACTGGACAGCTACATGTAGGAGAATGAAACTGGACCATTGCCTAACCCCATATACAAAAGTAAATTCAAAATGGATCAAAGACCTGAATGTAAGTCATGAAACCATTAAACTCTTGGAAAAAAACATAGGCAAAAACCTCTTAGACATAAACATGAGTGACCTCTTCTTGAACATATCTCCCCATGCAAGGAAAACAACAGCAAAAATGAGCAAGTGGGACTACATTAAGCTGAAAAGCTTCTGTACAGCGAAATGCACCATCAATAGAACAAAAAGGATCCTACAATATGGGAGAATATATTTGAAAATGACAGATCCAATAAAGGCTTGACGTCCATAATATATAAAGAGCTCACACGCCTCAACAAACAAAAAACAAATAACCCAATTAAAAAACTGGGCAGAGGAACTGAACAGACAGTTCTCTAAAAAAGAAATACAGATGGCCAACAGACACATGAAAAGATGCTCCACATCGCTAATTATCAGATAATTGCAAATTAAAACTACGATGAGGTATCACCTCACACCAGTAAGGAAAACTGCCATCCAAAAGACAAACAACAACAAATGCGGCGAGGCTGTGGAGAAAGGGGAACCCTCCTACACTGCTGGTGGGAATGTAAATTAGTTCAACCATTGTGGAAAGTAGTATGGAGGTTCATCAAAATGCTCAAAACAGACCTACCATTTGACCCAGGAATTCCACTCCTAGGAATTTACCCTAAGAATGCAGCAATCAAGTTTGAGAAAGACAGATGCACCCATATGTTTATCACAGCACTATTTACAATAGCCAAGAATTGGAAGCAAACTAAATGTCCATCAGTAGATGAATGGATAAAGAAGATGTGGTACATATACACAATGGAATACTACTCAGCATAAGAAGTGGAAAAATCCAACCATTTGCAGCAACATGGATGGAGCTGGAGAGTATTATGCTCAGTGAAATAAGACAAGCGGAGAAAGACAAATACCAAATGATTTCACTCATCTGAGGAGTATAAGAACAAAGGAAAAACTGAAGGAACAAAACAGCAGCAGAATTACAGAACCCAAAAATGGACTAACAGGTACCAAAAGGAAAGGAACTGGGGAGGATGGGTAGGCAGGGAGGGATAAGGGCGGGGAAGAAGAAGGGGGTATTAAGATTAGCATGCATGGGGGGGAGGGAGAAAGGGGAGGGTGGGCTGCAGAACACAGAGAGGACAAGTAGTGATTCTACAACATTTTGCTAAGCTGATGGACAGTAACCGTAATGTGGTTGTTAGGGGGGACCTGATATAGAGGAGAGCATAGTAAACATAGTACTCTTCATGTAAGTGTAGATTAAAGATTTAAAAAAAAAAGAAAGAAGAAGAAGAAACATAAAAAGAAAAGGGGGATTACTCCTTGATAGGATAAAACTATTGGTAAATCAAAGATCAACGCATGCTTTAAACATCCTTAATGTTGATCACTTAAAGGGTGTCAGATGATCAGCTATGGAGGTACTCTTTTTTGATAATATTCCTTTCTCTTAATAAAAAAAAAAAAAAAGCAGCTCCTGTGTGCTGACCTCCAGTGAGTTCTACACAGTGGTATAGAGGGCATATCAAAGTGTGGGCAAAGGGTCTCTTTGTTTCTATGCAGAAGATCAAGGCCTAGCCTGGCTACCCAGAAAATGAACTAAGATACGATATGAGGAGGAGCTTCCGGTATCAGCACTCTCTGGAGGACTTGTGCCGGGGGACGATCATCAAAAAGCCTCCACAGGGATCCGGACGATGCTGCGGTTGTGGCGGCATCCAGCCCACCGTCTCCTGGACTTCCCATAGGAATGAGGAGGGAGATGTCTAGGCTGGCATATGCATACAGTGAGACAACGAATTTGACCGGATCTGTACTGTTGGAACTCAACCAGGAGTTGGGAGGGGTGCAAGGTGTAGCACTCCAAAATCTTATGACTATAGACTATCTACGGTTAAAAGGACATATGGGATGTGAACAGATCCCAGAAATGGGCTGCTTTAATTTGTCTGATTTCTCTCAGACTGTTCAAGTACACTTGGACAATATCCATCATATCATAGGTAAATTTTCACAAATGCCTAGGGTGCCTAAATGGTTTTCTTGGCTTCACTGGAGATGGATGGTAATTATAGATTTGCTTTGTTTATGTCACCGTATTCCTATTATGTTAATATGTGTGTGCAAATTAGTTAGTTTAAAACCTATGCATACTTAAGGTACTCTACAAGAAGATATGTCAAAGAAATAATCAATCCTCCCATGTTTCCTTCCATATGCTACCTCTATAGCTTTTCTTCTTCCTTCCTAATTACAACCCTTAAATAGAATTCGTGCCTCATATCGAATTTACCGAGTATCATAATTCCTCCAGGTGGTAAAGATACCTCGAGACAAGTGCTGGGCATAGAAGCCACAGGGCATAAATCTGCAAAGTAGAAAAAGCTAACCTTTTCAAACAATATGGCTTCTCTCTCACTTACCAACTTTACATTTCCCTGTATGGCCCCGGAAGATGGCTGGTTAGCCAGAGATGGGTAAGATTCCTCAAGGGAGGAACAACCTAAGACAGGCACAGTCGCAGGGGGGCCATCAGGTGAGAAATTGGGGATCAACAGAGGTGAGGCTAAGAACCTCACCCCCCCTGTTTTGAGAGAAATCTTCTGCATCTGTGGATGTTTTGCTGCCCTTGTCTAGCCTGGATTAATACTTAGTCCATAGGCACACACCTGATCATCTGATCATCTACATTTGCCCTCTTACAGCACTAAACTATGTTTTCTACCTTTATCTTGCATCTACCTACCACTTCAGCAGTTTATTAAAAATAAAAATAATAATAATAATAAAGGGAGAAATATGGGATCCACATATAAATCAAGTATAAAAATCAAACGAATATTCATATTTGACCTAACTGTTTATAGTTCATAATGCGTGATCAAAACCGAAAGTTTCTGTGATGAATGACCTTGTACTGTTCACCATGTAGGAACTTGTTTGTTATGCTTCAGAAGATTGGAGACTGACGAGAATTAGGCTTGAGATGGATTAATGATTGTGCATTGAGCATTGACCCCCCTATACAGAATTTTATTGTTGTTAACAACCATTTGATCAATAAATATGAGAGATGCCCTCTCAAAAAAAAAAAAAAGTATACGGAAATGCAAAGAACCTAGAAGAGCCAAAACAACTTTGCAAAATTAAATAAATTGAAGGACTAATGTTTTAACTTATTGTAAAGGTACAGTAATCAAGAAAATATAGTTTTGGTATCAAGATCAAGAAACTAATCATTGGAACAGAATAGAGCTTAAAAGATAGATGGTCAAATGATTTTTGACAAAGTTAAAAGGCATTTCAGTGGAGAAATAAGTCTTTTCAACAAATCATGTAAGGACAACTTAATATTCATATACCCCTCCCAACAAAAAGACCCTTCAAATCATACTTCTTACCATATACAAAAATTAACTTAAGCGAATCATAGACCTAAATGGAATAACCCTAAAAAATCCAAAATCTCTAGGAAAGAAAAACAAAGGAAAAATTTTTTGGACCTTAGGTTAGACAAAAATTTCTTAGATATAACTAACAAAAACATGATCCATAAAAGAAAGAAAAAAATTTATAAATTGGACTTCATCAAAATTATAACTTCAGCTCTTCTAAAGACACTGTTAAGTGATTAAAAGATGAGCCACAGATGGGGAAAATAATTTGCAAATTAAATATCTGATAAACAAAATATGTAAAATTCTGAATCCAGAATATATAAAAAGCTCTCTGAACTCAGTAAGAAACAAACCCAATATAGAAATAGGCAAAATGGACAGTCACATGCAAAAGAATGAAGCTGGACCACTATCATACACCATAACCCAAAATTAACTCAAAATGAATTCGATTTGAATATAAGGGCAGAAACCATAAAATTCTTAGAAGAAAATATAGGTGGTAAGCCCCTTGACATGGTCTTAGCAATATCTTTTGGAATATGACTCCAGAAGCAATGACAACAAAAGCAAAGTAAGCAAATGGAACTATGTCAAACTAAAAGGTTTCTGTACATTGAGGGAAATTACCAACAAAATAAAATGGCAACCTATTAAATGGAAGAATGTGTTTGCAAATCCTATCTCCAAAGAGGTGTTAGCATAGAAATTTATATATAAAGGATTCACAAAACTCAATAAAACAATTGTATTAAAAAATGGGAAGAGGACCTGAAGAGACATTTTCCAACAGGCACATGAAAAGATGCTCAACAGTGCAAATCACCAGGGAAATGCAAGTCACAGCCACAATGAGTTATCATCTCACACCTGTCAGAATGGCTATTATCAAAAAGACAAAAAATAAAAGAGGATGGGGAGACAAGGGATTGCAGTATTATTTACAACAGCCAAGATAACAAAAGTAACGTAACTGTCCATTGATAGATGAATGGACAAAGAAGATGTAGTATATTTATTACAATGGAATATCACTCAGCTATGAAAAGAATGAAGTCTTGCCATTTCCAACCATAAGAATGGACCTTGAGAGTATTACACTAAGTGAAATAAGACAAAGACAAATTCCATATGATTTCACTTACATATGGGATCTAAAAAACAAAACTTATAGATACTAGAACACTTGTACTTAGCAAATGTAAGTATTGTTTTTGTGAAGTTCTTGTTGCAGTTTTATGTGTGTGTATATACATGTTTGCAGTGAGTTTTCATATAAAGTACATATACTAATTATGTTAGAAAAGTTTGAGAAATGCTGCTTTAAACTCAGTACACTTTAGTAGGAGTCACTACTTAAATTATTCCTAAAGTCTTAGAAAACTTACTTTTGAGGTCTACGGGAAATTATGTATAGGCATATGTGGGCATAGCCTCTACATTTCTTCTATTGTAATACTTTATGGAATTTCATTTTCTAACCCTCTGTCTATTGGAAAAATAGTCATTCCCATTTATCATCTAGGTCCAATAGAACCTTTTAATTTTTTTATTACTTTAAGTTATTTTATGAATAATTTGCAGGTGTAAGAATAAATGAGTAGTAGAAAACAAATTTATTAGGAATTTTGTAGAGATTTAAAGATAACACAACCAAATTTTTATTCCACATGTTCTTGCTTTAGAAGGTGTATGTAGCCCAAATTGACAACACCCTTTGAATGCAACTAACCACTGATCAGTTGTCATACACAGACATGGGACTTATCCATAAACATTGAGTCTGGATTTTAAATCCATCTCTAACAGATTCTAGCTTATCACTACTTTTGCTAAGTATAATGATGCCCTTGCCTAGTTTATTTTCTATTTTATTCAATTTTTCAAAATACTGCACATAATCCACAATGTGAAACTTTTATATAGAAATACATATAATAAATATACAGACTTTCAATATAGCATTTTTAAACACTAAGTATAAATTGAGAGTTAAGATGGTGCTGGATTAATTATTTGTACAAATAAAAACCTCCAAGACTAGTAGGCAAGCTCAATGAAGCAGATGAAAGTGGTAGAGCCACCATCAGGTTATACATATTAACTTCCACCAAATGAAAGGATAAAGGTAACAACTAACATTCCTGAGAAAGAATGGCAGCTCCGTTGAAGAGTTCCAAGAAATGCTGTTAACTCATTTGCTGGGAGACCAAAGCTGTCCCACTATGTCTTATGACTCCCGTCTCCACTAGCAAATTCAAGCCACTGAATCTTTCTTTCACTTCTCTAGGATAGAAGGGTAGGAATAGGAGAAGGAAATAAATATTATTGCTTGTGCCTCCCTAACTGTCAATTCTTTCTAAATTAAGTTTGAGTTAAACCTCAAGGAAAGAGACCAAAAGATTGACTAAATTTTCTCTGAATCTAAAGACAGCTAATCACTCTTTATAAGAATACTTTTTAAACATTTAGAAAGTAGCAGTGCCACAAGCCCTAATGTTACTCATCACAAATTAACAAAGCCAGTAATTTGTATGCTTGTAACACAAGGCAAACGTAAGGACAGGAGAGACTAAGCTATTAACAAAAACAGCACTCAGTGCCATCTACACTGGATAAGGAGGTTAAAAGAAAGCAGAAGGCGATGAATGTTAAGATTCTATTTTGTTTTCATATCCATTTGTCTCAGAAGGAGTAAGACGATTTGAGGGTTTGATGAGGTAGGCAAGATGCTGTTAAGCCCAAAGGGAAAAATTTGAAGAAAAAAATCAATATGACCATTATGAGAAACCAAAAGACATAATCATTGTACAATATGTGGCTTGGCTGAAAATATTTACAACTTACCATGGAAACACTCAGTAAGGATTCAGTTTTAAAAGTGTGATATAACTGTACTGGGAGATAAAAGGGAAAGTGAAATAAGGATAGGGAAGGAGTTTTAAAGGGCTAAGTCTTCATCTATCACATTAGGATGTCAAGAGTGGGGTCCAAAATTTGAAATTAAAGAACTACAATAGAATTGTGTTATTTAGGAACATACAGACAAACAGTATGACAAAAAGCTAAGATATAGAATCTGGGCAGAGTCAAAAAAGTTATTTTGAAGAATACAGAGTCCAAGAATTACAGTAAGTGTTCAAAAATTATTTGAAATAGCATCTTGCTCACAGTCCAATAAATATCAACACTACATAGAACCAATAAGCAACTTCTCCCACACTGGGCTCTTCAGCCTGAAGAGCCATTTTATCTGATCATCTGATGCACATTTTACCATCTTATTGGCAATCTTCCTTTCAAAAACAGTATTTCCTAAAAAAGTCCTTCATAAACTAAAACAACCATGTTGATTCTGCTCTCCCAAAGCAGTAATTTCTTTTCGAGATTCAACAATCACAGTTCTTTTAAACTAAGTAGGACCTAATTCTTAACCATTTCTTATCTTGGTTGCTTTTTTTTTTTCTAAATTTGATGTGTTCTGTATGATTTGAAATCTTTTTGTTTATGACTTGAGTGAAGTTGTTTTGAACTACGGGTGAATTTATTTACATTAAGGAAGTTGTGCTGGGATGCTGTCATCAACATCTGTTGTCAATAAGCACTCAGTAGCCAACTGTTGATAGACACTGCTGGGGACTTATCAATTAGAACATGAAAAAGAACAGCTGTGACATAATAGACATTTAAACTCTAAATAGCAAGAATTTGAGAGGACTTACCGAGAGTGTTCAGTCTGGAAAACACAATTCTTCATTGATCTAAATAGCTCTCTGAAGATCTTGAGACACTTGCTCCTGCCATGGCCAGGCTAGTACTGGCAGGCAGTAGTATTAAACCATGCAGTAGTCTCAGAAAGAGAAGGGACAGCTGTTACTGCTGTGGTGAAGCTACTGTTTGTAGGCACAGTTGTGCAAACCATGGAACAGTCCCTGGAGTAATAACCTTCAGAGCATGTGGCCTGCCCTGCCAACACTGGTGCCATTGCTGGCTAGCTATGTGCCCCAGCAGTGACAGGCCTAAGCCAACAGCTGATACCCAGCTTTTAATTGCAAGGACTGACTCTACTGAAAACCAAATCATATAAAGGTACGCTCAACAAAATGTGGACTGTTTTTCTTTCATCTCCACTATGCCTGGAACAATACTATAATTAATATGTCATTAGTTTGGAGTATGTTATTTCTTCTCTGGCTTATTAAAAGACATTATCCATAGAGAATCAAGATGGTGGCATGAGAGGTGAACCAGAGAACTTCTCACAAAACCATGTATAATATGAAAATATAGTTAATACAACTAATTCTAAAAGAGCAACAAAAAAAAAGGCTGTGTCAGACTGCATACACCTGGAGAACAGAGGAGACCTCACAAAACAGGATAACATACCAAAGTCTTGATCTTGGTAGGACCCAAGCCCTTCCCCCATCCCAGCTCACCAGCAGATGGAAGAAAAACAGAGTGGGGAGGGGGTGGAAGCCTAGAACTGCTAAACACCCAGCCCTGGAGATCTGCTTTGGGAGCACAAACCTACATTGCATGGTGCTCTGGAGATTAGTGGGATTGGAAAGCTAAGACAGGTGGAATACTTGGAGAAACTGAGATTTCAGCCATTTATGCAGTACAGGGATCCACAACTGCCTGCTCTGGGACAGCGGAAAGGTGGGTGGTCTGAGAGGCTTCCTACCAGCGAGAGGACTGCTGAAGGGGTGAGGTTTGCATGGAGCTTGCTGCACAGGACAAGATATAGGTGGACAAGGTTGTCTGGGCAAGCTCTTCCCAGCAGGTTGAGAAATTTCAGGAGGTTCAGGCGCCCCATTCCCTTGGCTGGATACTCAGCTCCAAGGCCCTTCACTGTAAAACGCAGCCTGCTGTGACTTCTTCCTGACCTACTGGCACAGGCTCGCAAACCGGCAATCCCTGCTCTAGTGTCAGGCCAGCCAGAGGGAAGCCCCACCTACGGCAGCTACAGATGCAAAGCACAGAGGCTTAACACTTGTGTGCTTGGGCCACTGGTTCTGACAGTGGAGACAGGCATTGAAGTCCAGAAGCAGAAAACAGCTCTTTTCTCTCAACAGGCACCAGTGCAGCTCCCCAGCGACCCACAACATCACTCCAGGGCTGAGCAGCTCCAGAGAATACAGCTTCTAGGCACTAAAGAGCACCACATACAAATATAAAACGTCAAAAGAACTTGCTTCAAACAAAAATCTAACAAACACCAGAAAAAGGGCCAAATGAAACTGAACTCACCAACCTTCCTGAGAGTTCAAAATAAAAATCATAAACATGCTCATGGAGCTACAGAAAAATATTCAAGAACTCAGGGAGGAATTGAGGAATGAGATACAAATGTTGAAGAATTCAGTATCAGAAATGAAACATACAATGGAAGGATTAAAAACAAATTAGATGAAATAGAGGAGGTGATAAATGAAATAGAAACTAGAGAACAGGAATACAAAGAAGCTGGGGGACAGAGAGAAAAAAAGGATCTCTAGGAATAAAGAATATTGCAAGAACTGTGTGACCAATCCAAACAAAACAATATTCACGTGATAGTGGTACTAGAAAAAGAGGAGAGAGAAAAAATGATAGAAAGTGTCTTTGAGGAGGTAATTGCTGAGAGCTAGGAGATAGTCTCTTGGGCTATGGAGGTGCACAGATCTCCCAACACAGGGGACCCAAGGAAGATAATACCAAGACATATAATATTAAAATGGCAAAGATCAAGGATAAGGGCAGATTTTCAAAAGCAGCTAGAGAGAGAAAAAAGATCACATACAAAGGAAAATGCATCAGGCTATCATTAGACTTCTCAACAGAAACCCTACAGGCCACAAGGGAGTAGCATGATATATTTAATGCAATGATGTACCAAGAATACTCTACTCAACAAGATTATCATTTAAACTTGAAGGAGGGATTAAGCAATTTCCAGATGAGCAAAATCTGAGAGAATTTACCTCCCCAGAACCACCTCTACAGTGCATTTTGGAGGGACTGCTATAGATGAAAGTATTTCTAAGGCTAAATAGCTGTCACCAGGGAAAATAAAACCACAGCAAAGAAAGTGGAACAATTAATTGCTAAGCAGATGCAAAAATCAAATCAACTACCCCCAAAGTCAATCAAGGAATAGACAAAGAGGTACAGAATATGATACCTAATATATCAAGAATGGAGGAGAAAGAAAAAGGAGGAAAAAAAGAAACAACCTTTAGGTTGTGTTTGTAACAGCATACTAAGTGAGTTAAATTAGACTGTTAGATAGTAAGGGAATTACCACTGAACCTTTGGTAACCACAAATCTAAAGGCTGCAATGGCAATAACTAAATACCTATCGATAATCACACCAAATGTAAATGGTCTGAGTGCACCAATCAAAAGACAGAGTCAAGATTCAAGATGGTGACATGAGAGGTGAGACAGAGAACTCCTTCCAAAAGCACTGATAGTAAAAAAATATAGTTAATACAACTAACCCTAAAACAGCAACAGGAAAGAAGCCTGAACCAGACTGAAAACAGACCTCACGAACATAGCAGACCTCACAAAACACGGTAACATACCAAAGCCTTGATTTGGCAGGACCCAAGCCTTTCCCACACCCCAGCTCACGGGCAGGAAGAAGAGAAACAGAGCGGGGAAGGGGTGGAAGCCTGGGACTGGTGAACACCCAGCCCTGGAGATGGGCTTGCAAGTAGAAACCTACACTATGTGGTGCTCTTGAGGTTGGTGAGCTGGGACAGGTAGAGTGCTTGAGAGACAGATTCCAGCCATTTGTGGAGGATGGGATCCACACCCGGCCACTCTGGGACAAGGGAAAGGCAGGCAGTCTAAGAGGCTTCCTAGCAGCAAGAGGGCAGCTGAAGGGGCGGGATTTATACAGAGCTTGCTACACAGGAGAAGGGAGTGGTGGACAAGGTTGTCTGGGTGCCCTCTGCCCAGCAGGTTGGGAACTTTAAGCAGCTGAAGGGTCCCTATCCCCCTGGCTGCCTACTCAGCTCAGAGGCCCCTCACTGTGACACGTAGCCTGCTGAGCCTTCCTCCTACCCTGCTGGCACCGGGTCACAAACCAGCAGTCACTACACTGGCATCAGGCCAGTCAGAGCTAGAAATGCAAAGCACAGATGCTTACACCTGTGTGCTTGGCCCACTGGCTCTGACACTGGAGACAGACACGGCATACTGGAATCAGGAAACAGATCTTTCCTCCCCCCAGGTACCAGCTCTGCTCCCCTACGACCCCCAACCTCACTCTAGAGGCTGAATAGCTCCAGAAACTGGAGCTTCCAGGACTAGAGGGCACCACACAGAAATATGAAATGTCAAAAGAACATGGTTCAGACCAAAATCTCACAAATTCCAGAAAAAGGGCTAAATGAAACTGAACTCATCAATCTGCCTGAAAGAGAGTTCAGAATAAAAATCATAAACATGCTCATAGAGGTACAGAAAAATATTCAAGAATTCAGGAATGAATTTGAGTCAGAGATTCAATCATTAAGAAATTCCATATCTGAAATGAAACATAAAATGGAGGTATTTAAAAGCAGATTAGATGCAGTAGAAGAGAAGGTAAATGGAATAGAAATTAGAGAAGAGGAATACAAAGAAGTGAGGCACAGAGAGAAAAAAGAATCTCTAAGAATGAAAGAACATTGAGAGAACTGTGTGACCAATCCAAACGGAACAATATTAGCATTATAGGGGTACCAGAAGAAGAAGAGAGAGAAAAAGGGATAGAAAGTGTCATTGAGGAGGTAATTGCTGAAAACTTCCCCAATTTGGGGAAGAAGATAGTCTCTCAAGTCATGGAGGTACACAGATCTCCCAACACAAGTGATCCAAGGAAGACAATATCAAGACATATAATAATTAAAATGGCAAAGATCAAGGATAAAGACAGGCTTTTAAAAGCAGATAGAGAGAGAAAAAAGATCACATACAAAGGAAAACCCATCAGGCTATCATCAGATTTCTCAACAGAAACCTTACAGGTCAGAAGAGAGTGGCATGATATATTTAATGCAATGAAGTAGAAGGTCCTTGAACCAAGAATGCTCTACCCAGCAAGGTTATCATTTAAATTTGAAGGAAGGATTAAACAATTTTCAGATAAGCCAAACCTGAGAGAATTTACCTCCCACAAACAACCTCTACAGTACATTTAGGAGGAATTTCTATAGATGGAAGTCTTCCTAAGGCTAAATAGATGTCACCCAAGGTATAGACAAAGAGTACAGAATATGATTCATAACATACAAAGAACGGAGGAGAAAGAAAAAGGAGGGAAAAAAAAGAGTCTTTAGGTTGTGTTTGTAGTAGCATACGAAGTGTGTTAAATTAGACTGGTAGATTGTAAGGAAGTTACCCTTGAACCTTTGGTAACCACGAATCTAAAGCCTGCAATGGCAATAAATACATACCTATCGATTATAACCCTAAATGTAAATGGTCTGAATGTACTAATCAAAAGACCTAGAGTCACTGAATGGATAAAAAAACAAGACCCATCTATATGATGCCTACAAGAGACTCACATCAACCTAAAGACATACACATACTAAAGGTAAAGGGATAGAAATCATGCAACTAATAGGGAGAAAAAAGCAGGAATTGCAGTACTTGTATCAGACAAAATGGACTTCAAAACAAAGAAAGTAACAAGAGACAATGAAAGACATTACAAAATGATAAGGGGTCACTCCAACAAGAGGATATAACTATTATAAATATCTATTCACCCAACACAGAATCACCTATATATGTGAAACAAATACTAACAGAATTAAAGGGGGAAATAGAATTCAATGCATTCATTTTAAGAGACTCCAACACACCACTCAGTCCAAAGGACAGATCAACCAGGCAGAAAATAGGTAAAGAGACAGAGGCACTGAACAATGTATTAGAAGAGATGGATCTAACTGACATCTACAGAACACTCTATCCAAAAGCAACAAGATACACATTCATCTCAAGTGCACATGGAACATTTTCAAAAATAGATTATATACCAGGCATCAAAAAGAATCTCAGTAAATTCAAAAAGATTGAAATTGTATTAACCAGCTTACAGATCACAAATGTATGAAACTAGAAATAAATTACAAAAAGAAAATGAAAAAGCCCACAAACACATGGAGGATTAATAACATGCTCCTAAATAATCAATGGATCAATGAACAAATAAAAACATACATCAAGCAATATATGGAGACAAATGAGAACAATAATTAAACACTGCAAAATCTGTGGGATGCACCAAAGGCCGTGCTAAGAGGGGAGTTATATTGCAATACATGCCTATGTCAGGGAAGAAGAACAATCCCAAACGAACAGTCTGAACTCACAATTAATGAAACCAGAAAAGGAAGAACAAATGAGGCTCAGAGACAGTAGAAGGAGGGATATAATAAAGATTAAAGTAGAAATAAATAAAATTGAGAAGAATAAAACAATAGAAAGAATCAATGAAAGCAGGAGCTGTTTCTTTGAGAAAATAAACAAAATAGATAAACGCATAGCAGACTTATCAAGAAAAAAGAGAGCCTATACACATAAACAGAATGGAAATGAGAAAGGAAACATTACTACAGACAACACAGAAATACAAAGACTTGTGAGAGAATACTATAAAAAATTACATGCTAACAAATTGGATAACCTAGAAAAAATGGACAACTTTCTAGAAAAGTACAACATTCCAAGGCTGACCCAGGAAGAAACAGAAAATCTTAATATACCAATTACAAGCAAAGAAATTGAATTCATAATAAAAAATCTACCTAAGAACAAAATACCTGTACCAGATAGCTTCACTGCTGAATTTTATCAAACATTTAGTGAAAACCTAATACCCATCCTCCTTAAAGGTTTCCAAAAGTAGAAGAGGAGGGAATACTCCCAAACTTACCTACAAGGCTAACATCACTCTAATACCAAAACCAAGCAAAGATCCTACCAAAAAACAAAATTACAGACCAATATCCCTGATGAACATACATGCAAAAATACTCAACAAAATATTAGCAAACTGAATTCAAAAATGCTTCAAAAAGATCATCCATCATGATTGAGTGGGATTCATCCAGGGATTCAAGGACAGTACAACATTAAAAAATCCATCAACATCATCCACCACATCAACAAAAAGGAGGACAAAAACCACATGATCATCTCCATAGATGCTGAAAAAGCATTTGACAAAATTCAACATCCATTCATGATAAAAACTCTCAACAAAATGGGTATAGAGGGCAAGTACCTCAACATAATAAAGGCCATATATGACAAATCCACAGCCAACATCATACTTAACAGTGAGAAGCTGAAAGCTTTTCCTCTAAGAATGGGAACAAGACAGTGATACCCACTCTCCCCACTGTTATTCAACATAGTACTGGAGGTCCTAGCCACGGCAGTCAGACAACACAAAGAAATACAAGGCATCCAGATTGGTAAGGAAGAAGTCAAACTGTCCCTGTTTGCAGATGACATGATATTGTACATAAAAAACCCTAAAGATTCCACTCCAAAACTATTAGAACTAATATCTGAATTCAGCAAAGTTGTGGGGTACAAAATTAATACACAGAAATCTGTTGCATTTCTATACAGTAACAAGGAACTAGCAGAAAGAGAAATCAGGAAAACAATTCTATTCGTAATTGCATCAAAAAGAATAAAATACCTAGGAATAAACCTAACCAAGGAAGTGAAAGACTTATACTGTGAAAACTACAGGACAGATTCAGTGCAATCCCTATCAAAATGCCAACAGCATTCTTCAACAAACTGGAACAAATAACTCTAAAATTCACATGAAACCACAAAAGACTCCAAAGTGTAAAAGCAATCCTGAGAAGGAAGAATAAAGCAGGGGGAATTACATTCCCTGACTTCAAGCTCTACTACAAAGCCACTGTAATCAAGACAATTTGGTACCGACACAAGAACAGAACAATAGACCAATGGAACAGAATGGAGAGCCCTGATATAAACCCAAGCATATATTGTCAATTAATATACGATAAAGGAGCCGTGGATATACAATGGGGAAATGACAGCCTCTTCAACAGCTGATGTTGGCAAAACTGGACAAATACATGTAAGAGAATGAAACTGGATTATTATCCAACCCCATACACAAAAGTAAACTCAAAAAGGATTAAAGACCTGAATGTAAGTCATGAAAGCATAAAACTCTTAGAAAAAAACATAGGCAAAAATCTCTTGGACATAAACATGAGCAACTTTTTCCTGAATGCATCTCCTCGGGCAAGGCAACAAAAATCAAAAATGAACAAATGGACTCTATCATGCTAAAAAGCTTCTGTACAGTAAAGGACACCATCAGCAGAACAAAAAGACATCCTACAGTATGGGTGAATTATTCGTAAATGACATATCTGACAAGGGGTTAACATCCAAAATATATAAAGAACTCACATGCCTCAACACCCAAAAAGCAAATAACCCTATTAAAAATTGGGTGGAGGATATGAACAGACACTTCTTCAAAGAAGATATTCAGATGGCCAACAGGCACATGAAAAGATACTCCACATCACTAATCATCCGAGAAATGCAAATTAAAGCCATAATGAGATATCACCTCACACCAGTTAGGAATGGCCAACATCCAAAAGACAAACAACAACAAATGTTGGTGAGGACGTGGAGAAAGGGGAACCCTCCTACACTGCTGGTGGGAATGTATATTAGTTCAACCATTGTGGAAAACAGTATGGAGGTTCCTCAAAAAACTAAAAATAGAAATACCATTTGACCCAGGAACTCCACTCCTAGGAACTTACCCAAAGAAAACAACTCAGATTCAAAGACATATGCACTCCTATGTTTATTGCAGCACCACTTACAATAGTGAAGAAATGGAAGCAACCTAAGTGTCCATTAGTAGATGAATGGATGAAGATGTGGTACATATACACAATGGAATACTATTCAGCTATAAGAAAGAAACAAATTCTACCATTTGCAACAACATGGATGGAGCTAGAGGGTATTATGCTCAGTGAAATAAGTCAGGCAGAGAAAGACAAATACCAAATATTTTCTCTCATTTGTGGAGTATAACAAGGAAGCAAAACTGAAGGAACAAAATAGCAGCAGACTCACAGACTCCAAGAAGGGACTAGTGGTTACCGAAGGGGAGGGGTAGAGGCTGGAGGGTGGGGAGGGAAGGAAAAGGGGATCATGGTTGGTGCACATGGTGTATGTGGGGTCACGGGGAAGTCAGTGTAGCTCAGAAAAGACAAACATGGACTCTATGGCATCTTACCACACTGATGCGCAGTGACTGCAACGGGTATGGGGGCTACTCAATAATAAGGGTGAATGTAATAATCACATTGTTTTTGTTGTGAAACCTTCATAAGAGTATATATCAATGGTACCTTAATAAAAAATAAACAATAAAAAAACAAAACATGAAAATAAATAAGTAAAAGACTTTATCCAGAATGCTACTGACTTGTGAAATATAAACTATAATCTCACAGTGAACCTGTGTTAAATAAATTACTGACAAAGACAATTTTGGTCTCTGAGCATAATTTGCCTAAAACAAAGCAAAATCTAAGTCTCCACATTCTTCTGAAAGCAATATGACCAAATATATAGAGAATTTATTTTTATGATTATTAAATTAACATTATGTTTGGGGTGTTACAGAAACCCATCACACAGTATCCTATCCTCAGGGCCAACTCTTATCAGACAGTTGCACACCTAGTATTGGACAGCCAATCATTTTCTACCATACCTGCTCCTCTATCTAACAAAATTAATCTGTAATAATCATGAAACGAAAAATAATAGCAATGCCGAAGACACACAGATAATGAGATTTTTTTTACGGGATTTTTTCCACAGAATTATGCCTTTTTTATGGGATTTTTTCCACAGAATTATGCCAGTAAAAAGAATTTTAATGTAAAGTAAAAATAAAATATACATCATAAAAGAGGTAAAGTAATGGATTAAAATACCCATTAATTTTATTAATTTAATTTTTGAGAACAAGAAAATATTTATAAGTATATAATCGACAGTGTGACATTAGAGTTTCCGAGTTTGACTTCTGCAAGTTTGTTAAGGAATTCATTAAAATTGAAATTGTCTGCATATTCATCTTCAATGGTTAATAGAGTCAGATTTGTCAATTTATCTTTGCTCATAATCAACTGAAGAATATTTTTTGTTAATTTTAATTTCCAGTTTCTTTCTTGAAGCAACAGATACCCAAATAACTAGGAAATATCTTAGTGAGATGGGTGAGTTTGACAGTTTCATAAAATACCTATTTCACCATAAATTCCGGAAACTGCAATACTGTTCATGTCTTTGTTCTTCAGGATTGATTCTAGCAACTTTCAGATGTCTCCCAGTTGAAAAGCTTTAAATACAGACAAATGCTCCAGGAACTTAAGTTCTATTTCTTCATCTTTATAGTCACTGGACTATCCCTGTTTACTTCAAACCTACTGCTTAAACTCAGGAATATACAGTGCCACAGGAGAGCTGGAAGTATAAACTTTGCTAGAAAAGAGACAGAAGGATTCTAAAACCTTATAAACTTCTCTTGAGTAAGGCTAAATGTAGCAGAGTTAATTGGTGTTGTGGGAGAGGGGCTGGAATATGGAACTGAAATAACACTGGGAGTTCTCTGAATTCACTTCTTTGGATAATACAATGTTATTAAAGAACAAAAAATAAAGACATGCTAATTGGAAGCTTACATGTATATTATTAAATTCAAAAGTAAAACAATTGTTTAGAACTTGGACCAACAAAAGATTTTTTCAGGAAGGAGTATTTGAAAATTGACATTGTTTAAAACTGCTAGTACAAGATGATAGAAAAACTGACTTTTAATTGCCTTTATTATTTTTTTAATTCTCTACAGATAAGTTAACCTCTTATTGCAGGCACCCAGGACAAACCATTACTACCACGCTGCCTTTACTAAACCTCTATTATCAGGTCACCTTTACCTATACTCTAACCCAAAAGCTTGTGAGTCACTATTTCCAGGTCAATCCTATTTTCCTCATCAAACAGCAACAATACTGAATGGAGACTGAGAACTTGGCTTATGCTTTAAGTAGAATAGTTTTATTTTCATTTTTTAAAGAACATAATCAAGGAAAGTTGCTAAACAATAATCTAAAAGCACAATAAAAATAAAGCTAATTCAGACTTTGAAAGCTCTGTATATGGCAAGTCCATATGGTACAACAGAGAAACTAACCTGAGTCTGGGAATCTAGCCCTAGCTTTGCACTAACCAGTGATATGACACCAGCACAAGAGTTTTCTTCTCTGGCCTCTCCCATATTAAACACATGACAGTTTGCTCTCCTGTAAAAGAGGAGAATTACACAGACTATCTCTAGGGCTTTTTTCCCAGCATTTGTAATATGTTGAAAGCATATTTTTTAACAATAATATCTGGTAAATAACAGAACTTAAAGCAATTGGCACAACTATGTTGCCTCCCCTATTCTGCCTTATCACAGTAAATGGCAGCTCTGTTGCTCAGATACATGGCAACTTTTTCATAACTCCCACATGCAATCCATCAAAAATGCTCTACATTGCTATTAAAATTATATCTATAATATGAGCACACTTTCTCAGCAACTACACTGCTACCATTTTACTATGACCTACCACTAGATTAACCGGATTGCTACAAGTTTTCTTTCTTTTGCCCAATCCATTCTCCCATATTAGACCTTTCTAAATGTAAGTCTTATGACACACCTCTGTTCAAAATTCTCCTGACTTCCTACCTCTTTCAAAGTAAAAACCCAAGTCTTGAACATTATCTAAAAAAACACTCCATCCTTTTGTGGCCATCACTGAAAAATCAGCAGCTAAAATGAGGTTTGAACCCTTTGCGACTTCTGACTGAAGCAAGAACCATAAAAGGCATTTCAAAGCACCTTCCCACGTTCACAGGAAGATTATGTATTCCCCTTTTTCCTAAGAGCTGAGATAAAAGTATAATGCTAAATCCATGAGTTGCAGGTTGTGCAAGGACTCTACAGGTTAAGCAAATTGGCAAAGTAGTCCAGTTTTACAGGAAGAAATACATCATTGACATTGAACGAGTACAAGGAAAGAAGGCAAATGGCACAACTGTCCATGTGGGCATTCACCCTTGCTAAACTAAAACTGGACAAAGACCAGAAAAAGATCCTTGAATGTAAAGCCAAATCTCACCAAGTAGGAAAGGCAAAGGGTAAATATAGAAAAAAAGAATTGAGAAATGCAAGAATGAAATAATTGTACATAAAACTGTTAAAATGAAAAAAAAAATCCTCCATGATCTAACTGGGCCACATTCCTACTTACATAAAAACCTGCTACCACAATGAACTCTCACCTCACTTCCTACCATTTGCCAAATCACTCTGCTCCAGACAGGCCTCCTCTCTTTTCCAAATATACACTCCTACCTCAGAGGTTCTGTACTTATTTAACAGTTCCAACTTACTCTCTCCATGACAATCATGATACCAGATCATTTAGCTTCTTTGTTTAATGTCTGTTCAAATATCATCCTATGAAAGATTCCATCAGAACCTGTAAAAGAGCAGTCTACTCCAATCACTATATACTCTTTTAGCCTACAATTTTTGCTTTCAAAGTAATTTCCATCTAACAGACTCATTAATGTATTTTTTATTGTTGGTTTCACCCCAGTAGAATATAAGCTCCATGACAGATGTTTTCTGTTTTGCTCACTGTTTTCTCAGCACCTGGAAGAGTTAACTGGCACACAGTAGATGCTTCATAATCAAGTCAGTGATAATAGGATGAATAACAAAAGCAAGGCAACTGCTAAATAATCAACTGTTTTCTTAATGTTAATGAGTAACAACTATGAGGTTTCATTTCCCAATGGAAATAATTACATATAGATACACAGAGTCTATTGAATTTTATAGTGATTTGGGAGTAAAACTGACCAAATTTCAATAATACACAGAACTTGTTTTTTTAGGGTCCTGTAAAAATCTGAATTAAAACTATTTCATTGTAATAATTTTTAGTTATAATTTTATTAATAAACTAAATAGTTTATTTAGTGCTGCTTTTCTTTCTGAGGTTAAATTTGGAACATTTTTTAAAATCAATATTGTGATTTAATACTCTTAAAGTCCTTACTACAAAAGACTATTCTGGAATCAACTGCATAATTACATTTCCTCAGTGACCTTGCAATCTCGTGAGCATTTACTCTAGACTAAACAGCCTCACTCAGCTGCCCTATGTCTGACTATCGATGAAAGAAGCTTGTTTGACAACTGCTTCAAGCAGAAACTTATTTTTTTCCATGACTGCATAAAAAGATTTAAAACTTACCAGACTAGAGACAGACTATAACTTTAAAGCACACAGTTTCATGTTAGATATGAGTTGATTTCTAATTCAAATGTCAACAAAAACAGATACTGAAGATACTTTGCTGTCACAGCCAGCAAAAAAAGTTAACTTAGTAATACTTTCATGATTATGACAAAGTGTAATATATATCATATATTATATACACATATATATATCAGTCTTTCTTTTGAGTTTTGGATTTTTCCATATTATGTGATTTTTCTGGTGCCCCTAAGACTTTTTCTAAAACTAATTATATACTTAAATGGATAGCATCAAAAGTAAATATAAAACAAAATGAACACCTTTTCTCCATTCTTAGGCAATCCATGTATAATATATCAACAGGTAAAGACCTTCACCAAAAAACAGAAACTTCTTCAATATGACTTAAAAAAAATACTTCTTTAACTAACATAAGAAAAATCACTTTAACAGCCAACATGATTCCTAATGATGAAACACTTGAAGCATTCACACAAAAAAAATCAGAAACAAGAAACTGCAGTTATCAGAATTGTGTAACACCACAAGTTCTAGCCAAATGCAATAAAATATGAAGTTGATGTCAGAGATAAAGCACTCAAAAGAAAAAATTCATTTATTCAGATGACTGACTTCCAAATAAAATCCTGGATATTCACCTAATAAAATAATAAAAATTATTCAAGTTCAGCAAAGCAGATACAAAATTAAAATATTTTGTACCTAAAACAGAAATGGAAGACACAGTTAGAAAGCATGAAACCAATTTTATAACAGTATTACAAGTATGATACAATGAAAATTAATTTCTAATGTGTAAGATATATGAAAATAATACATTTTACCCCCATTTTTTCCTAATCAGTTTATAACTTTAAAGCAATTCAGATAAAACCCCAAAAGGAGTGTTTGGTCGTTATCCAGGGGCTGATACCAATGGCCGTGTCTTCGTTAAGTTGTTGTTGGGTTTTGGTTTGTTCTGTTTGTTTAATTACTTGTTTCACAGTATTTATTAAGAAAGTTTTCAAATGTACAGAAAACTTGAAAGAATTGTAGAGAGTGCTGTGTTGCTTTGTCCAACAAAATTTAACTGAAATAAAAAATGTATACAAATGCTAGTAAGAGCACTTTGAAAAAGATAAGTAGCATAAGAAGACTTGTTCCGTCTGTGGTAGGCAGAATTCTGAGTTGGCTGCCAAGATTCCTACCCTCTTGTGTGCATCCTGTGTAATTCCTTCCCCATAGATATGATAGATTTCACTCCTGAGATTATAATATATGGCAAAAGGGATTTTGCAGATATAATGAAGATCTCAGATTGGTTGACTATGAGTTAATAAAAAAGGAAATTATATAGTGGGTCAGATTTAAGATAGGAGCCTTTAAAAAGGAAGATATTCAAAGAGATTTTCTCCTGTTACTACTGAAGATGGAAGCCACTATGAGTTCTACAGCTGCAGGGAACCTATTTTGCCAATAATATGCATGACCTTTTAAGACTAACCTCAAGCCTCACTTACATGGAACCACAGCACCTGCTGACACTTTGATTTCAGCTATGTGCAACCTGAGTAGAAGATCCAGGTAAACCATGCCCAGACTGCTAATTCACAGACACTGATAGTAGTTAATGACATAAAAACGGATGTTATTTAAAGCACCATAAATATGTGGTAATTTGATATTCATCAACAGAAAATAAATAGACTATTAATGTTAAAACATGATGAATTTAAATTAACAATGTGATTTTGTTTAAAAAAAACTGAAATACAAATTAATGGAAAACAAACGGCAGCAGAGAAAAAGTTCTAGTATATTAATGAAACATATCAATGGAGAAAAGAATGATTACTGAATAAATTATTTGGGGCCACTTATTTTGAAAAAACAGAGTAAAGATTCTTTTACATCCCCTTACCACAAAATAAATTCCAGATGGATTAAGTGATTAAAAGTAAAAACTGAAGCTCCACAGAAGTTGGAATATAAATAATTTATATAAAGTTTTGTGTTGGTTTAGGACTTCCTGCATAGAACAACAGAAACCTAACAGGGCATCATCAATATATTTTACTGCTCAGAGATTGAAAGTACTTCACATCATAAACAATATAATAAAATTTAACATTTCAAGGGGCTGCTATTACTCTTACTATATGGCTGACTCATATACATAAATAAGGAAAACCATTCTACCCCAATAGAAAAGGGGACAAGGGGCATAAACAGAAAAATCATGTGTACAGAGGAAAAGAGGGAAAGAAATTACTGAGGGAACTGTGCCACAAATATAAAAGCAAAGAGCCTTCTAAGGAAATTAAACAACACCTGTAATGGCACAAAAATGTGTGAGATGGCATGAAGTTCTTAAGAAACACCAAATAAGAGATGGGCAGGGCACTCAGCTATGAAGGTAGATAGGGGTCAGATTATACAGGTGATGATGAGCCACTGAAAGATATTAATAACAGAGACACATGACCAGACTGATGTATTATAAAGCTTTCTCTGTCAACAATGAGGAAGGGCTAAAGAAGGGAGAAAGTTTTAACAAAAAATTTGTTAGAACATGTTCAACATCTCATCTCATTCTTGATATATAAAGTCTCAATTCATCAATTTTTAAGAGCAAAAGAATGGTCATGAAAAGTATCTCCACAATAACTGTGAAGGTGAATCTTCTACTTTGGGGGAACCATACTCTATCCTATTCCCTCAGGAAGGAAAACTTTCAATTGTTTTGCCAATAATAGTAATGGGATTTCTGACAGGTTTGGTTACTTTTGCTAAGCAAATTGTTTTTTAACAATATAGTCTATGATCACACAAGAAAGCAAAACTGATAAGTGCTTACATAAAAAAAAAAAGGGAATAAACCTAACCAAAGAGGTGAAAGACCTGTACTCTGAGAACTATAAGACACCGATGAAAGAAACTGAAGAAGACACAAATAAGTAGAGAGCTATCCCATGCTCATGGATAGGAAAAATTAATATAAGGAAAATGGCTATCCTGTCCAAAGCAACTTATAGACTCAATGCAATCCTATCAAAATACCAATGGCATTTTTCAAACAAATTTAGAACAAAGACTCCTGAAATTTATATGGAACCACAAAAGACCTAAAATTTATATGGAACCAAAGCAATCTTTGGAAAGAAGAACAAAACTAGGGGTATTATGCTCCCTGATTTCAAGCTATACCACAAAGTGATTAAAACTGTGTGGTACTGGCACAAGAACAGATACATAGACCAATGGTACAGAATAGAGAGTTCAGAAACAAACCCACACATACATGATCAATTAATATATGTCAAAGAAAGCAATAATATACAATGGGGAAAAGGCAGTCTCTTTAATAAATGGTGTTGGGAAAACTGGACAATTGCATACAAGAGAATGAAAATAGATCACTGGCTTATACCATCAACATAAATTTGAAATGGATTAAAGACCTAAATGTAAGCCATGAAGCCATAAAATTGTTAGAAGAAAACATAGGTAGGAATCTCTTGACCATCAGTATGATTAATTTTTTTCTTTGTATGTCTCTTCGGGCAAGATAAACAAAAGCAAAAATAAGTAAATGGGATTACATCAAACTAAAAATTTCTGCATTGCAAAAGAAACCATCAACAAAATGAAAAGGTAACTTACTATGTGGGAGAACATATTTGCAAGTGACTTACCCAATATGGACTAACATCCAAAATATATAAAGAACTCACACACCCCAACACCAGAAAAACAAATAATCCAATTAAAAAATGGGCAGAGGACCTAGATAAACATTTTTCCAAAAAGATAAATGGCCAAAAGGCAAGTGACAAGATGCTCAACAGCATCAGTCATCAGGGAAATGAACATCAAAACAACCAAAATACCTCACACCAGTTAGAATGTCCACTATCCAAAAGACAAGAAATAACTAGTGTTGGCAAGGATATGGAAAAAAGGGAACTGTCCTACACTGTTGGTCAGAATATAAATTGGCACAGCCACTATGGAAAGCAGTATGGAGGTTTCTCAAAAACTAAAAATAAAAATACCATACAACCCAGCTATCCCACTTCTGGGAATTTACCTAAAGAAAACAAAATCTCTGATTTGAAAAGATACATGAACTCCCATGTTTACTGCTACATTATTTACAATAGTCAACATATGGAAGCAACCCAGATGTCCACTGATAGAAGAATGGATAAAGAAGATGTGGTACATATACACAATAGAGTATTACTCAGCCATAAAAAAGGAAATCTTACCATTTGTGACAATAAGGATGGACCTAGAGGGTATTATGCTAAATGAAATAAGTTAGATAGAGAAAGACAAATACCACATGGTTTCATGTATTTGTGAAATCTAAAAAATAAAACAGCAAAAAACAGAAAGACCCATAAATACTGACAACAGACTGTTGGTTACCATCAGGAGGGAGGTGGGAAGATGTATGAAATACAAACTTCAAGCTATAAAATGAATTAGTCATAGGGATGAAAACACAACATAAGAGAATATAACCAATAATATATTAGTATGGTAAGGGGGATAACTATACTTACTGTGCTGAGAATCTAGCAATGTATATAATTATTGAGTCACTGTGTTATACATCTGAAACCTATATGATATTGTATATCAACTATATTCCAACAGAAGAAAGGAAGGAAAGAGGAAAGGAATGGGCTGGAAGTTGAAATAAATTACTAAAATCCATGGAGGTCAACCACAAAAAAAAAAATTGATAGGTGCTCATGGAGATCAAACAAGAAACTCTTCTAATTATCATTAGTTTCTATCTAGTTAACTGAGTTAATTCAATATTATCATTACTACCACAATTTTTTTCACTACTGATTATGTAATAATTGCTAAGTAATCTTATGATCTGGTTAGGAAAGATTCAAGATATTATACTACTATAATAGTTCAAATCTATTTTCTAAAGCTATTAGAATTGATGGAACAGAACTTAAATCAGTTAACAGAAAAGACAGTAATGAACATGTGCTTTGGGCTACATCTACCACAAGAAACATACTGAAATTCCACAGGAAATGAAGAGTAAATTTTTTTCTACAGACTTTTAGTAACAAATGGCTCCATTTAAATTCATAAATAAGGGCAAATGACAAATACACATCTTATTTAAGGATCATGTTATTTTATAAAACATGTTTTCCTTATTTCTATGTAAGCCTATAAATGAACAGCTCATATTAAATATATCGCTTCTGCTTAAAACAGCAGTGATATCTGATTAAATAGTTTAATATACATGAGTAAAACTGATAAATACTCATAATTTTTAGTAGTTTAGGGAATAACTATTCTTTGGGTGGAAGGTAATAAAATGTTAACTTTTCACAGAGCCAGTAATTATTTGAAAAACAGTCTCATAGTGCCAATCAGTGAGACTTTACTAAACTAACACTAAAGCCTCAGTCTAGGGAATTTCAATTAACAGTTAAGTTTTCCCAACGCTTTCTCCCACTAGCACAAAATTAATAAAACATGTCTACATATTGCCTTAAGCAAACTAGAGTACTGCCAATGCAATGTGAACTGTAATTATACATTCATAACAATATCCTGAATGAGAAATTCTTATTCTTCATCTGATTCCCAAGTGTAACTAACTTCACAAGATATCAGTGAAAACCACCTAATATCGCATGTCAATATACTTTTGATTTCATCCTTTATCAGTTATACATGAAGACAAAAATGTAGTTCTTAGAAGACACAATGCTTCCCAACCCTTTTATCTCCCACTCCCAAATATATATATAATTAAATTTATTTTGAAAGTGCCTATATCCGCAGTTTTGTACCAACTAAAGTGAAGCTACAAAGTGCATTATTCATAACTTCATCATGTTTTAAACTAGATATAAGAAAATGGAAATGAGGGAACTTATTCTCTATTTGTCCCTAGAGAAATGGAACTTTTTCTCTCTGTAGGATAACTTCTTCCTTCTGTAGGGTAACACAATATAAAAATGGAAATTTTCTTGTAATAGGAAAAAAAAGCAGAAGTTAGGTAATTGGGGAAGTGGAAAAGCCTATTGTAAAAGTCTTATTAGATGCAATCTTCTAGCAAAGATGTGACCAATTCTTAGGACAGATGTGTTAACTACTACACTTTTAGTCAACTGAAATTTACATTCCTTGTACCTTAAGAACAGCACCTTTAAGGATACCAAATCATTCTTTGAAAAGTCACTTCACAGACCAACTTTTTCAGTCTCTGTGTACATGTTTATGAAAATTAATTAGGCAAAAGTATACTCTCAGATCTAGAAAGTTCTCTTTAATGAGAAAAAATAAGAAAGCATATAGTTTCAAATAATTCCAGAAAAGAAAACCAGTAGCATAATAAATCAATTTAGGATTTGTTTTGGCAAATATTTAAATATGAGATCACAACATATCACCAAGGAGACCACTTGAGCTAATCCTGGCTCCAAAACAGCTCCAAACTGTCATATGGAATTCAATCCCAGTCTCAAGGTACAGGGCTAAAGGAAGATATGTGATACATTCTATTTTCCGAAATAGTTCTACATCAACAAAAAGTCAATGTTTCTTTAGCAGTTCTGGTATCACTACAGAGAATGTAGAAATTCTTCCACTACTTAGGCAGAGACGGCTAAAAGAAACTGTTACAGTCAAGTCTCTTGCTTTACATACATACATGTTTATTTGTAATCAGAAGAATTTGCCTACTTAACTGTTGTGCATATAGAATATATGTATAATCTTTATTGACATAGATAAAAGTCTACTTCTAGAAATATGGAACTAAGTGTACTCTTGTCAATGGTTAATGAAACCCCCAACCACGACCACCACCACCATCAGCATGCCAAAAAAGTAATCTAACCTTCTTTATATACTCTCAAATAAGATTTTAGGTATGAAAAACTTGGAAAAAGTACAAACACTATGGTTATACTCCATAAAGGGCACTTACTCTACATTTTAAATCTAAGCCATAATGGTAAAGGTAGAAGAAAACCAAAAAGGCTCCAATCAGAAGTGTTGCTTAACAAGAAAGGGAGAAAAAAGGTCAGTCAGGCTACATTTTATTTTACACAGAATTCTAACAGGGTTACTTAAATACTCATATACATACACATATATATGCAGTAGCACTAGCATCATAGCACATTAAAAAAGGAAGATAAGGATAGCCCATTGGAAAGATCTAACAAAAAGCAGCAACAAATGAACACTAAATACAAGAGGAAATGCTGATGGGAAAGGGCAACAGTTAAGGGCCAGAAGTAAGAAACCTACCACCACTTATGTAATGACACAGACAACTATATTATACTTACATAGACAAAAACCTTCAACCCAAGTAAAGATAGGAAATCCATTCTTACATAAGCGAAAATATTTGTATGAAGGTGGAGGTGAGGGAGGGACAGGAAACTGTCTTATACCCAAAACCACTCTATTCCATGAACACAAGACAAAGTTCAGTTGTGGAGTTGGGATAGGAAAAGCAAAGCCACTTGCCCTCTAAAAGAACGAGACAGAGTTGTTGGCCTCTGGGAAAGAGACAGTTGTACTGAGGAAGTCCCACAGTGAAGCTCTACCACACAGGGCCAGAATACTAAGAAACCCCCTTGCTCCCGCCATAAAATGTGTTCCAAGTAAAAAGCAAGGTGAGTCTACCGCTGTGAAGGGACACTGAGAGACCCCCTCTGTGCTCAGGGTTGCAGAGCCTGCTGGAGGCTGAGCATGGTGCAAGAAGACTGAGAAAATTCCTCTCCTACTCCAGGCCTCATATTAGGTACAAAGTGACAATGGACCATGACTGGAAGAATTTGAAGCCTTTGATAAACTGACATTAATACTCAACTCCCTATATTACGGGCCTGAAAGAAAAATGACCATAAATATTTCTTGACATAAATATTATCTATCTAAGTCACTACTGTTCTACTGCACAGAATGTCCGATATTCACACGATAATTACAATAAACACAAGAAAGCAGGAAAATAAAACTATCATTAAGACAAAACAGTCAATAGAACTAGACCTAGAGATGCTGGAACTATCAAAAAGCCACATTAAAATAACATGGTTGATACATGAAAGAATCTAGTAAAAATGGTGGTTAACATGTATAAATAGGAAACTTCAGCAAAAAGATGGAAATTTCAAAAAGAAGTGGAATGAAAATGCTAACTATGAAAATTACAATATCAGAAAGAATTTCTTGGGTGGCACTTAATCCCCAAGAAGGGACAAAAAAGAAATAAACTCAAGGATAGGACAAGAGGAATTATTCAAACTTTTGAAACACAAATTTAAGATTGAAAAACACCAAACAGAGCATCCAAAAGCTCTAAAAGAATATCAAAAAATCTAACGTGAAATGAGAGACTCACAATGAAAAGAGAAAATGAAGAAAGCATTTCACAAAATGGTTTTTGTTAAATAACACATTATAGATTGAAGAAATTCAGAGAAACTTCTAAAGCTCATAAAAATAACATATTCATACATGCTGCCATATTTAGTACATCTTGTAGAAAACATACAGGAAATGTTTCTTTGGGGGATATCATTAATCATTAATCTACAATTACATGAGCAATATTATGGTAACTACACTCCCCCCATTATCAAGCCCCACCACACACCCCATCACAGTCACTGTTCCTCACCATAGTAAGATGCTATGGAATAACTACTTTTCTTCTCTGTGTTGTACTGCCTTCCCTGTGCCCCCTCCCCACTACATTATGTGTGCTATTCATAATGCCCCTTTTCCCATTTAGCCCTCCCTTCACATCCATCCTCCCCAGTCCCATTCCCTTTGGGTACTGTTAGTCCATTATTGGGTTCTGTGAGTCTGCTAATGTTTTGTTTCATCACTTTTTGCTTGGTTCTTATACTTCACAGATGAGTGAAATCATTTGATACTTGTCTTTCTCTGCCTGGCTTATTTCACTGAGCATAATACCCTCTAGCTCCATCCATGTTGTTGGAAATGGTAGTATTTGTTTTCTTCTTATAGCTGAATAATGTTCCATTGCGTATATGTACCACATCTTCTTTATCCATTCATCTATTCATGGACACTTAGGTTGCATCCATTTCCTGGCTATTGTAAATAGCTGCATCCATTTCCTGGCTTAGGTGCATAGGAAGTCTTTTTGAAACTGGGCTCCTGCATTCATAGGGTAAATTCCTAGTAGTGGAATTCTGGGGCATATGTTACTTCAATTTTTAGTTTTTTGAGGAACCTCTATACTGTATTCCACAATGGTTGAACTAATTACATTCCCACCAGCAGTGTAGGAGGGTTCCCCTTTCTCCACACCCTCAACATCTGTTGTCTGTCTTTTGGTTGGTGGCCATCCTAACCGGTGTGAGGTGATATCTCATTGTGGTTTTAATTTGCATTTCTCTGATGATTAGTGATGTGGAGCATCTTTTCATGCACCTGTTGGCCATCTGAATTTCATCATTGGAGAAGTGTCTGTTCAGATCCTCTGTCCATTTTTTAATTGGATTATTTGATTTTTCTTTGTTGAGGGGCATGAGCTCTTTATATATTTTGGATGTCAACCCTTTATCAGATATGTCATTTATGAATATATTCTCCCATACCGTAGGATGTCTTTCTGATCTATTGATGGTGTACTTTGTTGTACAGAAGCATTTCAGCTTGATATAGTCCCAATTATTCATTTTTGCTTTTGTTTCCCAGGTTAGGTTTATTCCTAGGTATTTTATTCTTTTTGATGCAATTGTGAATGGTATTGTTTTCCTGATTGCTCTTTCTACTAGTTCATCATTAGTGAATAGGAATGCAACAGATTTCTGTGTATTAATTTTGTATCCTGCAACATTGAATTCAGATATTAGTTCTAGTAGTTTTGGAATGGAGTCTTTAGGATTTTTTATGTACAATATCATGTTCAAGATATATACAAGAAGGGAGATATGTTCAAGAAGTTGCTCATGTTTATGTCCAAGAGATTTTTTTCCTATGTTTTTTTCTAAGAGTTTCATGTTTTCATGATTTACAGTCAGGTCTTTAATCCATTTTTAATTTACATTTGTGTATGGGGTTAGACCATGATCCAGTTTCATTCTCTTACATGTAGCTGTCCAGTTTTGCCAAAACCAGCTGCTGAAGAGGCTGTCATTTACACATTGTATATACATGACTCCTTTATCGTATATTAACTGAACATATATGTTTGGCTTAATATCTGGACTCTCTATTCTATTCCACTGGTCTGTGGGTCTGTTCTTGTGCCAGTACCAAACTGTCTTGATTAATGTAGCTTTGAAGTAGATCTTGAAGTTGTGAAGCCAGATCCCACCGGCATTATTCTTCCTTCTCAGGATTCCTTTGGCTATTCAGGGTCTTTTATGGTTCCATATGAATTTTATTTGTTACAGTTTGTTGCAGAATGCTGTTGGTATTTTGATAGGGATTGCATTGAATCTGCATATTGCTTTAGGCAGGATGGCCATATTAATTCTTCCTACCCAAGAGCATGGGATGAATTTCCTTTGTTAGTGTCCTCTTTAATTTATCTTAAAAGTGTCTTGTACTTTTCAGGGTACAGGTCTTTCACTTCCTTGGTAAGGTCTATTCTTAGTTACTTTATTCTTTTTGATGCAATTGTGAATGAATGGAATTGTTTTCCTGATTGTTCTTTCTGCTAGTTCATCATTAGTGTATAGGAATGCAAAAGATTTCTGTGTATTGATTTTGTATCTGCAACTTTGCTGAATTCAGATATTAGTTCTAGTAATTTGGAATGGAGTCTTTAGGGTTTTTTATGTACAATATTATGTCATCTGGAAAGAGTGACAGATTGACTTCTTCCTTACCAATCTGGATGCCTTGTATTTCTTTGTGTTGTCTGATTGCTATGGCTAGGACCTCCAGCACTATGTTGAATAAAAGTGAGGAGAGTGGGCATCCCTGTTTTGTTCCCAAATTTAGGTGAAAAGCTTTTAGAATCTTGCTGTTAAGTATGATGTTGGCTGTGGGTTTGTCATATATGGCCTTTATTATGTTGAGGTACTTGCCCTCTAAACCCATTTTGTTCAGAGTTTTTATCATGAAAGGATGTTGAATTTTGTCAAATTCTTTTTCAGCATCTATGGAGATGATCATGTGGTTTTTGTCCTTCTTTTTGTTGATGTGGTGGATGATGTGGATGGATTTTTGAATGTTGTACCATCCTTGCATCCCTGAGATGAATCTCACTTGATCACAGAGTAAGATCCTCTTGATGTATTTTTGAATTCGGTTTGTTAATATTTTGTTGAGTGTTTTTGCATCTATGTTGATCAGGGATATTGGTCTGTAATTTTCTTTTTTTGTGGTGTCTTTGATGGTTTTGGTATTGGAGTGATGCTGGCTTCATAGAGTAAGTCTGAAAGTATTCCCTCCTCTTCTATTTTTTGGAATACTTTAAGGAGAATGGGTATTATGTCTTCTCAAATGTCTGATAAAATTCAGAGGTGAAGCCATCTGGGTCCAGGAGTTTTGTTCCTGGGTAGTTTTTTGAATACCAATTTAATTTCGTACCTGGTAATTGGTCTTTTTAGATTTTCTGTTTCTTCCTTGGTCAGTCTTGGAAGGTTGTATTTTTCTAGGAAGTTGTCCATTTCTTCTAGGTTATCCAACTTGTTAGCATATAGATTTTCATAGTTTTCCCTAATAATTCTTTGTATTTCTGTGGGGTCCATCATGATTTTTCCTTTCTCATATCCAATTCTGTTTATGTGTGTAGATTCTCTTTTTCTCTAAATAAGTCTGACTAGGGGGTTACCTATTTTGTTTATTTTCACAAAGAACCAGCTCTTGGTTTCATTGATTTTTTTCTATTGTTTTATTCTTCTCAATTTTATTTATTTCTTCTCTGATCTTTATTGTGTCCCTCCTTCTGCTGACTTTGGGCCTCATTTGTTCATCTTTTTCCAGTTTCAATAATTGTGACTTTAGACTCTTCATTTGGGATTGTTCTTCCTTCTTTAAATAGGCCCTACCTGATTGGTATATACTTTCCTCTTAGAACTGGCTTCAATGCATCCAACCAAAGTTGGGGCAAGTTTGGTCGTTGATCCATTGATTATTTAGGAGCATGTTGTTAAGACTCCAAGTGTTTCTGCGGCTCTTTGTTTTCTTTGTACAATTTATTTCAGTTTTATACCTTTGTGATCTGAGAAGTTGGTTGGTAGAATTTCAATCTTTTTGAATTTACTGAGGCTCTCTTTGTGGCCTTCTGTGTGGTTTATTCTGGAAAGTGTTCCATGTGCACTGGAGAAGAATGTGTATCCTGCTGCTTTTGGGTGTAGAGTTCTGTAGATGTCTATTAGGCCCATCTGTTCTAGTGTGTTTCAGTGCCTCTGTGTCCTTTCTTATTTTCTGTCTGGTTGATCTGTCCCCTTTGGAGTGATTGGTGTGTTGAAGTCTCCTAAAATGAATGCACTGCATTCTATATCCACCTTTAATTCTGTTGGTATTTGTTTCACACATGTTGGTGATCCTGTGTTGGGTGTGTAGATATTTATAATGGTTATATCCTCTTGTTGGACTGATCCCTTTATCATTATGTAATGTCCTTCTTTAACTCTTGTTACTTTCTTTGTTTTGAAGTCTATTTTTTCTGATACAAGTACTGCAACCCCTGTTTTTTCTCTATTGTTTGCATGAAATATCTTTTTCCATCCCTTCACTTTTAGTGTGTTTATGTCTTTGGGTTTGAGGTGAGTCTCTTGTAAAAAGCATATAAATGAGTCTTGCTTTTTTATTCATTGTATTACTCTGTGTCTTTTGATTGGTGCATTCAGACCATTTACATTTAGGGTGACTATCAATACATATGTACTTATTGCCATTGCAGGCTTTGGATTCATGGTTACCAAAGGTTCCAGGGTAGCTTCTTTGCTATCTAACTGTCTAACTTTAACTCTCTTATTACACTATTATAAATACAGACTGATGATTCTTTATTTCTCTCCCTTCTTATTCTTCCTCCTCCACTCTTCATATGTTTGGTGTTTTATTCTGTACTCTTTTGTATTTCCCTTGATTGCTTTTGTGGATAGCTGATTTTATTTTTTGCCTTTAGTTAGTATTTGTTTGGTCTGCTTTCTTTGCTGTGATTATTTTTTCTCTAGGGACATCTATTTAGCCTTAGGAATACTTCCATCTAGAGCAGTACCTTTAATATACCCTGTAGAGGTGGTTTGTAGGAGGCAAATTCCCTCAGCTTTTGCTTATCTGGAAATTCTTTAATCCCTCCTTCAAATTTAAATTATAATCTTGCTGGATACAGTAGTCTTGTTTTAAGGCCCTTCCGTTTCATTCCATTAAATATATCATGTCATTTCTCTTCTGGCCTGTAAGGTTTCTGTTGAGAAGTCTGATGATAGCCTGATGGATTTTCCATTGTAGGTGATCTTTTTTCTCTCTCTGGCTGCCTTTAATACTCTGTCCTTGTCTTTGATCTTTGCCATTTTAATTATTATATGTCTTGGTGTTGTCCTCCTTGGATCCCTTGTGTTTGGAGATCTGTAGGCTTCCATGGTCTGAGAGACTATTTCCTAACCCAGCTTATGGAATTTTTCAGCAATTATTTCTTCAAAGACACTGTCTATCTCTTTCTCTCTCTTCTTCTTCTGGTACCCCTATTATGTGAATATTGTTCCATTTGGATTGGTCACACAGTTCTCTTAATATTCTTTCATTCCTAGAGATCCTTTTATCTCTCTCTGCCTCAGCTTCTCTGTATTTCTGTTCTATGATTTATATTCCATTAACAGTCTCTTGCACTTCATCCGATATGCTCTTTAGTCCTTCTATTGATTGTTTCATTTCTGTTATCTCCCTCCAGACTTTATCCCTTAGCTCTTGCATGTTTCTCTGCAGCTCCATCAGCATGGTTAAGACTTTTATTTTGAATTCTTTTTCAGGATGATTGGTCATATCTATCTCTCTGGCATTGTTTGAGTTATTTTGGACTGTACCAGGCTTTTCAGCCTTTTCATGGTGATAGAAGTGATCACCAGCAGGTGGCACATGTGTCAGGTGGGAGAACAAAGTCCCTTCCTTCTTGCTGGTTGCCTTGTTGCCTTGCCCTTCTCCGCTGCCTGTGCCAGTTACCCGCACACAGGGAGCAGTCTCTGGGTTAATTCCCTGAGCTGCCATGGGCGGGACAGCCCTCGGGATGTCCAGTGGTCGCAGGCACACAGTGCATGTTCTCCTGTAAGAACAACATCCCTTTGGGCCTTCCGGACTTTGCCCATAGGGCACTGACAGTGGTCACAGGCACACATCGTGTGTTCTCGTGTGAGAACAATACCCCTTCGGGCCTTCCAGACTTTGTGCCACCTTCCTCTCTCTGTGCTGGGTAGCTGCATGCTGGCAGCAGCAGCTGCTGGGTCTGGCCCAGTTAGTTGCATGCTGTGGTTGCTTTGGGCGGTTCTGCTCCCTAGCTGCTCCACAGCAGTGGCAGGTTAGCTGGTTTCCTTGCAGTGCCGGCAGGGGAAATGAACGGCAGGCTGCTTACAGCCATGAGGGGATTTTGAGCTGTGTTGCCATCCACGGGGTTGGGGTGCCTTAAGTTCCTTAAGATTCCCAGCCTGCTAGAGTGATTGTGCCAGGATGATTTTGTCCCCTGTTAAACCCTTGTCCCTTTAAGACTTTTAAAGTGCCCACTTTTCTTTTGCCCTAGGGGAGCCAGCTATGGGGACCTCCTTGCAGTCTCTGTCTCGGATTTTACTTTTCTGTTTCTCTAATATTCAGTGCACCATGCAATGTGTGTCTGTCCTCCCAGTGCAGATTACTAGGGCTGGTTATTTAGCACTCCTGTGTTTCTACTCCCTCCCACCTCTGATTCTTTTCCTCACGCCAGTGAGCTGGGGTAGGGTGTGTGCTCTGGTCCCGCCAGGTCACGGCTTTGTATCTTACTCTTTTCATGAGATACTGAGTTCTCGCAGATGTAGATGTAGCCTGGCTGTCATACTGTATCTTCTGGTCTCTCTTTTAGGAATAGTTGTATTTGCTGTATTTTCAAAAATATGCATGGTTTAGGGAGGAGATTTCCACCACCCTGCTCATGCTGTCATCTTGAACCAAACTTTCAATATATCTTGCTTTTTTAATCCAATCTGGCAATGTCTGCCAATTACTGTGAGTAGACTTATGCTATCTAATATTGTGGGAATTAGTCATACATGGTCATTTAAATCAAACAAGTAAAATTTAGAATTCAGTTCTTCAATTGCACTAGCATATTCAAGTGTTCAGTAGTAACTAGTAGTTACTATCCTGGACAACACAGATAGAACATTTCCATCATTTCAGAAAGCTTTAATGGATCATGCTGGCATAGAATATTTGCACTCAATTTAATTACCAATATAGTTGAGATTCAGTCTACCACCATGCCATCAATTTCCTCTATTGACTTATTGACTATCTCTCAGTTTTACATTTTTAGTAGTTCTTCTAGGGTTTATATGAAATATCTGTAACTTATCACTGTCTATTTCCAGACAGTACTATACCACTTCACATATAGCTTAAAAACATTAATACAGCATAGTTTTTCCCCTCTTCATATCCTTTTTACTAATTGTTGTCATATGTTTTACTTATGCACTATAATGCACAGCCATTTCCATTGATCTTATCATTTTGATGACACAAATACTGGAAAATTAAAAACCCTATAACAAAGGAGTACTATTTTGAATACTTTGTCTTCACTTATATTAAAAAAGAATATTTTAAGAAAATTTATTTTAGAGAGACAGAATTTTGGCTTTTGGTAACCCAGTAACAGAAAAGAAACCAATGTTTACATCACCTGTAAGTTTTTACATCACAAAATTCATATTGTCTGTCTTCTCAAGCTTCTATTTTTGTATATAGTACAATTATTTGATAAATATGTTATATCAAACTCAAAAGGGGTTTTACATTTTGCTTTACATCTTCTCAGCTTTATGCTTGGAGGCTATATGATTTTAAGAAAATACAGAAGTAATAAAAAATCTTAAGATCCATCAGATAGCAAATTAGTAAATTATCTTTCATTTTAATTATAATTTGACTTTTGAGCCTCCATATTCATATGTAAAATACTATGCATCATGTTCAAGATTTTGGTCTTGATTTTGAAGAGGCATGTAGGTTATTATGTTTCATCTATCTCATTTTGCTGTTAGAGGCTCTTTTAAAATTATTTTTTAATTATTTGGTTTCACTGTGGCCATTATTTCCTTTTCACATTATATTCTTTACACTGTTTTTTTTTTGTTAGGTAACAATGGTTTCTGGATCTTTTCATTCAAGAGTTTAGGTTGAGACACCAGATCAAGATATGATTTGTTCCATCCAACAAAGTCTGTGCCTGTCAAAGTCTGTACTTTTCAAATATACAAATAACCACTTGTTGTTCTGAGACAAACTGTGATCATCTCCATCACTCACAAAAGCCAAAATACCATGTTCATTTCCAAAATGCATTCATATAATATGACTTTTGAGACACGGAGCCTCCCCTACCTAATACCTTTTGACAAACTATGTTTTATGGCTCATTTCTCATAAAGACGGTTTCATTATAAACAGCACTCATGAGTAAACTTACTCTTTTTTCATAGCAAGGAGCTCAACTCTCATATTTTTACTGGCTTCCTAACTAAATGAAGCCCCTATTTCTAAAAAAAATGCACACTGAGCTGAAAATGAACAGCTACTTCAGTATGGCTGTTGTGGACAGCCTTAAAAGGGAACTAATACAATCTATTCTCAGTCTGAAAAGACCTAACAAGACCATAGGAATAATAATATATTCACTAATTATTAAACACTATTCATTTTTTACAGAAGAGTAAAGTTCTGTAACACAAAATCTAAGGATGTCAAAGTGTCAATTTAAAAAAGGTAACAACAAAGCCCTAAGCATTAGTTCCTCAATGAGAAGTCCTGGATACTTACCCAAGTCTTCCTAGCATCTCAAACTCAGGAACATGTGGTCCACATGTCTCTATTTGCAGTGGTTGGTATTCGTACAGTGTTTCTTCTAGTTTCTGAATAGGTGCCAATGAAATATGCTGACCCTGTTAGAAACATTAATGAAAGCATGCCTTTTAATATTATTTTCACACTACTACTTATTTGTAAGCATTTTAAGGATGGACTAACTTTCTCACATTAAAAATATTATTTTGAGAGTTGGAGGAAGATGGTGGAACAGGAGGTCACTTCCACACACAACAAAGAAGCAACTACATCAAATACTACTGACTTTGAAAACAACCTGAATACTGTAGAACAGACCACCTAAACAAGGCTAACAAGAGAAGCACATTTTGAGGAGGGTAAAGGGGCAGAGCTGTGATCAGTCAGGATCCAAGCCCTTCCCCTATCCCAGCCCAAAAGCAGAAGGGAAAAAAATGAAGTGCAGAGGGGATAAATGTCACGAACCCAGCCCTGTGGATCTGCTCCAGGAAGACAAGTCCTCATTGCATTAAGCTTTGAAGATTAATGGACTGACATCAGGGAAAGTTACATTGGTATGGGGGGCCGAGTCACCTGTTCCTCATGGAGGACAGGCTTGTTCTGCCAATCCCTCTGAGACCCAACACAAAGGGAGCAGTTTCAAAGATTTGCTAGCCTTGGGAAGTGTGCCAGAGTGAAGGGAGTTTGAGGAAGCTCTCTCAAAAGGAGAAAGGGCAGGAAAACAACACTTTTACAGCCTCCCCAAAGCACAAGTGACCAAATACTTGGAGGAACCTGCTCTGACACTACACCTATCCCAGTGAATCAGCCCCCACATTCTCCTGCAAACCTGCCCCACCCAACTCACTCAGCCCTGTGGTAGTAGGGCACTGCTGACAAACAGACAAAGGGTGGACCTACCCACAGAGAACGCCAGCAGAAATCAAAGAATGACATCAAAGAAAGGCACTGCAGTGGGGATCTGCATTGCTGGTAGAAGGACAGAAGGCGCATCTCACCCACAGCCAACAACAGGCACCATGGCTCAGCCACAGCATTGAATTGGTCTTTGATAAGCAGGGGATTTGTGCATCTGAGCACCACAGGACACATACCACAAAAAGCCACTACTTTCAAGACCAGGAGGCACAGATGATCTATCTAATACAAAGGAGAAAGAAACACAGAGACCCAAACAAAATGAGGAGGCAGAGGAATATGTTCTGAACGAAAGAACAAGATAAAATACCAATAAAGGTTCTAAATGAAACAAAGATAAGCAATATTTTTGGTAAAGAATTCAAGTCATAAAGATGCTCACTAAATTGGAGAAAAGAATTTATGATCTCAATGAGAACTTCAACAAAGAGAATGAAAATGTAAAAAGAACCAGTCAGATTTGAAGGATTCAATAACCAAAATGAAAAAATTAAATAGAGGGAATGAATAGCAGGTTAGAGGAGGCAGAGGAACAGATCAGTGAGCCAGAAGATGGAGCAGTGGAAAGTAAAGAAGCTAAGAACAGAGAGAAAAAAGAATTTCTAAAAATAAGAAGATATTAAGAAAGCCCGAAAACAACCCCAAATGAAACAATATTCACATAATAGGGATCCCAGAAAGAGAAAAGACAGATAAAGGGATAGAAAGTCTATTGATGAAACAATAGATGAAAACACCCCCAACCTGCAGAATGAAACAGATATCCAGGTCCCGGAAGACCAGAGAGCCCATAACAAATTGGACCCAAGGAGGTCCACACCAAGACATATAATAATCAAAATGGCAAAGATTAAAAAGAGAATCTTAAAAGCAGCAAGAGAAAGGAAGACAGTAAGCTACATGGGAAACTCCAAAAGGCTATCAGATTGTTCAGCTTTCAGTTCAAAAAGAAGACATAACATTTGTGAATATCTATGCACCCAACACAGAAGGACATGAATCTATAAAGCAAATACTGACAGACATGAAAGGAGAAACTGAACTACATGATAATACTAGTGGACTTTAACACCCAAATTACACCAATGGATAGACCACTTAGACAGAAAATAAAAAAGGAAATAGGGACACATTAGACCTCATAGACATTAACAGATATATACAGACCATTCCACCCAAAGTAGAATACACATTCTTCTCAGGTGCACACAGAACATTCACCAGAAAGGATAGCATACTAGGACACAAAACAAGTCTTAGTAAATTTAAGACAAATTATATCAAGCATCTTTTCAGACCACATGGTATGAAACTAGAAATTAATCACAAAAAAAACAACTTAAGAATAAAAAAAACACATAGAGGCTAAACAACATGCTTCTAAATAATCAATGGTGGATCAATGACCAAAACAAAGAGAAATCAAGTAATAAATGGAGACAAATAAAGAGAAAAACACAACAGTTCAAAATGTAGGGACACCCCAAAAGTGGTTCTAAAAGGGAAGTACATTGCAATACAGGCCTACCTCAAGACACAAGAACAATCCCAAATAGCCTAAACTCACAATTAATAAAACTAGAAAAAGAACAAATAAAACCCAAAGTTAGTAGAAGGAGGAACATAATAAAGATTAGAGCAGAAACAAATAATATAGAGAATAAAACAATTAAAAAAATTAATGACACCAAGAGCTGGTTCTCTGAAAAAATAAACAAAATAGAAATCCCTAGCCAGACTCATCAAGAAAAAATTCAAAAATAAACAAAATCAGAAATGAAGAAGGATTAGTCACAACAGATACCACAGAAATGCAAAGAATTATTAAAGAGTACTATGAAAAATTATATGCCAATAAACTGGACAAGTTAGAAGAAAAGGATAAATTGCTAGAACATACAATATTCCACGTCTGACCCAGAAAGAAACAAAATCTGAACAGACAAATTACCACTAACGAAACTGAATTGGTAATCAAAAAACATCCAACAAATAAAACTATGGAACAGATGGCTTCATGGGTGAATTTTACCAAACATTTAATAATGAGCTAACATTTATGCTTCTTCAAGTAGTCCAAAAAATAGAAGAACTACTCCAAACTCACTCTACAAGGCCAGCATTACTCTAATTCCAAAACCAAAGACACTACATTAAAAAAGAGAAAAATACTGAACAATATTTCTCATGAACATATATTCAAATGCTCAATAAAATACTGGCAAACTAAATTCAAAATTACATCAAAAGGATCACCCATCACCACAAAGTTGGATTTATTCTAGGATGCAAAGATGTAACCGTATCTTCAAAACAATCAATATAATATACCACATCAACAAAAGAAAGGAAAGAAACTGTATGATCATCACAACAGATGCTGAAAAAGCTTTTAACAAAACAACACCCATTCATGCCAAGAACTTTCAACAAAGTGGGTACTAGAGAGAATATAACTCAATATAATAAAGGCTGTATACAACAAACCCAGAACTAACATTATACCCAAAGGTGAAAAGCTAAAAGCTTTTCCTCTAACATCAGGAATAAAGCACAAATGCCCAACAAAACAAAACAAAAGTAGTAGAACCAGCTATACACAAAATCAGTCAAGGAATACCCAAAAAACACAGAATATGACTTCTAATGAATGCATCAAGTGTGGAGGAGAAAGAAGAAAGAAAAAGAAGTGCTTTTAGACTGTGTTTAAAATACAGCAATCATCAACTTAATATAGACTGTTATATACTAAGGAAGATATCCTTGAACCTTATGTTGGCCACAAACCTAAAGCCTATAATAGATACACAAAAAAACTGAGAAAAAGAAAGGAATCACAACACTAAAGAAATCCATCAAAAACAAGAGTATAAAAGAGGAAGAACAGAACAAGGAGTAACTATAAAAACAATCATAAAACAATTAAGAAAATGGCACTAGTACATATACCTATGAATAATTACCTTAAATGTAAATGGACTGAATGCACCAATGAAAAGACAAAAGAATGCCTGAATGGATAAAGAAACAAGGCCAATCTATATGCTGCCTCCAAGAGACTCATTTCAGACTCAGACATACAGAAACTGAAAGTGAAGGGCTGGAAAAAAACTTCCAGTACTTATATCAGACAAAATAGATTCCAAAACAGAGAAATTAACAAGAGACAAGGATGTTGCATAATGACAAATTATATCAAGTATCTTTTCGGACCACAATGGTATGAAACTAGTAATCAATCACAAACAAAAACAACTGAAGAAAAAAAACACATAGAGGCTAAACAACATGCTTCTAAATAATCAGTGGTGGATCAATGACCAAAACAAAGAAGAAATCAAGTAACACATGGAGACAGTGAAGAGAAACAAGATGATATAACCATTATAAATATCTATGCACAGGAGCACCTAAATACACAAATGCTAACAAAATTAAAGGGGGAAATAGATTACAACACATTCACTGTAGGAGATTTTACCACACCTCTCACATCAATAGACAGATCACCCAGACAGAAAATAAATATGGAAACAGAGGCAGTGAACAGCATATTAGATCAGATAGATCTAACATATCTACAGAACATTTCACCCAAAAGCAGCAGGATACACATTTTTCTCAAATGTACATGGTATGTTCTCCAGAATAGATCACATGCAAGGCCACAAAAAGAGCCTCAATAAATTCAAAAAGATTAAAATCTTCTCAAGCAACTTCTCAGACCACAATGGTATGAAACTAGAATTTAATTACACAAAGAAAACAAAAAAGCCTAAAGACACATGGAGGCTGACCAACATGCTTCTAAATAATCAATGGACTAATGAACAAAGCAAAGTCGAAAGCAAGACAAATGAAAACAAAAATACAGCAGTCTAAAATTTGTGGGACACCACAAAAGTGGTTCTAAGAGGGAATAGATAGCAATGCACAGGCCTACTACAAGACACAAGAACAATCCCAAATAAACAGACTACAATCACAATTAGAAAAACTAGAAAAAGAAGAACAAATGAAACCCAAACTTAGTAGAAGGAGGAGCATAATAAAGATCAGAGAAGAAATTAAAAAATATAGAAGAATAAAGCAATAGAAAATAATCAATGAAACCAAGAGCTGGTTCTTTGAGAAAAATAAACCAAATGGACAAACCCTTAGCCAGACTTACCAAGATAAAAAGAGAATATACAAATAAAATCAGAAATGAAAAAGGAATAGTTAACAATGGATATGACAGAAATAAAAACAATTATTACAGAATTCTATAAAAAATTACATTCCAATTAATTAGGCAACCTAGAAGAAATGGACAACATCCTTGAACAATACAATCTTCCAAAATCTACCCAGGAGGAAACAGAAAATCTGAACAGGACAATTGCCAGCAATGAAATTGAACTGGTAATCAAAACCTCCCAACAAACGAAAGTCTAGGAACAGATGGCAGCAGAACTCTACCAAGCATCTGAAGAAGAGCTAATACCCATCCTTCTAAAAGTATTCCAAAAAGTCCAAAAGAAGGGAATACTTCTAAACTCATTCTATGAGGCCAACATCATCCTAATATTAAAACACAACAAAAAAAGAAAATTGTAGACCAATATCCTGAGAAGCATGGGTGCAAAAATCCTCAACAAAATATTAGCAAACCAAATCCAAAAATACATCAAAAGGATCATCCATCATAACTAAATGGAATTTATTCCACTGATGCAAGGATGGTACAATATTTGTAAATCAATCAATGTGATACACCATATGAACAAAAAAACAAAAAAGGATAAAAGCCATATGATCATCTCAATATCCTAAAAAAGCAGTTGACAAACTTCAACACCCATTCATGAGCAAATTCTTTAACAAAATGGGTAAAGAGGGAACATACCTTAACATAATAAAGGCCACATATGACAAACCCAGAGCTGACATCATAGCCAATGGTGAAAAGCTGAAAACTTTTCTTCTAAGATCAATAACAAGACAAGGATGTGAACTCTCACCACTTTTATTCAACATAGTACTTCAAGTCCTAGCCAAGGCAATCAGATAACACAAAGAGATAAAAGGCATCCAGATTGGTAAGGAAGAAGGTAAACTCTATTCGCAGATGACACGATATTATACATAGAAAACCTTAAAGACTCCACCAAAAAACTGTTAGAACCAATAACTGGATTCAGCAAAGTTAAAGGATAAAAAATTAATATATGGAAATCTGTTACTTTCCTATATACTAATAACAAACTATCAGAAAGAGAAATCTGGAAAACAATTCCATTTACAATTGCATCAAAAAGAATAAAATACCTAGGAATAAACCTAACCAAGGAAGTAAATCTGTACTCTGAAAACTTTAAGACACTCATAAGAGACAATAAGGAAGACTCAAGTAAATGGAAATCTTGCCTGTGCTGATGGATAGGAAGAATTAATATTATCAAAATGGCCCAAAGCAATTTACAGATTCAATGCAATCCGTATCAAAATGCCAAGAGTATTTTTCAATGAACTAGAGCAAATCATCCTAAAATTCATATGGAACCACAAAAGACCCCAAATAGCCAAAACAATCCTGAGAAAGAACAAAGCTAGGGGGCGTTACACTCTCTGACTTCAAACTCTACTACAAAACTACAGTAATGGAAACAGTATGGCACCGGCGCAAGAACAGACCCACAGATCAGTGGAACAGAACAGAGAGTTCAGATAAAAACCCATGCATATATGGGTAATTAATATATGATAAAGGGGCTATGAATACACAATGGGGAAAAGATAGTCTCTTCAACAACTGATGTTGGGAAAACTGGACAGCTACATGCAAGAGAATGAAACTGGATTACCATGTAACTCCACACACAAAAGCAAACTCAAAATGGATCAAAGACCTAAACATAACATAGGAAACCATAAAACTCTTAGAAGAAAACATAGGCAAAAATCTCTTGAACATCAGCATGAGCAATTTTTTCCTGGACACATCTTCTCAGTCAAGGGAAACAAAATAAAAAATGAACAAGTGATACTACATCAAACTAAAAAGCTGTGCACAACAAAGGACATCAGCAGCAGAACAAAACGGCATCCTCCAGTATGGGAGAATATATTCATAAATTATTTATCCAATAAGGGATTTACATCCTAAATATATAAAGAACTCATATGCCTCAACACCAAAAATAATAAATAACCTTATAAAAAATGGGCAGAGAACCTGAACATTTTTCCAAAGAAGAAATATAGATGGCCAAAAGCACATGAAAAGATGTTCCATATTGCTAATTATCAGAGAAATGCAAATCAAAACCACAAGAGATATCACCTCACACCAGTTAGAATGGCCACTATCCAAAAGACAAGAAATTATAAGCATTGGAGAGGATGTGGAGAAAAGGGAACCCTCCTACACTATTGATGAGAATGCCAATTGGTACAGTCACTTTGGAAAGCAGTATGAAGGTTCCTCAAAAAATCTAAGAATAGAAGTACCATATGATCCAGTAATTCCACTTTTAGGAATTTACCCAAAGAAAACAAAATCCCTGATTTGAAAAGATACATGCACTCATTTACAGCAGCTAAGATATGGGAGCTAGGGAGAGAAAGACAAACACCATATGATTTCATTTATATGTGGAATCTAAGAACAGAACAAAACAGACAAAATAGAAATAGGCTTATGAACACTGAGAAGTGGTCTGGTGGTTACCATGTGGGAGGGTTAGGCTGGGCAGGTGGCTGAAATAGGTGATAGGGATAGAGGCCCAAAATTTCAATCATAATATAAATTAGTCACAGGGATGGAAATAAAGCACAAAGGATATTGTGAATAGTTCTGTAACATCATTCTATGTGACAGACAGTAACTACATTAGTTGGACTAAGCATTCAATAATGTACAGAACTGTCAAATTAATATGGTGTATGCTTAAAACCAATATAATATTGTATATAAACTATATTTCAATAAAAAATTAAGAATTCAATCCAAAAAAAACAGCAACAGAAAAATAACATAGTCAATTACTAATCATTAGTATAGTGGTTATTAAAAAAAGAAAAAAATACTAAAAATAAAAAATAACTTTCCATATCAATCAGCATATGATTCTATGTTAAGTACCATAGAAGAGACTGTAATTCATAAAGTATTAGCAATTCAGGGTGATAGGCTAAATGATTCTGCAAACCCTTTAACACAATTTTAAGATTCAAAACTCTTAATTTTTCCATTTTACCTAAGTTACTTTTATTCACCATGTTAGCCTCATCTTCAACATATTTGCTAATAAGTCCTGTAAGCTTGTTTTAAATCTCTCTGTATAATTATCTATTTAACATCTGTCTCCCCATTAGACTTCAAGGCCCAATGTTCAGTCATGTTTAACAGCACAGTGTTTGGCACCAAAGAGCTCTGTTCAGTACTTTGCTGAATGAATGAGTAACAGAAAAGATCATGTGAATAGTCATCTGATGAATTGGTATGAACAGTAGGAAAACCAAAAGATGGAGAGTCAAATTTCCAAATTTTATAAATTTAAGAATTCCATAAATTTAAGCATTTATTCTTAAAATGTTTCTCTCACCAAACATAATGGAATTTTGTCAATCACATGTACTATGAGGGTACTTAAAGAATACATGTTCACCTTCACACTTTATTACTATTTTCTTTCACTTACTCATTTCAGAGTCAATGGATACTTTTTATCCCTAGGCTGTAAATATGCTTTCTAGCCACTTAAGAACTCATTTTAACAAAATTTCAGATAACAAAACATTGTGGATATTGTTATAATCATCATATACCCATCTGACTACATGCCAATGATTAGAATGTACAGTAGTGAACAAAACATATACAATCATCTGCCCTCAGGAAGCTTACATTCTAGTAAATAACTTTTCAATGAAATTGTGCCTTATACTTCTATTTATTTGAAACATCCAAATGCAAAGCCAAAACAAAAAGAAAACAATAGTGGTTGTTTTTCATCAACTAGGTCTTCTCACATGTAAAACTTAATGATCCTATAGAATGTGCCACATTGCTAAAAGGAATTGGAAACTAATACTTTTCACTGTTCTCAGAACATTAAACCACTATAATTCTAGTGATTATTTCCAGACAAAATATCTACAAGAGAAAATCAACTAAATTATTTCTGAAATATTGTTTCTGTGTTGATAAATGTCCTAACAATGTGTGTGCATGTATGTATGTGTTTTTGCTCTGTGTGGATGTGTATACATCTGTAAATGGATGTGAATTTTTTTTAGTTGTGTATGTACATGTGTGTCCCCTCCTCAGTTATTTAACAGGATAGAGAATATTTAAAGAATGTACCTACACTGCCTTCAAGTTGCTCATTCTAATAGTTTTTTTGTGTGTGTGTCGGGGGGGGGAGCAGTAACTCAGTTGTTTTGAATTTATTTTAGGAGCAAGCAGAGCAATTTTTATACTACACTGTTCTGGTCACTCTAGGATACTATCAGCCTGTCATTACCACAGCTGCATAGTAGTAACTTCCTGGTAGCACATAATTTCATGATAACTACAATTGATTTTCCCCCACAGAAATCACTTTTTGTGATTTCTTTCAAAATGTACAGTAAACAGCATAAGACAAATAAGGGACAAGGCCCTGCACTGTAAAAGGTAACTATATACTTATGCTGGCACTGCCTCTAAACTAAATGAACTGAGACGCCACAACTTCTCTCAGCTTCATTTTCATCGTCTATATGGGGGAAGGGCATGAATTAGGGACTGGACTACATATTCTTCCAGGTCTAACCTGCTAGGATTTCATGACCACTAAGTGGAAATAAGCTACTACCTCATGTATCATAACAGATAATGTATGTATCATAAAAATATTTATCATAAAATAAAGGAATTTCCCCAAATTCATGTAAAATAATTTTATTCCATTTATACTAGAGAAACAACCAGTGGTAAAAACAAGCTCTAATCCCTAGATTCCCAACCTTCTAGTAGGATCATTATTACTACATTTCCTTTCTAAATGCGTGTCTTGGAGTGAGCAGAATGTAACTTCCTAAGAATTATTAAGGTTTGCTCTTTTAAGCTTTCTAAGGTTGACTTATTCCCACAAACCAGCTTTTATAGGCCTTCCTTGTCTTTTAAAATATGGTTCCTAATAGATTTCCTTCTCACAAAGCAATGGTAACAGGCTCTTCCGTAGTATGAAAAGTTACATCTCAACATACCAGGTTCAGTGCTGTAGTCTTCTAGCTCTGAGTGATGAACAGTTCCATTCAAATATGTAAGATATGCTTTAAAACATCAAATAAGAATTCCTATAACTATCTACCTGAGCTTAAGCATTCTGCTTATCATTAGAAATCAAATAGTCCTAAAAGAGTTATACCCTCACTTGGATAAACCAAATCTCCAAAACCATTTCTACCAAATTGCCCTGGAGACGTCATCAAAATCTGTTCACTACAATGGAACTACTTAGGGCTTTGTTAACTAAATTCATTCGTAATTTTTCTCCCTGCAACACACACCATTCAGTGTTCAAATTACCACACAGAAAACATTCTTTAATAATATATCAACTCTATTTTACAACTTTTGTTACACTAATATAAACTATTCCTTGAGAAAAACTCCAAAACTAAGATGTAACATATGTAGAAATTTTAAATGTTGGGGAAAAAAATAAGAAATAATATCTATTTTAAAAGATTAATTATCATTAAAGCATCTCAAATTACAACCAAACCCTGTATATTTTTAAAAAGCATTTTTGTAAATTCCTTTCTATTAGTATAGAACTACGATGGCTCAAATAGAAACTACATGCAACAATTTACTTGTGGACACATGCAATTAGTTTTCAGAGAGCCATAGGTCTCAAACTCTAGGTAAAAGGAATAGCATTTTCTCTCTCTGCTTGAACTTGTTTGACTATAACTGCATTCCTGCAGATTTATCTCCAAAAAAATGCAAAAATAAAGACAGGAAAGGAACTAAGCTAGTTGTCTCTGCTGCAGATGGGTTCTATACCTAAAATATCCAAGACAGATCCAAATGTTATCTGGTAGGGTCTGAAGTATGTGACTGACATAAGTTCAACATAGCTATAACAGTGAAGGCACATCCTGTGCATGGATTAAGTTCAAAGGTCAGAATAAAGCAAAAACTCATTAAAATAACCCCTCAAAAATCCCCTACATAGTCCATAAAGTATGTTATACATTGTTCTCTGCATACTATAATCTCTTTATATAAATCCAATTCAGCTAGGTTTTTCTCCAGCACTGGAATAGATTACTGTTTCTGTTTTTGTGCAAAACCAGATAAAGTAGTGGCTTGCTTCTGGCAACCACATTGTTTCAAAAATATTTTTTTCTGAAGGAAAAGAGGAATTCTTTGATATTTTCCTTCCTAGGTTTGGTGCTGTTAAATTTAGCTGAAATCAAACAAGTTAAATATACATATAATATGACTCTGCTGAACATGACAGGTATTTAATGTTCATTCAATTGAACTCATGGGGAAAAATGACATTTGAGATGGGCTAAAAGGCTAAATGGGACTGAAATGGAAGAAGGGAAGAAAAAGCATTTCAAGTGAAGGGAATTTCAACACCAAGAGCAGCTCTAATATAAAAGCAAAAATAGGAGCCAGAATTTAAATAATAGAAGAAAGAATGGGAATTGAGGAAGCAGAAACACTGAGCAACTTTGACTACTATTTACACCAAAGTATAAGATAAAATGAAAACAGGAAGATACGGCAGTAGGTTAAAGAGAGGTAGGGTCCAAGGAAGAGATTTTTGTCTATTTTGTTTTGTTTTGTTGTTCCAGGCTTTATTTTTCTTTGAGTACTGACAAATGAGGCAATGTTGAAAAGTATTTTTTACATTCTTTCTCTGATGCTTGTCTTGCTACTGAGCTAACATTTGTTGCCAAGAGGACAGAGTGTCCAGCAGATCATAATTGTTTCTATAAAAAGATCAGAAAAGAAAAACATCAAGGAGACTATTTGGTGAGACAAAACCTATCTCCTTAAAAGAGTCTACATTAATTTTAAGAAAAACAGTATTGCCAGAAATTTTCGCCTAATTTTATTCAGACATATAGCATTTTAGCTCATTTACTTTTAGTAAATACAAAAATAGCTTCTGAGAAAGAATTCTTATCTTGGTACTTGAAATGAACTTTTATTTAACCAACAATAATTACAACTTACATATAGGTCTAAATTTCTGAATGATTAAATACGAAAATTGCTTTATATAAAGTTCCCAAAAAATATTACCACTAATATATAAGCAAAACAAAAAATATCACATGGAAAGATTAGTCTTCTGAACCAGAAGTGATAAAGGTAAAAAAGGTAGCAAGAGATAATATTTACTTAGATCTAAACCCTCTGTGCCCCATTCAGTGCTTGGTACATATTAGGAATGTTAGTCTTCTGAACCAGAAGTGATATAGGTAAAAAAGGTAGCAAGAGATAATATTTACTTAGATCTAAACCCTCTGTGCCCCGTTCAGTGCTTGGTACATATTAGAAATGTTCGTTTCATGAATGAACAAATGTTTTGTAATGATCTACAGTATCCCACTCACTCCAATCCCCCCCAAGGCTACATAACAAATCTGGTCCTATTTGAAGTCATTTAACTACAGAATGAATAGTTATTGTGCCATTCCCAGTGCAGAAAATAACTAAATAGCTGAGCCAAACTGTAACTTACTTTATACGTCTTCTGTCCGAAAAGGATACAAAAAATACTACAAATACCCTAACCATTCCAGTCTGCTTCCCCCAAACCCATATAAACACTAATACTACCTTCATAACACCACCACACAATTAGATCAAGGCTAAATGCAGAAAATAATAAAATATTTAGGAATCTCTGATTTCCTTTTCACTTGTAATTTTGCATAAATTGTCTTTTACTAAAGTCCTGCATATATGCAATGTGATTACAACAGTGGTTTTCCATGCAAAGGACACAGAAATATTTAATGAACATCTACTATATCTATGGACTATGCTAGGCACTATACATACACATGAACTAAGTATTATTTTGCCTATTTTATGGGAAAAGAAATTGATGTTCTCCAACACCAAGTAACCTACACAGGTTTTAAACCCTATATTGCAAGAATCCACCAACCACTTTTCTATTACAGGGCTATTGCATGAAACTTCATTTATATAAACATTTAGTGGATGCTAAGCCCTGCAAAGGTATCACAGAAAAGATATACCACTGGAAGTAATTCTATTCTCAAGCATTTAACAATATATGTTTATATTTATTAAACAAATTAGAAAATACTCATTTGTTTTAAAAATATTAGTGTAAATACTTTTTAAGACATAAAACTCAATTTATTTTTTAAAAATATTCACATTCAACTTTCCCATAATCCATTTAGACTGATGTAAATTTCACTTGTACTGAGATATGTGATTCATCCTTTTTCCCCCATCATTTTTAGATACTCAGAAGTTCAGCCTTTTTTCATAACAAACAAAAATATTATCTTTCTCAAAAAAATAAAAATTGATGGCTTGTCTATGAATCCATATAAATTGAATACATTTTGAAATATGAACCAGAAAGATTATTTCAAATAGAAAGAATTCTTAGCAATGTAAACAACCTTCCTAGAAAGTCGACTATTATAAACCACATTTCACTGTACTTTTAACAAACCATTTTTCATAACTGAAGATATGTTTTTATGTTCATGGTATGAATACAAAAGCATGCACAGAAATCATAATCTTGGTAAATTTTCCGCCTACCAACGTTATGTGTTCAATGAGCATAAATGGTGGTTCCACAAACACAAGAATATACAGACTATCACATAATTTGTTTTTTAAATTAAAAAAACTAACTTTATTTCATACCCTTCATAAGTAAATACATAAATAAAAATAGAGAGGCACACTTAGTAAAACTGTGCCCTAGCAGACAAGAAAGTAATCAGTATGGGAGACTTTCATGAATGTGCCTTTGAAGCCCTTCTGGAAATCAGAGGCTTGATAAAAGCACTAACATTCTACCAGTTGCTGAGACAGGTGCTACTGCCAATCAGCTGCATTTGCTGAAGCATATTTAAAGATTACTAATTAATCTTTATACTGAAACAATGGCTGCCTACCATTTTGATCACCATTAAAAAAAGAAAGACAAAGATAGTCACTCTAAGACCAAATACAACTCTAGGTAAAACATGACTCCAGATAAGCTCTGCATCTACTTAATTACTTAGTTATATCATTTTCTGTTGTTCTTTATAACTAAACCCAAAGCTTCTAATAACCAGAATCCTAGGTCTTATAATCTCTCCATCTGCTATTTCTGAGTTATTTGTATTTATCCTAAATATATTGAAAGTATTTGTGAGGTACCTGGGGGAAAAGAGTCATATAAATATAAGATAGTACTTTCTTTGTTGTTGTTAATTTTGAACTTTTCAATAATAAGCTCAGGAGAAATATGACTCTCGGAGGCATTCTCCTTTATAGTCCATGTGCCTTTTCATTAGAACTTACCCACACACTGCCTCCACCTCCAATATACACACCCTTGCATATTTTGTTCTACTACCATCATATACTACCTTCATTATGTGAACTGTTCAGAGCACTGCTCAGAATTTAACATATTAAAATAGTCAATGTTTCCAAGACTGGACAATTGTTATAAAAGTGATTTTAAAGTTCTTTTAAAATATACTGGTAAAAGGGGCCTACAAAATTGTTCCAAATTCATTTGAAAACATATACATAGATAAAGAGAAAAATGTGAAAGCTTTTTTCCATCCTTTTAATATTTTAACTTAATGTTGATTCTTGAATCTTAAGTAGCACTATCTGCTTTACCATGTTTTTAAAGTTGCTTTCATTAGACTGTACATGTCTGTGACCTCCATGATGACCTCTACATAAGCAGTTGTGCACTTTACTGTGGTGCAAATCCTCACAGACAAGTTGAACCTGTTCTTTTTGGCACTGAGCCCTTGTGCTGAACACACAGCTGAGATTTATTATAAAAGGGGAACTAAGGGGCATTATTGCACAACATTTATCCTTCACATATAGCCAAGTATAATCTTTTACAACCTTTGAGAGCTCTTAAATAAACAGATCTCCTCTTAATTGCATAAAGAATTTATTTGCCACCAATCATATGGCATATTGAGATTCATTTTACATTAGAAAAGGCTAGTACACAAAGCATATGTAATGAGATGTTGTAGTATTTTAATATTTTTCAAAAATAATTATTTTTTCATACTCAGAACTAAGGATAATTACCTACCTTGCTGTCTTTAGCAAAGTCAATCAATGAAGTAATAAATACCTGCCAAAAGATCTATGCTTAAAGAAAATAGGTCTAAAAAATATCTTCCTACAATACTTATAAGGTCTTTCTAAAAACATTTCAGAGAAAACATTGCCCTTTACCCTTACACTGTTTTGTGTTTTCTTTTTAATCTCAGAGTTTTATTTTAAGTACCTTTCCCATAGCATTTTAAAAACACTTCCCATTCTAAACAATTTTGAACAGAGCTCTGATACACAAGACTGCTGCCAGGCAACTTCCTCAATTCAACAGTGGACCTGATACCCTCAGGGAAGGAGGAACTTCAGGAGCTCTAAGAAATATCTCTTATAATAGGAATTAGCACACCATTTACATTAATTCTTCAGGAATTGCAAATTTATCTATCATTACGACTTGCCTTGCTGAAAACAAAGAAATTAATATAACTTCAAAAGTATTCTATTCTAAAAGTCAGGTTCAAACTAGCTTATTAACTAATTGCTCAACATAAACTAAAATATGTTGATTCAGGTGAATATTCCCTTGCTCTAAATTCTTCTGATTTTTTTCATTACTGTTAAGTGTACAACAATTGAAAAAAAAAAGCCTGTAAACCTATGGGCAGGGAGGGAGTATTGTTTAATAGGCATAGTTTCAGCTTTAGAACATGAAGAGTTCTGGAAATTGATGGTGGTGATGATTGCACAATGTGAATGTATTTAATAGTACTGAACTGTACACTTAAAAATGATTAAGATGGTAAATTTCACATTATGTGAATTTTATAAGATTGACTATGGAACTGATTTTTTTAATGGTGAAAAAATATAATACATTTTCAGGAATTAGGCATTCAACAGTGAGCAAAAATAGACATGTGCATAGATGGCACCAAATATATTTTATGAAGACAAAGAGTTATATAAGAAATTTCTTTCATTAAAGTTTAACATATTAAGCAAAATATTCATGTTGTTCCAGTTCTAAGAAAAGATATTTTAAATAATTTAAATCTCTAATACTTTCCTCCCTCTGTTTAGAGAATACAACTTAAAGTTTATGAGTTTGGACAGTTTTTATTATTATTATTCATCACAGAAACAAAAAATATTTTTCTTGAAATATACTCTTTCAAAATACCTATATTAAAATTTAAGTGTTTTTGTAGGCATTACATCTTTAGACATAATAGCATTCAAGAAAATTACTGACCAGTTTTATTCACAGTACTAATCACATTACATGAGACAACATAAAAATTGATGAGAATAACTATAAAATATAAATCAAATATGCAAGAAACGCCTCAAGATCTGATCTTATACTATGTCCTAATACTATATCAACACTGGTGGCATTTTTTAAATGCCTAATATCTCTAATTCATTTTGCAATGCATGTGCTTTAAGATTTCTATAATATCCAAAACTACTCTTGATGAAATCATAACCATAATTAAAAATAACATCCAAAGAATCCATAGTTGCAATGTCAAAAAGGTTAGCCCAGGTTAAACTCTAAATAACTTAAAGCAGCTATGAGAATAAACCCAGACTCCATTTATTTTGGTTCTTCACACTACAACAGCTTTCCCATCTACATCTCTTCTTCAACAAGAATGCAAACATACGTTCTACCTGCCTAATAATTCCCATTCTTTTAAATTCCCTATTTTCTTATATATCCCCTTAGAATAATGCAATGTTAAAAACATGAGCTTTGGACTCCAAAGAGTCAAATTCCAGCTCTACTCTGAGCAACTTTTTTTTAGCAAGCCACATTTTCACCTGTAAAATTAAAGGGTCAAATCAAATAAAATACATAAAGGACAAAGTAGAATCAAATGTCTACAAAATGCTACCAAGAATAATTATTATTATTATTGTATCATCCTCTTCATTAGGAAGAGGAAAAGGAATATTTGCACCATCTCCACAGACCACCTCTTAATCACTACTACCAAAAAAAAATCACCACAGCAAAATCAGCAACATATGAATAGAAACCTTTCAAAAATCTTCAAGTTAGAACTCAAAGCACCTTCCTGCAGAAACAAAGTTCTGAATCATGGTATAATCCTAGACTCACAATATATAAAGCATATTACTTATCTTAAATTTAGTCTGGAGCTCTGAGAGCGATACAGGAGAAAAAACAAAGAAAAGCTTACTTTCTCTTTCCTTGGTGCAACCCTGGCCCTAGGCAAAATTTTTAATTTTTGAAATATTAGCTTCTACCATTCTGCCTTTTGCATGCCGATCTAGCTCCTAGTGCCTTTCCCAGGCGTTATATGTCCAGAAAAACACTGTAACACTAAGCTCCTAATTGGAAACACTGCATTCAAACCTACTGACTCCTAATGTGTTCCCTGATCTTAAGTCACCAACCTGCATTTCACCACAATCAAAATTTCCTGATATCACTAAGGTGTTAGGAAGAAAGAAATTGCATTGCATGATTTTGCTTAGTGGACATCTGGTTTTTATTAAATTACTATTGCCTTTAAAATGAACATTTGTAAAACATTTTTTTCTACAACAAAATACAAAGCAGTAGCTGCCTTTTAAAGACATGGGTAAGAAATATTCACTTATTTTATATCTTGCTTAATGTTTTCCTATTTTTAATAAGTGTCAACAAATTATCTGGGCCAAATTTTTTCATCTCTGTATTTTCCCAAATATTCTCAACAGATTGTCAAATAGCATTGACATTTTTCACAATGACTCAATTAGCATAACATCAGGAATTCCATGATAACTATGTAGGTACAGAAGCCCTGGGTAAAATTTAAGTGTGTATAAATAATGAAATTCAGAGAATCTCAGAAGTATACAGGATATTAAAGATTATCTCCAGTCTTAATACACATTGTATTTTTTAATCACTTCTTCAATATCTCTGTCTATGGCTAACTGCCTCACAACTTACCAAAACAGGCCAAAGGACCAAAATATAGTCCATACACATATACCTCAGTATCCAAGTAAATGCATAAAAGTACACATATAACTAAAGGAGAGTTGAAGTCTATATGACACAATGTTCTATATATCTATCACAAACCCCAGAATTCATCTTCCAAAAGTTGAACTACAACTTTCTTTCTCTTCAATTTCTTTGTCTCATAAGTAGGATACATGATTCTTAAAGATAGATATGGTCTTGCTGAGAAAAATGAATTGATTTGTCACCATAATACAAAATACAAATTCATAAATACTTAGGAAGCTTCTTTACAGTACTTTAATTAAGAAAGCACCAGAGTTCATCTAAGTCTTTGACTTACTCTGTATTCTTGGTTTCTGATTCTAATAATTTCAACTGATGGGCAGACCAAAGTTAGTTTTTGAATATATTTCTCAGATAATATCTCAATAGGAATTCTCATGAAATGAGCATCAAAATATTCTCATAATAAAAAATGGGGTTACTTTTACAGTCCCTATTATCTAAAAAATGAAATTATCGTTTAAGTCACCTTCTGACAACTTAAAAAGTCATTAATACTTTTAAATGGATTGTATGACTATTTCCTATTAGCTTATTTATAACTTAGATCATTCTCCCTTTGTCTTTAGACTGCTTAAAATTTGAGAGAATTATACATCCAGTTCTAAGACTTAACTTTTGTTTGAAGTTAGTCACTTAATCACTTTCTTCTTTTTCCTACTGTTGTCAGCTTCTTTACTTTTCAAAAAAATCCATCTAGTATGTTATCTATGGAGAAATTGCTAGGTTAAATCTGCAAAACAGTTTGCAATTGGCAGTATCTAAGAAAATCATTCAAAGAATCTTCTCTGAGCTTATTTTAACAGTTATCTGAAAACACTCCATTTGATATAAAATCTCTTATCTATCCCTGACTGTACTGCTATCCCACCTATCTTCTGTAAAAAGGAAATAAAAAAGTCTCTCAGTTGTGCCATTAAACAGAATGACAGGAGGCTAAAATTACTCATTACTTTCCATTTTCAACTCAAAAGCTCCTACTGGAAAAGTGTAAATAGCTACTATAAAGAACACAGGGAAAATGTTTTGATACCTTTGATCAAACAGTGAAATTTTCCTAAAACTGGTGTTAGAAATGAAAAAATATGCAACATTATTTACCATTTCAAGGATGACGCCTTGCACAAAAATAGGTAAATACATTCATGGGTATAATTTCAAATTCAGATATTTCGATAATACAGAAATAAAAAGAGTATTTTACAGAGCCATGTGTTATCAATAATCCTCATTTAAGACTATACACAAGGGCAATGTAGGAGCTCCTACCACTGATAATATGGTTGATTCAAAGTATAATATTACTTCCTATATCAAAGACTTTTGCCTTCTTTCATTACCATCTTAACCTCTCTCTCTCCAACTTTGCATATTTAACTCAAGAGACATTCTAGTATAATGGAAAAAGAAACAAGACTCTGAAGGCTTATACTCCGACTCCCATTTTCCTTCAGGGTTTACAGAACATATCAGCAAAAAAGGGAGGAGAAGGGTAGGACTGATAATATTCACACTGTTATTTACATAAAAGTGTACTCAATGATGTAAAATACTCTTCAATCACAAGAGTAATCTTTAATCTTAGATTACAGATACAGAAATTAAGCACCACACATATTTCAAAACTCATTATATTGATATATTTTGAAAATATTTTAGATGTATCTTCAAAAGTCCATCCCCGTTAACAACTTACTTTTTTAGAGCAAATAACTCAAGTAGACCATAAGTAGGAAGTTATGAATGAATTTTTGTCATTATTTACATTAGCAACTTTCAATTTAAATTTACATTTATGATCCTCCAAATACATTGTCAAAATATGATTTGAAAGAAGGCACTGTTATTTATCCCATAAGTAAGCCCCAGAAATGAAAAGTTCCAGCAAAGTAATCTATAACGGTGTTTATATTACATGAATTTTCTCTTTCTAAAAATAGCATGTAGGAAGTCAGAAATTCTCAAACATGAAAAGTATTCTCATGTGCTTAAAAAGAAAACTACCCAAAACAAATAATGCTTATGTTTTTTATTTTTTTATTTCCCTGTAATCTGTTTTAATCTTTTTTTTCTTGATCCCACTCACTTTCTTCTTTCTGTTGCCTGCCTACTGCTCATAGTAACACTTCTAAAGGAATAAGGCAACAAAATAAGACACCCAGTTGGGAATTCTACTACCAGATGTTACTTGATAATGACACAGTTCAGAGCTAAAATTTATGGACATAAATTCCTAAAGAGACTAATATATGCCTCAATACAAAAACAAAACATACTATGGTATCTTTTACCTAGACTTAAAGAATACCAATCAATATTTGCCAAAAGGAAAATATATTAAATGAAGACCATACATTCCTTAATAAAATTCAACAGTGTTGTTACTTTAAGCCTTATTTGTATACATGTGTTTTTATGTGATAAATATATAGAAAACAGGTATCTATGTTATATGTGTATAAAAAACATGAGACAGGAGAAAAATCTGAAAGCAACAGTAAATAATGCCACATATGAAATGATACAAATAACTAAAACACTACCACCATTTCTCACTAGTAAAAATGCACAAGCAACCCCTCCTCAAACAGGTATTACTGGATTACAGGACTATGAAAACTTGAGGAAAAGCAAACATAAAATCTTGCAAGTAGCAAAAGAAAAATGGCTCCTCACATACAAGCAAAACCCAGTAAGATTAACAACTGACTTCTTATCAGAAACTAGAGAAGTAAGAATGCAATGGAATGATATATTCAAAGTGCTAAAAGAAAAATACTGTCAGTCAAGAACTATTTATCCAAATGAACTATCCAACAAACAGACAAAAGAAAGACATTAGCAAATAAACACTGAGTAACCTACTGTTAAGACATACATTACAAAAAGAAAAAAATACTAAAAGGAAATAAAAGGAGTAACTCGAATTCTCACAAAGAAATAATGAACACTAAAAAGGAAACTACACAGTAAATATACAAAATAAAAATACTTTTCCCTCTTAACTGATTTTTAAAATCACTGCAAAAAGAAGGCAAGACTCTATGGTAGGACGTATAATATATAAAGCATAACATAAACGACAACAGCACACAAGAGGGAAAAGAAAAAGCTATCTGGATCAAAGATTCTATATTACTGATATTGAATTAGTATTAATATGAAGTAGTTTGTAATAAATTCAGATGCATATTACAACCACTAAAAAAACTCGAAACATATCCATAATATAAAAAGGAATTAAAATGTACACCAGAACAGTCTATTCAATACAAAAGAAAAAAAATAAATGAATGAGGAAGAGAGGAACAAAAAGGTCCATGAGACATAGAAAAACTAAGTATCATAATGGCTAATGTAAAGCAAATCATGTCAATAATTCCATTAAGTATAAATGGGTTAAGCACACCAATCAACAGGCGGACTGTCAGACTGGGAAAACAAGATCCAACTAAAAGCTGCCTACAAGAGACACACATTAGAATCAAAAACATAAAATAGACTGAAAGCAAAAGTGTGGAACAAGATAAACTAGGCAAATGATAAACATAAGAGCACCAAATTGGCTACACTAAAAACAAAACAGTCTTAATGACAAAAACTGTTACAAGAGATAAGGAAAAACATTTCATAATGATAAAAGAGTCAATTCATTGGGAAGCTATAGTAATTATAAACATATACACATCTAACCAGAAGCCCCAAAATACATGAAACAAAAATGGACATAACAAGAAACAAACAATTCAACAATAACACAAGGAATTTTCAATACTCCACTCTCAATAATTGATAGACAAAGTACACAGCACATCCATAGGATACAGAAGATTTAAACAACACTACTGATCAATCGATGTGCTGTAACTAACATCTAACACTCTACCTAGCAACAACAGATTACACATTAGCTTCAAGTATACATGGAACATGAACATTCCCATAATAAAGAAAATATTGGACCAAAAAGTAATATCCATAAATTTTAAAGGACTGGATTCATATAACATATGCTCTCTGACCACAACATACTTAAATTAGAAATCAACAACATAAGAAAATTTGGGAAATCCACAAACATTTTTAAATTAAATAACACACTTCCAAATAACTTTGGTCAAAGGAGAAATCACAAGAGAAATCATAATATTTTTCAACTGTATAAAAATGAAAAGAAAATATCATCAGTGCAACTAAAGCAGTGCACACAGGGATTTATAACTTTAAATGCCCATATTAGGAAAGAAGAAAAATCACAAATAAATAACCCAAGTTTCCACCATAAGAAAATAAGGGAAAAAAAGAGCAAAGGGATCCCAAAGTAAGCAAAAGGAATAATATAATAAATATAAGAATGGAAATAAATACAAACCAGAAAAATTATGGGGAAAAAAAACAATAAAACCAACATTGGTTCATTGAAAATATCAACAAAATTGCCACACTACTAGTTTGACTGACCCAAGGAAAAAGGGAAAAGACACAAACTGCCAAAATAATAAATGAAAGAGGGGAGATCCCTCCTGACTATGAAAATTCAACTTAGAATAAATTAATCTAGGAAGACTCCAATTAATGAAGGGAAAAAGTAAAGGAAGAAAGAAGGGGGACAGGTAAAAAGTGAAGGAAAAAGAAAAGAAAAAGGTATAACAGACCTACACCAAGTAAAGAAACTGAAACAGTATGAAGAAATCCTCCATTAAGAAAAGCTAAAGTCAGATGTCTTCACTCATGAAATTTATAAAATTTTTAAAGAAAAATATAAAACCAACCTTTTATAAATTCTTCCAGAAAAAAAAGGGAACATTTTCCAACTCATTATGTAACATCAACTACCCTATGATAAAGCCATGCTACACAGATGAAGCATGAAAATGTTACACCAAATTAAGGAACCTAGACTCAAAAGACGACATATAATTCCACTTATAGAAAATGTACTAAATAAAATAATTTACAGAAGTAGAAAACAGAGGAGTGTTGCCTGTGGCTGGGAGTGGTAGCAGGAATTAATTGGAAACTGCCATAGGAATATTTTCAGGGCAATGAAAATTTTAAAACTGGCCTGTGGTTACACATCTTTATAATATCACTAAAAATCATTAAGTTGTGCACTTACTTGATGTGAATTTTATCAGATGTAAATCATTCTTCCATAATCATATTTAAGAAAAAAATAGGCTCATAGACTAAATCAACAACATCAAGCTAGACTGATCAAGATAAAAGAATACTAGGGACTGGGATTAAAGATGGCACTGTGAGAGGTGAGACAGAGGATTCCTCCTAAAAAGACATAGAATATGAAAATATAATTAATATGACTAATCCTGAGAGAGCAACAGGAAAGAGGGCTGTGCCAAACTGCATACAACTGGAGAAAAGAATAAACCTCAACAGCAGGAGGAAGAGAAATGGAGCAGGGAGGGAGTGGAGGCCAGCAATTGCTGAATACCTAACTCCAGATATCTGCTCTGGGAGCACAACCCTACATTTCATGGTGCTTTCATGGTACTCTCATGATTAGGGGTTTGGGAAGCTAAGACAGGCAGAATACCTGGAGAGAATGAGATTCCAGGTGCTTGTAGAAAGCAGGGATCCATATCCGGCTGCTCTGGGACAAAAGAAAGGCGGGCAAGATGAGAGATTTTCTAACAAGGAAGTCCTTAGCAACAGGGCTGCTAAACGGGCAAGGATTCCACAGAGCTTACTGCTCAGGAGAAGGGACAGGTAAACAAAATTGTCTGGGTGCACTGTGTCCAGCAGGTTGGGAACTTTCTTGATCTTCAGGCACTCCAGCTCCCAGGCTGGCTACATAGCTTGAAGGAAACCTCCAAGATAGGCAGCCTACTGAGCGTTTCTCCAGGCCAGACTCACCTGGCTCGCAAACCAGCAAACCCTATGCTGGCATTAGGACAGACAGAGGGAAGCCCAGTCTACAGCAGCTATAAACAAAAAGCATAGAGGCTTATACCTGTGTGCTTGGCCCACTGGTTCTGGCAGCAGAGGCAGGCATAGCACCCAGGAAGAAGGAAACAGCTCTTTCCTCAACTAAAGCACCAAAATTGCTCTACTGCAACCCCCAACATTGCTTCAGGGGCTGAGCAGCTCCAGACAGCAGAACTTCTGAGCACTAGAAGGTGCCATATACAAATATGAAACACCAGAGAAACCTGTTTTAAAGTAAAATTATGAATACAACACCTGAGAAAGATCTAAATGAAATCGACCTCATGAATCTTCCTGAAAGGGATTTCAAATTAAAAATTATTAAAATTTTCATAGAGGTACAGAAAAATATTCAAGAACTCAGGAATGAATTCCAGTCAGAGATCCAATCATTGAAAAGCACAATAGAGGGTATTAAAAGCAGATTAGATATGGTGTCGGAGATGATAAATTAAATCAAAATTAGAAAGAAGAACAGAAAGAAGCTAAGGTACAGAGAGAGAAAATGATCTCTAAGAATGAAAGAATATTCAGAGAACTGTGTGACCAAAAAAAAAAGGAACAATATTCGCATTATAGGGGGAGCAGAAGAAGAGAGAGAAAAAGTGATAGGAAGTGTCTTTGAGGAGGTAACTGCTGAAAACATCCTCAATCTGGGGAAGGAGATAGTCTCTCAGGCAATGGAGGTACACAAATCTCGCAATACAAGGGACCCAAGAAAGATAACACCAAGACAAATAGTAATTAAAATAGAAAAGATCAGGGATAAGGACAGACTATTAAAAGCAGCCAGAGAGAGAAATAAGATCACATACAAAGGAAAAGGCCCATCAGATTATCATCAGACTTCCCAGGAAAATCTATACAGGCCAGAAGGTAGAGGCATGATATATTAAATGTAATGAAGCAGAAGGGACTAAAACTAATAATACTTTATCTGCCAAGATTATCATTTAAATTTGAAGGAGGGATTAAACAATTTCCACATAAGCAAAAGCTGAGAGAATTTTCCTCCCACAGAACATCTCTACAGTGTATTTTGGAGGGACTGCTATAGATGGAAGTGTTCCTAAGGTTTAATAGCTGTCACCAGAGGTAATAAAACCACAGTAAAGAAAGTAGAACACTTAGTTACTAAGCGATTGCAAAATTAAATCAACTATCCCCAAAGTCAATCAAGGGATAGACAAAGAGTACAGAATATAATATCTAATACATAAAGAATGGAGGAGGAAGAAAAAGGAGGAGAAAAAAGAATCTTAACATTGTGTTTGTAACAGCATATTAAGTGAACCAAGTTAGACTCTTAGATAGTAAGGAAGTTAACATTGAAACTTTGGTAACTATGAATCTAAAGCCTCCAATGGCAATAGGAATATATCTATCAATAACACCCTAAATGTAAATGGCCTGAAAGCACCAATCAAAAGACACAGAGACACTGAATGGATAAAAAAACAAGACCCCTCTATATGCTGCATAAAAGACACACACTTTAGACCCAAAGACATATACAGACTAAGAGTGAAGGGAAGGAAAAAGATACTTCATGCAACTAATAGGGAGAAAAAAAGCAGGACTTGCAGTACTTACATCAGACAAAATAGACTTCAAAACAAAGAAAGTCACAAGAGACAATGAAGGATATTACATAATGATTAAGGGGTCAATCCAACAAAAAGATAAAACCATTATAAATATCTATGCACCCAACACAGGAGTACTTACATACGTGAAACAGATACTAACAGAATTAAAAGGGGGAAATAGAATGCAATGCATTCATTCTAGGAGACTTCAACACTCCACACACTCTGAAGGACAGATAAACCAGACAATAAATAAATAAGGAGAAAAAGGCACTGAACAACACATTAGAACAGATGGACCTAACAGACATCAACAGAACTCTACACCCAAAAGCAGCAGAATACACATTCTTCTCAAGTGTACATGGAACATTTTCAAGAATAGATCATATACTAGGCCACAAAAGAAGTCTCAGTAAATTCAAAAAGATTGAAATTCTAACAACCAGTGTCTCAGACCACAAAGGCAGGAAACTAGAAATACATTATGCAAAGAAAATGAAAAATTCCACAAACACATGGAGGCTTCACAACATGCTCCCAAATAATCAATGGATCAATGAACAAATAAAAACAGAGATCGAGCAATATATAGAGACAAATTACAACAATAATTCAACACCACAAAACCTGTGGGATGCATCAAAGGCCATGCTAAGAGGAAAGTATATTGCAATACAGGCCTACCACAGGAAAGAAGAACAATCCCATATGAACACTCTAAACTCACAATCATCGAAACTAGAAAAAGAAGAAAAATCAGGTCCAAAGTCAGTAGAAGGATACACATAAAAAAGATTAGGGCAGAAATAAATAACATCGAGAAGAATAAAACAACAGAAAGAATCAATGAAAGCAACAGCTGGTTCGTTGAGAAAATAAACAAAATAGATAAACACCAAGCCAGAGTTATCAAAAAAAAAAACCAGACTCTACACATATAAACAGAATCAGAAATGAGAAAGGGAAAATCACTATGGACACCACAGAAATAGAAACTATTATTAGAGAATACCATGAAAAATTACATGCCAAAAAACTGGATAACCTAGAAGAAATGGACAATTTTCTAGAAAAACATGACCTTCCAAGAGTGACAGAGAAAGAAACAGAAAATCTGAAAAGATCAACTACCAGCAACGAAATTGAATTGGTAATCAAAAAACAACCTAAGAATAAAACCCCTGGACCAGATGGCTTCACAGCTGAATTTTATCAAACATTTAGTGAAGAACTAACACCCATCCTACTTAAAGTTTTCCAAAGAATAGAAGATGAGGGTATACTTCCAAACTCATTATATGAGGCCAGCATCACTCTAATTAAAAAAACAGGCAGATGACATGATATTGTACATAAAAAAACCCTAAGGAATCCACTCCAACACTACTGGATATGTATCTGAATTCAGCAAAGTTGTGGGATACCAAATTAATACAAAGAAATCTGTTGCATTCCTATACACTAATCATGAACTAGCAGAAAGAGAAATGCGTAAAACAATTCCATTCACAATTACATCAAAAAGAATAGAATACCTAGCAATAAACCTAATCAAGGAAATACCCTGAAAATTACAAGACACTCATGAGAAAAATTAAAGAAGATATCAATAATGGAAATACATCCCGTGCTTATGGATAGGAAGAATTAATATTGTCAAAATGGCCATCCTTCTGAAAGCAACTTACAGATTCAATGCAATCCCTATCAAAATACCAATAGAATTATTCAATGAACTAGACAAGTAGAACACACTAGAGAGCCCAGATACAAACCCAAGCACATATGGTCAATTAATGTATGACAGAGGAGCCATGGACGTATAATGCATAAACGACAGCCTCTTCAACAACTGGTGTTGGCAAAACTGGACAGCTACATGCGAGAGAATGAAACTGGATTATTGTCTAACCCCATACACAAAAGTAAACTTGAAATGGATCAAGGACCTGAATGTAAGTCATGAAACCATAAAACTCTTAGAAGACAACATAGGCAAAAATCTCCTGAACATAAACATGAGCAACTTTTTCCTGAACATATCTGCTCAGGCAAGGGAAACAAAAGGAAAAAAAATGAACAAATGGGATTACATCAAGCTAAAAAGCATCTGTACAGGAAAGGACACCATCAGCAGAACAAAAAGGCACCATACAATATGGGAGAATATATTCATAAATGACATATCTAACAAGGGGTTAACATCCAAAATATATAAAAAACTCCATGTGTCAACAACCAAAAAGGAAATAACCCAATTAAAAGTGGGTGGAGGATATGAACAGACAATCCTCCAAAGAAGAAATTCAGATGGCCAACAGGCACATGAAAAGATGCTCCACATTGCTAATTATCAGGGAAATGCAAATTAAAAGCACAATGACATATCACCTCACAACAGTTAGGATGGCCAGCATAGAAAAAACTAAGAACAACAAATGCTAGCAATGATGTGGAGAAAGGGGAACCTTCCTACACTGATGGTGGGAATGTAAACTAGTTCAACCATTGTGGAAAGCAATATGAAGGTTTCTCAAAAACCTAAATATAGAAATACCATTTGACCCAGGAATACCACTGCTAGGAATTTACCCAAAGAATACAAGTTCTCAAATTCAAAAAGACATACACATCCCTATGTTTATTTACAATAGCCAAGATATGGAAGCAACCTAAGTGTCCATCAGTAGATGAATGAATAAGGAAGATGTGATACATATAAGCAATGGAATAGGATTCAGCCATAAGAAAGAAACAAATCCTACCATTTGCAACAACATGGATGGAGCTAGAGGGTATTATGCTCAATGAAATAAACCAGACGGAGAAAGACAAGTATCGAATGATTTCACTCGTATGTGGAGTATAAGAACAAAGAAAAAACTGAAGGAACAAAACAGCAGCAGACTCACAGAACCCAAGAATGGACTAACAGTTACCAAAGGGAAAGGGTCTGGGGAGGATGGGTGAGAAAGGGGGTTAAGGGGGGAAAAGGGGGGGACATTATGATTAGCATGTATAATGTGGGGGGGGCACGGGGAAGGCTGTGCAACACAGAGAAGACAAGTAGTGATTCTACAGCATCTTACTATGCTGATGGACAGTGACTGTAATGGGGTTTGTGGGGGGGACTTGGTGATGGGGGAGTCTAGTAAACATAATGTTCCTCATGTAATTGTAGATTAATGATACCAAAATTTAAAAAAAGTAGCATGTGAGTCACACCTCAACAAACAAAAAGCAAATAATCCAATTTAAAAAATGGGCACAGGATATGAACAGACACTTCTCCAAAGAAGAAATTCAGATGGCCAAGACACATGAAAAGATGCTCCACATCACTATTTATCAGGGAAATGCAAGTTAAAAACCACAATGAGATATCACCTCACACCAGTTAGGATGGCCAACATCCAAAAGACAAACAACAACAAATGTTGGCAAGGATGTGGAGAAAGGGGAACCCTCCTATACTGCTGGTGGGAATGCAAACTAGTCCAACCATTGTGGAAAGCAGTATGGAGGCTCCTCAAAAAGCTCAAAATAGAAATATCATTTGACCCAGGAATTCCACTTCTAGGAATTTACCCTAAGAATGCAGTAACCTAGTTTGAAAAAGACAGATGCACCCCTGTTTATCGCAGCACTATTTATAATAGCCAAGAAATGGAAGCAACCTAAGTGTCCATCAGTAGATGAATGGATAAAGAAGATGTGGTACATATACACAATGGAATATTATTCAGCCATAAGAAGAAAACAAACAAATCCTACCATTTGCAACAACATGGATGGAGCTAGAGGGTATTATGCTCAGTGAAATAAGCCAGGCAGAGAAAGACAAGTATCAAATGATTTCACTCATATGTGAAGTATAAGAACAAAGGAAAAACTGAAGGAACAAAACAGCAGCAGACTTACAGAACCCAAGAATGGACTAACAGTTACCAAAGGGAAAGGGTCTGTGGAGGATGGAGACCCTGAGAAGGGAGGGATAAGGGGGAAAACGGGGCATTATGAATAGCACACATAATGTAGGGGTGTGGGGACATGGGGAAGGCAGTATATACAGAGAAGACAAGTAATGATTCTATAGCATCTTACTATACTGATGGACAGTGACTGTAATGGGGTATGTGGGGGGGGACTTGATAATAGGGGGAGTCCAGTAACCATAATGTTGTTCAAGTAATTGTACATTAACAATATCAAAATAAAAATAATAAAATAAAGAGAAAAAAAACACAGGAGGAGACTCACAGACTCAAAGAAGGGACTAGTGGTTACCAAAGGGGAGGGGTGTGGGAGGGAGAAGGGAATTGAGGGGTATTATGATTAGTACACATAGTGTGGGGGGAATCTTGGGGAAGACAGTATAGCGCAGATAAGACAAGTAGTGACTCTGTGGCATCTTACTATACTGATGGACAGTGACTTCAATATGGTATGGGGGGAACTTGATAATATGGTTGAATGTCATAACCATATTGTTTTTCATGTCAAACCTTCATAAGAGTATATATCAATAATATCTTAATAAAAAATACTGTAAGTCAATAAATCAATAAAAAAAGACCTCCAAAAAAAAGCAAAACAAAACAGAAGGAACAAAACAGCAAATTAGAATCACAGACACTGAGAGGTGATTAGTGGTTACCAAGAGAGAGGGGTTGGGGGTGCATGTGAGAGGGGAGAGGAAGGGGTATAACGGGGCACAATAATTCAGAATTATAGGTAGGTCACAAGGACAGTAGTAGTACAGCAGAGAATATAGTTAGTGATTCTGTAACATCTTTCTATGTTGATAGATAGTAACCACACTAGAGGGGGTGAGGATTTAATAATATGGATAACTACTGAACCAGTGTTGTACATTTGAAACCAACATAAGATTATATATCAGCTATACATCAATTTTAAAAAAATGCAGAAACATATGACCCACACAAGGAGAGAAAAAATCAATCAATAAAGCATAGAAATGACAGCAATGAAATTAACACACAGGGACATTAAAACAATTACTGTAAATATGTTCCACACGTTCGAGAAGGTAGAGAAAAAACATGAACATGATATGGAAAGAAATGGGAGATGTAAAAATGAAAGTGTAGATTTAAAACATATACTACCTGAAATGAAAATATAACAAGTGGGATAAGTAGCAGATTAGACACTAGTGACATAAATATCAGTGCACTTAAAGGCATAGCAATTGTAGCTACCAAAAGCACAGAGAAAATAAGGCTAGAAAAATAATGAGCATAGCACAGATAAACTATGGAACAATATCAAGCAGTATAAATTATATGCAATTGAAATCCCAGAGGAAGGTGCAGGGACAGAAAAATATATTGAAGATATAATGGCCAAAATTTTTCCAAATTCGATAAAGGTAAACTTAATCCCAACTATATCAACAACTACCTTAAAACAGCATATGAAGGGATATTGTCAGATTTAATGAAAAAGCAAGATGCATGTATATCACCTTTAAGAAAGCAACTTGTACCATGAAAACACTAATCGAAAAAAAATAGAGTGGCTATATTAACATCAGAAAAGGTAGTAGTTTGAACAAAGAATATTACCATGAATAAAGAGTGATATACCATAATAATAAAAGTATTTCATAACAATGAAGATATCAAAATATCAAAAGGATGTAATAATCCTACATGTTTATGCAGCTAAAAACAGAGTTTAAAAGCATATAGTGCAAAATTGATTTTTTTTTAAATCCACATTTCAACACTGCTCTCCCAGTAAGAAAGAAAAGAGAAAAAGAAAGTCAGTGAGCAAAAAGACTTAATCAATTAACTTGACCTAATTCACATTCACAGAACACTCTGCCCAGAAGAATAAAAATTCTTTGCAAGTTCACAAAAAACTTTGCCAAGACAGACCATATTCTGGGCAAGAGAAAAAGTCTCAATAACATCAAAGATGTTTGAAATAATACAAAGTACATTCTCTCACTACAAGGGAATTAAACTAGAACTCAACAGCAAAAAGGTATTAAAAAAATCTGGAAATACTTGGAAATTAAACAACATATTTCAAAATAACCCATGGATCAAGAAGAAATCAAAAACATAATTATACAATAATTTGAACTAAATGAAAATGCAAACATAACTGTCATGGCACATGTATGCACCTCTCAGCTCTCCCACTGCGGATGCATAATGGACCAATTCCAGCTACCGCACTCTGAAATCCATCTCCACATTTGCACCAAGGCCATGATTTCTATGGTCTGCCTCTAACCAATGACTGAGTGAGGCATGAATACCAAGACAGTACCATACTTACCAGGCACAAGATTCCTCTGCCAGAAAACTTTGTCACAAGGAGTCCCCAGACACTTTTCCAAACTTTCCCTATAAATATACTGTAGCCTGAGACATTTCTACGCAACCTTTCTTCTTTCTTCACAAACATAAGTCAAAGTCTGATGACTCTCAGCCTTCTACAACTGCCTCATTTTCTTGCACAGGCATTTTCCATAACAGATTTCTTACATATTTTAACCCTTCCTTATTGCTTGTCAGAGTATTCAAACTATCAAAACTGTCAAAATGTGTGAGATACAACTAAATAAATGGTTAAAAGAATACTTATACCATTAAATGTCAATAATACGAAATCACAAAGGTCTCAAATTAATTATCTAATAAGCTTCTATGTTTAGAAACTAAAAAAGCAAAGCAAATTATACCACAATTAAGGACAATTAAGGAAATTAAATAAAGAGCAAATCACTGGAATGTTAAACAGAAAAACAGTAGGAAAATAAATCAATATAATAAAAAAGTGGTTCTTTGGCCAGATCAAGAAAATTGTTACCCAGACTGATCAGAGAAAAAAGGTGAGAAGATATAAATTAACAGTATCAGGAATGAAAGAGGAAACAGATCCCACAGGAATTTCCCAGCTTATCAAGAGACAGTCTATCGTATGTTCACTAATAAGTCTACTAGTTATAATTCTTGATCACAGGAGTCACATTATGAGCCTTTACTAACCCACAGAATCTACAAATCTGTATTAAATTATAATACAGCCAAAAGCCCTTGGTCACCTTAAGAATATTTAACCCCTCTAAGCTCAGTCTTCTAAGAGTTCTGAATCCTACCACCACCCTGGGACCAAAGGAGGTACTGAGCATCATCTGGGAAAAACTCTGATGAGGAAGAGCAGAAGAAAGCAGCAAGATGTTCTTAGCTCTATCATTCCCCAATGGAGGTTGATAGGAGTTGCTAGTAGCATTCTTAGCAAAAGTGGGAAGGGCTTCTAGTGAAATATGCCAACATAAGAACTAAAACATAAGTTATCCATCAACTGCATATGTTTAAGAAAGTTAGAGATTGTCCAAAAATAACTAATATAACTTCTGGTTCAATTCTTAACCACAGCCCCAGAAGTGTGGAAAATTATATTCTAACATTATTCTGTGATAGAAGTAATTAGAAATGAAAAAATTACCAAGCAAATTTATATAGGAATTATATAGCAAAAAATGACCGACAAAAGAAAACCCCTACTTCCCCACAGAAGGATAGGCACTGCTTGCTGGAAATAGCTAAATACTACTTGTTGCAGTCAAAAAAGCCAATTACATCACAAATGAGGTCACTTCTCACTTAAACCATAAATGATACTAAATAACAACTTTAAAACACCAGTGTTAAAATATTCAAACACCCTTCCCCTTTGAATGGCAAGCTCTCCTTCACTACATCCCAATAATCAGCCACAAAGGACCAAAAGCTATACCTAAAGACAATTTTAAGGTTCTCTGTGACTCTTTCCAGTCTACATACAAAAACACAGTGAAGTTTAGAACTATCAGTCTTAGATTCTGACTCCTAATTTTATGACATGATCAGTATATCTTTTCTTCCTTCCAAAAGACTGAGACTTAGTAGCTGAAGTCTGTAGATCTACTGTATGGATTTTAGTTGACACAAATCAGTAACGTGGGTGGAAAAAAACTTTTTTTGAGATCTGTTCTCGGGCTCACCTAAGAATTATGTTGTCAGGAACCATAACCATATCTATTTGTTATAGAAAAAGATTAGCTAAAATTATTTGTGATATAAAGAATAAGGAATCCCTAAAATTATAGTGCTGGGATTTGAACCAATTAGATTAAAATAGTTATTTGAACACCTGACTGAGAAAAAAGTTGCAGCCCTTACTGTGGGGAAGTTGGGGTTTCTATGGCCAGGATCCTCAGTGAACTTAAACCACCTGAAGATGTAACTGGCTTTTTGTTAGGCTACTGCTTCCACATCTTTAGGCAATAAACTGTTATTGCTCTATATGGAGAGCTCAGCCCACTGCTCTTGGTGGAGGCAGAGACAGCAGTGCTCGACCTACCGCCAGGAGAATAAGCCCGGTAATAAACCCTTTCACCCAAAAGAACGTTTTGCTGTCAATTTCTTTGGTCACATTGAATCCATAGCAAACTTGCCCGGGGCTGAAACCCACTGGCAGGAAAACTGGCAAAGCTGGCAGGGTTCAGGGTTGACCAAGGAAAAAGACAGGCTGCCTTTACGGGATGGGTGCTTCAGCAGGCTACCCCTGTGAATGGGGAGATGGTAGATTGTCCCCCAATGGGTATGTGGTCTGAGGTGGTTTGCCTCCTAGAGGACTGGGCCCCACCCCAGGACTGGAGGCAAGTGGAGGTGATACCTGAGGCAGTAGGGATAGCCTGGTATAGTAAGTAGGTCTTTTGAGAGACAGAGTGCTCGTGAGGCAGCGGGGACTGTGGGTTGGCTGCTTCTCACAGTATTAAAAAAGTCTACAGAAGAAAAGGACATGACCCTGAAAAAGACCCAAGAAATAGCAGCACGAGAACGCAAGCTGCAAACTTATGTGGATTCCCTGAAGAAGGAAATGGCATTGATGTGAGAGGAGGAAGCACAAGCACACCAGCAGCAAGGTGCCATTGAAGAGGTAAAAGAGTCCTTACAGAATGAGACGGCAGCACTGCCAGGCGCTTTGAAGGAGGAAAAGGCCATCAAGGAAAAAGATGAACTCCTGAGGGAAGCACAGGCGGAGGTGGCACAAGAAAGCCAGCTGCAAAGCATTGAGGTGAAGGTAAGAGAGTTGCTGAAGACTGAGCGAGCATTGCTGCGAGGCACAATAGAAAAGGTAAAGGTTGTAGCAGAGGAGGCACTCGGAGGAGGGGAGAGAAAGGTGCCATCAGCCCCAGAAATGAAGGAGCTGGGGAAGGATGAAGGGGTGGTGTCGGAGGCACTGGGGCCTCCTGTATTGAAAGCACAGCCCAGTGGTTGTAAAGAAAATAAAGACCCAGCAGCTGAAGGTTCCCCAAGGAGAGGAGCAGCCTCCTCCCCAGGTCGTGGAGCACTCTGTGCTCTGCCCCTATACTCAGGCTGAGTTGGTGGATTTGGGCTCCCAGTTTACGCAGAAGCCCTCGGAGTCAATATCAGCTTGGCTCCTGCATCTGTGGGACTTAGGGGTGGAATGCATTGTTCTGTCAGGATCAGAGAGGGGAAAGCTGTCTTCCCTGACAGTGCAGCCCGCCTTGAGGCAGCGATTACAAAATGCACATCAGACCCCAGGGAATCACTCCCTCCTCGATTGGCTTATGGCTGCACTTCGTGCTGAGGGGCCCAGTCAGGGTGATGTACCATTCTCTTCTGTTAGACGGCAGACATATGCTGAGCTGCAACCGGTGCTACGATGCCTAGGCATAAGAAATATCATCTATAGTCCAGAGAATTATGGCCCAGATGAAGAGATTTTCACTACTGGGATGAGAAATATTGTGCTTCAAAAGGCACCCACATCCCTCTTTGGGTCTGTAGTGGCCATTCTTTGCCCTCACTTAGGGCATCCCATAAGCGAGGTGACACCTACAGTAGCAGACTTAGGAGAGGCTGAAGCAATGAGAACCCAGAAAGAAATAAGGTCTGCTACTCACAAGAAGAATTTAAAGTGCCCCATGAAGGTTATGAGGACCAAGATGTGGGTTGATTTAATATGGGTAGGAAAAGATGGAAGAAAATTAAATAGGAAGTCAAATAGGATCTTACTAGAGCTATGGCAACAATTGAAACCAGAACAGCAGTTCCAGCCATTAAGACCAAAGAGGCAGAGGTCAAAGACAGAGCCACAAGTCCAGCCTGTGTGTTTGCAAGACTTCCTGCTGGAGAACGAGCCAACCTCACTTAAGCCCACACAGGAAGATTATTGGGGAACACAGTTTGACTGAGGGGAAGGTTGAAGTATCTGCCCTGAGGGACCTGGGGCAGGGGGACTGGAGGCCACATGTTGAAATAGCTATCCATTGGTCCACAGTGAATATACAACATGTCCTGGCTCTGGTGGACACAGGGGCTGAATGTTCATTGATTCATAGTAACCCTGAGTGGACCCCCACTATCATAGATGGATACAGGGGTAAGGCTATCAGAGTGAAACAAGCCCAAATCCCCTTGGGAATAGGGCATCTACCCCCAAAAGAGTATACCGTGTATTTATCTCCTATCCCTGAGTATATTTTGGGGATTAGGGTCTGTGGTTGCAGACCACTGCAGGTGAGTTCAGCTGTGAGTACCTGTGGTGAAGGCAGTTCTGAGAGGACATGCTAGGCACCCACCCATAGCTTTGTCTGTGCCTCAGCTGGTTACTAACACCAAACAATACAAACTGCCTGGAGGGCATAAAGATATTGGAGAAACTCTCCAGGAGTTGGAAAAGGTGGGTATTATAAAGCCCACCCATAGTCCTTTCAATTCCCCAGTGTGGCCAGTAAAAAAAGGCAGATGGCTCCTGGTGTATGACTATGGATTACAGAGAATTGAATAAAGTCATACCCCCTATGCATGCTGCTGTCCCCTCTATTGCAGGCCTGATGGATACCCTCAGCCATGAACATACCATTATGTGGTAGATCTTGCTAATGCCTTCTTTTCCATTGACATTGAGCAGGGAAGTCAGGAACAGTTTGCCTTCACGTGGGAAGGATGGCAATGGACTTTCACCGTCCTTCCACAGGGATACCTCCACAGCCCCACCATCTGTCATGGACTCGTAGCCTAGGACGTGGCTACATGGGAGAAACCACCAACTGTGCAGCTGTACCATTATATTGATGATATCATGCTCATGTCCAATACTCTTTCAGATCTAGAAGTTGCAGCACCTAAGCTACTGTAACATCTACAGGAGAAAGGATGGGCTGTGAACAGTACCAAGGTTCAGGGACCTGGTTTGTCTGTTAAATTCTTGGGGGTCATCTGGTCGGGTAAGACCAGTTATACCAGAAGCAGTTATAGATAAAGTCCAGGCCTTTCCTACCCCTACAACTGTAGCATTACTACAGGAGTTTTTGGGTATTCTAGGCTACCAGAGAGTGTTTATCCAGCAGTTGGCACAAATTCTGAGACCCTTATACCAGTTGGTACGAAAGGGCGTCAGGTTGGACTGGGATGAGACATGTGCACTGCCTTTACTATACCAAAACAGGCAGTCAAGGCTGTGCAGATCTTGAGTATGATAGACCCATCAAGGCCCTGTGAGCTGAACATTCATGTGACTGAAGACGGTTACGGCTGGGGTCTCTGGCAGTGGCTTGGACAAACTCACCAACCTATTGGATTCTGGTCACAACTCTGGAAAGGGGCAGAGGTATGATACACTTTGATAGAAAAACAACTGGCTGCCATGTATCACACCTTGCTGGCTACAGAACCCATCACTGGACTGGCCCCAATAAAGGTAATAACCACCAATCCCATCTTGGAGTGGATACGAGACTGGACCCAAAAGCCAAGGAGCAGTGTGGCACAAATGTCCACACTGGCCAGGAGGGGTGCTTACCTACAGCAGCATAGTGCCCTCTCTAGTAGCCCCTTGAGTGAAGAACTCCAACACTTACTGGGGCTGGTGACATATACTAGTGAAAAACAGGAGAACTTGCCTTTGAACCATTAGTAGCAGAGAGTCCCTATCGGGAGGGAAGAGCCCCTATACCCAAAGATGCATGGTACACAGATGGCTCCAGCCGTGGGCAGCCCCCAAAATGGAGGGCCATAGCTTTCCATCCTAAGACTGAGACAATATGGATGAAAGATGGTGAGGGGAAGAGCAGCCAACTGGCAGAGTTGCGGGCTGTGTGGCTTGTGATCAGTCAGGAGCCCTCCCCTATAGCTGTCTGCACTGACAGCTGGGCTGTCTATTGGGGCTTGACTCTGTGGCTACCACTGATACTATGACAACTGGCTAGATGGTCACTGACTCTTTTGGGGGAAAGAATTGTGGCAAGACTTATGGGCCTGTGGTCAGACTAAAATAATTACAGTATGCCATGTGACAGGTGGTGTGCCACTGGCATCCCCAGGAAATGATGAAGCAGATAAACTGGCCCAGATAATGTTGGTTAGAAAGAAAGCCTGCCTCTGATATAGCCCAATGGTTACATCAGCACTTCTTACATGCGGGGCAAAAGACAATGTGGGCTGTAGCCTCTCAGTGGGGCTTGCCTTTGACCTTTGAAGAAGTTAGTAGAGCCCAGCAGGAGTGTGTTCACAGCAACACAGGACAATAGCTAAGGGGTCTATACCCCTCGTCAGGTGACAGATAGACTATATTGGGCCTCTACCTGTGCCAGAAGGTATCATTATGCCATGACTTGTTTGGACACAGCTACTGGACTTCTGGTTGCTTTTCCTACCCAGTGTGCAGACGAGCAGGTGACCAAAAGAGGCCTGGAGCGTCTCTTTGCTGCCTATGGCCAACCACAAGTAATTGACAGTGATCAGGGCACCCATTTTACTGGACATACACTGGATGCAACAGCTGGGAATCAAATAGAAATTTCATGTGCCATACAATCCTATCACAGTAGACATGATAGAGAGGCACAATGGCTTGTTAAAATCCAGACTAAAGTCAGATACCAATAGTCTGTGGGGATGGTCAGTCCACTTATGGACTGTACTAAAGCGTTTGAAGGAGAGACCCCGAAAGGGAGCCCTGAGTCCTATACATATGTTAACACATATGGCTGCCTCCCCTATACAACTACAAGTACAAACCAAGGAAGAATCACTGAAGCCAAGGTTTGGCCACCAGAATAACATCTTGCTGCCAGCACCAACTGCACTGAACACTGGAGACTCCATTGAGTGGACGTGGCCTTGGACCTTTCGACACATGACGAATGATGGCTGGCTCTCCTGGCACCTTGGGGACAAGGCTTAGAAGCTGGCCTCCTGTGTATTCCTGGAATAACAGCAGAGTGGCCCCCAAAGGTCACAGTAGTATATTCTGAATGGCTAGAAGGTAGGAGCATCTTACCAGGGAATTTTGTTTTATCATTATGGTCAGTGCATGCACCTCCAGTAGCACTACATGTAGACCCTTCAGTAACCCCCACGGGAAAAGGAGTAAAAGTATGGTATACTAGACCTGGAAGGGACACCCTTCCTGCTACAGTCCTATCACAGGACCATTCTCTTGCATGCATCCTACCTGATGGACAAGATTTGCCTATGTTGGTGTCATTAAAACATGTGTCTTATCGCCCCTAATGTCTTTGTGGATTGGGAACTTCCTCTGGCTGGAGGATTATTATAATTTTTGTTATCTGTATCAAAATCTTGTTGTATCTTAATTTTTGTTATTATCTCTAAGTTGTTGTTATCCTCTTTTGCTATTGTGGAATCTGGTTACAGTGCTCCAGCTTTCTGGCACAGGGACCATTGCAGAAGATTGAAAGCATGTAGATTGTAAGGTGAGAATCCTGGAGGAGAAGAGTGTGGAGAAGTTGGGGTTCCTATGACCAGGATCCTCACTGAACTTAAACCACCTGATGATGTAACTGGCCTGTTGCTAGGCTACCGCTTCCACATCTTTAGGCAATAAGCTATTATTGCACTATATACAGAGATAGGCCCAGTGCTCTTGGCAGAGACATAGATGCTAGTGCTTGACCTACTGCCCGGAGAACAAGCTGGGTAATAAACCCTTTCATCCCAAAGAGTGTTTTGCTGTCAATTTATTTGATCACATTGAATCCATAGAAACCTTGCCCAGGGCTGAAACCCACTGGCAAGACACTTCCTTTTAACAGTTCAAAAACTATCACCACAGAGAAGACCAAATAAATATATGCAAAATAAAATTTCCCCCTTTCATGCATAAAACAGTAATGAAGTAGAACTCTCTCAGATATTCAAGTCACAAATTTTATAGTAATTTTTCTAAGACAGTACTACTAACACTTCTCCACCCACTGAGAGTTTAATTCCTAGGAAATATAATTCAAAAAATTCATCTGGCACAATCTGTGAACATCCCTAGCCAAAAGATGTTCACTGAATGTCCCAACTCCACATTACAACTGTATATAATTATTAGATCCTCATTTCTTACTCATTATTTTATGCCAATTTTAGCCCTTCATCTTTCTCTGAGCTTATTAAATAAATAAATTCTGTTTTCTCAATAACATCTCAAAGGATCCAATTCCAAAAACCTTAATTACATTTACATGTCTTCCTTGGTGTGGATAAAGTGAAGGTTCCTATGGCCAGGATTCTTACCTGACCCTGGTTGACTGGCTAACTACACACCTGTGGGCAATACGTTGTTATTGACTATATAAAGAGTTCCTCCCGGAGCCCTGGGTGACACAGTGGCATGGCTATAAGGCAGCAGGAGAGCACAGCAGAGGTTGGAGTCATGGCAGTGCCGAGGACAGAAATTGGGGTGGTTGTGCAGGCAGAGAGTCTCAGAGGTAGAGACCGGCTTGCTGCATGCAGACTTGCTGAGTGAATGGGATTCTAGTGATTGACCTGCTACCGTGGAAATAAAGTTGGGTATAACCCTTTCACCCCAAGAACGTTCTACTGTCATTTCTTTGGTCACACTGAATCCATAGTGAACTTGCCGGGAGCTGAAACCCATTGGCAAAGCACTTGGACTCTCCAAATTCAGCATATCTGACTTCATTTGCTGCAGCTGACTTTCTTTAAGTAGAGCAGATCAGGAAAAGAAAGATCATTGTGCTGACTGCTGTGCCTTAGATTACCCAAGTCCATACTGTCAGCTCACTATTAAGCAATAGCTCCAATCCTAGCTCTTCCCAATCCTAGCTTTCTTCAAATCAGAAAGACACCTAAAGTAGAATTTATAAGTTTTGTTACTGGCAATTCTCATAATTAAGTAATGAACTATAAATGAAAGAGAATGAGTTTAAATGTCATCTTTTATATGTGATCTAACCTTAGACTCAGTTTTCACATCTGCAAAAATAGTAGAATCTTCTATTTCATGGAGACAGAAAAACAAAAAAAGACCCCTTTTACTGAAAGGAGCTATTGCAGGTCACAAAGTCTTAAGCAATGTTGGCATCCATGCCAACGTATTTGTTCAATGAAATCAACCCCTAGGATATAGGTGCTCAATAAATGTTACTTTACATCCTGCATTTTAGGATTACTTTTTCCAAAAACTATAAAGATATTTAACTTCATAAACATTTAGATTTTCATCTATGTGTCAGTCTTCACACTCTGTAATATTAATAAATCTATATAAAAACTCTATTATTTTAAGTTTTCACCTTCCTCTTGACCCAAATAATTGATATAATAATAAACAACAATAATAAGTATTTCATCACACACTTAAGTTGTATGAATCTAACAGGAATTAAAGTAATTGAATCACCTACCTCACATCATACCAAAAAAAATCAATTCCAGGTGGATATTAGAGAAGCAAAACAATAAAGACATAAAAAGACAACCTTTAAAGAGTGGAGAAAAGCCACAGAATGACAAAAGTTATATACAACACATATGACTAATAAAAAGCTTAGATCATATAAAGAACTCCACATGAACAAGTCCTGAATAGGCATTTCACAAAATAGGACAGCCAATGCTCAACCTCATTAGCGATCAGTGAAATAATATGCAGATTAAAATCACAAAACACTACTAAATACCCACCAGAACAGTTAAACTAGGAAAGACAGAAAATCACAAGAGTTAGCAAGAATGTGGAATAACAAGAACACTGCTGTTAGGAATACAGTTGGTAAAAATCACTTTGGAAAACGATTTTGGTATCTTCTAAAGTGAGCATACATATTTACTATGACCTAGTAACTCTACTGTTAGGTAAATAGCCACCAAAAACTGTATTTATATGTGCACCAAAAAACCTACATAAAAATGTTAGCATAGTTTGTAATATCAAAAACTCAAAGGAATCCAAACATCACTCAACAGCAGAATGGATGAACAGTAGCACACTCCTCCAAGGCTACAACATTCAGCAGTGAAGTGAAAACACCTGCAGCTATCTTCAAAAACATGGGTGAATTTCACAAATATAATGCAGCCAGGCAAAACATAAATTAGGTTAAGGCATACATGCTTCAAAGTTAAAGCTATTTAAGAGCAACATAGGGAATGCCATAAAAGACAGAAGAGTAACTATTTTGGGAAAAATGAATGGGGTACTGACCAGACATGAGGGGTTATGAGGAGGGCTGCTTGAGAATTCACAATACTTTTTTTCTTTTAGCTATGTGATGGTTACACAGACATTCTTTTTGTGATAATTCACTAAGCCATATGATTTGGTTCTGTGTACTTTTGTGTACATACATTACATTTCACAAAAGGTTGTAAGAGAGGGACAAAGAAAAGAAGGAAGAAAATTAAAAAATAAGGTCATAACTATTTGTTTAGGCATCTAATATTAAGTTAAATGCTAAGGCCAAATGAAATACTGATGGCAAATAAGCATATGAAGAGATACTGAACATCATTCATCTTTAGGGAAGTGCAAATTAAAACCATAATGAGATACCATTACGCAACTGTTGAGAATGCCTAAAATATTTTTAAAACATAATATTGAGTGCTGGCAAGGACTGGATGAACAAGAACACTCATACAATGTTGGTAGGAATACAAATTGCACAGGCACTTCAAAAAACTTTGAAAAACAGTGTCTTATAAAACTAACATACCTTTACCTTACAAATCACCAATCTCATTCTTAGTACAAATTGACCCTTAAAACACACAGGAGCTAGGGGCACCAACTTCCTGCACAGTTGAAAGTCCATAAAAGTATAACTTCTGACTCCCCAGAAACTTAACTATTAATAGCATACAAGTAACCAGAAGCCTTACTGATAACATTAACAGTGTCTATTTTATATAATGTATTACATACTATATTCTTACAATAAGCTAAAGAAAATGTTTCATCAAAATGTCACGAATCTCCAGAAAATTTTCCAATATATTCTCCAATTATTTACTGAAATTTAAGTGGACTCAGGGAGATCACACCCATGTTATTCACAAGTCAGCTGTATTCACCCAAGAGAAATGAACACTTAGGTACATACACAATTGTACGGAAATGTTAACAGCAGCTTTATTCATAATTATTAAAAAAAAAAAAAAAGAAACAACCCAAATGTCCTTCAACTGCTGAATGGATGAAGAAATTGATATATTCATACAATGGTACATTACTCAACAAAAAGGAACAACTATGAACACATGCAAGAACACAGATGATCTCAAATGTGTACTGCTAAGTTAACAAAGCTAAACACAAAAGACCGCATACCGTATGATCACATTTACATGACATTATGGAAAATCCAAAACAGGGACAGAGAACCAATCACTGATCACCAGGGAGGTTGCAGGTGCAAGACTATGAAAGGGTAGCACAAGGGGCCTTTGAGAAGTAATGGAACAGCTCTGTATCATGATTGCAGGGGTAGATACAAACTCTGAATTTGTCAAGACCCTGTACATAATAAAGAATGACCTTTACTATATGTAAATTAAAAAATAAATTTTTTAAAACTTTGAAACAAAAACTATGTCACAGCAATACCACAGATTAATAGAAGTATCAAAATGCATAATTTGTCATAAAATTCCCTTAAATTCAAGAATCCTAAACAAATTACCTAATTACACAATGTAAAGCAATTACAATCCACTGTTATTTACTATAACAATAACAATAAACATTACTGATAACATTACAGCTGCACTTGGTTTAACATTTTATACATACATTTTAATTCTCTGAATAAGCATATAAAGCTAAAATTACTATCTACTTTACTAATGAGGAAGCAAACTCAGGAAGAATGAAGGAATATCTTACCCATGGATACACATCTATGAAGTGGTGACTGCGGAGTTAAATCCCATTACATCTAAGTCTTTTCTCTATATTGCCCCTTAAATCAAAAGCTTTGGTAATTCCCTAATGAGTAGTGCTTTTCTTTAAAGTATTTGAAGATGTCCTAAGACTTCCTACATTTGTATGTTTAAAATTAGATCGTGTATGTTTTATATCATTCAGGTCTGCCAATACCTATAATCACATAAAACATTAAAATATGTACCCTGTGCCCTCAAGATGTCTTTCAAAATTCCTGCCACATCTGAGCCACATGCTGACACCTGCTTTGTCTCTTCCAGCTGTTTTTTGCCTTTAGTTTGTCTTGTGATATTTTCTTGATAGCTAGGCATGATGCACTGGGTAAAATGAACTACTGTAAACAGGCTTTAGTAATGTGGTGGTAAGATATGAGAGGGTTGTGGGGGAACATTTTATTGTCCTGTGATTAGGTCTCAGTCTTTTCTAGACATCTAGCCTGGATTAAGACAATGTTTCTGGATTAAGAACCTATGTTTCTGGACTGAGACCTTCTCAGGTGCTTCTCAGTCCATCCCCTTCCACTTAGATGCAGCAGGATGGTTAGGGTGGGCTGAAGTTGTGTATTTCCCTTCTCCTGCCTGGAAGTCTGGAGCAGCTGGAGTTGGGTATCCCCATACCCCAACATCAGTTAGGCTCTGATAAAATTCCATCAGTTTAGGTTCTGGTGAAATAACTTCTCCTGAAGCTGAGGGCAGACCTTGTTAAGAACATAATGCTCTTGCATATTTCAAAATGGTTCCTTTTCACCTTCCTCTGCCAAAAGCACAACACGACTTTTCTCCGATATTCACTAAGAGAACCCGGTAGAGATGTGAGAGGTAAAACTCAGGTTCCCCTTCGAGTTTTAACTCTCAGAGTTGTCCACATTGAGCCTCCAGCAATTCATCAATTACAACTCAAGTTTCCCTACACCTGTTCCTGGCAAGGTTATTGTTCTGATAAGTTGTCATTTACTGTATTCTCTATGAGTCTCCCCAATTTTAAGGGCAATGGTATGCCTAGTGACTTCTCTTCACTTATAGATCTAAGAAAAATTCTTGATTTTTCAGTGTGTTCAGCTTTTTATTTGTTATTACAGTGGAATGGCAACTTCCAAGCTTCTTATATGTCATGCCAAAAACCAGAAGCCTGCATTTTCTTTTAAGAAACATTTTCCTATACAAGCTTAAAAATCTATGTAGAGTAAGAAGACACATACAAACCCAGCATCATATACAACAGAATTATGTTGTGTACTCTGAAAACTATTAATTCTCACTTTCCTCTTATACTATATATATTCATTTCTAGACACCTAGCCTGGATTAAGACAATGTCCTTCAACTTCTAAACCTCCCTGATTACAAGCAGAAATGAATATAAAGTTATAAAGTGTAATCCTTGAAATACATCTTTCAAACAGGCTTACCATTTTGATGCCTGTGGAAAATGTCACTGGTTTTATAGGTTTAGGTTTCTCAAGCTGCATTTCCAACTGAGTAGATCTATCTTTATGTTGAGCCAAAAGCAGAGCAACAGGGAGATCAGAACTCTCCTGTAAGAAAAATTAAAGTACAATATGAAAGTTAAAAAGAAAACTAAAGAGCAACAAGTCTTTTAGCTTAAATTATGCCTTTCCATAAGCATTTGATGTCGACCTAAATGTTCTTTGTGGAGAACACTTTACAAAAAATTTTAACATTCCTTAAAAAGAAAAGGCTGTTTTAAGACTCATAAATCAAAATAACCTGCAAAAAAGATTTTTATAAAATCCACACTAAAGACAATAGGGTCTTATTTCATCTAGCAAAGCCAACCATATTTATTAAAATAAAAAAACTAAAAGCAAATCACAAAAAGAGTACTACAGAGTACTATAACTTAAATCAGATGTTTATCTAGACAAATTCTTTTCACCAATGAATTCAGACCAGTTTGAAATTGTTTCCCATTAGATTCCATCTGAGGCCATTTGGAAATGATCCTTGTTCTGTTTTGCACAATGGAACAACTATTTAGTATAACTAAAAATATACTTATTTTCTCCTTCACTGACTTACGTTTAGAAACTAAGCCTAAATTTTTTTAATTAACAAAAATGATAGCAAACATGTTTAACATATTATATTGATACTAAATTAGGACCACTATACAAATCTGTAAAGATGCTTATTAATAAAACAAATTACTAATTAATTCTTAAACATGAAGGTCTCTTACATATTTAAAATACTGTGGAGCTACGGTCTAAACTTAATTTATCCAAACTTCTTCCTTTCTGAGTTACCAGCAGAAACACATGCAGCAGATCAAGAGGAAGGGAGATCACATATACATAAACACAGAACTTTCTATATCTAAACAAAAAAGAAGATACCAACACATTTCTACGTCCTATACCGATGCTATCTATGAAAACAAATACGTTCTTCAACTAGCCTATGTATTTTTGAAATAGTAACTACCCAAAATTTAATCCGGAAAAAACTGTATCATTAAATATTTCACAGCATGAAAGTAAACATAAAGCATAATCTAATTTTATTTCAAAATTTAATGACTTAATACATTTTAGGTACAAATGTGGCTAACAAATATATTTAAAGGAATTGTTTTAAGGTTACAGTATAAAAGAAATTTAAATAATAAGCAACTTATTTCAAGAGAATTGAACCACAAGACTGTAATAGAAGTACTTGCAAGAGGAACATTATAAAGATTACAACTTTTAAAAGCAAGTAAAACAACACAAGTTTTATTTACAAAATAGAACCTTATTAAGAAGTAAGATGCAGGGGAGGAACTCAGGATGGCAGCATGAACAGGGTAGCAGAGATCTCCTCCCAAAACCATATATATTATGAAAATACACCAAATAGAACTATTACTAAAAGAGAGACCAGAAGATACAGTACAACAGCCAGGCTACATCTACATCTCACAAAAAGGATAAGATACAAAGCTGTGACCTGGCGGGACCTGAGCACTCCCCTGACCGCAGCTCACCGGCATGAGGGAAAGAATCAGAGCGGGGAGGGAGTGGAAGCAGAGGACTCCTAAATAACCAGCCCTACTAATCTGCACTGGGAGCACAGACACACATTGCATGGTGTACTGGATATTAGAGAAATGGAAAAGTAAAATCCGAGACAGAGACTGCAAGCAGGTCCCCACAGCTGGCTCCCCTGGGACAAAAGAAAAGTGGGCAATATTTTAAAGTCTTAAAGGGACAAGGGCTTAACAGCTGCACAAAATCGTCCTGGCACACTCAGCCCAGCAGGCAGGGAATCTTAAGGAACGTTAGTTGCCCTAAACCCCTTGGTGGTAACGCAGTTCCAAAGCTGCTCACAGTGATAAGAACCCTGCCATTCATAAGCCCCCAGCCGGCGCTGCAAGCACACCGGCTGGCCCACCACAGCTGCAGAGCAGCCAGGGAAAAAGCCCGCCCACAGCAACCACACACAGTCTTCTCCCACCGCGCAGCTAAACGGGACAGACCCAGAGGCAGCCAGTGGGGCACAGATGCCTGGAACAGACAGAGGAAGCCGGAGGAAGGTCCGGAAGGCAAGACAGGGCACAATTCTCACTGGAAAACACACATGGCAAGTCTGCGACCCCCTGCAGTGTTCTAGGCTATCCCGAGGGCTGCACCGACCATGGCAGGTGAGGAGATTATCCCAGAGACAGCTCCCTGGGAGCGGGAAACTGGCACAGGCAGCAGAAATGGGCAAGGCAACCAGCAAGAAGGAAGGGACTTTTTTCTCCCACCTGACAAATGCACCACCTGCCGGCAATCATTTCTACCACATGAAAAGGCATAAGAGCCTGGTACAGTCCAAAATAACTCAAACAACGCCAGAGAGGGCATGGTGAGATAGATATAACCAATCTTCCTGAAAAAGAATTCAAAATAAAAGTCATAACCATGCTGATGGAGCTGCACAGAAACATGCAAGAGCTAAGGGATGAAGTCCCGAGGGAGATAACAGAAATGAAACAATCAATAGAAGGACTTAAGAGCAGACTGGATGAAGCGCAAGAGACTGTTAATGGAATAGAAATCAGAGAACAGGAATACAGAGAAGCTGAGGCAGAGAGAGATAAAAGGATCTCCAGGAATGAAAGAATATTAAGAGAACTGTGTGACCAATTCAAACAAAACAATATTCACATAATAGGGGTACCAGAAGAAGAAGAGAGAGAAAAAGTGATAGAAACTGTCTTTGAAGAAATAATTGCTGAAAACTTCCCCAAGCTGGGGCAGGAAATAGTCCCTTAGACCATGGAAGCCCACAGATCTCCAAACACAAGGGACTCTAGGAGGACAACACCAAGACATATAATGATTAAAATGGCAAACATAAAAGACAAGGACAGGGTGGTAAAAGCAGTCACAGACAGAAGAAAAGATCACCTACAAAGGAAAACCCATCAGGCTATCATCAAACTTCTATACAGAAATATTGCAGGCCAGAAGAGAATGGGATGATATATTCAATACAATGAAACAGAAGGTCCTTGAATCAAGAATGCTGTATCCAGCAAGATTATCATTTAAATTTGAAGGAGGGATTAAAGAATTTCCAGATGAGCAAAAGTTGAGGGAATTTGCCTCCCACAAACCACTTCTACTGGGTATTTTATAGGACTGCTCTGGATGGAAGTACTCCTAAGGCTATATAGTTGTCACCAGAGAAAAAAAAATCACAGCAAAGAAAGCAGACAAAACAAACTTAAGGTAAAAAATAAAATCAGCTATCCACAAAAGCAGTCAAGGGAAACACAAAAGAGTACAGAATAAAACACCTAACATATAAAGAGTAGAGGAGGAAGAATAAGAAGGGAGAGAAATAAAGGATCATCAGGCTGTATTTATAATAGCGTAATAAGAGAGTTAAAGTAACGTGGTTAGATAGCAAAGAAGCTACCCTTGAACATTTGGTAACCACAAACACAAAGCCTGCAAAGGCAATAAGTACATACATATAGATAATCATGCTAAATGTAAATGGACTGAATGCACCAATCAAAAGACACAGAGTAATACAAAGGATAAAAAGCAAGACCCATCTATATGCTGCTTACAAGAGACTCACCTCAAACCCAAAGACATACACAGACTAAAACGGAAGGAATGGAAAAAGATATTTCAGGCAAACAACATAGAGAAGAAAGCAGGTGCTGCAGTACTTGTATCAGACAAAATAGACTTCAAAACAAAGAAAGTAACAATATTTAAAGAAGGACATTACATAATGATAAAGGGCTCAGTCCAACAAGAGGATATAACCATTATAAATATCGATGCACCCAACACAAGAGCACCAACATATGTTAAACAAATACTAACAGAATTAAAAGAGGAAACAGAATGCAATGCATTCATTTTAAGAGACTTCAACACACCACTCACTCCAAAGGACAGATCAACCACACAGACAATAAGTAAGGACACAGAGGCACTGAGCAACACACTAAAACAGATGGGCCTAACAGACATCTACAGAACTCTACACCCAAAAGCAGCAGGATACACATTCTTCTCAAATGCACATTGAACATTTTCCAGAACAGACTACATACTAGGCAACAAAAAGAGCCTCCGTAATTCAAAAAGACTGAAATTCTACCAACCAACTTTCCAGATCACAAAGGTATAAAATTAGAAATAACTTGGACAAAGCCTCACAAACACATGGAGCCTTAACAACATACTCCTAAATAATCAATGGTTCAATGACCAATTTAAAACAGAGATCAAGCAATACATGGAGACAAATAACAACAGCACAATGCCCCGACTTCCAAGGGATGCACCAAAAAGAGTTCTAAGAGGAAGGTATATAGCAATCCAGGCCTATTTAAACAAGGAAGAACAATCCCAAATGAAGAGTCTAAAGTCACAATTATTGAAACTGGAAAAAGAAGAACAAATGAGGCCCAAAGTCAGCAGAAGGAGGGACATAGTAAAGATCAGAGAAGAAATAAATAAAATTGAGAAGAATAAAACAATAGAAAAAATCAATGACACCAAGAGCTGGTTCTTGGAGAAAATAAACAAAACAGATAAACCCCTGGCCAGACTTATTAAAAGAAAAAGAGAATCTACACACATAAAAAGAATCAGATATGAGAAGGGAAAAATCACAACGGACACCACAGAAATACAAAGAATTATTAGAGAATACTATGAAAATCTATATGCTAACAAGCTGGATAACCTAGAAGAAATGCACAACTTTCTACAAAAATAAAACCCTCCAGGACTGACCAAGGAAGAAACAGAAAATCTAAACAGACCAATTATCAACAATGAAATTGAATCAGTAATCAAAAAACTACCCAAGAACAAAACCCCCAGACCAGACGGCTTCACGGCTGAATTTTATCAGACATTTAGAAGAGACATAATACCCATTCCCCTTTTGGTTTTCCAAAAAATAGAAGAGGAAGCACTTCCAAACTCATTCTATGAAGCCAGCATCACTCTAATACCAAATCCAGGCAAAGACACCACAAAAAAAGAAAATTACAGACCAATATCCCTGATCAACATAGATGCAAAAATACTCAACAAAATATTAGCAAACTGAATTCAAAAATACATCAAAAGGATCATACACCATGATCAAGTGGGATTCATCCCAGGGATGCAAGGACGGTACAACATTTGAAAATCCATCATCATCATCCACCACATCAACAAAAAGAAGGACAAAAACCACATGTTCATCTCTAAAGATGCTGCAAATGCATTTGACGAAATTCAACATCCATTCATGATAAAAACTCTCAACAAAATGGGTATAGAGGGCAAGTACTTCAACATAATAAAGGCCATATATGACAAACCCACAGCCAACATCATACTTAACAGCGAGAAGCTGAAAGCTTTTCACTTAATATTGGAAACAAGACAGTGATGCCCACTCTCCCCACTTTTATTCAACATAGTACTGGAGATCCTAGCTACAGCAATCAGACAAAACAAAGAAATAAAAGGCACCCAGATTGGTAAAGAAGAAGTCAAACTGTCACTATTTCCAGATGACATGTTATTGTACATAAAAACCTCTAAAGAATCCACTCCAAAATGATTGGAACTAATATCTGAATTCAGCAAAGTTGCAGGATACAAAATTAATACACAGAAATCTGTTGCATTACTAAACACTAATGACGAACTACCAGAAAGAGAAATCAGGAAAACAATTCCATCTACAATTGCATCAAAAAGAATAAAATACCTAGGAATAAACCTAACCAAGGAAGTGAAAGACCTATACCCTGAAAACTGCACGATACTCTTAACAGAAATTAAAGTGGACACTAACAAATGGAAATTCATCCCATGCTCTTGGGTAGGAAGAATTAAAATTGTCAAAATGGCCATCCTGCATAAAGAAATATACAGATTCAATGCAATCCCTATCAAAATAACGACAGCATTCTTCAATGAACTGGAACAAATAGTTCAAAAATTCATATGGAACCACAAAAGACCCCAAATAGCCAAAGCAACCCTGAGAAGGAAGAATAAAGCAGGGCACATATGGCTTCCCAACTCCAAGCTCTACTACAAAGCCACAGTAATCAAGACTATTTGGTACTGGCACAAGAACAGACCCACAGACCAGTGGCAAAGAATAGAGAGTCCAGATATTAACCCAAACATATATGGTCAATTAATATATGATAAAGGAGCCATGGATATACAATACATAAATGACAGCCTCTTCAGCAGCTGGTGTTGGCAAAAATGAACAGCTACATGTAAGAGAATGAAACTGGATCATTGTCTAACACTATACACAAAAGTAATGGATCAAAGACCTGAATGTAAGACATGAAACCATAAAACTCTTAGAAAAATATAGGCAAAAATCTCTTGGACATAAACATCAGCAACTTCTTCATGAACATATCTCCTCAGGCAAGGGAAACAAAAGCAAAAATGAACAAGTGGGACTATATCAAGCTGAAAAGCTTCTGTACAGCAAAGGACACCATCTATACAACAAAAAGGCGTCCTACAGTATGGGAGATTATATTTGTAAATGACAGATCAGATAAAGGGCTGACATCCAAAATACACAAAGAGCTCACGCACCTCAACAAACAAAAAGCAAATAATCCAATTAAAAAAATGGGCACAGCATATGAACAGACACTTCTTCAAAGAAGAAATTCAGATGACCAACAGGCACGTGAAAAGATGCTCCACATCGCTAATCATCAGAGAAATACAAATTAAAACCACAATGAGATATCACCTCACACCAGTTAGGATGGCCAACATCCAGAAGACAAACAACAACAAATGTTGGCGACGATGTGGAGAAAGGGGAACCCTCCTACACTGCTGGTGGGAATGTAAATTAGTTCAACCATTGTGGAAAGCAATATGGAAGTTCCTCAAAATGCTCAAAATAGACTTACCATTTGACCCAGGAATTCCACTTCTAGAAATTTACCCTAAGGATGCGGCACTCCAGTTTGAAAAAGACAGATGCACCCCTATGTTTATCGCAGCACTATTTACAATGGCCAAGAAATGGAAGCAACCTAAGTGTCCATCAGTAGATGAATGGATAAAGAAGATGTGGTACATATACACAAAGGAGTATTATTCAGCCATAAGAAGAAAACAAATCCTACCATTTGCAACAGCATGGATGGAGCTAGGGGGTATTATGCTCAGTGAAATAAGCCAGGCGGAGAAAAACAAGTATCAAATGATTTCACTCATCTGTGGAGTATAACAACGAAAAAACTGAAGGAACAAAACAGCAGCAGACTCACAGAACCCAAGAATGGACTAACAGTTACCAAAGGGAAAGGGACTGGGGAGGATGGGTGGGAAGGGAGGGATAAGGGGGTAAGTGGGAAAAAGGGGCATTACGATTAGCACATATAATGTAGTGGGGTAGCACGGGGAAGGCAGTACAACAGAGAAGACAAGTAGTGATTCTGTAGCATCTTTTACACTGATAGATAGTGACTGTAATGGGCTATGTCATGAAGATTTGATAATGGGGGGAGTCTAGTAACCATAATGTTGCTCATGTAATTATACATTAATGATACCACAATAAAAATTAATTAATTAATTAATTAAGCCTATATAGAGTTAAAAAAAAAAGAAGATTGTTGACCTGGCTTTAACAATAATGGAGAATAAATGAAATATATTATGAGAATATACTTGAATACCTTCCATATTCTATAATAAATCATTAGTTATGCATTAGTAATAGTATTGCTGTGAATGTCTGAGGCTATTCTAAATTTCCATTAAGAATTTTACAATAAAATATAAAATTAAACTGGCTATGACCCAAAATATCTTTTAAAATCTATTACTATCTTTTTATATGTAAAAACTAACAGAAGAAAAATTAATTTCCTTGGCTAAGAAGTTAAAGCATTGCTTCCCAATGTACACTCCAAGTGAATTCAAATGCTCTTCTATATCTGGTATTTACTATAGAAGTTGTAAAAGTTCTGGTGTAAGAGAAAACACGTTCACTTCAAAAAAGTTGCTAATCAACATTTTGGTCTCTTTTAATCCTGGTTTCACTTTCAAATAAAAGAACCTGAATATTAATATGTCCTAGTAAAAGAGCTTAAGTTTAACAAAAATTAATATTCTAGGAATGTAAAACTAATTTTGATACTAAAGCATACAATTTACTTCAAATCTGCTTTATTCCATTTCAGCACTGAAAAATTCTGGAGCATGAAAAACTTTGTGAATTTTAAACTAAAATTAAGTGGGAACCCAAACAATAGCAACAAAAATCTATGAAGTAAAACAAAGGATGGGAAACATAGATGCTTTCAAGAGTACATAAAATGTAGATGCAAACTTTAGAGTCATTTCATTCTTTTTTTGCTTCCCTTTTTACTTTGAAAGGTTCCCTAACATACATTAATTGCCTAAAGGTATAGTGTTTAGTATTTAAGGAAATTTAATAAGACTGCCTGTAATACTCATTAAAGGCTTTATAATGACCATTTTTAAAAGATTATTTTAACTGACTTTAAGCAAGCCATCTGGCAAACAATATTTCTAATAAAAATCAGCTACTGCATTTGATAATATTAGCCCTTAACAAAATTTAAGACATAAGCAGAAGAGAATTTTGAAACAGGAATATAAAAAGATTTAATAAGTCAGGACCTGTTTAAAAATATTTTTCCAAACTGTTAAAAAAATTGAATTTACAGTTAGGATTAAATAAATGGACTTCTTAGGCAACATTATGGTAAATGATAAGCCATAAACATTAAGGCCATAACTTAAAATCCTGTCACATACAGTATAATGTAATGCTTTCCAAAAGGTTGGGTTTCTTTCAGCCCAAAGACCAAACCCAAAAACAGAAGAAAAAAACTTTAAGAAGTACTTGTTGCCTGAACTAGATCCAGAGAATAATTCTAAGATTTAAGATTCTAAGCATATATACAAATGCCAGTGCTATCTTTTCATAAAATCTAACACAAGAATACACATAGAAAAAGAAGTACAATGTATTCTTTTAATTACTTCATAGATATTCAGGAGGATAAAAAAGAAACTCAATGAATTCTACAATTGGCCAGTGAGGATGAAACATATGTCAATATTTTAACAAAAAAATTTTAATAAAAATTAAAAAATGAAGTAACAAGTAATCTTTAAAAATTAATTCTAAAATGGAAACCAGAAATTCAAACTGCCTTGATATTCTAAACTAATCTGCTATAATTAATTGTTCTAATGAATACAGTAAATTGCTAAGGATTATTTAACCACCATGTTACATGATCTAAACAAAGTATGAGCAGTAATGACTTGCAGGTGAAGCAAACAGGAAGTGGGGGGGGGTCCTCACAAAAACCAGTATTAACTCCAGATTAGACACAATGTACAGCTCTGGCAGTTTCACCTCTCACTTCATGCCCCACTGAATTAAAGGGGAGCTTCATGCCAAAAGCAGCTCAATGAGGCAGCAAAACTTAGTACTTTGAGTATTAAAAGAATATGCAGGAATAACTGCTTAATTAGGAATAAACTTAGAAATCCTATCTTAAAATTATTTCTATTAAATGCAATATCCCAGAATGTTAAAGAGTACTTTCATCTTAATATATGTAAGTTCTATATTTGGAATTTATACAATTAATTGTATAAAGGAGAAGGACTGCCAAAGAAAAATGTTCTCCTCTTTGCATAAAATGGTAAGGAAAAGAACTTTTCAATAAAATAAAAACATCAGTATTTGCTAATTCAAAATGTTTAAAATTTCACACAAAATATATGTCTACAAAAAAATGTAAAATACGGCATGTGTCATTTCAACTGTTAAAGCTACCCTGCCACTTAATTTCAAGAAAAATGAATGGAAGTTGCTAAGGAAAACACTATATTCCATTTTATATGCTGCTGTCCTCATTTTTAGAACCAAATTTACATTTCCCTCATACAAAGTAGAGAGAGATTTTATGATAAGCATTTTCTATCTCAGCCTCAATCATGGCCTTGCCCTTACCTTTACTTGTTCACCTCCTTCTAATTTAAGTCATCTTGCTTCCTCTTTCTATTCCTGGTTAGCTGGTTTAAATGCTTTTACAGCAAAAGCACAACATATATACAGACACAGATTTACCCCATCACAGAATAACAAAACAGCCTATTAACTAAACTGAGGAGTTAAATGTGTTGAACACTTCATGGAAATTAATTATGTGCACATAGAGAGAAAAAGTAGAGCACAGAACATCTTTCCTAGATAATTTTCTAGTTGTGATTCATCAATATTATAGCAGATTATAAGCATCAAGTAATATGTTGTCAAATCTATGAAATACTTCATAAGCCTTTGTGATTATTACTTTTCTTATACAACAATGTTGACATGGGAAGTTAATTACTGGAAAACATCAATAACTTCAAAACATGGCCACTTCTTTCAAATATATTCTTTTTCATGCAAAAATATGAAATATAGTTCTCCCAGAGTAGCCAGAACCACTATAAACTTGGGCATGAAGCCAAAACACTAGAAAATGAGCTAGTTATTAGAAAACCAGTACTAATCAAGAAATAAATGTTCTGAAACAATGTTTTTTAGTTAGCTGAGAAACTTAAAAAACCTATTAATAGTACACTGGCTTATGTCAGTTATAATATCACTCTCTCATCTGAAAATGCAGTGGATATTGACAGAAAGTTCTTTTAAAACAGAAAGAAATAGAAGTTGAATATATAAATACCAACACCAAGTGTAGAAATGTCATTTAAATGCTATTGTACAGCATAATAAATAGGAGAGAGAAACCCTGAAGGCTAATGACTTTCTATCACAATTAGCGTTAGCACATACCAGTTCATCTAAAAACGTCTGCTTATTTTTCCTTTTTAGAATCTGCTGCAGTTGTTCTTCTTTTTGTACAAATAGTCTCCTTTGTTCATTTTCCTGTCTTTCTATCTCTAAAGCTTCTTCCAACTCTTCCTGTTCCCGAGTCTGAAACAGAAACATTTATACATGGCATACAATAAATTTAGTAATCAAAAATCCTATACCACACCCTCATAGTTTCTTTTAAAATTTTTTTGGAAGAAAAACACATTAGTTACTTACTGTTTAATAGTGCAGCAACTCCACTTTGAAGGAACCAGAATTCATTTGGTGTCATGTAGACATGTTACTACTAAAGGCAGTAACATCTAGCACTAAACAAACACCTAAACAAAATACACTGAGACCAGCTGCAGAACTGTAGGAACTGTGCTTAACAATTGGTTTATTTATTTACAATTATTACAGACAATTTCAAGTCATTCATTTTAGAGTAATTACCAAAGAAAACAAAACAAATCCAACAACAGACTGCTGACTGAAACCATCCACTTCAAAGATCAGCTTATTTAATAGGAACAATTCCCAGAACACATAAGATAGTGAAAAAAGCTTCTTTTTCCCCAATGTAAAATGAATCTCTATGATGCTAGAATTCCAAATAGCATTCATTTAAGGTAAGTTTTGAAAAACTGAAGTTATTTTCTAATACAAGCATATAAATTTCAAGAGTCCTCTTTGCAAACTGAAAATTCAAAGCTAATAGGTTAACAGAATGAACTACAGGACTACTAATTCTTCTTTTATGAAGCTACTCAGAAATATTAATTACTTCCAGGCTCTGAAATTTATTCCAACTCTAAGTCATGCTTCAAAGCAATATTACACCCAGTCTTTGCTCTTTAAATCTTATGAATGAAAAATACAGTAAAATCTGAATGGCTTTATTTTAAAACCTTGACTCTTGCTCTTGAAAATGTTGTGGTACTTTTTTTTAGTCAACAGAACATTGAGAATTTATGGCACCTCAAGGCAAATACAGAATGAGGGGAAAGAACATAATAGCTTTAGGGATCCATAACAATGTATAAATTAACAGAGACCCCAGAGAGAATAAATTTTAGGTAAAATAATATTAAAATTATCTATGAGATTGTTCTCAACTCACACATTAGGTAACTCCCAAAAAAGAAAAGTTCTCAAACAAAAAGATGTTTCGCTTATAATTCAAACTCAGTATATCCAAAATTAGCTTTATCATCTAGTATCAAAGTCATCTTTGTCTACTCCCTCTTTGCTCACCCCATTCCCCTTAAACTATATCAGTTAGCAACTCCTATAGTATCTCTCCTATAATTTTACAAATTTCCTCCTGTATTACCAAAGTTGCTACTCTAACTCAGGCCCTTGGTTCAGAAGAAAATTTAAACTTGATCTAAAAGGATTAGTAGGAATAAATGTAAAAAGTTAAGGGCTGAGAGATATGAGGGATAGGAAAGTGACTTCTTTGGAGGTTGTAGGTAAAATTGTAACATTTCCAAAATATCTCGCCTGGCTTTGGTGCATTTACATATCCTCAGGGGTGGAGAGAAGTTCATGTCCATGTCAATGGGTAATTACCTGGGCAACCGAGGGCGTGTCTGAACCTGAGAGGTTAAAGGGAGGGGGCTGGCTTGCTTGCTTGCGGGCTTCTTCCAGAGCAGAGGAGAAAGACAGCCCAGGACTTCAGTTTGTGAGCAATATACAGGTTTTAAACTTTATTTCTCCCTTTGACTGATTTCGGTTTTCAGAGGTATTTTGCCCCGGGATTTCCTCTTCCCGGACTAACAGAGGCCCATAAGCAGAAAAGGATGAGTGTCAGAGCAAAACCATGACATACAAGCAATTAAGTATGATAAGTGTTATGGAGGTAAACATGGGGTACAGTGGGTACAGAGTGGTAAATTCTCTTTGCAATAAGGGCTACAAAAAAGATTTCATTCAGAGTTGTGAGTTGAATGCGTCGCCCCAAAATATTTGTCGAAATCTTAACTCCTGGTCCCTATAAATGTGGCCTTATAAGGAAATAAGAGCTTTGCAGATGAAATCAAGTTAAGATGAAGTCATACTGGAAATCTGGACACAGACACACAGGAGAAAAAGCCAAGTGAAAACAGAGGCCAAGATCAGAATACTACCAAACGTTGCTGTCAACCACCAGAAGCTAAAGAGGCAAGGACAGATTCTTCCCTAGAGCTTTTCAGAGCGAGAGCATGGCCCTGATGACACCTTGATTTCAGACACTGAGCCTTCAGAACTGAGAGAATAAACTCCTGTTTTTATAAGCCATGTAGTTATAGCAGCCCTAAAGAACTAATACATGGAGGTTGGGCTTATTTACTTGAATAGTACTTATTTACTCCCATTGGAGAATGGAGCAGCCGTTTAGGCAAAGAAAATAATGATGCAAAGACATAAATCAAGCTGAATGCTTGGTATCACCAAGTCATGAAGTATGGGGGTAGGGGAAATTTCTAGATAAAGCTGGACAGGCAAGCAGAGTGCAGATCATAGAGGGTCTATCATACCATACTAAGGGAATCTGTGTCATACTAAGGCAACTGGGAAGACATTAAGGAAATCTGAAGGATGAGTTAAGAAAGATGACTCACTGGAAGTGAAGTATATATATCAATGGGGTTTAAGACTGAAGATAGGAAGACTAGTTAGAAGAATATTTCAATAACCTAGATAAAAAATTATGAGATCTTTAAATAAGGAAATAGTAATAGAATTAAAGGAGGAACCAACCAGGTTTGAAAATAATGAGACTACAAACAGTATCCGAAGACTGACCAGAATATGGCTTTAACACTGCAATAGAGGAAATAGGATAAACAGGTAGGAGAGTGAAGATTTAAAAATTCAGTTCTAGAATGCTGAATTACAAGTGCCTGTAATACATCCAAAAGAAATGTCTAATAATCATATTACATAATACAATTCTAGGAGCTCAGGAGAAAAACAATGGGCTACACAGACATTTGAGAGCAATCAGGGTAAAGGGGTAACTCATAAAGAGAAGCACTGAGAGGAACCTGTTTAAGACAAAGGAAGGCAAGATAAGCCTTTTAAGTGGATGAAAGAGGAAGGTGAGAGAAGCAGGATGGAGGGGCCCCTCAGAAGTTAAGGAAGTTTCAACATCAAAGGAGAAAGAAGCCTGCACCAAACACTGCCTACAGGCTAAATGAAATTCAAACCAATAAAGAGTCTATCGCCTTTGGCAATGAGGAACTGGTAGCCTAAATTTTCTAAGACAGAACATATGAATATTTTTGCAAAAAGTGGACCTCAGATAAATACTGGTTGGCTGGTTACTGAATGAAGAACTATCATTAAAAATCAAACACTGATGAACAATGAAGAAAGTACTGGACTGAAAGAAGGGATACAGGTTCAAAGACTAAAGGTCTCTGAGTTCTTAAGGGCACTACCTTATCCAATCAATGTCCCATGCCTTCACCTCCCACTTCTAATCCATCAATAATACGACTTGCTATTTTTAACTCAAAATATTTCTCTAACTCATTCCTACCTCACCATTCCTTGTTGAAGTCACGCCTGAACTCACCTACTTAACTGCATTAACCTCCTGTTGGTCTCCTCAACTCTAATCCTCTCAAATTCAACCTTCACCAAATCACTAAACTTACTCTAATTTGGACAATACTTTATCATCTTGTTTAAAACCCTTCAATGACAATCATTACCAGCCAGGCTTTTACAATATTACTCTAAGGAATCCTGTGAATTCCCTAATAAGATGCCTAAGCCATACTTCAGAAGAGTTTGAGCAGATGAGAATTCAGCCTATCCCCCTCATGTTATCACCACAACCAAAGTATGCCAAGCAAGCTTTCATTTGAAGAGAAAGTTCACCTGCTAAATATAGAAACAACTGGTTTATATAAGCTCAAATTACTTTTTCACAATACCTAAGGTCTTACATAACCTAGGCCTTTTCTACTTCTCCAACTTCAATTCTCCATTGAATTTTGGCAATTCAGAACTACTTACTACTTACAACTCTCAGAACTCTCCATGATTTTCCATGCCTTCTCGTCTTTGTTCATGATTTCCTTCTGCCTGGAATGTCCTTGTGCAACTTCCCTTCCCCTATCCCTCACCCATCCTCTTCACCTTGGTAACTTCTGCTTTTCCTTCAAGGCTTCATTCAGGCATTCTCTCACCTGGAATGCCTACCCCAAAGTTCCAGAATGAATTAGGTCTTCCTCCTCTGTATTCTCACAATAACAAGTACTCAGCACTTTGCAAATGCTTATGACATACTGAATTTACCTGGTTCCTAGAGAACCTGGATCTTTATTCATCTTTGTATACTATATGCTTAGCGGATACTCAACCAGTGTTTACTGAACTTTATTTTTTTCACTAAACTCTTCACATTCTACACAGAAATCTCTTCTGCTCATGAGAATCCAGAAAAATTAAAATTAAAATTAAGCTAATCTTCACTATCTCAAGATTAAAACATCTTTTTCAGTTCCTACATACTCACTCTGATTGATATTAAATACCCAATCCACAAAACAAATAAATAAGATCTCCTTAGCAGACAACTCAGTAATAGCTTCTCTATACCAGAAATGGGTCTTTATGTGCCTAGTCATGCAAGAGATTGCTGTTTTCTTCTTTGATACAACTAATGTCTTTCAAACAGGGAGACCTCAATATTCACAGAGACATTGAAACTGGCACCTCAGGTTAGTAAAAGATCAGCCATGTGGGTTTGTCTATGACCCATGGGCCATGTTAGGGCTTTACCCAAGGACACCATAAGTTACTGATATGTTAACTAACATGTGGGTAAAACTGCAGTATTTCCAGAATCTCTTGCCTGGCTTTAGTGCATCTCCATATCAATAAGTGTTTCAAGGGGTGGAGAGAAGTAACATCTACATATCAATAGGTAGTTACAAGGGCAGGAGGGATTATCTGGACCAGAGAGGCTGGATGGAGCTCTCTCTTCTGCTGCAGCCAGGTCAAGAGAGAGGTGGGACGACTGCTTATAAGAAATAAATGGGTTTCTTAACTTTATTTCTCCCTTTGACTGATTTCAGTTTCAAAGGTATTTCTTCTGCCCCAGGATTTTCCCTCCCGGACTTACATAGCGCCATCTTAAAAACCGTGGTCCTATGTCTGTATGTTTATGCCAATACCAAATACTAAATACCCAGGTAAATATCATTAATAGGTATAATGCTTTGCAGAGAATGATCAAATAATAAGTGGTAATGAAATACTGACCAAAATACTTATAACATATCCAGGTGCTAAACATTAATATGAAGAATAAAAGCAGTCCAAATAATCTCATTGTAACATGCATGGAATAAAGTATTTGCTTTATTCAATAACCTATCATTATAAAGTCTTCAGATAATTAGAAATTCCTAGACTAAAATAATATAAGCAGTCTAAAATTATTCTTTCATTGAATCTCAGTATTATTTCCTAGCTTCAGACTATGAATGAGAAAAGCATTCACTTGAAAGGAACAACCTTCCATCAGTGAGCTAAATAGGGCTAATGCAAAGAGTTATACCTAGGCATACCTATTTTGAATGTACCTTCTGATGTACCTAGGAAAGGCTCCTGGGAAGAGAGTAATGTTCATGACACACTGATGCCCTCAAAAATGAGACACCTTTCTAAGAAAGCCAGGCTATGTATGAATGGTATGAGAATGTAGTGTCAATCCATTGAGAGCTTTGCAGCAGAATAAAATGCCTAAATGAAACTCTCTATAGACTACTAGGAAGAAATCCTAAACACAAAATACAAATTCAAGCCATGTGTTCCCAATACACTTGTAACATTTTTACCAATGATTATAAATTCCTGATAAAGTACTTCATAAATAATTACCTCTGCTTTCCCCTAAAACTAGAAAGCCAAGTTGTACTAAAAAAAATGATAGCTAAATTGTGTAGGTTAGACAATTAAACCTCTGTATGCATACAATTCTTTTTCTTTCACAGAATACATTTTAATAATGACCTCAAAGTTGTTTTTGCTATAGTAATATGAGCCTCTTACCTTTATGCTTATATACATGTATAAGTATCTCTGGCCTAAATTTTAACTAAATTCTTCATAAAGTTAACATCAAGGAAGAAGGAAATACTTAAAAACCAACCAGCTTTAATTTGTTTTTCTGAATGACATCTTTGTTTTCCTTTTGGTATATCTCCATTTTCTTTTTGGTGTTGTCCAAATCCACATTGTTGGTCAAGTTGAAAACTGCATCAGAAGGAAACAATGGCATGAAATACAGTTTTAATATGTTATCAGTAGATAATAAAAATGAAATATTCATCACAGTGACTTCTAAATTCATTAAGTTGTCACTACTCACAGTTCTCTTTGTGTCTTTTTGACCTACTACCTATAAGATAAATTCTAGCCGAAATAAGCAGGCAACAACAGGCAACAAAGGACCAGGCAGTTTATTTGAGCGCAATCCCCGGGTGATGTTCCCCAGTCTGGATATTACAGGCCGGGGAAGTCACACCCGGTCAGGGAGGTGGGGGCTTATAAGGGGTTAGGAGGGGGAGGAGTGGGCAAGCTATCCTAGGGGGCATGGAGAGGTATGATTGGCTAAAGGTGACATAATAGACAGCTAGGAACTTTTTTCCTTCCAAGAGGGAGGAGGCTGACATCCGGGTCTTAGTTGGCACATCAGAAGGATGGAATTCAGGAAGAGCTGTCCCCTTTCCATATAAGGCACAGACCTTGGGGTCTGGTCTGTTCTCCTTTTATGGTATCTCTCTGTTCTGTTTGCATGTCCTTATTTTTCCTTCCTCCAGCCTAACACTAACTACCTATACCTATTTCAGACTAGCTCTAGTTCAGCAGCTGTGTTTTCTGAACCAATACAAGGAAAGACTGTAAGATTATCACACACAATATCTAAATATCTGAATCACCCCAGGAACCCTAAGATTTGTGCCACTAAGATAGTCCCCACTCTAACTTTAAACACATATAAAAGACTGCTGAATTTTTTTAAATAGAAAGAGTTAAGTCTGAGATCTACTACACTAGTCAGAATCAATATTGAAAAGAATCTGTGCTCCAGAAACAGAAAAATTATACAAAAAATAAAAATATATATTTATAATTTAGATCAAACAAAAACAGGTTTATTCACATTCCAATGGTCTCCCATATGGCTAGATACAAGATTCAATTATTTTCCATATACATCTGGAAAAGTATGAAATACCTAGGTAAGATTTGAAATTTATTTTAACAGGGAAGGTAAAAGGATAAACTAGCACCAAAACTTAAGACTGAAATAATTTCATAAAAGAAGCCACTAAGACATGTTCTGATGGGTAATAAAATTTTAAATGAGTCAAAACTGTCTTTTTATAAGTCCAACTCAAAATAATTTGAATTATAAATACCATACTCCCTTCTAAAGTTTATATAAATAAAAGGTTGCTATAATACTTTGAACCAAGAAAAAAAAACAACCTCTTTTGCTATATATACAAATTCATACTACAAAGTACCACCCCACCACTCCATCCCTTACAGTGTTTACCTCAGCCTGTCTATAGAAAGGTCCATATCATTAAGACTCTCCTGTTCCATAATTGATTTCTGACCTCCCTTGGCTTCCACTATAATCTTTCTCCATACACTATTACCCTTCTCTGATTACTTACCACTGCTTCCTGCTGCTTGTCCTATAAATGGGTTTGATGCACCCTAAATAACCCTGCTCTACTCCATGTTTCTACAGATGTCTTCCCCATCTCTCTCTTTCCTTTAACAAACCATCTCAAATAGTTCCTACACTTTTGGATTACAGAGGCCAATAAGAGTTGAAAAGTAAGACTAGAAGCCCAACTAAGGTTACCTGTTTGTTAAGTAAGGCCATCAAACATACTCAAAAATTAAATCCAATCCAGAATTTCATTTTTATCTCCTAAAATGGCCAACTTATTTCAGAACATCGATTTGTTACAATCATTATTGAAAATCCAGGCCCATTTAGGTATGTAGAAAACACAGAAGCAATCCTCAATTCTACTACATGCAATTTTAAAAATCTGAGAGAAATGAGAGAAAATGAGAAACAATAACCCTCTGGCTAGTTCTCCAGCTTTTTTACCACAAAGTAGAAAAGAAAATGGTAATGGTAAACCAGGCACTCTGACTAGGATGGAATGTAGGGCATTCCCCATAAATCACACATCATACTGACACAAAATAGAGAAGGAGGCTCCAAACTAGCAACAGTCCTCAGGAAAGCAATGGTGATCTATTCATGCTCCTGTTTCAGGATCTTTGCCAGCAAGTCAGGACTTATTTCTTATATTTAGCAAGTCATCTGCTGAGCTACCAAATCCAAAAATCTTTCACAACTTCCACCATCTCAATAGCTATGCCCACTTAGCAATGTTAATTATAATTACTTTTTTCCCCTCAGGCACTTCCTTCCCTTGACTAATTGTTAATACATTCTCCTGATTTTCTTCTTCCTACTAATCCAACTACTCAAGATTCTTGGTTCCTACTCTGGCTTTTCTTGGCCTCTAAGTCACCTGGTATGATTCTAACTTTTGCCAGTTTCTTGTATGTTCCTTGGGCAATCTCTTTACATCCCGTAGTTTCAACTAAATGAATGCCAGGAAAAGCTGACACTGTCTCAAAGTGTATTTTAGAAAACCAAACACATATCTTCAAATTTGCTCCGCCTTACAAATTTTTTTTATTAGTAGTATGACTGCCATGCCTCATTCATCTGAACCACCCTTCTTTGCATTCCACAAGTACCAGCTGCCAAATCCTACAGATTCTACCACCAAAATCTCTATAAAACCACCCTTATTCTTCATGTACCTTGCCAATATACCACGTCAGGATCTTATTTCTCCCTGAATAATTTATAATAACCTGTGACTTAAATTCTTATTTCCAAAAGGGTAGTATCTTTGCATTTTACTTTATACCCTAAGTCCATCCAAAATACAGAATGCTGCCAAACTAACATTTCTGAAGCATACCTCAAATCACCTTCTACCTTCACTATCCTAGTCCTCTCTTACCTCCTCTACCTTCCCTCCCTTTTACTAGGAAAAAATCAAACACTTTAGAATTCAGAACCCTTTATAAATTACTGGCTATAACTATTTTTATCTCCCCTCAATAAAGACCTCTCTTGAAATCAGACAGCTCTGCATTTCCCAGATGTCCCCCACACTTCCTGCTCCAGTTCCTTTGATCATACCTGCCCAGAATGCCTAATTCCCCTTCTTAGTGCTGAAAATATACCCAATCTTTAAATGTCACCCCAAACACTACCTTTTCCATGAAGTTCTCTGACTGCCCTCACTTCCTTCTCTTAATGTTGAAAATGTTACTTACAGCTCATAAAAAGTTATTTCTACTTTCTATAATGTGTATAATGTGTATACACATACACAACATTCTTTACACTTCTTGCACTCAAAGATCATATTTTATACAATCCTGTACCATCCAGACATAAGGGAAAGAAGAAACAGAAGGAGAAACGAATTTAACAACAATTATTAGGTTCCCAACACACTATGGTGTAAGCACACAAAACAACTTTCTGCTTTCAAAACCTGACACTCTCATTAAGAAGATCACCCCTACACAGATGAAACCAAAGTAATAATACAAGGCATTATATGATCAAATGACAATGGAGAAAACAAAAATATTTTTGCTTCATTCATTAAATACTATTTACCACTGCACTGGTTGTTGAATAAATGTTTAGTAAAGAATAAACTGCTCTTTCCTTTAGCAGAATTAGCTACTAAATAACCCTCCTAAAACAAAGTTCTGATTATGTCATTTAATCAAGAGTCACTCAATTCACTTATCACTTCTCCATCTACAATAATTTGGGGAAAAAAAATCCCATCTTATCTTTTACATTAACTTTTCCTCTATGCTGTGTGTTGAGTTGAGCAGATTCCTCAGAGCCTCTTCAAGAACCAAGGGAAAGAAAGACTGAGTAATTCAACCAGAGTGGCTTTCCTTCATGCCTCCTGAGCTGATCTCTTTCTCAAAATTCTGCCTGAAGAATACACTTACAGAGTATATATCTGTTTGTGTGTGTGTGTGTGTGTGCGCGCGTGTATCAAACATCTATGAAATACAAATATCAAAAATCGATGAAATACATGACAGGCCCTATGTCCTAATCTTACCTAATTATATAATTTAATCCACCTAATAACCTTATGAGATGGGTACTATTATTCACAGACAAGGTTTAAAGATATTAAATAAATACATACAAGGTATACAACTCATAAACATCGGAACCAAGACTTTAGCCTAAGCTATCTGATTCCAAAGCCTGAATTTTTATCTACAATGTATTCTCTTAATGCCTGAAAACCACTGCTAGCCCAGTTCTGCTATTCTGCATCTGTACAGGCCTCATACTTTCCTATATCCACACCTGTGATCAAACAGTTCCCAGAGGCCCATCTTACTATGAAACTCAACTCAGAACAATTGTGATATTTATATCTGGCCTACCCTTCTATACCCAGCTTAGAACTCACTTTGCAAGTACATTCTCTCTATCCCTGAATGCCCACAATATATTACCTAATAACATTCTGGTGACACATATCCACTTTCCACCCTGTATAATTATTTTCAACTCACATATAGAGTATTATAGAGTGTTCCTTGAGAGAAGATTCTAGGTCAGATTTATCTTTATTACTCCCAGCACTTAAAATTAAAAAGCTGCCACTACATACTGATTACAATGGACAAAATCCAATATACTGACAACACCAAATGCTGGTAAGAATGTGGAGCAAAAAGAACTCTCATTCACTGCAGTAGGAATACAAAATAGCACAGCACTTTGGAAGACAGTTTTAACAAAACTAAGCTTACTCTTACCATACAATTCAGTAATCAGACTCCTTGGTATTTATCCAATGGAATTGAAAACTATATCTACACAGAAACCTGTGTACAGATGTTTACAGCAGCTGTATTCATAAATGACAAAACATGGAAGCAACTAAGATGTCCTTCAGTAGATGAATGGATAAATAAACTGTGGTACATCCAGACAATGGAGTATATTCAGCACTGAGAAGAAATTTATCAAATCATGAAAAAGACATGGAGAAACCTTAAATGCATATTACTAAGTGAAAGCAGCCAATTTGAGAAGGCTAAATACAGTATGATTCCAACTATATGAGACTCTGGAAAAGGCAAATCTACAAAGACAGTAAAAAAATTAGTGGTTGCCAGGGTTTGAAGGGAAAGAGAGACAAACAGGTAGAGCACAAGGGATTTGGGGGGCAGTAAAGCTATTCTGTATGACACTGTAATGGTGGATACATGTCATTACACATTTGTCCAAACCCACAAAATGCACAACACCAACAGTAAACCCTAATGTGAACTATGAACTTCAGGGAATAATGGTGTGTCATGTATATTCATTGATCATAACAAATTCACCACTCTGGAGGGAAATGTTGGTAATAGGGAAGTTTGTACACATGTGGGGCAGGTGGGAAGAAATTCTTGTCTGGTAAGAGCTCAAAAAATACTTGTTCAATTACCACAAAAAGAAATAAATAAATAAACTATTGCTAACATTTGTAATTTTCTTTATAATAACAGATTTACTTAAAACGACCTTGATAATTACAGAATTGAATTGTACATCAGGCAGAGTAAGCAGGTGTAAAACGAAAAGACCAAATAATCTTGGTTTCTCAGTATGAATCTACTGAGAAGTACAAGTAATCAAATTGACATCTTATGTCGAACTCTATCAGTTTAAAAAAAAAATCAGTTTATCAGCAAGCTATACAATGTTTTCCTGATTTAAACTTTCCATTAAATATAACCCAGAAATAAAGTAGTTCATTTTTAATTTAGAAAGCAAATATAATAGCAATATATAGATGCAAATCAGAAATAATACAAATTTCTTCCTTTAAAAAGAAGGAAAAGAAATATAAAAGTGCGTTCCTACTCTAAAAACTTTTCAGATGAGCACAGTGACAACACAATGAATCAGGTTAGCTTAATAGCCTTGAAGAAAAAGGAATAGAAGACAATTTTCTGCAATAATCATTTGGCCCTTTATCTGGTTACTGGTTGAGCTCAGATGTTGACCTGCCTTTAGTCGAGTATTAAAAGCCAACAAAAAACCTATTGTATTTCCTGAAAGATTTAATGTTATTCAAGTATAATTTCAAAGTCTTTTTGACAACCAGAATTTATAATTAGAGCCCTTAGGACTTTCTCACCCTTTTAAAATAAGCATAACCTGAACGAAAGGAATAATCTGTTTATTATAAAACTAAGAACAAACCTTTGAGACAATCCCTGAAGCCAAAAAGAACAAGAATTTCTATGTTTAGATTGTCATAACCACGGAAAAGAACCTATTGTTAATATCACACAAAAGTTCATCTTCATGTGTGCCCCTTCTATTATAATTCTTTCTGCCATTATTCAAAATTGTAGCACTTCTAAATTTTTTATTTGTGATATTCAAAAAACCATAATAAAATTTATATACCCTACCAACTCTACTTCTCTCTAGGCCTAAGTATCTAGTATAGCACCCTTCTACCTGTAAGATCAAATTCAGTATTCTCTGAGGTCCTTCAAAATATGGCCACAACTTACTTTTTTTCCTCTCATCTCCCACTATTCCACCAACAGAACCTCATGTTTTAGATACAGACAACACACTATTCTCTGAAACTAACAAGCACTTCCATGGGGCTCTGAGAGTCAGAAAAATCTATGTTCAAAATTTAGCTCCATTGTTTACTATCAATGTAATCTTGAGCACAATACTTAACTCTCTGTGCCTCTTCTCTAGATGCAGAATTTTCACATTTGTGTGAAAATTATGAGATAATGTGAGTACAGTACAGTCTGGCACTTAGTAGGGACCCATTAAGTTAACATTTTATACTTCTGATTAACACAGAAATAGCCAATACAGGTATCACAGACATCTAAATAATGATCTTTAAAAGCAGGAATAAAATACAAAGTAGAAAGATATCAAAACAAGATTCTGAAAGGAAGTTTCATTATACCATAAAAATTTTAGAACAATGACATACAACTAAGTAGTGGAGCCACATCTTAACAAAACTTTTCAGGGCCAAAACCACTCTCCCTTGTTTCTACTCTCCACTCACTTTGTACATTAAATTAGTCACTTGGATATTCTATCTCTAAAACATTTCCTTTATCTATCCTCTCACCCAATGCTACCTCCTGCAAAGTTTATTAAAGGAGGGAAACACACATACATCTTCCTTAAACACTTCATTTTAATTTAAAATATATCTAGTAAGTGTATATTCTCTAATGTAATAACATATAATCATGGTCTAGTCTTTAATTAAAGCTCTGCTTCTTTCTTATAAAAACCCTACCTGTCACCTACATTGTTCAGTTTCCTTTCTTTTTTTAAATGAAACAAGAACTTGAGATGCAATATCCTTCTAGAGTTTTGTAATTTTTTCTCAACCTTATAAACTACTTAATTAAATTATGTAATTAAAATAACAAGTAAAAATGGCAGCAGAAGGTTTGGTTACCAATGCAACCAACTCTTGGTATATAACTGAACTGGTGAGAGAAGTACAGAAGAGTATTTGAGGATATCTAATAGAGAAGATTCATCATGCATTCATTGTGCTCTAGGCATCAGTGAGTACATTTTATGGGAGGATGGGGAAATGACAGTTATTTCACTGGATCGATTAAGTGGCAGCTGGTTATCAGAAGTTAAACATACTGCAACTGAAGATAGTTCTTCATAATTTTTTACCTCATCTGGTAAAAAAAAAAAGGCTCATACATTGCATAGCACTAATATCTGGACTTGCTCTTACCTGTCGATCCCACCTCCCACTCTGGACATAAACATGGTTTAACCTATGGGCCGAGGTTATTCATCTCTTCATACTAATTCACTTCATTGCAAAAATTAGATATTTTTAAAAATCATGACTCAACCCACATCTTACTCCAGAATCAAGATTCCCTCTTTCCTAGCTTCTTTATCCAACCATTTCTTTTAGTTATCCTGCCTGCCTGCTTGGACTTGTGACCATGTATTCAACTTGCTCTGTAACATCTATAATTTCCTTGCTCTTTATTGCCTGACCAGATTTTGTCTAATCACTTTGCCTTTAGATAAATGTAAGCTGGGTTTCTTCCTGCTTGCTAGCCAACTCCTTGTCCTATGCCGCATATGTATGTATAGCCAGATTTCTACATGCCTGCACGCTTGCCCAGTTCTTCCAGATTTCTTTTTGGTTAATCTTCTCAGACTAAATCCTAACTCTTCTACTTTGCCTTGGCACTATTAATTCTACCATCTTTTCAGCTAAAATCCATAGCCACTCATAGCTGCTAAGATTATATATAAAGTACAATGAATACAATTAGAATGAAAAAGCAATGGCTCCAAGGCACTAAAAGATCCCAGAAAAAGCCTAAGATATCTACACATGCTATTTCCTATGACAATCAAATGAACTTAGTTATTTGAGAGAAGTTTCAATAACAGTTGAAATAAAATTATTTTCTGGGTTTTCTCAGTTAATAAATTATAAGAATTAAATACTCCATTCCTCAGGAATTTGAATTTTCTAAAAATTTTCCATATATAATCCTTCAAAAGATTGGTTTTATTATGATCATATTTTAAATAAGAAATAATATGAGTATAGCTTGACTATCAGGTCTGAGAGAAGAATAAAAAAGATGACTTTAATTTTTAGTCCCATTCTAATTTTCAGTCTACAATTTTTATATCATTTCCAAACCTATATTGAGTAATATAATTACAGCATCTTAAAAAACACCATTAATTTAATTGATGTATAAAAACTTGCAGACTTGGTAACACCTGTGAAATGTTATATAAGAAAAGGGAAATAGGCAGAGAACTCTCAAGATGGCAGCATGAGTAGGGTGGCAGAAATCTCCTCCCAAAACCATATATATTATGAAAGTACAGCAAATACAACTATTCCTAAAAGAGAGACCAGAAGATACAATACAACAGCCAGGTAAATCTACATCAGTGAGAAATCAGCATCTCACAAAAAGGATAAGATACAAACCTATGACCCAGCGGGACCCAAGCACTCCCCCAATACCAGCTCACTGGCAGGAGCAAAAGAATCAGAGTGGGGAGGGTGTGGAAGCACAGGACTGCTAAATAAACAGCCCTAGTAATCTGCACCAGGAGCACCCGCACACTCAGCCCAGCATGCTGGGAACATTAAGGAACTTAAGGCACCCTAACCCCCTGGGTGTCAACGCAGCTCCAAAGCCCCTCACAGCTATAAACAGCATGCGGTTCATTTCCTCTGGTTGGCACTGCAAGCAAACCAGCTGACACGACCCTGCTGTGGAGCAGCTGGGGAACAGCCCTGCCCAAAGCAACCACACAGAGACTTCTCACAGGGCGTAACCAATCGGGCCAGACCCGGAGGCTGCCGCCAGCATGCAGCTACCCAGCACAGACAGAGGAAGGTGGCGCAAAGTCCGGAGGGCACAAAGGGACACCGTTCCCACAGGAGAACAAACGCCACATGCCTGCAACCACTGGCAGTGCCCTACACCATCCCGAGGGGTGTCCCGCCCATGGCAGCTCAGGAATTTAACCCAGAGATTGCTCCATGTGTGCAGGTAACCGGTACAGGGAGAGGAGAAGGGCAAGGCAATCAGCAAGCAGGAAGGGACTTTGTTCTCCCACCTGACAAATGCACCACCTGCCGGCAATCACTTCTATCACCAAGAAAAGGCATAAGAGCCTGGTACAGTCCAAAATAACTCAAACAACGCCAGAGAGGGCATGGTGAGATAGATATAACCAATCTTCCTGAAAAAGAATTCAAAATAAAAGTCATAACCATGCTGATGGAGCTGCACAGAAACATGCAAGAGCTAAGGGATGAAGTCCCAAGGGAGATAACAGAAATGAAACAATCAATAGAAGGACTTAAGAGCAGACTGGATGAAGCGCAAGAGACTGTTAATGGAATAGAAATCAGAGAACAGGAATACAGAGAAGCTGAGGCAGAGAGAGATAAAAGGATCTCCAGGAATGAAAGAATATTAAGAGAACTGTGTGACCAATTCAAACAAAACAATATTCACATAATAGGGGTACCAGAAGAAGAAGAGAGAGAAAAAGTGACAGAAACTGTCTTTGAAGAAATAATTGCTGAAAACTTCCCCAAGCTGGGGCAGGAAATAGTCCCTCAGACCATGGAAGCCCACAGATCTCCAAACACAAGGGACTCTAGGAGGACAACACCAAGACATATAATGATTAAAATGGCAAACATAAAAGACAAGGACAGGGTAGTAAAAGCAGTCACAGACAGAAAAAAAGATCACCTACAAAGGAAAACCCATCAGGCTATCATCAAACTTCTATACAGAAATATTACAGGCCAGAAGAGAATGGGATGATATATTCAATACAATGAAACAGAAGGTCCTTGAACCAAGAATGCTGTATCCAGCAAGATTATAATTTAAATTTGAAGGAGGGATTAAAAATTTCCAGATAAGCAAAAGTTGAGGGAATTTGCCTCCCACAAACCACCTCTTCAGGGTATATTAAAGGGACTGCTCTAGATGGAAGTACTCCTAAGGCTAAACAGATGTCACCAGAGGAAAAAAATCACAGCAAAGAAAGCAGACCAAACAAACTAACTAAAGGCAAAAAATAAAATCAACTATCCACAAAAGCAGTCAAGGGAAACACAAAAGAGTACAGAATAAAATACCTAACATATAAAGAGTGGAGGAGGAAGAATAAGAAGGGAGAGAAATAAAGAATCATCAGGCTGTATTTATAATAGCATAATAAGAGAGTTAAAGTTACATGGTTAGATAGCAAAGAAGCTACCCTTGAACATTTGGTAAACACGAATCCAAAGCCTGCAATGGCAATAAGTACATACATATAGATAATCATGCTAAATGTAAATGGACTGAATGCACCAATCAAAAGACACAGAGTAACACAATGGATAAAAAAGCAAGACCCATCTATATGATGCTTAAAAGAGACTCACCTCAAACCCAAAGACATAAACACACTAAAAGTGAAGGGACGGAAAAAAATATTTCATGCAAACAATAGAGAGAAAAAAAGTCAGATAAAATAGACTTCAAAACAAAGAAAGTAAGAAGACTTAAAGAAGGACATTACATAATGATAAAGGGTCAGTCCGACAAGAGAATATAACCATTATAAATACCTATGCACCCAACACAGGAGCACCAACATATGTGAAACAAATACTAACAGAATTAAAGGAGGAAATAGAAATACCATTTGACCCAGAAATTCCACTCCTAGGAATTTACCCTAAGAATGCAGTAACCCAGTTTGAAAAAGACATATGCACTCCTATGTTTATCACAGCACTATTTACAATAGCCAAGAAATGGAAGCAATCTAAGAGTCCATCAGTAGATGAATGGATAAAGAAGATGTGCTACATATACACAATGGAATATTATTCAGCCATAAGAAGAAAACAAATCCTACCATTGCAACAACATGGATGGAGCTAGAGGGCATTATGCTCAGTGAAATAAGCCAGGCAGAGAAAGACAAGTATCAAATGATTTCACTTATCTGTGGAGTATAACAACAAAGCAAAAACTGAAGTAACAAAACAGTAGCAGACTCACAGAACCCAAGAATGGACTAACAGTTACCAAAGGGAAAGGGAATGGGGAGGGTGGGTGGGAAGGGAGAGATAAGGGGGAAAATGGGGCATTATGATTCGCACACATAATGTAGTGGGGGGGGACATGGGAAAGGCAGTGTATACAGAGAAGACAAGTAGTGATTCTATAGCATCTTACTACGCTGATGGACAGTGACTATAATGGGGTATGTGGGGGGGACTTGATAATGGGGGGGAGACCATAATGTTGCTCATGTAATTGTACATTAATGATACCAAAATTAAAAAAAAAAAGAAAAAGAAAACAGAAATAATGTCTTTGATATAAAACATCTTTGTGACTAACAACAATAGAAAGAAAAGGCACTAAGATTCCTCTAACCACTGATTCTAAAATAACAACTGAGTAATAGAAAGCTACTTCAACAGTCAACTACTTCAAAGTATTTTCCAAATACTGTATGCACAGAAGTGTAAATTATGATAAACAACATATGGCTTTAGTTGTCATGGACACAGCTAATGGAAATCCTGCTTTTTAAAATCTGCTGCTATTTACTGTAATGCATCATCAACATACAGATGACATATACAGAAACAGCCTTTCTTCTCAGCTATAAAGCGGTACTAACTTTCTAAGACAAAGTGTTTATTACTTAAGTATGTTCCTTTAAGTATGCTTTCAATTTAACAAACACAGTTCAAGTGCAACAGAAAGTAATCAGGTAAACATCGGTTATCACAACAAAACTTGCAAGAGATTTTTATGTTCAGATGTTCTAGGTAGCACACAGGCTAGCACATCAAATTATAAACATTAAAAACATACCAATTTCTTCCACTTCTTCCAGGAAATCATTATATTCTCTCAAACTAGGAAAGTCTTCTTCTCTTTTATTGTATCTTTAAGAGAAGAAAAAATATCAGCGTATTACATATTGCTTGCTTTGAATATTATCTCACTGGTTTGTTTTTCTTACCTAATTCATACATGATACATAAAAAAAGGACTGCTTACTATGTAAAACACTGTTTTCTTGACGCCAGGTTTGTAAATGACCAAGAATGTTGTTCTTAAATTCTTATGACTACAGATAAGAACTGCATCAGGAGAGAATGGTACAGAATAATCCTTTAAGACTTAAGGCTAAGAAAAAAATCTAGGAGACTAAAGGAATAGGGAATGGGCTTAAACAAGGCCTACTAAGGGAAATTACAATATTGTTTACTCATAAATAGACAGTCACTAATTTCCAGAAAGCTAAAAACTAATTCCAAAGAAACCTTCCTATTTTTCATGACAGTTATAGTCTAAAAAATGTTAGATCAAGAAAATCTGTAAATATTGTAGTGTATCTGTTAAGAATCAGAAAACTATAAGGGGTTAACAATAAAAGATAAGAATCTAAGAAAGACTATCACACAGAAGCAAAACAAATAAGAAAACAACAGCTTGAGGCACTAATAAAGTAACACTGGTTAAATTCCTAGAAATATGCTGCTAAAACACTGGTAACTTATGCTGAAATGTATACCACCCAAAATAATAATAATAATAATAAATTAAAATCATATATTAATTCTTTAAACTTCAAAAACAATAAGGTACCTTTCAATAAAAGCACAGGTAAAATGAAACCCAAAACTATTAACAAAGGATAAAAATGAAATTATAAAAGACAATATTCAATACACATATACACACAGACACATAAATCAAAGTTGTAGATAACACACGATTTTCTCTAATAACTTTCAAATTTCAACTTAAATGTTACCTCCTCAGGCCTTACTTGACATCACTGACCCACACCAACACTAAGTCACTAAATTCATAGCATCTGTCTCAATTTATAGTAACATGGTTGTTTTGTTTGGCTGTTTCATTGTCTATCTCTATACTATCCAATGCTTAATACTGTAAGCCTTATGCAGGCCAAGTTTACAGCTGTTTCACTCATTTCCTACCTGGTGCCTAATATGCATAATGTAGTGCTTACACACAGCAGGTACTCAATATGTATCTGTTAATTAAAGAATAAATAGCAAATAAGCAAATTGTGAAGCCATCAATCAAAATGATCTACTTTTCCCTAACTAAGGTTAGATAAATTACCGAGTTCTCTAAGAACTTAATAAATTTCTGTTGAACAAATGTATAGATGAACTTACTTGGCCAAACTGTCCACTTTTCTATCACCAAATAATAGTATCAATTATTGAAATTAAGTGTTAAAGTCCCCTTTGTGGACTGAATCATTCAAGCAATAATACTTACATCTTAAGCACTTTTTTCCTAATCTCAACCTCCTTGTCAACAGTAGGATCTTCAAAAAGTTGTACTCTGAAGTTGCTCTTTCTAAGTGGAGTGCCACACTCAGGACAGTTTCCGGCTCCTCTCACAAAGAGTAAATCCACACAACTTTCACAACTGTAAGGAGAAAATGAATACATTTAAGCTAGTATTCAATCTGCAACAAGTCTGTATATATAGTTTGCCTCTTTTTTTGTTTGGGTGAGGTGTTTTTTGGGAAGGGTGACTGGGACGATAGGAAAATGAGTCAACGCTATTTAAAATCTTAGAGAAAAACTTTTGGAAAATGTTTATTTTCATTTAGAGCTTACTTTTCAGACATAGGTATCCCAAGGGATATCAATTTAGCTTTACAAGTTAAAACAAATTGAGTTGGGGACTAGGAGGATTCAGAAGTAGCAGGACAAGAAGTCAAAGAGGTATGTAAAAAAAAGAGTGGTCTATGGTCACCTCCACCCTCAGTCCGACATCATCCTTAAACCTGGGCAAGAAAAGCCTCTGCCAGGAGCCTACAATTCAGAAAGTCTTTCATACCACAATTACTAATACAAAAACTTTTTCCCTTTCAGCCTCCTAAGGAAGCTCTTTTGAAAGTTCAGTAAGCAGTTGAGTACATGGGGATTATGAGAGAGATGCTAACTGAATGAGGTCCCCAGGCCCAAGGATAAGAAACCAAGAGTGTGGAGAAAGGAGAGAATCACCATAGCTTCTGTCCTGAGAAGCCCTAGAAAGAGTGGCTACTTATAAAAGCTCTAATCGGTTAAAGTTGGCTACGCCCAATCCACCCAAGTGATTGCCTAGGAAAGCCAGGTTTCCCAGATACCTGCATGCCCTCTCTCTTCTCTTCTTAGATAGTGCAATTCTGGGAACAGCTTAAAACTTCCTGGAAGTCTTGAGTTGGGAGTTAGAAGCTGGACAGATTAATATCTCTGTACCAATTCCTGGGGACTTGACAGGATCAGTTTGAATACTGTTTTAGATGGGTCAAAGCACCACCCATTCATCTCTGGCCTGCCCAACACATCTATGCTACAAATCAGACTAGGAAGTAGAAAGGCTGGCTGAGAGAAGAAAACAAACAGCTGTAGCCTCTGGGTATTGAGGATACAGTCTGAGAAAAATAACGGGCAGCATAGGAATTCAGACTGTGTCAAAGATGTAGCTTGATTCCTAACTTTTAAATACTTGAGCATTTCAGTACGTAGTACTTCAGTTGTAATCCTGCCCAACTCCTTAAATATATCAGGGCCACACCAGCTCCAATCACTCCTTCCTTAGTGTTACCTGAAATTATTTATTTATATGTTTATCTTCTGGCATCTTAACTGGGATGGATGCTTCATTAGGGCAGGAATTTGGCCTATTTTGTTGTCTATCCCCCCAGTGCCTGACAGTTAATAAATATTCAATAAACTAAAAAATGAACATAAGACAGAGGAGAAAAGAGAAATTCTAATGAATAATGTTAAAGTTTATTTCTTCCAAGTATGTAGTTGACTTATTGAATAAACCAAATGAGAAGAATGATACAGGGAAATAATAATTTTTAAAGTTGGTTATTAGTAAAATATTAATATTGACCTTTGCATTTTTCTACCTTAATAGTGTGATCAAGAAATGGAGGGGAAAAGTCCCCTAAAAGAGAGAACAGAGATCAGTTATCATTGTCAAGATCAACAAAATCACAGAAAATTCACTTTGGGATTGAGAAGATTAGGGGTGGTGTATTTCCCCTAATTGTTAGAGGAAATTAAAACCAACTACAGAAGTTAAAAATGAGCACACTTTATGACTACACTGACTAAAGATATTTATAGGTAAGGAGCCATTTAAAATACCCAAAACTATCAAGTCACAAATAATGTTCTGTATTTCAAGGTCTTAAGAGAGTAGACTCAGTCAGCAATTCAGTCAACAAGGTAATATAGAATGCTTTAATATTTCTAAAAGCCATATTGTATATTAAATACATTGTTTCCACAACATATAGGTTTTTAAAAATCTGCCCTCAATTATACAGATGTGAAGAGTATTAAAGAATTTTTAAAGTAATTTGTTTTCCTCTACAACTTTCTTTTTCTGATTTCAATTGCTAAAAGAACAAATAACTCTTTTTAAAGTTCAAATAGAGAAGTATATAGAGAAAAAAATGAAAGTTTTACTTCATTCTGGCTCTATAGGTTACTTCCCACAGGTAACCACACTGCTTTAATTTTAACGTTTATATGGACAGATCTTTTCCAACATATTTATAAAATATGTACATTTACAAATTATATACACAAAAACTAGTCATATAAAAAGAAAAACTTGATAATCGCTAGGTTCACTTCATCTGGCAAAAGAGTCACCAAAACTGCATAGTATGTGGGCAATCTTTTGCCTCCAAGAGGGCTAGGAATTTTTCAAACAAAACTTTATATTCTGTAGAACATAGGAAAATTATCTGGAAAAGCCTAAATCCTCAGTCATTAACCCATTCCCAAAGATATTTTATGTTTTCTTTTGTTTTTAAAAACTAGAATGGTGCACACCTTCTTTTCTCTCTTAACAGCTTGTTTTTAGATTTTATTTTCTTGTAACAAGAATATTTAAGTGCTTGTATTCCTTTGTCAAGATTTTTAATCAACTTGTTTGCTTTATTTTTTAAGAAAATATTCCATGCAGATTTTCAATAATTATTAAAATAGATTAATTGGCTTACAAGAAGATAAATAATTACAAACTCTGTATTTAAAACTTTCTCTGAAGTAACCTAGTTTTATCAGCACTTTCCATTCTTCATTAGCTCCTTGGTTTCTGGAAACTACTCAAAACAGAAGCTTATGGTCTTCAAAGATTTTTAAAGAGTAGTAGCTTCTGTTAAAGAAAAATTTCACCACTATAATAAATTATTTCTTAAACCCATGTATACTGAACTCTATCAGATAGGAGCTACATATTACTAAGGAAACTTTTTATCCCAAAATATGTTGCCTAACTTTTCTGTACTAGTAAATACTAATTGTAAGGCCCTGTCTTTGGATATTAAAACTTTAGGAATCTTAATTCAGTGAAACCACTTGATAAAATTTTGCCCTAAGTGAATGACAGAATTTTAGAGACAGATGACCAAAATGATCATTAGCTAATTAAATTAATGTAGTTTGTTGTTAAGTTTCACAATCAAGTCTTCCATACTTTCAGGTTACATTGGTATGAATCACTTTATACTTAAAAGGGAATTCAGAATCTACTCCAAAGACTGAGGAAAGGGATTTATTAACTACTGCAACACCATGCTTTGGGAAGTCAAACAAAGAATCCACCCATAAAAATGGAATGATGGTCTGGAACAGCAGGTGTTAAAACATTATAAAGAGACAAACTTAAGGGATAAACATTTCCAGTCTCAAAATTGAAAAAAAATTATGTTTACCCATTTTTTTCACTGTCCTAGCACTCAAAATTAATAACTAACCAACCTTCTCTTGGTGCTTACATTTACCATAGAAATTTACAAATAACAAGCAAATAAGGTACAAATTCAAATAGTATAAGTCTATTTTCAGCCAGAAAATAGTTATATAAACAAATATTTACACACAGAGGGAAAGGAGTTAATAACATAGTGTAATTGTGCCAAGACAACATAAGCCCCACAAACAGTGGGTTTGTATTCTCCTTACAAATAGTAAGGACCATGGAATATACTCAATTCCCTTTTTGTTCTCTTGCCAGGAAACTCTAAGCCAAATTTAAATCCTTTATTGAACAACGCTGTATATATTTTTTAGAAAACAGGTGTAAATATATGAAGGAAGTTAGAAAATAACATGTATTAGGGATCTTGTGATTAGGTATTATCTTCCTTACTAAACAGATGAGGACACTAAGCATGGGGGAGTCAACTAACTGGGTTAAAATCATGTAACTAGTAAAAATTGACCATGGTCCTCTTCACATTCCCCATTTTCTTCTTTAATCTTATTCTTACTCAAAACTTTTACAATAACCTATAATAATACCTAGTGTCTACCTCTGACCCAAACATCCCTCCTGAGTTCCTATTAGGCTTCTTGATATCCCACAAGTGTGTGTGTATATATATATATATATAGGGAGAGAGAGAGAGAGAGAGAGAGAGAGAGAGAGAGAGAGAGAGAGAAAGAGACAGAGAGTTCTTTTTTTTTTTTAGTAAAATAAAGTCAGCTCAAACTCAACCTATCCAAACCATTATCATTCACTCTGTGAGGGAAACAAAGAAAATAACACTACTTTTGTGCACAAGGGGTTGTAATACAGTGATGGAAATAGAAAAGAAAAAACAAAACTCTAAAATAAAGGTATACTCTGAATACTATAATAAGCTGTCAACCAATAAGCAGTATCTGTGTAACTGACATGTAAGTATATATAATTTGTATGGCACTAACCTGAATATATATATTGTTTTACTCTCACTAGATGGTCAGGCTGTACCACAAGATAGAATATAACATGAGTGGCTCAGGTTAAAAGGTAAGTGCCACCTGAGGAAGAAACCAGTGAATGATACAAGAAAAAAAAAAAAAACATGATCATATCAATAGATACAGAAAAAGTATTTGACAAACACCAATTCCTACACCCATTCATGATAAAAAAACTTTCTGTAAACTAGGAACAGAAGGGAACTTTCTCAACTGATTAAGACCAGATAAAAAAAACCTACAAATGGTGAGAAGCTAAGTATTTCCACCAAAATCAGGTACAAAGCAAGAATGTCCCTTCTCACTACTCCTTTTCAACATGATACTGGAAGTCTGTGCTAACACAGTAAGGAAAGGAAAGGAAAGAAAAGATACACAGATTGGGAAGGAAAACATAGAGCTGTTTTGGTCACAAGTGACATGATCATGTATGTAGAAAATCCAAAAGAATCAGCCAAAAAACAGCTAAAATAAGTGACTACTGAAAGATGTAAGTATATAAGGTAGGATTCAAAAGGTAACTGCTGCTTTCTTCAACAAGTAAAACTTGAAATTAAATAAATAATATCATTTACATTAACACCAAAAAAAGAATACTTATGTATAAATCTAACAAAATATGCATAAGATCTGTATGAGGAAAAGTATAAAATTCCTATGAACAAAATTTTTTTTAAATAACTAAATAAATGGAAAGATAGTCCATGTTAAGGACAGAAAGAGTTCATGGGTGGAAGATTCAATATTTTTAGTGATCAGTTTTTCCTATCATGACTTACAGATATAATTCAGTCCCGAGCAAATTCCCAGCAAGTATTGTACAGATATTGACAAACTGATTCTCAAGTTTAAATGGGGAGACAAAAGGCCTAGGATGGGGAGAAGAACAAAATTGAAGGACTGATGCTACCTGACTTCAAGAGTTACTACAAAGCTACAGTAATCAAAATAGTGTGGCATCAATAAAAGAATAAAAAGATTAATGAAACAAAATAGCCCAGAAATAGATGAAAAAAATGTAGTCAAACTAACCTTTGACAAAAGAACAAAGGCAACCCAACTAAGCAAAAATAGTCTCTTCAACAAATGATGCTGAACAAATGAACATCAACATGGAAAAAAAATTAATCTAGACATTAACATTACAATCTACTGAAAATATTAACTCAAAATGGATCATAGACTTAAATGTAAAGCCATAGAACTCTTACGTGTGTGTGTGTGTGTGTAGTGTGTGTGTGTGCGCGCGCGCGCAAACATGTAAAACTCATAGAGGGGAAAACCAATATGGCCATGAGAATGGCAATGTCTTCTTAGATACAAAACTAATAACGTGATCAATGAAAGAAATAACTGATAAAGTGGACTTCTCTAAAATTAAAAACTTCTACTGGGCTAAAGACAATGTGAAGAGATGAAGAAAAGCTGCTGACACAGAAAATATTTGCAAAAGACATCTAAATGACTATTAGCTAAAATATATTCTTAAACTGAATAATAAGAAAAAAAAACCTTGTTAAAACATGTGCCAACTTTAACAGATACCTCACAAAAAAAGAAATACAGATAGCACATAAGCACATGAAAAGATGCTCTACATAATATGTCATCAGGAAAATACAAATTAAAGCAACAATAAGAAGAGGATTAAAGATGGTGGCATGAGAGGAGCAACAGAGACCTCTTCCTAAAACCACATATATGAAAATATAATGAATACAACTAATCCTGAAAAGGCAACAGGAAAGAAGGCTGTGCCAGACCACATACACCTGGGGAAAAGAACAGACCTCATGAACAGGGTAACATACAAAAGCCATGACCTGGTGGGACCCAAGCCCTTCCCCCACTCCAGCTCACAGGTGGGAGGAAAAGAAACAGAGAGGGCAGGGAGTAGAGGCCTGGGACTGTTGAACACCTACCCTGGAGATCTGCTCTGGGAGCATGAACCTACATTGTACAGTGCTCTGGTGATAAGTGGGGTGGGAAAGCTAAGACAGGTGGAATACCTGGAGAGACTGAGATTCCAGGTGCTTGTGGAAAACAGGGATCCATATCCAGCTGCTCTGGGCAGGCAGGCTAAGAGACTTCCTAAAAGTGAGAGGGCTGCTAAAGGGGCAAGGATTGCACAGAGCTTACTGCTCAGGAGAAAGGACAGGTAGACAAAATTGCCTGGGTGTACTCTGCCCAGCACATTGGGAACTATCAGGATTTTCAGATGCTCCAGCCCCCTGGCTGGATACACATCTCCAAGGCCCACCAACCATGAAATGAAGCTTACTGTACCTTCCTCCCAGCCAGCCCACACCTGGCTCGGAAACCAGCAAACCCTGCCCTGGCGTCATGCCAGCCAGAGGGAAACCCCACCTATGGCAGCTACAAATGCAAAGCACAGAGGCTTACACCTCTGTGTTTGGCCCACTGGTTCTGCCAATGGAGATAGGCATATAAACCGGGAAGCACGAAACCACTCTTTCCCCCTCCCCAACACACCAGCACCACTCCCCTATGACCCCAGACATCACTGCAGGGGCTGAGCAGCTCCAGAAAGTAAAGCTTCTGGGCACTAGAGGGCACCACATACAAATATGAAACATCAAAGGAACCTGGATCAAAGCAAAATCTAACAAACACCAGAAAAAAAGGTCGAGTGAAACTAAACTAATCAATCTTCCTGAAAGAGATTTCAAAATAAAAATCATAAACATGCTCCTGGAGGCAAAGAAAAATATTCAAAAACTCAGGAACAAATTTAGGACAGAGATCCAATTGTTGAGGAACACGAGGGAGGGTTTTAAAAGCAGATTAGATATGGTACAGGAAATGATAAATGAAATAGAAATTAGAGAAGAGGAATACAAAGAGGCTGAGGCACAAAGAGAAAAAAGAATCTCTAGGAATGAAAGACTATTGAGAGAACTGTGTGACCAATCCAAATGGAACAATATTCACACTATAGGGGTACCAGAAGAAGAAGAGAGAGAAAAAGAGATACAAAGTGTATTTGAGGAAGTAATGGCTGAAAAATTCCCCAATCTGGGGAAGGAGATAGTCTCTCAGGTCACAGAGGTGCACAGATCCTCCAACACAAGGGACCCAAGGGAGACAACACCAAGACAAATAATAAATAAAATGGCAAAGATCAAGGATAAGGACAGACTTTTAAGAGTAGCCAGAGAAAGAAATAAGATCACATACAAAGGAAAACCCATCAAGCTATCATCAGACTTCTCAGCAGAAACCTTACAGGCCAGAAGGGAGTGGCATGATATATTTAATGCAATAAATCAGAAGGGCCTCAAACCAAGAATACTCTACCTTGAAAGATTATCACTTAAATTTGAAGGAGGAATTAAACAATTTCCAGATAAGCAAAAGGTGAGAAAATTTACCTCCCACAAACTGTCTCTACAGTGTATTTTGGAGGGACTCCTATAGAAGGAAGTGTTCCTAAGGTTAAATTGCTGTCACCAGAGGTAATAAAACCCGAGTAAAGTAGAAGAGTTAACTACCAAACAAATGTTAAATTAAAACTACCCCCAAAGTCATTCAAGGGATAGACAAAGAGTACAGAATATGATACCTAATACACAAAGAATGGAGGAGGAATAAAAAGGAGGAGAAAAAAAATTTTAGATTGCATTTGTAATAGCATACTGAGTTAAGTTAGACTCTTAAATACTTAGGAAGTTACCCTGGAACCTTTGCTAACCACGAATCTAAAGCCTGCAATGGCAATAGGTACAGGCCTAGCAATAATCACCCTAAATGTAAATGGTCTGAATGCACCAATCAAAAGACATAGAGTCACTAAATACATTTTTAAAAAAAGACCCTACTATATGCTGCCTACAAGAGACTCACTTCAAACCCAAAGACATACACAGTCTAAAAGTGAAGGGATGGAAAAAGATATTTCATGCAAACAACAGGGAGAAAAACACAGGAGTTGCAGTACTTATATCAGACAAAATAAACTTTAAAACAAAGAAAGTCACAAGAGACAAAGAAGGTATTACATAATGATAAAGGGGTCAGTCTAATAAGAGGATACAACCATTATAAATATCTATACACCCAACACAGGAGCACCAACATATGTGAAACAAATACTAACAGAATTAAAGGAGGAAACAGAACGCCATGCATTCATTCTAAAAGACTTCAACACTCCACTCACTCCAAAGGACAGAAAATGAGTAAGGGGACAAAGACATTGAAAACACATTAGAAAAGATGGACCTAATAGACATCTACACGACTCTCCACCCAAAAGAAGTAGATACACATTCTTCTCAAGCACACATGGAACATTTTCAAGAATAGGTCATATTCCAGGCCACAAAGAGAGCCTCTGTAAATTCCAAACAACTGAAATTGTACCAACCAGCTTCTCAGACCACAAAGGTATGAGACTAGAAATAAATTATGCAAAGAAAATGAAAAAGCCCACAAACACATGGAGGCTTAAAAACATGTTCCTAAATAACCAAAGGATGAATGACCAAATAAAAACAGAGATTAGGCAATATAATATAACAGAGACAAATGACAATAATTCAACAGTGCAAAATCTGTGGGACTCAGCAAAGGCCACGCTAAGAAGGAAGTATACTGCAAAACAGGCACACCTCAGGAAAGAAGAACAATCCCATATGAACAGTCTAAACTCACAATTAACAAAGTTAGAAAAAGAGGAACAAATGATGTGCAAAGTCAGTAGGAGGGACATAATAAAGATTAGAGCAGGAATAAATAAAATCGAGAAGAAAAAAACAAAGAAAGAATCAATGAAAGGAGGAGCTGTTTCTTCAAGAAAATGAACAAAACAGATGAATCCCTACCCAGACTTATAAAGAAAAAAAGAGAGTTTACACACATAAACAGAATCAGATATGAGAAAGAAAAAATCATGATGAACATCACAGAATTACAAAGAATTATGAGAGAATGCTATAAAAAATTATATGCTAAAAAACTGGATAACCTAGAAGAAATAGACAATTTTCTAGAAAAATACAACCTTCTAAGGCTGACCCACAAAGAAACAGAAAATGACCAATTACTAGCAATGAAATTAAATTTGAAATAAAAAATTAGCTAAGAACAAAACCCCTAGACCAGAAAGATGGCTTCACCAATGAATTTTATCAAACATTTAGTGAAGACCCTACTACCCATTCTCCTTAAAGTTTTCCAAAAAGTAAAAGAGGAGGGAATACTTCTAAACTCGTTCTATGAGGCCAGCGTTACCCTAATACCAAAACCAGACAGACACCGCAAAAAAAGAAAATAACAGATCAATATCCCTGATGAACATAGATGCAAAAACACTCAATAAAACATTAGCAAACCAAATTCAACAATGCATCAAAAAGATCTTCCATTATAATCAAGCAGGATTTATTCCAGGGATGCAAGGATGGTACAACATTCGAAAATCCATCAACATCATCCACCACATCAAGAAAAAGAAGGACAAAAAACACATGATAAACTCCAAAGATGCTGAAAAAGCATTCCACAAAATTCAACATGCATTCATGATAAAAACTCTCAACAAAATAGGTATAGAGGGCAAGTACTTCAACATAATAAAGTCCATATATGACAAACCCACAGCCAACATCATACTGAACAGCAAAAAGCTGAAAGCTTTTCCTTTAATATTAGGAACAAGACAAGAATACCCACTCTCCCCACTTTTATTCAACATAGTTCCAGAGGTCCTAGCCATGGCAATTAGACAACACAAAGAAATAAAAGGCAGCCAGATAGGCAAGGAAGAAGTCAAACTGTCCCTGTTTGCAGATGACATATTGTACATACAAAAACCAAAAGAATCCACTCCAAAACTATTAGATTTAATATCTGAATTCAGGAAAGTTGCAGGATACAAAACTAATACATAGAAATCTGTTGCATTTCTATACACTAACAATGAACTAGCAGAAAGAGAAATCAGGGAAACAATTCCATCCACAATAGCATCAAAAAGAATAAAATACCTATGAATAAACCTAACCAAGGAAGTGAAAAACCTATATTCTGAAAACAAGACATTCATGAGAGAAATTTAAAGAAGATATCAATAAATGGAAACACATCCCATGCTCATGGATAGGAATTATTATTGTCAAAACGGCCAACCTGCCTAAAGAAATATGCAGATTCAATGCAATCCCTATCAAAAAACCAACAGCAATCTTCAATGAATTAGAGAAAATAGTTCTAAAATTCATATGGAACCACACAAGATCCCAAATACCCAAAGCAATCCTGAGAAGGAAGCATAAAGCTGGGGTAATCATACTCCCCAACTTCAAGCTCTACTACAAAGCCATACTAATCAAGACAATTTAGTACTGGCACAAGAACAGACCCATAGACCTGTGAAACACACTAGAGAGCCCAGAAATAAACCCAAGCATATATGGTCAATTAACATATGATAAAGGAGCCATGTATATACAATGGGAAAATGACAGCCTCTTTGACAACTGGTGTTAGCAAAACTGGACAGCTACATACAAGACAATAAAAATAGATTATTGTCTAACCCCATACACAAAAGTAAACTCAAAATGGATCAAAGACCTGAATGTAAAACATGAAACCATAAAACTCTTAGAAGAAAACATAAGCAAAAATCTTACATATAAACATGAGCAACTTTTTCCTGAACGCATCTCCTCGGGCAAGGGAAACAAAAGCAAAAATGAAAAAATGGGACTACATCATGCTAAAAAGCTTCTGTACAGCTTGAGCAGAACAAAAAGACATCCTACATTATGGGAGAATATATTCATAAATGACGTATCTGACAAGGGGTTAACATCCAAAATATATAAAGAACTCACATGCCTCAACACCCAAAAAGCAAATAACCCTATTAAAAAATGGGTGGAGGATATGAACAGACACTTCTCCAAAGAAGAAATTCAGATGACCAACAGGCACATGAAAATGATCCACATCGCTAATTATCAGGGAAATGCAAATTAAAACCACAATCAGGTATCACCTCACACCAGTTAGGATGACCAGTATTGAAAAGACTAGGAACAACAAATGCTGGCGAGGATGCAGAGTAAGGGGAACCCTCCTACAGTGCTGGTGGGAATGTAAAATAGTTCAACCATTGTGGAAAGCAGTATGGAGGTTCCTCAAAAAACTAAAAATAGAAATACATTTTGACCCAGGAATTCCACTCCTAGGAATTTACCCTAAGAATGCAGAAGCCCAGTTTCAAAAAGACATATGCACCTCTATTTTTATTGCAGCACTATTTACAATAGCCAAGAAATGGAAGCAACCTAAGTGTCCATCAGTAGATGAATGGATAAAGAAGATGTGGTACATATACACAAGGGAATATTATTCAGCCATAAGAAGAAAACAAATCCTACCATTTGCAACAACAGTGGATGGAGCTAGAGGGTATTATGCTCAGTGAAATAAGCCAGGTGGAGAAAGACAAGTATCAAATGATTTCACTCATCTGTGGAGTATAAGAACAAAGAAAAAAACTGAAGGAGCAAAACAGCAGCAGACTCACAGAACCCAAGAATGGACTAACAGTTACCAAAGGGAAAGGGACTGGGGAGGGTGGGTGGGAAGGGAAGGGGAAGGGGAATAAGGGGTATTACGATTAGTACACATAACATGGGGTGGAGGGTGCACAGGGAAGATAGTATAACACAGAGAAGACAAGTAGTAACTCTGTAGCATCTTACTATGCTGATGGACAGTGACTGTAATGGGGTATGTGGTGGGGACTTGATAATGGGGGGAATCTAGTAACCACAATGTTGCTCATGTGATTGTATATAAATGATACCAAAAGAAAAGAAAAGAAAAGGAAAGATAGTTTGAATTGAGTTTCCTATTATTTACAAACAAAAGCATCCAAAAATCACTACCTAAATGACATTTTGAGAACAACAAACTCTGCCTTCAATTGCCTTACCTATAAAAGCAATTTTAAAAAATCCTTAAATTAACTCTCTCCCAGAAATGTTATTCAACTGAGAGGATATACAAGAAAGCACTGTAAAAAAAAAAAAAAAAAAAAAAAGCTGTATGTCCTATGATCATGCCATGGTAGTTTTTCATTCTAGAATGCATTTCCTTAAATGATAAATCCAGCATTTACCACACAAAAGTTAGTTTTCTTACAAAGACAACTCCTTTACTCTAGAATCCATTCCTTTAGAAAGATAAAACTATCAATGACCAAATAAAAGTTACTAAATTCACTTACTAAAGACATGATATAATTAGACTATGTTTGTAATCAGAAGAGCAAGGTTGCCATCCCAGCTCTGTCTCTTACCACACAGGGAACTCTGAGGAAGTCAAATTCTCATTTACTAAGGTTTCTTCCAAGTTTGATAATTCTAGATATCTTGAATTTTTAAACGTTGTTAATTTTCCTTTTTCCAAATAGAAATAAGTATGTTTTCTTTCTATATAACTGATTATCAGTTTAATATTTTTCATATCAGCTATAATTAAAAACTTTATATGATACAGACTTTTCCTTAATACTTTAATTCCATCAAGAATATTAAAACATATGATACATTATAGGAATGGGATACACAAGACTCTATGACAGAGTTAGCAATACAAAGTGCAAAAAACAATGTCTCCCAAGATCTCTTCAAAAGTTTCTATAATAAAGTAATTTTTACCCAGTAAAGATATATTACTTTCAGCATTTTAAAAATTGCTCTAATGCTTTTAAATATACTGAAAAACCTATATATTTAAACATGTAAACATATATATATATGAGCACAGATATTATATATAGGTATCTAGAGGAAGAGGAGGGGTCCTTTGAAGAAAAGAGAAAAGAAATTTTGCTAAGAGCTTTGTTTCCTAAATTCCTCATACTAAAAACAAAATAAAGCATAGATATGCTAATGATACATTCCCTTGACTTTATACCAATATAATGGTAAGTTATTATAATAAAGTATGAGAATGTGAAACTATTTTAAATACATAGAACTTCTCTTCTTTTTGAAAAGCTTAGAAGTCTATAGAAAGACCATAATTTAAAAATAAAGGCTGTTTGACATTATTTACTCTTCTCTATATGCAGTAAAACAAAATGACCTGTCAAAGGTTATAGCTCAAGGGCAGGCCAGAAATCTTTCTCACCTAATTTCTAGGCATCTTTCTATCATGTGAATGTTTCAGATCTACCCAAACCACCCAGCTTCAAAACTAGGAAATCTCAGTGTTATCTGTGGTGCTGGAGTGCCCAAACCATCTGATAACTACTTATATGAGAAGGCTTAGATTCATTTCACAATGAATGATAAGGTTTATGTTACTCTATGGCAACTCTAACGGTCAAACTGAATTCACTATCATTATGTACAAACATATATTGGGCACTTACTGTATGCAGTCGATCAACCTAAGGAAATATAAAATATAAAGCCACATTATAAAGAAGTATAATATTCGATCTCTACCTTAAGGGATATACTATGTAGTTAGGTAAGAGGACACACCCATAAAATAGCAGGATAAGATTATGTCTACTAAATGTCAAAACAGTAGTATACTCACCCCCTAAGCAATTAACTATGTATTAAGCAATTGAGAGGGCATACATTATGGTGGTTAAGGGCACAGATTCTGGAGCCATTTTGCCTCTTCTTTAGTCATTTGCTAGGCTAGACCAATCATTAACCCTCACTGTCCATCAGTTTCCTTGTGAAAATGAAAAATACTACCTTCTAGGAGTTGCATGTGGCAGGAGAGGGGCCTATCTCACAGAGTTGATGAGATTTATATCAGTTAATACATGTAAAATATACTGACACACAGTACACTTAAATAAACATTAGTTATTATAACTAGTACCTAATGTAAGGAATGACCAATAAGAACCAGAGTTCAAAGCCAGTATCAAAGATTACAATTGCTAAAGTACTCAGGAAATAGGTTAGGCCTTGAAAAATTTGCTGACTTTGAAGTACAAAAAAAAATTGATACTGCAGGCAGATATCACAGGAATAGCAGCATCAATATGCACAATTCATACATAGAATAAATACAACACTTTGGAGAAAAAAAAGAGTTCATGTAAGAGTGTAAGGTATTCTTTCTCACCCTTTCCCAGAAAAGTACCCTTAAATGGCAGAGAAAAATGCTCCTCGTGGAAAATTGGAGACATATTTTCAAATGGTCTCCCATAAGGGACATTAATTTCACTTAACCATGTTTTATCTTAAAAATTCATAGAAGTTCAATTTGAATCCATAATACAATACTAATTATTTTCATTAAAAAATCTTCAAATAATTATTAATAATTCAAAATTTGTAAGTGCTAGTAATTCAGTTTTTTCATATTCCTTCGGTAAAATTCATATTCCAGAAAATGTATAAGGATTCATGTGCCATTAACATATCAGGACACACAAGGATCAAATATACTTCAGTTAGAGAAGCACAGTGCACCAAATTATACATAAATATATATATATATATCTATACATGGGAATCAGGCATTACAAGCATTACAAACCAATGTGGAAAGGAGTTCTACTTCATAAAAGGTTGAGACACCACTGGCTTTCAAGATGACGGGGAAAAAAATAGACCTGTTTCTCATACTATACACAAGAAGAAATTTCATGTGAAATAAAGATCTAAACATAAAAGAGAAAACTTTAACTTAAGAAATTATAGGAGATGTGTGCTGACCTCCAATGAGTTCTGCACAGTGGTATAGAGGGCATGTCAAAGTGTGGGCAAAGGGTCTGTTTGTTTCTATGCAGAAGATCAAGACCTAGCTTGGATACCCAGAAAATGAACTAAGATACAATATGAGGAGGAGCTTCCGGCATCAGCACTCTCTGGAGGACTTGTGCCAGGGGGATGATCATGAAAAAGCCTCCACAGGGATCTGGGCGATGCTGCTGTTGTGGCTGCATCCACCCCACCGTTTCCTGGACTTGCCATTGGAATGAGGAGGGAGATGTCTAGGCTGGCAGCTGCATACAGTGAGACAACGAATTTGACCGGATCTGTACTGTTGGAACTCAACCAGGAGTTGGGAGGGGTGCAAGGTGTAGCACTCCAAAATCTTATGACTATAGACTATCTACGGTTAAAAGGACATATGGGAGGTGAACAGATCCCAGAAATGGGCTGCTTTAATTTGTCTGATTTCTCTCAGACTGTTCAAGTACAGTTGGACAATATCCATCATATCATAGACAAATTTTCACAAATGCCTAGGGTGCCTAAATGGTTTTCTTGGCTTCACTGGAGATGGATGGTAATTGTAGATTTGCTTTATGTCACCGTATTCCTATTATGTTAATATGTGTGTGCAAATTAGTTAGTAGTTTAAAACCTATACATACTTAAGACACTCTACAAGAAGATATGTCAAAGAAATAATCAATCCTCCCATGTCTTCTTTCATATGCTACCTCTATAGCTTTTCTTCTTCCTTCCTAACTACAACCCTTAAATAGAATTCATGCCCATATCGAATTTACCGAGTATCATAATTCCTCCAGATGGTAAAGATACCTCAAGACAAGTGCTGGGCATAGAAGCCACAGGGCATAAATGTGCAAAGAAGTAAAAAGCTAACCTTTGCAAACAATATGGCTTCTCTCTCACTTACCAACTTTACATTTCCCTGTATGGCCCCGGAAGATGACTGGTTAGCCAGAGACGGGTAAGATTCCTCAAGGGAGGAACAACCTAAGACAGGCACAGTCGCAGGGGGGCCATCAGGTGAGAAATTGGGGATCAACAGAGGTGAGGCTCAGAACCTCACCCCCCCTGCTTTGAGAGAAATCTTCTGCATCCGTGGATGTTTTGCTGCCCTTGTCTAGCTTGGATTAATACTTAGTCCATAGGCACACACTTGATCATCTACATTTGCCCTCTTACAGCACTAAACTATGTTTTCTACCTTTATCTTGCATCTACCTACCACTTCAGCATTTTATTAAAAATAAAAATAATAATAATAATAAAGGGAGAAATGTGGGATCCACATATAAATCAAGTATAAAAATCAAATGAATATTCATATTTGACCTGATTGCTTATAGTTCATAATGCGTGATCAAAACCGAAAGTTTCTGTGATGAATGCCCTTGTACTGTTCACCATGTAAGAATTTATTCACTATGTAAGAATTCATTCACCATGTAAAAACTTGTTCATTATGCTTCAGAAGATTGGAGACTGATGAGAATTAGGCTTGAGATGGATTAATGATTGTACATTGAGCATTGACCCCCCTATACTGAATTTTATTGTTGTTAACAACCATTTGATCAACAAATATGAGAGATGCCCTCTCAAAAAAAAAAAAAGAAATTATAGGAGAATTATGACATCAGGGCAAGGATTTCTTAAAAGCAACTAAAAATCTTTAAACCATGTAAGAGACTAGAAAATTTCATTTTATCAAAATCTAAAGCTTATATGGGGATGGGGGTACACAGTACTACTAAAAGAATCACCACAGACTAGAAAATTAGTGTTTTTTTTGAAGTATCATTGTTATACAATCTTATATTGATTTCAAATGTACACACAATGGTTCTACAGTTACCCATATAATTAAATTCTTACCCCCTCTGGTGCAGTTACTATCTATCAACATAGGAACTTAATATAGAATCACTGACCATATTCTCCATGCTGTACTATGATTTGAGACTAACTTATACTGTGATAGTGAATTATTGTGCCCCTTTATCTCCCTCATCCTCACACCCCATCCGCCCCAACCCCTACCCCTTGGTAACCACTAGTCACTTCTCGGTGTCTATGAGTATACTGCTTTGTTCCTTCTGTTTTGCTTTGTTTTATATTCCACAAATAAGTGAAATCATACAATATTTGTCTTTCTCTACCTGGATTATTTCACTGAGCATAATACCCTCTAGATCCAGACATGTTGTTGCAAATGGCAGGATTTCTTTTCTTTTTATGGAGGAATAATATTCCATCATGTATATGCACCACATATTCATTATCCATTCATTTATTGATGGACATTTAGGTTGCTTCCAATATTGGCTATTGCAAAGAGGGTGGCAATAAACACAGGGGTGCATATGTCTTTTTGAATCTGGGATTTTTTCTTCAGGTAAATTCCTAGAAGTGAAATTACAGAGTCATACGTATTTCTATGTTAAGTGTCTCGAGGAACCTACATACTGCTTTCCACAGCAACTGCACCAATTTACATTCCCTCCAACAGCATAGGAGGGTTCCCATTTCTCCACATCCTTGTCAACATTTGTTATTTCTTGTCTTTTGAAGAGTGCTCATTCTAACTGGTGTGAGGTGATGTCTCATTGTGGTTTTGATTTGCATTTCCCTGATGATTAGCGATGTAAAACATCTTTTCTGTGCCTGTTGGATATCTGTATTTCTTTAGACAAATATCTGTTCAAGCCTGTACCCATTTTTTTATTGGATTATTTGTTTTTTGGGTGTTGAGATGCATAAGTTCATTATATATCTTGGATGTTAACCCCTTATCAGGTGAGTCATTTACGAATATATTCTACCATACTGTAAGTTGCCATTGTGTTCTGCTGATGGTGCCCTTGGCTGTACAGAAGCTCTCTAATTTGATGAGGTTCCACTTGTTCATTTTTTATTTTGTTTCCCTTGCCCAAGAATATGTGTCCAGGAAAAAATTGCTCATGCTTATGTTCAAGATATTTTTGCCTATGATTTCTTCTAAAAACTTTATGGTTGCATGTTTCATATTCAGGTCTTTGATACATTTAGAGTTTACTTTTGTGTATGGAGTTAGACAGCAATCCAGTTTCATTCTCTTACATGTAGCTGTCCAGTTCCTGAATACCAGTTATTGACGAGGCTGTCTTTTCCCCATTCTATATTCATGGCTCCTTTATCATATATTGATTGACCATATATATGTGGGTTTATATCTGGGCTCTCTAATCTGTTACATTGATCTGTGGGTCTGTTCTTTAAACTGTTTTGATTACTGTAGCTTTGTAATAGAGCTTGAAGTCAGGGAGCATAATGCCCCAGCTTGGTTCTTCCTTCTCAGGATTGCTTTGGCTATTTGAGGTCTTTGGTTGTTTCATATGAATCTTAGAACTATTTGTTCTAGCTCATTGAAAAACACTATTGGTATTTTGATAGGGATTGCACTGAATCTGTAAATTGCGAGGCAGGATGGCCATTTTGACAATATTAATTCTTCCTATCCATGAGCACAGGATAGAATTCCATTTTTTGGTGTCTTTAATTTCTCCCATGAGCATCTTATAGCTTTCAGAGTATAGGTCTTTCACCCGCTTGGTCAGGTTTATTTCTAAGTATTTTACTCTTTATGATACAATTATAAATGGAGTTATTTTCCTGATTTCTCTTTCTGCTAATTCATTGTTAGTATATGGGAATGCAATAGATTCCTGTGTATTAAATTTTGTATTCTGCAAGTTTGCTGAATTCATTTATTAGTTCTAATAGTTTTTGGTGGAGTCTTTCAGGTTTTCTAGTTATAGTATCATATCATCAGCAAATAGCAACAGTTTAACTTCTTCCTTACCAATTTGGATGACTTTTATTGCTCTTGTATGACTGCCGTGGCTAGAACCTCCAGTACTATGTTGAATAAAAGTTGTGAGAGTGGACAGCCTTGTCTTGTTTCTATCTTAGAGGAAAAAGAGCTTTCGGCTTTTTGCTATTATTATGCCAGCTGTGAGTTTATCATATATGGCCTTTATTATGTTGAGATATGTATCCTCTATTCCCACTATGTTGAGTTTTTATCTTGAATGGATGTTGAATTTTGTCAAGTGCTTTTTCAGCATCTGTTGGGCTGATCATGATTTTTATCATCTTTTTCATATCATTTATGATATGGACTGATTTGTGAATATTATACTATTCTTGGTTCCCTGGAATAAATCCCACTTGGTCATGATGGATTATCTTTTTCATGTATTTTTGAATTCGGTTTGCTAATCTTTTGTTGAGGATTTTTTCATCTATGTTTGTCACAGATGTTGGTCTGTAATTTTCTTTTTTTGTAGTGTCTTTGGTTTTGGTATTAGATTTTCTGTTTCTTCTTGGGTAGGTCTTGGATAGTTGTATTTTTCTAGCACAGCTGCCCATTTCTTCCATGTTGTCCTATTTATTGGCATATAATTTCCATAGTATTCTCTAATAATTCTTTGTATTTCTGTGGTATGCACTGTGATTTTTCCTTCTTCATTTCTGATTTTGTTTACATGTACACTTACTTTTTCTTGATAAATATGGCTAGGGGATAATCTATTTTGTTTATTTTCTCAAAGAACCAGCTCCTGGTTTCATTGAGTTTTTTCTATTGTTTTATTCTTCTCTATTTTATTTCTTTCTGCTCTGATCTTTATTATGTCCCTCCTTCTATTAACTTTGGGCTTCATTTGTTCTCCTTTTTCTAGTTTCTTTAATTGTGATTTTAGTCTGTTTATTTGGGATTGTTCTTGGTTTCTAAGGTAAGCCTGTACTGCTACGTACTTTCCTCTTAGAATTGTCTTCGCTGTATCCCAGACTTTTGGCTGTGGAGGTTTTGTTTTCATTTTTCTCCATGTACTGCTTGATTTGTTTTAATTTGGTCATTGATTCATTGATTATTTACAAGCTTGTTGTTTAGCCTCCATGTGTTTGTAAGCTTTTTTGTTTTCTCTGTGTAATTTACTTCTAGTTTCATACCATTGTGGTCTGACAAGCTACTTGATACAATTTCAATCTTTTTTCATTTATTAAGGCTCTTTTTGTGGCCTCGTAGACAATTTATTCAGGAAAACATTCCATGTACACTTTAGAAAAATGCATATCCTGCTGCTTTTGGGTGGAATGTTCTATAGATATCTGTTAGATCCATCGGATCTAATGTATTGTTCAGTGCCTCTGTTTCCTTAATTATTTTCTGTCTGGTTGATCTATTGATGTAAGAGGTTTATTAAAGTCTCCTAAAATGAAGATGTTGCAGTCTATTTCCCCCTTCAATTCTGTTAGTATTTGTTTTACATATTTAGGTGCTTCTATGTTGGGTACATAGATATTTGATAATGGTTATATCCTCTTGTTGAACTGACCCCTTTATCATTATTTAATGAATGTCTTTCTCTGTTTGGAAATCTATTTTGTCTGATGTAAATACTGTTACTCTTGCTTTTTTCCCCCTATTATTTGCATGAAATATCTTTTTCTACCCCTTCACTTTTAGTCTGTGTATGTCTCTGGGTCTGAAATGAGTCTCTTGGAGGCAGCATATAGATGGGTCTTGTTTCTTCATCCCTTCTGCCACTCTGTGTTTTTGATTGGTGCATTCAGTCCATTTACATTTAAGGTGATTATTGATAGATATGTACTTATAGCCATTTTATTGTTTTCTGGCTGTTTTTATAGCTCCTCTCTGTTAGTTTCTTCATCTCTTATTTGATGGTTCTCTTTAGTACTGTGAATGGATTTCTTTTGTAATATTTTTTGTGTATCTATTGTAGGCTTTAGTTTTGTGATTACCAAAGGTTCAAGGATAGCTTCCTTACTATATAATAGTCTATATTAAGTTGATGATTGCTCTATTTCAAACACAACTTAAAGGTACTTTTTTCTTCTTCCTCCTCCACACTTTCTGTATTAGATGTCAAAATCTGCACTTTTTGTATATCCCTTGAGAGATTTTGTGTATAGTTGATTTTGTTTCTTTTGTTTCAATTTCATACTTGCTTGGTAATTAATTGGTCTACTACCTTTACTGTGGGTTTATTTTCCTCATGAAAGCTATTTAGCCTTAACATTTCCATCCATAGAAGTCTCTTTAATATATCCTATAGTGCTAATTTAGTGTTCTAAATTCCCTAAGGCTTCATTTTTCTATGAATTGTTTAAATTCTGCTTCAAATGTGAAAGATAATCTTGCAGGACAGAGGATTCTTGGTTGAAGGTCATTCTAATTCAATACATTAAATATTTCATGTCATTCCCTTCTGTCCTATAAAGCGGCTGAGAAGACTGCTGATAGTCTAATGGGGTTTCCCTTATAAGTAATCTTTCTTCTCTCTGGCTGCCTTGAATACTCCCTCCTTATCCTTAATCTTTGCCATTTTAATTATTATGTCCTGCTGTTGTCTTCCTGGGGTTCCTTTTGTTATGAGCTCTGTACACTTCCATGACCTGGGTGTCTGTTTCTTCCCCCAAACTGGGGAAGTTTTTGACAATTATTTCCTCAAAGAGATTTTCTATCCCTTTTTCTCTCTGTTCTCCTTCTGGTACCACTATTATGCATATATTGTTTCATTTGGATGGGTCACACAACTCTCATTGCTTCATGTGTGCATCATTCTTTCATTTATAGAGATCCTTTTTTCTCTCTGTTGCCTCAGCTTCATTGTGTTCCTGTTCTCTAACTTCCATCTCATTGACTGTCTCCTCTACCTGCTGCAATCTACTCTTAAATCCCTCCATCTTTCATATACTTACCTATCTCTCATATACTTCCATTCTACCAAGGGGAAGATAGTAACACTTTAGGTCCCCAGGTTTCAAAGTCAATTCACACCCATGGCCAATAATCCTTCACAGGCTTCAGCCAAAACTGCATCATTGAAGATGTCTGGGCAAAACAAGTATGAAATAGTAGCTGGACTGAATAATGACTCAGGATCTCATAAAGAACCAAAACGAACCCAGTATCACCAGGTTACATTCCTTAGGCTGTTGCCAATAGGATGAATTCTCAGACTTCTTGAGTCTAGTCCTGAACCCAGACCATTAAATTTGGAAGACTAGGAATAACCATCTAACCATCTAACCATCTGAATGGATGTTACATTTATTAAATGTTTCTCTTCCTATTCTAGTGGACACTAGAATATGCTTCTACAGATAACACGCATTCTTTATGCAATGTTTTATTTTTAGTTGGACACTTTGATAGCTCAAGAAGAGACTATACAATCAACTAGCTGTAAACATAAAAGCTACTGGTATAGAGAGAACCATATTTTTTTCCCAATATTGGTTATGAAGTGAGACTAGGGGAAAAAAACAAAAAGACCTCACCAGGTGAGCCATACAAGCAATAAATATTTCTTCATAAAAGGTAAAGAATAACAGTCATAAATAAAGTTTTAAAAGTGTGCAGAAAATAAATGACATTAAATCAAATACCTTTATTTCGATCATCTGCATTATCAAAATAAAATACACACACAAAAAAATTCCTAAGCAATTGGTATACCTACCCCTAAAAACATCTTATTTGAAAGAGTATCAAAATGGAATTATATAAAGAAAGCACACCATACCTAGAAAGCTAAGTCCCTACTACTATATAAGCACATTCCCACTTCCTCAACTATCCAAATTAATTTTTGAAAACAAAATACAACTCCTAAATTGTCTCTAATATAGTATTTTTTCCTTTCAAAATCACACACACTTTATTCTCATGTCAATTTAGTATTTCCTAGTAAAAATAAAGATGCACATTCTTTATGACCTAACATTTCTATTCTAGATATGTATCTTAGAGAAATCCTAACTCATGTGTACCAGGAGACATACACAAGAATGTTTTTTGGAAGCATTTCCTATAGCAAAAACAAATTTGGAAATGACCTATATGACCATTAACAGTAGAATGGGTAAATAAAGTGCAATATAGTTATTCAGTAGAATACTACACAGCAGTAGAAATGAACAAATTAGAACTATATGTATCAACATGGGTGAATCATAAAACTTTAATTCAAAAACACAAGGTTGAATGAAATAAGATGGGAGGAGCCAAGATGGTGGCATGAATAGGGCAGAGGAAATCTCCTCCCAAAACCATATATATTTCTGAAAATACAACAAATACAACTATTCCTAAAAGAGAGACCAGAGGCTAAGGTACAACAGCCAAGCTACATCTACATCTGCAAGAACTCAGCACCTCACGAAGGGGGTAAGAGACAAGCCGCGGCCTGGCAGGACACAAGCGCTCCCCCCACCCCAGCTCCCTGGCAGGAGGAAAGGAGTCAGAGCGGGGAGGGAGAGGACTGCTAGACAACCAGCTCTAGTAATCTGCAACGGGAGCACAGACACACATTGTATGGTGTACTGGATATTAGAGAAACGAAAAAGTAAAATCTGCGAACAGGTTCCCGCAGCCAGCTCCCCTGGGACAAAAGAAAAGCGAGTGCTTTTTGAAAGTCTTAAAGGAACAAGGGACTCACAGCTGAACAGAAGCATCCCAGCACACTCAGCCCAGCAGCTGGGAATCCCAGGTAACTTCGGGCACCCCAGCCCCTGGGAGGCAACGCAGCCCTAAGGCCCCTCACAGCAATAAACAGCCTACCAGTCATTCCCCCTCCAGTTCGGCCCCACCACAGTGGCTGAGCAGCTGGAAAGCAATCCCACGTGCGCATGCAGAGGTGGAGCAGCTGGGAAGCAGCCACGCACACGCACGCAGGGACGGAGTAGCCAGGGAGCAGCCAGAGAGCGGCCATGCCCACAGCAACTAACCAGAATCTCCTCCCAGCGCACAGCCACGCAAGTCAGACCCAGAGGCCGCCGCCAATGCACAACTGCCCAACACAGGCAGAGGAAACCAGCGCAAGGCACAAAAGGAAAACGTTCTCGTAGGAGAGCACACCTGGGGTGCCGGCCACTCCCCATAGGGCTCTGGGCTACTCTGACGGCAACTCCACCCACAGCAGCTTAGGGGATTAATCCAGAGGCTGCTCCAGGAGTGCGAGTAACCAACACAGGCAGCGGAGATGGGCAAGGCAACAAGCAAGCAGGAAAGGACTTTGTTCTCCCAGCTGACACATGTGCTACCTGCCTACAGCTACCTCTATCGCCATGAAACGGCTGAAGAATTTGGTCCAGTCCAGAATTACCCAGACAACCCCCGAGAGAGGGCCTGGGGACATAGATTTAACCAATCTTCCTGAAAAAGAATTCAAAATAAAGGTCATAACCATGCCGATGGACCTGCAGAGAAATATGCAAGAGCTAAAGAATCAAGTTGGGAGGGAGAATACAGAAATAAAACAATCTCTGGAAGGACTTTAGAGCAGATTGGATGAGGTGCAAGAGGCCATTAATGGAATAGAAATCAGAGAACAGGAACACAGAGAAGCTAAGGCAGAGAGAGATAAAAGGATCTCTAGGAATGAAAGAATATTAAGAGAATTGTGTGACCAAACCGAACAGACAATATTCACATTATAGGAGTACCAGAAGAAGAGAGAGAAAAAGGGATAGAAACTGTCTTTGAAGAAATAATTGGTAAAAACTTCCACAAACTGGGGGAGGAAATAGTCTCTCAGACCATGGAATCCCACAGAACTCCCAACACAAGGGATCCAAGGAGGATAACACCAAAACATATAGTAATTAAAATGGCAAAGATCAAGGACAAGGACACAGTATTAAAGGCAGCCAGAGAGAGAAAAAAGGTCATCACCTACAAGGGAAAACCCATCAGGCTATCATCGGACTTCTCGACAGAAACCTTACAGGCCAGAAGAGAATAGCATGACATATTTAATGCAATGAAACAGAAGGGCCTTGAACCAAGAATACTGTATCCAGGATGACTATCATTTAAATATGAATAAGGGATTAAACAATTCCCAGACAAGCAGAAGTTGAGGGAATTTGCCTCTTACAAACCACCTCTACAGGATATATTAAAGGGAATGCTCTAGATGGAAGCACTCCTAAGGCTAAATAGATATCAACAGAGAAAATAAAATCACAACAAAGAAAGCAGACCAACCAAATACTAACTAAAGGCAAAAAATAAAATCAACTACTCACAAAAAGTCAAAGGAAACACAAAAGAGTACAGAATAAAACACCTAACATATAAAGAATGGAGGAGGAAGAATAAGAAGGGAGAGAAATAAAGAATCATCAGACTGTGTGTATAATAGCTTAACAAAAGAGTTAAGTTAGACAGTTAGATAGTAAAGAAGCTACACTTGAACCTTTGGTAACCACGAATCCAAAGCCTGCAATGGCAATAAATATATATCTTTCAATAATCACCCTAAATGTAAATGGACTGAATGCACCAATCAAAAGACACAGAGTAATAGAATGGATAAAAAAGCAAGACCCATCTATATGCTGCTTCCAAAAGACTCACCTGAAACCCAAAGATATACACAGACTAAAAGTCAAGGGATGGAAAAAGATATTTCACGCAAACAATAGGGAGAAAAAAGCAGGTGTTGCAGTACTTGTATCAGACAAAATACACTTCAAAACAAAGAAAGTAACAAGAGATAAAGACGGACAATACATAATGATAAAGGAGTCAGTCCAACAAGAGGCTATAACCATTATAAATATATATGCACCCAATACAGGAGCACCAACATATGTGAAACAAATACTAACAGAATTAAAGGAGGAAATAGAAATACCATTTGACCCAGAAATTCCACTCCTAGGAATTTACCCTAAGAATGCAGTAACCCAGTTTGAAAAAGACATATGCACTCCTATGTTTATCACAGCACTATTTACAATAGCCAAGAAATGGAAGCAATCTAAGAGTCCATCAGTAGATGAATGGATAAAGAAGATGTGCTACATATACACAATGGAATATTATTCAGCCATAAGAAGAAAACAAATCCTACCATTGCAACAACATGGATGGAGCTAGAGGGCATTATGCTCAGTGAAATAAGCCAGGCAGAGAAAGACAAGTATCAAATGATTTCACTTATCTGTGGAGTATAACAACAAAGCAAAAACTGAAGTAACAAAACAGCAGCAGACTCACAGAACCCAAGAATGGACTAACAGTTACCAAAGGGAAAGGGAATGGGGAGGGTGGGTGGGAAGGGAGAGATAAGGGAGAAAATGGGGCATTATGATTCGCACACATAACGTAGGGGGGGGACATGGGAAAGGCAGTGTATACAGAGAAGACAAGTAGTGATTCTATAGCATCTTACTACGCTGATGGACAGTGACTGTAATGGGGTATGTGGGGGGGACTTGATAATGGGGGAGTCTAGTAATCATAATGTTCAAGTAATTGTACATTAATGATATCAAAATAAAAACATTAAAAAAAAACACAAGGTTGAATGAACAAAGTTGAAAGAGAACACATATATTAACTGGATCCCTTGTATACAGCTGATGGAGCTGAAAAATGGTGTAGCCACTATGGAAAATAGTATGGAGTTTCCTCAAAAAATTAAAAGTAACCACATGATCCAATAATCTCATTTCCAGATATACAGTCAAATGAACTGAAATCGGGATCTCAAAAAAGATATCTGCACTCCCACATTAATTATAGAATCATTCAATAATTGTCAAAATACGGAAACAACCTAAATGTCCATTAATGGTTGAATGGGTTTTTTAAAATGTGGTATATAAATACAATGGAATTCAGCCTTAAAAAAAGAAGCAACTTCTGCCATATGCAATAAAATTGGTGAACCTTGTGAACATTATACTGAGTAAATAAGACAGTCATGAAAGGACAAATATTATATGATGCTATTTACATGAAGTATCTAAAGTAGTCAAAATTAGAGAAACAGAAAGTAGGAAGGTGGTTGTCCACGGTTTCAGATGAGGGAAGTGGGAACAGTATTAATGGGTACAGAGTTTCAGTTTTGCAAAATGAAAAAGTTCTAGGGATTCCTGACTCAACACTAAGACTATACTTAACACTACTGAACTGTACATTAAAAATGATTAAGATGTTACCATTTTAGAATTTCACCACAATTTTAAATCTTTAAAGAAAGAACAAATAAATACATACACTTACATAAAAGTCAAAACTACATAATATACTGCTTATAGACCCAACAACATGTGGCAAATCTATAAAGAAAAGAAATGAAGAAAATTAACATAAAATTCAGGATAGTAGTCACCTCTCTGGGAAAAGGAAGAAATATGACAGAGGAAGGTTAGAGGCTTCAAAGATAATGGTAATTTCTTCATCTCAGTGGTAAGTACACAGGTACTTATTATTATTTATTCAGCCATTCATGTTATATGCATACTTCTTGTATGGAAAAAAAGAATTTAAAAATGGAAACTCACTACACTCACAAAAAGGAAGCTAATTGCAGATGATGATATGAGCCGTCTGCCACCCAATCTTCATTAACAAAATGAAATAATGACCGGTAATTCCAACCTTAGAGTCACTTTTGGATTTGGCAACATTTCTGAGATGTTAATAGGCAGTAAGAATGGGGTTCCATGATAACATTCTAAAATGTTCTTTAGCATAAGGTCTCTATTCCTTTGGTTGATATGATATTAATGATGCTACAGTGTAATTATTATTTTTTCTTGACCAGATTTGCAATCTATTTGATATTAATATACTTTTAAAAGAAAAAGTTTTAAGTTAAAAAAGCATTGCTTCAGGATTACTGTTTTATTTCTTAATCACTAAACTCTACTTCTAGAAGTATTCATTGCTTTTCACAGAAACAACCTGGAACTTTTAGAGTAATATTTTGATTAATAACCAATAAGCTCTAATAATTTTAGTTGTATTGTTTCCTTACATTGGCTAGGCCTTACACTGTTATATATTTCTAGCTTTGTATGTCAAATTCTTATTATTTTATCAATTTTGTCAATACTTACTAAGTGACAAGCATTGAACAGATTCTGGGGATAAAGGAGTGAGCAGAAATAAAGTTTTCATTCTCAAAAAAAAAAAAAAAAAAAAAAAAAAGGAAACTCACCATTCGACCTTGAGGACTAGGGTAACTTTTTGAAAATGCTCATAGTCTTGCCATTATGCCCATTCTGACATAGAGGAGAAAGGCAAAAGAGTTTGTAGGAAATGAATTATAGCATGGTGACTTAGAAGCAGAGGTTTGATGTCAATTAGACCTAGTTGAATCCAGGCTGAGCCTTTACTAGTTTTGCTGCCATAGGCAAGTTAGTTAAAGTCTCTAAGCCTCATTTTCCACATCCATAAAAAAAATGGTATTATCAGTACCTACCCATTAGAGTTCTAATTCTAAAACCCATTAGAATTTTTCCTTGTGTTTCTGCAGGTCAAATCATTTACAAAGACAAAAAATAATTTTAAGGTCTATCAAGACTTTTTTAAGTCAACCAAGAATATAATTATTAAAAATGTAACTCTTCAAAATTACAAATACCATTAAAGAAAGCCATCTTATTTTTATGGGGATATATTTTGAAGCTCTTAAATGGGTAGTGTAATAATACCATATACTTAACCTCAAGCACAAATAAAGTTAACCATAATTTAAAAACTGAACTGTTCTTGTCTTTAAGATCATTAGAACACCCAAAAGAGTCTGACAGAATTACTTGGGTTTATTTTTGTTTTTGTTTTTTTTTTTTTGCTTCCCCTAGACATCCTCTTTATTTTAAATATCTTAAGTCCGTTAGAATAGGCCCCAAAACTGGCCTCAATTCTTCTAAAAGTAAGGGTATCCAGGAAGGATCCCTGAGGGATAAACTATAGTAAAAAGAAATACCAAGCCAGACTAAGCTGTAAGCTGGCCAGACAGAGCAAGGTGTGTTAGATTCCAGGTTTGTAAGGGAGTAATTTGCATGTACCAGAAACCTACAAAACCATAAGTCACAAATCTACAAAGCACAAGGGTTTCTTGTACACATTACCGTTGAAATGCTCCTCCACTCACCTTCCAGAATATAGTTTAGGTTTATATTGCATTCCCAATCCAAAAGTGCATTGTTAACACCTCAAGAAGCATATGGAAACCATTTCCCTGATCTGTTCCTATATTAAAAATATTTACTATAAGAGAAACAGATCTCTGAACCCAAACTTTAACAGCTTATTAAAACAGAAACTCTCAAGCTTGATTTACCTACAAACATTAGTTTTTATTATTGAACTGTAATTTCCCACACTTTCTCCATATTATCTGAAAATATTACCTATTTCTTAAAGAACATTTATTCTTTTATTTTTTCAAATTTAATATATTTGAACTTCTAACAAATACCTACCCAATATATTTTGCTTTTAATAATAAAATTGTATCAATAAACCTCACAAAATGAAATCTAGATTATCATATGATAAATAGCATTAACTACTCAGTAATTTTGGGTCCTGAATTAGAGAGTTTCTCAAAAAGATTTTGAAAAACAAGATGAATACCCAGAACAGTGGGGGAGGGAGTAGTTTGTATTATTTAACAGAGGTTATTCTTTTACATTAACTGAATCATCATCTTAGGACATCACCAAAAACAAACACTGTTAAGAAATTTGTTTTTAAAAAATCATTTTCTATTTATATTTCTACTTTTGTATGTCGAGATTTTAAAACATTTACATATTTCTATGTTACCTTTGTAAATATATATGTATATCTCTACAATTACAGGTTTCAAATTGTATAAAGACAATTTTTTATATAAAAAGATATACATGTCAAAGAATTTACACTTAAAAGAAAGTATCAAAAATTTTAACATAATGTCTTCGGGTTGGCTAGAGAATAAGATTTTTATATTCAGTTTAATTGTAAATAAAAGCCATCAGCAATAAACCATTCTGGTTCTGCCTGTTTTCCATGATAATCTTAATTTTAAGAATTAAGGAAAATAACTTTTTTAATTATGTTAAACATTTTTTGGTCTGCTGTTTACCTTTCTTACCACTAGCTTATCCAACACTGGACACAGTATTGGCCTGTTTAGTCATATTCCAAACTCTGGCCCAACTTGAACTACCAGCCCTTAACCCCTCATTACTTACACTATCCCCCCATCTCATCCAGACCTCCAACCCTTTAATACTTCCTTCTTCTCCTAATTACAGCTTACTTCTAGTTAGGCACCTTTCGTAATCAACGTAATAATCCAAGACCCAACATTCCAGTTATTACCACTTGTTAATTTATTTGCCTATTTATTTACTGATAAATCAATTCCCTGCCTTCTTCCAGGGAGAATTTCACTGAATCTTCAAATTCCATTCTTCACCTAATCATCCAAATCCTAAATGTTGAGAGTTATCTTAGACTATTCTTTCTTACCCTCACAGCTAAGAGAATCACCAAATCCTTTTGATTTAGCTCCTAAATCTGTCTCAGACCTTTCCCACTTTGAACTTCAATGTCTTGGTTAATTTCCTCTTCACACTCATTAATTCAACATAAAACAAGAGGCTAAAAGTATGGGTTCTAAAACCAAACTAACTTGTACATGTTTGTGATACTTCTATTTATTAGACTATTTGCTCTCTAGTAAGCAGTACATATCAAAAAGAAGATAATTAGCTTCACTACCTGATAAATAGGCAAGAAAAGCTTCCTTAGCACTGTTATTGGAGACATAAAGTCACAAACAAGGAAAAAGGAAGGTAATACTCAACATGAGCAGATCATCCAGAAAAAAGGGGGCTACAACATATTGTATAATTTAAGTGTATAAATAAAACTGGTATTTTCTATTTTTGAACTGTACATGACTGAAATACTATGTACACATAAATCTTCATTTTATACATATTACATATATATAGTTGTTTGACAGATATACCACTGTCAACTCTCTCATAACACTATAAAGACAGAATAATTAAGTCAGTTTTAACTGCATTAAAAAGTGAACACTAAAATACAGTGCTGTGTAGAGCTAGCAAAATAATCATTTTGCATGCAGGGCAATGAGTCAAGAATCTCAAACTGTCACCAGCACCTGCATTAAACATAAATCCAGATAGTAAACAACTGTCATTAAAAGATAAATCCACGTGACTATATCTCTGGAGCTTGAACAAAACCAACTTACATGAAGCAAAATAGCTTATTAAATGACCACAGCTGAACTAGTTCTTTGTTTTGACAATAAACAGTTTAATCATTTTTTTCATCACTGTGGATCTAAAGGGTATGTTAAAATATTATTCTGTCAGGTGGATTAATATGGATGTATAAATTGTGCCTATAGTAACACTGCTTCCTGGGCATTGTAATTCTAAATTACAGATAATGATAGGTTTGGAAAAATGATTCTGCTCATTTACTACACACCATAAATTCTGAGTTTTCATTGTTTGATAACTTACACTAAGTAGGAAAACATGATAGAACACATTCATAAACTAGAAGTTAGCCAACTGAAAGTTGAAGTAAGATAACAATGAAGTCTCTAACCTTATTAAATCACAGCAGAGGTAAGCATACAAATGCTTATAGTCATGGAAGATTACACAAATCACTCAACCATTCTGTAACCTAGTTTATTTATCTATAAAATAAAAACAGACTAGACGTTCTCCGAAATCTCTTACAACATAGCCTATGATCCTAAGAAATTAATATATATGCACATGCTGGAAAATAATAAGCCATTCCTCTTTAATTATTAATTTTAAATGATACAGGCTCTAGTTGTTGTAGTCACTAAAAAGTACTAACCAGCAATGTAGCAATGGCCATTTCATCCATAAATTAACAAAGATGAATGACCTAAGATAACACTGTCCATTTGAACCTAAGTAAGAAATTTTCATTAGCACCAATGAGAACTGTGTAAATTAATCCTAGATGTTTTTTTTAACTTCACTAATTTAGTTTAACTGAGAAAGAAGCCAATCTGAATTTGCAAAGATTCAATAACGAAACAGCTTTAAAAGAAAAATCTATTCTCTCATCCACTGAAATTAAGAAATTATTCTAAATGGCCTATAAAGTTATTTTTGGCTTTAAAAAGACTATACATAAGAATAAGCTATCTCTATAAAGCAACTGATAAACTAAACTGCAAACCAGCTAGAAGAAACATATTTAGTTTTCTTTCTTTATTTTGCTTATATACAATACCAAACCTCAGTAAAAATTTCTAGCTAAGTGGCAGTCACAATTTATTGCTTGGTGAAGCATACATAAAACTCATAGAAAAGCCACTTAATACCATAATGTAGAGCCATAATGTAGAGAATACCTTAAAATAGTTTCCAACATTCACTCTCTCAGTAATCTGTTTGAAACCAAATATAACCCATTATAAGGTACTGGAGTAAAGAACTAAAAATTTTCTCATAGAGATGAGACTTGTATCACAGTATAGTAATTATGTCATTACATCAATGTATAGTAATTACATCAAAGAATTCTCATAGGAATCTTTTTCTCTTGAGAATTAAGCATGTGGTTTCTAACAATGAGAGATTATTATCTCCCAATTGATGATGCACTCACTACAAACTTAAAGTCATGCCTCAAATTGAAACAGCAATCTGCTATGTGCTAAGAGAGCACACAATTTATTTAATAGGAAAAAGAGGGAAAAAACTGAAGAAAAACAGAATCAATAAAATATAGAAAAAGGGAAAATATGAATACCTGATTTAAAAAACAATTAGAATTTATCAACTCATAGATCTAGAAAGATTGATCCCATGATTAGCCAGAACAGTAATTTACATATGCTAGAAACTGTCAACCCACACACAAAACAGTTAAAAAACACATTTAAATTAAACTATTATTTACAAAGCAAGATATAAGAAAGGAAAAACCCATAAAACCATTAGTGTTACACTCGATAACCAAAGAAACCTAGTAAGATGGCAAAGATAATCTATCATTCTGTAACTATGAATATGCTTGCACACAGTAATACTCATTATTTATTGCCTGAAAGAGGCAGTGAGAAATTTAAAAGGAAAATATAACCCTGAAAAGAAATGTACTCAAAAAAAAGGAAATATAACCTAAATATACAAAAGCTTCATTGCAACTGTTTGAAACATTTATTAACCAAACATAAACTCTTAAATGCTATGGTAGTTTAAGTTCCTACCTTAGCACTAACAATTGAAAAACAACCTGCAAACCTGAAAAAACATAATCCCAAACTGTAAAGTAGCAGGTACTTTCTTTTTCTCAATTACTAAGGGCCCCTGAGTAGATTATAGTTTTCTCTCAGAAATCTGTTTAAAAAGTTCTTAGATTACTCTGAAATGTCTGCCTTAGTTAAAACCCAAAATTTATTTTAATATTGTGATTTAAGGGCCAAGTGACTATCAAATGATTGTCAACACCAGACAACTATCTAAACTTAATTATTCCTAGAATTTGTGATATGGATAACCTTCTGTTAAGAGGGACTCCTTCCCACACTAACTTAACCCAGTTCATGAGCAGGAAAAAAAACTGTAAGTCAATATACTTTGCTTCACGTTCTAAATTAAATAAATAGATCATGACAAACAAACCATGCCACAAAAAAAAAAGAAAAGACAAAGAAGCTACATACATTATATCCATTTTTTCAAAGGAATCACTGTTCATAAACATCTAGCAAGAAAAAGTACAATAGCCAAAAGAGTTGAAAAAAGTCATTTTCTTGAACTCAAAATGTGAAAATCTCTGGTTATTTTCTTTATGCTCTTTTGGGGAACTCACTAAAGCTGCTGTTGAATGAGCGCACCTACACTGCCACCATGGAAATCAATAATGCACCTGGTAAGAACACAAAAGACTGACTCACCTGTGTGGAATCCATTATTCTTTGAAAAAACACCCAAGTCTGGTACTAAAGGGCACAATGTACTTTCTACTGGACAACAGGAGAATGATTTTTCCTTGTCCTGCTTTCCAGCTGCCCAAAGAATAGATCTCATACTAACTGTAATATGACTCTTTTTCACAAGAGAGAAACTGCTTACTAACAATAGCTGTTTCACACAATTTTATTTCTGAATGTTCTCTTAGACTTTTATTATTCAGAAAGTTAAACGTTTTTAAACTAAAACTCCAATCTGTGTATTTGCTTAAAGCACAAATATCAAGGGGAAAAAATGCTTTATGTCCATATTCTTATAATCACACTGGACACTTGCTGCCAAATATAAATATGAAATGCAATAGGTATAACTTATTGCTGTGGATTAAAACCAATATAGCCTTTATGAAATCCTTAGCAATGCAAAAGTATGTGAGGAAACAGGCACTTTTATACACTGTTCACAGAATTAACTGCACTTCATTAAAAAACAATTTAGAAAGAGCTATCAAAATTTCATATTCTTAAATTTTCATCATATCCATATACTTGAATACATGTATTACCTAATTGCACAAAACTGTATGTAACTTTAATCTTAACACATTTCAGCTTCTCTCATTTTTATCTTCTCCCTATCCAAACTGACTTCAATTTTCTGCTGTTATTTAACTAAAATCTAATTAGAACACATATCCAGATGACAGTATGTTCCCCTAGCAGAACAAAAAATCTAAATAAACAAAAACTGCCCTTATAAGTATCTTTAAAATCTTTTTAAGATCATAGAATGACTATGAAATCTCTCATTTAAAGTTATTTAGGAGACAGTTTGGTCAGGATTTAGTGATGCTTGGATATAAGCCAAGAACACAAACCAAAAATGACCCCCACATTTCTAACCTGGGTCTTCTGATACATTTGTTGGTGCCACTACCCTCCACCATCAAATTACACTCCTCAAATGGCTACAACAATACTTACAACAATTATTATGCTGTATTGTACCATTTTGTCTATCCATATATAACTATGAGGCAAAGACTGCCTCTTACTCAGCTTTATATCATCAATTCCTACTACCTAGGAAGTGCAAAAAGAACAGAAAGTTTGAAATAAGCACCAGTCTAGGAGCACTGCTTGGAAGAGAAAAAAAAAAGTCTAAAACCCAAGGAATGTATGAGCAGTTTCTCCTATTTGTAATCTCTGTTCCTAATGTTTTTTTCTATATATTCCAGAGTAAAAGATAGAAAGAGAACCTCTATGACTCACGACCAAAGTTTCTAACACAGGTAACAAGGGTATAAAAATTTGGAATGTATTAACCAAACTGCACTTTGTCTTCTGTATTTCTCTGACATAATATAGGAATTACATGAGTGATATTCTAGGAAATAAAATCTTGCCCTAAAACTCCAAATGCATTACAGCTGCTTGTTTTAAATGCTTAGGAACATATTACAGTATTTTCAAAATAGAATATAGTGTAACTTTACCAGACAATTCATTTTAGTCACATCTCAACTGACTACCAGAAAATGTCAAACATTCTCCTGTATGTATGTGCAGACAGTAAAGAAAAAATGCACAAAAGTTTTGCAAAATCTGGAATTGCATTTAGACAAAATTTTCATGTTGGCTTACATATGGTCTGTAAACTGATATAACTTAGAATAATAACCAAAAACTGAGGGAAAGAGCTAAATGAGAGCAAGGAATTGACAGATTAATGTGAATTTTTACCTTTTACATCAATTCCTCCAGATATAACAACAGAAATTACTTTCTACACCATTAGTTTCAAACAGGAAACTTTCAGCTTCTTGAAACTATTATGCATCTGAACAATTTCTGCATTAGCAGAAAGCTACATATGATTTCTTAAAACTGATCCTTAGTGAAATTTGACAGCCCCTCACTTGGGAATTCACAGATGATGACTTCTTAAAATCAAGTTCCAGTCCAGATCAAATAGTTATACTAATACTTCAAAAAAGTCAAAATTAAATTGAAGAACAACTGTATAATACTTCATAAATCAGTTATCTGCATATACAAAAGAGCTCACAGATTTTGTCCAAAACTTTGCAAGGGCATTTACACATTTTAAAAAGAAATTAATAGTACTAAAATAGATGGCTCTATTTTATAAAACACACATCTGTATTAATAACCAAAGTCCCTAAAGACCACAGCTTTAGGCCACAGGTATGTAGCCTGATAGAATACAAGAACAACACCTTAGTGAGTCAAATTATATCTTCCCAGTAACATAAAACTTTACACTTGCTTTATTTTCATTTTAATTGATTTCCAATTTAAAGAAGATCCTAAAACTGACATAAAGACTTTTCCATCCTCTAGGCTTAACTGTTAAATGGTGAGCAATTTATAAAACATTGTGTAATATAATATACTATGTAAAGAAAGCCCTTGATGATCATTTCTAAACATTCAGCCTCCTTAGTAATGGGAAAAATCACTTAATCTATCTGCTGTACAAATTCAAATTTCATGTACAAGAAGGCATTTTCCAAAAGTAATGGGACATTATCTGACAGTGAGTTTTCCAGACAACTACCAGCATACTCCAAAATGCAGAAGTTTTATTTTAAACATTTTTATGTTACTTTTCCCATAATACATGTTTTCAACAAATGTGTATGCTAGTTGTATGCTGGCTGAATATAACTAAAATTTTTCTTAATGACATAGACTTCTCATTATGAACATGGTGTGCAATATAGAAATCAATAAAACTTAACCTTTCATGTCATATTCCATTAAAATAATACCATTAAAATAATCTAAGTATCGCAATGAAATAGTCTACTTTTCCCTAAGAAGACATTATAAGCTTCACAAGCATTCTGTTAATGTACAATGACACTACATTATATGCATATTTAATTGCATAAATTCACTTACGTGTTCAACAAAAAGAGACAGAGAGACATTTTTAAAAAGCAGCCCACATCACCAGCCTTTCCTCTCAGTTACTATAAACACACCAGAGTAAGTATGAAATCAGAGATATCACTCACCTGCTCCCTCATTTGTACTCAGTTCCAATACCTCTCCCAGGGTGAGTATCTTACTAGACTGTATCTGTGTTTAAAGATAAGTCTTTTCAATACAATGCCAAAAAAGAGCCAATTATTACATTCAATATTCAGCTGCAGAAACAATGATTTGTTCCTGTTCTAGAGGGAAAACTGGCTGTGCTGGGCTTAGTGAAAACATCATTTACCCATACTGACAATTTCTGATCTTACCATGGGTAATTCTTACATTATGCATGATTTCTACCTTACATAACTTCAGAATATAAATTCCACATAAGATTCAATACCACTGTATCACTTATAAGAACAAACCATAAGCAAAATAAAATATTTTTATAAAGAATTAGCCCCTCAAATTGCTCTTTCATGTATTATCAAAAAAATTAATAGAGACCTTAGTCAATGATAGGAAACTTAAAAATAATTTACAGGTTATCCAAGCAAAGATCCTTAACAAAATATTAGCAAACCAAATCTAACAGTATATAAAAATAATACATCATGATGTTAGGATGAGGGCCAGGAACGTAGTACAATTTAACATTCAAAGATCAATCATTGTAATTCACCATACTATCAGAATAAAGAGAAAAATCATGTGGTCATTCCAATAGATCAGAAAAGGCATTAACAGAATTCAAAACCAGTCCCTGATTTTAAAAGGGGAAAAAAAAATTCTCAGCAAACTAAGAACAGTAAGAAACTCCCTCAAACTGATAAAGGGCATCTTTGAAAAATTTACAACTAATATATTTATAGGTGACAATTTTATCCTCCCAAGACCAAGAACAAGGCAAAAGTGCCCATTTTCACTACATCTATCCAGCATTACTGTAGAGGTTCCAATATTGCATTAAAGCTAAATAAATAAATAAAGACTGGAATGAAAAAGTAAAGCAGCCCTATATACAGATGATGATTGTTTATGTAGAAAACTTCAGGGAATCTACAAACTAACCACTACAATAAATGAACTTAGTAAGATTGCAGGATATAAAGTTAATAGACAAAAAAATTAATTGTACTCTTACATACTAGCAGCACTGAAAGGAAAGTAAAATTTCTTTAAAAACACCATATATAGTCAAACAAAAAATACAAATTACCTGGGAACAAATAAAAGTCCAAGACTACCTCTACATTGAAAATTAAAGATATTGCTGAATGAAATTAAAGACTTAAATAAATGAGAAGATGTATCATGTTCACCGATTGGAATACTCAAGAATGTAATTCTCCCCAAATGTAAAGCAATCCCAATCAGTAGTCCATCAGGCATTTTTACCAAAGTTGATAAGTGGATTCTAAAATTTATATGGAAATGTAAAGGATCTAGAAAAATCAAAGCGATTTTTAAAATAAAAAAACAAATTGGAGGACTTATACTACCTGATTTCAAGCCTTACCATAAAGCTGCAGTAATTAAAAGTTTGGTTGTACTGACAAAGATATGCATAAATCAGTGGAACAGAATAGAGTTTAGGAACATAACCACAGTCAATTGATTTTTGACAAAAATGCTAAGACAACCTGTGAAGTGTTCTTGCACACAGAACAACAATAATAGTATTATACACAGCAGTAATAGTAGTATAACTGCATTCGGGTTCCCAGATGGGATTCCAATGTGTGTAAGTATGTGGGAAGGGGTCTTCCCACACATTATACCAAGCAATTCTCAAAAACCAGCAGGTGTCCAAGAATTCAACTCAGTTCTGATGCTAGCTGCCCAGAGATTGGACTGCCTACCAGACTGCCCTCCACCCCCAACTCCAGACGTTGGTCACAAGCCCCAGGCAGTTAACCTGTGCTTCTGACCTACCGGCTGCAGATTGGAGGTCCCAAAGACCTCCCCCTTAGGCTCAATTAATTTGCTAGAGCAGCTCACAGAACTCAGGAGATCATTTAAAATACCACAAAGGATACAAGTTTATAGTCAAATGAAGAAATACATAGGGCAAGGTCCTGAATAAAGAAGCTTCTATCCTCCTAGAGCTTGGGGCCTGGCTCAGTGCCACATGGGAGCGTTCTGGTTCCCCAAGCATAGAAGTTCTCTCTGACTGAGAAGCAGGATCCAAGAGAGCAGAGAGTGATTTGGCCATTGGCTGATTCAACCTTCAGCCCCTGCCTTGAGTGGGGGGTTCCAGAAGTCTCTTATTAACCTGACAACATATCCATTTCACCTTTAAGACAGCAGTATTTTCAGGAACTGTGGATGAAGACCAAATACACCTGGGAAATATATATTTGATTATATGAATCACCAAATATGTTATTTCTTATGACTCATTATATCACACAACGCAAAGAAAAAAGGAAATAAATTTTAATTAATGGTGCTAGATCAACTAGATACAGAAAAAGACAAAAACAAAAACACTCTTACCTCATATCATACACAAAAATTAACTCCAAATTCAAAATCCTCTTGAATTCAAAAATCTCTTGAATATAAACATGAGCAACTTTTTTCTAAACACATCTCCCCAGGCAAGGGAAACAAAAGCAAAAATGAAAAAATGGGACTACATCAAACTAAAAAGCTTCTGTGCAGCAAAGGACAAAAGCAGAACAAAAAGGCATCCTACAGTATGGGAGAATATATTCATAAACGACATATCCAACAAGGGGTTAACATACAAAATATATAAAGAACTCACACACCTCAACATCCAAAGAGCAAATAACCACATTAAAAAATAGGCAGAGGATATGAACAGACTCTTCTCCAAAGAAGAAATCCAGATGGCCAACAGGCACATGAAAGATGCTCCACATCGCTAATTACCAGGGAGATGCAAATTAAAATCACAATGAGATCACCTCACGCCAGCTAGGATGGCCAATATCCAAAAGACAAGGAACAAATGCTGGCGAGGATGCCAAGTAAGGGAAACCCTCCTACACTGATGGTGGGAATGTAAATTAGTCCAACCATTGTGGAAAGCAATATGGAGTTTCCTCAAAAAACTAAAAATAGAAATACCATTTGACCCAGGAATTCCATTCCTAGGAACTTACCCAAAGAAAACAAGACCCCAGATTCAAAAAGATATATGCACCCCTATGTTTATCACAGCACTACTTACAACAGCCAAGATATGGAAGCAATCTAAATGAATGAATAGAGAAAATGTGGTACATATACACAAAGGAATATTATTCAGCCATTAAGAAGAAAACAAATCCTACCATTTGCAACAACATGGATGGAGCTAGAGGGTACTATGCTCAGTGAAATAAGCCAGGCGAAGAAAGACAAGTACCAAGTGATTTCACTCATTTGTGGAGTCTACCAACAAAGCAAAATTGAAGGAACAAAACAGCAGCAGACTCACAGACTCCAAGAAGGGACTAGTGGCTACAAAAGGGGAAACGTGGGGGAGGGAGAGAAGGAGAAGGGGATTGAAGGGCATTATGATTGGCACATATGGTATGTGTGGGGTCACGCAGAAGACAGCACAGCATGGAGAAGACAAGTATTAACTCTGTGGCATCTTAGTACGCTGATAGACAGTGACTGCAATGGGGTGTGGGGGGGGCTTGATAATATAGGTGAATGTAGTAACCACAAAGTTGATCATGTGAAACCTTCATGAGAGTGTATATCAATACCTTAATAAAAAAAATTTTAATTTTTAAAAAAGCACTCTTACCTCATATCATACACAGAATTTAACACCAAATGGATCACAGATCTGTATGCAAAATCTAAAACTATAAAACTTAAAAAGTTAACACAGGCCTACCATACAACCCAGCCATGCCACTTTTACATAGTTATCCAAAGAAAAAAATAAAAACATATGGTCAAACAGACTTTTACATGAAAATTCAAAGTAGCTCTTTTGTAATACAACCAGAAACAAGCCAAATGCCCATTAATTGGTGAATGGATAAAAAAACTGATATATCTACATAACAGAATACTTCTCAGTAATAAAGAGGGAAGAACAATTCATTGATACACACAAGATAGGTGAATTGAATCTCAAAATAACTGAGTCATAAAAAGTAAGCAAAAAAGAAATACAGACTATATAATTCCATGTAAAATTGCAACAAAAGAAAACTGACAAGAAAAAGCAAATCTCTACTGGGGGTGGGAGTAGAGAGAAAAATGGAATACAAAAGGGCATAAAGAAATTTTAGGGTGATAGGATTGTTATCTTAATTGTGTTGATTTTTCATGGGTGTATAAATATGTAAAAACTGATTAAATATACACTTTAAATATGTGCAGTTTAATGAATAATAACTCTACCTCAATAAAGCTGAAAAAAACAAATAAAAAGAAAAAAATAAGTAGTATTTATCAAAATTTTAAACATGTGCTCTGCTGTTACAAATGTATCCTATATGCTATACTTGCACATATACAAAAGATGTGCACTGAAAAAATTACAAAACTAAACATCTGGAAACAAAATTTCCATTTATTTAGATATATTTATAATATATATATATGTATCACAGGTTAAGTAAATAATGCATTTCAAAAGGTGGAATAATCTGCAACCATTTAAAAAAATAACCTATATCTATATGCTCAAACATAGAAAGTTATCTAAGATATATTAATGAATGAATGAACTACATTACAGAGAAATTTATACAGCACAATCCATTTAATTTTTTGAAAAAGAAATGCATATGCAAGGAAATTGCTAACTGTGATTACATCTGGTTGACCAGTACCCTTCACATATTTAAAATTCTCTATTATTACAAATATTTTACAATTTTCCTTAAAGAAACACTATATAACAATTAAGATTGATACCACCATTCTTAATAATAAAAATAGTAAGTGTCCAATAAATATAAGCTGCTATATACCAGGCATAATATGCCAACCAGTTTGTACAAATTGCCATTTATTTAATATTCACAACAAGCCTGTAAAGTGGGTAGTATTATTTTTATCACCATTTTAGAGATTTAGGAATCTGGGGTCAAAAAGCCTTTGCTGAAGGTTACACAACTAGTTAAGTGGTAGCACATGGATATAATTCAGTTTCTTTGATTCCAAATTGATGGTTTTAATCACTGTACCAAAATATCTCCCTATAAGCATAATCTAGAAACCAAAATACCAAGAATGAATACAGTGATTGGGAACACAGTATTAGTAGAGAGAATATAATCAAAAAGCACAGTTTTAATTTCTAGGTCTATTTTTTGGTTGGGAAAAAAAAACCTTGGTATCTACATATGTATGTAATTGTTCTCTGTGAGGTAATTTATTAATCAATCCACTTTGGCCATATGTTTTCAATAATTTCTAGTTTGTTACATTCTAACTTCTACATAAAATAAATGTTACTTTCTATCCTAATTCCAAATAATGTAAACCCAAAATACATAAAGCAAAGAGTAGACACAAATAATGTATTTCCCAAGGGTGAATTACAAGCACTAAACTTACACTACCTGTGGCAATTTATTATTATTGACACCATTCCTTCTATAAATTGTATGTTTTTGCATTTAGTTGCAGCACATTACATAGATTGCTTTTTGCAATTAACCTCCCAAAGGAATTAAATATTAATGAATGTGCCAGATACAATTATGAGAAATAAGACATTCATCATCTAAATAATGCAAAAACATCCATTGCAACATACTACATTTTAGATCTTAAATATATACTTAAACTACTGTAAGAGTAAGAATTTTGACTTTAAAATTTTGCTTATCAACCTCAACTTTCAAAAGAAAAACTCTTTGCTATCAGTTGATTGATTATAGGGTAAATACAGATAAAGAATTTTTATGCTAAATTTTAAGACACCAATTGTATTAATTTGGCAGTATTAGCATTTTTTGAAAAAGTAATATATAGTTCAGCAAATTCCTGTTTCATAATAATTGCACATTATATAAATCAATTTATAATTGTTCATTTGTGTGTGTGAGCACACATACCAGAATTAGATGGTAAAAATTTAAAGAAATACTCTGTTAAACTATCATTTACAATTTTTTCTGTTGTTAAAATGTTTTCATTATTATCCTCTAAACAAATTAAATAGACATCTTTAAAGTATTTTAAAATGTGACTAAAAATAAATGCAGGCATTAAAAATTAAATTCCTAATGGAGAAAGAAAATAAGAAATATGCCCTTTAATGGTCAAGTATGATCCAATAGACCTCAAAATATAACATCTACCATGTCACAATACAATCCTATTACTTTTTAATATCCACCCTCAGATTTTCTACCCCAGCTCCACAGAGCAGTAGCACAAAATAAGACCAAACAGAAAATATTTTGGTAACATTTGATACAGTACTAAAAACTGATGCTCTGTTTAGAGACAAGTTACTTATAGTTAGAAAGTAAACACTGTAGAATTATTTATGAAGAAATTATACTTAACATTGGTAAATTTCAAGACATTTATATTTTAATGGAATGAATTGTTTGTAAGTAAATCAGAATTAGTGCTAGATGCAGTTTGCTTCAGTTACGTGAAATTAGAAAAACAGGCTCATTAATTATATATAAATCAGTGGTGCAGACGCACTGCACCATATTGATGGAGACCTCATTAATGTTCAATGATATAGCCACTATCATACTTGTGTTCTAAAAACAATTGAGTGAGGGATACAACCATTTTTCTTCATTTCAAAATTCTGTTTTTACATATTCTAACTTAGTAAATAAAAGGAAACCTGATGCCCCAAAACATTCTAATGAATTCATTAAATTTTACATTTTCTTGTCTTTTTGTAAGGAATAACTATATTTGTCAATGTATAAACTTTTGATACACAATGTCAAAAATGAAATATGGAAAGTAAAAATACTCTGTCATCCTCCAAATCATTTCATCACATAAGAAATACAAAATTTAAGCCTCCTAATTAGCATATGATTACACCTCAAAAACCAAACACTATGACATTGTCTATACATTATCAAACAAGAATATATGGCAAAATAAAGTGGAAAAAATCATAACTGAATGTTTAAATTATCTTTTTTAAGTTATCATCATGAAAACTAAAATATAAAGAGAAAATTATTCTATCAAATTGATTTTGATATTGTAGTATTTTCATTTTTATATAAAATGGTTTTGAGTTGCAATCTGGTTGCATTCCATAAATAAAATTTTATTTAGTCAATGTGATCAAATTGAATTGAGTAATTCCTAACTGGGATTTACACAAAAAGAAGAAAATAGAGTTGGCCAGGTAGGCAATGCCATCATATAACATTTCTTCAGTTTCCCCATCTGTTAAAAAAAGGGGGGCAGGTATAGAACAGAACTAAAAAGATGATGGCTAAGCTCCTTCCAATTTTAAATTAACTGAGTCTGCCAACTTCCCATCAATCCTTTTGACAAAGAAATAGCACTTTCAGCATGTACTTTTGCAAGACTTCCATCCATAGCCTGACAGCCAAATTAGACATCACAATCCTCTTTCCTAAAGGTAATATTTAGGTCTTTCCTCTTCAGTGGCTGCTCCACAAAAATATTTATGCATTTGGGATCACTTAAACATTTCTGTACCCTTGATGACAATCTTGCATTAAAAATTACTAAATTTAGGATATACCCACCAAAAGTATACCCACCTAAAGGCCCTTTACCTAAACCTACAGAATGGCTACAATTAGATTTCAGAATTTCAGGTGTCTGCTTCTCTAATAGTAACTGTTTAACAAATAGTCTGTTTAACAATAGCATAAAGCCCACATGTCACAACTTAATTTCAAAAAATATTTTGATAACTCTAAACTCCCTTTTCTTCCTTGCAAAGAAGAAAGAAAACTAATTTCATTCCAACTCAAAAGAAGAGCTAAAACACTGTAAAACTAATGAGGGCAGAGTAAGAATGTCTGCCACATTCACCTTGTACACCCAACACAGTGTTTTCCAAAATTGCTTGAGCACAAGACTCCTAGATAGCTCGTGTGAAATACAGGGTTTCACCTCCAAAAATTGATGGTAGGGCCTAGCAATTTGTATTTTAAAGAAGAATAAGGTGAATCTTAGGATGAGGCAAGTTTTGGAATCAATGGCCTGGAAAATTTATTGAGTGGAAGAAAAAGACTATAAACTTATATTAGTAAACCCTAACAACTAATAAATTACTATTGAGTCTTAGATTTTGTCTTTGAAAATAGGCTTTACACACCTGAAATGAAGAAAACCCTTAAAATCCTTAGGTTAAATTTCCATTCAATTATTCCCATTCTACTTACTGTCTCAAGGACTAGTTGCTAAATAAACACGAAGTAAGTTGCCAAAACAAAATTCATGAAATTTAACCAAAAAACTATTTTTTGCACTTAGAATACTGAAAATAACTATAGCTAACTACAGAACATTTTCTCTTAAATTTACCTGAATTATTAAGCTTACTTGAACTGTGCCTCATCTAATCTTCACAGTGACCCTGCGAGGTATATGCTACTGGTAAACCCACTGTACAGATGAGGAAATAAAAGACTTAAATAAAATGATTAAATTGTTCCCTAAATCACTCAACTAAGAATAAGTAGCAAATCTAGGACTCAAACTCAGGCAGACTATCATTTTGTAATTGTTAGGCATTTTATGACCACAGCAGAAAAAAAGACAATAAGAAAATTAATTAATCCTGCCAATCTGTATCCCTAAAGGAAACTAATGTACTATTGTTTCATGTTGTTGAAAAATAAAACAATTTGCAATTTAGCAAATAAGTTTGAACATCTAATAGATAGCTTTGAAAACAAATTTGATTATGTAACTTCCAGGGAAAGAGATCCTAAAGGATGTCCATCGTGATGCCAAAGTTTCTATGAAACTTTCTGATAGCTATAGGCAAAAGCTCCCAAGAGTCTCCTCCCAGACAGAAAAAATATATAGTAAACTACTCAACAGATAAAATGAATCTTAAAAAAAAGATTCCCAGCATTGAAAAGAAAAATTACAGAAAAAGAGCTGCACAAGGATAGAGCAATATACACACATACAAAAACAAACATTACAAGTAACATAACTATGAAACGCTTAGTAATCAGTTTTAAAAAACTATAGCATTAAATTTCACTCATTGGGAAAAGGAACTGAAATGAGTATATTAGCACACATTATATCTTAAAGACTAAAATACACTAATAATTACTTTTGGTCAAACTAAAAAATATACATTACAGCCATAAAATAATCAGTCCACACTGAAGTACTCATATTCTGTAAATAAAGTGATCAGCACATTCCCCCATATTTCAAAAGAATAATTATAGATAACAAAATAACTATAATTTTAATATCTTATCAAGAAGTTTCATTAACAGCATAAGGTCAAAGACTGAAGCTACTGACTACAATGATTTCCTAATTAACTCTAAGTAAAGTATCAAAGTTTTAAGAAATTGAAGGGGGCTAAAAATAATTCTAAACAAATGAACAAAGTGAAGTTAAATGGCTGGCCTAAAACTGACCAGTCTATGGTGGAAGTGGAATCTAAATTGTCCAACTTGTGGTTCAGTGTTCTTTCTACTACTCAATGGATTTGGGTTATTAAAATACCTGAGATATCAACTCATATATGTAGTGAAAGCAAAAACCACCTCCTTTAGGAGAATGATCTTGAAATCTTCATTGTAATTACCATTAAAAAACATGAGGTATTAATTCTCTAGGGCTGTTCTGCAGCATTATATTCAAATCAACCTCAAAATGCTATGTTAAAAAAAAAAGTTAAAGGTAATAATCAGAAACTATGAAGTGAAATGTCAAAGGGGCACAAGCAATTGCCAATTTTGAGGTACAGAAAATGAACATGCACACACAGAACTTAGACAACACACAGTAGATGCCTCAATAATAATGTCAGCTTTTTCTAACATACATGATGGAGTGATGTCAGACTAGCATTCCTACCATAAGCAACCATAAAACCAACAAAATGTATAAGGCAACTGTTTACAGGATCAGACAATAAGCAGTGCAAAAACTACAATCCCTCAGTCCTAAAATTGCCTCAGCTTTCCACCGAGGGGTAATTTCCATGATCATGGCCAAACACATAAGAGTTTAAGAAGGGAAAAGTAGTTGTGCTAAGCTGAATATTCAGAGATAAGAGTGCAATCTTGATAAGTTGATACGGTAGAAATCTGAAGGCAGATGGTCCAGAAGTCTGTGCAGGCAAACCCATAAGTCCTTGGCCAAGGAACAGGCTCCATAAGCGCAGGGTAAAACCAATCAAGGCTTACAAGAAAGTCGCTGAGAAAAACTGGGTAATTATGGAGTGTTTACTTGGAGTTGTCACCAGCCAGAGTAGAGAAAGCATGTTAACACCTTATTAACATTTAAAGCATTCAACTGAGATACGAAACAAGCCTCAATTAAGAGTAAGAACTACAGCCTAGAATAACACTTATTCTAGATTCACACTAACAAAGCCTGAACTCAAGCCCCAACAAGTTTTACAAGGGATTAAAAGTTTGGAGTTAGAGTTGCAATAAAGGAAACACATTGGGTTCTCCATAGATCCATACTAACAAAGACTAAAACCAAGCCTACAAAGTTCAAGGTGATCAACCAGTAACTGAACTACCTGCAAGAATTTTTTTTTAACTCTTCAAAGGAAGATAACAAAATCCAGAATTTCTAAATTGCACTCCCTACGTGATCCAGTAAACAACTGAAAAATCACTAAACATGAAAAAAGAAAGAGAAGAAAAATGTGACTCACAGTCAAAAAGACAGCAGTCAATAGAAACCAACCCTAAAACAAGATGCTGGATCTAGCAGACAAGAACTTCAAGTCAGCTATTATAAACATTTTTTTTAAATTAACACAAAATATGTTCAAAGAATTAAAGGAAAATACATTTTAAGAACTAAATAAAAGTATCATCTCAATGAATATAGATAGTAAATCTAATGAGAAATGAAAACTATAAAAAAGAACAAGATTAAAATTATAAAACAAAAAGTACAATAACAAATAAAAACCTACCAAATGGGTTTAACAGAAGATTAGAAATGGCAGGTAGGTCTGTGAACTTGAAGACTGAGCAACAAAAAGTATCTAATCTGAAGAACAGCAAGAAAAAAAATTAAAGAAAAAATAACAATACCTCAAGGACTCATATAACAATATCACCCATGTAACTGGAGTTCCAAAATGAGAAAAATGAAAATAGTGCAGAAAGAATAGCTAAATTTTTCCATATTTGATAAAAAACACTGGGTTACAGATTCAATCTCAGGAAACTTCAACTACGATGACTACAAAGAAAATTACACTTATACTAAAGTTGCTAGAAACAAAAATAAAGAGATTGAAAGCAGCCCCAAAAGGTTTTTATGTAAAGGGGACCAAAGATATGAGTAACAGATAACCTCTCATCACAAATAATGGAGATCAGAAAACAACAGAATGATATCTTTTAAGTGGTGAAATGCCAACCCATAATTTCATAGTCAGCAAAAATATCCTTCAAACAGCTGGGTGAAATAAAAAAAAACTTACAGATAAAATTCTGGGAGAATTCTTCCCCAATAGACCTGCACTACAAGAGATGCTAAAGAATGTTCTTCAGGCATTAGCAAACCAATATAACTGTAAAATCAGATCCAGAGGAAGGAAGGAAAGATACCAAGAATTGTAAATAAGGAGGCAGTTTACACTCATGAGGATGGTTATTATCAAAAAGTCAGGTTATAATAAATGTTGGCAAAATATATAGGGAAACTGCAACCCTCATACATTGCTGGTAGGAATATAAATGATGCAGTCACTTTAAACACTCTTACAATTCCTCAAATGGCTAAACAGAGTTAACATATAATCTAACAATTATATTTCGAAGTATACACCTGAGGGAAATAAAATCACTTCTGCATATAAAAACATGTACATGAATGTTCATAGTAGCATTATTCATAAGGAACAAAAAGTGGAAATAACCCAAAGGTCCATCAATTAATGAAGGAAAAGATAAATAAAATGTGGTATATCCACAAAATTCAATAACAGTAACAAATAAAGTCCTGATAGATGCTACAACATGGATGAACCTTGAAAACATCATACTAAGTAAAAGGCAATCACAAAGAACCACATATTATATGATTCCATTCATATGAAATGTCCATCATAGGTAATCTATAGAGAGAGAAATATTAGTAGTTGCCTAGGGCTGGGGACAACAGGGGTAGGGGGTGTTGGAGGGTAATGGCTAGTGGTAAAGGGTTTCTTTGTGAAGTAACAAAAATGTTCTAAAATTGATGTGGTGAGGGATGCATACCTCTAAAAGCCAATGAACTCTATACTTTAAATGAGTGAATTTTATGGTATATAAATTATATCTCAATAAAGGTGTTTTTTAAAAGATTAATTTTTTTATTTTTGACATTTCCTTAAATCAGCTGACTGCTTAAAGCAAAAATAACAATAACAAATCATATATAGAAGTAAAAAATATGATCTCATCAACACAAAGGATGAGAGGGGTGAGTAAACAGAATTATATAGTTCACATTTGTAAAGTACAAAATGAGAAATGAAAACGCAGAGTGTCAGATGTTGACTCTAATAAAAAGAGTTTGATAAGGATGCACATTGTTATACCTAGAGAAACCACTAAAAAAATAGTTAAAATAAAATAATAATAAAGAGCTACTGTCAATAGACCAATATTTTAAAATCCAAGTAAGCCAAAATAAGGTAGGAAAGGAATAAGAACAAAAAAACAAAAGGGCCAAATGGAAAGCAACAGACTTAAATCCAATGATAATAATAATCACATTAAATATAAAGGGGTTAATATGCCAATTAAAAGGCAGAGATTGTTGGACCACAAGAAAAAGCAAGACACAAATCGGTACTGTCTACCAAACACACACACTGGTTGAAAGCAAATGGATGAAAAGGATATACCATCAAACAGTGAGCTTTAGAAAGCTGACATGACTATATTAATATCAGAAAAACTTCAGGGCAAAGAGTACTACAAGAGACAAAAAGGGACAGTTCATAATGAGAAAAGGAAAAATTCATCACAAAGGCAGAGCAATCCTAAGTATCCATGTACCTAGTAAGAGCTTCAAAATACAGGAAGCATGACAGAACTAAAAGGAGAAACTGACCAATCCACAATCTAGTTGGAGTAATCGATAAAAGGAATAGATAAAACAAATTAGTAAGGATATAGAAGATATGAGCAACACTGTCAACCAAGTTGACCTAAATGACATTTATAATACATGCACAAGCCACAAAATATAAATTATTTTCAAATGTACATTGATTGCTCACCAAAATAGACCATATGCTGGCCCATAATTAAGTTTTCAGAAAATTGAAAAAGATTGACATTTAATAAAGTATGTTCTCATCACAACAGAATTAAATTGGAAATTAACAATATATCTAGAAAGCCTCCTTTTTCTAATTCTACCCAGAATGAGTGTCTTTTCCTAATTTTTCTATTCAATGTGCTGTCTACTAATTGGCACAAAGATACATTAGTTAAAACAAATGAATTGATACCACTTAGGAATTATTATTTCCAACAATGAGTAAATTGATCCTTAATCTGAGAAAGCTTTTAAATACAGATAGTAATTTAGAGAAAATACAGAAAACATATTAAACAATACCACAGAGATGCAATCAGTAAAATTCAGACCGGTAACTCTTCAGCACAAACTACCCAGTAATACCAGAGACACAAAGAAAAAAGGCAAGGAAGAAATAAAGATCTTAAGTAAATATGGTAAAATATTGACTTTGATATATCAGGACATGATAGTGTTTTTCTACAACTCTGTGCCTTACATATGTTTAAAATGAAAAAAAGTAGATTTAGTAAAATCAAATACATGTAAATTTCCAGACACATTTTGCCAAGTACAGCTGAGAGTGAAATGAAATTATTAATGACTGTAGTTAAATGAGAATTCAGTAAAATTCAATATGCCTTCAGAATTGAGGCCCATTTCTTAAAGAGGCGCTGATAGCAAAGAAAAAAATTACCCTTTTCTGTAATTAAGACAAGTTCATCCCTGAAATTAAAAAAAAGACAAAGAAAAAGAAAAAACATGTAATCCAACCTTCTTTGATATGCATGCAATCAACTCATTTCAGTGTTTGCTGGATTGAACTGGTACATAAAGGAAAATGATTCATTCCTCAATCAGTTAAGGGAAAAAAGTATTTTCATAACATTTCACCTCTTTTCTCCTTTCTACCCCTGTATTTTCTCCCACAAACGGTACTACTAATTAATCTTTCCATAATCTTACACGTCTTATCTTTTTTGAAGCACTACTATTCACTCTATCACTTGCCTCCTGAAAATGCCTTTGCTACTTGAGGACATGAACAAAAAGTAAAATGAGTAAAACTGTCTGAATCCAGCATCAAGATGGCCCAGTAATCCCTACCTCAGGCTAGTCACGCTTTTTGGGTGTAAATACCCTCCACATTGCAACAGTTGTTCAGTGGTTAATAATATAGAAGAAGTGATGGTAATGGCACTTCTGCAATTAGATTATAAAAGGCTCTGTGGTTTCTGGTTCTCTCTCTCATCACTCATTCTAGGAAAAGCTATTGCAAGGACCCTACAGAGAGTCCAGGAGAGGAACTGATGCCTCCTGCAAAGGGCCACATGAGTGACCTTGGAAACAGATACTCTAGTCCCACACAACAGCTTGAGTGAGCCTCATGAGATCCTGAGTCAGAATCACCAGACTAAGCCATTCATTCTCAGATTCCTGACCCTCAGAAACTGTGTAAATGTTTTTTGTTTTAAACTACAGAGTTAAAAGACTATAGTTAGTCTTTTTTTAAAGATTCTTGTTAAATGAGAATTAAATATAACTGATTCCATCTAATTCAACATGCCTTCATAATCCCATGAAAATTCAATAAAAGGCCCATTTCAAAAGTTTGTTTTTGTGAGTAATCCATTACACAGCAATAGATAACCAACAGACATAAATAATGCTAAATAATATCTGCTCCTTTCAGACTAATAAGTGTATTATAAAAATGCCCAAGTTCAATCCAATGAAATACATGCTGTACAAACTCAACATACTATTAAAAATATTTCACATCAAAATCCAGATTTTATTACCTATCAGAACAGCAAGATTTTTAAAAAATGATAATGGTCAATATCAACAAAGATGTGTGGCAAGAGGAATTTACATTCTTAGTTGTTGAGAGCATAATTACTATAATCTGAGAACAACTGGGAAATATTTATCAAAATTTAAAGGTCACATGCAATTCTATTACTAGGCATTTACCCTACAGTTTGTCCATTACATCTTACATAATACTTGCATTTAAGTGCTTGAAGAGATATACAGATAGGTAGGTAGGTAGGTAGGTAGGTAGGTAGATAGATAGATAGATAGATAGATAGATAGATAGATAGATAGATAGATAATAGATAGGCAGACAGATATTTATTCCAGTGAAAAACTAGGAATTTAAATATTCATCAAAAAATTTTTAGTTAAATCAATTATAGTATACCTGAATATACCATCATACAACTGTTAAACCTAAAGAGGAAGACATATACATACTGATTTAGAAAAGATAAGCAAGATATACACAATAAAAAAAGTAAGCACATGCATATAATCCTATTTCCATGAGAGAACATAACAAGTTCATATTAATAAAATTACAATAGGGTCACTAATTAAAGCCACATATTTACATTTTGTGGTCTCTTTTATTTATTTAAAGATAATTATTATTGTACAGTCTTACATAGTAGACCAAATAAATCCTGTTTTAATTTCATTTCTGCTTAGCACCCATACCATCCAAATAATGATAATATGATAGTCAATATATACTGAATAATGTGACAGAAACTCTAACACCTCTAAATATTTAACATAATTATTTAATTCTCAACACTGTAATACAGGTAGTGCTATTATCTCCACTGCACACATAAATGAGACACAAGGAATTAGTAATTTGTCCAAAGCCACAAAACTTATAAAAGAATTCAAAATCAGAAGTTTGTTCTCTAGCCAATACCCTACAGTCTTTTACTCATTTTGTTCATATTTCAAATAAAAAAGGGACTATAAAAGTGTGGTCTATATCTAACAGCTTAGCAAATAAACCAAACTAAATGCACCACCAGAATGAGTTTGGCTATTCTTAACTCCTATGAGAAAACAAAAGGATTGAGAATACAACAAAAGCAATTTCTAATTAAAAATAGATATTTTACAATTTGCCTAATAAAAATGCCATTTATTTTACTGAAATAATATAATCTCCCTTGATTAGCTAATTTCTCCTAGGAAGAAATTTCTTCTAGTAAATTCCACTTAATTTCCTTCCAAAAAAGCAAATTCTCTCTCCTTGAGCACCAACTATAACAAACCTGATACAGAAAAATGAAGGGAAACTGAACAAAATCTCTAATAGCCCATATACAGTGTTCACCTCATTTCCCTGTTCCATGCATTCTTCTTGATTACTTTTGTCTTATTTCTACTCTAAAACCATTCAAACACAGCTCTACTGTATTTCTTTTGCTGGATAACGCAAAGGAAAATAAAAATTATAAGAGATCAATTAAGTTAGTTAATATACCATTACAATCATTATAACTATAACTAATCATGGAATTTATGCTTACCCCAAAACACTGTCTACCACACTACAGATTATCCATCATTTTTTATCTCTAAGAAACCACAGCAATATAGTATATGCTCACCATAATACAGCACCTTTCATCCTAAAGTGCTTTATAGAACCATCTTTGCAGAACCACATTTAACCATAAATGTGGCAAGAAACAACAATTCCTGCTTTGATTCTTCAAAATAAACTCAACCTCTCTCGTTCCCCTCCCCCACAGAAACTGGGCGCTCTAGAATTAGACATCTTCTGTTCCAGATCCACTTAAATAAGGGACCTTGAGCAGTCTCAGTTTCCCTTCCTGTGAAATGGGAATGATACTAATACTTCATGGAGCTGTTGTCGGAATGAAGTGATATAATTCATGGTAAAGCACTTAGAAGAGTGCCTGGCAGATAATGTACACTCAATGAATGCCAGCCATTATTATATCTCCAAAATTAACTGCCTAGAGTCTGCCCTTTTAGTAATGAGAATCAACAAGCTCCATCTGGACAAGTGGGCATACAGACGGGGCTTTCAAATTAACTCACACAACAAATAGAGCGGTATATACTCACAGTAATTTTGATTGCACAGCACTTTCGCTCCTTTCAATAAAAAATTTCTCCTGAAATTAAATACTCCGATCCCCCACGCTTTTAACCAGTGACATGTCTAGACCCCAGATGACAACATAGCCTACAAAAATGGCAGAGATTTTTATCGGCTATGGACCGCGAAACGTGACAAACTGCTTGGTATCACATCTGAGAACCTGCAGTCCAAAGCAGGCCAAAGAGATTCAGAGCTTTGGGCTACATCCGTTTACAGAAACAACGTTCCCTGTCCCCATTTTCCTCCCCAGTGTTGAAACTAACGACGCCCTTTTCTCCCTGGAGCCGACGCTTAGCATCTCTCGGCTCTTTCCTCCCACCCTGCACCTCTCACCCCCATGAATCCACTGTCTCCCAACTCACAGAGTGTGTCCGCACACGTTCACCATCAGCTTCAAGGAAGGGTTCCGGTATTTGGTGGTTTTACACCGAGGGCAGCCCTGATCGTCCATGTCGCCCTTTTCCTTTAGACTCTCCCGGACGCCTGCTTCAGCCACAGACACAGCCACTTCCTAGCTCTCCTAAGACCCGACGCCAAGCAGGTTCCTACCAACAAGCCCTCGGCTGGAGCGGTCCCTTTGTGAATGAGCACCGGCCAGGGACGAGCACGGCAGCACAAACGTTCCGGCAGCGAGTTTTCCGGTCCTGCTGCAGGGTTCGGTCCTAGCTTCTGAAGGCCCGCTCAATACCTTAGATTTCGGGGCGGGGGGGCTTTAAAAAAAAGGCGTATTGTACACAAAGCCTCATCTCTAAGCACCTAGCTGTATTTTTCAAGGAACTGTGTCACAGTTAGAAACACAGATTTCATCTTGTTCTGTCTGAAAATATTTACATGACTTCAAAGATTTATGCCTAGTGTACATAGTCAATAATTCAGACCACTATTTTCTTTTAGATGACTTGATAGCCTGTGCTTTATACTTCTTCTTTATGCTTGAACTGTCATGCAAGCACAGAAAATACTACACATTCGCAGATTCAAAGCTTGGAAAAGCTATCTAGAACGACACCAACTCTAAATATTACAAACTTTCACTAAATGTCAGAATACTTCTATAAATAATATCTGGCCCCTGCTCTTCACAGAGCTGCTTACTTCATCAGTGTCAAGCCTGCTTAATGGTGTCACCTGGCTCTAATATCTCTCCCCCCACCCCCACCCCTAAATCAAAGACAAAACACTGGGAGGGGAGGGGGGAGATAAAAGAGATTTTCTATATATATACACACACTACCTTTATTTCAATAATTCTAAGATCTGAGAGCCTGAAACTCTTTGTAAGCCACGTTCACTGCATTTGTCAAGGCTGCAAAGCCAAGTCTGTAAACACCTCCATTAGATAGTGAACTCCTCCCACTTTTAGGGACACATCTTACTCATCTCTGTAACAAGGATTTGTTGATACTTACTGAACTAAAGTAAATGAAGAATGACTGAATGACCATCAAAGAGTAATATAATGTGAAAAGAAGTTTTTAAGCATTATCTTGTAATCTGACCCCAAATCTATCAAAAGTGGGCAAAGTTTTTCCAGTTAATCCATACAATGAGTAACAGCTGTATACACTCACAGTAATTTTAACTCCCCATAACACTTTTTCTTTTTTCAATAAAAACATAAAAAGGAACATTCCAGCTCCTACTTTTTAGGACAGTGCACTGAGTAGGCAACCCACAGTGTGGAAATAACAATTGCAATTTTCATGGGCTATGGAGGAGGAGCCTGACAAACAGCTGGATACCACACCTGGGAACCAGCAGACCAAAGCAGGCCATGACAGTGCCAGGCTTTATACTAATATACAGACATCAGGGATTCAGCCACTAAATAAATCATGTCACCTACTGGATCATGGTATCATTCCCTGACAGAAGCTAACCCAGTGTAAGTCCACTAACAGACAATGCCAATGTGTACTGGCAGGAGGGTTGTTAACACTGCTCTTGTTTTATTGAAACAGACCACATTTAAACCAGTTACAGGACTCCTAGTGAAGCTCTCTTGGAGCAAAGGCAACTTTCAAGATCTTTACATTTTAACAGAACAGGAAATTTCTGGCGAAAGAATGAATATGGTCAGTGAGCAAATTTTTAGCCAGCAATACATTGAGAAGTCATCCATTAAGTTGACATTCTTGCTTATTCCCACCAAGACACTTCTAATGTCCCTGAACAGGCGACCCCAATCGCCTTGTGAGATGAATTGCTTTTCCTTTATCCTAAACCTTGAGATTGAAGCAAAGAAAGCACTGAAGACTGTGGGAGGAAACACTGCTATAGGCTTTCTCCTTTTCCCAGGTTGGAAACTACTTCAGAGAAGCATTGTAGCAACAGCCTAGCTGGAACTCTAAGCATTACTCACAGAGCTAGAGACTGTAGAAAGTAGTGCTTATAGATTTGGCGCCTCGTGTCAAGAGAGCTGGTTTCAAGTATTGGCTTCATCACTTACATGACCTTGGTCCTCAGATTTCCCTACTATAACCTGAGGATAATACTTATGAAGATTACATGAGATATTTCATTTAAAGTGCTAAACATGGTATCTAGAGCTCAATAATTGTTAGTCATTATTAATAGTAGCATTATTAGCAGTAGTAGTATCTAAAAGAGTCAGTGTAATGTAATGCGATGGCCTTGCACATAATAGAAACTCTTAAAATGTATATGTAATAGTGGGATTCACTAACTACTACTGGCAGGAAAAGCTTTGAAAAGGAAAGCACTGACGGCCCCAGACTTCTGATTCATATGGAAACTCAACCTTTGTAAAAAACATCAAACTATCAAGTTTCCTAAATTTCTGAAAACAGCTGCATCCCAACACTGGACTAATTGAGCCCATTATTTTTCTTCCCAATCTGCTCGTCCTCTAGCATTCCCATCTCAGTTGAGAGTGGATTCTTCCTCCCTGGGACAGTGTTTCGCAAATGCAGACGCTCCTTTCTACCCAAAGGCTATGGACCCATATTGAGCTTTCCTTATCTGTAGGGAACATATATTGTTTTGTCCCTTGACTACAGATAGCACCCCTCCCCTTTCTTATGGAAAACAGCTCCTCTCCCAAAGGCCTTTGTAGTTCTAATAGGCCTGCCAATCACAATGCCCCATCTGGCTAGGGGTTGACATATAATACTTACTGGACCAATCAGAGATCCTCCCCGGAATTTTTCAAATTGGCAATCAGCGGAAAGCAGCAGAGCCTCTTTAGTGAACCTAAAAAATGTGGGCTGGGAACTACTGGAAGCCATGGTGCCGACCTTCTAGGGAAAGTTTCTTTGAAAGACTAAAACTAACATGATGAGAGAAACAAAGCAAGTGAAATGGGACAATAGGTCTGCAAGTCCGACCAGCTGCATGCCTGTTCCTCACATTGTTTGGTATCATGATCCAATTAATTCACGTTTCTGCCTAGGCCAGTTCAAGACGGGTTTCTGACTCCTGGGGAAATGCATGTCACCACAAAAAAGGCAAAAATGCTGCTACATGTGGGAGATGACTAGAACCTAGCCCTCAGTCTCTGCCAGGATCTTTTCACTCCACTACCACCCGTGTGACTCACTAGGTAACCCTCCCTCTCACCTACCGCTTATCAGCATCCTCTGCAGGCAGAGAGCTTGGTATTAAGAACCCCCAAGCATTACATCCAAGGTTTCTTCTACCACTCTTAATGCTTTCCTTTGTGCAAGTTTAAAAAACCCCAGAAAAGACTGATTGTTTGGTTTGGGGCAAATGCCCAGCCCTGGACGAATCACCTGTGGCAGTGATATTACGCAAAGACATAGCCACTGTGCACGCTCTGTACACAGTATGTGGACCACTGTGTCCACCACACCACAGCAAACTGGGCATTTCATGTGTCCCCAACATGCCTTTTAAGCTAATCTCCCACTACACACCTACATAAAACCCACACTCCAGACACACTTACTCAGTGTATTCAGAAATACACTACACACATTAGTGGGTCCATGCATTACTCATTTTGTTCCCACTGCTTCTAATGAACTCTACCTCAAAATTCTTGTCTGTAAAGGCCCAGCCAAAAATCCGCTCCCCATTGCCTGCTCTTTCTCGCTCTCAAAATTAGTCTCTATCCTCACCACTCCCGCACCCTGTATCGTATTTACTTAGGAATGTCTTATCTCCTTCCCCCACCCCCTCCCGATCTTAAGCTCCTCAGGTTAGAGACCCTCAATGTATATTCATCTGCCTGTCCCTCAGTACCTAATGCAATACCTGTACTTAATCAGGACTTAATAAATGGTTGGCAAATGAATGATCCTTCAGACATGTTGACTACACACCAACCACTGACTATCAAATAAAAGGAACACCCCCTCTACCTGGGAGATTACTTTAGAACCTAACTTCCTTAATCATACCAGTACACAGCTTCATGAAATACAAAGAACCCGCCAGCAGTTATATGGCCTTCCCTGTACTGGACAGCCAAAGTCAGCCTTGGAAAAGGGAATCTCCATTATTGATGGCAATGCTTCAAATATATTCAAGCAAAATATAACATTCTGTGCTGAACATTTCTTCAATACTCTAAAATGGCAGAAGAATCCCATGTATTCTCATCACTATTTTCAGGCAGGAAGGAAAAGATATGGAAATAAGCAGCTTGCTTTTCACTCATGCAGCCTCAACTCTGTTTCCCCAAATCACAATGCAGCTTTAAGCTGCATATCAGCATAGCAGACTCAATGTTCACAGCAATGCAGACATAGGAAGTAGAAGGGAGTATTCATTAACTTCACAAATCATTTAGCAAAACCAGTGCTCTGAGATTAACTCCACACACCCTCAAGTCTGATGTTCCTTCCAATACAGTTGACCATGTTTGCGTAGAGGACTTCTAGTTCACTTTGAACTGCTGCCAGAATGAGCTCTGGGCTCAACCTGCTAAAGGAATCTAGAGCCTAGTATTGGATTTCACTTCTGGTCCTACAGGAATCTCCTACTGGAACTACAGAATACGAATGTAGCTACAGGCTATAGAGATCATAAAAGCCCACCCCTGCTTCTACATAATCTGTTGAACTTGGTGGTCTGGAGGCAAATATACAGAAGACCTGCAGAAATGGAATGCATGGTTTTCCAAGTCAGGGCACAATATCTGACAATAAGCCTGAAAAAGACTCCTATAACCTGAACTTGAATAACCCTATAGTATAGCCAAATGAATTTTCATTAAGTACATACAACTGAATAGTTTCCCAATTTGCACTATGGGGAGGAAGATCACAACATTAAACAAAGATAAACCATGTGCTAGATGCTTTTTGGCACATCTTATTTCACTCAATCCTCCTCTCCACCTTTTATGGTCAAGTTACTAATAAATGGCAGAGCAAGGATTAAACCTTCGTCTAGCCAGCAGATCCCCAAATTCACATCCTTTCCACTAAATCACACTACCTCCTGTCTACCTTGTTCTGATAAATATGCTTTAAAAATCCAAGAAACTAAATGCAATGTGGTATCCTGGATTGCACAGTGGAACAGAAGGCAGTCAATGTGGGAAAACTGGTGAATCCAAACAAAGTCTAGAGTTTAGTTAATAGTATTGCAGCAATGTTAATTTGTTTGGACAAATATACCATTATAATATAAGACAGTAACAGGGGAAACTCTAGGTAAAGAGTAGGGGGGAACTCTACTCTTTTTGTGGTGTTTTTGTAATGTTTCCATAAGTCATAGTTATTCTAAAATAGGAAGTATATTTTTAAAAATTCAAGTAAGTCATGCATCTCAGATATTGTTCTGAAGCTCCATACCTAACAGGATATTTCAGATGGGGGAAACACATGGTTTTTTCTATGATTATGAATTTTAGATCTAGGGCTTCATTCGGGTAGCACAAAAGGAAGTTAAATCCAAAAGCAAGTAATATCTTAGTTGACCATCAATAAAATGCAGCCAGTGAAAAAGAAAACCTCACCAAACTGATCACTGTAGCAGGTGACCTAAACAGCTGCTTTATAACATGCTGAAGTAGGCAATTATGGGTAATTGAGAAGCAGAAACAATACAAGTACACCCTGAAGTAAAGGTTAGAATGATGTCATTAAAACGTTGGATTCTGAGAAGAGCACCAGTAAAGCAGACACAACTGATCCACAGCTATCAGAGAAGCAGAGAGGGGTTCATCCTTTTTTGAGTGAAGACCTTACACAAACCATGAAGAGACAGAACTGCAAACAGCAGCAGGCTCCACCCCCAAGCATTTCACCTCAGACCAGAGGGCAGTCTTCCACCTGTCTAGGCTATGGAAAGGACTGCTGATCCTGCACTGATCTCAAAGACATCTGCACAGAGATGGTGTTTCTAGCAGGAATATCATCTCCAAAGAACTGTTCATACACTTACATTGAAAAAGTTTACATAGAAGACTTCAATTTCCATGTCGTTATTATAATCTAAAGCTTAAATCTCTTCCACCCTACTCACCCAGAGTAAACATATAGTTAAATATTCTATGTGCTTAGTTGCATCACTTTAAACTCAGTTGGGCTACCAGCGCTCCAGATGACTTAAGGTCAAAATCATTTTCTGAACCTTCTTGTTTTTGTCTTCTCAGTGGGCTATTTATACCTCTTATTTTAAGGTTTTTTAAACATTTCGCCCCTTTGGAATTTTAATTTACTGTAAACGGTTACCCTTTAGAAATTTACCTACTGCCATTCTATTGACCCTTGCCAAATACAAAATCCTTGATAAAGATGTAGGAAAGGGTGGTGACGGGGAGTAGGGAGATACCAGGGAAACTTAGCAATTGTCTTCTTAGAAATTTGAGTGCTAAGTGCTGAGGAGTGGTCTCTTTGTTACGAATTTAGCATCCGGACCTTAAGGCCGCACAATTATTATTCCTCTGGAACGGTAGGGACTCTTTCAAAGAGTCTGTTGTCCAGTTTTCGGGCCACGTTGGGTAATTTCCCGCCCAGGAGCAAGGCCTGAAAAGAATGTCGGTGTTTCCCTTCAGGTATAGGTGCCTGGGGGGTCAGGGGGAGAGGGAGAAGCACGGGGTGGAGTGGGAGGCGGGTGACCGACAGGGATAGAAACGGAGTCTCCTCCTCCCTCTGAATGTGAAATAACCAATGAGGTGGCGCGGCCGGGCCGGCCCGGCCGCCAGTGCCATATAGTATGCAGCAACCGAAGGAGTCACGTTGGGGGAACGGCAGAAAGCAGCTATCCTTTTACACTACTTTGCTCTAGCAGCTATCTTAATGGTGACTGCGTGGCCGGGGGGAAACCTGATCGGCCAGATCCAGCCGAAACCGGGAGGGAGGGAGTGGGCTTTCCGGAGGGGGGGAGGAGGGAGGGAGACGAAGAAGGAGGAGTAAGAGAGGGGGAAAGAAAGAGGAAAAGAGTGCGAGGGAGTGAGGGAGGGAGGAAAATAAACAACAAAAAATGTCCTCTTCCTCCCCCACCGGGCAGATTGCAAGTGCGGCGGACATCAAGCAGGAGAATGGGATGGAAAGCGCCTCGGAAGGGCAAGAGGCGCCGCGAGAAGTGGCGGGGGGCGCGGCCGCGGGGCTGAGCCCCCCGGCTCCAGCCCCTTTCCCCCTGGAGCCGGGGGACGCCGTGGCCGCCGCCGCCAGGGTGAGCGGAGAGGAAGGGGCAGTGGCGGCGGCGGCGGCCGGAGCGGCGGCGGATCAGGTACAACTCCACTCGGAACTTCTAGGCAGGCACCACCACGCCGCGGCCGCCGCCGCCGCTGCGCAGACCCCACTGGCCTTCTCGCCAGACCATGTCGCCTGCGTGTGCGAGGCGCTGCAGCAGGGGGGCAACCTGGACCGCCTGGCCCGGTTCCTGTGGTCCCTGCCCCAGAGCGACCTGCTACGTGGCAACGAGAGCCTGCTGAAGGCGCGGGCGCTGGTGGCCTTCCACCAGGGCATCTACCCTGAGCTCTACAGCATCCTCGAGAGCCACAGCTTCGAGTCGGCCAACCACCCGCTGCTGCAGCAGCTCTGGTACAAGGCGCGCTACACCGAGGCCGAGCGAGCCCGCGGCCGGCCGCTGGGCGCGGTGGACAAGTACCGGCTGCGCAGGAAATTCCCCCTGCCCCGCACCATCTGGGACGGCGAGGAGACGGTGTATTGTTTCAAGGAGAAGTCGCGCAACGCGCTCAAGGAGCTCTACAAGCAGAATCGCTACCCTTCGCCCGCCGAGAAGCGGCACCTGGCCAAGATCACCGGCCTCTCCCTCACCCAGGTCAGCAACTGGTTCAAAAACCGCCGGCAGCGCGATCGGAACCCCTCTGAGACCCAGTCCAAAAGGTGAGCGCCAACTTTCCTCCTCTTCCCCCTTCCTCTCCCCCACCCCCTTCCCAGCTTTCTTTTCCTCCTAGTGCTCGCAAACATGGCGCTTACCTTCCCCACCAGCCCGGTCCGGCTGCCCACCTCTCCCCGCCCCCCACCTCTCTCCGCGACCCGAGGAAGGGGGGCGGCGGGGGCGAGGGGCGGGGGCACCTCCCTCCTTACTCTCCCCCTCCTTTCCCCAGAAGTTTCTCGTCGCCCTTCTAGGTCTCAGTCCCCGCCCCCACCTCGACTGGTCACTGCTGCCCGGTTTCCCACCCCCATCCGTGTGGCTTTGAAGTTGCCACACTCTCCCCGGCGCTGGCTGGGCGAAGGAGCGAGTGTAGGCGCTGGAAAGGCAGCTCTGGCTGCTACCCGAGCCCTACGAAGGTGGCCAGCGCCGCCGGGGTCCGCACCTCCGCCGGGTCACTTCGGCCCGGCGGGCGCTCGCGCTCCCCGAGCCCGGGGGTTCGGCTGTCCCAGGCTGCGCTGGAGGTGGTCGCGGCCGCCCTGGAGGGAGAGTGTAGGTAGGGGCTGGCGGTGCAGAAGGGGGTCTGGGGAAGTCGATGTTTTGTATGACAGAGTTAATCATTCACCGTGCCCGCTGTGGTTCCCTTCACGGCCGACAACTTAGGGGTAGGGGTGTTGGTGCGGCTGGGCTTCGCCGTATTTTGAAACCTGATTCTGAACTTCGGATCGGATTTCAGTGCTGCGGGAGTAGTGGGGCTGGAGGGCTGCTTGCTCGGTCCCCGAACTCTGCGTGCCTCCCTCCCGGTACGACAGCTGGGGGTGGAGGCCGGCCGGCCTGAGGCGGACAGCAGAAAAGGAGTGGGGGCGCTATCAATTCCGCATCGCCTTGAGCGGCCACCCTGGCGGGTTTGAACTTTTTGACTGGCAGGGTATTTTCCCCAGCTGACAGAAAATCCTGGGTCTTCCACCTTTTTTTGTGAATCCTCTGACACTTAGTGTGTGTGTCCCTGTGTGTGATGTTGGGAGAAGTAAGGAGAAGGTCGCCTGAAGAGGTGGTGTCTCCTGCCCTGCGGGGAGAGAAGAGTAAAAATCCAAAAGCAGCTAGAAGGTTCTGCTCCGGGAAGGACTCTGGGAGCCAGGGAGCCCGCGGAGGTGATCACTCGGCGCATTCCAGAGCCCACGGCGGCCCGCCCCCGCCGCTCCTGCCCCGGCACTCCGGCGGGGGCCCGACGGCTCCGGCGATCCTCGCCCAAGGCAGGGAGGGAGGCACTGTGCGTGTGCCCAGCCTCGCGGTAACCAAAACCGCGACCTGCTTGCTCCCTTCCCCAGACTTGCGGTGAGACCCACAGGAGGCGCGCTGGTGACCACGCCACCTGTCCTCGCACCCCTGGCCCGGCGCGCCGACGGAATTCGCAGGGCCTGTGGCAGCGGGTGGGGAGAGGGAGCAGCGCGCAGGCCAGCTGCCCTGCAGCCTCCACTCCCCCGCGTGAACTTTCCTCAGGTCTTACCGGCCACACTCTGCAGGTCTCACGCCCCACCCCACCCCACCCCACCAACTGTACATCCCCGCCCTCGGCTCAGTTGCCGGCTTTAGGCCCCTCTCCGGATCTACCTCCCACCCGCACCCCCGGTGAGTCACTCTCGCCGACTGCGACTGCGGCTCAGCCTCAGCTCGTAAATCAGCGCTTTCTGCGCCCCTGGCCCCTCAGTCCGAAGCCTGGGTAATCCCCTCCTCTTTGCATGAAAGGGAACAAACCGCCGGGCACAGCAGCGATGTAGGATCCTCTGCTGGGCCGAGTCCCGCCACGTTTCCAAATTGCCTCGGTCCTACTCCCCGCGCTCACCACCTCCCAGCCTCACACCAAAAGAGGGAACACCGCCACTACCTACCCCCGGACTTGGTATTTCCCAAGTTGGGGAGCTGAGAAATACAGTCCTGCCTGGAACAGAAGGACTAGGGTGGTAGTGGCGAGGGGTCTGATAGTTACAGGGCCTCTGAGTGGCCCACACCCTCTCCCTTCCACTCACCAGGGCACTGGATGGGTGTATGTTAAATAGGCCCCTATGAGTTCCTTTGGATTCTAAGGTATATAACAGTTACTGGGTTGAAAGTGCCTTTCCTACAAAGGACAACCACTTTGTTGAATGAGTTGTCAGACTGAAGTTTGGGAGATGAGAAAATGATGTCTTGTTAACTAACTGGCAAACAAAACTGAGCTATCCCACCTCCTACTCCTTTGGCGGTTTCATTTACCTCCAAACTCACACTGATCTGAATTGATCTGAGAGAAGGAGTTCCTAAACAAGAAAATCCCATTTAATGAGTTTTGTATGGTATAGGTAGCAGCATATTTAGCAGTAAGGAATGCTATAAATTGCATACATAATTTCTTCAGTGCTATAAAAATGTATATGCAATTCTCCTGCAAATCCTATTAGTGGAATTTACTTCTTCCAGATCTCTGACTTGCCCTGTTTTTATTAGTAAAAATGTTTGGGATATGAGAGTTCATCTTCCTAGATTCTATGTCTGGTTAGATTCTGCTGAAGGCCTCATAGCTTAAACAAGACTAAAGACTTGCTTTCCTTAAATATTGCCTGTAGGAGGTTTAGAGGCTGGTTTTCCAAACAAGTGGCACTATGTACAATGCCATCCCTAACCTTCTGAATGTCTTGATTTCCTCCTCTGTACAGTGAGTCAGATGGCAATCCCAGCACTGAAGATGAATCCAGCAAGGGCCATGAGGATTTGTCTCCTCATCCACTCTCCGGTTCATCAGATGGTGTCACCAACCTCAGCCTTTCCAGTCACATGGAGCCAGTATATATGCAACAAATTGGAAATACGAAGATATCATTAAGCTCCTCTGGAGTTTTGTTGAATGGAAGCTTGGTACCTGCAAGTACTTCACCTGTCTTCCTTAATGGTAATTCTTTCATTCAGGGACCCAATGGAGTTATCCTTAATGGATTAAATGTGGGAAATACACAGACAGTATCACTAAACCCAACAAAAGTGGCATCAAATATTGCAAGTAATGGTATATCCATGACTGACATACTGGGGTCTACCTCTCAGGATGTGAAGGAATTCAAAGTCCTCCAGAGTTCTTCAGCTAACTCAGAAGCCACCACTTCCTACAGCCCCAGTGCCCCTGTGTCATTCCCAGGGCTGATACCCAGCACTGAGGTGAAAAGAGAAGGCACTCAAACAGTGGCTTCCCAGGACGGAGGTTCTATAGTGACGTTTACTACACCAGTGCAAATTAACCAGTATGGCATTGTCCAGATCCCCAATTCCGGAGTAAATGGCCAGTTCCTTAATGGGAGCATTGGATTCTCTCCACTGCAGCTGCCTCCTGTCTCAGTGGCAGCTTCACAAGGTAAAAGTCTCATTTGGTACCATAGTGTTGCAGTGAATGTTTGAGCCAGCTGCAGTAAATGATTCATTTGGTGAGAGCTATAAATCAGTGTTACGTACTGTTAAGGTACCTTAGTGACTGCCATAGCTGCAGAATAGCCTTGATTTGTTTCTCCTTCTTCACAACGTGCATGTAATGTCCAGCTTGCTTGGTTCCCTGGCATTATGGGTTTTTATTGTCCTAACAACTGAATGGAAGTTACAGTTGCTACAGTTTATTGCAAGTCTTGCCAGTTTTGCAGTTAAAGAAATATGATAAGTCAATCAGTGCTTACAAAACAACCCATTGCTTGACATTTTAAGAAAAAAAACTAGTAATATAAGAACACAAAATTAGTCCTATAGCTAGTAAAAATGTATATATTTATTTGACCAAAAAGTGTTTTAGGAGAGCAAATTACAAAGACTGGACAATTTTGTTTGATTCATGTTCCTCCTAAATTAACACTAACAAATCTAGAGGAATAATAGGAATATGTGATTGGGTATCTATTGCTCTGCATGTATATTTGCCTCTTAAATATATAGGCTTATTTATGAAGGCAACTGTAAACCTTATTTTATACATTTGTGGCTTTACTAAAAGCAGTCTGCTAAAGGAAGCACTAGTCTGAAATTCAGAAAACCTGAAGCTGATATGCCAGCTCTTCACTGACTTTATGCAAGTCTGATGGCTCTGTCATTTCCTCTATATAGAAACAGGGATGGTTAGAATAGCAGTGGAGGTTGCATAGTCCCTTTAATTCAGGAGTGCGAGATGTTAATGCATGTTTGCCTCCCTATAAGGAAATCTGAAAGTTCAGATTTTTACCAAAGCAAGTTAAGTAATTGTTTGTCCGAAAAATCAGCTTCCTGTAAAATGATTTTTTTTTTTAATGCACAACTGTTTTGTTTCTGCAACTATGACCTACTTCAGTTTATTGGAAGCATTAGTGAAAATTGTTGTGGAGTAAATTTCACCTGTACATTTATTTCTCTTCAGGTAAAGTGGTAGTAAAACACAATAGTCCTGTAGCACACTATTTATTTCTTCATTGTTCCAGGTTAGTGAAAGAAAGGATTAAGCTATGTTATTATATAACATAGGGCAAAAATGTGAAAACCACAGGGATAGCACCAGTGCTGAGTTTTATAGTAATGTGAGATGGATCTAACCCTTTTCTCTCTTTAGGATATTTCCAAAGAGTAGGTAACATTTTAAAAATAATAAATTTGAACCAAAAGCATGGTATGTACATTAGAGGAGGAGAAAAGCAGAAATACATTTCGCATGTATCTAGAAAAGTGTTACCATAGAAAATTATTACAAAGTAACAGCTCATTTTTAAAGTGGGACATGCAATATGAATGAGAATAGCATTTTCGGTTAAAAGAGCTAAGATCAAATGACAGAGCTGTCAGTCCTTAGACTGGGTGAATTGCAGGCATAAGTTTAACCAGATGGGTCCAAAAAGCAAGGTTCCTTTATAGTAACTGTGTATTGCAGGTTTCAATAAAACATTTGGGGGTTCAGCCTTTCTTAAAAACAGATTCTGAGCCTTTCTTAAAAACGTCTAGGCAAGGTAGGTTAACTTTCTGTGGTTGGGATTTATATGTAAAAGTAGTTGTCATCTTTTACTAACTTCATAATCTAAGAAAATCAAGTTTTTTCTTTACCATTGGTACAAAATTAAAGTTTATATCTATATCATTTTTTCACTTGGGTTTTTTAAACTGATCTTGAAATTATTGTCCAAATTATAATCCAATTGCAGTTAAGCTTAAATATCAAATTTTAGATCACATCTGTTTTCCCCTTGCATTTATATAATTTATGTACATTCAGAAATATTTTTTTATTTATTCAATTCCCGTTGGAGAAAGTGTCACATTTATTATGTTATTAATGGCTCTATCAAAGATAACTAATAATTTTATTCACATATACACTGCAAACAATTTCACAAGCATATACACACACAAAATAAACATTTACTTCAGGTAACTTTTTGTCACAGTTTAGCAACCAAAAAGAACTTTAAAGCATACTTAAGTTGAAGTCAGATGTTTTCAAATAAAAGCCTTTATCTTTTGTTTGACCTGGAACAAACATTTGTGGTAGGGAAAAGCCCAAACATACGTAAAATGTTTCCCAGTATTTCCATGATGAATACTTTCTAGTGGTTAAAATTTTTCAAGTTCCAATACAGTGTTTTCATTTTCTTTTATTCCACTTAAAGACTTTTCTTTACATTTAAGGTGTTTAAAAATGTTTGGAAGATTATAAATAGCAGTGTGACATTTTCTCAATATAGATGGTAATATAATCACAATTATTCTAATAATTCAAGTTTTGGTGAATTACCTTTAATAGTGGGCTTTCTCAAAACAGTAGTTTATTGAACATCTAATACAAGAGCAGGGTAAATAGCCCAACTGAATGATTCTGTGACAAAAATCCTCAAGTCCACCTTTCCTTTAATGGCAAGATAATTGCCATCATTTCATTGTAAAGACTCAGAAATAAAAGGGTTTTATTTGGTTGTGAGATGGGGAGGGAGTGTCTAATTCATCTACATCCTCTGAGTTACCTGATTTGAACACATCAACTATCTACTTACATTTCTTTCTCTACTTTTGGTCTCCACAGACCATTACAGTGAGCCTCAAAAGACAACAAATTTAGAGAAGCCTTAGCTCTAGTTATTTATATTAATCTGTATTTAAAAAACACATTTCATTATTGTCATTAATTCTTTCTATCACTACAACAGTGAAAATCCAGAACTGGCACAACAAAAGAAAAAAACCTGTTGGATGTTTGTTGACATTACTTTATGGTTAGTTTGGTGAAAGTTTGCAACTTGTCTGGACAAGTTTATGGTTAACTTTAAGCCCCAGGGTAACTCATTTTATGTGGTATTTTCCATTTATATTTTGTCAGTTACTGAGCTTGAGCTGAACAAAGGTACTTATTTTGCATTTGTTTTCTAGTTCTAACTAGCAGAGCTTGCAATAACTACCAACTAACTGAGAGATAGCAAGTTGATAATAACAAGAAACTTGACTGAAATTAGAACTTGCAAAAGATTTATTTTTTCACACTTGGCTTCTAAACCAGTAGTTCTCACTCCCACTGGATCATCAGAATTACTCAGGGAGTTTTAAGATAACACCAGTTATAGGATTTACCGAGTCAGATTCTCCAGAGTGGAATCTCGTAATCTGTAGTTTTAAGTATTCAAGGTGATTCTACGGAACCTGAGAAAAATCGTGCGTGCAGAAAAGTATCTTTTTTCTCTCCTTATCATTTCCATCGATGATAATATGTACTTTATTTTTTTTTAGGTAATATTTCAGTAAATTCAAGCACTTCAGATGGGAGCACATTTACAAGTGAGTCCACCACAATCCAGCAAGGAAAGGTTTTCTTGAGCTCTCTTGCTCCCAGTGCAGTGGTATATACTGTTCCTAATTCAGGCCAGACTATAGGATCTGTTAAACAGGAGGGCTTGGAGAGGAGTTTGGTATTTTCTCAGTTGATGCCTGTCAATCAGAATGCACAAGTAAATGCGAACCTGTCTTCTGAGAATATCTCGGGGAGTGGCCTCCATCCACTAGCCTCCTCATTAGTTAATGTATCCCCAACTCACAATTTTTCCCTGACTTCCCCTACCCTACTAAATCCCACTGAGCTAAACCCTGACATTGCTGATAGCCAGCCAATGTCTGCACCTGTGGCAAGCAAATCTACTGTGACATCTGTCAGCAACACTAACTATGCAACTCTTCAGAACTGCTCCCTTATTACCAGTCAAGATCTATTGTCAGTCCCCATGACCCAGGCTACCCTTGGGGAAATAGTTCCTACAGCTGAAGACCAGGTGAGTCACCCCTCCCCAGCAGTACACCAAGATTTTGTCAGAGAGCATCGCTTGGTTCTGCAATCTGTAGCTGACATAAAAGAGAATTTCTTAACAAATTCTGAGGGCAAAGCAACAGGCAACTTAATGATGCTGGACTCCAAATCTAAGTATGTCCTGGAGGGCATGGTTGAGACTGTCTGTGAAGATCTGGAAACCGACAAAAAAGAGCTTGCCAAGCTCCAAACTGTCCAATTGGATGAAGATATGCAAGACTTATAAACTTTATTGCCCCCAACCTTTTTTTTTTCTTCTGTCATCAGCAGGCAAATCTTTTCACAAAGCCCTGAGGACATAAAGCATTTTTCCATTTAAAGGGAAACACTAGTTTTGCAAGTAAATGCATTCAAGAGACTTAGAGTTGATCTGCATGAAGATCACAGTTAAAATATACAGGAGTAGAACTGCATTACTGCAGCCTTTTTGTTCACAGATGTTCTTTCCTAAATAGATGAAGACAATGCAACAAGATGAAATGTATCAAGTCAAAGTGTATCATTTGGTTGACTTAATATAATTCTAAGGTCAAATGGGACTTGATAAATAGTTTTTTAAATTAAAAATGCATACAACTGACATGGAAAATTAAATATTGCTACAGAGCTTAGAAACAATACAAACAATTCTTTTTGTTTACTTTTCCTCCATGGGCATTGATAAGGTTAGGAAGCATAAATGGTACTCCACATTATATTTTAAGGGTATATTTTTGAATATATGTATTTCTGTTTTTCAGCATTTTTGTGAGTCTTGGTTTGTCTCTGTACATTTCCAAATGTGATTGCAAGTAGTTCAGTGGGGCTGAGAAAGTTTGCAACTCCACTAAAAACTCAAACTTCAGTATGAGTGTAAATATATTAGTCCTGTAAGCAAGTATTGAGTAATTATAGTGAATTTTATTTATGCTGTATATATGTTTCTCTTATACTTCGGACACTAGGAATTGAAAAGGAAGATGTTTTCTTACTGTTTAATTTATTTTATTGTTCGAACAGGAAGTGAACAGTTATTTCCAAGAAAGTTTTACTTTTTGTAGGATTTTAAAAGTAATGATTTTTATCAGGAGTCAATTAAGGTCAATATTTATAACACTGAAACAGGCAATCTAACTCCCAATATTGGAATTTCGGTACTTTTTTTCACACCCTTGTTCTTTATTTAGCAATCCAATTCATTTAAATATTTTTTTCTATAGAATTCTATGTGCCTTTTTACCTTGTGGCCTTTTTATTATTCTTACTAAGGTACAAAAGTGTCAACAGAAGCACTGATGGCTCTTTTCTACTATCTAACAGGGTTAATTACACCACAGAATTGCTTTAAATCTAAAGAATTAAGTTTCAATTGTATTTTTATGTATAATGTTTATGATGCAAATAGATGAACAACTGATTATTGTTGATGCTTGTCATTACAATGAAAAATAGCAACAATTATAGACTACCATGTAAAATTAATCCTGTAGGCTATGAAACCAACCCTCTTAAAGAAAGAATATAAATTCTATTGAGCACATTCTGTCCTATTGAAATACTTAGTTCTCAATGTTTGGAATCAGTTGTTACATTATGACATATGACTGTTGTTTGCACTATATTATCATGTCTTCTTTAAAAGTAAATCATTTTTGGTTTCTCTAAGAAGCTTGTTTGATAATGTTGTGAGCTGTGGTAGTTTTTATTAGGACTGAATACAAGATGTTAAACTACAACACATTTATGTAGTGAGTAAAGTCTCTGGTCCTCGCAAAACAAGAAAAGTGAGAAGTGGTCTCTTGAGAGATGACTTAACATTGTTGAACATAAAGATGTTACCACGTCTTGCTTTTTTTAAGATCAGAACAAAGGGTCCATTGAGATCTCTACATGCCAAGCAGCTGAGCATGTTGAAAAAGGGCCGTAGAGGGTTTAACTTATGTTGTTATTGCAGATGGAACTTGCAGGCATAGGTAAAGAGCCCTGTGAAGAATTCCTCTCCCATAATTTTGATAAAGAACTTAGATCCCATCTTTCATTAGTGGATGTTCCTAAACTGCTGAAACTACATGTTTTTTGTTGGTCTTTTTTTACAAAGTCAGCTAGGTGTTTATTAGAGTTCTCTTCCACTCCACCACTACTTATACAGATTGTTTCTTCCCTTTGGGTAGGTAGTGATCATGTTATTGAGATTAGTTACATGATTCTAGAGTGTAGTTTACATGAAAATTGTTTTCCACTTGATTACTCTGATCCTAAAAAAAAGAGTTTGTTAGTTACTTAAGACTACCCATCCAATAAGGGAGATGGGAAGGTTTAGAAAGTTATATATATTATATATATAACTGGAAAAGTTCTTTATGTCTTCCAAAAATATAATAAGCCTTTTATGCACCATTCTTCCTCTTTTCTCCCTTAAGAAAAAGAAAAGATAGCACAAAACTTAAGACTTACCAAGGAAACCCATTCATATTCCCAACAAGATGTAATTATACCCCTACAATTATTGCAGGTAGCTACACAATATACCAGGTAAGAATCAGTGCACATTATAAAGAACTATTGTTCTTTTCTATTCTTATTCAGTAAAATAAGCCCATATACATGTGAATGAAATAAGGTAAACCCATGATCTCCTTGCACAGAATTGCAAATGTTTTTTGCAATCCCAAGGGCCAGACTCAAAACTTGGAGTTCATGTAGCAGAATTTCTCTCTTACATAAACCAGTGCTTGAAGATGCTGCAAATGACCCTCTAATGATGCCCAAAGAGGAATCAGAATAGGGGTGAATAACTCTCCCTGCAAATGCCAGCCACTGCTGCTGGTTGTGGGATTTTTGGTGTGAAGCTATCTATGCACTCTATTAGCCAGAATTTGGCATTTAGCTCTTAGTTACATCCAGTTAAAGTACAGTCTCTCATTTGGAGAAGGTGCATTTGTTCCTTAAGCAAGAGCACCTGTGTGGTACTGCTTTTATAGCTCATGTATATTTATAATAATGAAAAGACTGAATTGTACATGTTTCAGTGCCTTTCTTGTTTTATGAAAGGCAGGTAGATGTTATAGCCATAGATAAAAATCTGTAGTTAAATTGCACACTGACCTTAAATCTCCCTGTATATGCCCTTGCATCTTGCATGTTAAACGTTGGATTATTGGGCATGTGTTGCAGTCTGCCCTGCTACATGTCAGACAAGTGTGCATTAGGACATAGCCAGAATTCTTTAAAATGTTTTTGACAGATCATCTCATCATAAGAATATAAATAATTCAGGAGAGTTGTGGGAAAAAGAATTATATTTACAAAAGATGTTTCAAAGTCTTCCTAGAAATTAGATAATAGAGCTTAATAGTTATTTTGTATCTAGTTGATACATTTCATGTTAATATTACCACCATACATTCTATTAATCAAAATGATATAGCATGTGACTTTTGGCTTTCAGGGTTCTCAAAAAATTTGTATTTTGTTGCATGTACTGTATGTTTAGAGGCAACCAGTTATATACTCACTATGGTTTTACTGTGCCTTACACAAAGGAAATCTATACAGAATGTATATCATGGGGTGGGGTAACAGAGTCTTTACTGCACTGTTAGGTGATGGCACACAGAGCATGTCCCAGAACATTTCTGTGCTTAATTACCCAACCAAAGAGATCTAAAGTATGTATGTTGTACTGTAATAGGGGTTTATGCCTGGACAATTGTTTTATTTGTTTTCTGAAATGATGTGAACTTATTTTTCTAAACACTATGCTAAATAAACTTTATATTTATACATATATACATCATGTTGAAAAGTTATTTATCCCTGGAAAAGCAGAGAAGGATAAGGAAAAACAAAAATCCCCACACATTTCATAAGCTGCAAATATAAGGACAATGGGAGTCATTTTAGAAAAATAAACTCTGTTGGTCATTTTATAAAATTATGCAATGCCTTTGGGTATCCCAAAATCTGAATCTGGTACTCCATAAGGTTCAACAAAATTAAATTGAAAGTTTCAAAGACATTTCCATTCCCAATCTTATTGAAAGAGCTCAATATAATCCATCTTTTTAAAGCACTCCCATTAGCCTAAGACTGATTACACCACAGTTGGGTCCACTAAAAGTCTTGACTAAAGTTATGAATAGAACTGCACAACTTAAGTGTGTGCTAAGATGTGGCCTTGGTACAGTTTGATCCTAATTTTAAAATCACAGGACATCTGTATGCTTCCCACACTGAAATGGAGAATAGTGTAAATTGGGACCAATGGTACAATTCTATTACAAAACTAGTTAAAGCCACCAAATTTATTTGCTCAGATTAACTTAATTAATTCAAATGTCTAGACCTTTATGTATTCTTGTAATTCAGATAAATTATTTAGCAATTTTCTATGTAGTTAAACCAGTTACAGTGAATAGTGTCTCTGAGTAGGGTTGGAGTATTTTGGAATAATTATATTTTATGACATCTTTTAGAGCATTTGACAAAGTCACTAACCTTCAATTATTTTTGTGGCGCCAAGGAAACCAGCAGATTAAATAAAACTCAATGTGAATTCAACACTCAGCTTTATGATTTTGTCTTTTCCAGTCTCCCTTAGGAAATAATAAATTTGGAAATTTACCTTTGCATATCACCATTTCCAATACAGTAGATAGTAAATAAATAAAATCATACAATGATCAGGGCTACAAAGTCAATAACAGCATAATGGAACTGAGAATGGGGAATGGTAGAGGCGGGAACATAAAACATATCAAGAAAAGTCTGAGGAAGTAACATTCCAGCAGAGAGGCTTGAATGATGAGAGAGAGCCAGCCAGCTGCGAGACCTAGAAAAGAGCATTTCAAACAGAGGAGACAGCAGGTACAAAGGCCCCGAGGGAGGAGCAGAGTGGCTGGATCACAGTCTTGACTCTAGGCGGCATATGATACAAGATCCAGTCAGAGAGATAGGCAGGGACTAGATCATAGGTATTTACTGGCCTGTGCCAAATAGTTTGGATCTGAGTCTGAGAAGCAAGGGATGACGGAACATGATATACACTTCAAAATATCACAGCGTCTATTCTCTGGAGAATGGTGTTGTAGGAAGCAAGAGTGAAAGCAGAATTAGGGAATTATGTCATGTTGTCCTAAACTGTTGGACAGGAAATACTTCAGGAGCTCTTGAAGTATGTATGGCAGTTTGTCCCTCTCCAGAATTTTGTGCTCTCCAAGTCTTCTGTCTACTCTGCCTCCTGCTATTAGGAAAAGCTTCCAGCTTCTTGCTGTGATTGTCCCAGCCTGAACCTGTGTCCTTAACTCCAAGCTGGAAGAGCCATTTCTCTAAGGGATATTTTCAGAATGTCCCTGTTACCTTTGACTCTATATATGAAAATTTGAACTATTATGTGTGCCCTAAGCCTGTTCCTTACTCTGTATTCCTCATTTCAGTAGCATTCATTCACCCACTGGCCAAATAAAAAATCTGGAATTCACTCTGGAGGGTTCTTTCCCTTCCTTCCCACCTCAACCAGATCACATTTACCCACAGCTGCTCTTTTACTGTCTTGAATCAGTTTCTTTTCCTCCATTTCTATGGTTACTGTTATAATTTAAGTACTTATCATTCTCAACTGGCCGTCATTTCAGGTTACATTACAACTATATTTAGATGGGACTTTCAGAATTCAAGACTTACCCTAGCCTCATTTTCAAAGGCTAGCCATTGCCTACAAAATACCATTTAAACTCCTTAACATACAAAGACCCAGGACCTAATTTTCTGTCTAGTCCCATCTCTAGCCACATGAAATTTCCCCACAGAGACCAGGAGCTTTCTTATCTACCCAATCTCCAAGACTCACCAGACGTCACATGCTCCAGTAATTTCCGCCTCACCCTCATAAGCAGATTAGTGCCTAGCCCATTCTGTGATTAGACCAGGGATTTATACCTTCCTTTGGTGTGGCACTTACCACATCACTGTAATTACACGTCTGCTTCTCTACACTTTCATCTTTGTTTCTCTGGTATTTAGTATAGTAGAGCATAGACACTTAAAAATTTGTTGAATCAGTAGTGACTCTAACAGTCATCCATCCCTTTAAACCATTTCACTTGCTAATAGTAAAAGAACTTTAGGGCTAACTGGTTAAAGCATTGCCCTTATTTAGAGAACAAAAATAAGTGAGCACATGTTGGGGTAGGTGCTGAGAATGATTCTTTGAATCTTCTAGTATTAGTAGACAATCTCTTTTTTTTATTGCAATAAAGTTGAGTGCACAGTCTTTATGGTAATTATTGTGCTTACTCCTCTAAGGTTTTTTTCCACTTCCAAATAGAGGCTGGGTGCCAGGTTATAGAGGTCGTCTAAAATTTGACAGACAAGTGGGGCATAAGCAAAAATGTACTTACTAAGCCTTTTCAGATCAATGTTTCAAAAATCACAGTGAGGTACAAAAAAGCTATTTATACTTATGTATAGATATACTTTCTAAAAATATTCTCTGCGGATGTTCTTACTGTATTTGAATCAAGCAGATGTCTAAAGAGTCTATGAGGAATAGTAAATGGGACGTAAAGTTTAGCATCAGGAAATCTAAATTCTTATTAGCCTTTAGATTTGGGAAACAGCAATTTACCTCTCTGAGACCTTTTTTGTTTATTGAAATAGGTACACTGGATATCATATTTGAGATCCATGTAGTTGTAAGAAAAAGAAAAGGGTTAATAGGCTGCACTCCCTCCTCTGCCCCACCAAAGGTTAAGAAGATCAAATCAATTACAGAATGAAAGTACACTGTGATCGGCCAAGGGCTACAAATATAAGATAAAATATTTGATATTGAGTGAACAATCTGTGGCCCCTAGGATATTTAGAGGTGGAGAGCTAAGTAAGGCAGGTCTGGTTTTGTACTCCTCCACCTTCTTCACCTGTATCTACTTTGTTCCCTAAAGTTCTGCCCTCCCCTCAGGTATTGCCCTATCTCCCAAGTGCCTTAAGTGATAATCCTGGGGTGGGTGATCAACTGTTACAGGTATAATGATCCCAACCCCTTCACCCCTCTCGAATTTGCATTTTAAGGAAGGCTTTTGAAGATACAAAAGAATCCAGCTGTAATCACTGATTGTCTTGCCAGTGGGTTCCAGCCCCTGGGCAAGTTCTCTATGGATTCAATGTGACCAAAGTTGACAGTAGAATGTTCTTGAGATGAAAGGGTTATACCCAACTTTATTTCCACGGTGGCAGGTCAATCACTAAAATCCCATCCACTCTGAGCAAGTCTGCACACAGCAAGCCAGTCTCTGCCTCTGGGACTCTCTACCAACACGGCCATCTTAGTCACTGCCACCACTCCAGCCTCTGCTCTGCTCTCCTGCAACCTTGCAGCCGTGCCACGGTAAAGAGCACTGGAAAGCGCTCTTTATAGAGTCGATAACGACGTATTGCCCACACGTGTGTGGCTGACCAGGGCCAGGTGAGAATCCTGGCCACGGGAACCTTCACTTTATCCACATGAATGATATATTGCAGATCAATAAAACTGAGCAAGGTGTTCCCTATTTCTCAGTGCAGTAGGCATGTGTGTGTGTGCATATGTTTTTCTGTATTTGGGGAGTAGGGAGAGAAGTACGGATGAGCAGAAGAAAAGAAAATGTCACCGTTTCCCTTATTTCTGTGCTCAACATGCTCAGTGTGTATCAAGGGCCAGACCTTGGAACCTGAGCTACTGATCCTTTGAAAACAATTAATGGTGTAGTTTTCCCCGAATCCATCTTGTCCAGAGTCCAGGATATTTCCTTCAAGAGGATTCCTGTTCTGAAAAGTTATTAGCTATAATGAACCATAAAAGTTAACCATAGAAAAACTAGGGTTGTTCTGGGTTTTTTGTTTTGTTTTGCTTTTTAAAATGTTAGCTACATAGGAGATGTGCCAAAGAGAAACCCAAAGTATGCATTTGGTTAAAAATTAGGAAATGTAAGTTTGTATTTATTTTTCTTCATTTAATAAGTATATTCTTACCATGTTCTTTAACAGATGGATGGCCTTGAATATCTTAGTATAAACATATTACTTATTCCTTGGCAAATTTATCTTATTACTGCTTAATGGGAATGAAGATCGATTAAATCCTGCCCCTGCATGAATAATCATCAAAGGTCTTAATCCTAAATTGTTCAAGTATCCTATCCCAATGATCCCAGGTAGATTTTCCAAAATGTCTCCTATGAACACATACTAGTTCTAAGAATACATACAATCTGACCTAATAAGAATCCCTTATCTCTAATCTCATTGTACAGTCATACTCTGATAACTTAACACATACCCATCTTTCCAAAACTGAGTACAGATTTTCATAACAGGTAGCAAACCATCATTGTTGTAATACTGAGTTCCCAGTGTGAGGGAAGCTATAGTAATACAAAAAGTGTATTTTTTCATGAAGGGATAAATTAGGGTAAAATTTCCCTTTAACTATTTCATTTTAAATGGTTCATATTGACAAGGTAATTAAACATATAGGCAAGATTGGGTCCATATATAAATTACCTAAGGGGAAAACTATTTGTCAAACTTTTTATTCCTTAGAAGCACTCTCAAATATATAGCCATTGAAGTGTTAAATATAATGTATTTCTCTCTATCATAGCAGATTCCACCCCACTCCCAAACATGGAGCCTACAGGAAATTTTTTTCTAAGTTATTATATGGTCTATAAGTAAAACTTCCCTTTAATTTTTTTTCAGTAATGTGAAATTTTTCATTATTCACACTGGCAGACCTCTTTCCAGTCTTTCTTAGTTAGGTTTCTCCATGAAAACTGTTAGATGTGTCTGTAAACCAAGGTGATTTTTACACAGAAGAGGAAATAGTTAAGTGCAATCTTTGACATATTATCCCAAATGTGATCATATTATATTATATGCCTGATGGTCATATTACCTTCTATGCACACTCCCTCCCCAGAGTTCTGATAAACAGAAGTCATAGATGTTCCCCACTCGTTTTTGCTGATGTAAAGAAGATGGCAACATTCAGTGGAGATATGAGCTCCCCAGGGCCAATCTGATGAAACCCAAATCTTGGCAATGCTGATACACTGGTACATAAACATAAAACTAGGCTTGTGATTTGGCCCAAGTTCCTGTACCAGGAACAAAATGGTGCTAAAGGACCACTTTCAGCTCTTAGAAACACCAGGAGCCCTGAAAAGCTCCAAAAGATTGAATTAGTTTACTTAATTTAAACCAAACCCCAGCGTCCATGTGCCAGTGCCAGGCTTGTTACTGGGGAGTCAAGATGGACAGGTTGTTCTTTGATATCTAAGAGCTAAGTTAAGTGGATTGATAGGGGCATACAAACTATCCATGCTCAAGTGCTACACAAGAGATACACAGGACATTTCCAGAGGAGTTGTACAAGGCTCCATACGCAAGGTGATACTACATTTTAAAGAATGAGTAGGAATACTCTTAGAGGGCAGAGAGAAACGATATTTTAGGTGGATAATGCAACTTCCATAAATAAGGATTTTAAATTATAGGCAAAGGGTAACAATGAAAAGCATTATTTTCAAAAAAAACTTTCACTCTTTATTATTGCAAAAAAAATTATTTTCTATTGAAAATAGAACAGAGGACACAAAAATTATACACAATCCCACCACCTAGAGATAATAATGGCTAGCATTAAATGTCAAGTACTCTTCTAAATGAATGATCTTACATTTGTTTCTTCCTTTATTCATTAAAATGATGCAGTGAAGTGTGGGGAGGGTAGGGGGGGTAAGGGTGGGTGTGTAGAGAGAGAGAGAGACAGAGATTTATTACAAGGCAATAGCTTACTCAGTCACAGAAACTGGCAACTCTCAAGGCTGGCAGGGTGACTTGGCAAGCTGGACAGCCAGGGTAGCTGGCAGTTTAGCTCCAGTCCAAGTCCAAAGGCCCAAGAACCAGAAGAGTGGATGGTGTAATTGCAGTCTAAAAGCCAGCAGGTTTGAGACCCTGGAAAAATCAGTTTCATTTTGAATCTAGAAGCATGAAGCAATAAAAAAGCTTAAATGTCCCAGCTAAACGCTGTCAGCTAAGAATTCCTTCCTACTCATGGGAAGATCAGCCTTTTTGTTCTTTTCAGTCTTTCAGTTGATTGGATGAAGCCCACCATTAGGGAGAGCAATCTGCTTTACTCAGTCTATCAATTTAAATGTTAATATCACCCCAAAACACCCTCACAGAAATATTCACAATAACATTTGACCAAAAATCTGAGCAACCCATGGCTCAGTCAAGTTGACATCTAAAATTAAACATCACACACTGCTGCTTATTAGTTGAGTGACCTGGGCAGGTTATTTGGTCGCCCTGTGATCTGTTCCCTCTTCTGTAAACTGGGAATTACTATCATATCTACCTCATAGATGTTTTGTGAGGATTATACAAAATCATGTTGTAAAGCACTTAGCCAAGCACACAACTGTTACTTATTATTATTAAGCTTTTAACGTACTACATAACCTTTTAACTTACTAATATATCCATTGTTTGGATATGTTATCTATTCAACTGATTATCCATTATTAAATTTCAACTGTTTCTAGCATTTTTTTATAACATAGGAAATATTTTCAAGAATATCTTTGTCAGTGTGTCCTTGGGTATTATCCATGATTAATACATTAAAATTAATTTTGATTAGTGAAGTCATTTGGTTAAGCAGATAACAAAAGCTTTCAACACATATATACCCAAACCTTTTGCCATTTGACTTTGCAGCACCTTGTCCTTGAGGTGATTATTCTTTCTGCTCCACTGATATTGAGCTTGGCTCTGTGACTTGCTTTGGCCAGAGGAATGGGAGAAGGTACAACATTCGACCAAAGGCTCAACGTGCCTGCCTGGGTGGTTTGATTTGCTGCCTTGAAGATTCACTTTCTTATACTCTTACCATGAGAGTAACATGCCCTGGGTACCTGTTAGTTGCCTAATGAAGTACATGTGGCTCAGACCTGAATCCAACTCAGCCCAGAGCAGAGCTCCCTAGCTGACCCTCAGATCTGATGGTGAAAAAAAATGTTATGCCAGTCACTGAGCTATTGTGGCTATTTGTTACACAGCATTATTGTAGCAATAACTGGTTAGTACACAGGGAAATGAGATAATCAGATTTATTGGGCATATGCCAGTGACCTAACTTGCCTAGTGTAATCCCAGAGTACCAAGCCTGTTGCCATCCTTCATCCAGACCCCTCCCTGCCAAATCACTGAGTCCACATATAAGCTTACTTCACTTTTAGGGTTACTGCCAAAATCAGAGGCTCCCAAAAGCTATTGGAGAAAATGTTCATGACCAAGAATTATGTTAATTTATTACTCCTACCTCATGAAAACTTAAAAAGTGTTCTTTGAGTCTAAAGCCTTAATCAGCTTTTCCCAAGATGTGTTCCATTGAGCATTAGTCCTTTGAAATACAAAATCCACAAAAATGGGTTAAATTTTGACTACTTAAGTAATCACTTAAGTTTCGGAAATACTTTTTACAGAAATAAATTTTTGAAGATGTATTTTGCATCACTCTTGAATATTCATATGCACACAAACATATGAAATTCTCTGAGAAAGCATGCAGTAAGGAAATGTGATATGATTCTGTATGTCCTAATCTTAATTTGAAACCTGCCCGTTTATTCTAGCAATATCTCAATATCTCTTATTATTTTGAGAAGCTAGAATTCTACAGAAACTGTTTTATGAAAACTTAGCTCAGAAAGAGGACTCTCTAATGAGGAAATTTCAGACATTATATAGGTCAACCGGAACAGATATTTCAGGCCTCTGTAGCATCTATCATGCCATATCACATTGTGTGAGTATGTTAATTAGCATACAGGCCATCCTGCTGTCCCAGAGGCCCAAAATTACAGTGACTTCACTTAGATGAAAGTTTATTTCTCTCCATAACAGTCCAGAGGTGAATAGTCAAAGTTGACAAGGCAGTTCTGCCTCATCAGGTCATCCAGGACCCCAGGTTGGAGTTGGTCTCTGTGACCCTCAACATTAATTTCCAATCCCTGTCATTTCCCAGCTCACAGGAAGAAAGAAGTCTGTAGTAGGACTTTTCTAAGAAACAATCAAGGTATTGCTTATATCACTGCTTACATATCATTGGCCCCAAACTAGTCATATATCCAATACCTCATTTCATGGGAAATATCCTCTCTAGCTGAATAGCCATATTCTATTCCTAAAAGGAAGATAATCATATTCCTAAAAGGAAGAAGGGAACAATAGATACTAGTGGTCAATTAGTGTTACCTGCTACTGTATTTATCCTACTTTCTTGAAGCTTATGCACTCTCCCTCTTTTTTTTAAAATTAAAGTATCATTGATATACAATCTTATGAAAGTTTCACATGAACAACCTTGTGGTTTCAACATTCACCCATATTATCAAGTTCTCATCCACCTATTGCAGTCACTATCAGCATTGCACTATCCCTTTTAGATAATAAAGTGGAAGTAGTCATATAAATGAGACAGGAAATGCCACTTTTCCACTACAGAACTACAGAGATCTGACTTCCAATCAGAATGATAAATGTCATCTTTAAATTACCATCATCTCTTATCTCCTTAAAAAGTTGAGGCAATGCACAATTCCTACTTTAAAATACAACTCAAAAATGCTCATTTTTTAATGTTCAGGCTCAGTAATCAGAGAAACATAAGGTTCTGAGGGCAAGGAAAGTATTTTACCATTGCTGTCAGAACAATGTCCCATATAATAGGTGCTCAGAAAATAAATGTGCATGAATTAATAAGATGCAAGCTTTAAAATGAGATACTATTACTTCCTATTAAATTAGTTAAGATTTAAAATAATGATGATGCTTAATGCTGATAAAGGAGCAATAAATCAGACTGTCACATATTACAGATGTAAGTATAAATTAGTATAACCTTTTCAGAAGGCAAGTTGTCAAATTGCGACTACAAAAAGAAACATTTTTTAAATCACATGGGCAAAGATGTAAAAATTTGTTAATATGTTATCTTGGTGAGGGTATCAGGAAGCATGTTCTTTCATATATTACGGATGGGAGTCTATTTGGAATAACCAATTGCAGAGACATTTGGGAAGTGCTCAGCACAATGAAAATGCACATGCTCTGATTCAATACTTTCTCCTCTAGAGATTTGTCTTACAGATATATTTACACTTTTGTCATGTATTTTCTATCTAAGGGCACTCAATGCAGACCTGTTGGTAGTGTAAAAAGGCTGGAAAAAGCCTAGATTTTCATCACTGGAAGGGGACAATTAAATGCCATGCAGCTATTAGAAAATACATTGTTAAAATTGTGAAAATCAAAGTACACGAGAGTATTCCTACAATACCATAATTTGATGGGTTTCTTTAAAAGTAGCGGAGCAAGACAGAGAGAGAGAGAGAGAGAAAGAGAGTTGGGAAAGAAGAAACACGATTGAAGGTCAGAAATGGAAGGGTAACTTGTTCACTTTTATATCCTTTTAAATGATTTAATTCTTTTTATCATGCAAGTATGCCACTTTTTCAACAAAAGTAAAGAACTTTAGAAGTCATTTTCATACCGTTTGCTTTGTTATTCTCTTTCTAGCAATATATCCCAAATAAATCATTTGAGATACAAAAATTTATGCACACAATTCCTCAAAAACTTGGAAATAACCTAAATGTCCAACATTATGGGAATCATTTTGAAGATTACATTTATTAACATTTTCAATGCTATAATGAAAAACGAAAAAAAGAAGCACGGTAAAAAGACCGCAAGCACCTGTGACAGAGCGTTATCAGTTGCTGCAGCTGGGGAGTAGCACTATAGATACATATTACTTTGTTTCTTTTTTACTTTTTTGTTTGATAGCAGTCAAGACTTATTCTGATTGTGACGGAAACCTAAAACAACAGGCTAGCTTAATTTAAGGGCTATTATTGGCTCACTGAATCAATTACTAGGACTGACTGGGTCCAGGGATTCGTTCCCCCACTCCTTTCTGTTTTTCTCTGCACATTGGGGTCAATGTTTCCCCTGTGCTTGATCTGCCTTCTCTGCAAGCCTTCTAATTCTGTTGCTGGCAGCTCCTAAATTCACGTTTTCTAGTTTTACAGCTAGAAAAGCTAAGAATGTTCTGCCATTCTTGGGAGTTGTGGGAGGCAGTTCCCACTAAAATTCAGAACCCAGTGAAAAGTTCTCGTAGTTCAACCAATACCCAGTCATAGTGGCCCAGGCGGTGGTAGTGAAAAACTGCGATTGGCCAACTTGGGTAAGGTGTCTACTCTTAAGCCAATCACTGTGAACAGAAAATCTGGCTTGTGAAAGAAGACGGCACCAAGAGGAGGGGACAGGATCTGCTCTGCTTGTGTTTGGAGTGAGTCACGGAAGCCTGTATTTCCCAAGCGGTACCAGAATTTAAAAAAAGAAAGAAAGAAAAAAAAACAGCAGCACTTCCTCCAGCCAGTTAGTGTGGTGAGGAGTGTGATATACCTAGAAAAGAAGGGTGTTGCTGGGCCATCCGAACAACAACTGTCCATTGGACTGTGTTTTAATAGCCTGTTTTATTTGGATAATCAGGAAAAATGCTTTGAGGTGAAGAAATACCATTTCCGTCTTTTTCCCTCTTGCCCCGGGGTTAGTGGTGCCTCTGGAATACTTCCTCTACAGGCTTTCTGGCCACTTGAAAAAGCAATTATATTCATCTTCTGATTAGAACTTAAAATCAAACTTGCTTTCTTTTAAATGGCCTGGTTGTTTGACTTTTTCCCATGTCACTTCCAGCAACCAAAACACAGCTTACATTTGAGTCGCATCCTATTTGAATTTGAGGTGAGGCTCACTTCCAAGGGCCCTGGTTTCTACATCTCTCTGCCTTTTCTGAATTGGCCAAGTCTGAGTTTATTGACCTTCACAGCACAATACAAAATACACTTGTTTGCTTTGGCCTGTCCTGATGGGTGAGAAGTCCAGAATCCTGTTTGATTTGCCAGTTCTATTATATATTTTAGTCACTTTCTGTACACATCACTGGACACCTTTTTAATGACTAATTATTTCAATGCTTGGAGAAAAAAGTATATAATATACTCTACTTTCTTATGACTTAATCCACTTCTTTCTATAGAATTATGAGAGTAGGTACCAACCTGTAATTGCTATATACTTGTCACAAATTCATTTCTAAGATCAGCCTAAATTCACTGCTATTATACTAGATATAAGGTAAAAATTACACAGAATTATGAAAAGTTGATGAAACATCCAGTCTTTTTTATTTTTAATTGTAAAATACACATAATGTAAAATTTACTTTTGTAGCCATTTTTAAATGTATGGTTCAGTAGTGTTAAGTACATTCACATTGTTGTGCAATTTCCAGAATTCCTTTCATCTTGCAAAACTGAAACGCTATACCCATTAAACAACAACTTTCCATTCCTCTTCCCCTTAGCTCCTAGCAACCAACTTTTGTTTTCTTACTGTATGAATTTGGCTATGCTAGGGACTTCATGTAAGTGGAATCATACAATACTTCTCCTTTTGTGACTGGCTTATTTCACTTAGCATAATGTCCTCAAGGTTCACCTATTTTGTGGTATATGTAAGAATTTTCTTCCTTTTTAAGGCTGAATAATATTCCATTGTATGTATGTATATGTCATAGTTTGTTTATTGATTTGTACATCAGTGAACACTTGGGGTGCATCCATCTTTTTAGCTGTTGTAAATAATGCTGCAATGAAAAATGGATGTACAAATATCTGATCGAGACTCTGCTTTTAACTCTCTTGGTTATATACCTTAAAGTGGAATGCTGGTTATATTCTATTTTAATTTTTTGAGGGACCACTATACTGTTTTGCATAGTAGCTGCATTATTTTACATAACTCCCAACAGTGAACAAGGGTTTCAATTTTCCATGTCCTTGCCAACACTTGCTGTTCTTTGTTTTTTGATAGTGGTCATCCTAACAGGTGTGAGGTGGAAAACTTATCTATTCTTAGTCTCTCGTTTTGTGCATGAGGAACTGAGACTCAGTCATTTAAATAAATTATCCAAGGTAGTGCAAATTATTTGAGGAAGTAAAGTGTAATGGTTAAAATACTAGACTCTGGAGCTAGAGTCCAGAGTCTCTATTTTTAAATTCTCGTTCTGCCACTGGCTGGCTGGATAACCTTGGATAAGCTATTTAACTTCTCTGTGTCATTTTCCTTATCCATAAAATGAGTATAATTTAAGGGTACCTACCACATAGAGTTCTTGCTCTAAGGACTAAATAAGATGATGCATGTAAAGTGCAGCTTGGCAATGGCCAGATTTTTGACAACCCTTCCAGTGGAAGAAGGGATCTAATTCCCTTCCCTTTGAGTTGCACTAGCCATAGGTACTCACTTGTCAATAATAAAATGCCACTGAAGGGATATTGTTTGACTCAAACGTCTGGGTCAGAAGAAGCCTTTCAGTATCTGCCTTGGTCTCCAGGAAGACAGCTGTCAGGTAAGAAGTATGACTAGCCAAATGGAAAGACCCTGCACAGAGACCCTGAAACTACGTGGAGAGGGAGAGGGGTTCTGTTGAGCTCAGCTTTCTTGCCATCCAGACCAGGTACCAGGCAGCTTAGTAAGTCCATTTGGACCCTCCAGACCACACCAGCTGTCAGCTGAATGGGAATGAGTAAGCCTAGTCAATACTGCATGGAGCAAAAGAATTGCTGGCTGAGTTTTGCCCAAATATTATTTTTACATAATTAGTTTTGGTATTAAATTGCACAGTGATCACTGGAACAAATGCCTGGCATGTATAAGTGCCACTAGAATGTAAGCAATCTAAGGTCAAGGATTTTGCCTTTTTTTCTTTATTGCCCCAGGGCTTAGAGAATGCTTGGCATTTAATAGATGCTCAATAAATACTTGTTCAATGAATGGATGAAATTTAAACTGTTGTTTTGATTAGTGGTAGATACTCAGAACCAGTCTGCTGCCTAGAGCACTTTGTATCACTCCATGCTGATCTGAAAGCTACTTATGATTTTATTTATTTTTCCTAAGATTCTTAGGTTCTTATGATAAAATTCAATATAGTCTCAAAAAAGCAGTGGTAAAGTATATTCTAACTTGCAAAGAGAGACTGCATGGTGTTTCTTATGCTAATACTACAGTATTGGGTACTTAAAACTTACAGCTCATTAAATCCTAACAGGCCTGCATAGCTTATATCCTTTTCTCCCTCACAAGAGGACACTAGAGCTCAAAGAGTTCAGGGACCTTGCCCAATTAAAGATGAGAAGTGGAAGCTTTAGAATGTGAACCCAGATTTGCCTCCTCCTTGAAGAGCACTTTTCAGTCTAGAAAACTACTCCTAAGGATCATGAGCACATAACTGAGTGAGGAGGGCCTGTTGTTTTAAAAGTCAGGAATAGCCCATACAAGTTCCAACAATGCTGCTGGCCAGCACTGAGACCTTCAACTGACCCAACTACCCCACTTGCCTCAAAGTGATCCCCATGTTGCCTACCTCACAGTGTGATATAGGCAATTCTTACAACCAAACACTCCGGCAAACATGATTCTGCAGAAAGACCTTCCCATGGCCTCAGAGATAGATAAAGATGAGCAGAGCTTCGGAGGTTCTGAATAGATCCAACACAAACATTTTTTAGAAAACGGTGGGAATTAATGATCCTAAAGTTGAAATAATCTTTGGCAAAATAAACTGAGTTCAAAAGAAATAAGCATTAAGATGATTAAGACATTTCCAAATACTCATCTAAAATGACAATTTTACCCAACATATAATTGCCAGTGTACTCCAAATGTGACTACCTTAAGTTGAATGTCAGATTTGGGGAAACTGGAGTGTGTACTAAAATATTGCTGCTATTTACACTCCAATAGCCTGGGGTGAAAATAACTTATCTAGTTTTAAAATAATTGAACCAAGAAAAGAAGAACTACTACCTCCAGGATGTCGCAGGCTTGGGATACCAACTGTTGTTTTTTTTTTTTTACCCTGCCAACCTCACTTGTTCGCTTCTTAAACACATCCTCTACACTGAGATGATGTTAAGAGGGACATCCAACCTCACCAGCACTCTGTACCAAGGACACCCAGACCCTCTGAGTATGGTCACCAAATCAGGCCACCAGGTCAGACTCTCCTTGCCTTTGGGGTAACTTCCATTTGGGGGAGGTCGGTGTACTCTCCTACTGACTGGTCTTGGTCAAGATTATCTCAGTCCTTCAGAGATGTTCTAATAATGTGGAATCACACAAGATAAAATGTTGGTTCTTGAGAATTTCTGCAAATTTACTCATTTCATTCCCACTTTCTCTCTCCAGGGTCCAACTCTGCAAACCAGGGACTCCTTGGTTTGAGAAAGCTTTGTCAATCTACAAAAGATTCTGCTGTACACTTTCCCTGGGGCCCTGGGGCTGAAGGGGACCTACTTGACATACATTTGCATAACTATGTATTTGAGAATAAAAAGAACAAGTAGAATCTGCACCAAGGTAGAATTCTTGCTGTTTTTAAACAGAGACAATATTTAAGTGCAATTTACTTGGCTGAAGTTCTGTTTAACCAGGCAACCTCACCACTGACCCATTCAGGTGCACATGTGGGTACACACACTCTCCCCTGCACGATGTGCATGCACACACATGCACTGAGCTAGGGTTGGCACACTCAACTCAGATCCATAAATGTTTTTGTGGTCTATGGTTGTATATACTCTAGCAGTTTTCCATTGGAGAACTTGCGAGAGTCAAAAGAAAATTTGAACATGTTAAAAATTTTGTGAATTTCAGTACTACAGGCAACACCTCATTTTATTGTACTTCACTTTCTAGTGCTTCACTGATACTGCATTTTTTACACATTGATAGTTTGTGGCAACCCTGGATCAATCAAGTCTATAGATGTCATTTTTTCAAAAGCATTTGGTCATTTCATGTCTCTGTGTCACATTTGAAAATATTGCAATATTTCAAACTTTTTCATTATTATTTTATTTGTTACAGTGATCTGAGATCAATGATCTTTGCTATTACTATTAAAATTGTTTGGGGGCACCATGTAAGATGGCAAAGTTAATAGATAAATGTGGTGTGTGTTCTGACTGCTCCACTGACTGGCTGGTCCCCCAGTGCTCTCCCTCTTCTTGAGCCTCCCTATTCCCTGACACACACAATATTGAAATTAGGCCAGTTAATAACCCTACAGTGGCTTCTAAGTGTCAAAATGAGAGAAGAGTTGCATGTCCCTCTCCTGAAATCCAACGTTAGAAATGATTCCGCTTAGTGAGGAACGCATGCCAAAATCTGAGATAGGCCAAAAGTTAGGCCTCTTGCATGAAACAGTTTGCCAGATTATGAATGCAAAGGAAAAGTTCTTGAAAGAAATTAAAAATGCTGCTCCAGTGAACACACAAATGATAAGAAAGTGAAACAGCTGCAATGGAGAAATTTTGCATGATCTGGAGAGAAGATCAAACCAGCCACAACATTCCCTGATGCCAAATCCTAATCCAGAGAAAAACCCTAACTCTCTTCAATTCTGTGAAGGCTGAGAGACTGACAAAATTGCAGAAGAAGTCTGAGGCTAGCACGGGTTGCTTCGTCAGGTTTAAGAAAGAAGTCATCTCTATAACATCAAAGGGCAAAGTTAAGCAGCAAGTGCTGATATAGAAGCCATAGCAAGTAATCCAGAAGATCTAGTTAAGATTATTAATGAAGGTGGCTACACTAAACAATTCATTTTCAATGTAGAGGAAACAGCCTTCTTTTGAGAGAAGATGCTGTCTTGCAATAGGTTTCAGCCCCAGGCAACTTCGCTATGGATTCAGTGTGACCAAAGAAAATGACAGCAAAACGTTCTTGGGGTGAAAGGGTTATACCCAACTTTATTCTCACAGTGGCAGGTCAGTCAGTCACTAAAATTCCGTTCACCCAGAGCAAGTATGCATGGAGCAAGCCAGTCTCTGCCTGTGGGCCCCTCTGCCTGCACAGCCGTCCCACACAGCCGTCCTCTGGCCTCTCTGCACAGTTGTCCCACACAGCTGTCCTCTGGGCCTCTGTCCTCGGCACTGCCACCACTCCAGCCTCTGCTCTGCTCTCCTGCAGCCTTGCAGCCCTGTCACCGTGTTGTGCACAGAGCACTGGGCGGAGCTCTTTTTTATAGAGTCAACAGCCATGTATTGCCCACAGGTGTGCAGTGAGCTAGTCAATCAGGGCCAGGTGAGAATCCTGACCACAGGAACACTCATTTTATCCACAGATGCCTTCTGGGACTTCCATAACTAGAGAGGAGAAATCAATGCCTGATTGCAAAGCTTCAAAAGACAGGTTGAAATGTTAGTGGTTAATAAAGCAGGTGACTTTCAGTTGAAGCTAAATGCTCATTGACCATCAAAAAATCTTAGGGCCTTTAAGAATTATGCTAAATCTACTTTGCCTGTGCTCTATAAATGGAGTAACAAATCGTGGATGACAGCATGTTTGTTTACAACATGGTTTGCTGAATATTTAAACCCACTGTTGAGACCTACTGTTCAGAAGAAAAAAAATTGCTTTCAAAATATTGCTGCTTATTGACAACACACCTTACTGACAGCAATCACCCAAGAGCCCTGATGGACATGCACAATGAGATTAATGTCATTTTCATGCCGGCTAAAACAATATCCATTCTGCAGCCTTGGATCAAGGAATAATTCTGAATATCAAGTCTCATTATTTAGGGAATCCATTTTGTAAAGCTTTAGCTGCCATAGGTAGTGATTCCTCTGATGCATCTGAGCAAAATTAATTGAAAACCTTCTGGAAAGGATTCATGATTCTAGATGCCATTAAGACCTTTGTGATTCAAAGGAAGAAGACAAAATATCAACATTAAAAGGAGTTAGAAGAAGTTGATTCCCGCCCTCATGGGAGACTTTGAGGGGTTCAGTACTCCAGTGGAGGAAGTAGCTGCAGATGGGTAGACATAGCAAGAGAACTAGAATTAGAAGTGGAGCCTGAAGAGGTGGCTGAATTGCTGTCCTCTCACAATAAACCTTGAACAGATGAGGAGTTGACTCTTACAGATGAGCAAAGAAAATGGTTCCTTGAGACAGAAACCACTCCTGGTGAAGATGCTGTGAAAATTGTTGAAATGACACCAAAGGATTTAGACTATGACATAAACTTAGTTGATAAAGCAGCACATGGTTTGAGAGGATTGACTCCCAATTTTGAAAGAAGTTCTGTGCTCTCAAATACCACTGCATGCCACAGAGAAAGCATTTGTGAAAGGAAAAGCCAACTGATGTGGCAAACTCCACTGTTGTCTTATTTTAAGAAATTTCCCCAGCCACCCCAACGCTCAGCAACCAGAACCCTGATCCGTCAATAGTGATCAACATCAAGGCAAGACCCTCCACCAGTAATAGGATTACAGCTCACTGAAAGGTCATATAATGGTTAGCATTTTTTAGCAATAAGGTATTTTTAATTAAGGTATATACATATTTTTAGACAATGCTACTGCATACTTAAAGAGGACTTGTTATTGTGTAAACGTAAGTTGTATATGCACTAGGAAACCAAAAAATAATAATTTGACTTTATTGTGAGATTCACTTTATTTTTGTGGTCTGGAACCAAGCCGGCAACATCTTTGAAGCATGCCGGTCCAATGGTAAAATACAATTCAACAAACAAAATTTTGGGTTATGCAGGAATCAAATTTAACAGGAGAGTTTCTGAGACTTAAATTAGTGAAATATGAAACTCACAAGCAATTAGCAAACTCCAGTATCTTTCTGAATAACCAGTCTTTTGGAATTTCCACACTTTAAAGCTCCAAGACTCGGTTTGTTTAATATATCTAGAATCACAGTTGCTAAAACATAGCATACAGGTTAAGAGTTCTGGATCAGCAGTCAGCAGACCCAGGCTTCATTCTGTTGAAATAAATATATAGTCCCAACATGGAATGGTCCTGCCCGGGTTGCCATGTCAGCAAACCAAAACTCAGATCTAATTTTCGTGTCCTGTAAATGCTCCCTTTGTCCAGAAACACAGTCCAATATATCCAACCAGCCAATCCCCAAATGCCATGTCAGCTCTGGGCTGTAAACTTATTTCCTTGTTCCTTACTCATTTTCCATTCTCCCCTTTCTTTTTACTTATTCTTTGCCCTATGAAAGCTTCCTGCCTTCCATCCCATTTTGCAGTTGTGTGGACTCTGGGAATGGAACCTTCATGAGGTGTAAAATAAAGTTTATTTGCATAAATTAAATTGTCTTCTCTAATCACTTCTAACAAGCCTGACCTGTGCCTCAGAGGAGGTGACTCCCCCTGGACTCACTTGGTATCTGCTTGATAAGGTTGTTGTAAGGATTAAATGAGAAAAATTAAAATGACTGTGTTAAGTGTACAGTAAGTACTTAAAAACAAAAGCCATTGTAAGTATTATGATCTTTTGTTAAATTTAATGTAAGGTATTTTAGTTTTCCTGCATTTACTCCTTACCCTTCTTACCTGTGACATTATTTTCATTTTTATGACCACAGGAAGTTATTTACATTGTCCTTTACAACAGTACATATTTTTCATCTTTCTTAGTTATGCCCAATGTTCTAGAATGCAGAACAAAGAATAATTCAATTGGGAAGACTCAGTCTTTTGTTAGTGTCATGATATTTAAACATTTAGCTCAAGTATTGATTTTTTTTGCATTTAAATCAATGTTAGATGTTAACAATTGCTAATCTAATTCTAGTGACCCTACAATTAGCACAAGAACACAAATCATGGACATTAAATACATATTAAAATCAAATAATTTTTTTTCTCTTAGTTCTTTGAGGTTATTGATTAAGCCCAACATAATCTCTCTTTCCAAATGGAATTCCGGCTTTTATGTAAGAATGAGGAAGTAACAACATCCCGTGGGAAGGGCTGTCAGACCTCCCTGACTGGGTTAGAATGTCAGTGGAAAGGAGGAAATGAAAATTAAACAACACAGTTGGGAAGCACAGATGGGAAGGTGGATAAGCTGATCACCCTCTGTTTTGATTACTGCATTTGTTAGGTCTAAATGCCTGATCTGTGTTTGGGAATGACAGTTACTCTGTTAAAAAGAAAGGAAATGAACGATCCCATCATCATTGTGATGTGGTTGAGATTTATCAGCATCAAATCTAGCCATGTTTGGGATATGTTGAAAGTCTTAGTCTATTCAAAAGGTTTCGATTTGGCAGAACTGTCTTCCCTGTCAGCACTCAGGAAGGCCTTTGAAATGGATAGGAACTCCACAAATGAAGCGCGGGAATACAAATAGAGTGAATAAGGCCCCAAACATTTTGTAAGATTGCAAATACCTTTTCCACAGGCACATTCTCCTGCCGTGATTACTCCGTATTCATTTTAAGGGCAAGATACTCAGTGAATCAGAAACCGGAAGTTGTCTCCAGTGAAGCCTACAATGATGTTAGGGATTTGCAAAGCATGTCCCTCCTCAGAGCCTGTTTCTCTCAAACCCCAACTAGTGTGAACTGGATAAAGGTTAAGTTAATGGAAATACTTAGACATTCTCTTTAGCTTTTCCCACAATGATCAGCAATGGTGTTGTTTATATTAGGCTGACTTACTATATCATGCTGCTCCACATTCCTAACTTCGATAATTCATTCACAATATTTCACCAAATTCACTCAGTGGGGTTAATCACACTTGTCTATTAGAGAGGACATTTTACTATTATAGAGGAGATGTTACTTGGGTGGGGGGTATTAGGAAGGACAGGTTACTGCAAACAAATAACAGTTTCCAGGATCCCAAAGCCACATGGGATGTAAGAAAGCAGTGCGGTAAAGCGGAGCAGCTGTGGGAGATGCCTGATATTCCAGCCAAAGGATTGGCCAGTGGAGCAGGACATGGACCACTTACGCCTGAGACAGACCTCAGAACAACACATGCCAGAAGTGGAAGCCCAAGTCTGACAGAGAAGGATGCCTCACTGAGCAACCAAGAGGCAGTCTAGTGGCCACAAATACCTGTGGTGAATTTCCAGGTGGAACTGAAGAGGTATTCTCAACTAGGACAGAAGGAGGTGGCTAAAGTGGTATTGGAACATTGAGATAGGTAATTCCAGGCAAAATCCAGACAATATAACCATGAGAAAAAAAAACAGAAAAAAACAAGCAACTGAGTAATGTTTTCAAATGGCTAAGGAAAAAATATTTTGAACAGAGAATTCTACACACAGCTTTACTATCAATCAATTGTGAAAGTGAAATGAAGACATTTCATACATGTAAAGACTGAACATTTACTTCTTATGTGTCTTTTCTAAAAAAGGTTGAAAAGTACCGTGATGTACTTCAGAGACATGGAATGACCAAATGCTGTTGGAAATTGACATCTGTAGACTTGCTTGATGCAGAATTGCCACAAACTATCAACGTGTAAAAAATGCAGTATCTGTGAAGCACTAGAAAGTGAAGTACAATAAAATGAGGTGTGCCTGTAGTATTGAAATTCACAAAATTTTTAACATGTTCTAATTTTCTCCAATGGAGAACTACTAGAGTATACAACCATAGACCACAAAAACATTTATGGATCATGTCTCCCATGAAACATGCATGAGAGAGTGTGTGCACCTGAATGGGTCAGTGGTGAGGTTGCCTGGTTAGACAGAACTTCAGCCAAGTAAATTGCACTTAAATATTGTCTCTGTTTAAAAACAGCAAGAACCCTTGGTGCAGATTCTACTTGTTCTTTTTATTCTCAAATACATAGTTATGCAAATGTATGTCAAGTAGGTCCCCTTCAGCCCCAGGGCCCCAGGGAAAGTGTACAGCAGAATCTTTTGTAGATTGACAAAGCTTTCTCAAACCAAGGAGTCCCTGGTTTGCAGAGTTGGACCCTGGAGAGAGAAAGTGGGAGTGAAATGAGTAAATTTGCAGAAATTTTCAAGAACCAACATTTTATCTTTGTGATTCCACATTATTAGAACATCTCTGAAGGACTGAGATAATCTTGACCAAGACCAGTCAGTAGGAGAGTACACCGACCTCCCCCAAATGGAAGTTACCCCAAAGGCAAGGAGAGTCTGACCTGGTGGCCTGATTTGGTGACCATACTCAGAGGGTCTGGGTGTCCTTGGTACAGAGTGCTGGTGAGGTTGGATGTCCCTCTTAACATCATCTCAGTGTAGAGGATGTGTTTAAGAAGCGAACAAGTGAGGTGGGCAGGGTAAAAAAAAAAACAACAGTTGGTACCCTAAGCCTGCGACATCCTGGAGGTAGTAGTTCTTCTTTTCTTGGTTCAATTATTTTAAAACTAGATAAGTTATTTTCACCCCAGGCTACTGGAGTGTAAATAGCAGCAATATTTTAGTACACACTCCAGTTTCCCCAAATCTGACATTCAACTTAAGGTAGTCACATTTGGACTACATTAATATTCAGATAAAAGCATTTGAATCTCTCTGAGGAATACAACTTCCCTACTCAATTGATGGTGTTGTGAGTGCTCAAGTCCTAACTCTCAACTCCAAAGATGGGCACATGAATCAGGGCTGATGGATCCAGAGTATGGAGTCCTGACTCTCTTTGGCTTTGGTCCCCTGTCCCCATCTTTTTTTGTAGCAATGGCTTTTGCCTCAGGCCAAGTTGGAAACATTATCTCTGAAAAAATTTAGGCAGCTTATTCATGGAATAGCAGCTCAGAATAGGAGTTGGACCACTAGGCAGGACCCACTTTGCTTTGGCATTTGGCAAGAGGCCTGGCCTGACCACCTGCCCCTAGCACCCTAAAGTAAATCCTGTCATTTGCATTCTAACCCACAAACAAAAAACCTAGGTCTGATTCAGGGGGAGGGCAAGGAAACCCCACCCAAGCCACCTATATCAATCAAACTTATCCTTGATTTACAAAAAATATAATTTAAAGACCATGTATGTTTAGGAAATTCTGCTGCCCAAGTGAAAATAACCAAAATAAACATCAAAAGAACTGACCCAGACTGTGGAAATACAGATAATTCCTAAAACATAACAGACTACAAGGAATTCCCACTAGTGTCCCAAAAGAGAAGATATGTTTTCTATTTAAACAAAAGGGGCTGTTATGAAGAAGAGCAATTGGAAAATGATGAAGAATTCATGGAGATTAAAAAATACAATCACCAAAATAAAAAATAAATGTAAGGAATGCAAGATAAAGTCAAGAGACTCTCCAGGAACATAGAGCAAAAAGAACAAGGACAGAAAGCATGTGGGGAAAAAAAATGCAAGAGAACCAGAACAGCTGAAAGAACCAATCAATATCTGTCAAAGAAAAGTTCCAGTAATAGAGAAAAGAGGAAAATCATAAAAATAATATGATATCCCCAGAATTTATATGAGATGTAAAACTTCAGATTGTCAGGGCCTTTTAAATACAGAACAGGTTGAGTTTTCAAAAATTCACACCTAAAACTCATTCTGAAATTTCTAAACACCAGAGATAAAGGCAAAGAAAAAAAAAAATAAAGAAATGAAAGCTTCCAGTTTTAGCATAGTTTTAATACCAGAACCTAGCAAAGGAGGTATTAGAAAAGAAAATCAGACCATAGTTCTTAACCTGGAGTCTTAAATACTGAGATATTTATTATGGAACTTCAAGAGAATCTAAAAATCCTCGAAAGTGAATGGATAATTGGGTGTATATGTGGTACAGATAAATAAATAAATAAATTATATATATATATATATATATATATATATACATGTGTGTATATGTATATATATATGTATGTATGTATAATTCTGAAGAGAGCATACAAGGCTTTCATCAGATTTTAAAACATGTCTGTGACCTACAAAAAGAACCATAACAACAGAGCCATTTTATGAATGAGAATAACTATGTTGTAAATAAAATTAATGAATCCAGCACTGTATTAAAAACCATTATATCATGACTTAGAAGGTTTTACACAAGAAATCTGAGAAAGCCAACAGAAAAAACTTATTGTCTTAGCAGTGGTAATCTCTGCATAGTGGGAATAAAAATTTTTATTTTGTTATATTTACTTTTCTACATTTTTTAATTTTACTACAGTGAACATGAACTGCTTTTACATAATCAAGGGTTATAAAATAAATCTGGCAGCACATTTAAAAAGTTTTTAAAAACCAATTGTGGGTAAAATTGTAATATTTCCAGACTCTCTGACCTGGTCTTAGTGCATTTCCATGTTAATAGGTGTTTCCAAGGAGGGGAGAGAAGTAGTCCATCTCTATATCAGTAGGTGATTACAAGGGTTGGGAGAGCAAGGGCATATCTGTACCAGCGAGGTTTGGTGGGGTCTTTTTTTGCAGTCAGGTTGGGAGAGACATGGGCAAGCAGAAGTGGACAACTGCCTGTAAGCAATAAATGGGTTTCTCCCACTTCACTTTCCCCCTTGACTGATTTTGGCTTCAAAGGTTATTTGCTCTGGGCTGGGAACATATTTTTCCCCTGGAGTTACACCAATCTACATACATAATGTTCTCTGTTAATAAAGGAGAAAACCCATAAATATATGTTTATGGAGGGCAAAAGGTATTAAATGAATTTTAACAGACATTCCTGACTAAGTATTATAGAAACCAGAAATAGAACACTTGCTTAATGTAATAAAACACAACACTAAATATCACATTTTTCTTAAAAAATGAAATATTAAAGGCCCTCTCATTAATATTAGGAAGAAGACAAGGATGCTCTATTGCTGATTTCACCCAGTTATTATGGAGTTCCAAGATAATCTAATATATACAGGATGGAAGAGTTGTAGTAGTTTGAACCATATGAAATTATCACTTTCTATAGGACAAGATGGTCAAATATCAGCAATTTCATATGGTTCAAAATAAGAAATATTTGAAAGAAAGAGGCACTTAATCTTTGCAGATGATTTGAGGTCAATCTAGAGAATCCATGAGAATAATAAAAAGTACGAGAGTTCAACAGAGGCTAGATAAAGGATAATAGCTTTCCTCCATTTGTTGAAGTAATACAATAGAAGATCTTAAAACATTTTAATATAAAATTTTAATTTTATAAATAATATGAAATTAAGAATTTTTAATATAAAAATGTGTGAATCCAATAGCCTAGGAATAAATTTAACAAGAATTTTGTAAGATTTATGTTAATAAACTCTAAATTTTCCTGAAGGGCTTTGTATTAGTTTGCTGAGGCTGCTGTACTAAGTCAGCACAAAGTGGATGCCTTTAAACAAGAGAAATTTATTATCTCATAGTTCAGAAGGCTAGAAACCCTAAGTGATGGTATCAGCAGTTTTGGTTCCTTTATAGAGGCTTGAAGAGAGATAATTTCCCATCTGTCCTGCCAAGCTTCTGCCAGTTGCTCGTTAATTCTTGTTTCTTGGCTTGAAGATGCATCGTTCCAATCTCTTATCTCTATCTTTACATAGTCTTCTCTATATCTCTGTGTTCTTTTCTGTCTTGGACTCTCATTGGATTTAGGAGCCACCCTAATAAAATATGATGTCATCCCAATCTTTACCTTAGTTATATCCTCAAAGACCTTATTTCCACATAAGGTTATATTTTGGGATTCCAAATAGAATTGAATTTGGGGAACACATATTTGAGTCACTACAGGCTTAATAAAACCTGAATTAAAAAACTTATTCCTGAATAGGAGGACTTAGTATTTTAAATATATTATTTTGTAATTACCAAAAAAAGATAATAAATAACAAAAATTAAATGAAGGATATCAAATAAAATAAACACTACAAAAGGAGATGGGAAGGAATAAAGACAAGATGAAACCAACAGAAAACAAATAGAAGATTGTAGATTTTAACCCAATTATATCAATAAGCTCATTAAAAGTAAGTGGATGTTAGACAGTTTGTTGGACAAGACTAAACTCTATGTTGCTCATTAGAAACACATTAAACATGAAAACACAGACAACTTGAAAGTATAAGGATGGGAAAAATACAGCATAAAAATACTAATTAAAAGAACACCGGTATGATGATATTTATGAGACAGAAACATACTTTTGGTAAGAAGTATTACTAGAGATAAGAAAGAAAATTTCATAATTATAAAAGGTTTGGTTCAGTAGGAAGACCTAACAATCTTAAATTTGTATGGACATAATAACACAGCTTTACTGTATATAATCTTTGTATTTATAGTAAAGTTTAAAATAAATAGACAAAGTAGTCACAGTCATAACTGGAGGTTTTAACACATGTCCCAGTAACAAAACAAGAAGACCAAATAGTCAGTAGGATATATTTAAACACTATTAAGCAACTTGACCTAATTGATATTTATAGAACACTATACCCAACAACTGCAGAATACACATTCTTTTCAAATGCACACCAAAGATAGACCAGATGGTGGGTCATAAAGCAAGACTCAACACATTTCAAAGGACTCAGATGAGACCAGTGTTTTCTCTGACCATTAAAATCAACATAGAAATATAAGAAGAAAAATCCAAAATGTACAAAAATTAAGGAACATACTTCTAAATAACCTGTGGGTCAAAGATGAAATCACAAAGGAAATTAGAAAATATTTTGAACTGAAGAATAATGAAAATAAAATGTATCAAAATTTGTGCAATGCAGCTGAAGCATTGCTTAGAAGGAAATTTATGGCTTCTAATAAATACACTACAAAAGAGGAATGGTTGAAAATCAATACTCTAAACTTTCATTTTATTAAACTAGAAGAAGAAAAGCAAATTAAACTCAAAGTAAAAGGAAGGAAATAATAAAGAAAGCACAGTAATCACTGGAATAAGAAGTATATATACAGTAGAGAAATAGAGAAATCATCACAACCAAAAGTTTTTTCTTTATACAGAATAATAAAATCTATTATCTCCTAGCAAGAATAATCAATAAAAGAGAAAGAAAACACAAATGCCAATATCATAGGAATTTCAAAAGGTGATATCACTACACATTCTACAGCTATTAAGAGAATATGATAAACAACTTTTTTGCCAATAAATTTGACAATGTATATAAATTTTTGGAAAAATACAAGTTATCAAAGCTGATATAAAAAGAAATAAAATATGAATAATCTGACATATGTTAAAGAAGTGGAATATATAGCTAAATCTGCATAAAGATAATCCAGGCCCAGGTGTCTTTCAGGGTAAATTCTACCAAATACTTAAGAAGAAATAATGATAATTTCTCTCAGTGCTTTCAGAGATCAGAGAAAAAAGGGACACTTTTTTACTTGTTTTATAGTTAACATAAATCTGATGCCAAAACCAAAAACCTTTCTGCATACGGACGTAAAAATTCTAGATAAAACATTAGCAAATTGAATACAGAGATATAAAAAGAAGTGATACATAACCAAGTATGGTTTTTTCCCAGGAGTGCAAGGTTGGTTTAACATTCTAAAATAACCAATATAATTCACCACATTAACAGAAAAAAGGAGAAAATCCATATAACATCTCAATAGGCAGATAAAATGCGTTTGATAAAATACAACTTGCACTCAGGAAAAAAAATTATCAGCAAATTGAGAAAAGAAGGAAACTTTATTAATCTGACAAAAGCTATCTAGAAACACTCCCCAAAACTATAGCTGACATATTTAGTGCAAAATATTATACTTCCACTCTGAGGTGTCAGTGCAATTCTGTTTTTTACCATATAAGGCTAGAACTATTGTATATCCATAGGGGGGAGAAAACCTCACTCCTTCCTTACACCATATACAAAAATTAAAGATGGCTCATAAGTGTAAATGTCAAATTAAAATATTCAAACTTCTACAAGAAAACATAGGAGAACATTTTTCTGACCTTGGGTTGTCAAGGATACAGAATGCAATAACTGTAAAAAAAAAAAATAATAAGACTAAGTCAAAATTCAGAACTTTTGTTTATTAAAAATATCAGTATGAGAGTAAAGAGGGAAGTAAGACTATGATAGTATTTTCTGTACCTATCTATCCATCTGACAAAGGGGTTGTATCCAGAATTTTACAAAGAACTTATACAAATGAAGTAAGACAAACAAACAAAAAAAACACAACCCATAAACAAAAGGCCTGAACAAGTACCACACAAAAAAGAATATCCAAATAGCCAATAAGCATATGAAAAGATGGTCAGCATCATCATGCATCAAGGAAATGCAAGTTAAAACTGCAAGATACTATTATACATTCATCAGAAAGTCTAAAATTTAAAAGCTTAAAAACACTGAGTATTAGGAAGGATATGGCGAAGGTTGAACTACTCATACAATTGCTGTGGGAGTGTAACATTAGAAAACTGTTAAGCAGTACCAATTAAAGTTAAATATATACCTACTCTATGACTTGGCAATTCTACTTTAAGTTTATGACCAAGAGAAATAGGTATATATGCCCAATGAAGAACATGTTCAAGAATGTTCATAGCAGCTTCATTATAGTAAAATCTAGAAACAACTCAAATGTCCATCACCAGGAGAGTGGATTACTAATCTATTATTACTCATATAATGGAAATCAAAACAATAACAACAAAGAATGAACTACTAATACACCCAACAATATGGATGAATCCCTCAGATCTGTTGAGCAAAGGAAGACAGTATAAAACTGATTTCATTTACATTAAATTCAAGAACTGGCAAAATGAATTGATGTTGGTTGAAGCCAGGAGAGTGATTACCCCTGGGGTAGGTGGGTGAAGTGGCAAGCAGAACTTTCTGAGGTGATGGAAATGTTTTATATCTTGATCTGGATGATGGTTACTTAAATGTATACATATGGGAAAAGCCATTGAACTGTACACTTCAGATTTGTACACTTTCCTATCTCATTAAATCTATTTTAGACATAATTTTTTAAATGTTACACTTTAATAATAATAAAATGAAAAGTTTAGAATTAGCCACATTCTCCTAATCAGATTGGCAAAGATTAAACAGGTAGATAGGCATTTGGGGAAAGATAATCTATTATATACTCAAGGAGAGTGCAATATGGTACAAGTTTTGAAAGACAATTTAGCAATGTACATCAAGAATTTAATATACATGCCCTATGACTCAGTAATTTCACTTTTAACAATTGCCCTAATGAAATATTCACACAAGTACTCAAAGATACATGTGTAAGGATAGTGACAGGATCATTATTTATAAAATAAGAAAGTTGGTGGGAAAATGTCCATCCATTAGAGAATAGTTGGATAAATCTTTAAAATCCATGATATAACCATTAAAAAGCTTGAGGTACAAGTATATGTTTTGACCAACTAGAAATAAGAGTATGAGCAGGATAAATGATGAGAAACCTCAGGCTTCCAGCCTCCATTGTACCACATATCCGGTCACTTATATACTCTTTATCTCAGTTTCTTTACTTGTAAAATGGATTTAATAATATTATTCCTTTTCATCCATCTCACAAGTGAGAATCAAATGCAAGAAGCCCTTTAAAAAATATAAATCTTTACAGAAGTTGCAAAATATTAATCCTGAAAAATATTCTTTCGTACACCAAAACTGTGTGTTTATCTTAAATCACCAGTCCGAATTTCCTTTCCCTATAGTGTTTTTAAACAAGTGTTGCTCAAAAATATGTGCAGCACTACAACATTTTGCTATGCTGATGGACAGTGACTGCAATGTGGTTTTTAGGGGGGACTTGGTATAGGGGAGAGCATAGTAAACATAGTATTCTTCATGTAAGTGTAGATTAAAGATTAAAAAAAAAAAGAAAGGAAAAAAAAAAAGAAAGAAAGAAAGAAAAGGGGGATTACTCCTTGATAGGATAAAACTATTGGTAAATCAAAGATTAACGCATGCTTTAAATATCCTTAATTTTGATCACTTAAAGGGTGTCAGATGATCGGCTATGGAGGTACTCTTTTCTGATAATATTCCTTTCTCTTAATAAAAATAAAAAATAAAAAAAGCAGTTCCTGTGTGCTGACCTCCAATGAGTTCTACACAGTGGTATAGAGGGCATGTCAAAGTGTGGGCAAAGGGTCTGTTTGTTTTTATGCAGAAGATCAAGGCCTAGCTTGGATACCCAGAAAATGAACTAAGATACGATATGAGGAGGAGCTTCCGGCATCAGCACTCTCTGGAGGACTCGTGCCAAGGGATGATCATCAAAAAGCCTCCACAGGGATCAGGGCGATGCTGCGGTTGTGGCTGCGTCCATCCCACCATTTCCTGGACTTGCCATTGGAATGAGGAGGGAGATGTCTAGGCTGGCATGTGCATACAGTGAGATAACGAATTTGACCGGATCTGTACTGTTGGAACTCAACCAGGAGTTGGGAGGGGTGCAAGTTGTAGCGCTTCAAAATCTTATGACTATAGACTATCTACGGTTAAAAGAACATATGGGATGTGAACAGATCCCAGAAATGAGTTGCTTTAATTTGTCTGATTTCTCTCAGACTGTTCAAGTACAGTTGGACAATATCCATCATATCATAGACAAATTTTCACAAATGCCTAGGGTGCCTAACTGGGTTTCTTGGCTTCACTGGAGATGGCTGGTAAGTATAGATGTGCTTAGTTTATGTCACCATATTCCTATTATGTTAATATGTGTGCACAAGTTAGTTAGTAGTTTAAAACCTATACATGCTTAAGGTACTCTACAAGAAGATATGGCAAAGAAATAATCAATCCTCCCATGTTTTCTTTCATATGCTACCTCTATAGCGTTTCTTCTTCCTTCCTAATTACAACCCTTAAATAGAATTCGTGCCTCATATCGAATTTACCGAGCATCATAATTCCTCCAGGTGGTAAAAATACCTCGAGACAAGTGCTGGGCATAGAAGCCACAGGGCATAAATCTGCAAAGAAGTAAAAAGCTAACCTTTTCAAACAATATGGCTTCTCTCTCACTTACCAACTTTACATTTCCCTGTATGGCCCTAGAAGATGACTGGTTAGCCAGAGACGGGAAGATTCCTCAAGGGAGGAACAACCTAAGACAGGCACAGTCGCAGGGGGGCCATCAGGTGAGAAATCAGGGATCAACAGAGGTGAGGCTCAGAACCTCACCCCCCCCTGTTTTGAGAGAAAGCTTCTGCATCCGTGGATGTTTTATTGCCCTTGTCTAGCTCGGATTAGCACATAGTCTACAGGCACACACATGATCATCTACAATTGCTCTCTTACAACACTAAACTGTGTTTTCTACCTTTATCTTGCATCTACCTACCACTTCAGCATTTTATTAAAAATAAAAATAATAATAATAATAAAGGGAGAAATGTGGGATCCACATATAAATCAAGTATAAAAATCAAACAAATATTCATATTTGACCTGATTGTTTATAGTTCATAATGCGTGATCAAAACCGAAAGTTTCTGTGATGAATGCCCTTGTACTGTTCACCATGTAAGAACTTATTCACTATGTAAGAATTCGTTCACCATGTAAGAACTTGTTCGTTATGCTTCAGAAGATTGGAGACTGACGAGAATTAGGCTTGAGATGGATTAATGATTGTGCATTGAGCATTGACTCCCCTATACAGAATTTTATTGTTGTTAACAACCATTTGATCAATAAATATGAGAGATGCCCTCTCAAAAAAAAAAATATATGTGCAGCAGAAAAATCTCCATCAGAGCCAATATGGAAAAGTTATTAAAAATACAGAGTCAAGTCCCTAATCTACCAACATTTTAGAAACCCTGATTTACATGGAATTAGGCACTAAGTCAACCTTTCCCCTTTCTTAGAGAAGAGTCTGGGCTGAATCCCATTAATGGTAACAGGTCATCAGGTTTGGCTTTGATCTGTCTTTTGGTTTGCCATCACTGCAGGAGTCAAATGGGCTGGTAAAGTAGTACAAATGGTCCCCACTTATTCAACCCAGATAGGAGTCAAAGAACACTCAATGAAAAGAACAATGTGATTGCCACTTTGTAGACAAACATGAACCCAGTTTAGATTTGAGGACTGTAGCTGTTGGAAAACACCATCTCCTGGGCAGCTGCTTTGGCTACTGTCCCCAATTAACTTAGCAGAGTCTCAAAAATAGAAGGCAGCTTCTGTTCTGTTATATAATAAACAGTTCTTTATTTGAAATGACAATATTTACTTTTCCTATAGTGAACTCCAGCAGCCTACTAGGCAGTGGGCAAACAGTAGAAATGCCTAAAATGGAAACTTGAGAAAGCAGTTCAGCTAGTACAGTTTACCCTAACTTTCTACTTGACCAACAAGTAATTAGAAGATTCCCTCCATGTTTCCCTCACATTCACCTGGTTTGTATGGGACCATGGATTCCATGTGACATTGTTGCTACTATGTTGTGAAACATGCAAAAGAGCTGTGAGGTAGTGAGTTCTCCATTCTCAAGCAAGGGTTGTCCCATCAAGACTGTTTTCTGAGGGATTCTACTTAGAGTGGCAGGTTTAGCTAATGACTTCTTGGCCTATTCCAACAGCAGAGTTTGGTGTTCATGTTTCCATGATCTCATTCAAATGATCTTTAAAGGGATAAAAATAAATTCTGAATGCTAATCTTTCTCAGTATTTAATCTCCCTCTAGAAGCAAGAAGTTTTATGTGGTTGTATGTGACTATGTGGTTGTGTTCTTTATTATGAAAATCCTTTCTGTACCTTTATAAACAACAAATGACCACTATTTGCAGTATAGACAACCACTTACAACTTCCTCTTAGATTTTATGTTCCATTCTTTTTATCATACTGTGGCAACTCCCCAAAGCATCTCCATTTCTTGTGACTCTTGGGGCAGGAGGCCCATTTGGGTTACACTACTCCTCTAAAGGGGTCATGCATATTGGGAGATGTTCAAAAAACCTTTTGGTTTTTTAGATGGCTTTCAGGAGGCAATAACTGGTTCCTTGTTTTCCATCATGTTCCTATAGATCCACCTCCCCACCTTGTAAAAACCCAATCTAAAAGTTCTCTTTCAATATCATACAGAGAAAATAAGTTCTGGTTAAGTCAAAATTTGGAGTTTAAACTTTGTTCCTGCTGATAGAACCTTCCTTTTTTATTGTTACCTCGAAGAGAGTGAATGTTTATTCTCAAAGAATAGCCCACTAACCAGTTGCGTTAAAATTACTTGGAATGCTTGTTGAAATGCAGATTCCAGGATCCCACTTTAAACCCAGGAAATTAAAAACTCTACAGGCAGGGCCCAGTAAGCTGCCTTTTACAGGTGCCTCAAGTCATTTGCATGCCCAGTAAAATTTATGAAGCCCTGCCCTCAAGATTAACCAAATCCTTAATTTTTCTCGAATTTCTACTATTTCTTCTCCTAAATAAGCCAAAGACAGAATTGTAAGCATTGAAAGCACAGGCCAAACCGTGTCATTGAATGTGTAACCCTGTTTGTGAACACTTAATAGTTTCTCTGTGGGACAGTTAAGCTGTAGTAATTACCTCATGAGACTATGGCTTATTTCCAGGCAGGATGGAAGAATTACCAGACCTATGTGAACTGATGCCACTTCATGTTATATTTTCTTTATCTTGGTAATTTAAAGACATTCATGAAACTCCTCACAAATCTTGAGCCTGAAATATAGAATCTAACTGAAGGAGAATCACATTTTACAAGGGCTCACTGAATCCGAATCAGTTTAATCACTGATCTCTTTATGGAAAATAGTTTTTTTAGATAAATTGGGAGGGGTCTGGGACTCATAGCTTTTATCTCCAAACTGCATTGGAATTATAATTGCATGGGCAAATTATGCAATTTTTCTGCCATGTTTTTGTAATAGGGATAATCACTTTGTAATAAGAATACTACTTCCCAAAGTTCTGAGAAGATGAATGAGATCAGGCTTGTAAAATGTTAAAGGTTCTTTAGTGAGGCATCCTATAAAAAGTGTAAATACTAGTACTCCTTCTATAGGCCTTTAAGGAATTATCGACCTGTTAGTAATGAATCTGCCTCTTAAAATATCTCACTTCTTGCTTTGCAGGCTTACTGGAGTGACATAGTCTGCTCTTAAATTTTCCTGGAGTATTTTTGGGAGGTTTAAAACATAGTCAAACACAAAAACAAGGAAAGCAACATTACCTCTGAAACACACATGCACTCCTTGAGACTATAATTTTTGCATCTTTATCTTGACTTTTTACTGACTAGATTGATTGAACTTCCTAAACCATTGGGGTCATCAAAGCCTCAAGTGCTTTGGGTTAGCTAAAGTATCACAGAGTCTGCGAGCTTATTAGCAGTAAACCCTAATGTAGGAAAGTGATTAGAAATAAATTATTTACTTGATGTCATTCTTGAATGTGAAATCATTCTACTCATCTATAGTTTCAGTTGCTATTATTCAGACTGTTCTTTCAAATTTTTGCTCATCCAAAATTAAGGATTTTTGTGAATCTAACCAGAAACAAGGCAAAAAACCAACACTTACCCGCATATCACAGTCATTAAATTCTTTAGTAATGAGGAATCCCTAAATGGCTCAAGAGGATATTTGAAGATTGTTCCAATGTTTTCAATTTGTAGAGTGGGAGATGGAATTTTTAAATGTCATTGAGTCTATTGTTTGAACTCGATTATCATATACAGTTGTCTTATTTTTTTAAGTTTATTTTAAGAACAAAATATATAACTCTTATGTAAAAAATGGAAAAACCGGAAAAAATAACCAAAATCTGGGATATATGATAACGAGCTAAAATGGGTTGACAGATAAAGTAAGTGAGAAAGGCATGTAATGGTGTAGTGATCTGTTCCTCTTGGACAATAGGTCTATAGGGAAAAAGTTTCTAAAACCTAGTAAATGACAAATCGCTACTAAGAAGTTCCTTGCAGAGTTTCGTGTAAGAGAACTATTTGCATTTATTTTGACAGTGGCTACAAAGAGATCTGGGGACAGTTCAGTGTCTTGACTTTGGTTGACTTCACTTCTTGAACAGATTTGAGGATTAAACATTCACAAATGTTCCTTATATTTTCTAAACAAGGAAGTGAGATATTAGCACTCCCCCCCCACCCCCAGAGCTGTATAGCATCTGTCAGTTAGCCTTAACTTTAAGCCTTATAGAAGAATCAGTATATTCTGATTTGGAAGTTTCCCCCACATGGTAAAAATAAAATACGAAATTTCAGTAACTAGCATGAAAAATTTTAGTAGTACCCACGAAGTTTTCAAAAACTAGATCTTTTACATAATATGGAAGTTTTAATGTTTTGAAGGTTCAGTAAATTATGTAGTATACAAGAGTGAAGTCTAAATTACCCACTCAGAAGGGTAACCCTATAGCCCATAAGTCTGGATCCATGTATGCAGATGGACAGATACACTTCATTTCTCTTGGGAAGCTGAGTTCTAAAAGCTATCACTCAGAACAGACGGTCTTCTGATTGCATGAAAAGAAACGATGACAGAGTTGCTATAAAAATGAAAGACCTTTTGCAGTATTAACAGCTGAAAAAAGTATGGCCTGAATGAAGATGTGAAACAAAAATCAGTTTAAAACTGCAAACCAAAAAAAAAAAAAACTTGTACAGAAGGTTTGAAGCATATGGACACCCACTCAGTTTGCAATGAGGGCAATGGGAGCTGCAGACTTTAGCTTATTAAAGATGACCTTTCCCCTCTCTAAAATTTCAAAGCTGACGTTTCAAGTGCAGAGCAGACTGTGTGCCATATGTAACATGACCTCCGCTCCACTCTGCCCGAGCACTGATGGCATCACTAATGAGAGGTGAAAGGTCCTTTTCTTGCAGATTTTTCAGAAACCCACCAACTCTTGCCTGTGAAGTAAGACTCCTCCCTCTCTTCCCCACCCTCCCCTTGATTTCAAGAGAGTTGCATTTAATACACAGCCTCAAAACACTTCTATTGCTGGTCGATTTGCTTATAGCCATAGCCAAATGGCAGGATGTACAATCACACGCAGAAGAAAATAATTTTTTAATCAGAAGGCAAAGGGATTAAGAGAACATTGTATGAACCTTGCCTTTCATCTATATTTTAAACGGAAATTCTCCAGAGGTGTCCATTGAAGTTCTATTTTTTTGTAAAGATATCAAAGACTTTTAGGAGACCAGGTGTATGTCTATCTGAGAAGAGAGAAAGGAAAGAAAGTACACTGGGGAAAAAGGCAGCTTTCACAAAGCTTTTTCAGAGACTGAAAAAAGATGTGTAGGAATCTGTTACAGGCATTCCTACCAGCCAGCTCCTCCCCCTCCACCTACCCCCTTTTCCTGCTACTTGGAAACGAAACAGCTTTTTTCCAAGCAGGTTGTTATCATATTCATGGCATGGTCAATTTCCGTTTGCCAAGAAAATATTTAAGCTGATCAAAGAAATTAGAAAATCTGATGAATAGAAACAGACGTTCCCACAAGAGAATCGTTTCTCAATGTGAAGAGGCCGGCGGATTGCAGCCCACCCAGTTTCTCCTTGGAAATAGCTTTTTTGCCAAAGGCAGAACTACAGGGCCACCTGGATTCTGCTGGAAGGACTACGGAAGGGTCACAAGTACCCAGGAAATTCACTTGTAGACTCTCTGGTGAAAGATGTGTAAGCAGATGAAAGGTTCTAGTTCTAGTGTCTAAGACCAAACCAGGAGGGCCTTTAACTACTTTCAATGAAACAGGGAAACTTTAAGACAGAAAACGAGTAAGTTTGGGATCCTTTGTTTTGTTTTGCCTGGTTTATTATGGGCATACTATGCTTTGTGGATGACAGAGAAATGTGTATTTTTGTAATGGAGGGATAGCAGTTTCTTCCAAACTAATGTAACTTCACATTTTAAATCTGTGAGTTTGGGTGGGGAATGATTGATTGTAGCTATCATCAGAACCCTCTGGTCTTTTGAGTGCTAATCGGTGACAGTTAATAAGAGTCTTTTCTCTGCTCCTGGGCAAGGCGCGGCCAAACCAGGAGAGGCCACTTGCTGAGGCGTTTCTACGTGAGGATTGGATGGCGTCGCGGTTTCCTTTCCACAGAACTCACAAAACCCCAAACGGGCTCTGCTAGGGGAAAGGAGATTCGGATTCGTCACCCACTCCCCTCGCCTCGGGCATGCTGAGGCACCTTAATCACCAGGGACGCGACACCGACTTTACACCGACGCCTGGTTTTCCGAGGGGGTGGGGGTCATGCATCTGAAGGAAAGCTGTTGTGAGTAGAGCTATAGCGGCCAAAGAAAGCTCCCTTCCCGCGAGTCCCGCTCCCGGCTACGCGGCGCTAGCGAGGTCGCGCAGGTCAAGGATTCCTAGGCTGTGGGTTGAGAGTCCGCTCTGCCATCCATGCGCCTCCCCGCCGCGCGGCCCTCACCTTGGGCACTCTTCCGGGCAAATTTTTCCTTTTTTTTATTTTGGTTCCTGCCGGCCAGGCCAAGGATCCTTTGCCAGGAAGACAGCGCCCTCTCTCTCCCGCGGCCGCGCCCGCCAGCGGCAAGCGCCCCCTCCCTGCTCTGACCTCCCGCACCTCCTTCTGGCCCCTACCCTCCCCAGCTACGTCCCCTCCTTCCTCACACCGCCTACCCCGCTTGGCCCCAATGCCGCCCGGGGGAAGAACCCGAGAGCAGCGGGGTGCGAAGCTTGCTCAGGTCTGGCTCCTGCTCCAGCCGGGCTGGAACGCAGGACCTCTGCCTGCACGACTGGGCGGAGCTGTTCCCGGCGCTGACGCGGCGCCCAGGAGCCCTGACGGGTCCCGGGGAGGGGTTCCCGGCGCAGGCCGCAGCTGGGGGGAATGAGGCCCGGCTCCCCCAAGCTGGGCACAGCGGGCCAGCGGGCGGGGCCGCGAGCACGCCTCGCGGCGAGCTCTTCCTCTCATCCGCGCGCCGCGAGGACTTCTCAGAGAGGCTGATCCGGGACCCAGGCTGGGTCAGCGAAACGTGGACCGGGAGTGATGAGAGGGGTGAAGGGTGAGCTTGAGCAGAGGCAGGAAAGCTCTTACGGCTTTGTTCCAAACCCTAAAAGCTCCCCTCGCTGTCCGCCAGCTGCCTGGAAACCTCACCCTGCCGGCTTCAGGAGGGCTGCGCCAAATACAGCAGCGGGGTTGGAGAAGTTGCGAATTCCAAACTCAAGCGGTGGGCGAGACGCGCGGAGGGGCTTGGGTAAGTGAGCACCTTCTCTGCACCCTCCACATAGTATTTCTTTCCCCACAGCTCAGAGGACTGGTACTTCAGACAATGCCGATCGGCCCATCGGGAGCAGAGGCTGTCATGCTTCTCTGTCCGTGAAAATCTGCATCCTTTAGAACCCAAACAATGTACTCCTATGGAAATGCAGAAACATTTTCCACGGTGTGGATTTGCACCGACAAAGGTACAGGCCTAAAGTGCTCCCACCCCTTGAACCCATCCTGGGTCCCGGGAACCACAGGGGGAGCTCGCCTCAAACTGACCCGACTGCAGAGCGCCGGCAGCTTCCAGAAAGGCACTAATTGAGTCACAAACCACCGGCTGCCCCTAACAAAGCGATCCATCTCGCCAGCTCAGTACCCAATTTGTCCGCAGCACTTTCAAACGCAATTCAGAAGCATTATCTTGTTTTTAAAGGTATCGCGGCAGAAAACGTGGCAATTATCCTGGGCTCGGGTTACGCTAAATGGCTTAGGCTGAGAAGTGGAAGAGTACAAATGCCGCGAAGGTGCTGATCACCTCGCTGCTGGGCCTGGGCAAGGGAAGAGAGCAGGAAGGTTTCGGCTGGGGAGAGGGAGGTCGGGCTCAAGTTCCCACTTTTGGCACCAACGATCTGGCAATGGCACCAGCGAAATGTTGGGCCTGTATCCGTAGAGGTTAAAGATTCTTTCTGAGCGATGGACCCTCAGAGGTCGAAAGAGAAGGGGGTCGTATCTCGACATGACCGGGCCAAGCTTCTGGCCTCAGTTTTGGGTCAGGAACAGGCTGGGTACTGCTGGAGTAAGGAAGGGGAGAGGTCAAGGGTCAGTGAGGGAGATGGGGAAGAACCCAGTTCCAGTCCGGAGCTACAATAGTAAAACTGGGGAGAGGGGATGGCACTAGGAGAAAGTAACCAGGAGGAAAGAGGAGCCGGCTCGAAGGATGGGGAGAGACGTTCACTCCTAAGTGTGGGCCAGGCCTAGTCAGGGAATCCCTGGAGAACGCTGCAGGGTGAGAGCCGGTGAGAACTGGAAAGGCACAGAGACCACGAGGCGTCTCCGCACCGGGAAAGAAAAAAATGCTCTAAGAATCTTCACCTTAGTCCTCCAAAGTAAGTTTGGGCCTGGCAAATGGAAAGAAATTAAAAGACCAGCAAAAGGCGTTCCAGTCCTGGCGCCGGGCGTGCAGACGCATTGCTCGCCCCAGCCGCCCAACACGCAGTGGTGGCCACGCTGTGCGCGTCTTTCTCCTTCTGCTCTACCCAGCCCCCACATCTTGAAGTAATCAGCAGCCGAGAAGGGACTCGTCCCCCTGGCATCTCAGGTTAAAAAAGGAGGTCCAGGAAAATGTGGTAGAGCCATTACAAGAAACCCGAGCCGCAGTCATCAGGGACTCCAATTGCCATTGCATTAGGATTGATTAGAGACCAGCAGTACCGTAATGACCCGGAAAGAGGGGCAGCCGGGGATTATTAATATCAGAATGTGGCGGAGAGCGGGAGGGTGGGGAAGGAGGGAGAGCAAAGTTAGGAGGGAGAAGTTTTAAGTTTCTAGGATTTATATATAAGCGCAGGCTTACCTGAGGAAACTGGATAGTCAGTGAATCACGCAAACAATAAATCTAATTGCATCTAAAATTTCACGAAGCTTGATTTTTCTTGTAGGGGAAAAGTAAATCATCCTGAAAACCAGGCCAACATCTTAGTATTTCTAAACACGTAGTTACATAAACTTGTAAGAATCCAAGTAAAGAGATGAAGTGGGGTGCCCGATGACCAGGTTCCTTACCATGGATCTCTAAAAAATTATTCGGGGAGAGCATTTTTAGGTGACTTTGGGTCTTCTCTCCACGGCTATGGAGCAAAGGACCCGACATTTCTGCAGTGTGCGGAGGAGTAATAAACCAAATTTTAATTGAAATAGCGATATATTCGTAGTGTTTTTTGTTGTTGTTTTGTTTGAGGCACCGACGATCAGGATCCCTAAGAAAGGCAGAGAAGAGAGTGGTTTGTCTCCTTCCTCCGACTATGAGCCAAAACAAATCAGCCCCTGATGGTCTGGGCTGAAACGCAGCTCACTGGATAATTAACTCCATCTTTCCAGTCCACCCTAACTGTTTATTTAGTGTCACCCTGCATTACCGTCACTAGCACTTTCCTCTGAATAGGAGTTGCAGGCTTTCACCTCCCAAAAGGAAATTCTTCTTAGCTTAAGCAGATTCGGTATTCAAGATGTACCTTAGTAGAGAAAAAAGTTGATTGGAAATTCAATGGAAGATAAGAGCTCTTGGCGAGTATCTTAAAAAAAAAAAAACTTGTCCTAAGGCAATCTTTTTAAGAGAAGGGAACAAGAATGCCTTAAGTTCTTAAGAACGGATTCTTACAACACTCTCTTCCACTTTGCAGAAAGGTGTTTGGCATCTGATGTTGAGTGGCGTCTTCAGGCTCATTATCTGGCGGTTGACGAGTCCCTGAGCTAGAGCCTTCTCAAAGCACCATTTAAGTTGGCCCTTTTCCCCTCAGGCGGCTAACCCACCTTCCTCCGCCTTACCCGGGGCTCCCCCACCTTCTGACCACGCCACCATTCAGCGTGGTGGGGCTCCACCGGCTGAACCCTACGCCCCTGCCAGGACTTGAGAGTCTACTTGCCCCGCACTGCCTGGGTGGGCAACATAAACATACTCTGTCCTTAGAACCTCACAGCGCCTGATCCTGGGCAGAAAGAGGCGTAGGCCCCCCATAGCAGTGCGGTACACAGGGGAACGAGAGAGAAATAAAGAGATCCAGACAAGAGAGGGAGTGTGTGTGAGAGAGACAGAAGCAGAGAGGCAGAGAGGCAGAGGGAGGAGAAACAATGAGAAGAATGAGCGAGAGAAAGGGAGAGAGGGTTATATAGAGATAAGACAGAATGAAAGAGAATTGAAGAATGAAAAACGTTCACACGCAGAATGAACAGGCTCCCTCTTTCAGATTGAAAAGAGAATCAGAGACGTACATTCAGAGAGAGGGACTAGATGTGGGGACACACACAGAGGAAGAGGATAACCCCTCCAAACACACCCCACCCTGGCTCTGTCTTTTTCCACCACTAGTTCCCTCGTAGCGGTGTCAGTCTCTCTTCCTTGACCCCGGGACAATGTGAGACTATTTTCAGGAGCTGCGCCGGGCGGCGGGGGTTTTAGCGCAAGCGGGGCACGCAGCCCGCTCTGTTTGTCCAGGTGTGGGCGGTGAGTGGGGTTGGGGGGGAGACCGCGGTGTCCCGGAGTCTCCGGCTGGTGCTGGGTTTTCGCACCAAGGAAACGAGGGGCTGCTCGCGCGCCTCCCGCTTGCAGGAGAAAACTCCGTCCTTCACTCCCTCCATACATAAATATATTAGAACAGACAAATCTTCATTGTTCAGAAATAAGCCGAGGAGGGTGGCGGGCTCCCCTCGGCCTGGCCAAGAGACGCTGGAAGGAAGGGAGGAAGAGGGGCGGGGGCAGCGCGGATCCGGTGTCACGTTGCAGATTCCCACTACAGATAACGAAACGTGATCTATTTTTCAGAACAGCAAGTAGATGGGAAAGAACCTTGACAACACAAAACTCATTTACTAATGGACTGGTTTTGAGTTTCTCTTCTCCAGGTCCGCAAATCGCCCTCCCTAGCCCTCGGCCTATTCAGACCTCACGGGGAGCGGCGTCCTCAGGAGGCAGGTGGACGGCTGATCCCGGGCGGCGCCGGCCGTCGGAGCCTGGATCCCAAGGGTCGAGGGCACCCGGAGTTTCCGACCAAGCAGAGGAAAAAAAGATGAATATTGTTACTTCAGGAAGGATTTAGGAAGTCTTCGCACTGCCCCAGAGCGACAACGCTAATTTATTGAAGAAATACCTCTTAATGCCCTTCGTCTCCAAATATCTGTAGGTAGAGTAGAAGCCTGCTGTAGTTGTTGACTGCAAAGGAATTCCAAGAAAGCGGGCAGAGAGTCCCAAAGCATCTCACTCCAAGGCAGAAGGGAAACAAGTGGGTCCCAGACAGGGGTTTTTTAAAGGACCGAGGCCCTATGCCCACCCAGCTGAGAAACCCCAGCAGCAACCAATGCTTTGGCCTTTCCAAAGACCGGTTGTGTGCACGCGACTGTTACCTGCACAGAGGAGGCATAGAAGAGCCGAAACCTGGCGTCGGGCGCCGCTCGCCGGCTGCGTTGCCCTCTAGAGCTGCGAAGCCCAGGGGGCAGCAGTCATAGTTGCTCTTTCCCTTTAAATCTCCGACGCATCTATGTTTTTCCTGTGATTTGCATTGACAGCAAAGGTTTTAAATTACTGGAACAACTCAAACGTTTCTGTGTACGATTTAAAATGGATCATTTGGTTTATGTGGTTTGTAAATTCATGTCATTTTACCTCTTTTTAGTGGTTTTCAGTGAAAGGTTCCATTTTGGGAAACCTTGTATATACGAGCCAATAATTAACATTTATAACAATAGGTTCCCCTGACCAAGGGATCGAAATAGCAGGTAGGCTCGTTGGTACAAAGCGTATAGCCATTTTCTTTTCTAGTTACGCGATTCATCGGATTTAACGCAAGGGAAAAGGCTGGCGGGGCCCGGCCCAGCCTCCGAGGACTAACACCACATTTCATCAACCCCGGTGCCCGCAATCACGGCATCCACACTATCGCCTACCCAGTTGTCACCAACATCTAGTACGTCCTGGGTCCTTTTGAAGAGAGATGAAAAAAAGTGGACAGGAAGGTCTGGAAGAAACCGGAAAAAAGGAGGTCCTATTGGTGTCTAATTGCCATCTCTAGGCTCCTCGTCATTCCCTGTAAATTTATACCTGCCCTTATTTGTCCAAGCTATGCTTCACTTCCTTATACAAAATTGTTAATATAAGTACACTCCATACTCTGCTTACCGTTTGTCTTTTAAGAGATGTGGCTGTACTTTCAGACTCTCCTCTCCCCCAGTATAATTCTGCGCACTTGCTCCAGACTTTAGGGTATTAACTGATTTTTAGAGGAGAGTTTAAGCCTCCTTTCCGGTCCTCACACAGCTGCCATGTCAATAAGGACTGTTCCAAGGAGAGACATTCCTTCTGGCAGGACACTGCAGGTACTTAAGACTTCATCTGAAACATCATGAGCACTAAAATAAGACGAGGAGGGAAAATTACCAGAAACATGGGCTTAGGTTTAGCGGTGCCAGCCTCCTAGTTTAGAAAGTAAGTCATTGGACGCACCATGTGGTAGGGGCTCTTTTGAAATAGTATGCACCCATTAAGTGCACTTATAAAATAATCCTAAATGTAACAGAATACCAGCATCTGGTTCCAAGGTCTAATCGCATGGGATACTGTAGAGTTTTAGGGATGCAAAAAGCATTGTGTGGGAGTTAAGGGAAGAAGTAGCTTTCCTACTTGGAATATTCCCAGAAGTAGCCAGGAGGTGGAAACTCTTCATGAGTTTAAAATGTACATTGCAGGGTGCATTGGAGTGGGTGCATTATTTTAAAACCATATAAATAATACAACGGGAAACCTGCACAGTGCTTCTCTTTCTTTCACTTGTCTCAATATACAAATGGTTCTGTGGACCTGGGCTCTGGTTCATGGAATCAAAACATATTTAAACAGACAAAGTGGGGACATGGGGAAGGCAGTATATACAGAGAAGACAAGTAATGATTCTATAGCATCTTACTATGCTGATGGACAGTGACTGTAATGGAGTATGTGTGTGGGACTTTGTAATAGGGGGAGTCTAGTAACCATAATGTTGTTCAAGTAACCGTACATTAACGATATCAAAATAAACAAAAAGGAAAAAAAAAGAAGACAAGCAACTAGAAAGAGCCTAGAGTTTGTTCTTCACATTCACCAAGAGGGTGCATTTAAATGAAAAGCATTTTGAAGTGTACTTAAAATTCTGTTTTGAACTTATCTAATCAGAGATAAGTATAGTCATAAAGCCACTCTTCCTCCACAATTCTGCTCCCCTTATCTCCATGCATTGTTCTTATCTCCTTCCAGTCTCTGCTACTGACAATAGATTATCTTTGTTTAGAGATGCCAATTGTTTTCAAACTCTTTTAAATAATTGCTTTGGAACAAGGTGTGCAAATGAGGCTTAAGATAATTACAGCTCCATTTGTGCAGTTTTACTAAGCATTCTCCCACATACACACAATAACAGATGATGGCACTGAAGTTGCAGAACATCTCTCATGCCCTGACAGTAAAATAGGCCAGCATTGCTACACACGCGCACACACACACACACACACACACACACACACACACACACACACACACACACAAAACCTATTTAATCTTCTTGGAGTCGCTGTCATCCTCACTTTGAGGGCAGTGTCCCTCTCAGAGCAGGGCAAGGATTAGGTTACAACCGGACGATTATTGGAGCCGGACACAGTTTTATTTAATTTACACTCCATTCTGCGCCTTTCTTACGAGGTTTCCAAAGTATTTTTCCTATTGGCAAGTAAAGCTTCTCGGCATTCCTCGGTAGCACAGGTAAGCCTTGGAAAACACGACAGCTCAGATGGGGAAACTGAGTCCAGAAGCCTATTAACTTAAACCATGGAACGTTGAGATACCAAATCACAAATGAGCCCTTGGAATCTTCATTTGCTCAACAACTGTGCTCTAAACAGCTCTTCGCGTGGTCCCCAAATGTCGCAGTCTTTTGAGAATGAGGGAAGCGCTATCCAGCTGGGAGTACTTGTGTCCTTTTGGAGGGCGGTGGGGGAGGGAGGAGAAGGGAGGAGGAAATTAGGTTTGGCTCCTGGAGCTGAAGTCAGCCCAGAGAGAAGCCACTCTCCCAGCGGCTGGAGACCGAGCCCTGGTCTGCTCTTGTATTATTTATTGAGTTCCATAAAAGCTATTCATCAATCCATTACTTATTCATTCCAACATTAAGGTAATTAAATATGAGCTCACCGGGAAAGGGCAAGTTGCAAGGGACAGGGACAGGGGTACGGAGGGAGAGGAGGGGTATTAGAAGGTCTAGGGTCATTGATTTGTGCAGAGGTGTGCGCCGCTGCCCCTAAGTGACACTGGAGAGGGGGCTCACATTGCAGGTTCCTGACGAGCTCACACTCTCCCACCCACCCCCGCCCCCGCCCCCAGTAGAGCAGATTCCGTCCCCACCCCCTCGCTTCCCACCACTCCTTATTCCTGACTCCACACCCTCGCCCTCCCCACGCGGGGCGGTGCGGTCTAGCTGCCGGGCTTGGCAGCGCGCAGGCTGGCCAGCCCCGGATAGGCGCCGCCCGCAGCCAATCAGCGAGCCAGGGACGCTGCGCGCTTTAAGGCCGCTGCGGGGAGAACAGAAACCAAGTTCCCCGGCAACGAGGAGCATCCACCCGGCTGGAGGCTGGGGCCAGAGAGGCCCGAAAGGCTGCGGAGTGAGCCGGCTGCTCCGTGTCCAGCGCCCGCCCCATTCCTCCTTCTCCTCGTCCTCGTCCGCTCACCCCCAAATCTCTACTCGCCTTTTCTCCTACGGAAAGCCTAAGGAGGGAGTTAGGAGCAGTTGCACCCCGATCCCAGTGGCCGCCGCCCCCTGCTTTTTCGGCGCTGCTCCCTGCCGCGTGCGCCTGGGCAGTGCGCCCCGGCAGGCCCCAGCCATGTCGATGCTACCGTCGTTCGGCTTTACGCAGGAGCAAGTGGCATGCGTGTGCGAGGTTCTGCAGCAAGGCGGGAACTTGGAGCGCCTGGGCAGGTTCCTGTGGTCGCTGCCTGCCTGCGACCACCTGCACAAGAACGAAAGCGTGCTCAAGGCCAAGGCCGTGGTCGCTTTCCACCGAGGCAACTTCCGGGAGCTCTACAAGATCCTGGAGAGCCATCAGTTCTCGCCTCACAACCACCCCAAGCTGCAACAACTGTGGCTGAAGGCGCATTACGTGGAAGCTGAGAAGCTGCGTGGCCGACCCCTGGGTGCCGTGGGCAAATACCGGGTGCGCCGAAAATTCCCGCTGCCGCGTACCATCTGGGACGGCGAGGAAACTAGCTACTGCTTCAAGGAGAAGTCGCGGGGCGTGCTGCGGGAGTGGTACGCGCATAACCCCTACCCCTCGCCGCGTGAGAAACGGGAGCTGGCCGAGGCCACCGGCCTCACCACCACCCAGGTCAGCAACTGGTTTAAGAACCGGAGGCAAAGAGACCGGGCCGCCGAGGCCAAGGAAAGGTACGCGGCGTGCTTCCCGCTGCTCGGGCGACTCCGGGAAGCTTTCCTTTCCCCTACTCTCCTTCCCGCCCCAACAGGCACCCGCCACCGCGTTCTCCGGGCCGGCCAGAACCCGTCCGCGGGGCGGCGCCGGGGCCTCCGCGGCGCTGCAGTGAAAGTTCATGAACTCTGGGATCGTTTGCTAGGGATGGGGACTCTTTTGATTTGAGCGCCCGCGCGTGGGTTTCTTGGGGGGTGTGAGTGTCGGGAAATAGTAGCGCTAGGTTTGTTTTTCCTGTCTCCCTGACTGGCTGGCCGAGGTGTGGGGGGATGAGTAGAGTGAGTTTCTAGATAAGCTGGAAGGGAAACGTTGATTGGTATGTCGAGGAAAGGAGTTCGGTGAGGCTGAGGGTCGTGAGCCTCTCTCTTACTCCCCAGAGACAGCTGGCCAGAGACATCTGCTCAGCTCCCACTCCACCCCCGCCCAGTTCTTTACTTGCTCTCTCCTGGTAGTCTTTTGGGCGAAAGGTCGCCGCTGCATTCCGCACGAGGTGTACGAAGGGAGGAGTCTTTCAAAAGAAATCCGCAAAGAGAGCTTTGGGCGAGCTGGCGCTGCATTTACTGCTCGGCGCCCCAAGCCCAGAAAGGATTGCTCCTCGCCGGGCTCCCTCGTGCATGGCCCGGCGCCGCGGCGCCGTCTGGCTGACAGTCCGCGCCGCCGCCGGGACGAGGAGGGGGTCTCCAGTCGCAGACATATCTCCGAAGCTCAGAAGACAGTCTTTTAAAAACCTGCCTCTGCCTCCACCCTCCTTGCGCCAACACCCCTGCCACCTGGCCGGGCTCCTTCCATTTGCTGCAGTTTGCGAACAAGGTTCGGAAGAGCGCGCGGGAGGCGGCGGTGGCGGCGGCGGGAGAGCACTCCAGGAAGCTCAGGAGTTTGGGGGAAACCTGAGCGCCGGGGCCGGGTGGGTTTCCTTTGTTCGCTTCCGAGCCTGGGGGCCGAAGATGTCGCCTCTGCGTTCCCCTCTAGGTGGGAGAGCACAGAGCCCGGATAATTCAGCTGAGATCTCCTTTTGCGGGGAGAGAGACGGAGGGAAAGGTAGAGACAGCGGGAGACAGACAGGCACGAGGGCTGAGGACGAAGGGCGAGCACTCTGAAGGCGGAAGCGGTGAGGGCTTCGAAATCCAAGTGTAACAGTGCCGAGCTCCGGGAGTTGACGCCCCGGCACGCTGCGCCCACCACAGGCCTTGCGGGGTGGCGGTTTCCTCTGCAGGGAGAGCGTGCGTGGTTGTGGATGTCCGAGGGGAGTTTGAGGGAGGGCAGTGAGGGTCTAAGGGCTGAGCGAGAAACACGGGGACAGGGACACGACGGTTCCAGTTAGACCTTAGTTACAAAACTACCTTTCTATAAGCCAGGCCGGAGGGCCCACTCCCTGATGAAATCGGAGAGACTGGCAGTGCTCCCTGTGTTTACTCAGGTCACTGGGCCGCTTTGGACACCACTTCCCATGACCTGTCATGTGTCTTTGGAACCGCAACCTCCGTCAGGGGCACGGAAACTCAACGTTTAATTGTTTCCTCAGATGGGAACAGGACAATTGACTTGATTCACCCCAAACATCTGTGCATTGGGCACTGTTTGTATCCTGATCATTTTCTTGATTACCAACAACTATTTGTTGGAAGATTTTCAAACTCAGTTACTTCTAAATGTGGTGCTAATTGATAGGTATTTAAAAATAACTGCTTGAACAAAATTTTAAAAATAATTTTTGTGTGTTTCAAATAAGCCCTGCCTGCCTGGCTTTCCAAAATCTGGAAGAGGAAAGAACTTGGCTCCCCATGAGCTCTGACCCTAGCTCCCTATTTCTCTGGTGTCTTCTGCCTCATTTTTCCTAGGACCCTTGGGGATGGGTGGGAGGGCAGAGCTTCTCCACTTGGGTCTATGACTGATTGCACAATGACCCTTTCCTCCTTCCAACTCCCCTCCCTCCATCTCACACTTTTTTTAAAGCCTACTTTTTTTTTTTTAACCATATGGTGTTGTCCTCTATTTCTTAGGGAGAACACCGAAAACAATAACTCCTCCTCCAACAAGCAGAATCAACTCTCTCCTCTGGAAGGGGGCAAGCCGCTCATGTCCAGCTCAGAAGAAGAATTCTCACCTCCCCAAAGTCCAGACCAGAACTCGGTCCTTCTGCTGCAGGGCAATATGGGCCACGCCAGGAGTTCAAACTATTCTCTCCCGGGCTTAACGGCCTCACAGCCCGGGCACGGCCTGCAAGCCCATCAGCACCAGCTCCAGGACTCCCTGCTGGGCCCCCTCACCTCCAGTCTGGTGGACTTGGGGTCCTAAATAGGGAGGGACTGGGGCCTTGAAGCAGCAACTAGGGACACTTGTAAATAGAAATCAGAACATTTTTTGCAGCTTGTTTCTGGGGTTCTTTGCGCATAAAGGAATGGTGGACTTTCACAAATATCTTTTTAAAACTCAAACCAACATCGATCTTTAGCTTAGTTGCCTTCTTCTCTCTGACTGTTTTCACTTTTGCATTTCTCCTCCCAGTATAAAGATCAGGAAAAAAAAACCCCAAACAAACAAAAGCACCCAGTCAACTAGTCTTGGTTCTGGGCAACCTATGTGCCTGCTTCAGTAGCTTTTCTTTTCTCTTTATTTCAGTGAATGGGAATTACAAATAAACTGGATTCTAATTATTTCCTTTTAATTTATGTAAAAATCTTTTGGGTAGAGGAAAAGGAAATGAAAGAGAGAGAGAGAAAACGAGAAGAGAAGTCAAAATAATGAAAATAACAGCCTCCAACCTGGGAGGAACTTGTTGTATTAAGGTGAATAGGAAAAATACAATCTTATAATTTTTTTTTGATGGGGAAAAGTTAAGTTTACATTTTTCATATTTAGTGTTAAACACTTTTATGTAGATTGAAATGAAAGAACAGTATTAGGGGGAAAAATCAAGTGCCTAAATGTCTTAATGCTCTCTATGTGAAGCAGTTAGAAGTAGAAGTGACCATTAGTAATTGCAACTATTTTTGTCAAATTTAGGGGGGATTTTTGGTTGTTTTCTTGGTTTTTTTATGGCAAACTTTGAAAATGTACCAATGTGAAAAAACACTTTCCTGAATGCCATACTTCTCATGCCCTCGAAGCTTTCGTATCTGTAGCCTACTCCTACTAAGGATTTCTTCTGTTCCTAGTTTCTAGCGTGCAAAAATATGGGATAAATCGGGCAACCTGGTATTTGTTACTAAACCAGCATGTGTTTTCAGGTTTCTTTTCTATTGTACCTAAACCGTCTAAATTAAAACTTAGTAGAACACCAGGAGTATGATTGTGTTTCTGAAAGGTGAGTTGTGTATTGCTGTTCATTGGGCTCTTTTAAAAAGAAAAAGTAGTTTTCTTGCCTTCTTTAATGGTGATTATGAATTGCAGGGTATTTAGGAAGGCCATCACCTGAATCAAAAGTGGTGACTGAGTTAATTATATGACAGAAAGAGTGAATTTAGCTTTGGGTTATTTATTTTTTCATTATTTAGATATGCAGTTTTGTTTACCACTAGCTCTTCTCCACAGCATTCATATGTTAACTCAGCTCTTTTGTATTAACAAGTTTATGACAAGACTGTGAAAGTAAAATAATTTATCTGCTTGGACGGGAAAAAAAAGGGAAATTGAACAAGGATAGCAACATTGTGAATAATCTGTAAAATGAAAAGCTGACCAGCAGGATAGCCCTTTGCAGTGCTGCAAGATAGTGTCCAGAAAAAAATCCCAGTAATGATGGAGGCTCCAGGCAAAAAGGATGTGTCTTTGTATATAGGTTTTAAAAGTAGTGAAACAAATGGCATTATTTATTAAAATTCTACTCAGGATAACAGGACTGGCTTGCTTGTGCTTTGTAAAATATTGCTCCCCAGAGAGAGCCTATTTATTTTCTGACATGACAGTTTTCATAATTCTGATTTTTCCCTATCTGTGTCACTATTAATATATAAATTTTCTTTCTCACTCTTTCCTATCTTTCCTGTCCTGATCTAGGAGACAAAGGTGGGAGAGCGATTAAGACCTCACTATGAGTTTTTTTTTTTTTTTTTGTCGAATGGTTTTGACTAAGTTCAAGGGAGAAAGGGTCACTGTACTTAACTGTAGTCACTTTTACTTATAAAGTCATTTTTCCCCTCAGTGATGGACAGATGTGCACACAGCCGCTCAGAGACCATCATTTGGACTGGGAGCTCAGGGTCCCAATCTCCCTTGTTAGTGTTTTGGATCATTAAGTCGGTGTTTATTTAAGTCACTAGGGTGTTTATTCTCCACGTCTTGGGCCACGGAGAAATGCCACCCTCTGCAGGAGGGGCTCTCACAGGGGATCTCTGCACATTCTTCACATTCACTCCCCAAAACAAACACCCTGCACAAAGATAGCTTTCAATGACCCTGACAGGCTTCAAAGGACACCGCGGAAATCTCCCTGGAAAATAAGGAAGGGCCAATTACTTTAATTTCTTACATGCTCTCTCTTCCTACTCCGATAACCACCCCCCACTCTTGGAGCTCTGCTTAGTATAATTTTAGACCTTGGAAGTTCTGTCTCTGGGCGCTCCGGCCCACTTCCTGCTTCCTCGGTTGGTGAATCTTGGAAATGTCTGCAGATCTGGTGAGGAGCAGAGCTGTCGGTTCTGTAAAAGCCCCTGTGATTACGGCTTGTAAACTTGTTAAAAGGACAATTTTCTGTCACAGCCATAAACCCTTTGTAAAATCCCTGGCACCCGATCTAGAGCGTGCATATTCCAGATGTGTTTAATAAGAAATTGCACAATATGCCTCCCTCTGCCGCCCTCGGCTCGTCTGGCTAAACTAGGGACAAGCAGAAGGCGAGAAAGCTGGATATTGCTTTGAATTTTCTTGGCAATCATTTAAGAGCGATCATTAGGGGGAACTAACCATATTTTTTTTTCCTCGAGGAACTCTTTGAGGACCAGCTGTAAAGGGACCTCCAATTTACCTTCTCTGCAATGCAGTTTGACTCAAAAGCTACTTTTACTTTCTCCTCTACAGATTTCATAACTTTACCAAGTAAGGAACAACGGCTTATAAATAGTTTTTAGGAGGAAACCTGACAGCATTTTGCCTAGTAAAATGAAAAAAAATACTAGGGTAATTTTTTTCTTTTTAAATCTGAATATATGACAGTTCGGGTCCTGACTACCTGCTTGACTTGATCTCTTAACTGAGAATGAAACTGCCTAAAAACTAGAGTCCAAAGGCCTTGGCTGGCGGTTCCCGAGGCTCTGGTTTAGCAGTAGGCACCCAAGAGTCCCCAGAGCCCCATGAGCTGCGGGCAGGGAGAAAGGCACTGCAGGGGCCGGGCTCTGCCGGTCTTGAACCTTGGTCTTGGCCCCGAGCTGAAGTGGAAGCTACCAGGAAGAGGCAGTAGCATTGGCGCTTAGGAGCGAACTCCCAGTTTGCGGAGCAATGACCCTTGTCACGCCGCTCTCCCCGCAGACTGAGGGCCAGTCGGATACCTGGCCCTGAACCCGGGCGGAGCGGCCCTTCCTCTGTTCTGCTACAGCCAGCGCGGTCGTGGCGTTTGCGGTTGAAGGGGGCTTCACTTCTACCACCTCCCCCTGCCTGGAGGTCTTTGGTAAAGTGCGCATGCAGAACTCCCGCAGACTCCGGAGGCCATTCGTGCCACTGCCCTCCCGAGGCGCGGAGAGGCAAGGAGGAGAAGGGCGCGGCTGCCTCTCCTTCCCGCACCTGCGCGGCCTCTTCTTCATCAGTTCAGAGAATCGCGTGTCCCGGGGGCCCGCATCCCAAAGCAGCTCCAGCCGCCGGGCCCGGGGAGCCCCTGGGAGCACAGGTTGCGAGGCTGGCCACTAGGGCCCAGACAATGGAGGAGGCCGCGGCCTGAGCATCGTGGGACAACGTTGTCGTGTTGGGCACCCCGGAGCCACCTGGCAGGCCCAAGTCCGGGTCTCCCTCTTCGAGTCTTAAGTTGTAGACGAGGCATGTGCGCGGGGCTCGGGCCGCAGGTGTGAGCTCTGGTTGTCCGACACCGCGCTTTGGGGCCAGAGCCGCCGTCTCAGGCTTCGGAGCCTGGTCGGAAGGCGGCCTAGGTCCTGCGCCCATTGCCGGCTGCCCTTCCTGCTTCAGATACAGCACATCTTTGCTTCCTGCGGCCTCCGCCTTGCCTGTTGGACCTGGGCTTCTCACCCGCTCCCTTGGCGGCGTCACAGAGAGGGAGCCCCTTCCCGAGCTGTTGTTAGAACTTCAACAACCGAGAAGAGCGGCCCTGGTTTCTGGAGTCTCGGGTAGGACAGGGCGGCAGCTCTTCTTCTTTGGTGGTGCCCGGTCGGATGTTTTGCTATTGTCCCGTGGCCTTGGGTCGAGCATCAACCTCTTCCCCACGCATGGACCTCGGGGCCCCAGCAGGAAGGCTCTGGCGGCCGCCCGCAGAGCGTTCTGGAGGGGGTCGGGGGTCGGGCGGGCTGTAGAGGTTCACATTCTGCCCCTCTTTGGTGGGGTAGGTAACGATTGACAGGGACAGGTGGGTCAGGGTTAAGGTGAGGAGAGTCTCGAGTGGCCCACGCGCTCTCTCTACCCCATTTCTCCTTTTTCTGAGCTCTCTTCAGAAGTGGAACCTTTAATCTTCTCCCATATTGCCTCCTACAGCCGCCAAAGCCAGTGAAACTAGTGTCTGTGCCCATTTCGCCCCCAGGGGCAAGTAGCATTAAAGGTGCAAGAGAGCTCAGTCCTTTAGCCCTGCGGGCATGCTCTGAAACTTCATTGGGGACTTCTGAGCCCCTCAGAGTGGTAGTATATCCCTCCTCCAGTCTGACTGAATCCAATAACTCCACCTGGACAGCCAGGACAAAAAGAGCCAAAATCGTGGGCGAATTGTTGGCTTATCGTTTACCCAGAAAAAGCGCTGCCTTGGAAAGGCCGCGTTTTCTACAGTGTTTTAAACGGAGTATACACACACAACTTCGTTCCAGCTGATGAAATTGGAAACCTGTTCTCCCACTGAGGATGACAATCAGTGTTTTAGACACTGGTCCTTTCAGACAGTGAGGAACAACACTGCAGTAGCGTTTAAAAACAAAGAGAAAGACTGCTTGAGGCGCGTGGACACCCACCTGGCCCCTTCCCCAATCTGAATTTCAGCTTCACTCCTTTTAACTTGCTAATGAACAGCTGAGACCCCAGTTCTCAGCAGGTGGAGCACAACCACCTTAAGGTTTGCTCCCCTCTGTTGCTTTGCTACCTGAAGTCTTATTTCCTATCTTTCCTTTTGGAAAAGCACTCACTGTTTTCCTTTTCCATAACACTAAAATTTTCTTAAAATCACAACCCCCACCCCATGATTAAACAGGAAAATGTGGAAAGAAAACCCTAACAAAAGCAAACAAAAAACCAAAAACCCAAATCATTTTATCTTTGAAAGAGAAAAAAGATTAACTTCAGATTTAACACACACTTGAGTGTACCAGAAGCGGCTATCCAATTGTAATGAGAATATAATTAGGTGATAATGACTGCTCTCCCTTCTCTGCCATTAACTGTGATTAAAAAGACAGGTAAGTGAAAAGATTCTAGCCTTTTACTTACTTTAGTAAAGAGTCATGGGAGTAGGTAAACAGCTCCTTGATCTGGTCCCCTGTCCTTCCCACCCTCCCTAACTCAGAAGACAAATCCTTTATGGGACAACTAAGCAGATCCAAATAGAAATACTCATGGATTAACACAAGGCAAATATATTTTAATATACTATTTATTTTAATTTAGGATTTAAAATTGATTATGGCTTTTTAAATGCCATGGTTTATTTATAATAGATACATTTGGGAAGGAGGTGGTTCAGGCCTTGAGCTGATAGGTATGTGGGGTCTTGAAAGAACAGTCCTAGATTACATACTTTTGAGACAGGCCTTTAAATTGTTTTAGGACAATAATAAAAACATCCTTTAATATTTCATAGAGCTAGTCAGTCAGCATCCCTAATACAAATTCTGCAGATTCTAGCCAGCAAGCCCATAAAACCAACTTTCTAGGTGTTCTTTACATTAAGCGTTTTCATGCACTCAAGTACTCTTCTTTTCTTCTTCCTTAAGGTATGGCTTTAGCTGCTTTGCAACACTTCAATTTTTATTTGAGTTACCAGTTATCCAAATGATCTAACTGCAAGGAAAGGCAATGGGGCTGTGAATAAACAAGAAACCAAATTAAACCCACATAACTGTGACATCTTTAGTTGATCCTCACACAGATATTAAATTTAAACTGTAAGCATCAGTATGCAGTAATGTTTTCCTTAAGTTTTGCAGCTTTTTTTGGTGTGTGATAGTGGTGTAGTTGGTAGAGGAGAAAAGAAACGTACAGTGCTTGTACTGAAAATACACATTTTGAGGATGAGGTCACAGTCTGCACTACCTTACAAAAGGCAACTTTACCTCTAAGTCAAGGAGGTAGCAAGGAAGAAGCATTAGCTTTGTATTTATTTAGAATGCCATGAATATGAAGGGAGGTAACAAGCTTTAAAAAGATTAAGCTGGATAGTCAATGTGTCTTAGTATCTATGAAGTGAAAAGAACATTTAAACAATTGAAGCCTTGTCTCCAGATATTGTGGCGAATATTTTCTATGCATTGCTGATGCTATATAAACATAGCATGCTTCCTCCTAAAGTCAAGTTCTTGATTTTAATTGAAGAATAATATTGCTCAGGGCTTTACCTCCGAGTACAAATAGCTAATCTAAGAGAATCAGTTCTGGGAATCTGGAACCAATGGCTGTTTTTAAATAAACAGACAAAATCTTCATAAAGAAAGCCAGAAAGATTGTTTTACAATCGGTATATGCCAACTTATCATACAAAAAAAAATTCTTTATGGAAAAACTAAAAGGCCAAATGACAATGCAGGCCATTTACCATACTTCTGTTTTAAAAATATCAATCTGATTTAAGGCTCCCAATCTATCCTGGCTGACTTCTACATCATTAATATATCTTAGAAACAGATCTGTATACATTTCCTGTTTCCCTCTTATTTTTATTTTCTAGGAAATATATAGGAAAAATAAAAGTAGAAAAAATTGGAAATATATGGTTTAAAACTTGTATTATAATATTTAACAAGTAGCAATTAAATGGTAGCCACACAATAAAGAATGCCCGTGTGCTACCCTTTCTGCTTTTGTTCAACTAAGGCAAGAGCCAATTAAAAAAAATTACTTGTGAATTCAGTTAGGAATGAAATGAATGGGGGAAATTTTGAAATCGTTTGGATTTTCTAATGCAGGGCCCACTATGGATGTTCAACAAGGTTGACTTAGGGAGGAGTCTGGGGGAAAGGAAACACCTATTTACAGAAATTTCTTAACGGCTCCTGTTAGGGTAGAGGTTTTCCTTTTACTGGGATCAAGCCCAGCTGCGTTGACATCCCAGCAGGAAGGAAATGTCAGTCTGCCTAAATTCAGAGACTACACCTGGGGTTCCTTTCATTAGGTAGAATCAGGTGACAGGAAGATGCCCCACTCTCCCCTGGTTCCCCTTGTTCCAAGTCTCACTAAAGATGGGAACCCCACAAACTAAGAAACTGCAAAGTAGAGCAGAATGTAAATTCGTTCCCTTCTACTCTCATTCGAGTCTTTTGGTGTGAATGTATGTGTTGGGTTTTCTGAAAATGTATTTCATGTTCCCCTGGGCGACAAGAAAGAGTTAATTTGTTTTCTGACAGGTTTCACACTGTGGGCAGGTCTGCCAAAAAGAAGAGGAAACAGAGAACAGCCCGATGATTAATTCTACCTGTTTTTCCCATGAGCGATCACCTGCTCCAGGGGTCATGAATAGCAGGTAGCTCTACCTCTCCAGGGCTCTGAGAGCTTCGTTTGTTTGGTGACAGCTGAGTGACAAGGCCTGAAACCCGAGCCCGTCACCCGGCCTGATGGGGGGATAAAAACCCTGGATGTTCCCTCAAACATTTCAGGAAATGAAAGTTGTAACGCGATCCCTCTTGCGCCCACATCTCCTCCAGCAAACACAAAAGCTCAAAGAAGCCTTCTCGGATTGAATTCGGCCTGGAGTTGATGGAGGGAAAGCGGAGCCCGGCGCAGGATGGGGGAGGAGAAGGGAGAGGGTTGGGGCTGCGGCTGGCAGGCTTTCTCAACCAGTGAAGAGGGGAGAGAGGGGAGAGAGCTGGGCGCGAGAGGCCGGGGTGCCCCTCAGGGCGGGCTTCCACGCCGCGTCCCAAGCTTCCTGTGCCTCAAGGCGGCGTGGGCCGCCGCCGCCGCCGCCACGGTTACGTCTGTCTTCAGTCAACCCGAGGTGGGAAGGAAAACCCGCGGCCTCAGGCCTTCCGCCAACAGACCCCTGCGGAGCAGCGCGGCCTCTGCACAGGGCCTAGAGCCCCCGCGGGCCACGGCGCAGGCCCAGGCCCAGTCTTCGAGCACACGACCGCCTGGGTGGAGGCTCCGGGACCCCGAGCCAGCCCTTGGGCGGAGGTGTGCCTCCCGACCCCGCCCTGAGCCTGCGCTGGGTGAGCGGCCGGATCCCGAGGCCCAGCGGCGACGACGCGCCCTCGCGCTCGGCCGCCCCCATCAGTCAGCAGCACCCATCTGTCTCCCGGCCCCACCCGCGCTGGCAGGGAAGCTCCCCGCTGCCCCCGCTGCCCGCTGGGAGCTGGCGCGGGGAGTGAGGGTAAAGGGAGGAAGGGGAGCTGAGAAGCTGACGCTCCGACCCCCACGCAGCCAGCCATCCCCGGTCATACTGTTCTCTCACGCACCGCGCCCTGTGCCGGCGCAACCGCAAGGTTTTAAAAGGAAACCCAAGGCCCTTCAAGGCGAGCGAGTCTTGCTCCTTAACCCAGGCTGCTGCGACTGCTTTGTTCTTTCGCGGATTTTTCTTTTTCTTGCTCCATCAGTTCAGATAGCATTATCGGTCCCCATCTCTCTCCCCAACCTTCATGGGGTCTAGGTAGGTGATTTTTCTTTCTTTTTTTTCTGAACGTAGAAACATGTTACCTAGAAAACTAACGAGGGAAGCAGAGTATTAATGCATCGCCACAGATCCATCACTTGCAAATTGTGTAGACTTAGGCCAAGTTACCTAACGTTTCTGAGCCTCACCTTGGGAATATAGAAACTATGATATTTAAACACTGCAGGGATGCTTTGAAGCTGAATATTAAATGTAAAGTGCTTGGCACAATAAACATTTAATGAACAGTAGCTGTAATTATGACATGCTTGAAGCTTCCTTAGACTTGCACAAAGCCGCCTGGGAAAATTCCCATGATGCTAGAGTTTCCAGTGAGGGCAGATTATGGCCATTTCCTTCTTTTGTCTGAAACACTGAAAGAAGTACAAGTTATTCTACTGGAGACCTAAGGTCCGATTAGCCTTTGGGTGTAGCCAAAGCTGAAAATGATTTGTTTGTGCTCTGTAGAAGTTTAACTGCAGCAATTTAGTTCTGGAATAATATTGAAATCTGGAATGCTTGGATTTTGTTATCTCTATTCTTTATGATTTGGACACTTATGTAGATGCTTTCATATATGGTAGAATTCCATTGATGAAAAATAAAACCCACTTAAGTGTGCCAGAAAATGACAAATTACTTAGAAGGAAACTAAAGTATTTAGCTGAGTAGAGAATTTAAGGCCCCACCTAAATGTGTCAACATATGTGTAGAGTAAGAAACTACTTTGAAGATTTAATGCTTTGCTGATGTTAACACAGTGCTGATATAATAGCACCTGATAAATACTTTTTGAGTAAATGAATGGGCTGCTGAAATGACGGAGAGTCTTTAGATAGAACACAATTCCCAGAGTTGGAATTTTTCAGGACCCTCTTGGGTACATTTCTTCTCTTGTGACACTCCCTAATAATCACCAGGGATGAATAGCTCATTTTGACATATTGCACATCCTTCTCTGATTTCAAGGACTTTCTCATTCAGGTAATATTCAATGCAAAACGTATAGCTGAAATTTGCTTGTGTAAATGAGAGAGAGAGAGAGAGAGAGAAACTTCTGGTAATGTGCTGGGGTTTACTAGTAGGAGAAATAATCCCAGCAAAAGTAAATACAAAACCTAGAGAGTAGGTGAAGCATGCATGTGGTAGGTGTCTTCAAGAATGGATCTTCATGCCCTTCAAGCCTTTCAAAATAATTTCATTGTCATTACTAGAAGAAGCATTTTGTATTCAGTTCTTTAACACTGCAAGTTTCATCCAGCATCTTCATTTTCTTCAGTTATATCCTAGCCAACTAAAAACTGTACATATTTAAGATTTTAGTTTAGGGAAGTTGATTAATTCATAGTCAATTACCATACATGATCAGAAATAGTTCCACACTATTTTTGTTTAGAAAATTCTATATTACACTTACAACTTCCTTGGGGTAGAGCCCTAGTAGAGGGAGCAGATGCATGTTCAGAAATTTACCAGAAAGGTCTGTTAGATACATATACTCTGTCTTATGACTGCAGAATTGCACTTGTGTACATAAATGCTTATTGGCAAATATATATTTAATATTACTTTTACTTGCAAAGTGAATATTTGAAAGTAAGCAGTACACAGACAGAAATAGATAGAAAAAGTGAAGAGTTTTGGCCCATCACTTTTAAGAATGTGTCCAGAGAAACATTTGGTGGGAACTATGACTATATTGCTGCTAAATCATTTGCATATTGTGAAATTGTTTGCCTCGTGTGAGGGCCAAGAGTTCTCAGAATTATGCTTTTTGCCACTGCTTTAAATGTGACTGAAATAGAGAAATATGTGGTGTTTTTCTTTCTAAATTGTTCCAGCACCCACATGTTTAGAAACACAAAAATATGTCCAGGGGCTCACTCAAAAAATAAAAAGAAATGAGAAAAAGAGCATTTTGTGCTAAGGAATAAGTTAATTTAAATTAGATTAAACTTTGCAGAGGGTGCTTCAAGGAGGTTTGGGTAGATTCCAAGCTTTAGCATATCGTTTAAGAAATGAAAGCCCTTAGGGTATTCCAAAAGGCCTGTCCGCTCTAAATCAGCTTTAGTTCATTTCAAATAAAAAAATATATGACTGAACTTGAAGGCTGGATAAAGAGGGAGTCTTATTTCTACTCTGCAGATGTATCATAGTGAAATAAATTAAGTGTGGAAATCCAGGACCCTCAATTTCAGATTTTCTCTTAAAGGATTTATATGTATGTGCCGAGGCAGTAGTTCCTGTTCAATCACTTGACCTCCACCAAACTGAAAGACTTATTTGTCAATATGTTCAAAAGTATAGTAGCTTTCTTTCTACTGGAAATTAGTTATAGCTAAAATGAATTAGCCCTCATGGAGCACTCAGAAGACAACATACTAGGTATTTTCAGTATATTTAATGATGCATGACATTTTATGATTTTAATTATAGGTCAATCTCAGATAGTTGATGGTTCCTTCAAGTGTTGAAAGCACTGTTTTTTCATTTTAATTAAAGCCAAAAACAATGGAAAAACAAGCAAATTTCTTATAAAATAAAGATTTTAACATTAGTTAACAAAGCAAGGAATGAAATGAAATATATGCTTTATTTTCCAAAGTTCAAATTTTTAGCATTATATGGTGGCAAATTTACTGTAGAGACATGCATACCACAAATGTTATAATTTGTGACCCCCCCTTTTTTAAAATTAGATTTTGCATGACTTTGGAATAATGAAGACTTGAATTTGAATAATTACCTGAAATAGATGGATAAAAATATAGTAAGACGAAAATACCACATTTTTTGTGAAGATACGAACAAAACTCACAAACAAGACTCAAGATTGTTCTAAGCTTCCATTACATTTGTTATGAACAATACAAATGATTAAGAAAGACCTATTTTCTTTGCCGAATGCTCTTAGCCATACTCTCCTTAATAAGGATACCAAAGGAAGTATGGTAGTGAGGATTAGAAGAGTCAAATACTGCTAGTCAGTGGATGGATTGTATTACGTGCAGGAAAGGAGGCAAAATATCCATAAAATAGCCTTTCAGGTTCAGTTTGTCTCAAGTTATGTTGTGAAATTCAGTGGTTAGGTGCAGTTGTACACCCATTGGTGCTCAAGATTAAATGGAGTTGGAGTGGGCCAACTCTGGGGCAGAAGGACATGCAGGTGGTACCAGAGGTATTAGGGTTTGTGGTTCCCTATAGGAAATTCTTCTGGCTATTGTATCCCCTCTTGGGTAGAGTGGGTAAGAAAAAGTCCAGAGCCTAATCTATAAATCCTTCTTGGTTCACAGGTCAGTCTATATTGTGAAGATTAATTTGATTTCAGACTGTTATTTATAATTCCAGCACTGGCCCTTTTGACTTAGCACACCAATTCATTAAAAGTTGAAATTGTATCTTTCATCCATTAAGAGAAGAGAGTCCAAACATGCCATATTTCTTAGCTGAGAAATAAAACTTCAAGTCTTGACCACGTTATTCACCTTAACATTCTTTAGTTCTCTTGGAAGGAAGTTCTCAACAATCCTGGTATCCTGGCTGAAGTTTAGGTTTGAGACCTCCCCTATGCTCGTTTATGTTCCAGTCATAACTGGAAGTGGTATTTATTTGTCACTTCCTGTTCTAGACTTATTGTGGTATTTTGTGTGTCTGTGGATGGCTGTTAAGCTGAAGGCTAAGGGATCTTTGAAGACTTTCTGTTTAGACATATTTTAATTGGTTTAACTTAAGACTGGACAAAAATTTTATCTACAAATAATAAATTTTACGTTATCTACAAATAATTTATGGAAGAAAAATATAAAAATTTATAAATTTTTGGAAAATTATTGACACTATGATACTAATGGCTGTAAGTATACTGTATCTATTTGTGCTACCAGATCGATACATTTTTTTTTTTTGTAAGAAAAAAATCAGTTATTGGGCTTTAGAGAAATTATGGATTATTTGGATGTATGAAATACCATCTCAGACAAAAAGCATCCATGGCTCAGCTTAATGTCAGAAAAGGTCTTATGTTAGATCAGCTGTTTAGAGACAGTAAATAAAACCAGCAATGAATTTCTAGTGTCCATAGTTTTTTGTCATATGGGGAGTGAGAGATCACTGTAACTTAATTATTTTCTCAAAAATTTGATGTTTTTATCATCTCTTAAAACCTGTATCTTTCTTTTCCTTATGTCCTTTTTCACACATTCTCATAATCATTCCAGGTAGATTGGATGCATGCAGTTGTCTATATATATGGAAATAAATGCTATCTTTATTGAGTGATTGATTGATTTACTAACAGTGGGTAGTTAGTTAAGCTAGTGGGAGGAGCCATTAGAGTTCGTAATGAAGATGAATTAAAAGGGATAAGAAAGTATTTTCTCTCCTTTCCTATTAAGGATGTGCTTCTAATTAGCCAAAGATCTGAAAAAAGAAAAATGTAATGCTAGAAGGGATTAGATGATCGAGTGAACTTTTCTGTGCTTGCAGCTGCCTAGTTGAGCCAATTCTTTTACATATAGGAAGCAGACATGTCAGCACAGTGATTTCTGCTAATCTTCTGGCCCCTTTGCTTTCACCAGAAATGAATCCAAATGTTTAGATATGCTGTGTTCCAATTATATTAGAAATTTTGCCTGGAATGAAATTTCAGAAAAAGTGAAATTTGTGGCCTTGTATGAACAAGCAATGATAATAAAGGTAAGGTTTAAAACAATAAGCATCTTATGAGGTTTCAGACTCAATACTGTCTTTATTTATGATGAATGCAAGGGAAAGGTTGGTGGAATGTACCTTTAGATCTCTCAGGAACATTTTTCTACCTTGAGAATTTGTCAGTAGTTAGAAAACCACCATTGAGAAAGGCCTCTCCCCTCCTGGTAGTATGACTTAAAGTGGCTGTCTCAGAAAGAATATGCCCACAGCCACTAGCTAATTCATAGAATTGAGGTCACATTTATTTTAAAGAGTTGACTAGTTAAATATAAAGAAAACTCTCCTTTCTAACAATGAGTGGAGAATTGCGGTTAGAAACATTATTCATGAGCAGCCTACAAAATGGTTCTTGGGTCAAATATGTAGCATTAACAGTGGGGGTTTGGCCATGGACTCTAGATGCAACCATATATGGGATAGCCTTATCTCCCTGCCGATCTCTCCTGATAAGATTGTGCTAATGGAACTGAAAACTGTTCAGGTAGCTAAATGCCCTCAAGACAGACTGTCCCTGAGAAATGGGAAGCGTAATCACACAGAAAAGCATCAGAGTAACAACACATATTTTTTCACAAAAATACAGACTGGTTTAATCGAGTTGCACATAATACATATTATCACTCATGTTTGGGGGGATAAATATTTTTATTACAAAAATTTTTACACAAGGATCTTTGTCTTTAAAATGTGAATCCAGAACTTTGTTAGGCATGGTTTTCATTAAGAAACCCAAAGCAAAAATGCTGCCAGAGCACCCCAGGAAGGTGTTAGCCATAGTAAATATTCATATAGAATTGGAGGAAGATTTTTATGTAACTAGATTTAGTGAATTTATTGGGATTTCACTGTGTATTAAACTGGGAAAAACAAATCTAATATAAAAAGTGCTATCTTTTTTGAATAATTATAGTTGTATTGGTTAAAAAGTATAAGCATGTATATGAGTTATGTTTACACTTTTTTTTTTGAGAGGGCATCTCTCATATTTATTGATCAAATGGTTGTTAACAACAATAAAATTCAGTAGAGGGGGGTCAATGCTCAATGTACAATCATTAATCCATCTCAAGCCTAACTCTCGTCAGTCTCCAATCTTCTGAAGCATAACGAACAAGTTCTTACATGGTGAACGAATTCTTACATAGTGAATAAATTCTTACATGGTGAACAGTGCAAGGGCATTCATCACAGAAACTTCCGGTTTTGATCACGCATTATGAACTATAAACAATCAGGTCAAATATGAATATTCATTTGATATTTATACTTGATTTATATGTTGATCCCACATTTCTCCCTTTATTATTATTATTATTTTTATTTTTAATAAAATGCTGAAGTGGTAGGTAGATGCAAGATAAAGGTAGAAAACACAGTTTAGTGTTGTAGGAGAGCAATTGTAGATGATCAGGTGTGTGCCTGTAGACTATGTGTTAATCCAAGCTAGACAAGGGCAATAAACCATCCACGGACGCAGAAGATTTCTCTCAAAGCAGGGGGGATGAGGTTCTGAGCCTCACCTCTGTTGATCCCCAATTTCTCACCTGATGGCCCCCCCTGCGAATGTGCCTGTCTTAGGTTGTTCCTCCCTTGAGGAATCTTACCCGTCTCTGGCTAACCAGTCATCTTCCGGGGCCATACAGGGAAATGTAAAGTTGGTAAGTGAGAGAGAAGCCATATTGTTTGAAAAGGTTAGCTTTTTACTTCTTTGCAGATTTATGCCCTGTGGCTTCTATGCCCAGCACTTGTCTCGAGGTATCTTTACCACCTGGAGGAATTATGATGCTCGGTAAATTCGATATGAGGCACGAATTCTATTTAAGGGTTGTAATTAGGAAGGAAGAAGAAAAGCTATAGAGGTAGCATATGGAAGAAAACATGGGAGGATTGATTATTCCTTTGACATATCTTCTTGTAGAGTACCTTAAGTATGTATAGGTTTTAAACTACTAACTAATTTGTACACACATATTGACATAATAGGAATACGGTAACATAAACAAAGCAAATCTGTAATTACCATCCATCTCCAGTGAAGCCAAGAAAACCATTTAGGCACCCTAGGCATTTGTGAAAATTTGTCTATGATATAATGGATATTGTCCAACTGTACTTGAACAGTCTGAGAGAAATCAGACAAATTAAAGCAGCCCATTTCTGGGATCTGTTCACCTCCCATATGTCCTTTTAACCGTAGATAGTCTATAGTCATAAGATTTTGGAGTGCTACACCTTGCACCCCTCCCAACTCCTGGTTGAGTTCCAACAGTACAGATCCGGTCAAATTCGTTGTCTCACTGTATGCACCTGCCAGCCTAGACATCTCCCTCCTCATTCCAATGGCAAGTCCAGGAAATGGTGGGGTGGACGCAGCCACGACCGCAGCATCGCCCGGATCCCTGTGGAGGCTTTTTGATGATCATCCCCCGGCACGAGTCCTCCAGAGAGTGCTGATGCCGGAAGCTCCTCCTCATATCGTATCTTAGTTCATTTTCTGGGTATCCAAGCTAGGCCTTGATCTTCTGCATAGAAACAAACAGACCCTTTGCCCACACTTTGACATGCCCTCTATACCACTATGCAGAACTCATTGGAGGTCAGCACACAGGGACTGCCTTTTTTTTTTCTTTTTATTAAGAGAAAGGAATATTATCAAAAAAAGAGTACCTCCATAGCTGATCATCTGACACCCTTTAAGAGATCAACATTAAGGATATTTAAAGCATGCGTTGATCTTTGATTTACCAATAGTTTTTTCCTATCAAGGAGTAATCCCCCTTTTCTTTCGTTCTTTCTTTTTTTTTTTTTAATCTTTAATCTACACTTACATGAAGAGTACTATGTTTACTATGCTCTCCCCTATATCAGGTCCCCCCTAACAACCACATTACGGTTACTGTCCATCAGCTTAACAAAATGTTGTAGAATCCCTACTTGTCCTCTCTGTGTTGTGCAGCCCACCCTCCCCTTTCTCCCTCCCCCACCATGCATGCTAATCTTAATACCCCCTTCTTCTTCCCCCACCTTATCCCTCCCTGCCCAACCATCCTCCCCAGTTCCTTTCCCTTTGGTACCTGTTAGTCCATTTTTGGGTTCTGTAATTCCACTGCTGTTTTGTTCCTTCAGTTTTTCCTTTGTTCCTATACTCCTCAGATGAGTGAAATCATTTGGTATTTCTCTTTCTCCGCTTGGCTTATTTCACTGAGCATAATACTCTCCAGCTCCATCCATGTTGCTGCAAATGGTTGGATTTTTCCACTTCTTATGGCTGAGTAGTATTCCATTGTGTGTATGTACCACATCTTCTTTATCCATTCATCTAATGATGGACATTTAGGTTGCTTCCAATTCTTGGCTATTGTAAATAGTGCTGTGATAAACATAGGGGTGCATCTGTGTTTCTCAAACTTGATTGCTGCGTTCTTAGGGTAAATTCCTTGGAGTGGAATTCCTGGGTCAAATGGTAGGTCTGTTTTGAGCATTTTGATGAACCTCCAAACTGCTTTCCACAATGGTTGAACTAATTTACATTCCCACGAGCAGTGTAGGAGGGTTCCCCTTTCTCCACAGCCTCGCCAACATTTGTTGTTGTTTGTCTTTTGGATGGCAGCTATCCTTACTGGTGTGAGGTGATACCTCATTGTAGTTTTAATTTGCATTTCTCTGATAATTAGCGATGTGGAGCATCTTTTCATGTGTCTCTTGTCCATCTGTATTTCTTTTTTAGAGAACTGTCTGTTCAGTTCCTCTGCCCATTTTTTAATTGGGTTATTTGTTTTTTGTTTGTTGAGGCGTGTGAGCTCTTTATATATTCTGGACGTCAAGCCTTTATCAGATCTGTCATTTTCAAATATATTCTCCCATACTGTAGGGTTCCTTTTTGTTCTATTGATGGTGTCTTTCGCTGTACAGAAGCTTTTCAGCTTAATGTAGTCCCACTTGCTCATGTTTGCTGTTGTTTTCCTTGCCCGGGGAGATATGTTCAAGAAGAGGTCACTCATGTTCATGTCTAAGAGGTTTTTGCCTATGTTTTTTTCCAAGAGTTTAATGGTTTCATGACTTACATTTAGGTCTTTGATCCATTTTGAGTTTACCTTTGTATATGGGGTTAGACAATGGTCCAGTTTCATTCTCCTATACACGTAGCTGTCCAGTTTTGCCAACACCATCTGTTGAAGAGACTGTCATTTTGCCATTGTATGTCCTTGGCTCCTTTATCAAATATTAATTGACCATATTTGTTTGGGTTAATGTCTGGAGTCTCTAATCTGTTCCACTGGTCTGTGGCTCTGTTCTTGTGCCAGTACCAAATTGTCTTGATTACTATGGCTTTGTAGTAGAGCTTGAAGTTGGGGAGTGAGATCCCCCCTACTTTATTCTTCTTTTTCAGGATTGCTTTGGCTATTCGGAGTCTTTGGTGTTTCCATATGAATTTTTGAATTATTTGTTCCAATTCATTGAAGAATGTTGCTGGTAATTTGAGAGGGATTGCATCAAATCTGTATATTGCTTTGGGCAGGATGGCCATTTTAACGATATTAATTCTTCCTAGCCATGAGCATGGGATGAGTTTCCATTTATTAGTGTCCCCTTTAATTTCTCTTAAGAGTGACTTGTAGTTTTCAGAGTATAAGTCTTTCACTTCTTTGGTTAGGTTTATTCCTAGGTATTTTATTCTTTTTGATGCAATGGTGAATGGAATTGTTTTCCTGATTTCTCTTTCTATTGGTTCATTGTTAGTGTATAGGAAAGCTACAGATTTCTGTGTGTTAATTTTGTATCCTGCAACTTTGCTGTATTCCAATATCAGTTCTAGTAGTTTTGGAGTGGAGTCTTTAGGGTTTTTTATGTACAGTATCATATCATCTGCAAATAGTGACAGTTTAACTTCTGCTTTACCAGTCTGGATTCCTTGTATTTCTTTGTTTTGTCTGATTGCCATGGCTAGGACCTCCAGTACTATGTTGAATAACAGTGGGGAGAGTAGGCATCCCTGTCTTGTTCCCGATCTCAGAGGAAATGCTTTCAGCTTCTTGCTGTTCAGTATAATGCTGGCTGTGGGTTTATCATATATGGCCTTTATTATGTTGAGGTACTTGCCCTCTATTCCCATTTTGCTGAGAGTTTTTATCATGAATGGATGTTGAATTTTGTCAAATGCTTTTTCATCATCTATGGAGATGATCATGTGGTTTTTGTCTTTCTTTTTGTTGATGTTGTGGATGATGTTGATGGATTTTCGAATGTTGTACCATCCTTGCATCCCTGGGATGAACCCCACTTGGTCATGGTGTATGATCCTCTTGATATACTGTTGAATTCTGTTTGCTAATATTTTATTGAGTATTTTTGCATCTACACTCATCAGGGATATTGGTCTGTAGTTTTCTTTTTTGGTGGGGTCTTTGCCTGGTTTTGGTATTAGGGTGATGTTGGCTTCATAGAATGAATTTGGGAGTATTCTCTCTTCTTCTATTTTTTGGAACACTTTAAGGAGAATGGGTATTATGTCTTCTCTGTGTGTCTGATAAAATTCCGAGGTAAATTCGTCCGGCCCTGGGGTTTTGTTCTTGGGTAGTTTTTTGATTACCGTTTCAATTTCTTTGCTCGTAATTGGTTTGTTTAACTTTTGTGTTTCTTCCTTGGTCAGTCTTGGGAGGTTGTATTTTCTAGGAAGTTGTCCATTTCTTCTAGGTTTTCCAGCTTGTTGGCATATAGGTTTTCATAGTAGTCTTTAATAATTCTTTGTATTTCTGTGGAGTGTGTCGTGATTTTTCCATTCTCATTTCTGATTATGTTGAAAATGTGTTGATTCTCTTTTTCTCTTAATAAGTTTGGCTAGAGGCTTATCTATTTTGTTTATTCTCTCAAAGAACCAGCTCTTGGTTTCGTTGATTTTTGCTATTGTTTTATTCTTCTCAATTTTGTTTATTTCTTCTCTGATCTTTATTATGTCCCTCCTTCTGCTGACTTTAGGCCTCATTTGGTCTTCTTTTTCCAGTTTCGATAATTGTGATGTTAGACTATTCATTTGGGATTGTTCTTCCTTCTTCAAGTGTGCCTGGATTGCTATATACTTTCCTCTTAAGACTGCTTTCGCTGCGTCCCACAGAAGTTGGGGCTTAGTGTTGTTGTTGTCATTTGTTTCTATATATTCCTTGATCTCTATTTTGATTTGTTCATTGATCCATTGATTATTTAGTAGAATGTTGTTAAGCCTCCATGTGTTTGTGAGCCTTTTTGTGAGAATTTATTTCTAGTTTTATACCTTTGTGGTCTGAAAAATTGGTTGGTAGAATTTCAATATTTTGGAATTTACTGAGGCTCTTTTTGTGAGCTGGTATGTGGTCTATTCTGGAGAATGTTCCATGTGCACTTGAGAAGAATGTATATCCTGTTGCTTTTGGATGTAGAGTTCTATAGATGTCTATTAGGTCCATCTGTTCTAGTGTGTTGTTCAGTGCCTGTGTGTCCTTACTTATTTTCTGCCCGGTGGATCTATCCTTTGGGGTGAGTGGTGTGTTGAAGTCTCCTAAAATGAATGCATTGCAGTCTATTTCCCTCTTTAGTTCTGTTAGTATTTGCTTCACATATGCTGGTGCTCCTGTGTTGGGTGTATATTTATTTAGAATGGTTATATCCTCTTGTTGGACTGAGCCCTTTATCATTATGTAGTATCCTTCTTTATCTCTTGTTACTTTCTTTGTTTTGAAGTCTATTTTGTCTGATATTAGTACTGCAACCCCTGCTTTCTTCTCACTGTTATTTGCCTGAAATATGTTTTTCAATCCCTTGACTTTTAGTCTATGCTTGTCTTTGGGTTTAAGGTGAGTTTCTTGTAAGCAGCATATAGATGGGTCTTGCTTTTTTATCCATTGTATTACTCTGTGTCTTTTGATTGGTGCATTAAGTCCATTTACATTTAGGGTGACTATTGAGAGATATGTACTTATTGCCATTGCAGGCTTTAGATTCGTGGTTACCAAAGGTTCAAGGTTAGCTTCTTTAGTATCTTACTGCCTAACTTAGCTCGCTTATTGAGCTGTTATATACACTGTCTGGAGATTCTTTTCTTCTCTCCCTTCTTATTCCTCCTCCTCCCTTCTTCATATGTTGTGTGTTTTGTTCTGTGCTCTTTTTGGGGTGCTCCCATCTAGAGCAGTTCCTGTAGGATGCCCTGTAGAGGTGGTTTGTGGGAAGCAAAATCCCTCAGCTTTTGCTTGTCTGGGAATTGTTTAATCCCACCATCATATTTAAATGATAGTCGTGCTGGATACAGTATCCTTGGTTCAAGGCCCTTCTGTTTCATTGCATTAAGTATATCATGCCATTCTCTTCTGGCCTGTAGGGTTTCTGTTGAGAAGTCTGATGTTAGCCTGATGGGTTTTCCTTTATAGGTGACTTTTTTCTCCTAGCTGCCTTTAAAACTCTTTCCTTGTCCCTGATTCTTGCCATTTTAATTACTATGTGTCTTGGTGTTGTCCTCCTTGGATCCTTTCTGTTGGGGGTTCTGTGTAATTCCATGGTCTGTTCGATTATTTCCTCCCCCAGTTTGGGGAAGTTTTCAGCAATTATTTCTTCAAAGAGACTTTGTATCCCTTTTCCTCTTTCTTCTTCTTCTGGTATCCCTATAATACGAATATTATTCCTTTTGGTTTGGTCACATAGTTCTCTTAGTGTTGTTTCATTCGTGGAGATCCTTTTATATTTCTCTATGTCAGCTTCTGTACGTTCCTGCTGTCTGGCTTCTATTCCTTCAATGGCCTCTTGCATCTTATCCATTCTGCTTATAAATCCTTCCAGGGATTGTTTCACTTCTGTAATCTCCTTCCTGACATCTGTGATCTCCCTCTGGACTTCATCCCATTGCTCTTGCATTTTTCTCTGCATGTCATCCCGTTGGTCTTGCATTTTTCTCTGCATCTCTGTCAGCATGTTCATGATTTTTATTTTGAATTCTTTTTCAGGAGGACTGGTTAGGTCTGTCTCCTTCTCAGGTGTCGTCTCTGTGATCTTTGTCTGCCTGTAGTTTTGCCTTTTCATGGTGATAAAGATAGTTTGCAGACGTGGTACGAGTGACCGCTGGAAGCTTCCTTTCTTGTTGGTTTGTGGCCTTCCTCTCCTGGGAGAATAGCGAACTCTAGTGGCTTATGCTTGTCAGCTGTGTGCAGACAGGGCTTCTGCTACCTGCCCGTTTGCTATGGAGTTTATCTCCGCTGTTGCTGTGGGCATGGCCTGGCTGGGGCCGCTCCTCCAAAGTGGTGGAGCCCTGTTGGCGGGGGAGCGGCCGGGAGGCTATTTTTCTCTGTAAGGGGCCTCTGTGCTCCCTGTTGCCCAGGGGGTTAGAGTGGCCTGAGATCCCCAGATTCCCTGCCTCTGGTCTAAGTGTCCTGTCCTGCCCCTTTAAGACTTCCCAAAAGGACTCTTCAAACCAAAACAACAACAGAAAAATGAGAGAGGGAACAGAAAAAAAAAAAAAAAAAAAGGAAAAAACATGCGATTTTTTTTGTCCTCAGGCGCCGGTCCCAGGCACCCGCTCACTGGTCCTGCTGCCTTGCCTCCCTAGCACCAGGGTCCCTGTCCCTTCAAGGCTTCCAAAAAGCACTCGTGCCTGGTCCCGCAGGGAAAAACGCACGATATTCTTTGTGTTCAGGCGCCGGTCCCAGGCATGCTCTCACTGGTCCTGCTGCTCTGCCTCCCTAGCACCGGGGTCCCTTCCCTTTAAGGCTTCCAAAAAGCACTTGCCAAAGAGAGAGAGAAAAAAAAAGAGGAAAAACGCACGATTTCCTCCGTCCTCAGGCACCGGTCTCAGGCACCCGCCCACCGGTCCCGCAGGGAAAAATGCGCAGTATGCTTTATCCTCAGGCGCCAGTCCCAGGCACCCGCTCACCGGTCCTGCTGCTCTGCCTCCCTAGCACCAGGGTCCCTGTCCCTTTAAGGCTTCCAAAAAGCACTCGCCAAAAAGAGAAAAAAAAGGGGAAAAACGCGCGATTTCCTCCGTCTTCAGGCGCCAGTCTCATGCAGCTGCCCTCTGGTCCCGCAGGGAAAAACACGGGATAGTCTTTGTCCTCAGGCGCCAGTCCCAGGCACCCGCTCACCAGTCCCGCCGCCCTGCCTCCCTAGCACCGGGGTCCCTCTCCCTTTAAGGCTTCCAAAAAGCACTCGCCAAAAAGAGAAAAAAAAAAGGGGAAAAGCGCGCGTTTTCCTCTGTCCTCAGGCGCTGGTCTCAGGCACCCACCCACTGGTCCCGTAGGGAAAAACATGCGGTAATCTTTGTCCTCAGGCGCTTGTCCCAGGCACCCCCTCACTGGTCCCGCCGCCCTGCCTCCCTAGCAATGGGGTCCCTGTCCCTTTAAGGTTTCCAAAAAGCACTCGCCAAAAAGAGAAAAAAAAAAAGGGAAAAATGCGCGATTTCCTCCGTCCTCAGGCGCCGGTCTCAGGCACCCGCCCACCAGTCCCGTAGGGAAAAATGCACGATCTTTCTCCTCAGGCGCCGGTGCCAGGCACCGCTCACTGGTCCCGCCGCCCTGCCTCCCTAGCAACGGGGTCCCTGTCCCTTTAAGGCTTCCAAAAAGCACTCGCCAAAAAAAACCCCAAAAAACCACTCTGGTTTCTTTCCACCCGCCGGGAGCCGGGGGTAGGGGCGCTCGGGTCCCGCCGGTCCGGGGCTTGTATCTTACCCCCTTTGCAAGGTGCTGGGTTCTTGCATGTGTGGATGTGGTCTGGATGTTGTCCTGTGTCCTCTGGTCTCTATTTTAGGAAGAGTTTTGTTTGTTATATTTTCATAGCTCTATGTGTTTTTGGGAGGAGATTTCCACTGCTCTACTCATGCCGCCATCTTGGCTCCGCCCCTGTTTACACTTTTTAAACCAGATTCTTTCAAGTGCCTAAGGTTGTGCTTACATAAAACTAGCATCGCAGTTCCATAAAAAAAAAACTACCCCAAACTCAATGAAACTGGCCATTTGGCATTACAGAAAGCAAAATACCTATTGGATTGAATGCTGCAATTCTACAAATAGTTTGTAAATTTAAGTTAGGCAGGCAGTTTCATCACCTTCTTCCCTAACCCCTTAGTAAACTATAGGTCTGTTAAGGTACAATAAAGCCTTTAGGCTGCCGGGGGTCCATTTCTATATTTTTACATTTCTTTCTGTATTTTAAATCAGAGACTCATTTTCATTAGAGATCTGCCAAGGAGTATGCCAGCAACTGTGCCCAACATGTTGGCAAAGTCCATTTATTGAGTGTAACTTGTACATAATAGATAATTTCCTTTATTGCAGTTGTCTAACCTATTGTTAAAGAGTTTAGGGTGGCTAGGAAAAACAATCTGAGGTTCTAGATAGCCCATGAGAACAAGCTATTACTGAAGAATTGTTTTTAAGGCCCTGGGCAGCCATATTTAAAGCTTTATTGTCATCTTTGATGCCCATTGAAAACAACTCAATACTAATCCTTTAAAAAAGAATTTCTTCTATTATTTCTAGAGATAGTAATTATGATCTTAATCAACCCCTTCTAGTGTTATTCAGCAGGGGGTTAAACAGATGAATATAAGCTTGGATTTAGCACATTAATTAAACATCAAAGGGTCTAGAAGCTGAAATCACAATACCTCACGGATTCTCAGATGTTCCATGCCTCATACAGGCTCAGCATGCAGTGATTTGGGGACCTTGTCTTGGTCAGCTTCAGAAGATGGCATAATTCCTTTTTTGTTTCTTCTTCTCAACAAGAAAACTTTGATCCCAGTGGTTTTTAAAACAATCTAGACACGTAGTTTTCTCTTCTGAGTATTCAGTGCTTGTCTCTGAAGTGCATTCATGTTGTCAGATGTTGCCTTGCTGTTAGAGGCTGCCTGTTCTTTGCTGAAGGTTCAGGTAAGAGATTGCTAAGACCCCCATCCTATGTAGGATCTGACGAGAGTTTCATCAGTTTATATTTTTCCAAAGTCTTGTTCTTGAACATTCCCCAGCTCCTGTTTTCTGTGGAAACTAATTTCCCTTTGTGTTCTTTCTTCTTTCCTTCATAATGCTGTCCAGGTTTTATACTGTGGATGGCATCTGAGCCACATAAATAGAGGGAGAAGATGGACATCTATCATATGATTATGTGCATTCATTTATCTTGGTATGACCAATGCCCAGTTCAGTGCCACGCACCTAGATGGTACTTAATAAATGCTCTTTGAATGGATTCAAGAATGATGTTCAGGAACCTAAGGGGCAGTGAACAATAGAAATATTTCTTCTTTTATTGAGTACAGCACAAGAGGGAACAGGTAGACTGTGTTGTGAGAGATTGGGGTGAGACAGTAGGAAAAACCATGTAACTCTAAGGGGTTTGGGACCCAAGGACTTCTCACCTGGGAAGGATGGAAGCTCCTATATTGGGAGAACTTAAAGAATGAGAGATGGTTATTTTTGTAAAGTGGTCTGACCCAGAGAGTTCAAGATCTTAACCAATGTTTCTATACTGGTGCTTCACAGGTGTGGTCCAAATCCACTGGTGTGCTTACTTGCATTGTGAACAAATACCACAAGTGATTCTTCCACAAACTAAAATTTAAGAATAGCTGTTCCAACTAATATTTCTGTATATAGCCCAAGTTGTCATCATCTTTTGCCTGGATCCCTGCAATAGCCCCAGGTGGTCTCCCTACTGCTGTATTCACTCTCTCCAGTATATCCTCCAAATACCAGCAGCCAGAATGAACTTTGGATCATGTCACATCTCTGCTTTAAGTCCTTCATGTGAATTCCTATTATACTGAAAATCAAGTTTAAACTTCTTACTATGGCCTAGAACGCCCTAAATGATTTATTTTTGCTAATCTTATCTCATTTCACACTCTCCTTCAGTCACCATACTTCAGTCCTATGAGCTTTTAGTGCCTCAAACAAGCCAAAGTCAGTTTGTCTTCAAAGACTTTACAGACACTGTTTCCGCTGACCCTTAGCATTGCCCCTCTTCTGCCTAATCCTTCCTGCCACTTGAGTGTTACCTTCTCAGAGAGGCCTTTTCTCTAAAGCCTCAGTATGGAAGCACAGAGTTAAGCTGCAAATGTCAGAAAATTATAGCCCCAAATGGGGAAAATGGTAGAGCAGGCTCCAGGCATGGCCCCAGACAGGCTGCTCACAGCAGTGCCAGCTAGACCATCTTCTGGGTGCTGGTGTCATCCTTATTGGTTGCAAGATGGTTGTAGCAGTTCCAGGCATCTATCTGGTCTAGCTGCATCCAGAGGAACAAGAGGAACTTTCTCTTCCTGGAGCTCCCCAGAAGGAGGAAACCTTTAAGTCTCCTCTCCTCAACAGATTTTTCTTTGTCTCTTTAGACAGAATTGAGTGATGTACAATTGATAAACCAATCACTGGTGGTTGGGGAGTGGGGAATTGTGATCAGCCTTGACCAGGGATTCTTATTCTATTCTCTACCAAGCACACCTTGGACAGCTTTGTGAAATCTACAGACCCTTTCCCAGAATAATGTGGTTAAATCATTACCATTGAAATTAACAATAAAAAACTACTCTTAACAAAATTTCTGAATTTGTGATCTAGTCATAATGTATTTTTTATATGTATTATTTTTATTAATTACTATTAGGCCCTAATGATAATAATAATTAGTATAATTTTTAAGTAGTGACTAGTATAAGTGATATTTTGAGATATCTACAATAACTGTGATGTGATTTGAAAATGCCTGTGATTTTTAGTGACAAAGTCACAGGTTTTAGGAATACTGCTTGTTTTGTAGCCTACAGTGATAATTGAAGGAAATGCTAAATTTAATTTAGAGGTTAATTAAAATATACATGTGATTTTTTTTCCATCTAATACATAGACATACTGAACTTAATCCTAGGTTAAGAACCCCTGTCCTAGACTAATAATTTGAAGAGTAAATGAAATAATAATGTAATTAAAGTGCTAACTAGAATGCCTAGTACATGGTAGGTGTTCAAAAAATAATAGGTTAAAATATAGATTTACACAGAAATCTGGAGAATCTAAAACCCGAAGTAATATAATTGCTTTCAACCAATTTTATTCTGATAAATGAGGAGTAGAGTTTCAGTGCAATATATTAACGTACTTCTCCAAAACAATGTCACATAGAAATTCCAAGGCAGTTAGAAAAATGGCAAATGAGTGAAAGTAAACTGGGGGCTGGACTAGAACCATACCAAGGAATATTCAAAATCACACCAAGCATATGAAAGTTGCGAGTCAGAGAACCTGACCCTAGGTTTACACCACCATTCACTGTGATTGATATGCCTGGGCTACAGCTCCCTCTAAGTCACATTGCTGATACAGGGTAAGTCAGGATCAAGACTTGGCTCTACATTCTGTGGTGTGGTTATCTTGGCTCAATGCTGGGTGGTTCTGGCTTGTACCAGTCTATGGTTCTTCATTAAATTCTAGTTCCTTACCCTCCTCCCTTGAGAAGGATGCAATTTTATGACCATTAAGATTTATTTTGGTCCAAAAGATAAAAAGTCATCTTGACCAACAAGCTGGGTGGGGGGAAGAGAGGCAATGCTTGTCCATGTGTGTGTTTGGGTCTGGAAAGATAAACTTATGACCATTCTTATATATGCTCTCCATAAAAGCCAGTTAGTTCTCTATTTCCATAAAAGTTATTCTATTCTCAGAACTACCTTGATTTAGTCATTTGAAGGCATTATTTCCTACAGGCTAAGCACTCAAGTTTCAGAGTTGTAGACTTGAGTTCGAATTCTGGCTGCCATATGCTCTCTGTGTGACCTTGAACAATAACAACCTCTATAAAATAATAATAATAATTTAAAAAATTATAAATAGTAGTAGTAATCATAGCAGTAGTAGTGGTAGAGTAACAGCAGCAGTAACAGTAATCACATATTTGGGACTTAATTTTACCAGGGTAGGGACTCTTTTATTTAATTCTCATGACCCTAAGAAATAGTTTACATTGTACTTTTACTCACACTTTGCAGATAAAATGATACTAAAATAGGTTATGTAATTTGCCTCTAAACTGAGTCTTCCTTTCTACAAAGTGTAGATAATTGTTACTTGCCTCATAGAATTGCTGTAAAAATTAAATTGCTGTATGTTTCCTGTTTTTCAGTGTCTGATATATAAGTGCTTAATAAGTGGCAGTGTTAGCTAGTATCAGCATACTTGATTTTATACAGCCAAGAAGATCTTCTTGTACTTCTATTTATTTTACTAAAATAATAGAATGATTTTGTTTAGGAAGAGATGTATGGCTTAATAATAATAAGTAGTACATGTGACTTGAGAGTAAATAAAGTCTGTGATCATGATGATTCCATTCTGTTTGCAAAACAATTCCTGGGCTTTTGTGAACATGATTTGACACCTAGCTTTAATTGTCATATTAAGAGAATCTTTAGCAAAGAATGGCTTTTGTCTTTTTTTTTTCTCTGCTCAACTCTTTTTTTATTCGCAGGGGTTTGGGCTTGTTTTTTTTTATTGAAACACAGTTGATATACAGTATTATACTGGTTTCAGGTGTACAACATGGTGATCTGACAATTTTGTACATTACTAAATGCTCACCATGATAAGTATAGTTGCCATCTGTCAACATACAAACATACAACATATTATGTCAACATACAACATAATATTTCAATATATTAACTGTATTTACTGTGCAGTACTTTCATCCCCATGACTAATTTATTTTATAATTGAATGTTTGTAACTCTTTATCCCTTTCACCTATTTCACCCCCATGCTTTTTTTAATATTCAAAGTGGTATATAGTTCCTTAATCCTATTTCGAATATTGCCAAACCAGAAAAACGACAGCAGAGATATCTTAGCCCAAATTATCATAGACAGGGTGCCTTAAACAACAAGCAAGTGTTTCTCCAGAGCTCTGGAGGTTGAAAGTCTGAGATCAGGGTGTCAACATGGTTGGATTCTAGGTGAGTGCCCTCTAGTTGGTTTACAGAGGGCTTTTTTCTCGCCTACACGGCAGAAAGAGCAAAGAGCTAGCTCTCTGGCCTGTTTTTATAAGGGCACTAATCCCATTCATGAGAGCTCTACTCTCAGGACCTAATTACCTCCCAAAGGTAATTAGCCTAGCCACCAACATCACATTGAAGAATTAGATTCACCATGAATATTGGGGGACACAAACATTCAGCCCATAACATCCACAAAGTTAATATTTTCAGTGTGGAATTTCTCCATTGATGGATCACTTTATTTGAAAAAAATTACATAAATCCATTGGCTGTTCATATCCAATGGCAAAACTTCATTGAAAGAGACACTAGCTGTGAAATTCAGTCTCTTAGTAAGAAGGCATCTTCCAACTATTTACTGAGCTGTAGTGAATCAGTATATTGTGAACAAAGATTTCTTTCCCTGGTCGGCAGGGAACCTCCCAGTAGCCTTGGATGTGAGTGCCATCTACTGGATGCTGTTCACAAAAACTTTCCTGTACCTCAGCCCCAAAATGGTGACTCATTTGCTGTTCTTAACGGGAAAGAGCCCAAGTAACACCCCTTTGATTTTAGGTCACAAGGACAGCTGTAATGCCTAATGAGTAATGTGATTTTTGGGTAAGCATGCAGATTTATAAGAAAAACATAGCCAGGAAACAAACTCAATGCAAAAATATTCCACTGAGCTATTGTTTATAAGCTTGCCAGTGCCAAGTTTTATATTATGAGCTCACTGAGTTTTATACATTGGTGACATAGGCAGTTGGTGGGTGGCTTTTACCTTAAAGAGCCTCTACTTATATCTTGCAGAAGGGTAGGAAATTAGGGAACCCCTGGCTGTGACCATGTATTGGCTTTGATGCCAAATATGTAATCTCATCCTAGAATTTTGGTTTTGGTACCATGGCCCTTGTTTGGGGTTTAGGGGAGAAGTGTCCCTTTGCATCAGTTTATTCTAATGGGGTCTGTGAAGATAACTTAATCTGTGACTTACAGAGTAATTCAGTAGACTGGGACTCACAGGAGCATTGCGACAACTTATAATTTCCATTGAGGGCAAGAATGTAGAAATGGCTCTTTAGGAGAAACAAATATATGTCTTAGTCTAGTAAGAGCTTTGTTAAATTTCTCCAGATTGGTCCTTGGGAAGGACATGAAAATTGCATAGCATTGTTTGTGTTTGTGTGTTAGCTACTTGGGAGAGGAAGAGGGAAAGGAGCTATCATTTATCCTTTTCCTCGTTGGCTCATTTTTTATCACTTTTGCAGACATTTTGAAGTTCCAGGCATTGGTCCCTAGGTTATAACTGATCCAAGGATTGTCTTTAGTGTATTCTTGATGTGATGAGACCAGTTTTCTACTTTCAGGATTTTATAGAAGCTGGCAGCATCTATTTCTCCTGTCCTGGTTCTTTTTTCCTATCACTGAAAAACATCATGCATAATTAACAGAAGAGTCTGTTGGGCTAAAGTAAAAATTCTCTTTCTTTGTTCCAAAGTTTATTAATGGGTTTTTGTGGCTAAATTTCTGAACCTACGAAATAGGATTCAGATTTGAAAGGGGATCCAGGCAAATAGAGCCTTCTGTTTTTATTTCAGGTTATATAAGGGTTAAGCTCAGGACCCTTATAACAGAAGCATGTTGGAATTCAGTATTATATGGGGGAAGTGATGGGTGCTTGGTTAGATTTTCCCAAAGATTTCTAGTTAACAAAAATATATATTGCAGATGTTAGCTGGACTTGGTGTGGTGATCATTTCACAATATATACAAATATAGAAACATGTTGTACCCCTGAAATATATAACATATACCATAATGTTTTATCTTATTATACCTCAGTTTTGAAAAAAAGAATCTATATTGTATGAGATGATATGACATTTGGCACTCTTGTATGTACCTCCATAAATGCCAAGCTAGAGTATAGAATGCAGGTGTTACTTCTTATACGATGACACAATGGGCTCATGAGATTGAGGTGTTCTATCCTTGCTTATAATAGCATGTTCAGATTTTTGGCTTTTCTTTACCTGTGTTTCCTGACTAAACCCAGGTTTGTGGGCTGGAAAAGATGGAGCTACTCTTTATAGTAGAAAATCTTATTTGTCCCTTGCATCTCTTAGGGTACTATGCTGGTTCTATGTTTCTTGCACTTCTTGTTTGGGGCAACATTTGTCAATTCTTGGGTTTCTTTCTTCTGGCTGTCCTACCACATATGCAACCCCCAGCAATTTTTTTTTAACAGCAACTTTCAAATTATTTGAGTTATTATTAAGTTGGTCTAACACTGGTATCATGTAGATTTGTATCATATCTGTAAAGTCTTCTTGACTTAATGCTATATGAATTTCAGTTATATATTCTGCTTTTTTATCATTAGGTTCCCCAAAAATGTTGCTGGGCATAAATTTGGTTCTGAGCCCATGTATAACAGAAGAGAAATTGCTGAATGATAATAGTCAAATGCTATAGAAGTCATAAGATTTTGCAAAACAAGTTTGAAGCAAGACTGGATTGGAAGCACAGATCTCAGTGGGCTCTTAGTGTTTCATCACAAAATTCTGTGGTGAAACCAAGATGAAACCACAAGTTTCCCTGTTGGCTAGACCAGACTGGCAGAACGATTGACTTCAAGGTTAGCCAAGGTCAGGCGGAAACTTGGCTTGTTTTATTCATATGTTCAAACCCCAGCCCTACTGAATTTTGTGTGGTTTGAGATTTACAAAACAGAAAGCAACTGGGGGCCCAGTCCAAAGCCAAGGCCTGGGGACTAAGGGTAAGGAAAGTTGTTCTGTCTTGGCTTGCAGTTTAGAAATGCCAAGGTGAGCGATTTTGTCTCCAGTTACTAGCTGAACCTTATTTACTTAAACTGTTTTTTGGAAGCTTACAAAACCAAAGCATGCCTTTTCTCCCTCGCTACCTAATTCTTCTCCCAGAGTCTCCAGACATTTCTACCGGCCACAGGAAGATTTATTTCTTGAAACTGCTCATGGTTGCACTTACCAGCACTCACAGACTATATTCAATTTATTCAGCTCAAAATTTGGGTAGTTCTCTAGGGAAAAACGTAGCAAGTTTGCCTAGACTGAAAGAGGTGGACTTAGCCCAATAGTCTGGAAAAATCATGTTGCTCTTTCAAAATAAAAATTTGAAGGAAACTCAAGAAATAGTCAAGTTTAGAATCAGCGGAGTGTGGGAAATGTGACACATGAAGACTCACAGCCTTGGCAACTTGTGGGCAGCCCAAGTTCTGCTTAGGGCATCATCAGTGTGTGGTATGAGGCTGGGAGTGACTCTATTTATGCCAGGACCAAATCTTCTAGGAGGTGGCAAAATCCATCAAGTCAGAGCTGTGTTGCAAATTGTAGAAAACCCCCTACACGTTTTCAGTCTTTCAGAGTTTTGTTTTTCTCATCAGGAATTCTAAGACTGGCAAGGTGGCAAACTGAAGGCATCAGGAACCTAGACATTTTTTTTCTTTTCACTCCATTGTCATTCTCATTATGGTCACCTTAGGATCTCAGGATGGCTGCTGTAATTCCAGACCTCATGTCTACCATTCCAGACAGGAAGAAGGAAAAAAAAGAGGGAAAAGGCAAAGGGCAAAATGATGAAAAGGCCCATTTTATGAGGAAAACAAGAGCTTATCCAGAAGATACACCCAGCAGATTTTCACATATGTTGACTGGGTCATCCAGTCAACAATACCTACCTCCAATAGCTCAAGACAGGTGGTCAACAATAATAGGATACTCTGAAACTGCATACAAAGCATGTATGAAGTACTGATGCTAAAGCAGTTTTCACCTATGGATCAGGCCCATGGAATAATGGCAGTTGAGAGTCTTACAGCTATACTTTAGAAGATTCTCAAAAAGAAGGCTCTCTGTGAAAGTTCATGGAGAAGTCCAGGGGTACTGGTATCACTTTGTGATCTACCTACTTACCTACATATCTACCTGAATATCTATTTCTGAGCTATTGAAGTAGGTTGCAGACTCTTCACCCCTAAACACTTGAGCATACATTTCTTAAGGTGACATTTCTGTTTGGATATGTAATTGCAGCACAGAACTGTGCTTAAAAGGAAATATGATTTGTAGAGAAAATGAGACACTAAGAATCCATGAAGCAAGTATGCACAGGACAGGGAGTGTCTATGTGGCTTCATCCTTGAAGATGATGCTACCCTAGTGTCGGGAAAATGGAGGGGCCCATGGCCAGGATCCTCACCTAACCCTAATCTACTTGATGATGTAATTGGCCTGCTAGGCTAATGCATACACACCTGTTGGCAATAAGACAGTGTTTCCTGTGTTTCTATATAATGAGCTCTGCTCAGTGCTTGGGGCAGAGCAGAGCCTGGAGCAGGTGGAGAGCATGGAGTAGGGTGGAGTCTGGAGAATAGAGCAAGCGAGAGCCAGGAGCAGAGGAAAGGGCTGCAAGACAGCAGAGAGACCTGAAGGCAAAGACAGAGACAGGCTTGTGTATGCAGACTGCCCAGAGGCAGATGTGATTCCAGCATGTGGCCTGCCACTGTGAAAGAAAGCTGGGTATAAACCCTTTTATGCCTAACTTGCCTGGGGCTGAATCCTTCAGGGGAGATACCTAGTAATCACCTGCAAAACATGTCATGCTCTTTGTATACAAAACTCACATCAGAGAAAAATGTGGCTCAGAAAACATATGCTTAATTTTGTTTTTTCTCACAGTATCCTAACTTAAAGAGAAAAAGTCAGAATGTGAAACATTTTCAAGTTCTTCTACTACCCTTTACTTCCTTTTTCAGCTATGAACAATTTTAAAGTAAAAGAAGTTGTTAGAATAAATACACATGTATGTGCCACCTAGAATTAAAAATGAAAATTTAGGAGTAACTTTGCTTTTTCAAAAGGAAACAATGAATCTGAATCTCTAAGGGCAAATGTATTTGAGGTAAAGAAATAAAGGTGTGTGGGTAAAATTGTAACATTTCCAGACTATCTCGTCTGGCTTTAGTGCATTTGCATATCCTCAGGGGTGGAGAGAAGTTCATCTCCATGTCAGTGGTTAATTACCTGGGCAACTGAGGACGTGTCTGAACCTGGGAGTTTAAGGGGAGGGGCTGGTTTGCTTGCTGGCTTGCTTCCTTCCCAAGCAGGGGAGAGAGGCGGTGCTGGACTGCAGTTTGTAAGCAATAAACCGGGTTTAAACTTTATTTCTCCCTTTGACTGATTCTGGTTTTTAGAGGTATTTTGCCCTGGGATTTCCTTTCCCTGGACTTACAAGGTGTAAGTAAAACATTCCAGAGAAGAGTTGTTCTGGGAATTACAACAATGTAGAACAACTGGAGAAAGAGAAAGGTTAGTTTGATTTGTGGAGACTTTCAGATCCTCAGGGTGAAGTTACATGAAAAGGATAAAACAAAGCAAGGTAAATTGGTCCCAGGCACTCTTTCATGCCTACTTCGTGGAAAGAGCTGCCATTTCTCTCTGTTGTTGGTGTCAAAGTTCCTGAAGTATTGTTCAGCAGAGAGACCCAGGCCTCACTGCCAGGCAGTGCCAGTGGCCAGTCCCAGGCAGCCCCGGAGATGATGGATGCGCTGTGGTCCCATCACCCCATTCAGGGGCAGAACTGTTGCCTCCTCCACAAGAAAAACCATCAAGAACTGTGAGGGAGCCAGTCTGCCGGTGGTGCCCAGGCCCGTCAGAGTCCAGCCAAAGCAAACTCCTTTCACATGGCTGGTGGTGGTATAAACAACAACATGAGGGGGATTGAGAATCAAGGGTGAAATGTGAGCTTAGTGGCTGGACTCAAACAGTCTGAGGTAGGAGTAGATTAAGGTATCAGTGCCGAGGATGCCACTGGCTTTTTCTACCCCCGCCCCCCTTTACATTGCTGGGCAGCTTGATCCCAGAAGTCAGCCACCACCCCTTGATAAACTGAGGCAGAGAGATCTAGCTCTCTGAATTTGGTTGTATATCCCTTTCTAAACCATCTCAGTAGGAAGATTAGGTTTTAGGTTGCTTAAAGGACAAGCAAATTTGTTCTGTTTTCTTTCTTCTTGCATTTTCCTTTCCCACACTTATCTTTCCTAGTTATCCTGCTGTGTCTGCTTGTGCTACTGGTGGTCTCCTCAAGCCTCTACTCTCAAGAGGCAGCGTGTTTATAGGCTGCTAAGCTAAAGGGGTGAAAAGAGTTTCCTCATTGGTACTGTCTCCCTCTGGTATTTCTTTGAGGTCAGTTTACTATTTAATTATTCTATTTATCTTGACTCTCTTAAGTCTTCTTTCCTTCTACTCAAGTAAAGCTAACCTCAGGGCTCTATTGCTGGGAGAGGGCTTTCAAACGCAGTATTCAGAGGGTTTGCTTGCCAGAAGGGTTAGCCAGCAAGCACCCAGTTCTTCTACGGGGCCATATGGGCCATACGTTCTTTAAGGAGTAGGAGTCCATTAACAGACTTTGTTGCCTGAAGGTTTTTTATTCTTTCCTCTTTCAGACTTAGAAGGATGTCTAAAGTGTTTATTATTAGCTTAAACTGAGAGCAAGTGAGTGTCCTCATCATTCAAAAACAAATACACCTGTCTGGCAGCAGGAACTCTGCCTGGCTTTATGAACCAGGAAAATCAACACTGTATTCAGAGCTCAGCCAGTAAATCTGCAGGGCCTGTAAAGTCATGTCAGAGAAGGGGTTCTTTGTGGAAGGATCCAAACTTCCACAGGCTCAAGAATTCCCACTGGAAGACCTGACTTGGTAATCTTTTGTCTGCACAGACTCCATATCCTATTCATGTGTCCTGTACTACTAGTAGAATATAAAAACTCTAATGGGTGGGAACACACTGAAAAATTAGTAGGAAGAAACCTAAGGTATAAGGGGAACCAATCTGTGGCTTCTGTCAGGTTAGCGCCTCCTCCTGCCTATCTCCAAGTGCCCCAGACCTTCGCTACTTACCTTGCTGCTCAAAAAGGAGCTGGTTCAGTTCCAAAACTTAGTCTTGCTATTGTCCTGATATCTTTTCTTCTAGAATTAAAAATAAAATTTAAGAGCAGCTTTACTTTTCAAAAAGAACAGGATGTCTTGATACAAATTCACAAGGCTATACCACTCAGCATTCACTCAGTTCTTGGCTAATCTTGACCTGTGAATTTTAAGGAGAAAATAAAGGTGCAGTATGTGGTCTCTGCCTTCTCGAAGCTTATGGGGATCTAAGACAGAGCTATTCAGACCCACAACACACACACCAGACCCACACGTCCATTGTTCTCATTCTCTCATCACCTGCTTCAAAGGATGTTTTCATATCGGAGGCAGTCACCTGCCTCCCTGACTCTTCCCCCCTGTAATTTTAGGCCTTCTCGGATTAGTCCCAGAGGAATGTTTTTTGTTTTTTGTTTTTGACAGCTTTACAGTCACCGAATAGGTGGGGTACTGTTGTCTCCTTTTACCTCAGTTGCTTGGATGTAGTTAGATGGTTTCATTCATGTGGGAGGGATTCCTTGGTCAAAAGTAGGAATTTGGGTGGACTGAGAAGGATAGTGTTTTTGATGCAATAAAAGCATTCAGAACCTATTTCAAGAAATGATCCCAAATTAAGGAATAATTGAACCTATGGTTATTCATGTTAGTAAATGTAGTCAACCAGATTTAGAATTCGTGTTTGTCATACTTTTTAAAGTTGGGGTAGCTTGTGAGAGAATCTAGGTTTTGAAATGAGCAGAACTGTGTTCAATTCTGCTCCACCATTTTCTATCTGTATAGCCTTGGACAAACAACTCTGCAAGTTTCTAAGCCTCTATTTTCACTTCTGCAAAATGGGGATCAGCAATATTCAGTTTTCAGAGTGGGGCAAAGATGAAGTGAGACAGTGTGTAAAAGCTTTTAGTTCCATGCCGCCAGTGCTATTCTGTTCCTGTCGTTTCCTCTACTTTTCTTTGGAAGATTAAGCCTGTTTTAGTTTTATTTAGTCTTTTTTTCCTCTTCTTGGCTTTTCTGATTGTTTTTGTTCTTATTTTTTCTGGCTGATCTTGTCTCTTTGGCTTCCCTCTCTCTCCTCTCTGTGGATGTTTGTTTTGCCTGTGTTTATTTTTCCATCGTGAACTTTCCTTGCGTTCCTTTCTCATTTGCCTTTCTGCCAGTGTCTTTTGTTTTACCTGGGACTCTAACCCTTTGCACGTTGATGTCGACACTGATTGCTGATTTTGGACTTTGCTGGAGAAAGGAGGGTGGAAGGTGGGGAAAGACAGCTCTTTAGGGGCATAGAGAAAGGATACAGGGGGTTGAAGCGGTTAGCTGCTTGGCTCTACATATTTTGCAGACTTACATTAGTTCCTGGCCAGGAGTCAGACACTTCTCCCCACAGGTCCTCAGGGTTTTTGTATCGGCCCTGATTTCACTCTTTTTCTCTTTTTTCCCTGTTTCTTTACCCAGTTGCAGTGGAGTTCAGCTTCCCCCTCCCCAACTTCCTGCTGTCTTGCTTACTCTGAAACATGTTTTACCTATTACTGCTCTTCTCTGACATTTCACTTATGTGGAACACCCACTCAGAAGGGGAATTGTTTTTGAAGAGGGAAAGGCATTGCCGATAATAAGGACAGGAGCCGCATATGTGTGCCAGTGTTCACACAAGGCCAAAGACAGGACAGCAGGACACACAACCTTGCGCCCCTGGGCACACATTCCTAATAGTGTCTGGAGAGTCCAAGGGATAGTGACAACTAAGGCAGTGGTGGGTGGGGACAGAAAGGAGAAGCCAGGGAGTATTTCTTGCATTTTAATTTCCCCAAACATTTATTCATCACCTCCACTGGGCCAAGCAGTGTGCTAGGCTCTGGATATCATTTGATGAGCAATATACAGAAAAGTTCTGTCTGTTGTAGCCTTGGATGATTCCAGTTGTGTTGGGAAGACTTAGAATCTTGCTGTAATGCATGGTTAGTATTTTAAGCTTATTAAGTAGTTTTCTATCTTGGGAGACCCCATGGAAGGGACCGTTGGCTTGAGTAGCAACAGCAGATCTTGTGGTGCTTGTGGGCAATGGTTGGTGACACACCACAATTACCTATTAAATGTCCTTAAATATTTTTAGTATGAATAATTTGAGCAAATGTAGAGAGAATAGCAGAATGAATGTTTATCACTCATCTCTCAGCTTCAGTAATTATCAACATTTATTTATTTTTTTTGAGAGGGCATCTCTCATATTTATTGATCAAATGGTTGTTAACAACAATAAAATTCAGTATAGGGGGGTCAATGCTCAATGTACAATCATTAATCCATCTCGAGCCTAATTCTCGTCAGTCTCCAATCTTCTGAAGCATAACGAACAAGTTCTTACATGGTGAACGAATTCTTACATAGTGAATAAATTCTTACATGGTGAACAGAAACATTCGGTTTTGATCACGCATTATGAACTATAAACAATCAGGTCAAATATGAATATTCGTTTGATTTTTATACTTGATTTATATGTGGATCCCACATTTCTTCCTTTATTATTATTATTATTATTATTATTTTTAATAAAATGCTGAAGTGGTAGGTAGATGCAAGATGAAGGTAGAAAACATAGTTTAGTGCTGTAAGAGAGCAAATGTAGATGATCAGGTGTGTGCCTATGGACTAAGTATTAATCCAAGCTAGACAAGGGCAGCAAAACATCCACGGATGCAGAAGATTTCTCTCAAAGCAGGGAGGATGAGGTTCTGAGCCTCACCTCTGTTGATCCCCAATTTCTCACCTGATGGCCCCCCTGCGACTGTGCCTGTCTTAGGTTGTTCCTCCCTTGAGGAATCTTACCCGTCTCTGGCTAACCAGTCATCTTCCGGGGCCATACAGGGAAATGTAAAGTTGGTAAGTGGGAGAGAAGCCATATTGTTTGAAAAGGTGAACTTTTTACTTCTTTGCAGATTTATGCCCTGTGGCTTCTATGCCCAGCACTTGTCTCGAGGTATCTTTACCACCTGGAGGAATTATGATGCTCGGTAAATTCGATATGAGGCACGAATTCTATTTAAGGGTTGTAATTAGGAAGGAAGAAGAAAAGCTATAGAGGTAGCATATGGAAGAAAACATGGGAGGATTGATTATTTCTTTGACATATCTTCTTGTAGAGTACCTTAAGTATGTATAGGTTTTAAACTACTAACTAATTTGCACACACATATTAACATAATAGGAATACGGTGACATAAACACAGCAAATCTATAATTACCATCCATCTCCAGTGAAGCCAAGAAAACCATTTAGGCACCCTAGGCATTTGTGAAAATTTGTCTATGATATGATGGATATTGTCCTACTGTACTTGAACAGTCTGAGAGAAATCAGACAAATTAAAGCAGCCCATTTCTGGGATCTGTTCACATCACATATGTTTTTTTAACCGTAGATAGTCAATAGTCATAAGATTTTGGAGTGCTACACCTTGCACCCCTCCCAACTCCTGGTTGAGTTCCAACAGTACAGATCCGGTCAAATTCGTTGTCTCACTGTATGCACATGCCAGCCTAGACATCTCCCTCCTCATTCCAATGGCAAGTCCAGGAAACGATGGGGTGGACGCAGCCACGACCGCAGCATCGCCCGGATCCCTGTGGAGGCTTTTTGATGATCGTCCCCCGGCACGAGTCCTCCAGAGAGTGCTGATGCCAGAAGCTCCTCCTCATATCGTATCTTAGTTCATTTTCTGGGTATCCAAGCTAGGCCTTGATCTTCTGCATAGAAACAAACAGACCCTTTGCCCACACTTTGACATGCCCTCTATACCACTGTGCAGAACTCATTGGAGGTCAGCACACAGGGACTGCCTTTTTTTTTTCTTTTTATTAAGAGAAAGGAATATTATCAGAAAAGAGTACCTCCATAGTTGATCATCTGACACCCTTTACGTGATCAACATTAAGGATATTTAAAGCATGTGTTGATCTTTGATTTACCAATAGTTTTATCATATCAAGGAGTAATCCCCCTTTTCTTTCTTTCTTCCCTTTTTTTAAAAATCTTTAATCTACACTTACATGAAGAGTACTATGTTTACTATGCTCTCCCCTATATCAGGTCCCCCCTAACAACCACATTACGGTTACTGTCCATCAGCTTAACAAAATGTTGTAGAATCCCTACTTGTCCTCTCTGTGTTGTGTAGCCCACCCTCCCCTTTCTCCCTCCCCCCCCATGCATGCTAATCTTAATACCCCCTTCTTCTTCCCCCACCTTATCCCTCCCTGCCCACCCATCCTCCCCAGTTCCTTTCCCTTTGGTACCTGTTAGTCCATTTTTGGGTTCTGTAATTCCGCTGCTGTTTTGTTCCTTCAGTTTTTCCTTTGTTCTTATACTCCTCAGATGAGTGAAATCATTTGGTATTTCTCTTTCTCCGCTTGGCTTATTTCACTGAGCATAATACTCTCCAGCTCCATCCATGTTGCTGCAAATGGTTGGATTTTTCCACTTCTTATGGCTGAGTAGTATTCCATTGTGTGTATGTACCACATCTTCTTTATCCATTCATCTACCGATGGACATTTAGGTTGCTTCCAATTCTTGGCTATTGTAAACAGTGCTGTGATAAACATAGGGGTGCATCTGTGTTTCTCAAACTTGATTGCTGCGTTCTTAGGGTAAATTCCTAGGAGTGGAATTCCTGGGTTAAATGGTAGGTCTGTTTTGAGCATTTTGATGAACCTCCAAACTGCTTTCCACAATGGTTGAACTAATTTACATTCCCACGAGCAGTGTAGGAGGGTTCCCCTTTCTCCACAGCCTCGCCAACATTTGTTGTTGTTTGTCTTTTGGTTGGCAGCTATCCTTACTGGTGTGAGGTGATACCTCATTGTAGTTTTAATTTGCATTTCTCTGATAATTAGCGATGTGGAGCATCTTTTCATGTGTCTCTTGTCCATCTGTATTTCTTTTTTAGAGAACTGTGTGTTCAGTTCCTCTGCCCATTTTTTAATTGGGTTATTTGTTTTTTGTTTGTTGAGGCGTGTGAGCTCTTTATATATTCTGGACATCAAGCCTTTATCAGATCTGTCATTTTCAAATATATTCTCCCATACTGTAGGGTTCCTTTTTGTTCTATTGATGGTGTCTTTCGCTGTACAGAAGCTTTTCAGCTTAATGTAGTCCCACTTGCTCATGTTTGCTGTTGTTTTCCTTGCCCGGGGAGATATGTTGAAGAGGAGGTCACTCATGTTTATGTCTAAGAGGTTTTTGCCTATGTTTTTTTCCAAGAGTTTAATGGTTTCATGACTTACATTTAGGTCTTTGATCCATTTTGAGTTTACCTTTGTATATGGGGTTAGACAATGGTCCAGTTTCATTCTCCTACACGTAGCTGTCCAGTTTTGCCAACACCATCTGTTGAAGAGACTGTCATTTTGCCATTGTATGTCCTTGGCTCCTTTATCAAATATTAATTGACCATATTTGTTTGGGTTAATGTCTGGAGTCTCTAATCTGTTCCACTGGTCTGTGGCTCTGTTCTTGTGCCAGTACCAAATTGTCTTGATTACTATGGCTTTGTAGTAGAGCTTGAAGTTGGGGAGTGAGATCCCCCCTACTTTATTCTTCTTTTTCAGGACTGCTTTGGCTATTCGGAGTCTTTGGTGTTTCCATATGAATTTTTGAATTATTTGTTCCAATTCATTGAAGAATGTTGTTGGTAATTTGAGAGGGATTGCATCAAATCTGTATATTGCTTTGGGCAGGATGGCCATTTTGATGATATTAATTCTTCCTAGCCTTGAGCATGGGATGAGTTTCCATTTATTAGTGTCCCCTTTAATTTCTCTTAAGAGTGACTTGTAGTTTTCAGAGTATAAGTCTTTCACTTCTTTGGTTAGGTTTATTCCTAGGTATTTTATTCTTTTTGATGCAATGGTGAATGGAATTGTTTTCCTGATTTCTCTTTCTATTGGTTCATTGTTAGTGTATAGGAAAGCTACAGATTTCTGTGTGTTAATTTTGTATCCTGCAACTTTGCTGTATTCTGATATCAGTTCTAGTAGTTTTGGAGTGGAGTCTTTAGGGTTTTTTATGTACAGTATCATATCATCTGCAAATAGTGACAGTTTAACTTCTTCTTTACCAATCTGGATTCCTTGTATTTCTTTGTTTTGTCTGATTGCCGTGGCTAGGACCTCCAGTACTATGTTGAATAACAGTGGGGAGAGTAGGCATCCCCGTCTGGTTCCCGATCTCAGAGGAAATGCTTTCAGCTTCTTGCTGTTCAGTATAATGCTGGCTGTGGGTTTATCATATATGGCCTTTACTATGTTGAGGTACTTGCCCTCTATTCCCATTTTGCTGAGAGTTTTTATCATGAATGGATGTTGAATTTTGTCAAATGCTTTTTCATCATCTATGGAGATGATCATGTGGTTTTTGTCTTTCTTTTTGTTGATGTTGTGGATGATGTTGATGGATTTTCGAATGTTGTACCATCCTTGCATCCCTGGGATGAACCCCACTTGGTCATGGTATATGATCCTTTTGATATACTGTTGAATTCTGTTTGCTAATATTTTATTGAGTATTTTTGCATCTACACTCATCAGGGATATTGGTCTGTAGTTTTCTTTTTTGGTGGGGTCTTTGCCTGGTTTTGGTATTAGGGTGATGTTGGCTTCATAGAATGAGTTTGGAAGTATTCCCTCTTCTTCTATTTTTTGGAACACTTTAAGGAGAATGGGTATTATGTCTTCTCTGTGTGTCTGATAAAATTCCGAGGTAAATCCGTCCGGCCCCGGGGTTTTGTTCTTGGGTAGTTTTTTGATTACCGTTTCAATTTCTTTGCTCGTAATTGGTTTGTTTAACTTTTGTGTTTCTTCCTTGGTCAGTCTTGGGAGGTTGTATTTTTCTAGGAAGTTGTCCATTTCTTCTAGGTTTTCCAGCTTGTTGACATATAGGTTTTCATAGTAGTCTTTAATAATTCTTTGTATTTCTGTGGAGTGTGTTGTGATTTTTCCATTCTCATTTCTGATTATGTTGATTTGTGTTTATTCTTTTTTTCTCTTAATAAGTTTGGCTAGGGGCTTATCTATTTTGTTTATTCTCTCAAAGAACCAGCTCTTGGTTTCGTTGATTTTTGCTATTGTTTTATTCTTCTCAATTTTGTTTATTTCTTCTCTGATCTTTATTATGTCCCTCCTTCTGCTGACTTTAGGCCTCATTTGGTCTTCTTTTTCCAGTTTCGATAATTGTGATGTTAGACTGTTCATTTGGGATTGTTCTTCCTTCTTCAAGTGTGCCTGGATTGCTATATACTTTCCTCTTAAGACTGCTTTCGCTGCGTCCCACAGAAGTTGGGGCTTAGTGTTGTTGTTGTCATTTGTTTCTATATATTCCTTGATCTCTATTTTGATTTGTTCATTGATCCATTGATTATTTAGTAGCATGTTGTTAAGCCTCCATGTGTTTGTGAGCCTTTTTGTGAGAATTTATTTCTAGTTTTATACCTTTGTGGTCTGAAAAATTGGTTGGTAGAATTTCAATATTTTGGAATTTACTGAGGCTCTTTTTGTGAGCTGGTATGTGGTCTATTCTGGAGAATGTTCCATGTGCACTTGAGAAGAATGTATATCCTGTTGCTTTTGGATGTAGAGTTCTATAGATGTCTATTAGGTCCATCTGTTCTAGTGTGTTGTTCAGTGCCTGTGTGTCCTTACTTATTTTCTGCCCGGTGGATCTATCCTTTGGGGTGAGTGGTGTGTTGAAGTCTCCTAAAATGAATGCATTGCAGTCTATTTCCCTCTTTAGTTCTGTTAGTATTTGCTTCACATATGCTGGTGCTCCTGTGTTGGGTGTATATTTATTTAGAATGGTTATATCCTCTTGTTGGACTGAGCCCTTTATCATTATGTAGTATCCTTCTTTATCTCTTGTTACTTTCTTTGTTTTGAAGTCTATTTTGTCTGATATTAGTACTGCAACCCTTGCTTTCTTCTCACTGTTGTTTGCCTGAAATATGTTTTTCAATCCCTTGACTTTTAGTCTATGCTTGTCTTTGGGTTTAAGGTGAGTTTCTTGTAAGCAGCATATAGATGGGTCTTGCTTTTTTATCCATTGTATTACTCTGTGTCTTTTGATTGGTGCATTAAGTCCATTTGCATTTAGGGTGACTATTGAGAGATATGTACTTATTGCCATTGCAGGCTTTAGATTCGTGGTTACCAAAGGTTCAAGGTTAGCTTCTTTAGTATCTTACTGCCTTACTTAGCTCGCTTATTGAGCTGTTATATACACTGTCTGGAGATTCTTTTCTTCTCTCCCTTCTTATTCCTCCTCCTCCCTTCTTCATATGTTGTGTGTTTTGTTCTGTGCTCTTTTTGGGGTGCTCCCATCTAGAGCAGTTCCTGTAGGATGCCCTGTAGAGGTGGTTTGTGGGAAGCAAAATCCCTCAGCTTTTGCTTGTCTGGGAATTGTTTAATCCCACCATCATATTTAAATGATAGTCGTGCTGGATACAGTATCCTTGGTTCAAGGCCCTTCTGTTTCATTGCATTAAGTATATCATGCCATTCTCTTCTGGCCTGTAGGGTTTCTGTTGAGAAGTCTGATGTTAGCCTGATGGGTTTTCCTTTATAGGTGACTTTTTTCTCCTAGCTGCCTTTAAAACTCTTTCCTTGTCCCTGATTCTTGCCGTTTTAATTACTATGTGTCTTGGTGTTGTCCTCCTTGGATCCTTTCTGTTGGGGGTTCTGTGTAATTCCATGGTCTGTTCGATTATTTCCTCCCCCAGTTTGGGGAAGTTTTCAGCAATTATTTCTTCAAAGAGGCTTTGTATCCCTTTTCCTCTTTCTTCTTCTTCTGGTACCCCTATAATACAAATATTATTCCTTTTGGCTTGGTCACATAGTTCTCTTAGTGTTGTTTCATTCCTGGAGATCCTTTTATCTCTCTCTATGTCAGCTTCTATACGTTCCTGTTCTCAGGCTTCTATTCCTTCAATGGCCTCTTGCATCTTATCCATTCTGCTTATAAATCCGTCCAGGGATTGTTTCACTTCTGTAATCTCCTTCCTGACATCTGTGATCTCCCTCCGGACTTCATCCCATTGCTCTTGCATTTTTCTCTGCATCTCACCCCGTTGGTCTTGCATTTTTCTCTGCATCTCTGTCAGCATGTTCATGATTTTTATTTTGAATTCTTTTTCAGGAGGACTGGTTAGGTCTGTCTCCTTCTCAGGTGTTGTCTCTGTGATCTTTGTCTGCCTGTAGTTTTGCCTTTTCATGGTGATAGAGATAGTTTGCAGAGCTGGTACAAGTGACCGCTGAAGAGCTTCCCTTCTTGTTGGTTTGTGGCCTTCCTCTCCTGGGAGAATAGCAACCTCTAGTGGCTTATGCTTGTCAGCTGTGCGCAGACAGGGCTTCTGCTACCTGCCCATTTTCTATGGCGTTTATCTCTGCTGTTGCTGTGGGCGTGGCCTGGCTGGGGCTGCCCCTCCAAAGTGGTGGAGCCCTAAGGCTTTCAAAAAGCACTCGCCAAAAAGAGGAAAAAAAAAAAGGGGAATACGCGTGATTTCCTCCGTCCTCAGACGCCAGTCTCAGGCACCCGCCCACCAGTCCCGTAGGGAAAAACACCCGATAATCTTTGTCCTCAGGCGCCGGTCCCATGCACCCGCTCACCGGTCCCACCGCCCTGCCTCCCTAGTAACGGGCACTCGCCAAAAAAAAAACTGCTCCGGTTTCTTTCCACCCACCAGGAGCCGGGGGGAGGGGCAGTCGGGTTCCGCCGGGCCGGGGCTTGTATCTTACCCCTTTCGCAAGGCGCTGGGTTCTTGCAGGTGTGGATGTGGTCTGGATGTTGTCCTGTGTCCTCTGGTCTCTATTTTAGGAAGAGTTTTCTTTGTTATATTTTCATAGCTCTATGTGTTTTTGGGAGGAGATTTCCACTGCTCTACTCATGCCACCATCCTGGCTCCGCCTCCAATTATCAACATTTTATCGATCTTGTTGTAACTCCTCTCTCCTCCACTATTTTCCTATTATATTTTCATGCAAATTCTAGACATCACTTACATTTCAGTCTCCACCTCAAGTAGGCAAAGACTTTTTTTTAAAAATAACCACTGTGCCATTATCACATGTAACAAAATCAATAATAATTAGTTTGATGTAATACTCATTCACCATGCAGATTAGCCCGGTTATCTACAAGATGCCTTTTTAGTTAGTTTGTGTGGAAAGAGATCAAAGGAAAGCTCACATATTACTTTTGGCTATTCTGCCTTTTAAATCTCTTATTCTATAATAATCGTACCCTTCCATTTTTTACCTATACCATTGATTTTTGTAGAAATCTGATGTAATAGATGCTGTAATGTGCTGCCTCCCAGATTCCATCGTCATGATCAGAGTACTATTCCTGTACCTGCCAGGCCCACAGCATGAGTCTAATGGCTGGTTTAGAGGGTAAAAAAGCCTGTCTCTCTTGCTTCAATATGGGACAACTCTGAAGGACTGTCTGAACTCTAGAGCTTCTTGTGGCACTGGCTCTGACTTCAGATGTTACTGCATCACAGATCAATTTATTTCTTTGCCCAATCTTGTTTCCCTCACTTCCTTTCAGGTATGTTCCTGAAGCTACACCCCAGTAAAGTTCCTGAACACAAATCTCCATTTCAGAGTCTGTTTCCGAGGACACATGACCTAGAGAGCTGATACTAGGAATCCTTCTGGCAAGCAGACTCTAATGGGAGGTGGGAGCTAGACCACCACCTGCCTATCAGCTGACATTACAAACACCATCACTGTGGTTAGTGGAATACTGCTAACATTTGTATGGTGTAGAGGTGCAGTTTTTAAACAGCCATATCATTCTCTACTCTTTCATCACCAAATTCCCCATCCTGTTTCTGCTGTCTAACTTATGGAATAATTATTGGCCTAGCCTTCTGTTCACTTTTTATTGAAAAAAAATTTCTTGCAGTAAAATTTTTATTTTGAGATGTTTGTAGATCCACATACAATTATAAGAAATAACCAAGAGGTCCCACACACTCTTTATCTAGTTCTCTTCAAGGGTGACATCTTGTAAAACCATAGTATCTGGATATTGACAATGATTCAATCAAGGTCCAGAATATTTCCATCACCAAAGGATTTATAATGTTGCCCTTTTGTAACCAGCCTCCCTTCCCTTCTGCACTCCCTCTCTGGAAACCCTGACAACCACTAATATGTTCTTCATTTCTATAATTTTCTCATTTCAAGAATGTTATTTAAACGGAACCACACAGTATGTATGATTTTGGGATTACTTTTTTTTCACTAGTATAATTTTTCGGAGAGTCATCAGGTTGTGTGTATCAATAGTTTGTTCTTTTAAAAACTGCTGAATAGTATTCCATGTTGTGGACATACAGTTGTTTAATCATTTGCCCATTGGAGGACATCTACATTGTTTCCAGTTTTTAGCTATTATAAATAAAGCTGCTGTTAACTTTTATTTTCAGGTTTATTGTGTGAGAACAGATTTTTATTTCTCTGTGATAAATGCTCAGGAGTGCAGTTTCTGGTACTTGTATGTTTAGCTTTTAAAATAAATTGCCAAACTGTTTTCTGGGGTGGCTGTATCATTTTACATGCCTACCAGCAACGTATGAACAATACAGTTTCTCCACATTCTTGCCAGCACTTGAAGTTGTTGCTTTTTATTTCTTCTTTCTTTTCTTTTCTTTTTTCAAGCTTTATCAAGGTATAATTAACAAATAAAAATTATATAAATTTAAGTTATATGATGTGATGATTTAATATGTGTATACATTGTATAATGATCACCCTTATCAAGTTAATTAACATATACATCATCTCACATAGTCATCATTTCTCTGTGTGTGAGGAGAACACCTGAGATTTACTCTATTGGCAAATTTCAAGTATACAATATAGTATTATTAACTATGGCCACCATTCTGCACATTAGGTCCCCAGAACTTATTCATCTTATAACTGAAAGTTTTTACTCTTTGACCAACATTTCTTTTACCTCCTGACCACAGCAACCACCTTTCTATTCTCTGGTTCTATGAGATTGACTATTTTAGATTCCACATATAAGTGATATCATACAGTATTTGCCATTCTGTGTCTAGTTTATTTTGCTTAACAAAATGACCTCCAGGTTCAGCATGTTGATACAAATGTCAGGATTGCCTTCTTTTTTATGGCTGAGTAATATTCCAGTATTATTCCTTATATATTCCATATATATATATATATATACATATGTATATGCCACATCTTTTTTGCCATTCATCTGTTGATGGACCCTTAGGTTTTTCCCCATGTTTTGGCTATTGTGAAAATGCTGCAATAAACATGGGGTGCACCTATGTCTTCAAGATACTGATTTCATTTCCTTTGGAAATGTACTTAGAAGGGGGTTGCTGGATTATATGGTCATTCTATTTTTAAGTTTTTGAGGAGCTTCCATACTATTTTCCATATGGCTGTACCACTTTACATTCCCACCAGCAGTGTACAAGGTTTCCCTTTTCTCCATATTCTTACCAACACTTTTTATCTTTTGATAATAGCCTTCATAACAGAAGTGAGATGGTATCTCATTGTGCTTTTGATTTGCATTTCTCTGATTAGTGATATGCAGCACTCTTTTATGTACCATCTATTGACACTTGATAGCAGTTTGTAAGTTGATAAATTGCTCAGTTATGTCAAATGAAAGAAAAGAGGAAAGGTCTAGGGCCCTCCTTTTAGGATCCCTCTATCCTATGTGGTAATGCATAGCTGGCATCTGAAGATAATGCTTCCATCTTTGTTATTCCATCAAAAGAATGACTGCAAGGATGGGAGTTCATAGTCAGGGAGGAGAGGAAACACCTTGGCAAGCCAGGGTGGCAGCTTTTTGGTAGGCATGGCCTTGAGTGTAGTAACCATCAGCCAACTCAGTGGACTGCAGCTCACTTTATTTACACACAAGGCTGGCTAAATGGCTCATGTCCAAAAGCATGAAGAAAATTTGTTTACCTGAATAGAAGTTATTTGACAGTGTCATCTGATCACTCTCACACTCTGGGTTATAGTCAATACTGTAAAGTTCTTTTGATTGCCAATAACAGAAAATAAGTGGGAATAGTTTAGCCAAAAAGGAAAGGAAAGGAAAAAAGGGATAGATTATGAAATCCAAGCAGTTGATCATTAAATAAGGTTTCAGGAAAGGAAGTAAACAGAAAGTAGAGAACTGTCAGAACCCAAGCCACTATCCCCACTTGCAGTGTCTTTCTGTTCATAAGTTTAAGAGAGAGAGATCATGATTGGCTGTCTTGGGTCAGGTGTCCATTCCCAGTTCAATCAGCTATGGTCAAGGGGACAAGGTTATTTACTACAAATGTAGGGGAGGGGCAGTTCTCATTCAAGGGGATTCGAGTTATGGCCTTATTAGTCAGTCAGGACTAATAGGATGATTAACAGGATGGATGAAGAATGTTTATACATATACACACAATTATACAAATACACGTATTTATATATATATTGTATTTAGAGGTAAAGTCCATATCACACACTGAAACACTAACATTAAAAACAGTCTATAATTCAGTCATTAGAATGATAATATGTGAAAGTTTCATGAAGACAGGGACCATGCTCTCATGTTTACTTCTTTATACCCACAACCTGGATGTGTACCTGGCTCATAGCAGGTATTTGGTCAATATTTGTTGAATTTGTAAATCTTCATAAGTCATGATAAAAATAAAATGATACTAAATATTATTAAAAGTGGGACAGTGGGCCCTGTGAGTGTTCTGATAAGATGCAATTTGAAACACACACTATTACCTCTGAAATATTCTTGCCAAAAAGATAATCCTGAGTCTGAGGATTTAGATATTATAAACTTTCAGTTTACAGGAAATTGAGGGAGAGAAGAACAAATTAAATGATACCTCAAGGAATCTGAGATAAATCCAGAATATGGGACATTATAAAGGACAATTGACCTGGCTTCTGCAGGTCAATGGCAGGGAGAGATTTAAGAGATGTAACAACTAAATGTAATGTGTAGACTTCTTTGGATCATAATTCAAACACATGAACTCTAAAAAGATATTTTTTGAGATAATTGTGGAAATATAATCATAGACTGGATGTTAGATGTTACCAAAGAATTATTGTTAATTTTGTTAAATAGATAATGGCCCTATGGCTACATAAGAAAGTGTCTATATTTTTTAGGAATGGATACTAAAGCCTGTGGGGGTGAAATGACATGTTGTCTTAGATTTTATTTAAAATGCTTCAGCAAAGACAAATAAAAACAAAGGAATAGATGATACAATGGCAAATGAATTCTTGAGTAATTCTAGAGTATGAGTGAGGTGTATATAGGAGTTTATTGTCTATTCTGTTTTAATGTGTTTGAAGTTTTTCATTAGAAAAGGAATAAAGAATAGAGTATTATTTACAGTTTTTTCTAAAAATACTGCGTCTTATGTATGCTTAAGATTTATCCTTATAATGTCCAAAATTATGTGGAGAAACACTTCCTGTGGGTCAAGATGAAAGGGTGGAAAGTGCACTGCCTTAGAAGTCAGACAAATGTGGCTTAAATCCTACCTGCACCCACAGTCCTGAGGAGGGAGAAAACAGGCTGGAGCAAAGATGGTAAGAACAGAGGTATGGCTGGTTTGTAATGTTGGGGTGTGTGTTTTGGTGGGGGATATGCTTGGGGCAAGCTGTGTCAGGTTTGGAGCAAGCACATACTTTCTCTATCTTTTTGTCTCATTTTCTACAACATTATTTTGGTCAGTCATAATGACTGTTTTGTCAACATATTATCTGAAAGAAAAATTGTTATCAAGTTGTCACTTTAGGGGATTATGCTTGGGAGGTGCATCTACTGGCTTTCTTCTTTCCCTAATGAGAGGGAGTGTGGTGTGAGTTGAGGCTGGTGAGGTAGGTAAGGACCAGATCATTCAGGGCATTGCAGACTATCCCTAAGGAGTTTTGCCTTAATCCCAAGAGCTAAGGGGAGACATCTGAGGATTTTAAACAGGATGTGCATGTGACAGGTTTTGTGTTTTGAAATGATGACTCTGGCTAAGGTGTGGAGAACAGATTGGAAGGGGCCAGAGTGGATATACTTAGCTTTGTTTGGAGACCACTGCTGTTGTCCATGTGAGAGACAGTGGTTAGGGTAGTGGTGGTGGTGGAGATGGAGGGGAAGAGATGGTTTGAGAGATACACAGGAGGTGAAATAGGACTTGCTGATAGGATAAATATAGTAAATGAGAAGACGTCACATGTTATAGGTTTCTGACTGGTAGAGTTGGATGGTTGCTGGATTAAATCATTCAGGGATCTCTGGAAGAGGACCAAGTTTTGAAAAGTGAAAGAAATAATGATTTTGGATTAGGCACACTGAGTTTGTATTTAAGGTACCTTTGAGGCATACAATAAGTGATGGCACGAATGCAGTTTGGTATTAAAGTCTGGAGCTCAGATGAAAGAATAGTGTAACTCTATTACTTTGATAGGAAAAGGTAGTTCACCTTTGGCTTTTTCTGTATAATTCTGTTACTATAGTTCTGTTGCTATATAATTCTGTAATGCAAACATTTCACAGCTATAATACCTGTGAGAAGCAAGGACTCATATGAACCAAAACAGAGTTTTGTTTTATTTGTTTTGCAAATGAGCAGGTTCATTTTTACAGGAAAGCAGTTACCTTTCCCCTGCTTTTTATTTTTTATTGCAAATATATAGCCATTTTGGCAATAGCTAGGACTTTTTGAGCCAAGTATGCCTTAGTTTTCTATTATTATAGTTTCTCTTTTTCATGATGCATATTTGCCAATTACTAGTTAGATCAACTTTCCATTGGAGAAGAGTGCTCTGGGATTTCAGTCTAGCAATTTCTAAGCAGGAATGCCCCACCTCTACCACATGAGAGAAAACCACTAGAGAACTGTTAAAATTATCTGAAGAGTCAGATTCTAAGTATATTTTAGATGTAGAACAAAATGAGGTGAGCTGGTGGAGAGGAGGTGGTGCTGGTGGAGGGGATATTATGTCTAATCCTATTTTAATGAAAATATTGATTCTGTAAATGATTTGGCTTCTTAAAGGACTATAACTCCTTCAGAGCCTTGGGGAAACTCAGACATATCCTGTGGTCAGTCATCCAATTTGGGATTAGTTTTGCTTAACCTCCCAAAGAATCCTTTGAGTAACACTGTATTTTCAACTGGAAAAGGAAGACAAGTTGATGGTAAGCTAACTGGTCCTTCAGTCCACTGGAGAGTTATCATCCTTTCCTTGCTGCACCTATTTATTCACTTCCAGGTTTTCCTAATTGTTTCTTAGTTTTGCAGACTAGTCTATGGTTTAGTCAGTAGACAAAAATTACCAAAACAATAGTTTTATCTATTTAATTCCTCTCTCTTGATTGAGATTCCTTGTATGATTTCACTAGAATTTACATATTTCTGACAATGAGGTAGAAGGACAGGTGCTCTTATTCCCTTTTTGTATGTGTGTGTGTGTGTGTGTGTGTGTACAGCTTAATAAATCTTGACATGTGTATATGCTCATATTTGGTATCAGATCAAGATACTAAACATTCTAATTTTTTTTACCCTTCACCTATTTCACGTGTCTCCCAGCCTCCACCCCCATGGTAGCCAGTTGCTGCTCTGTGTTTATGAGTTTATTCCAGTTTTGTTTGTTTCCTCATTTGTTTTATTTTCTTGGATCCCACATTTAAGTGAAATCATACTGTATTTGTCTTTCTCTGACTTATTTCACTTAGCATTAGACCTCTAGTTCCATCCTTGTTCTTGTAAATTTCATTCTTTTTTTGTAACTGAGTAATATTCCATTGTATAATATACCACATCTTTTTTATCCATTCATCTACTGATGGATATTTGGATTGTTTCCATATTTTGGCTATTGTAAATAATGTTGTGATAAACATAGGAATGCATTTATCTTTTCAGATTAGTGATTTTGTTTTCTTTGGATAAATTCCTAGAAGTGGAATTACTGAGTCATATGGTATTTCTATTTTTAGTGTTTTGAGAAAGCTCCATACTGTTTTCCATAGTGGCAGTACCAATTTGCTATCCCACCAGCAGTGTATTAAGGTTCTCTTTTTACCATGTCCTCACCAATGCTTGTTATTTCTTGTCTTGTTGATGCTAGTTTATTATTCCCATTTTTTGATAGGGTAAAAGATGACCCACAATTAGTAACTGTCAGAACACAGGTGTTTTGATTTCTATCCTAACAAGAGAAAATGAAAATAAGAAAGGAAGATAAAGGAGGGGGTAGGATAAAAAGCAAGAAATAAAAAATGAAAATGAGCTTGTCTGTTTATGCTTTCAAGAAAACTTTTTTAAAACATCTTCAGTGTTCCCATTCCTGAGAACATACGATGTACTATGTTTGGTTGTATGACAGCTAAAACTCCAGTGGAAGAGGTAAACCCTTAAATATTAGAGTGCAATGGAATAATTAAAGAAGGGCCATGGGAGACTTTTTGCATAAAATAAATTATAACACAAAGTAATTTTTGTCAATGGTCTCAATTTTTCAATCCCAAATATCTAATACCTTCTCATTTGTTGCCTTGAAGTAAATTTGTCATGTATTATCTGATGTTATTATTTCTCATTCAGGCATTTTTGTGTCTTCATACTATTTTGCCCACACTTTGGGATAAGATTTTCTCAAGTGTGTATCCTTTCTTAGTGACATTTGTCAATTTTATGCCCCCAGAATTGAGTTTGGAGCACAATAGGACTGTAGGAGATCTTCCAGTCCTATGTCCTGGGCTCTCCTTGTGTCTATAGCAAACCTTGATGGAGCATCATGTCATACTCCTGGACTTCCAGATATTGTCTTCTTCCCCATTACAGTCAAGCCAATCCTGGGATAACTAATGGGCTAGATATATACCCTATGCTTACCTCCTTTTAAAAAAATACTTTTTCAAAAGATCTTGTTATAACATTAAAACTGCCTCCTCCGCCCTCCTCACCCTCCACAACCAGGCAGGGGGTAGGGGAGAGGGGTTGGAGGAAGGTGGTCAAAAGGTACAAACTTCCAGTAACAAGATAAATAAATACTAGGAATATAATGCACGATGTGATGACTATAGCTAACTCTTCTGTGTGGTGTATAGGAAAGTTGAGAGACTAGACCCTAAGAGCTTCCTTACTGATGAGAAACAATTTTTTTCCTTAATTCTTTTTTTCTGTTTTTCTCTTTATTGCATCTATAAGAAAAGATGGATGTTAGCTGAACCTATTATGATCATTATGTCACAATGTATTTAAGTCAAACCATCATGCTGTACTCCTTAAACTTGTACATTGTTTTATGTCAACTATTTCTCAAACTAGGAAAGAAATATAATTGGTTAGGTTTGAATACAGAAAATATATGGTAACTGATGTGACTCATTTAATAAAATATAATTAACCCTTTTTACCTAATGCCTCATGCTATTTTTTTTTTTGTGTGTGTGTTAATTATTATCAGGATGGTAACTACATTTATTGTGATGAGCATTTCATAATGTGTATAATTAACAAATCACAATGTTGTACAATTGAAACCAATATAATATAATGTCAACTATGCTTCAAGAAGAAAAAGAGAAACAAACCACTGCTACATTTGAGATGTGATGGCTGACCTATTCTTGTGGTCAGTTTTGAAGAGGGACATTTTCCTACATATGCATTTGTTCAAATACCTACTATATTCAAGGCACCTTTTCATACATGGGAAATACAGAGGTGCAGCTCAGAGGGTGGCAGGATTCAAAATGGATTAATAAGATGAAACATTTATATGAAGAATGCTTTATAAACTATGAAGTAAAAGCAAACGTAGTATTGTTAACAAAAAGAAAATCAGTTCATCTTTTCCTATGGCTTGTTCAACACAAAAGTGAAATCTTTACAATTTTGCAGTTTTATAAACCCTGGGCATATGGAACAGCAGTAACTCTGGCTAGCTAGAAGTTGGTTCACATTCTTAGATATCAGAAGCTGTGGGTACTATGGTTGTAACAGCACCATTCATCTTATCCTCTGAAACCCACAGAGTTATAATCTTCAATTTGGGTAAAGAGGAAGCTGAGACTAGTTTTGCCTTTTGAGTCATGTAGACATTAAGTGACTTGGATTTTCATCCTCACTGATTTCTTTTGCAAAATGCCCTTGCATGTCAGGTGTGGGCAGAGAAACCATGGTAGGACTCTCTCCTCCTGCAAAGCAAAGGGGAGTGTTACTGTCACAACAAATGTACCTTTTCTTTTCCTCTAGTTTTCATAAGTGCCCAGGTGCATAAACAAATATCCTAGGACTATCTTTGGCTTGCTCAATGTTGTAATAATTTCTATATTTTCTATCTTAGGGGTCCTCTTTTGTCACCCTCCCTGAATTCTGTTACCTAGCCTACCAAGGAAAGATGCTTATTCTTAAAATACAGATAAAGAAAGAGAAGGCTCCATATAGTGAAACCAGTAACAACTCAACCCATTTGGCCTCTTTCCACAACATAAGAATTGTGTATCTTGGTTATGATCTGTTAGTTGCTCTGAAATCTTTGGTACAAATTGGTAATGACCTTAGTTGTATTTGGCATTGAAAACAGCAGAGTAATACGCATTTTATTCCACAGAGTATGTCCAGCTGGTGCTGACTGGCTGGTGCTGACTGGAGCCACCTGACTTTCAAACAGTGTTTATGGCAAAGGTCATCTTACATCATCGCTTTCTTGTCCAAGGTTAATTGCCAATTTGCTTTTAAATATTATGCAAAAGCATTGACTTAGTTCTGGAAAACTTAATCTTGGAGAATTTGACTCTCTTAGGGATGTATTATTTATGTCCTGTGAAGTAACACACCTGTAAGAGAATTCTACAGTTCACCATGACTGTTCTTCCTTCTACATGTATCCTATTTTAAAACATTCCTGGAAACCACTTGATGTTAAAGAAATTTTTTCTTTTAAAGCAAACATGCTTGAGAAAGTATTTACAGAAAATACGATAAGAGAAAAATTTCTTATTCTGTTATATAAAGAGCTTTAAATAAATTTATAAGACTATCATCAAGAATACATTCAGCAAATGGAGAAAGGATATGAACATTCCACAAAATAGAGAGCTCAATAAAAATGGAGAATAGGTCACTCTCACAAGTGTGATAGGTATATTAGCAGATGTACTTTTTTTTTCTTTTTTGCTCACCAAATTAGTACAGCCTTGAGAAGAATATACCACTGGTAAGAGTTGGTAGAATATGTACTTCCTCAAATCATTTTTGGATGTACAAGTTGTTAAGATTCTTTTGCAAAGTAAGTTGGAAAACTGTATGAAGACTTTTAAAGATACTCATACTTTATACTTTTATTAATTACACTTCTAGAAACCTATTCTCAGGGTATAATATTATATAAAACATATAATATATAAATATACTAATCTAAAGCAAAAAAGCATATAATATGTAAATACACCAATCAAATATATAGAACCACAATGAACATGTTCAACAATAGGAAATGAGTCATTAAACTATGTACTGCATATCTAATGTAATCACTGAATAATATTGCAATGTTAAAGGTCTTTTACAAAAAGACAAACATTATGTGATTTCACTTATATAAGGTACCTAGAGTATTCACATTCACAGAGACAGAAAATAGGAACGTGTGGCTAGGGGTGGGACATGGGGGATGTCGAAGGAGGAATTATTGTTTAATGGGTATAGAGTTTCAGTTTGGGACAATGAAAATGTTCTGGACACAGATAATGATGATAGTTGCCCAACAATGTAAATGGACTTACTGTCACTGAATTATACACCTTAAAAATGAATTTTATGTTATGTATATTTTAACACAATAAAAAAGCCCTCCAAGGTCTTTATAATAGTATAAGGGTGCTTGTTATACAATTTTAGCCTAAAAAAACAGCATACATGTTCTTCAAAAGATACTGTCAAAAGGATGAGAAGAGAATCAACTGGGAGAAAATATTTGCAAAAGACATATGTGATAAAGGACTGTATCCAAAATATACACATAGCTCTTAAAATTCAACAATAAGAAACCACACATTTAAAAATTGGGCCAAAATCTGAACAGATATCTCACCAAAGAAGAAATATAAATGGCAATTAAGCATATGAAAAAATGCTCAACATCATATGTCATTAGTCAATTACAAGTTAAAACTGCAATAAGATATAATTGTGCACCTATTAGCATGTACAAAACCCAAAACACTGACAACACCAACTACTGATGAGGTTGTGGAGAAATAGGAACTCTCACTGCTTATGGAATGCACAATGGTACAGCCACTGTGGAAGACAGCTGGCAGTTCCTTACAAAAACTAAAAGTGCTCTTACCATATGATCCAGCAACCAAACTCCTTGGTATTTTCCCAAAAGAGGTGAAAACTTACATCCACACAAAAACTGGAACATGGATGTTTATAGTAGCTTTATTCACGATTGCCCAAACTTAGTCCAATTTCACTTTACATGTGGATATCCAGTTTTTCCAGGACCATTTCCTGAAGAGACTATCCTTTCCCCATTGAGTATTCTTGAATCCTTTGTCAAAATATTAGTTGACTGTATATGCATATGTGCTCTTGTGTTTCATTAGTTTCTGTGTCTGTTTTTATGCCAGTACTATACTGTTTTGATTGCTATCTGTTTGTGGTATACTTCGAAATCAAGAAGTGTAATGCTTCCAGCTTTGCTCTTTCTCAAGGTTGCTTTGGTTGCTTGGGATCTTTTGTGGTTCCATGCAAATTTTAGAATTGGTCTTTATATTTAATATAACTTAATGTCCTTTTTTTTCTGTCCTACAGGTTGCTTTTTCACATTTTTTATTTTAAAAGCTGTGCAGAGGCTTTTTAGTTTGAGGCAGTCCTAGGAAGCCCCCATCCTTTTATGCGTTTTACCTCCCAGGATTCCACTAGCTTCTTAAGAGTGAAGAGCCAAGAAAACCTTCCTGTTTCTGCTAATGGAGGGGGAAAAGCAACCATTTTGAAATACACCAAGAACAGTCTCCTTAACAAAGGACTGCTTAGCACAGAAAAGATTACCAGAGCTTTATATGAAGTGAAGGAAGAAAAATTACCCAACTCCAGCCTCGTCTAGACTTTCTCACCTAAAGTGACAAAATAAGATCACAGCCCAGGAACACAGTCCCACTAAAAGACTGACTTAATCATAGAATTATAGAGAGCTTCCCCTCCATCAGGGTTGGTGACATCAGCACCCTTCTTTCAGTAATTGATAGATCCAGCAGGCAGAGAATCGGTAAGGATATAGTTGAACTGAACAGCGCCCCCAATCCTCTTGATCTACTGTTGACATAAAGTACTTTATCCAACAGCAGCAGAATATACATTCTTCTCAAGTTCACATGGGACATTCATCAAAATTGACCACATTCTGAACCAGAAAATATGCCACAACAAACTTAAAAGAATAGAAATCAAAGAAAGTATGTTACTACATTGCTCAGATCACAACAGAATTGAACTAGAAGTGAAAAAAAGAAAGACAAGTGGAAAATTCCAAAATATTTGGAGTTGAGCAACACACTACTAAATAACATATGGGTCAAAGAAGAAGTCTTGAGGAATTAGCAGCTCTATTGTTTTGTCTTTCACATTTAGGTTTACAATCCATTTCAAATCAGCTTAGTATGGTGTGAAGCAGGGATCAAGTTTTGCCTTTTTCCATATGAATCTCTGTCAAACACATATAAGACAAGGTAAGACCAAGCCCGACTGATTCAGTCATAAAGATACAATGAACCACTTCTAGATTCAGGTAGATTATTACTACATAGACAGTAAAAGGCTGAGAACTTCCCTTGGTTGTCCCACACACCAAAAAGGACACCACCAAAACAAAAGAGGCTAGATGACTGCAGTGAGATTAGTGGGACACCACCTTATAGAGCCAGTTCTAAACTGCAGCTAAGTGATTTATAGTCTGTAGCATTATTCTGAGGGGAATGGGGCAGAAAGCCTTGAACTTCATCAGAACCCAAGAGGCAATAAAAAGCTATCTCATAATAGCCTCTCAGGGAGAGATAAGGAAGCAAATGGGAAATGGCACTGGAGCAGCTCCTCACAAGTCTCTTATACTCTCATGTCTGAGAGAATCACAAGGTCTCCAAGGTGTCCTGGAGTAGCTGTTTCTCTATAATTTCTAATTGATGCATTTCTATCAAAAAGACCATCCTTTCCCCCACTGCACTAAAGTGGTAATAAATGCTTATTGATTTCATTGATTGATTAAAGTGGCAAATTTGAAAAAGTTAGGATTAAAATACCATCTAAATATTTAAGATCCATATTAGATGCTCTTTTTTTTAAGGAGGCATACTGATCTTTGGGCAACAAGCATGATCTATGGAATCACACTGGAAAACTGGCCATATCAGTTAAAGCTGAATATTCACATAAGTTATGAACCAGCAATTCTTTTCCCTAACAGAAATGAATATATACATTCAATAAAAATAGGTACTAGAATGTTCACAGCAGCTCTATTCATAATAGCCCTCAACTGGAGACTCCCCAAATGTCCATCAGCAGTAGAACAAGTGAAGAAATTGTGGTATATTCATACAGTAAAGTGTTTTCCAGTTAGGACATTAACAACCTGAACAAACTACAGTTACATGCAACAATATGAATGATCTCATGAATATAAGGTTGAATGAAAGAAGATAAAACAGTACACATGTTGTATGATTTCATTTACATTAAATTAAAAAAGGAAGCAGATTTTGCTGTTAGAAGTCAGGATAGTATTTACTCTTGGGGAAGGGGTAGTTACTGGAAGGGAGCATTGAGTGGCTTCTGGGGACTGGCAAAGCTGTTTCTTGTTTTTTGGTGTTGGTGACATGGCTGTATTTAGCTTGTAAAAATTTGTTGAGCTGTGCATTTATAATATGTCCTTTGTGTACACATATTATTCTTCAATGAAAAGTTAAAATTAAACCCAGATGTCATTCACATGTTTGGAAACTTAAAAGCATTTACTAAGTAGTTCATGAGCAAGAGTATAGTCAAAATGGAAATTTGGAAATGCCTAGAACTACCATAAACAAAATACTAAATCAAAATTCATGAAATATTGCAAAAGCAGAGGAAAATGTCTACCTTTGAAAGCTTACATTATAAAAGAGAGAAGGCTGAAAAATTAATGAGCTAAGCATCCAACTCAAGATAGGAAAAGATCAGCAGAATAAGCCCAAGGAAGAAGGAAAGAAAGAAAAGTAAGAGCAGACATTAATGAAATAGAAAAGGTAAAGATAAAATAGGGAGGATCAACAAAGCCAAATGTTGGTTCCTTGGAAAGCCTAATAAAATAGACAAGTCTTTGGCAAGACTGATGATGAGGAAAAAGGGAAAAGGAATAAATAAACAGTATTAACAATGAAAAAGATAAGTACACATTTTGCAGAAATTAAATAGATTTTAAGAGAAACCTATGAATGACTTTATGCCAATAATTGAAATTTACTAAGAGAGTAGAACTTGGCAAAGTCACAAAGCTATTTGGTCAACTATAGTCATCATGTTGTACATTACTTTACTGAACTTACTTATAACAGGAAGTTCATATCCTTTGACCGCCTTCCTCCAAATCCCCCACATCATGGAGCTGGAGTTTGAACCCAGGCATAAATGTATAATATCCACATAATCACTGGGGAGGGGCAGAAGTGTGTGAGGTTCCCAGAAGGAAAGCTGAACACATATGTAATCTATTACACACATTCTATGTAATCTGTTACCCCACCACCACCTCCCACTCCTGGTAGCATTCCTTATATTCTTGTACAACAACACAGGTGGGGTGTTTTGTTCCTTTCCTCCTGCTTTCTCTTCTTAAAAAATATAATTAATAACTATAATAAAAGCCCTTCTGGAAAAGCAACACCAAGTACCACATGCATGCCAAGCCTGGCTTTTGTTGCCAGATTTGCTTTCCACATGATTCTCACTATGAGCGTGAAGTTATAGTGCCCTTCTTGTGACACGACATGGTTGGCTCGGTTTTGGATTGATGCTGCCAACCCAAATAATAAACAGCCAATTGTATATTTCAGGGCTATTATACCATTTAATCAGGATTTCTAAAAAATTGTATAGAATAATGGAATCTGTAAATGTATTTATAATTAATGCTATTTCATTTCACTGAAGTAAAAACATATAAATTATCAAGGGGAGAATATTCTAATTTTTCTTTTCCTGAAATGAGCAATTTTCTATCTACAGTCCCCCTCCTCAATATAAAAAACAATTATTGTAATTTCCTGTTGGAAAAAATGAGATCAATCAATTCTAATATTTTATGGTAAAAAATTAAAAAATTACTAAAATATTTCCCACATTACCATATGTAAATAAATGTGGTAACTTTAAGTTTCATATTTTGCAATATAAGGAAAAGGTACTGAAATGGGGTAATTTTTTAAAATTGAATTATCATTGATATACAATCTTATGTTGGTTTCAAGTATACAGCACAGTGGTTCAACAGTTACCCATATTATTAAATCTGCACCCCCACTAATGTGGTTACTATCTGTGAACATAGAAAGATGTTACAGAACCACTGGCTATATTCTCCATGCTATACTACTATCCCCAAGACCAACTTATGTTATTATTGAGAATTTTGTGACTCTTTATTCCCCTCTCTTTCCCCATCCACACCAACCCCTCCCCCATGGTAACCACCAGTCTCTTCTCAGTGTCTATGAGTCTACTGTTATTTTGTTCATTTTGTTTTTTTGTCTTGTTTTCATATTTCACAGATAAGTTAAATCATATAGTATTTGTCTTTCTTTACCTGGCTTATTTCACTAAGCAGAATACCCTCTAGGTCCATCCATGCTGTCACAAATGGTGGGATTTCTTTTTTCTATGGCTGAATAACATTCCATTGCACATGTACCAAATCTTCTTTATCCATTCACCTATTGATGGACACTTAGGTTCTTTCCATATCTTGGCTATTGTAAATAATATGGTGATAAACATAAGGGTAGACATATATCTTTCAAATCAGGGATTTTGTTTTCTTTGGGTAAATTCCTAGACATGGAATCACTGGGTTGAATGATACTTCTATTTTTAGTTTTTTGAGGAACCTCCATACTGCTTTCCAACAATGGCTGCACCAATTGACATTTCCACCACCAGTGCAGGAGGGTTCCCGTTTCTCCACATCTTCATCAACACTTGTTATTTCTTATCTTTTGGATAGTGGCCATTCTGACTGGTATAAGGTGATATTTCACTGTGGTTTTGATTTACATTTCCCTGATGATTAGTGATGTAGAGCATCTTTTCATGTGCCTATTGACTACCTGTATTTCTTCTTTAGAGAAAAGTCTGTTTAGAAAAGTCCACCTTCCATTTTTTTTGTAATCAGGTTATTTGTTTTTTTGGTGTTGAGGCATATGAGTTCTTTATATATTTTGTATGTTAACCCTTTATCAGATAAATTGTTGATGATTATATTCTCCCATACCGCAGGTTGCCTTTTTGTTCTGCTGATGGTGTCCTTTGCTGTGCAGAAGCTTGCTTTTTAGTTTGGTGAAGTCCCACTTGTTCATTTTTTATTTTGTTTCCCTTGCCTGAGGAGATGGGTCCAGGAGAAAATTACTCATGTTTATGTTCAAGAGATTTTTGTCTATGTGTTCTTCTAAGACTTTCATGGCTTTATGTCTTACATATAGGTCTTTGATCCATTTTGAGTTTACTTTTGTGAGGTAAATATTCTTGTAATTTTGTTCCTTCTCAGGAATTTTCTTCCAGGAATCTTATAAAATGTGCTATTGTGGGGACACACATTTACCTTGGAGGAAAATAAGTCATCAGCATCTAAGTAGCCACTCTACATAAATCATGGTGTTTTCAGAGCAAGATCACAGTTCTTTCATAATTTTTTGGATGAGCAAATGAGATTTAAGAAAATAACTTTATACCTCCCAAAGCTCTTTTTGATGGAAGAGCACACAAATCAGGCATTTACATATAAGAAGGTAGACGTTTTCAAGAGGATTTCTTGGTACCAGACCCTTTGGGGCCAAAACGCTGAACTTGCTGGGGTAATTTTGCTTTGAGGAAACAGAATGGGCATTAGTAGCAAACCACCTATTATGAAACAGGTTGGGGAGGGCTTCCAGAGAAAATATGAAAAATCTGCTATGTATTTTAAAATGTTCTTTCCCAGATATGGAAGGGACATTACTTGTAGACCCAAAATATTTGAAAGAGAAATTGTTGGCTCATGTCCACTAAATTAGGACATTTGAGGCATCCTTGCCCTAGGTGGCATAGTGAATGCCAACTTCTATTTTAGAAAAGTCTGATATTACAACCAGGAAAAAAATATATTCCTTCGCCTTTTAAATTCTTTTTGGTGACTTGATTGTTCAATTCAGACTTTGAAAGAGAAGACTTAGAACTAAAGAATTGGAATCAAAGTTTCTGGGTCCAAATTTGGATTAACATTGGGCAAATCACTTACCACTCTGCATCTAGGCTTTTTCTCCTCCCCTGCATTTAAGTCAGCTGGACTGGATCCCGTATTTGCTGGTCCAGTAAAAGGAAAATACATCCTTGGCTAAAAAAGTAGGAGGTGATGTGGTAATTTTATGTGTTTTATTTTTAGCTATTAAAGGCTTGTCATCTCAACCAGAAAGTTAGGATGGTAGTATGTGTTTGTCAAGATTTTGATCAATGAATGAGCAACAATGACAGATATGCAAATTACTGCTTCTCTGTGGCTTTCTTCTCCTGAAGGATCATAGGACAAACCTGCCTCTAATTATATGTTGCTTAGATATGGCACTTTTCATTAGAGGATGTTGAAGTGTTTTTGCAAACATTAAGACTTGCATCTTCCTTGTGAAGTGAATGTGATTGTTTTCCTGGTACACAGAGCAGCAAACTGAGATACAAAACACGTTAGAAGCTGCCCGAGATTACCCTGCTGGACAATTCCATCAAGAACCAGGGGGACTGTTTATTTAAGTTACTTGCTATAACCTGCAACACTGTGTTCAGGGACATGCTCCTTCAACTTTTTACCTCAGGTATATAACCTTATCAGTATCTGTATTTTCTCTTACCTCCTTTCATCTGGTTTCAGAGAAGGAAGTGCTGCATTATGATGTCTGAGGTGCTTTTATTATTTATTCAGGTGTTCATCTCTTCCTCCAGGAGCAGTTCTATGTCACCAGGATTGCATTCTAATCATCCTACCTGTTTTACTTCTTTCTGACTGCTGGACAGCCTTAGGTAAGGTGTTATTTTTCTCTTGGGCTCATTTGGAGCTCAGTCTGGTTGCTAGTGTATTTTTAAATGGCAGCAATTCTGCAGGAAGTGCAAGGCAAATGAATCTTTGGTCCAGCAACCAGCCCCTCCTCAGGCAACTGAAGGAGGACCTATGCTCTCTGCCTTCCTGACTTGGAGGTTGGGGCAGATTAGCCTTACCATTGGTTCTATCTGGGCTTTTAGGGGTCAGGAAGACTGTCATACTGACATATGGGGTCAAGCTTGGTTATCCCAGGAGAAATAGTTTGCTGAATGCTAAGCTCTTCCCAGTATACACTGCCTCTGGTCCTCACTCCTGAGTCCAGTTCACAGGGAAAGAAGACCTCCCACCAGGCCACCTCACTGGGAGCCTGCATGGTTAGGCCTCACCTATACCCAGTTGCCTGAAGGTCCCAGCAGCCTCATGACTCAGGAGAGGCAGAGAGTTTATGGGAATGGATAGGAAGGAGCTGCCTCAGGTGCTCTTTTTGGGATCCAGATAGCTAACTGTCTCTCTAGTTACCTCCTTCATTTATTGCCAATTTTCTTAAAAGTTAAACTATACTTTTATTTTCCCTTTCCTATCTCACATTTGCTTTTGAATCCACTGCAATGAAACAATAGCCCTGCTTCTTACCTAAAACTGCTTTGGCAAGGCAACCACTGACCTCCTAATTGCTGCATGCTTTAGAATCTTCATGGTTCTCAGATCTTTCTTGACCTCTCAGCTGTGTTCGCTCTTGCTGACCACTCCCACTCCCATCTTGACTCTTCCTTTGGCTTCTGTGACAATACTCTCTTCCAGGACTTCTCTTATTTCTCTAATTCTTCTTAGTCTCCTCTTCTAGATTTTCCATCTTTTATATGTTCTTAATTTTGGTGTCACCCATAGTTCTGTTCTCTTCTTTTCTCACTGCACTTGCTGTCCCCTGGATAATCTCATCTAATCTTTCAACTTCTATATTTAGCCACCTGTATGTGAATGATCCCCAAATTCAGGTCTTTAGCTCAGACCTCCCTTCTGAACTCTAATCCATTTATGCAACCGCCAACAGGACATTTCCTCCTGGATATTCCATTCTGAACACAGTATTCCAAAATGGAAAGTAATCTTTCTCAGAAGTAGTACTGTACAGTACAGGGGTCAGTGCACTGAGGCCCAAGGACCAAATCTGGCCTGAGAATGAAGAATGGCTTGTACATTTTTAAATGATTGGAAAAATTAAAAGAAGAATAATATTTCATAATACTTGAAAATTCTATGAAACTCAAATCTCAGTGTTTATAAAGTTTTATTGTAGCAAAGTCTTATCCATTTGTTTATGGCATTGTTTATGTTTGGCTGTACTTTTCACTGCAGTGGTTGAGATGAGTAGTTGTAACAGGAATCATGTAATCCACAAAATCCAAAATATTTACTCTCTGGTCTTTTACTGAAAAAATTCTGCTGAAAAAAATTTAGGTTCAAATCTCAGCTCCACCACTTATTCTCCATGTAATTTGGGCAAATTACTTTACTTCTCCTAATCTTATTTTCTTCATCTGAAAATGAGAACATAAGCTATTTACTGCTCAAGGTTTCTTGTAGATTAAATGAGACAAAGCATGTAAAACACTTGGCACAATCCTTCATATATATTACCCAATGTTAACTGTTGTTCTTTCTCCCCAAATCCACTCTTCCTCTTGTTTTTCTAACTTTATGACAGCTGCATGGTCCTCTAGTCACCCAAGCCAGAAACTTGAGAGTCATTCTAGGCCTTACAGCCTATTTGTTGTTAACTTAACCTCCACAAAATCTGAAATGTCCATCATTTTTCCTTCACATCTACTGCTGCTTCCTTAGTTCACATTCCAGTTTTCTCTGGCCTGGACTATCTCTCTGACTCAGATATTGTCTCCATTTCCTTGTTTTCTGTACTTCTTGTTGAGTATTTTAAGATGAAAATCTTATGGCATTGCTTTCCATCTTAAAGACATGCAAGCAGCCCCCTCTCTGGCCCCACTGCCTGCATGATAAAGCCTAAGCTCCTTTCACCATCCTTCATGATCACTGCTCTTCTCAGACTTAATTCTCACCTTGCCTACATTGGACACCTTGTGGCAATCTTATGGCTTAAAATTTCCAAGGCAACCTGGAATGCTCTTCTGCATCCTGTCAATCCAGACAGCTTCTGTTTCACTTTTTTTTTTGTAGATAATTATTTTTTATTGAGGGGTATGTGACACACAGTATTACATTAGTTTCAGGTGTACAACACAGTGATTCAACATTTATATACATGATAATTCTAGCTACCAGCTATCACCATACAAAGTTGTTACAATATTTTGACTATATTCCTTACGCTATGCATTACATCCAGGTTACTTATTTATTTTACAATTGGAAGTCTGTACTTTTTTTTTTTGAGAGGGCATCTCTCATATTTATTGATCAAACAGTTGTTAATAACAATAAAATTCTGTATAGGAGAGTCAATGCTCAATGAGCAATCATTAATCCACCCCAAGCCTAATTTTCGTCAGTCTCCAATCTTCTGAAGCATAACGAACAAGTTCTTACATGGAGAACAAATTCTTATATAGTGAATAAGTTACATGGTGAACAGTACAAGGGCAGTCATCACAGAAACTTTCGGTTTTGATCACACATTATGAACTATAAACAATCAGTTCAAATATGAGTATTCTTTTGATTTTATACTTGATTTATATGTGGATGCCACATTTCTCTCTTTATTATTATTTTTAATAAAATGCTGGTAGGTAGATGCAAGATAAAGGTAGAAAACATAGGTTAGTGTTGTAAGAAAGCAAATGCAGATGATCAGGTGTGTGCCTGTAGACTATGTGTTAATTCAAGCTAGACACGGGCAATAAAACATCCACGGATGCAGAAGATTTCTCTCAAAACAGGGGGGGTGAGGTTCCAAGCCTCACCTCTGTTGATCCCCAATTTCTCACCTGATGGCCCCCCTGCGACTGTGCCTGTCTTGGGTTGTTCCTCCCTTAAGGAATCTTACCCTTCTCTGGCTAACCAGTCATCTTCCGGGGCCATGCAGGGAAATGTAAAGTTGGTAAGTGAGAGAGAAGCCATATTGTTTGAAAAGGTTAGCTTTTTACTTCTTTGCAGATTTATGCCCTGTGGCTACTATGCCCAGCATTTGTCTTGAGGTATCTTTACCACTTGGAGGAATTATGATACTCGGTAAATTCGATATGAGCCACGAATTCTATTTAAGGGTTGTAATTAGGAAGGAAGAAGAAAAGCTATAGAAGTAGCAGGCGGAAGAAAACATGGGAAGATTATTTTTTGACATATCTTCTTGTAGAGTAACTTCAGCATGCATAGGTTTTAAACTACTAATTAAATTGAGCACACACATTAACATAATAGGAGTACAGTTACATAACCAAAGCAGACCTATAATTACCAGCCATCTCCAGTGAAACCAAGAAAACCAGTTAGGCACCTTAGGCATTTGTGAAAACTTATCTATGATATGGTGGATATTGTCCAACTGAACTTGAACAGTCTGAGAGAAATCAGACAAATTAAAACAACCCATTCCTGGGGACTGTTTACATCCCATATGTTCTTTTAACAATAGATAGTCTGTAGTTGTAAGATTTTGGAGCATTACAACTTGCACTTCTCCTAATTCTTGGTTGAGTTCCAACAGTATAGATCCAGTCAAATTTGTTGTTTTACTGTATGCACAGGCCAGCTTAGATATCTCCTTCTTCATTCCCATGGCAAGTCCAGGAACCGGTGGGATGAATGCAGCTACAGCTGTAGCAGCGCCTGGATCTTTGTTGAGGTTTTTTGATGATCATCTTCTGGTATGAGTCTTCCAGAGAGTGCTGATTTTGGAAATTCTTCTTCATATCGTATCTTAGTTCATTTTCTGGGTAGCCAAATTAGGCTTTGATCTTCTATTAGTCCATTCTTGGGTTCTGTGATTCTGCTGCTGTTTTGTTCCTTCAGTTTTTCCTTTGTTCTTATACTCCACAGATGAGTGAAATCATTTGGTATTTCTCTTTCTCCGCTTGGTTTATTTCACTGAGCATAATACCCTCCAGCTCCATCCATGTTGCTGCAAATGGTAGGATTTGCCCTCTTCTTATGGCTGAGTAGTATTCCATTGTGTATATGTACCACATCTTCTTTATCCATTCATCTATCGATGGACATTTAGGTTGCTTCCAATTCTTGGCTATTGTAAATAGTGCTGTGATAAACATAGGGGTGCATCTGTCTTTCTCAAACTTGATTGCTGTGTTCTTAGGGTAAATTCCTAGGAGTGGAATTTCTGGGTCAAATGGTAAGTCTGTTTTGAGCATTTTGATGAACCTCCATACTGCTTTCCACAATGGTTGAACTAATTTACATTCCCACCAGCAGTGTAGGAGGGTTCCCCTTTCTCCACAGTTTCACCAACATTTGTTGTTGTTTGTCTTTTGGATGGCAGCCATCCTTACTGGTGTGAGGTGATACCTCATTGTAGTTTTAATTTGCATTTCTCTGATAATTAGCGATGTGGAGCATCTTTTCATGTGTCTGTTGGCCATCTGTATTTCTTTTTTGGAGAACTGTCTGTTCAGTTCCTCTGCCCATTTTTTAATTGGGTTATTTGTTTTTTGTTTGTTGAGGCGTGTGAGCTCTTTATATATTCTGGACGTCAAGCCTTTATCGGATCTGTCATTTTCAAATATATTCTCCCATACTGTAGGGTTCCTTTTTGTTCTATTGATGGTGTCTTTTGCTGTACAGAAGCTTTTCAGCTTAATATAGTCCCACTTGTTCATTTTTGCTGTTGTTTTCCTTGCCCGGGGAGATATGTTCAAGAAGAGGTCACTCATGTTTATGTCTAAGAGGTTTTTGCCTATGTTTTTTTCCAAGAGTTTAATGGTTTCATGACTTACATTAAGGTCTTTGATCCATTTTGAGTTTACTTTAGTATATGGAGTTAGACAATGGTCCAGTTTCATTCTCCTACATGTAGCTGTCCAGTTTTGCCAGCACCATCTGTTGAAGAGGCTATCATTTCACCATTGTATGTCCATGGCTCCTTTATCATATATTAATTGACCATATATGTCTGGGTTAATGTCTGGAGTCTCTAATCTGTTCCACTGGTCTGTGGCTCTGTTCTTGTGCCAGTACCAAATTGTCTTGATTACTATGGCTTTGTAGTAGAGCTTGAAGTTGGGGAGTGAGATCCCCCCTACTTTATTCTTCTTTTTCAGGATTGCTTTGGCTATTCGGGGTCTTTGGTGTTTCCATATGAATTTTTGAATTATTTGTTCCAGTTCATTGAAGAATGTTGCTGGTATTTTCATAGAGATTGCATCAAATCTGTATATTGCTTTGGGCAGGATGGCCATTTTGATGATATTAATTTTTCCTAGCCACGAGCATGGGATGAGTTTCCATTTGTTAGTGTCCCCTTTAATTTCTCTTAAGAGTGACTTGTAGTTTTCAGAGTATAAGTCTTTCACTTCTTTGGTTAGGTTTATTCCTAGGTATTTTATTCTTTTTGATGCAATTGTGAATGGAGTTGTTTTCCTGATTTCTCTTTCTGTTGGTTCATTGTTAGTGTATAGGAAAGCTACAGATTTCTGTGTGTTAATTTTGTATCCTGCAACTTTGCTGTATTCTGATATCAATTCTAGTAGTTTTGGGGTGGAGTCTTTAGGGTGTTTTATGTACAGTATCATGTCATCTGCAAATAGTGACAGTTTAACTTCTTCTTTACCAATCTGGATTCCTTGTATTTTTTTGTTTTGTCTGATTGCCGTGGCTAGGACCTCCAGTACTATGTTAAATAGCAGTGGGGAGAGTGGGCATCCTTGTCTAGTTCCCGATCTCGGAGGAAAAGCTTTCAGCTTCTCGCTGTTCAATATAATGTTGGCTCTGGGTTTATCATAAATGGCCTTTATTATGTTGAGGTACTTGCCCTCTATTCCCATTTTGCTGAGAGTTTTTATAATGAATGAATGTTGAACTTTGTCAAATGCTTTTTCAGCATCTATGGAGATGATCATGTGGTTTCTGTCTTTCTTTTTGTTGATGTGGTGGATGATGTTGATGGACTTTCAAATGTTGTACCATCCTTGCAACCCTGGGATGAATCCCACTTGGTCATGGTGTACGATCCTTTTGATGTATTTTTGAATTCAGTTTGCTAATATTTTGTTGAGTATTTTTGCATCTACGTTCATCAGGGATACTGGTCTGTAGTTTTCTTTTTTGGTGGGGTCTTTGCCTGGTTTTGGTATTAGGGTGATGTTGGCTTCATAGAATGAGTTTGGGAGTACTCCCTCCTCTTCTATTTTTTGGAAAACTTTAAGGAGAATGGGTATTATGTCTTCCCTGTGTGTCTGATAAAATTCCGAGGTAAATCCATCTGGCCTGGTGGTTTTGTTTTTTGGTAGTTTTTTTATTACCGCTTCAATTTCGTTGCTGGTAGTTGGTCTGTTTAGATTTTCTGTTTCTTTCTGGGTCAGTCTTGGAAGGTTGTATTTTTCTAGGTTTCCCAGCTTGTTAGCATATAGGTTTTCATAGTACTCTCTAATAATTCTTTGTATTTCTGTGGGGTCCGTTGTGATTTTTCCTTTCTCGTTTCTGATTCTGTTGATTTGTGTCGACTCTCTTTTCCTCTTAATAAGTCTGGCTAGAGGCTTATCTATTTTGTTTATTTTCTTGAGGAACCAGCTCTTGGTTTCATTGATATTTGCTATTGTTTTATTCTTCTCAATTTTATTTATTTCTTCTCTGATCTTTATTATGTCCCTCCTTCTGCTGACCTTAGGCCTCAATTGTTCTTTTTCCAATTTCGATAATTGTGACATTAGACCATTCATTTGGGATTGTTCTTCCTTTTTTAAATATGCCTGTATTGCTGTATACTTTCCTCTTAAGACTGCTTTTGCTGTGTCCCACAGTAGTTGGGGCTTTGTGTTGTTGTTGTTTGTTTCCATATATTGCTGTATCTCCATTTTGATTTTGTCATTGATCCATTGATTATTTAGGAGCGTGTTGTTAAGCCTCCATGTGTTTGTGAGCCTTTTTGCTTTCCTTGTGCAGTTTATTTCTAGTTTTATGCCTTTGTGGTCTGAAAAGTTGGTTGATAGGATTTCAATCTTTTGGAATTTACTGAGGCTCTTTTTGTGGCCTAGTATGTGGTCTATTCTGGAGAATGTTCCATGTGCACTTGAGAAGAATGTGTATCCTGTTGCTTTTGGATGTAGAGTTCTGTAGATGTCTATTAGGTCCATCTGTTCTAGTGTGTTGTTCAGTGTCTCTGTGTCCTTACTTATTTTCTGTCTGGTGGATCTGTCCTTTGGAGTGAGTGGTGTGTTGAAGTCTCCTAGAATGAATGCATTGCATTCTATTTCCTCCTTTAGTTCTGCTAGTATTTGTTTCAGATATGCTGGTGCTCCTGTATTGGGTGCATATATATTTATATTGGTTATATCCTCTTGTTGGACTGAGCCCTTTATCATTATGTAATGTCCTTCTTTATCTTTTGTTACTTTCTTTTCTTTGAAGTCTGTTTTGTCTGATACCAGAATTGCAACACCTGCTTTCTTCTCTCTGTTGTTTGCATGAAATATCTTTTTCCATCCCTTGACTTTAAGTCTGTGCATGTCTTTGGGTTTGAGGTGAGTCTCTTGTAAGCAGCAAATGGATGGATCTTGCTTTTTTATCCATTCTACTCTGTGTTTTTTGATTGGTGTATTCAGTCCATTTACATTTAGGGTGATTATTGAAAGGTATGTACTTATTGCCATTGCAGGCTATAAGTTTGTGGTTACCAAAGGTTCAGGGTTAGCTTCTTTACTATCTTACTGTCTAACTTAACTCGCTTGTTGAGCTAGTATAAACACGGTCTGATGATTCTTTATTTCTCTCCCTTCTTATTCCTCCTCCTCCCTTCTTCAAATGTTGGGTGTTTTGTTCTGTGCTCTTTTTAGGAGTGCTCCCATCTAGAGCAGTCCCTGTAGGATGCCCTGTAGAGGTGGTTTGTGGGAGGCAAATTCCCTCAACTTTTGCTTGTCTGGGAATTGTTTAATCCTTCCTTCATATTTAAATGATAATTGTGCTGGATACAGTAGTCTTGGTTGGAGGCCCTTCTGTTTCATTGCATTAAGTATATCATGCCATTCTCTTCTGTCCTGTAGGGTTTCTGTTGAGAAGTCTGATGATAGCCTGATTGGTTTTCCTTTGTAGGTAACCTTTTTTTTTCTCTCTGGCTGCCTTTAATACTTTGTCCTTGTCTTTGATCTTTGCCATTTTAATTATTATGTGTCTTGGTGTTGCCCTCCTTGGATCCCTTGTCATGGGAGTTCTGTGTACCTCTGTGGTCTGAAAGGCCATTTCTTCTCCTAGTTTGGGGAAGTTTTCAGCAATTATTTCTTCAAAGACACTTTCTATCCCTTTTTCTCTCTCTTCTTCTTCTGGTACCCCTATAATCCAGATATTGTTCCATTTCTATTGGTTACTCAGCTCTCTTAGAATTCTTTCAGTCCTGGAGATCCTTTTATCTCTCTCTACATCAGCTTCTCTGCGCTCCTGTTCTCTGTTTTCTAGTCCATTAATGTTCTCTTGCATCTCGTCCATTCTGTTTTGAAGTCCTTCCAGAGCTTGTCTTATTTCCGTATTCTCCCTCCTTAGTTCTTGCATATTTCTCTGCAAGTCCATCAGCATGGTTATGATTTTTGTTTTGAATTCTTTTTCAGGAAGACTGGTTAAATCTATCTTCCCAGGTTCCTTCTCAGGGGAAGATGTAGCAGATGCTGAAGCTGTCTGGGTTAGTCTTGTCTGGATCATATTTTTTTTACTTTTCATGTTGACAGGTGCTATTGACTGTCAGCTGGGAGGGCCAAACTTTTCACTTGCTACTGGCCTTTTTTTACTGGGACAACTGTGACCCCTAGTGGTTTGTGTTGGGTAATTGCGTGTAGACTGGGTCTTCGTGTCTTGCCCGCTGGTATGGAGGAAGCTCCCTTTCTGAGGGCGTGGCCTGCCTTAGGCTGCTTCTCTGCTTTCACAGCTCCCGGAGGGGTAATAGACGGGGGGCTGTTTGGCTGTTTACCTCCATGGGGGGGGGGTCTCAGAGCTGTTGCCCAGGGGGTTAGTGAGCCCGATTTTCCCTGTAATTTCCAGCCACTGTGCTGTGACCTGTGTTGTTTCCACCCAGCTGTTACGTCCCTGTCCCTTTAAGACTTTCAAAAAGCACTCGCTTTTCTTTGTCACAGGGGCATCAGCTTCAGAACCTGCTCAGAGGTCTTGCTGCCCTGTTTCCCTAGTTTCCAGCCCTCCACGCATGCACTGTGTCTGCGCTCTGGTGCGGGTGGCTGGGGCTGGGTGTTTAGCAGTCCTGGGCTCCCTCTCCCTCCCTGCTCTGACACCTCTCCTCCCACTGGGAGCTGGGGGGAGGTGTGCTCGGGTTCCACCAGGCTGGGGGTTGTATCTTACCCCTTTCACCAGGCGCTGGGCTCTCACACATGTGGATGTAGTCTGGCTGTTGTCCTGTGTCTTCTGGTCTCTCTTTTAGGATTAGTTGTATTTGTTGTATTTTCAAAAATATATATGTTTTTGGGAGGAGATTCCCACTGTCCTACTCATGCCGCCATGTTGGCTCTGCCTCCAGCTTCTGTTTCACTTTAAACATTCACCTCAAGCATCATTGCTGCTATGAAATATAATTCTTACCTCTTTCTATTCTTGCACAGAATTTAACACTCCCTTCTTTGGGTTCCATGAACACTTATGTTCTTTAGTCACAGCATATAATTGTCATTGTGGGTTATAAACTCCTTGATGGCTACATATTCAGATCCCAGAGTCTAGTAGAGTGTTTGACATGTTATGGAAACTTACATTTATCAAAAGAAAGAATGAACAAGTTCTCACAAAAAGTAGACACATATGTGTATACCCAAATGACCATTTATCTACTTGTTTTTTTCTCCCTCTGATTTTTTTAAAAGATCAAAGTGATTCTTAAAGTGTGATCTCCCTGGATCAACATCACCTACTAATTTGTTGGAGATACAGATTCTTGGCCCCACCCCACACTTCCTGAATCAGAAACTCTGTAGGTGGACCTAGTAAATTGTTTCAATAAGCCCTCTAACAGTTTGGATGTATGCCAAAGTTTGAGAACCTCTGCCCTAGACTAGTTTTCTCAAATTGTAATTGCGGTTTATGTCTACCTGTATGAGAATTACCTAGGCTGATTTTTGAAGGTGAAGATGCCAGGCTCCATTACAGAGTCTCTGGGTACATGAAATAGTTTCAACCCTAGCTGCACATAAGTACTTAGACAAGACTTAATGTAGAGCCGACACAGGGAACCCCTTCTTTTGCTCTATGAACCTCGGCTCTGGGGCCTGATGACGGCCTTCTAGTCATAGCAGTGTGATTTTGGGCAATGCACCTCTGTTTCAGTTTCTTGTTTGTCATGAGGATTAAATATGGTAATATGTGTGAAGTGCTGGACACAGAGTCTGGCCCACAGCAAGGTCTTAATAGACATTAATTATATTTTCACTAATGAATATAAATTACTATGGTTCTTTATGCAATTAATGCTTAGGAACCCTGGAGCTAGAGTATATCCTTATTCCCTGAACCTGAGTGCTGATGGAATTACTTTGCTTTTCAGATGGTTTGATAGGTACCATGTAAATCCCTCAACATTCTGGTGTGCTGTTTCATCCAGGTAACCAGTCCTGCCTAATCCTGATGGTGGTGACAATGTGTGGGTATACATGCAGAGACACACAATGTCGAAAGTAGTCTAAAAGTATATATCATGATCTCTCACTCAAAAGTGTTCCATAAGTGTATCTTCTCTTCCTAGTTTCCAATTTTTGTGGGAAGATATTGAATCTTCTATTTTGTTTTCATATCACAGTGGCTAGCAGAGTGCTAGATACACAATAGACTTCCAGCTTGATGGAAACACAGGATCCACACATGCCAATCTCAGTCTTGCCTAGTGTGATCCTGATTGGAATTTCTGAATTCCTTGTGTCTTTATTTCCTCATCTGGGAAAGGAGGGAGTTAGTTATTTCAGTTTACTTCCCAGGGCTACTATGAAAAAAAAAGTCCACATAGTACCTCTGCATTCCTAGTGTGCAGTCTGCAAATACAGACCCAAAGTTTCCCCACAGCTGGTGTTTGAGTGCCGAATATTTATTTTAGGTGGATTGCTGGTATCACCAGGTATGTTAGTACAGCCTTTATTCAATGTGATATCTCATTGTGAATGGTCACTTTAATATGCATTGTATAAAAGCTCAATTACAAAAAGAATTAAGTGTTCATCTGCTGCCACTTTTTAAGCCTAACTGATTCTCCTCCTCCTGAAATTCCAAAAGGCATTCAGGATTTAATTGGCACCTTTAAAAAAAGGAAAAATAATAATTAATTATAGAAGCACAAAAGGCCACTATAAAATCTCATATACTTTAGGGACTGAGAGTATGTTAAACAGATGAAGATTCTGATTTTCATCCATGATGAAATGAATAAATCTTGTTTCCAGGATATTGGTGCAGTTATTTTAGTAATCAGGGCTTTGTAATGATGCTGTCCACATGATTTTTATCCTCAAATTTCATTAGGAATGACTGTCACCTTTGAAGCTTTTTGGCCAGAAATCAGTACATCAGAGAGTATTCCCTTTGAACTGTTGTTAAGGCAGAACTTTGAGGGAACTTAAGAAAGTCAGAAGCAGGCTGGAGTTATTCTCAAACTTCCTTCTTCTCACAGTTACGTTCTGTAACTTTTTCTATCCTTACTTAAATCACGACATTGTTCTGAAATTTTTATATATAGTTACTGTAGTACTTTAGGCAGCTGGTTTTTATTTTGGTTAGAATTAGTCACACTGTTCTCTGGTCTTGGAATTTGTAAGAGTTTTTGGATGGAGAGACTGTTCTTGGAAGCTGAGACCTGTGTAATTTTTGGCTTGCTGAACTCACCACTGTGGTTCTCAACAGATGAAGGGTGTATGTGAATTGGCTATAATTTCTTTGTTGTATAAAGCAAAACTCTCCACTGGGTAACTTTAATAAATCAGTTTTATTTACTCTCCTAATGTTAGAGTATTACCTAAGACTCCTGGAAAGAAGATGGGTACTTAGAAGCTTTGATCTTCTAACAGTAAGATTCCCCCAGATACCTCTAATTGTGTCCTGATATAATATATGAGATGTACTTTAAGTTTGTTAACATTTGTAGGATGATTCTGGTGTACTTTTTTTAGGCCTTGGATTACTTACTGAGAAAATTCTCATTTATGTCATAATTTATCCTTCAGATGAGTCAATTAGGAATCATCACTGATATATCCAGTCACATCAATATACCTTTGTATTTCCAAGATGGTTTAATTTCTTGTAGTTGATCAAATGCTAATGGTAAATTTTGTAATAATTCAACATGCAGAGCTGGTTGGTAGAAAACATTTAGAATTGATGTTACAGCTGGTTTGTTTTCCCATCTAAAAATTCTAGAGAGTTCTTCATTTGTCAGACATTTGTTGAGTCTCTGCCATGTGGGGTACCCTGGGAATGCCGAGATTAGTGACAGTGTCTTCTCTCAGGAACTCACAGCCAGGAGGGTGAGCACACAGTCCAAGGCAATGTGCTAAGGGCTGTGCCTGCAGCGAACTCCCACTGTTTCCTCCTTCTTGCCAGAGAAAGTCAAGGATGGCTTTCAGGTCTTTCTCCACCTGCAGCCTCCCCTGAAACTCGTGAAGACTCCGAGATTCAGAGCAGAGAGAGTATAGGCGTCCAGGTGGTTCCTGAAAAACAAAACGTAACAAAAAACATTTTCCCACGAGGTGGCGCTGCCGCACTGTAGCAAGAACTGGCCACGAAGCTGAGAGGCAGGTGGGAGGGTCCTACCATCCCGTGGCTTGTGCTGAAAAGCTGAATTGTTAGGCTTGACCCTCCTCAGCCTTCTAGAGCTTTTAATTCCTAGTCACATTTACTTTCTGGGTGAAAAGACCTACTCCATCTCTGAGGAGCTCTCACCTTCGATTTTATAAGGGAAGCTTTTGCTTTCACTAAAAATTATTGAGGCTTTCCTGGGGTTGTTCTTGAAACATACGGTGTTTACTACCTAAATGCCCTGGGTTTTTGTTTTGTTTTGTCAGTTGGGTTGGCCTGACAACTTTTGGAAGAGCCGTAGCTGTTGAAGGACTTTTTTGGAAGGGTAGAAAGGAAGCAGGAGAGGGAGGCCCCAAAGCACTGAATTGCAGCATTAGAGTTTTTTTTTACAATTGCTGTAGTATTTCTGGTAAGAAAAGTTATTAGGTGTTTATGGATGTTTCAAAAGATCAAGGGAAAAAAAAGTAGATTCCATGTTAAAATATCCACTTGGGGACCCTTAACACTCAGAACAGAACCTAAGCTGGGAATGCTAAGGGTGTGATCAGTGTAAAACAGCAGTTGTTCTTAAATGCGGGTGTTAGCTGGATATAGTTCAAGAGGAAAGGGGCTGCCAGAGTATTCCCAGGGGAGGATGCGCTGGCTGAGCCAGGTGGGTCAGGCGGTTTTCTTCCTACTAAGTCACACCCAACTTCTTCCTGAGCCGGGAAAGTGAGCTCAATCAGTGGAGAGCTCTCTCCTTGTCTGTCTCCTCCAGGAGATATCACAGGAACAGGCTTATGGGAAGAGGTAAAAAATCAGAATTTCATAAGGGGCACGAAGAGGAAGGATGTAGGGTAGTAATTTTGGGTTGCTATTTTAGGATAAAGAGCCCCTCCCCTCCGTGGAGATGAGGTTGCTTTGATTTGGTCTTGGTGGAGCAGGTGAGGGAGTGGCCTTGGCCTGGACCGTGCTCTCATCTCATCTTCTTGGGAATCTACAGGCCACATTTGCTATTCAGAATCCAGCCTTTGGCCATGGGTTCCTTCAACATTGAAGTTTTGGAATACTCTGGGAAAAAAATCTTTACGATATGTTTAGAAGATTTTGAAAACTGTACCAGATATTCTTTTCAAAATATTGTTTTGAATAAGCAGTATAGATAATGGGGCCAATGTTCATATCCTCCTAATCTCTTCAGTGTGAAGGTGGTAAAAATAGAGTGTACAACCACACAACCTCTCATATTCTGAACTGTTTTTTCCTAAACCGATTTTATTCATAACATGTTATACTACATTATGTAAACTACATGTAATATACGCATATTATATGAGACAATTATATTATACATTGTGCATGTGTGATGTATGCAATATCAATATAGGTATATAATGCAAATTTTAATCTTAAATTAATATATGTGGTAGCTTTTTATTGTGTATTGTGGGATATAGCTTGGAGTATATTACTTTTTGTTGTGTATTGTGGGATATAGCAAGTATATTTAAATAAAAGACAACTACTTAATAAGACTTAGAGCCATGTAAATTAGTAATAAGGTATTCTAAAGTTCAAATCAGATTAAATATTAATTTGGCTTTTACTCTCTAGAAAACTTTTCTAGTCACTATTTGAGATACTCATAAATTCAGGACAAAATTATGAAACATTAAGTGAATCAGCCAATACCCAACTTATAAATGGATTGTATTTTAAAAGTTTCTCTTAAATCTTTGTAAATCAGAACACATCCTATTAAAAAGACCATTGTGTCTTTTTCCTACACAGCAATAATAGTATACACTGCAGTAATAGTACAACTCCTTTCGGGTTCTCAGACCAGACCTGATGCCAATGTGTGTGTGTGTGTGTGTGTGTGTGTGGTGTGCATGTCTTCCTACCCACAACACCAAGCAATTCTTGTACACCAGCAGGGTGCCCGAGAACTCAACTCAGTTCTGATGCTGTCTGCCCAGCAACAGTACCAGATTCCCCAGGTTAACGGCTCTGTCCTACAAGACTGCCTGTTCTCTGCCCTCAGCCCCCACTGTAAGACACAGGTCGCAAACCCCAGGCAGTTACCTGTGCTTCTGACCAGTTACAGACTGGAGGTTCCAACTATCTTTCCCTTAGTTTATATTAATTGGCTCACAAAACTCAGGAAAATACATTTACGAGTTTATAAAGGATACTGTAAAGGATACAAGTTAACAGCCAGGTGAAGAGATACATAGGACAGGTCCTACCTAACAAAGGCACTTCTATCCTCACGGAGCTTGGGACCTGGCTTGGTGGCATGTGGGAGCATTCCGGTTTCCCAAACATAGAAACTCTCTGACAGAGAAGCAAGATGCAAGACAGAAATATGGTCTTCTCAGAGGGTTTTGTGAGGACTTTATTGCATAGTCATGATTGACTAAATCATTGGCCATTGGCTGATTCAACCTCCAGCCCCCACCCTTGGGTGAAGTCCAAAAGTCTCTCATCAACATGACATTGCACCTTTAAGGCTCTGAAGTGTTTTCAGGCCATCTGCATGACCAAATATGTATTTCTTATGACTCATTATATCGCAATCATGTATGATGGTTCGTTTCTCTTGGGTACCCAACAAAAGCTCAGTTAAACCATGATGGCTTTTATAATAACTCCAACTTGATTTCTGGGGCTTGGAGGGAAGAAACCATGAGATGAGATAAGAAGGAAGTGGAAATGAGAAAGGAGACTTTTTCTGCTTTTATGAGGCAGAGTCAACCCTAGGCAAAAGATTTTAAAACAAGAAAAATGTATATTTGGCTAGTGCCAGCTTCCCTTTCTGCACACTCCTCCCAAGGATCCAGGACCCTTATGCTATCCTAAATGCTCCCCACATTGTCACTCCCTCCTCAAGTCTAACATACTCCTAACATGCTCTTGCTCTAGAATTACTCCCCACCCCCAACTCTTCAGTGATCTGGGAAATATGGTCTTGGAATTACCTGCATCAGAATCATGTGGGGTGATTAACTAAAAACTAGTCCAACATACAGCATGGTAACTATAGTTAATAATATTGTACTGGAACTGGGAATTTGCTAAGAGAGATTTCATGTGCTCTTAATACATACACATGCAAATGGTAGCTATATAAGGAGATGGATATGTTAATTAGTTTGTTACTATGTTTATGTACATCAAAACATGTTGTACACCTTAAATATATACAATTTTTACTAAAAACATAAATAAAAATCAGGAGGAGAAAAAAAAGAAGAGTCAGTAGTGTATATCAGTGTTCCTCAAACTTTGGCATGCATCACAATCACTGGGTGAGTTTGTTAATCTGCAGATTATGGGCCCTCACCCAAGTCTCTGATTCTGTGAGTCTGGGATAGACCCGAGAAGTTTCATTTCTAACAATCCCTGGGTGGCCCTTCATGCCTTGAGAACCACTGATCTTTGTATAGACTGTGGAATCCAGAGATATTTGCAGTTTAAAAAGAGGGTACTTACTAACTCAAATGGTATCTCAGACAGTGGAGCATTGCAAAATGAAAATGGGAAGGACGCAGAGAATTAGAACTGTTGGGTAGAGGCTGAAGGGTGTGTGTGTGTGTGTGTGTGTGTGTGTGTGTGTGTAAATTGTGGTGAGCTGAGTATGCATCTTTTGATCTAAACTAGGAATCCCATTGGATTTTTCCCCCATAAATCAGGCTCTGTTTTTCACAGCTTTTCTCTAATCTAATCCCAGATCTTTCCCTGGTACACCAATGACCATAAGAGGATAAACTGAGTAAGGAGAGATAGGGCATGGAAGCTATGCCTCTTCCCAATTGTCTCTTTCTGGGAATTTTCTATTGTGCTCCATGTATTTGAATTCACTAACGTTAAAGTTTTACTTTGGCCACCGGAGGGCTCTCCTGATGTAGTAGTATAAAGGGATACTGCTGCTGTGAGAGCGAAAGGGAAACCATCCTTTAACCAGGAAAGATGAGTGTTTGGCAAAATTTGCATTAGGGAGTTTCTACATTATTTTTGGTTATGAGGTTTGCCCTGAAGTTGTAAGATTTTAAAATGAGGAATTGGCAAGTAGAAAGGACAGTAAGTAAATGGAAGCTTGGGAATTTGAGTCTTTACTATGGATGTTGGCTGATTAAATTTGTGGTGTGGTAAATGCCAGTTGTGTGAGGCAGAAATGTGATAATTAGTGAATTTTTAAAAGAGACTAACTATTCCAGACTCAGACATTTTGTGTTGTTTTGCTTTGCTTTTTAGGCCAAGAAGGCTTCATTCAGAATTAATATTTCATAGGTAAGTTGTTTTTCTATTGTGGATGGGGATGTGAGGTGCAAATCCCAAATGTCTACACATTAGTTCTGCAGCTCAGCCTTTTACTAGTCTTGACAAAGTGAGAGAGCTTTCAAGGCACATCAAGTTTTTGAAGAGACAATAATATTGTTCAGAGATTAGTTCTTTATGGAATCTCAGAGACAGAATGAACACCACACCGAGAACAGATGACATATTCCCTAGCCATTCTAAAGACGACTTATTCCTAAAAAGTAAAGTAAAATAGCTTGGCTTAGCAAAGAATGGAATTAATGCTGGCTTCATGGGTGTGTGACTTGTGCAGTCACACAGGGCCCTGTGCTTAGAGGGACCCCATACTTGGTTTAATGCTCTCGGTTGTCATCTTGGAATCTTAATTTTTTAGCAAATTTTGAGCCCCACATTTTCACTTTGCACTGGACCCTGAAGTGATGTAGCTGGTCCTGAATGGAATAGACAATTGTTTTCCATCCTCCTGTTTGGTTTTTCTTTAGAAAGGTAGTTCTTTTCTTTGGCTGCACTTTAGAATTACTTGAGGAGTTTTTGAAAATCCCAGTCCCATACTGTCCTTAGACTGATAACATCACTGTCTTCACAGATAGGTTCTAGGCACTGGTATTTAAAAAAATTCCTCAGGTGATTCAAATGTGCAGTCCAGGTTGAGAACCGCTATGAGTCTGGAGCCTAATTTTCAGAACCTTTCTCCCATACCAATCTGCCCTGCTTGGGTTGCTTTTTTGGTTTAATAGGCTGATAAGATTTTACATTCTTTGCGCAGGCTTTATACTTTCGAAGAACAGGAGTGTATGAAATATGAGTTTTTTTTCACTCTTCAAAAATTGTGGAGTTATGAAAAACAAAGAAAAACAAATTTTAAAAATATAGATCTAAACACCCTTGTTTTCCCTTTAAAGTAGCAAATTAATATACTCTGGAAAGAAAAACCTCAGATATTTGGTGAGATCAAACTGAAGAGAGAAATACGTAGATTTTCATCTCCTTTGTTAATAGGCTGAATATTCATTAGGCTGGGCCTGCATCAGCTTACATTAAATGCCTCTTTTCCGTCTGAAGGTTTTTTTTGGACACAAATTCTTTTTTCATTATGAGTCACCTGTGGGCTGTGGCAATAATCTAGAAACGTCTGGTCCCAATCCTTCTGGATTACAGGAATTGAAGGTCCCAATTAGAGACCTGGGGTCCTGCAAGGACAAATCCTTTTAACCTTAATTCCCTGGGGGCCTCCTCTGAGTAGAGATTCTCTGCTGCCTTCAGCCTGCTCATTTCCTTACAAAATAGTTGTTTTCTCCTTAACATGTCTTCCTAAAGTTATGTCTATATGCAGGTAATTTAGGGATTAATTCCAATCCTAGGTATTTTACTGTAAGAGTTATATTCGGTCTTTCTACTTGTTAAGCTTTGAATTGGGTATTGGACAGAGAAAGAGTCGCTGAATGGCAAAGTAATTAAATGTTTAATGAAAATATTAGTAAGCTGAAACCAAAAGGGAAATGAAAAGCAATAATCCTTCGGCTCTCGGAGCTCAGAGATTCAAACCCACAGGGAGGCAGCGTTTTACTGTGATGATTTATGTCCAAATTAGAAATAAGAGGTGATGGTGAAGCTAAGGTTTAAAATAAAATATATTGACATTAAGCAGTTTCTCCTTAGCAAATAGCCATTGGTAAGAGTAATCTAAATACTTTATGCACATGACTTCAAAGTTTGAAAACTGAATCTCTTTCTTACCTTCTATCACTCTCTGAAGTGTCTTTTTTATTCATAAAAATATCATTTAATGAGCTCCCACTCAATATCAGAGGTGATGGCAAATGTTTTACATGCATTATCTCTAAACCTCAGAACAACAATGCAAGATAGGGATGATGGTCTCCTTTCAGAGGCGAGGAAACCGAGCCCTGAAGAAGATGCAACTCTCCGCAGGTAACAGCCTGTGAGTGTCAGAACTAGAATTCTCAGCTACCTCTTATCTGCCTCTTTCCACTACACTGTGCAGTGTCTAGAAGTTTTAGGTATAGAATTTTTAAAAATTATGGTAAAACATAACATAAAATTTACCATTTAGAGCATTTTCAGTGTACGATTCAGTGGCTTTAGGTACACTCGCATTGCTGTGCAGTCATCACTACCATCCAAGAATGTTGTCTATCCCAAACTGAAATTCTGTACCCATTAAACAATAATTTCCCATTTCCCCTACTCCTCAGCCCCCAGTGACCACTGTTATCCTTTTTGTCTCCATAGCATGACTTGACTGCTCTAGGTGCTTCATATAAATGATATAATAAAATATTTATAATTTTGTGTCTGGCTTATTTCACTTAGCATAATGTTTTAAAGATGCATCTATGTTGTAGCATGTATCAGAATTTTATCCCTTTTTAAGGCTGAATAATATTCCATTATAAGTATATACCACATGTTATTCATTTCATCATTTATCTGTTCATCCATTGAGGGACACTGGTTTGTTTCTACCTTGTGGCCGCTGTGAGTGGTGCTGCTTTGAACATGGATGTTCAAATATCTGTTTAAGATCCTGCTTTTAATCCTTTTGGGTAGATACTCAGCAGTGGAAGTTTTGGATCATATGGTAATTCTATGCTTAAGCTTTTTGAGGAACCATGATACTGTCTTGAAGGCACAAAATTTTACCTCAGGCTATTTGATTAAGGGAAAAAACAAATGCTGTATGTGGAATGCTGAGGTGAAGTTTAGTACCTGAATGGAGCACCAGGAGCAGGTCTATTTCCTTTGTCTGTGGGCTTTGATCCAGGCACAGAGTTAAGGGAACATGAAAATCATTCAAGAGGATGTGACAAAGAAGAGGTCTTTCTCCTGCCACTGTGGGCCCTTTACTAAAAAGGGGTCATCCACATGTGTCTGGTTCTTGCCCTGCATATTCTTGCAAGAAGGAAGTTCTTTTGAAAGTATGCTCTTGTAGAGTAAGGTTATCTTTCTCAATAAAATTAAACCCAAACCACTCTCTTTCTGAACTCTGGAGAGTACAAGGCCTAATCTCTGGTCGTTTTACTGTTCAAATTACAGACCCACAGAACCACCTTGCACCCAGAGATATTGAATAATCCCATTTATGAGCCAGTTGTCATGTTTTCATATCATAATAATGCTAATAGATACAGCTGATCCTGGGCTTCTTTTTCTGTGGGACCAGGCCAAGTTACAACCACTGGAAAAAAAAATACAAACAGAATTTGGCAGGATGGATGTTAGTCAGCTAATGATGACTTAATAATAGATTTCAGCTGTAGGTCTAATGCCTTCTGCATTAATGGACATTTAATGGCCTCTTATGAATTTGCCTTGGCAGTAATCATTGTGCTGTATTCAATTCAGCAAGTATTCATTTCAAGGATCTAAAGGGCACATCAACAATTACGCATATGCTCCATCCTAGACCTTCTTCTCCATTTATACAATTAAAGAACTGAAGAGGATCATAGAATTTATCCAGCCAAATCTCTCTCTCTCTTTCTCTCTCAACAGCTCTTCCATAGTGTATTGTAGCTGATGAAACAGGCCCACAAAGATGGCATTGTTTTGAACTCAGAGGTCTGGGTTAGAATCCCTACTTATGTGTATCTTTGGGAAACTTACTTAAGGCTTCTTAATTTCAGTTCTTCATCTGTAAAAGTAAGCGTCAGACACTCCATTCATTCTGAAATATTCTCTCCACTTGGCTGTGTGGAACCATACCTTTCAGATTTTCTTTCTTTTTCTCTGGCTAGGCATTGTCTCCTTTCACAGCCTCTCCTCCCCTACTTAGCTGTTAAATATTGTAATTCTTAGAACTCTAGCTCAGGCCCACTTCTCTTGTTACTCTATACTCTTTTTCTGAGCAATCTCATGCATGCCCATCTATGCCTGGTGCCACCTAAATGTGTGTATTCTGCCCTGAAATTTCTCCTGAGCTCCCAACCAATACACCCATTTTTCTGTCTGATAACTCTGCAGGGATCGCATAGGCACCTCAAACTCCTTGTCACCAAAAGTGAGCTCAGGATCTTCCCCCATGTCTGTTCTTCCTCCAGTATTTGCCAAGTCACCAAAATTTTAATGGATTTTTAAAGTCAGAAACTGGGGCATCTTTTATACCCAATCAAATCGCCAAGTCCCACTGCTTCTACCTACTGACCCTGTCTGGTACCTATTACATCTGTATCACTACCGCCACTTCCACCACTTCACTGACACCATCCCTGTTCAGATTCACATCATTCCTTACCTATTACATCACTGTCTACTAAATGATCTTCCTGCTTCAAATCTCAATCCCTTCCAATCCATTCTCCACACTACACTCAGAGTGATTTTCACTCCAACACATCTGGTCTGTCACTCAAACACAGTTTAAATAGAGGAACCTCTTTTTAAACCCTCCAACAGCCTCCAGTTGACCTTAGACAAAATCCAGACCTCTAAACCTGTGTAGCAGGGTGAAACAGTTATTATCTTTACAACTGGAACTATAATTTTTCTTTTTAGGGAGAAAATGGTCTTTGGTATGAAAATACATCAACAAACTATGGGAAATGGGATGAAAAAGTTCTAAAGACATGAGATGCCATAAGTCAAGGTAACAAGAAAATTGTCCATCAAGATAAATAGAAATGGAAAGTTGGTGAAAGTTCTGATGGCAAAGTGGCTGAGGACTTTGGAGAATCAGAATTCTACTATTCACTTTAATTTTTACATTGCAATGTTTAACTCTCTTATACCCTGTGTAAAATCTGCTACTTACACAAATTACCTGGGTATCAGTGATTGTGTGTATATATGTGAGTGTATGTATGTGTGTATATGAAAAGATAAAAAAAAAAGGACTGGTTCCAAGTTTTGATCAACATTGTGTAGGACTAGGACCAGTACTCTGTCATGGCAGTGATAATCCTTTAACTGGACTAAGCAGGAATTCAGTAATACAAACATATATTCAGTAATTCAATAATATAAAACATAGTCAGTAAATAAACCTACTAGAAATTCAGTGAAATCCTCGGGAAGCCTTCAGACTTTCCGAACTCCTGTGGAATGGCTTGTTTAGGTCTTTATCTAGCTGATGGGTTACACAGATTCCAGTGTCTTCCATAATCTCTCCACTGCCTCTCTTTTCAGGTTCATCACTCATTTCTCTTCCTCCTGGACTTTATGCTCTAGGCATGCTCAACTTCTTCCACTTACTCAAATTAGATATAAATCATCTGGATTCTCCTTGCCTTTGCAAATGAAGGACTGCTCTCCCCATTTTTAACAGGGCTAACTCTACTTTATCCTTCAAATTGCAGCTTATGTGTCATTTTCTTAGGAAACTTTGCCTCATCTTTAACTAACTCTGTTTACAAGGTAGGCTGCAGATGGATTAAGTACCTAACCTACCTGGAAAAGGTAAAACTATAAAATTAATAGAAATAGAAAAATATCTTTATGGCCTAGGACAGGGAAGCAAAAATCTAAAGAAACACTGCTGAACTTGATTCAACCAAAAGACAGTCCTTCATTCAACAGACAAAGGTAATAGACCAGATAGGAAGAAAATACTTGTAAGGACCTAATATATAGACTATACAAGGTAATCCTACATATAAACAAGGGAAAAACAGGAACTATAACAGAAAAAATGGGGAAAAGTCATGATAAGCAATTCATAGAAAAGGACACCCAAAAGGCTCACAAGTATGTGACAGAGCTCAAACATTAACAATTATAAAAGTGAGCAAAAAAATAACAAGGAGAGAGCACTTCTTATGCATCAAATAGGCAACAATTAGCCAGTTAGGTGATCTCAAGTGTTGTCAGTGGATGCAGATGGATGAATCTTCATGCCCTGCTTAGTACCTTCTTAGAGAGCAATTTGGTGCTACCTGGTCAAATTAAGTGCACTTAATCCCTGTGAGCCACTGGTTCCCTGCTAGGCGTATATCCCAGGAAAATCCCTCCACATGTCCATAAAGAAGCTTGTCTGTGGATATTAATTCTTTAGTTTTTTTTTGTGTACTGGGAAACTGAGGGCAAGTTAATTGTCCCTTCCTGAGGGAATAGAAATGAAAAAAATGTGGTACATACATGCTGTGGAATACTATAAAGCAGTTAAGAAGTAATGAGTTAGATGTTCACACAGCAATGTGGAAGGACCTTATAAGCATGATGCTGAGTGAAAAAGTAAGAAGTAGGTTGAGATCTATAGCACTTAAGAAAATAAAAAATATAAACTAAGCACTGTGTGCTTTATAAAAACACTTATGAAGGGACATCCAGTTTCCAGTCCTACATATAAAGAACTTGGAGATTGTCACTCCTGTCCTCACTACAAGAGAAAAGCTGAACAAACTAAAAATGGACAACTCTCCTTAGATTCATCAGAGAAATTGAGGTCACAGGGAAGATTGCTGCCCCAAAACTGCAGAGACAGAGAGGGGAATAACTGCTGAACAAGAGAAGCCCACAGCTGAAGTCAGAATCAGTAGGAATACTTTCAATTTGAGTTGATTAATTGCTGAGGATTCAGTGTAGTCTAGTTCGAGAGTTTAAAAACTCCAAGGGATCCTAGTCTTAGGGGGATATACTTTCATGAGTTTTACCTCCAGAAGCCCTACCAGGTTCTCAGGATATAGATCGGAGAAAAAAAATCCCTTAGTGCTTCTAGCAAGGGAAGGGTAAGAGTAACCACTCTGAAATACTTTCAGAGTTCTCTATTCTTCTTAGCAAATTATTGGGACATCCACTTGGAGAGGCCCAGCTGACAGCTACAAATATAGCTAGAGAGTTTTAGAGGTGTTATATCAATTACAGTAATAGAAAAATCAGCCCAAACTGGCTTAAGTGATAAGAAAATTCATTATCTCACTGACAGGTGGGGTGGTTTCGAGGTATGTTGTGCTCAGGGGTCCGGCTCCATTTCTCAAGACTCTTGGTTCTGCTGAACTCTGTGTGTGGACTTTGTCCTCAGGCAATTGTATCATCAAAAACCTGTTCTTCCAGCCTCAGCTCAAATGTCTCTACTCTGTGGAGGCTTAACCAGCAACCCAGTTGAAGCCATTTCTCTTGCAAACTTGAATGTCTTAGTTCAGGTGCTATAACAAAAATATAGTGGGTTGGGTGGTTTAAGCAACAAACATTTATTTCTCACAGTTAAGAGGCTGGAAGTCCAAGATCAAGGCACTGGAAGTCCAGTCTCTGGTGAGAGCCTGCTTCATGGCTTATGGATAGCCATCACACCGCATCCTCGCTGGGCCTAGGGTGATCTATTCTCTCATGCCTTTTCTCATGAGGGTGCTAATCCCGTTTATGAGGGTTCCTGATGGCCTAATTACTTCCCAAAGACCCCAAATACCATCACATCTCCATATCACACTGAGACTAGGACTCCAACATATCAATTAGGCCACACAAATATTTGGTCCAACACTTGAATTTATTTGGTACTCTTATTTTGCTTGTCCAGGTTAATTGTTTATATGGCTACCTCCTCTAGACTAGAAGAGAAAATAGAGGCCATTTTGTAATGAACTTTTATCCTTATTTAATGCTTTGCATACACTTGTCATTTAGTACATATTTATTTAAGTTTACTGTCATTTTTTGGATAGAGAAATGGAAATGGAATCTGTGTTTGAATTCATTTAACATTTTAAAGTATAACGTAGAAAAGGGTGTACATAGAAAAAATGTGAAGTTCATATATAGGATTTAGTCTCATTAGTTCAAAATTGCACTGATGTTGACAAACTGAAGGAAGATATAATGAGGATGTGGGCAAATGGGTCAAGTATAAGAATTAAAATTTGGGAATAATGTGTATGGTTAATGAGTTCCAGGCTGTTATTTCCAACATAGGGACAGGATTTAGGAGTCCAATGGGATTATTTCCTGAAGGTTTTGACCTAACATATTACCTCAGCCAAAAAACCAAACAAAGAAATACAAAAAGAAATAAAATCCTAAATACAGAGGTGAAAAACACTAACACCCCTCATACTCAAAACCAGAAATAAACAGAAAACACTATACTACGTGTATAGAAACTCCTGTCTGTTTGAATCTTGACTGGTAAATCTCAAAGAAATAGAAAAGACTGTAAAGGCTATAAAATGATTAAGAGAATAAAAAAAATTGCTGAGCGAAGACAGATTGACAACACAGATCTTGGAGGTAGATATAGAGTCTGTGAAAAATATAATAATAAGAGGCACTGTTTAAAATGAAAACAGAGAATGTTTAAAATGAAAACAGAGAATTTCTATCACACTTTGAAATTCAAAAATTTGGCAGCACAGTTCAATATTTGACAAAGAAATTTTAAAACAAGTAAGAGGAAACAACTTTCTCCAGTAAGCAGTTATTAAACAGTACTCCAGATGGAGATATGGACTAAGAGTCATACTAAATTCACAGCTATTCAATTCATACCAAGTTATAGTATGAACTTGGGCTGGTTCAGAAATACACAGAAGAGTTCTGTGGTTGATGCAGGGACAACCATCATGCCCTTCTGCCAAGTACTTTTTATGCCGTACATGGACCTGTTGACTATGAGTATTTTTCAGTGTTTAGTAGCTACCTACTCCTCTTGGTGGACTGTGAATGGATCAAAACTATGAGTACATTGGCTTTCAGTTTTATACATGTTTAAGGAACTATTTACATGTAGCCCACTGCTATAGACTGAACTGTGCCCTGCGCCCCCTTCCTATGCTAAAACCCTAACCCCAATGTGACTATATTTGGAGATAAGGCCTTTAAGGAGGTAATTAAGGTTAAGTGAGGTCATAAGTGTAGGGCCCCAATCCAATAGGACTGGTGTCCTTACAAGAAGAGGACGGGGCAGCAGTCTACCATGTGAAGATACACTGAGAAAGCACTGTTTGCGAGCAGAGGAGAGAGACCTCACGGGAAACCAACCCTGCTGGTAACTTATCTTGGATTCCAGCCTCCAGAACTGTGACATAATTAATTTCCGTTTTTCAAGCCCCTGAGTCTGTGGTATTTTGTTATGATAGCCTGAGCAGACTAGTATACCCACTAAGTGAGTCACTAAAATTAAGTGAAATAATAAAATCTGGAGTCCATAAACACAAAGTAGTAGATTACCAGGGAAGTGTGTGTGTGTGTATGTGTGTGTAGAGGGAGACTGCTTAGTGAGAGAGGGACACATACACACATATACTATATATCATATATATAGTTTATATATATATATGTGTGTATATATATCATACTGATTGCTTAGTGTGAGCTAGGGATTGTGTACTTTATAAATACTCTTTTAATCTTTATAACTACATAAGGTTGGTGCTATTATTAACTCCATTTTATAGATGATGAAACCACGACTACCCCCCCCAGTGTGTATTTTGAACTTGTAGTATATCTCAAGCAAAATCTGTACTGGTACTTTACGTACTCAATAGTCACATGTGGCTAGTGGCTACTGTATTGGATAGCAATAGCAGTATAGCTTACTAAGGAGCCTGGATAAGAGGCTGCAAAGCTTCCACTTTATATATGCACACATAGTTGGGATTCCTCTAATTTTCCAGAAGGATGTTTTATTATCACCATACATTACTAGTGTTGTCTTGAGTTGTGGTTTTAAATTGCTCTTATTGGTGTATCAATGAAAACATTTATAGAATTGCTGTTATTTTTTCTTGTGAATTTATGTGTAGTTGACCTTTTGTTATCACCAAGTTCTTTTTTTCCCTAGAAAGTGGGAACATGTAGAGTAGGTGGACTCCCTGGCCTTTTCCCCACCTAAGTAGGTTATATAGTTAGAAAAAACAAAAAAGAAAATTACTGAGGTAGATGAATCATTGGCCTTACACTATTATTATTTTTTAATAACAGATAAGATACAATTTGTGCAGCAGTTAAGGGAGCTTCAGAGCAATGCTAACCACTTTGCATAAATCCATTATTTTCAACACAGAACTCTCAGCCCTCTTGTGACTTTACTATAAGGGTATGGTTTGGAAATGTTTCTGAAGGGGTCTTTTCTCTCACATTAGCCTAACTCCAGTGTTACAGAGAAGTGGTTATTTTTTAAACCAAGTAAAAAAAAGAGGTTCACCATGTTATAATGGCTACTTCTCTTCAAGACTTAAAAAAATGATTTTAGATTATCTCCTTCTGTTTCACTATATACACATTTATTGTCTCTAGATTTCAAGGATAAGTGGATAAATGTGATGGCTTACATTTGCCCTGTAACTAGTTAGAATTGGTTCTCTAAGGTAAATGTTTCTACTCCTTCACTTCAGCTTTACTGAGTGATCTGAGATGAAGCAATCTTTTAAAATGGCTGTGATGCACTCTGTGTTTTTGAAAGCAAAGTGTTGTAGCCATTTAGATCCCTCATTATTATTACAATGTGTCCAGTGGCTCTTCTTGCAGAATTGATGCATGGAGCTTCCATTAAGAGTTCTCTGAATCCGCTCATAAATAGGCCAATCTTTTATCCTCTCAACTAAGTATTCATATATAAGACTTGAAAAATATTCAGAAACCTCACCAATCAGGGAGGAAAAACCCACACATGTCAGCTTTGGTAAGAAAGAGGTGAAATAAAGAAGGGTTCTTTAGGAGCTTCAGGGGGGTTCACAAGGGACGGTGGAATAAATAGACTATCAGGAAAAACAACTAGGAGTTTAGAGATCTGATAACTGGGACTTCCTCAGGTGGCCGTCAGTTTAGAAAATCCATGGGAAAAAGGATTAAGAAAAATAAGCTGATTAGACTGACAAAAAAGAAGAGAAAATAGTGTAGCAATATTCAAATATATGAACTGTGTTTTAGTCAAGCAGCCTGGGTGCAAGTAAGAGAAGCCTAGTTCAGACTAATTTAAATAAAAAAGAGATTTTTATCTGTTCACTTAACTGAGGAACATCTGACTTTGGACATACCTAGGTCCAGGGTCTCAAACGATGCTTTCATGATTCTCTTTCCATATCTGCCTCTCCTTTTTGCTTAGTTTTGTTCTTTTCTGTTGTAGGTGGCATTTCTCCCTATGGCAGAAATAAGGCCTCTGGCAGTGCAGATGTCATAACAGGTGTCCTTTTTCTTCAGCTTCTGCTCCAAAGGGAAATAAAGAACTCGCCCTTGGCCCCTAGTTTGGAAATTTCATGACTATTAATTGCTCTGGGCTGGATTACTTTCCAGACTGGCCCCTTAGACCAGTAACTGTTTCCAGGGGCTGCAGCCTGTTGTCAGCTCAGCCTTGCTCATGGGCCTAACTCTTCAGGGGTGGTAATGGGAGGGGAGGTGGAACACTGATAAACAGCTCTACCAGATCCACACAGAATGGGACAGAGGAGGTGCCTCAAACTGGAACAGTGAAAATTTGAAAATACTACTATTTCCCAAAGGTACTGAAGAAAACATTAGTAGATAAGAGTTTTCTGAGTTTTAGAAAAGGGCTTTTCAAATTTGGAGATTTTGTTAAAGTAGTTTCCAACTTAGTAATTTTGGGGTGAGGGCCTAAGATTTTGTGTTCCTGGCAAGTTTCAGGGATCAAGCTTGAATAGCAGCATCCCAGAAGGCATTTGTAAATGGGGTATAATTTTACAGCATCTGGTCAGCAGAAAACTGAAGAAGATTGCCTATGTAACGTTCAGTTTTGAAGGTTTTAAATTTAATTACTTGAATAATTCTTTTTCAGAACTATCATACAAATTTTGATGTTTTAAGGAACCATACTGTTTTGTGATTTGTTAAGTGCTCTTGACTAGAAGGAATGAAATAGTTAGCACACTTACCTTGAGCATAGTTTTGAGAAATACTGAAGTAAGATACATCTGAAATATGTTGTTCTCCTTAAGACATGGTATAATGTGAGAAGAAGGGTGTGGGACTAGGGCTGGGACTGTGGTCTGCAGCAGGTGACACACTCACAGGACAAGGCTGGGGATGAAGAGGATACCTTGCTATGCACAGTGGGGAGAAGTCTGCTGCTTGGAGCATGGCTTCTAGGTGCTCAGCATCAGAGAGAATTGCCTGCCAGGAGCAGGGCTCCAGCTCCAGGACTGTGGTTAAGGGACAGTATGCGAGTGATGTGGGTGAGGGATGGGGAATGAGTATAGAGATTGGCATGAGGGAGGTAAAGACCAAGGTAAAGTGCAGGAACTGGAAGATTGGGCAGATTATCAAGATAAGTATTTAAGGCACTACAACCAGGAAAAAAGCAATGGCTTAGAGATCTGATAACTGGGACTTCCTCAGGTGGCTGTCAGTTTAGAAAATCCATGGGAAAAAGGATTAAGAAAAATAAGCTGATTAGACTGACAAAAAAGAAGAGAAAATAGTGTAGCAATATTCAAATATATGAACTGTGTTTCTATATTTGACATATGAGATGGTACTAAGTCTAACATATGAGATGGAAAACAAGTTAGCTTGAAGTCCACTCCCTTAGTGCTGAACAAGACCTCTTCAGAACCCCTGCCAGAATGAGCAGAAGTCATGGGACTTGAACAAGTGGAGGGAGTAGGGTTCAGATCCCAATGAAAAGGCCCCAGATATAAAGGAAAGATGTATGGATAGGAAATCAGGCAAGTTATTACAACTGGAGAAAGTCCCACAACTTTCATGAGTAATTCTTAACTGTGATTTTATAATTACCAGGTCTAGTCATTGTTGATTAATTCACCAATTGAGAAAGAAATGTGTTCTCTCCACCAGAGTGGTAGTGATAGTGGTAGATAAACAGATTTGGTAACTCAAAGTCTGTATAATTGCCCAGAGGTCTTGCAAAAAGGGGCAGTCAGTTCAGTCTACCAAATCTGAGATACGTATTTTAAACTGTAGCATTTCCTCTTGGCCCTCTGGTTAGCTACAAAGGAGCCTACTGGAGATACATACAAAAGACACTGAAAGCCTTACTAGTTCTGACTTCTTTGGATTTCTTTCTTTAAAGAATAAGGTCTTGGCACCAAGCAAGGACTAGTGATTACCAAAGGGGAGGGATTTGGGAGGGTGTGGGGGTAGGGGGACAGAGATAGAGGGGCACAATAACTCGCAATCATGATATAAGTTGGTCACAGGGATGGTAGTACAGCATGGAGAATGCAGTTAATGATTCTGTAACATCTTACTACGTTGATGGACAGTGACTGCACTAGAGGGGGTGAGGACTCTATAATATGGGTAAATGTTGAACTACTGTGCTGTGTATTTGAAACCAACATAAGATTGTATATCAATGATACCTTAATAAAAAAAGAAAAAGAATAGGTCTTGGATAAAAAGGAGAAATCTGCTTTCACTTCGCACCTGTTCATCACTTTTTTCCAATCAGTCAGGACTGAGTGTAGCAGTGAATTCTCTATAGAAGACTTTGGAACTTTCTGTGAGATGAGGAGGATCCCCAGGACCTCTCTCAAGTTCTGACTTTACATAATAAAGGGAGAAAAGAATTAGGAATAATCTGTATTGCTGTATCCTACTTGAGATATAAAATAGACATGAATCTTTGATTTCTTTGGAGAGAGCGAAAGAATCTATGTAGAAGGCAGTAGCAGTCTTGCAAGTTTAAGAAGTAATTCTGAGGCAACAACATGTTATGTTTTATGGCTGAGATTCAAGAGTAAGAAACAGTACATGTTAAAGGATTCTAAAAGACACTGATTACGGGAATGCCACATTAACAAGTAGATACATATTAAAAAACAATGTGCCCATGGTGATTCATGACGACTCCTCTAAAGTAATTTGGTAACGCTAACACAGGATGTTCTTTGAAGACCTCCTCAGAGAGTTTTTTTTTTTTTTTTTTTTTGGTGAGGGGAAGAGGAAAGAGAGGAAATCAATTTAATGTTTTTCATTTAGGTGAATTAAAATTATGCAAAATTACTTTTCTTGTTTTTTGCAGTTTAACAAATGAATAGGCACATCTATTTGATACTCTATCACTGCCACCTGGAAACATAAACATGCTGAAGCCTTCCTATCATGAAGAATGTATTGGCTCCAGAATAGTTAATGATATATTTTTTACTTTTTATTTTTGTAGTAATTTTAGACATAGAAAATATGCAAAAATAGTGCAAAGATTTCATATATGTCTTCAGTCAGCTTCCCCTGTTAACTATTTACATAACCATTGTACAATGGAAAAATCAGGAAATTAACATTGGCACATAATTATTGTCTAAATTATGAACCTTATTGAAAGTTCATCAGTCTGTCCCCAGTGTTCTTTTCTTCTGTTTCAGGATCCAATCTCAGATCCCACATTGCATTTAGTTGTGCGTATCTTCAGTCTGTGCCAATCTGTGACATTCTTTAGTCTCCCCTTGTCTTTCATGACCTTGAGACTTTTGAAGAATACTGGTTAATTTGTAGAATGTCCTTTAATTTGGGTTTGTCTAGTGCTTTCTCATGATGGGGTTATGCATTTTTGGCGAGAACACCATACAAACCATCTGGTGTCCTTCCTAGGACAACATGATAGGAGTGTGTGATGTTGACATGTCTGACTGCTGGTGATGTTTAATTTGGTCACTTGGTTAGTTTGGTCATGTCATGTTTTTTCACTGTAAAGTTACTATTTCCGCTTTTGTGATTGATACCCATCTTGGGATACTTTGAGAGTAGGTAATATCCTATTTCTCCTCAAACTTTTGCCCACTGATTTTTGCCTCCATAAGTGGATTTTGTATGCAACAACTCTTATTGCAGTATTTGCCTAGTAGTGACCTTGTATTTCTTATTTTCTCTACATTTATTAATTAGAATTCTATAAGGAAGAGTTGCCCTTTCTTCTCCATTAATTTTATTCAATTATTTATATTTTATGGACTCTTGGATGTTTATATTATTTTATGGATTATAATCCAATACTATCATTATTTATTTAGTTGCTCAAATTGTTCCAAATTTGGCCATTGTGGGGCTCCTTCGGGTTGATTCTTGTGTCCTTTTGACTTGCCTCCTCCTTTTTTGAGAACTTCCTTGTTTTCTGGTACCACAGGACTATCTAGGCTCATCCTGCCCCAGCCCTGGAATCAATCACTTCTCTAAAGAGACTTCCTCCTTCCTCCCCTCACCAAAAACAAAGAAAGAAACAAACAAACCCGAGGAGGTCTTTACACAGCACCCTGTGTTAGGATTCCAGTTACTTTTCACTGGTTTGCCATGAGGTCTTGTACTGCTCTCCACCTGGGGGCAGCCTTTTTGGTGTGATGTCCTTCTGCACTCCATTCCTCTCTCTGACTTTGGCCTTGGAAGGCCAATCCCCAGACACAAACTGTCCTGAGAAATAGCTAATGAACCTATTGCATTGTGCCCAAAGTTTCCCTCTGAACTATGGATTTTTTCCCCTGTGGCTCTTGGTGTCTCCTAGGGATCTTGTCTTCTAGTGACACTGTCTTTTGTGGCCTGGGATGCATGGATCCCAGTACTGGCAGCTTGCTCTTTTACTTATCATACTGCTGACACTGACACTTCTAGGCTCAGTTTCTGCCCAGCCGACATCTCATGAGGTGGCACAGTTGAATGCTATGCAGGACTAAACCTCCAGCTACCTTTAACTGTGCTGATTAGACCAACAGGTGGGGCAGGGTGAACTTGTTCCTCTCTCTGGGCTTTGGAGAGAGTGTAGTTTGAACTCTTAGGGGTAGAGATGTCAAAGCACTCCCAGTGAATGGGTGGTCCTGGGAGGTAGGGCCAGGCTGGGAGTATAAAAATGACCAGGCAAGGGCTTGGTCTCTGGACTCTGGTAATAGTTATAGTCGCAGTTGTGTTTCCGGCTTTATACTTCTTCCTTTCTGTTATCCTCCAACCCTGAAGTAAAATTTTTCAGAATGTGGCTTCACATTAGCTGTGCTTCAGACATTTTAGAGGAGAGTCTGCCCCACATAGGTGGAGGTGAAAAGGGGAGAACTCTATCTTCTTCCTTGAGGCCAGAGAGGAAGTTACAGTTGGAGGATTTTAAGTAGAGACAGCTAGAGCGATAGTGCCATGCAGGAGCAAGAGTGTGGTACCATAACAAGATGGTCACAGCAGAAAAACAAGAGTACATTCGAAACACTACCTGGGGGTTCCCAGGTAGTCTCCTTCACTCAAGCCAGCACGGTCCATTGTAATTTCCATATTTAGTAGAAGTGTTACCTGTGACCTTATTTTTTAGTTACAGGTCGTTGAGGCCTAGAAATTTGGGATTGGCCTATTAAAGTTTATCTTGCTAGTTTTGGTCCAACATTCCAGTCTAGTAAGAGCATCTTAAATTTATTTCTATCACATTAATTATTCTTTTTGGTTATAATTCTGTTCATTTAAAAAACGACCTCTTTTTTAAACCTTTATCCTAGCCCAGAATAAAAACATTAACTCAGGATGGTAACCTGTGGCACACATTGTGGTTCTCCGGCAGTTAGAAAACTATGGACCCATCTGTGGTTTCTAAAATCTAACCTTTTTCCTTGATCTGAGCTAAGGAGATTATCTTCCCATTCCAGGATTCTGGCACCTCTCTCACTATCCACTGATTCTCTAAGATTTCTGGACTCAGAGATCACCTCGGCAAATTTTCTGGGTCCAACAGTGTAACTGATTGAGATCTTAAAGAAATGCCTTCATCACATTATATGCCCAGGAGATGTTAAATGAATGGCTTGGTGGTTATAGGAAGACTGAATGAGTGAATGGATTTCTGATCAGTTTGTGTATCTAAAATAGTATCTGTGATATGATTGGGGAGTTGACAGTGAAAGTGCTTCTTCACTAGAGAAATGGGATTTCTAATTTATACAACTAAAGATATTGTAAGTTTACTAGTTAAGATGTTATAAATCAAATATATATATTTATATAATTATAAATCAAGCTGCTTCTTTTAGCTAATAAGAATGTTCAAATAAAACAATTATAAGTTAGTATCTAAGTAGATGATGTGTCAAAAGACCTGACATTCAACTTTTTAACTAGCAGAATGAGGTTAAGACTTTTATTTGGTCATAATCCTACTTAATTTTATTGCTTATTAGAATTATCCATCGCAATGGTTTGTATGATTTCATTTAGATCATAAAGTCATTCAGGATACAGGGGTCCATAACTGAAAACAAAATAAAAGGAGCCCTTGGATGAAAAGATTGTAGATGATTAGATGAAATCTCCTGGGTACCTTTCAACCTAATGTTTTACATGCTTTTAAAAGCAGCTTATTGAGGTATAATTTACAGTCCATAAAATTCACCGATCTGAAAGTGTAAATTTCAATAAATTCTAGAAAAGGACTTTTTTTTGATATCGTTAATGTACAATTACTTGAACATTATGGTTACTAGACTCCCCCTATTATCAAGTCCCCCCAACATACCCCATTACAGTCACTGTCCATCAGCATAGTAAGATGCTATAGAATCACTACTTGTCTTCTCTGTATATACTGCCTTTCCCCTGTCTGCCCCCACCCCCGCTACATTATGTTTGCTAATAGTAATATCCCTTTTTCTCCCTTATCCCTCCCTTCCTACCCATCTTCCCTAGTCCCTTTCCCTTTGGTAACTGTTAGTCCATTCCTGGGTTCTGTGAGTCTGCTGCTGTTTTGTTCCTTCAGTTTTTTCTTTGTTCTTATACTCCACAGATGAGTGAAATCATTTTATGCTTGTCTTTCTCTGCCTGGCTTATTTCACTGAGCATAATATCCTCTAGCTCCATCCATGTTGTTGCAAATGATAGGATTTGTTTTCTTCTTATGGCTGAATAATATTCCATTGTGTATATGTACCACTCTTCTTTATCCATTCATCTACTGATGGACACTTAGGTTGCTTCCATTTTTTGGCTATTGTAAATAGTGCTGTGATAAACATAGGGGTGCATATGTCTTTTTCAAACTGGGCTGCTGCATTCTTAGGGTAAATTCCTAGGAGTGGAATTCTATTTTGAGTATTTTGAGGAACCTCCATACTGCTTTCCACAATGGTTAAACTAATTTATATTCCTACCAGCAGTGTAGGATGGTTCCCCTTTCTCCACATCCTTGGCAACATTTGTTGCTGTTTGTCTTTTGGATGTTGGCCATCTTAACTGGTGAGAGGTGATATCTCATTGTGGTTTTAATTTGCATTTCTCTGATGATTAGCAATGTGGAGCATCTTTTCATGTGCCTGTTGTCCATCTGAATTTCTTCTTTGGAGAAGTGTCTGTTCAGCTCCTCTGCCCTTTTTTAAATTGGCTTATTTGCTTTTCGTTTGTTGAGATGTGTGAGCTCTTTATATAATTTGGATGTCAACCCTTTATCGGATATGTCATTTATGAATATATTCTCCCATACTGCAGGATGTCTTTTTGTTCTACTAATGGTATCCTTTGCTGTACAGAAGCTTTTTAGTTTGATATAGTCCCACTTGTTCATTTTTGCTTTTGTTTCCTTTGCTCAGGGAGATATATTCATGAAGAAGTTGCTCATGTTTATGTCCAAGAAATTTTTACCTATATTTTTTTCTAAGAGTTTTATGGTTTCATGACTTACATTCAGGTCTTTGATCCATTTTGAGTTTACTTTTGTGTATGGGGTTAGACAATAATCCAGTTTCATTCTATTACATGTAGCTGTCCAGTTTTGCCAACACCAGCTGTTGAAGAGGCTGTCAATTTCCCATTGTATATCCATGGCTCCTTTATCGTATATTAATTGGCCATGTATGCTTGGGTTTATATCTGGGCTATCTGGGCTCTCTATTCTGTTCCACTGGTCTATGTGTCTGTTCTTGGGCCAGTCCCAAGGACTTTTTTTTTTAACTGGAAAGAAAAACACTAAATAGTAGATGGAGAATTCTTAGTTCTCTGTTATCCTTTTTTTTTAATATGAAACAATTTTACTTGGACACTTTGCATTTAGTTTCAATATTAATGTCATTATCATGAGACCTCTAGCAGAATTTTCCAGAGCACATCATCTTCATTTCTGTATAAATTACTTCAGTTATGGTATTTTTTAAACCAGAGCATGGTGCTATGCTATGACTGTATGCATATTAGTAATATGCAATGTATATTATGTATATGTAAACCTTCTAGTAGGTTTTTCTTTTTTTCTTGTAAGTGAATGATCTAAACATAACAAAACCAGTTTATTTGCTTATTACTTTATTCATTTAGTTTTAATTTAACTTTTGAAAAGGCAACAATTAACCTGGTTAAAAAGTTAAAACATACAAAGCATACAGCAAAAACTGTCCTTCTTACTTCTATTACCCATCTACCCAGTAGCTTTCCCCAGCTTGAAACCACAGTTTATAGTTTGTGTATCATTTGAGAGTTTATTCGTTTGGATATGAATAAATATATAAGTTTCATTTTCTCACCTTTAAAAAAATTCGATATCTTTTAACAATCACCATCTTTCCTTAGCAATCAGTAGGCTGTTCTTTCTTTTATTTATTTATTTTTGGGAAAAAAGTACTATTTTTAGAACTTCATATTACTCAGACTAAAATTTCCTGAAATGAATATAGAAATTCCAGTATCTGTTAGTTATGTTCTTTTATCCACTGAATTTATTCATTCAGCAAACATCTATTGATTTTTCTGCTGTATCAAAGATCTTGTATTCAGTTCTTAGAGGATTAGAAAGATTATGGATCTTGCCCTTGAAGAACAATTGTATGTATAGTAGGACACAGAAGACATGAAGTTAAATAACTATGGGAGATGTATAAAATGCCACAGAAGTTTATAGAAGGGAGAGATTAGTTAAATCCTATGGATCAATCAAGGCTCTGGGAGGAAAATGGTCTTTGAGCTGAGCTGTGAAAGTTGGTTCTTGGACCTGTGGACATGGGATGAGGAAAAGGGTAGAATATTCCATGTTACATCTCAGCAGTCTTGTTTGAAGGTGACAGAAACTCATAGTAGGTTAAGCAAAGAAAGAACAAGTAGGAGGGTAATATGTTAGCTCCCATAAAGAAAACCAGAAAAGACAAGGCTGGAGCTAGGTTCAGTGTCAACAGTATACTAAGACTTTATCCACATAAGCCTTTTCTGTCTCTCCTTTCTCCATCCTACTTCTCTGGTAATAGGTGGTATGGCTGCCAATAACATTGGCATCATATTCTTACTACACTCAATCCAGGAGTAAAGAGAGAGTTACCTCTCTGCTTGAAGTTCAGAAATTTTTGGAAAGGACTGACCCAGCTTGGTGGTTATACCCCATTCTGAATTAGCAACCCCTCCAGAAACACACTGAATTGAGATAGGCAGTTCCCTAAGAGTGTTGCTACTGTGAGAAGGTAGAAGGGTCTGCAGGGCAGGCACAAAGCACAGAGGTCCATTTATATCAGCAACATGAGCAAAGGTGTGAAGAAAGCAAACTGCAGGCCATGCTCTGAATATGGTGAAAAGTTCAGTTATGTTTCAGAAGCAGGGCTGGGACTAATGTCAGGGAAGTGAGGCATCTATGCTGCAAAATTTAGCAGGCATTAACTCTCAGATGACAACCCTGAACTTACAGAACTCTGAGAGAGTGCCTCTTTAAATTTTGTATTTAGGCACTTTGCTTGCTTCAACTTAGTCTGGGCCTGTTTAGAAGGAGGGCATGCTCAACAGTGTTGAAGATCAACAGGGTGAGAGGTTTGAGGATAAATAGTGTGACCTTTGAGAGAACAGTTTTGATGGAAAGCTGCGAGTAAAAGCCAGATTGCAGTGGGTTAAGGAGTGAGTATATAGTGAAGAAAGAGGCAAAGAATGCAGGCTAATCTTGCATGAAGTTTAGTGGTGAAGGGGATGCTAGAGAAGGAATTGCATTTTGAGGAGAAACCTGAGGGCACAACAAATTTATTTTACTTTATTTTGTTTTTAATATTGGAGACATCTGACCCAAAAAGCAGCCAGCTACTTCCACGGAATAACCTGAAGCATTCCTGGCTCCCTTCCAATGAAAAAAAATTTTTCTACTAACCTACCAATAATGTCTGAATTGCTACCATTAGTGATTTGGGGTTATTGAATTAAGGATTATCTCCTAGCAGCTAGTAAGTACCCTCCCAGGCCCGCATCTATATATAATTCATTAAGCTTCTAGCAGCTATTTGTATGTTGATGTGAATTGGTTTATCTGATTTTTTTGTTGACAACTGAGAAAAGATTTTGATAAAGGCAGAGTGAAGAGCACTAAAGGGTTTTTGACAGTTTGGGATGTGGAACCTATAAGGAGACAAGTGAAGAACCCCCAAAAGGAAAGGTAACCAGCCTATTTCACAGTCCTATCCAAGGCCAGTTCTTCATTTGCAATCTTAAACTCTCCTTTCCCCATCAGTAGAACCATCTTTGAAAACAGCTTTTGAGTAGGACCTTGTCAAGATTGTCTGGGGAAATATATTATGTCTCATAATGAAAGACTATGGGACTTGGAGTCAGAAAATCTGTTCTCATCACACTTTCATTGGGCCTGTGCAGAGGCAAAATTACCTTGAAGCAAGTGATGCTAGACTTCAAAATACCTCACCTGCACAGACCCCTTTCAAGCCCCTGGGAGAGACCCAATATGTTCACATAATCATGCATTTTTGGAAATTTTGTAAAATAAGATAATTGAACTATAATAAATCACTGTCTCTTTCCACTCCCATTTCCCTAGTCATATTTCCCCCAGGGCTAGGTAGCACTGGAATAACCATAGTAATTTTTGTAACCCAGTAGCTAAAGGGAATTTTAGTTTGGATACAGTTAATTTTGGTTCAGTGGTTTATATTTGTATAGTATGCTGTCACTTCTGTGTATTGTTAGGTTATTGCTAGCTGTTGTGGTGCAGGGATGCCTTGTAGGAATATTCCTACTGCCCACTGTACTGATTTATGTGTCACAACATGAATGTATAAGGCGCTTGATCACCAACTGGTTAGTAAGTGTTGTCAATGCAAAAGTTAGTTAGGCTGGGTCACCATTCAAGGAAACTTGAAATATTCTAAAATTTGTTTTTATGTGTGTGTGTGTATATATATATATATATTTGCTTTAATCAATTATTGATGTACAATTACGTGAGCAACATTATGGTTACTAGACTTCCCCCATTATCAAGTCCCCACAACATACCCCATTACAGTCACTGTCCATTTGCATAGTAAGACGCTATAGAATCACTACTTGTCTTCTCTGTATACACTGCCTTTCCCGTGCCCCCCCCATTATGTGTGCTAATCATAATGCCCCTTTGTCCCCCTTATCCCTCCCTTCCCACCCATCCTCCCCAGTCCCTTTCCCTTTGGTAACTGTTAGTCCATTCCTGGGTTCTGTGAGTCTGCTGCTGTTTTGTTCCTTCAGTTTTTTCTTTGTTCTTATACTCCACAGATGAGTGAAATCATTTTATACTTGTCTTTCTCTGCCTGGCTTATTTCACTGAGCATAATATCCTCTAGCTCCATCCATGTTGTTGCAAATGATAGGATTTGTTTTCTTCTTATGGCTGAATAATATTCCATTGTGTATATGTACCACTCTTCTTTATCCATTCATCTACTGATGGACACTTAGGTTGCTTCCATTTTTTGGCTATTGTAAATAGTGCTGCGATAAACATAGGGGTGCATATGTCTTTTTCAAACTGGGCTGCTGCATTCTTAGGGTAAATTCCTAGGAGTGGAATTCCTGGGTCAAATGGTATTTCTATTTTGAGTATTTTGAGGAACCTCCATACTGCTTTCCACAGTGGTTGAACTAATTTACATTCCTACCAGAGGTGTAGGATGGTTCCCCTTTCTCCACATCCTTGGCAACATTTGTTATTGTTTGTCTTTTGGATGTTGGCCATCTTAACTGGTGAGAGGTGATATCTCATTGCGGTTTTAATTTGCATTTCTCTGAGAAATATCCTAAAATCTTACTGCTCATATATGAAAGAAACTTCTTAGAGACTTTATCAAATTTGATACCAATCCTAAAAATTACTTATGGCATTACCAACAATGAGCTATGAAGCTAAAAGAAAGGTTACTAAACTATAAATAATAAAAATCTTGAAATCAACACATTTAGAAGACTGAAATTATCTATCTGAGACTGTACTACAGAACTGTTGTCATATAAAGAAGCAATCAAAGGACATATAGCAAAAAAAAAAAGAAAAGACAGGATATAAAGACTTCTAGAGGTGTACATGACAATTAATTACTAAAATGATTTTACTAGACATGTGAAAAGATGTTCAATGTTACTAATCATCAGGGATATGCAAATCAAAATCACAATGAGATATTACCTCACACCAGTCAGAGTGGCTAATGTCAACAAGACAAGAAACAGCAAGCACTGGGGAGGATGTGGAGAAAAGGGAACCCTTATATACTGGTGGGATTGCAAATTGATGCAGCCACTATGTAAAGCAGTATGGAGGTCTCTCAAAAAACAAAATAGAAATACCATATGACCCTGCAATTCCACTACTAGAAATTTACCCAAAGAAAACAAAATTACTAATCCAAAAAGATATATGCACCCCTATCTTTAGTGCAGCATTATTTACAATAGCCAAGATATGGAAACAATCTAAATGTCCATCAATAGATGAAAGGATAAAAAAGATTTGGTACATAAATACAATGGAATATTACTTAGCAATAAAAAAGAATGAGATCTTGCCATTTGCAACAAAATAGTTGGACCCAGAGGGTCTTAGGTTAAGTGAGGTAAGTCAGACAGAGAAAGAAAGACAAGTATCATACGATTTCACTTATATAAAACTGAAATAAACTCATAAACAGAGAAGAGACTAATGGTTGATATAGGGGAGGGAATTTGGGAGATGCGTGAAATAAGCAAAGGGGAAGATGAGTGAGAATGTTTGATATCTTGATCTGGGTGATGGTTACAAAAAATGATTTGTTATTATTTGGATTATACAATGTTTGTTCTATTTGCTAGGCTTAAAATTTTGTAATTGTGATTTCTTATACACAATTTTGTACTCATAATTTTGTATTCTTTATCTTAAAGAGTATCTTCCCCTCCAAATATGTAAGCTTCAAGCCCTACAAAATCTGGACTTTATCCTGTGACTTTGAGTAAGTAATGTGAGCCCCGTTTTTCTTATCTGGAAGGTGGGAACATCATATATGCTGACTTACCTCAAAGGGTTCTGAGAAAGTGAGATGGTGCAGGTGTTACAGAAAACCGGAAAACCTGGACTGGATCCCTGATGGAAGAACCAAGCGGCACTCGGAGGTCTTGGAAGGCAGAGGTTTATTTTACGCCAGTGGGTTCAAAGGAGAATGATCTCCAAAGGTCTGAGCCCCGAGTACAACAGGACCGTATCTTTTATACATTTACTACAAAGCTAAGGGGGGAGTCAGCACCCAGAAACTGTTGCGGTAGGAGCTATTAGGTCACTATAGGTGTATTCAGGATGCTAGTTATATTTTAATCTATTTCTGTAAAGGTTACCAGGATACCGTATTATAAACTAATGGGCTTCCATGACTATGATTATAGTCATGGGTTGTGGGGGGAAGAATACATTGTTTCAATCCCAAGCATCCAAGCACCTTGTGGTTCCTCTCTATTTCTGAAGCCTCAGTAGAAACCCTGTTTCCTTGGTTTTCTTGGCTTCTCACCACACCTGCCAAGAGTGGGAGGGATTTGAGAACTTTCTGATTATTTCCTCACCAAATGGACTTTATTAATAGTTATCAAGAGCCACACAAATGTACGTGGGATCACTGCTTCTTCCTCAAAGAAACAGACCTTGCATTTCCCCCAAGAGGTTATACGATCTTTTCAGTGATAATACTTTACACTGGGGTTATCCTGACTTGCAGGATGGCCAGGATCCCTTTGGAGAGCTTCACATAGATGACAAGTAGTCCCAGGGGAAGTTAAAAGCCTAGGAAAGAATGATGGTATGGTAGCCCATCCATTATCACTGCTGGAAAACGAACATGCTGGCTCCTCCCTGCTAGGGGCGGTGAACCAGTGCTACTGCTGATACTAAGGACCGCATTTAGCATTTAATTCAATAATATTCCATGAAACTAATATAACATTTTGTTTAAACTATTTTTCAATAAAAAGTTCAACAGTATTTCAAACATGTATGACATCTATGAAAAAACTATTTTAAAGGGGAGTTATACAGCTTATTTATTTGCCCTAGGATTTACCTAGAAAAAATGGGAATAGGGGAAGTTCCATTCACTGAAAACCTCTTATGTGTGAGAGTCCGTGCTGGATGCTTTATATACAATATCGTAGACATAATATCACTGGATATAATCAACCCCTTTTTGTAGAAGTAAAAACCAATGTTCAAAGAGTTGAGTGACTTGTCCAAATTCACAGTGATTAGGTATTTTAAGCAAGGTTTGTTTGATCTCACCTTCTCAGGTACCAGTCCATTGCTACACGATGCTTACAGTATAATTTCCCTGTTCCCATTTGCCTGCTTTAAATTGATAAGTCCAGCCCATACAGTCACAGTTGCCTGCCAAAATAATTCTGCAGATAAAATGTCTAGTATATACATACAGGTCTTTTGTTGAAACGCATATTTATCATGAATTTGTGGAAAGCCAGGAGCATATCCAGGTAACAAAATATGCTTTAGATGTGCTTAATCTAAATGAACAAATCTTTAATAGGAACTTAAAATACCTGAAAATGCTTGAATTGCTTAATAATCGAGTTTACCACCACCCAGACTATTCATGTATCAAGTTAATATGCACCATCTGAATTTAGATATTTGATTTCATACTAGAAAATTCAAGACTAATCTATTCAGCTAGAAAAACAAATAGTAAATCAACATTCTCAGGTTGCAGATTGACAAGACTAAAATGACTTTCCAAGAGGCAGCTTTATATACATATTTTATCAGAATTCAAAATTACAGTTCACTTGCTTCTGCCCATTAAATTTAAAAACTGAGATGAGTTTGGTAGCCAGCCACAAAAGCCAGGACTTTTCTGATTTAAGATTTTAATGAAACTCTTTTTATCCCCCTGGGTTAGCTTAAGCATGGGGTGAGATGCCAATCCACTGTTTTAAAATTGGACACTTTATCTGAATTTGTGTTTTTTTTGTGTTTATTTTTAAATTTTTAGGTAAAAAATAAAGTGGGGAGGGAGGAAGAGAGAGAGAAGGGAAAGGGTTACCTTGTAAGGGGAAACCGCCATCATTCTATAACAGACAATAAGTTAGGAATTATATTTTATACAGTTCAGAGAGTATAATAGCTAAAATTTTCAAAATTAAGATGATGACTCTTACCTTCCTGTTTGGGAAAATGTTTGTGTGAGAAGATGATTTTCACTTCATAAACCCAAAGCCACTGGATTCTGAAAAACAATATGCCTAGAGGGAAAATCATCCCAGAGAAACTGAAAAATTGGTAAGCTCCTAAACTAAGCTAGGAGGATTTCAGTGAACTTTGGGTTCAGCTTTTCTTAGTCATCTTTGCTGCTCAAATGAGCTCAGAGCTGGCAGTGCTCTTCAACAAATTCGAAACAGACATGTTAATTCATTCAATTTTAAAACATTGAGAACCTACTATTTAGGCTAGGCGCTGGGGATATAGGTAAGATTCCCTGCCCTTAAGGAGCTTACACTCCAGCTTGTCTATGCCTCGAATGTTAAGAACAAATAAATGCACAAATGTATACAAACTTGAAAGAACAAATAAATGCACAGATGTATACAAACTTTAAAGCCCACGTTTAGATAAAGTACTGTGGAGCATTAGAAAGAAAGTGGAAATGTCTCTGTGGGGAACCCACTACATCAAGATAGACTTTCGAGCTAGGGTAGCCTTGATGGATGGACAGGTCAGCAGTTGAGGTAGGGGGCGGCGCTCTGGGCAGAGGAAGCGACAGCGCAGGCGGACTGCGAGGACAGACGCACAGAGGCGCGAAACTGCTCCGGGATCGCCCTCACACCCCTTGGTCTCCAGACGAGGAGGCTCAAAGGGGAAGAAAGCCAGTTCTTCTAAAGGAGTTCGGGAATATAAATCTTAGCAAATAGAACTGTACGAAAGGATCTAGCCCGAGGATATTTGTAATAGCTGAGGCCGGAGCCGCCAAGGTTCCGAAAGAAGGCGGCTCCAGTGTCGGCGGAGTTCTGCCAGTTTACTATGTGGTCACAGACATCTGGTCCTCAGGGCACCCTGCTCCCGGTCCCCGTCCGTACGGCTGATCCCTCCGATCTTCCAGGCACGCAAAATCCTCTGGAGGCTTCAGGGCCTGCAAATCCCGTTCCCTGAGTCTGGAGCCTCCTTGCTCTGGGGTCCAAGCTCGCATAACTCGCGCGGCCCCGCTGAGCTTGTGGGGACAACTGCGTTCTCCCGCCCGACCCCCCCCCCCCCCCGGCTGCTTCCGCGACCCTCTGGCCCAAGCCGGACTCGCGCGGCCCGCCGGGCGCAGCCTCCTCACGCGGAGGCCCGGCGCGCGCGGCAGCTCCTCGCGCAGGCCCAGACCCGGCCCGCCGCTCCTCTCGCTCGAGGCTCACCAGCCGCCGCCGCGCCGCCAGAAGCTCGAGGGTGAGCGAGCGCCTCACTTGCTGCCAGAGCGCGCATGTGTGTTTATCCCCTCACCTTGTTTTTTTAAAAATTTAATTTATCCCCCTGGTTTTGCAAGGTATCTCTTCTTGAGCTATTTGAGTCAAACAGTCTAACAATAGGACTGGCTCGAGGTCTACGCGTCTGAGAGGTCCCAGGGCGCTGGACGGAAAAGGTGGGTGTGTGGGGTTGTCCCTTCAGAGTCGCGATCCAGACTCTGGTGGCAGGAACTACTTCCCGGGGGCTGTGGGCCCACTATGGGCTTCTCTTGGGGAACACAGTTCGCCCGACCTCCTGGCTCAAGGCCGCCTGCCCTAGGGGACCCACGCGCCTGCCTCCTACCGCCATCTCCCGGCAGGCCTCCAGGGGGCCTCCCCGCCTTGGCCTTCGTGTCGGTCGCTCCGGGCCCGGGAGGTGGGGGCGACCGCACGGTGGAGGGACGCGCCTCGGGGCCCGGGCCAGTGAGCGGACAATGACCCCTTCTCCCCTTGCCGCCGCCGCCTCCCCGACACCGGCCCCCTTGCAGCCCCCAGGCAAACCTATTAGCCATTCAGGCCGACAAAACCCCGCGGCCCCGCGCATTGTCCCGCCGAGCGCTCGGCCACCGTCATTAGCCCTGATTACGCTGAGCCGCCTGACAGCCCTGCGGGCCGCTCGGCAGACCCCCCATTCACCGCCACCCCCCGGCCCCGCCTCACAAAAGGAGCGGAAATCGTCCGCGCTGCCGCGTCCAGGATGAATAGAGCGAAAAGCTGCTTCTCCTCTCCTCCCGCCCCATTCACGTTCTCTTTTGGATACAGTATTTTTTTCCTTTTTGTTAAAATTAGGGAGAAAGAACGAGGTCAAGGAAGATTTTGCTTGAGCTCCTTGCCTGTCAAATATTTGTTTAATGTAAACAAAGAGCAAGTCCTCCCCCACCCGGAGCCTCTCCTCCCCTCCCTCCCAGATTTTCATAAACAAACTAGGGATGGGAAAAGCGGCGGCGGCTGCAGGGAGGTGGAAGAAGCGGGGGCGGGCTGGGGGCGCGAGCGCGGCGGGTGGAAGCAGAGTGGATCATTAAAGTAGAGAGGAGAGGAACTTAAGCATTTGGGACGTAGGAGCAGCCATCGCACTTTTGCTGGAACTAGCGGGTGGTTGAAATATTTATAACCTGGAAAGTAGTCTGAGCTAGGGCTGGGGTTTAATCCTCACCTTGGTCAGGTCCATTGAAATTTAAAAACGCAGCCCCTTTCCACTCAACTGGGGTAACTACTTTGTGGGACATTGTTACAGGGAAAAAAATTACAGAAAAGAAAGGAAACCCATCGTATGGAGATACCTTAAAATTCAGAAACCGTCAACATTGCTGCTACCTGGAATTTTTTTTTTAAAAACTCTGGACCGGGATAAAAATGATACGGAAAAATATATTAAAAAGAAAACGAAAACGTTTACAATATCTGTTTCTGAGTATATTTGGACCAATTAAAATAAATCTCAGCGTGACGGTTTGGACCAATTTCCAACACGTGATCTTCAAACAATTGATTATTCACAAAAGCAGGTGCCACCAGGTTTCAGATAAAAATTGTAAAAAATCTTTTAAATAATCTCATCCCTCAAGATTCTGTTTTGTTAATGTAATCCTTAGGCAACAAGTTACTTTAAGCAAATTAGATGTACTTTAAAGGAAAGTGTATGCTCAAGGCTTTCACCAAAATAGGAAGAAAAATCTTCCATAAGCGATGGGTTTTCTTTCTTTCTTTTTTTCTTGCTAAGCAATTGACAATTATTTAAACATTATTCCTAAAGAGAAAGTTAGGTTTTAGCAGTGTTAACCTTTTTTTCTTGAGAATGCTGAATGGACATTTCCTTCTGCTTTTAGGCATCATTTGAACTGATGTGGGAGTGGGATTTTTAGAATCTCAAATTCCTTTACATTATCCCACAAATTAGTCCTTAATCTTCCCTCTTTGATTTGGAAGCATCAGCTTAAGATAAATTTGCCAACTGTCCTCACCAAATGCTGGTTCTGGACAGCTTCGAGTTAGGATGTAGAGCTGGGAACAAGACAGGAAATCTGTTGATTTTTCATTGAAGTACAGAGCTCCTTGGCACATACAGGACTAAAGCCAGTCAAGGGAGGCACCTAGAGTGCAAAATTCTTGGAAGTCCTCACTCTCCACTCTCCGAGCCTTGCACTCGCTACACTTGCTTGATTTTAAGGGTGAACAGCTCCTTAAATTTTGGACTCTTAAATAAGTGCCTTCCTTACTTCATCAGAATTCTGACCCTACTTCTTGCTATTCTAGGAACCACCCACCAGGGCCTCTGAGAAAGAAAATAGCCCTGAGGGAACTCTACCATCCTAGTGTTTCAGGACCCACAGAAGGGCATTTGCTTGCTTTCCAGAAGAACAGCTTGATTACAAATCAAGCCCCCACTCCTTCCATCTAGAGGTCTTTTGCAAGAGAGTTTTTTGATTGTCAACAGTTCTCTGGATAAGGGCTGCTGTACACAATGACAACCATTTATAAAGCCCAAATAAGACCAAATCCGTTTAAGGGATTTGGAAATAAAAATCAACTTAATTCATCTCCAGGGCTTTCCCCATAGATCTTGCCATTTGACTGATCTTTGTCTTCCATGACTTATTTTTGTTTGGTTTGTACATTAGCACTTCTGCCCAAATAAGTTAGCAGGCTTCGGAACCAAAGAGTATTTCCTAAGGACAGAAAGGCAATCTGAAAGGAGTCAGTCCAGTGTGCTGTGGGAGCTCAGGGGGTGGGAGGGGGGTGGGGGGTGGAATTTCAGCTCCAATGATTTAAAAATCAATGTCAAATTTTATAATATGCAATTCATTTCACTCGGAAAAAAGCTCAGAGACACTCTGGGTAGCATTTAGTTTTTTTTTAGTGCAAGGACAGTAAGTGTTTTTGTTTATTTTGTGTGTGTGTGTGTGTGTGTGTGTGTGTGTGTGTGTGTGTGTGTGTAGGAGGACACTTTGGGAGGCAGTTAAATCCTAGGAATATTTGATATTTTAAATTGAAGCCATTACACGACAATGAGGCTTTGGAAAGCTTGTTTTATGTTTAATAGAAATCAGATCTTTAAAATGCCAGTTATTTCTCTGCAGCCTTCTACTTCATCCCAATATATGACATAATTTTATCCTGTCCCCCAATCTCAGCATGCCTTTTGCAGAAAAGTAATCTATTTGATTAAAACCCATGTCTGCAGCAAGAAGATACTAGTCTAGTTATTAACAACCTCTCCTATCTTCTTTTGTCTTATTTTAATATGAGTTCAATCCTAAATGCATTATATATTCACTCTAACATGATCATGGGTGCCCACTGCTTTTGTATGGGAGGAGGCCTAGAAGGAGGTAGAAAGCCTTTCTAACTTCAGAGCCTGGGTCAGAATAGTCCTGCATTTTTATGGAATAGGACTCACAATTGAGTCCAGAGTTGGCTTCCCAAAATTGTTTCTAAAAGTCATTAATTTTTCATACGAGTGTCAGACAACTCATAGTTACCTGTTTTGGGGATTGGGGAGTTGCCTTAAAGGGATGCTCATGTTGCCTATTTCTAGGTTTAAATATATCATACACACATGTATGTACATACATGCATACACACACATACAATTTGAGGAGATGGTGGTTATGTACCCACCGTGAACTATTTAAAAAATACACCAGGAGACATAAGAGAAGGCTCTTAGATGTCGAGAAGACTCTCCTGAGATCCTTTGCACAAAAGCCCTTTCCTGTCTGGTGAAGAGAATACTTATTTTTAGTAGTCATAGAGCAACTTCCTTAATTAAGAAAGGTTGCTCATCAGGATTTTATTGTTTGGCCTCTTCACATAGAACCCACTGGCCCTACCTTGTGCCTTTAGAAACAGCAAGTTCCCAAGATACAGAGAAACCCATCACAGCAGTCACTTAAATAAGTAAATAAACAGCATATATATATGTTTTGTTTTTTAAAAAACTTTAAAGTAAAAGTTATGCATATATAACATTGTCCTTTTGACTTGAAATACCCACGGGACATTCAGGGCAGGCGCTCAGCGTACAGTTCAGGTTCCGGAGGCATCTTTGCAGCAAAATCCTTGGGAAAAAGCAAAGCGAGAATGTGCCTCTGGATTGGTCCTCACCGCAGGCTTCTAGGGTAGCGGTCGGAGGGCGCCAGTGGAGCGGGCCAGCTGCGGGGCGTGCACAGCAGCCCGAGGTTCACTGGCCCCAGGTCCCTGGCCACCACGCTTCGCAAGCTTTGGGTTTGCTTGGTCTCTCATTCTCTCACCTTCTTTCATTTTTTTCGTTTTTTTTTTTTTTTAACACCGGATTCTGTTTCTGAGCGTGCTGGATGGGCAGCTCAGATGTCGCACTCGCTGTCGCTGGACGTGATGGAAATGGCCGAAGTGGCTGCCTTGCTGGATAAGCTGGCGGCTGGGCTAGCGGCTGCACCCAGCATCTCAGGCGTGCCCTCTTCCTCGGCCCTTAGCGCCTGCCCGGAGCCTTGTGACAGGACCTGCTGCTGGAGTCTATGGGAAAGAATGAGGCACAAGTCACAGCGAGTAACATAGCCTCCCGTCGCCCCTCACCCCTTTAACTCAGCGGTCAGCCCGTTCTCCCTCACACCCGGGCAGTTAAAGTGGGTAAGATGAGGCTACAGGCTGGGCGGAGTACGCGGCCTCTTTGCCGCAGCGCCCTGCAGTTGCCCCATCCTTCCGAGTCCTTGGCTCCCCATCTTCCCAGTCTGAGAGAGGATGCTAGCTCTCAGGGTCATTCCCAGTTTGGCCAGTTTGGCCACCTTTGGGAGATTTACAACATTGTCAGGATCAACGAAGTGTCAGGATAAATGAGGACAGATCAGGCCCCGGGAATGGGGACTCCCTTCCTGGGGTGCACGCCTGGGTCGGTGCCCCAGAGGCTGGGTCTGCCCAAAGCTAAAGGCAGAAAGGGCTGCCTGAGAGTTGCACGGAGCATTTGGACCTGGGGGAAGAGTTTGGGTTCTTGGTTAAAATGTTTGGCTAATTGAGATCCACACAATCGGGATGAAATCCCTAAGCCGAGATCAGTTTGCTGTTTTGAGACGGCTGCCCATGCTGGGAAGAAAACTCTACTTCCCAGTTCTTAGAAAACTTTTCAAGGCAGTAGAGGATTCATCTATGCCTTAAAATAACAACACTAAACTACCACATTGCTAATACCACATTGCCAGGTTTCACTTACCAACAGGAATCTGGGCCCAGGCTGACAAGAATTAACTTTGAGCCTTAGGGTCCTTGATTGTTTCTGGGATTTAAATTTTTATTTCTTACCCCCTGCACCCTCCCACCCCAATGCAGCCTTGGTTTGGTGATTGGAACTAGGTGCTGGAGCAACCCAGGCATCCAGAACCGGGAGAAAGTGGGGAACCAAGACTCCGGAAGGAACTCCCACCCATCCGCCCAGGATACCAGAACTCGGCGGGCTGATAACCGAAGACAGAGTGCTCTCCCAACTCCTGCGGAATCCAAGTCGCCAGGCCCTTGGGTAAGGGTGCCCGGGGTGCTGCCGCCCACCTCCTCCCGGTGAGTGCAAGGCGCAGAGGCCTCTAGGTACCCACCTGTTCTTGGCTGCAGCCGCTCGGTCCCTTTGTCGGCGGTTTTTGAACCAGTTGCCCACCTGCGTAGGGGTCAGTCCGGTTGCCTGGGCGAGCTCACGCTTTTTGCTGGGGTTGGGGTATGGGTCCTGCAGGTACCATTCTCGTAGCAGGTGCCGCGTGCGCTCCTTAAAGCAGTGTGTCTTCTGTTCGCCGTCCCAAATGGTGCGCGGCAGCGGGAACTTCTTCCTTACGCGGTACTTGTCCACGGGCCCCAGGGGCCGTCCACGTAGCTTCTCAGCTTCCTGATAATGCGCCTCGAGCCACAGCGCCTGCAGCTTGGCGTGCGACTCCTTGGTAAATTTGTGGTTTTCCAGGATATGGTAGAGCTCGCGGTAGTTGCCACCGTGAAAGGCCACGATGGCTCTCGCACGCAGCACCGATTCATTCTTATTAAGGGCCTCGCAGGCCGCAGGGGCCACGGGCAGCGACCAGAGGAAGCGACCCAAGCGCTCCACGTCGCCGCTTTCCTCCAGAGTCTCGCATACTCCGGCCACTTGCTGGGCACTGAAATTCAAGATGGGCAGCTGGAACATCGAGGCAGGACGGGCGGTAGCGGGGGCGCTGAGCCACGGCGGAATGTGCAGCAGATGCCCGCGGGTCGGCCGGGTGCGCCAGGCTCTTTAGTGAGACGGCACGGGGCAGCCGGGACTCACAGCCAGGCTGCAGCGGCGGCGCTACTGCTGAGAGAGAGCGAGCGGAAAGATTGGAGGAGGTGCCGGCTCCGCCGCTCGGTTCGGCTCGGCTCGGCTCGGCTGGGCTCCGCTGGGTTAGGGCAGGTAGGCCGGCAAGAGGGCGCCGCTACTGGGGTGGGCGGATTGGCAGTGCGGGCGCCATGGAGACCCCCTGTCAGTCACTGGTCGGCTCTGCCAATCAAGACTGCGACCAGCGTGCCCTGGCCATTTCAGCACCTCCCCGCTCTCGACAGCGCCGGGCGTTCACCCGTGGACTTCTCCTCGGTGTTTTGCAGAACTATGAGGAGAAGGAAACGACGTGCAAGTGGCTGGGAGAAAAAGGCGAGAATGGCAGTGTTTCAACATCCCCACCTTCCACTTCAGCCATGTTGCTACCGCCTCCCACTCCCCAAAAGAGGCAGTAATGCTACAGGAATCCCACTTAGGAGCAATGCACTGTCTGGGTCAAGAAAGCTCCAGAGGACAATGAGGACTGGACCAAATAGAAATTCTCTTCGAATTCGCCAGGTTTAATTGTAACGAAACAAAACCATGTGGGGAGTGCACGAATGGGAAGGGAGTGGAAGTGGATCACCTCATTTCTTCCCAGCACCCATCCCTGCCTGCGTTTCCCCATTACCAGCTGCCAAAACAGCCAAACGGGAAGCGAATCTGAAGCAGAAGGAATGGGACCGGTGATCTGTAAAGAGGTCAGTTTGGACTCTATCCCCACCACCTTCAAAAGCCTCCTGAAATTATTTTAATTATGAGCTAGAACACGCACAACTGATAACACAGGTGCTGACCACAAAGTCAAACATTCACAAGAAAAGGGGCCTAGCAGCCCAAGAAAGTTTAGACTTTGCAGCAGCCCCCCCACCCCAGTTTAATGGGCTTGAACAAATGCAAAGCATAACCACATCTAAAATGAGAAGTCATTGGTAGGTAAGGACAGAAACTTAAAAGCTTATTTCAAAGATCTTTTTAAAATTATCGATTTGTTTTTCTTGCAGGCTAATTCTGTCCTACCCTGTGGTAGAACATTTAACTCGAGCTGGGGATAGAAACTCTAACCTTGGCCTTTTAGCCCAAGTAAAAAAGAGAAGGGGAGGTATCAGAGCAATGGGGGCAGAGGCACAGAAAAGGCTGCCTGGTGGCTGAGCACTGACCCCTCCTGCAGAGAGGAAGGGCCTTCTTAGCAGATCGGCTTTGGGGCCTGCAGATTGAATTAGCAACTTTTATTGATTCCCAATTGACTTCCACATCAAACTGTTTTCTGAGGCCTCTGGTCAAAGAAACCAGGATCTCACCTGGGCCTTGATAGGGGATTGTTTAGTTAGAAGAAAATAATTGGGAGAGGAGTTCAGCACAAATGTCTGGTGAATCATCTTTGGAGGTCCATCACCAGAAAGAAATTAGATACTAATATTCACTGTGGAACTGAACTGGGCCAGGCCGTCTTTTCTTCAGTATCAAGTACAATTTGTATGTGGCTTGTACAGCTCTGGTAAATCAGAAGACAGATAGATAGCACAGATGGTTGGAGGTGTCAGGTCAGATCATGCTATGCCTGAGTGCAGAGCAAAGCTTGTTCTGACGGAAAACCCTGATATTATTTTCACAGATCTTCACAGTTCACTCGAAAAAATAGCAGAGGGGAAGAAAAAAGCCCTGTAACCATTTACATCATTTCTGTGAGATAGCCAGCCGCCTCAACAAAGAGGCCTTCTTTTTTAAGAGCTAATTTTCTTGAAATGCGACAGGGCAGGGGCAACATAGAGAGGGTGATAAGGATAATCAAAGCACAAGCTTGGAGCATCTTCCAAATCCTCCGGAAAGACAACTTTTACTGAGAAACGTCCCACACAAGGGCCCAAAACATGCTGTGTGGAAAACCTGGCCAGTGGTGGAGGCTGGGCAGGGGTGAAACAGGACCTCAATCCTGGCACCTCTGGCAGGGGAAAGAAACCATTCCTTGCTCCAGCCTGCAGAGGTCTCTTCATATTCCTGTCAGGATGTCTCTCCTGAGCATAATCGCGTCACGCTCGCTCACAGTAGAAGCTTCAGGTCTGCGAGACCTTTCAGCCCACGAGCCCAGAGAGGCCCCAAGCCGCTAGGGGTGATGGGGAAGTTGTGGGTGCCCCAGGGACCGCACCTCCCCACACCCTTTGCTTAACAGTTTGAAAGCTGCGGATTTGGGGGAAATTGGCTTCTTGCTCCTTAGTCTTTGAGAGCAAACTGTGTTAATTTTCCGAATCTAGATGTCTTATCTAGGTACCAGGAAAAGGGAATATTTATCCCATTTCTTGGACAATAGTTCTGCAAATATTAGAGAGGGAATTGAGGCTTTTGCGTGTTTGGAGCTCTTGGAGACTGGGACCGAAAGCCTAGGTTGGCCGCGGTGCAGCCGCGGGAAAAAGGTGCTGACTGCAGGCAGCTGTCAGCTCCGCAGCATGCGGTGTGTGGGCGCCAGGCGGACGGGGTCTTCAGTTAGGAGATCCTATCTTCGCCATTGCAGGGAACTTGGTTTAACTTTATTAACTTAAAGGATGTAAACTGCCCCGGGGCACCTTGAGATCACTATTCGTTCATCAGCTTTACTTGAGGAAGGGACAAAAGGAAGACATGTGTGATCCCCCCAATCCCTGGAAATGAGAGAAGCTCTGCCGGGTTCCTTAGAAATAACGCCACTGTGGAGAAGGTGTGACCTCACCCCCACCCCACTCTTAAAGCGTAGTTCTCCCGCGTTTGCTAGATGAAAGCTAGACCTCCGGGTTGGCTTACCTTGATTTTACAGAAGGTTACATTTTTTCCAGTTTTGAGACTGCGCCAATCCTCCAGGCAACCCCTACGTGCCACCCCTGACTTCATTTTTCTTTTGCGCTTGACCAGGAAACCCAGAAAGCGCAGCGTCAGCCCTTGGCCTCAGGCCTATTTGGGCAACTTTGCAACTTTGTTTGCAATTTTTTGTTCCTGGTTTGCAGCTAGTAGTAGATTTGGGAGGCCTTGCGCAAATACTCAGTTCTAGCTGGGAATTCATAGACTTCTATTTTGCTTTCTGCAGAATCAGAGTTTTACTTTATGGGGAAAAATATGAAGGAAAACACGGAGAAGACAATGTCCCTGGGCAGATTCTGTGTTAACTGTTCAGTGAGGCAGCAGCTGGGCAAAGTGAGCTGTGAGGTTCATACCAGAAATCAGAGTTCAGTCTGGGACTTCTTGCACATATGGGTTTCAACCCTCCTTTTGACCCTTTTGATTTTCCTTTCTAGAGGGACATGTGGAGCCTTGAGTACACCCTGCTGAACAAGTTAGAAGACAATACATCCTTACCTCTAGGTTCCAGTCTCTTGTTTTGTCTTGTCTTTCACTTTTCCTAAGTAAATGCCTGTAAAATAAGTGATATGTCTGTTTTTTTTCCTACACAATTTCACAAAATCAGAGCTTTTAAGAATGTAGTAATTGAATACATCTGAATTCGTTGATAAAGACATTTGTACTGTATTTGATAGTCACGGACTGCAACACAATAAGCTCCCAGCCTTTTGTGTATGACCATTTTGACTTTGAGAGGAAAGATCTTGGTTTCCCTTTCCTGGGCCTCAAAGCTGTGTGTTACCAGTAGGTGAGAAAAATGTTAAAAAAAAAATTGGAAAAATTTAAAAGGCATTTTACAGTCTTTGAAATTACAGTAAAAATTTTTACACCCAATTTTTTTTCATGAATTTAGTATTCTGGTTTTCAGATGATACCATATACACATAGATATATTTGTTTCTATTGGTGGTCCAAATCTTCAATTATGGAATCAATTCAGTATACTAGTTTTAAAGTATTAACTATCTCAATAAGCTCCCAAGGTAGATTGCTCTATTTCATGCATTCCTCCCCTGATAGGATGCACCATAACAAAGAACAGAGATGCCTCTTTATTGTGTGTTTCTTAGAACAAAGATAATTTGAGAAATGTTTTGTAGATTTTCTGGCACTGTAAAATGAACTGACAAAAAAGTGTTACAATTAAAGTATTCATCTAATTTTAAGAGATTAGCAATTTTTTGTTATTTGCAAAATTATTCACTAGATATTTTTTAAATGATGCAAAATTGCTTATGTTATTAAGTGGAGGAAATTTTTATTAGCTTAAACATGGGAAAATGTACCATTTGAAAGTAATGATTAATTAGCAGTAATGTTTTTTTAAATGTTAGGCTGACTATGCAACTCTGTTTTGACTTCTAGTTTGCTGTTGCTCTTAGGCATTTAGAAGAGAATTTGTATTTAAGCCAGAGTATATTACATGTTTTACTCATTTAAATTATGATCTTAAATTCACGTTTCTCTCTTTTTTTCTGCTTCTGTGGGGTAAGCATAAGTCTGGACAGGGCTAACTACACCACAACATAGCTTGCCTAGAGCTATGTATCAATGGGCTCTTGTGTGAAGGATTAATTATTAAAAATAAAGCCAGTGTGTCACTTATAAACACTTTATTATCAATAATGAAACAATAGTTGAATGACTAAAAGAATGATTAATTCATACTGGAACTTAATTTTTTTCTATCAGCAAATTATTTTTGACTATTTTCAAATCCAAGATCAAAGTATCTTTCTAAAATACACATATAAATCTTAAAATTCAATGACATGAAAGAGTGTAAATTTATTTATGTCCTCTGGGATGAGCCAAAGGTTCACATTAAATTGTACATATGTCCTATATATGTATAAACTACATGTATTGTACGTATAGTAAATAATAATTCCCTTCTAATTACTATAAAATCAAATAGAGGCATGAACCTCTAATAAGATACCTTAAATTCTCTGACTTGATCTAGTGGGTGGCAGAAAATATTTTAAAAATATTGTGTTATAAAAAATGCATTTACTTGGAATCTTACCCTTCAAAGCAGCAAATCTCAACAAAGGACAAATTTTTATTCCCCCTTCCAGCAGACATTTGGCAATGTCTGAAGTCGTTTTTAGTTGTCACAATTGACATCTGTTGGGTGGAGACCAGAGATGCTGCTAAACATTTTACAATGAACAGGGCAACCCTATCACAACACAATGTCACTAGCACCACTTCTAGGAAACCATGTTTCAAAGGATGTCAAAATAATCAACAAAGCATAGACATGCAAAACCTGCTAAAATGCTGTTTATTCTGGAGCTAAGGCACTTTGAAAGGAATCGGTGCTCTTTTAATTTCACTTAGGTCTAAGCCATACCAAAAAAATATGTTCCTAAGGACCTACTGTAATTTTGTTTTTTCTTAAAATTTACTGTAATGATACTTAGAGTGACTGAATACATACACATTTAGAAATATTTCTGGGAAAAGTGGAGTTTTAATTGTATCATGTTAAAATCTATGTTCTCTGAGCAATTGGTGGGACAGACAGCAATGGTTGGAAGTTATCGCTCTGTCACTCACCACTTAAAAATGAAAAAAAAACATGAACAAGGAAGTTAAATCATATTACACAACTAGTTAGTGTCAGAGATAACCTTAAAGCCAGAATCAAACCTCTATCCATTATATATATATATATATATACCTTGCTTTCCCTACCCAAAGAAGGTGGTATAATTTCAGTTGAGTTTGAGGGCAGAGGATCTGAATCACACCTGAATATTTATTGGTAGCTCCATGTGTAAGGTCCTATGCCTTTTCCTGCTGCTGTGACTTTTAAGAGTTTGGTGCAGTCTAGTTCATGGATCTCAAAGAGATTTAAACTATTCTGGGTCTTGTCAAGTGGTGTACCCTTGCAAGGCCTAAAAAGTCCTTGAATCTCAAATGTGACACTGGGTCTTCCAATTATCTTCTTTGGAAAGTGGGATTGTTGAGTCTGGGTATATTGAAGACTTTCCTTTGAGTCATCACATTGTATACTAGGAGGAAAATGGAACTGAATCAAGCCTTTTGGGGAGGAGAGATTTGACTTGAGGTGCTGTAAGACTTGGTTTAAGTAAAAAAAAAAAATCTCTGAACTCTTTTGTCAGGTCTTTCAAAAGAATAACAGTGATGCTCACTAGCATTTCTATAATTAACAAGCTGTCAACATTTCTATTATGACCACAGAAATCTATTACAGATCACAGAATTGTGATAAATGTTTCTTTAGGTCTGAAATGTTAGCCTTCATCTTCTTTTCAGCCTAAGGGCAATTTTTGAAACCAATTTTGTTTCAATCATTTTGGATCAGTTGTTTGGTTGTTTTGGAAGTGCAGATGCTCTAGGCCCACCTATTGAAATAAAGATTTTTAAATGGAAACACAGAGAGGAGTCTGCTTAAGCCCCAGTGGGGACCAGCTGCAAAGCTCTGGCAGGGAATTATATAGGCAGACAGTGGGAGTAGATTTAGAAAAAATTAGGGGACTGGGAAATGTGTGCATATTTCCTTTAACAGATTTTTTTCCTCAGGTCCTTCAAACTATGGAATTTTAATCCTCTATTTTTTCTGTTTTGTATTTTGTCTGTTATTACTTTCTCTTATTATTACTAGTTTTGGTGAAATTAATGTAGGGGGATTTGTTATTACAGCTATTAAAATTTGGGGCTGACCTGAATTTAAAAAATTTTAGCGTTTAATTTTTACCCTTCATTTAGTTAAATTTTCTTTCTACCCCTCTCATCTCCTTTCTGCTTGACTACCTTTTATCTTTATGAGTCCTTTTCATGGTCTCTGAGAGGTCATATTTCCCAATGATTGTAGTTCCCTATATTGTAATAAATTGTATTTATTTTCTTTCCTTTCTTTTCTCTTTTCTCTGACTCCCATGACTCCTTACTCTGCTTCCCATTCTCCACTGCCAAGTATCTCCTGACTAAACTCTTCACTAAGCCTTATTAAAATTGTGACGTAGACAAAGTGCTCATTCCTGAAAGTATAGGTGGGGGATGGGAGTGGTTCTTAGAGAAAAGGGGCATAGATGACCATAATGATGTTTCAGGACAGTGATGCTTCTGCAGCTAGACATTGTGGAAGCAGGTAAAATAGCAGAAACAGCAAGGACTCAAGATAATTTATTTATAAATTTTTTTATTGAAGTGTAGTTGATATACAATATTAAATTGCTTTCAATTATACAACATAGTGATTCAACAGTTATATACATTATTAAATGCTCACCCCAACTAGTATAGTTAGATAATTAAAGTCATTGCACTAATGACATCATTTTAGGACCCCGTTTGCTTATCAGATAAATAGTATAATACTCATTACGTAGAGTAGTTATAGGGAATAAATATGATTATGTGAATGACCATTCCTTGCACAGTGCCTGGCTCATAGACTTAAACCAAGAGAAGTTTATTCTCTCACAGTTCTGGAGGCCAAGAGAATCAAGGTGCAGTGTTCCTCCAGAGGCTCTAGGGAGGAATCAGTTTGTTGTTTCTTGTCTTTTTCTGGTGGGTGTCTGCATTTCTCAGTTGTGGCTGCATCTCTGTCTCTGTCTTCTATCGTTTTTTTCTTCTCTTCTCTCTTACTTTTACTCTTGCTGTGAAAACTCCCTCTGTTTATATTTTATTAATGCATGTGTTGCATTTAAGGCCTGTCATATAATCCAGGATAAGCTCCTCCTCTCAAGATCTTTAAGCATATCTTTTACCATGTAAAGTGATGTTCATAGATTCTAGGGATTAGGAGGTGAATATATCCTTGGGGGCTTATTTTTCAGTCTACCACATCCACTTACATGACAAATGTATTAGTTTCAAATGTTTCTTGGAAATAAATAGAATAGAACATTTTAGGCGGTCAATCCACAAGTAAGAGAATAATCCTTCTGGCTTTGTTTTGATAAATTATAGATTTTTCACAACAATATTGTTCAGACTCAAGATTGGTTTTATACCAAGCCAAAGAAAATTTCTTCATTTTCATATTGTTTATTTTAAAGTGTCCTTTAGGACCTTAACTGAACAACTAAAGTAGTAGATTTATCTCATGAGATAAAATGAAAAAGAAGATTCTATCCTTCTTTCCATGTGTTTATCCTAGTATAGAGTTGAAGCATATTATGGCATACTGAAGTACAATTCACAGATATAAGAAGAAAATTGCAATTTTATATGTATCTTTGTTTATTTTAGTGTGCTGAAATAATAATTTGGAAGATCTGCGATATTTTATAGTCTACCAATGATTATCTTTCCTTTCCCTGCTCTCTTGTTACATATGACTCTACTGTTATTTATAAGTAAGACAATATTTCCCCCATCAAAATGCACTGTTTTCCATCTATGACACTACTTTCCCTATTCTTTTTTCATCCAAATAGGGCCATATTTTAAAAGTATTTTCACTTTCCCACTTTCCTCCTCCTCTGTTACCCCAGTCCCAAAGTTTTCTGAAATTGTACAATACTTAGAGTTTTCCTTATAGTGTATCCCTTCTGTTTTAAGAATACTTATTTAACATTACGTCACATAGCTCTAGATAGTCTTTCCTCTCCATTCTTCCCTCTGCTTTGGTTCATTTATTGATGTTTGGATTCTTTTTTCATGTAGTTTCCTCATCTGGAATGCTAGTATTTTTTTCTTCCTATAGAAAATGGCTTTTTTGGTTTTCTCCTGAGAGCAATACATACTCACTGCAATAAATATCCATGTTCTAAGGTTATATGGAGTCAAAACTGAAAGTTTTTTGTAATGCCTTTATTTCAAAGATAATCACTATTAGTGCTAGGTACATGTCCTTACAGACTTTTTCTATACACACAGGTACATACATGGTTTTTTTTTCTTTTGACAGAAATGCCATCATATTATCTACAGTGTTTTATAAACTTCTTTTTCATGATAACATTTTGTGAACAGTTTTCCTGATAGTACATGTTACCACTGTGAATGCTTGCATTGCATTCCCTGGCATACATTCTATAATTTACTTAACCAGTCCCTATTGGTGTTTAAATTGATTCCAGTTTTCACCATTATAAACAATGAAACAATGATCATCTTTATGCATTGTCCAGTTTTTTTTTGAAATTTATTTTTTTATTTTTATGTGTTTTTTGTTATCATTAATCTACAATTACATGAAGAACATTATGTTTACTAGGCTCTCCCCTACCCCAAGTCCTCCCACAAACCCCATTACAGTCACTGTCCATCAGCATAGTAAGATGTTGTAGAATCACTACTTGTCTTCTCTGTGTTGCAAAGCCCTCCCCTTTCACCCACCCCCCACATTATACATGCTAATCATAATACCCCCTTTTTTCTTCCCTACCCTTATCCCTCCCTACCCTTCGATTCTCCCCAGTCTCTTTCCCTTTGGTAACTGTTAGTTCATTCTTGGGTTCTGTGATTCTGCTGCTGTTTTGTTCATTCAGCTTTTCCTTTGTTCTTATACTCCACAGATGAGTGAAATCATTTGGTATTTGTCTTTCTCCACTTGGCTTATTTCACTGAGCATAATACCCTCTAGCTCCATTCATGTTGTTGCAAAGAGTAGGATTTGTTTTCTTCTTATGCCTGAATAATATTCCATTGTGTGTATGTACCACATCTTCTTTATCCATTCATCTACTGATGGACACTTAGGTTGCTTCCATTTCTTGGCTATTGTAAATAGTGCTGCGATAAACATAGGGGTGCATCTGTCTTTTTCAAACTGGAGTGCTGCATCCTTAGGGTAATTCCTAGAAGTGGAATTCCTGGGTCAAATGGTTAAGTCTATTTTGAGCATTTTGAGGAACCTCCATATTGCTTTCCACAATGGTTGAACTAATTTACATTACCACCAGCAGTGCAGGAGGGTTCCCCTTTCTCTACAACCTCGCCAACATTTGTTGTTGTTTGTCTTTTGGATGGTAGCCATCCTTACTGGTGTGAGGTGATATCTCATTGTGGTTTTAATTTGCATTTCTCTGATAACTAGTGATGTGGAGCATTTTTTCATGTGTCTGTTGGCCATCTGAATTTCTTCTTTGGAGAACTGTCTGTTCAGCTCCTCTGCCCAGTTTTTAATTGGATTATTTGCTTTTTGTTTGTTGAGTTGCATGAGCTCTTTATATGTTTTGGATGTCAAGCCTTTATCAGATCTGTCATTTATGAATATATTCTCCCATACTGTAGGGTACTTTTTGTTCTATTGATGGTGTCCTTTGCTGTACAGAAGCTTTTCAGCTTGATATAGTCCCACTTGTTCATTTTTGCTTTTGTTTTCCTTGCCCATGGAGATATATTCATGAAGAAGTCACTCATGTTTATGTCCAAGAGATTTTTGCCTATGTTTTTTTCTAAGAGTTTCATGGTTTCATGACTTACATTCAGGTCTTTGATCCATTTTGAATTTACTTTTGTGTATGGGGTTAGACAGTGATCCAGTTTCATTCTCTTACATGTAGCTGTCCAGTTTTGCCAACACCATCTGTTGAAGAGCCTGTCATTTCCCCATTGTATGTCCATGGCTCCTTTATGGAATATTAATTGACCATATATGTTTGGGTTAATGTCTGGAGTCTCTAATCTGTTCCACTAGTCTGTGGTTCTGTTCTTGTTCCAGTACCAAATTGTCTTGATTACTGTGGCTTTGTAGTAGAGCTTGAAGTTGGGGAGTGAGATACCCACCACTTTATTCTTCTTTCTCAGGATTGCTTTGGCTATTCGGGGTCTTTGGTGTTTCCATATGAATTTTTGAACTATTTGTTCCAGTTTGTTGAAGAATGTTGTTGGTAATTTGATAGGGATTGCATCAAATCTGTGTATTGCTTTGGGCAGGATGGCCATTTTGACGATATTAATTCTTCCTAGCCATGAGCATGGGATGAGTTTCCATTTGTTAGTGTCCTCTTTAATTTCTCTTAAGAGTGTCTTATAGTTTTCAGGGTATAGGTCTTTCACTTCTTTGGTTAGGTTTATTCCTCGGTATTTTATTCTTGTTGATGCAATTGTGAATGAAATTGTTTTCCTGATTTCTCTTTCTATTGGCTCATTGTTAGTATATAGGAAAGCCACAGATTTCTGTGTGTTAATTTTGTATCCTGCAACTTTGCTGTATTTCGATATCAGTTCTAGTAGTTTTGGAGTGGAGTCTTTAGGGTTTTTTATGTACAATATCATGTCATCTGCAAATAGTGACAGTTTGACTTCTTCTTTACCAATCTGGATTCCTTGTATTTCTTTGTTTGGTCCAATTGCCATGGCTAGGACCTCCAGTACTATGTTAAATAACAGTGGGGAGAGTGGGCATCCCTTTCTTGTTCCTGATCTCAGAGGAAAAGCTTTCAGCTTCTTGCTGTTCAGTATGATGTTGGCTGTGGGTTTATCGTATATGGCCTTTATTATGTTGAGGTACTTGCCCTCTATACCCATTTTGTTGAGAGTTTTTATCATGAATGGATGTTGAATTCTGTCAAATGCTTTTTCAGCATCTATGGAGATGATCATGTGGTTTTTGTCTTTCTTTTTGTTTATGTGGTGGATGATGTTGATGGATTTTCGAATGTTGTACCATCCTTGCATCCCTGGGATGAATCCCACTTGGTCATGGTGTATGATCCTTTTAATATATTTTCTAATTCTGTTTGCTAATATTTTATTGAGTATTTTTGCATCTACATTCATCAGGGATATTGGTCTGTAATTTTCCTTTTTGGTGGGGTTTTTGCCTGGTTTTGGTATTAGGGTGATGTTGGCTTCATAGAATGAGTTTGGGAGTATTCCCTCCTCTTCTATTTCTTGGAAAACTTTAAGGAGAATGGGTATTATATCTTCTCTGTATGTCTGATAAAATTCCGAGGTAAATCCATCTGGCCCGGGTGTTTTTTCCTTGGGTGGTTTTTTGATTACCGCTTCCATTTCTTTGCTGGTAATTGGTTTGTTTAGATTTTGTGTTTTTCCTTGGTCAGTTTTGGAAGGTTGTATTTTTCTAGGAAGTGGTGCATTTCTTCTAGGTTTTCCAGCTTCTTAGCATATAGGTTTTCATAGTAGTCTCTAATAATTCTTTGTATTTCTGTTGGGTCTGTCGTGATGTTTCCTTTCTCATTTCTGATTCTGTTGATGGATTCTCTTTTTCTCTTAATAAGTCTGTCTAGGGGTTTATCTATTTTGTTTATTTTCTCAAAGAACCAGCTCTTGGTTTCACTGATTTTTTCTATTGTTTTATACTTCTCAGTTTTATTTATTTTTTCTCTGATCTTTATTATGTCACTCCTTCTGCGGACTTTGGGCCTCATTTCTTCTTCTTTTTCCAGTTTTAATAATTGTGAGTTTAGACTATTCATTTGGGATCATTCCTCCTTCTTTAAATAGGCCTGGATTGCTGTATACTTTCCTCTTAGAACTGCCTTTACTGCGTGCCACAGAAGTTGGGGCTTTGTGTTGTTGTTGTCATTTGTCTCCTTATATTGCTTGATCTCTGTTTTAATTTGGTCACTGATCGATTGATTATTTAGGAGCATGTTGTTAAGCCTCCATGTGTTTGTGAGCCTTTTTGTTTTCTTTGTACAATTTATTTCTAGTTTTATACCTTTGTGATTTGAGAAGTTAGTTGGCAGAATTTCAATCTTTTTGAATTTACTGAGGCTCTTTTTGTGGCCTAGTATGTGGTCTATCTGGAAAATGTTCCATGTGCGCTTGAGAAGAATGTGCATCCTGCTGCTTTTAGGTGTAGAGTTCTGTAGATGTCTGTTAGGCCCATCTGTTCTAGTGTATTGTCCAGTGCCTCTGTGTCCTTATTTTCTGTCTGGTGCATATGTTCTTTGGAGTGAGTGGTGTGTTGAAGTCTCCTAGAATGAATGCACTGTGTTCTATTTCCTCCTTTAATTCTGTTAGTATTTGTTTCACATATGTCAGTGCTCCTGTATTGGGTGCATATATATTTATAATGGTTATATCCTCTTTTTGGACTGCTCCCTTTATCTTATGTAATGTTCTTCCTTTTTTTTGAGAGGGCATCTCTCGTACTTATTGATCAAATGGTTGTTAACAACAATAAAATTCTGTACAGGGGACTCAATGGACAATCATTAATCAACCCCAAGCCTAACTCTCAACAGTCTCCAATCTTCTGAAGCATAACAAACAAGTACTTTATGTAATGTTCTTCTTTATCTCTTGTGACTTTCTTTGTTTTAAAGTCTATTTTGTCTGATACAAATACTGCAACACCTACTTTTTTCTCCCTATTGTTTGCATGAAATGTCTTTTTCCATCCCTTCACTTTTAGTGTGTGTATGTCTTTGGGTTTAAGGTGAGTCTCTTGTAAGCAGCATATAAATGGGTCTTGCTTTTTTATCCTTTCTATTACTCTGTGTCTTTTGATTGGTGCATTCATTCCATTTACATTTAGGGTGATTATCAAAAGATATGTACTTATTGCCATTGCAGGCTTTGGATTCGTGGTTACCAAAGGTTCAAGGGTATCTTCTTTACTATCTAAGCATCTAACTTAACTCTCTTATTAAGCTATTATAAACACAGTGTGATGATTCTTTATTTCTCTCCCTTCTTATTCTTCCTCCTCCATTATTTATATGTTAGGTTTTTTATTCTGTACTCTTTGTGTTTCCTTTGACTGCTTTTGTGTATAGTTGGTTTAATTTTTTGCCTCTAGTTAGTGTTTGGTTGGTCTGCTTTCTTTGCTGTGATTTTATTTTCTCTGGTGACATCTGTTTAGCCTTCGGTGTGCTTCCATCTAGAGCATTCCCTTTAATATATCCTGTAGATGTGGTTTGTGGGAGGCAAATTCCCTCACCTTTTGCTATCTGGGAGTTGTTTAATCCCTCCTTCATATTTAAATGATAAATTTGCTGGATACAGTATTCTTGGTTCAAGGCCCTTCTGTTTCATTGCATTAAATATATCATGCCATTCTCTTCTGGCCTGTAGGGTTTCTGTTGAGAAGTATGATGATAGCCTGATGGGCTTTCCTTTTTAAGTGATCTTTTTTCTCTCTTCGACTGCCTTTATTACTCTGTCTTTGTCTTTGATCTTTGCCATTTTTATTGTTTTATGTCTTGGTGTTGTCCTCCTTGGGTCCCTTGTGTTGGGAGATCTGTGGGCTTCCATGGTCTGAGAGACTATTTCCTTCCCCAGATTGGGTAAGCTTTCACCAGTTATTTCTTCAAAGACACTTTCTATCCCTTTTTCTCTCCCTTCTTCTTCTGGTATATATATATATAATGCGAATATTGTTCCATTTGGATTGGTCACACAGTTCTCTTAATATTCTTTCATTCCTGGAGAGCCTTTTATCTCTCTGTGCCTCAGCTTCTCTGTATTCCTGTTCTCTGATTTCTATTCCATTAACAGTCCCTTGTACCTCATCCAGTCAGCTCTTAAGTCCTTCCAGAAATTGTTTGATTTCTGTAATCTCCCTCTGAACTTCATCCCTTAGCTCTTGTATATTTCTCTGCATGTCCACCAGCATGGTTATGACCTTTATTTTGAATCCTTTTTCAGAAAGATTGGTTATATCTATCTCCCAAGGCCCTCTCTCTGGGGTTCTCTGAGTGATTCTTGAGTGGAACAGATTCTTCTGCCTTTTCATGGTGATAGAGGTGGTCGTAGGCAGGTGGCACATGTGTCAGCTGGGAGAACAGAGTCCCTTCCTGCTTGCTGGTCACCTTGCCCTTCTCCACTGCCTGTGTCAGTTTCACGTACACAGGGAGCATTCTCTGGGATAATCTCCTGAGCTGCCATGCACCAGGCTACCCTCGGGATAGCCCAGAGTCCTGCAGGGAGTAGCAGACATATAGGGTGTAATTTGCTGTGAGAACGGAGCCCCTTTGTGCCTTGCCCAGGCATCCTCTGTCTGTGCCGGGCAGCTACGCACTGGTAGCAGCCTCTGGGTCTGTCGCTGTTAGGTGCACACTTGGAGGAGACTCTGGGTCTTTTATTTGGGTGGGGGCTGTTCTCCGGCTGCTCTGCTACTGTAGCAGGTCAGCTGGTTTGCTTGCTGTGCCGACCGAGGGTATGAATGGCAGGCTGCTTATGGCTGTGAGGGGCTTTGGGGCTGGGTTACCCACTAGGGGGTTGGGGCACCTGAAGTTCCTTAGGATTCCCAGTCTGCTGGGCTGAGTGTGCCAGGATGATTCTGTCCAGCTGTTAAGCAAGCCCCTGTCCCTTTAAGACTTTCAAAAAGCACCCACTTTTCTTTTGTCCCAGGGAGCCAGCTGTGGGGACCCACTTGCGGTGTTCCCCTCAGATTTTACTTTTCCATTTCCCTAATATCCAGTACACCATGCAATGTGTGTCTGTGCTCTCAGTGCAGATTACTAGGGCTGGTTATTTAGCAGCCCTGTGCTTCCAGTCCCTCCCCACTCTGATTCTTTTCCTCCTGCCAGTGAGCTGGGGTTGGGGGAGTGCTCGGGTCTCTCCAGGTCATGACTTTGTATCTTATCCTTTTCGTGCTGAGTTCTTGAAGATGTAGATGTAGCCTGGCTGTTGTACTGTATCTTCTGGTCTTTTAGGAGTGGTTTTATTTGTTCTATTTTCAATAATATATATGGTTTTGGGAGGAGATTTCCATCACCCTACTCACACTGCCATCTTGAGCCTTCTCCGACACCATAGCTTTAATTCCAAAACTTTAGCCATGAATCAGGTACCATGAAACTCACTAGTTTATAAAACAGTAAAATCCAAATGTGTCTCTGGCTGGTGGAACAAGTCAAGTTTACCACTCACATGGCTAAAACTTTTTACTAATATTTATGGAGAAGACTTTTAATATTTTTATTAGTGCTTTACCAGTAACTTATGGGAGCCATGGGCAAAGGAGCTTCTATAGTAGCCTGTATTTTTTTAAAAACCCTCTTGACTCCTTTTTTCTTTTGGTCTCAGGCAATCATGGGAAATGTTTTAAATTATCTCCTGGTATGTTTACATTTCAGACATGATAAATTTACAGCTTCAAGGGACAGAGTCAGAATGCAAGTTTTCTCCTTGGAATTTTGGTGTATATTTCTTTATTATTAAAAATCGATCATAATTACTATTTAAAGTTTCCTTTGTATTTAGGGGTCAGACAGCATGGGGCACTCTGTTCTTATTGTCAATCACCACAATTTTCTCCCCTTTACTGGCCTCACTTTCCCAGGAATTCTACCTCTTAGTGTCCTACTCAGACTTTGTCACAAGCACTTGAACCTTAATCTGCAACAGCATGTGTTCTCCTAGCTTTGCAAAGTGGCATGCTAAGGTCTCCAAACTATTATTCTGCTCTTCTACTTTGTCTGCTAGACCAGAGCTAGTAGAGTAGTAGAAAACTGCATGTTGTTCTCTTAACTTCAGCTCATCTTCCAACTTTCTAAACTGAGCTTCAGCCTCTAGTTGGGCATTGGTGGCCAGCTGAACTGCCCACAGTAGAGGCCAGTTCACTGCAGCAACCATTTGTTTCCCTTCTTTGCTGCAGTGTACTATACAAAGTTTCTCAAACAAAATACATTAAAACAGCTGGTGTTTAGGGGGCATCCCTGTACTCATGCAGTGGGTCCACAAGCATCTGACATACAGGCCACCCCTCCGCACACAGAGATTGATGACTAACTTGGGATTTCCCTTAGGATGCCTCTTTCCTGAGGCCCATCTTTGGTTTCCTGGCTAATTCACCAATTCACCAATTGTTGGTTTACAAACTGGCACCCACACCTGGAGGGCAAGAAGAGACCAACAAAAGAAGCAGACCATTTCAGATTGGTGGTGGTAGATTTAATAAACAAGGGAAATTGGGAGGTTTGTCTTGAGAAGGTACAAGATACATAGATCTCTCACTTACACACCCGCTTATCAAACCATAAAAGCTTATATAGAGGGCTTAACTCAGTTTAGCTATATATACTATTCAGATGGTCTTAATAACACCTTATTGTCTCAGGGCTATGTTCTTTAAAACAGATCCCACTCTAGAAATGGTAGGCAGAGCTTATATTCCAAGGACAGGGAGCCAGTGAGGAGCCTGCAGTTGCCTGAGTCTGGCTTTTGAGTCAGCTGGTGGTCATATCCTCTCAAAGAATTCCTCTAAACAATTGCATTATATAAATAGATTAATCTCAGGTAAATTATATCTTTACAATGTTGAATGTTCCCATTCATAGAAAGGCTCTCATTTATTCAAATGTTATTTTATGTCCTTCACTAAAATTTTAGTTTCCTTATACAGGAAAGGCAGACACGAGAACTGAAAAAGCATCATGGGATTATTATTATAAAGGTCTTAAGTCCTATATAACTGTATATCTTTTGGTGATATCATCATATTACATCATGATACAACAATTAACATTTACTATTGTATAAAGGAATGAGGTAGTTATTCCACTGAGTTCCCCTGAGTTGGTAGCTGTAGATGATTGGAAGGGGAAGTGGGGTAGAAAATGAGGTTAGAGCTTGAAGAATGGCCTAGAACAGGGACATGATAATTGGCTTCTCCTATCTCTTCTTACTTCTTTGAATACAACCAGACTGATGCCTAAGAAGTAGTCTAATGTAGTCGAATAGTTAGCCTGGGAAACTATAGGTCTGTCAAAGTGGAGTGGTTGCTTATTCTGGGTTTAGAAATTATGCTAGTGCATCTAAAATTAGCAAGGAGCCTGAGCGAATTAATGATATGGTGAAGAAGAGCGATTCTTTTGTATATAGGGGGAAAAGATTCAATTAGAAACTAGGGAAAATAAAATCTGTACAAAAAATCATGGATCAAATATGAAACAAACTAAAACATGACATGTTGTAATCAATTGATGGAGACTGAACAAAGAAAATTTAATTGATTCTGATACTTGGAAATTTGATGAAAGTAAATTTTCAAATAGCATGTGTATTGACACAAAATTTCATCATGTCTATTTTTCTTCATTAAAAGGATGCTATAAGTGCAGGCAATATAATACCAATTTAGACTATCTTGAACATAAAAGGACTCTATTGACTTATAGAACTGAAAGTCCAGGGGTAACTGACTCTTCTGTATCTTGCTTCTGCTTTTTATCTATGTTGCCTTCATTTTAAGGCAGGTTTTTCCACATGGTGAGAAAGATAGTAATCAACTGCTCCAGCCCTACAATGTTTCTGGAGTTCACAAGCTCAGAGAGACATTTTTCTTCTATCATTCTATGCATACTGCTTAAGGAGAGCCTGGCCCCAGAAACAGAGTGCTGTGATTGGTCAGGCCATTTCTGGCCTGGTCACAAGTCCATTCCTGAGATCAGAGCCCTGTGGGAGCTGGACAGGTAGTGCTGTTGGTCTGTTAAGAAAGAGGAATTCTGTTGTCTGAGAAGGAACTCTTGAATGTCCTGACCCTTTAATTCTCTACAATTGAACTAATCTTTCTTGCAAGCTTCTACCTTGTTGGATACTAGGAGTAGTGGGGTGTTCAGGTATCTTTACTTCTAAAAGATATCTTAGTTATTACCAGTTTAAAAGTTTCTTTTAGATAACTTAGTCTTTTTAAGATAAATACTAAATCTTTTAGATTTCCTCTGCTTTCTGAAATGGCCTTTTTATAAAGGGGAATGAGACAAATGTAACTTTATGGTGGGGTAGACAGGACTTTGAGTACATTTGGCATTCCTTGGATCCTTTCTCTTCTCTTGTGGAATGGATGGTTTGATACTGTGGATTAGCCCTGTGTATGGCCTTCTGGAGTGTTGTGTAGGCACTCAAAATTGCTAGAATCTGGGCTTCTGAACTTCCACCTTCAGGACTGAAACACCATACACTTTCTCCTCTGCACATACTTCTATACAATCTCCTCACTAAAATCTTATCACTGGAATCATCTGGGGTGATTTTGTTTCCTGCTGGGACTCTGACTGATACAAAGTTGCTGACTGACTTTGAACTAAAGATCACTGAGGTCACTGATTTAATCTCCCCAACAATCATCCCAGTCACATAGGCATATCTCTGTTAAAATATTCACAACTGTCAATATCTGTACCCACTGAAAAAGTTGTGAGGTTTTTGACCGCAAGGGCTTTCCTCATCTTTATAATGCCAATATTTAGCATACTGTGTAATTAAATACTATATACAGTGCCACAGACTTCAGAGAAAAGAGGTATCTGTAACAGTCAGGCTAGGCTTTCTGGGGAAGTTTAGGCTTGAACTCTGAAGAATGCATAGACTTTGATTGAGTTAAGAAGAAGAAACTTTCTAGTTGGGAGGAACATTGAACACAAAACTATAGGGAATTAACTTAGTGTCTTCATGCTTCAGTGAGGGAACTGGCCTACTTAAAATAGAGAGATTTTGTTGGGGAAAAAAAGTTGGAGGTCTTAATATAGTGCAGAGGTATTCCAATATAAAGGAGAGGAAAATAAAATCATTAATTTCTTTTGAATTAGATGAGTATCATAATGGGTTAGATGTAGGGAAATTCAAATTGTTATAGGCAAGAATAGGAAGAATATAGGATAGATTAAAGGGGAAGTCTGTTAACAGTTATCCAGATGTGAAATGGTGTAACCATTTTTTGAGCACTTCTCATTTATTCATCTATTCATTAAAGTATATGTTGACTTTTTGTTGTGTGTCAGGCACTGTGTTAGTGTTGGGGATGCAACAGTGAGCAAAAAAGGAATAAAATTAAAGAATCATGTGATATAAAGGATAGAATTAAAATCTAACTTAGTAGAATTTTAGAAGTAAGTACTTATTTGAGGGAAATAGGCTTGCAACAAAAACAAAATCAAAGGTACATGAATGTAAAACAATGGATGGGTAGATAACTGACAAATGATGTGTACAAGATCTAAGAATAAGAAAGGCTATTTTTTTATATTTGCCTAATACAATTTAAACACACTTAGAAAGAAACCTAGGGAGACAGAAAAAAATGGCAGAGTAGTAAGGCAAGGTGGAAATCACCTCCCATAAGCACACCAAGGAAGCAACTAGAGAAAATTAAGCCAAACCTGAAAATGACCTAAAGACTGCAGAGCAGACCACCTATATCTGGGAAAGAAGAGAAGACCACATGGAAAAGGGTAGAGTGGCAGAGTTACAAGCAAGTGGGACCCAAGCTATTCCCCCATCCCAGCCCACAGAGGGGAGGAAGAGGAACAGAGGAGGTAGGGGATAGGTGCCCAGAAACTCTGCACACCTAGCCCTGGAGATCTGCTCTGGGAGCACAACTACATTGTTTTGGGTACTGGTGACTAGCGGGGCTGGATACCAGGGACATTGGAACACTATGGGGGGCTGAGAATCCAGCTACTTGTGGAGGACAGGCATGCCCCATAAGTCCCACTGAGACCCAAAGCAGAGGCAGCAGTTTGAAAGACTTGCCAGCAGTGGGTGAGTTGCCAAAGAGGTGAGGGTTGGATAGAGCTCTCTCTGGAGGAGAAAGTGTGAGTGGACATACCTCTCCAGCCCTCCCTTGGCCCAACTGGGCACTCTCAGGATCCCAAGATGTTCCATCCCCCTTACCGTGGCTCAGCCTCAAGGTGCTTCCCTGTGCACCCCAGCATGACAGCCCACTTGGCCCAGCAGTGTCAAACTTTGCTGTTGGGAAAATAGAGGGAGGCTCTCCCAGCTTTCTTGGCCCTGTCTCAGCTAAACTGGGGAGGTGCCTTTAGAAGCCAGCTCCAAGAGCTCCTTCCTCCCTGTGAGAGGCCAATCCCAATTCTGGCACCTTGTCACCAACAGGGGATGCCTTCATGACTTGTTGCTACACTGCACCCTGCCACAATGCAACTAGCTATGCCCACCTTGACCTAGAGCCCTGCAATTGCCCCAACCTTGCTGTGGGGCATTCCTGCCATCACTGGAGGGCAGGCAGAGGATGGTACTGCACACAACAATCCCAACAGAGGCCACTGCTATAATCACAAAGGGCCTGCTGAGAGACTGCCAGCCCCAGCAGACTGACACCTGCCAGCAGACAGAAGGCAGCCCTGCTCAGTGCCCACCAAAGCAACTGGGGCTCCATGAAAGGAGAATCAGGCACTAGACAGTAAAGAATCTTGAGCTTCTGGGCAGCACAGGATGCCTTCTTTATAAAGATATTACTTTCTAGACCAAGAAACATAGCAGATTCATCTAATACAAAGGAAGAAAAGCAGAAACCCTGACAAAATGAAGAGTCAGAGGAATTTGTTCCAAACAAAACTATAGGATAAAACACCAAAAAGAGTGCTAAATGAAACAGAGGTTACCAATCTTCTTGATAAAGATTTCAAAATAAAAGTTATAAATTTGGTCATGGATATTCAGAAAAGTTTTGAAGATCTCAGGGAGGACTTCAACAAAGAGGTACAAGAGCTGAAAGAGAGCCACTCAGAGCTGAAGAATACAGTAACTGAAATGAAATATATAATGGAGGGAATGAATAATAGATTGCTGCAAGTAGAGGAGACAATCAATGAGATGAAATTAGAGAACAGGAATATAACGAAGCTGAGGAACAGAGAGAAATGAAAAAATTATAAGAGAGCTATGTGACCAGTCCAAACAACAGTCACATAATAGGGGTACCGGAAAAGAAGAGAGAGAGAAAGGGATAGAAAGTCTCTTTGAGGAAATAATTGTTTAAAACTTCCCCAATCTAGGGAAGGAAATAGACACTTAGTTTGCAGAAGTACAGAAAGCCCCTAACAAAAGGAACCCCACTAAGACAACACCAAGATATTAATAATTAAAATGACAAAGATTAAGGATAAAGAGAGAGTATTGAAAGCAACCAGAGAGAGAAAAAAAGATTACTTATAAGGAAAACCTCATCAGGCTATCAGCAGACATCTCAGCAGAAACTTTACAGACCAGAAGGGAAGGGCATGAAATATTTAATGCACTGAAACAGAAGGACATTCAACCAAGAATCCTCTACCCAGCAAGATTATCATTTAAATTTGAAGCAGGGATTAAACAATTTCCAAATAAACAAAAGTTGAAGAAATTCACCACAGCTAAGCCAGCTTTTCAGGATACGTTTAAGGGACTGCTGCAGATGGAACCATTCATAAGGCTAAATGGTTTTCACCAATGAAAATAAAACCACAGTAAAGGTAGTAGACCAATTACTTACTAAGCAACTATAAAATTAAAATAAGAGTGGTAAAACAAACTATACACAAAATCAAGGGATACACAAAATGTACAAATTATGACATCTATGACATAAAGTGTGGAGGAGGAAAAAGAAAAAAAGTGGTTTTAGATGTGTTTGATATAGAGCTATCATCAACTTAATGTAGACTGTTATATAGTCAGGAAGCTATCTTTGAAATTTATGATAACCACAAACCTGAAGCCTATAATAGATACACAAAAAATTTAAAAAGAGGGATTTAATCACAGCACTTAAGAAAACCATCAAATAACAAGAGAACAGCATAATAGAGGAAGAAAGCAACAGAGAGGAGCTATAGAAACAACCAGAAAACAATTACTAAAGTAGCAGTAAGTACATACCTACCAATAATTACCTTAAATTTAAATGGACTGAATGCACCAATTGAAAGACACAGAGTGACAGAATGGATAAAGATCAAGACCCATTTAAATGTTGCCTCCAATAGACTCATTTCAAACCCAAAGACATACACAGACTAAAAGTGAAGGGATTGAAAAAAGGTATTTCATGTAAATAATAGGGAGAAAAAAAGCAGGAGTAGCAGTACTTATGTCAGAAAATAGATTTCAAAACAAAGTAATAAGAGATAAAGAAGGACATGACATTACATAATGATAAAGGGATCTAACAAGAGGATATAACCATTATAAATATCTATGCATCCAACATAGGAACACCTAAATATGTAAAACGAATACTAACAGAATTAAGGGGGGGAAGTAGACTGCAACACCTTCAATTTAGAAGACTTAACACATCACTCATATCAATAGACAGATCAACCAGGCAGAAAATAAGTAAGGAAACAGAGGCACTGAACAATACATTAGAAGAGATGGACTTAACAGATATCTACATAACACTCCACCCAAAAGCAACAGGATACACATTTTTCTCAAGTGTGCATGAATGTTCTCTAGAATAGGTCACATACTATGCCACAAAAAGAACCTCAATAAATTTAAAAATATTGAAATTGTACCAAGCAGTTTCTCAGACCACAATGATATGAAACTAGAAATAAATTACACAAGGAAAACAAAAAAGCACACGAACACGTGGAGGCTAAACAACATACCTCTAAATAATCAATGGATTAATGACCAAATTAAAGCAAAAATCAAGCAATACATGGAGACAAGTGAAAACAAAAATTCAACAGACTAAAATTTGTGGGATGCCACAAAAGTTGTTCTAAGAGGGAAGTACATAGAAATACAGGCCTACATAAGGAAACAAGAACAATCACAAACAGTCTAAATTCACAATGTATTCTCAATACATGCTGAAAAAACATTTGACAAAAGTCCACATCCATTCATGATAAAAACTCAACAAAATGGGTATAGAGGGTACATACCTAGACATAATAAAGGCTGTATACAACAAACCTACAGCTAACACCATACTGTATGGCAAAAAATCGAAAAGAATAAGACAACAACGTCCATTCTCACTACTTTATTCAACATAGTACTGGAGGGCCTACCCTTAGCAGTCAGGCAACACAGCGAGATAAAAGGAATCCATATTGATAGGGAAGAAGTTAAACTGTCACTATTTGCAGATGACATGATATTACACATAGAAAACCCTAAAGACTCCACCAAAAAACTATGAGAACTAATAACTGAATTCAGCAAAGTTGCAGGATACAAAATTAATACACAAAAATCTGTTGCATTTCTATATACTAACAATGAACTAGCAGAAAGAGAAATCAGGAAAACAACTCCATTTACAATGGCTTTAAAAAGAAGAAAATTCCTAGGAATAAACCTAACCAAGGAGGTAAAAGAGCTATACCCTGAAAACTACAAGGCACTCATGAGAGAAATTAAAGAAGACACCAGTAAGTGGAAATATATCCCTTGTTCATGGATAGAAAGAATTAATATAGTCAAAATGGCCATACTGCCTAAAGCAATCTACAGATTCAATGCAATCCCTATTAAAATACCAAAGCAATCCTGAGAAGGAAGAATAAAGCTATGGGGATTATGCTTCCTGACTTCAAGCTCTGCTACAAAGCCACAGTAGCCAAGACAATTTGGTACTGGCACAAGAACAGACCCAAAGATCAATGGGACAGAAAAGAGAGCTCAGATTTAAACCCACATATATATGGTCAATTAATATATGATACAATGGGGAAAAGACAGCCCCTTCAACAACTGTTGTTGGGAAAAGTAGACAGCTACATGCAAGAGAATGAAACTCGACTACTGTCTAACTCCATATACAAAAGTAAACTCAAAATGGATCAAAGATCTGAATGTAAAAGATATGATAGCATTAAACTCTTAGAAGAACGCATAGACAAAAATGTGCAGTTTTTTCTGGATACATCTCCTCAGACAAGTGAAACAAAATACAAAATGAGAAAGTGATGGTACATCTAGCTAAAAAGCTTCTGTACAGCAAAGGACACCATCAGCAGAACAAAAAAGCAACCTACAGTATAGAATTATATACTGGTAAATGATTTTTCCAATAAGGGGTTAACATCCAAAATATATAAAGAACTCATACAACTCAACACCAAAAATCAAAGAAACCAGTTAAAAAATGTGCAGAGGACCTGAACATACATTTCTTCAAAGAAGACATGCAGATGGCCAACAGACACATGAAAAGATGTTCCACATTGCTATTCATCAAGGAAATGCAAATCAAAACCATAATGAGATATCACCTCATACCAGTTAGAATGTCCACTATGCAAAAGACAAGAAATAACAAGTGTTGGTGCGGATGTGGAGAAATGGGAACCCTCCTACATTGATGGTGGAATTTAAATAGCTACAACAGCTGTGGAAAGCAGTATAGTGCTCAAAAAACACTAATTCCACTTCTAGGAATTTACTGGAGAAAACAAAATTCCTGATTTGTGAAGATACATGCACCCCTATGTTCATGGCTGCATTATTTACAATAGCCAAGATATGGAAGTAACCAAAATGTCCATACATAGATGAATGGTAAAGAAAATATGGTACATATACATAATGGAATATTATTCAGCCATAATAAAATAAATCCTGCTATTTGCAACAACATGGATGGGTCTAGAGGGTATTATGTTCAGTGCAATAAACCAGGTGGAGAAAGACAAATACCATATGTTTTCACTTATTTGTGGAATATAAAAACAAAGCAAAACAGAAGGAACAAAACAGCAGTAGACATAGACACTGAGAAGTGACTTGCATTTACTATGGAGGAGAGGTTGGAGTGCTTAAGTGGGGAGGGCCAGGGGGATAAAGGGGCACAAAAATTCTCTATCATAATATAAGTTGTTCACAGGGATAGTGGTACAGCATGGAGAATATAGTCAATGATTATGTAACATCTTTCTACGTTGATAGATAGTAACTGCACTAGAAGGGTGAGGATTTAATAATATGGGTAACTTTTGAGCCGCTTGCTCTGTTGTATATTTGAAACCAATACATAATTGTATATCAATGATACTTCAATAAGAAAGAAAGAGAGAGAGAGAGAGAGAAACCCACTAGCTTTAGGACTACTGTCAAGAAAGGACAGCAGAATTGCCAAAAAAACTACCTATATATTTTACTGACTTGTTAATTCAAGGAGGTGATGAAGGTATTATACTAATTTGACCAGGAAAGTTCGTAGCACTAATCCCAACACAGGATCAAATGAGGACACAGAAAAGAGGTTTGTGTTTTAATATTGAAATGTATATTTAATCATGCATATTTGAGAATTGTGGCATTCTTTAAGCTTTTTTTTCCCACTGACCATTCAATAAATCTGTTAGCAGACTCATATTGTTTTACTTCTTCTATTACTGTTTTCCCTATAAGGACTGTTCTTAGAATGAAGTGGCATTTATTACCTTGGAATTGGTTGTCAATTGGATTGTATTATGACAAACTACTGCTGTAAACCTATTCATTGTGACTGCCAAAGTGTTTGTGTATGTTGGGGGGAGGGGAGGACAGAGGGCCTATTCTCATGAAGCCTACAGTATAGTGGATGAGATAGATATTTATATAATAATTACACACGTTATATAGAATTTCAGCCATATTATAGGCTATGAAAGATAAGTACATGAATTTCCAGAGTTTGTAATGGACATTGTTGAGTCTGTGATACTTGAGATTTGAAGAATTATTAGGAAGTTATTAAATGAAGGATAGAGCATACAGGCTGAGGAGCCAGCAGGTACAGGGTCCCTGTAGTGGAAAGGAGCATGTTAAGAATTGAAAGAAGGTCTGTAAGGCTGGGCTGCAGGGAGGAAGACAATTGGTATAATAGGAAGAAGCAGAGATAGATAGGGACAGAACCATAAAGGGCCTTGTAAGCCATATAAGAATTTTGTTTTTTATTCTTAAAACAACGTAAGTGGTTTAAATGTGTGTGGGTGTGGGTGTGAGAGAGAGAAAGAAATTTGCATTTATGAATCATTCTGTGGAAGGATGGATGGAGAGTGGACAAGAGGATCAGAATAAATATGCAGCAAAACTAGTTTAGAAGCTATCACAATAATCCAGGTGAGAAAATAATGGTAATTTGGATTTAGACGGTGGCAGTGGAGATGGAGAGAAATGGATGGATTTGAAAGATATTTAAGAGATAAAACTGGTAGGACTTGTGATGAATTAGATATGGGGGATGATACAAAAGGAAGATTGTCAAGGATGATGCTTAGGTTTCTGTTAAGTACAAATGGATACTGCTCCTATTCACAAGAAGAGAGATAAAAGGCCTAACATTAATGGGGGAAAAAACATGAGTTGTGTTTTGGCTTATTATATAGAAAATTAGATATTTGGGTCTGGAACTCAGGGCAGGTATCAAGGAAAGTGCTATTATTTTTGACTTCTCAACATTTAAATCCACCTATGTTTGGAGAATTTCTTACCTAAGTAGTCTGAGAGGAAGAAGAGATGGAACATGTTGCGTAGGCTTCTCCAATCAAATGTACCTATCCCAAATTTTGATTTGGGAATAAGTGATACAAAGAAGTGCGTCCTAGGAAGAATCCCCTCCAGCAGTGGTGGCAGCTGGAATAAGATCAACTTTGTAGGGCGGTTGTGGTCGTAGTGGTAACAGAAGTATCTTGTGCTAGTGGTAGTGCTGTGAGCTGCAGCTTTAGTGCTTGGTTGTGTTGTCTTCACCAGCAGTTCTATGGTTTGAGTTTGGGCATGTCTCCTTGCTATATTGCCTCTGAGACTAGCTATTCTGGGGATTTTATGATAGGCAGTACCCTTTTAACAAATTTTGTTTTTTGCTTAAATCAGCCACTATCAACTTCTGTTGTTTGCCACTAAGGACTTGGATTGACCTTAGCGGTCTGGGTTAGAGATGCACATTTTTAAGTCTTCTGTATCATGGTTGTATTGGAAACTGTGGACAGGGATGAGATTATTTAAAGATGGAGTGCAGAATGAGAAAAGGCCTAGGACTGAGCATAAGGAATTTATAATATTTAATGACTGAGTAGAAGTAGATGAGTCTGAAATAAGACATAGGTAAATTATCAAGGATAGGAGAAAAATCTGATAAATACTGTCTCTTAAAAGCCAAGGTGTTGGCATTACTGATTTTCACTTTTCATTTGAGGAAACTGAAGCTTAGGTTAGAAACTTGCCCAAAATTTTGACTTAACAAATGACAGAACTAGAAGTTGAATCCATATCTGTCTTAACTACAAAGACTGTTTTATAGAGTTTATTGGATGAATACAAGGGATGTATTAAAAGAAAGAAATCAATAAGACTTTGTGACATTATTTATAAGAGATAAAAGGGGTAATGAATCACGTAAGATACCAACTTCTCATGTATTGATTTTTGGGAGAATTTCTATGCCACTGAGGTATGTAGAGCGAATTCAGAGTGACTTTGAATTTAGATCAGATTGAACCCAGCTTGATAGAAAACCATGTAAATATAAATACTTGGATGACTCTTAGATAATAGAATAGGAGTGGAACTATAGATTTGGGAAGTTATAAGCACAGAAGTGATAGCTAAAGTCATCATGGTTTAATCTTAAAAAAATGTATAAAAAATGATAGAGTTAAAGAAAAAGCTTTGATAAGAGTTCATAGTTGAATAATGATGTAAGAAGGAAGAAGTAGAAGCCAAAATCAGAGGGGTGGTAGAAGAGTGGAAGAAGTAGAAGAGAGTAGTTTCTTGGAAGTTAGAGTTGTACAGAATTTCAATTGAACCAAATATGGAGGAGGGGAGAAAAAAAGAAGGAGTAATAAGACTTAGAAAGACCATTAGAATAAAAACATTTATTGATTATTTGAGAAAGCAGTTAAATGTGATGGGGATAGCATTTGAGTTGAAAAAGTCAATGGGGAAAGAGTTGGAAGGAATTGTAGGTAAGAGACATGCTTTCTGTTGGATAAGTTTAGCAATAAAAATCTGCATAAGAATGGACAGCAGATTTATACAAAGAATTTCTTCAGATTCTGATTTGCATGCATATGGCAAGAGGAGAAACTGCTAATAATAGGCAGTGAGAGATTTATATAGGGGTACTTTCCTAGAAAATGATTTGTCAGGGTAAATGTTTACCTGAGTCAATGCTCTATAATTTTTCAAATAGAGCACTATATTTCATTGTGGGATTTAGGAGAGAATAAGTTTATCATTTAAAACTCTCCAGTGGATGGAACATCTTCATCTTTATTGCTTTTCCAGAATGGGTTTTTGGAACGGGATAGGTGGTAGTGGTGGTGGTGGTAGAACTTAGCCATATTTTGTGAGAGTAATTCACAGCTATGCATGTGAATTTAAATGCAAATAAATTGATTTTCAGGTCTCAGGTGGTGTTTCTAGGTTTCCACAATTTTTCATAAAATCTACTGTTAGGTGGAAGGGGATTAACTCTTTTGACCTATCAAATTCTCCTGACAGTCATAGCAATATTGTGCCAGGAAGATAAATAACTGCAGCCTTCATATTCATTCTCTCATGTCTTCCTAAGAAAATGTGGTTAATAAAGGACAATTATTCTTATACTATCCGTAACTAGAAGAATAAAGCCATTTTTCTAATGTCACCAAACTTACATTAGCTTTGATGGCTTGCTACCGTTAATATTAATTAGCAACATTACTTCACATAATAAAATTGGATGTGCATATAAAATCTGAGGTACTTAAAAACTTCTGATCATTTCTTTTTCATTTTAATAATTTGAAACAACTTAGATTGTGGTGAATTGAGGCAATTATTCAGATCACCTAGTGTTAAAAACATTTTCACCAGAAATATACCAATAATTAAGACAATTTGGGGGCTAATTTATTTAAATTATTTTTCTCCACTCTCTTTTCATTTAGGATAGGCAGACCAAAAGTCTTAAGAGCATAAATTATCTAATGACAGCATTCTGGACAGAAAATGTGCATTTTGTTTGAAACTAAACAAGGGAGTCACTCTCAAAATGTTTGTTGAATGAAAATGTATTTGAATTCTTATGCTTGCTTGAGAAGAAGTGTTGAAAAATGCTGAATGCAAAATTGAATTCTGATGATTGATAACAGTATTTTTTTGTTTGTTTTTTACTGTCATGTTAAAGTTAATATTCTATTGCTGTTTCCTAAAACATTTTTTAAACTGTTATGTTACAGGGGAAATGAATAGTCTAAAAAAACACTTGTCTTCAATGCAACGGGAGAACCCCTGACAGACTGACTCCCTGCTGGTCCTTTCAGTGCTTCTCTCTTGACCCCAGCGCCTCCTCTGGGTTCTAAGGCGCTCGTCCACGCTTCGCCCTGGGGAAGGGGCGGTTCCCGCAGTGCTGGTCTCGCGTGGAGTCCGTCATTCTAAGCGCGAACTGCCGCGCGCGCCGCGGACTTCGCGGGCCCGGACCGGGCGAAGCGGGTCTCCGGGCTGTCAGTGTCGGGATCTGTCGTTGCGTCCCCAGCGCTTGGGACCCTAAGTGGAGTCTGGGACCCGGGAAGGAAGGGGTGGACGTTTGGGTGCCAGAGGGTCTGTTAAGGTGGGTGGGAAAGAGAGCTGTGTGTGGCGACTGCAGGGCAAGCGGCTCTGAGGGGGCGGCGGGCCTGTCCCCACAGTGCGACCGGAGGCTTCCAGGCGCTTGACGTTCCCCTCGGCACAGCACCCGGAGCTGTGGGGGCCGCCGCTCGGCTGGAGTGCTGAGGGTGGTCCGGTGAGGGGAAGCTTGCGTCTGTGAGAGGGTTAGTAGGCGCGCGAACTTACCCCCTTTAAACGCGCGGCCAGAATAGCACCTGGAGCGCGCAGGTATGCGAACCCTGCCTCAGGCGTATTTTGTAATGTGACTAGGCTGTTCTGTGAAAAACACTTTTTGGATTCTTGGTGGTAAATTCACAAATGTAAAATTGCACTGTTCCTGTAGGTTTTACCTCGCTGTTCGTGAAGCTGTTAGGAATCTTGCTGCTAGTAATAGTACACACGCAGAGAAAGGACATCTTCAGAGGTCTTATTTTAAAGGGCATATCATTTTGAGAAATCTGGGTATCAGTGGAGTCCAGAATATTCAATGATTTACTGAAGTATCACTTATAAACAATTAAGAAGGCTTCCCCCAGCAGTTTCAGTCATGCAACGACATTCAACAAGTATTTACTAAGTGCCCATCAGGGCTATGCCCAATTGTGAGTCTCTCTCTCCTCACCAGTTTTTGCTCCACCCATATTTTTCTGTACTAATGTTGCAGAATATATGCTGTTTCATCTATGACTTCAGAAAATCTTTATGAATGTTTTCTGCTGTGTTTGTTTTAACATAGTATCCAGGATGAATGACAGCCTGTTTGTCAGTTTGGACAGACTTTTGCTAGAATTTGGTAGGTATGAAATGAAAATAAACTTTCAAATACCTAGCTATTTGTATTATCATTTGACATTTTAACAATGAAGTCACAAAAAACATTTATTTTAGTTTTCCAGTATGAGCAAGATGTAAGTACTAAAGAAGATATGATTCAACGAATTAACAGTAAGTAATAAGTAGTTTTACTTGATAAATATATTTTAGTTTTTAAATTTTTTAATGGCATGTGAAATAATATGCAGTTGCCTCATTTAGGGTTTAGTTGGCAGTACTATCTGGTGACAAATAATGAGCTATTTATCCTAACTACAGTTTTTCAGTAATAAATTTCTCTATTTAGCATTTAATTATTTTGTTGAAGAATTTTGCTTTAAGCAGAAACGAACCCTTAAGTGTAGTTGAAAAAATATGTTATTTTTCTCAAGTAGCAGGTAATTTCAAACATCTGAGTAATATTTTAAAATCTTAGAAAACACCAAAGGTCAGAGGCTTTGATTGACAGATGCCACGTTTTCAGGAATAATAATCCTGAAAAATACTATTATGAGTGAAGTAGCAATGTAAATTACAAAAATATAGTATTTTTAGATCCTACACAAAAAGTATCAGAAGAGAATAGAACCATTAATTTATTAATAGTTCTGAAAAGGTAGAATGTGGTTGTCTTTTCTGTAACAAAAAAAATACAGAACATTAAGAATTAATTTTACTCTTTGTAAGAAATTGCATTTTATTTTTATCTTGTATTTATTCACTAGTAAAGAAATAAGTGAGTTGGAAGTGCATTTAATAATTGACATGGAATTGAATAGAAATTTCACATTTGTTAAAAACTTTTTTTATTTAAAAGAACGCATGTTAAAGATTTTAAGTCATTCAGTGAGGGAATCAGTCAGATAGTTCTGCTAGTTCAAGAAAAGTACAGTTTGTCTGAGAAAAAGAATTACAAATAGAAGCAAACCATATTTTTCCACAAGGAAAGGAGGAAAACAGTCAAGCCTCTATCAGACCAGAAAGAAATTGCATGTCTGTCAATTACCTGCAATGTATGCAGTTGTAAAGTAATTCCCATTGAATCATTTCAAATAAGCTGATTCAAAACAGATTTTTCTCTACAGACAACGGTCTTGGGAACATGGGTGGGATTATGGAATTTTCTTTAGTTTACTTAATGTAATTTTTTAAAACAAAGATATCCCACCCAAATTTTTAAAGAGACCATTGCAAATCACCTTTAAATATTAACATTCCCTGAAATGTTTAATAGGTGATTTGGTTTGCTGGCACATTTTAGAAACAAATGGTTAAAGTGAGGCATACCTGGCTCCTGATTCTCCTGAACTTTATGAAACACCATAATTGATCTGCATATAGTAAAAACCCAATGGTATCTCAAGTTAGTAGTCTTCCTCTTCCCATTGATTATTCAATCCTTCTCTTTCTCAAACCTGGGCATAGAAACTATCTGTACTTTATAAGTCAATAAATTCCAGAAACCTAGGTGATTACAGAGGTAGCAAGCTTCAGGGATAAAATTCCACTGACCCTCTTTTCCCATGGAGTTGGAAGCTCAAAGGCCAGAGTTATTGCTGCTGGACAGGACTGGGCCTGGCTGGGGCTGAGGGCAAAGTAGCAGCTGCTGCTTGGGCACCTGCTTCTAGGCTGCCTACTGCTCCTCCTTTCTACAGTCCACTGCTCTGTCACCCAGATGCTGTAGAGCTGCACTAGCCAGGATACCATATATGGCCATTTAAATTAAATTTAAAAATCCAGGTCCCAGTTGCAAGAGCCACATTTCAAGTTCTCAATAGCCACATATGGTGACAGGACCAGACAGCACAGATATCAACAATTTCCATCATCACAGAGAATTGTTGCACAGCATTGCTATAGATGACTACTCCTTCCCTTCACCTCCCATTTCTCTGCCATCTCTTTTTCTGCTTACCAAACGTGATGCAAGTAAATCAAATGCCACCTCTGACAAAGACTCTCTTTTTAAAAATATTTATTTATTTATTTATTTTATTAAGGTCTAATTGATATACACTCTTATAAAGGTTTCACATGAAAATCATTGTGGTTACTACAGTCACCCCTATTATCAAGTCCCCCCAACACCTCATTGCAGTCACTGTCCATCAGTGTAGTAAGATACCACAGAGTCACTACTTGTTTTCTCTGTGCTATACTGCCTTCCCTGTGACCCCCCCCACACCAAGTGTGCCAGTCATAATGCCCTTCAATCCTCTTCTCCCTCCCTCCCCATCCACCCTTACCCACCTTTCCCCTTTGGTAACCGCTAGTCCCTTCTTGGAAACACTCTTTTTGACCAAACTTTCGTTTTGCTCCTCTGAGGAGCCTCCTCTCTTTCTCACCTAGGCCTTGAGCTTCCATGTCTGTCCCTGCCGAATCTACTTTTAGCAAAAATCCCAAATCAGTTCAGAGAGAAACCCCCACCCTTGATACCTGCTTAATCCCAAATCTGCTTCCAGGAACAATCCTATTAAGTCAGTTTAGCAAGAACTCCCCCTACCCTTGGTATCACCTCTTAGTAATTTCCCATCCATTGACCTCTTCCTTCTACTTGATGGCTGTAAATCCCCACTTGTCCTTGTATTTGATGTTGAATACAATCTCTCCCTGCTATTGTAATGTTCCTGTTGCAATAGTCCTGGATAAAGTCCTTCTTACCATTTTAACAAGCTTCAGAATAAGCTTCTTTAAAAATAAAACTCTTTATGTTAGTGTCACATATGAGTACGAGTAAATGTTTACATGAACTCATAGAATCATAAGATGCCATTAATCTTAGATTTCACTTAATCTAGCCCTCTTACATTAAGGAAGAGGCACAAGGGACATTTATTTATTTTCAGCCCCAAACACAAGTCCTTAGCTTTAGCATCTAGAAGCAACTCTGGCTCTGGTTCTGTGCTTTTTAATATAGGGCCCTTCCCAACTCAAATGTCACTTCCTCTTCATCCTCTGGCTCTCCTCCTTTTAGTTAAGTGGCCATACACCTTTCTGATGTATTTCTTTATTTTGAATTTATGATTTCTACCTTAATAAAATCAATATTTCTTCTTTCCAGAATGCTTTGAAGATATTAAAGAAAATAAAGCAACTATTTGTAAGATACAGGAAAGTATAAATGCAACAGATGAGGAAATTGGCCATTACTATAAACATAGTAAGGTGATCAAAGACAACTGTAGTAAGTGAGTATGTGAAAGAAATGAACTTTCAGTAATTGTCACTAGATTCTTTAACTCAGTCTTCTCAGTTTATAGTTGAAGACACTTTTACTTTAAAGTAGTATTTTATATTGGCAAAATGATGAATCAAGTCTTAAATTGTCCTGTTACATAGATGTATAAAAAGGGGTCTCAGAGGGTTCAAAAGAAAAATAGAAGTAAATGTGATAAAATCTCTCTAATTCAGATACAATTAGCCTAAATATAGAATTCTGAATAATTTAGGCTCAGTATATAAAATTTCTATTATAAAAATAAATTTGAAATAATTTGTCTTTAAATTTTCAAGATCTTGTTTTTAACTAGGGGAATCTAGCCTAAAATTAGTAGCTTTTTCAAAATAAAAGTATTCAGTATGTTAAGAATTCTTTCAACATGGCTTCAGGTTCTGGATTCTAGTAGTTAAATCTATTATAAGACATAAACATTTGAAACAAAGACTTGTTTGTGAAACTCAATTGTATATTAGAAATACTTAGAAAAATAAAATGTATTAGTTTTCTGTATTTAATTTTATGTGGACCATTGTCTTTGTATTAAATACTGTACATTAGAATCATATTTAATTTAAAATATTTTGTTATTCAAACTTCTAATAAGCCCTTTTGGCTTTTCCATCATAATTTTTTTATACTGGTTTTAAACTTTTATAAAAGTAACAAATATTTAGTATAAAAGTTTAAAAATTACTCAAATATATGGAGTAAACAGTTTTTCCCTGCCTGCAGTCCCCACCCCTACCCTGTCTTTTTCCTTATAGGTAACCAATCTTAACAGTTGTGAGTATTCTTTCAGACCTTTTCCAATAAATATTCAACATCATTATTGCATATACTTACATGCACATCTATCTATACATCTGTCTTTCCTTTTTACAAAAATGCGATCATACCATACTTACTCTTCAACTTGTTTTTGAATTCTACTAATGTGTAACGTAAGTGGAAATATATATGTAATGATTGTATATAGATGTCATTCTTTTTTAAAACAGTCCATAGTATTTTATAGTATTGATGTATCTTAAGTTATTTAACCATTCTACTGTTAATAGACATTTATGTTGTTTCCAGTTTTTCCCTATTAAAAGCAACATGTACAGGTACCCTTCCACATGTATAGACCTATTGCTATAGAATGAACTCATAGAAGTGAAGTTGGTTAATCAAAGAGTATGCACATTTAAACATTGGATAGATAATACCAAATTGCTCTCCAGAGAGATTTTTACTAATTTATACTCTTAACAATGGATGAGAGTTTCTGTTTCCTTACAACCTTGCTAACACTGGAATTATCAATATTCAAGTTTTTGAGCAATCTAATCAACAAAAACTATATGCTGTTAAACTTTTATTTTGACTTAGGTTTTGGTGTAGTAGATATTTTCCTTAACTAGCTGCAATGGGTGCTAGAGAAGTACTGATAGTTTCCCCTCAGGACCTGTTGTATGCAAGATGCACTGTATTTAATGTTTGCTGAGTTCTGAAGACCGTAGGATATATTGATTTTAATACTATGAATGCCTCGAGTTCATGATTGCAGTATGTTGGTTAAGAGATTTAAATGTGAAATATGAATTCATGAAAGTACTAGAAGAAATGTATAGTTGACTATATTATCTTTGAGAGAAGGACTTTTTAAGTGCCAAAGGTAGAAATCACAACTGAAACAATGGATAAATACAGATACATAAAATTAAAAAGAAGAAAACCCCAAAATATTATAAAAGGCAAAAAAGATAAGGTAGGAAAAATATCAAATACGGGGTAATTAAAAAAATATAATGTACTTGTGGAAATTAATAAGAAAAAGAAAAGGCCTCATTAGAAAACATGGACAAAGAAGGTAAAAAGGTAAATACTAAAATGAAAAAATGCATGTCTAATGCTCAATCTTACTGTTAGTCAAAGACATCTAAATTAAAGCAATAATAAAATATTAATTTTTTGCCTTTAAGTTTTACAGAAATTTAAAGAAAGATTATATCCAGTGTTGTTCAGGGGGTAAGAAAATCAGCTCTCTCATATACTATAGGAATATACACTGGCATAAACCTTTTGGATGACATGTTAGTATACTTTAAAAAGCTTTAAAAATAAGCATGACTTTTGATTAAACAGTACTATTTGTGAGAATTTTTCATTAAGAAATAATTAGGCATTCTCTGAAAGATATACAACAAGGTGTTTATTTCAACTTTTTTTTTATGATAGGAAAACACTGGAAGCAATTCTACTGTTCAGCGTTAGGTGGTTGGTTAAATGAATTTTGGCATATTCACATAAGTGAAGAGTAGGCAGTTAATAAAATTATAAGTGTATATTTATTGACATGGCAAGATGGTACCAGTATATTACAAATTGAACAAAGCAATAAAACTTTTGTAGTATGAAAATTTAGTAATTATACATTTATATATGATAGAAAAAGTCTACAAATATGTACATCAAAATGCTTTGAGTGTCTTTTCAGAGAACATGGATTTCTTATGTAATTTTGTTAAATACTCAGAATATGTATATACATATAACTTTATAAATTACATTTTGGGGAATATTTTCTAAGGAAATTAGAAATTCAGACAAATATTTAAGTACAAATTCTGTTTACAATAGAGAAATGTAGATTAAGCACAAATGGCCAATAATATGGGCATGGCTAAATAAATTATGGAATATGATGTACATATTACAACCTTTACAATATAATTCTTAGTGACAAGGAAAATGTGTAGAATTTAGAAGCAAGTGATATAGGAAGATATGTTGTTAATATGTCAGTATGATCTCAAAGATGTTAAAATATTTACTTGTAGTAAAATCTGGGAACAATTTATTAAAACAATAATAGTAGTTATTATTCAATGTTGAGAATATGGGTGATAGTTATTGTCTTAAATATACTTTTCTGTGCTCCCTGAGTGGGCATGTGTACTTTTTGAATCTGAAAAAATAAAAAAGATTAGAAAAAAGAGTTAGAAGAAATATTTCAACAGTACTAAGAATGAAAGCTGCCTTGGTGTATGCTAATTTTAGATTTTTCATACTGGCATATCTATTTTTATATTTTATTTTTTACTACTTTCCCCCCCAGCTTTATTGAGATTTTATTACTGATGTAATGAAACAAAAACTGTATAAGGTGAATACTTGTTTTAGTCTTACTGTCTGATTTTTAAATAAATTTTGGTCTAGTTTCCTTCTTTTTAGTTCAGGAGGGTATAACAATCTGACTTTCTAAGTTTCAAAGGAGAAAAAAGCTTTCTTGGTCCTTATTCTAGCTCTTTGTATGCTTACTCCAAAAACTGTTTCTTATCCAAGATCTTAGAAATATGATGAAAAAGAAAGCTTGATGTTGGAGTGTTGCAGAGTATATTATAGAAATGCCATAGCCACACACAATCCAGCTATGTCACATTTATTCTTTTCTTAGTCATGGATCCAAAACAGGTTTTATGAAAAAATTAATGGATATTAATATCTGAGCATATGTATGATTGCATGAATGGTGCTAGTTGGGGGTGATGGGAGGTGGGAATATTTTTCTTGATGTAAGCTTATTTTATCCAGGAAAGGAAAGATCCCTGTATCTTTAAATGGTTACATTCATTTATATTATCTCTTAAAAAATTTGTTTACCATTCTAGGATGCTAGTTACAATATTTTTTTCTCCATAGCTGGAAGCCAACATGTGATGTTTTCCATAAACATGAAGACTATATGCAGGACCAATTTACTGTTTACCAAGAAGCTATTGAAAAAGACAAGTATAGTGCATATGTTAATTTAAGCTATCATTTCTATAAATTAGTATTAATAGGATATGCTTTGTAAAATGTTAATTGGAAATGTAGAAATTTTGCTGAGGGAGTTTTTTTTTTTAAGTAAATCCAGTGTTTCTGACTCTTTGGGTGCCATTGGAGGCTTACGTATTTCTTATAAAGCTCTATCAAACTCTGTGTATATTTAGGTATGGCCTTAAATAGAAACAATGTATCAGTAGCAATTATTATAGGAGAGTGCTCCAATTAATGGTTTTTATGACTAAGTTGTTATAGACAAACATCTGGAGAAATAGCTTTAGAATTAGCTTATGAAAAATTTGGAGTATTGGCTTTTGAAAGGTATTTTAAATCAAACTTGTGTTTTTCAGATTGCTAATTTAGTGAGGTGTTATATTCTAATGAAGAAATACCAATTATTTATGTGTGTTTATTTTATGTGTAAAATCACATGGTCTTGGGAACTAAATGTAATTAGTTAACATAATTAAAAAAAGAGAAGGACTTTGAACACATACCATTATAATTTCACTTAATGTAAGAAATTGAAATGTTTTTTAAAAGTTGAACCAAAGCAGTATCTATTTTTTTATACAAACACTTTTTATTGGAGAGAATTTTAAAAAGCAAGAGTAGACAGAATAATGAACTCCCGTGTGACTGTTACCCAGTCTGTGATTCTGCCCCTTCCACCCCCTCCATCCACTTTGTCCCTTTGCCTGTACAGCATTTGAGGTGTAGCAATGTCTATTTTTATATTTTAGTTTTTACTGCTTTCACCCCCAGCTTTATTGAGATATGCTTGACATATAACATTGTTTAAGTTTGAGGTATGATTTTATATATGTATATATTATGAAATGATTACCACAATAAGGTCAAGTAACACATCTTTCACATCAGATAATTTTTTAACTTTTTTTTGGTAGCAAGAACATTTAAGATTTATTCTCTTAGTAACTTTCAAGTATATAGTGCAGTATTGTTATATTCACCATGCTGCATAATAGATACCCAGAGCTTATTCCCATATAACTGGAAGTTTATACCCTTTGATCAACATCTCCCCATTTCCTCCACCTCTCAGCCTCTGGCAGCCACCATTCTACTCTGTTTCTATGAGCTCAGCTTTTTCAGATTTTACAAATCAGTAAGATCAAACAGTATTTGTCTTTCTCAGACTTATTCACTTAGCATAATACTCTGAAGGTCTATCCAAGTTGTCATGAGTGGCAGGATTTCCTTCCGTTTTGTGACTGAATGATATTTCATTGTATATTTACACACCACATTTTCTTTATCCGTTCACATGTTGATAGACACTGAAGTTGTTTCCAAGTTGTTTTCATGTTTTAGCTATTGTGAATATGCTTCAGTGAACATGGTAGTGCAGATATTTCTTTGAGAATAGCAATTTCATTTCCTTCCAATATATACTCAAAAGTGGGATTGCTAGATCATGTATGGTCATTCAATTTCTAATTTTTAATTATTTAAAAATATATAACTGTATTATTTTCCATACTGGCTGAACCAATTTACAATCCCATCACCAGTAACCAAAGGATGCCTTTTCTCTACATCCTTGACAACACTTTCATACCTTTGATAACAATCATTCTAACAGGTATGAGGTGATACCTCATTGTGGTTTTGATTTTCATTTCCCTGATGATTAGTGATGTTGAACATCTTTCCACAGACCTTTTGGCCATTTATATGTCTTTTTTGGAAAACTGTCTATTCAGGTCTCTGCCCATTTTTAACTCAGGTTTTTAGTCTTTTAGCTTGAGTTGTATGAGTTCCTTATATATTTTGGTATTAACTCCTTATTGTATATATGTTTGGCAAATATTTTCTCCCATTCCACAGGTTGCCTCTCTGCTTTGTTGATGGTTTCCTTTGCCCTGAAGAAGCTTTCTTAGTTCAGTGAAGTCCCGTTATTTATATTTGCTTTTTTGCTTGTGCTTTTGGTATCATATCCAATATATTGTTGCCAAGATCAATACCAAGGAGATTTTCCCCTCTGTTTTCTTCTAGGATTTTTATGGTTTTAGGTCTTCTATTTAAGTCTTTATTCTGTTTCAAGTTAATTTTTGTGAGTGGTGTAAGATAGGGGTCCAGTTTCATTCTTTTGCATGTGGATATCCAGTTTTGCCAGCAACATTTATTGAAGAGACTATTCTTTCCCCATTAAATATTATTGGCTTCTTTTCCAAATATTAATTGACTGTATATATATATATATATATATATATATATGTTTATTTCTGGACTCTTGATTCTATTCCATTGGTTTATATTTGTACTTTTATGCCAGTCTGTTCGGTTACCACGTTTTTGTAGCATGGTTTGAAATTAGGAAGTGTAATGCTTCCAGCCTTATTCTTCTTTCTCAGGATTTTTTGGCTGTTTGTGGTCTTTTGTGGTTCCATATAAATTTTATAATTAATTTTTCTATTTCTGTGAAAAATTCCATTGGAATTTTGATGGGGATTGCACTGAACCTATAGATGGCTTTAGGCAGTATGGATATTATAACAATATTAATTCTTTTGATCCATGAGCATCGACTATCTTTCCATTTATTGTATCTTCATTTCTTTTCATTGATAGCTTATAGTTTTCAGTGGACAGATCCTTCACCTCCTTGGTTTAATTCATTCCTAAATATTTTATTGTTTCCGATGCTCTTACAAATGGGATACTTTTATTTCTTTTTCAGATACTTTATTGTTACTATATATGAATGCAACTGATTTTTATACATTGATTTTGTATCCTGAAAATTTACTGAATTTGTTGATTATTTCTAACTTTTTTTGGTGGAGTTTTAGCATTTTCTATGCATAAGATTATGTCATTTGCAAACAGAGACCATTTTACTTCCTCCTTTCCTATTCAGATGCTTTTTATTTCTTTTTCTTGTCCAATTAACCTAGCTAATATTTCCAGTACTGTGTTGAGTAGAACTGGTGAGAATTGTACTCTTATCTTGTTCCTGCTTTTAGAGGAAAAGTTTTTAGCTTTTCACCACTGAGTAAGATGTCAGTCATGGTCTTTTCAAATATGGCCTTTATTATGTTGAGGTATGTTACTTCTATATCCAATTTGTTTAGAGTTTTTATCATGGGAGGGTATTGAATTTTGCCAAATGAGAGAGGATCATATGATTTTTATCCTTCTATTAATGTGTATCATTGTTTATTGATTTGTGTATGTTGAACCATCTTTGCATCCCAAGTATGAATCTCACTTGGTCATGGTATATGATCCTTTTAATGTGCTGTTGAGCTCAGTTTGCAGGATTTTGTTGAGAATTTTTACATCTATATTCATTCATTAGGGATATTGGCCTGTAGTTTTCTTTTCCTGTACTGTTCTTATCTGGCCTTAGTGTCATGGTAATGATGGGCTTATAAAATGAGTTGGATTATGTTCCCTCCTATTCAGATTTTTGGAAGAGTTTGAAAAAGATTGGTTTTAATTCTCTTTAGATGTGTGCTATAATTCATCATTGAAACCATCCGGTCCTGGAATTAATCTTTGTTGTGAGGTTTTTGATTACTGCTTCAATCTCCTTGCTAGTAATTGATCTGTTCAGATTTTCTATTTCTTCATGTTTCTGTCTTGGTAGGTTATATTTTTCTAGAACTTTATCCATTTCTTATAATCTAAGGTCCCATAATTGTTCATAGTAGCCTCTGATCATCCTTTGTATTTCTGTGGTGTCTGTTTTTCTTTCATTTATTATTTTGTTTGAGTCCTCTCTCTTTTGCTTGGTTAGTCTCGCTGAAGGTTTGCAAATTTTGTTTATCTTATCAAAAAACCAACTCTTTGTTTATTAATTTTTTTCTATTGCCTTTCTTTTCTTATTTCATTCATTACTGCTGTGATCTTTGTTTTTACTCCTTTTTGCTAACTTTGGGCTTAATTGTTATTTTTCTAATTCCTTGTGGTATAAAGTTAGGTTGTTAATTTGAGACCTTTTTTTTGTTGTATCCCATAAGTTTTGGTATATTATGTTTTCATTTTCATTTGTCTCAAGATACTTTTTGATTCTTTTTATTTCTTCTTTGATCCAGTGTTGTTCAGGAGTGTGTTAATTTCTGTGTATTTGTGAATTTTTCCATTTTTCTCCTGCTATTGATTTCTAGCTTTTTATCATTGTGGCCAGAAAGATACTTGATGTAATTTCAGTCTTCTTAAATTTGTTAAGCTTGCTTTGTGCTCAACATATGATCTATCCCAGAGAATATTCTGTGTGAGTGTGAAGAATGTATATTCTGGTGTTGTTTGATGGAATGTTCTGTATATGTCTGTTAGGTTCATTTATTCTATAGTGTTATTCAGGTCTGCTGTTTCCTTATTAATTTCTATCTGGATGATTTTTCCAATGTTGAAAGTGAGGTATTAAAGTCCTCTATCATTATTGTATTGCTATGTTTCTTCCTTCAGTTCTGTTAATATTTGCTTTAAATATAAACGTGCTCCAGTGTTCAGAGCATACATATTTACAATTGCTATATCCAATTGATGAACTGATCTCTTTATCATTACATAGTGGCTTTTTTTCTACATTGTGACTGATTTTGACTTGAAGTCTGTTTTATCTCATGTAAGTAAAACCACTTCTGCTCTCTTTTGGTTACCATTTGCATGGAATATCTTTTCCTTCACTTTCAGCCTATGCATGTCCTTAAAGTGAGCTTCTTATAGGCAGCATATTATTGGTCTTGTTTTTTAAATCCATTCAGACACTCTGTGTCTTTTGGATTTAGTCTATGTATGTTTATAGTAATTATTGATAGGTAAGGACTTACTATTGCCATTTTTGTTCATTGTTTTCTGAGTTTTTTCTTAGTTCCTTTGTTCCTCTCTTGCTCTCTTCCTTTGTGATTTATTTTTTTAATTGGTATGCTGTAATTCCTTTCTCTTTATCTTAGATGTATCTAGTCTAGGTTTTTTCTTTGTGTTACCATGAGGCTTACATAAAATATCTTAAAGATATTACACTATTTTAAGCTGATAATTTACCTTCTCTTGCATAGAAACACTCCACATTAAAAAAAATAAAGTATCATTGATATACTGTCTTATATTTGTTTCAAACATACAACACAGTGGTTCAACAATTACCCATATTATTAAATCCTTACCCTCACCAGTACAGTTACTTCCTGTCAACATAGGAAGATGTAGATTTCATAACTAAGAAAGTAACAAGAGACAAAGAAGGAACTACATAATGATAAAGGGGTCAGTGCAACAAGAGGATATAACCATTATAAATATCTATGCACCCAATATAGGAGCACCTAAATATGTGAAACAAATACTAACAGAATTAAAGGGGGAAATTGAATGCAATGCATTCATTTTAGGAGACTTCAACATAGGAAGATGTTACAGAATCATTGTATCTCCATGCTATGCTACTATCCCTGTGACCAACTTATATTATGATTGAGAATTTTTGTGCCCCTTTATCCCCCTCACCACTCAAAACTCCCTCCCCCATTAAAAACTATACAGTTTTTCTTTTCCCCACATTTTATGCTATTGATATCATATATTACATCTTTTTATATTATGCATCTGTTAACAAATTACTGTAGCTATAGTTAATTTTTAATATTTAGCTTTTGTACTACAGATAAATGATGTACACACCATCATTACAGTATTACAGTATTCTGAATTTGTATGTTCACCTGTACCATTGAATTTTATGTTTTCATGTTGTTAGTGCCTTTTCATTTCAGCTTGAAGAACTGCCTTTAATATTTATTGTATGGCAGGTCTAGTGGTAATGAACTACCTTAGCTTTTGTCTGGGAATGTCCTTATCTCTCCTTCATTTCTGAAGGATAGTTTAACTGGGCATAGTATTCTTGGTTGGCAGTTTTTTTTCTTTTAGCAGTTTGAATATATGATCCCATTCTGTCCTGTCCTGACAGAGAAATCTGCAGATAACATTATGGAGGCTCCCATGTTGTAATGACTCATTTTTCTCTTGATGCTTTCAAAATTCACTCCTCATGTTTTAACATTTTGATTATAATGTATCTTGGAGTAATTTTCTTTGGGTTGATCTTCCTTGAAGTCCTTTGAGCTTCCTGTACCTAATGTACATCTCATTCCCAAGATTTGGGAAGTTTTCAGCTATTACTTTTTAAAATAATCTTTCTGTCTCTTTCTTTTCTTTCTTCCTTCTGGAACTCCCATGATGTGAACATTTGTTCAGTGTTCCATAATTCATGTAGGCTTTCTTCACTCCTTTTCATTCTTCTTTTCTTTTTGTTCCTCTAACTGGCTAATTTTAAATAAACTGTCTTCAAGTTTGCTAATTTTATTTATTGCATGATTAATTCTGTTGTTGTATTCTTCAGCTCTGGGATTTCTGTTTGTTTATATGATTTCTATTTCTTCATTAAACTTCTCATTTTCTTCATGCAATATTCTTGATTTCATTAGTTTCTATGTTCTCTTTTAAATTTATTGAATTTCTTAAAGATGATTTATTTTGAATTCTTTGTAAGGAAAATTGAAGATCTTCATTTCTTTGGGGTCAGTAATGAGGCTTTATTACTTTCCTTTAGTGGTCATATTTGCCTGATTCTTCATGATCTCTGTAGTCTTGCATTGATGTCTGTGCACTTAAATGAACAAACCTCTTCCAGTCTTTACAGATTGGTTTTGGAAGGTAAAACCTACTTTTGATTTCCTGGGCTGATATGATTATCTCTAGAAGTGTAGTCATGCTTGGTTGGAGCTAGTTTTGAGGCCGTCACTGAGTCTACAGTGGGATCCGTGGTTGACGTGCTTATTACCAGAGGCTCAGGTAGGTATGGATCCTGTCTGCTCCCCATGAGACTGCCTCTAGTACACTGTTGAGTCAGATAGTTCTGGGACAGAGGTCTGCTTCAGGTTCCACAGTTGGGTCCTCAGTCTGCAGGCCATTACCAAATGTGTGACAAATGTGATAGGTCTCTGGGAGGGATCCTTCCTAGTCACTGAATGGATTATGGGTGGTCAGGACTGGCCCTCGGTTGTGGCTGGGAGGGGCTGAAAATGAGTCTCAGGGATGTTTCAGATTCCATAGCCACGATTGAGGTCTGTAGTCCTGGCTTTGGAGGCACAGACAGGTATGTCTCCCACCAGGTCCCTTGATGGACTGGACTGCCTCCTGATGGCAGCTTAAGGGGCTCAATCTAAGTATAAGGCCCTTTCAAGATCTCCAGGGAGTACTTATAGGAGTATCTCTTTTTGAGATCCTGGACCAGCTGGTCTGCTGGCAACCTTTGCCTATAAGGGGCCTACAGCCAGATATAGGGTTCTTAGGGGATCTGCAGATGGAAGTGTCTTCCACTTTGACCCTGAACCCTCAGTACTGCTGGCAAACTATGGCTTTGAGGGAGCTGGAACCAATTATAGGGACTTTAGGAATCTTCAAGGGGTACAGACAGGAGTATCTTCTCATGGGTCCCTGTGTCAGCAGGACTCTTTAGTGTCTGTGGCTTGGATGGGCTAGAGCTCAGTTATTGGGCCCTTTAAGAATCGACAGTGTACCTGAGTTTGGCAGGCTTACCTCCAAGAACTCCTTCAATTTAACTGTGAAGGGCTGGAGCTGGTTCATAGGCCATTTCAGGGTCCACAGCTGGGAAAAGGGTCTGTGTACCTATTACCTGACCCATGGGTGGGCTTGACTCCTCCCACCATACAGGTGCTGCTGACAGATCCAAAACCAAATAAGGCTGTAGTTGAATTCTGAGGGGTATAGAGCTGTTTACAAGTCTGTAGTCAGGACCACAGTCAGTGAATTAGCTACCAGTATATGAGAACCTCCTTCTCAAAATGGCTCTCCTCAGTCTTGGACTGTACCAGGGTTTCATTGTCTCCTATCTAGATCTCAAAGTTCCCACAAAAGTAGTTTTGTCCATGGATGGATGCTACATTATTATTGTTGAGGGGTTTATATGTGAAAGGGATATTTTATTGTGCCATCTTGCTGACATTACGTCTATTATGTTTTAATTAAAAATACACACACAAAATCTAGAATACAATACCCTTTATGTTCAAAGATGGGTTTAGGAGAAGGGAGAGGCCAAAGATAGAGATTTGGACTTCATTTGCATTTGAAATTGTGCAAATAGATGACATTGCCCAGGCAAATATATACAGCAAAAGGGACAGAAAGCTAGAGTAAACAATCATCCAAGGAATAGGCAGAGGTGGGATTAGTGAAGGAGATTGTTACTTTGTCATTTATAGAACCTGCTTATCCAAAAGGATTTGAGATTATTTCTATAATACCATAGTGTTAAAAGAAAACTATATAAAACTCAAGGCTAAAGAGAAGTAAAGATAGTACAAGAAGATGAAGCCTTTGATTAGGACTGTGGGCTATACAGTCTCTGTTGTAACTACTCAACTCTGTTGTGGTGCCAGACCAACTTTAGACAAAATATAAATGAATGATTATGTTCCAATAAAACTTTATTTATGGATATTACAGTTTGAATTTCATATAACCTTATTGTGTTATAAAATATTTTTCTTTTGATTTTTTTTCAATCATTGAAAAATGTAAAACCATCCTTAGCTCCTGGGCTGTACAAAAACAAGTGGCAGGTTAGAGTTCCTCACATAGGTTATAGTAACTGACCCCTATTGTACATCAAGCAAAGGTTAAATGAAAAGGAAGAGTTAGTATCCTTTTGCAAGAATTACCCATTCTACCCAAGGCTTGTGCCTAAATAGATGACCACCAATCTCTACTTGAGTTGGACTGGAGGGATTCCTCTAACCAGTACTAAAATTTTCTTCATAAAATAGTTGCAGAATATACAAGTATGATTGTAAACCCAGAGTTCTAACACACAGAAAGGACTTCATATGATAAGTTTAGCTTAGAAAGTTGAAGGAGATTTGAAAAGCATTCTTATGGAGGTAGCTAAATTGGGGAGAGTAGAGACTCAGAACTCAGTGAGAATAGCCATTTAAGAAGTGATCAAAAGAACGAGGTTCTTCAGTGTCAAGATGAGAACTAAAATGAGCACTGAGTTGGACAAATGAGATCATTGGTGACCTGGCAAAGGTAGGAGTGGAGGTTAAATTGAAGAAAATTAAGGAGTGAATAACTCATGTAGTGTTGAAAAAGGGTAAAGAATTGAAAAGTGTGATGGAATTAAGGAAGGTTTGAAGGGCTGGCAGTATTGAGGGAAACAGGGATTAGATATTTGACTTGCTTTTTCTGCTTAATTTATTAGACTTTATTGTGATATTTAAAAAGATTTTAGATATATTCTTGTTATATTGATGTCATTTCTCTTAATTTTAACAGAAAAATGTACCATGGTTATGTATGTCAGTATAAAGATGTTCTTAAGCAATACCAACTAAAATTCTCAGAAACACCCCTTTCACATGAATATTATGAGAAGAAAAGAGAACATGAAGAAATTCAAAACAGAGTGTTGGCATGTACTGAACAACTAAAAACAAATGAAACTATTTTTATGGAATTTCTAGGTATTAACATTTTTGTTATAGTTTTAATAGTATTTTTATAATAAAATGAATGTAATAAATTAGTCTAAAATATGACTTTGTTTTTCAGTACCTGCTCCTTTCCCATCACTTACTAAATGGACATTGCATATGTATCCACAAAAGTATTTCTAATTAGAATTTTTATTACTTAAGTATTGTTTCTGTATTATAATTGTTATTGTGTTTCCTTGGTGAGAATCTCTTGGATTTGTTTTTTGTTTAATTCAAAAATTTTAGAGGTTACTTTAAAGGTTCTCTAAAAGTGTTTTTCTTATATTGTATGTGATCAGAAGCAAGCAATTTTAAAGAGAATAAAGTGGTACATGTATCTGGCTTTAAGTGACATGTCTTAGTAACAAAACCAATGAAAAAGTGACCTTGCTCTGTCTTACCAAAGAAAGTATTCCAATTAAATCAGTTCATTATTACTTGTTAGGATGGAAGGTGGTAAGGAGATGAATCACAACAATTCATTCATCTATAGAAATGCAATGGGTACTTGCCTTGTGCTAGGCAATACTCAAGAAGATACAGAGCATTCTTGCAAGGAGCTCACAGTTTAGTAGAAGAGGCAGATGGGTAAACAGTTCTAATACAGTGACACTGTATTAGATGCTTGAATAACTCTTATTTGTTTAAATCTTGTCTGTTTGTCGAGATATGCTCTTCCCTGATGAGGAACTTGGAACTTTAATCCTCTTCCAACCTCCACAATCCTGCTTATGCTTTCCTAAGACATTAAAAGTCTACTGTTTGTACTAGTCTTCTTTATCCTGCATTTTTCCTTGCTTCATTCTGCTCCATCCTAAATCATCCTTTTAACTCCTTTGCTGCTTGCTCACTCCATGTTTGGGTTTTAGCTTATTCTGTTTTTAGTTGTTCATTTGCTGCCCATCTGGGTTTTAACTTCACAATGGGAAGGGGCAGAGGTTGGTAGATGCAGAAGGTATACTAGGGCTTTAGGGAGTTGGATGTAGGATGGGATGAGATGGGAGATTGCATGACAAGTAAGAGGTGATGGAGGTAAGGAGAATTGAATATTAGGATTTAAATGTCTGTATCTAAAAATTTAAATTGATACTTTTGGTAACAACATAGCATTATAAATTATGTTCACCTGAAATTTCATGTTTAGCATATAAATCATATAGTTTAAGAAAACATTTTCTCTGGTATTCTTGTTCACTACCACTGTTATGTTCATTTTGAAATTCTTCTAAATGGATTGTGGAGTGGTTTAGAAAAGTATAGTAGCTAATAATCGTGCAGGATGTCTGTTAACAGCTGAGGAATTCTCTACTTGAAATTGGGTATAAATCCAGCTCACGCAGAAAGTCTAGATGGAAAGTAAGCTCTCTTTTGAGTTCTGCAGGATGCACTGATTAGTCTTAGAGAATAAGAAAAGGGAAATTGGGTGGAATCTTATTTAGTGTTGACTTTGGAATAAATAAATAATGGAAATACAGTAAGCTAAATTTGGACCTGGATTGGTTATGTGTGATTAGTTATGCCAAACAACATGATGAACTTAGGTAAAAACCAAAAGCGAAAAGCTACCCTGATTTAACTGAAAGAAAAATCCTAACAAATATTTTGAATGAAATGTTATTTTTAAGCTCAATATAAACAACAAATGTTTGTCAGTTTGCCAAATGTTTATATTAATCTTACCTCTTATTTCAGGTACTGTTATTAATACTGTTTATTGCGTATATGAAACATTTTTGCTTGTATTAATCATTTCTGTTATAGTACATATATTATAAATGTAAAATATACTTTCATAATATAGTTCCTTAACATAAAAGGGTTAATTTGAGATGTAAAACACAAGATATTCTTAAACATGCCAACAATTTTTCCAAAAGTTCATCTGAATTGAAGAAAGAAGTAGATGAAGTCGAAATAGAAATTAATTATTTAAACCAGGTATATATTTTATTATATGCTTCAAATATATGTATTGACATGTAAGTGTAATGATATGTTAGTTGACAGTCTTAGAAGAGCTATTTCTAAAGAACCAAATGTAGAGAAAGGCTCGTGATAATTTATTTGCTTCAGATTACCTTTGGAGCCAAATGTATTTTATGTATTGAGTATATTCAACTTTGAGTTTTGAGGAATACTTTAATTTTCTTTGGGGGCTGAGGAATGAAGATGAGGAAAGAACAACATATAGTTTAATAATAGGAACTGAAAGACATTAAAAGAGCTAAATAGTGTCAAAAAAGAGAACAAGACATTGTAACTCCACTGTTTATACTGTCTTCTTTACACCTGCAAAATTAAACAAAATTAAAGAATTTAATTTCGAAAATTTATGACTATAATACTTACAGAGGTAGGCTAGAACTCATTTAGCCCTTAAGATTGATGGTACATGGTATTTTCTTGAACACATTTTTAGTGTCATCTATTGAAATGTGGCTTTCATTGACAAGAATGAGAATCGATCAAAGTCACTACCAAATTTTGAGAAAAAATTGAATAGTGAATTTTCTATATTTTTTTAAAAAATACATTTAAGATGGTATATTTATCATTCATTGGTATGAGGTTCCAAATAATGGTATAATTTTAGTAATGAGAAGAAAGGGGATGCCACTTCCTTTAAAATATATGGTTACTATGTCTCTGTATAGGGAATCAATGTCTCCTTTTGACTGTCCTTTTTAAAAAAGTAATGGAATTTCATTGAAATCCAGCTTTGCTAATGGAGTTGTAAGGGAGAGTTAAAGTAATATTATTTGTCATTGATTTTTACTATTGTTTATCAACTTTCACTAAAACACAACTAATACTACTAAAAATCTTGTAATTACATAGAAAAATTTATTATTATTAGTTAAGATAAAGCATATATTCCTTAATGCCTTGCAGGTAATTATTTTGTTTTGCTTTGTCATTTATTTCTTTTTAGCGTATTACAAGACTTTATGAAACTAAGAATTTTTCAGAAACTTTGGAAGAAAAAAATAAAACCATAGAAAAGAGAAAGGAATTGAAAGAAAGGTATAGGTTAACTCTAAAATGGGATTTTATGTGAACAGATATCCTGCAACTAAAAATTTTATTTACATTTCATTCTAAGCCACTAATGTTTACACAGTATCTATTACTTATTATTATTACTTATTACTTATTGTTATTTATACTTTTAAGTATTCTGGACTAATACATAGGCTTCTTATTTCAGAAGGCCAAGGATACTGTGATGAGGGAAATAGGGCAGCAGTAGCACACTTGCTGTTCTCTAACTTGTCAGGTTTACATTTCATCCAGTTTCCCATGATGTGTCACCAGTAAGAGTAAAATAAGAGGAGCAGTGGTGGGATCAGCAGTGTGTTTACCTTTTTATCCTTCTTGACCAGCTCTTCCTTGGCCACAGAGAGTGAAGATGAGCCAAAATGTTACTGAATCTGTGGCATTATGTTTCCTTGTCTTTCCTCTTAATGGTGATAAAATATATATCAGTGGTGAAAGTGTTTTAAAAAAAAATATTATTGCCTGTTATTGTATGATAGAAAAATAGATGTATTACTGTTGCTGTTTTTGATAAACTTTCTACTTTTTCTCCTGCCTATACCCTTTTTCATTCTTAAATTCCTCTCCTCAAGCTCCACAGCTCTTATCCTGATTTTTCAGCACAGTCCTCTCCCAATTTCCCTGATCCCACTTCCTTGGATCTGTTATTTTCTTGATCCCCTGACTCCCACATCTCACAGACATGGTAATGGTAATGTGTCTTTAATTCTGTAATGAAATTGATCAGAAAAATAGGTAGGTGTACAGAATTTCACTTCATTGACAACTTTTTAATATTGTAAAAATTCTCTATATTGAGAGGAACTAAAATAATATTTGTTATTTAATTACCTATTAAATATTTACCAATTATTAAAATTATTTCAATTTAGGAAAAATTCAGTGAAATTATTCTTACAGAAAAACTGATAAAAGCCCATTTATGTTTGAATTATTGCTTTAATGATTCCATATTCATGCTTATGATTTGTTTATGAATAAATCTTTTTAAAGTTTGAAGTACTTCAAAATCTAAAGCATGCTATTTGTGGATGAAGTTTTGGTTTAAAATGTTTTTGACATGTTTAGAAAGTCTTTTAAAAATTATCTTTTAAAATTATTATATTTTAAAAATGAAAGTGTGGTATACTCAGAAAAGCAATGGACTTAATCAAGAAATGTGTTTTAACTGTGACACTAGGTAGTGTTTTAATAATATTGGGAAAAATCTGTTAAATTATCTGGAATTCATTTCTACTCCCTGAAAAATGAGAAGTTTGAGCTAAACAGTATCTAAATATCTCTTCTAGCTTTAAGATAGGTTAATCTTTACTGAGCTAATATTTAATGTAATTATCTCTTCTCTCTAGAATTTTTGAAAAAGATGAACATTTACTTATATTGAATAAAACCCCTCAAAACAGTCAATTATTTCTTCCATATGAATCTCAAAAATTAGTCAGACCAATAAAGATGCATTCTTCAGAACCAAGAGTTACAGGTACAGTATTTATTAATTATTCAAAAGCTTAGTTTTCTTTGCAAAGAAGAAGAAATACAAGCAAGTTTACTTATCATTGGGTGTAAGTGAAAACAATTCTGAAGACCTATAGACTCAGGAAAGTACTACTTTGATTCATTCTAAGAGCAAACAAGATATGCTTTCTACACCTAACTTTTTATCTTTGATTGAGAAATCACATGATATTAAAAAAATGTTATGGTCTGGTTGCACAACTGTCAGAGGATGAACAATTATATATATATGGGAAGTTGTATTATCATTACATGTTATCAAAGTGGATAGCAGACTTGAATTAATGATATTTGTGGCTTAGAAACTGAGATTTGAATCATGTTTCATTCAGTGATCTGCAGATTAGACTAACTACATTGTATTAGATTAACTACACATTGGCTGTTTTTTCCTCTCCCATTTGTTAGTATTACCACTCTGTCCTCTTTCGTTTCCCATTATAAAGTTATGTTTTGTTAGCTGGTTTTCATTTTATATTCATAGTTATCATAATAACTATTATATAGTGAGGAATTAAGAGTTATATAATAATTTCATAATTATTTTAATTTAAATATTCATGAACTTGATTTTTTACGAAGGTAGATTAAGTAAATGTTGGACATGATACTTGATTCTCTCTCTGGAATTGATTTGAAGTTGTATGATTTCATAACCTAGATAAAGAAAAAGAAAGTTCTGTGAAGCCATCAAAGCTTGCCAATATTGACTTGAGACAAAAAGAAAATGATACACAAGTATGTATTTCTTCTTTAATAGTATAAATTAAATGCTTGCTTTCATTAAATGAGATAGTGAATGTGCTGCATTTAGGGTGTGTGTGTGTGTGTGTGTGTGTGTGTGTTAAATCAATCCTTAGTATAACCCCAGGGTTGAAAAATCTTAAAAGAGTTTCAATATGGCAGCCTCTCACTACTAAAAATAATTGAAAAGACATTTAAAACTTGCAAGCCCTGTACCTAGTACACCAAAAACTCTTCAGACATTTCTGAGGAAGGAAAACAGGATTGTTGAAGAGGAAAATTGTGACCCAGGACTTCCATAGGAGAATAATCTTGCAGAAAGTAAAGGTCTGGGGACAATGAATGAAGTAATTGGTTACTTCAGAGGAGGTTAATTCAGTTAATACCTGTTACAACTCATATCCACTTTGCCTGTGGCAGCCAGGCATCAGCAATCGGATGACTGTCTCCAGGTGGAAGCAGTGAATATAGTAGGTTGCGTTAGAGAGAGAGGTGGTACTCTGGGTGGTTATTGGTGCTAATGAAAAAGCAAGGAGCTTATCACCCAGAAAGCTACCTTCTGGTGTGGTGTTTCTCTGTTTTCCCCCGTTCTTCCTGAAAATAGTCCAGCGGGAAATTTTCAATGGACAATTACTTTTATTAATCCATAATTCAAAGAAACAGATGTAGGGGTAGTAGTGACCAGAGTAATTAGTGAAACTTATTAATTTGAAACATGTATTAATTAACAGAAATCTTAAAATCTGGTACTGAAATTCCAGATGATATCAATATGGGGAGAAAAATGAAGTAAACAAAAGTTTACTAAAAAAATTTACTCAAGTTATTTTTTTTTGGGGGGATGGAGGTATGGAGACTATATGAATACTGACTAATTCTATGTATTGTTGGAAAAATATAAATTCATGCATGCATGTTAAACATTTAAGAGTAACCAACAGAAGAGAAGTGGAATGTGTAAGTTTTAAAACGGTAGAAGAAAAAAAATGAAAAAAAGAAAACTTAATCAGTCCAACTGTCTTGCCAGTGGGTTTCAGCCCTAGACAAGTTCACTATGGATTCAATGAGGCCAAAAAATGACAGTGGAACGTTCTTGGGGTGAAAAAGGTTTATACCCAACTTTATTTCCACGGCGGCAGGTCAATCACTATAATCCCATCCACTCAGAGCGGGTCTGCATGCAGCAAGCCAGTCTGTGCCTCTGGGCCTCTCTGCCCCTGCAGCTGTCTCAGTCTTTGTACTTAGCGATGCCACCGCTCCAGTCACTGCTCTCCTGCAGCCTTGCAGCCATGCAGCAGCCCAGAACACTGGGTGGAGCTCTGTATTATATAGAGTCAATACAACCTACTGCCCATACGTGTGTACTGAGCAAACAGACCAGGGCCAGGTGAGAATCCTGGCCATGGGAATCTTCACTTTCTCCACACTAACAAAAGGCAGGAATGAGGGCAGTGGAGGGGTGAGGTCCTCAGAGGAATAAACAGCTAGAAAGCATTGTAAACAGAAAACAAATAAGATGCCAGAAATAGTTCTGAACAAATCAGTAATTATAAAAAAGTGACAGAATGCTTCTATGAGATATATACAAAATTATGCTATACACTGCTAAACAGAACAGCTAAAACTACTTGACAAATGAAGGCTGAAAATAAAGGGAGGGAAAATATATATCAGGCTGATACAAACAAAAACAAAGCAGTTGTAACAATGCCATATAAAATAGAATTCAAGGTAAGTTGTTCACAGGGGTAGTAGTACAGCATGGAGAACATAGTCAGTGACTCTGTAACATCTTTCTATGTTGGCAGATAGTAACCACACCAGTGGGGGTGAGGATTTAATAATATGGGTAACTGTTGAACCACTGTGTTGTATACTTGAAATCACGATAGTATATCAATGATACTTCACTAAAAATAAAAATAGAGAGTTTAGGATAAAAAGCATCAATAGGTGTAACTATATGTCCTATTTTTTATTTTATTTTATTTTTATTTTTTTTAATTTTAATTTTTATTTTATTTTTATTTTTTTTTGAGAGGGCATCTCTCATATTTATTGATCAAATGGTTGTTAACAACAATAAAATTCAGTATAGGGGGGTCAACGCTCAATGTACAATCATTAATCCATCTCAAGCCTAATTCTCGTCAGTCTCCAATCTTCTGAAGCATAACAAACAAGTTGTTACATGGTGAACGAATTCTTACATAGTGAATAAATTCTTACATGGTGAACAGTACAAGGGCATTCATCACAGAAACTTTCGGTTTTGATCATGCATTATGACCTATAAACAATCAGGTCAAATATGAATATTCGTTTGATTTTTATACTTGATTTATATGTTGATCCCACATTTCTCCCTTTATTATTATTATTTTTATTTTTAATAAAATGCTGAAGTGGTAGGTAGATGCAAGATAAAGGTAGAAAACATAGTTTAGTGCTGTAAGAGGGCAAATGTAGATGATCAGATGATCAGGTGTGTGCCTATGGACTAAGTATTAATCCAGGCTAGACAAGGGCAGCAAGACATCCACGGATGCAGAAGATTTCTCTCAAAGCAGTGGGGGTGAGGTTCTGAGCCTCACCTCTGTTGATCCCCAAATTCTCACCTGATGGCCCCCCTGCGACTGTGCCTGTCTTAGGTTGTTCCTCCCTTGAGGAATCTTACCCGTCTCTGGCTAACCAGTCATCTTCCGGGGCCATACAGGGAAATGTAAAGTTGGTAAGTGAGAGAGAAGCCATATTGTTTGCAAAGGTTAGCTTTTTACTTCTTTGCAGATTTATGCCCTGTGGCTTCTATGCCCAGCACTTGTCTCGAGGTATCTTTACCACCTGGAGGAATTATGATACTCGGTAAATTCGATATGAGGCACGAATTCTATTTAAGGGTTGTAATTAGGAAGGAAGAAGAAAAGCTATAGATGTAGCATATGAAGGAAACATGGGAGGATTGATTATTTCTTTGACATATCTTCTTGTAGAGTACCTTAAGTATGTATAGGTTTTAAACTACTAACTAATTTGCACACACATATTAACATAATAGGAATACAGTGACATAAACAAAGCAAATCTATAATTACCATCCATCTCCAGTGAAGCCAAGAAAACCATTTAGGCACCCTAGGCATTTGTGAAAATTTATCTATGATATGATGGATATTGTCCAACTGTACTTGAACTACCAGACAAATTAAAGCAGCCCATTGCTGGAATCTGTTCACATCCCATATGTTCTTTTAACCATAGATAGTCTATAGTCATGAGATTTTGGAGTGCTACCACTTGCACCCCTCCCAACTCCTGGTTGAGTTCCAACAGTACAGATCCGGTCAAATTCGTTGTCTCACTGTATGCACATGCCAGCCTAGACATCTCCCTCCTCATTCCTATGGGAAGTCCAGGAGACGGTGGGCTGGATGCAGCCACAACCGCAGCATCGTCCGGATACCTGTGGAGGCTTTTTGATGATCATCCCCTGGCACAAGTCCTCCAGAGAGTGCTGATGCCGGAAGCTCCTCCTCATATCGTATCTTAGTTCATTTTCTGGGTATACAAGCTAGGCCTTGATCTTCTGCATAGAAACAAACAGACCCTTTGCCCACACTTTGACATGCCCTCTATACCACTGTGCAGAACTCATTGGAGGTCAGCACACAGTAACTGCTTTTTTTTTTTTTTTTTTAATTAAGAGAAAGGAATATTATCAGAAAAGAGTACCTCCATAGCTGATCATCTGACACCCTTTAAGTGATCAACATTAAGGATATTTAAAGCATGCATTGATCTTTGATTTACCAATAGTTTTATCCTGTCAAGGAGTAATCCCCCTTTTCTTTCTTTCTTTCTCTTTTTTTTTTTTTTTTAATTTTTAATCTACACTTACATGAAGAATACTATGTTTACTATGCTCTCCCCTATATCAGGTCCCCCCTAACAACCACATTACGGTTACTGTCCATCAGCTTAGCAAAATGTTGTAGAGTCACTACTTGTCCTCTCTGTGTTGTGCAGCCCACCCTCCCCTTTCTCCCTCCCCCCCATGCATGCTAATCTTAATACCCCCCTTCTTCTTCCCCCCCCATCCCTCCCTGCCCACCCATCCTCCCCAGTTCCTTTCCCTTTGGTACCTGTTAGTCCATTTTTGGGTTCTGTGATTCCGCTGCTGTTTTGTTCCTTCAGTTTTTCCTTTGTTCCTATACTCCTCAGATGAGTGAAATCATTTGGTATTTCTCTTTCTCCGCTTGGCTTATTTCACTGAGCATAATACTCTCCAGCTCCATCCATGTTGCTGCAAATGGTTGGATTTTTCCACTTCTTATGGCTGAGTAGTATTCCATTGTGTATATGTACCACATCTTCTTTATCCATTCATCTACCGATGGACATTTAGGTTGCTTCCAATTCTTGGCTATTGTAAATAGTGCTGCGATAAACATAGGGGTGCATCTGTCTTTCTCAAACTTGATTGCTGCGTTCTTAGGGTAAATTCCTAGGAGTGGAATTCCTGGGTCAAATGGTAGGTCTGTTTTGAGCATTTTGATGAACCTCCATACTGCTTTCCACAATGGTTGAACTAATTTACATTCCCACGAGCAGTGTAGGAGGGTTCCCCTTTCTCCACAGCCTCGCCAACATTTGTTGTTGTTTGTCTTTTGGATGGCAGCTATCCTTACTGGTGTGAGGTGATACCTCATTGTAGTTTTAATTTGCATTTCTCTGATAATTAGCAATGTGGAGCATCTTTTCATGTGTCTCTTGGCCACTGTATTTCTTTTTTGGAGAACTGTCTGTTCAGTTCCTCTGCCCATTTTTTAATTGGGTTATTTGTTTTTTGTTTGTTGAGGCATGTGAGCTCTTTATATATTCTGGACGTCAAGCCTTTATCGGATCTGTCATTTTCAAATATATTCTCCCATACTGTAGGGTTCCTTTTTGTTCTATTGATGGTGTCTTTCGCTGTACAGAAGCTTTTCAGCTTAATGTGGTCCCACTTGCTCATTTTTGCTGTTGTTTTCCTTGCCCGGGGAGATATGTTCAAGAAGAGGTCACTCATGTATATGTCCTATTTTTTTTTTTTTTTTTTTTTTTTTTTTTTTTTTTTTGAGAGGGCATCTCTCATATTTATTGATCAAATGGTTGTTAACAACAATAAAATTCAGTATAGGGGGGTCAATGCTCAATGTACAATCATTAATCCATCTCAAGCCTAATTCTCGTCAGTCTCCAATCTTCTGAAGCATAACGAACAAGTTCTTACATGGTGAACGAATTCTTACAGAGTGAATAAATTCTTACATGGTGAACAGTACAAGGGCAGTCATCACAGAAACTTTCGGTTTTGATCATGCAATATGACCTATAAACCATCAGGTCAAATATGAATATTCATTTGATTTTTGTACTTGATTTATATGTTGATCCCACATTTCTCCTATTATTATTATTATTTTTATTTTTAATAAAATGCTGAAGTGGTAGGTAGATGCAAGATAAAGGTAGAAAACATAGTTTAGTGCTGTAAGAAGGCAAATGTAGATGATCAGATGATCAGGTGTGTGCCTATGGACTAAGTATTAATCCAGGCTAGACAAGGGCAGCAAAACATCCACGGATGCAGAAGATTTCTCTCAAAGCAGGGGGGGTGAGGTTCTGAGCCTCACCTCTGTTGATCCCCAAATTCTCACCTGATGGCCCCCCTGCGACTGTGCCTGTCTTAGGTTGTTCCTCCCTTGAGGAATCTTACCCGTCTCTGGCTAACCAGTCATCTTCCGGGGCCATACAGGGAAATGTAAAGTTGGTAAGTGAGAGAGAAGCCATATTGTTTGCAAAGGTTAGCTTTTTACTTCTTTGCAGATTTATGCCCTGTGGCTTCTATGCCCAGCACTTGTCTCGAGGTATCTTTACCACCTGGAGGAATTATGATACTCGGTAAATTCGATATGAGGCACGAATTCTATTTAAAGTTTGTAATTAGGAAGGAAGAAGAAAAGCTATAGATGTAGCATATGAAGGAAACTTGGGAGGATTGATTATTTCTTTGACATATCTTCTTGTATAGTACCTTAAGTATGTATAGGTTTTAAACTACTAACTAATTTGCACACACATATTGACATAATAGGAATATGGTGACATAAACAAAGCAAATCTATAATTACCAACCATCTCCAGTGAAGCCAAGAAAACCATTTAGGCACCCTAGGCATTTGTGAAAATTTATCTATGATATGATGGATATTTTCCAACTGTACTTGAACCATCAGACAAATTAAAGCAGCCCATTTCTGGGATCTGTTCACATCCCATATGTTCTTTTAACCATAGATAGTCTATAGTCATGAGATTTTGGGGTGCTACAACTTGCACCCCTCCCAACTCCTGGTTGAGTTCCAACAGTACAGATCCAGTCAAATTCGTTGTCTCACTGTATGCACATGCCAGCCTAGACATCTCCCTCCTCCTTCTCATGGCAAGTCCAGGAGATGGTGGGCTGGATGCAGCCACAACCGCAGCATCGTCCGGATCCCTGTGGAGGCTTTTTGATGATCATCCCCCGGCACGAGTCCTCCAGAGAGTGCTGATGCCGGAAGCTCCTCCTCATATCGTATCTTAGTTCATTTTCTGGGTATCCAAGCTAGGCCTTGATCTTCTGCGTAGAAACAAACAGACCCTTTGCCCACACTTTGACATGCCCTCTATACCACTGTGCAGAACTCATTGGAGGTCAGCACACAGTAACTGCTTTTTTTTTTTTTTTTTTAATTAAGAGAAAGGAATATTATCAGAAAAGAGTACCTCCATAGCTGATCATCTGACACCCTTTAAGTGATCAACATTAAGGATATTTAAAGCATGCGTTGATCTTTGATTTACCAATAGTTTTATCCTGTTAAGGAGTAATCCCCCTTTTCTTTCTTTCTTTCTTTTTTTTTTTTTTTTTAAATTTTTAATCTACACTTACCTGAAGAATACTATGTTTACTATGCTCTCCCCTATATCAGGTCCCCCCTAACAACCACATTACGGTTACTGTCCATCAGCTTAGCAAAATGTTGTAGAGTCACTACTTGTCCTCTCTGTGTTGTGCAGCCCACCCTCCCCTTTCTCCCTCCCCCCCATGCATGCTAATCTTAATACCCCCCTTCTTCTTCCCCCCCCTTATCCCTCCCTGCCCACCCATCCTCCCCAGTTCCTTTCCCTTTGGTACCTGTTAGTCCATTTTTGGGTTCTGTAATTCTGCTGCTGTTTTGTTCCTTCAGTTTTTCCTTTGTTCCTATACTCCTCAGATGAGTGAAATCATTTGGTATTTCTCTTTCTCCGCTTGGCTTATTTCACTGAGCATAATACTCTCCAGCTCCATCCATGTTGCTGCAAATGGTTGGATTTTTCCACTTCTTATGGCTGAGTAGTATTCCATTGTGTATATGTACCACATCTTCTTTATCCATTCATCTACAGATGGACATTTAGGTTGCTTCCAATTCTTGGCTATTGTAAATAGTGCTGCGATAAACATAGGAGTGCATCTGTCTTTCTCAAACTTGATTGCTGCGTTCTTAGGGTAAATTCCTAGGAGTGGAATTCCTGGGTCAAATGGTAGGTCTGTTTTGAGCATTTTGATGCACCTCCATACTGCTTTCCACAATGGTTGAACTAATTTACATTCCCACCAGCAGTGTAGGAGGGTTCCCCTTTCTCCACAGCCTCGCCAACATTTGTGGTTGTTTGTCTTTTGGATGGCAGCTATCCTTACTGGTGTGAGGTGATACCTCATTGTAGTTTTAATTTGCATTTCTCTGATAATTAGCGATGTGGAGCATCTTTTCATGTGTCTCTTGGCCATCTGTATTTCTTTTTTGGAGAACTGTCTGTTCAGTTCCTCTGCCCATTTTTTAAGTGGGTTATTTGTTTTTTGTTTGTTGAGGCGTGTGAGCTCTTTATATATTCTGGACGTCAAGCCTTTATCAGATCTGTCATTTTCAAATATATTCTCCCATACTGTAGGGTTCCTTTTTGTTCTATTGATGGTGTCTTTCGCTGTACAGAAGCTTTTCAGCTTAATGTAGTCCCACTTGCTCATTTTTGCTGTTGTTTTCCTTGCCCGGGGAGATATGTTCAAGAAGAGATCACTCATGTTTATGTCTAAGAGGTTTTTGCCTATGTTTTTTTCCAAGAGTTTAATGGTTTCGTGACTTACATTCAGGTCTTTGATCCATTTTGAGTTTACCTTTGTATATGGGGTTAGACAATGGTCCAGTTTCATTCTCCTACATGTAGCTGTCCAGTTTTGCCAGCACCATCTGTTGAAGAGACTGTCATTTTGCCATTGTATGTCCATGGCTCCTTTATCAAATATTAATTGACCATATATGTTTGGGTTAATTTCTGGGGTCTCTAATCTGTTCCACTGGTCTGTGGCTCTGTTCTTGTGCCAGTACCAAATTGTCTTGATTACTATGGCTTTGTAGTAGAGCTTGAAGTTGGGGAGTGAGATCCCCCCTACTTTATTCTTCTTTTTCAGGATTGCTTTGGCTATTCGGGGTCTTTGGTGTTTCCATATGAATTTTTGAATTATTTGTTCCAATTCATTGAAGAATGTTGCTGGTAATTTGAGAGGGATTGCATCAAATTTGTATATTGCTTTTGGCAGGATGGCCATTTTGACGATATTAATTCTTCCTAGCCATGAGCATGGGATGAGTTTCCATTTATTAGTGTCCCCTTTAATTTCTCTTAAGAGTGACTTGTAGTTTTCAGAGTATAAGTCTTTCACTTCCTTGGTTAGGTTTATTCCTAGGTATTTTATTCTTTTTGATGCAATGGTGAATGGAATTGTTTTCCTGATTTCTCTTTCTATTGATTCGTTGTTAGTGTATAGGAAAGCTACAGATTTCTGTGTGTTGATTTTGTATCCTGCAACTTTGCTGTATTCCGATATCAGTTCTAGTAGTTTTGGAGTGGAGTCTTTAGGGTTTTTTATGTACAGTATCATATCATCTGCAAATAGTGACAGTTTAACTTCTTCTTTACCAATCTGGATTCCTTGTATTTCTTTGTTTTGTCTGATTGCCGTGGCTAGGACCTCCAGTACTATGTTAAATAACAGTGGGGAGAGTGGGCATCCCTGTCTGGTTCCCGATCTCAGTGGAAATGCTTTCAGCTTCTCGCTGTTCAGTATAATGCTGGCTGTGGGTTTATCATATATGGCCTTTATTATGTTGAGGTACTTGCCCTCTATTCCCATTTTGCTGAGAGTTTTTATCATGAATGGATGTTGAATTTTGTCAAATGCTTTTTCAGCATCTATGGAGATGATCATGTGGTTTTTGTCTTTCTTTTTGTTGATGTGGTGGATGATGTTGATGGATTTTCGAATGTTGTACCATCCTTGCATCCCTGGGATGAACCCCACTTGGTCATGGTGTATGATCCTTTTGATATACTGTTGAATTCTGTTTGCTAATATTTTATTGAGTATTTTTGCATCTACGTTCATCAGGGATATTGGTCTGTAATTTTCTTTTTTGGTGGGGTCTTTGCCTGGTTTTGGTATTAGGGTGATGTTGGCTTCATAGAATGAGTTTGGGAGTATTCCCTCTTCTTCTATTTTGTGGAACACTTTAAGGAGAATGGGTATTATGTCTTCTCTGTGTGTCTGATAAAATTCCGAGGTAAATCCGTCCGGCCCCGGGGTTTTGTTCTTGGGTAGTTTTTTGATTACTGTTTCAATTTCTTTGCTTGTAATTGGTTTGTTTAACTTTTGTGTTTCTTCCTTGGTCAGTCTTGGGAGGTTGTATTTTTCTAGGAAGTTGTCCATTTCTTCTAGGTTTTCCAGCTTGTTGGCATATAGGTTTTCATAGTAGTCTTTAATAATTCTTTGTATTTCTGTGGAGTCTGTCGTGATTTTTCCATTCTCATTTCTGATTATGTTGATTTGTGTTGACTCTCTTTTTCTCTTAATAAGTTGGGCTAGAGGCTTATCTATTTTGTTTATTTTCTCAAAGAACCAGCTCTTGGTTTCGTTGATTTTTGCTATTGTTTTATTCTTCTCAATTTTGTTTATTTCTTCTCTGATCTTTATTATGTCCCTCCTTCTGCTGACTTTAGGCCTCATTTGTTCTTCTTTTTCCAGTTTTAATAATTGTGATGTTAGACTATTCATTTGGGATTGTTCTTCCTTCTTCAAGTGTGCCTGGATTGCTATATACTTTCCTCTTAAGACTGCTTTCGCTGCATCCCACAGAAGTTGGGGCTTAGTGTTGTTGTTGTCATTTGTTTCTATATATTCCTTGATCTCTATTTTGATTTGTTCATTGATCCATTGATTATTTAGTAGCATGTTGTTAAGCCTCCATGTGTTTGTGAGCCTTTTTGTTTTCTTTGTAGAATTTATTTCTACTTTCATACCTTTGTGGTCTGAAAAATTGGTTGGTAGAATTTCAATATTGTGGAATTTACTGAGGCTCTTTTTGTGAGCTAGTATGTGGTCTATTCTAGAGAATGTTCCATGTGCACTTGAGAAGAATGTATATCCTGTTGCTTTTGGATGTAAAGTTCTATAGATGTCTATTAGGTCCATCTGTTCTAGTGTGTTGTTCAGTGCCTGTGTGTCTTTACTTATTTTCTGCCCGGTGGATCTATCCTTTGGGGTGAGTGGTGTGTTGAAGTCTCCTACAATGAATGCATTGCAGTCTATTTCCCTCTTTAGTTCTGTTAGTATTTGCTTCACATATGCTGGTGCTCCTGTATTGGGTGCATATATATTTAGAATGGTTATATCCTCTTGTTGGACTAAGCCCTTTATCATTATGTAGTGGCCTTCTTTATCTCTTGTTACTTTCTTTGTTTTGAAGTCTATTTTGTCTGATATTAGTACTGCAACCCCTGCTTTCTTCTCACTGTTGTTTGCCTGAAATATGTTTTTCCATCCCTTGACTTTTAGTCTATGCTTATCTTTGGGTTTAAGGTGAGTTTCTTGTAAGCAGCATATAGATGGGTCTTGCTTTTTTATCCATTCTATTACTCTATGTCTTTTGATTGGTGCATTAAGTCCATTTACATTTAGGGTGACTATTGAAAGATATGTACTTATTGCCATTGCAGGCTTTAGATTCATGGTTACCAAAGGTTCAAGGTTAGCTTCTTTAGTATCTTACTGCCTAACTTAGCTCGCTTATTGAGCTGTTATATACACTGTCTGGAGAGTCTTTTCTTCTCTCCCTTCTTATTCCTCCTCCTCCCTTCTTCATATGTTGTGTGTTTTGTTCTGTGCTCTTTTTAGGGGTGCTCCCATCTAGAGCAGTCCCTGTAGGATGCCCTGTAGAGGTGGTTTGTGGGAAGCAAATTCTCTCAGCTTTTGCTTGTCTGGGAATTGTTTGATCCCACCATCATATTTAAATGATAGTCGTGCTGGATACAGTATCCTTGGTTCAAGGCCCTTCTGTTTCATTGCATTAAGTATATCATGCCATTCTCTTCTGGCCTGTAGGGTTTCTGTTGAGAAGTCTGATGTTAGCCTGATTGGTTTTCCTTTATAGGTGACCTTTTTCTCTCTAGCTGCCTTTAAAACTCTTTCCTTGTCCTTGATCCTTGCCATTTTAATTATTATGTGTCTTGGTGTTGTCCTCCTTGGATCCTTTCTGTTGGGGGTTCTGTATAATTCCATGGTCTGTTCGATTATTTCCTCCCCCAGTTTGGGGAAGTTTTCAGCAATTATTTCTTCAAAGACCCTTTCTATCCCTTTTCCTCTTTCTTCCTCTTCTGGTATCCCTATAATACGAATGTTTTTCCTTTTGTATTGGTCACATATTTCTCTTAGTGTTGTTTCATTCCTGGAGATCCTTTTATCTCTCTCTATGTCAGCTTCTATACGTTCCTGTTCTCTGGCTTCTATTCCTTCAATGGCCTCTTGCATCTTATCCATTCTGCTTATAAATCCTTCCAGGGATTGTTTCACTTCTGTGATCTCTTTCCTGACATCTGTGATCTCCTTCCGGACTTCATCCCACTGCTCTTGCATTTTTCTCTGCATCTCATCCCACTGCTCTTGCATTTTTCTCTGCATCTCATCCCATTGCTCTTGCATTTTTTTCTGCATCTCTGTCAGCATGTTCATGATTTTTATTTTGAATTCTTTTTCAGGAGGACTAGTTAGGTCTGTCTCCTTCTCAGGTGTTGTCTCTGTGATCTTTGTCTGCCTGTAGTTTTGCCTTTTCATGGTGATAGAGATAGTCTGCAGAGCTGGTACAAGTGACCGCTGGAAGAGCTTCCCTTCTTGTTGGTTTGTAGCCTTTTCCTGGGAGAATAGCGACCTCTAGTGGCTTGTGCTGGGCAGCTGTGCGCAGACAGGGCTTCTGCTTCCTGCCCAGTTGCTTTGGGGTTTATCTCCACTGTTGCTGTGGGCTTGGCCTGGCTGGGGCTGTTCCTCCAAAATGGTGGAGCCCCGTTAGAGGGGGAGCAGCCAGGAGACTATTTATCTCCGTAAGGGGCCTCTGTGCTCCCTGCTGCCCAGGGGGTTAGAGTGCCCAGAGATCCCCAGATTCCCTGCTTCTGGTCTAAGTGACCTGTCCTGCCCCTTTAAGATTTCCAAAAAGCACTCTCCAAACCAAAACAACAACAGCAACAATGAGAGAGGGAACAGAAAGGAAAAAAAAAAGAAAAAACACGCGATTTTTTTTTTTTTTTTCCTCAGGTGCCGGTCCCAGGCACCCGCGCACTGGTCCTGCTGCCCTGTCTCCCTAGCACCAGGGTCCCTGTCCTTTCAAGGCTTCCAAAAAGCACCCACCCACCGGTCCCGCAGGGAAGGAACGCTCAATATTCTTTGTCCTCAGGCACTGGTCCCACGCACCCGCTCACCAGTCCTGCCGCCCTGCCTCCCTAGCACCGGGGTCCCTGTCCCTTCAAGGCTTCCAAAAAGCACTTGGCAAAAAGAGAGAAAAAAAAGGGGAAAAACGCGCGATTTCTTCCGTCCTCAGGTGCTGGTCTCAGGCACCCACCCACCGGTCCCACAGGGAAAAATGCGGGATATTCTTTGTCCTCAGGTGCCGGTCCCAGGCACCCGCTCACCAGTCCCGCCGCCCTGCCTCCCTAGCACCGGGGTCCCTGTCCCTTTTAGGCTTCCAAAAAGCACTCGCAGAAAAGAGAAAAATAAAAGGGGAAAAACGCGCGATTTCCTCTGTCCTCAAGTGCCGGTCTCAGGCACCCGCCCACCGGTCCCGCAGGGAAAAACGGGGGATATTCTTTGCCCTCAGGCGCCGGTCCCAGCCACCCGCTCACCAGTCCCGCCACCGTGCCTCCCTAGCACTGGGGTCCCCGTCCCTTCAAGGCTTCCAAAAAGCGCTTGCCATAAAGAGAAAAAAAAAAAAGGGGAAAAACGCGCGACCTCCTCCGTCCTCAGGCACCGGTCTCAGGCACCCGCCCCCAGGTCTCGCAGGGAGAAACGCGGGATATTCTTTGTCCTCCGGCGCCGTTCCCAGGCACCTCCTCACCGGTCCCGCCACCCTGCCTCCCCAGCAACGGGGGCCCGTCCCTCTAAGGCTTCCAAAAAGCGCTCGCCAAAAAAAAAAAAAACTGCTCCGGTTTCTCTCCACCCGCCGGGAGCCGGGGGGAGGGGCGCTCGGGTCCCGCCGGGCTGGGGCTTGTATCTTACCCCCTTCACAAGGCGCTGGGTTCTTGCAGGTGTGGATGTGGTCTGGATGTTGTCCTGTGTCCTGTGGTCTCTATTTTAGGAAGATTTTTCTTTGTTATATTTTCATAGCTCTATGTGTTTTTGGGAGGAGATTTCCACTGCTCTACTCACGCCGCCATCTTGGCTCCCGCCTCTGAGTTGCATAATCTGTATATGTCCTATTTTTAAAAAGAATAAATTCACCAAGTTGTAAACCATGATGCACCAAATTATAGTTTCAAAATATGTAAAGCAAAAATTGATAGAATTCCAAAGAAACAATTAAAACAGAATAGCTCTCTCAAAAAAAAGTGCTGACTCTGAGTTTAGGGGTTGAATTTGGGTACATGTGAAGCAATATACAACAAAATCAATGAAATTATAGCATCTTAGACAACATAAACATTCATTTTACTCTTATCTGCCATGAAATTCTAATGTGACTGAGGTTCACTTATCAGGGCTAATAGCACCATTTCACACTGCGGTTATTTCTCAGGCTCCATCTATGTTTTCTTTTCCTGCTATCCTTAATGCTAAGCTTTCACCTCAAGGTCACCTTATGGTCACAACCATTGCAACTTTGCAGGAAAGAAAAAGGGGAGAAAGGCTAGCTGAGTCAGTCCCATTTTTAAGGATCTTTCCTGGAAGCTCCTTAAACAATCCATGATAGTATTTCACTGGCCAGAAGTTGGTCACATGGCTACCAGTTTCTGTGGAGACATTGAGAAATATAGGTGTGGTTTTGTTTGTTTTTTAAATCAGAGCACAGAGGGAAAGTAGATTTTTTGATAGGATAAAAACTGGCAGTTTCTATCACAGGAACACATTAAGTAGATGAAAAGTACATAAGGATGTAGAGGATCTGAGTAACACAATTAGCAAACTTTATGTGCAACACAGAATTCAGTTTAATTTTTATTTTCAGTATTTGCCAAAATTGATCATTTAGCTAGGGAAAAAAGGATATCTCAACCAATTCTAAAAAGTTGCCATATAGAATATGCCATAATATAAAAAAAAAAAGGCGAGCTCTCTCAAAAAACTTTGGCTGAGGAAACAAAATATTCAAATACTTTCAAATTACTTTGAGGTTATAGAAGAAATCAAAATTAAGTTTAAAAACTATTTAAAGGAATAAAACCAAAATCTGTGGAATGTAGTCAAATTGGTCCTCAGAAATTTAATTAGAAAATTAGAAAGATTTAAATTAGCTGAACTTTTCTGAAAAGTTCAACTTAAAATATTAAAAGAGCAAAATGATAAATGCAAATAAGTAGGAATTGATAAAGAGAGAAGCAGAAATTAATGAAATTTAGAAGTTGGGTAAATGTTAAAAGCTAGTAACTTTTAAATATTAATAAAATAAAACTTAAATATAAAGAAAAAAGAAGCCCCCCAAGAAAAGAATAAAAAAGGAGAAAAGCATGTATCATTAACACACACACATTGAAGAAATCTTTTGAACGTTCTAAGAGAATACTATGTAAGACTTCACACCAGTACATTTGAAAATTTAGGTGAGATGGGCAATCTTCTAGGACAATATAAATTGCTAAATAGACTAAAAAAGGAAAATATGAATGGATCAATAACATGAAAGAAATGGAAATGTGGACAAACATCTAATTCCCTCTTTCCTCCCTTAACTTCCCTTCCTTCTCCCACTGCCACACATACATCCCCTTCAGAACACACTAGACTTAGTTTCTCAGGTGAATTCTACCAAACCGTAAGGATTAGATTAAAGTTTCTTACTTGTGACACTACTGACATTTTGAGCCGGAAATTCTTTGTTATGGGGTCATCTTGTGACTCACTAGATGTCAATAGAACCTCACCCTCAAGTTATGACAATCAAAAATATATCCAGACATTGTCAAGTGTTCCCTGAGAGGCAGAATTGCCAGTTAAGGGCAATCTTTTTATACAAATAATTCCAGAATATATAGAAAAAATTGGAAATTATTGAACAAATTATACATGGCCAATCTATTAGATAGCAAGGACAAAGGTAAAAGAAAAATTATGCATTAGTTTCAAGAATGAACATAGATACAAAAATCCTAAATAAGTCACTAGCAAACCAAATTTGGAACTGTAACATTAAAAGAATAATAAATATATTATGAGAAACCTTGGTTTTTCCAAGAAATTCAGTGATGGTTTAGCATTAGGAAAATCTAGCAATATGAATCACTACATTAACGGATTAATAAATAATTTTAAACATTTAAAGAAAATATTTTCTAAAAAAATATTAGGGAGACTCATACTACCAATTTATAAATTATTTTTGTTTTTGAGATATAATTCGCATATCATAAAATTCACCATTTTAAAGTGTACAATTCACTATTTTTTTATATATTCTAAATACTAAATTAATGTATTTAGTATATATGGTATAACTACTACCTAACTGCAGAACATTTTCATCATCCCAAAACATTTTTAAACATTACCAAAATGCAGTAATGGTAACTGGTGCAAAAAAAATTCATTAGTAGACTACATAAAAATAATAAACTTCTTTAGGACAAAAGAACACTAACAAAGTAAAAAAACGACAGAATCATCAGCAGATTAGTATTCAGAATGTAGACAATAAAAGAAATACATAATAATTCTTACAAATTAATAAAAACAATAAAAATGGGCAAAAGATAAGGCAGTTTACAGAGAAGGAAAGACAAAGCATCACATAAAATGACCTCAGAAGTACAAAGAAATGCAAATTAAACCAGTAAGATAATCTGATTTTGCCTATCAGATGTGCAGACATTAAAACATTTGATAACTTCTAGTGAGGTCAGTGATAGTGGGAGTGAAATTTGGTAAAACTAGTTTGGAGGACTGGTTCACAATAGTTATTAAAAATAAAAATTAATGTAGCAATTCCATTTCTTGGCATCTACACTAAACAAACACTTGATATACTTGTACAAATACTTGTACCAGGAGGTATAATACAAATGTATATTATTTAAAACATGACACTTGTTCTTTGAGGGACAAGGTCTTTTTCTTATGATCTGAAAACACAATAAGGTGATAGAATTGAGACCAATGGCTGTTTTAACAAAAATGGGATAAACCTTGCTATTAACAATATTTTCATTTTGGGTCAAACAAAAACTAGGAATTCTTCAAAATGAGTGACTTGGAGGATGAAAGACTTGAAACAGATAATACAAAATTAGTAAAGCAGTGATTTAGATATTATTATTAAACAAAATTTAAAGTTAAAAATGAAATATAAGCTTTTTCTTACATATATAAGAAAATTTCAGGCTTTGATCTTTCAACCTGCTGTTTTGCTTTCCTATGTTCCATTTGAGAGGTTATAGAGAATAGAGAGACATAGAAATCAGGTAAAGAGTTGAGAAAATGGTAAGATTCACCTGATTAGTCATGAATATGGGATAAAAATTTAAAGGTTTACCTTAAATGTAGAATACAAGCATAATTATTTTACTTGTCAAAAACATCAAATTTCTTGAGACTCTCAAAGTTTGTTTCCTAGTGTGTGTAAGATTTGTTTTGTATATAGTGGTTTTAGTTAATGTTTGTAATTGTTGATATTGATAATAATGGTGATGATAAGATGGCAATACTCTTGGAGAGCCCTGAGTAGCTTTGGTATGCAGAACATTTTTATTGTTTTGTGTAGCCAGTTCTAATGCTTAATTTCTTTTGTTCAGGTATTTAATGACTCTGCTGTGAATAACAATTCAAAATGTTCACATATTACAGCTATTAAAAGTTCACAAAATTTTATGCAATTCAGGTAACTTTTAAACATAAGAAAATGTTTCAATTTCTGAAATAATGTATTAACTCAGAAAATAATACTAAATTTTTATTTATTTCATTTTTAGATTGTTGACCCCTCAGAAACAATCAAATTGCAATCAGTGGTTTGAAAAAGGAGATACAGGTATTCGCTGTTTATACTTTTCCTAAGTAGTGGAAACAACAAGTTATATCAGGTTTTTATGCTATTAAGATAAATTGGATTGTTTGCATCTGTGATAACTGACCACATATGCTTATTTTTTAAAATATTTTTCCCTAAATAAATAGCAAATACATTTCATTGTTGAAAATTTAGAAAACAGAAAAATATAAAAGAAACAATATTACCAGCACCCGGACATAACAAACACTATACATACTGGTGTATATTCTTGTCTTTTTTTCTATGCACATGTATGTTTCGTTTTTATTCCCCCCCCAAATGTGAAGCATGCTATGTATATCATTTTGTATCCTTTTCTTCCCACTTGACATATAGTTGAGCATAGTTTTCCATGTCATCAGATTTTTAATGACCGTATAATACACCATTGTATAAATATGCTATAACTTGACAGTTTTCTCCCAGTGAATACTTTGTTTCCAATCATTTTGTTATTATAGATAATGCTACTGTACTCTTACATAAATCCTTTTTATGTTGAATTATTTTATTCAACTAAAATCCATAGAAAGGTCACAGAATATATACCGATGAATTTTTATTCTAAGAAGCAACTAGCTATTGGAACTTTTCAAAGCTGTTATGTTCTTGAAAATACTAATTCATTCTGTCTGTCTTTCTGTGTATATATATATACACACATACATATATACATATGTGTACATGTATATGGTGTATATGCAGGATACATATCATATATCTGTGTATATGATATGTACATATGTTGGTAGTCCAGTACTGAATAACAGTTATTCCACCCATTAGGCTATATAAAAGTGTTCATATCTTCTGGTCTGTAGCATGCTGGGTTACTGACTTTTATTTAAAGTTAAAAAATGGCTCATTCTGGCAGTATAAAAATTTGTAAATATTTACATGCATATTCACAGTGGTCATATAACATACTATGAGTCTATTTCTACCAATTTCAATATAGGATTCAGCCAACACAATATGCTTATTCCATGCAGATGGATATTCTTCCTGCCTTTTTTGGAAGAAAGAATTCTATCTTATCTACACAAGTGATCTTTTCCACCTGTTTATAATCCTTTATCTATGCCAAGCTGACAAAGTGTTAAGGCAAAGGAGGAATGGCTAATCTCGAGGAATAATATAATCCTAATAGAGATATGTGGCAAAATGCATGTGTCTGCATGTGTAGTTCTAGCTGCCAGTCCTAGCTGAGCATACATGGTGATGCTTCATACCAAAGGAGACATATAATTATCTTAGAAGAAAAAAGACTCTTTCAACAATGTCCAAGCCTATCTTTTGAAGAAGTTAGTATGTGGTGAAAATAATAGTTGTGATTTAAATACAAGAGGCGAAACTATAAAGCTTTCTGATGATTAAATAGAAAAACATCTATTCAAGGTAGGATTTCTTAAATTAAGAATGTAAAAGCCTAATCATAAAAGAAAGATTAATAAACTGATTCTATTAAAATTAAGAACTTCTATTTATAAAAAGATAATATAAAAAGAATGGAAGGTAAGTCACCAAGTCATCAAAAGACAATGAATGGAAGGCAAGAGGATATATTTTCAACAATAAAACTGTCAAAGTACTAGTTTCCAAAAATGTATAAAGAACTCCTGCAAACCAAGAGGTATAAAAGACAGACAACCCAGTTAGGAACATGTGCAGAATACCCAAATAGGCACTTCGAATAGAGAAACTTTCACAACAGATGAACATAAGATGCTCAGCAAATCAGGAAGATGAAAAATAAAACCAAAGTAAGGTATCATTACACATTCACCAGATTAGCAAAATTCAGAAATTGTGACAATACTTAATGTTGATGAGAATGTAGTACAATAGGAATTCTCATAACTACTGAAAGGAACTGTCACTTATAAATGAATTTTATATCGAGACCATACCTAAATTATAATTATAGCTAATGATTGTGTGTGGTGAAAACTAGTGACTTCCTAGGGAAGCTCATATACCACATCAAAAATTGGTAAATAGTTTGGAAACTAAACTTTGGGAAATAGTTAACATCTGGTAAAATGGAAGATACAGATGCCCTTTATCTCTCCTACATACGTGCCTAGAGAAATACAGGCATGTATGTAGAAGTACATATATAAAACAATGTTCATGACATCATTGTTTGTAATAGCCTCAAAACAGAAACACTGCAGATGCCCATGTGCAGTAGAATGGAAAGATACATTGTGTAGTGTTTGTACAATGGAATACTTTACATCAGTAAAAGTAAGAAACTATGTCTCTATGCAATAATACAGATGAATCTCACAAGCATATGCTAAACAAAAAAGATATATTTCATCAGTAACATTTTTAAACAGGAAATATAAACTATATTGCTTAGCTGATTATGAAAAGCAAATCAAGGAAATGATTATCAGAGAAGTCAGGTTAGTCGTTACCTCTGAGGAGGAGGATATGGGGAATATGGGCCCTTTTGGAGTACTCATAATGTTCGTTTTTCTTTTCCTGGGGTGGTGGTTACATGGGTATTCTCTTTATAATTTTGTTTATTAAACTGTTCATACAAGTTTTATTCTCTTACCTTTATGTATTGGGTTAAGCTCTCTGTCTATGAAACTGCCATATTTGCAGGTCAAATAGTTAAATATTGACAGTTTCATATGGTTTGACTAATATGTTTTATTTGCAATTAAATTACAAAAAAAAATAGTTTGTTCTCATATAACAAACAGATGCTGAGTGTGGAGATAAAGGGACAAGACAATTGACAGAATCAAGCTGTCCTTCACAAGTAAGTCAATTCTAATTTCTAAGCAAAAGATTCCAATTTAAATATTGTTTCCATCTTAATTTCAGATTTAGTATAATGAAGATTATTTATGTGAGGTCTAGGTGTTATTAGCTTGGTAGTCAAGATGCTATGGTGTTACAGCTTCTATCCCTTGGAGAAGTTTTAGATTAAAATATGAAGCCACAAAAGAAAAAGAATCATTATTAATAAAATTGACAACATGTATTGACACTGCAACTAAATAATGAAGAAAACAATTTTTTTGGTAAGATTTAATGGTTTTCCAAGGCAATTCAAGATCAGTGGTTGCCACAAAAATATCTTCAAATTACTTTCTAAGAGTGGAAAGCTTAATGATGACAGATGTAGACAATGTATTTTGACTTAACCATAGCTGCTAAGATTTAAAACAAGAGAAACAATACAGTAGTATTCTGCTGTAAAGAAATGTAGGTAAAAAGCACGTTTTAATTTTTGGGTGATGGAACCCAAATTATTCTGTAATGGGATTTGCTATAACAAACGTATTTGAGAAATCACATTCCTAATCCTACAAGATGATATAAGGGAAAATTAGTATTCAAGTCCTCAGTCTGCAGAGAAAGTAACATAGTGAATTTATAAGGGAAAAAAAGTACAAAGAATATAACCAAATAGAGCCAGATTGCTTAGAAATAAATTACTTTTTCCTTTCAAAGAGGTATGATACACAATTCTTGACCCAGAATGTGATGTGGAAATTTTAAATGAAAAATAATTCCTAAACAGTTTTCTTCATCAATTTGAGTATGTTCTTGTTATCATTTACTTTTTCAGGTAGGGGTAGGGGAAGCAGAGATGAGAAAAAAAGAAAAATTAAAAAACTTAAAATATTTATTTTTCCTTTATTTGGACAGATATATTTTGGTATTTTCACCAGTTACTTTTTTTTAAATTGAAGCATCAGTGATATACAATCTTATGATGGTTTCAAATACACAACACGGTGGTTCAACTTTTCACCCATATTGTCAAGACCTCACCCCTTCCATTGCAGTCACTGTCTATCAAGGTAGTAAGATGTTGTAGAGTCATTAATTGTATTCTCTGTGCTGTACTACAGTCCCAGTGACCTACCTATACTGTGATTGTTAATTATAGTTCCACTTAATCCCATTCTTCCTTCCCACCCACCCTCCCCAAACCCTCTCCTTTGGTAACTACTAGTCCCTTCTCAGTACCTAAGAGTCCACTGCTATTCTCAACCTTCTGGTTTGCTTTGTTTTTATACACCACAAATGAGTGAAATCATTTGTTATTTCTCCATCTCCCTTATTTCATTGAGAATAATACCCTCTAGATCCATCCATGTTGTTGCAAACGGGAGGATTTCTTTTCTTTTTGTGGCTGAATAATATTCCACTGTGTATATGTACCACATCTTCTTCATCCATGCATATATTGATGGACATTTAGGTTGCTTCCATATCTTGGCTATTGTAAATAGTGGACTGATAAACATAGGGGTGCATATGTCATTTTGAATCAGGAATCTTGATTTTTTTAGGTAAATTCCTAAAAGTGGAATTCCTGGGTCAAATGGCATTTCTATTTTTAGTTTTTTGAGGGACTACCATATTTGAACTTTTCAAAATGGTTGAACCAATTTACATTTCCACCAACAGTGTAGGAGGGTTCCCCTTTCTCAGTATCCTCACCAGCTTTGTTGTTTCTTGTCTTGGATAGTGGCCATCCTAAATAGTGTGAGGTGATATCTCCATGTGGGTTTGATTTGCATTTCCTTGATGATTAATGATATGGAGCATCCTTTCATGTGCCTGTTTGCCACCTTTATTTTTTCTTTGGAGAAGTGTCTGTTCAGGCCATCCACTCATTTTTTAATTGGATTGTTTGTTTTTTGGGTGTTGAAGCATATGAGTTGTTTATATATTTTGGATGTTAACCCTTTATCAGGTAAATCATTTATGAATATATTCTCCCATACTGTAGGATACCTTTTTGTTCTGTTGATGGTGTTCTTTGCTGTACAGAACCTTTTTAGTTTGATGTAATCCCATTTGTTCATTTTTGCTTTTATTTCTATTCAAGAGGGTTTTGCCTATGTTTTATTCTAAGAGTTTTATGCTTTCATGACTTTGATCCATTTTGAGTTTACTTTTGTGTATGGAGTTAGACAATAATCCAGTTTCATTCTTTTACATGTAGCTGTCCAGTTTTGCCAACACCAGTTGTTGAAGAGGCTGTCGTTTCCTCATTGTATATCCATGGCTTCTTTATTGTGTATTAATTCACTATATATGCTTGCATTGATATCTGGGCTCTCTGTTCTTTTCCATTGATCTGTAGATCTGTTCTTGTGCCAGTACCAAATTGTCTTGATTAATGTGGCTTTGTAGTAGGGCTTGAAGTCAGGGAGCATAATCCCCCCAGCTTTATTCTTCCTTCTCAGGATTGTTTTGGATATTCAGGGTCTTTGTGGTTCCATATGAATTCTAGAACTATTTGTTCTAGTTCATTGGAGAATGCTGTCAGTATTTTGCTAGGGATTGCATTGAATCTGTAGATTGCTTTAGGCAGGATGGCCATTTTGACAATACTAATTCTTCCTATTCATGAGCATGGGATGTATTTCCATTTATTGGTATCCTCTTTAATTTCTCTCATGAGTGTCTTGTAGTTTTCAGAGTATAGGTCTCACTTCCTTGGTTAGGTTTATTTCTAGGTATTTTATTCTTTTTGATGCCCTGTGAATGGAATTGTTTTCCTGATTTCTCTTTCTGCTAGTTCATTGTTACTGTATAGGAATGCAACAGGGTTCTGTGTATTAATTTTGAATCCTGCAACTTTGCTGAATTCAGTTACTCTAGAGTTTTTGAGTGGATTCTTTAGGATTTTCATGTACGATATGATGTCATCTGCAAACAAAGACAGTTTAACATCTTCCTTACCAATCTGGATGCCTTTTATTTCTTTGTGTTGTCTGATTGCACATGGTAGGACTTCCAGAACTATGTTGAATAAAAGTTGAAAGAGTGGGCATTCTTGTCTTGTTCCCGATCTTAAAGGAAAACCTTCAGCTTTTTGCTATTAAGTATGATGTTGGCTGTGGGTTTGTCATATATGGCCTTTATTATATTGAGGTACTTGCCCTTTATACTCATTTTGTTGAGAGTTTTTATCATGAATGGATGTTGAATTTTGTCAAATGCTTTTTCGGCATTTATGGAGACGATCTTGTGATTTTTGTCCTTTTTGTTGATGTGGTGGATGATGTTGATGGATTTTCAAATATTGTACTATCCTTGCATCCCTGGAATAAATCTTGATCATGATGAATTATCTTTTTGATGTATTTTTTAATCAGTTTGCTAATATTTTGTTGAGTATTTTTGCATCTATGTTCATCAGGGATATTCGTCTGTAATTTTCTTTTTTTGTACTGTCATTGCTCTTTCCCTGGTTTTGGTATTAGAGTGATGGTCGCCTAATAAAATGAGTTTGTAAGTATCCTCTTCTCTTCTACTTTTTTTTCTTTTTATTTTGTTATCATTAATCTACAATTATATGAAGAACATTATGTTTACTAGGCTCTCCCCTACCCCAAGTCCCCCCCCTAAATCCCATTACAGTCACTGTCCATCAGCATAGTAAGATGTTGTAGAATCACTACGTGTCTTCTCTGCATTGCAGAGCCCTCCCCTTTCCCCCACCCCCACATTATACATGTTAATCATAATACCCCCTTTCTTCTTCCCTGCCCTTATCCCTCCCTACCCTCCCATTCTCCCCAGTCTCTTTTCCTTTGGTAACTGTTAGTCCATTCTTGGGTTCTGTGATTCTACTGCTGTTTTGTTCCTTCAGCTTTTCCTTTGTTCTTATACTCCACAGATGAGTGAAATCATTTGGTATTTGTCTTTCTCTACTTGGCTTAATTCACTGAGCATAATATCCTCTAGCTCCATCCATATTGTTGCAAATTGTAGGATTTGTTTTCTTCTTATGCCTGAATAATATTCCATTGTGTATATGTACCACATCTTCTTTATCCATTCATCTCTTGATGGACACTTAGGTTGCTTCCATTTCTTGGCTATTGTAAATAGTGCTATAATAAACATAGGGGTGCATCTGTCTTTTTCAAACTGGAGTGCTGCATTCTTAGGGCAAATCCTAGAAGTGGCATTCCTGGGTCAAATGGTAAGTCTATTTTGAGCATTTTGAGGAACCTCCATACTGCTTTCCACAATGGTTGTACTAATTTACACTCCCACCAGCAGTGTAGGAGGGTTCCCCTTTCTCCATAACCTCGCCAACATTTGTTGTTGTTTGTCTTTGGGATGGTAGCCATCCTTACTGGTGTGAGGTGATATCTCATTGTGGTTTTAATTTGCATTTCTCTGATAACTAGCGATGTGGAGCATTTTTTCATGTGTCTGTTGGCCATCTGAATTTCTTCTTTGGAGAACTGTCTGTTCAGCTCCTCTGCCCATTTTTTAATTGGATTATTTGCTTTTTGTTTGTTGAGGTGCATGAGCTCTTTATATATTTTGGATGTCAAGCCTTTATCGGATCTGTTATTTTTGAATATATTCTCCCATACTGTAGGGTACTTTTGTTCTATTGATGGTGTCCTTTGCTGTACAGAAGCTTTTCAGCTTGATATAGTCCCACTTGTTCATTTTTGCTCTTGTTTTCCTTGCCCGTGGAGATCTTTTCATGAAGAAGTCACTCATGTTTATGTCCAAGAGATTTTTGCCTATGTTTTTTTCTAAGAGTTTCATGGTTTCATGACTTACATTCAGGTCTTTGATCCATTTTGAATTTACTTTTGTGTATGGGGTTAGACAGTGATCCAGTTTCATTCTCTTACATGTAGCTGTCAAGTTTTGCCAGCACCATCTGTTGAAGAGACTGTCATTTCCCCATTGTATGTCCATGGCTCCTTTATTGAATATTAATTGACCATATATGTTTGGGTTAATGTCTGGAGTCTCTAATCTGTTCCACTAGTCTGTGGATCTGTTCTTGTGCCAGTACCAAATTGTCTTGATTACTATGGCTTTGTAGTAGAGCTTGAAGTTGGGGAGTGAGATACCCGCCACTTTATTCTTCTTTCTCAGGATTGCTTTGGCTATTCGGGGTCTTTAGTGTTTCCATATGAATTTCTGAACTATTTGTTCCAGTTCGTTGAAGAATGTTGTTGGTAATTTGATAGAGATTGCATCAAATCTGTATATTGCTTTGGGCAGGATGGCCATTTTGACGATATTAATTCTTCCTAGCCAAGAGCATGGGATGAGTTTCCATTTGTTAGTGTCCTCTTTAATTTCGCTTAAGAGTGTCTTATAGTTTTCAGGGTATAGGTCTTTCACTTCTTTGGTTAGGTTTATTCCGAGGTATTTTATTATTTTTGATTCAATTGTGAATGGAATTGTTTTCCTGATTTGTCTTTCTATTGGTTCATTGTTAGTGTATAGGAAAGCCACAGATTTCTGTGTGTAAATTTTGTATCCTGCAACTTTGCTGTATTCCAATATCAGTTCTAGTAGTTTTGGAGTTGAGTCTTTCGGGTTTTTTATGTACAGTATCATGTCATCTGCAAATAGTGACAGTTTAACTTCTTTACCAATCTTCTTCTTTACCAATCTGGATTCATTGTATTTCTTTGTTTAGTCTAATTTCTGTGGCTAGGACCTCCAGTAGTATGTTAAATAACATTGGGGAGAGTGGGCATCCCTGTATTGTTCCCAATCTCGGAGGAAAAGCTTTCAGCTTCTCGCTGTTCAGTGTGATGTTGGCTGTGGGTTTATTGTATATGGCCTTTATTATGCTGAGGTACTTGCCCTCTATACCCATTTTGCTGAGAGTTTTTATCATGAATGGATGTTGAATTTTGTCGAATGCTTTTTCAGCATCTATGGAGACGATCATTTGGTTTTTGTCTTTCTTTTTGTTTATGTGGTGGATGATTTTCAAATGTCGTACCATCCTTGCATCCCTGAGATGAATTCCACTTGGTCCGGTGTATGATCCTCTTGATATATTTTTGAATTCGGTTTGGTAATATTTTATTGAGTATTTTTGCATCTACGTTCATCAGGGATATTGGTCTGTAATTTTCTTTTTTGGTGGGGTCTTTGCCTGGTTTTGGTATTAGGGTGATGTTGGCTTCATAGAATGAGTTTGGGAGTATTCCCTCTTCTATTTTTTGGAGAACTGTAAGGAGAATGGGTATTATATCTTTTCTGTATGTCTGATAAAATTCTGAGGTAAATCCATCTGGCCCAGGGTTTTTTTTCTTGTGTAGTGTTTTGATTACCGCTTCAATTTCTTTGCTTGTAATTGGTTTGTTTAGATTTTGTGTTTCTTCCTTGGTCAATCTTGGAAGGTTGTATTTTTCTAGGAAGTTGTCCATTTCTTCTAGGTTTTCCAGCTTCTTAGCATATAGGTTTTCATAGTAGTCTCTAATAATTCTTTGTATTTCTGTTGGGTCCGTCGTGATGTTTCCTTTCTCATTTCTGATTCTGTTGATGTGTGTTGCTTCTCTTTTTCTCTTAATAAGTCTGGCTAGAGGCTTATCTATTTTGTTTATTTTCTCAAAGAACCAGCTCTTTTTCATTGATTTTTTTCTATTGTTTTATTCTTCTCAATTTTGTTTATTTCTTCTCTGATCTTTATTATGTCCCTCCTTCTGCTGACTTTAGGCCTCATTTGTTCTTCTTTTTCCAGTTTTGATAATTGTGATGTTAGACTGTTCATTTGGGTTTGTTCTTCTTTAAATATGCCTGGATTGCTATATACTTTCCTCTTAAGATATCGCACAGAAGTTGGGGCTTTGTGTTGCTGTCATTTACTTCCATATATTGCTGGATCTCCATTTTCATTTGGTTATTGATCCATTGTCTATTAGAAGCGTGTTGTTAAGCCTCCATATGTCTGTGAGCCTTTTTGCTTTCTTTGTACAATTTATTTCCAGTTTTATACCTTTGTGGTCTGAAAAGTTGGTTGGTAGGATTTCAATGTTTTTGAATTTACTGAGGCTCTTTTTGTGGCCTAGTATGTGGTCTATTCTGGAGAATGTTTCATGTGCACTTGAGAAGAATGTGTATCCTGTTGCTTTTGGGTGTAGAATTCTATAGCTGTCTATTAGGTCCATGTGTTCTAGTATGTGGTTCAGTGCCTCTGTGTCCTTACTTATTTTCTGTCTGGCGGATCTGTCCTTTGGAGTGAATGGTGTGTTGAAGTCTCCCAAAATGAATGCATTGCATTCTATTTCCTCCTTTAGTTCTGTTAGTATTTGTTTCACATATGCTGGTGCTCCTGTGTTGGGTTCATATATATTTATAATGGTTATATCCTCTTGTTGGACTGAGCCCTTTATCATTATGTAATGTCCTTCTTTATCTCTTGTTACTTTCTTTGTTTTGAAGTCTATTTTGTCTGATACTAGTACTGCAACACCTGCTTTTTTCTCCCTATTGTTTGCATGAGAAACCTTTTTCCATCCCTTAACTTTTAGTCTGTGCATGTCTTTGGATTTGAGGTGAGTCTCTTGTAAGCAGCATATAGATGGGTCTTGTTTTTTTTAATTCATTCAGTGACTCTATGTCTTTTGATTGCTGCATTCAGGCCATTTGCAATTAGGGTGATTGTCGATAGGTATGTACTTATTGCCATTTCAGGCTTTAGATTCATGGTTACCAAAGGTTCCAGGTTACTTTTTTTACCATCTAAGAGTCTATCTTAACTCATTTAGTATGCTGTTCCAAACATAATCTTAAGGTTCTTTTCTATTTTTCCTCCTTTTTCTTCCTCTTTCATTCTTTATGTATTAGGTATCAAATTCTGTACTTTTTGTCTATCTCTTGATTGACATTGGGGATAGTCTATTTAATTTTGCATTTGCCTCACAATCAGTTTCTCCACCCTCCCTACTGTGGATTTACTCCCTCTGGTGACAGCTATCCAACCCTAGGAACACTTCCATCTATAGCAGTCCCTCCAAAATAGACTGCAGAGATGGTTTGTGGGAGGGAAACTCTCTCAGTTTTTGCTTATCTGGAAATTGTTTAATCCCTCCTTCAAATTTAAATGATAATCTTGCCGGATAAAGTAATCTTGGTTCCAGGCCCTTCTGCTTCATGGCATTCAATACACCATACCACTCCCTTCTGGCCTGTAAAGTTTCTGCTGAGAAGTCTGATGTTAGCCTGATGGGCTTTCCTTTGTATGTGATCTGATTTCTGCCTCTGGCTGCTTTTAACAGTCTGTCCTTATCCTTTACCTTTGCCATTTTAATTACTATGTGTCTTGCTGTTGTCTTCCTTGGGTCTTCCTTGTTTATATCTGGGCTCACTAGTCTGCTCCATGGTCTATTGTTCTGTTCTTGTGCCAGTACCAAATTGTCTTGATTACTGTGGCTTTGTAGTCGTGCTTGAAGTTGGGGAGCATAATCCCCAGCTTTATTCTTCCTTCTCAGGATTTCTTTGTATATTTGGGGTCTTTTGTGGTTACATATGAATTTTAGAACTATTTGTTCCAGTTCATTGAAGAATGCTGTTTATATTTTGATAGGGATTGCATTGAATCTGTAGATTGCTTTAGGCAGGATGGCTCTTTTGGCAATATTAATTCTTCCTATTCATGAGCATGGTATGTGTTTCCATTTATTGGTATCTTCTTCAATTTCTCTCATGAGTGTCTTGCAGTTTTCAGAGCATAGGTCTTTCACTTCCTTGGTTAGGTTTATTCCTAGGTATTTTATTCTTTTTGATCCAATTGTGAATGGAATTGTCTCCTGATTTCTCTTTCTGCTAGTTCATCGTTAGTGTATAGGAATGCCACAGATTTCTGTGTATTAATTTTGTATCCTGCAACCTTTGCTGAATTCAGATTTTAGATCTAATAATTTTTGAGTGGATTCTTTAGTGGTTTATTTACAATATCTTGTCATCTGCAAACACAGACAGTTTAACTTCTTGTTTACCAATCTTGTTTACCAATCTTGTTGTTACCAATCTTGTTTACCAAGCCTTTTATTTCTTTGTTTTCTCTGCTTGCTGTGGCTAGGACCTCCAGAACTATGTTGAATAAAAGTGGAGAGAGTAGGCATCCTTGTCTTGTTCCTGATCTTAAAGGAAAGGCTTTCAGCTTCTCCCGGTTAAGTATGATGTTGACTGTGGGTTTGTTATATATGGCCTTTATTATGTTGAGGTACTTGCTCTCTATACCCATTTTGTTGAGAGTTTTTATCATGAATGGATGTTGAATTTTGTTGAATGTTTTTTCAGCATCTGTGGAGATGATTATGTGGTTTTTGTCCTTGTTTTTGTTAATGCGGTTGATGATGTTGATAGATGTTTGAATATTTTACCATCCTTGCATCCCTGAAGTAAATCCTACTTGACCATGATGAATGATGTTTTGATGTATTTTTGAATTTGGTTTGTTAATATTTTGTTGAGTATTTTTGCATCTATGTTCATCCAGGATATTGGTCTATAATTTTCTTTTTTGTGGTGCCTTTGTTTGGTTTTGGTATTAGAGTGATGCAGCCTCATAGAATGAGTTTAGAAGTATTCCCTCTTCTAGATTTTGAAAAACTCTAAGGAGGGTGGGTATTAGGTCTTCACTAATTGTTTGATAAAATTCAGTGATGAAACCATCTACTTCAGGCATTTCATTCTTAGGTAGTTCTTTGATTACCAATTCAATTTTGTTGCTGGTAGTTGGTCTGTTCAGATTTTCTATTTCTTCCTTGGTCAGCCTTGGAAGGTTGTATTTTTCTAGAAAGTTGTCCATTTCTTCTAGGTTATCCAGTTTGTTAGCATATAATTTTTCATAGTATTCTCTAATAATTCTCTGTATTTCTGTCATATCTGTAATGATTTTTCCTTTATCATTTCTGATTCTGTTTATGAAGACTCTCTTTTTTTCTTGGTAAGTCTGACTAAGGGTTTATCTATTTTGTTTATTTTCTCAAAGAACCAGCTCCTGCTTTCATTGATTCTTTGTATGGTTTTATTCTTCTCAATTTTATTTATTTCTGCTCTAATCTTTATTCTGTCCCTCTTTCTACTGACTTTGAGCCTCATTTGTTCTTCTTTTTCTAGTTTTGTTAATTCTGACTTTAGACTGTTCATATGGGATTGTTCTTTTTTCCTGAGGTAGGCCTATATTGCAATATACATCCCTCTCAGCACGGTCTTCACTTCATCCCAGAGATTTTGTGGTGTTGAATTACTGTTGTCATTTGTCTCCATATATTGCTTGATCTCTGTTTTTATTTGGTCATTGATCCATTTGTTATTTTGGAGCATACTGTTAAGCCTCCATGTGTTTGTAGGATTTTTCTTTTTCTTTGCATAATTTATTTCTAGTTTCATACCTTTGTGGTCTGAGAAACTGGTTGGTACAATTTTGATCTTTTTGAATTCCCTGAGGCTCTTTTTGTGGCCTAGGATATGATCTATTGTTGAAAATGTTTCATGTGTGCTTGAGAAGAATGTGTATTCTGCTGCTTTTGGGTGTAGCTTTCTGTAGATGTCTGTTAGGTCCATTGGTTCTAATATGTTTTTGAGTGCCTCTGTCTCCTTACTTATTTTCTGTCTGGTTGATCTGTCCTTTGGAGTTAGTGGAGTGTTGAAGTCTCCTAGAATGAATGCATTGCATGCTTTTTCCCCTTTTAATTCTGTTAGTATTTGTTTCACATATGTAGAATCTGCCATGTTGGGTGCATAAATATTTATAATGGTTATATTGTCTTGTTGGACTCACCCCTTTATCATTATGTAATGTCCTTCTTTGTCTCTTGTGACTTTCTTTGTTTTGAAGTCTTTTTTTGTCCAATACTAGCATTGCAACCCCTGCTTTTTTTCTTCCTTTTATTTTCATGAAATATCTGTTTTTATCCCTTCACTTTTAGAGTGTGTATGTCTTTGGGTTTGAAGTGAATCTCTTGCAGGCAGCATATAGATGGGTCCTGTTTTTTTATCCATTCGGTAACTCTGTGTCTTGATTGGTGCATTCAATCCATTTACATTTAGGGTGATTATTGATAAATGTGTACTTATTGCCATTGGCTTTAGATTTGTGGCTACCAAAGGTTAAAGGGTGGCTTCTTTATTATCTGACAGTCTGACAACTCACTTAGTACATTGTATCAAACACAATCTAAAGGTTTTCTTTTTTCTACCTTTTTCTTTCTCCTCCATTCTTTGTATATTTGGTATAATATTCTGTACCCTTTGTGTATCTCTTGACTGACTTTGTGAGTAACTGATTTAATTTTGCATTTGCTTAGTAATTAATTGGTCTACTTCCTTTACTGTGGTTTTAGTTTATCTGGTGACAGCTATTTAGCTTTAGGAACACTTCCATCTATAGCAGTCCTTGTAAAATACATTGTAGAGATGGTTTGTGGGAGAGTAAAATCCTCTCAACTGTTGCTTATCTGGAAATTGTTTAATCCCCCCTTCAAATTTAAATGTTAATCTTGTTGGGTAGAGTATTCTTGGTTAGAGGTCCTTCTGTTTAATTATGTTAAATATATCAAGCCACTCCCTTCTGGCCTGTATGGTTTCTGATGAGAAGTCTGATGATAGTTTGATGGGCTTTCCTTTGTATGTGATCTTTTCTCTATCACTCTGGCTGCTTTTAATAGTCTGCCCTTATCCTAGATCTTTACCATTTTAATTATTATATGACTTGGTGTTGTCCTCCTTGGGTCCCTTGTGTTTGGAGATCTGTGCACTTTCATGGCTTGAGAGACTGTTTTCTTTACCAGATTGGGGAAGTTTTCAGCAATTATTTCCTCAAAGACATTTTCAGTTCCTTTTTTTCTCTTCTTCTTCCGGTAACCCCTATTATGGGAATATTGTTCTGTTTTGATTGGGCACACAATTCTCTCCATATTATTTCATTTGTAGAGACCCTTTTTTTTTTTCTGTGCCTCAGCTTCTTCATATTCCTGTTTTCTAATTTCTGTTTCATTTACTTTCTCCTCTACTTCTTCTAATCTGCTTTTAAATTCCTCCATTGTATGTTTCATTTTGGACACTGTATTTTTCAAAATTTCTGTCTATTTCTTGAAGTCCTCCCTGAGGTCTTGAATATTTTTCTATAGCTCCATGAGTATGTTTATGATTTTTATTTTGAAATCTTTATCGGGAAGAATGGTGATTTCAGTTTCACTTGGCCCTCTTTCTGGTATTTGGGATTTTGGTGTATATGAGGTTCTTTTGATGTTTCATATTTGTAATGAATCATATGGAATTATAACTTTGTGTAGGCATCACTGTCTAGTGCCCAGAAGCTCTACTTTCTGGAGCTGCTTAGCACCTGCATCAATGTTGGAGGTCACTGGTGAGCGGCGCTGGTGCCTGCCAGTAGGAAAGAGCTGTTTCCTGCCTGCCAGTAGGAAAGAGCTGTTTCCTGCTTCCCAGCTGCAGTGCCTGCCTCCACTGCTGGGCCAGTGGGCTGAGCATGCAGGCAGGAGCCTCTGTGCTATGCCCCTGTAGCTGCTATAGGTGGGGCCGCCCTCTGGCTGGCCTGGCACAATGGCGGGGGCAGCAGGTTTGCAAGCCAGTGCCAGCTGGGTGTTAGGAGTGGCAGGCTGCATATTGCACTGGGGGGGCCTCAGGGCTGCATTGCCAAACAGGGGGAAGGAGCACCTGATGCTACTGAAAGTTCCCAATCTGCTGGGCTGATTGTGCCCAGATGATTTTGTCCATCTGTCCTTTCTCCTGAGCAGCAAGCTCTGTGCTATCCTTGCCCCTTTAGCATCCCTCTCAGTGTTGGAAGTCTCTCAGAGTGCCCACCTTCCTTTTGTCCCAGAGCAGCTGGTTGTGGGTATCTGTTCTTCATAAGCAGCTGGAATCTCAGTTTCTCCAAGTGTTATGCCTCTCTTTGCTTTCCAACCCCACTGATTTCCAGAGCACCACATAATGTAGGTTTATTTTCCCAGAACACATCTCCAGGGCTGGGTGTTCAGCAGTCCTAGGCCTCCACCACCTCCCCATTCCATTTCTTTTCCTCCCACTGGTGAGCTGGGCTTGGGGGAGGGCCTAGGTTCCACCAGATCATGGCTTTGCTACTTTACCCTTTTCCATGAGGTCTTCTCTTTTCCCCAGATGTAGGCAGTCTGTTGCAGCCTTCTTTCCTGTTGTTCTTTCAGGATTAGTCGTATTTGTTATATTTTCATATTATATGTGGTTTGGGGAGGAGGTTTCTGTCTCACTGCTCACACTGTTACCTTTAAGCCTCTGCTCTCCTAGGGTTAGGAGCTCTCTGCACTTCCATGACCTGAGTGTGTATTTCCTTCCCTGGTTTGGGAAAGTTTTCAACAATTATTTCCTCAAAGAGACTTTATATCTCTTTGTCTATATCTTCTTCTTCTGGTACCCCATTATGTGAATATTGTTCTGTTTGGATTGGTCATGCAGCTCTCTTACTATTCTTTCATTTCTAGAGATCCTTTTCTCTTTGTTTTTTGGCTTGATTATTTTCTTGCTCCCTAAGTTCTTCAACCTGTGAAAGTCTAAATTCCTCCATTGTTTTTTTCATTTCAGATACTGTATTCTTTAGCTCTGAGTGACTCTTTGGTGGTCATCTACTTTTTGTTGAGTTCCTCCCTGAGATCTTGAATATTTTTCTTTAGATCCATAAAGCAGGTTTATAACTTTTACTTTGAAGTATTTATCTGAAAATTTGGTGATTTCAGTTTTACTCAGCCCTCTTTCTGGTGTTTTGTCTTGTAGTTTTGTTTGGACCAAATTCCTCTACCTCTTCATTTATTTTTTTGTTTGTTTAGTGTTTCCTATGGAATAACAGCTTTATGTAGGAGGCACCCTCTAGTGCCCAGAAGCTTAATTTCCTGTGTGGGAGCCCCTGTTGTTGGCTTGCAGTGAGCAGGGCACCTTTCTGTCTGGCTTGTAGTGATCTGATTTCAGGTGATCTTGGTGGGCTGTGTGCACTGTCAGCTGATTGCATGAGCAGGAAAAATACTTGGGGCTGCACTGCTGAAGTTGCTGTGCACAGAGTTGCCCTCTGCCAAGCCTTCAGCAATGATGGGAGCTCCCACAGTACTTCCCCAGCTGGGCCAAAACAAGGCCAAGAAAGCTGGAATGGTCTCCCTCTGCCTTCCTAGCTGCAATGCCTGCTCCCACTGCCGGGTCAAGTGAGCCACACACGCAGGGAGGAGCCTTCCTCTGCCCAGCCTGCAGCAATGGTAGAGGTTGCAGGCAAGCGGAACCTGTGCTTGCCAGGAGGAAGATGCTCCTGGGGCTGGCTCCCATAGGCAGCTCCCTAGCTGCTCCTGTGTAGAGCACATTGTGTAACCCTTGCCCATCTGGCACCCCTCTTGCTGCTGGAAGTGTTTCAAACTTGTTTTACATTTGTTCCAGGGGTCTGGTAGATAATTCCTGCTCTCCACAAGCAGTTGGAATTTCCACCTCTCTGAGTGCTCTACCTCTCTTTATCCAGCCCCACTAATCACCAGAGCACCATGTAATGTGGGTTCATGTTCCCAGAGCAGATCTCCAGGGCCAGGTGTCCAGAAGTACTGGGCTCCTACTCCCTCCCCACTCTGTTCCTCTTCCTTCCACCTGTGGCTGGGCTGTGGGGAGGGCTTGGGTCCCACCAGATTGTGGCTTTGACACTTTACCCTTTTCTGTGAGGTCTTCTCTACTTCCCCAGTTGTAGGTAGTCAGCTCTATAGTCTTCAGGTCATTGTCATTTTTAGTTGTATTTGCTGTATTTTTGTATTCAATGTGATTTTGGGAGGACGCTTAAGCCTTGCCTTCTTAAACTGCCATATTTTTCCCAGAATCTGGAAGTCCAATTATTCTTATTCTACTTATTTTGTCTATATAATGATAACATCATAGATTGATATGGTTTTTTCCACCTCAAACATTTTTACATATGTGAGTTTATTAATGCAATAACATTCATTTCTATAATTTTCTGTTACTTTGAATTTGCAGGTTGTATATGCAGAACAATTGGGGAAGCCAATAGATAATAATAAGGAAGTAGAAGAGCGAGCTGAGAATTTTCCACAAACTCCTGAAGTTCCTTTATTTTTAAGAACTCCTGAAGCTGTGAAAACACCTGAATCTTTGGAGAAATTAGTGTTCCCTAAAACTCCCTCATTTGAAATGTAAGATTTTAATTAATAATTATAAATAATCTATATATTGAGTTATCTAAATAATTGATAAGAAAAGGAAAATGCATAGTACCTGTAACTTTAAAAAGCTTTTATTATAGAATATTTCAAATATACAAAGGAGAGAGTACAATAAACCTCTATGTACCTATCATGCCTTTGAACAATTATTAACATTTTGCCATTCTGGTTTCATAGATCTTCTTCCCCATTTTTCCTGCAACATTTAGCTGAAGATGGCATAGATCTTGAATAATTATCCAATGCTATAGTATACAGAATTTATGATTTTCCAAAAGATAAAAAATATGTGGAAAATTTTTAAATGTCAAGCCAAAAAGCTATCATGTGTGGTATTGGACATCATTGAACAATGTCCCAGCATTCATTTTTCCTTATGCTATAGTGTCTAAAGCAAGAATTGGTCATTCTGTTAAGTACCCTTGGTAGGCACAAATAGCTCTAACATGATTACGTAGCTTCGGAAACCACAGGTTTGTACTTTGCAGCTAATAAAATTGTGCTGCATTTAACCTTTTTGCTTAGTTCAATCTCTTCCTTAACACTGAACCCTGAGATCCCTGTAAAACATAATTTAAAACACATTTCACTTCATAGGGAATCTTTCACCTGTGCTCTACTTCTGTATTTTAAATTGCTAGTAAGAGTATTACATACAAATGTCATGGTGTTGACTCAAACACAGCATGTTAAAATGGAACTCATCATCAAATCTGAGAACTGTAAAAGGATAAGGTGATCATACGCTAAAACCTCTACAGATGAGAATACTGATCTGTAAAGTTAAGTGACTCATTAATAGTCATGAAGATAGATATGGAAGTATCTTCATATTTCTATTATGTTTAACAAACATTTAATAGCATGAACGATGACTAAGCATTTTATAAACATCGCTTATTTAGTATTTACAACAACTTAATGAGATCCAAGTACATTATCCTTATTTTATAGATGTGGAAGCAGAATCACAGGTAATACAACTCATCAGTGATAGAGTTGAGTTTCAAACAAGTAGTTCTGCCTTCAGAATCCATACTTTTAAGCACTGTTATGTACTGTTTCTAATTGTTTTTCTCACATCATTTATAGTTTAACTATCTTATGCCACAATCTGTAGTGGCTGGCTTCTCATTAATCACATTCTTATGCTTGGCTTTCAAGATATTTGAGACAGTATAACACCAGGGTTAAGAACTTAGACTTTGAGTTGATTACATTCAAATCCTAACTCTGACACATTTTTTTTTTAGCAAATCATTTAACCTCTCTGCTTTAAAATCCTCTTCTGTAAAGTGGTAGTGATAATAATAGTACCTATTTCATAGGGTTATTTGAGGAATAAGTAAATTAGTAATGATGGGAATACCTAGAATGGAGCCTGATAGAATATTCTCAGTAGTAATTCATTATTATTATTCCATAATTGATTATTTTACTTTATTTAACATTATTCTCCAACCAAAGCCATCTTTTTCTCTATATATTTGTAGGTTTGTCACTTCAATAATAGTTTCTCCCTTTCCTTACTCTGCTTTTACCTTTATGCCATTGCTTATGGTGCTTACCAGTCTGCAAAATAAACTAATATATTTTTTATGTTTTTTTATGATTTCTTATTTCTCTGTAACAGAAATAGAAATATAATGCCTGAAGGCCAAACACAAAAGGAATCCCCTGCGTTGTCTTTTGTCATGAGTTATGCTTCTAGATCACCTGGATTGAATTTATTTGATTCTTCTGTATTTGATACAGAAACCTCATCAGATCAGGTAATATAAGAGACCCAAGCTTTATTTCTAAAAATTTGTAGACTGGAACCTCAAATAATTAAAAATTTTTGGTACCAAACTGCCTTGGGCAGAGTGCAAAGCAGAGGCAATTTTTTAAAAAGATTCTGAGTATTGATAGTTTAGCAATGCTTCCCCATTATCTTTCTGTTTTCAACCTCAGGAACCCCTAACTGACATCTATTTATAAAAAAAGAATCTCAAGAATGGATGAAATAAATTATAGTTATAAGCAGTTTAAAAATAAATTCAGCTTTTTAGTTCATGTGTCTAATAATATATCATGAAAACTCTAAGCATAGGGTCACAGTGGCTAAACTAACATCATTTTGAATAGTCTTTAAGACAAAGATTATTGCTAGGAATAAAATTATTGCTAGATATAAAATTTTACAAAGTCCAGTTAGTAAATAGATAATTCACTAAAAAAGAAATTCAATCAACTTATAAAACCTCTGGGAAAAACAACTTTCCTTATTAATTGTCAAATAAATGTGAATTTGTGCATAACAGTATTTATCCGAGTGAGATTTATATTAGAAAAAGAGATAGAAACAACCTAATGTCCAGAATATGATTGAAACTGTATATGTCCATATGGAAGAATACTAAAATATCATAAATAGAATCAGGCTTTGGAAAAATAGTGACATGAAGAAATACTCATAATGCAATATTAAGAGAAAAAAGAGGACAGAAAATTATGTCATAATTCCATTTTTTAAGTCTGTCTTACAGAGAAAGTAAACTCTTGTGGCAGCAAAACTGATCTGAACTGACATGAAACTGTCATACTCTCTGCTTCTTTTATAGATAGGAAAACAATACCAAGACCTGATTTGTACAAAGTCTTCAGAATAAAGCAAAAGTTAATTAGAATTATAGGGTACATTAATATTCCAAAGTAGAAACTATCCTTAGTACAATACATGTTGGTTATTAATATTTTATCTATTTCCAAAATCAAATCAATAAGCCTTATTTTAATATAAATAAATGGTAGGTTTTAAAGATAGATTTCCTTTTAAGTACAATAGTGTACTATATAGAATGTTGTCATTTTATCTAATTATGCTTATTAGAACTAGGTTTTATATTCAACTATAAATGCTATATAAATTGTTCTACTAATTTCATAAGTAATATTTAGTGGAAATTATTTTTCAGTTTAATGAACATTATTCTGCAAGAAATTTAAATCCTGTGTCCTCACAACAGGAAATTGGTAAGTGATTTGAAGTTTGCTGCATATAAAAATACATATTAACTTTCCCCATTTGTATTTAGTTTAACTGATTTTCTTAGGCACTCAATTTATTCTTTAAAAATCACTGTTACCTCTGCATCACTCACTAATTATTATTAATTTTTAGTATTTCAGCTTCTCTCACTACTCTACCACAACTTGCCTTCTCCAATATTACTAATGACTTAACCAATTATCAAACATTATGGGTATTTTGTATTTGTTGTCATATTCAGTCTCTTTGATATAGTTGACTCTTCCCATTTTCTTTCTGGAGTTTTTGGATTTCCTCCTATCTCTCTGGTGCTTACTTTTTATTGGATCCTTTTTCTTCTTTTATCCCTCGAATTATTCATTCATTCAACATAGTATGTATGTGTGTACATTATTATATTTTATATCAGGTACCACTTTGGCTCTGGTGATACAATAGTGGACAAAAATGCAGAGTTCTCATAGGCTTTATGTTCTAGTGAGACAAAAAAGACAAATGGTTGTATGTCAGATAGTGCATAACAGCAGTTGATATGGGTTTGAACTGGCATTCAGACTCAAAGGTTACAATTTTTAATCTAATATTAGATTCACTTAGCTTTATAGAAAGACACAGGAAAGGATATAACAGCATGTATAGTATTATTAACTCATTGAGAGGCCCACCAGCTACTCAAAAAATAAGCTTTTTTAGCCACCTCATCCACATGGGACATCTAAGGCTGCTATGTACAAAAGGCATGGTGTGTGTAGGTCACTTTGACACACAAAAGCTGCAGCCTTAGTTTCCCGTGTCTGTTAATACTATTATAATCATGAGGCCCAAGGGCTATATACCAACTCACAGCTCATCTAAGTCCATTGCAGCCCCATAAAATAAGCTAGGCAGATGCAACATTCTACATTTGTCTTAATTCTGTATTTTCTAAGAAAACAATGCTGTAAGAAGTCAGACTCCAAAGTCATCCTTGGAGGTGTGTTAATTCTTTATTCACTGGAAGTGATAAGTATGAAGAAAGGTAAGGCAGAGTAAGGGGAATTGGGAGAACTTGGACTGGGAAGGTGTTGCTGTGTTGCTAGGGAAGGCATCACTAAAAGGTAGCAGTTGAGCAGAGACCTGAAGGAGGTATGTGTATGAGCTACTGGGCTGATTGGTCTAGGCAGAGGGTACAAAGGCCTTGAAATGGGAGCATGCTCAGCATGTTCTTGAACAGCAGGTAAATTGGTATGATTGAAATCATATAAGGAAGGTGAAGCTGGTAGAAAATTAAATCAGAGAGGTTGGAAGGAGAGCAAACCATATGGGGCCCTTAGATCATAAATGATCTTGGGGTTTTTTTTGTTGTTGTTGTTGTTTTGGTTTTCTTCTGAGATGGGAAGCTATTGAAGAGTTTTGAGCAAAGGAATGAAGTAATATGACAGATTTTAAAAGAATTACATGGCTGCTATATTCCAGCAGTCTGTATGGAAACAAGGGTGAGATCAGAGAGATTGATTAGGAAGCTATTAAAATAACACAGGTAAGGACGATGGCAAGAATGGTGGCAGTGGTAAGAAGAGGTCAGATTTTGGTCATTAAGTTTTCTGAAGGTAGGGTTGTAAGGATTTGCTTATGGACTAGAGTTGAAGAGAAAGAGAAAGAAATAAGGATGTCAAGATTTTGACATGACTGACTGAATGTAAGAATGGAATTGCCATTTATTGATAGGAGCTGCTGGAAGTGTTATTGAAAAGCCTCTAATAGATATCTAAGTGAAAGTAAAGTAGGAAATTGTATATATGAATTTGGAATTCGGTGGAATAGAGACATATATATAAGAATTGTCATAAATAGTGTTTAATGCCATAGACCAGAATGAAACTACCAATTGTAGACATTCATTAAATGCCTACCGTCTAAAATATTAAATCTATTTACATTCTTTCTTTTGACACTCATTCATTAGACACTCATTCACTTCAGCACTTTCAAATATTATAATATTTTGGTGAAAACAAAATTTGTGTTTTTCCATCCCTGACTTCTTAATTCTAGAACCTTTTTTTTTTTAGTATTTTCCCCATTTTATTTGAGATATTGTTTACATACATCACTGTATAAATTTAAGGTGTACAACATAATGGCTTGACTTCCATATATTGTGAAATAATTACTGCAGTAAGTTTAATTAGAATCCATCTCATTTAGATTCAATAAAAAGGAAAAGCAAAAAAGAAAACATTTTTTCTTTGGATTTACTCTTTTAACAACCTTCCTATATACGATACACAATATTAATTATAGTCATCATGTTATTCATTACATCCCTAGTACTTATTTATCTTCTAACTGGATGTTTATACTGTTTGACTACCTTCCTTCAGTTCCCCTTGCCCCTGGCTCCTGCCCCTGGTAACCACAAATCTGATCTTTTAGATTCCATATATAAGTGAGATGATATAAGTATTTCTCTTTCTCTGACTTACTTTACTTAGCATAATGTCTTCAAGTCCTTCATGTTGTCACAAATGCCGGGATTTCCTTGTTTGTTTATTTTTTCATGACTGAATAATATTCCATTGTATATATACCACAACTTCTTTATTCACCCATCCATTGTTGAACATTTAGGTTGTTTCTATGTCTTGGCTGCTGTAAATAATGCTGCTATGGACATGGTAGTGCAAACACTTTTTTAAGTTAGTGTTTTCATTTCCTTTGGATATATTCTAAGAAGTGTAATCGCCAGATCATATGTAGTTCCATTGTTAATTAATTAATAATTAATACTATTTTTCATAGTGACTGTACCCCTGACAATCCCACTGACAGTGCAGAAAGGTTCCCTTTTCTGCACATCCTCACCTGCATTTGTTATCTCTTGTCTTTTTGATGATGGCCATTCTAACAGGTGTAAAGTGATATCTCACTGTGGTTTTTGCATGTCACTAAGTACTAGTGATGTTGAGCATCTTCATGTAGCTGTTGGTCATATGTATATGTTCTTTGGAAAAGTTTCTATTTGGACTGTTTGTCCCGTTTAAAAATTGGATTATTATTATTATTATTTGCTATAGAGTTGTATGAGTTCTTTGTGTATTTTGAATATCAATCCCTTATCCAACACATGGTTTGCAAATAATTTTTTCCATTCCATAGGTTGTCTTTTCACTTTACTCACTGTTTCTTTTGTTGTATGAAAGCTTTTTAGTTTGATGTAGTTCCATTTGTTTATTTTTTATTTTGCTGGTTGTGCTTTAGTTGTCATATCCAAAAAATGGTTGCCAAGACCCATGTCAAGGAACTTTGTTATTGTGTTTTATTCCAGGAATTTTATGACTTCAGATCTGAAATTTAAGTTTTTAATCCATTTTGAGTTAATTTTTATAAGTTGTGTGAGATACAGGAGCCCAGTTTCATTCTTTTACATGTGAATATCCAATTTTTCCAGCATGATCTATTAAAGAGGCTCTCTTTTCTCCATTGAATATTTTTGGCTCCCTTATCAAATACTGCTTGGCTGTATGCTTGGATTTATTTCTGGGCTCTTGATTCTGTTCTGTTGATCTGTGTGCCTGTTTTTATGCCAATATCATACTGTTTTGGTTACTATAGTTTTATAGTATAGCTTGAAATGAAGTGTGATGCCTTCTACTTTGTTCTTTTTCAGGATTGCTTTGGCTTTTGGGGATTTTTTGTGGTTCCATATAAATTTTAAGAGTGTTTTTTCTACTTCTTAAAAAATGCCATTGGAATCTTGATAGGGATTACATTGAATCTGTAGATGACTTTTGGTAATATTGATATTTTAATACTGTTAATTCTTCCAATCCATGAACCTTTGTGTCTTGATTTCTTCCATCAATGTTTTACAGTTTTCAGAGTAGAGATCTTTTATCTCAGTTAATTTTTTCCTAAGTATTTTATTGTTTTGGGGGTTACTGTAAATAAGATCATTTTTAAAATTTCTTTTTCAAAGGTAATTTGTTGCTAATGTATAGAAATGCTTATTTTTGTGTGTTAATTGTGTATCTTGCAACTTTACTGAATTTGTTGATTAGATTGAACAGTTTTTTGGTGGAGTCTTTAGGATTTTCTATATATTAAATCATGTCCTCTGCAAAAAAATAGTTTTATTTCTTCCTTTCAAATTTTGGTGTCATTTATTTCCCTTTTTTTTGCTCTTACAAGGACTTTCAGTATGGTGTTGAATAGGAGTGGAGAGAGTAGGTACCCTTTCTTGTTTTGATCTTAGAGAAAAAGCTTTCATCCTTTCAACACTGAATATGATGCTAGCTTTGGGCTTGTCATATATTGCCTTTGTTATGTTGAGATATGTTCCTTCTATGCCTAATTTGTTAAGAGTTTTTATCATGAATGGATGTTAAATTTCATTGAATGCTTTTTCTACATCTATTGAGATCATACAATTCCTTTCTTTCATTCTATTAATGTGGTGTATCACATCGATTGGTTTGCATATATTTAACCATCTTTGCATCTCAGCTATAAATCTCACTTGATCATAGTTTGTTAGTGCTTTATTGAGAATTGTTGCAACTATATTTATTAGAGATACTGGTTTGTAGTTTTCTTTTCTTTTCTGGTAGTGTCCTTTTCTGGCTTTGGTATCAAGGGAATGGATAATTGCCTTGTAAAATGAGTTTTGGAGTGTTCTCTTTGGTTATTTGAGCACAGAAATGCAGAAATGGAGGTAAGGATTGGTAGGACTTGCCAAGTGCCTAAGTTGATAAGTAATATAAATGCGAGCCACTAAGAGAAAGGGTGAGTTGTAAACGATTCCAAAGGTTCAAGGTTGATGATCTGGGAATATACCATTAACAAAAAAATTAAAAAGTAAAATAATGTTGATAGGGAGTAAGGAGAATGACTGGCTAAATTGTCAGCTTCTCTCTCTGAGATCTGAAGTCAGGGATGACATTTTATAATACATTATCCACACTTATGATGCCTTATGTGCAACAATTGCTGAATGCACTTTGTTTGACTAGAACTAAATAAATTAAAATTGAAACACCCTTCTCTCCCATGTCCCTATCCAACGTCCTAGCACCAACATACCTTTTAAGCCTTTTCCCTTATAAGAATAATCTGTGCTTTGGCCAGACTGAAGAACTCATTAAATCCCATATATGCCCATAGTCTCATACTCACTTTTTTCTTCCTGAAATCTCAAAGCATTAATTCTTCTATACATGTTTGCTAAAATTCACCAGTGAAGCCATCTGGTAGGACCTTGTTTCTAATTGTCCAATTCATATATCTTAATCTAAGACATCTGTTGCCATTAAAAACTCAGTATGTCCAAATCTAACTTGTTCTCTTTCTGATGGACCTAATGTTATCTCAGTTATTGTAGTTGCCAAGACTCAGAACATCAGTGATAATTTTACTTTCTCTCTGTGCCTGTCAATACATTCAACCAATCATCAACTTTAATCAGTTTTCTCTGAAATGGTTATCTCCTTTTATTTTCTATTTTCATTGACATATTTATATTCAAGCTTTATTACCATTCACTTGGACTATTGCAGTAAACATCATAACTGTTCTTTTCATCCTTCAGCTTGCCTATAGATCACAGCCCAGTTAATCTTTCTTATGCACAATGTTGGCCATCTCACTGCCCTAATAATTAACTTCAGTGCTTCCCATGGAATATCAAATTATGCTCCTGCTTTTCTAATCTAGCACCAACATACATTTTAAGCCATTTCTCTTAAAGAATAATCTATGCTTTGGCCAGACTGAATAACTCATTAAATCCCATATATGTCCATATTCTCTTACTCACTTTTTTCTTTCTGAAATCCTCAACTTCCATCTCTTCCTAACCATCTTTTCAAAACCAGTTTCTCTTCCATAAAACCTATTATTTACCCCTTAAACTTTCCATTCCAAGAAGATCTCTCCCTAGCTTTTCTGAATGTCTTTTTAAAAAACTTTTTTACATTCTGACATTTATCATTCTTTTTGAGTATATATAAAATCTCTACTAATCACAGGTTCTTTAAGGACAGGGACTCTGTTTTATCTCCTTTGAATTCTCCATAGCACCTAGACTACAGCTTTGCACAGTAGTCTATTATTTTGTTTATGGGAGTTTTATGAAGATTTCATATGAACTTTTTTCTGAAATTAAAAAAACATTTATTCAAAGGGAGATTCAAGATTTTAGTTCTTTCTGGATCTATAGCTATATGATAGCTATTTTTCTTTGTTTAAGTCTTATGGATATGTTCTGAAATCAATGGAAAAATAAAATGAGGGAGAGGAAGAACTCAGGTATCTGGTAATCAATCAGTTCATTCATCTGTTCATACATCCACCTACCCACCCAGCCTACAGCTGGTTGGCTTAGGGTAATATTTATTTAGGGTAAAATTACTGAGATATTTTAAAGTATATGAAATTTTAAAGTGGAACAAAGTAAATTGTGTATGTACAAATTGAATTGGCTTTCTATGGAGAAAACATAGTTGCTTTAAAAGATTTATTTCAAGTAAGTCTTTGGATTACTGTACATTTTAAGTTGTTTATTTAAAATTATTGTTAAGATGTTGAAAATATATATTTATATTTATTGTTTTAAATAATATAATGAATGAAAAACAGTATTTTTCTGTAAATGCAGTTCTGGGAGTCATCAACCAAATAATTTTTTATGAAAACGTGATTTCATAAATCCTTTTTAAAACTATAGAAAGAACCCTTTTCAATCTTCTGTCAATTTCCTTGAACAATGCCATGAACAGTATATTGCAGTCCTTAATACATAATAGTAGAGTAAGTTTGACTTAGGCAGTTTCTCTCAGATCCAGCATTTCTTTCTCTATTCCTTTCACTATGATTTTAGGTAAGGCCAAGCTTCGATCATCTCTTTCCTGTTATCCCCACTTCTAGACACTCTTCTGTTTCAGCCTTTGTACACATTCTCTTCAGGGAATATAAAAGACTATATATTCAGGATATATAAATATATAGAACTCTATAAAAGAATATGGAATAGAATATATATATTTAAGTATACATAAAAGAATATAAACCAGTCCATATCCTGTCATATCTCTGCTTGAAAACTTATAGTGGCTTCCTCTTACCTACCAAATAAAGTTCAGATTTTATAGTTGGACATTCAACAACCTTTTCAAGCCCATCTTCTTTAATTCCCTTTTAATAACTGAATTATTTCTCAGTGCTCCTAATAACCTGAATTAATTTCTGTTACCCTTACACTTCCTGTGCATACCTGTTTCTGTGCCGCTGTGTTATGTCCTTTTGAGATGTTTTAACCCTCTTTCTACCTTATATACTAGTTCTTTTTAACTTAGGTTTAAGTTTTGAATCTGTTTAACCTTCCATAATACAAAGAACAATGCTTGTAGGTAAGAGGAATATACAGTTCAGCATCTGCTTAATAGATAAGTGATTCAATGTTACCCTATTTATTCTGTGCAGTGTACTGTAATTTAATAGGTTATGCAAATTATGTAACATGAATAACATGATATTATAATATTTATCTTCCTCAGGAAACTTATTTGGGAAACCAGAAGGAGAAGATGCCTTTACATTTTCTTTTCCATCTGACTCTTCAGCTCATACATTTGAAGCTGGGAAAGATGATTTTAGCTTTCCATTTTCATTTGAACAGGAGCAAAACTCCGCACCTTTTTCTGCAAAAGGTTTTTCATCTTCCTCACGAAATACAACACAATTTACTTTTTTTTGAACTAGTTTCTTGAATTGCTTTACTAGTCTGTAATTATCTAGGGCATAAATTTACATTATTTAAAATAAGAAGACTACTTTCTTTTGTTGATTAAAGCAATAATGGGTTACCATAGTTATATTATTTGATTATATTTGTTTAAATATGGAATGAAATTAAGCCTATGTCATCGAATTTTGTTTTTATTTACATCATTAGCTATCATTTGTCTTGTTTTTGATTTTCCAAGCCAAATTCAGGCAGAACTTTTATTAGTCTTAACAGAATTTGATGCTGTTACCATTAATCTTTATTGTAAATGCTAAGCCTGCTTCTCCCCAGAACTTCATTTAATTCTGGTAGTATTTTAGTTGCTTTGATAAGAATAAGAACTCCTTCAGGCCATCAGACTTTTAGCAATAACTGTAAAGAGTTAGTGCTGAGCTGTACTTGGTAATTTAGCTATAAACAAATTACTGTTTTACTATGATTCCCTGTTGCAGTATAAAGAGTGGTACTCCAATAGTAATCTCAAATAATTTATGTTATTGATAGTAAATAAAATGTTATTTTCTCCTAATACAACAAATAGTAAAATAATAATTTTATTCTAGTACCTTTAATCGAAGGAAATTTTGAAAAGCTAGAGTAAATTTCTGAAAATTGGGTTGTTATATAAGTGATGATACTAATAATATATTTTTTGCTTATAAATATTTTTGAAGAACATTTACAATTTTGTTTTCTGTCTTCAACAAAAATATTTGCCTTTTTTATATGTACTATTTTCTTATCAATTACTAATATAACTTAAACAGAGGTACTTTAAATTTGATGAAATTATATAAACATATTACTCAATGTCTTTGTATTTTGTGCTTTCTTAATTAGTTGTATTGAGTTATCAAGTAATAAAGAGACTGACTCCAAATTTTGCTATGTGACTGCTGACAGATTTTTTAAGCCTCACTCTCTTTTCTTCCCCTCTGCCCCACATCTGGTCAAGCTCATAAGAAAACCGAGGTCTTCCCTCCTTGGATACCAGTGGGAAGTTCAAACCATATACAGGAACTCTTGCCTTGGCCCCACCCATAACCAACATCAAATCTAGTCAGCCTCCTTTCTGGGCTCTCTCAAACTATTTTTTTTGTTTGTTATCATTAATCTACAATTACATGAAGAACATTATATTTACTAGGCTCTCCCCTACCCCAAGTCCCCCCCACAACCCCATTACAGTCACTGTCCATCAGCGTAGTAAGATGTTGTAGAATCACTACTTATCTTCTCTGCGTTGCAAAGCCCTCCCCTTTCCCCCACCCCCCACATTATACATGCTAATCATAATACCCCATTTCTTCTTCCCTGCCCTTATCCCTCCCTACCCTCCCATTCTCCCCAGTCTCTTTCCCTTTGGTAACTGTTAGTCCATTCTTGGGTTCTGTGATTCTACTGCTGTTTTGTTCCTTCAGTTTTTCTTTTGTTCTTATACTCCACAGATGAGTGAAATCATTTGGTATTTCTCTTTCTCCGCTTGCTTTATTTCACTGACCATAATACCCTCTAGCTCCATCCATATTGTTGCAAATTGTAGGATTTGTTTTCTTCTTATGCCTGAATAATATTTCATTGTGTATATGTACCACATCTTCTTTATCCATTCATCTACTGATGGACACTTAGGTTGCTTCCATTTCTTGGCTATTGTAAATAGTGCTGCGATAAACATAGGGGTGCATCTGTCTTTTTCAAACTGGAGTGCTGCATCCTTAGGGTAAATTTCTAGAAGTGGAATTCAAATGGGTCAAATGGTAAGTCTATTTTGAGCATTTTGAGGAACTTCCATATTGCTTTCCACAATGGTTGAACTAATTTACATTCCCACCAGCAGTGTAGGAGGGTTCCCCTTTCTCCACATCCTCGCCAATATTTGTTGTTGTTTGTCTTTTGGATGGTAGCCATCCTTACTGGTGTGAGGTGATATTTCATCATGGTTTTAATTTGCATTTCTCTGATAACTAACGATGTAGAGCATCTTTTCATGTGTCTGTTGGCCATCTGAATTTCTTCTTTGGAGAACTGTCTGTTCAGCTCTGCCCATTTTTTAATTGGATTATTTGCTTTTTGTTGGCTGAGGTACGTCAGCTCTTTATATATTTTGATGTCAAGCCTTTATAGAATCTGTCATTTACGAATATATTCTCACATACTGTAGGGTACTTTTTGTTCTATTGATGGTGTCCTTTGCTGTACAGAAGCTTTTCAGCTTGATATAGTCCCACTTGTTCATTTTTGCTTTTGTTTTCCTTGCCTGGGGAGATATTCATGAAGAAGTCACTCATGTTTATGTCCAAGAGATTTTTGCCTATGTTTTTTTCTGAGAGTATCATGGTTTCATGACTTACATTCAGGTCTTTGATCCATTTTGAATTTACATTTGTATATGGAGTTAGACAGTGATTCAGTTTCATTCCCTTACATGTAGCTGTCAAGTTTTGCCAGCACCATCTGTTGAAGAGACTGTCATTTCCCCATTGTATGTCCATGGCTCCTTTATCGAATATTAGTTGACCATATATGTTTGGGTTAATGTCTGGAGTCTCTAATCTGTTCCACTGGTATGTGGCTCTGTTCTTGTGCCGGTACCAAATTGTCTTGATTACTATGGCTTTGTAGTAGAGCTTGAAGTTGGGGAATGAGATTCCCACCACTTTATTCTTCTTTCTCAAGATTGCTTTGGCTATTCGGGGTCTTTGGTGTTTCCATATGAATTTTTGAACTATTTGTTCTAGTTCATTGAATAATGTTGTTGGTAATTTGATAGGGATTGCATCGAATCTGTATATTGCTTTGGGCAGGATGGCCATTTTGACAATATTAATTCTTCCTAGCCAAGAGCATGGGATGAGTTTCCATTTGTTAGTGTCCTCTTTAATTTCTCTTAAGAGTGTCTTATAGTTTTCAGGGTATAGGTCGTTCACTTCTTTGGTTAGGTTTATTTCTAAGTATTTTATTCTTGTTGATGCAATTGTGAATGGAATTGTTTTCCTGATTTCTCTTTCTATTGGCTCATTGTTAGTATATAGGAAAGCCACAGATTTCTGTGTGTTAATTTTGTATCCTGCAACTTTACTGTATTCCGATATCAGTTCTAGTAGTTTTGGAGTGTAGTCTTTAGGGACTTTTTAGTACAATATTATGTCATCTGCAAATAGTGACTTCATCTTTACCAATCTGGATTCCATGTATTTCTTTGTTTTGTCTGATTGCCGTGGCTAGGACCTCCAGTACTATGTTGAATAACAGTGGGGAGAGTGGACATCCCTGTCTTGCTCCTGATCTCACAGGAAAAGCTTTCAGCTTCTCGCTGTTCAGTATGATGTTGGCTGTGGGTTTATCATATATGGCCTTTATTATGCTGAGGTACTTGCCCTCTATACCCATTTTGCTGAGAGTTTTTATCATGAATGGATGTTGAATTTTGTTGAATGCTTTTTCAGCATCTATGGAGACGATCATGTGGTTTTTGGCTTTCTTTTTTGTTTATGTGGTTGATGATGATGATGGATTTCCGAATGTTGTACCATCCTTGCATCCCTGGGATGAATCCCACTTGGTCATGGTATATGATCCTTTTGATATATTTTTGAATTCAGTTTGCTAATATTTTATTGAGTATTTTTGTATGTACGTTCATCAGGGATATTGGTCTGTAATTTTCTTTTTTGGTGGGGTCTTTGCCTGGTTTTGGTATTAGGGTGATGTTGGCTTCATAGAATGAGTTTGGGAGTATCCCCTCCTCTTCTATTTTTTGGAAAATTTCAAAGAGAATGGGTATTATATCTTTTCTGTATGTCTGATATAATTCTGAGGTAAATCCATCTGGCTCGGGTGTTTTTTTCTTGGGTAGTTTTTTGATTACTGCTTCAGTTGCTTTGCTGGTAATTGGTTTGTTTAGATTTTGTGTTTTTCCTCGGTCAGTCTTGGAAGGTTGTATTTTTCTAGGAAGTTGTCCATTCTAGGTTTTCCAGCTTCTTAGCATATAGGTTTTCATAGTAGTCTCTAATAATTCTTTGTAATTCTGTTGGGTCCGTCGTGATGTTTCCTTTCTCGTTTCTGATTCTGTTGATGTGTGTTGATTCTCTTTTTCTCTTAATAAGTCTGGCTAGAGGCTTATCTATTTTGTTTATTTTCTCAAAGAACCAGCTCTTGGTTTCATTTTTTCTATTGATTTATTCTTCTCAATTTTGTTTATTTCTTCTCTGATCTTTATTATGTCCCTCCTTCTGCTGACTTTAGGCCTCATTTGTTCTTCTTTTTCCTGTTTTGATAATTGTGATGTTAGACTGTTCATTTGGGTTTGTTCTTCCTTCTTTAAATATGCCTGGATTGCTATATACTTTCCTCTTAAGACTGCTTTCACTGCATCCCACAGAAGTTGGGGCTTTGTGTTGTTGTTGTCATTTATTTCCATATATTGCTGGATTTCCATTTTAATTTTGTTGTTGATCCATTGACTATTTAGAAGCATGTTGTGAAGCCTACATGTGTTTGTGAACCTTTTTGCTTTCTTTGTACAATTTATTTCCAGTTTTATACCTTTGTGGTCTGAAAAGTTGGTTGGTAGGATTTCAATGTTTTTGAATTTACTGAGGCTCTTTTTGTGGCCTAGTATGTGGTCTATTCTGGAGAATGTTCCATGTGTACTTGAGAAGAATGTGAATCCTGTTGCTTTTGGTTGTAGAGTCCTATAGATGTCTATTAGGTCCATGTGTTCTAGTGTGTGGTTCAGTGCCTCTGTAACCTTACTTATTTTCTGTCTGGTGCATCTGTTCTTTGGAGTGAATGGTGTGTTGAAGTCTCCTAAAATGAATGCATTTCAGTCTATATCCTCCTTTAGTTCTGTTAGTATTTATTTCACATATGCTGGTGCTCCTGTGTTGGGTGCATGTATATTTATAATGGTTATATCCTCTTGTTGGACTGAGCCCTTTATCATTATGTAATGTCCTTCTTTATCTCTTGTTACTTTCTTTGTTTTGAAGTCTATTTTGTCTGATACTAGTACTGCAACACCTGCTTTTTTCTTCCTATTGTTTGCATGAAATACCTTTTTCCATCCCTTGACTTTTAGTCTGTGCATGTCTTTAGGTTTGAGGTGAGTCTCTTGTAAGCAGCATATAGATGGGTCTTGTTTTTTATCCATTCTGTGACTCTGTGTCTTTTGATTGGTGCATTCAGTCCATTTACATTTCGGGTGATTATCGATAGGTATGTACTTAATGCCATTTCAGGCTTTAGATTCATGGTTACCAAAGGTTCCAGATAACTTTCCTTACTATCTAAGAGTCTAACTTAACTCACTTAGTATGCTGTTACAAACACAATCTAAGGGTTCTTTTCTATTTCTCCTCCTTTTTCTTCCTCCTTCATTCTTTATATATTAGGTATCAAATTCTGTACTTTTTGTCTATCCCTTGATTGACTTTGGGGATAGTCTATTTAATTTTGCATTTGCCTCACAATCAGCTGCTCTACCCTCCCTACTGTGGTTTTACTCCCTCTGGTGACAGCTATCCAACCCTAGGAACACTTCCATCTATAGCAGTCCCTCCAAAATAGACTGCAGAGATGGTTTGTGGGAGGGAAACTCTCTCAGTTTTTGCTTATCTGGAAATTGTTTAATCCCTCCTTCAAATTTAAATGATAATCTTGCCGGATAAAGTAATCTTGGTTCCAGGCCCTTCTGCTTCATGGCATTCAATACACCATACCACTCCCTTCTGGCCTGTAAAGTTTCTGCTGAGAAGTCTGATGTTAGCCTGATGGGCTTTCCTTTGTATGTGATCTTATTTCTGCCTCTGGCTGCTTTTAACAGTCTGTCCTTATCCTTTACCTTTGCCATTTTAATTACTATGTGTCTTGCTGTTGTCTTCCTTGGGTCCCTTGTGTTGGGGGAGCTGTGGATCTCCATGGCCTGACAGACTATGTCCTTCCCACGATTGGGGAAATTTTTAGCAACTACCTCCTCAAAGACACTTTCTATCCCTTTCTCTCTCTCTTCTTCTTCTGGTATCCCTATAATGCGAATATTGTTCCGCCTGGATTGGTCACACAGTTCTCTCAATATTCTTTCACTTTTGGAGATCCTTTTTTCTCTCTGTGCCTCAGCTTCTTTGTATTCCTCTTCTCTAGTTTCTATTTCATTTATTGTCTCCACCATGTCCAACCTGCTTTTAATACCCTCCATCGTGTTCTTTAACGATTGTATCTCTAACCTGAATTCATTCCTGAGTTCTTGGATGTCTTTCTGTACCTCCATTAGGAGGTTGATGATTTTTATTTTGAACTCCCTTTCAAGAAGAGTCATGAGGTCCATATCATTTAAATCTTTCTCAGGAGTTGTATTAACAATTTTACTCTGGAGGTTCCTTTGGCATTTCATGTTTGTATATGGTGCTGTCTTGTGTCTAGAAGCTCTATTCTGGAGCTGCTAAGCCCCTGAAGCAATGTCGGGGGTTGCAGGGGAGCAGTACTGGTGCCTGGGGGGAGGAGAGAGCTGTTCCCCGCCTCCTGGCTGCTGTGCCTGTCTCCACTGCCTGAGCCAGTGGGCGGGTCACACAGGTATAAGTTTTTGTCCCAGTGCAGCCAGATATGGATCCCTGCTTTCCACAAGCAGCCAGAATCTCAGTCTCCCCAGGAACTCTGCCTGTATTAACTTTCCAACCCAGTAGTCATGCGAGTCTCATGAATGCACCATGAAATGTAGGTTTGTGCTCCCAGAGCAGATCTCCAGAGCTAGGTATTCAGCAGTCCCAAGCCTTCCACTCCCTCCCTGCTCTGTTTGTCTTTCTCTCTCCAGTGAGCTGGGGTGGGGGATGGGCTCGGGTCCCGCAGAGCCACAGCTCTGGTACGTTACCCCATTCGCTCTTTTCTCCAAGTGTGTGCAGTCTGATGCCTTCTTCTTTCCTGTTGCTCTCTCAGGATTATTTGCTCCAATTAAATTTTCTAATTGTATCCAGTTTTAGGAGGACGCCTCTGTCTCTCCTCTCATGCCGCGGTCTTTAATCACGACAGATCTCTCAAACTATTTTCAGACCATTTTCAGCTTGGGAAGACTTGCCTGCAAGATAATTATGCAAGTAATAAACCTTTTCAGATCCTATTGGATTGTGTGCGGTTTTATCAGTCTCAATATCTTGCTGCTTTAGGTTGTCCACAGCATACCGCGACTGTATTAATGTGAGCCTTCCCAAAGACTTTTTAGAAGGCAGAGGATGGTATAACTAATGACAGAAAGAATTTAAGGAAACTTTGGACTGTGTTTTAAAAATACAACCTCCAACAACTGGTTGAAAGATGAAATTTCAGTTAAAAATCTGGAGTTTTTCTTTTTATAACAAGTATTTATTTTATTGACCCTATAACTGAGTTAATTGGTAGTTTGTTGTAGTAAAGACATTGACTATACATGAGAAAGGAGGAAAATGTTGTAATTGGCTTATTTGTTACTTACTAAGAGTTTCAAAACTGGTTTTAGTTTTGAGAGACCCAGTGACTCTATGGTTTATTTTTACTTTAGATAGAGAAACGCCAAGCACACCAATATGTTGGATTCGTCATGTATCAATAAAAGAGGCAAAGTAAGTATTTTAAAGTATTTACAATGTACGTGGCATTTTGAGGGCATATAAAAGAGAAAAAGGTCTGATAATCAAGGAACTTACAATTTAGTTGAGACAAAATTTATGAAACAACAAAAACACATTGCAGTAACATAGTTTATAGTCAAATTATAGAGTTTATATGCTAATCACGGGGAGGGCTGTGCAACACAGAGCGGTGAAGTAGTAATTTTACAGCATCTTACTACGCTGATGGACAGTGACTGTGAAGGGGTATGTGGGGGGAACTTGGTGAAGGTGGGAGCCTAGTAAACATAATGTTCTTCATGTAATTGTAGATTAATGATACCAAAATAAAAAAATTATAGAGTTTATAACTTGGTCTCTGGTAGAGAAGAGATTGAGTGCTTTAAGAATTAGAAAAAAGAAAGATCATCATGGACTGGAAAGCCAGGGAATAATTCACTGAAGTAGTAGGCTTTGAAATTGTAAAAAGTAAATTTTTTAGATTATAAAAATTTGAGTGTAAAAGTTTCTGTCTTTTTTTTTAGCTTTGCATTTTTTTATTGCCTAACTCTAGTGGGTAGTGTTCAGTAGCCACATAAAACATTTATTGAATTAATAGAACTGAACTAAATTGGTAGAGGAGGCAGGGAAGGCTTTCTGCATAAGGGGAACAAATATGAGAAAAGAAAAATGCAATAACAAATTTAGTATGTGTGGAAAAAATTCAAGAATAGGCATAATTGGAGTAGAAAGTAACAGCAGGAAATCTATCACAGATGTGATAGAACTGCTTCATAGAGTATCTTCAAGTGTTTTGTTTTGATTTCTGAGGTCAATAAAGAATTTAAATTTTACATGCTGGAGTTGCAAGAGAAAAGGAATGGCTCAGAAAGATTAAACTGATAATATAGATTCGGGAGAAATTAGAGTTAAACCAACTTGGAGGCAATTGCACCTGGGTATGAAATGAAAAGTTCCAGGTGATAACAGATGATGATGTTGTGGTTTGATACAGCTAACATCTAAAATTGGAAAAGTGTACCTTGTGTATAAGAAATACCATCTGGTATATTAAGTGAATACCATCCAGATGTAAGGTCAAAGGAGAAAGGAATTGGAGTTGTTTTGTTGTGTTTAAAGATCATAAGGCTTCCAACTAGTGGAGGTGTATGTAGTGTTTCTAATACAGATCACAAAAATAACTATAATCAAATAGCCTCTAAAGATAATTTTTGAAAGAGCAATATTCCCCTAAAGATACATCAAATTTGCTCTCATCTTCAAAATAGGAATTTGTCTCCACTTCTACTCAATAAGATTTCAGAAATATGGTCCAGTCCCAGAGATCTGTTATATTTAGAACAGAAAGTAACACTTCATATCTAATTAAGAGAAAAGCTGTTTTAACATGATTAGACTACTTCTGCTATGATTAGGAAAGGTATTCTAAATATACAAGAAGAATATTCCAAAATCAGTTAAGACTGATTTATCGTCAGAGGAAGTTGTGTACACAATAGCTATTGAGGTATCACTAATTCTCAGTGGACAGAGCTAGGAAATATATGTACGTATACTAGTCTATCTATATATACATGTGCCTATCTATCTACATACTCAAAACAAAACAAGCTTATACTGATAATCCTAGCAACATAAGAGTCATTCTAGTATTCCTCTTTTGCTTATTTGTAACTTCTTTCCTTGACAATGAGAAAACTGGCTTTAATTACCTATAGTTTCTTTACTTTCTTGTTCAACCCTAAGATACATGTAAAGTAGTTTCAGAATTGTGAACCCAGACCCTATGAGAAACAAATTTATGAATTAGGATATATTAGTTTCCTGTGGCTGCTATAGCAAGTTACTACAAACTTGGTGGGTTGAAACCACAGAAATTTATTCTCTTGCCAGAAGTCCAAAATCAGTTTTACCAGACTGAAATCAAGTTGTTGGCAGGGCCATGGTTTCTCCCAAGGCTCTAGGATAGAATACAAACCCTTGTTTTTTTCAATTTATGGTGGCTGCTGGTATTCCTTGGCTTGTGTCCACATCACTCCAATTTTCAAGGCCGTTATATTAGGAATCAGAGAAAAAAACCAATAGCATCTATCTCTACTATCTATCTATATCTATATAAATTTATTTTAAGAAGTTGGTTTCATGATTTGGAGGTTGCAGTTCTGAAATCTGTATAACAAATTGGCAGGCTGGAAATTCATGTTTGAGTTGATTTTGCAGTCTTTAGTCTGAAATCTGCATAGCAGATGAGGCAGGTTAGAAACTCAGTCAAGGTCTCTATGTTACAGTATTGAGGCCAAATTCCTTCTTTGGGAAAAATCAGCCTTTGCTCTGAAGGCCTTCAACTGACTGGATAAAGCCCACACACATTATGGAAAGTAGTCTGCTTTACTTAAAATCTACTGCTTTTAATGTTAAACACCTCTAAAAAATACCATCACAACATCAAAAATGGTGTTTGCAAACAATGGTATACCATAGCTTAGCCAAGTTGACACATAAAATTAGCTCTCACAGCCCCCATCTTCAAATCTCTCTCTGCTCTGTCTCCAGATGGCCTTCCCTGTGTGTGTGAAATATCCCTCCCTCTTCCTTCTTTTTTCTTTATTTAAAAAAATTTTTATTAAGGTATTATTGATATACACTCTTATGAAGGTTTCACATGAAAAAACAATGTGGTTACTACATTTACCCATATTATCAAATCACCAACCATACCCCAATGCAGTCACTGTCCATCAGTGTAATAAGATGCCACAGATTCACTATGTGCCTTCTCTGTGCTACACTGTTTTCTCCGTGATCCCCCCACACCACGTGTACTAAACATAATACCCCTCAATCCCCTTCTCCCTCCCTCCCCACCCACCCTCCCACACCCCTCCCCTTTGGTAACCACTAGTCCCTTCTTGGAGTCTCTGAGTCTGGTGCTATTTTGTTCCTTCAGTTTTGTTTCTGTGTTATACTCCACAAATGAGTGAAATCATTTGGTATTTGTCTTTCTCCACCTGGCTATTTCACTGAGCATAATATCCTCCAGCGCCATCCATGTTGTTGCATATGGTAGGATTTGTTTCTTTCTTATGGCTGAATAGTACTCTATTGTGAATATGTACCACCTCTTCTTTATCCATTCATCTACTGATGGACACTTAGGTTTGCTTCCATATCTTGGCTATTGTAAATAGTGCTGCGATAAACATAGGGGTGCATATGTCTTTTTGAATCTGAGAAGTATTCTCTGGGTAAATTCCAAGGAGTGGGATTCCTGGGTCAAATGGTATTTATATTTTTAGTTTTTTGAGGAACCTCCATATTGCTTTCCACAATGGTTGAACTAGCTTACATTCCTACCAGCATAGTAGGAGGGTTCCCCTTTCTCCGCATCCTCAACAGCATTTGTTGTTCTTACTCTTTTCGATGCTGGCTGTCCTTACTGGTGTGAGGTGATACCTCATTGTGGTTTTAATTTGCATTTCCCTGATGATTAGTGATGTGGAACATCTTTTCTCTTGTCTGTGGGCCATCTGAATTTCTTTTTTAGAGAACTGTCTCTTCACATCCTCTGCCCATTTGTTGATGGGGTTATTTGCTTTTTGGGTGTTAAGAAGTGTGTGTTCTTTACATATTTTGGATGTTAACCCCTTGTTGGATATGTTATTTACAAATATATTCTCCCATTCTGTCAGATGCCTTCTTGTTCTGCTGATAGTGTTCTTTGCCATACAGAAACTTTTTAGTGTGATGGAGTCCCATGAGTTCATTTTTGCTTTTGTTTCCCTTGCTCAAGTATATGTGTTCAGGAAAAAGTTGCTCATGCTTATATTCAAGAGATTTTTGCCTATGTTGTCTTCTAAGAGTTTTATGGTTTCATGACTTACACTCAGTTGTTTACTTTTGCGTATGGGGTTAAACAATAATCCAGTTTCATTTTCTTGCATGTAGCTGTCCAATTTTCCAACACCACTTGTTGAAAAGGCTGACATTTCCCCATTGTATGTCCATTGGGTCCTTTATCGTATATTAATTGACCATATATGGTTGGGTTTATATCAAGGCTCTCTAGTCTGTTTCATTGGTCTATGGGTCTGTTCTTGTGCCAGTACCAAATTGTCTTGATTACTGTGGCTTTTTAGTAGAGCTTGAAGTCAGGGAGCATAATCCCCCCAGCTTTATTGTTCCTTATCAGGATTGCTTTGGCTATTCAGGTTCTATTGTAGTTCCATATGAATTTTAGAACTATTTTCTCTAGTTCGTTGAAGAATGCTGTAGGTATGCTGATAGGAATTGCATTGAATCTGTAGATTTCTTTAGGCAGGATGGCCATTTTGACAATATTAATTCTTCCTATTCATGAGCACGGGATGTGTTCCCATTTATCAGTATCCTCTTTAATTTCTCTCATGAGTGTCTTGTAGTTTTCAGAGTATAGGTCTTTCACTTCCTTGGTTAGGTTTATTCCTAGGTATTTTTTTTTTTGATGCACTGTGAATGGAATTGTTTTCCTGATTTCTCTTTCTGCTAGTTAATTTTTAGTGGATTGAAGTGCCACAGATTTCTGTGTATTAATTTTGTATCCTGCAACTTTGCTGAATTCAGATACTAGATCTAATAGTTTTTGCGGGAGTCCAGCTCCAGCCTAGGGGTGGGATGCCCGAAGGTGCAGGACGGAGTCGGCGTATGGAGAGACAGGACATGGAGTCAGATGGAGTCTCTTTATAAAGTGCCAATGACAGCTTTATTTATACCATTTTGCACAAGGATATGATTATTTTTTATTATTCTGATGATTAATTAGTATAGGCAGTTGTTAATAAGTATAGGCAAGCTTTTTTTCTTTCTTTTACTTTCTAATCTATTCATGGTTGGTCAAGCATTAGACAGGTGATTGTTTTTCTGTTCTTTGACTGAAACTTTTCTTATAACATGTACGCTATTGTGTTTTACATTTCTATGCAATGCAGTTTCTAAGTAGTGCATGTGACTGTAGGAGCGTGCAGTATGTAGCAGCGACTATGGAGTCTATCAGCTCAGGGTGAAATACAGGTCACTTAGTTCCACAGTTAGCTAGGATTCTTTCCCACAAAAATTTTCTTAGAGGCTTTAATAAATTTATAATCAATCTAAAACCATAAACTCATATCTTCACTTTATACTCCTTTATAGGGCACAGTAGGCAGCAAACTAAATTTCTCCTTCTTACCTACATTTCTCTTTCTTCTGTGTAGATACCAAAATCTCCTTGACATATGCTACACAGGTCTCTATGACTCTACTACTGCAGGGACTAAACAAGTTCTTACATGGTGAACAATGCAAGGGCATTCATATTATAGAAACTGTTTCTGTTTTAACTACAAACCTTAAACTATAAACAATCAAGTCAAATATGATGTATGATTATTCATTTGATTTTTATACTCTATATGTGAATCTAATAAAATGTTAATGTAGTAGGTAAATGCAAGATATAGATAGAAAGCATGATTTAGAACTGTAAGAAGGCAGGTGTAGATGATCATATTTGTGCCTACAGACCAGGTCTTAATCTAAGCTGAACAAGGGCAACAAAACATCTACAGGTATAGAAGATTTCTCTCAAAACTGGGGGGGTGAGGTTCTAAGCCTCACCTCTGTTGGCCCCCTTTTCCTCACCTGATGGCCCCCCTGCGACTGTGCCTGTCTTAGGTTGTTCCTCCCTTGAGGAATCTTACCCGTCTCTGGCTAACCAGCCATCTTATGGGGCCATACAGGGAGATGTAAAGCTGGTAAGTGAGAGAAAAGTAATATTCTTTGAAACGGTTAGTTTTTCACTTCTTTGCAGATTTATGTTCTATGGCTTCTATGCCCAGCACTTGTTTTGAGGTATCTTTACTTCCTGGAAAATTATGGTACTTGGTAATTTCACATATGAGGCACAAATTGTGGCAAAGGGCCGTAATTAGGAAAGAAGAAAAACAAACTATAGAAGTAGTAGAGGGAAGAAAACATGAGATGATTAATTAAGTGTCAACAGGGTTATTCTATTCAATATTTTCTCATGACTCTATTTCTATAAAACTTTCCATCACTAGTTTTACTAGCATTGTAAACAAGGGGGCCATTCTCAGTGGAAATGGGGTGGTCAATGTTTGACTAACAGCAAGTTTCAGTACTTTATGCCAAGATCACCATTTGGCCCCTGCGTGTTCTTTTCTTCAGGAGCACTGTCCTGAAAAGCTTTTGGGAAGTTTATGTTTTCATCTTTTCTACACTGCTCAGCAAAGGTTAGTTAACCCTTGGCAACAATGCAAGCAAAAACAAAGCCAGTAGTATAATGGAAAAATAACAAAATCAAGGTGGGTAATAGAGGGAGCCAGCTGCGAAGGCCCCTGATTTGTGGGGGTCTTCCTCCAGCCTGAGCTTTGCTACACAGCTTGAGTAGCATGGCTCCCAGCATCTCCCCCTTTTTTATTTTTTAAAGCAAGTTTTAAAGTCTTCAGTTTTAAATAGGTTTTTCTTACACTTTTGCTTAGCAATCGGAGGAAGACTGGAAGAAATAAAACAAAAAATGAATTATTAAGGCTATAATTCCTAGATTAATAAAAGATGGAAACTAGGCTTTGGAGGTGGTGTAATGTTGCAGAGTGGCAAGAAAAGATCCTGCTACTTCAGAGGCAGAGGAAGAGGATACGTGAGCAGTACTAATATCACTAATGGTTTGCTGCAACTGGCCCATATTTAGGGATAAATTGGTATCGTCCCATACTCTTAATAAATGATTTTTTAGTTTATCCCAGGAAATTTTTGTATCATTATATAAATGAGGTGTAACACAAATCTATTTATAGCTACTGTGGCATCTGGTGGTTAAACTTTTGCACTTTAAAATTTGGTCTTTAAATTTTGCACTTGGGTCTTCGCATAAAGCAGGGTTTCTTCTAGGGCATTAACTTTAGATTTTAATTTTTGATCAATAATCTCTTAAGTGACTAAAGCTAATGATACATTCTTAGACAACTGATCAATAATCAGCAGTATGGGTCTCTTGTTCTAGGGGCTACAAAACACTTTTTCTGAAATAAGAGAGTGCTGGTATCATGAAAGTTTTGTAGCTCATAATCATTAAACTATGTAAAATTTAAAGTAACAGGAATTATCAAATATGGGAGATGGTACACAATAGAAATAACTTTTGCATTATTTTTTACACAAATACAGGTAGAAAGTACAATTATTACAATTTATAATGAATTTATCTATAGTTTTGCTAATATTCATAGACATATAATTCTAAAATAGCAAAAAGACATATGAAGTTTGCAAACAGGCTTGAAGTTGATAAACAGCTTTTCCTGTGGGTTTATGCAGTGTTACTAGTCCGACAGAAGCTACAACTCGCCATAATTCAGAATGTAGGAAAGATTTTTCATTTAGAGATGTAGTTAATATGGGTGGGACTTAAGCATGGCAATAAACAAAGTTTTACTAGTAATAGGCAAATTCTGAAGGCAATCTACAGCTTTGGCTTCTTCCGTCAACTTCTCTATCTGGTCTCAGGTTGGAGGGTCACTTTCTCGAGTTGATCTTGCTAATCACTGCTGCAAGGGAAGACTTGGTCGTGACTGGCGAGCCTCTCAGGAATCTTGCAGAGCGAGGCTCTGTAAACGCTGTACTAGAAGTTCTTGAAGGTTTTTTCTTGGGCAGGGACTTTCACTTCGTCTCGGGAAGTTGTGTGGGGGAGGAGGTGGTGGTGGAGACTTGTCCGATGAGTCTGTCTGGTACTCACACGAGTGTATCTGAGTCCTGTTTAAAAATACAAGCATATCTTCTCCCACAGGTTATTAAAACATCAGGCTCTTTCTACTGCCCTGTAAGCAAGTGTTTCTATCTTATTAAAGGTTTGGAATTAGTTGAAGACAAAAAGCCACAAAATCATTTTCTTTAGTTTACTTAATCTTATATAACTAATACCTGTTCTGCTGAAATCTAGTTCTTTACTAATTTAAGAGTAATCAGTGACTACAAATGATAACAGGCTTATGAATGACAATGTTTAAAGATATGATGAGAGTTTACTGTAAGATAATTGATATAAGGAAATTTGGATATTTCTGTAACATAAAACATTCAGTAACAAAGTGTAGCATCATCCTCTTTGACAGTGCTTTCTAGGTAAATATATATATTAGGTAAATAAGCCAAATTAGCCAAATGTTTTCTCCAGTGAGGACTAAAAATTCCTCTGACATGTTCCAGGGGCCCTCTGGAAAATATCAGAGTTAACTAGAGGTAAAAGCAACTTTTTAAATTTGATTTTGGGAAGCTGTCAAAAAGTTTTTAAGGCACTTGTCTAAATAGTCTAAATAAAATCATAAATCACTATTAAACAATACTTATTTATTTAACCAAAATGACAATAAAAGATTTTAAAGGCAAATACAAAAGGCTTCATAGTTGTTAACAGAATTTAATTTTTACTCCTTTTAATATAATTTTTTCTAAATACTTTGACAATTCATTGAGACTTTAAGCACGAGAAACTGCATTGATAAAAACAATTAGAAAGCTCTTTGCAATCTTTCAACATTAAGAGCAGACTAACAGTTTAAGAAAACTTTGTCCATTTATCTGAGAACAAAATTCTAATTTGCTGTGTACTTGATATCGAGACTCATTTACTTTAATTTCACATAGCATAATGGTATCAATTCTTCCACAAACTTCCTACAGCTTTCTTTTACATTAGGTGTTCTCGTTGTTTAAATAAATAGCTGTACTTTAAAGGTTACTTTCTTTTACCTTCAACAAAATGAATTTCTATTCTTTATACTTTCTCTTATTCAACACACATCTTCTCTAGCAAGCAGAGATATTATTTTTTTTATTTTAAGTAGTTTTAGTTAGAATTTAAAACTTTTAGGAACTTTAATTTTTAGTGAACACTGAGAAGTGGGCTATTGTAAACTGTTACACTAGCATTCTTAGATTGGCAAATTTATGAACACATTTTATAATTTTTTGAAACTATGTGCTTTATAGCATAGTCTTTAGGCATAAAGTATGTCTGCTTAATTTCACAAAACTTTAAGGTTTTAGGTTACTGTAAAGATTTTCAAGCTGTTTGTAGGTATACACACTGTAACACACTGTAATACATTAACACACTATTATTAAGATGTTTACTTGCTACACTTATTTAGTTTACCCATTCCTAACAACCATGCTCACAAAACTTTTACCAAACAGTAGACAAAGTCAAGCCTCTCTTTAAGCATTTTCTCTTGAAAGATTTAATAGATAATATCAACTTCAATGACTTTAGGTCAACTTAGGGAGCTAATAACCATAAGGACATGTCTGTTTCAGTTTAATTTAAATTAGCATTAATGCTTAATATCTTTTATTAGAATTTTCTAGAATTTTTAGAATGCTCAATTTTTACAAGCACTTGTCTATAAATCAATATTTATTAATACCATCCGGAGGTTAAAAAATATTTTCTATTTACACACTTAGACACACAAACATACAAATTGAGATGCAATGAGTACAGTTAGCAACACTTTTCACAAAAGAACATATACGCAGACAAACTGACACAAAGATTTGAGTTATTAATATTCAATTGCCTTCTTTCTTTTTAGTCTACTTGATTACAGATACTTTAAAATCTGGAGGCTTTTTAACTAGTTGTGCAGCCCCTATTCAAAAAGGATTATATTGGGCTGCAGTTTCTCTAAAATTCTCTTCTTTTTCTGGAGTTAATCTTTCATCATAAGGGGAGGCAGAGGCTAGCATCACTCGAGGTTTTGTTACAGAGAGTAGTGGTGTCATCCATCTATTAGATAAGGCCTCTAACAATGTCAAAGTGTAAGGTGTCAAGGGACTATAGTTTTTGCAGGCAATCTTTAATTATTTTAATAATTTATATGGGATGGGCTCCTATGGTACACTTTTATCATCAAATTCTCCTCCAAAAATAATTGCATAACACATAAATTCTGTGTTTCCTTTTAGTTCTGCTTGCTTTAAGGCAGCCCTTACTCCAGTAGGAGTCTTTTGATCAAATCTGTGCTGTTTAAGTTCTAAAACCTCCTTGATTAAATTCCACAATGCAAAGGCATCTGTAGGGACCTTCTCAGGTCCATGATGATAATAATAGACCAGCATACCTTCGCTTACTTTGTCCCAGATTTCCATATCTACAGATCCATCTTTAGGAAACCATGGGCAACACTCCTGCACAAAATGTAGAAATTTAGTCAGCTGTCCTGACGAGACTTTAATTCCTCTTTTTTCTATCATATGCTTAATGATTTCACTGAAGAGACCTCTTTCTTTGGACTCTCCATGGCTCATCTTCTCAAGTAGTTCTGACTCTCTGCCCTTCTTTACCCTGTCTTCCTTCATAGGGGGGTCTGCAGCACCCTTGAGCAGAGTCCTATCAGTCCTCGATTAGAGGGAAAGGGAAATGGGAGAACTTACCTTCGAGCCCCACGTTGGGTGCCAATTGCGGGAGTCCAGCTCCAGCCTAGGGGTGGGATGCCCGAAGGTGCAGGACGGAGTTTTGGAGTGGATTCTTCAGGGTTTTTTTATGTACAGTGTCATGTCATCTGCAAAAAGGGACAGTTTAAGTTCTTCCTTGCCAATATGGATGCCTTATATTTCTTTGTGTTGTCTGATTGCCATAGCTAGGACCTCCAGTACTATGTTGAATAGAAATGGGGAGAGTGGGCATTCTTGTCTTGTTCTTGATCTTAAAGGAAAAGTTTTCAGTTTCTCACTCTTAAGTATAATGCTGGCTGTGGGTATGTCATATATGGCCTTTATTTATGTTGAGGTACTTGCCCTCTATACCCATTTTGCTGAGAGTTTTTATCATGAATGGATGTTGAGTTTTGTCAAGTGCTTTTTCAGCATCTATGATCATGTGGTTTTTGTTCTTTTTGTTGATGTGGTGGATAATGTTGATGGATTTTTGAATGTTGTACCATCCTTGCATCCCTGGAATAAATCCTACTTGATCATGATGGATGATCTTTTTGATGTATTTTTGAATTCAGTTTGCTAATATTTTGTTGAATATTTTTGCATCTATGTTCATCAGGGATATTGGTATGTAATGTTCTTTTTTTAAATTTTGGTATCATTAATCTACAATTACATGAAGAACATTATGTTTACTAGGCTCCCCCCTTCACCAAGTTCCCCCACATACCCCTTCACAGTCACTGTCCATCAGCGTAGTAAGATGCTGTAAAATCACTACTTGTCCTCTCTGTGTTGCACAGCTCTCCCCATGCCCCCCCCCACACTATACATGCTTATTGTAAAGCCCTCTTTCTTTTTCCCCACCCTTATCCCTCCCTTCCCACCCATCCTCCCCAGTCCCATTCCCTTTGGTAACTATTAGTCAATTCTTGGGTTCTGTGATTCTGCTGCTGTTTTGTTCCTTCAGTATTCCTTTGTTCTTATACTCCACATATGAGTGAAATCATTTGGTACTTGTCTTTCTCAGCCTGGCTTATTTCACTGAGCATAATACCCTCTAGCTCCATCCATGTTGTTGCAAATGGTAGGATCTGCTTTTTTCTTATGGCTAAGTAATATTCCATTGTGTATATGTACCATATCTTCTTTATCCGTTCATCTACTGATGGACATTAAGGTTGCTTCCATATCTTGGCTATTGTAAATAGTGCAGCAATAAACATAGGGGTGCATATGTCTTTTTCAAACTGGAGTGCTGCATTCTTAGGGTAAATTCCTAGAAGTGGAATTCCTGGGTCAAATGGTATTTCTATTTTGAGCATTCTGAGGAACCTCCATACTGCTTTCCACAATGGTTGAACTAATTTACATTCCCACCAGCAGTGTAGGAGGGTTCCCCTTTCTCCACAACCTCGCCAACATTTGTTGTTGTTTGTTTTTCGATGATGGCGATCCTTACTGGTATGAGGTGATATCTCATTGTGGTTTTAATTTGCATTTCTCTGAAGATCAGCGATGTGGAGCATCTTTTCATTAACTGTTGGCCATCTGAATTTCTTCTTTGGAGAACTGTCTGTTCAGCTCCTCTGCCCATTTTTTAATTGGATTATTTGCTTTTTGTTTGTTGAGGCATGTGAGTTCTTTATGTATTTTGGATGTCAATCCTTTATCAGATCTGTCATTTATGAATATGTTCTCCCATACTGTAGGATACCTTTTTGTTCTATTGATGATGTCCTTTGCTGTACAGAAGCTTTTTAGTTTGATATAGTCCCACTTGTTCATTTTTGCCTTTGTTTCCCTTGCCCAGGGAGATATGTTCATGAAGAAGTCACTCATGTTTATGTCCAAGAGATTTTTGCGTATGTTTTTCTCTAAGAGTTTTATGGTTTCATGACTTACATTCAGGTCTTTGTTCCATTTGGAGTTTACTTTTGTGTATGGGGTTAGACAGTGACCCAGTTTCATTCTCTTACATGTAGCTGTCCAGTTTTGCCAGCACCTTCTGTTAAAGAGACTGTCATTTCCCCATTGTATGTCCATGGCTCCTTTATCGTATATTAATTGGCCATATATGTTTGGGTTAATGTCTGGAGTCTCTATTCTGTTCCACTGGTCTGTGGCTCTGTTTTTGTGCCAGTACCAAATTGTCTTGATTACTATGGCTTTGTAGTAGAGCTTGAAGTTGGGGAGCGAGATCCCCACCATTTTTATTCTTACTTTTCAGGATTGCTTTGGCTATTCGGGGTCTTTGACAGTTCCATATGAATTTTTGAATTATTTGTTCCAGTTCATTGAAGAATGCTCTTTTTAATTTAATAGGGATTGCATCGAATCTGTATATTGCTTTGGGCAGGATGGCAATTTTTCCAATATTATTCTTCCTAGCCAGGAGCATGGGATGAGTTTCCATTTGTTAGTGACCTCTTTAATTTCTCTTAAGAGTGTCTTGTAGTTTTTCAGGGTATAAGTCTTTCACTTCTTTGGTTAGGTTTATTCCTCGGTATTTTATTCTTTTTGATGCTAGAGTGAATGGAATCATTTTCCTGATTTCTCTTTCTATTGGTTCATTGTTAGTGTATAGGAAGGCTACAGGTTTCTATGTGTTAATTTTGTATCCTGCAACTTTGCTGAATTCTGATATTAGTTTTAGCAGTTTTGGAGTAGAGTCTTTAGGGTTTTTTATGTACAATATCATGTCATCTGCAAATAGTGACAGTTTAACTTCTTCTTTACCAATCTGGATTCCTTGTATTTCTTTGTTTTGTCTAATTGCCATGGCTAGGACCTCCAGTACTATGTTGAATAACAGTGGGGAGAGTGGGCATCCCTGTCTTGTTCCCGATCTCAGAGGAAAAGCTTTTAGCCTCTCGCTGTTCAATATGATGTTAGCTGTGGGTTTATCATATATGGCCTTTATTATGTTGAGGTACTTGCCCTCTATGCCCATTTTGTTGAGAGTTTTTATCATGAATGGATGTTGATGTAATTTTCTTTTTTTGTGGTGTCTTTGCCTGATTTTGGTATTAGAGTGATGCTGGCCTCATAGAATGAGTTTGGAAGTATTCCCTCTTCTTCTATTCTTTGGAAATCTTAAAGGAGGATTGGTATTATGTCTTCACTAAATGCTTTATAAAATTCAGAGGTGAAGCCAACTCCTCCATGGATTGTTCTTAGGTAATTTTTTTATTACAAGTTCAATTTCATTGCTGGTAATTGGTCTGTTCAGTTTTCTGTTTCTTCCTGGGTCAGCCTTGGAAGGTTGTAATTTTCTAGAAAGTTGTCCATTTCTTCTAGGTTATCCAGTTTGTTAGCATATTTTTCATAGTATTGTCTAATAATTCTTTGTATTTTTGTGGTGTCCGTAGTGATATTCCCTTTCTCATTTCTGATTCTGTTTATGTGTGTAGACTCTCTTTTTTTTTCTTGATAAGTCTGGCTGGTGGTTTATCTATATTGGTTATTTTCTCGAAGAACCAGGTCTTGCTTCCATTGATTCTTTCTATTGTTTTATTCTTTTTGATCTTACTTATTTCTACTCTAATCTTTATTATGTCCCTCCTTCTACTGACTTTGTTCTTCTTTTTCTAGTTTCATTAATTGTGAGTTTAGACTGCTCATACAGGATTGTTCTTCTTTCCTCAGGTGGCCTGTATTGCAATATACTTTCCTCCCTGCATGACATTCGCTGTGTCCCACAGATTTTGCAGTGTTGAATTGTTGTAATTTATTACCATAAATTGCTTGATCTCTGTTTTTATTTGGTCATTGATCCATTGGTTATTTAGGAGCATGTTGTGAAGCCTCCATGTGTTTGTGGGATTTTTCATTTTCTTTGCATAATTTATTTCTACTTTCATACCTTTGTGGTCTGAGAAACTGGTTGGTATAATTTAATATTTTGAATTTACCAAGGCTCTTTTTGTGGCCTAGTATATGATCTATTCTTGAAAATGTTCCATGTGCACTTGAGAAGAATGTGTATTCTGATGCTTTTGGGTGTAGAGTTCTGTAGATATCTGTTAGGTTCATCTGCTCTAATGTATTGTTTAGTGCCTCTGTGTCCTTACTTATTTTCTGTCTGGTTGATCTGTCCTTCAGAGTGAGTGGAGTGTTGAAGTCTCCTAGAATGAATGTATTACATTCTATTTCCCCTTTTAATTCTGTTAGTATTTGTTTCACATACGCAGGTGCTCCTGTGTTGGGCACATAGATATTTATAATGGTTATATCTTCTTGTTGGATTGACCGTTTTATCATTATGTAATGTCCTTCTTTGTCTCTTATGACTTTCTTTGTTTTGAAGTCTATTCTGTCTGATACAAGTACTGCAACTCCTGCTTTTTCCTCCCTATTAGTTGCATGAAATATCTTTTTCCATCCCTTCACTTTTAGTCTGTGTATGTCTTTGGGTTTGAAGTGTGTCTCTTGTAGGCAGCATATAGATGGGTCTTGTTTTTTTTGTCCATTCAGTGACTCTATGATTTTTGATTGGTGCATTCAGACCATTTACATTTAGGGTGATTATCGAAGGTTTGGACTTATTGCCATTGCAGGCTTTAGATTCATGGTTACCAAAGGTTCAAGGTTAACTTCTTTAATATCTAAGAATCTAACTTAACTCACTTAGTATGCTATTACAAACACAATCTAAAGGTTCTTTTTTTTCTCTTCCTTTTTTCTTCCTCCTCCATTCTTTATATATTAGGTATCATTTCCTGTACTCTTTGAGTATCCCTTGATTGACTTTGGGGATAGTTAATCTAATTTTGCATTTGCTTAGTAATTAGCTTTTCTGCCTTCTTTACTATGGTTTTATTACCTCTGGTGACAGCTATTAAACCTTAGGAACACTTCTATCTATAGCAGTCCCCCAAAAATACACTGTAGAGACAGTTTGTGGAAGGTAAATTCTCTCAGCTTTTGCTTATATGGAAATTGTTTAATCCTTCCTTCAAATTTAAATGATAACCTTGCTGCATAAAGTAATCTTGGTTCCAGGCACTTCTGCTTCATTGCATTAAATACATCATTCCACTCCCTTCTGACCTGTAAGCTTTCTGCTGAGAAGTCTGATGATAGCCTGATGGGCTTTCCTTTGTATGTGATCTTATTTCTCTCTCTGGCTGCTTTTAATAGTCTGTCCTTATCCATTTTAATTACTTTTACTTATCCATTTTAATTACAATTAATTACTTTACCTTTGCCATTTTAATTACTATATGTCTTGTATTGTCTTCCTTGGGTCCCTTGTGTTGGGAGATCTGCACCTCTGTGGCCTGAGAATCTATCTCCTTCCCCAGATTGGCAAAGTTTTCAGCAATTACCTCCTCAGAGACACTTTCTATCCCTTTCTCTCTCTCTTCTTCCTGTACCCCTATAATGCAAAGATTATTCCATTTCAATTGGTCATACAGTTCTCTCAATATTCTTTCATTCTTAGAGATATTTTTATCTCTGTATGCCTCAGCTTCTTTGTATTTCTCTTCTCTAGTTTCTATTTCATTTATCATCTCTTCCACCATATCTAATCTACTTTTAATACCCTCCATTTTGCTCTTCAATGATTGGATCTCTGACCAGAATTCATTCCTGAGTTCTTGAATATTTTTCTTTACCTCCATGAGCATGCTAATGATTTTTATTTTGAACTCCCTTTCAGGAAGAGTCATGAGATTGATGTCATTTAAATCTTTCTCAGGAGTTATATACATAATTTATTTTGAACCAGGTTCCTTTGTCATTTCATATTTGTATATTGCACCCTCTAATGCCCAGAATCTCTACTCTTTGGAGCTACTTAGCCTCTGAAGCAATGTACGTGGTCACAGGGGAGTGGTATTGGTGCCTGGGGGGAGGAAAGAGTTGTTTACTGCTTCCTGGATGCTATGCCTGTCTCCACTGCCTGAACCAGTGGGCCGAGCACACAGGTCTAAGCCTCTATGCTTTGTTTTTGTAGTTGCTATAGACAGGTCTTCCCTCTGGCTGGCCTAATGCCAGGGTATGGTTTCCTGGTTTGTGAGCTAGGTGGGGCTGGCTGGAAGAAAGGCACAGTAGGCTGCATATCACGGAGGGGGTCCTTGGAGCTGTGTAGCCATCCAGGGAGCTGGAGCACCTGAAGATCGTGACTCCCAACCTGCTGAGAAGAGTGCACCTGGACAATTTTGTCTACCTGTCCTTTCTCATGAGCAGTAAGCTCTGTGCAATCCTTGCCCCATTAGCAGCTCTCTTGCTGTTAGGAAGTCTGCCCACCTTTCTTTTGTCCCAGAGCAGCCAGATACAGATCCCTGCTTTCCACAAGCAGCTGGAATCTCAGTATCTCCAGGAATTATGACTGTCTTAGCTTTCCAACCCCTTAATCATGAGAGTACCATGCAAACACCATGAAATGTAGGTTTGTGCTCCCAGAGCAGATATCTGGAGTTAGGTATTCAGCAGTTCCAGGCCTCCATTCCCTTCCCACTGTTTTTCTTCCTCCTGCCAGTGACCTGGGGTCAGGGAAGGGCTTGGATCTCACCGGGCCATGGCTTTGGTACATTACCCTGTTCTATGAGGTTTATTCTTTTCTCCAGGTGTATGGAGTTTGGCCCAGTCCTCTTTCCTGTTGCTCTTTCACGATTAGTTATATTAATTATATTTTCGTATTATATGTGGTTTTATGAGGAAACTTCTCTCTCACCTCTCATGCTGCCATCTTTAATCCTCTCTCCCTCTGCCTTCTTTATACATGGTTACATTTAGGATCCCATCTCAATATTCTTAACTTAATCACATCTGCAAAGACACACCCATCTTTTTCCTGCCATATAAAGTAACAGTAGCAGGTTCCATGGAGTAAGATGTAGAAATCTTTTGGGTGGACATTTTCTATCCTGTGACATATAGGGTATAGTGTTTGTGTACTTTCTTTTAGTCTTTAGTATTGGTATCCAGTTAAAATCCTGTTTTCCAAAGTCACTTAGTATAGCTCCTGTCTTAGCTATCAGCTTAATTATGTTTATGTCAGTCATTTACAATACAATTAGATTAATTTGTGGGTATCTGCATTCCATCTTGGGTTTGTCTGAATTCCTAGTTGATTTTTTTGAATTTGTATATAGTAAAGCTCTTTGTGATGTGTAGTTCTCTTGGTTTTGACAAATAGAGTCATGTATCCACCACCACAGTACCATATAGAATAGTTCCATTGCCCGCAGAATTCTCTAGAGTTGACACTTTGCAGTCAACCCCTCCCTCTAATTCCAAAGGCTGGAAGTCATAGATCTATTTTCTGGCCCCTTGTAGTTTTGTTTTTTCCAGGTGTTAAATAAATGGAAACATACTTTATGTAGCCTTTGGGTCCTGGTTTCTTTCATTTAGCAAAATGTATTAAAGTTTTACCTGTGTTGTACATGAATCAATAGTTTGTTCCTGTCTGTTGCCAACTATTCCACTGTATATATGTGGTACAGTTTGTGTATATGTTAACCTGTTGACAAACATCTGGGTGGGTTTTAGTGATTATGAATAAAGTTGCTGTGAGTACTCATGTATAGGGTATTATGCAAACATTAAGATTCATTTCACTAGGTGTGAGAAAATACCTAGGAATCAGATTGTTAGGTTGCACAGTAAGTGTACTTTTTAAAAGAAACTACCAAACTGTTTTCTAAAGTGGTTGTACTATGTTGCAGTGTATGAGGGCTCCAGTTGCTTCACATCTTTGTCAGTACTTAGTATTTATCAGTTTTAAGATTTTAACCATCCAAATAGGTATAAAGTAGTATGTCATTGTAGTTCTAATTTGTATTTGATTTCCCTGATGTCTAGTGATGTTGAACATCTTTTTATATGTTTGTCATCTGAATATCTATGCTCATTAAAAAAATTGGGTTGTTTCTTATTTTCTTACTGTTGAATTATGCAAGTTCTTTATATATTCTAGATACAGGTCCTTTATTAGATATGTGATTTGCAAATATTTTCTCACCATCTATCACTTATCTTTTAACAGTTTCTTTCACAGAGCAAGTTTTAAATTTTATAAAGTCCAATCTATCATCATGCTTTTGGTGTCATATTTAAAAGCTCTTTGCCAAACCAAAGGTCCTAAAATTTTCTCCTATGCATCCTTTTTAAAGTTTTAGAGTTTTGGATTCACATTTAGGTCTGTGATATGTTAATTTAATTTTTGTATGTACTGAGATACTTTTTTTGCACTGTTTGATTCTGATGATTGCTCTGTCTTTTGGGAGTGTATTTTAATTTTTTCTTTTTCATATGCTTGAAAATCTTTTTGCTCAAAACTGGGCATCCTGTGTAAGATTGGAGTGGCTAAGAAAGATTAGTTTTTATGCCACAAAATGGAGCACTTTTCCTTTTGGTACACCTTTAGTGTAGAGTGGCTCTACTTAATCTAATTAGGAGTTTGGTTTGGCTTGAGATTGTTGTTGGTATGGTTACCTTTGGTACACCACAGGCTTCAGATTTCCCTAGTGACACCTTGTGTTTAGGATTTTAGCTTATTTCCTAGAATTTTTTTCCCCACAGTATCTGCTCCATCATCAGCTTTAGGTCTTCCCTTAGTGTGGAGTCTCCAAAAGAGTCTATCTTATTACCCTATACTTATGACTGGTTGTAGGGGTGAAGGAAGGGGAAACATTCTCTATTCTATTCTGATTAAACCTTGTCCTAGGCAGGAACTGTGTCCCTGGGTCTCCACAGGGTGTGGTCTTCTTAGTGTTCCTTTCCTGCCTCTGGCATAGTTCGAGCCCAGAACATATTCCTGCCCCTTCCCTAATTGTAAAAGTATTTTTCTCTTTTCCTTTCCTTCAGCTGCAATGGATTTTTGCCAGTGCTTTATAAGTGATGGTGTTTATTGCCCTTCCACCCACAGTTTAAGATGCAATAGGAGATAGAACACCCTTTTTTTCACTTAACAATCTACATCAAAGATCTTTGAGCTTGCATTTATATGAAAGTTTGTAGATATAAACATTTTTTAGAGCTGTTTTTGAAAATAGGTGTAAAGAGAGTGGAGGAAAAGGAAATATTAGGGACTAACAATCTGCCTGCACTTCTCAATGCTTTTCAGACCCTGTTTCCCAGCCATTTCACATCAACATGCTGCCACCACTACCAGGGTGAGATAAAAGGACACACTTAAAAACTCCAGTGTTAGCTCCTCAAAAATGGTGTTATGTGATGGTTAATTTTACATTTCTGTTTGACCACAGTTTGTACATTATTCTGGGTGTTTCTGGATAATATAAAATATCTGAATCAGACTGAAAAAAGCAGATTGTCCTCTTCAGTGTGAGACTCATAATTTGTCAAACTCCTGAATAGAACAAAAGGGTTGAGTAAGATAATTCACTCTCTGCCTGACTGTCTTTAAGCTGGGACATATGTCTTCTCCTGCCTTTGGATTCAGACTCAGACTGGAAGTTACACCATTGACTCTCCTGGTTCTCAGGCCTTTGAACTGGGACTGGAACTGCCATCATCAGTTTTCCTGCTTCTCAGGTCTTCAGACTTGGACTGGAAGTACATCATTGGCTCTCCTGGGTCTCCAGCTATTTACTTCAGATGTTAGGACTTCTCAGCCTCCATAATCTTGTGAATCAATTCCTTATAATAACTCAATAAATCTCTCTCTCTTTATATATACACACATATATATAATTTCTACATAAATATATGCAATTTCCTATTGGTCCTGTTTCTCTGGAGATCCCTCACTGATGCAGGTATTCCACCCTAATGGTTTATATGTTAGTTTGACAGATAACTCACCCTTTCTCTAGCTTTTGTGATGTTTTTAGATTTAAGTTTTCAGGAGAGAGCCAGTGTATATTGGCCATTTTTGTTTTTTATACTCTTGTTCAGTTTTCTTTGTATTTTTAAGATGGTTTTTAAATATTGGAAAATCAATAAAACCTGGGATAATTACATATATTCCATTTATTATACCTAGTGTTATTTTCTTACAAAGTTAGCAGTCTCAAATTACCCATTTAACAAAATAACTTTTTTTTTAGATTTTAGAGAGTAAAGTGTTTGGGAATTAGGGCATATTTGTCTTCTTTTCAAAAGAAGTAATCCTATAATTTTCAGTATTATTGAATTGGGTTTAACACAAATCACAGCAAAACTTAAAAAAAAATGTGAGAGTGGAATTGAGCAAGAAGATCTACAAAAGAAATATCTTTGTCAGTGAAATTTAGGTGGCATTTTGAGACTATGGAGTAAAAGAAAGTCTCTTTAAATTGAATTGACTTTCTTAACAGTTTTGAACCATATCATCATTATGCAAAAATCATTTAGTTGTTTGTATTTAGTGTTTGATTTAGTATAGGTATTAAGGTAACTCACCATTTAACTGAACTGGCTTTTTTTTTTTTTGGTGTTCTTTTAGGTTTTTAATTGTGTAATTTAGATAATATTTAAGTCTCAGAGGAATGAAATAACTTTCTATTTGTATTTAATAGCATTAATGCACTTAAGCATAGTCAGGAAATAAGATGTAAATACTACCGATTAGAACAGATTGAAATGTGTAGACTTACAGTATAAAAAGCAGAAAAGATAATAAGCTCAAAGAACAATTGAGTAAATGGAGAGAGTGTTCATGTTCATGCGTAGAAAGGCTCAGTATTGTCAAGATGTCAGTTCTTTCTAGCATGATATATATATATATATATATATATATATATATATATATATATATATGATAATCACAGTCAAAATCTCAGCAAATTATTTTGTGGATAATAGTAAATTGATTCTAAAGTTTATATGGAGAGGCAAAAGTCTCAAAATAGCCAATACAATATTGAAAGGGAAGAACAAAGTTGGAGGGCTGAAGCTAGATGACTGCAAGATTTGTTATAAAGTTCCAGTAATTAAGAGAGTGTGGTAATTAAAGGACAAATAGATCAATGGAACAGAATAGAGAGCTCAGAAATGGACCCGTACAAATTTAGTCAACTGATATTTGACAAATGGAGTAGTCTTTTCAAAAGTTGGTGCTGTAACAACTGGACATTCACTTAGAAAACAATAAATCTAGATATAGACCTTCACCTCTTTACAAAAATTTAAATGAATCACATAAATGTAAATGTAAAATGCAACACTGTAAAACTCCTAGAAACAAAAGAAAATCTGGATGACCTTGGGATTCGTGATGACTTTTGAGATACAATACCAAAGCCATTAACTGTGGCAACTAGCTAGTAATATATGTAATTATTGAATCACCATATTGTACATCTGAAACCATTATAGTATTGCACATCAACTTTATTCCAATTAAAAAGAATATGCTAAAAACAAAACTAAAATACAAAGGCATGATCCATGACAGAAAATTGAATAGCTGTACCTCATTAAAACTTCTTGCATTGCAAAAGATACTATTGAGAGAGCAAAAAGAGACAGCACATGGGGAGAAAATATTTACAGAAGACACATCTGATAAAGGATTATTCTCTAAAATGTGCAATGAACTCTTAAAACTCAACAGTGAGAAAGTAAACCGCCTAATTTTAAAATGGGCCATACGTCTGAGCAGACACCTCACCAAACAAGATACACAGATGGCAAATAAGCATATGAAAGGATACTTCACAACACATGCCATCAGAGAAATGCAAGTTAAAACAATGAGATACCACTACACACCTGTCAGAATGGCCAAAATCCAGAACATTGACAACACCAAATGCTGGCTAGGATATGAAACAAACAGAAACTCTCATTCATTGCTGGTGGGGATGCAAAATGATAGAGCCATTTTGGAAGAGAGTTTGGCAGTTTCTTATGAAACTAAACATACTCTTTCCATATGACCCAGCAATTGTGTTTCTTGGTATTTACCCAAAGGGGGCAAAAACATGTCCACACAAAAACCTGCACAGTGATATTTATAGCAGCTTTATTCATAATTGCCAAAACCTGGAAGCAATCAAGATGTCCTTCAGTAGGTGAATGGATAAGTAAACTGTGGTATATCCAATGAAATGTTCAGTATTGACAGAAATAAGTTATCAAGCTATGAAGACATGGAGGAAATGTAAATACATATTACTAAATTTAAAAAGCCAGTGTGAAAACACAACATTGTATATGACTCTGGCTATATAATATTCTGAAAAAGGCAAAACTGTAGAGACAGTAAAAAGATCAGCGATTGTGAAAGATGAGGAGAAAGACAGGGATGAATAGGCAGAGCACAGAGGACTTTTAGGGCACTGAAAATGTTCTGTATGATACTATATATATGAATATATGTCAGTATAAATTTGTCCAAACCAATAGAATATACAACACAAAGACTGAACCCTAATGTAGGTATGGACTTCAGGTGAATAATGATGTGACATTGTAGGTTTACTGATTCTTACACATGTACCACTCTAGTGCTAAATGTTGATATAATTGGGGAGACTGTATATGTAGGAGTTGGATGTATATGGGAAATCCTTGTACCTTCTGCTCTATTTTGCTGTGAACTTAAAACTGCTCTAAGAAATAAGGTCTATTTATAAAAATCAATACATGGAAAATTTAACACCCCTACCTACTGCAAACACATACACAGCTTTAAACTTTCTATTGCTACTTTTCTGAGTAGCAGGGTTGCAAACCCTTATTGAATAATGGAAAATACAAATATTTATTTGTTCATTGTGACTAAAAATGTATTAGAATTTCAGGGGCCTAAACAGGTGACTGACTGTGAGTAAAATTGCAATATTTCCAGAATCTCCCACCTGGCCTTGTGCATTTCCATATCAATAGGTGTTTCCAAGGGTGGAGTGATGTAGTTCATTTCCATTTCAAAAGGTGATTACAAGGTGGGGGGAGCTAGGGTATAACTGGATCAGAGAAGTTTGGTGAGGCGCCTTTTTTGTAGCTGGGTGGTGAAACACACAGGCAAGTAAAAGTGGACAACTGCTTGTAAGCAATAAACAAGTTTCTCCCACTTAATTTCTCCCTGTGACCAATTTAGGTTTCAAAGGTAATTTGCTCTGGGCTGGGAGAAAGATTTTCCCATAATACTTGCCAACTGACCAAAGAGTATTAGTAATTTTGAAGCGCTAACATTATAATTTTGAAACTAAAGTTTTTCCTATCTTTTACAGGAATTAATGAACAATCAATGTATAAACTTGGCAACATGTTGCTATTTTCCCTTTGAATTTCAATTGTTGTCATATAACTTGCCTTAGAGGCTGAATGGCTCATTTAGAAGCATTCCCATTGCCTTGCTTTTATATTTTGCTCTTGATTTCAACAAAGTTGACACAAGTCATATGCAATCAAACTTATATCCCTGGTGGATAGGCCTATCCTAATATTCTCTGACTCTTACCCAGGTTGTTTGCAGCTCAGCAGTTCTTCTTCTAAATACACCACTTTTTGTTCTGATGTTGACATCTTGCTGAGAACTTGTCCCTTAAAATATTACTTCTTTAAAAGTCTACTTAGAATTTTTTCCTATGTGATTTTTTTAGAATTTAAACTACCCATATTTTTTAGAAGGTAGTTTTTCCGAAGTGTGTTTACTTTCTTCTTTGTGGAAGTGTTAAAGTTTTAGGAAGTGTCTTTTTTTCCCATAAGTATTTGTAACTCCAGATTGATGAATCACAAGAGCATACAGCAGAGGGATGATGGATGCAGTACTGAATAGTGGTTCTGTCCAATAGTGGTTCACAGAGAGTGTGGGCTCTGGAGTTAGTGTCTGGCTTTAAACACTGAAAGATTCATGCTGAAGTGTGGCTCTGAGCCAATTATTTATCCTCTCTACTCAGTTTCCTTATTTTTAAAATGAAAATTAATTAAAGTCTTTGATTTGGTGCCTAGCTTATAGTTAAGTGCTTGATGATGGTGGTCTAATTTGTTTTAGAGATAAATGATACTATGGCCCAGATGGGTCTGAAAATTAACTAGTTGCAAATGTAATGCATGTTTTTCCTAGCCAAGGTAGAAATAAATTTGTCTTCCAACACATTGTGAAAAAGTAACATTATTTACTCCATAATCTCACTTTAATTCTTTTGTGCTTCATAATTACTTGATGTCTTCTAGTAATATAAAAATATTTGAATTGTGCATTAAAAAAATAACTAATAATATACTACATCTACTGAACTAGCTTCTTATTCTCTGTACTTGATGGGTAGAAATACTGTCTCAAAAGTAAAAATGTAATTAACCCAATAATAATTAATTCAAGAAACAATTGTTAAAATCTACTAAATGGAAATGATAGGCAGTAACATACTTAAAATAAATACTAGAGACAAAGGGAGAAAAAGATGGTGGGGTAGAAAAGCAAGGCAGAAAATTCCTCCCAAATGCACACAGAAGAAGAAAATACAGCAAATACAGCCAAGCCTGAAAATAATCTGAAGACTGCAGAACAGACCACCTACACCTGGGGAAGAAGAGAAGACCACACAGAAAAGGGTAAAGTGACAGAGCCTTGATCGAGTGGGACCCTAGCTCTCCCCCAAACCCAGGCCATAGGTGGGAGAAAGAGGAACAGAGCAGGAAGGGGATATGTACCCAGGAATGCTGCACACCTGGCCCTGGAGATCTGCGTTAGGAATGCAAGTCCACATTGCACTGGGTCCTGGTGATTAGCAGGGCTGGATACCAGAGACACATGGAACACTCTGGGTGGCTGACACTCCAGCCATTGTGGAGGACAGGCATGCTCCACCAGACCTGAGACCCAAAGCAGAGATAGCAGTTTAAAAGACTTGCCAGTGGGAGGGGTACCAGAGGGGCCAGGGTTGGATGGAGCTCTCTCCTCATGAGAAAGGGCAGGTTGATGATACCTCTCAGCTCTCCCTAGGCCCAATTGGTCAGGAACTCTTAGGAGCCCCAGACACTCCATCCCCTTCACTGGCAATGCAGTCCCAAGGCTCCCCCCTGCATGCAATGCTGGGGAGTCAACCCACTTGGCCAAGCAGCATCAGACTTTGCTGCCTGGCAGGCACAGAGAGACTCTCCCAGCTTTCTCACCCTGTTTCAGCCCAACTAGAGAGGTGCCTGCAGGAGTCTAAGCCCAGAGCTGCACATACCACCCTGAAAAGAGCTACACATTGGCCGGCCCACCCCATTAATCCTGAAGTCCCACCATTTCTTCAGGGCAGGTTGAGGGCATCCCAGCCTACAGAAATCCAAGCAGAGATTTCTGCTCAGATCACAGAGGCAGCTGAGGCAAACCACTGGCACTACAAGCAGACAGAAGAGTGATCCCACTCACTACACACTAACAACAGCTGGGGCTCCCACAAAGTAGAACCGCACACTGAAGAGTAGAGAACCTTGAGCTTCTAGGCACCATAGGACATCTCTTTCATAAAGCTATTACTCTACAGTCCAAGAAGCATGGAAGAACAATCTAATACAAAGGAAGAAACTGAGAAACACTAACAAAATAAGGAGACAGAAGAATGTATACCAAACAAACTACAGAACAAGACACCAGAAAGAGGGCTTAATGAAATGGAGATATGAATCTGCTTGATAAAGATTTGAAAGTAAAAGTCATAAATGTGCTCATTGATTTACAGAAAAAATTCAAGATCTGAGGGAGAACTTCAACAAAAAGAAGGGCTGAAAAGCACTCAGAACTGAAAAATAAAGTAACTGATATGAAACATAAAATGGAGGGATTAAAGAGTAAACTACTGCAAGTAGAAGAGAAAGTGAATGAGATGGAAATTAGAAAACAGGAACACAATGATGCTGAGGAACAGAGAGAGAAAAGGATCTGTACAAATGAAAGAATGATAAGAGAGCTGTGTGACCACTCCTTATGAAACAATATTTACATAATAGGTGTACCAGAAGGAGAAGAGAGACAAAGGGATAGAAAGTCTCTTTGGGGAAGTATTTGTTGAAAACTTCCCCAATCTGGGGAAGGAAACAGACACTCAGGTCATGGAAGCACAGAGAGCCTTTAACAAAAGGAACCCCAGGAAGACAACACCAAGACATATAATAATTAAAATGGCAAAGTTCAAAGATGAAGGCATATTGAAAGCAGCCAGAGAGAGAAAAAAGATGACATATAAGGGAAACCTCATTAAGCTATTAGCAGACTTCTCAGCAGAAACATTACAGGCTAGAAAGGAGTGGCATGAAATATGTAGTGTACTTAAACAGAAGGATCTTCCACCAAGAATCCTCTACCTGGAAAGATTATCACTGAAATTTAAAGCAGAGATTAAACAATTTCCAGATACATGAAAGTTAAAAGAATTCACCACCACTAAGCCAGCTTTTCAGGACATGTTAAAGGGACTGCTGCAGATGGAACTGTTACTAAGACAATAGTTTTAACCAATGAAAATAAGCCCACAGTAAAGGTAGTAGACCAATTAATTACCAAGCAAGTAAAAACTTAAAACCACCAAAGCAAAATCAACTGTATACAAAGTCAGTCAAGGGACACATAAAAAGTGAAGATTATGAAATATGGAAGAGGAAAAAGAAAAATGCAGTGGTTTTAGATTGTGTTTGAAATAGAGCAATCATAAACTTTACACAGACTGTTATATAGTCAGGAAGCTATCCATGAACCTTTGGTAACCACAGAACAAAATCCTGCAATAGATACACACACACAAAAAATTTTTTTAAGAGGGGTCTAATCACAACACTAAAGAAAAGTCATCAAATAACAAGAGAAGAGTATAAGAGAGAAAGAAAGCACAGAAAAGACCTATAAAAACAACCAAAAAACAATAAAATGGCAGTAAGTATATATCTATTAATAATAACCTTAAGTGTAAAATGACTGAATGCACCAATCAAAAGACATAGAGTGCCAGAATGCATAAGGAAACAAGACCCATTTGTATGCTGTCCACAAGAGACTCATTTCAGAACCAAAAACATACACAGACTAAAAGTGAAGTGATGGAAAAAGATATTCCATGCAAATAATAGGGAGAAAGAAAGCAGAATTAGCAGTACTTATATCAGACAAAATTATTTCAAAACAAAGAAAGTGACAAGACAAAGAAGGACATTACATAATCATAAAGGAATCAGTAGAACAAGAGGATATAACCACTATAAATAGCTATGCACCCAATATAGGAATACCTAAATATGTAAAACAAATACTAACAGAATTAAAGGGGGAAGTATATTGCAGCACCTTCATTTTAGGAGACTTTAGCATACCACTCACATCAATAGATCAACCAGACAGAAAAATAAGGAAACAGAGGCACTGAACAATGCATTAGATCAAATGGGCTTAGCAGATATCTACATAACACTCCACCCAAAAGCAGCAGGATACACATTTTTCTCAAGTGCATATGGAACATTTTCCAGAATAGATCACATACTAGGTCACAAGAAGAGCCTCAATAAATTCAAAAAGATTGAAATTGTATCAAGCAACTTCTCAGCCACAATGGTAGTCTCAAACAAAAATAGAAATGAATTACACAAGGAAAACAAAAAAGGCACAGAGACTAACCAAAATTCTTCTAAATAATGGATCAATTAACAAATTAAAACAGTAACCAAGAAATCCATGAGACAAATGAAAACAAAAATTCAACAGCCCAAAATCTGTGGGACACATTGAGGGTAGTTCTAAGAGGGAAGCACATAGCAATACAGGCCTATGTCAAGAAACAAGAACAATCCCAAATAAACAGTCTAAACTTACAATTAAAGAAACTAGAAAAAGAAGAATAAATAATTCCCAAAGGTAGTAGAAGGAGGGACAGAGTAAATATCAGAGTAGAAATAAACAAAATAGAGAAGAATAAAACAATAGAAAAAAAATCAATGAAACCAATAGCTGGTTCTTAGAGAAAATAAACAAAATAGATAAACCCCAGCCAGACTTATCAAGAAAAAAAGACAGAGGATACACTTAAACAAAATCAGAAACAAAAAAGGAATAATCACAACAGATACCACAGGAATAATGACAACAGATTTATTGGTGGGCCGATGAATTGGACAACCTAGAAGAAATGGACAAATTCCTAGAAAAATACAACGTCCAAGACTGACCTAGGAAGAAACATAAAATCTGAACAGACCAATTACCAACAATGAAATTGAATTGGTAATAAAAAACTCCTAAAAATCAAAGTTAATTCCCAGATGACCTCACCATATATTTAAAGAAGAGCTAATACCCATACTTCTTATTCCAAAAAGTAAAAGAGGAGACAATGCTTCCAAACTCATTCTATGAGGTCAGCATCACTCAAATGCCAAAACCAAGCAAAGACACTACAAAAAAAAGTTACAGAACAATATTGCTAATGAACATAGATGCAAAAATCCTCAGCAAAACAGCAAATGAAATTAAACATACATCAAAAGGATTATCCATCATGACCAAGTGGGATTTACTGGAGGAATACAAAGATGGTACAATATTCATAAATCATATTAACAATAAGAAGGATAATAACCACATTATTTCAATAGATGCTGAAAAAGCATTTGACATCCATTCGGGATAAAAACTCTCAACAAAATGGGTTTAGAGGGTACATTCCTCAACATGACAAATACACAGCCAGCATCATACTTAATAGTGAAAAGATGAAAGCTTTTCCTATAAGATCTGGAACAAGACAACAATGCCCACTCTCACCACTTTTATTCAACATAATACTGGAAGTCCTAGCTCAGCAATCAGACAACACAAAGAGAAAAGGCATCCATATTGGTAGGGAAGAAGTTAAACTGTCACTATTTGCAGACAACATATCATACATAAAGAACTCTAAAGATTCCACCAAAAAACGATCAAAACTAATATCTGAATTCAGCAAAGTTGCAGGATACAAAAGTAATATCCAAACTCTGTAGCATTCCTATATACTAACAATGAATTAGCAGAAAGAGAAATCAGAGAAACAACTCCATACAATTGCATCAAAACGAATAAAATACCTAGGAATAAACCTAACCAAGGAGGTGAAAGACCTTGACTCTGAAAACTTTAAGACATTCATGAGAGAAACTAAAGAAGACACCGAAAAATGGATATCTATCCTGTGCTCATGGATAGGAAGAATTAACATTGTTAAAATGGACATTCTGCCTAAAGCAATCTACAGATTCAATGCAATCCCTATCAAAATACCAACAGCATTCTTCAATGAAGTAGAGCAAATAGTACCAAAATTCTTATGGAACCCCAAAAGACCCTAAACAGCCAAAGCAATCCTGAGAAAGAATAACAAAGCTGGGAGGATTACACTCACTGACTTCAAACTCTACTTCAAAGCTACAGTAATCAAAACAGTTTGTTACTGGCACAAGAACAGACCGATAGATCAATGGAACAGACTAGAGAGCCCAAATATAAACCCACATATATATGGTCAATTCATGTATGATAAAGTAGCCATGAATATAAAATGGGGAAAAGAGAGCCTCTTCAACAACTGGTGATGGGAAAACTGGACAGCTACGTGTAAGAGAATGAAACTGGATTATTGTCTGACTCCATACACAAAAGTAAACTCAAAATGGGTCAAAAACCTGAATGTAAGACATGATACCATAAACTCTTAGAAGGAAACATAGGCAAAAATCTCTTGGATATAAGTAGGAGCAATTTTTTCTTGGACACATCTCCTCAGGCTAAGGAAACAAAATAAAAAATGAACAAGTGGGACTACATCAAATGGAAAAGCTTCTGTACAGCAAATGACACCATCAGCAGAACAAAAAGGCAATGTACAGTATGGAAGATTATATTTGTAAATGACTTATCTGATAAGGTGTTAATATCTAAAATATAAAAAGAATTCATACACTCATCTCCCAAAAAACAACCTGATTAAAAAATGGACCGAGTGACTAAACATACATTTCTCCAAAGAAGAAATACCAGTGGCCAACAGGTACATGAAAAGATGCTCCACATTGCTAATCATCAGGGAAATGCAAATCAAAACCACAATGAGATATCACTTCACACCAGTTAGATTGTCCTCCAAAGACAAGAAATAACACATGATGGTGAGGATATGGAGAAAGGGGGACCCTCCTACACTGTTGGTGGGAATGCAAATTGGTGCATCCACTGTGGAAAGCAGTATGGAGATTCCTAAAAAAACTGAATAGAAATACTATTTGACCCAGTAATCCCACTTCTAGGAATTTACTTAAAGAAAACAAAATCCCTGATTCAAAAAGTTATGTGCATCCATATGTTTATCACTGCGTTATTTGCAACAGCCAAGATATGGCAGCAACCTAAGTGTCCATCAGTAGATGAATGAATAAAGAAGATTTGGTGCATATACACAATGGAATATTATTCAGCCATAAAAAGAAAAGAAATTCTGCTATTTGCTACAGTGTGGATGGACCTAGAAGGTATTATGCTCAGTGAAATAAGCCAGGGTGGAGAAAGACAAATACCATATGATTCTACTTATTTGTGGACTATAAAAACAAAGGAAAACAGAAGTAACAAAACAGCAGGAGACTTAGACACTGAGAAGTGATTAGTGGTTACCATGGGGGTGGTGTTGGGGCAGGTGGGTGGTGAGACTGAGGGGGATAAAGGGGCACAATAATCTGCAATCACTGTATAAGTTGGTCACAGGGATGGTACTACAGCATGGAGAAAATAGTCAATGATTCTGTAATACCTTTCTACGTTGATAGATAGTAGTTACACTAGAGGGGGTGACAATGTAATAATGTGGATAACTGTTGAACCACTGTGTTGTACATTTTAAACCAATATAATATTGTATATCAATGATGCTTCAATAAAGAAAATACTAAATACTTAAAATATTCTAGGTAATGGGCATTAAATGGGCATAGATCCTGTGGTAGGAGCATGGCATTTCTAGGAAGTGGAAGTCAGTGTGGTCAGAGCATTGTGATGACAGGCAGAGAAGAGAGGGAAAATAGTAGTGTCTATTGTCTGAGCTAAATAAAAATAAATCCTGCACAGCAACAGTAGCATCTCTATAACAGCCTAAGTCTATTGATATGAAAAATACCCTGATCTCTAAAACACAGTTGAAAGTATACTACACAATTTTTACTGAAGAATAATTGACATACAATATTATATTAGTTTCAGATGCACAACATAATTTTATATTTATAATACATTATGAAATGTTCACCACAATGTCTAGTTACAGTCTTTCACCATACAAAGTCATTACAGTGTTATTGACTATGTATTCCCTATGCTGCACATTATATACCTGTGTCTTATTATACAAGTGGATGATTGTACCTCTTAATTCCCTTCACCTATTTTGTCAACCTTCATCTCCTCCAATCCAGCAACCATCAGGTTATTCTCTGTATATATGAGTCTGTTTTTCTTTTGTTTTGTTTGTTCACGTTTTGTTTTGTTTTTAGGTTCCACATATAAATGAAATCATGTGGTATTTATCTCTCTGACTTATTTCACTTGGCATAATACCTTCTAAGTCTATCCATGTTGTTACAAATTGCAAGATTTAATTTTTTTATGACTAAGTAATATTCCATTGAGTATATGTACATATTTATCTATTACTCTTTCAATGGAGATTTAGGTTGCTTCCATTATTTAAAATATCTTGGCTATTTTAAATCATGCTGTGGTGAACATAAGGATGAATATGTCTTCAAATTAATGTTTGCTTTGTTTCAATAAAGCCCTAGTAGTTGAATTGATGGATTTCATGAAAGTTCTATTTTTAATATTTTGAGGAAACTCCATACTATTTTTGCTACTAGCTGCACTAATTCACATTCCACCAACCCCTAACCAGTGCACAAGTGTTCCCTTTTCTCCACATCCTCACCAACACTTGTTAACTCTTGTCTTTTTCATAATACCATTCTGACAAGTGTGAGGTGATAACTTGGAGGCTTTGATTTGCATTTCCCTGATGACTAGGGATGTTGACCATCTTTCCATTTGCCTGTTACCATCTGTATATCTTCTTTGGAAAAATGTTCAAATTTTTCAGGTCATCTGTCCATTTTTAGTCATATTGTTAGGTTTGTTTATATTTTACTTTTATTACAATTTTTATTAAGGTATTATTGATCTATACTTTTATGAAGGTTTCAAATGAAAAACAATGTGCTTACTACACTCACCCACATTATCAAGTCCCTCCCCGTACCCCATTGCAGTCACTGTCCATCAGTGTAGTAAGATGCCACAGAGTCGCTACTTGTCTTGTCTGTACTACACTGTTTTCCACATAATCTCTCCCACACCATGTGTAATAATCATAATATCCCTCAATCCCCTTCTCCATCCCTCCCCACCCATTGCCCCCCCACCCTTCACCTTTGCTAACTAGCAGTCCCTTCTTGGAGTTTGTGTATCTGTTGCTGTTTTGTTCCTTCAGTTATGCTTCATTGTTACACTCCACAAATGAGTGAAATCATTTGGTACTTGTCTTTCTCTGCCTCGTTTATTTCACTGAGCATAATACCCTCCAGCTCCATCCATGTTGTTGCAAATGGTAGGATTTGTTTCTTTCTTATAGCTGAATAATATTCTATTGTGTATATGTACCACCTCTTCTTTATCTATTCATCTACTGATGGACACTTAGGTTGCTCCCATATCTTGGCTATTGAAAATAGTGCTGCAATAAACATAGGGGTGCATATGTCTTTTTGAATCAGAACTTGTATTCTTTGGGTAAATTCCTAGGAGTGGAATTCTCGGGTCAAATTGTAGTTCTAATTTTAGTTTTTTGAGGAACCTCCATATTGCTTTCCACAATGGTTGAACCAGTTTACATTACCACCAGCAGTGTAGTGGGGTTCCCATTTCTCCACATCCTAGCCAGCATTTATTGTTCTCAGTCTTTTCAAAGCTGGCCATCCTAACTGGCATGAGGTGATATCTCATTGTGATTTTAATTTGCATTTCTCTGATAATTAGTGATGTGGATCATCTTTTCATGTGCCTGTTGGCCATCTGAATTTCTTCTTTGGAGAAGTGTCTGTTCATATCCTCCGCCCATTTTTTAATTGGCTTACTTCCTTTTGGGTGTTGAGGCATGTGAGTTTTTTATATATTTTGGCTGTTAACCCGTTGTCGTATATGTCATTTACAAATATATTCTCCCATACTGTGAATGCCTTTTTCTTCTGCTGATGGTGTCCTTTGCTGTACAGAAGCTTTTTAGCTTGATGTAGTCGCATTTGTCTATTTTTGTTTTGTTTCCCTTGCCTGAAGAGATGCATTTAGGAAAAAGTTGCTCATGTTTATATTCAGGAGATTTTTGCCTGTGTTTTTTTCTAAGAGTTTTATGGTTTCATGACTTACATTAATCTCTTTGATCCATTTCAAGTTTACTTTTGTGTATGGGGTTAGACAGTAATCCAGTTTCATTCTCTTCCATGTACCAGTCCAGTTTTGCCAACACCGGTTGTTGAAGAGGCTGTCATTTCCCCATTGTATGTCCATGGCTCCTTAATCGTATATTAATTGACCATATATGGTTGGTTTTATATCAGGGCTCTCTAGTCTGTTCCATTAGTCTATGGGTCAGTTCTTGTGCCAGTACCAAATTGTCTTGATTACTGTGGCTTTGTAGTAGAAGTTGAAGTTGGGGAGCATAATCCCCCCAGCTTTATTCTTCCTTCTCAGGATTGCTTTGGCTATTTGGGTTCTTTTGTGGTTACATATGAATTTTAGAATTATTTGCTCTAGTTCATTGAAGAATGCTGTTGCTATTTTGATCGGGATTGCTTTGAAACTGTAGATTGCTTTAAGCAGGATGGCCATTTTGACAATATTAATTCTTCCTATCCATGAGCAAGGGATGTATTTCCATTTGTTGGTATCACTTTAATTTCTTTCATGAGTGTCATGTAGTTTTCAGAGTATAGGTCTTTCACTTCCTTGGTTAGGTTTATTCCTAGGTATTTTATTATTTTTGATGCAATTGTGAATGGACTTGTTTTCCCGATTTTTCTTTCTCCTAGCTCATCGTTAGTGTATAGAAAAGCAACAGATTTCTGTGTATTAATTTTGTATCCTGCAACTTTGCTGAATTCAGATATTAGATCTAGTAGTTTTGGAGTGGATTCTTTAGGGTTTTTTATGTGCAATATCATATCATCTGCAAACAGGGGCAGTTTAACTTCTTGTTCACCAATCTGGATTCCTTGTATTTCTTTGTTTTGTCTGATTGCCATGGCTAGGACCTCCAGTACTGTGTTGAATAACAGTGGGGAGAGTGGATATCCTTGTCTTCTTCCTGATATTAAAGGAAAACTTTTCAGCTTCTTGCTGTTAACTATAATGTTGGCTGTGGGTTTGTCATATATGGCCTTTATTATGTTGAGGTACTTGCCCTCTATACCCACTTAGTTTTTATCATGAATGGATGTTGTATTTTGTTGAATACTTTTTTGGCATCTATGGAGATGACCGTGTGCTTTTTGTCCTCCTTTTTGTTGATGTGGTGGATGATGCTGATGGATTTTCTAATGTTGTACCATCCTTGCATCCCTGGAACAAATCCTACTTCATCATGGTGCATGATCTTTTTGATGTATTGTTGAATTCGGTTTGCTAATATTTTGTAGAGTACTTTTGCATCTATGTTCATCAGGGATATTGGTCTGTAATTTTCTTTTTCTGTGGTGTCTTTGACTAGTTTTGGTATTAGAGTGATGCTGGCCTCATAGAATGAGTTTGAAAGTACTCCCTCCTCTTATACTTTTTGGAAAACTTTAAGGAGGGTGGGTATTAAGGCTTCACTAAATGTTTGATAAAATTCAGCAGGGAAGCCATCTGGTCCAGGAATTTTCTTCTTAGGTAATTTTTTGATTACCAGTTCAATTTCATTGCTGATAATTGGTCTGTTCAGATTTTCTGCTTCTTCCTGGGTCAGCCTTTGGAAGGTTGTATTTTTCTAGAAAGTTGTCCATTTCTTCTAGGTTATCCAGTTTGTTAGCATATAATTTTTTATAGTATTGTCTAATAATTCTTTGTATTTCTGTGGTGTCTGTAGTGAATTTTCCTTTCTCATTTCTGATTATGTTTATGTGTGTAGACTCCCCTTTTTCCTTGATAAGTCTGGCTAGGGGTTTATCTATTTTGGTTATTTTCTTGAAGAACCAGCTCCTGTTTTCACTGAATTTTTATGGTTTTATTCTTCTCAATTTTTTTATTTCTACTCTAATCTTTATTATGTCTCTCCTTCTACTGACTTTGTTCCTCATTTGCTGTTCTTTTTCTAGTTCTGTTAATTGTGAGTTTAGACTGTTCATATGGGATTGTTCTTCTTTCTTGATGTAGGCCTGTATTGCAGTATACTTCCCTCTTATCATGGCCTTTGCTGCATCCCACAGACTTTATGGTATTGAATTATTGTTGTCATTTGTCTCCATATATTACTTCATCTCTGTTTTTATTTGGTCATTGATCCATTGGTTATTTAGGAGCATGTTGTGAAGCCTCCATGTGTTTGTGGGATTTTTCATTTTCTTTGTGTAATTTATTTCTAGTTTCATACATTTGTGGTCTGAGAAACTGGATGGTATAATATCAGTCTTTTTGAATTTACTGAGGCTCTTTTTGTGGCCTAGTATATGATCTATTCTTAAAAATATTTCTTGTACAGTGACTGTAATGAGGCAGTAGGGGGCATGTAGGGGGGACTTGATAATGGTTGGAGTCTAGTAACCATAATGTTGTTCAAGTAATTGTACATTAATGATATCAAAAAAATTTTTTTTAATGTTCCTTGTGCATTTGAGAAGAATGTGTATCCTGGCTGCTTTTAGGTGGAGTGTTCTGTAGATGTCTGTTAGGTCCATTTGCTCTAATGTGTTGTTCTGTACCTCTGTCTCCTTACTTATTTTCTGTCTGGTTGATCTGTCCTTCAGAGTGTGTAGAGTGTTGAAGTCTCCTAAAATGAATGCATTGCATTTTCTTTCCTCCTTCAATTCTGTTAGCATTTGTTTCACATATGTAGGTGCTCCTGTGTTGGGAGCATAGATATTTATATCTTCTTGTTGGATTGACCATTTTATCATTATGTAATGTCCTTCTTTGTCTCTTGTGACTTTCTTTGTTTTGAAGTCTATTTTGTCTGATACAAGTACTGCAACTCCTGCTTTTTCCTCCCTATTAGTTGCATGAAATATCTTTTTTTCCATCCCTTCACTTTTAGTCTGTGTATGTCTTTGGGTTTGAAGTGAGTCTCTTGTAGGCAGCATATAGATGGGTCTTGTTTTTTTATCCATTCAGTGACTCTATGTCTTTTGATTGGTGCATTCAGACCATTTACATTAAAGGTGATTATTGATAGGTATGTACTTATTGTCATTGCAGGCTTTAGATTTGTGGTTACCCAAGGCCCAACCATAACTTCCTTACTATCTAACAGACTAACTTATCTCACTTAGCATGCTATTACAAACACAATCTAAAGGTTCTTTTTTTTCCCTCCTTTTTCTTCTGCCTCCATTCTTTATATATTAGGTATCACTTTATGTTCTCTTTGCTTATCCCTTTATGGATTTTGGGGGTTGTTGATTTAATTTTGCATTTACTTAATAATTAATTGTTCTAGTGTCTTTACTGTGGTTTTATTACCTCTGGTGACAGCTGTTTAGCTTTAGGAACACTTCCATCTATAGCAGTCCCTCCAAAATACACTATAGAGATGTTTTGTGAGAGGTAAATTCTCTCAGTTTTTGCTTATTTGGAATTTGTTTAATTCCTCCTTCAAAATTTTTTAAATTTTAATTAACTTTTTAATTTAATCAGATAAAATATGTTATCAGGTTTAAATGGCCCAGACCTTGGCCTCTTAGGGTTTATATTCTGTTTGGGAAGACCAAATAAAACTATATAAAACAACCTGAAAGCAATTATGGGCCAAACTGCCAAGAGCCATATTTACAAGTAGCTCACAGAAGGGAGAAAGCATTGTAATAAGGCAGTATAACAAAAATTGGGAGGGTGGGTTTTGGTGTCAAACTAACCTAATTCAAGTCCTGTTTCTGCTGCTAATGAGCTGTATGATTTTTTTGGTATCATTAATCTACAATTACATGAAGAACATTATGTTTACTAGGCTCCCCCCTTCACCAAGTCCCCCCCACATACCCCTTCACAGTCACTGTCCATCAGCAAAGTAAGATGCTGTAAAATCACTACTTGTCTTCTCTGTGTTGTAGAGCTCGCCCTGTATACCCACACACATTATACATGCTAATTGTAATGCCCCCTTTCTTTTTTCCTGCCCTTATCCCTCCCTTCCCACCCATCCTCCCCAGTCCCTTTCCCTTTGGTAGCTTCAGGAGTCTCAATTACTTGAGCACATCACAGCTTTAACTGTTAGTCCATTCATGGGTTCTGTGTTTCTGCTGCTGTTTTGTTTCTTCAGTTTTCTTTTGTTCTTATACTCCACATAAGAGTGAAATTATTTGGTACTTATCTTTCTCTGCCTGGCTTATTTCACTGAGCATAATACCCTCTAGCTCCATCCATGTTGTTGCAAATGGTAGGATTTGTTTTCTTCTTATGGCTGAATAACATTCCATTGTGTATATGTACCACATCTTCGTTATCCATTCATCTACTGATGGACATTTAGGTTGCTTCCATATCTTGGCTATTGTAAATAGTGCAGTGATAAACATAGGGGTGCATCTGTCTTTTTCAAACTGGGCTGCTGCATTCTTAGGGTAAATTCCTAGAAGTGGAATTCCTGGGTCAAATGGTATTTCTATTTTAAGCATTTTGAGGAACCTCCATACTGCTTTCCACAATGGTTGATCCTCCTTCAAATTTAAATGATAATCCCACTGGGTGTAGTTCTCTTGGTTCAAGGCCCTTCTGCTTCATTGAATTAAATATATCATGCTACTCCTTTCTGGCCTGTAAGGTTTCTGTTGAGAAAGGTGATGATAGTCTGATGTGTTTTCCTTTGTATGTGATCTTACTTTTCTCTCTGTATGTTTTTATAGTCTATTCTTATCCTTGATCTTTGCCATTTTAATTATTATATGTCTTGGTGTTGTCTTCCTTGGGTCCCTTGTGTTGGGAGATCTGTATATCTTCATGGCCTGAGAGACTATCTCCTTCCCCAGATTGGGTAAGTTTTCAGCAATTACCTCCTTGAGGACACTTTCTATCTCTTTTTCTCTCTTCTTCTTCTTCTTCTAGTACCCCTATAATGCGAATATTGTTCTGTTTGGATTGGTCATAGAGTTCTCAATATTCTTTCATTTTTAGACATCCTTTTTTCTCTCTGTGCCTCAGCTTCTTTGTATTCTTCTTCCCGAATTTCTATTCCATTTACTGTCACCTCCATTGTATCTGATTTGCTTTTAAATCCCTCTATTTTATGTTTCATTTCTGATACTATATTCTGTAATGATTGGATTTCTGTCAGGATTTCTTCCCTGACTTCTTTAATATTTTTCTGTACTTGGGCCTTTTTCTGGTGTTTGTGAGATTTTGGGTTAACCATGTTCCTTTGGTGTTTCATATTTTTATGTGCCTCCCTCTAGTGCCCAAAAGCTCTAATCTCTGGAGCTGCTCAGCCCCTGGAGTGACTTTGGGGATTTCAGGGGACCAGAGGTGGTTCCTGGAGGGAGGAAAAAGCTGTTTCCTGCTTCTCAGCTGCTATTCCTGTCTCCACTGCTAGAACCAGTAGGCTGAGCACACAGGTGTAAGCCTCTATGCTTTGTGTTCTTAGCTGCTATAGGCAGGCCTTCCCTCTGGTGGCCTGATGCCAGGTCAGAGACTGCTGGTTTGTGAGCCAGGTGCTAGCTGGCTGGGAGGAAGATGCAGCAGGCTGCCTATCATGGTGGGGGGCCTTGGAGCTCTGTAGCCAGCCAGGGGAATGGAGCACCTGTAGCTCCTAAAACTTCCCAACCTGCTGGGCAGAGTGTGCCCAGATAATTTTTTCCACCTGTCCTTCCTCCTGAGCAGTAGCTCTGTGCAATCTTTGCCCCTTTAGCAGCCCTCTTGCTGTTAGGAGGTCTCTCAGACTGACCGCGTTTCTTTTGTCCCAGAGCAGCCAGGTGTGGATGTTTTCCACAAGCAGCTGGAATCTCAGTCTCTCCAGGTATTCCACCTATCTTAGCTTTCCAAACTCACTAATCTCCAGAGCACCATGCAATGTAGGTTCATGCTCCCAGAGGAGATCTCCAGGGCTGGGGTTTAGCAGCCCCAGGCCTCCACTCCCTCCCCACTCTGTTTCTCTTCCTTCCGCCAGTAAGCTGGGATGGGGGAAGGGCTTGGGTCCCACCAGATCACCACTTTGGTATGTTACCCTGTTCTGTGAGGCCTGTTCTTTTTTCCAGGTGTATACAGTCTGGTGCAGCCTTCTTTCCTGTTGGTCTTTCAGGATTATTTGTATTAATTATATTTTCATATTACATGTGGTGTTTGGAAGAGGCCTCTGTCTCACATCTCACACTGCCATCTTTAATCCCTTAGACCATATTGTTAGGATTTTTTATATTGAGTTTTATGAGTTCTTTGTATATTTTGGGTATTAACTCCTTATCAGATATATCATTTTCAAATACCTTCTCCCATTCAGTAGATTTCCTTTTTATTTTGTTGATGGTTTCCTTCACTATGCAGAAACTTATTTTGATGAAACCCCATGTCTATTTTTGCTTTTATTGTACTTGCCTGAGGGGGCAGATCCCCCCCAAAAATCACTAAGACCAAATCCCACTTTTATCATGGTGTATGATCATTTTAATGCGTTGTTGAATTTGGTTTCTTGATATTTTGTTGAGGACTTTTGCATCTATGCTTATTAGGGATATTAGCCTGTAGTTTTATTTTTCTGTATTGTCTTTGGATTATACATCAGAGTAATACTGGCCTTATAGAATGAGATTGGAGATTGGAAGTGTTTCTTCCTCTTCAATTCTCTGAAATAGTTTGAAAAGGAAAATATTCACTCTTAAATGTCGTAGAATATACATGTGGGAACATCTGACTTTGGACTTTTGTTGTTTCCAGTTTTCTTCTTGTGGCTAATTTCTAGTTTCATACTGTTGTGGTCATACTGATGCTTGATAGATATGATTTCCATGTTTTAAAATTTATTCAGACTTGTTTTGTGTCCTAACATGGTCTATCCTGGAGAATGCTCGATGAACACTTGAGAAGAATGTGTATTCTGCTGTTTTTGGATGAAATGTTCTGCATAGATCTGTTAAGTCCATCTGGTCTAATGTGTCATTCAAGGCCCATGTCTACTTTATAAGGTTTCTTCTAAATGATCTATTACTATAAGTAGGGTATTAAAGTCCTCTACTATTGTTACACTGTTGGCAATTTCTCCTTTTGTGTCTATTAATATGTGTTTTATATATTTAGGTGCTCCTATGTTTGGTGCATAAATATTTACAAGTGTTATATCTTCTTCTTGGCTGTATCCCTTATCATTATGTAATGTTCTTCTTTGTCTCCTTTTTTATTGAAGTATAGTTGATATACAATCTTTTATTTGTTTCAAACAACATAGTGGTTCAACAGTTACCCATATTATTAACTCCTCACCCCCTCTAGTGCAGTTGCTACCTGTCAACATAGGAAGATGTTACAGAAACATTGACTATATTCTCCATGTTATACTACTGTCCCTATGACCAATTTATATTGTGATCGAGAATTTTTCTGCCCTTTTATCCCCCTCAACCCCCCCACCCATCTACCCCAACACCTCCCCCATGGTAACCCACTTCTCAGTGTCTCTGAATCTACTGCTGTTTTGTTCATTTTCTTTTCTTTTCAGATTCCACAAATAAGTGAAATCATATGGTACTTGTCTTTCTCCACCTGGCTTATTGCACTTAGCATATTACTCTCTAGTTCCACCCAGGTTGTAGCAAATTTCAGGATTTCTTTTTTTCAATGACTGAATAATATTCCATTGTGCATATGTACCACATCTTCTTTATCCATTCATCTATTGGTGAACAGACACAATGGTTGCTTCCATATATTGGCTATTGTAAAAAATGTGGCAGTGAACATAAGGGTGCATTTATCTTTTTGAATCAGGGATTTTGTTTTCTCAGGTAAATTCCTAGAAGTGTAATTACTGGGTCCTATCATATTTCTATTTTTATCTTTTTGAGAGGCCTCCATAATGCTTTTCATTGTGGCCCCACCAATTTGCATTCCCAGCAACAGTGTAGGAAGTTTTTTTTCTCTACATCCTCAATAACATTTATTACTTCTTGTCATTTGGATAGTGGCCATTCTAACTTGTGTAAGGTGATATATCATTGTGGTTTTGATTTGAATCTCCCTGATGATTAGCAATATGGAGCATCTTTTCATGTGCCATTTGACAATCTATTTTTTCTATGGAAAAATGTCTATTCAGGTCCTCTGCCCATTTTTTAAATCGGGTTATTTTTTTTGTGTGTGTTGATTCATATGATTTCTTTATGTATCTTGGATGTTAACCTCTTGTAAGATTTTTGTAAAATAATTTACAAATATATTCTCCCATACTGTAGGTTGTGTTTTTATTTTACTGATCATATCCTTTGCCGTACAGAAACATTTTAGTTTGATGTAGTCCCACTTGTCCATTTTTTACTTTGTTTCCCTTGCACAGGGAAGCTGTGGTTTGTCATTTATGGCCTTTATTATGTTAAGGCATGTTCCCTCTATACCTGTTTTGTTGAGAGTTTTTATCCTGAATGATGTTGAATTTGTCAGATGCTTTTTCAGCATCTGTTGAGATGATCATATGGTTTTTATCCTTCTTTTTGTTAATACTGTGTATCATACTTATTTATGAATACTATACCATCTTTGCATCCCTGAAATAAATCGCACTTGGTCATGCTGGATGATATTTTTGATGTATTATTTAATTCTGCTTGCTAATATTTTGCTGAAGATTTTTGCGTCTATGTTCATTAGCAATATTGTTCTATAATTTTCTTTTTGTGTAGTGTCTGGTTTAGGTATTGGAGTGATGCTGGCCGCATAGAATGAGTTTGGAAGAATTCCCTCCTCTTCCACTTTTTGGAATACTTTAAGAAGGATGGGTGTGAGCTCCTTTTTAAATATTTGGTAGAATTCAGCTGTGAAGCCATTTGGTCGTGGACTTTTGTTTGTTGGAAGTTTTTTGATTACCAATTCAGTTTTGTTACTGGTAATCAGTCTGTTTAGATTTTCTCTTTCTTCCTGGGTCAGTCTTGGAAGCTTGTACTAGGTAGGAATTTGTCTATTTTTTCTAAATTGTCCAATTTATTGGCATATAATTTTTCATAGAATTCTCTAATAATTCTTTGTATTTCTGTGGTATCAGTTATAACTATTCCTTTTTCACCTCTGATTTTATTTATTTGTCTCTTTTCTCTTTTTTCTTGAAAAGTCTGGCTAGTAGTTTGTTTATTTTCTTATTTTCTCAAAGAACCAGTTCTTGGTTTCATTGGTTTTTTCTATTGTTTTATTCTTCTCTTTCCTGTTTATTTCTGCTCTGATATATATTGTATTCCTCCTCCTACTAGCTTTGGGTTTCATATATTCTTATATTTATATTTCTAGCTTCCTTAGTTGTGAATTTAAACTGTTCATTTGGGATAGTTCTTGTTTCTAGAACTGTATTGCTATGTACTTTCCCTTCAGCACGACTTTTCTGGTGTACCACATATTTTGAACTGTTATATTTTTCTTTTCATTTGTCTCCATGTATTTCTTTATTTATTCATTGATCCATTGATTATTTAGAAGCATGTCATTTAGCCTCCATGTATTTGTGGGTTTTTGTTTTCTTCATGTAGTTTATTTCTAGCTTCATACCATTGTGATCTGAAAAGATGTTTAATACAATTTCAATATTTTTTAATTTATTGAGTATTTTTCTGTGTCCTAATATGTGATCCATTCTGGAGAACATTCCATGTGCACTTGAGAAAAATGTGTATCCTGCTGCTTGTATGTGGAATATTTTGTATATGTTTGTTAAGTCCATCTAATCTAATGTGTTGTTCAGTGCCTTTGTTTCATTATTTTCTGTCTGGTTGATCTGTCCATTGATGTAAATAGTTTGTTAAAGTCTCCTAATATGATTTACTTGCAGTCTGTTTCTCCCTTTAGTTCAGTTAGTATTTATTTTACATATTTAGGTACTCCTATGTTGGGTGCATAAATAATTAAAATAGTTATGTCCTCTTGTTGGACTGACCCCATTATCATTATGTAATGTCCTTCTTTATGTCTTATTACTTTCTTTGTTTTAAAGTCTATTTTCTCTGATAAATATTGCTACCTCTGTTTTTTCTCATTATTTGCATAAAATATATTTTTCCATTCCTTCACTTTCAGTCTATGTATATCTTTACGTCTGAAATTAGTCTCTTGTAGACAGCATATAGATGGGTCTTTTTCTTTATGCTTTCTGCCACTCTGTATCTTCTGATAGGTGCATTCAGTCCATGTACACTTTAAGGTAGTTATTGATAGGTGTGTACTTATTGCCATTTTCTTAAATGTTTCCTGGTTCTTTTTGTAGTTCCTCTTTGTTCCTTTCATCCTCTCTTATACACTTCTATTGTGATTAATGGTTTTCTTTAGTGTTGTGGTTGGATTCATTTTTAAAAATTTTGTGTGTGTATATTATAGGCTTCAGTTTTGTGGTTACTATAAGGCTCATGTATATTTTCCTAAATATGCAACAATTTATATTAAGTTGATGGTCACTCTATTTTGATCACAATATAAAAATACTTCTTTTTTATTCTTCTTCCTCTTCCACATTTTATGTATTAGATGTCATAATCTGCATTTTTTTGTGTATCCCTTGACTGATTTGTGCATAGTTGATTTTACTACTTTTGTTTTCTTTTTTAACTTCATAATTGCTTAGTAAGTAATTGGTCTGCTGCCTTTACTATGGATTTATTTTCACTGATGAAAAATATTTAGGCTTAAGAACATTTCTTTCTACAGAAGTCCCTTTAACATACCCTGTAAGGCCAGTTTAGTGGTGGTGTATTCTCTTAACTTTCACTTATCTGGGAAACTTTAAATCTCTCTTCAATTCTGAATGATAACCTTCCTTGCTAAAGAATCCTTCACTGCAGTTTCTTCCCTTTCAATGCCTCAAATATTTAATGTCACTCCCTTCTGGCCTGTTAATTTTCTGCTGAGAAATGTATTGATAGTCTTATGGGGTTTCCCTTAGAGGTAACTGTCTGCCTCTCTTTTGCTGCTCTCAATACTCTCTCTTTATCTTTCATCTTTGCCATTTTAATTATTATACATCTTGTTGTTTTCTTCCCAGGGTTTCCTTTGTTAGGGGCTCTCTGTACTTCCAGGCCCTGGGTGTCTATTTCCTTCTCCAGATTGGGAAAGTTTTCAGAAATTATTTCTTCAAAGAGACTCTCTTCTTTGTCTCTCTCTTCTCTTTCTGGGACCCCTGAATATTGTTTCATGTGGAGTTGTTACACAGTCCTCTTAGTATCTTCTCATATTTAGAAATTATTTTTTTTGCTCTATTCCTCAATTTGGTTACTTTGCTGTTCTTTATCTTCCATCACACTGATTCTTTTCTCTGCTTCCTGCAGTCTGCTATTCATTCCCTCTATAGTTTTTCATTTCAGTTATTATTCTTCAGCTCTAAGTGGCTCTTTTTCATATTTTCTACCTCTGTTGAAGTTCTTGCTGAGATTATCAATTATTTTCCACAGGTCAGTGAGCATCTTTATGACTGCTACTTTGAATTCTTTTTCAGGAAGATTGCTAATATGTTTCATTTTACCTTCCTCCTGGTGTCTTATCCTGTTCTTTTGTTTGTAATATATTCCCCTGCTTCCTCATTTTGTCTCAGTTTCTTCCCTCATATTAGATAGACCTGCTATGCCTCCTGGTCTTGAAAATAATGGCTTAAAAAGTAGGCATCATGTGGTGCCCAGAAGCTCAAGACTCATTGTTCACCTGTGCCTGGTTCTCTTTTGGCCTAGCCATGATTGCTGTTGGTGAGCTCGCAAGGGCCCAACTTTCTGCTTTTCTGCCAGCAGTGGCAGACCCCCAGAGCTAGCCTGTGTGTGCCCTTCGTGTGACATGAGGCACTTCTACTGGGATTCATTGTGGGCAGGGCTATCTTCTGCCTGCCAGTCAGCAATGGTAGATCACTGCTGGGCTGAGTGTGCTGGGTAGGGTGTGCATGCTGTGGGGCACTGGGGTTGAGCCAATGGGGCAGGTGGAGAGTTTGGCCCTGGATTCTGCAGGTGTCTGGCCAGTTGAGCTGAGGTAGGGCTGGGAGAGCTGGAAAATAGCAGTCCTCCTTCTGCTGCCAGTCAGCAAAATTAGACTGAGTGTATCAGATAGAGTGTACTAGGTACACAGAGGTGTGCTGCTACAGGGCTGAGCTGCCAGAGTTTCAGAGCTGGCTCCCACAAGTCTCTGACCAGTTGGGCTGAGTCAAGGATAGGAAAAAATCATCCTCCTGCTCTTTCTTATCCAGAGACAGCTCCCTCTGACCCCTGCCCCTCTGGACACTTCCCACTGCTGGTAAATTTTTCAAACTGCTGCATCTGTGTTGGGTGTCAGCATTACCAACAGAGTATTCCTGTCCTCCACAAGCAACAGGAGTCTCAGATCCCCAGTGTTCCAACTCTCCTTTATGTCCAGCCCCCATTAATCACCAAAGCCAATGCAATTTGGACTCACATTCCTGGAGCAAATTTCCCCGCCTAGGTATGCCAGATTGCTGAGTGTTTAATCTCCTTTCTGATCCATTCTTCTCCCTCCTGCTTATGGGCTGGGGTGGGGAAAGGGCTTGGGTACTGATCAGTTATGACTCTGCCTCTCTATCCTTCTCAGTGTGGTCCTCTCTTCTTTGCTAGGTATAGATGATCTGTCCTGTAGTCTTTCAGTCATTTTCAGAGTTAGTTGAATTTTTTAGTTGCTTCTTTGGTGTGTCCATGGGAGGAGGTTTTCACCTTGCCATCCCACTCTACCATCTTTTTGCCATGAATCTCTCTAATTCATTCTTTTAATTGATACATAGTATTATATATCATAAGTATTTTACCACTACCAAAATGATGGGTAGGCACTTTTTTTCCAGATTTTGTCACTGAGGACAAATTGATTTAATGTTTATGTTTTCATACTCTCAAGGTTTAATTTCTATGTTATAAATTTACAAGCCTGGTATTAATGGGACCATTAATAATATCTCATGAGGGATATTTATCTGTAGTTTTTTGCTTTTTCTTGTATTGTCTTTGACTTTGGTGTCAGTGTAATAGTAGCCTTACAAAATGAATTGGGAGAGATTCCCTCCTTTTCTATTTTCTGGAAAAGATTATGTAAAATTGGTATTAAGTCTTTAAATGTTTGTTAGACTTCTCTAGTGAATATATGTGGGCCTAACAATTTCTTTTGGGAGAGCTTTTTAATAACAAATTCAATTTCCTCTAATTATTATAGGACTATTGAGGTTTTCCATTTCATCTTGGGTGGGTTTTGGTAGTTTGTGATTTTTGAGGAATTGATTAATTTTTTTGATGTTTTTAAACTTATGAGCATAAAGTTGTTTGTGGTACTGATGGTTAATTTATGTGTCAACCTGCTCAGCCACAGGACCCAGATATTTGACCAAACAGTATTCTGGATATTTCTGTAGGAATGTTTTTGGATGAGATTGATATTTAAAGAAGAGTAGATTGTTCTCCATAATGTGGGTGGGCTCACCCAATCAGTTAAAGGCCTAAATAGTACAAAGAGACTGACGGACCTTTGTTGGCCAAAGAGAAATACTGCCCAGATAGCTTTTGGACTTGGACCACAACATCAGCTCCTTCCTGGGCCCCCAGCCTGACTGCCTTCAGTCTTGAAATACAACATTGGCTCTTTTCTGTATATTCAGCCTGATAGCTTTTGGACTTGTCCTACAGCATTGGTTCTCTCTGAGTATCCAGCCTGCTTGCCCGTCATGCATGTTTTGGACATGCCAGCCTCCATAATCATATGAGCCAATTCTGTAAAATAAATCTCTTTCTACATATACTCATCCTATTTTTAACTTTTTCTTTGAGAATTTGTCTTCACATCATGGATTATTTAGCACTGTATTGTTTAATTCCTAACTGTTTAAAGACTTTTCTATTATTTTTCTGTTATTGATTTCTATTTTGTTTCTATTATGGTTAGAAAATACACTCTGTATGATTTTAATTCTTTTATGTGTGTTGATGTTTGTTCTATGGCCCATAATATGGTCTATCTTGGTGAATGATACATGAACACTAGGAAAATATGTGTATTTTGCTGTTGTTAGACAGAGTGTTCTATATATTTCAATTAGAGCTATTGGTTGATTGTGTTACTCAGATTTTATATATCCTGCTGAGTTTCCATCTAGTACTTGTTTAGTAGCAATTGCCAAATGGGCTGTTGAAGTCCCCAGTATATAATTGTGGATTTATCTATTTCTCCTCTTACTCTATAAGTTTTGTTTCATGATTTTGAGGCTCTGTTGCCTCAAAATTCCTGAAGAAAAAAACTGACAGAAGCAAAATAAAATTTTCAAAACTGCTATGAGCTTCTCGTACAAAACCTCTGTTGTGTTGATATAAATTACTCCTATACCTAGTAGGTTGAGAGTTTTTATCATGAATAGATGCTGAATTTTGTCAAATGCTTTTTATCCATCTATTGAGATGATCATGTGTTTTTTTATCCTTCATACTGTTAATGTAGTATATCACATTAATTGACTTTAGGCACTGAAAGGCTGGGGGTGTTGCATATTTACCTCATTCTTTCTTCTCTCCCTAACCTGAAGGAGGAGTCACAAGCTGTCTCAGTACTGAGCTGTGCCAGCTCAGAGAAGGACTGATGCAGATAGAGTGAAATCACTCTTCTTACCTGTTCCAACACAGCTAATCTCAATTTTTTGGTCATCTGGGTGTGCTGCAACTTATTAACTGGATTCTGAACTTCTCATGAAGGTATTCTGTAACTTATGTATTATTAACTTTGTTTTCTGTGAGAGAACAAAGACTGGAATTTTCTGTTCCATCATATTAATGTCAATCAATCTCCATTTTATTTTAAACCAATCTATGTCTTTGAAGTGAATTTCTTGTAGACAGCATATTTTTGGGTGTTTTCTCAGCCATTATGCCAATCTCTGTCTTTTAACTGGTGTATTTAAACTCTTTATGTTGAAGATAATAATTGTTATTTTATGGCTTAATTCTGTCATTTTATTACTTGGTTTCTGCTTGTCTTGTCTTTCCTTCCTGTGGGCTATTTGAACATATTTAGGAGGAATGGGGTTTTTCTATTGGAGTTTGGCCAGAATAGGGTGGGTGTTGTCTAGAAGATTTTTTTTTCCTGTGGTTATACCATCAAATGATTTGGCTAGGAGGAACAGATTTTTCTTGGAGTTTAAAAATCTTTGTTGTTTTTTTGCCTATTCCCGTTAGTGGTTTCAGATTAGAACCTTCTGTAATGCCTTGTCCAGGATATACAGGAGGCAAGGAAACCCAGGACCTCATTACCATGCTGTTCCTCAAGTCCTGAGGTACCTAGGCAGGTCAACTGCTTTCAGAGTCTTCCTATATTTATTGTGTATGTCCAGGATGTTTTTGTTGAAAGAGAGAGGACATGAGAAGAATGGGATTAATAATGCAACTACTCCATCCTGGCAGAACTGGGATATCTGTATTTTAATAGCTGTTTCTAAATTGCTTTAATGTGCACTCAGTAGAATGCAATTACTTCTGGCTTTGTTGGCAAATTCCAGTGTTAGGGGGACTTAAGTGGATGTGTATACATTTTTCTCAGTACTAACAAGTGAGATAATTAGGGTAAAGGACTAATACGTTTATTTAAGCATTCCTTCTTTGATAAACACTGTTTTATTTATCTTTTTTCATTTTTTATTGAAGTATCATTAATATACAATCTTATGTTGGTTTCAAATATACAACACAGTGTTTCAACAGTTACCCATATTATTAAATCTTCAACCACTCTAGAAGCACTGTTTTATCTTAATTTTGTTTTATTTATCTTCAAATAAAATATGCTAAATCTTTTCTCAATATTATCTTTGTTGATTTACTCTGTGTAAATGACACTAAAGAAAAAGAATACCCTGGAACTCTTTTTAACTCATTAGGATAGAAATATTCTAATTTTCTTTAAGAGAACAAGAAAAACACAAGTAACAGTAAATAAATATGGCTGTTTTACTAGGTATATGCATACATTCTCAATGAATATAAGCTGTCATTTAAGTTATGCAGTCTAAATACCCAGTCAGAAGTATGGTATCTGAAATTAAGCCATGTAATTTAAGAAAAATTTTCTATGTTCAATGTTTATTCAAAACAACAAATCACACAAACATATCTATATATATTTGTTTCTGTATTTTTATATAATCAAATCCACAAAATTACCTGGAAATTTCTCATCTTGATTGAAATTCTCTCCAATGAAGTGAATTCAAAAAGTTAAAAAGAAAATGGAAGAAGAAAGAGGAAAGAAATGGAGGAAGGAAGGAAGGAAGGAAGGGAAGACAGAAGAAAGAATCTATTTATAATGATTACAAAATCCAGTATTTAGGCATTAATGCAATAAAAACTGTGTGGAGTCACATGAAGAAAACTGCAAAACTTGATAGAGACATAGAAAACTGGAATAAATGGAGAGAAGTTGTTTATTTTTGGATGAAAAAATCAATTTTATAAAGATCTCAATTCTCCGTAAATAAATTTGTAAAGTTAATAGAATTCTAAAATTCCAAGTTTTCTTTTCAAATAACTTAGCACATCTTGAATTAATTTGGAAAAATAAATGGTTTAGACCACATGATTTCACTTATGTGTGGAATCTAAAAACAAAGCAAAAAGAATGAACAAAACAGCAATAGACTCATAGAAACTGAGAAGTGACCATGTGGGAGGGGTTGGGGTGTGTGGGTGGGGTGGATGAGGGGATGTCCCTTCAGAGGGTTTCTACTCTGGAGAAGCTCACTCTGGATTCTGGTGAGACTGAATAATGACAACAGAACTTTGGGGATAAAAGGGTTCATACCAAGCTTTATTCTCATGGTGTCATGTGTTAGGAGAACATCCACATTCAGCAAGTCTGCAATCTGCAATCTGTCTCCATCTCTGCCTTCCAGCAGAGCACTGGGTGGAGCTCTTTCTATAGTAACACAGACAATAAGGGCTTATTGCCAACACATGTGTAAGCATGTGCCTATGCAGTAGGCCAATTACATCATTGCATGTGCATAGTGGGCAGGTAGATTAGGATCAGGTGAGGATCCTGGCCATAGAAACTTTCATTTTCCCTACATTCCACCCCTCCAGGATTCTTGCCTCACAATCTATGTGCCCCCAATCTTCTGCAGTAGTCCCTGTGTGAGAAAGCTGGAATATTGTAACCAGATTCCGCAACAGCAATAGAGCCTACAACAACATACAGATAACAAAAAATTATGATACAGATAACAACAAAAATTATGATAAAAATAGTCATCCTCAAGCCTGAGGAGACTGCCACTAAGTGGTCATTCTAGCTGTATTTGAGCCAATTCTACTCAGATGAATTCATGACTCACTTTCCACAGGCGACTAATAGTGGAACTGGTAGGGAGCTCCATGCACACCCAACCAGCAGCCTCTTTGCTAGGGTGTGTGTCCAGTCCATGAAAACATTAGAGGACATTAACCTTAAGTGTGATAAGGACCTCCATTTTCCCTACAGGGGGATAAAGGGGCACAAAAATTTCAATCATAATATAAGTTGGTCACAGGGATAGTAGTCCAGCATGAAGAATATAGTCGATTGTTCTGTAACATCTTTCTATGTGACAGATAGTAGCTGCACTAGTGGGGGTAAGGATTTAACAATGTATATAACTGTTGAATCATTATATTGTGTACATGAAACCAATGTAATATTGAATATCAACTATACTTTAATTTAAAAAAATTAAAATAAATAAGTGAGTTAGAAAACCTTAGAAATTTTTGAAACACAGGTGAAAATTTATTAAAAGAATATAGTTAAACAAGTTGGTAGTGAGACAGAAATAAATCTGGGCATACTAAGTGAAATTATCATAAAGAAAATATCCACAATTCCTGGGCAAATTATTTAATAAATGTGGAGGAATAAGTGTTAAAGAATTCAGAGACAAATGATCACTCCAGATGACTATTTGAGTAGGGATGTGATAAGATAAAGGTGGTGATATTAAAAGATTAATCAAACAATGGTGTAAAAATTAAAGTGAATGTGAAAAAAGACAAAAAATGGGAAAGTAAGTTAGGAAACAATTGTAATAATTGAGGCGTTTCTATGCAAAATCCAAAAGGTTGACTGGAATTGGAAAAGAAAGGACAGAAGGAAACTATTGAAAGAAAAAACTTTCTCACTAATTGGTTCTGACAGTTAAATTGATGACTCCTAGATTTTGAGCCTGTGTTACTGGAGAAAATTAGGGGGTTAGAATGAACAGCTGAAGATAATAAGGAGAGGTGAAGATAGTAAATTCAGATTTTGGTATATTAAGCTTGAGATGGGGATTGATGATTCAAGAGTCTAGAAGGTAGAGCTACATGACTCAAGTTTAGAGAAAGGGATAGGGCTGAGAATATTAATATTTATTTCTCATTTATTCCACAAAAGATGGATGGATGGGGATTATAAATTTGAAATCATACACTTTGAAGATAGCTTTGTTTATATTTAGGTTATGAGTCACTTGTTCTGTGAGGTAGAAGCAGTAAGCAGAAGAGAAGACAAAGACTTGAGTCCTGAGTCTCAGGGAATCATTATGGTTAGGGAGTAAATAAGCAAAGGAGTAAGAATGCATAGTTAGAGGTTTAAGAGAAATCAGGAAAATGTATAGATTGGATGGCAAATGCAGAGAGAGTTCCAAAGGAGAGATTGCAGATGGCTTTGACAGCTACAGGGAGGTAAGGGGAAATAAGGACTTAACAGTATTAAGGAGACCTCAGATTGCTGTGGAAAATGTTGTTTCAAGAGAGTAATGGAGGTGGGATTATAGGATGGTAGTTGGGTCCTGAGAAATGCTCAAAGGGTTCAAACTATATATTGGTAATAAATGAAGGAAGAGGCTTTTAGTTCAATAAACAGTTTAGTACTTACTACAAGATATTTACACTGAAAACTAAGGAATATTTCACAGGGAAATTTTGAAAGACCAAAGTAAGTAGAAAGATATGTTCCATGTTTCTAGAGTGAAAAACTCAATTCTCTCAAAATTTATGGAAAGATTAAATTCAATCCCAGTCAATAATCTCAACAGGATTTTTTGGTAGAAGTTAACAAGTTGATTCTAAAATTAATGTGGAAAAACAGATTTTAACCTTGGAAAAAAAAACAAAGCTGGTAAACATACAGATTTCAAAATTTACTTTAAATTACAATAATCAAAGCAATGTGGTAGTATCTTAAGAACAGGCAAATGGATCAGTGGATCAGAACAGAAAGTCCAGAAATAATATTCTCACATATGTAGTCACTTGATTTTTCACAAAGGTACCAAGGCTATGCAACAGGGAATACAACAAATGATACTGCAGCAAGGCGGCAAATAGGTGGAAAAAATGAACCTCAACCCCTACTTCATATACTTCAAAAACTAATTTGGGATGTGTCATTGACTTAAATATAAAAGGTAAAACTACAAACTTCTAGAAGAAACATAAAAGAGCATCTTTGAGATAAACAGAGATTTATTAGAAGACACAAAAAGCATTAACCATAAAGGAAAAAAATTGATAAATTGGACTTGATCAAAAGTAAAAACTTCTGCTCATCAAAAGATACAGTTAAGATAATCAAAAGGCAAACGAAAGAAGGTATGCAGATGACCAGTATATAAGAAAGGTGTTCATCATCATTGGTCTCCGGGCAAAAAAACCCATAACATAACAAAACAGACCTAGAGAAGCAGGCGATTTTTGACGTTTTTTTCACGATATAATTTCTCCTTTTCAGTTCAGGATCAAAAATCATTTAAATTTGTTTAAAGCTCATTATTTATTAGATTCTTATTATACTTTGAAGAATTCTGAAATGAGAATGGCAAGTTAATCATTCTCTGATTCATCTTCTGTTTATTTTTACAACTCTCAGATATTTAGACTTACATGGTAATCCAATATGATAGATACCCTAAGAGTTAGTCAATGACATACTATTTCTCACTGACTTTTTCTTAAGCCATGACTTTTTCTTAAGCATGATTACTAGAATAGTGACTTGCTCCCACTAGGCTCTCAATAAATATTTGTTGGCTAATTTTAGACCAGAGACAAAAATAAGCACTCCACCAAACAAAATAAACAGATAGATCATTGTCCACTAGCCTTACAGGGGGTAAAGTTAAATTGCTACAAGCTATTTATATTTTATTCTTTTTGTATTGACATAAGAAAATGCTATAATGCATCCTATGATTCAACAAAAACTTATCACTACACTTTGTCTAAAACAACACAGCACTCTGAGAAGTAAACAAAAAAAAGAAAATTAAATTTAAAAGGTATGAATTTATGTATTTGAATCTAATGATCACCATGATACATTTTATCAGTTAGAAATAATTTTGAAAAATTAGTAAGGTCTTTTAGCTGTAAAATAACATCACACAAACACAAGGAAAATAAGCAGAATTATGTCTTTTAAGAATAACTTACCAAAGAGACATATTTAGCAAGGGAAATTGAACTTTTGATTTGATTAGATGTCAGTGTTATGTACTGAAAGTTGTAGAGCAAATAAGTATGTCATTCTATTTGTGATAAATCTGCATGAGGTCAAGAATGCTACAGATAGTCTTCTGAGTTGGTATATCACTTGCTTAATCCAATTTGTTCAGTAATAACCATAATCCCCAAGTACTTTTACAATTATTGATTTTCACCACGATCCCAGAGATGGAAGTTCATACTATAAAATGATATGAATCACTTATGAGATATATTCCTTTTTAAAATGAATAGTATTATAAAACATTTTCCCTGTTGACTGCAGTTTTTGTATTTAAATAATTTTTACCTACTAGACATGGAATCATACTGAAAAAAAATTAAGTTAAAACATAACAGACACAAAATATGAGAAAAATAGCAAAACAGAAGGCTTGTTCCAAACAAATATCTACACATTTCTGAAAAAACTGCAAAAGATGATTGCAGGAAAGTGATTAATAATTAGTGTTGTTAGGTGTTTAACAGATCCAAAGGGAATATTAATAGAATCCTATTAGTGCATGGCAGTCATTATGCATAGTTATGTCAATTAGCAGAACTTACTAAAAGCTAAGTTTTTATATAAATGAAAAATAGACTCTCTTTGTGTGCTACAAAATCAAAGATAACCAGCTACCAAATATCAAAGTTTATTAATGAGGTCTATTTGATGATAATTTTAATTATATTAGGACAAGCTAGTTTAATAATAGCTCCCAGTACATTAATAGAACTATTTGTTACATTTCTTTGAAAATTTATAAGGATGAAAGGAAAAGATATATAATTACCATACTTTCAAGCTTAAATGTAAAATTTGAACTTTTTATCCATTACCTAGTTGTTACAACCACCCGAATATTAGAGAGTAAGACTACAATTTTTAATTTTAAACATTTCAAAATTTTAGTCATTCTCAAAAAAAGATAATGAATAAAAAGGCTCTAAAATAACTTCTCTAATTTTATTCCATCCTTTGATGAATATGGAGAAATCTAAACTGATAAGTTACCATTGCTGAACTCACTTTATGAATTTAAACCAAAGTCCAATCAAATCTCTACATGGTTCACTGAGAAGCCAACAATTTATTTAAAAAAGAACAGAAATGAAAATTAAAAAATCAAAAGTCAAGTTTAAGTAATCCTTCAAATTCATTTTGAAGAGTTGATTTTAGCCACTTTGAGAAAACCACTGGAAAAGAATGAGTTCTAGGGAACTAGTAATAGACACATGCTTCTCCTTTTGGGTATATTAATTTATTAACTCATTTGCTCACCAACGTATAGCTCAACAGATATGATATGAACACCTCCTATGTGCTGAGCACTACACTAAATGCTGGCAATGTAGACGTGAACCTAGAAGACATGATCCTTGTCCTCAAGGAGCTTCAGCCTCCAGGGATGGTTTATCTGGCAAACTAAGAAACATGCTATGGAGCATTTTGATTACAGCTCTAAAGACTGTTTTATTATTTGTTTTTGAAGGAAAAATCTTATGAAAGTGTCAAAATGCGAAATCATTCTATAAGTTCAATTAAGATAATCACTTAGCATTTCTGAAAAACAAGAAGTAAAACAACTTACTGTTCTATCTACACCATACTTAAACCAGCAAGAATTAGCAGAGAGGCAGCATGGAACATGGTCTAAAGGAAAACGTATCTGTGCTTCATTGCATTACTACTATGACTCACTGAAATCACTGTGGGAAGCTAAGTCAGCAACTGGGCTGACATTTCTCACTTATGAAATGGGATTATCTATGAAGACTATGTTCAGATGAGCCACCTACTTCAAATTATTACTGTCTATCAGTTTATCATTGATGGTCAAAAACAAAGATAAGGAAGCAATATCCTGAAATAAGTCAAATTCAGTGTGTTGTGTAAGTTCAGATGCTCTTCATAAAAGACTCCCTATTGTTTGTGTGAAATATCTTTTTCCATCCCTTCACTTTTAGTGTGTGTATGTCTTTGGGTTTGAGGTGTGTCTCTTGTAAACAGCATACAGATGGGTCTTGCTTTTTTTTATCCATTCTGTTACTCTGTGTCTTTTGATTGGTGCATTCAGTCCATTTACATTTAGGGTGATTATCGAAAGATATATACTTATTGCCATTGCAGGCTTTAGATTCATGGTTGCCAAAGGTTCAAGGGTAGCTTCTTTACTATCTATCTACCTTAACTCTCTTATTAAGCTATTATAAACACAGTCTGATGATTCTTTATTTCTCTCTCTTCTTATTCCTCCTCTTCCATTCTTTATATGTTAAGTGTTTTATTCTGTACTCTTTTGTGTTTCCTTTGACTGCTTTTGTGAGTAGTTGATTTTATTTTTTGCCTTTAGTTAGTATTTGGTTGGTCTGCTTTCTTTGCTGTGATTTTATTTTCTCTGTTGACATCTGTTTAGCCTTAGGAGTGCTTCCATCTAGAGAAGTCCCTTTAAAATATCCTGTAGAGGTGGCTTGTGGGAGGCAAATTCCCTCAACTTTTGCTTGTCTGGGAATTGTTTAATCCCTCCTTCATATTTAAATGATAATCATGCTGGATACAGTATTCTTGGTTCAAGGCCCTTCTGTTTCATTGCATTAAATATATCGTGACATTCTCTTCTGGCCTGTAAGGTTTCTGTTGAGAAGTCTGATGATAGCCTGATGGGTTTTCCTTGGTAGGTTACCTTTTTTCTCTCTCTGGCTGCCTTTAATACTTTGTCCTTGTCTTTCATCTTTGCCATTTTAATTACTATGTCTTGGTGTTGTCCTCCTTGGGTCCTTTGTGTTGGGAGTTCTGTGGACTTCCATGGTCTGAGAGACTATTTCCTCCCCCAGTTTGGGGAAGTTTTCAGTATTTATTTCTTCAAAGACACTTTCTATCCCTTTTTCTCTCTCTTCTTCTTCTGGTACTCTTGTAATGAGAATATTATTCTGTTTGAATTGGTCACACAGTTCTCTTAATATTCTTTCATTCCTGGAGATTCTTTTATCTCTCTCTGCTTCAGCTTCTCTGTGTTCCAGTTCTCTGATTTCTATTCCATTAACAGCCTCTTGCACCTCATCCAAAGACTGGAGCTTTTAACTCACTCTCAGAATATCAGAAGTAGAAGTTTTCCAGCTGTCACATTGTGTTTGGTGGTGATAGGGAGTAAGGGTCTGGGCTCACATTCCCCAAGAATGTGATCTCATCATAATCGCATGTAGACTTGCAGGCAGCTGCATTTCATAGACTGCATTAAAAAGAGTATTAAAAAGAGTCAGAGAGAAAGAATTAACACCTGCATAAAGGATGCAAACCAAGCCACCACATTAAAAAGTATAAATTGATCAAATGAAAATGTAGTAAATGACATCCTAATGGTCTTTATTCTGGCTTCCTAATTCTCTGTGCATGAGATGCTTTTATGCACCAGGGAAGTAGAGCCATCACAAACTCCAACTAGCTCCAGTCAGTCTAATTACAGCCTAATGCTCTCCAAATATGTCTGGCATAAAAGCCTGCATAACCTGCCTTTCCTTAATTTATGTGGGTCTGATTGAGCACTTTAAAAAATCTGAACCATAGTATAGCCCTCTAGTACACACAAAATATACATTCTTAAGGAAAATGTGCATTTCAGCTAAGTTTGGTATGATAACCTGTCTTGATAAACTGATAATTTGTAAAACAAGAGGGGTTTGAGAATTAATGAGCTCTTGTCATTAAACACTGTGGAAACCCTAAGTAAAAGGCATTATTTAATTTTCATGTCATATTTTTATTCACCATCAACATGAAATTTTGTCTTATTAAGACATGGAAAAATTAGTCATATAATATTTTCATCATATTGCCAATATAATAACTAATAAGCACTAATTGATTTACATAGGTTAATTCATTTAATCCTATAACAACCCTTATCAGAAGGTACTTACTACCACTATTTTAGAGATGAGGAAACCAGAGCACAGAAAGGTTGAATAAGTTATCTCAGGCCACAGAACATGTAAGTGGTATACCCGGGATTTGAACCCAGGCAGTCAATCTCTAGGTCAGATCTTTAACTAGCATATCAGTCTGCCTATATGGGTATAGAAATATACATCAAGGCCTATTATACCAGTAAGAGTTCTTAGACTGTATCTTAGATCCAAGAGTATCTGGGAGGGTCAGAAATGTCTAGCCTGGAATGTCCAACCTGGAACTTTATTGAAAATCATGCCACAGACCTGGTTCCTTAAAATCACCTTCTGAACAACATCACACATGACCCACCAGTATCATCCAAGCTGAATTCTGGATACTATTGCTAGCATCTGCTATAGCAGCACCCAGACAGTGGGTGTAGCCACCACCTCACTGGTGTTGATTCTGCTAATTCCCTAATTATTTGCTTCTCTAGAGCTTGCATCCAACTCCAGCCTCTGTGGCTGTTAATGACCACAGAGAATATGTCCTACAAAGACATTGAAGGCAACCATTTCAAGTGAAACAATTCTGTAAACCTTTGAGGAAGAAATCAATTTTTAATCATTGATATGTGTCCCCACTGAAATAAATTTAAAACCACCAAGAACATTTCCATTCATTAGGCATAGTTAAGCTGTAGAGATAATGCAGAACAGGAGTGTTTCCTCAAGGATGTGTTTTTCATTCAGATTAGTAAGAAGTATCTCTGAAAATCCTCAGAGGAAGTGAGTAATCACAGGCAATATCTACCGAGTCTACATCTTTCTTTGCACTTTGTAATGTTTCACCTCATATGGCTAATGGAGAAAAGATAGTTTGTTGAGTGTAAAGACTAAATAATGATAAATTGGTTGCCTAAAGTGTAGTGAAAAAGAAAGAAATGGATGTGTGGCATTAACAGAGTTAATTATAGATGCAGATTAAAAGGCAAGATTAAGTAGTGGAAGAAAAGCAGAGAGTCACCTTAGGCCCAGACCCGCCAAGCAGCCCCGGTCAGTCACCTAGCAACAAGTTTCCTATCCCCGCTGTGCCCTTTAATTCAGCAAATCTGCTCAGGATGGCAGGCTGTTCTCCTGACAAAACACATTATGTAGGAGACGGAGGGATACAAAAATCCACTGTACACAGCACTCTGCTCCCTATTGACCACTGATCCTTTCTCTCAATCCACAAAAGAGGTTCACATAATGCCCTGAAAGGAGAAGAGTCTCCACAGAGAAAACATTTGCTTGTAATTGAGATTGACTACATAATGAAAATGATGTTCTTTTTAAAATTCTGCTTGTTGAGGCCACACTTTTGTCTCCTGGCACTCAAAACACATCCCTGCTGGGAAAAGGGGCAAACATTGTAAAAACTCAAAACTGTGATTTTTTTCTTTGCAGTGAAAACCCCCATTCTGTAACAAAATGGCCAGGTCCCTCTCCTTAGAACTTAAACAAGTGATAAGAAGGTAAACAGGAAAACTGCTATTCACAGTTGCTGGTCACAAATATGTGCTTTGCCAAAAGCACACAGACAATGCATGTCATTCATTTGCACAACTGGACAAAACTGGTAGAGAGAATTTTGATTTCTAGATTGTGCCCTCTGTGAAGAGACCATCAATTGCTGTTCAAGACCCAGTCACTGTTTCCAATATGTAGGTTGAAACACCCATTAAAATTTTAAACTGGCCCAGAGTATGGGGCAAAGACAAGGAGAGGGCAAAATACGTCATCTTCTCAATCTAGAGGACACCATAAAGTTACCTGTGTAGGGTTTAAATTGATTTCCTATGAAAAGATTATCTTTGTGAAGACTGATCCAGCATAGTCACAGTTGTCTTAGAACCGGTTCATTAAATTTATTAATTCTGAAATAATACTTAAATTATTTTAAAATAGATTAGCAAGTGTTAATATATGTGTCTGGGTTCCTTTACTTCAAGGATTTTATCATATAAAATAAATGACTTTCACAAAAATTAAATGATTTCTCACAGAAAATGCATTCAACAAATATTTACATGGCACCTACCTGTGCTAGGCATTGTTCCAGATGCTGGAGTTCCACAGATGAAGAATATAGAGCCCTACCCCTCAAGAGAAATGACATCGAGTTTGGTACAGTGTCATACGGGAACACCTGGAGTGACACGTGGCTCAGAATTTATGTGAACTGGTTGTCCACACTCACAGGATTTTCTGTTAAAGATGACACCAGAGCTAACTCCTAAAGAATATGAGGTTAGAGACTGTTTAATGAGAAAGAGCTCTTGGCAGAGAGAACATGATATAAATATTCTGAAAAGAGAAAGCACATTGGTGCTTTGAGTGACTGAGAGAAGTTCAATATGGCAGAAGGCCAGAGGTGGAGAGGTGCTCCAGTGCCAGATCATACATAGCTTCATGTGCCAGGCTAAGGGCTTCTCTGTTTTTCCTTTTTTTTTTTTCAGTTTTATTGAGAAACAATTGACATGATTCACTGTGTAAGTTTAAGGCATACAGCATAATGGTTTGATTGACACATATTGTGAAATTGTTACCACAGCCGGTTCAGCTACCATCCATCTTCTCATATAGATATAGCAAAAAAAGAATAAAGAGGAAAAATTTCTCCTTGTGATGAGTACTCTGAATCGTACTCTCTTAACTTTCCTATATAGTTGACCCTTAACAATGCAGGGGTTAGGGGAACTAACTCCTGTGAATTTGCAATCTATGTATAACTTTTGACTCTCCGAAAACTTCACTACTAGTAACTTAGTGTTTACTGGAAGCCTTACAGATAACATAAACAGATAATTAACACATATTTTGTATGTTATAGGTAATATATACTATATTCTTACAATAAAGTAAGCTAGAGAAAAGAAAATATTTTTCAAATGGCCACAAATCTCCAAAGAATTTTTCAATATATTTATTGAAAAAAATCCACAGATAAGTGGAACCACATGGCTCAAACATGTAGTGTTCCAGGGACAACTGTTTGTCATACAGCAGTGTTATCCATAGTCATCAAGTTGAACTTAAATCCCTAGTATTTATGTATTGTATAACTGGAACTTTGTACCTTTTGACTGCCTTCCTCCAATCCTGCTTCCTCCAACCCCGACCTGGTAACCACAAGTCTGATCTATTTTTCTATGAGTTTGGTTTGTTGTTTTTTTTTAGATTCCACATTTAAGTGAAATCATAAACTATTTGTCTTTCCCTATATGATTTATTTCATTTAGTGTGTCTTTTAAGGTCCATCCATGTTGGCACAAACAGCAGGATTTCCTTTTTTATGGCTAAATAATATTCCATACACACAACTTCTTTATATATTCACCCATCAATGGACACTTAGGCAGTTTCCATGTCTTGGCTATTGTAAATAACAACGCTATAAACATGAAAATGCAGATATCTTTTTTTAAGTTAGTGTTTTCATTTCCTTTGGATATACTCTAGCTTTGGAATTGCTGGGTCATACGGTAATTTTATTGTTTTTGGTTTTTGTTTTTTTTTTGAGAGGGCATCTCTCATATTTATTGATCAAATGGTTGTTAACAACAATAAAATTCTGTATAGGGGAGTCAATGCTCAATGCACAATCATTAATCCACCCCAAGCCTAATTCTCGTCAGTCTCCAATCTTCTGAAGCATAACGAACAAGTTCTTGCATGGTGAACAAATTCTTACATAGTGAATAAGTTCTTACATGGTGAACAGTACAAGGGCATTCATCACAGAAACTTTCGGTTTTGATCACGCATTATGAACTATAAACAATCAGGTCAAATATGAATATTCATTTGATTTTTATACTTGATTTATATGTGGATCCCACATTTCTCCCTTTATTATTATTATTTTTTTTATTTTTAATAAAATGCTGAAGTGGTAGGTAGATGCAAGATAAAGGTAGAAAACATAGTTTAGTGCTGTAAGAGGGCAAATGTAGATGATCAGGTGTGTGCCTGTAGACTATGTGTTAATCCCAGCTAGACAAGGGCAATAAAACATCCACGGATGCAGAAGATTTCTCTTAAAACAGGGGGGGTGAGGTTCTAAGCCTCACCTCTGTTGATCCCCAATTTCTCACCTGATGGCCCCCCTGCGACTGTGCCTGTCTTAGGTTGTTCCTCCCTTGAGGAATCTTACCCGTCTCTGGCTAACCAGTCATCTTCCAGGGCCATACAGGGAGATGTAAAGTTGGTAAGTGAGAGAGAAGCCATATTGTTTGAAAAGGTTATCTTTTTACTTCTTTGCAGATTTATGCCCTGTGGCTTCTATGCCCAGCATTTGTCTTGAGGCATCTTTACCACTTGGAGGAATTATGATACTCAGTAAATTTGATATGAGGCACGAATTCTATGTAAGTGTTGTAATTAGGAAGGAAGAAGAAAAGCTATAGAGGTAGCAGAGGGAAGAAAACATGGGAGGATTGATTATTTCTTTGACATATCTTCTTGTAGAGTAACTTAAGCATGTATAGGTTTTAAACTACTAATTAAATTGCACACACACATTAACATAATAGGAATACAGTTACATAACCAAAGCAGAGCTATAATTACCAGCCATCTCCAGTGAAGCCAAGAAAACCAGTTAGGCACCCTAGGCATTTGTGAAAATTTGTCTATGATATGATGGATATTGTCCAACTGAACTTGAACAGTCTGAGAGAAATCAGACAAATTAAAACAACCCATTCCTGGGAATTGTTTTTGGTTTTTAAAGTCTATTTTCATATGGTTTTAAAGTCTGATATAAGTATAGCTACCCCTGCTATTTTTGTTGTTGTTACCATTTGCTTGAAATGTCTTTTTCCATCCCTTTACTCTCAGTCTATGTTTGTCTTTAGGGCAAAAGCAAGTCTTTTATAGGCAGCATATTGTTGGATCTTGTTTTATAAAATCCATTCAGGCATTTTATGTCTTTTGATTAGGGAATTTAATCCATTTAAATTTAAAGTAATTATTGATAGGTAAGGATTTACTATTATCATTTTGTTCATTGTTTTCCAGGTGTTTTGTAGATCCATTGTTCCTATTTTTTTTTCCTTTAGCTTTTGTGAGTGTGTTTTGATGTCTTTGGCACCAGTATGCTTTGACTTCTTTATTGTGTTTTTTGTGTCGTTACCACAAGATTTTCCCTTGTAGTTACCATGAGGCTTACATAAAATATCTTAAACTTATAACACCCTATTTTGAACTGATAATAACTTCAACAGAATTCATGTATCTTGCCTTTTACTTCCTTCTACTTTCCCTCACATTTTAGGTTACTGCTGCTACAATTTACATGCTTTGTTGTTATTATTATTATTATTATTATTATTATTATTATTTTGGTGATTATTTTGGTATCATTAATGTACAATTACATGAACAACATTGTGGTTACTACACTCCCCCCATTATCAAGTCCGCACCACATACCCCATTACAGCCACTGTCCATCAGCATAGTATGATGCTATAGAGTCACTACTTGTCTTCCTGTGTTGTACTGCCTTCCCTGTGCCCTCCCACTACATTATGTGTACTAATTGTAATGCCCCTTATTCCCCTTACCCCTCCCTTCGCACCCATCCTCCCCAGACCCTTTCCCTTTGGTACCTGTTAGTCCATTCTTGGGTTCTGTGAGTCTGCTGTTGTTTTGTTCCTTCAGTTTTTTTCTTTGTTATTATACTCCACAGATGAGTGAAATCATTTGATACTTGTCTTTCTCTGCCTGGCTTATTTCACTGAGCGTAATACCCTCTAGCTCCATTCATGTTGTTGCAAATGGTAGGATTTGTTTTCTTCTTATGGCTGAATAATATTCCATTGTGTATATGAACCACATCTTCTTTGTCAGTTCATCTACAGATGGACACTTAGGTTGCTTCAATTTTGGCTACTGTAAATAGTGCTGCAATAAACATAGGGGTGCATATGTCTTTTTCAAACTGGGCTGCTGCATTATTAGGTTAAATTCCTAGGAGTGGAATTCCTGGGTCAAATGGTATTTCTATTTTGAGCTTTTTGAGGAACCTCCATACTGCCTTCCACAATGGTTGAACTAATTTAAATTCCCACCAGCAGTGTAGGAGGGTTCCCCTTTCTTCACAACCTAGCCAACATTTGTTGTTGTTTGTCTTTTGGATGTTGGCCATCCTAATTGGTGTAAGGTGATATCTCATTGTGTTTTTAATTTGCTTTTCTCTGATGATTAGTGATGTGGAGCATCTTTTCATGTGCCTGTTGGCCATCTGAATTTTTTCTTTGGAGAAGTGTCTGTTCAGATCCTCTGCCCATTTTTAATTGGCTTATTTGCTTTTTGTTTGTTGAGGTGCATGAGCTCTTTATATATTTTGGATGTCAACCCTTTATCGGGTATGTCATTTATGAATATATTCTCCCATACTGTAGGATGCCTTTTTGTTCTATTGATGGTGTCCTTTGCTGTACAGAAGCTTTTCAGCTTGATATAGTCCCACTTGTTCATTTCTGCTTTTGTTTCCCTTGCCCAGGGAGATATGTTCATGAAGAAGTTGCTCATGTTTATGTCCAAGAGATTTTTGCCTATGTTTTTTTCTAAGAGTTTTATGGTTTCATGACTTACATTCAGGTCTTTGATCCATTTCAAATATACTGTTGTGTATGGGGTTAGACAATGATCCAATTTCATTCTCACATGTTTTTTATATTTTGTAACTAATAGTAGATTATTATATTTATATTTTTGCTACATTCATTTTTTAAAAACTTTTAAACTAGAGTTGTGAGTTATGCACCACTATTACCATATTGCAAAATTTAACTATGACTATATATTTACTATTACCAGTGATATTCACACTATCTTTTTGTATGATAATGTTAATTAGTGTTCTTTTACTTCTACTCAAAGAATTCCCTTTAGCAATTTTGTAAAGCAGGTCTGGTGGTAATGAACTCCCTCAGCTTTTGTTTGTTCAGGAAAGTCATTATCCCTCATTTGTTTCCGAAGGACATCTTCACTAGATATAGAATTCTTGGTTGACAGTTATTTTATTTCAATATTTTGAATATGTCATCCCATTCTCTCTGGGCCTGAAAAGTTTCTGCTGAACTATCCACTAACAGTCTTATAGGAGTTCCTTTGTATGTAACTTCTGTCTTTTCTCTGGCTGCTCTAAATTCTCTTATAACAATTTAATTATAATGTGTCTCAGTGTAGCCCTGTTTGGGTTCAACCTTTTTGGGATCTTTTGGGCCTTATTGATCTGGATGTCCATTTCTCTCCCCAGGTTTGGGAGGTTTTCACTCATTATTGCTTTAAATGTACTTTCCTTTTCTTCCTCTTATCTTTCTTTGGTTAAATTCCCATAATGTGAATATTACTTTTCATTGTGTCCCATAATTCCTAAATGCTTTCTTCACTCTTTTGCATTCTTTTTTCTTTTTGCTCTTCTGTCTGGATAATTTCTAATGTCCTGTCTATCCTCCAGGTCACTGATTCTTTCTTCTGCATAGTTGAGTCTACTTTGATACAACTGAATTCTTCAGTTCAGTTATCATATATTTCAACTCTAGGATTTCTTGGTTATTTGCTTGCTTTTATGGTTACTATTTCCTTGTCAAACTTTTCATTTTGTTCATTCATGTTTTCCTAATTTCATTTAGTTGTCTGTTTTCTTGTAGTTTACTAAACTTCCTTAAGAGGATTATTCTGAATTCTTCATCTGACATCTCATTAATCTCCTTTTCTTTAGAATCAGTTATTGGAGCTTTATTAGTTTCCTTTGGTGGTGTTATATTTACCTGATTTTTTCACGATCCTTCATTCTTTATGTTGCTATCTATACATTTGAGTAATGGGGCTCCTCTTTCAGAACTTTCAGGTTTGCTTCGGCAGAGAAAATTTTTTTAATTGAAGTATAGCTGATAGACAATATTATATTGGTTTCAAGTATACAACACAGTAGTTCAACAGTTACCCATGTGATTAAATCCTCACCACAACTAGTGCAGTCTCTATCTGTCAACATAGGAAGATGTTACAGAACCATTGGTTATATTCTCCATGCTGTATTTCCATCCCCATGAGCAACTTATATTATGATTGAGATTTTTGAGTCCCTTTCTCCCCCTTATCCTCACCACCCACCCACCCCAACCCCTTACTCATGGTAATTACCAGTACTTCTCAGTGTCTCTGAATCTACTTCTGTTTTGTTCATTTTGTTTTTACATTCCACAGGTGAGTTAAGTGATATGGTATTTGTCTTTCTCCACCTGGTTATTTCATAATACCCTCTAGATCCAGCCATGTTGTAGCAAATGTCAGGATTTCTTTCTTTTTATGGCTGAATAATATTCTGTTGTGTATATGTACAAACTCTCCTTTATCCATTCATTTATTGATGGACACTTTGGTTGCTTCCATATCTTAGCTATTGTAAATAACATGGTGAAAAACAGGGGTGCATATATCTTTCTGAATCAGGGATTTTGTTTTCTTTGGTTAAATTCCTAGAAATGCAGTTACTGGGTCATATGGTATTTCTATTTTAAGTTTTCTGAGGAACCTCCATATTGGCAAAGGCAGGTCTTAACCAGTCAACTCATTCTGGGTTTCTGGGTGTATCTTCTGGTAATGTCTTTGTACAGGTTGGGTCCTCTATTAAGGTGTATTTTTGGGTGAGGCAACTGTTGAAGTGCTGAAACTGAGGGTTTGGGGGGTGCCACTGGCCAGGAACCATTGGGTAAGGCTGCTGGTTTGGTTCACTCCCCAAGTGAAGCTGTAGGATGGGCTCCACAGTTGCTCAGATTCTCTTACTAGGTCAAGCTTACTAGATAGCAGGACTGGGTACTATATTCAGTAACAGATGGGACTATGAATTAGCTTCCCTGCTCTGGCAAGGCAGTAGGCCAGGGCCCAGGGCCTCTATAGCACATTGTTTTGGGGGCCCAAATCAGGCCTGAGTGTGCACTGAATTCCCTAGTCAGAGGAGGCCACTGGTTTTGCTCTGCTAATGGGGAAAGCCACAGGCTTTCTGTTCAAGTGCCACTGTACAGAGGGCTGCTGAATAGGCTACACAGCTTCTTATGTGCTCTATTTAGATTCCCTGGTCAGAGAGGCTGTACTCAGCAATGAGCAGGGCTGTGATTAGATTACCTGTCCAGGTACAGTGGGGGAAGCAGCTTTGAAACCAGTCAAGGTCTTTCTTTGTTGTCTTAAGCCAACCTGCACCCCAATTTCCCTGGCTGAACAGGGCCACTGACTTTGCTCTGCGAACTATTGACTCTGCCTGCCCTTCTCTTAGCTTGAGTATCACTAGGTTGCACAGCTTCCAGTAGCTGTCACTAGCCCTTCTGGTCAGCTGGGGCAAGAAGACACTCTCCACAGAGGGATGGGACTGTATCTTAGCCTCCCTGCCTGGGCAGGAAGCAGAAGGGCCACTCCAGAATACTCTCAGTTTCCCAAACAGGCTCCAGTTGGGAGGGGCCAAGAGCTACCCTCAGCCTTGGCTGTGAATTAATCCCCTTCCCTGGGCACAGCAAGGGAAGCCTCCATGCCTGGTACTGGCTTTGTTCTGGGAGCCATCAGCTCTGCCCACTTGCCTCTCAGCTTGAGTGTCACTAGGCCAAACAGCTTCCAGGAGTTGTCACCAGCCTTTCCAGTGGTGGATGGAAGGCAATCTCCACACAGGTGGGGCTGTGACTCAGCACCCTGCCTCAGTGGGGGTACACCAGGCTCTAAGTCCAGCAAAACTCCTCTTTCTAGGAGCTGAATCAGGCTGATCTGCACCCTGCTAAGCTGTGAAATTCCCTGGTCCGAGTGCACCTCTGACTTGGTTCTGCAGATGAGCAAAGCTGCTGGTTGGGATCGCCAGTCGGCACCGCAGGTATGAACTTGTTCTGCCAAGATCTGAGTGCTGGTTGGTGCAGCCCCTCCCTCTCCTCCATCACAGTCAGATTCCCAGCGACTGAGCTACAGAGACTCCCCTGCAGCCCCCAAAGTGTAAGATCAGAGTTAGGGGCTCCCATAAAGTGACCCACAGTGCTGGTGGGGAGCTGGTTGTCCCCTCTGGCTTCTTTTTTCCCCCTGGAGGAACTGGAGATGTAGGGGAGACCTCACCAGCAGCTTGCTGGCCTGGGGGCGGGGCCTTGCAGTCAGCGCGTAGCTGCTTCTCTTACCCTGCTGATGTGGTCTGTCTGGCCTATGGTGCCATGGTGCAGGGGGTGTCTTAGCCTCACCCTCTGTTCTAGGATTCTCTCAGCGGTGCCTTGTTCTTGAATAGATGTTCTTCTTGTGAGGGGGAGTAAAGTCAGGAACAACCTCACCATCTTGGTGACTTCAATCTCAGGATTTTTCTGAAGGGAATGAGGAGACACCGATAGATCTTAGGTATGACTGTATTTGCAATGGCATTAACAGATAATTTTTATTTTCTCTTTCTAAGGAAAGCTCCCAGGTACTAAAGGAATGCAAGTGCCCATTATAAGTTACCGTTTAAGTTAGATGATAGAGTTCAAATTCTGCTGAAAACTGATGGGGAAAGAGGATTGTTAGTTTTATTGAGTGATTAAAGTGAAAAAATAATATCTCAATTTTCAGAGCATAGTGGGAGAGAGTGAGTCCTTGATATTACAGAAGCTGTACCAGATGGACACAGCAAAACAAAGCAAAATATAGTTAAGGCATTTGTGCATCATTTTACTGATTAATAAAATTTTGTCAATGAGTGAAACAGAATAATAAGACAAAATAGGTTATTTTCTGGCTTTCTAGTCTTGAAAGTGAACATTACCATGTCCCTGTGATGAAAAGCACTGGCATGTTTGACTTAGTAAATGAACTGAATCGATAGGTTGTGTGCACTCTGCATTTGGGCATAGAAATGGAAGATTATATAAAATACCATACATATCTCAAAAGATTAGTTTATTACCTACACAGAGGTGCATTAAAGACCTGTCAATACACAGTATAGCAGTTGTTTAGTAGCTGTCACAGGAAAAGGCAGTACTGTACCATCCACAATCATGAGCACCTTGTCTGCCCTTTCTGTGCCCATTCTTCCCATACCCTCAGGTACAGTTTTGTCCAGACAAGGCACAAGAAGTAGATTCCAATATCTGTATCAGAACCAAAGATGAACCAATTCTAACTGATTATATTTTATCTCCGCTAGGTGGCACATCTCCACATTTGTCACTTTGCTGATGACACCCAACATGAGGCCCAGCACAAAATACTCCAGGTATGGTGCTTCTTGGTTAGATTGTCACCTAATATTTAAAAAGGCATGTCAAAACTTAAGAGGTGAAAATATCATGAGAGGCCTGATTCAAAAAGATATATGCACCCCTATGTTTATCACTGCACTATTTGGAATATCCAAGATATGGATCAACCTAAATGTCAATCAATAGATGAATGGATAAAGAAGATGTGATACATATATACAAGGGAATATTATTCAGCCATAAAAAGAAAAGAAATCCTGCCATTTGCCAACAACATGGATGGATCTAGAGGGTATTATGCTCAGTAAAATAAGCCAGGTGGAGAAAGACAAATACCATATGACTTTATTTATTTGTGGAATCTAAAAACAAAACAGAACAGAAGGAACAAAATAGCAGTAGACTCATAGACACTGAGAAGTGATTAGTGGTTACCAGGGGGGAGAGGTTGTGGGAGGTTGGGCAGGAAGGGAGGCAGAATGGGATTAATGGGCACTGTAATTTACAGTCACAATATAAATCGGTCATGGGATGGTAGTAAAGCATGGAGAATACAGTTAATGATTCTGTAACATCTTCCTGTGTTGATAGATAGTAACTGCACTAGAGGGGGTATTTAATAACATGGGTAACTGCTGAACCACTGTGCTATATATTTGAAACCACATAAGATTATGTATCAATGATACTTTAAAAAAAATATCACGAGCGGTAACAAAATTGAAATACTGAGTGTTACATTATATGCATATAGGAACTACATTAAAGGCAGACCCAGGGCCCTTCCATTTTGCAATGAGCAGCTGCTAAACTGATGCTGATGGGCTTAGCAAACTTCGGCATTCTCTTCTTCCTTTTCCCAAGTGTATCATAGCAAATATTGCAAGGGCCACTCCACAGTAGCTTTCTTCTTTACTAAGCAGAATCCATTGGGAAACAGGGTCACAACAATGTTGATCAGTTCCGTATAAAAGGAGAATTTAAACTCTCAAATGAAAGTGTGACATACCAAGTCTGGATGATGAACCACAGGGGATTTACGAAAGAGAATTACATCAAAGGTTGTGGAAAATGTAAGAGATAGTCTCACTCTGGCAGTTTTTTCAGGGAGCATGCCTAATAACTTTGCAAATATTACCTTCTCACATTTATTTCTAATCAGTTACACCACATTACCCATCCTCTTAGCTTTCTCATAGATGATTATCTGACATTAAGCATTCACCAGTTTCTCTGGAAAGGTTAATAGTTCACCAGTCGAAGTTAAACTAAACAGAATTGATCATTCCTAAAACTTTTGGTTGAAATGTGAGGGCTTTGTGTTGACAGCCTAGGGGTTGTAGCGAGTCTCGCATACATTCTTCAGGCTTCTTTTGCCCTGTGAATGGAGAGAGTAAAATTATAGTCTCTAGGTGTTTTCCATGCTCCTTTCACATGCAGGTTTTCCAACACCAATTAAAGAGATTATGTCATCAAGTGAAAGGAAAGCTGTAACTTGTGTGTTAACGCTGTCATTACTTGCGACAGGGTCACAGGACCCAATAGCATAGCAGCTGACCTTCAAAACATTAACTTTAAGCTCAATTCCTAATTAACCTTTTTCAATACAAGAAAGTATAATTTCAGGCCATTGGCCCCTAAAATACTCATTTTTTTTGTACAATGAATGTGTTACTAAAATCAATTAGTAATTGTCAAAAAGGTTTTTTTTCCTATAATGATGTTATCTTTGTGGATGAATTTTTATTTCCACTAAAAATATCCTGTTTTCTCAGTGAATAAAACTGCAGGAAACACACATAAACCTACAAAAAGTTTTGTGTTGAAATAAGTTCATGTTGATCAGTAAGTATCGTACTTCGCCACTGCATACTAAAAAATGTGAGAGTATCAGTCATGGAGACATATAGAAATAGATTTAAATTTTAAAAGATAATGTTGGAATCGAAAATTTCATCGCTATGAATTAATGTTCTCTGTAACTGTTAAAACTATGCTATATAATGTGTATTTTAGTCCAGACATTGTTCTCTGATGAAAGTGCTCCAATTATATTTTCTCTTATTTATTCAGGCCTAAAGTTAATAGCTGTTGGACTTCACATTTCTTATAATCTCTGGTATCCTCTGGTTGAACAAAAGAGAAAGTTCTTTTTAGGGTCGTGCTGTCTAATGATGGGTTTGGCCCTTATGTTTATAGCACAGAAAAGTTTGCCTCTGGAGACTATAAGGAGTCTTTGAATAAATGATCATGACATCATAGAGTAGTTACTCTCTATGACCTTCAGATTAAAGCAGCATTTATCAAATTTAAGATCAAAATTAGCATAGGTTTAGAAAATACTTTAAATGAGACTTGAATGTGGGTTCTACTACTTCACTCCTTTGACTGCCGTAAAACCAGATTATAGATAACACAGGCCAGAAAGTTGTTTTATTAATAAACTATTCAGAAGCTATCCTAGCAGCATCTCTATTTTTCTATTTCACATTTTCCTCAGGTTTACAATAGCAGCACTTTTTATTCTGTTAGTACTGGACAGGGCTGCACAAAATCCTGCAATATTTTAATGGAAAGAGTTTGTAATTATTATCATTCCGGCTAAAACACCCCAATATTTGAATCTGACTTGGTATTGTGGTAGAAATAGGGCAACAGACTTTTTCAAAGGACCCTAAAAACTGTCCTTAAATACACTGGCAAATATGAATTTCCCACGTACTCTTTGCCTCGTGAACAATGTACAGAGGAAGACACTGCTGTTTTGTTTATCGGTTGTACTTCACGTGGAGCAGTCATACATACCAAGACTTAAAAGAAGAGCAAGGACCAGTAATGAGACACAATTAATGTCTTGCATAGGTTTCACTCAAATCAGAAAAATGACACTGAGGACATGGTAACAAGCATAATAGAGGACAGCTGGGGCACAGCTGGAAAAGTTGCCTTGATATCTAACTATGCAGTTGGCATCGATCCTTGGGCCTCTAGGATGAAACAGGAAAAAAAGATCTAGCTGTCAACCCAATCTATAAAGAAACACATAATGTTGGAAAAGCAAACAAAAAGTGCACATTTTAAAAGCAAATTTTATGTAGGTTTAGTGTTGTTTCAAAATAAAAAACAACCCTGGAAAGAACAGTTCAGGGTCCTTGTAAAATGTGTGTGTGTGTGTGTGTGTGTGTGTGTGTGTGTGTGTTTATGTATATACTTGCCAATGGGAGAATTGAGCACAGAAAAGTTTAACATGGTTATGAAATAGAATTTTCCATTTTAGAAAAAGGCAAAATGACTTCCAAAATCACCGTCAACACACTTGTTCTCCTCCTGGTGCACTCCTTTGTCCTGTTGGATTCCCCTGAATTCATTTAAAAAAAGAACAGAGTTATGACAGGACTTGAGATAGGCTAAATAAGCCCCATTCTTTTCTGATAACTACAGTGACTTAGAGAGCAAGCAAATAGCTAATACTATTAACATTTACCTTTATTCAGTCAAATGAAATACATATCAGCTCACAAAAGGTATTATACAATTCTAAGGTCAGTCATGAATGAAATAGTTACTGGATTTTAATCCTCACCTAGAATTATCTTCGTGGCACATAAAGGAAATGAAATGCAAGGATTCCTGGATTCTTTTCCCAGCTCTTCCTGAACTCTATTCCACTTTCCAAAATGCTCTGGAATTGGGAGGAAGGTATTACTCTCAAGTTGCCAAAGAGAATCCTTTGTTTTAAATACCCAAAAATAACCACCACCATCAGTAACTACATGTCATCCACCAGCGGTAGAACGCCATTCCCCATGAACATAAAAATTTCCACTTTTTCCCATTCTTTCTTGATTCCTGTAGCACTTGCCCACCTATTCACTAACACTTTTTAAAGTCCCAATGAATTATTCTCCATCTTATCTAATCCACAAACATTTGAGATAAACACCTCCTATTCCAGTCCCTATTCAGTCTCTAGTTAGCTCTGTGCCTCAGAGTAAAGCCTTAACCATACTGGGCTTCAGTCTTTGCATCCTTAAAACAAGATCTCTAAATTTCGTAGTGATTGTATATGAACTCTCATTTAACTCTGTTAAGTCCTTTTGAAATCTTTTTTTCTGAAAAAAGACCAAGCACATATAAATAGATATTAACATGTATATTCTCAATGTGCATTTTCTTTATTATGGATGCCTATGTACATATGTACTCCTATCAAAAAATTAAACTAAAATAAAATATCTTCACATTCATTAGTTATAAATGATGGGAAGTAAGTGGTATCACTTATTACTTATATAACCTTGTTCCATGATTAAAACTTATTTGAGGCATCATGATTTCCAAGACAATAAGGGTAGTCGGATATCCAAAGAAATTCACTGTAGTGAGATTTGATATCATATAAATGTATGTAAATATCCACATACATATGCAAAAGCAAATGCATGTGTGTGCAGAAATAAGAAGGTGTATGGGTACAGTATCTACATATGATTGTACTTTAAGTAAAAATCACTGAAAATGTTTAGATGGCAGCACTAACAATGTATGAAGACAGCTGAAGAAAGGATTGAACAAAGGATTTGGGGGGCAACCAGATTTACAAACCCCTTTAATCTTAGCACTGTGAAGTAAGACACAGTGAAGGGGAGGACGGCTTTGGTGAGGAGGAAGTCTTCTTCAGTTCACCTCCCTGCGCAGCAGCTCAGGATGCAGCCAGGAGTGCAATGTAATTCCAGGAGTTCCGGCCTGCTAGCCTCCCTAGCCAGGCTAGGAGGAAACTAGTGCTCAACAGTGAACACTTAATAAGGACATTCCTGGGTTTAGACAGAGCTGAGCTGTTTGGCAGATTGATGTCACACCCCGCTAACCATTAAAAAGATTTCCTTACAGAGAGAACGAACTCAAGTAATAAGCCAGCATTTCTCTTTGACTCAGTAGCACAGTCCGAAGAAACAAGAGAATTGGAACTGTAAAAAACAACTTTGCAATTGTGTTACAATGCTAAAGAAAAGAAAAGCCAGCATGCTTTATAGTGAACATTGAGCTTGGCGGTGGAGTTAAATCTTTATATTAAATATCAGTATTGCTGATATTTTAATGAAACCTGAGTGCCTAATTTATTCGAGCTGGTAGTGAATTTTTTCAGCCCTTAGTTTTTAAATAATTAAATCCCTGGAATAGATTTGGGAACAGAGTTTACTCCGCCACCTGCTGGTCACTTAGAAATACTACTGTTCTCAAGAGCTCGCCACGAACGAGCAACAGCGACCTTCAGTCCCGGTTTGTCAAAACGCTCGCTGTGCTTGAGAAAACTCACCTGGCCTAGGTGGTGGTGGAACTAGCCCTGCATCTGGCATCAGGAAGCCTAGGGTTGAGGGGATGGTGGTGGTAGTGGTGCAGGAGTCCCAGTCTTACCACTTTTTCAATGGCCAGGACCTTAATATCCCTCCATAACTAGCGCGGCTCTTCCTCCCCCTCCCTGGACTTCTCTAACCCCTTGATTTCCTCCTCCCTAAGGGTAGGTGTTACGAGACCCGACTTACATACTACAAGTGGAAAAATGCTTTGAAAATCGTAAGGATTATATAAACACATATATTGATCAGAACAGGGGTTGAATTAACAGCATGTAGTAATCCTGTTGTTTCTTGTAATCTGTATTTCATGTGGGCATTGTCACAGCTTTTAAAGTCCAAAATCTGACTGGAGCCACCTTAAATCATTTTAAGAAAAGTGGAAAAGTATAAATGCGTATGCATATTTGCATGTATACACAACCAAATTTCCAACTTCAGCAGATTGCTGACTTGTATCTTTCCATCTTTCAAAACACCTATTCCAATTAAATGCTGAAAGTTTCCAAACTTGTGCTTTGAACAGAGAAAGTACCAGTAATCAAAAAACTAAAATTACCTTCATGATCTTTTCTAGTTATGCCAAATAGCATTCAAAGGTAGCCATAATGGAACCCAGGGAAACAAAACCCAGATACGCAAAGTATCAATGCTAAGATTTAATTGATTCAAATTGCCACATTGAAATTTCCCTTTTTTTCTAACAATTTCTTGATTTCCTAGCTATGGGCTAATCAGTTTTTAAAAGCCCAAATAAAATTTCCACAATTTATCCTGTGAGGGGCTCTGTTGTTGAGATTTACTGTAAATTTGCAGGTAGGTATTCACAAAAGACAGGTCAGACAAAATCACAACATCCTCAGTTGCTTTATTTCTTCACATAAATATCCCTTAAAATAGGTTTTTTTGTGCTCCTGAACAGCACTGCAGTCACTCTCTCAAAACAAACAGAATTCAGAACCTAAGCAAGCCACTCAGTCCGTTTCAGGGAGACAATGTCTTCCTTGTCACTTGATTTTGTCTTTTTTTTTTTTTTAACAGAGAGGAAGGTTTTCTCCCCCGTCCTGTTTGCAGACCACCCATGAACCTTTTTATTTTTCTCTTTTAATCTGAGAAAGGGGAGAAAAGACTTGTTGCTTTTAGCAGTTGTTGGGCTTTTCTCCCAATAGGGTAAGTTAATTATTTTAACCTGCTGATGAGGGGTGGCTGGGGCAGCCAGCATGGGAGGGAGAAAACAGGTGTTCAAACACCTGCATTTCTAGGCTTAATTGCTCTGAAATCTTGTAGGCTCTCAACTGCATTCTCCTTTCTTTACAGAGGCCCAGGAGGAGGGGTTCATTTGTGGAGCTCTTAACTAATTGTAGCATAAATATGCAACCACTTTTGGCTGAACGAATTATTTTCTTTAAAATGAACTCCAGGTAAATTTAATTAGGAAAAAGGTGATTGACAGGTATTACTCTGAATGCAAGGATTAAAAGTCCCACTGTTTTTAAAAGAAAAAGAGTCCATTGTCAGCCATATTCTAGCTGTTTTCTCCTTAGAGCAATGAGTTCAGGTAAAGAAAGCCCAGATCAGTGATTCTGGAATTCCCCATGTTGTGTGACATATCCACCACAACTGAGCACCAAAAAGTAATTTTTTTTTCACTACAGCATGTGGGAAAATCTGCTTTTATTTATTTACTTATTTATTTATAAATTTTTTATTAAGGTATGATTGATATACACTCTTATGAAGGTTTCACATGAAAAAACAATGTGGTTACTACATTTACCCGTATTATCAAGTCCCCATCCATACCCCAATGCAGTCACTGTCCATCAGTGCAGCAAGATGCCACAGATTCACTATTTGCCTTCTCTGTGCTACACTGTTCTCTCTGTGATCCCTCACACTATGTGTACTAAACGTAATACCCCCCTTCTCCCTCCCTCCCCACCTGGCCTCCCACACCCCTCCCCTTTGGTAACCACTAGTTCATTGTTGGGGTCTCTGAGTCTGCTGCCATTTTGTTCCTTCAGTTTTGCTTCATTGTTATACTCAACAAATAAGGGAAATCATTTGACATTTGTCTTTCTCCGCCTGGCTTATTTCACTGAGCATAATGTCCTCCAGCTCCATCCATGTTGTTGCAAATGGTAAGATTTGTTTGTTTCTTGTGGCTGAATAGTATTCCATTGTGTATATGTACCACCTCTTCTTTATCCATTCATCTACTGATGGACACTTAGGTTGCTTCCATTTCTTGGCTATTGTAAAAAGTGCTAAGATAAACATAGGGATGCATATGTCTTTTTGAATCTGAGAAGTTGTATTCTTTGGGTAAATTCCAATGAGTGGGATCCTGGGTCAAACGGTATTTCTATTTTTAGTTTTTTGAGAAACCTCCATATTGCTTTCCACAATGGTTGAACTAGCTTACATTCCCACCAGCAGGGTAGGAGGGTTCCCCTTTCTCCGCATCCTCACCAGCATTTGTTGTTCTTAGTCTTTTCAATGCTGGCCATCCTTACAGGTGTGAAGCGATATCTCATTGTGGTTTTAATTTGCATTTCCTTGATGATGAGTGATGTGGAGCATCTTTTCATGTGTCTGTTGGCCATCTGAATTTCTTCTTTGGAGAACTGTCTCTTCATATTCTCTGCCCATTTGTTAATCGGGTTATTTGCTTTTTGGGTGTTGAGGCATGTAAGTTCTTTATATATTTTGGATGTTAACCCCTTGTCAGATATGTCATTTACAAATATATTCTCCCATACTGTCGGATGCCTTTTTGTTCTGTTGATGATGCCCTTTGCTGTACAAAAACTTTTTAGTTTGATGTAGTCCATGAGTTCATTTCTGCTTTTGTTTCCCTTGCTTGAGGAGATGTGTTCAGGAAGAAGTTGCTCATGCTTATATTCAGGAGATTTTTGCCTATGTTGTCTTCTAAGAGTTTTATGGTTTCATGACTTACATTCAAGTCTTTAATCCATTTTGAGTTTACTTTTGTATATGGGGTAAAACAATAATCCAGTTTCATTCTTTTGCATGTAGCTGTCCCAGTTTTGCCAACACCAGCTGTTGAAGAGGCTGTCATTTCCAATTTTATGTCCATGGCTCCTTTATCATATATTAATTGACCATATATGGTTGGGTTTATATCAGGACTCTCTAGTCTGTTCCATTGTCCTATGGGTCCGTTCTTGTGCCCGTACCAAATGTCTTGATTACTGTGGCTTTGTAGTAGAGCTTGAAGTTGTGGAGTGTAATTCCCCCTGCTTTATTCTTCCTTCTCAGGATTGTTTTGGCTATTCGAGGTCTTTTGTAACTCCATATAAATTTTAGGAGGATTTTCTGTGGTTCATTCAAGAATGCTGTTGGTATTTTGATAGGAATTATATTGAATCTATAGATTGCTTGAGGCAGGATGGCCATTTTGACAATTCTTCCTATTCATGAGCACAGGATGTGTTTCCATTTATTGGTATCTTCTTTCATTTCTCTCATGGGTGTCTTTTAGTTTTCAGAGTACAGGTCTTTCACTTCCTTGGTTAGGTTTATTTCTAGGTATTTTATTCTTTTTGATGCAATTGTGAATGGAATTGTTTTCCTTATTTCTCTCTCTGCTAATTCATTGCTAGTGTATAGGAATGCCACAGATTTCTGTGTATTAATTTTGTATCCTGTAACTTTGCTGAGTTCAGATATTAGATCTAGTAGTTTTGGAGTGGATTATTTAGGGCTTTTTATGTACAATGTCATGTCATCTACAAACAGGGACAGTTTAAGTTTTTCCTTGCCAGCATGAATGCCTTATATTTCTTTGTGTTGTCTGATTGCCATAACTAGGACCTCCAGAACTATGTTGAATAGAAGTGGAAGAGAGGGCATCCTTGTCTTGTTCCCAATCTTAAAGGAAAAGCTTTCAGCTTCTCACTCTTAAGTATAATGTTGGCTGTGGGTTTGTCATATATGGCCTTTATTATGTTGAGGTACTTGCCCTCTATGCCCATTTTGTTCAGAGTTTTTATCATGAAAACATGTTGAATTTTGTCAAATGCTTTTTCAGCAACTATGGAGATGATCATGTGGTTTTTGTCCTTCTTTTTGTTGATGTGGTGGATGGTGTTGATGGATTTTCGAATGTTGTACCCTGGAATAAACCCTAGTTGATCATGATGGATGATCTTTTTTATATATTTTTAAATTCAGTTTGCTAATATTCTGTTGCATCTATGTTCATCAGGGATATTGGTCTGTAATTTTCTTTCTTTGTGGTGTGTTTGCCTGGTTTTGGTATTAGAGTGATGCTGGCCTCATAGAATGAGTTTGGAAGTATTACCTACTCTTCTATTTTTTGGAAAACTTTAAAGGAGAATGGGTATTAGGTCTTCACTAAATGTTTGATAAAATTCAGAGGTAAAGCCATCTGGTCCAGGTGTTTTGTTCTTAGGTAGTTTTTTGATTACCAGTTCAATTTCATTGCTGGTAATTTGTCTGTTCAGATTTTCTGTTTTTTCCTTGGTCAGCCTTGGAAGGTTATATTTTTCTATGTCCATTTCTTCCAAGTTATCCAGTTTCTCTGCATATAATTTTTCATAGTATTCTCTAATAATTCTTTGTATCTCTGTGGTGTCCATAGTGATTTTTCCTTTCTCATTTCTGATTCTGTTTATGTGTGTAGACTCTCTTTTTCTCTTGATAAGTCTGGATACGTGTTTATCTATTTTGTTTATTTTCTCAAAGAATTAGCTCTTGCTTTCATTAATTCTTTCTATTGTTTTATTCCTCTCAATTTTATTAATTTCTGCTCTAATCTTTATTATGTCCTTCCTTCTACTGACTTTAGGCCTCATTTGTTCTTCTTTGTCTAGTTTCATTAATTGTGAATTTAGACTGCTTATATGGGATTGTTCTTCTTTCTTCCGGTAGGCCTGTATTGCAATATACTTTCCTCTTAGCACAGCCTTAGTTGAGTCCCACAGATTTTGGGGTGTTGAATTATTGTTGTCGTTTGTCTCCATATATTGCTTGATCTCTGTTTTTATTTGGTCAGTGATCCTTTGGTTATTTAGGAGCATGTTGTGAAGCCTCCATGTGTTTGTGGGATTTTTCACTTTCTTTGTGTAATTTATTTCTAGTTTCATATCTTTGTGGTCTGAGAAACTGGTTGGTACAGTTTCAATCTTTTTAAATTTACTGAGACTCTTTTTGTGGCCTAGTATATGATCTATTCTTAAAAATGTTCCATGCGCACTTGAGAAGAATGTGTATTTTGCTGCTCTTGGGTGTAGCTTTCTGTACATGTCTGTTAGGTCCATCTCTTCTATTGTGTTTTTCAGTGCCTCTGTCTCCTTACTTGTCTTTTGTCTGGTTGATCTGTCCTTCAGAGTGAGTGGAGTGTTGAAGTCTCCTAGAATGAATGCATTGCATTCTATTTCCCCTTTTAATTCAGTTAGTATTTGTTTCACATATGTAGGTGCTCCTGTGTTGGGAGCATAGATATTTATAATGGTTATATCTTCTTGTTGGATTGACCCTTTTATCATTATGTAATGTCCTTCATTGTCTCTTGTGACTTTCTTTGTTTTGAAGTCTATTTTGTCTGATACAAGTACTGCAACTCCTGCTTTTTTCTCCCAATTAGTTGCATGAAATATCTTTTTCCATCCCTTCACTTTTAATCTGTGTACATCTTTGGGTTTGAAGTGAGTCTCTTGTAGGCAGCATATAGATGGGTCTTGTTTTTTTAATCCATTCAATGACTCTATGTCTTTTGATTGGTGCATTCAGTCCATTTACATTTAGGGTGATTATCAATAGGTATGTACTTATTGCCATTGCAGACTTTAGATCTGTAGTTACCAAAGGTTCAAGGTTAACTTCCTTACTATCAAAGAGTCTAAATTAAATCACTTAATAGGCTATTACAAACATAATCTAAAGGTTCTTTTTTTTCTCTTCCTTTTTCTTCTTCCTCCATTCTTTATATATTAGGTATCATATTCTGTACTCTTTGTCTATCCCTTGGTTGATTTGGGGGATAGTTAATTTAATTTTGCAGTTGCTTAGTAATTAGGTGTTCTACCTTCTTTACTGTGATTTTATTACCTCTGGTGACAGCTATTAAACCTTAGGAACACTTCCATCTATAGCTGTCCCTCCTCCAAAATAGACTGTAGAGATGGTTTGTGAGAGGTAAATTCTCTCAGCTTTTGCTTATGTGGAAATTGTTTAATCCCTCCTTCAAATTTAAGTGATAATCTTGCTGCATAAAGTATTCTTGGTTCCAGGCCCTTCTGCTTCATTGCTTTAAATACATCGTGCCACTCCCTTCTGACCTGTAAGCTTTCTGCTGAGAAGTCTGATGTTAGCCTGATGGGCTTTCCTTTGTATGTGATCTTATTTCTCTCTCTGGCTGCTTTTAGTAGTCTGTCCTTATCCTTGATCTTTCCCATTTTAATTACTGTGTGTCTTTGTGTTGTCTTCCTTGGGTCCTTTGTGTTGGGAGATCTGTGATATCCATAGCCTGAGAGACTATCTCCTTCCCCAGATTGGGGAAGTTTTCAGCAACTACCTCCTCAAAGACACTTTCTATCCCTTTCCCTCTCTCTTATTCTTCTGGTATCCCTATAATGCGAATAGTGTTCCGTTTGGATTGGTCACACGTTCTCTCAATATTCTTTCATTCTTAGAGATCCTTTTTCCTCTCCGTGCCTCAGCTTCTTTGTATTCCTCTTCTCTAATTTCTGTTTCATTTATTGTCTCCTCCACCATATCCAATCTGCTTTTAATACCCTCCACTGTGCTCTTCAATAATTGGATCTCTGACCAGAATTCATTCCTGAGTTCTTGAGTATCTTTCTGTATGTCCATTAGCATGTTAATGATTTTTATTTTGAACTCCCTTTCAGGAAGAGTCATGAGGTCCATGTTATCTTTCTTGGGGGTTATATTAATTTTACTCTTAACAAGGTTCCTTTGCTGTTTCATATTTGTATATGACACCTTCTAGTGCCCAGAAGCTCTACTCTCTGGAGCTGCTCAGCCCCTGAAGCAATGTCGGGGGTCGCAGGGGAGTAGTATTGGTGCCTGGGGGAGGAAAGAGCTGTTTCCTGCTTCCTGGCTGCTATGCCTGTCACCGCTGCCTGAACCAGTGGGCTGAGCACACAGGTATAAACCTCTGTACTTTGCGTTTGTAGCTGCTGTAGACAGATCTTCCCTCTGGCTGGCCTAATGCCAGGGTAGGGTGTGCCGGTTTGCTAGCCAGGTGGGGCTGGCCAGAAGAAAGCCGAAGTAGGGGGTCCTTGAATCTGTGTAGCCAGCCAGGGAGCTGGAGCACCTGGAAATCATGAAAGCTTCTAGCCTACTGGGTAGAGTGCACCCGGACAATTTTGTCTACCTGTCCTTTCTCCTGAGCAGTAAGCTCTGTGCAATCCTTGCCCCTTTAGCAGTCCTCTTGCTAAGGGCTTCCTTGTTAGGAACTCTCTCAGACTGCCTGCCTTTCTTTCGTCCCAGAGCAGCTGGATATGGATCCCTGCTTTCCACAAGCAGCTGGAATCTCAGTCTCTCCAGGAATTCCGCCTGTCTTAGCTTTCCAATCCCCTAGTTACTAGAGTATCATGAAAGCACCTTGAAATGTAGGTTTGTGCTCCCAGAGCAGATCTCTGGAGTTAGGTGTTGAGCAGTCCCAGGCCTCCACTCCCTCCCTGCTCCATTTCTCTTCCTTCTGCCTGTGAGCTGGGGTGGGGGAAAGGCTTGGGTTCTGCCAGGCCACAGCTTTGGTAGTTTACCCTGTTCTGTGAGGTCTGCTCTTTTCTCCAGGTGTATGCAGTCTGGCACAGTCTTCTTTCCTGTTGCTCTTTCAGGATCAGTTGTATTAATTATATTTTCATATTATATGCAGTTTTAGGAGGAAGTCTCTCTTCTCATGCTGCCATCTTTAATCTCTCAAAAATATGCTTTTAAAAAATGTTGAGGTAACCTATGTTCCAATGAGTAGTTAATGTGGTAATTTACTTTCAGCTTAAATGTTTTCATAAGCACAGCTTATAATAATTGAGTGCTTACCACATGCTGGACACTCATAATTATGTATTGTCTCATTTAATCCTCACGCAACCCTGTAAGATACCTATTTCCTATTATTCACCTCATTTTACAGATGCAGAAGCTGAGGCATAAAGAGATTATTTAATTTATCTAAGTCCAGACCGTAAGTGGTTGAGTAGGAATTCTACCTCAGGCAGAAAAGTTCAGAGTGTACAGCTCCTATTCATATCATTCATTTGCTAGAAGTCAATAGCTCTTAAGTCTCCCTACACTGAACTGTTCTCTGACTTCTTGAATCCTGAGCATGGGAGAGGCAAGATGGGGATAGAACCTCAGGGCAGAGCAAAAAGCTCCAAGAGTTCCATTGCCAAGCCCTGAGTCCTAAGAACAGAACAGCCCTGGTCACACACAATACTATTTAACAAATGGTATGGGAGGATTCCAGAAGAAGGACAGGACCCCAAGATGTATCAGGCCTGTAGCCAGGAAATCTTCGGAAACTGATTATTTTGGAATTAATTGCCCTCTTCAATCAATAAGTAATCTGTAGTCCAGAGAAATTAAGGGAGATTTTGTCAAGCTTCCACAGTGGGGTCTGAGTTAGGTGCAAGATTATAAAACAGAAATATTGCTTTACAGCCAGGGCTGTTTTATTGCCAGTAACTAGTTTTTTTCTTTAGGTGAGGAAAATTAGACCAATCAACTAGACCAACAGTTTAATGACCTTCCCATGAGACTGACTTCTGATATATTGGTGAACAGGGCACTGAGATGGAAATACAGTCTGTTACTGACTTGATGGTTCTCATCAGGCAACAGCTAATGTGCTCACGTGACAAAGGAACTCAGCGTCAGCACTGGATGACCCTGAGAGTAAATACTCTAGCCTCAGACACCAGAGCCTTTGTTCTCTTGCTTATGCTTTCCTTTCTGCCTTCCTATGCATTTTCAGGGTGTGGAGATGTGGAAATAGGAAAGGGGGATTCTCTACTGGGAACCACCTGGAAATACCCTCTACTTCTGGACAGATCCCAGACACAGCCAACCCGTATGCCTACTCTACCTCCATTTCCCTTCTTGTAGCCTGTTCAGCCTCCTGTAAGTCACCTTAGCAACCAGGTCAGTGAGACATATTAGAATTATGAAAAGGAAGGGGTGCACAATTGCAGCACGAGTAATGTGTCCAGGATTCTGTTGGGATGCACTAGGTCTTAATGAAGGAGGTTAGAATACACTTTAAATGGAACTTTCAGAGAAAGGCCTATCTTTGCAAGGAAAGGAAACTTATGTGATTGGTTGTCTGGCTTGCCAGAGGGTTGCAGATTGGGGCAAGTTCACTCTGGATTTGCTAAGACTGAATAACAACTGAACATTAGGGGCAAAAGGATTTATACCAAGCCCTATTCTCATGGTGGTAGATGGAGTGCTAGAATCATGTCTGTGTCCACCAAGTCTGCAATCCACAATTCACCTGAGCCTTCCCCCCTCTCATCCCCCTCCCAGCAGAACACTGGGTGGAGTTCTTTATATAACATACAAACAGTAATAGCTCATTGCCAACACATATGTAAGCATGTACCTATGCAGTAGGCCAATTACATCATCAAGCAGATTAGGGTCAGGTGAGGACCCTGGCCATGGTAATTTCTGTTTTCCTACATTGTCTCTCTGGTGAACGGCAGGTGTATAGAAGATTGGTGTATCAGACAAAAGTTGAGCACAGAACAAGCTAATCCTAGCAGCTCCTGGATGGGTCTTGGAAGGTCCATACAGGTGTTATGAATTTCTTAGATCAATATCACAATACAGAGTTGTCACCTAATTACCTTTTTCTCTTCCTGTATTTTAGTATTGAGTATTGGATAGTGTCTTCCCAATGGGTTTTAGCCCTGGGCAAGTTCACTATAGATTCAATGAGATCAAAGTCTGACAATGGAATGTTCTTGGGGTGAAAGGGTTATACCCAACTTTATTCCCACAGTGGCAGGTTAATTACTAGAATCCCATCCACTCAGAGTGAGTCTGCATGCAGCAAACTGGTCTCTGCCTCTGGGCCTCTCTGCTCACACACCTGCCCTGCATTCCGCACAGCCATCCTCTGGGCCTCTGTCCTTGGCGATGCCACCACTCCAGCCTCTGCTCTCCTACAGACTTGCAGCAGTGCCACCGTGTCGCCCAGAGCATTGGGCAGGGTCTTTATATAGAGTCAATAGCAACGTATTGCCCACACGTGTATAGTGAGCTAGCCAACCAGGGCCAGGTGAGAACCCTGGCCATAGGACCTTTCATTTTATCCACAGCTTCTCTACCCTCACAGTCATCTCAGTCTCTGTCCTCGGTACTGCCACCACTCCAGTCTCATCTCTGCTCTCCTGCAGCCATGAAGCAGCCTAGAGCACCGGGCAGAGCTCTTTATATAGAGTCAGTAACAATGTATTGCCCACAACGTGTAGTGAGCAGGCTGACCAGGGCCAGGTGAGAATCCTGGCCACAGGAACCTTCACTTTCTCCACATCAGATGACAGAGTAAATTGAGCTGGTATAAGATGAAAACTGTATTCCATTTTTTTATGAATGAATTGATAGTTTTAAGGAAGGTATTCTTTAAAAAAATTTTTTATTGAAGTATCATTGATATACAAATTTCATATACAACACAGTGGTTCAACAGTTACCCATTTTATTAACTCCTCACCCCCTCTAGTGCAGTTGCTATCTGTTAACATAGGAAGATGTTACAGAAACAGTGACTATATTCTCCATGTTATACTGCTATCCCCATGACCAATGTATATTATGATTGAGAATTTTTGTTTCCCTTTGTCCCACTCAGCTTCCCCACCCACCCACCTAAACCCCTCTCCCATGTTAGCCACCAGTCACTTCTCAGTGTCTGTGAGTCTACTGCTATATTGGTCATTTTGTTTTAATTTTTAGATTCCACAAATAAGTGAAATCATATGGCAACTTGTCTTTCTTCACCTGGCTTATTTCACTGAGCATAATACCCTCTAAGTCCATCCATGATGTTGCAAATGGCAGGATTTCTTTTTTTATGGCTGAAAAATATTCCATTGTGTATATGTACCACATCTTCTTTATCCATTCATCTATTGATGGACACTTAGGTTGCTTCCATATCTCGGCTATTGCAAATAGTACAGTGATAAACATAAGCACATATCTTTTCAAATCAGGGATTTTGTTTTCTTTGGGTAAATTCCTAGAAGTGGAATTACTGGGTCAAATGGTATTTCTATTTTTAGTTTTTTGAGGAACCTCCATACTGCTTTCCACAGCAGTTATACCAATTTACATTCCCGCCAACAATGTAGGAAGGTTCTCATTTCTCCACATCCTGGAAAGAAAGGCATTTTTAAAAAAAACGATTACACTTTTGTACCAGAAAGTTCTGTTATCATTATATGGCTTAGCTTGTTTTTCAGATATTTAAACTAGTTAAGAGAATTTGAATTGCAAAATTGGTAAGTCTAGCTAACATGCTTAAAAAGCTCTTATTGATTTTGATGTATAAGTCTGCATTTTAGATGTTTGAAATGTTTGAGAGAATCAGATGTGCTGAACTTAAAACTAATTTGAAATGTCTAAGGGAATTAGAGTAACTATGTAAATGTATAAAAATTCAGGGGAATTTGACCTTTTAAATTTAAATTAACTGAATGTTAACCAAAAAATAAGACAGAAAGAAACACGCTCAATAGTTCATAGATCAAACAAGAAATCATGATGAAAATGAGGAAATATTGAGAAAGAAATGACAACATACTACATATCAAAACTTGTGGGGTTGAGCTAAATTGATAGCTACAGAAGAATTTGTAATTTTTAATACTTAGGTTGGAAAAAAGGAAAAGCTGAACATTAGAATTCAGAAAAAGAACAACAGGGCACATTAAGAAAGAAGAGGAAGGAAATAATAAAGATAAGAGCATAAATTAGTGAAGGAGAAAGCAAAGAGAATCAACGAAGTCCCACACTGGCTATATGAAAGGGCATAAAATACAAATTTCCATAAAAATTGATCAAGTAAAAAATAGAGGACACATGTTAGCAGAGTCAGGACTGAAAAGGAAGCACAGGTACAGCTGCCACAGAGTTTTTTTTCATCATTGTGAGGGTATTATAAACAGTTGCAAATACATTTGAAAACTTGGGAGATATGGACAAATGCTAAAAAACATATAAATCATAAAACTGACTTAAGAAAAAATAGAAAACTTTGTAATGGATCTATACACATTACAAAAACTGAATTTAGTAGTTAAAAATTCCACAAAGATTAAACACCAGACTCCTTCGCTTTTAGGAATTTAACAAACATGAAAGGAGTACAGAAAAAAAGAAAGAAAACATTCTCAAACACACATCTGAGTGGAAATTCCAGATGGATTAAAGATGATAATGTTAAAGGCAAAACTGTAAAGGGGTGAATATCTTTATGGCCTGAACACTGGGAAATATTTCTTAAATCAGACACTAAAAACACAAACTGTGGAGGAAAAGACCAACAATAAAAAATCAGAACACCATAAAGAGAAAATCTGTGAAAACATTTCACACTCCCTGTATTGAAAAAAATTTTTAAGTATGAGCAAATTAAATGTTGGCAAAAATGTGGAGGAACAAAACTCTCATACACTGCTGGTGGGAGTGTAGATAGTTACAGCCACTTGGGAAAAATATTTGGCCTTATCTTAAAATGCATGCCAAATGACCCAGCCAGTATACACACAAGGGGAAATGGTACATATACGCACCAGGGAAAATGTACAAGAATAGTCATAGCAGCAAAAATTCCTAACAGTAAAAAAACCTGAAAATAACCCAAATGTTTGTCCATGTTAGAATAGATAAATTGTGCTATTAGTTATATAAGAGAATATTACACAATATTAAAAATGGACTGAAACTGAGCACAACGCAAATGAGTATCAGGAACATAAAGTCACAGAATATGAAATTAACAGGAAGCTTTATATACATTCCTCTGCCTGACACTCCTATCGTCCCATAATCCCTAAAGCCCATTTAATCTATCCAGTCTCTTATCCTTTCCCAAAGCATAAATGTCATTGAATGTCTCATGCACTGCTTTTCCCATAGTTCCTCGCAAGGCCACGATCATTCTGGCTGCCTACAGCCCGCTTAGATTGTCACCACTCCGGGAGCAGACTTCTGAGCTGCCCGCCCAACAAGCCCAGGCCTTCGAAGCCCTCGAATTTCCCCCCCAACAGGAGCCCATGTGCGGCTACACAGCGTCTCTCCTCTGAACTTCCACTGAATCTACTATCAGGACTATGATATGTTGCGATGAATTGCTCGACAGGTAAATTTAATTTACCAGGTATATAGCACTGAGGGAGGTGCTGCCAGGGCCTGAGAGGAACACCGCAGAGTTCCATCTCCAGAGTCAAAGAGTGACCTCCCAAGGCCAGGCAGGAAAGTAGACAAAGCTCTGTGGCTGAGAAAGGCAGACAGCACCAGGAGGTGTGGTGGTCTGGCATGGAATTCACAGACCTGACTTCTAGTCCTGGCCCCATCCCACACACTGGCGGTGTGACCTGGGACAAGTTGGTTTACTTTTCTGTGCTTTAGACTCCCCATCTGTAGCAGGTATAGAGTTATTCCCCACTTCCAGGCTTGTAATGGGATCGTGCCAGATGATGCCCTGTGGTGTTCTAAGGGCGATGCCTGGCACAGAGTGAGCATAGGAAACAGTGACTGTTAACAAGGAAGATAGCCAGGACTTCAACAGGTGGAGATGATGTAGGCAGGGGAAGCTGCCTCCCATGAACAGTCCAGTTTGCTGGAGCACAGAGCTGAGGCAAGAGGAGTCCGGGTAAGGGGTGTGGCTTGGGTATGTTGCATCTAAGAAGTATGTGCTGATCCACAGGAAAGTTCCTGGGCAGGGTGAACAGCAGGACTGTGCTAGCCTCTAAGGCCCAGTGGAGAATAAGTGAAAAGGGGGAAAGTGATCAAAACCATTGCAGAACTTTACTCTTTTGGCTATAGTACAACAGTAATAATGCCATTAATACCTGAAAATTATAACAATATTAGGTTTATATTTGCTTCTATGGAAACATCAAAAAAAAGTAAGTTAAAATTGACACAGACTTATGCTCTATACCTTAAATAGTAATTCCATTGATAGTCAAAATTTCCAATAATGTCAGTAATCATTTTTATTTGTAAAAGTCTACAATACCAATATAAGAATTTTATCACCACGGAAGCTGTGAGAGTGACTCAGGGCAATCAGTAACAAATCCAGTTAGCATTTCACTGACTCTTGTCTCTGTTCTAGAAGGAAAGCACAGGGTTGGGGATGTTTAAAACAAAGATTTGAGATGCTGCTTTGAACTGAAAATGCTTTTTTTAAAAAATTATCATGGCAAGGAGTTATCATGTAACAAATTATAGTTACCGCCTAACAAAACACAGGCAAATGGACTAAAAGAGTAAACTAAGTGCTCCAGTATCTTTGTAATACCTTTGAAAACTCTCTCACCCAATCTGCTTTTGTACCCATACTAGACTAGGAAACCCTTGAAAGATCCTCTTAGCCTTACTGATCAAAGAAGTCTTCCTCCATCACATATATTTTACTCTGGGCCTTTGAGTCTCTCTGTGACCCTGCCAAAAATAAAAATACAGATTAAAATAATCAGAAATACCATGAATTTTTTCCCTTTGTGATTTTCTGGCAAGTGACATGGCGCCCCCTAGAGTCTGGACCTGATGGGTGGCAGATTGTCCATGCCTTGAATATGGACAATGAGGTGAAGGATTTGTCTCTTTTATTACCAAGAAGCAAAAAGCCTTTCCTCCCTTTCTCAAAATACCTGAATTTTCCTCCCAACAATTCTCAAGATTATGTTGTCTCACTCACTGAATTTACAAGTCAATAAACTTTGAAAAATGGATTGAATTATTCATTATGACATAACCCACTTGTAAATTAATCATGAGTCAGTTTCCTCATAAAGAAAGCCAATGTTTCTCTTGCATTCTATTTCTTTAGACTATTTTTTTAAGCTGATCATTTTACCCAACCACAAGTTTGTTTTGAAAATCTGAAAGACTGAATTTTGCTAAGTTCAGATCTTGTGTATTTCCATTTCCTGGCAGTTAACCAGAGAATGTTCAAAGGAATATTTGTAGCCCACCAGGAAATGCTAGAAAACATGCCAGGAAGTCTGCAATCATATAAGGTATATATCGCTTCAGTGACTTGAAAAAATAGAAAAGTGTTCCCTCTTAAAAATGAGTTTCAAAAAGAATTGTTACTTTTACAATGCACTGTGATGCTACAAAAAATAAACCACCTTTCTTTAAAAGAAGTAATTTATCGGTATTTCAGTTTTCCCTAACTGCCACAGCTTATGAGATAGAAAACTATGTACAATTGCTTGACTTCCACAAGTTCTCCCCTGAAATGGAAATAATAAGCCATAGACAATATGGGGTCAGAAACATGCTGCACTGAGAGAAAGGTTCTATTACTAATAGTAGAAGTGCTATTTGTTGCTCTAACTTTAAAAAGTACACACACATTACAAAAATACAGAAGTACTACAAATTGTGTACGGTCACTTAAGAAAAATAGAGAACATTTATTGAGAACGTTCTGTGTGCCTGGCTCTGTTTTCTGTATTTTAGGTATAAGAACTTCTCTTACTTAATCATAACGATCTGATGAAGTTGGTATTATCATCTCCACTTTACAGATGAGCAAACTGACACTTAAGCAAGAGACTTGTCCGTGGTCGCACAGTGAGTAAGAGGCCCACTCGGGATCAAACCCAGCTTTGCTTGTCTGAGACCTGAACCCTAACTACCATGCAGCCCCATGTCCCAGAAAGCTCAGGTACAATGACCTCTGTTACTGCCCCATGCTGGCCTGGAGTGGATCTTTGCCCAGAGTGCAACCGGATGTCAGCACGTGCAGAGTGGAAAGAGCCCATTCTATCCTGTGCTTCTTTCTAGAGACATGAGACACAGGAAGGTGAAGTTGTGGAGCTGGGTGGGGCTCCATCTGCTCCTTTTCTCTACGCCACTCTTTGCTCTACACCACACTTCTCTCTTGCTTTTTACAGACTTGCCAGTTTTATAGGGAGCTACTCTAACAGTCTTACTATTGGCAAAGCTGTTGTAAGGGAGCTTTACTATTTAGTTGCAATCTAAGGGCTTCCTAAGATCAAGTTCCCCTGTGTCAAGCCTGGGGAACCATCAGGGGCAGAACCATCACACCATGACTAAGTCACTGACAGTCCTCCTGTGGAAGAGGAGATTGCATCATCAACCAGTTCCTCGGTTACTGATATTACTGGACACAAATGAGTCGAATCATTTGGTAAGATGATCTAAAGCTCAGATTGGCTGTGCCACGATTTGGTCATTTTGCTCATCTGAACATGACTTAGACCAAAAGAAAATACACTGCCCACATAGCTGTTCTTCTTCTTTTTATCTTATAACACAGAAAGTTTCTGGAGAGTAGGGCTAAACCACACTCAATAAATGCCGATGACCTCCCTGTTGAATTTCAGGCAAAAGCTGGCCTTTTCATAATTATAATTCACCCTCATGGGGGATTAAACCTTCCAGGGGACAGAGACAATGAAACAAGCAAGTGCCATAAGGAGTGACAATGAGAAGGAAAAGTTGAGGTGTTCATGTAAGAACAGAGGGGTGCTGGAGGCAGAATCGGGGCCCAGAGGTCAATGAAATCTTCTCAGAGGAAAGACCTGAGACCTGAAGGAAAGATAGGAATTTCTCAGAGTGAATGTCCTGAAGAAGGAGAGAGGGAAAGGTAAGACAGGTAGAGGGAATAGCCTGGCAGAGGCTCGGAGGCGAGAGAGAGGGTAGCTCATAGTGGCCTGAAAGAGCTTCCCAGAGCTATTTGTACTTATTGATTTACTTAAAGTCTGAGGAACCTCCTGTAAAAAAGATTTTATCTTTGTCCAAATGGGTTTGGAAATACACAGCTCTAATCAAAACCAAACTGCAGAAAATGCTTACAGGAAATGTGGTGGGAGCCAGCTCCGTTTACCATGTGCCATGAGATGTGGGGTTGTGTGTGTGCACAGGTAAGGCAGAAGCACTTTGGAGAGCTAACAGACTTGCAGGGGAACACCTCCCCTTCTCCCCTCAAGCTGAATACAACCCAGTGGGCTCTTCTCACTTTCCCAAGTGCTGAGTTAGATCTCTGGCCTTCCAATGCAGCCCCATGTTCAAGTTCTATCAGTCCTGGGCGGCTACAGTCATGCTCCACTTGCATTGAGTCAAGGAGGGTTTCCTGCTCTGTGCACATCCACCAGTGGTGACAGTAGTGAGAGGAATGTGGGGAACAGGCAACCCCTCTGTGGAACTCTCAAAGCGGGAGGCAGCAGAGTCCTGGCTCAGGTGGCAAAGAAAGAAGGTGTCACCTGCACATATTTAAGCAATATTTCTGTGGGACCCCAACTGGGCAAAAGTGAAAATTGACCCTCCTCTCTTCGTGAGAACAGTGATGGCCCCTGGAATTAGGGCACAGCACACTTTCAGCCCTAGTGGCACCCTGGTGGAGGCAGTGAAAACTAGGGCAGGTGCCAGCCTCTGTGCATTTGCTGGGTCTTGGGACTGAGCTGGGACTTGGCCCCCAGAGCAGCAAGGGATGACCAGGACTGACTTGTGGATTCCCGTAAGGACCTCCACAAGGGTGTTCCTAGAAATCCTTTAGCCAAGAGGGGCCCATGTGAAAGAAAGTGCTCTGTGTGGTCAGTAGGGAGAACGGGACCTGTGGCCACTGAAATTTGGGCCACTGAATATGCTTACGTCTCTCCTCAGCAGCTGGGGAAGGCTGAAAGATGTGGGCTACACCCAGAAGACATCACTAGCATCACTGAACATGATAAACTCCTGGAACATAGATGTGGTATGTGGTTGAATCCTCAGTAGTATTTACTGCATGTCTTGCACGAAATAAAAAGCCATAAATCTTTGACAATCTAATAACTGCATGTCTTTCTATCTGACCTCCTGGGAGGAAACCCCCTAACCATGAAGGCATGAGAATCATGGTGACACAAGAAGGCATGCACACCCCTAGGCATGTGTTTCGAGAGAATCGTGGTAAACTCCCTGGGACAAGTTTTCTAAAGACTTCTTTTGGGCAAACACTCAACATTTGAACTGGTAAGTAACTTAAAACACTTTGTGTTAGAACAAATATGGCTCTGTTAAGGATGAGCATATAAAAAGGCACACTGAATCTATTCATGCCGCATAAGTACTATGTGAAACAATATAAATCCAAGATAAAACAAGTGATTTCCCTCGAGCAGCTCCAGGCTTGCCCCAGGACTCTTCCTGGGCTGTGTCCTCGCCGCCTTTGGTGGAGGAAGATGCTTGAGCGGAAAAGTCTGAAAAGCACTTGGTGAGGGGGAGGGGCGTGGTGTGGTCAGGAGATACAAGTTTTAACTTCATACTTTATAAAAATAATAATCTTTTTTCTACTACTTAGTAACAACAGCAGTGGCACAGATTATTGTTTATCAAATGCTTATTTACTCAGTGCTAAGTATTTGTAATGCCTTATCTCACTTAAACTCTGTCCTCCGTCCCACCCTGCACACATAGGCCTTTTTGAGGTTCTATACTGTTAATGTGTCAATTTATGGGTGAGAAACTGAGGCACAGACAGCTGAAGTGACACAGGGGCTGTGGGGTGGGGCAGGCTTTCTAGCCCCAGCAGTCTGGCTTCCAAATCCAGACTGAGCAATAGGACCGCAGGACACCTGCGAGCTATGCTGCCCCTGATGGGAAACAGCTGTTGGTGCTAAGCGAAAGCAACCAGCTTTCGGCTGTCTCCGCGGCCTTGGGGTGCCCAGGTAAGAAAACTTGGCACCAAAGGCATGCTTTGTATTAGTAAAGTCCTATTTTCCCATTTGTATTTTCTTGAGATAAGTATGAATGGAGGACAATCAGAGAGAGGGTAGCAGGGGCACAGGCAATAAGGAAACAGTTTGAAGAGAAGAAAAGCAGGAAAAAAAGAGGCAGAGGGTGATGCGGTCATAAGAAAGCCAAGTCACCAGTCCCCCCGAGCCCCTGGGAGCGTTGACATGGTGACCAAGTCCTTGAGCTGCCCTTGAGAGCTCACACCTGCTCCATCTGCGAGAGTGAGAAACAGTGCTCTGCTCCTGTGTGAGGCCTGGCTGGGTGGCCCCCGGAGGTGTTCCTGGGTTTCCTCACCTCCTGTGTGAGCTTTCAGTTACCCCCAGGATCTGAGGCGGTCTGGCCCCTCTTGCTTCTTTCTGCCTGGAAGTCAAACAGCACCATTCGGTGTAGGTCCTTGGGCAAATGCCTTCTCCTTTCTGGGTCCCCAGTTTCTTTTCAGTAAGTAAGGCAGTTGTGTTCTCGAGTGAGGGCAGCCGGAATGTGTGTGCGGAGGGAGCAGAGGCAGATCTGAGCGTCAAAAAAAAAAGACTTGGAGAGGGTGTTACTGTCATTCAGCACCCAGGAGCCAGGATGCTTAAGCTGACTGTCCAGCCCAGCCCATTAGCACCCCTGCTGAGAAACCCTGGATGGTTCAGAGTCTGTGTAGTTGTCTCTTATAAAAATATAAGCAAAGTCTTTTTACGTTTTGAAGTTCTGTTAAATGGGCTTCTTAGAGTTAATGTTAAAATGTTGAAAGGAAGCAAAAACTAGCTCATGATTTATACAACACTTTCCAAACCGGCTTTTAAATACTGGGTGATTTCCTAAAAGCAGCAGCTTTGCTGTGACTGGAGGATTTCTGGCATATTTCTAATAGCTTCAAGCTCTAAAGATCTAAAGCCATGATCACACTGAACACAGATGTCCTGTGAGCTGGAAAATATTCTGTTTATAAAATTGTATGGCAGAATCTTCTTGAATTGCAAAAAAACCACATTTGTTTCTTAGGCCATCAGTACCTGATTTTGTGTGCTGGTGTGGACTAATGGAAGCTTGGCAAAGTCAGGCTGGAACACACTTTGTTAAGGGCCCTTTCTATAGGGCCAACTGCAGATGCCTTATTTGGTCCTTCTGGATCATATATGAACCTATGACTTAAATTTGAATGCCTTAAATAGGCATGCCTGTTATTTTTGTCATATCTGAGTACCATGTGCATCATAAGTAACTTAAAATTTTTTATCAACTCACTTTTTAAAAACATGTTTTGCCTTCTAAGTAGTTTCTGTGAAGATGAATAAGCTATTTGTATTTTTTAAACCTACTTTAAAATATATGTACAACTATTAAAATTTTTAAGCATTCATCCACATATTACCTTTAATCATCCTCCTGGAAGTGTAACTGTAACCATAACCTATAACAAGGGATTTTTTAAAATCTGTATGCTTTAATACAAATAATACAAAGGATTTTTAAAAATCCAGATTCTATATAGAAAATGAAGGTGTTAAAAGAAAAAATAAGCCCATGCTTACATAATGGGAACATACAAGTTTATGACAGAGTTGACTTAAGCATGAGCGTGAATGTGAGTTTGTGTGTGTGTACAATCAATCACATCTAATATTCCTGTGGCCTTATATGACATCCTGGTATTAAGTTCCAAAAACTCCTTAATAAGTGACTGGTGTAGGGGCTAAGGGCAGGCTACCCCAAGATGTGCACTGGGACATGCAGACTATTTCAGAGTTGAGAACAATCAAGGCCCAAAAGACTCAGAAAGAAACTGTGTCCTCCCATCCCCCAACTGTCTAAAAAGAATTTAGATAGAGGACCTGCTCCAGGAAGAAAGCTATCACCTTAGATAACTATATCATAACGTAAGCTAGGAGTGGTGAACTGGGAGGGATTTGGCCAAGTCTGTTAAAATTCCTCTTTGTGCCCCCTCATGGTTACTGTGTGGCCCAGCAAATGTTTAATTATCAAACATTTACTCTTTTCATATTCCTGTGAGTTGCTTCCCTTCTCCTTTGAAGCCTCAGACTCCTACCTTGCTTCAGGATGGCATATACACCTCATTCTCCCTGACTGTCTTTGGAACCCATGCCAGTGGCTTCCCTGTACATAGGTAATTAAACTTTGGTTTTTATCTGTTACTCTGTCTCATATCAATTTGATTCTTAGACCAGCTAGAAGAACCTCGAAGGGTAGAGGAAATTTCTTCCTCCCCAACGATGGTGAAATCTTCAAACAGCATCACCGCAATGAATTCCTGTTGCTGTAGCCAAAAGCAAAGGAATCGGACATGTGGGTCAGTCTATTCTGGCTCCTCTAGGGTAGATACACAATTTATTTTAAGCTCTGGAAACCACTGACACAGATCTTGTGGCAGAGACAAGAGAATAATGATAATGCTTGGTCATGAAACCAAAGGTGGGGAAGGAGGGAAGTGAGGATATGAGTGGGGTAAGGGGGAGTTAAAAAGGGTAAATAGATTGTGGTCCCAGTGAAGATGGGTACCAGAGGCCCGGCACTGACCGTCTGACCTAAGAGTTTGAAGGAATGGAGGCAGGAAGTCCATGATCCTTAAAGCCTCATAGTCAAACTGCTATTCTATCCACAGACCCACATTACTGGGAGATTTGCATGTGGCCAAATCACCCTTCCACCAGAGAAGTTCATAAGAAGGAATTAGATTTTTCTTCTATTCTTTCAAACATATGGGTTCCTCCATTAGCTATGCATTTTTCTTCAAAATTACTGAATAATCATAAATAATAGTATGGAGGATGCTATGTGTCAGAATTCTCCTAAGTCAAAAGGGAAGACCCTACTCACAGCCTATCATCAGATGGACACTGTCCAGAGATTTTATTGATTTATCTTGCTTCCTACGACCTCCAAGTGGACAGGAACTCACCTGTTTTGTTCAGAGTCTGAGCACTGGGGCCTGGCACATAGAAGACTCTTAAATATTTGCCGAATGAATGAGTGAAACTTGCCCTTTCCCAGCTTCGGTGAAAAGCACCACAAAGTGACTGAGAAGACAGTAAGGAAGCCTGGGCCGGGACACTGCTGAGGGAGGGTGTCAAGAAGCCCATGTGGGCTGGGGTGAGGAGGCTTCTCCGTGCCAGACAGGCCGGAGTGAAAGGCTTGAAATGCACCAGGACATGCATGTGGTTATTCTGACGCCCGTTTCAGAGCCGTAGAAACTTAGCCAGAAAGTGTAAACACAGTTCCTCTCTGGGGACACTTCCCGTTGACTTAGAGATGAACTCCGATGTATGCTGTTTGTCTTCAGTCTTCAATGGTCTTTGCAGCTTGAAAATTAGTGTCAGGCTATTCCGTCCTCAGAACTCTCAAATCCACTGCCTTTTGCCTCTTACCACAGCCGCAGCTCAGACGCCTGATTCCCTCGTCCTCTCCGGAAGCCTTCCCCCCGCTGGCTAGTGCAGGCTCATTTCATTTCATTTTACTATTTTCAATGAAAGTACTTTTAAAAGTGTATTTCTAAATGCGATTTAATTTTTTCTAGCTTTGTAAGAGTTTCCCCATCTGAATACATCCCCAAGTCACAGAAAAGTCATTTAACAGACATCAAAAGGTAGTGTATATAGATGATAGGGGATTTAGAAAATAGGTTTGCCCCATGGAAATCATAGCCACGACCCATTTCACATGAAATTACTCCCCAAAAGTGGGTAGAATCCTGAGGGTGTGTGTGCCAGCTGCTTCCCCAGCCACACTCGGGCTTTTAAGGCTGCCAAGCGGAGACCGGGGCTTCGCTCATTCCGCGCTCAGCTCGGCGCCCAGCGCTGGCAGGCGGGATAAAAGCTTGCAGGGTGCATTCACGCGCCCCGGGCGCCGCGTGGCGCCGGTGAAGCCACGGAGAGGCCCGGGCGCGCGGGACTCAGGCCCGACCTCGGCAGGCAGCCTCCGCCCCCGCGCCGGGCCCTGCGAGCACGCCCCGAGCGCCCAGGGGCAACCCGGGTCGGCCAGCGCGCCTATATCGCCCAGGCAGCTGCCATCTGTCTGTTTAGTTAACAACCGCGGGCCGCTCCCCCCTGCCCGGAGTAAGCCAGCCCCGCTCATTAGGCCGGGAAGTTAGCGACACCCACTCCTTGTCGCCAGCAGGCTTTGCCCCTCAGGCGGCGGCTGAGGCTCGGGCGCCCGGTCCTTCTTTCCTGCCTCTCGGCTCCGTGCAGGAGGCCGGCCCACTGCTGGCTTGGCCCTACAGGCAGGTACTTCAGTGACAGGGCAGAGAGAGGGCCTCCCTCCGTGGGTTCAGTGAAGTGTACACCATGTTAATGCATCACATTTCAGTTCTGCAAATGCGAAGTGTAAATTGGGCTAGAATATGATTGTGAATCAGACTAGACGTCATGACTAATTTATCACCGTGCTCCAGATACATCAGCTAAAATAATATGAATTTAAAGTAACGGTTCCTCCTGCCTTTGTTTGCTGGTGAACTCTAAAAAATAGATCTCTAGAGAAATAAAAGAACTGAAATTCCACTCTCTTCTTGCATTGTCAAAGCATGAATGTAAGTAAACATTCTCACCCAGGTTTCTTCCACTGATTGAAACTGAATTTGCCCACTAACACATTATATCATCTATGTCTCACTCTCACTGACACACTCTCACCTGAACTGCTGATAAACATTAAAGTGGAGAAAAGCTTTTTTATATTTCAGGCAACATATGAGATGCCTAAAGTTCCCCAGCAGGCTGATTATTAGAATTTTCTAGGGCATTTCTACTTAAAGTGTGGTCCCTACCCAGCTGTATGGCATCACTTGCAAGATCATGAGAAATGCAGAATCTCTATCTCAACTATGATGAAAAATTTGGTCTGTAAGTAATTTTATGACTAAATGAAGACAATAGTGAAAAAAAACAAAACAAAGAAAGAAAAGAAATGCAGACTCTCAGGGCCCAGCCCAGACAGACTTACAGAATGGACATTGAAATGTTTAACAAGCGTTGTAGTTTGAAAAGAATTGATCTGATTTTTTAAAAACACAAATACCTTTGCCCAGACATCTGTATGTGTGTAGTAGGCAGCCCAGGTGATTCTTACAAATTTAGTAGTCAAGTTTGGAGGCCCCTTGGCTCTAAGGTGTAAGGTTCAGGTGACTTTTATCCTCATGACATCAGCCACACTTCTGAATCCATAGAACTGCCTTAAAGTTTGGTACAGGGTGAGTTTACCTGTTTAGTTATCTGTGAATTACAGATGTAAGAAAGCTTATGAATTATTTGGTTAAATAACAACACATTTATTGCTCTTATAGGAAAGCTCAGAACTGGGAAGGCAGATATTCTCTTTGTACAACTGGCTCATTCACTACCAGACTGAGTACAGGCATGAGAAAATCTTTTGCTTGGCCATCAAACACCCCCCCCCCCCAATTCAAATGGTCTGACTTTATTTGTAACAGTACCTTTCATTCAAAAGGACACAAAAGCCCTTTATGCTGATGCTTAGTGCTGTTTAGGGCTGTAGGACAAGACAGTGTCTAGTTCTGGGCTTCACAATAAAAGAGGGGTGTGGAGACCTTGGCAAAAGTTCAGAAGAAATTCCTAAAGGTTATTTTTAAAATGCAAAGTGAATCTTCAAATTGTGTGACATTATCTAGAAAATGTGCATCCATCCATTGATGTAAACAACATGAGATGAACCTTTGCTGAAGCTTGAGCAATTTTCACTTTTAGAGAAATAAATATTGCAGGGGGCAGAGGAAGAGGAAAGAATGTCCCTGGAGCATCAGTTTTCCACACGGGTTGCACATCGCAGTCACTTGAAGAGGTTTTAGGAATCCCAATGCCAGTTAAGCCAGGCCTTTGTAGGGAGCGCCCAGGCATCCCCAGGTGACTCTGATGTACAGCTAAAGCTGAGAATAGAGCAGTGCTTCCCCACCTGTAGTGTGCACTAGTGCCACCTGGAGATTTTGTTGAAATGCAGGCTCTGACACAACAGGTCCAGCATGGGCCCCGAGCTCCTGCCATTCTCAGGTGCTGTCAGAGTCTGGTCCATGCACCAGGCTTGGAGCGGTAAGGGGCTAAAACCTTTGAAATGAGACTAAACTCTCTTCCAGGATCTTACGTTCGGCCATGTCAAAGTGCTGATGGCTTTATGACATTTGCCAGAATGCTAAGGAGACAACTTCAAGCATCGTATAAACCAATGAAAAGAATATCAACATCAAGACCACTGATTTGGATGAAAATATTTAACAATGATCAGTGTGTGTCTCCTTGAATGGAAAAGTATTTACGGACTTTAGAGGACAGACATATTCCTGGCTTCTTTGGGCAATATAACCATCGCTATTCTCATGTTATCCTTTCCTAAGGAGGCTTTAGCAGCAGCAGAATTGCAATAATGGTACCCAGTAAAGTCCAGGCACAGCTGGAATGCTGGCACTGCTGCGTTGTGCTAACAGCTTCTGGTCCCAAGTAACTCCATCTCAGAACCTGGAGGTTTCTTTGAGTTCTGGGAATAGGAGAACCAGTCACTTTGTCACGAGATTCCATTTAGCCATTGTGGATAAAGTGACAGTTCCTGTGGCCAGGATTCTCACCTGGCCCTGGTTGGCTAGCTCACTACACACGTGTGGGCAATGTGTCATCATTGACTCTATATAAAGAGCCCTGCCTAGTGCTCTGGGCGCGACACGGTGGCAGGGCTGCAGGAGGGCAGAGCAGAGGCTGGAGTGGTGGCAGCATTGAGGACAGAGGCCCAGAGGATGGCTGTGCGGGCCAAGAGGCCCAGAGGCAGAGACGGGCTTGCTACATGCAGACTCCCTCTGAGTGGATGAGATTCTAGTGATTAACCTGCCACTGTGGAAATAAAGTTGGGTATAACTTTTTCACCCCAAGAACGTTCCACTGTCATTTCTTTGGTCACATTGAATCCATAGTGAACTTGCCCGGGGCTGAAACCCATTGGCAAGACAATTGGCGACATCGGCAGGGTTCACTGTTGATTGAGAAAAATGTACAGGCTGCCCCTCATAGAAGGAGTGTTTCAGCAGGCTGCACCTATGAGCAGGGAGACATTCCAGGGTTCCCTTGTGGACACGTGGTACTGTGCAGGGGTGGAGGACTGGGGTCTACCCCAAGAGAAAGAAAATTTGTTGCTGACTGAAATGGCATCACTACGAAGTGCTGTGGAAATAGTAAAGGATGTCGTGGTGGCCCGAGAGGAAGCAGCACGAGAAGGAGCAGCACGAGAGCGCAGGCTGCCAGGTGCCATGGGGCAGGTGAAGGATGTAGTTAGTGGAGCGGTCAGCCCCAGAAGTGGAGGAGCGGAGGTTTGATGAACAGGTGGGGGTGGAGACCCGGTTGGTGCTGGAGGCATTGGCCCCTCCTCGGTTGAGACCCCACCTGGTTGAAAGCTGGTGGAAGGCCAGAAGGACTCAGCAACCGCGGGCGCTTCCAGGAGAGGTGCAGCCCCCTCCTCAGCTTGTGGAGCACTCCATGCTCTGCTTCTGTCCTCAGGCTCAAGCACAAAAGGAAATATGGTCTGCTTCTCGAAGGAAGAATTTAAAGGGCACCATGAAGGTCACAGGGACCCACAGGGACTCTGTCTCTGAGAGGGACCCAGATGTGGGTTGGTTTGAAAAGGCAGGAGCAGACAGAGAGAAATTGGACTGGAGCTTTGGCAACAACTGAGACTGGAGCAGTGGTTCTGGCTGCTGAGGACGAAGCAGAAGGCAGAGATAAAGCAACGAGATCAGCCTGTGTGTCTGCAAGACTTTCTGCTGGAGAGGCTGGAGAAGGTGGGTATTGTAAGGCCCACTCCACCCATGGTCCTTTTGGTTAATTCCTTTGAATAGAACTGGTTTGAATACAGCCAGGGTGACCACTTGGTGGCAATGGATCTCCTCAGGTGTGAGGGTTATTATAATTTGTTGTGATTTTTGTTATTCGTATATTGTCGTAGATTATGGAATTTGGTTACAATGTTCCAGCTACCTTGCACAGGGACCATTGCAGAGGACTGAGGGCACATACATTGAGAGGCAAGAATCCTGGAGGGTGGAGTGTGGATAAAGTAAAGGTTCCTGTGGCCAGGGTTCTCACCTGGCCTGGGTTGGCTGGCTCACTACACACATGTGGGCGATGCATCATCATCTGCTCTGGGCGACATGGTGTCAGGACTGCAAGGCTGCAGGAGAGCACAGCAGAGGCTGGAATGGTGGCAGCACCCAGGACAGGCCCAGAGGCAGAGACCAGCTTGCTGCATGCAGACTCGCTGAGTGGAAGAGACTCCAGTGATTAACCTGCCACCTTGGAAATAAAGTTGGTTTTAACCTTTTCACCCTAAGAACGTTCTACTGTCATTTCTTTGGTCACATTGAATCCATAGTGAATTCGCCTGGGGCTTAAACCCATTGGCAAGACAACCATCAACGTGATAGGGCAAATAAGTAAGCAAAATTAAACATTTAAAAAATGTAAATATGTTCACAGTGATATTAATAACTAACCTAAATGACAGGGCTTTCCATGTATGATCTCATTTAATCTTCTCAAAAACCTATGGGATGGTTGCTATTACTACACCTATTTTACAAATAAGACAACAGAGCTTAGAAAAGGTGAGAGATCCTTGCCTTAGGCCACATAACTAGAAAGTGGCAGAACTAAGACAGGAACCCACCCCGGAATCCCTGAGCCAAGCCCATCCATGTGGTGGTAAATTTAGCTTGCTGTTTGGAATTGCTGTTTCTGCTGTTATAAGCAGTGTGTTCATGTTTTCCCTAGGCAGTAGTCTAAATATTTTTGAAAAGGAGCCTTTTAATTTTCAATTAGCCCGGTTCCCCAAAGATAAAGCTCTTTAAAGGTCAGATGTTAACTTAATCCTCTTTGGATCACCACTGAAAACGATCAGCCAAACTGACCTTGGCAAAATCGCCTAGCTGGCCTGGGGACAGGCAGGCAGGCGCTCTTACTGCAAGGGGCATTTTCTTGACAGGACCTTCAGTAAAAAGACTTAATACCCATCTTCAGTGTGAACTGAATTGTGTCCTACTGACATTAGATCCTCAGCCTTGGGGAACACCAGGCTGGCCGCCAAGGGGCTGCATTAGGCTGACTCAGTCATGCAGGAAGAAACCGAGTATGACAGGAGCTGAATTGTTTTGCCAGAAAGAAGGGCTCATCACACACGGCCTGCCTCTACAGCAGAGCCTAACCCACGATAAAGCCAGCAAAGGCCCACAGTTCCTGTAACACATGTTTCCCAAGACCTCAGCCACAAATGCAGAATTTGCCCAAGAAGAGCAAAAATCTAAAAGCTTTGAACAAACATGGTAATAAACAATTTTGGACATGACAACGAAACAAAGCATTACTGTTCTGGGCCTGTGCTGGGATACAGGTGGGACATGTGACCCACTCTGAGGCCTGTAGCATTCCTCATTCCGGTGCAGGAATGGGAACAGGAACAGGCATTACCACCACTGGCTGGGTGGATGCACGGATCCAGCTGGGCCAACTGGTCATTCCCTGGGGATTTTAAAACTGGAAGTGCAAAAATGAATTACTGGCCTCCCAGTGACAGTAGAGGAGAGATTGAGGCTTAAGAGCTATCAGCAGCCATTTTGCCTCCTAAAGAGAGGAAGCTGGTTTGCCCAGCACAGAAGGTAAGAAAGGCTGTGGAGAGTAGGAAGGGGACAGATGCCTGGTCCCAGCTGTTCCTGAGACCCGACTGCACTCCTGACCAGCCACAATTTAGTTGTTCAACTGTACATACTCTGAACTAACAAATTCCCCTTTTGCCTAACCTAGTTTGGTTAAGTTTCTATCACTTGTCACCAAGAAAGTCCTGACTCATACAGAGGAAGTGTGCGGAATGCGATTTCAGCCTCCATTTCATTTTCAGTATCCTCTTCTCTGAGGTGGACAAGCAGGACCTTCCTGCAGGAGCCACTGTTTTCTCCCATTTCAAAACTAGCTGGCTGATGTCTCCTTTCTCAAAGTTCTGGCCTTCAGCTTTCTGCCATGTGGCTTTAAGAAAAAGGTAAGAATTTTTAAATTCCTCCTTTGGGGAAAATCTGCATTTTTTTTAATAATGAAAAAATAATGCATTTCAAGTCAATAAGCTGATGAGTGCAGATACTTTAGGCAACAGCAGGACTTCCAACTGTTGCTCACAGGGCTTTGACCCTAGAGGTTTAGCAATGGAAAGGGAGGGGCATTTTTGGAACATACCTGACAATGTGGGAGGCACATTTTATAAAACACCCTTTTTCATTAATCCTCACAATCACAGATAAGATCTGTTAAATCCATTTTTGTAATGTAGCTGAGAAAGAAAACTTGTAACTATTTTCTAATTCTTTATCCATATCCTTCTCTTACTATTCAAACATCCATGGGGACTTTCTATATGCGCTAGCGTAGGACTAATATCCCAGAAGAAAGGTGGAAATTCTTAGTAGATGAGTTCAAAGTTAGATTTTTTAAATCCAAAGCAGTTTCATCTTTCAAATATAAAAGCTGGGCACTGAATACTTTTTCTTTTAATTTTAAAAGCTTGTTTCTAAATACTAAGGGCCAAAGACAAGAGAACCTAGAGTACAGATTTTATTCTATAAACCAGGGGTCAGCAGGCTTGACCTATAGGGGTAACGTTTTTATAAATAAAGTGTTACTGAAACACAGCCACTTGCTTATGTATTGTCTGTAGCTACTTTTGCACTAAAGCAGCAGGTTTAGTGGTTGCAACACAGACTGTCTGGACTGCAAAACCCAAGATATTTACTATCTGTCCCTTTTCAGAAAGTTTGCTGACCTCTGCATAAACCATAGAAAGGAGAAATAACACAAGCAGAGGTGGTGTTTTCTCCCCCAAAAGGAGATATGGGTTTAATCTGAGGAGGAAGGGAGAAATTTAAGGTTGGGTGACTAGAGCTTAAGAGCTTCTAGGACCTGGAGAATGGACACAGAGCCCACCATCCTGAACTCAGCCCAAAAGAGGGAGTGGGAAATAAAAATCAAGATCAACTTGGAGGGAATCAGAGAGTGGAGGAACTGTTACACATGAAAGGTCTGGGGGCAGCCTCAAAGCAGAGTGGTCTGCAGGGGCAGCCAGAAGGTTTGTATGGCCCCTAAAAAGGGCTGGAAGGGACTGAGCAGGCTGGCAGCCTGGAGGAAGTCTCTCAGCTGTGACATGGGAATGGGGCAGCAAGCAGGCTGGAACGTGTGTGCTGGAGACCCCTGCAGGTCCAAGCAGCATCAGAGACGAGCCAATATCCAAATGCCATCAAGGACAGAGGATGTCACATGTCCTGAATGCCCCGTTAATGCCAGGATAATTCTTGGGGCCCCCGTTTCACCCTCAGAACTCAGATAATCCTTGGAGAGAAGGAGGTAACAGATGGATCACTGCCTAAGTGGTTTCCCGAAAGTGCTGGCCAGGGGCTGCCTAGAGGCTTTGTATTGATCCAGCCGTTAGCAGAATCTTTTCGCTCACCCTTAAGAAGTTCTGCCCCATGAAGTGTCATCAGCATTAGGACAAGTGTCTAAACCAGAACCTTCCAGCAGCACTTCTAGTGTAACAGAAAGGTTCTATTACCTGCACTGCCTGATGTGGTAGCCACCAACCACATGTGCTACTGAGCACCTGAAGTAAGGTTGTGCAACTGAAGAACTGAATTGTATTTGATCTTCATTAGTTTAAATTACAGTTTAAATAGTCACAGTATAAGTCTAACAGTTTCAATTATTTTGCAGATATAAAATATACTAAAGCTGCTTTAAAATTAAAAGCCGTAACTGAAGAAGTACAGCTTGAGGGATGGTGGACATTGTGACCTCGTTTCTAACCCCTTCAGTCTTGTCTATGGAGTAAATTCCTGAAGTGTTCCTGGCATGTTCTCACTCATAGTACAGATCAGAAAACCCAAATGGAGAGACAAACATTGTTTGGCATGAGGATGCCTTAAGAACTTTTATTGTGACACTCACAGGCTATTTGGTGCTGGTGTGGGAAGATGGACAAAGATCGGAGGTGAGGAAACAGATCAAAAAAAGAAACGCAGAGTGAGGAGCAGAAGGAGGCGGGGCAGGACGGGGTTGGGGGGCGGGAGGTGAGGAAGCCTGCGTTCCCAGCGCTCTCTGACCCCCGGGAGCCAGGCTCCCGCGCCCGCCTCGTTCCTCCGCTCAGCCTGTAATTACTGACCCCAGGTGCGCCCTTCCACTCACCTCCTGGGACTTTATCATTCAAGGCCGCTGTAAGTGGTAATTTGCCCGCCAAGGTTTCTTTTTAAAAGCAGGATATGCTGGGTGTAATGTTACATCACTAAGAATCCTTAGACAATAGAAAAGGAAATGGAATTTACCCAGGGAACAAAGTTTGCAGCTCACTTCTCTTTAGCCCTAGATAACCAAGCGGAATGGAGTACAGGGATCTCAGAGAACAGAGCAAGGAGTGCCCCTGGGGTCGGCTCAGTAGCCCCAAGCGGGCGCACTTGCTGTAATGTAAAATTGAGATTAATGCAAAAGCTAAAGTTCATCCACTCAACAGATTGCCAGTGGGGCCACAGAGTGATTAGGAGGCTGGACTTGGAGGCGGACCCCCTGGATTCAAACCTTATCTTAGCCTCCATTTTTTATCTGAGCTATAGGACAGTTATCACACGTCCATCATGGTGTTAATTTGAGGATTTAAATGAGATGCTGCACGGGAAGCACTTGGTAGGGCCCCTGGCCCAGGACACACGCATAGACGTCAGCCATGAGGTGGTGCTGGTTTGATTTGCTTCATCTGGCCCTGTGTGAAGTGGCTGTGGGAGAGAATAGCCATGTCCATATCTAAGCCTGTCATGTCCTGTATCTTGAAGAAGGGAACAATGCAGTTGAAGCTGGTTTTGTGTATTAGCTTGTGTCTGTGGGCCTGTCTTTAGGAAGGCAGACTTAAAAGACTGCTCCCTACTTCCACATCTCTACTGGACTCAGGAGACCTTGTGGCCTGGATTGAGGCTGGGAAGTCCCCAACAGGGAGTTAAAAGACCAGAAGGGAATAATTAGTAAATAATTTCATTTTGGATGATAGAGGGATGAACAAATCATGTATCATGACCCAAATGCAAAGGACTGTGTGTTCAGCATTTCCCCTTGGCTTGGGGTTTCTCAGGAATGGGATGATAAGGCCCAAGTCTCAAGAGTCCCCACAGATTCTCATCGAGACCAATGCATTTTCTAAGGAGCCAGTCCTGGGGGCTTTAACAGTCCTCTTTTAGAAAGCAGGTCTCCCAGCCACTGCTCCCCGCCAGCCCTTCCATGCATGGCCTATGTTGCCTTTGAGGAGTCGGTAGGAATGCTAGCTCACAGCCAGCTCTGCCCTTGGGAGAGATTCAGGAAGGCCTTAGCAAGTCCAGGATTTAGGAATAAAGGGGAGTGATGTGGGGCCCCTGAGAAGCAGAGGGGATGTGAGAGAGGACTAGGCACCTGCCCTCGGGTAAGAAGCACAACTCCCCTTCCCTAACTGGCCCCTGAGACTTTGTTGAAGGTGCTGCACAGATCCCAGCAATAAAAGTTCATCTGAATCCACAAATTCCAAGAAAGACATTGAAGCTGTGCCATGAAAGGATAGTGTCCGCTGACCGGCTGACAAGCCCAGGTAGTGGTGGGACTGGAGAACTAAATGTGCTCAAAGTTCCCTCAAGGCCCAGCATGGGCTCCTGGGGGCATTGTTAGGAGCTGTTTAGAAAGACAGTGGCAGCCCTAAAGGACTCTGCCCCTGACCTGCTCTCTTCCATTTGCAGAAAAGCTGTAGCACCACAGACTGGCCGTGCCTGCTCCCCAACCCTTTTTGGTCCAGCAGAACCGTGACACACAAGAACATGCCTGGGAGGCTTTATCTGCTGTCTCCGTTATAACAACGATCACTCACTGACTCAGAGTGGGGAGCAGGCTCCCAGTTAGGCCGCTGACCTGCATCCTTGACTCAGAGCAGAATTAACATTATTCACCAACTGGACACTGCAGTCTCCCACCTCCCTGTTCATTCACTGGCTTGTCTCATAACTGTATAGGGAATCTATTGCTATTCCTCAGTGACAGGAATCAAACCTTTCCCACATCTTTATCTCCTACAGAGATTAGCTTGTGGGCTTGCATGTGTGTGAGAAATGTTGAGTTTAATCCTCCACTCACAGGCTGGATGTGATCTGCTGAGTGCCCACCATCCTCCAGGTGACCTTGCCACCTAGGTCAGAGGTTGGCACCTGCATCGAAGGCAGCTGTCTCACAAGCCGGCCACGGCCCACAAGATGGACCAGGGAAGGAGCTCAGCCCAATGACACTCTTGAGAATGGACGTTGACTGGCCAGCCAATTAGATCCTCTCTCTTAGAGAGTTTGGATTTAAGAACTATAGACAGGATCCATCAGTTGGCAGCTGAAGTAGTAGAAACAAGTTGAGCCACAATGTGATAAAACCTTGAAAGTAAACAGCAATGGCTACCCATGTGTAGGAGGCTGGAGCTATTATATCCTTGAGTGATGTAACCCTGAGGCTTTGTCTAGCTACAATTAAATGCTATATTTAGGAACACATTTACTCTTCTACAGCCATCATCCAAATGTATAAATATTGTAAAAGAGTTTGGGAACATAAGCCAAAATGAAAGGGAGCCAGTTCCTTAGCTGAGCCCATTGTTTTCAAATTCAGGACAAGGCCAAGGGTCTCTGTTGCTACACTGACTTCCCGTCCCTTTCTCCCCAGTTCCATGGTCTCAACTGGCTGACGAGAATGGGGCTGTCTCCAGCCTGTGCCCAGTGTCAGGTGAGACAGGAAGAGAAAAGGAACAGCTCAATCTGTTGTCACAAATAAAACTGTAATCTTTTAAACAAATGGTGCTAGGGAAAGTGTATGTATATCCACATGCACAAGAATGAAGTTGGACCCTTACCTTACACTATACACAGAAGACTAACTCAAAAGTGGTTCAAAGACCTACATTTAAGAGCCTATAACCCTTAGAATAAAACATAGGTGCAAATCTTCATGACCTTGGATTAGACAATGATTTCTCAGGTATGACACCAAAAGCACACGAAGAAAAACTAAACTGTATTTCATAAAAAGTAAAAACTTTCTGTATCAAAGACACTATCAAAGTTTGTAAAAAGACAGCCCACTAAATGGGAGAAAAAATTTGCAAATCACCTATATGATAAGAAATTAATATTCAGAATATATTAAGAACTCCTACAACTCAACACACCAAAATAACCAAACCACCCAGTTACAGGGTGGACCAAGAACCAAACAAACATTTCTCCAAAGAAGATACACAAATAGCCAAAAAGCGTGTGAAAAGATGCTCAACATTAATTAAGGCAATGCAAATCAAAACCACAGTGAGATACCACCATTATCCATCAGGACATCTATTCAAACAGAAAATAAGTGTTGGTGAGGATGTGCAGAAACCAGATCCTTCTTTCATTGCTGGTGGGACTGTAAAATGGTGCAGCTGCTGTGGATAACAGTCTGGCAGTTCCTCGATAAGTTGAACAAAGAATTTCAGTATGCCCCAGCAATACCACTTCTAGATTATATGCCCAAAACAATTGAAAACAGGGACTCAAACTTGTACCCATGTTCACAGCAGCATTATTCACAATAGCCAAAAGGTGGGGAAAAAACCAAGTGTCAATCAATGGATAAACAGATAAGCAAAATTTGGTACACGTGTCATTGGAATAACATTCAGCCATGAAAAAGAATGGAATTACAATACATGCCACAACATGGATAAGACTTGAGAATATTATGCTATGTAAAAATCAACCAGTCACAAAAGGACTGAATGGCATATAATTTCACTTTTACGAATCCTTCACAGAGGCAAATTCCTAGAGGTAGAGAGTAGAATAGAGTTTGCCAAGGCCTGAGGGTGGGGGAAGGTTAGAAAGGGCAATTACTGCTCGATGGGTAAGAGTTTGTTTGGACAATGCTATATGGAAAGAGCAGCGATGGTCAAACAACATTGTGAATGTACTTAATGCCTCTGAATTTTATATTTAAAATTGTTAAAATGGTAACTTTTATTATGTATATTTTAACAATAAAAACTCATGTCAAAAGATAAAGCTGTTGAGATTTTTTTCTGAGAATTCAGGTGGCTAATGTTATCAAAGATGTTTGAAAAAGTTTTACAGTTTGAGAATTTTTTTAAAACAGGTTATTTAAATCTGGTAGGGGATAAATCTAGTATATTTTATTTAATATTTTTTAATTCATACAACAATCCATGTATGTTAGAATTTCTATCTTTTCCCTGCATCACTAGAAAATGATTAGAAAGATTGTCACCAAACTTGGAGGTTTTGGGTAGTCTAGCTTAAAATTGTAGGCTCTGTGGCAAACAAAATTCTCTTCGGGGCCCTTATCGCCTGAAAGCAAAAAGGAATCATTGTCTAGAGATGAGACGATATCCGGGTACCCGCCAGCGTGCAGCGCACAGTAGGGACAGCGAAGGGCGCCCACCTGAACTGCCTGCTGAGTTTCGGGGTCGCCACGGCAGAAATTTCAACTGGCAGTAGAGAGGCCTCTGACAGTGGCAGCTTTGGCATTCTCCCGACTTAGTGACAGCGGGGGTTTATTTATTTAATAATGGCTAATAATTCTCCCTAGCAATGTCGGGCAGGCCAGTGGAGCAGCAGGATGATGAAGTCCAGTAAGTGAGCACAGCCTTTGCGGTTGTGTTCTGCTTTTGGTTTTTGCTCACCACTTGGCGTTTAGAGAACTTCCTACTCGAGAGAACCAGTTACTTAGAAAACTATATTATTGTTTTACCTCGTGTCCTAGCCACAGCTAGTACATGTTCTGCTGTAGAGTGAAAGGAAGCAGAGCACCGTGGGTGAGGGGAAGCTTTCTGATAGAGGGTCTTGCCGTGTTTACATCCAAATTAGCATTCACAACCCGTGGACTGGGGAGTAGCTTTAGAAGCAGCTCAAAAATATGCATATAATAATTACACATCTTAAGGTAGTCACATCAAAAATAAGGTGCTGATAAATTGGAGGCTGCTTTTTAAACTATGAAATGTACGCTGTTGTAAAAACTCGGAAAATGATAAATACTTGACTGCTTTTAGCTACAACTTTGCATTCTGAACGTTAATGGTTTGTTTGGGCGTGGAGGGGCGCCGGGGCAGCGAGCCGCAGCCGAGCTGGAGCAAACAGGACACCTCGAGCAGCATCTCCCGCGGCCCCCGCCCCGGCGACTCCGCGCGCAGCTCTAAGCGGAGCGCGGCCGGGGCGCGCTGCCCGCCACAGCCCGGCCATCCGAGCGGCTCGGCTAGGGTGGCGCCGTCTGCCCTGCGGGCGCGCGGGTCTGCCTCAGCTCCTGCCGAGGCTCTCTGCGGCCCATCTCACTTCCAGCGGCTCCAGAACTTCACGTGGGTAGAGGACATAACAGATAAATTTTTCTGACTGGGCGATTAGCCAAAATTGTTTAGACTGTTAGGCTTGGCGCAGCACTGCCCCGAGTGGTGTGGGAGGGGAGGACAGCTCCTCCATGTGTTAAAGAAATGCCACTAGACTTGAGAGTAAAGCTGATTTGGGACAGATATTTCATTAATATATATTAATGTTCATATATGTTCAATTATGTACTAATGTTATATTCATTAGTATAAGTTATAAAGTTAGTGAAAGCTCTTTTCAAGAAGCAAAGGACATAGAAAGCAGGCCTCCTTTTACCTTTAGCTAAACCTCTCCCATCCCTGTGAGGAGTCTGAGTGTGGGAGGTTCCTGCGGAGACCAGCATTCTCAGCGGCCGCAGCCGCCTTGCCTACCCTTCTTCCCTTGGTTCAGCTGTTTGCTTGGAAAACTTCCCACTTAGCCCTGCCCATGCAAATTGAAACCTCGCCCTCAATGTCAGCCACTCCACCCCAAAGATGCAAGAACACTAACCTCTTAGAATTAAGAGCACGTTCGATATGAGAACATCCCATGTGGTTCCAGACTCTGCTACCGGCAGTCGTCTCAGTGCAGAGTTCAAATACAACCACGTCTCTTGGAGGATATACACCAACAGTCTTAGTTTCTGCATGCACACACACACGTGCACACACACAGCCTTATTCATCCAAACGCATACTGTGCCCCCATGTAGTTATTAGGTTGTTCAGCACACACACAGCCTTATTCATCCAAACGCATACTGTGCCCCCATGTAGTTATTAGGTTGTTCATTCACAGATGGTCTGGTTTGTTCCTTTCAGGTCCCCTTTAAGTGAGATGTGACTTGCTTTAGCCAGTGAGACAAACAATGCAGGTATAAGAAACAGCTAAAGCAAGTGCCTGTAAGACCCTAAGGTTTAAATAAGACAGGCACGTTCTGGGGACAGCCAGGAGACCCGTGTGGCTAGGGGGTCAAGTCCAAGGGGTCACAGGGACCAGATCATATAGGGGGCTTCGTAGGCCACTGGAAAGACTTTGGCTTTTACTGAGTGAAATGGGAGCCATTGAGGGGATTTGAACAGAGATCTGAGAAGGGGCAAGGGAGGGTGCAGTCAATGGGGATGGTGGTGGGGTCAGTGTGACCTTCTAGCTTATCCTTCACTTAAGGATTTTTTTTAAAGCATACTAGGTCGTCCTACCAGCACGTCGAGAACCACTTTCCAGCAGGTTTGGAACCACTGCTTTGGAGAAGCCGGGGAACAGATTAAAAGATGGGAAATCTGCAATCTTAAGCCTCATATTAATTGCTTTCCTAATTGAACCTACACATGACAGTTGACAAGTGAAGTTGAATCGTCCCTCCTTCCCCTAATCCAGGGCCTCTGGAGGGACATAATGGAGAACAAAGAAAGACCTAATCTACAGGGATGTATTATTGACTGCTGTAAAACATAAGGATGATTTATGGGGCCCAAATTGATTAATTCCACTTTGAGTTTCAGAAAAATAGAATTTTCTTAACTTAAAAAAAAGGTATATTCTCACTTTAAAACCTTTTTCTTGCCCTTATTTCTCTCTTCTTCCCCTCCTCCACATTCCATTTCCTCCTTCCTCCCTTGCCAAAAAGAAAAATGTAAACTTCTTTAAATGACTTGTTAAAGTCTAAGATTAAAAATACAATTATTTTCACATAAAGCAAATTTACATAACTGAACAAATGATTTTTGAACAAAAGTGACTTTCAGTCCAAGAAACTAAAATACCAAGACAGTTCCAACAGATTTAAGAGCCAACAATACGATCTCCAAAAATTGCTACTGCTGTCTTCCTTATCTCAAATTATGGGGACTTGCACTCCAGGAATTTTCCTCCTTGGAGCCCTCCCTGCTCCTGAGGTGAAGCTTTTACCGACACTGTTGGTTCTGTCAGATGCCAAATCCATCTGGTCGTGAAGTGGGCAAAACTCCCTGAAGGTCAAGTTGAACCAGTAATACTAGTGACAGGCACTGTGGAGTTGACCTTGAACAAGGATATCTATGCATGTATATGTGTGTTACACTTATAACCATATTGTCACTAAATAGTTCAGTCTGTATATGTTGTAAAATTCAGGAGAGAGCACACGCAACCCTTACCATATCCAACGATGCAGAATTCAATGCCCTCAGACTTTTCTTAAAAATATTTACAGAAGTCCTGAAGCAGAATGCAGTGCAGGAACTTATATATTTAAAACAAACCCAAAGTAATAAAACAAGGCAAGCATTCAGACTTCAGGCATAAAGGTAAATACAGAGGACACTCAGCAAGCTCTAGGCACCAAAGCAGTTTCCTTGCCCTTACGGAATTCTAAGACCTCTCTCTTTTTTTTTTATTAAGGATCATTGCAGCAGAGTCTGTCAAAATTCATTAAGAAATGCAGAGTTATAAAAGATGAATTTACATCAGTTACATAAAGACTTTTGTTTGCCTAATGAACAAGTAAAACAGTCACTTCCCATGTGCTTCTACTATATTCAGTCAATAGAAAATTTTAGTTGTTTTGTTAGTAATGTTCTGGAGATATTTTAGTTAAAAAAAAAAACCTTTGAGTTTTATTAGTAGAAAGATCAGTGGCTAAAATAACTGCTTTTTCACTGATAGTGAACCTTGATTAAACAGAACCAAATATACACTCAAGTCTGTTATACTGAGAATTTAAAAACAAAACAATACCTGAACAATTTCAATATGCTAATGTAAGGTACACATATAATAACCCTTTTGACCTAGAACAGACTTTTCTAGCAAATCTTTTGATTTTTAAATACTGGACAATTTTAGTGAACTGTTAACAAAGCAAACACAAATAGCAAAATATAATACAAAAAAGATCTTCAGGAAGAGCACAGCATGGCTTTCCACCTAAATGGGACTTTGTCACCTAGGTCAAAGTTAGAGCCCTCATCCACCTTTGCACTTAAAAGGGCAACTTCCAGAGAGGCTTCAGTGAAGTTTCACAGTAGCAGACTGTTGAATCTATACATCTCAACACCCTTAATAAGATGTTTGAAAGGAATTCTCCACTCACTGAATCATGTAATTCAAAATAAAAACCTTCATTTTCCCTTCTTGTCTTTACAGTTTATTATAATCTTGCCTTAATATTTAAATTCAATATTATTTCCTTTCTAGGGCATTGCTGGAATAACATTTCTCACTGATCAAGGAACAAATTGATCTAATACTAGAGCATCTGTAGGAGTTCTGTAAGAACTGGAATGACAAAGAATTAGTAATTTAAAATAAAGTTATCTTGAGAGCTTTCACTTAATTTCAAGGTAGGAATTATAAATTTGGCATTGTCTATATTTATCAAACTTCCTATTTGCAAATAAATAAATAAATATTTTCTTTAAACCTGTCATCCACTTTTAAGGCGACATGACTAAATGACTAAACTGGAATATAAATAATCAGAGAAGTACTGACTTGTAATCTGATCATTCAAGAACAACTACTTCAGAAACTGTCAAATTGAACCATATAAAACTGCCATTTGGGTAGATAAAAAATGCTCAACTACTGGAAATTTCACTGGTTTGAATTAACATCTGGGAAAACTTCTGTGTAGTTAGTATAAAGAAAGCCATAGAGAAAGTACTTTGGTCTGGGAAGACTCAAGCCCATATCTAAACTATAGCAGGTAACAACAAACAGTAATTTTAGCTCATACAGTATTTGGTAACAGTAGGACTATTAACATGAAACACACAATCATAGAAAGCTTTTTAGATACTCTGAATCACTTTATGTAAGACACCAGAACAAATAAATACAAATTTAATTTAGGCAATAGGCAGAGCACCAATCTTTAACCAGTCTCTGCTAAGTGGTTGATTTTGTAGCAAGTAAACTATCTATGGAGGTCATGCAAGCCAAGTTATTCTGGAGTAGTTCCTTTATCCTTTAAGAACAGACTTTTCAATTAGAATCAAAATTTCTGTGATTTGATGAGAATTTTAGTCTGAGGTATTAAGTGGTAACAAGGAAAAAGGAGGAAAAAATACCCCAGTATTAGTTTCTTAGTAAGTGACCAATTAAGAGGAAAAAAATACATGAAATAAACAATTTTTATGAACCCCCCCCATTCAACTTTCAAAATGACTGCAAAAAACAAAAACAAAAACAAAACTACAAGATCTACTTTGACAAGTGAATAGGTACCAGTTACACATAAGCCAAATAAATCCTTGTTTGCCTCAACCTTACTTAGTTCAAATACTTGTTGCCTCTGGTTATGATGCTTCATTAACATTCTACAACTAAGAAAATAAACTCTTACACTTTAGAGAACTTCACTTCCGTCACCAATTCAATGTACTCTGAAAACCTTCTAATTTAATTGTGCAAGCCTGTAAGTCACACTTTCAGACATGAACACAGGCAGTACAACCAATGATCAGAATAAGCAGAGGAAGTCTCCCAAAACACACACATTTGCTACAGAAGGGGGCACTACACCAGGGGATACCAGTTGGGGAAGTCCTTTTCAAGATCACTCCCAATCCCAATCCCAAGTCTTTGAGGAAGAAGAAATATATGTATATATCCTCTATAAGTAGACAAGTTAGAATGCTTTTGCCAAAAAGGTACAAACTCTTCCTGGCTTTTTATTCTGAAATATCTTCATGAAAATAACCATCAACTCAAAACTTCCTAGCTTTCAGTAATCTTCCTAAAAACCAAGAAGGGAAAAGTCTAGCTCAAAATGTGATTACTATGCCTATCTTTTTAAGCAAATTAACCAAATTTAGTTAAACAAAAAATTCTCTTGAAGTCTCCTAATAACTAATTTAAATTTTTTCCAGGTCTCAAGGAAGAACAAAACTGCTACTTGCAATGATATCAAACAATCATAAATACACACGCATTATGTAATTGCCTGTTTATTTAGTGGCACCAGTTTTGCAAACTAGAAGTTATTTCTACTTTTCATCTCACATACAATCTGCAACCATTCACAGGCTGAATGCAATTTCTTCAGTGGACTTGAAAACAGAAAGTACATTCTTAAAGTTAGAACTGAATTTACATATTTTCTCTGGACCAGGAAATGGTACATAATACAAAATATACATTTATGGAATTCCTTCAAAAGTTTGGGTCACATAAACTGAAAACAGGGCTGAGTTACTATGGAGAATTTGTTATACACTGTGTCTAGAAAAAATATTTCTGCAGTGGTATAATTTTACATTTATAGATTTTTTAAAATGAATCTATATATAACACAACATGCTTTTAACATGTACATGGTCTCTCCACTCAGTATCATTTATACAAATTAAGTGAAATAAATCATGTCAAGAGTGAAACCAAACAGTATTGGGGCATATCACTACAAACAAGATATTTTCCCACAGGTAATGCAGTTGATTTAGTCAAAAGCTAACCATCTAAGACAACAGTTTCTATGTTTCAAAATTCCCATAAATGGGAATTAAATATGCTGTAACTCAACATCCAATTTTGGCAATAAATGCAACAAGCTTATCAATTATATCATGATGGTTATAATGTAGTAGAAATCTTATTAACCCTCTACATTGGTGGCTATGTTAGATCCTATTTCAACATTCTGTATCAGAAAGAAAATACTCAATTCCTTAGAATCTGAAGTGAATTGAATATTTAACAAACTCTAACACCAGGAAGCTCAAAATCTTAAAATGTAACATCTGACAATGAAATGGTTGCTTGTGAACATGTATTTGCACTATGCAGGTCAGAAACATTCCAGAAACAATTTGTTTTACCTCTTTCCTGTTACAAAAGTGGCAAACTTAGAAAAAGTTATTCTCCAAAAGTAGTCCAAATACTGTGTTTTTTCACCTCTACTCACTCACTCTTCTTTTCCCCCAAGTACAACCTTAAAAAAAGATGTTTTAATATCAGACTCTAGCCTAAGCCCCATCCACCTCATCGATCTTTAAAAAAGTGACACAATTCCTTAAAACAGAGTCAATTTTTCTGATGCCCTTTAAGTATTTTTGTATGGGCCCTATTACACTGTGTACGGAATCTTACCCAGGGGTCCATGAACCACTACAATATTGTAAACTTTGGGGAGTTACACACATCATAAGCATTTTCCTGGGTGAGGAAGTTCCTAGGATTCATTAATCTCAAAGGACCTATGACCTTAAAAGGTTAAGAACCAATGCTATAATAATCCTGTGCTGTTCACTACACCAATTAAGATATTAATTTTGTTTTGCAGCTACCTAAACTCCTACACAAATCTAACTTAGTACCATACAAATGCAGTGTTACTAAATGTCTTTTACAGATCAGAAGGACTATGTAAAAAGAAGGGAAAAACTCTAAACAATTTTTCTAAATATTTAGTTCAATGAGAAAGCTATTAGTAGAAAACTAGATTTTGGAGAAATTGAACTGAAGCACAGAGTTCTGTGGTGAAGAAACATGGCATTTATCTTTCCCAGTTGTTTCTACTAAGTTGAAGCAGCAGTAATTTTTATCACTACCTCCTCCTTTGCAGGAAAAATCAAATTATACAAAGAAGCAAGGTTGGTTGGTTCTCACTAGTTTATGTGGCACAACAGCTCTTAATAATATACAGCTGGATCCAAGGCCGACCTTTCTATGGCTTTTAAATTAATAATTCTTCTCTGTCCTTCTCACTGGGATCTCCTCACCACTCCATCTCCCAAATTTTATTTTCAGCCCAGTTTTACATAGTATTAATTGACCTTGGTGAGGTAATCCACTAAGCTTTCTTGTTCAAGAAAATGGAATTGGCCTATTTCAGTTTGAATAAAAGAGAAACTACCAATAGAGTAGTAGAGGAAATGAAGCAACATTTCATGCAGGATAAGGGAGAAAAAATGTCAGTTTGTTGTTTTATCAATTTAAACAACCTTTTCCAGTCATGTAATAAAACTATAAGTTGTCAACTACAATTTCAATACATCTCAGCTCTTCTAAATGGTGTACTCCCACCTGCTGGTAATATTAATTAGGAAACATGAGAGCAGAGGCCACTAGCTTAATATATATAAAGCAGGCAATAGGGAAACAATCTGTGTGGAGGTGAACAAAAGAGAACGTTCACAGGACAAAGCAGGATCAAAGGCCTCTCATTGTTTCTGTACAGCATTCTATCAGTAATGACTAACACTTAACTGAGACTTATTCTAACCAACAAAACCATACAGTATTATAACATTTGGAAAATGTACTTTTAAATATTTCAAACATATTCTGTAGTAATATATAATTTAAAACAGATACAATCCAAAACTCATGGCACATTACTGAAGGAAATAAAGTAAAATTAGGCCTCTAAAATTTTAAGCTATAAAGAAGTCTTTTTCCAGTCTAAACGAAAAACTAGAAAACTAGATCACACTCAAAAAAATGTCATCTCACCAGCAGTATCTGCAAGCAAAAATAAATGAAGCTCTCTAAGGTTCCTTCAAAGAAAAACCTCAAAAGAGAAATATTCATGTACTGAAATATTTACACATTCTTTTCTAATAACAAATCCTAATATAATACTGTACAAATAGTAATCAGAACATTAAAGGCTTAAACGTCTTCAAACTTCATGAATTAAACATATATACTGTGAAATTCAAATTAAAAAAGTAAAACCTGTAACCAATCTCATCAGTTCTTTCAGAAGTCACAAACTCAATTCCTGTATGAATTTGTCCAGTAAACATGGGCAGTGATTTCTAAGAATTAAACTACAGTAATCATTTGGCTAACATTGGATATTAACACTGGTAGTGTGTTTTCAAGAAAAAGAGTTTTACTTAAATAAGATAATTTAGCTACATATATATTATATTTAAGTGCCATAAACTCAAACTCCACCAGTATTTCCAGAGTTGGAGAATTTTAAGAAATCCACTACCTATTCATCTGACTTGGTGGCTGTCAGCAGGAAGAATAAATGCCATTCGTTAAGGGCAATGAAGTATACTGAACAGACTTGAGCCCATCAGTCCAATTTTATTCCTATGTTGAGCAGAATGAGATTTAATGTTAGAGAAGAAAAAAACAGGAGAGTTTTTAAGTGAATAAAGGAAGTACAAACTAGCTCTTTAGGACAGAGACCACCTTGTTCAGGAAAGCATCTGGCAAACAGTGGGTGGGCAGTAACTATTTTTTTTTGGATGAGTGATTCAGTTATAATATTAACACACATTAGATTATAATTCTAACCCAAACTGTAAGCTCCTTGAGGGCAGGGACCTATTTGTTTCTTTATAGTTCCAAGGTGCTTAGCCTAGAACAGTGTTTTGCAGATAACAGTATGTTTTGTGGGAAAGCTGACTTATTAGCTAGATTAATATATGGTCAAACAGATAATCTCTAAAAGTACTGCTATAATTCAGATTATGTGTATTACACAACAGATTTATTCTATAATTCAAATTTCTTAATGTTACAAAGTTAGTAAAAAAAATTAAGTGGCTGGAGTGGTAAACTAATTGCATAGTACTCTAGGAGCAAGTTAATGCATTATAATAAAAAATATGTTTGAAATAGTTTTAAAGCTGAAAAAGAAAAATACCACTCGGATTTTTTTAAAAGTTAATGCTAATAATGAGTACTGCTTCTGTAAAAGTATATTCCTTTAGAAAGTGAAAATTAAGTGAGCTTACCTCTCTAAAACAATAACATCAGCGAAATTTTTTAATGTTAGGGTAACAAGAGTGCTATACAAAATGAATTTCCTATTAAAGGTGGCAAATTGAGTTCATCCTATTAAAACATTTAAATGAAAGTACATTTTGAATAGAATATTATCATCACAGAAGAACTTTATCCCTCCAAACAAAATAACATATACCAAATCAAAAAGTTGAGGCATTGCCCTGAGATGCTAATTTGCACACAAAAGGGGGTGGGAGGTCAAGAATTTAAGTGGTACAAAATGAAGTGCATAATAGAGGTGCAAAAGTGCCTTTTAAAATGTGGTTGGTTCCCCACCATTACCCCCAGGAATTAAGAACACACACAATCCGCTGATATTATGTATACTTCCTGTATATTTATAACGAAAAATTGTATCTAGTATGGCAACGCTAACTCATATGGAAAAGATTTAGTCTTCTTAGATCACACTTAATACTCACTTCCAAGCCTAATTTCAGCATTAATAATTTTAACAGAGGAATATTTTAACTTCCTCTTTTTTATTTAAAGATTCTCAAATAAAAGAGGCTCTAAATATGCTGTTATGGCCTGAAATACAAATTCCCATCACAGATTTTTTTACCTGTGATTTAAGATTTTCCATGTCAAAGTCCAATTCAAGGTTTGAAAATTTCCAGAACTAAAAGCTTCAGTCTACTTAAAAAATTAAGGACCTAACTACTTCTAAGAGGGATTTAGTTTTCAGTATAAGTATGTCTGGTAATTAACTGACACGGGAAGCTCTGGTATTCATTAAATGCACATTTAGATGTTTGCAAAGCCGTAACTTAGAACATTATCATACTTTGCACTCTACCACAGACTTAGACATTAAGCATATATTTGTAAGTATGGAATTTGTTTTGTAATTCCAACTGTTACAAATTTTTAAATATAAATAGCATTTGTTTTCTTCATTCATGCTGGATTAAGATATAAATTAAATACAATTAAGTTACATTTAACTGCCTCACAAATAAGAGGGATAATGAAAATATTTTGCTGGTATGTAACTACTTAAATCAGACATTTTACATTAGTTTTCCCACTACTCCCCTAACTTTACATTAGTTTTAAGGCTATATATACAAATACGTATATTTCCAAGTTAGGGAAAAAACAAAACAAAATTGATTATACTACCTTTTATACACAAAATTTTGACTCTGTATTCAATGTTTTTTAACTTTACATTTTAAAAGTTTTCTAATGGGGAATCTGCCTACTGAATGATTAAATAACATGGTGACAAATACAATATTCAACCTAAAAAGACAAAACACAGAAGGGCACAAAACAGTAGTCTTTTCAATGTGACAAATTTTAAAACTTATTTTCACATGCTTAATCAGAGGAATTTAAGCCTAAATTAAATTAGGTTATTTTTATTTCTACAACTCTTTAAGCTCTGCAAGTTATTTTTAAAGGCCAACAGCTAAATATTATCAACATGCTATATTTCAAATCACAAATATCTTAACTACTTGGACTCTAAAGACACTGGGCCAATTAAAAATCACAGGCAAACACACACACATACTCTTACACACATACACACCTACCATAGTGTTAGATTGTCAAGCTTTGACAATTTAATTAAACAGTAGGCAAATTCAAGCTAATACACATCTTAATGAAGAAATAAGCAGCCAGAAAGAAACCCATGGAAAAAACAGATTAAGGAACAACACAGACTTAAATCTGGTCATCTTTCTAATGGAAGGGAAACAGTTCCATTTATATGCCTTGAACAGTATTTTCCAAATAAAAGACTTAACACCTCTCCCCATGAGAAACTTCTCATTTACAATGGCATGGTGTTTTAAAAGGGTGAAGTAAAGGAGGAATTACACATACATGATTAAATTTCTTGTTTGTTAAATCAAGCTTTATTGATAAAATGGAATTCAGAATATCTTACTAGGAACAGCAGCAGGCCCAGCCAATCATGATAGCAAAAACGTGGCAGTTTCCTACTATATGTAGAAAGCTGCTGCTTATCAATTAGTAATTAAATGTAAGGACTTGTAAAAGAGGTGCAAAGAATCAAGGCCTTTTAGCCCCAAGAGCAATATCCTTATGAATATACTGCATTAGCTGCAATACTCATGGCAACAAGGAAAGAACCTAAATGACAGTTGTATGAAGCGACCAGCTTTCTCAACAATGCCAACACTGCCAAGAACATTAAGACAGTTCTCAATTAACTTCCTGGATGTTCAACTTTGCAGCATTTTGGAATTATGCTCCATGATCACGTGCACATCCGAGTGTCTAGCTGACATGGCTGCTGTTCTCCCTGTTTCAACCCCAAGTCCAAACACAACATGACTTGAAAGGGCTATATTATCTGTTGCATCACACAAGCCTAACATTTCTTGTAACTTTGATAGTGATTTAAAGCAGTTCATAATTAAATATGAGTATTTTGTACAAGGACAATTACACTTTGCAAAAAACAAAATCATACAACAAAAATTGCTGGAGTCTGATTTACAACATGAATTATGGTTTGAAATCATGTTTATGTAAGTCTCAAATTTACAAAAAAACAAACAAACAAAAAAAACAGTTCTGGGCTAGCTGTTGTACTGCTGTTCTCTGGTGTCACTCCTACCCATGTCACATGCCCTTCTTTAAAGTTGAGGATGGATGTTTAAAAGGTTCAAGGAAGTTGAGCTGTACTCTCCTTTGGAGGTGAAGGTAAACTCCATGGCTAGATGAGCAGTTTTACCACATATCATCAGTTGATGTAGAGTCCTTTATAAAAGGAAACAAAGCAAAACAAGGGGACTCAATTAAAGCTGAGAGGAGCCAAAATACATTATTTTCTGGATAATGCAGAAAGGTTTTATAAAGTTGATTTTCAGAATATAAACTTTTAAAAAGTATTTGTGTATGGGTGCATATGAAACACCAATATTTAATCTGTTCAAAAGTTGTTAACCCTTGTCTTATCTTGGAATAAAATACTTGAAATAAGGTCTTACCATGAGGTTGACCAAATGCATTTCTAAACTAATAAAACTACTAAAAAGAATTTTATTACTTTCTTCAGTAAAACCCAATTTATTTTTAGAACACTACTACTCACTGCTTTAGAGATTAAGACAAACAACATGACATTTGAAGAGGCTTCAGGAGAGTTCAGAGCCCAAATGATTTGAAGTCACCACTTTCTGTGACTATCATACTGCAACAGAATTGTAACAGGATATACAATTGGAGAATATGGCATTCTAATGTCTGTTTATATAAATAGAACTTCCTAACTTTAATATTTAGATGAAGTATATACTTCAGGGTTCTTGGCAAAGGTTTTTTCAGGCACAAAAAGTGTTCAGTGGAGATGGGCATTCTGAAGTTCTGCTGTGGCTGCTTACAAAGCTCAAAGTAATTCCAGATTCTGAGTAGAGATATTATTCTCCACTTAAAAAATATATATATATAGTGGAGACAAACCTTCTGAAGTTGATTGCTTACAGAGGCTTAAAAAAAAACAAAATAATTCAAAGAGACTTTCTTCTTTTTTCTAAGTGGTGGACACTCACCATGATTATGTCCTGTACTGTGGTGCAGGCACAGCTCAGAGCAATCAAGCAGGGGTGTGTGTAAAGAAAATGGGTACACTGAACAGCTCTATAAAAATAAGGAGGAAGGACACTGCTGGTGGGAATGTAAACTAGTTCAACCACTGTGGAAAGCAATATGGAGGTTCCTCAAAAAACTAAAAATAGAAATACGATTTGATCCGGGAATTCCACTCCTAGGAATTTACCCAAAGAATACAAGTTCTCAGATTAAAAGACGTATGCACCCCTATGTTTACTGCAGCACGATTTACAATAGCCAAGATATGGAAGCAACCTACGTGTCCATCAGTAGATGAATGGATGAAGAAGATGTGGTACATATACACAACGGAATACTATTCAGCCATAAGAAAGAAAGAAATCCTACCATTTGCAACAACATGGATGGAGCTGGAGGGTATTATGCTCAGTGAAATAAGCCAGGCGGAGAAAGACAAATGCCAAATGATTTCCCTCATTTATGGAGTATAACAACAAAGCAAAACTGAAGGAACAAAACAGCAACAAATTCACAAACTCCAAGAAGGGACTAGTGGTTACCAAAGGGGAGTGGTGGGGAAGGGCAGGTGGGGAGGGAGGGAGAAGGGGATTGAGGGGTATTATGATTAGTATACATGCTGTGGGGGATCATGGGGAAGACAGTATAGCACAGAGGAGACAAGTAGTGACTCTGGCATCTTACTACACTGATGGACAGTGAATGCAATTGTGATAGGAGTGGTGGTGGGGACTCGATAATATGGGTGGAATGTAGTAACCACATTGTTTTTCATGTGAAACCTTCATAAGGGTGTATATCAATAACACCTTAATTAAAAAAATGTGAAAAAAAAAAAGAAAACAGGAAGGATATGCATTTAGAGTGGAGAGGAAGGGGAGCAGAGGGATCTAAAATGCTACTTACAGTGTCATCATTTTTGTAAGGATTCAGTCTATTGTAAACGGCTTCAATTACATTCCGCCTAAATTAAAAAAATGCAGAAAGTTAATTCTTCTTCAAAGCACAAAACTCTTTAATAATGCACAGCCAGGTGTTCATTAAAATATCAAAGATAATCTTACACTTAAATATTATTTTAGTCCTATTTTTTACTGTCATTAGCGAGATTCACTTTAAGATATTTGGGCCCTAAAGTTAAGGTACCGGTGAGTTTACTCTAAAATGTAACATTTCATCAACCCAATTAATAAAAGACAAAAGTTCAAAGTGAAAAACTCAGTCTATCTGGTCTACTTATATTTGAACTGGGTTAAGTGGTTATGAGTCAGAAATGACCAAGCAGTTAAGATATGATACTAATATATTCTGGTTAAGAGATGAATGTTAGTTTTGAAGTACAAATAACTTGAACATCTGTTGTAGTAAAATAATTTAGATATACTTTACATTTCTGCTTTTTGTAGTGACCCTTTAAAAAAGCTCTATTAAAACTGAAAAGTCAAATATGACATTTCTCTGACAAGTTCAGGAATTAGTTTTTAAATAATATTTTGTTAAACAAGCTGTAGTGGTATTTATAAGTTACAGCCTCCTTACTTACAAAATTGATTTTAAGTAATTTTATAGACAGTCATTTCACAGGTCATATTGCAAGAAAAGGTTTCCAAGAAATAAAAGCTTCAAACAGGAATTTTTACAATTACTATTTAGTGAACAAATTACAAAGAACATGGCTACATTTAGAGAACACAGTGGAGAATCCAGGAACTTAGTCAATGTATCTTTGTTGGTCAATTATATGGCTAGCTGAGGTAAAAGTATTTTAAGTCTTCAATTATAAAATTGCTTAAAGCCTCCACTTTAGTTTATAAAAATGTATTAATACTTAACACAGGTTAGTCCAGCTGTATGAACAAAAGTGCAAAGATAAAAGACAAGAAATGCATACTCCTATCTGCCCTCAAACCAAAACCCAACCAACAATCAACAACCAAAACAATGAGAAAATCAGAAATGCAGAAAAATGGCCCAGATGGAGGAAGAGAAAGATGCTCATTTCTGGGGTGTTAAATTATCTAGGGTTGACAAAATTAAATTATAGTAGTAATAATAATAATGATACTTAGAACTTCATAGTGCTATGTAATTTTATTTAAAAAATTATTTCACTATATTGTTAATGCTATGAGTATATCAATGTAATCCAAGCCTCCACTAAAGACAGATTTCAGTGTAATTAGTTACAAACAATGACATTCCCATTCTAAATCAGCACCATGTATCATTAATACTGAAAAACGCAACCACAGGTTTGAAAACACATATAATTGCATCATTTTAAATATTAGGTAAATACATTTCATCAACAGACATTTAATATTTTCATGTACTGAGATAAATAGGAAGAGTATGCAGAAGGAAACTTACTTGCTTGCCAATTCACCCCCTGGTGGGAGGCTGGGGATGTTCTCACTTGCTAATGTGCGCATCACATGGACTAAGTCAGGAACGCCTTCCCCCTGCTTCTTTATGATTTCTGGGAATCAGAAGTACTTTTTTTGTAAGTGTTATTCAAATTTAATAATAACTAAAAAAAGAAAAGACTGAAACAAAGATAACTTAGGGTTTTAAAGATGGCATTTACCACATTTGAGATTTTCTAAACTGGTATAGGAAAAAAAGTCAAGTTGACCTTTGAAAATTTATGAAAAAGGGGTGCACAGAATGATACAGGAGATACTTGCCAGATTAACTTCAAAGAATGAAAATAAACAAGATATAAACATGGGGAAAAAAATCCTTATGTTAAAATCAATATATTACATAATCAGGATACATGTATACAAATGAAAATATTCTTCTTAAGATGCCAACTAGCTACTTCTGAGATCAACCCCTCTCTTTAGACTGGAAACATGTTTCATGAACTTTGCCCTGAAAATATACTGTACAGATTTTTAAAAAGATAACAGTTTAACAATTTCAAGATTTGGGGGAAAAATAAGCCCTTTTAGTATAGGGGATTTATTTATTATATACTAACCCAAATCATTTGACAAACATGTTTATATTTGCAAAATAATACTTAAGAAGCATGTACAGATTAGGTTATACACTTGAAAACCACTGTTTAATTTTCATCTAAATATCTTTAAGCAATAAATTGATGCTTCCTTAGTTGATTATTTGAATAAAGCCTATTAAAGGGAAATAAGTCTAAATTCCACAAATTTTAAAAAGAGAAAATCTGATAAATTATGCAACTGCATTTAAAATAATTAATTTCAAAACATCCAGTTATTAAATAGGTATAGTGATATGATCTGCCATGCAGATGCACATTGTTATTTATACCACAGAATACCAACAACTATATATAAAGAACTCAAAGAATTCTCAAACTATTCACTTTAGTACAGTAAGTCTCTACTTGGGAGTTTAGTATATTTATTCTAAATGCAAGATCATGCCAGAGCTATTTGTAAGTTGTATGTTCAAGTTCAGTTCAATTTTTTTTTTAAACGTTTACACTAAGAAATGTCCTTTGTCATAAGTGGGGCAGGAAAATTATCATTTTAGTTCTCAAATTGTAATTATCTTTGAAAATAATACCTATAAAGATCTTCCATCCTTTGACCAAATCTCAAAATATTAATTCATCACTAAAACCAAATATTAAAAGACAGATATTGCCTACCCATATTTCTTTAAATGGCTCAAATTGTTCTTTCAGAATTAGAGCCAAATTTTACCATCTATTTTTTTTTTCCTTTTATTTCTTTTTAAACCAATCTTAAATCTGAACAAAAAGCAAGGATCTCAGATTTGGTTTGCCAAGTTCCTTTATTGTGTAATCTTTAACATCTAATATATTTATTCTACATGGTTCTAATGCTGGGAATCTGCTGTACAAAAATAAAGGGATTTGATTGTTTACCTAAACTGCACAATTTCACAATCTAAAGCTATAATACACTTAACATACAGTCTCTGCTAAGCCAATACAATTATTGGATAGATAACTAGATACAACAGAAATGAACACTGATGATAAATTCAATTAATGATGGTTTCAGGTCTAAAAAAACATTACCTTGAATTATCTATATTTAATGTATCTTACATCTCCTTTATTAAAATATAAATCAGGATATTTTAATTGTGAAGAAAATTACAGGAAAACCAAATCTTAAAAAAAAATGTCAGCTTTAAAAACAGTTATCTCCTATTACACATGGGACAATACATTTAATCTGCCCATTAATACTACACTAGCCTGCTTCCTTCTGCTCTTAAAAAGGAAAAAGAAAAAAGAAACAATTTTAATATTCCTTTAATTGCTCTTGGACAATACATTTTGTGTAGAATTGTGTATGTTTCACATACTCATATATAAACACATACTGCTCCTCCCCACTCCCCTCCACCAAGGCAGAGGGATTTTATCAGTTATCTCCAAATGAGCAACTTTAAGGCTTGGGCACTCAGGAGCGAAGGTTTTAAAAACACACACACACATATTTAATATCAAATTGGCTTAGAAGGACCACAACCTTAAGTGATGGCTTATATTACAAGCTAAATCTTTTCACAACCCTAGAAAGTCAAGTATTTAGAAGGGAACAGATAACAGGAGAGCTGAAAAGCTTTGTCCTTTTCTGTTGGGTGGACAGAGAAGCCAAAAGTATTCAAAGCAAATAAAATGAGGTTTAGTAGGTCACAGTAATTCAGTGAAGGCACGTATTTAAAAAAAGAAAAAAAGAAAGAGAAAGGTATTTGGTGTCTGTTTTGGAAGCTGAATGCAGTATTTTTCACTTTTTAAGACATATAACAACTTTTACAGTGCAAATAATTTACATTCTTTCTATGGTTCAAAATACAGTAGTGGTTTTAATTAATATAATATTTATTCTCTAGTTGCAGTCTCTTCAAATCTACCTCAGTAAAGAATATGTATTTATGACACAATGATGTCCAATTGAATGGTTCAAGTATAACAACACTTCAACATATCAAAAACACTGAGTATTAATGTAAACTCTGTTCAGGTGGCAATTCTTGCTTGATAAAAAAAGCAATATAAAACTTAATATTAAAAAAAACTTAATATTGTAATATAAAATCATGTATCTACAGCAATTATTTAGAATTGCATAAAAAACTTAAAGGTATGCACTAAAAAGTAGCGATTCAATTCTAAAATTTGATCCCATTTCATAGTTAATAAAAGTACTTATTCTTATTTCCTTCAATCAATAAGAAAACATGTATTGCCAAGTTAAAGTGCCAATAAATTAAATATCAACTTATCCCAATACATATTCTTACAGTTTCTTATTTTTCCACTAACCAGCAACTTGAAACAGTATGATATGATTTGGTAGCATTCTGAATATTTTACTTTATTATATATAAGTAACTTATATTGAAATGATTCACTTAAAATATATAAATTTCAGGACTGTTGGTAATAGCGAGGAAACAAATTCATTGAGTAGTATGTCCAATGAATGAAATACTATATGGTACATACACATGCTATATATACCACTATCAAGTGGGGGAGAACATTAAAAACAAAAACCAAAATAGCAGCACTAGACAGTACTGAAAATCAAAATCAATCATGATTCTAATATCAGACTGATTATAATTGGTATCAAACAGTAAAAAGGGAGAAAACAAAATTAAAGTGCATATTAATGTTAATGCAGGCACTACAAGATGTATTTGTGTATAGGGTCAATGCTTACATGCTATTAGAGATCTCTGACCTGCAAATTAATGACTTTAGGAGACCCAATGTATTTTAACACTTTTAAAGTCATGTCAAGTTTTCTGCTTAAAGAAACTGCATAATCTATAAGCTTATTGCAATATATGCAGTAAACTGGAATTCTCTGGAGGGACTTAATATTTATCCACGTAGTAGCTGCATCAGAGATCAAATTTTTCAAATATTTAAAAGCATTACTCTTGAGAGTTACAAACATCTAACTGTCTCAAAGTAATTTGCAGAATGACAAATACATTCCTGGAACTCCCAACTTATTCTTGATTTTATCGAACATTTACATTTCTGCCAGGTAAAGACCGAGTATGTCTTCTATTCAGATCTATGTTGTATCAGTGAGGCAGTTTATGACTTAGGCAAGAAGCCTTAAAACCATTTAAAATAAAATTTTTAAAGCTGTGACACATGAACATTGTCAATAACGAGGCTGTGATCTCCAAGTTATTTTAAAAAAAAGTCCTAAAGATCTTAAATTCATAAACACAGCTTTACACAGAATGATGGCATTCAAATTACCACCACCATAAATAATCTGTTTATAATTAAACCACAAATCATACTTCCCTGGCATAAAATACTCATGCAAGTGAGTTTATCAAGAATTTTAAAGCACACAAACACTTTAGCCTTTTTAAACAAAAGTATCCTGAACAGAATGTACAGGCCACACTAGTTACTATTTCTAATATAACTGTGACAGGACGATTGCAAACATCTGAACAGTTACTACAGAAATGCTCTTTCCCACTTTTGTATACTATACACTGGATATCAAAGGCTTGTAAAGATCTAAAAGCTAAAATGTGAAAGTTTGGTTGTGTTGAGGTTTTTCTTTAATAAAGCTACTTATTTTTTGTTAAATGATCCACCTTCTACTCTGCTTTCCAGGTACTTGTCCAGCTCTGCCTCCTTCTTCACTGCTTCTGGTGATACTTTGGGTGCATTTGGAAAACAGATCAGTATCACACTCATGTTGTCTCGACTTCCCTGGGAAGAAAAAAGTTTGAGAAAATATTTGGTTTTCTTTTTGCTTTTCAAAGCCTTGAGAACCTTTATAGCCATGCCAATTATATTATACTTGTTCTAGTGAAAATACATATTTTTTTAAGGAGAAAAAAAAATGCATACGTGGAGGGGACACCCCCACCCCCAACACACATACAGCATATATAGTGTAGAGTATAACCAACACTCCAAAAGACAGGAGAGAAAATCACAGGTTAAATTTTACTGTTACAATCATTTTTAAAAATTTGATAAAATGAAAATATTTCTGAACATTTACTGGTGGCTTACATGAAGTAATACCTACCTAACATAACTACACATACACACACACTTTCATTCAACAAAACAAAATTTTAGTGGTATTCCTTACAACAGGATTTGACCTGTAATTACATGTATACTTGACAAATATACATTTAAAATAAATTACAATGAATTGTGGGCTGATTAATTTGCTTCACAGTAAACAGAAGTATGGAATTCAGAAATATATTTACACACATACATACACATACACAGTTTATATACCAACTTTTAACTTTCATCATTAAAAAAGAAATGGACTAACTTTTATGAGGTACATTCACTTTTAAAGACACATAGGTATTCAAAATGTTGTGAAGCTGACCCTTGAAAAATGTGGGAGTTAGGGGCACCAACCCTCATATGGCCAAATATCCACATGTAACTTTTTGGCTCCCTAAAAACTTAACTACTAGTAGCCTAATGTTGACAGAACTCTTTCTGATAACATACACAGTCTATTAACATGTATTTTGTCTTTGTATTATACACTGTAGTCTTAAAGTAAGCTTGAGAAAAGAAAATTTTTTTAAGTTGTCACAAATCTGCAAAAAAAATTTTCCAATACAGTTACTGGGGGAAAAAAAACATAGAAAAGCAGATCTACGCAGTTCAAACCTGTGTTGTTCAACAGTCAACTGTAATTAAAATACTTGAATCAATGTTGTTGTCCCCACATTCCCCTTCCTATTTGCAAACGGAGTTACCTTTTACATTTGAAGTATTTAATTCCACTATATGGGAAACTGATCCTCTTTCATTAGTTTAAGCAAACCGATACAAAGAATTTAATATTAAAAAGATTCTTGGGGAAAAATGTATAAAATATGACAAGTGGTAAGGTACTGAATAATTTTTAAAATACAGTAGAATGCAGAAGAGATGAAGTGGAATCTGGGTCCTAATTTACTAATAACTGAATCTGACAATTCTCTCAAGAAAAAGGCTTTTAATTTAGCTAACAAGTACTTAACTCTCAAGAGTTACAGAATAAACCCAACAAATAATTGCTCCTTTTAAGCATACCAGAAGGGACAAAGAACATAAGCATCATAGTTTAGTTCTTCCCAAATTCAGAAATTAACAGTATATACACTATTAAGCTGTTGCTCTATTTTTTTTTTAAAAACATATTGGATATTACATAAACTCGATTTGTGTTGGATGTTACATAAGCCTGATTTCTAAGTATGATCAGATTTTAATTAAGATTTTAAGTAGAGCTGGCAGTGTGCATATAAAGCTACAAATAATATTGTTGACTTTCTATATCTACATGCTAAAGGTCACATAATAACCTCAGAAAAGTTATAAAATCAACAACTGTTTAGAAAAAATTCGAAGATTTAATTAATGAGCATTACTGACAAAACAGAACAGTGTGGTAAAAAGAACACTGAACCTAAGGGTTTAGTTTCTAGTCTTAGTGCTGCTACAGAAGAAGTAAAATGTATAATTCTATAGAAGTTATTTTAAACTTCTTTAGGATAGGGAGCAGTATGTATCAAGTACATGCTATTTGCCAAACTAGGCACTTCATATGTAGACGTTAGCTCATTAATTCCTCAACAGTCCTATGAGTTGGATACTGTTATCTCCATTCAATAGCTGACAGGTTAAACAATTTGTTCAAGACTGTAGACTGTAAGAGTTAACAGAAGTAAGCCTTGATTTAAGGTCTGTCTGACTTCCTCACCTGTAAAATAAAGAGGCTGAGCTGGCTCATCTATATGCACAATCCCATCTGATCACTCCCAACAACCCCATGAGACATGGTAATAGTATCTCTTACCTTTTTTACAATTAAATATTTTCCAGATCATTTAAATAATTTACCTGAAGTCATACAGTCTCATTACTAAGTTTCTTCTGACTCCATGTCTGAAGCTATTTGTATTACATCACAACAAATGATCATTAAATTCTCTTTGTTGGTGCTATATTCATTGGACCATAGCCTCAAAGCACTCCCAATCACTACTGCACCACATGGTAAAAATTTTAAAATTCTAATATGCTTTTCACCTCTAGACACTGAGGCCTAATCTTTCCCATCCTTTTTCTTCTAAAGCAAGCATTCTGATATAATATCTTTACCTTTGATAATTTTCTGCAATGTTAAAGGCTCACATAATCATGGTTAATAAAAAAACTAAACATTTTGATTATAACTCCTGCATGTTTGGGTAATGCAAATTGGGTATTTCTAAAAGATGTTCTTATATTTTCATAACTGGTAAAGAGTATCCTGCAATTATGCAAAAACTTATTTCTGAGAATGAATGTTCTAAGATGATTAATTACTATAGGAATTATGATAACATAAAATCATTTCATCTTAAAAAAATGTCTAGCTACCTTATACAAACAGGTGTCGACTACTTCATTGCAAACTTTCTCAAGGTCATCAGTGACTTCAAGTCTGGATCTTACAAAATCACAGAGCTCTTCATTTCCCATAACATCCCAAATACCATCGCATGCAAGGATAATGAACTGATCATCTTCTTCAGATCTTTCAATATCATGGACTTCAGGCTCTGGTGAGACAAGCTGCTCTGTAGGACCCTTCCCATGGACACATTTGTAATCAAAGTCCCCAAGGGCTCTCGATACAGCCAGAGAACCATTCACACGCTGAATCATTACAGAACCACCTGCATTCTGAATTCGTTCTTTTTCCAGCGGATTACTTGGTTTGTGATCTTGTGTGAAGAAGTGAACTTTCCTGTTCCTACAAAGTAAACCTCTTGAGTCTCCACAGTTAATGAAGTAAGTATGTTGAGGAGAAATTAAGACACCCACAGCTGTTGACCCACTTCTATCTGCACCATGTTTCTTCTCTGACATAACTCTCATGTGTTCATCAATCTCCAGAAAGCCTGTTCTGATTCCATTCTTTACGTTTTCCACAGAAGGTGCTCCTGCAGACCCTTTAAAATCCTGGTTATTGGTGATGTGGTCTAACAAATGCTCACAGCAGTATTTGGCAACCTGAGAACCAGCATGCCCATCATACACAGCAAAAAATGACCAAGTTTCAAGTCCACTTGGCAAACCAATCACAGCTGTATGTGCATCCTCCATTTCAACTCGCCAACCTTGCATGCTGCTTAGCCCATAGCGCAACCCATTACCCTGCCCCTGCGCATTATGTTTTTCCATCTTTGGCTTGTCTAAAAATGCTCCCATTATGTCTTGATCCTCTAGGTCTGTAAAGGAAGAGAAACAGGAAAGTTAGTAACTAGCTTGTAAACAAAATACATATCTAACAACCTTTTTAAGAGTGAAGGAGATAGAAAGTTTCAAATATCACAACTCTTGTGATTGGGAGACACTCACCGTATTGCTGATTTGGAACCTGATGTTTAACAAGGAAGAACTGGGGGAGAGAAAGGCCTATCAGGCACTGCTCAGAATGGACAACAGGCAGAGATAACTAAAGGATCAGAACAGAGGTACTGATTGGACACTTTTCCTAAGGCACAACCACTTGAAGTTAAAAGGAGACGTGGCAGTGGCCGTCGGCTTTTATGAACCAGAACAGGCATTCAAGGCTGCATTTGGAACACGTGAATCTCTCACAGAACCTCAGAACTAAGTTATATGTATACACTAATTGAGAAAACCACATGAATTCACAGGACATACCAAAAGCCTACTAATTCAAACAAACATTTTAGTTGAATATTCAGGGTTTTCCAAAGTTTGATTCAGAAGTACCTAAATTTTATTACTACATTAACTTCTGAAAAATGATCTAAATGAGTTAAAAATGATCGATTCCAAATTTGCACACTCCTTCCTTTAAGCCTTTGCTTATGTCAGTCCCCTTAACTGGAATCCCTTGCTTCTCCTCCCTACTTACAGAAAAAAAGTGTACCCTTCCCTAAAAGTCTGGCTCAAATTCTACCTTTTTTTCTAGTTTTTCAGTCTTCAGTAAAGCCAGTAATTTATTAAGTTATTCTAAGTGGTCTAGCCTCATTTTTCCAGTTGCAATGCAATTATATATACATGTAGCAAAGCTTACTACATACAACAAAATTAATCTTTTGTAACCTACTGGTAGTCTATTAATCTAGTGGTAATAACGTACCGTTATTATTGTACTCCAAGATCACCAGATATATATGGTAAAGGAGATCAAAGGGTCTAGGGACAGCGCTGTGAACAAGCCTGAAAGCTCAGCTAATCTACTTCTTTCCCAATAATCAAAATCTAAAACCCCTGTTCTGTAATGGGTCCACACAAGGCAGAAAGACAGCTGGCCAGGATTTAGGTTGCCTTTCCTTGGTAACAGCCTGGGAACACAGAGACTTGGGGTCCGAGCCACCAAATGAGTCACAACTGAACTCAAAGAAATCTGAAAGAAGGATAAAATGAGATTTAATGGAAGTGAAGGGAAAATGGGTAGTGGAAGAAGGGTGCGGAAAAGTACCAAGGTAAATCAGGATGGATTTATGAGACTAGGGGATTGATGATGCTAGTGATGCTAAGCTCTAAGAAGGTGAAAGATAAAGGGGAAGAAAAAATACCCCTTAGGAAGCAGAGTTTCCAGCAACCTGCAACGTTCCCTGACCCTTGCTCTTTTTTTTTTTTACTAGAGCCAAACTAATACACAGGCAGAGAAGTCTGGATAATTGGTATGAAAAAAATATCCGCCTACTCCTTGTCTCCATATTACAAGTCCACTAATGGAAGGCAAATAATGAGAACTAGCCATCAGTCATTCCTTCCGGTGGTATTCATCAGATTACTTTTCAGACACCAAATTGATACTATTGTGGCAAGGTTGAGTGTTTTTCTGGACAAAGGCTAACATAATGATGGCATCTTAATAGATAATGTTTAAGAAATCTGAAACACTATGTTAAATGTTTTATAATCATTACCTCATTCATTCTCAACAACCCTCTAATGTGGGCAAATATCTCCAATTTATAGATGTAAGAACCCTAGTGAGACTGAAGAACTGGGCCATGGTCTCTCAACTGATAAATTTAGAGAAATCAGAACTCTAATTCAAGCCTGCCGGACTCTAAAGCACCATTTACTCAATCATGGCTGTACAAAAGAATTATCTGTGGGCCTTTTGAAAAATTAAGATGAACAAATTTCCAGGGTAGGGTTGGAACCTAGCTATCTGAGTATCTGTGTGAAAGATTAGATGGAATGCCTAGACAGGTAGGTAGAGTTATGACTGAGCCATGGGGAGGTTAAATGATCTGCTGAAGGTCAATTGCAAGTTGTCTCATCTCTGTACCTCAATTCCTTTAGCCAGGCTAAAGGGGAGGATGGAGGTATTACACTTAAGATGTTTGTTACCTACTAATCTAGCATTCTGTATCTGTACAATGGGCATATTAATACTTAAATCTGAATGTTGCTGCAAGGCTTAAATGAGGTAATGGCTGCAAAGCAGTCACACAGTCTGGCAAAAATGAGGACTTAGCAAATCAAATGGAAACTATCTGACTATTATTACATTCCTACATACACAGCCACATCTAGATTCTGACATCACCTGACAGGGCCTTTATTCTCTCCAGTAGAAAAGTCCAGTAGGTATTTTCCAGATATACATAAGAAACTACCAAATAAATGATTGTATTAAGATAAAAAAGGTACATGTTCTAAAAACCCCTACACTTTGGAAAATAGAAATGTAAAAAAGTAACAAACCAAAATCAACCATCTGATAAAATTTTAGGTCTGGCTCCATAGCAAATGTGAAACTAAAGTGAAGGGCAAATTAATAATTCTGTGGCTAGACGTTCACATACTGAAAATAGGCAATTCAGAAATCTTACCTCTTGGGATTCTGAGTAATCTGCAGAATCCTAGTGAAGCAGCCAATTATAGCTACATAAATACAGCAAATGGTTATGTAAAGATTATACTTACCAGAAATTATTTACTTGTAAATACTATGTTTACACAGTCATCTTCCATAAGTGGACTACTAAAGAATATTTTATGTAGTCAAGTTATTAAATTAGCATGTATCTATAAATAGTAAACCCCAAGGGAATTCAATTTGCCCATAAAAGTTCGCTTCTGAGAGAAACTAGTTCTTGCCTAGTCTTAAATCTACTCTGAGCACATGTGGGGTCTTACTACAACCCTAGCGTTTCATTTCTGAACTTTTCAAAAAGTAGTATGACAATCGTAAGACTGAATTCATCTTAGATATAATCAGAAAATTTGATGAACATTTTTTGTCTTTTAAAACCAAACTACTAAACTGAAAAATTCTAAGCCTGGGCCAGGAAGTCATTCATTAAAGTTCAGCCATTGCCTTTTATTAAGCAAAACTGATCTCATAATAATAGCAGTATTGAACCTACCTGGTCATTTGTTTAATCTGCTCAGAATTGCCTTGAATTAAAAAAGAAAAATTAAAAAAAAAAAAAAGCTCCACATAGTCTACTGTTAAATTCTCTAGGCAACATATTAACCCTGAAACAGCAAGAGTTATTCAACTGACAGTTTGGGCAGTCCTATAGCAAAAAAATGAAGAATAAAAATCTACAAGGTTTTTTTCTGTTTACCTAGGGACACACCATCTAATACAGAATCCCTCCAGACTTCATAAACAGAAGACAAAATAGACATATGTGAACAGGGTGGAGAAAATTATATTCTCGTAGTAACTGATGTGAGAATTTTTAGGGCAAGCCCTTTTTCTGAGAAACACTACTTTGATCAGGTATGTAAGACGGAAGTAAGAATCAAAATACTCACATAAGAAAAGATCACTGTTAAACAGGCAATTGAAGGAGGATAGATGCTGGTAACTGGAGGACCCTTGTTTGATGAGCACTGAGATAAGGTAGGGTTATAAAAATCAGGGAAGAAAATCTGGAGTAAATAGGCATTAGTAGTAAGAAATCTAAAGGTTGGGGGAGATTCAGAGGAAAAAAGCTTTATACCATATCAAGAGTTGAAGTTCACTGGGGGAAGAGGGGAAAAAATGCAACATTAGTAGCATACGTAGCAGTGTATGTAACAGGGCCCACTCAAGTTATTTGGAGTGGGATGTAAATGCTCTGTTACTCCCAAATCTTTAATATATTCTACATTGTCCAACAAAGCTTATATGTGGACAGACTTTCTAAAGAGGACAAATGGTCAGCTGACCTCTGGAATACACATTTATTAGTGATAGAATATTAAGCAATATATTGCCTAACTGGGGTTCAGTGAAGAAACGTAAGACTCCTTGTAGCTATATTTCTGCAAAAGATAATTTACAGTACACAAACTACTCCTACCTTCCAAAACTATGAGACATGGTTATTCATAATTTATATTTTGTAGTCCAAGGCAGCCATCTCCATGTTATCTACAGTAATGATAAATAATCATATGAAAAAAATTTTATAGCAATTTTTTTGAGGAAAAAAAAGGCTGATCTTTGAGTAATTTTTCTCTCATTTTACCTGAAGTTTCTCATTGATTGTTACTTAAAAAAAATGACTATAAATATTTATATTTACAATTTGATTTTGATAACTTGTATAATTAATCAGAGCCAAAATGTAGAAATTGTGTGTCTAAACCTATTTTGCCAAAGAGAAGGTGCAGAGAAATAGAATGATTTGCCCAAGGTCACACGGCTAGTTCAACAGTAAGGCTGAGAATAGGACCCAAGTTTCAAGACTTGTACTTAAAATTCTCCTATACATGCTATTCTGTACACTTGCAACAAATAATGGAAATCTAAAAACACAAGCTTTTTAAAGAAATATGCAAGGCAGATAGGTAGGGAAGATTGTGGCAGAATAAAGCTGAAAGTTCCTTTAGTGCTATTCTTCCTCTGCCTACACTACATTAATTTGCTTTTTAAACTGAACTGCCAGAGATCACACACACACACACACAGAAAGTAAAGAAAAAAGGGAAGGTAAGTTAAAAAGAAAAGAAGAAAGGCAAAAAAACCTCAATTTTCTTTTTTGTTTGGGACTGAAAGAAAACAACAGTGAACTAACTGCAATTTCTGGCAAAGCCCATCACAAATACTCAGTCTAAATGAAATATAATAATGAACAAAGAAAAACAAGAAGCTATATTTTTAAAGAATCGTAAGTTAAAGCAGGGGCGGGGGGGGGGGGGGTGCTGCATGTAGGGTATTCATTACTCATTCTGCATTCATTAACTCCAAACTAGAAACTACCCATCAAGATAGGAGTTGACACTGAATAAACCAATTTTGCAGGCTGTCAATTTAAAAAAAAAAAAGGCACTCTAAAAGTAGGTTCATGGAAATGAAAAACAAATTATACAACACAGAAAAAAACCAAACCAATAAATGAGATCACCTCAAGGAATTCTTTTAGAACTCATCTTAGGTTCCAAACATACAAACCTCCACTCACATATATACCCATCTTATTATCGTACCTTTCTGTTAACAGAGGACTCTCTGGCCTCTTACTTATGATAAACTCCTCTACTGCAGCTTTGGAGCCCAAATTTCCTTCAAAGGAATCTTATGCAACTTAGATGTTTTCTCAGGAACTTTACAATATTATTCTGAACATTTGTTCTCCTTTATATTCACTCTCTCCCTTTTAATTAGAGTACAACTTTTTAAAAGACACTCAAATGTTGACTACTAACACTAAATCTTAATACACAAAAAATAACAAGTGTTGGCGAGGATGTGGAGAAATGAGAACTCTCCTACATTGTTGGTGGGAATGTAAATTGGTGCAGCTGGTATAGAGGTTCCTCAAAAAACTAAAAATAGAAATACCATTCAACCCATTAATTCCACTTCTAAGAATTTACCTGAAGAAAACAAAATCCTTGATTCAAAAAGATACATGCAGCACCCCTATGTTTATCACCGCATTATTTACAATAGCCAAGATATGAAAGCAACCTAAGTGTCTATCAATAGATGAATGGACAAAAATGTGGTACATATACACAGTGGAGTATTATTCAGCCATAAAGAAAGAAATCCTGCCATTTGCAACAACATGGATGGATCTAGAGGGTAATAGGCTCAGTGAAATAAGACAGGGGGAGAAAGACAAAAACCATACGATTTCACTTATTTGTGTAATATAAAAACAAAGCAAAACAGAATGAACAAAACAGCATTAGACTCACAGACACTGAGAAGTGACTAATGGTTACCATGAGGGAGGGGTTGGGTAGGGTTGGTGAGGAGAGTGAGGAGGATAAAGGAGCACAAACATCCTCAATCATAATATAAGCTGGTCACAGGGATAGTACAGCATGGGAAATATACTCAATGATTCTGTAACATCTTTCTATGTTGACAGTAACCACACTAATGGGGGGTGAGGATTTAATAAAATGGATATTTGTTAAACCACTGTGCTGTATATTTGAAACCAACACAAGAACAAGACTGTATATCAATGATACTTCAATAAAAAAAAAAAAGTCTTATGTGAACCATTCTTCTCTGGCTACCAACCTACCTCTCTCTCCCCTTTACAGTTCAACTTCACTAAAAAAACTGTGTTGATGCTCCAAATTGTGGTCTGGCCATTCCACCAAAAGAAGTTCCTCCAAGTTACCTAATCCAATTGACATTTTTAGCAGTCCTCTGATTGAATGCTCACAGCAGCACTCAATGCAACACATCCTTTTGAAATACTCTGCCCACTGACTTCAAGATTTTACACACTCCAAGCTTTCCTTCTACCCCTAACTTTTCCATTTTTCTCTTTACAGGCCTATCCTCACCTCCTAAGACACTAAATAGTGACATTTAAGGCTTTGTAAACACAGACCCTCTTTCACGTATCTGTAGCTCTTGTCAGTGAATGGTACCATCATTCATCAGTGAATAGAAACCAGGGAACTCTCTCTTGATACCTTCCCACTTCATCTCCCATCCATCAAGTCCTACGGATTATACTTCCTAAATATTCTGAAAATATCCAGAAAAAAAAATCTGGCTGTTTTTTCCTCTAACCACCTTACCTTCAAGTTACCATCACTTCTCTTTGCATTATGCTATGCTCTACCAGCCTATTTTTGTCTTCACAAGCATGCCGGCCTCCCTCCAATTCATTCTACAAACTGCACCTTAAATAAACCTTTCAAAATACAAATCTCATCATATCACTTCCTTACTGTGTTATTCAATGTCTTTCCATTATTTGAGGAGATAAGGAGCTCTATAATATGGTTCACATTAATGCCTCAAGTGGTCAGACACCTACCAACCTTCTCAAGGATTACCTCACTTCATAATGTCTTTCTTTCCACATTCTCTATTCCAATCATAAGGGCTTGCTTAGGGTATCTAGCACTTGTCATGCTCCCTTCATCCAAATAATATCAACAAATGCTACTTCCTCTACATAAAAAGCTGTTCCCTCATCTCTAAGTCTAGTTAATTCATACTAATTCTTCAGATTTTAACTCGAGTATCAGTTCTTCAGAAGAGTCTCCTTCAAATAACCTAGGTCAATTTTCCCTAGCACAAAGCATACAGCAGACCTCCAATAAATGTTTGCTGAATTAATAAAAAAGTAGATGCAAATAATAAAAATTTGGTAATAGGGAGACTGTACTCAGAGAGTAAATATGCATGTGAAAAATAAGACTTTTTGGTGGAGAAAACAGATAAAGAAGCTCTCATCAAAGACAAGAAAGTTTCCCTCCAGTTATAAAACTCACTGAAAATCTGAAAACCTAGCAAGATTATTTGCTAAAAATGCAAACCTAGTGACCCACAACTGAAAAAATTCAAAGAAAAGAAAAAAATACCATTAACATAAGCATCTAGTAAAACCTTGGGTAATCTTCAAGGGAAAGAGTATTAACTGGTATTAGCCATGCAACTGTAAAACTGAATCCTAAAAGACAAATGAGAATGAACAGTTCTAAGAGTAAAAATTAATGAATTAGAAGTACATAATCATCCAAACTATTATTCATGTGTATGGGGGAAAGGAGGTGGAAGATGTTTTCAGAAACACACGAGAACTCAACACACAAGGACTCATACATTACTTGTCAAAAAATTCAGACAAGCAAACATCCACTATGTTTTAAAATTAAGTTCATTTCTATGACTTGTCATTAGTTTAACTCCAATAACATTACAGAAAAAGTTGGAGGTAACATGCTTTTAAAAAATAATCTAGAAAAATTAAATCTCAAAGATATAAAGTAAAAAGAACTTGGAAATTGGTGAACCATCCCATTTAACACTAGGGAGATATTCCTTCTATATCTTTAGAATCCTCACATCAATAGCTAAATACATATGAAACACCAAAAAAATGGAAATGCCTTTCATATGATTAGATATATCTTGTTATTATTGCTTTTCATGCCATTTAAAATACTACAATGATTTTTATCTCTTATATCTAAGAGTTAGATATATCCAATGTGTGATTTTGGACAACTCCTTTACTAACTTTCCTCACTGATAAATAAGCAACCTGGATTAATTACAATTAATTAAACAATTAACTTATTCTCAGAAATGTATAAGAAATGAGAAGACTTAAGTTCTAGGAATACCTAGGTAAATGGCATTAGGAAATTAATACTTTAAAATGCTGATTAATTTCCTTTTAAAAACTCTTATTTTCAAAACCAATATGAAGATTTTAAGAGATAAACAAAGATTATTTTATTATGTAAAAATCAACACCTAAGGAATGAAAGAGAAAAAAAAGCTGCTACCAACAAGGACTGCAAGCTGGTAGCTAGAATTTGACCTTCACATATATTTCTAGCTCCTCTCCCCCAACATGCATCATTCTCCCAAGTCCCTACTACCCCTTATTAAGAAAGACTTTATAGACCATTTCATCTGTTTTTCCACCATGGCATCTGAGTTTGCATCATTTGGTAAGAGGATGACACCTGCCCTGTAACAGCACACAATCCATGAGGATTTACTCTACTCTGATTTTTCACTCAATAACCACCTCACCCTGAAGTAGCAAAACACAATGATACCTGTAGTAGGTTAAGTAATGGCTCCCAGAGATAATCAGGTCCTAATACTATAAATGTTCTTATTTGGAAAAAAGAATATTTGTAGAATGTGATTAATTTAAGAAACATGGAATGGAGGTATTATCCTGGATTATCTGTGAGCCTCTAAATGTAATCACAAATGTCATTATAAGAGAAAAGCAGAGAATGATTTGACATGCAGGAGAAGGTGATGTGAAAACAGAGCAAAGAAAGGTCTGAAGATGCTGGCTTTGAAGATTACAAGATTATAGTGATGTGGCTACAATCCAAGGAACACTGATGGCCACCAGAAGCCGGAAACAGCCAAGAATGCATTCTTCCCTAAAGCCTCCAGAGTGGGCACATTGCCGCTGATTTCAGCTCACTGAAACTGATTTCAGGCTTGTGACCTCCAAAACTGTAAGAGAATAAATGTGTATGAAAAATAAGAAATTAAAATATAAAAAGTATTGACAGAGCTAAGGGAAGAAATTAAGAGATAAAAATCATTGTAATACTTTAAATGGCAAGAAAAGCACTAACAACAAGCAAAAAACCTACAGAAAATAATCTGTAAGGGCTAAAAAAACAAAATAGGAGAAAAATCATCCAGTATGAAGATAATAAGAATACAGAAATAAAAGTGAGATTGGAGAAAGGTACAAACACTGCAGATACAGAAGTTTAATTAGCACATTGTAAAATGAAAATCAAATATCAGAAGAGAAATTAAACTTCACAGAAGAAATTAATCTTAAACTGAGGGAAAATTTGAACTTGATGATTGACAGCATTCATCAAGTATGAGATAATTTTAGTAGAAACTAACACCAAAGCATAATCTGGTGAAGATAATTTCAAGAATACAAGAATAAAGTCAAATGGAACATGCCAAAAAACAAAAACAAAAACAAAAACACATCAGGCTGGCCTCAAAGTTCTTTGCAATGTCAGATGATAGGTAATAATGAAGTTTTATATATATATATGCTATGGGTAACAGGGAATATTCCAGGAATCCTATACTCAGCAAACTCAGCATCTGTATGTGAAATAACAGAAATATATAATCAAACATGCCAGCACTGTATCATTCATGTGCTGTTTCTGAAAAACCTATGTAAAGACAAATTGATGCAATTAAGAGATGAAGCGAAACAGTAAACTCAATAATGGTGGTGTATGTAAGACTTTGGAGTAGGCAAAATATACTCAGCAAACATAATCAGAAAGGAATCAAGGGTTGCAATTTTAATGTCTGACAAAGGAAATGATATATAAAGAATAAAGCAATAAGTAGAAAGAGTGTGTTTTTAAATTAACGAGGGTACAGTGTAAAATAATTTAACTTATGAATTATGCCAGATAATTCATGGCAAACCTATCAAAAATACTATATGCTGAAGTCAAGACTATGTATTCTGTTCAAACACCCTGAAAACATTAATTAAAAATCAAGCATTTATTGGATTATATATTGGAAAACAAAAGTTATAGTTTTCTAACACGTTCTCATCCCCACACCTGGGGAACAAAAACAGAAACAAAACAAAACAAAGAAACAACCAAATGATACAGACCATACTACCTGATTTTAGTTACAGTAGCAATAGTGTTACTGTATCATTATTTTGCTGGTAACAATAAAGAAAAAAGAAAACTTCAAACATCTGGAAACTGCTTTAAAAGGCATACTGCTAATCACCTTTGCACTGAGTTTGTATATTTTTACAATAACAGAATAGTAAGAACAATGAGAAAAACCTCACATCAAATTCTATGATACATGACCAAACCCTTTTCAGGAAAACTCCCACTTTCTTAGTAAAAAAATGGAGAATCAATATATTAAACATTTAACTCAAGAAGTAAAAACAACCACTGCACACAAAACCTAAGAAAAGCTAAAGGAACATACTATAATACAGAAGGAACATATATTATGAAAGATAAAGGTAAAGATTATGTTAAGTTATATGAGAGGAAATTAGTTAAATAAGTAAACCACTAGTTAGCCTAACTGAGAAAACTATTATTCAAAATTAGAAACCAAATAGGTTATATTCACCTCACATACAGATGTTTCTTTTTTTTATAAAGCACATTGTACAATCTTTTGCTAAAAAATTTGAAAATATGGAGTACACTGACAATGTTCTTGGAAAACAAATTACCAACTTTTTTTCAAGAAGTGATGGAATAAAAACCAGTAACTATGGAACAAAATAAGAAAGTTATCAAAGAACTATCCCTCAAAAAAGCTCCAGAGGTCATGAAAAACAAAAAACAAAAAGGCTGAAGAACCATTTCAGGTAAAGAATACCAAAGAGATGTGACAACAAAAGTGAAATGTGTGTGCACATGCTGGCTTATATGTATTTGTGCATGCAAAGAGAAAATACATGTATGCACACACACACACACACACACACAGGGAAAAAAGGAAGTTTGTGAAACAAATGCGGCAAAATGTTAACAATCAGTCATTTAGATAAACATTGAAGTTCACTGTACCTTTCTTTCAAATTTTCTAAAAGTTTTAATTGCTTTCATAGTAAATTATTAAAAACACAATTTTACAACGAAGGTCTTTTAAGCCTTAAAAAGAACATTTAATTTCCGAATTACCTAAAGAACAGAGAAAAACTTTCCACTTCATTTTATAAACCTGTCATCATCCTGATATAAAATCTGACAAACACAGCACTGAAAATAATACTGTAGTTCAAAAACACCATTAGTGCAGATGCAAAAACCCCTAAGTAAAATATATGCATTTTTTACAAACCACCAAGTAGGGTTCATTTTAGAAATTCAACTAGGAGTTAATATTCAGCAACCTATTAATATAAGCCATCTTTTTAAAAGTTCAAATGAGAACAATAGGATCACGTCTTCATATAGTAAAAGGGGTCTGATAAAATTAATTCCCTAATATGATATATGTATTTCAAGCCAGAGGATGCATCATGATTACAACAATTCCCAGGAAAGAAATAAGAACAAGGATACCTACCCTTACCCCTATTATTTAGCAATGTCTAGAAATAGTGATGAAAGCACTAAGATTAAAATAAAAAAGGCATAAAATTATGAGATCAAATTATTATTTGCAGACAACGACTGTGATGGCAAACTCAATTTCTAAAACATGAGGGAAAAAGTTCAATAACTAAAGTTAATGACTACAGAAAGCCATATAAAAACTATTAACAGTATTCACTTAGAAAATAAAGAAAAAATAACAATAGAAATATATCTAAATAATTAACAAAAACTATTCAGAATCTTTGAGAAAACCTCAGAATAAGAGACACCCTTTTTTTCTGAGATAGGAAGATTCACTGCTGTAGACATTTATCCTCCCTTTATTAATCAATAAATTCAACATAATCACAATTGGGTCTTTTTGTTTCCAGACTTTGATGAAATTATTCCAATATTCATAAGAAAGAATAAATGCTTGAGACTAGCCAAAACATTTTAAAAAGCATTACACCTTGTCATACTTAATATTAAACAATTTCAAATTATGGTATTTAAGAGGGAATATTATTGCAGAAATAAATTCATCAGTGGAATAGAATTGAGACTCCAGAAAGAGAGTGTGGGAACAAAAATTCAATGAACAGTGTAAGAACAGTTGGCCTATTCCACTCCTGCCCTCCAGTGAAGGGTAGGTGAATCCCTATTGCATAACTTAAAATAAATAGCAGGTGATTAAAGATTTAAGGGTGAAATATTAATAACAAAATCATGCAAGTACATCTAGGCAAACAGTTCTATAATCTTACAGTAGGAAAGGATTTTGTACATCAAGGGCAAAAAGGTTAAAGACTGACTCTAAAATGACCAGAGGAATAAAACTTCTAAACTATAAAACAAAGCTCATAGCTTGAGGGCAAATTACCTTTAAAATAAGTATGTCTAATACATGTGATAAAGCTAATATTCCTAAAATAGAGGACTCTTCTAAGATACCAGAATGAACACTTTAAAGGAAAAGAAATGGACAAAAAACATGAACAGACAATACAACTCATGAAAAACAAATAGCCAATAAATAAATGGAGCAATTATACTACACATTAAACACAAATTTTTTATACATTATCAAAGATTAAAAATTTATAATGTCCACTTTTGGCAAAGGAGTAAAGATGTATACTTCTCATAAGTAGAAGAATAAACCAGTACCTTTCTGAAGGATATTGTATGATACACACTAATTTTAAATGTCAACTTCCATTTAAATGGTTTTGTGTATTCACACTTTGAAGTGCCCCTCTTCTCCAAAGGTGTTTTAAAATGAATTAATTATAAAACAGAAAATTAAGAAAACCAAAAACCACCTGCTTAAGATATACTCTTGATATACAAAGTGCTTTGGGAAGCTGAAACTGAGTCTACCGAGCTCAAGTAGCAGAGATGGACAAAGTCTACATCCTGACAGGATCGGAACAGGGACCACTTTTAAATGCCCCAGTGCAAGGCTGGGTTAGAACTCAGGCTCAATGAAACTAATGCTTGGGGTGGAGGGGCTCTTGCTGCCTGTAAAAGGAGCTGGGAAAACCTACTTACTAATGCCTGGGGCTATAGTTTAGATGAAGTAAGGCACCCAGTGAGCAGAAGTATAGACCTTCTTTTAGTCAGTGTCTTATTCCTGGAGAGAGAAGCCTGATCCTGATGTTATCAAGAATCAGGGGAACCAAGTCTCCAATACAATATATGGTTTCAGACTGGGCACCCTGAGGCCAAGATGTAGGTGCATGCATCAGCACTGGATATCTTGCTTTAGAAGAGTGGAAAGAGAGAAAACAGAAAACTTCTATTTAATGAGACAGCAAAAACCAACCTCTAAAACACATGAGGGAAACTACACTAAGATGGACAGCCATCAAAATCAACAACTGTAGGAATTCAATCTAGAAGAAAAAAATAATCTGAAAATAAAATGTGTTTAAGGATTTTTTCCAAAGTTCAAAAGAACCACAGACATGAAGGGACAGAATAAAAACCAGTCAGAAATCAAACCAGAATAGGTGGCTATTAGAGGACAGAGAGAGACACAGAGAATCTGAACATGAGAAAAATACTCACAGAGAAATAAAAACAACTGAGGACATGTAAACTCTAGCGGAACAAAGTCAAGGTGTGAATTAGTAAACTGTAAAATGGTATTTAGCAATTGCCTAGAACATAACAGAGATTAAGAAGGAATGCTGGAAATCAATATTCAAAGACATAAAGGGTAAGAAATTTTCTAGAAAATATGAGTCTTCAGATCAGTTTATTTAAAAGAGTACCTATGGATAACACAATACACACATGGCATATCATGGGAATGTCTTGATAACATTAAGTATGGTAAACAACAAATACTAACATTTATATCACACAATATACAGGACTTTGTCCTGCACATATTTTATATATATCAGCATAATTGCTACAACTCCAATGGTAGATACTATTTCATCATCTGTTTAGAATTTGCCCAAAGTCACACAGTAAATAGTGACAAAAGGATACTGAAAAGGAATCTTTTTAAAAACTATGAAAGAAAAATTATATACAAAGGTTTAACAATTAGGTAGAGACCAGACTTCTCAGAGATCCAAGTTTGCCAAGTTTCATAATACAATGAAATAATTTCTTGAGGGTGCTGATAGGAAGTGGGGGAAGCAACCTATTAACCAAGAATTCTTTATTTGCTAACAAGAGAAAGTAATGTGTAAAACATACTTTCAGGCAAAAACTAAGCACATTTAGAAGCCACATTCCATTACTAAAGGATATACTTTAGCAAGAAAGATGAAGCCAGGAGTAAGATACAAAGAACAGTAAATACACTGGCTGATTAAATAAGGAATTAATTATAAAGAGGAAGATGAAAACTTTTTTGTGCTTCAAAAATATGAAGAAAAATTGTAGGCAATTATACAGATGATGGAGGAATGTTGAACATTTAATCAAGTATAAACTCATAAAAGAAATCACCAAAAACTCAAGGAAACAAGCTGCCCTGAGCAAAAATTAACATAAAAGTTCCTTTTAAGTCATCAGACATGGGAATTAGCATATGTAAGATATAAAATAACTATTTATGAAATGTTTAACAAGATTAAAAAATAAAAAATAAAAAAGAGGAAGAAGAACTTATATATATATAAAATACCAGACAAACTGGGAATGAACTAAATACCACTTTTGGGAAAAAACTTTGATATTAAAAACTCAAAGGAGGACCTAACAGATTAGAAATGAAAGCAGTATTATTATATTATATGTTATATTATGTTATATTATATTAGCTCACCTGAGTTGGATAAACAAAAACAAAATTACATTCATATCATAAAACTTACAACTAAAAGATGAGGGAAAGGGAAAGGAGAAAAAGAAAATCAAATTCTCTGACAGCAGTAAGTAGTATATAAATAATACAGAGTTCTAGGACACTTAAGACTTGGACATTTTTGTGCCCCTAGAAGCCCAGGAACTATGAATGAACCTTGGTCATGTCAACTTCATGGAACACAGCTAGGGTAGTAGCCCCAATTATCAGCATTTATTTCATGGAGAGAATCAGAAAACACTAGTAAAATAATGCTACTTTACTCTATACACGCAGAGCTTAATCTCATTTAACAAATGTTCCTCTGGTATCTCGTATTTTCTAAATATACTTATCATAGCAGCCTTTAAATTCTCACATCTTAAGTTAGAAGTTTCTTATAGGGTCCATTAGTTTGCAGTTCACAGGGCCAAGGCCTCTAGAACATTCCTCCAACTCTTCCTCAGGACTAAAATACTTCCATGGGTTTCTCTGGTTAAATATTGTTTTCATAAAGCTCAATCCTTTAGTCAGTTAAATCAACAAATACTCTTTATTAAGTCTCTCCTACAATATAAATAATCTATAAAATGGTCATGAAAATGTATACAGAGTTCTTTCGTAAAGAAAGGAATAGTTTTTATTCAAACAAATTATATACACATTTTCTAAATGTTTCCAATAGTATAAACATTTATTTAAATCAAACAACACATTTTATCTGTTAATGAATTTCAGTTGTTTTAAAGAAAATGTGACCTATCTTCATCACCTGCTCCTTAAAAAAGTTATATACAAGTATTTCAGGCAATATTTCTGGTAAGGAAATGAACACAGGGTTTTAAACATATCATCCAAGTGATGTTTAAAAAACCCAGGTTTAACAGTTCCCATAAGTCTGCACTCCCCTCCTCCCAAATTTCTGGTTTGCTTACTAGAGGACTTTATTGACTTTAAAGCTGTATGTAGTATTCTGGTTCTTTGGGGGCACTTTGGCTGTCTGTCCCTGAAGTCTAACAATTCTAATCAAACCAGAAGTTTCTGATCTATCAAATCAAATCAGATTTTCTCTGGTAGCAGTAACTTCTCTATTAGCACCATTCTCCAGCTAAGTTTAGGCCTCCAAGGCAACCCAGTGAGGATGGGGGCACCCAGAAGAGGATTCTGCCCCTCCAACTTGAAATCCCAGGGAGACAATGTCATTTAATTTTCTGTTGGATTCCTCTTAAGTATAATTCCAAGATGTATGGGTTTCCCTTCTTGCACTGGTTCAAACCTGAAGATCTTCTAACAACCCAAAACACAGCACATGACTACGGTTCAGTTTCAAAACACCTACAAAGTTCTGTAAAAAAATATAAATTGTCTTCTTGCAAATTTTATACCATTTCCATTCCTGCTCTTATCACTTTGTCCCTTCCCAGACGAGCAATCTCTTCTTCTATTTTCCATTCCTTGCTACTTTCCTCATTCTTGGGCTTAGGGGAGTAGGAAGGTAGAGATCAGGCAAACTGGCTGCAAAGGGAAACATTTCAGTTAACAGATGAGTTTGAGAGGTAGAAGAGAAATGGCTACTAACAGCAACATTTTAGGGAAAGCGGAGGAGCTAAGCTATAAAATGAGGCTAAATTATTCATAACTGACATGCATGTGATATACAGGATATTTATAAAGGCTAGAAATCACTGATCAAAAGCTATCTAGATTCCATCTATTATGAAATATCCAAAAGGCAAATCTACAGAAACAGAAAGTAGAGAGTGGTTGATAAGGGCTGGGAGAAGAGAATGGGGAGTTTAATGCTAATAACTACAAGCATTCTGGGCTGATGAAAATGTTCTAAAATTGAATTGTGGCAATGGTTGCACGATTCTATAAATATACTAAAAAGTACTGAGCTGTAAACTTTAAATGGGTGAATCCTATGCTATAAGGTACATCTCAATAAAATCATCTTGAAAGATTAATGGTTTATATGGCTTTCTGTATCTATATTTCATTTCTTCATAAAACAGGTTAAAAGAGAACTATAGAGTTTATGTAGCAGTGAGAAATACATTAACATTTTTTTAGATAAAGTTACAGCTGAACTCTGAAAATTTCTCAACTGCCCAATACTTCAACTTACAGCTTCAACTAAATATTTACTTCACTTTTTCAATATGAGATTACTTAACCTTTTCCAACAAACCAAATTTCATACAAATGAATTCTACTGCAAAATACTGAGTAAATACCCTAACTTATATGTCCTAAATGAAAACCTTAGACATGAAATTGGAAAAAGTAAACCAAAATTGACCAATCAAACCAACCAAAGTAAGTCAAATAAAGCTCTTGTATGCTAAATAGTATTTCTGTAAAACCCATGACACAGGTCATTTTTTTCCTACCAAAAATTATTCAGAAATATTCTTTACAGAATTAGGTAAAAATTCACAAGTACACAAACCACAGTCAGTTTGCACATAGCAGCAGTTTTAATTTCACAAAGTGTGTGTGAGACAGTTTGCCATCTTTAATGTTTCCTTCATGTTTCACGTTTTTTTATGTACCAACATCTTTTAGACGTACTGTGATCTGAATGACATACTTCACAAGGTAGTGTTCTTAAATTTCTACAAAGGTATGTATCTGCATAATTTTAAGAGTAAACTTTAGAAGTATGTAATTGCCTGAAAAATATCTAAGCTAAATTTAGCTGGAGTGTTCTAGTGGCTATAAAGATTAGATACTGACCTATTTTCACTAATAATTATAGCACAAGCAAATACTGAAAAGCTTTAGATGACACAGAGCTAGTTTTTAAAGTTTTCTAAGAATGTTCTAGTATCTGCAATCCTAATTTGCCTAATTTCTTAACTCATTCAAATTTTCAGTGTTGGATGACTTGTGTACAGACTGAGAAGTGGATTCAATTCCCAGTTTTGCTACGTTTTAATCCTCGTGTATTTGAGGATTCAGACTCCGAATTTCTGACCCAGAAAACAGTAACTGACTGTCTTGGCCAATCCATTCTTTTTTCTTTTGCTTAAAACAAACATAATCCCTCATACAGAGCGTTTGTAAGTGTTTGCTGATAACCTTGTATATTAAGTTGAAAGAAGGGAAAATAAAATGTATTAAATATTTAAGATGGCAAAAACTAAATTCAGACAAAAATATGTGGGAATTCTAAGTATTTTACACATATAAAATGTCCCTGCTGGAATAAAGGGCCAAAAACTTTTTGCCTCTAAGAGACAGACTTCCATCCATACAATAACTAACGTTCTTTAAAAGAGAATCAATCACTGAATATATAAATTGTGATATGGAATGCTTTGTGTATATGGAAAAGAGTGCTGGGGAAGAGAAAAAAAATTTTAGAGTGAAAATTCTATCTTTCTAATAGCTTAAGAAATAACACACACACACATATACACTTCATTAGCTATTGATTAACCATTGGGCTAAATGACGTGGCCCAAAACAATCTCTCAACTCTCTGTCACTTCTTCCACCCAGTTCTCAGTCTCAGGAAACAGATCTACCTTTAGTCATAAGATCACAGAATCCTGTATTTCCCTTATCATAGCACAAAATCCTGTGAATTACCTCTCATTTTAGATTTTAAGATCCATGAGGGAAGAAGATCATATCCTTTTTCTTCAGAGTGCTTAACACATAGTGACACTTGATTAATATGTAGGACAAATGAATGACAGCCATCACCAGAAATTCTCCCATGTCAACAGATTTAGGGATTCTTTTCTACCCAGGAAAAGGTATTCCCACAGAAGTTGACTTGTAAACAAACTATATCCTGCAAACAAACTAACCATTTCCATTTTGTTATTCTATAGAATACACAGGTTAATTTTTTAAATTGCTACAGAAATATAACTGATTTCCAATTAGAAAATTTGAACCCTAAAGCAAATCTGCAGCTTAGCAATCAAAAACTTTATTTTCAGATTACTGTTCATTAATGACTTAAAATAAGTTTCTGACCATAATGAGATACACTCTCTCATTACTGAAAAATGCCATGTAAGATATACTGGAGGGAACCAAGAGAAAAGATGTAGCTTTGACCAGGGGGTAGAGCCCACACATTCCCTTTCCTTGAGCCATTTACTTATTCATCTATCTGTTTATTTATTCAAAATTCATCAATGGGTAAAGTTTTTTAAAAGTCTTTTCTATGTGAGAGGCAGAGTGAAAAGTAATTTAGACGCAAAAGAAAAATTTCTGGGAGCTAGGAAATCCACTTTCAATGTATTTCAGACAAAAATAACTTCAACTTAGTCTGGGAGTTTTACTGTATAAATAAATAATCCCATTTGCACTTAAGTAGCTCCTTATTCTGACTGTAGTAAACTAGTACAAGATCACACTAGATGGCTGACTAGTTGTTGAAGTACTTGCTTATATTATCAGGAAGCCTTTACACAGATGGAGAAAAAGATGACAAATATGGAGTAATACCGGGTTAGGCTCTGAGTTGACAACAGAACAAAAGCTGCCACTTCTAAGATCAGCCCCCAGACATCCAAAACAGCCTTACAGACTCTCAGTAAGGACAATACAGGCATAGCTTAGAAATATTGCAGGTTCACTTCCAGATCACTGAAATAAAGTGAGTCAAATGAATTTTTTTGGTTTCCCAGTGCATATGAAAGTTCTGTCTACTATACTGTACTCTATTAAGTGTACAAGAGCATTATGTTTTAATATGTACATACCATAATTAAAAAATACCTTATTGCTAAACAAATGTTAATCATAACCTGAGCTTTCAGCAAGTCATAATCTGATCTCAGATCACCATAACAAATATAATAATGAAAAAGTTTGAAATATTGTGAGAATTACCAAAACATGACAGACACACTCACTTAGTGAGAAAATGCTGTTGGAAAAATGACATCCATATATTTACCTAACTCAAGCTTGCCACGAACTTTAAATCTGTAAAAAAACACAGTATCTGTGAAGCCTAATAAAGTGAAATACAATAAAACTGGGAATGCCTATATTCCACTGCTTTACGAAAAATTGAAAATTGTATTTACTACCTATTTACAATCTGAAGCATGACGGCATTCGGAAAAGATGTTTTTGTAAAGCCTGGTTAAGTTATGCCATTCTGTTTGCAAAAACAAAAACAAAAAGAAAACATACTTGCCTATTCTTATCACTGACATCTGCATTTTTGACTTTTGGTAACAATGATAGGTTAGCAAGCTGCATCTCCTATAGATATACTACCAAATACGACAATTTTTTACCACTCATGCTAAAGAAAAGAGACATTAATTCAAAGTCAGTAATAAATTTTGTGCCCTTATTCTTTGAGACAGTACAGTTCTTGAATAATGTACACTTTAAATAATTAAACCATATACAGCATTACTTAAAACAAAAACACCCTGTTTATTTGCATCCCTGACTGAGATAGTCACATCACAGGTGAATAAAAAGTACCAGCCTAAATCTAAACTAGATTATACATGACCTATACTCTCTGATATTCTCCTATATTTCTGGCTTGCATTCAGTTTTGTCATGTATTCATCACAAAATGGGCAGGAAGACTATAAAGATTAAACAATCATATATTGAGTACCTATTTAAAATAAATGAAACCTGGCCCTGCTTTTAAGGAAATATATTTTTAATAAATCTTAATACTGAAATGTTCCATTTATAGTATAACCTCTGTTGTAGGCCCAATTCGGTGACTTATGTTTAAGACTACCTTCTTAAACTCAATAAATTTCATCTGAATAAAAGACTGATGAAATCATATGTCAGTGGGTTATAAAGTAGCAAACATGAGCAAAATAAGCCATAAGGCATAACTGTGTATGGCTTGTGGGACTAGTTGTTTTATAGCTATGTCTTACATGGTTTTTTTTTGGTATCATTAATCTACAACTACATGAGTAACGTTATGGTTACTAGACTCCCCCCATCATCAAGTCCCCACCACATACCCCATTACAGTCACTGTCCATCAGGGTTGTAAGATGCTATAGAATTCTACTTGTCTTCTCTGTGTTGTACAGCCCTCCCCGTGTCCCCCCCTTGTTTGCTAATTGTAATGCCCCTTTTTCCCCCTTATCCCCCCCTTCCCATCCACCCGCCACAGTCCCTTTCCCTTTGGTAACTGTTAGTCCATTCTTGGGTTCTGTGAGTCTGCTGCTGTTTTGTTCCTTCAGTTTTTTTTCTCTGTTCTTATACTCCACATATGAGTAAAATCATTTGATACTTGTCTTTTTCGGCCTGACTTATTTCACTGTTATATGCTTTTTAACACTAAAAAATTTAGTTGTTCTTCTTGGTGAAAAGTTCTCAAGGGAGCTGACATGCCATATGATACTGTACTTACCAAATTTAGTATATACTTCTACCTCAGTTCCCAACTCAATCACAAGATTCATTCTGGGTGCAATGGAACTGTAGTCATATCCTTCATATACAAAGATTTTCTAGCCCATCACAATTGCCAGCAGACTTTCTTTCAGCAGTAAGTATAAAACTGCAGTGACATACATATATAATTACTATGACAAGACCAAGGACATGTGTTGGGCTTCTGTTAGTAGCTGTGAAACTCTGGATAAGTAATTTAACCCCTTCTCAATTTCCTCATCTGTTGAGACATAGGTAATAATAGCATCTATTTCAGAGAGACAGATATGAAGATTTAATGAGACAGTACTTGAAATTTTCTATGATAATGCCTGGCATATAAGTGCTTGATAATGTTAGCTATCATTGTTACTAGCTAATGTCAAGACTAGAAAAACTTAAGAGACACAAAAGAATCAAAGTCATGATACTGATCTCATTAGTATCGTCTTCCAATAAATGGATCTAAGCAGCCAGACTTCCTTATAACATTATCCACTTAAAAAGTCAATGAAGGAAACTTAACCATGTATTTTCTAAATACTGGAAATAGTTGAACAGTTTGATAATGTTTAAAGTTTAGATTAGTTGTTTATATGAACACAGACTATCCATATATTAGACATATGTTTTATTCAAATTAAATCAGTTGATCTCCTTTCTTTCTAATTACTATGATTCCACAATTCCTCTGTTTAAAAGGAAGCCTAGTTCATAATAATATTTGCAAATACAACTTTGGAAAAAGATGCATGACTATGAATGTCTTGTTAAGCCTTGAAGCCAAATCATGGGAAGTTAAAATTAAATCATGAGATCTGGAACTAGTCAACCTAATTTTCTGTACCAACATAAGAACTCTGCAACCTTTCAGATTTGTATAATCTTCATACTTAAATATCCAGGCTCAGCCAAAAAAAAAAAAACATAGGAAAAGAAAGATGTCTGTTCCTGAAAGCTCTTAACATCTTCCACCACCTCCTACAGCAATTACTTCCATTCTCACATTTTGCCTAATAATTACAAAATATCTGAATTATTTACTATCCACAAGGCACTGTGCTAGGAGCCTTTGGGTATAACAAAAAGTTATTGTATTTTTCTCTTCAGAATTTTAAAACTGAACTGAACACACAATTTTAATTAAAATATAAATACCTACCAGTAAAGTACATGATTAAAGAAGCCATACAAATAATATAATAGATACTGCTGTAGCAATAAAGTGAAAGGAGAGATGAAATGTTGGTGATCAGGGAAGTCTTTGTGGAGTAGGAAATATTAGAAATGAGCTTTGATAAAGAAAAAATAAAAAGCTGGAGAAGGAAGGGCAAGAATTCCAAGCTACCAATTGTCATGAGCAAAGATCCACAGAGAGAAAAGTACAGGGTTTGTTCCAGAGATGGCAAGTGTATCATTTCAGTTGAAACAAATCTCTCCTGAGGTCTAAATCAAGAAAAATGTCAAAAGCTGAACCAAGAATTCTAAACTTTATTCTAGAGGTAAAATAAGTATATTGAAAAGAGAAATAATATAATAAAAATAGAATTCCAGGAAGAATTTTGTGATGATCTATAGAATGGGGAGGGAGGTAACAAAATGTAAGTGGGAAAGATCCATTGGAGGGTTTAAAAACCATGGTTTGGGTATGTAGTAGTAAGACCTGAACTATTCCAGTGCAATTTTTCAATGTAAGACCCATACATAAAGCTTTAATGCCTTTTATGGAGACTCACTATTTTTGTTTTTTAAACAGGAAGAACTGAGTTAATTAGAACTTTTTGCATCTTTTTCAGTAGCAGTATCTTCTTGACCATTTCTAGCCATGACCTGTAACTCCTCTTTAAAATACCAAATCTAATCTTTCCGCATTTACTGATCATTCTAGTCTGAACATTCACCTTTGCTTTATTACTCTCTCTTTATCCTCTGATTAACCATGTACTCATACCTAATCATTAACTAAAAACCAAGACTTCTCTCCAGCTTCATACAAATAAATCTACTGATATTCAACCTTCTCTTCCGTTACCTCTTTCAGTCTATTCAAATCCAAGTTCCTTATACCCACAAACTTTACAACTCCTCCCAAAGTCCCTCTCAGAGTTTGACTTCCAAGCTCACTGGTACAACTACACTAACAGATAACCATCTCATACCCATTAAGCCTCTATTTCCCTAAGTAACTCAATATTTCATATACAGTTGACCCTTGAACAACATGGGGTTGAACTGTACAGGTCCACTTTCAAGCACATTTTTTCCCCCAGGAAATATATTGGAAAATAGTTTTGGAGAGATTCCTAACAATTTTGAAAGTACATTCTCTTTTCTCCAGCTTACTTTATTGTAAGAACACAGCATGGAATACATATAACAGAAAATATGTGTTAATCGACTATATTAGTAAGGCTTCTGGTCAACAATAGGGTATTAGTACTTAAGTTTTTGAGGAGTCAAAAGTTATTTGTGGAATTTTAACTGCACAAGGGGTCAGCGCCACTAGAGCCCCACACACCTTATTAAAAGGTCAGCTGTACTCTATTTTAAAATTGCTACCATTTTTTTGGTATTTCCTTCATGATAGAATGTATGTCAAGAATTTTACATAATTATGAGAAAGGTTTTTCCTTTGATGGGGAAAGAAAATTGAGGCTTAGAGAAATCAAGGAGCTTGCCCAAGCTCACCCCACTAGAAAATTCTACTAACTTCCCTTCTCTGGAACCTTCAATGTGGCTCTACTGACTATGTACTCAGAAGCATTTCCTTTAGTCCTTCATTAAGAATATCAACCATTTGAGAATTAATATTGATTTCATTCTTCAATCTGAACAATGATAGTTGAAGACATAAACTTGTTCAAACTGTTTACTTCTGAAACTTTGGGAATAAGAAAATGAATTTCTTAAATCTTTTCTGAATGCTTTAGAAGACACTCTTGTATTAGAAGACAACTACAAATATTTATAAGGTGTCTCTTAATTCTAGGAATCTGAACCACAAGTGTTAGCATTCAGTTTTTTGAATTCTGTCATCAAACTGGGAAAAATCCACTCAGGAGTATTTTGAAAAGAATTTTTTTTCTACAGACATGTTACTTAGATTCTCTGAGCCTGTATTTCTTCACTTGTAAAACAGAGATAGCATCAAATACTTTAGAGGGTTACGATGAAAACACAAGTAAATGGTCAATAAATTTTGGCTATTACTCGCTTTCTTCTGTATCCAGAAGTAGTTTGGTCTCATAGGATTTTAATTCCAATCATATCAGCCATAAAAACTCTAATGACTATGAACCCAGATCCTAAATGTGAATGCTACATAAATTTGGTCTACAGATTTCAAATGGACATGAAAAGGTCAAAATCATCAAGGAATATATTCTGGAAACTCATAGCAATATAAAATTGTTATTTAAGTAATATGGAGCTCATTAGACATTTGAAAGAGCATAAGAAGAAAGAATATCATCAACTTTTTGATTTTGATGTAATTTAACCCAAGCTTCTTTCACAGGTGGTAAATAATTCCAGGTGGAAAGTCTAAGAATTTATACTTCCTGGCTAATTGTGAAATAATAAATGAAGCAACTGAATTTTAAAAATTTTGATAGCATTACTTGAGATGGGACACAGAACATATTCTACATAAAGTTACTACCCAAGGTATGAGAAGACACAGACTTTTACCAGTGGCCTCATAACACTTTCCCATCTTACAAAGCCCATGTATTTCACAGGGCCACACCTTGTTCTTACCTCTTGGCTTAATTCATAGGACTCTACCTGAGTACTTTCTTATATGGCTGCCTCTTTCTTCTGATTTGATTAAGGATAGAAAGTCGTCAAGAGTACCACTCAGATGCCCAAGCAAGAGTTAATCATTTAGGGGGATCATCAAAATGGTACCTTATAATTAATTTTTTCTACATGATTACAGACTTACACCTTAAGAGATTAATCCAGCTCTCATGGGTGAGCATCTTAGGGATAACAAGCTCCCTGTGGACATATGTCAGTCTTTATTTTTACATTATTTAGTAAATAAGCATTTATAGTTAAACTGGAATTAGCCACACATTCTATTAGCCACTACAATAAACAATCAAGGTATAATCTGAACAAATTCAAATACTAGATTTCTGGTAACTGCTCAGCAATATTCCACATGTGACAAGTTGTAGATTTCCTTGAAAACAAAAATTTGGCATTACGGAACAAATTTTCGAACAAAGGGTTATTAACAATTCAAGATAAGCAAGACCCACCCCGAACTGACAAAAAACCTTCATGTGTTCTTATAATGCTCTTCACATCAAATTACCAAGGGTCCTGAGCTTGTTCAAACCTGTAGTCTCAACCACCCTTTTTCTCTTGTGGAATCTCCATCCTCCTTCCTCCCAAGAATTTTCTGGACTTCCCAATCCCAACAGAAAAAAATCAGTAAAGGATACCTATAGGAATACCTTTCCTACAGGTCACCAACTTATGATTCTTTTAAATAAGACAAAACCCAGAAAGAAAATAAGTTTTAGAAGACTGAAGTATCTAAGTGACTGACACATACCAGGCATTGGTCAAGGTATACTGAACAATGTTAAGAGAATTAAAAATTTTTAAATTGAATGGTGCCTCTGATGATATACTTTAACCCTTAGGCTTTACTGTTTTGCAAGCTGACTTGAAAGATTAAAGGACTTGGACACAGATATTTTGGAGCACAGCCATCAGTAAACAATTCATGTCTCCTAGTGCAATGTTCCCTTTCAACAGGTTATACAGTAATTATGGTTATCACTTCATACCTTTAACTAAAATATTAAAAGATACAATCCATGTTTACACACATACGCACCCCTACAAAAAGAAATTTTTATGACTCCAGCATTCAACCGTTTTACTTCTCAAATATATACTGGTTAGCTAAACTTTACCAGTCTTAATATACCTTTTCCATAATATAATTACTTCACTGATGTGAAAATGTTTAATAATATAAAACAAAAAATGTCTTCAGCATTTCATTATATGCATGTGCAGTTTATTATAGTCGTGATAATGTGGTGCTGCTATGATTTGCAAGGCTTAAAGCAATCATCCCTACATGACTGAAAGTTTAACCAGATATGTTACACGTTAAGAACAGAACTGTAACATGAGGAATGTTTCTGTTTCAAATTATATTGGCAAAGGAAACAAAATCAGTAAAAGTAACAACTATGATTAGAAAACAGGTGGAGTGGGTCAGTATCTCCCTAGTCAATTTTCTAATATGTAGAGAGTTACAGAAATAAAATCTTTAAAAAAGGCCCAGTATGTAAATAGATACAAGTATAAAAGTGAAATTGTTCCAATTAAAGAGGAGTTGAGGAGCAAGCCCTGCTGGACACCTAGAGATCTGAAACCCCTAACGCTCAGTAGAGTTCGGTTTAAATCAATCAATCCTCGGACTCTTCAGAGCTCTTTGCATTTACAAGTGATTGTGTGTAAAATCCGACGTGAAAATTTGAAAAAATTAGGCCATTCTCCTCAGAACAATTTATTCTGATTTCTTTCAATAATGTCAAAATGATCTACTCTGGGAAGTACTACCCATCTCCCATGGATTTTTACACCTTCCCTACTCTTCCAATCCCATAGAATGCATTCGTCTCATTATTCCCATAAGCAGAAAACTTAAGAGCTGGGGGTGCGCATAGATGTCTGGGCTTGGACAATTTAAGCCTGATCTTTGGATCTGTTAAGTACCTTGCAGTGCTTGAGGAGATAGAAGGAAAAATACCTCTGGTGATGAAATTTTCAAAACGCGCCTAATACTGCGGTTGATGGAATACTCTCCACAGCCGTCTTTCCAGAAAATACTTAAAATCTACAAGCAGAACAGAACCATACCGCAACCAAACTCTAACACCAAGAACTTCTACCCACAATTTACACTGTTATAGAGTCGAGAAATCAGTGTGATTACTTCAATGGATTTGTTCGATGTCTTAATAATGAATGAATTGGAGGCATCAGTGACGACATGCGTTCTGAAGGAACCTCACTCTCAGATCTGCCCCCTATAAAACCTGAAGCAAATTCTCCAGAATTTGGTGTTTTGAAGCTACGTCCGGTCCAAAGAAAGCCTCCCTCTTTCCCCCAACCGGCCTCCTTCCAGGGGTTGGAGCCCAGGGCGGCCGGGACGGCGCAGTCGGACGGGTAGGGGCGCTAGGCGCCGCGACGCCCCCTCTCAGCTCGCGAAAAGTTCCGCCCGCCGCTCTCCTGCCGGCGGCCCTCGCCCGTGTCGCCGCCAGACACCTCACCAGGCCTCGGCGGCGGGAGGGTCATGCCCCCTCCCCAAGCTGCCACAACAAACACTCCGCCCCCGCCTCCCCGCCACCGCCCTCGCGGAGCTTTAACCCCTTGCCGCCCGCCGCCCGGCTCCGGGGAGGAGGCCGGGCCAGGGGGTGGAGTTGTCGCGTCTCCTCCCGGGAGCGCCCGGGCAGACGCCCGGCTTGTTTACAGGCCCCAGGCCCAGGCCTGGCTGCTGCCGCGCAGGCCCGCGCCGCCCGCCCGCCCTTGGCCCGAGCTTCGCGCTTACCCGGAGCAGCCGCCGGCGGGCAGGTCCTAGGTCCACCGAGGCGAAGGCGGCGACGGCGGCCGGCCAGGGGGCGGGAAGGGGGTCACCGCGGCGGCAGCTGGCCAGGGCAGGCCGGGGAGGGGGCCGAGGGGAGGAGCCGGGCTGAGTCCGGGCCCCCGGCTCTCGGAGCCCTCGAGACTCAGATCATCCGGGCGTTGGAGCGGGAGGCGGAGAGCGGGTCCAAGGGGAGGAGGAGGAAGAGCCGAACATTCATCGCTTTCGCGCCCCACCTGCCTGAGGTTGCCCCCCACCCCCCCTCCCCAACCACCCGTTCCCTAGATGCAGCCGCCCGAGCAACTGAAGCTGAGGGCCGGGCAGGAGCCGAGACCACAGCTCCCTCGCTCCCGCGCGCGCTCCCGCCCGAAGCGCCGCCGTCGCCTCGAGCGCGTCCCCGCGCAGGCGCGCTCACGACGGGGCCGTGCTGCCCCTCCCCCACTCCTCCGCCTGCCCCGCCCCGCCGGCTCCGCGGCCTCTACAGCTGCGGCGCGGCAGAGCAGCTGGAGAGACCCGGATGTTGTTGAGCAGGAACTGCAGCCTGGGCCGGCGGCGGGGGAGGGGCGCCCTCAGATGACGTCGCTGTCCTGCCCAGCTCCTTCTGCTCCTGCCGAGGCCGCAGGGAGCCTCCGAATCCCGGATCGGAATCCGGACCGGGGCCTTTACGCCGTGGCGCGTGGGGCTGGACAGAGTGTGCGACTAAGAGCCTCGGGACTCGAGAGCCTCTCCCAGCCCTGCAATCTGCCTAGCCGGGACTCGGAAGCTCCCCATAGGGCGACAGTGCCTCCCGCCCCTGCCCTTCCACTCATCTGCAAGTACACACCCTACTCCATGCGTAGGCGCGGTCCGCAAAGCATCGAGGACTGACCGAGAGCTTTCAACCTCTCTCCGGCGCAGTCGCTGCGTGATCGCTGCCTGGCTCTGTGAACTTACGGTCTGTTCCGGGCAGCCGCCAGGCCGCCTCCCCCAGGGCCGTAAGCCTCCAGTTATTCTCCCCCAGTGACCCCGGGAGGCGCACGCAGGTGTCCCAGCCACACACCTAGCGTCTGGAAAAGCAACACACGCAATCTACCGACATCCACCCACACCCAAGTGCAACTGATACACGCCCGGGGCACATGTTCTGAGTTTCTGGCAAGTCTCTTGTCCAGCTCCTGGGATTCCACATTGCGTTTATTTGCACAAATGAGTCAATCACGTGAGTCTGTCACTGGGGGCCTCCAACGACCCCCAGTGAGGTTAAAGGAACGGAGGATTTTTCAAAATCTGGAGGATAATCGGCAATGTAATAGCTACTAGTTAGAGATAAGCTAAACCTACTTGAAACTGCACGTGCAGGCGGCCAAAATCCAGTTTTGCTAGCTAGACTACGGAAAACCCGACGCAAGCTGTTCGCAGACGCCGGGGATAGAATGACAAACCCTAGGAGGCCAATGAATCAGAACTGGGAAGCTGTACATCACCAGCACGAGTTACGATTGGCTGGGTTAAGTCAGAGACTTAACCTGTTCATGGATTTAACCTACACCACGTTTGCAGAATCAACAGAAGTTTAAAACAAAAATCTGTGTTTTAAAAGGATACTCTGCATATACAAAGAAAAACCAAATACTGAATCGTAAGACTAAAAAGAACACCTGAAAATATTAACCAAACTGTGTTCTGGCCTATAAAAAGGTAAATTTGTCATGAGGCCTCTCCGTTCTATCTTGAGCTTACTGTAGAAATTTGTACCTGCCACTTTGTTGCCCCAACTCTTAGAATAAAAGCTACCTATGTAAACTATCCTTCTGTCAATTGCACCATTTACTGCTTTTAAAGCCATCTCCAATTTTTTCAACACGACTTCTTTGGGAAGGATCTGTTCCTGTCACTTTTGGTCGTGGGACCTAACAACAGGATCTAACAATATCACCAAATGGTCACTGGCAGGCCAGTTCTTCAAGGAACCCCAAAATCAGTCTACCTAATATCTTCGGTGTTAGAATTTCTTAGGATAAGCTGAAGATGGATGATTTACTGGTATATGAAGCAAAAATAAAATTCACTTATGCATTTTATTATCATAATAAAGACTTAAAATTCACTCATGCATTTATGTATTATCTGAGGACAGATTTCCTCATTATTTAACACACTTGTCAAAAAAAAAAAAAGTAAATTAGATCAAAGATCTTTGAAACTCTGCCTTACTGGAATCCTTAATATTTCAGACAAGTAACAACATGGTAAGCATGCTACTGGACTCATTGCCATTTTGAAATAGAAAACCCCACATGGCAACCACTATTTGGAGCACCCTTGATGCTTTCTTATTCATAAGGTAGAGCCCGGGTTGCCAATGGCAGTAGTGGACCAAAGAGAACTTGAAGGTCTTGTTTATCTTTCCACTTCCTTTCTTTAGGCATTCATGTCTTTCATTCATCAAATACGAGATAATTTTAGTAGAAACTAACACCAAAGCATAATCTGGTGAAGATAATTTCAAGAATACAAGTAATCAGTCAAATAGAACATGCCAAAAAATAAAAAAAGAAACAAAAATCAGGCTGGCCTCAAAGTTCTTTGCAATGTCAGATGATAGGCAATAATGAAGTTTTATATATATATGCTGTGGGTAACGGGGAATATTCCAGGAATCCTATACTCAGCAAACTCGACATTTGCATGTGAAGATAATAGAAATATATAATCAAACATACCAGCACTAAAAAACTATCATTCATGTGCTATTTCTGAAAAACCTATGTAAAGACAAATTAATGCAATTGAGAGATTAAGCAAAACAATAAACTCAATAATGGGGGTGTCATAGTATATAAGACTTTGGAGTAGGCAAAATATACTCAGCAAACATAATCAGAAAGGAATCAAGGGTTGCAATTTTAATGTCTGACAAAGGAAATGATATATAAAGAATAAAGCAATAAGAATGAGTGTTTTTTAAATTAATGAGAGTACAGTCTAAAATTATAATTTAACTTATGAATTATGCCAGATAATTCACGGCAAACCTATCAAAAATACTACATGCTGAAGTCAAGACTATGTAACACCCTGAAAACATTAATTAAAAATCAAGCATTTATTGGATTATATATTGGAAATATATAATTTGTTATAGTTTTCTAACACATTCTCACACCCACACCAGAGAAACAAAAACAGAAACAAAACAAAGAAACCCAAATGATACAGACCATACTACATGATTTTAGTTACAGTAGCAATAGTGTTACTGTATCATTATTTTGCTGGTAACAATAAAGAAAGAAGAAAACTTCAAACATCTGGAAACTGCTTTAAAACGCATACTGCTAAACACCTTTGCACCAAGTTTGTATATTTTTACAATAACAGAATAGTAAGAACAATGAGAAAAACCTCACATCAAATTCTATGATATATGACCAAACCCTTTTCAGGAAAACTCCCACTTCCTTAGTAAAAAATGGAGAATCAGTGTATTAAATATTCAACTCAAGAAGTAAAAACAACCACTGCACACAAAACCTAAGAAAAGCTGAAGGAACATATTATAATATAGAAGGAACATATATTATGAAAGATAAAGGTAAAGATTATGCTAAGTTATATGAGAGGATATTAGTTAAATAAGTAAACCACTAGTTAGCCTAATTGAGAAAACTATTATTCAAAATTAGAAGCCAAATAGGCTATATTCACCTCACATACAGATGTTTCTTTTTTTTTATAAAGCACATTGTACAATCTTATGCTAAAAATTTTTTAAATATTTCCTGCTCTATAATTGAGGGTTTTCTGGGTCAATTATAGCAGAAAAATAGAAAATATGAGCATAAAGAGAGTTTCGGGAGTCTGCACAGTGTATCACACATTGCTGAGAAAGCTGCCCCTACCTACTATTTCTTATTTCTGGATTGCAGGGACATTTTGGAATGAACTAGGAAACTCATGGTTTATAAGATTAACATTCTAAAATTTGGAACAAAGATATCTGCATATTGTCTGAATAAATATGCTTGATTTTATAATATTCCTCCCCTTACTATTATAGTAAATATCATATTCCTGAAATGTTATGCCAAATAATCCATAAATATTATACTAGGGCAAAAAAACTCCAACTATTCAGAAGGGAGGAAAAGAACACTGAAAAAAGAGGATAAAAAGTTTTCCTCTCTTTTGAACTACAAGGCTTTACTTGGGCCTCCTACACATATTTGGAATGTTCATAGCTTTTGTGAAACATCAGTGATATTATCATAATTGTATTTTAGTAATTTTCATAGGTATATTATAATACTCTGCTTTGGAAATATGTTCATGTTTCAGTTACCAAACAGGAAGATTTTCTGAGAGATTGGCTTTCAAGTCCGGAATTTAATTGTATGCGATTATCCTAGTAATTGGGAGGCTTAGGGTGGGGACAGGGACTGTGTGAGGAGTTCAAGGCTTAATCTGCTCAGCAATCCTCTCTCCTTCACCTCAGCAATCATGAGTTTAAGAAAAGTGTTACATTCCTTGTTCCCAAATTACTACAATGAATCCATTTAGAAGAGTCACCCTTGAGACAGCTTTGCTTGGGTCTCTCAAAATAAATGCTAGCAATATAAGTGACCCTCAAGGGAGAGCTGAGAATCCCCCTCACTTGAGCCATCCACCTTTTCACACTGAAGTCAGTCACTAGTCAAGAATCACAGAGTCAAGCAGAGCACAGTTTCAAACACAGGTTCAACTCTTCCTTCCTCCTCCTCCTCCACTACCTGTTAGATGTTTTTTTCTCACAAATATCCTCTTCATTTGTCCTCTTCTCTGTTTTCTCCTTATCACTCTTCTCCCTGTTTTCTTTTTCTCTCCTTTACCCTTCTTTTCCCCATTCTTCTCTTCTCACTTTAACTTAGCTTAGCCCAAATTACAGTCTCTGCTACACACTTTCTCTTAAGCAGTACATATTAGTACATGGTATCCCTAAACTAATTATTTTTGGGGTGGAATATGCCCCCTGCCCTGATCTTCCTTCCTCCTCCCCCTCCAAACATGTTGGGTCATGAAAAGCTTAGCTGTTTAAAAGACTGTCACAGAATGAAAAGGATTAGAGAACCGTGTCCTATGTAACATAACTGAGGTGGCCCCATAGAATGGGGCAGATGGGAGCCAGCAGTCTTGTGTGGCCTCTGTGGATCTTCCTGGGCCCTGAGAGCAACATGGGCCACTGTGAGCACCAGAGGCAAGACCTGGACAGTCTTTAGGGTAAGCTCTTGCCTCAAGAGAACTGTCTTATGGCCGCAGCCCCTCAATGATGGTGTGGATCTTGTCAGACAGGTTCATTCGTTCAACAGTTCTGGTGTGCCAGGCACTATGCTAGATGCTGGGGGTAGATAACGATATCGGCAGGCAAAATCCCAACCCCCACGGAGCTGATATTATAATGAAGGGTATAAACAAAGAAGTAAACACATAAACAAAGAAGCTGTAGACTGTGATGAGTGCTGTGAAGAAAATAAATATGGAAATAGATCAAAGAGATGAAACATGTTCAGAGAAGACCTTTGTAAGAACGTAACATCTGAGCTGAAGGATAAGTAAGAGTCAACTTTGCAAGGAATCAGGGGAGAGCTTTGGAGGCAGAGAGATCAGCTTGGGCAAAGGGCATGATGTAAGGAAAAGCCTGGCAGAAAAGTTGTCTACAGACCAAAGAGAAGTTCAGCAAACTCAAGGCAAGTATTTTATAAAGTTGCCTACCCTTGGATTTCAATTTAGGGTATTTGGGATACTGAATCCAATTTACAATTAGGCAACTACCTTGAGCATAGGGGCACAATCCATACAAAATAACTCAGTGAATTGGTGTGATCCTAAAAGCAAAGCAGCTTAGAAATTAAAAAATAAAAATCAAGGGACCTTTATTCAACAATTGGATTTAAAAAACATTTCACAACCCCAGGGAGAGGTCCCTTCAGACAATCCAACTAGAAATGAATAAAGTAAAAGTTTAAAAAAAACCAAAAACCTGTTTTTCTCCCAGAAGAGAGAGCTACTTCTAGTGAAGACTAGCAAAAACTTGGATTTCTTGAAAACAGTTTTTCTGGGCAATTACTGTCTGTTGTGGGTGTTAAAGAAGATCTCAAACTAAACCATGCCTTTCAAAGCTGCAACACATTTTGCATCCTCAACAATGGTGGCCTGGTTGAAAACTAGTGATGAAATGACCGTTATAATAAAGGCCTTTTTCTGTATCTGGCTTTGCAGTTTACAAAGCACTGCCATATAGACCAACCAATTTAATCCTCACAACAATCCTTATGGGTAGGCAGGGCTAGGACTGTTCTCATGCTTTATAGAAAGAACTGAGTGTCAGAGCAGTAGGAACTAGGAAGGGTCATGGGAAGAAATAGCTGGTACCCAGGTTTTTCCCTGTATGCATCCTACAGATCATTCCTAGCTTTTATTTGCCAGTAATAAAGGCAGTAAGGAGAGTCAGGCATAGAAAGAGCATGCACTTAGAATCAGCAGTGGTGTGTGGAGTGGGCTTATACTAGCTTCTGAAAGCAGACTGTTACATTTTCAGGATTTTGCCAACAGTTTCTTATACAGCCAGTATTAAAAATTAAGTTATATGAACTTCCAATTAAATAAGTTTTGAACAAAGATAATATACATTATAAACTCATCACTTCCAAATGATTTTAATACACCTTACTGTTATCTATGCTCTCGAGGTTACTCACGTGTATAGTTTGTATCATTGAAATACTCTGGAATGTGTTACTGCACATTTCTTCCCAATGCTGCATTCAGTGACTTCACTTTGGTGTAGCTTAAAATTGGCTGTGGAGGGTGTATTTACACCATATAAATCTGCAAATGCCACAAGTCAGGCTTGACTTATTGCTTTGTTGATTGTCTACATTTAAGAAAGTGACACCGAAACTTATTAGTGCAGGTTTTTGATTTTAAAAGCATGTTATGATTATAGCTGTTATATGGCGAATAGCACAGGAACATCCAATTCAGCAAAGGAGTCAGTCACATCATTGATAAGTAAGTTCCCATATACAGTTTTTATTGTTTCAGTTTTATCTTGAGTGAAAATATTAACCAACAGGCACGTCAGAACTACATTTGGAGAGCTGGTTGTTAAATAGTTAACAGCACACTACTTGATCTGCATCCACTGTGCCAGTTGGGCCACTTACTGGTTCTCTGACCATAAGCAAGTCACTTAAATCACTAGCCTCTATCTCAGGATGTATTGTGAGATTTAGAATAGATAAGGTACCTTTGACCACCATGTTGTTCTTCCTCCTCACTGGTAGGCCCTTCTCTCAGTAGAATTTGAATATGGATACATGTTCTCTCTGTCTCCCATAGCCTAGAGCAGAGGGTCTCCATCTATGTGCCAGCACACACTGGTATGTCTTGAATGGGTTATAGATGTTACACGGTATTGTTCCCTCAAGCTCTTGGAGTATTGATCTTAGTGAGGCTCAGATGCTTGAGATAGTCCCATCTGGACACAAGCAACCTCACCCAGGTACCCCTCTATGTCATAAAAACATTATGTTTCTATTTGTGTCATGATGTGAAACAGGTGGGAAGCACCGGCTTAAGGCATGGGTATGTGATGCAATTCTGACCAATGGAACCTGTGGGAAAAATCCTGCAGGGATGGATTTAGGAAAGATTTTCCTCCCTAATAAAAAGTTACACAACAGAAAACGCCTTATTCGATCATATGTTTTTATGTCTACAGGTGAGCCTGAAACTTCTAGGCTATCTTGCAAAGAAGCAATGTAACGTGGAGAAGGGGGAAGATGGCAAAAGCCTGGGTCCTGCACATTGCTGAGACATTGAGTGATCCCTGCAATTGCCTACCTCAGAAATTTATTTTCAGGGTGGATAATAAATTTTCCTCATTGTTTAAGCTTCTTTTATTTTTGCATTCATTTATTTGCATCCAGTAGAAGAGCTGGTCCATCCCTGATACCTAGTGAGTGCTCAGTAAGGTTACCTAATCACCAAATTAGATCCTTTACCTTTAGAAAAGCTGCATGGTTGGATGTATACTTATCTATTCTTTGACTATTTGACAGATTTGTCCAGTATTTAGATTCACTTTTAATCCTTCTCTTGATTATTTCTTAAAAGTGTTTTTAATTGGGTAGTAAAAGCAGTAATTTAAAAATGAAGTCATTTTAAGCTTGAGAGCAATTAGATGCACAGAATGTGAGACACATATTCTTTTCTTGAAGGATCTAGACAAACTAGAGCTCCATCACATGAAAAGGGTCACAGAATCCCTTTGTGACCTGCAGAGTATAACTAGAACCAACTCATTGGAATTACAGAAAAGACTGTATTCAATATAAGGGAAGGGAATGAACTTGGCCTAGAATGTGCCAAGCACCATACCAGGCCCCCTCATGGGTGTTATTTAATTCTCACAATAACTTTGCAAAGGTGATATTACTTTTCCATTTTAACAAAGAGGAAACTAAGGCTGAGGAAAAGAGCTGTTTTGAAGACCTAGGGCCATCTGATTCCAAAATCCCAGCCTTTTCTGTTGCAGAAGCTGACTAGGCCTTCTTGAGATGACTTTCTCTCTCCTGAGGTCCTGTGCACTGCACTTTCCCACCCAAGAGAAAACTGTCCCAAAAATGATGTCCTTACCAAATGTGTCTTCATGAGACGGGAGAGGAATCATACTGCATGTTGCATAACAAAATACTTCTCAAGCTCTATGTAAAATCATCACTTTTCCTAGAGTTTTGCTTTCAACTATCACTTCCTCCATTTTCCTGTTCTCTCCACTCAAGGAAAACATCTTTTTTCCCTTCTCTTCATAAACTCCTCTCTTTCTTTTGGCAGGGGGGACACACTGCTTACAAATCCCACTTAGCAAGACAAAAGCTGACAACACCCACAGACCCCCACCCCAGGAGGAGAGTCTCCTCATCTTGCCATTGGTGTAAACAGGACAGAATCCTCTTCATAGGGAAGCAGCAGGTGATAGGGTGAACTCAGGTTAGCACCAGAGACTGAAAACTCCAGCACTTAAGGTAGGGACCTGGTATGTCTGTAAGTGTGAGATCAAGCTGGGTAAAACTGTGGAGGAGAGCATATTTGTTCCACTTGAAGATGTTCAAAACAATAATTTTTAAGTGTCTTAAACATGGTGGAGCCAAAAAAGGACATCTCATATCCTCTCTCTGCTCTGTCGAGACTGTGGACAAGTTATTTCACCTCTCAGCCTTTGTTTCCTCATCTGGAACATGGGAATAATCATCTTGCAGAAACAAATGAAATCCTACACATAAAGAACCTACCACATTGCCTGATACCATGGTGCATAGACACACAAGAAAATGTAACAGGTCACTTTTAAGCACATCATGTAATATTTTTAATAACAACATGTTATAAATTATTTGACACCATCCATGCAATATTTTCTGTCTCCTATAGGCCTAGGTATAGGCTTGCATTACAGTTACCAGTTTTAGGACTAAAATCATTCTTTTCATGACTTGTTTTAACTTCTAGTCTTTTGGCTTAGAGAGGGTCTATGGGAAAGTAGGTGGTACACATGACAAGGATCCTCTGCTGGAGTGTTCTACCTCCACCATCAGGGCTGAGCCTTTCTGTATGAGTTTCTTCTTCATACCATCTGCACCAAAGGCAACCATTTGGATCTGGACCTAAACTCTACATTGTTCTTCCTACTGCTTCAAAAGGACCCCCAGCCCTATATTTTATATGTTATACTGTTTGTAATTTTTATGTTATAGACTTGATTCACCATGCATTTTGTTTAATCAATAGGTATTGAACACCTGGAATATGCCATGAAATGCTCTAGGTGCTGAGGATATTGTGAAGAAGAGAGACAGTTTTCATGGGACTTAATTGACGTCAAAAGACCTAAACAAACTGTCATTGCAGAGGAATAGGTACTTATAAAGGATATAGAGCAAAATATGACATGGGTAAGCAACACGGGAGAGCATTACTTTAGACCAGTTGATCAGAGAAAGCCTGTTAGAGGAGGTGGCAGCTGGAGCAGGCATGCATGACAGTGGGAAGCTGCCATGGAAGATCTAGGGGTGCAGTGTCCCAGCCAAGAGCAAAGGCCCTGGGGTGGGAGTGAGTTTGGCATGTTAAGGAACCTACCGAACTCTGGGATGTCTGGGGCAGAATCAAGGAGGGTGATAATACTATGTATTCAGTACTTATAGGCAATAGTAAAGATTTTGATTTAAGTGTGATGGAAAACCACTGGAGGTTTTTATGCAGGGGAGTGACACAATCTGATTTGGGTTTTGTTCTTGCTGTAACATGGAGAAGAGATTTTAGAAAAGCAAAACTGGAAGTAGAAAAATCCTTTCATGTCAGTTTCATAAATCCTTAAAGAGGGAGCAAAATTAGCTTTCAGCTTTAAATGGCATAGAGTGATTACATTTTGGTGGTAGGAATGTGGTCTTCTAGAGAGCTCTTATTACTGGGCTAAAGCTTTCATTTTCTGTGAACTAAGATACTTTTTTCCAGTGACATCAAGTAAGCTTTCTTGGTAAGTTTAGTAAAATGTAGCAAGGAGTACCTTGCAGGAAAGGTCAAGTTAAGAGTAAGCCAACAGATACCCATTTAAGCTGTTAAATTTCAGGTGAATATTTAGTGACCTCAAAAATATTCTTCAGGACCTCATTACTCTCTGCTTTCCACTCACTGCTCTCCCAGCGCACATTTGCAGGCTTAAGACTAACATTCTGCTACTTAATTTGTATTGTGTGCTATAAAGTGAGGATGATACTCTTGGTGTCCTTACCAAAGGCAGACATTTATATCTTAATATGAAGTCGGTAGATCTTTTGCAGAACCAAGTTTAACTACCCCCAAAGGAAGTTGCCTTGACGTGCTTTGGTGAGACAGCGTAAAAGAAATTTAAGGAGGGATTTAGCAAAGACCTCAACGACGCCAAAGATTGTTGGGACCTTTTGCCTCTTATAGGCCTGTGACAGCCGCAGACTGGAGGTTTCCATCCTCCCTCATTACTTCCGCATTCATGGCCTAACTAGCTTCCCACAGCGCTCTTGGCCCTAACTCCGCCTCCCCACCTAACCCGAAACCTGCCTAAAGACCCTAGTGACAGATGAGATAATCAATTCCCATTGATTTGTTACTTCCTTATCTTCCCCTATATAACTAAGCCTCTGATGGAATAAAGCTGAGTTTTGCTGCGTCCTTGAGGCTGACACATCTCCTGGCTTGGTGTAGTTTTGTTTTTCCCCGGATCTCAGGGGAGGGTGTCCAACCCGCTGACACTTGCCCTCTCGCTCAGCCCCAGGGATAACAGGCTGGTCCTGCTTGTCCCCCTGCCTTCTTGTTGCTGAAGAGCAACAACTGGTGCCCCATGTGAGGAACGAGGAACTTCGCTGACGAGCTAATCGGACTACGGGTAAGTGTAATCCCATAAAATATGGGACATTCTTCTTCCAAGCCTGATCCCTCTCTTGAATCCCTTAGGGTCCTCGTCCAAAGTAGAGGCCTAGAGCTCTCTGATAGCCAAGCTATCAAAACCTGGGAGACCTTAGTTCAGATTGCCCCGTGGATGCCTACAAGTAATTTGTTTGACTGGGAAACTTGGGACAGGGTGGAGCAACTCGTATGCAAAGCCCAAGTTAATTGGGGTGATATCCCCCCTCTGGGGACCTTCCCCACTTTAGCAGCCCTTAAGAGTTGCTTCCCTCCTCGGCCATCAAAGCCAGCTGCCAAGAACTTAATAGACAGGGAAACCACCGGGTCGGGAGCCCCTTCCCGGGGAGATTCTGATCCCCTTCCTCAGGATGAGTCCACGCCGGCAGGACAAGAAAGCCATAAAGAGCCAGATGAGAATCATGGCAATGGCGCCCTTGACCCTTTTGATGCCGTCCCCTGGCCTCCCAAATCCACGGCTCCTTTATACCCACCACTTCCTGGTACTAGTTCCTCTTCTAACTCAGACCCCCCTCCATACCAACGAGCAGGGGTTTCAGCTCCTCTCCCATATAAGGACTCATGCTCTCCCATTGGCTGCCAACCCCAAGAGAATCCATTGTTCCACCCACAACCTAACCCAGGGCCATGTCAGCTTTTTCCGGTCAATGTTAATCCCGGAGGTAACCGCCCTGCCCCCTGGTACCCTTGGGAGCCAGGTGACCTTAAGGAATTAAAGAAGGCCGTTCTTGAGGACGGCCCCAATGCTCCTTGGACTGAGACCATCCTCCAGAGACTTGCTCACCATCCGTGCACCGCCGCAGATTGGAGGGCTCTTGCCCGTGCGGTTCTCCCTGGCCCCCTTTATATTAAGTGGTGTGCTTTGTATAAAGAGGAATGCCAGCAACAAGCTGAGAGGAATCTGACATACTCTTTTACATATATGTGGATGATATTATCTTGGGGGCCACTTGTTCCTGCAAATTAGACGACCTCTTCAAATGGTGCCTTTCCCTGCTCAAAAACTATAACTTTCAGATTGCCCCAGATAAAGTTCAACAGGTAGCTCCTTTTAAAATTTTGGGGACTACTTTGACATTAGATGTTGTCTCCCCTGTTAAGCCCCAGTTATGTATTCAGGACGCATATATGCTACCACAGCTCCAGAAATTGCTGGGAGAAATCAATTGGATGAGGCCCTGGATTCCTATAACCACAGCTGATCTTATCCCTCTTTTCGACCTATTAAAAGGCCTTGATCTAGCTTCAACAGTGACTTTAAACCTTATACATAGAGATAAATTAACAAAAGTTCAACATGCCATTGATAATGCTGCCTTAAAAAGATATGATCCAAACTTGCTGCTGGTCCTCTATATTATGGCGGGAGAGACCCTCCTCACTGCCCTTTTGGCTCAGGAGGGAGGCCCCATACATTGGATACATCTATCTGTGGGAGGGGCACCCCGAGTGTACTCTATAGTGAATCAAATGGCTAACTGCATTGTCAAGGGACGAGATCTTTCTGTCCGTCTTTTTGGGTGTGAACCTCACTCTTTGATCATCCCTTTTTGGGTCAATGATTTCTCATGGCTATAGAGAAATAATTCCAGATTGGCAATGGCCATGGAGGGCTTTCCGGGGATGGGGACTGTCACTATGGTCCCTATAAGTGGATGAGTTCTTTTAGCCAGTTGGCATGGCAGCCGCCAAAAATGTTCCTCACTGAGGCAGACCCCTCTTTCCCCTCTGTTTTTACTGACGGGGGTAAACGGGGAGCTTCTATGGTAATGTTGCCCCCAGGCACAAGTGAGTGCCCTCTGGCTATAACCCTCTTTCATGAGGTACAGGGCTCTGCCCAGTTTAAAGAGCTTTATGCTGTTGTTTTAGCTCTATCTGAGATCCAAGGCCCTCTTAATCTGTTTTCAGATAGCCTTTACTTTGTCAATCTACTGCCCAACCTTGTGGGCGCACACATCAGACTTGACGATAATCCCATCACTCCTTTGATGATTCAAGCCCGCAATTTGTTAAAACAGAGACTAGTTCCCCTTTTTGTACAACATTTAAGGGGACATCAAGACTTGCCAAACTTTTTGTCAAGAGCCTACACAGTACAGGAGGCCACCTCTTTTCATCAACTTACACATGCTAACTGGAGGGGACTACACCATCAGTTCCCTCAAGTCCCCGTCAGAGACTTAAAAAAGATCATTAGGACATGTAAGTCATGCCAGCCTTTTCTACAAGTTCCTCCGCTTCAAAAGGGCAGAGTGAACCCTCGAGGCCTGAGGCCCAATAACCTTTGGCAGACTGATGTCACACATTTTGCCCCTTTTGGGAAGCTTAAATACATATTTCTAACAGCTGATACCTTCTCCCATGCTTGTTGGGCTACAGCCCATATGGGAGAAAAATCTAAACATGCCATAAGCCATTTTCTCCAGTGCTTTGCCGTTCTTGGCCTGCCAGATCAAATCAAAACCGATAATGGTCCCTGCTTTATTAGTAAATCTTTCACTGAATTCTTGAGTAAATGGCAAATTTCCCATACCACTGGAATTCCTCATAACCCTAAAGGACAAGCAATCGTAGAAAAACACAATCATACCCTCAAATGTCAAATAATAAAACAAAAAGGGGGAACACTCCCCCCCCCCATGATCAACTAAAGATGGCATTATTTACTCTAAATATTTTAAATTTTGCCAAAGGCGAACACTTCTCACCCTTCCAAAAGCACTGGACAACAACCGTTACTTATCGTACGATTAGAGCCCAATGGAAGGACCCCCTTACTGGAGAATGGAGGGGCCCAGATCCCCTCATTACAGCTGGAAGGGGATTCAGCTGTGTCTTTCCAACCAATGAAAAAAGGTCAATCTGGGTCCCCGCAAGGGATCTCAAGTATTACCCACCTAAGGAGGGTGAGTTCACTGATGTCAATGATGACCCAGAAGGCCCCCCACTTCCTGAGGATATCTCTCTTCTTTCTCTCTTTCAGGGTCTGCAATGAACCCAATGATGCTGGTCTTCCTGTTAATGGCAATAAATCTCCCATTAGCTAGGACAGGATTTGGAGATCCCAGTCAAGCAAGAGCCATACTACGAAAAACCATTGGAGACCCCTGCACAGCCTGCGCTCACTCCAAGGCCCCTCCCCCCGCACACTGTTATACTTCTATCAAAACCTGCCCTAATGGGCAACAGGCAGTTACACTTATGCAAGGGGCAGAAACTGGATGCCCTGGGAGAGTTCTCTCTCACCATTGTTGGCCAGGCCCCAAAGTATCTTCACCTGCCCAAGGAAAGTCCCCCTCTGAGTGTCCTTGCACCACTTTTCTTGTCTCCGTTCATGCTCAATGCTATCAGGAGGTTATCCCCTGCATTCACCGGAACAAAACATACCGTATACAACTCTGATAAAAGGCAAGGATGAATATGCTGACTGTCAAAAGAACAGGGGAGAGAATGTCTGCTGGAATAAATTTGCCCCTATAGGTGCCTCTGATGGGGGTGGAGTCCAAGATCAGGCTCGACAGTACCAAAATTAAAAAACTGGTAGACAGGCTGATTGAAGACCAAAATCCCGATTTACCACCCTCTTAGCCTCCCGGAGATCAGGGGAGAATTGCTTCTTGATCCTGAGACACAATCCATCATACAGGCTGCTTTTACCTTACTCAATAGAACCAATCCCGATTTAGCTAAGGATTACTGGCTGTGCTTGAGGCCGGGACCATTACAAGCCAATGCTCTTCTTGTTAACCTGTCACAGGCCGAGCCCCAGTGCCAGCTGTTACCCCCAAGTTCTAGAGTCTATCTAGACCCTCTTTCCCCTAAAGGCCCATGCTTCAAAGCTGACCCCCATACTGATAATACTAGTAGGATAGATGTAGGTAGAATCCACTACTCTTTTTGTCAACAAAATATTACTGTGAACAATACCTTTCTCTGTCCCCCTAATGGAAAAGTCTTCATTTGTGGGGAAGATGCATTTGGCTTTCTCCCGACACATTGGACGGGGCTTTGTGCTCCAGCTGTAATTTTCCCTGACATTGGAGTGGTCCCTAATAATCAGAGCCTCCCTATTCCTGCTTTAGACCACATTAGAGGTAGATCAAAAAGGGCCATCCAAGTTATCCCCCTGCTTATAGGCCTTGAGGTGGCCACCAGAGCTGCCACTGGGGCAGCACGACTGGGGACCTCTCTGCATTATTATAAAGCACTTTCTCAACAGTTGATCGATGATATACAAGCTGTAGCCAGCACAATTCTTGACCTCCAAGCACAATTGGATTCCCTCGCGACAGTAGTCCTACAGAACCGTAGGGGGCTTGATCTCCTCACAGCTGAAAAGGGAGGCTTATGTTTCTTTTTACAGGAAGAGTGCTGCTTTTATGCGAACCGCTCTGGCATAGTCCAAAATAAGGTCAAGCAACTTCAAGAAGACCTCTAGAGACACTGAAAAGAATTACAATCCAATTCTCTTTGGGCTGAGTTACATGGGCGGTTGCCCTATATTCTGCCCCTCCTCGGTCCTGTCCTTCTTTTACTCCTACTTTTCACTTTTGGGCCCTGCATTATTAAGAAGATTATCCAGTTTGTCCAAAAAAGAACTGAATCAATTCAGTTGATGTGCGTGCAGGTACATTACCAGAGAGTTGCCACGGAAGCCAGTGACCCCTATGATCTCTGTAAACCTTATGATGAGGCTGTGTCCGTTAATTCCCCCTAACTATCTCCTCGCGCACCCATGACGGGTAAGATCTCCAAAGTGGAGACAACCTAAGACAGGCCACAAGGATGAGTAAGCTTGGGACAACCAAAGAGCTGCAAGGTACCCAGTGACGGGTAAGATCCCCAGAGGGGGACAACCTAAGTCAGGGGCCTTGCCTGCCGGGACATCCCAGAGCATTTATAAAACAAAAAGGGGGAATTGTTGGGACCTTTTGCCTCTTTTAGGCCTGTGACAGCCGCAGACTGGAGGTTTCCATCCTCCCTGGTTACTTCTGCATTCGTGGCCTAACTAGCTTCCTGCGCGTGCGCTCTTGGCCCTAACTCCGCCTCCCCACCTAACCCGAAACCTGCCTAAAGACCCTAGTGACAGATGAGATAATCAATTCCCATTGATTTGTTACTTCCTTATCTTCCCCTATATAACTAAGCCTCTGATGGAATAAAGCTGAGTTTTGCTGCGTCCTTGAGGCTGACACATCTCCTGGCTTGGTGTAGTTTTGTTTTTCCCCGGATCTCAGGGGAGGGTGTCCAAGCCGCTGACACTTGCCCTCTCCCTCAGCCCCAGGGATAACAGGCTGGTCCTGCTTGTCCCCCCCGCCTTCTTGTTGCTGAAGAGCAACAAAAGATAAATTCTATTTCTTCCACAATAATGCCTAGGTTCAATCTTGCTCCTGGACCTATGAAAGAAATACACACTTCACATGTCTAGTCTTGTTATTTGCTACTGAGTTTTCTTCATTTAACTGAATGGTCATGTAGTGGCAGTCTTCAAAGTAAAACTAGAATAGGCCTTTGGAAAAGGACCATGACTAATTTTATGTTTAATCTTACAGCTAGTATATTATGGATACCCAAGAAATATTTCATAGTAAAAAGTATTATAACTATTCTATTACAAATGTAGAAACCTGTAATCTCTACACTGATGAACCAAAGAACAATTTCTGCCCATAATGCCAAATTCTGCCTACAAACTAGATGGTGTAAACCATAAGCACCTACCACTGGGAAGAATAATCCATCATTCAAAACCAAGTATCGATTAAGAACTGACTCTGTGTCATACATCATTAAACATGGAGAGGGATGCAAATAATAGCTGGCATAATATATTACAAACCTCCTATTTATCAGACTCTTTTATATGTCATATCAAATTTATTAAAAAATATCTGCTAGAAGTAATTTGTTGTTCAAATTACATTTTATGACCATTGCAAGTTCTTGAAAGTAATACTTAATAGACTATATGAATCTGTACTTTTAAAGAACCATATGTACATCTCTTGGGGGTGGGGTCAGTAAAAGTACTGACCTTTGTCTAAGTAGGCAAGACATACAAAACTCTTTTGTGTTGGCAATCATGACAAAAGCATGGCCCAGTTAAAGGGAAATACGTGAGTACTTGAAACATGCAATGCCAAAAGAAAAATCTTGACTTGATATAAAATACCAGTGATTTATATGGTCTGCTGAGTCATCTGTATCATATCTGGATTATGTACCCATAAACACTGGTTTAAAGGTAGATTATTTAGACCGTTATCACTAAGCTCATCATCACACATCAGTCCTGCCTGAATTCAAAAGCAAAATCTAAAATACAGAAACACATAGAATTGGCAGCATATAAAATTTCTGTTGTCCTACACTTAAATTCCTGAAAGAAAATGTTACAAAAGGGTATTTAAAAGACCATGAAATACTCCTTGTAATTTTATCTAATTTGAATTAGCTAGATCCTTCTTGGTTATTAATATTTGGTTGAAGCTTGTTAAGGGCAAGAACTTTCACTGACTTCTCAATAAAATGCTCTGGATGATGTAAATCATAACAACACACACTCCTATGAAAAGAATTAAGTTAGTCAAACATGCGGTATGGATTAAAAACACGTGTCAAATCCTATTAAACATGGTAAGAGATGCAAATAACAGTTACCATTTATCGAGCACTTCCTGTTTGCTAGAATTTTTATTTCTACTATAATTTAATCCTGATAATATCCCTTCAATGTAGCTGTTATTACTATTTTTATAGACAAGAAGTAAGGCTCAGGAAGGGTAAGTCGCTGTCCAAATTCATAGAGCAAGTGAGTGGATAGAATTTGAACCCCATGTGACTCCAACTTTGCTGCTTTTTATGATATAAAGCTAAAGTTTAAAATATAATCTTGGTGTTTATTAAGACATCAACTATACAAAGACCCTCTGACCTGGGCAATCAAAACACAGGTTTTAGATTTGGCTTTGATGCTACGCCACTTATAAAAGTCATTTCATCTTTTTGAATTTCTAGTTTCCACACATGTAAAATGAAGGTGTTGAATCAAATAATCTTTACAGTTCCTTCCAGCTTCAGCTTTCCATCATTCTAGTAAGGGAAAAAAATCCAGACTCTGGAAATGGACATCTGTATCTCCCACATTCCGGCAACAGTAATCTACATTTCTTTGGGTTGAACCACACTTTTCTCTCTCAGTATAATTTCTTCCTGTGACCTCAAACTGGAACAAGGTTGGGCACAGGACCCAAGTGGACCAATTAGAGTAATACCAGAAATTATTTGGGAGTCATTAGAGGAAAGACATCTTTACTCCATGATTGCTATCAGCAAGGATAAGGAGAGGTTGGAGCCTCTAAGGGGCATGCCCAAAGCTAGGTCCTCCTCTGGAGTGTCCATTTGCTTGAGGTAATAAATTTCTCTATTCTGTTAAGCCATTAAATTGGGGTTCTGTCTACTGGTTCATAGATGTCACAACAGGGGCACCCATTGAAGGGTGGGCTGGGTTTGCATTAGGATGAGACTTTTCAGGAGGGGGAAGGCTATGGCCAGAATTCTTGAGATGGGAATGACTCTCTTAACTGGATTGGAAGCAATATGTGAAGAGACAATTAGATATTAGGAATGAAAAGTAGTTTGAGAATGAATTGTCAAAGATTTTGAAAGCCTCCAAAAGGACTTCAGGTTAATGATTATGTCAGACTATTTTTCAAAATAGGCCCTTATGTTATTTCCAATTCTACCTCTTCTCTTCCAGACCTTGCCATTGTCTCATCAAAAGGTGGGAGAAGATCTATATTTTTTGAAGATCATTGATCTTCAGTGAATGTTTGGAGCTGCCTCCACAAATACAATGTGGCTAAAGTAACACTGCATTACTCCCAAGGCTAGGTCGTAAAAGGCAATACAGTTTCTGCCTGGTTCTCTTTCTGTCAGGACATGTTCCCTTGAAATCACACTACCATGCTGTGAGGAGGGACCATGTGTAAGTGTTCTAGCTGACAGTCTATGAAATAAAGAATTTGGCCTTTGACCCCATTTCCTGGGAGGTAGACTCTGTGGGTAAAATTGTAACATTTCCAGAGTATCTCCTGGCTTTAGTGTATTTGCATATCCTCAGGGATGGAGAAAAGTTCATCTCCATGTCAATCGGTAATTACCTGGGCAACTGGACCGTGTCTGAACCTGAGAATTTAAAGGGAAGGAGTGGCATGCTTCCGTGCTTGCTTCTTCAGGAGCAGAGGAGTTGACAGCCCTGGACTGCAGTTTGAAGCAATAAATGGGTTTTAAACTTTATTTCTCCCTTTGACTGATTTCGGTTTTTAGAGGTATTTTGCCCCAGGATTTCCTCTCCCCAGACTTACAACTCTAAAACTTGGAACTTCCTAAGTGGTAGGAGTCTCTTTGTTATTCCTCGTGTTCCCTGATAGTTTATGTTAATGAAGTGACTAATGGTGGGCCCTGAGATAGTTTGAACAAATGTGGTGACTCAGTACAGAAGCTGTCCATGCCAGAAAGATCAACCATGTGCTTAAGAGGTTGCGGTTTTTAATTGGATGATATTAGCCCAACCCATGGGGAGGGGAGGTAGAGATTGAGTCATGTGACCTATAATTTAATTAAATATGCCTATGTAATAAACCCTGATCAAAACCTTGGACAGTGAAGTTTGTGTGGGTGTCCATGGTTCACAATATTCTGCATATTGTCATACATCAGTGTGCTGGGACAGTGACATGTCCTAACTCCAGGGGGAGACGTCAATGGAAGCTTCACACTTGGAACCCTCTCAGACCTCACCTTATGTGTCTCTCCCTTTGGCTGGTTCTGATTTGTATCCTTTAACTTAATCGTTGAGTATAGCACTCTCCTGAGTTCTGTGAGTCATGCTAACTTGTGAATTTATACAGCCTGAGGGAGTAGTGGGAACCCCCAAATTTTTAGCCTGTCAGAAGTGAGGGTGACCTGAAGATCCCCAAACTTGTGGCTGGTGTCTGAAGGGAGGAAAGTCTTATGGAGGACTGTGCCATTAACCTGTGAAGTTTGGCTGAACTCTGGGTAGTTGGTGTCAGAAGTCATTGTACAGCTCCCAAGGTCCAAGCTGATGGTAAGCATGAACCATCAGACATGGAAGTAAGTAAGCCTTACCTGGTTCCAGTACCCAGCCATCAAGCTACTCCCAGCTTTTGGGCCTTCCAGCTGATGCTCTAGACCACACAGACCAGAGACAAATCATCCCCACAGCATCTTGCCTAAATTTTTGACTCACAGAATCTATTAAAATAATAAATAATTGTTTTATGCCACTACATACTAGGGAAATTTGTTACAGAGGAAATGTTAACAGGAACATATTTTAGTGCTCCTAAGTGGGGTGAAATTGCAACAAACCCTAAAACATGGGGTAGTGGCTTTCACACCAATTGGCAGGCAGCATGTGAGAGGATTCACACCAATTGGCAGGCAGCATGTGAGAGGAACTTGAGGAGAGTTAGTGCAAGTCTAAAGGGTGTTGAAGAGACTATTAGTGGAAGTCTTGTGGCCCTAAAGAGGCCTATTGATAAAGGATTAAGAGAAAATAAGGGAAATGTTACTGGAAGTGGGAGGAAAATAGACCCTTCTTATATAATGGCAGAAAGTTTAGCAACATTGTTACCTGCAGTAAGAAGAGCAAAAGAAATGTACCTAATTAATTGGATGACCTAGCCAAGAAAACCTCTAGGCATGGTATTAAATATGTCCCATGGCTGCTTCTAGCTGCATTAACAAAGAGTGAGAGGGGAAAGATAAGCTGGAGGAAGACCTGTAGATATAAACAATACAGGACTTGCTGTGTTCAAAACAAAAACTATTTCTCATTCCCAATCTTTCTAAATAGCAAATGATGCCAAAGTAAGAAATGCTTTCTTGGAAGAGGTCAAATCAAGGGTTCTATCAGGAAAATATAATCTAAAAAAAGGTCAAAAGTGTAACTTTAAACCTTTTGTTAAGGCTTCATATAGATTTAAGGTAGTGCCCTATAGACCCTTTCAAACAATCAAAAGTCCCTCTAAGGATCTCAATGGCATGCCTTACAGATCATCTCTATTAAAAAACAGAGCATCCAAGAATCTTAAGGGTGTTTCCCACAGCAGCCTTACAGGAAGCCCAAAGTAGGGAATGGCTGATCTCATTGAAATGAAATCGAGTACAAATTGATACAAAAGAAATCTACAAGGTTTTAATGGCATCTTATCAGCTTGTACAAAAAGAGACAGACAGCAAAAAATGAAAAGAGGTCTCTCTCTGCATTCCTGAACTTCTACAGACAGGAAGCAGGCTGAGAAAATAATTTATCTGTAAACCCAAACTAATTATGAAAAAAGAAAGATAATTCAGAGAGTGGAACCAAGAGCTTAGGGAAGACAGCTAAGAGCTATGGAGCATCACTTCTAGGTCAAAGGACTAAGCCATAATCAAAGAACTGGCAAGATGTGCCCAGTTGGACTTTAGTATTGTTACGGGCCAGTGATTACTTTGTGTCTCACATTACTCCTTTTTTGAATGGAGTATCTACAGCAGTTATCCAAACATTGTATCTTAGATGTGTAGAGGGGAAATAACTTGGCTCTTTAGTTTGTAGATCTTTAAATCAAAAGGTCAAGATACTCAAGGAGCCATGCACAGGGAACCATACACAGGAAATTTCATCCATACCTGGATGTGATTTAAATGACGAAATTCTACCCTTTTGGTCTGATGCTAACGCCTTAACGGTGTAAGAGTTTAGGGATTCTTGGGGAAGTGGTTAGGGGATTTTGCATGTGGGACAGTTGTGAATTATTATGGTTAGAGGATGGATTGTGACAAAAACTGTATTTTCCTAAAGTGACCACCACAATATTTCTAGTTCAATATGTTCTTCCAGACCTCTCTATTCTCCCATAACACGTTGAAATCTGTGTCTTTTCCTTTGAAATGAAGAACATTTTTGTAACTGCCTAAAAAAGAGAATACAGCCAAGTGACACTACAGCATTTCTGAGGTTAAGTTTTAGATGTTGTAAAAAAAATACTGAAAATGGTGCAGTGAAGACCACTGAAATCCCCTTTCCAATAAAAGCAATGAGAACACTGGAAAAATGGTCAGAATCAATTTTTTCGGGACTTTTGAAATTAACCAAAGGCTTACAGAAACACTGGGAACACTTATTCAAGAAAAAAATGATTGAATCTTTGTAAGAACAGTGAGCTTTGTGGTGTTTTAATGTGCTGTGTTCCCACACTCTCCTGTCTAACTTAATGGAAGCCTTGAAAACCCACAGCCTGCGATTGTGTTGAAAACCAGCAGCCTGGCAACCACTGGACTGGGCAGAAGAGAGCTGGAGCTCTCTCAAAGCCCGTTCCTGAGAATTGTCATTATTCGCCTGCATGTTTTTCCTTGGAAGACCCCATTCTCATGTCTGCCTTTATTTGACCCGATCCAAAGCTGCTTAGCACATACAGCCTTTTCCGTGGGGAAGTTTGTCAAAAATAATTGACAAGAATTATTTGACATTATGGTAACCTGAAGCATTGGATAAGAGTTGGGACAAAGAATAGGGACAATCAAAACGCTTAAAACGGAAAGCTGGAAATGAAATGTCAGTAGCGGACTTTAAAAAGCGCCAAAATGCTCCTGAGCCTCTAGAAGGCCACACACATGTGTGAGGTTGTGCAGATGCCGAGGGCTATATGCGTGTTCATGAAAGGCCTGAGAGAGCCCTAAGCTGTCACCTCTGGCTAACTTTAAGCCTTCACAAAAGGAGGTAGTAAAGTCAAGGCAGAGCTGTATACTGCCTCAGTGTGTCCCAGTATACAGACAGAGCCCCTGAACAAGCATTGGAAGAACTTACTGATTCCAGGCATTAAAGATTTCAGGACACTGATCTTGAACCCTTAACAAATACTAACACTAATCTGACTGATTTCCTCAGTTTTGTGCCTCCATTTTTCCTCTATAAAGTGAAGGCACTAAGTCTTCCCATGGGACTTGACAATCTGCTTCACAGCCATGACTTATTAATTGAGAATCCATGTTGATAAGACATATTGAGACTTCTGAGTGAATCCGCACTATATACCGATCTACATCAATCTATGGGCATCTTTATACCCTGATTAAATTCACTGTCTGTTCATAAATCTGGCACAGTAAGTTGTGCGAGCAAGGTGGGTTGTCATCATGAGCATGTGATCCGTGTGGTCACACAGTTCTGGGACTCTGTGCTTAAAAAGACCCTGTGCTTGATTTAATGCTAGGCCATTACTGTCTTAGAATTCTTAATAGTTTTTTAACAAGGGCCTCACATTTTCATTTTGTCTTGGAAACAGCAATTATGTAGCTGGCCCTGTGCATGACACATACGTGATTTAAAAAGCATATGGAAATGCAAAATTCTAAGGTTAATTCTTTTGTGTATGTTTTTAAATTATTTGTTTGCTTGGAGAGCTGGCCACAAATGTTTGTTGAAGTCTCATTATATGCTAGGACCAGGAAATAACCAAGAACAGGGCAGACGTGGTCCAAGACCAATGGAGCTTACACTTCAGTGTAGTGTTTTTCAAACTTTTGGACCATGACCTAGCACAAACAAATGTGTGTGTATGTGTGTGCGCATGTGTGCAGAGAGTGAGAGAGACAGAGAGACAGAGAATTGCTTCACTTTACACATAAATATATAACATTTTTAATATCTCAATTTGAATGATATATATAAAGAAAAATGGAACATATAGACACTTTTACTTTATGGGATGCATGCTTTGTATTATTTTGTTTTCTTAAAAACTTTTGGTTACAATTTTCTAATTTGACTTTAGAACCCAGTAAGTTGAAAAACCTTTCTGTAGAGGAGTAATTAATGAAAAAATGAGTAATTACAATACAATGTGATAAGGTAGGGAAGAAATAAGAATTTTAGGAATACTACAAAACAAATATACAGACTTTTCTATGATCAGAATAAGTCAGTCACATAAGCATACAATTATTATATGAATTCCCATGACAGAAATATGCATATATGACTACAAACTGAATCAAATTAACAGGGAGGAGAAGTTGGTGGTGAAATGAGAGGGTGGGGAGAGGGGATAGATTTCAAGCATAAATAGAATGTTAAACAAAGTATTAGGTAGGAAATTATTCTCAAGCAAGTTCAAATAATTCAACAGTGCCTGGTTATTTTGTGCAGGAGGGAGGGTAATCCAGTCAAAAATAATGGGGGAGAGGTGGGCCTTAGCTTAGTAACTGAGGTGCTGATGTGCTATGTCAAAGTTTCATTGAAGGACTTCAATGAGCCATGCAAGAGTAATTAGGGAAATGAGAGGATTAGATAAGCGTTTTGGAAAGATTACAGTGAATGAAATGTGGAATGTGGAATATGGACTGGAAGGCAGCGATTATGGAGGTTGGAAGTCATTGAAGAGTTTTGCAATATCTAAAAACACATTGGAAATGATAGAAAATCTAGTTGCATCCATTCTTGTAATGATGACAAACTGAGTGTAACTGACAGCCAGAATTAAGGAAAAAGGGGAAAATGTCATAAAGTAGTACAACAGGAGGAGCCCGAGAAGCCCTCTGATGTAGATCTGTCTTTATGCTTAACATCCATAATAGACAGCTTTCTAAGATGGCCACAGAGATCCCCACCTCTGGTAATCACATCCTTGTGAAATCTCCTCCCCTTGAGTGTGGGCTAGACCTATAACACGTTTCTAACAAAGTGGTAATAGTAATGAGGTATTACTACCAAGATTAAATTACAAAGGACTTTGGTTTCTGTTTTGCTAGAACTCTCTCTTAACCTCTAGTTTGTTCATGCTGGTGAAAGAAGCTGCCCATATGTGAGCTGTGCTCTCCATAGAGAGGTCCATTTGGCAAGGAACAAGGGGCAGCCTCCAGCCAACAGCAAGTGAGGAACTGAGGAGCTCGGTCCAACAGCCTGGGAGAAACTGCTCCCTGCCAATGACCACATGAGTGAGCTCGGAAGGGGGCCCATCCCTATTAAGCCTTGAGATAACTGCAGACAACATTGGGACTGCAGACTATGAGAGACCTTAAGCTAGAGGACCTAGGTAAGCCACTCCCTGATAACTGTCCAGAAACTGTGGTAAGTCATGTTTGTTGCTTTAAGCTATTTAGTTTTGGGGGCAATTTTAAAGCAGCAATAGATAACTAATATAGCATCTAAGGCCATGATTTCTACCCCAACCCCTAGCAATATTATAATGTGTTGATGCTTGAAATTTTTCTTGCAACACAGTAATTTTATTTCTCCCAAAATACATCTGGCATATTTTTTTGTAGTTAAGATAAATAAAAATAAACATCACTTGATACATTTCTGAAAATTTAACAACATCTTTTGAAGTAGTTAGAGAAACCCTTCAGGGGCCCAAACCCAGGGTCCATAATTTTGAAAATTAAAACGGATTGAAAGAAATTATATTCTCTTCTTTTCCAAAGATATTCCAATACTAGCAAGTTTATACCAAAACAGTTTCTTGTAGAATGCTAGTTCTTAATTGAAAATCATAATGGGAGAGGACAGCTTTGCAAGTTACCATAGGTATAAAGAGTTCAGAATTGTAAACAGGGAGGTTATAGATCATGAGCATCTTACAATAATAATTCTTTCTTAATTAAAAAAAATTTTTTTTAACAGCAAACATTATTTCTGTGGGGTAAACAGAATAATGACCCCACGAAATGTTCACATCTAATCTCTGGAACCTGCAAATGTTATCTTACATAGCAAAGGGTGTGCAGATGTCATTAGGTTAAGGATGTGGGATGGGGTGATTACATGGATTGTCCACGCAGGCCCAGTGTAATCACAAGTGTCCTTGTAAGAGGGAGGCAGGTAAGGCAGTCAGAGAAGATTGATGGAAGCAGAGGTCAGAGTGATATGAAGGGGTCACCAGCCAAGGAGTCAGTTGGCCTCTTAGATGATAAAAACACAAGGAAACCGATGCTTCCCTAGAGCCTCTGGAAGGAACCTGGTGCTACAGACAGTTCTTCCTATATCTAACCTCCAGAACTGTGAGATAATTTGTGCTGTTTTAAGCTACTAAGATAATAAATTAATGTTGTTTTAAACATTACTAAGTTTACGGTAATTTGTTACAACAGCAATAGGAAACTAATGCACATACTTAACTTCTTTAGGATTTGGTTTTCTTTTTCTTTGCTATCAGATGATATTTTCAAACCTCATTAAATACTGTCATTTTATTCCAGAAAACCAGCTGACCTCACAATTGCTTGGAAAACTTTTTAAATATTCATGTTCCTTAACTTCATCCCCAGAGATTCTAGGTTGTAAATTACTGCTCCAGAATAAGCCTGGATTGAAGGGAGAGCCCACTCTAATAGGGTGGATGGTTAAAGTATAAATGGCAACTTTAAGCTCAATTATGGTTAAGGTATGGTTGAAGTCTTTTAATAATGCTTTTACAATCAGACTGATTTTTTTAAAGCCTAGGATATGGACTTCTCCAGCATTCACAGATTTCCCTTTTGATGATCTTTCTCTGATGAATGAACTCGGATACAAGTAAGCATCACAGACGGCAGCTGATGGCAGTCCGCTGATGATAAAAAAAATACCTTGATTGAACTTGAATAGACACAGACACAACTCTACCAGGGCCACAGTGGGGAGGGGATTATATTAGTGTTCTAGGGCTACCATTACAAGTACTACAATACAAACTGGCTGGCTTAAACAACCAAAATTTACTGTCTTACAGCTTGGGGGCCAGAAGTCCACAGCTGCGGTGTCAGCAGGACCCCGTTCCCTCAGAAGGTGCAGGGGAAGGCTCTGCTCCAGGCCTCTCTCCAGTTGCTGTGAGCTCCATGGTTTGTATCGGCCTGACTACAATCTTCGTATGACACTCTGCCTGTGCATGTCTGCCTCCAAGTTTCTTCTCTTTATGAGGACACCGGTCATATTGGAATAGGGGCCCACCCTACTTTGCTATAACCTCAACTTGACTCATTACACCTGCAAATACCCCATTTCAAAATGAGGTCACCTTCTGAGGTACTGGGGGTTAGCACTTCAACATATGAATTTGGGGAGGTCACAATTCTATCCCTAACATGGACTTGGGTCCTGGAAGACTGAAAACAAGGCTATTCAAGAAGCTGGTGGAGCAAGAACAACATCCCCCTTTAATTCTCACAGGGACTCTCCCAGTTAGGTGTGTTTATCTCGACCTCAGAGATGAGAAACAGGCTGAGAGGAGAGAAGCATTGAAGTTCTTACCGTTAGACAGGGGCAAGCTGGGGGCATGCCCAGCTAAGTCCTGCTCCAAGGCCCAAGCTTTTAATCACTTTGTTCTGTCACCACAGGAATAGTCAAAGAGCAGAAGACCTGGCCTAGTTCTGCCACGAAATAACAAGAGACACTCAATAAATCATTTAACTTCTCTAGGGCTTAATTTTCTCTCTAGTAAAATGAGCCTAATAATAATATATGAGGAAGCACAAGTACTTCATAACCTGTAAAGCATCCTGCCACTGTGATGTGTTATTACGAGCAGCATCAGCATAAAGCAAAAACAACCTGCTCTCAGTGGAAAATGATGATATATTGGTGTTTCCTAGGTTTTTCGACGGTGTTCCTTTTATATCCCTCTCCCTTCCCTATGTGGGTCTCTCCATCAGTCCATATACATATCTTCTCAGCATTCCCTCAATTCAGATTTTCTGCATTGAGTGGAAAAACTAATTACAGGCTACTTTTTTAAAAACCAAGTTTCCTAAACTAAAACCATTGTTTTCTTGAGATAGTCCTTTGGGTAGTCATGAAAAAAAAGTAGTGTCTTTGTTTGAACTGCTATAACAAAGTACCATAGACTGTGTGGCTTATAAACAGAAACTCATTGCTCACAGTTGTGAAGGCTGGGAAGTCCAAGATCAAGGTGCCAGCAGATGAGGTGTCCATTGAGAGAGCCTGCTTGCTTCCTGGCCTATAGGCTGCATTCTTCTCTCTGTGTCCTCAGACACTGGAAGGAGAGATAGAACTCTCTGGGGGTGTCTTTTATAATGGCATAAATCCCATTCATAAGGGCTCCACTCTCATGACCTAATTAATCATCTCTTAATACCATCACTTTGGGGCTTAGGGTTTCAACATATAAATTTTGGGAGACACAAACATTCAGTTTATAGCATAGAAAAAAATGAGGTATTAGATCTTTTCAGAAGCTTGTTAAACCCTCTCCTGTCCTTTGCCAGTTGAAGATTACCACTCTGCAAAATGCCAACTCCACCAAACAAAAGACCAATTAACCTACTTGATGATTTCAGATGAATTTAAGTTTGTTTTGTTCTAATTTAGCTTTTGTTTCCTTTTTCTGATATTGAAAAAAAATACATGTTCATTCTAGAGGATTAGAAGATATCCAATGGGTACAAAGAAAATAAAACTCACCAGTAATCCCATATTCAAGAGAAAGCAAATGTTAACATTTTGGTTAAAAACATTTTATGAGAAGTTGGACTTTTATTGAACACTTTGCTGTTTAAATTAGTATTAAGAGCATTTTCACGTTTTTTAATACTCTTGAAGACATGATTTTTAAATATTATATAATATTCCATACTATAGGTATATTAGAATCCATTTAACCAATTCACTATGGTAGAACATTCAGCTCTTTCCCATGTTTTTGCTACTCTAAACAGGGCTCAGAAGAATATCTTTTTACTTAGATGCACACATTTCTAATTATTTACTTAGGATATGTCCTAAGAAGTGAAACTACTAGGCTGGAAAGCTTCCTCTATATATTGTTATAACAGTCAAGCAGCAGAAACTACTGTGCATATTTAATGCAAGCTGTTGAGCAGCCCACAGACTGTCAGGAAAGCTAGAGCCTGGGGCTTAGGCAATGGGCAGGAAAGGAGGAAGGCTACTCAGCTAGATCCCCAAGCAAGATCTCACCACAGATCCACCACAGAGGACCTCTGCCTTTGCCGCAGAGGTGGAATGGGAGCCTGGACTCGCTTGCTGCCACTGCTGGCACTGAGCCTGGACACTGGACCAGTGACATCTGAGTGGCTCCACTGGCTGCCTGACCCCAGGGGGGCCCCAGTGGCTCCTGGAAACTGGGTGTTAGTGCTGCAGCCAGAGAGAGTTCTGCTCTGGGAGATGCACAACAGGCAAAATCTTCGTCTGTCACATGAGAGTACCTGAGCCTAGGGGCCGGGAATGAGGGTACTTGGTGTTTGTTCCTCAGACAGGGAGAGATGAGCCCTGTCTTCCAACACCATTCACAAGGCGTGCAAGTCCCCTCACTGCCCGTTTGGGAGGCATAAAACAGTACCTTAGTCTTACTTCAAGTAGCATTTATTTATTGGCTAGAAGCGACAGGCCTTTGGCTAGGGCAGTTTGTGGTTTTCTTTTGTTAACTGCCTACTCATATCTTTTGATGACTTTTCTGTTGGGACAGTTAGCTTTCTCTTGGGCCATATGTCTATGTGCTCCTTTAACAGCAGGGCTATGAACTCTTTGACCACCATGGATGTTGCATCTTCTCCCTAACTTGACCTTTAGTTTCATTTAGGAATTTAAAATTTTAGCCTTAAAGTTAAATTGATCACCTTTTCCCACTATGCTTTCTTACTTTGCTCTTAAATTTAGGCCTTCCCTAATCCAGAGTTAGATAAGCATTCACCTGTATTTTCTGGCTAATCCAAATAAATCTACTTTCAAAATCTTCAGGTGAACTGGTCAAACTGTCACAAAGTTGCAGAAGGGAGATCTGCATCCTAGAATACAGGAGGAATCCACCAGAATTCGGTAGAGGCAACACAGAAGGGGTATGTTTCCCCTTTGTCCCTTCTGAGGAACAAAGCCCACTGCAGAAACTGTAGGTTAGAAGTAGACTCCTCGGGTAATAATGCATTCTGCTATGACCATATTTAGTCAATTTAAGCACTGCAAGAAAGTGAAAAAATAAAGTGACTTCTCATTCAGGACAATGGAGATTTTTACAGAGATACTATTATCTAACTATTTGACATGTGAGTCTCCATAGCAAAAACTCCCTTTACTCTCAGAACATGTGCGGGTGACCTCAGAGTGCTGCAATGAATGTAGTAACTATTAAAAAGGATTTGGAGGCCAGGAAAAGAAAGTGAAGTACTCAATGATTGCTTTTTATTGGCCCTGAAGAAGTTGCTTCTGAATCTCTCCCATGCCGTGGGTGTTATTACAAGCACTGGCGACTTGCCGAGTGTGAAGACCTGAAGTGGGAAAGCACAGGAAAATGTAGTACATAGCACAGCAGAAGGACGGCAGAGGAGTTAATCTGCGGGTAACAGGTCCATCTGAGGAGTGTGAGAAAGGGCCGCAAGGACTAGCCACCACAGGATCCACTTTAGGAATGGTGCCAGCAGAGCTGTTTTGATTGCCTCCTCTTACTCCATTAGGGAGGAAGGGATTCCTGCCCGAGGATTGTGGGAACAGCCAAGTACCTGGACAGGCGAGATCAACAGCTTTTTATTGGACATGTATACTTGAAGCCTGGCAAAGGAGGTCAGTCCATGCCATGCATGGCCACTTAGGGGTTGCACTTGGGAACAGAGTGAACCAGCAGGGGCTGTGGAAGGCAGGCCTTGTTGTATCAAGAGGATGTGGTGCCCCCTGATTCCCAAGGGAGAGTGTGATTGGCTTGTTTGAATTATTCTGTGTGCTGGCAGGAAACAAACTGCTACTCAGGGATAAGTAGGACTGTGCTTTGTCCCTTTGATAAGGAGGGTTGTTTGGCTAAGAGACCTTATCCACAAGAAGAGAGTAGGGAGGGGAATGACAGCTAGGCCCTTTGAGGACCTCTGGACTTTGTAAGATGTTGAGGCAGCACATAATATGGAGCCTTAATTTCAAGCTTTACACCACACTAGCCCTTCAGGACTGTAAGTCCAGGGAGAGGAAATCCCGGGGCAAAATACCTCTAAAAACCGAAATCCGTCAAAGGGAGAAATGAAGTTTAAAACCTGTTTTATTGCTTAGAAACTGCAGTCTGGGGCCTTCTCTCTTTTCTGCTCCAGCAGAAGCAAAACCGGCCTTCCCCTCACCTCTGAGGTATAGATAATTCCTGCCTGCCCAGGTAATTACCCATAGATATGGAGATGAACTTCTCTCCACCTCTGAGGAATGATGCAAATGCACTAAAGCCATACTTCTTTCCACCTCTGAACACCTATTGATATGCAGATGTACTAAAGCCAGGCGAGATATTCTGGAAATATTACAATTTTACCCACAGGATGTTGACTGATGGTGGGCTCAATGGTTAGAAGGAAAGAAATTCAGGCCCTGGGCAGAAGTTACCTGTATCTTCAGAAATCAGGGGTCTCAAAACAAAATGGCAGAGGCAAGACAAATTTATAAAGGCAGGTTGGGAGTCAGAGGATTGATCTAAGAAAGATCCCACCCATGGTAGCAGTCACAGACTGTTTCTTGCCCCAAGCCGGTGCTCAGTGAAATGACTAATGCAGCCTTTGTCTATCTGTAACTTAACCTGCTCTCTACGAAAGGTATGCACCCTTCAGCCAACAGTGTACATGTAGCACTGTGAGGAAAGAGGAAGAGAAAGTGAGTCCCATAGGCCTGATCTCTAGAGACCCACATGTCCTGTCACTCAGGTGATGGCAGCAATAGAAAGCAGCCAGAGGAACTTCTGGGGGCTTCCCAGGGGTGTTGTGTCATAGTCTGACATAAGGTGCTGGGTGGTACTTTCCAAACAAACCAGACTAGCTGCACAAAGTACAAGGTCTCACATTATTCAATAGGTCATCAACCATTTGATGAACACTTACCAAACACTCAGCATTCTACATCAGGTTGCACAGGACAGAATCCCTTCCCTAAAGGAGCTCCTAATCTTGGGAAATAACATCATTTTATGGGAAATGACAAGGTAAGAAATGTATAAATCCATTCTAAGATGAAGAACCTGGAAAAAGAATGCTGTAAGAGAAGTCAGTATATTTTCCTTATAAATTGTATTGCTTATAGTCTGTACTTTAAATAACTTACCATAAAAAACACATTGTATGGTGAGACACTTTCTTGACTTATGACTTCTCTTATGTATCCACAAACCAATAGTGGCTAAAGTTTCTTATTGCTGTAAAATGTGTGCATTTTAGTCCAATACTGACAGGCACCAGGAAAGGGTGGTATGGTAGAGAAGTCCCCCAGCTCACTTCCCACTTTGCTCTCAGTAAATAGCTTGACTCCCAGTGCCTGATGTTCCTTGCTCCTCAACAAGACAATTTGGAGATGGCAATTATATCTGGGGTGGAACAATTAGAGGAATAAATTGAGATTTAGTCATTTGGAAGAATAAGTCAGATAAACCCAGGTCTAAGCCAGTTGGAGATTTCCCTAATATATCTTTTCCTGCTCCAGTCAAACTCCTGTCCAAGGGCAGAGTTTGAATCAGGCTGGGTAGGTTTCTGTCCTTGCCATCCATGGGACTTGATCAACATGAGCCCCAGAAAGTTCTGCCCCAACTCCAGGTCATTCTTGGTCCCTATGTCAGTGGTGCGCAGTTTTGGCTGCCCTGTTAGTTACCTTTGGCATTTTAACTATGCAAGCCCAGTTTCTGTCCTCAGGGGTTCTGATTTAGAGAGTCTGGGGTTTGTCCTGTGAAATCCATATGTGTCAGGGTTGGGATGAAGAACAGGAATCCACTTAATGTAAAAAGAAAACTTTAAACAATTATAACTAATCAATAATGTAATCCTTTCTGTGAACTCTTTTTTACTGGAAGTTTTCCAGCAGAGGCCAAATTTATGAACAATTATTCCTCTTTCTCCATTGTAAAACATAACTATACCCCAAAGCACCATTTCTACATTATCTCATTCATTTGCACAAAATCCTGTGGGAGAGGTGTCAGTATTTCCATTTTGCAAATGAGAAGCAGGAAGTGTAAATTATTTTCCCAAGATTAGTCAAGAAAAGATGGAGGCAGGATCACTGTGAGGTTAATTCCTGGTCTTCTACCCCACATGGCCTCAATTCTGAAAACATGCTGGCCCAAGGAGATGACAGAGGACCAGGGTCGCTTGCCAGTTCATACAGGGACCCTCAGATCTAATTGGAGATTGGAGTGGAAAGGAGGGAGGTAACCAGGGCCAGAGATAGCGCTGCTGCAGATTTTCTTTGCTGGTCTCTTCTGCTGACCCATCTCGGGTCCCTTGACTTCTTCTGTTTAGTAATCACTGAAAGTAATTGCCACTGTTTAAGGGCTCACGATGTGCCAAGGACTTTATGAACTGGCTTATATGCACTCATTTAATATTACAACAATCCCAGCAGAAAGATATTAGATCCATCTTACAGATGCAGAAACTAAGCTTGGATGTCCTGCCCAGAGTCACATAGCAAGGCTACAAATCAAACTCAGATGGATTTGTAGTGAACGTCTGTGCCCTACAAGGAGGTCCCTTTTGGGACAGTGATGTTCTACAGCTCAGGTAGAATTCACAGGAGTTAGTTGTCCCCAGAGGGTCTTCCACTATCTCCCTATGTAGACCAGTCCACCCTGAGAGCTATTTCAGCCCCAAAGATGACATTTCATTGGGGCATCTCCAACTGGAACCATTATCAGATATAAGGCTCTAGGACTCCTAGAACTTAACTGGCTGTTGAGGCTACAGCAGGCACAAGATATAATGTGCTGAGATGGCACGAATTGTTGTGTGTGCATGTGCACAGGCTCATGCATGCACACACACAACTGTAGGGTGTAGGGAAAGTCAACAGCATGAGGTTCTGGACCCTATCTGCCACTCTGTCTTTAGGGAAGTCCAGAGACAAAGTGGGGCAGAGCCAGGGCTTTTTGAGGAATGCTTTTTCTACGGAGGAAGCAGGTTGCCTGACTCTTAGATCTTTCAAAAACCTTGAAACCAACTGCCCTTCTCATCCTTCAGCCTCAAGCATTTTTTGGCAGCTATTAATGTCCTCAGGCCATACTGTAACACCAACCGCTCTCTCTGAGGGCCCTGGAGCTTCCCACAGGAGGTCTGGGGTCTACAGTGCTGACATGGAGGACCATGCCATGGTGGCCACAAGCTTAACCTCCTGTGTATCTAAAGGCTGCTACCACCTTTTGGGGCTCAGAACCACAGGAAAATGAAGAATCCTGAAGAGCACTTGGAAGGGATATAACTTGGCCTCCCTTTCTGCACTTGGGAGTATAGCCTATTTTACAGCATGAAAATGGAAACTTGTGTCCACCTTTGGTGTGCAGAATAGCATCTTGAGCCCTGAGGGGAGCCTTTCCGTGGCTTACTCTGATGCTTTCTAACACTGAACATGACGTCTGCAGGCATCATCCTCCAGCCGCACCCTCCCCAGGATACAGAAGCCTTCAGGAAGTAGATACTCTGGGGACAGAATGCTTGATGGCAGAGGCCTTTTGAGCAAGAAACTGTCTTGAGGAGGTTGTTAGTTTGGCACCTGGCTTTGGATTCAGACAGACTTGAGTTTGAATCCTGACTCTGTCCCTGAATAGTAATACACTCTTGGGAAGGTCTCACATGCCCCTCTGACCTTTGTTTCCCCCTTTGGGAAATGAGGCCCTAATGCCAGCTGAGCAGTGACCCAGACCTAGCAAAGGCCCCAGGCACAGGGTGGGTATGATTTCAGTGGCACAGAGAAGGACTCTCTATTTGCCAAAACAAATCCTTCCCCAACCAACCTCCTGACATGGTCTGGCCTCTACCCACCTCTTCAATCTCAAACAGGACAAAGGGTATCACTCTGCTTCCTTGTACAGCTGTGCTTTCTCCTGTTGCTGGATATTTGCCCCATGTTCCTTCTTCCTAGAAGGTTGTTCCCCTCATACCTCCTGCCCATTCATAGTTAGCACCCACCTCCCAATGTCCTTAGTCATCTGGAAGAGAACCTTACAGGGCTGCCCTGGCTTGGCCATGTCCTGGCTTGTGTAATTATTTTATAAATGTTTATTAATTAATTATACAATAAACTGTGGGGGAGACAAACATTGATTAAAACATATAAGCTTCATGAAGGTGACTATTTTACTCACTGGTGCCTGGCACATACTGGGCCTCAATAAGCATTTGTTGGAAGAACGAATGAATAGGAGATTAATTCTTTTAACTTAAAGGTCCAACGTGAATTCTCACAATGCTAGTGCCCACTAAAATGCTAAGTTATTTTGAAGGGACAAAGACATCCACGGTCAAATAAGTTTGGACACTTTGGGTAAAACAAAGTTAGACAGGTTCCTTCTCTGTGGGACTTCTCAGTACCTTAACATGCCAAGTGCATTGGGAGTTACCAGTAGGAGCAGGTTCAAAACCAAACGAAGAGCCACCATCTGTCATTTATACCTCATTGTGAATGACTTTAATCAAAACCTTGCAGGGAGTGAGTGACAGGGAAATAGAAGCTGTGAGCTCACCTTTGGGTGAGGAGTTCTGCCTCTCTCCAGCCTGCCCCCACATGCAAAGCCCCTGGGCTCCGGGGGACCAAAGTTGGTCAAGTCTTGTATGTCTGAGGCAGGCAGGCTGTTCACAACTTCCCCCTCTACAACTGAGTCTTGGCTCCCCAAACTCAGCCTGGACTAAGTTCCCTTTACTTACCAGAAGACTTCTTCCTTCAGCTACGGCAGGATTTTGTCTGTCTGTCATCTTCAATAAAAAGTGACTCCAGCAACATGGCGTAAGGTTGATGTGTCCTCAGAAGCAGACCTGGTTGCCGTCTGGTTCTGTACTCTTCCACGGCTTCTGAAAGGCACCAAGCCTGTCTTCGCCGCCACCTTGGGCTTCAGGGTGGCACTGGTTCCACTCAAGTGGAATATCTATTTGGAGCCGACTGAGAAAACAAAGTTGGCTAAAAGACAGCTAGGCCAGGCCTTAAGATACTTAACAACAGCAATAAAAGGGGATGGTTTCTATAGTTCAAATACTGACTTGTGAGAGGCTGTGCTTGAAGTGAGCACGAGGCAATGCCTGAAAGCCCACAGTGGCCGCAGCATGAATGCGATTGCCTAGAGCAGAGCCAAAAGGTTGGCTCTGATTCCTGGTGCTTCCAAGGTGTCCCACAGTAACAGGAATAGTAGTCACAGGGAGGGCAGAACTGCTAAGGAGGAAGAGTTTGTCTCCAGCTCCTCTTTTTCACATCCAGCAGGGTAGCTCGGACCACCCTTCACTCAAGGGACCACTGAGTCCCTCTCCACCTCAGCCTGCCCAAGGATCTACCTTATTTCTATCCCATTCATTCAAGGTCCTGATCCTGCTTTTAAAATGAATGGCTTAAATATGTGACTTCCTCCTATGTAAAATATTCGGATTTGAACAAGGGTCTTCTGGCTGAAACCACACAAGTCACTCTAACGGTGAGAAGTCGGGTGGTAGGATAGGTCCTGCAGGGCAGACTGTCCATCATTTCCCATCAGGTCTTACACAGAGGAAGCCGACTGCCCTGGCTTGGGAGGATGGGCACAGTCACAGATCTTTGCTGGGCAGTAAAGGTAGATTAAAGGCAGCAGTACCCCAAACGGAACCAAGAATAGAAAACAGCACACGGAGATGGTATTTTGTCCATGCATTGGGGATTACTATCCTAAGCAGCCAGGATTCTTCCAGTAGAGTTTTATACAATAAAATAAATGTGTTCTTCACTTTCAGTGTTTAAATAAACATGGAGGATTTATTTCTAGCTGTAATGTAAATTGGTTATGTGGAAAGTTATGAAAAGAGAATGCATGCTAGAACTTCAGGCCTCCTGGTTTCTGTCACTGTGCTGCGTGCTTAAATGACACCTATTTCTACATAAATAACTTACCTGTTCTACAATATTTGTAAGATATTTTACTCTAAGAATCTCCCCCTTTAAAAAAGAGAAGGGGCTGTTAATGAACAAAGGTTTATGGAAATTAACACGTGTAAACCAAGGGCAAAGTGCAAAGCATACATACTTTTTCTTTTTTTCCCTGTTGGAGCTTTTGAGTTCTATATTTGTGTTTAAAGTTAGACATGAACACCATGACCTTTCCTAAAGTATACCCTGTAATAGTGGCTTTCCAATCTTTTTTGACTTTGACCCACTGTAATAAATCTATTTTACCTTATTTTACACACACGAACACACGCACACTAAAATAAAAGTTTCATAAAACAAAGTTTATGTATGTTACAACTCTAGTATTTTCTCTTCTATTCTCTTTGATTTATTTTTCTTTCTTTAATTAAAAAAACTATTACCCCCCTAGCAGGTTGGGACCCACAGTTTGGAAAACACTTAGAGGAACTCTTGCATACATATTTAAAATGTTTAGAGAAGCACTGTTTGAAATAGCAAAAAAGTGGGAAAATGCATACAGATAATGATAAACTTTGTGTTATAGAGAAATTGAAGGGGTATAACTTGGAATTGGGTATTGGGAAAGGACTTTCTGAGGATATGACATTTAAGTTTAGACTAGAAGGCAAAGCCTGGCAAAGATTATTGTACACTTAGCAGGCCTTGAATACAAAGAACTTGGTACCCTCCCGGAACCAAAGGAGGCTGATGTGGTTGGGTCACAGTGAACCAAGGCTATACACGGAGCCACAGACACATGATGAAACGGATGGTAGGAGGGAGACAAATTATGCCACACCTTGAAGGTAACATGAAAGAGAGTGGGGTTTTATCCATGTGCAAAGGGTAGCCATTGAGAGGTTTTCATTGGGAAGTGATAGAATCAAATTTATCTTTTCAAGCATTGCTCTGATTGCTGTGTGAAGAATGGACCTGAGAAAGGATGGAAGACAGCCAGTCAAGAAGCTATTGTAAAAGATTTTGGTGGTTTGGATTGTGGTTAGAATAGAAATGAAAAACAGTGGATTGAAACAGGAAATATTTTAGAGGTGTAATCTAGAGGGCATGGTGTGGCTTATGTGGGGCTGAAGCTGGGGTGGAAGGAGGGAGAGAGATTGAAGGCAAAGGCCCTTTGAAGGATAATGCACCCAGTGTTCTAGAACATCTGGATAGATGAAGTTGTCCTTTAATGAGGTAGAAGACCAGAAAGAGAACACAGTTGTGTGGGTAAAGGTTAAGAGTTTGGTTTTGTAAATCTTTCATCTGAGATGCCTGTGAGCCACCCAAATAGAGAAGCAAATTAGCCATTAGGCTTACAAAAGGATCATTAATGAATGTTGTTAAGAGGGCTGCCTGGGAAGGATGCCCCCTGGGGTTGTGCGATGTTGCAGCATGAGCAGGTAAGTGCAGAGCAGAATCCTCTACATATTCTTGTTAGATTGTCCAGACAGGTAAGAGGATGGTAGGTATAAATAAATAAGCAAGGAAGTGTTTGATGCTGACAGCCAGTAGGAGATGTTCACTAAGGAAAAATGAATGTGGATTTGTTAACACTCAATCATGTTTTGATACATATTAGTGAAAATGTTTTCCTACTAGTCTGAACAAATGGATAAAACCTTTACTCTGATCCATGTTCCTTTTGCTCTGAGTTGTGTTGTTCACCTGCCAGAAGTCAGCATAGAACTTTTCACCTCTTCCTCCTTGAAATCCAACCAAGTATGAAGCTGAAACACAAATACTGATGCAGAGAAAAGAAAACCTTTCCATCCAAAACCTTTTCACTGTTGTAAATGCTGAAGATTCAGAGAGACTAGCTTTGATGCAATCAATGTTTTTCCAGCATGCTTTTTACAATCTTGAACACACGAGTTCCAAGAGAGATCCTGGATTCCTGCCATGGATGCATTTAGCAAGCATAAATGAAATAACCTTTCTTCAACACTTCTTTGAAGACATTAAATGAAAATTGTCGCCACTCCCACTGCCATGCTCTACAACTCATCTTAACTCAAAACATCCCAATATAGGCCAAATGCCCCATTTCTAAAACTATGCTTCACTCTTAATGGAAATACATTATAAAGACATGAACCCCTATCATGAGTTTATGGTGCCTTAATTAAAGAAAGCTTCTCTGGTACCAATATTTTGAAATATCCCTTGATTTAGTACATGAGAGCTTAGATCACTGTACAATTCCCCACAGTAAGATTTTTAAAAGCTAAAATGTATGAATTTCTTCTGTAAAGTCCAAGAAGGGTAATTGCAAGAGGGGAGGTGAGAACAGAGGACCAGTAAGGTATTTTCATGTGGATCAGTACAGCAAAACTTACAAAAGGATCCATACTCGTATCTCCGTAGAAAGTCTCTGTGTTCCCCTGAAGGTTGCATAACACAGGTGAAAAACTGCTGGCTTAGCCCAAATGTAATTCCCTGTCACTGAAATAGAATTAGAATTCTGGAAACATGGACAAACCCACAATGTCTGCCACAGGTGGTCTTCTGAGGGAGGTGGAAAGGGAGTCAGAGAAACAGTAGTTGAAGAAAATGGAAACTCAGGCTTTCTAGAGACCAAAAGTAAGTTGTTGGGTCATGTAGACCCACTCACATCTGTAATTGGGACTTTTTTGTAACTCCAACCTGGATTGGTTTGTGATTTTTTTATGACAACACAGTTGCTTACGCACGGACAGGGGAGGTAGATGGTGAAGGTCAGCAGGGATAGGGGTGTGTAGGTAGATGCCATGGAAGAAGAGGCCAAGTAGGCCCAGCATAGGACATAGGAATTGCAATAGGACAATTGCAGTGATAGGTTCAGGAATCTAAACTGTTCTGGGGGAGGAGAGGGCAAAAAGGGCATGATGTGAAATTAAAAAGGTAAAAGGATCTATGGATCAAAAAGTTCAATGAGGCCAAGCAGGAACTCTGGGAGGAGGAGATTATACATGAGAAATGGGATGTTTAAAGTTTTGATATGTGAGGTGATGAATTTCTGGTGATAGCAAGTAGCAGAGTGTGGCCATGGGTGGCTGTAGAGGAATGGAGGTGCTCATCAGAGGTTAGGAAGTGAAGATTCTGAGTCACAAGGATATTGGCTAGGTCATGCCTTGCGAAAGAATCTCCAAAGGTAAGGGCAGACCTCGTCGGGAGCTGGGCAGTAAACCAGGCCCTTCCATCAGTATGAGCAGGAAGCAAAGGGGTGAGTGTCAGATTATTATTCCAAGGTGGGTGGGTGATGGCGTAGTCCATATAGTGAATTCACGAGGTTTTTATAAGAGTGGAGGATGAAGAGGAATAGTCTCCATCTATTCTTCATCTAGTCACCAAAGGAAGGTGATTCTGGACAGCAAGGAGAACACTTCCACTCTGAACCCTGACAGGTATGATGCTTACCAGCTGTCACAAGTTCTTTGCACACCGACTGGCTTCCCTCTTCCCCTCCCACAGGTGCTGCTCACCATGACTGTAGCTCTCACGGGCTCTCTCACAGGGCTGACCCTGAAACTCTGCATTCCCAACACTGAGAAATAAAATCAGTGCAACGTTATTTTAAAATTCGTATTTTCCAAGTGTAGGGAAACAAATAGAAATGTGTGGATGCTTATTTTATAGAGAAAACATGAAGTTCTCTACATTTCTCAATTTTCAGCCATTTCTTTGGTGTGCTTTTTCCTGGGTTTAGGTAAGACTTAGGCCTTCTCACTCTATAGAGATACTGAAATATATTTTCTTTGAATCCTACCAACAGAACAATTTTGGATTCAGTAAGTACTTTTCCCTCTTTCACATGAACACTTGGTGAATGCCAGGTACTATGCTAGGCACAAAGTCAATGGTTAACACAACATAGCCCTTTCCGGCAAGGAGCTTAACCTAATAAGAAAAAATGTGTAGGTTACAATTAAATGCTTCATTTGTTTATCCATCCACACATCCATCATCCATCTATCCAATCATCCATTCACCAGCAAACATTTATTAAGCACTCAATTTGGGCATAGCGCTGTTTTAGCAACGTTGACCATTGTGCATCTGTAGAGATCCATAAACTAACTGTGGATCTGATCAGTAAAGAGAGTTTATCACATTACTTAGGGTAAAAAGCACATTTTGTTAATATTTGACACAGACTAAGGGGCATGTAGATGACCATAAAAATGCTCTAAGGAGCAGGATAATGTGGCTGAGAGCCGGTACTTTGACATCAGATCAATTTGGATTCAAGTGGACTTCAGGCAAGTTGTATTTCTGAGCTCTTTAATTTCCTCACCTGTAGACTGGAAATAACACTTATCTCACAGAGCTGTGTAAATTCAGCAAGATCATATCCATATAGTGCTTAGCAAATAAGGGCTTTTAAATGACCCAAAACCATTGAAAAATCGTGACTTAGGCAAATAGAAAGTGATACACCTGTATGCCAGCACTCCACCACTTCTCCCTGGTCTTCCTTACCGTAAAAATTCAGAACAACCATTCTGAGAAGAAATGGTATGAAAACACACACATGGGCACACGCAGATCTGGACTCCACAGGCAGAGTGGAGAGCCCTGACAGCCGAGGGGATTCCTGTACCCTCTGGGACCAAAAGTTTTTCCATTTTATCAAGGAATGAGTTGTTCAGCATGAGTAGTAAAATCCGGTTGTCTAACAGAATTAGAATTACATTGGTGAGACGTTTTACCTGGGCCTGAGACAGCCACTGGTTCAGATCCAGCAGTGTCAGAATTTGGCCATGTTTCAGTTGGTAGGTGTTTCAGCATAAGCCTCTATGGCTTCCACACCTGATTATGATAACAGTGAGCAGAGGTTATTAATTACTGTGGGTAACTGACATATTAGCTTTCCCTTGAGCAGAGGCTTTTCAGCTGCCTGCCCACTGGAATGGCTGTGGAGCTGTTCAAAAGTTCTGATGCCACGTCCTAGCCCCGGGGATTCTGATTTAATTGGTCTGGGATGCAGCCTGGGCATGGGGATTGTTTTTTTAGGCTGCCCAAGTGATTCTAATGAGCAGCTAGGACAAAGAATCCCTGACCTAGAGCCCAAGCTCCAGCTTAAGTCACAGGGCTATGATTCCTGTCCATATTGTGGAAAGCAGATGGTGCCTACACACGCACACACACACACACACACACACACACACACACACACACACACACACACACTCTCTCTCTCTCTCTCTCTCTCTCTCTCTCTCTCTCTCTCTCTCTCTCTCTCTCTCTTCAGCCACCTGCTGTCCTTGCAACCTCACTGGGAAACCACATTTGTGTCTGGTCAGCAGGGAGGTGTAGTGCAAGGCTAAGCTTTCCATCTCATTGTTTAGCACCTAGGAGCAGAGCTCAACGCATTTATCATTCTCAGGCATTTCTCTTGGGCTACAATTATGAAAGTGACATGAGTAACAACAGCTGCTCTCAGCACTTGAAAAGCCATCTGAATCTCTTCTCAGGCATTGGTAAAGACAGGGCACGCGGACTCTGAGGTCCAGATTGGTGGCAAGGGCTCGAGAGAGGAGGTTATGCTTGCTAAGGGCATGGATGGGAGCCATCTTGCTTCGTTCACAGTTCTTTCTACGGTTCACAGCTAAGCACAGTTCTTTCTACGGTTTACCATGGGAAACTGCTCATCTTCACTGGGGTAAACAGTTGCTAGAGAGGAGAGCCCAGATGACTGTGTATATAGAAATCTCTTGGGAGACAAGGGAGAATGCAGATTCCTGGGCCTCACCCCTCTCCCTTCCCATTCTGATTCATTTGTTCTGGAATGGAGGCAAGGAATCTGCATTAGAACAGGTGCTAAAGGTGTTTTTCACATGGCTGGTCCAGGATCCACTGATAATGGAGGGTTCTGAGCAAACTGGCTGTCAATTATCTTTAACAACTAGAAAATATGATGTTGCTTCTGAGCAGCATATAGTCCAGTTATTAGAGGATGTGTGTGTGGGAGTGAAATAAGAACCTTATAACTGGAGATAGAATATGATGATGGCCATACAGAGATGCAAACCAAGCATGTGGGGAGGGCAATAAGACAACATGTCACCTTTGACTGAGAGGGTCAATGAAGACTTCAGAAATGAGTTAGTATTGAATTGGACTTAAAGTATGGGTGGGAGTTCTCTAGGTGGCAATGGAATAGAGTAGAAAAGAATATTGTTGTACCGAGGATGTCAATTATTTCCTGCCTACCCATAAATCCCTTCTAAGGAGCCCTGGCCCACCCACAGCCCCAGCTGACTGGACAGCAGATCATGAGATCCCACCCTCTGGTCACCTGACTGGGGCTAGCCCACTTACAGCCTTGTCAGCTCTCTGTCCCTGATGTGGCCTGGTCAGAAAAATGTGCTCTTCTCCTGAGAATAGGGAATTTGGAAACTGAGAGAAGGACTGAAAAGCAAGGTTACATCAAGATAAATTATTTGGGGTTGTTGAGAACTATTTTGGGCATAAAAAACCCAATTTGTATTTTGAAGGACTTTTAAAATTATTATTCAGTATATTAAGGTATAAAACTTTATTAAGCTGAGTTTAATTGAGTATAATGACGTGGAATGGTAGACAGGCTCATGATGGCAAGACAACTGGGAGGATACTGGAGTAGTCTATGGAAGAATTTATGATAATAAAATCTGCACTTATGTAGTATTCATTAGATTCCAGGCATAGCACTTGACAGGTGTTATTTCATTTAATCCCAACAACAACCCGTTAGATATTATTGTCATTCCATATGAAATGGGAAATGAGGTTCAGACTAGCTAAACAACTTGCCCAAGGTCATACTTTACAAGTAGTAGAGGCAGAACCAGAGTCTGAGCGAGTATGCCTGATTCCAGAACCTCCGCTTTGAGTCACTACTGTATGGTCCCTAGCAGTGAGGGCCTTATGGCTGCAGTGACCACTGAGCATGGAAGGAAGGGGTGACAGCAAGAGGCAGCGTCCACAGCAACACTGGCACCTACTCAACCCTGGAGTGTTAGAGTGGGAACAGATCTTAGAGATCATTTACTACCACAGCCTCTCTATGGACAATGCTTTGAGACCCTGAAAAGAGAACATGGCTTCTCCTGTGAGCCCTTCAGGCTAGAAAGCAAAGTCTTGATGCAGAATTAATGTTGGGAGTAAGAGAGAAGGAAGAATCAATGGTACCTCTGAGGTGTGACATCCAGATGACCAAGAGAACAGACGGAGGGGCAGAGGGTGACGCCAAGTCTGTGGTACTGACAGAACATAAAGATGGAGGTGTCCTGGACCACAGGCTAAGTTTAAAGATTAGCTGAAGTCATAGGAGAGAGTGAGATCATTGGGGAGACCTTAAAGAGAGAAATGAAGAGTCAAGACAGAACGAGAGAAATAAAACTATCCATACAAGGGATGGGAAGGAGCAAGAAGAGAGAGAGGAGGACATTCAGAGATTATGTGGTAATTGAGGACAACATGAGAAGGGTGTGAGAAGGGAGTGGATTTGTTTCAAATCCTACAAAGAGTTAAGGGAGGATGCAGCTGAGAAAAGGCCTTTGCATGGTGATGAGGGCCAGGGTTTCTTTATCAGTCAGGGTTCTTGGTGGCAAAGAATCCAAACTAGCTCTGGCCAACTTCAGCAGAAAAGGGTGTGCTAGGAGAATACTGGATGACTCAGAACAGTAAGAAAGAAGAACCAGATTGAGAATCCTGAAGGGAGCCCATGAAGCTGGGAAGCTGGAAACAGGGCTAGGGTCTTGCCCAAGGAGCTGTCTGGTGAGAACTGTCTCCAGCTGCACCACTCTGAGGGATGCATTACATTCAACTGGAAACTCCAACCTCACCCTGTTGCTGTAAACAATCTCTTACTGCCCCTATGTTCTTGCTTCATTCTCTTTGAAATCCAAGTTCTTTTTGCATTTTTGGCCAATCCCATTGGCCAAATGTAGATCATGTACTCACATTCTTATAAGGAGAAAGACAAGTCTGATCCTCTTCAATTTGCACGAAAGGGTCAATGAGGCTTGGCATATACCAAGCCTCATGGGCTCAGGAGAATTCTCACATATGAAGGCGTTTCTGTGCTGGATATCCCCAAAGGCCATCAGCCTCTTGGGACACTGGACCATGGCTTCAGAAAAGGTTTAGTGGTAAAGCCTGGTTAAAGAGTGAATGGATACTAAGAAGTTTAACTGTGACATAAATGATCCCCTGACCTCTGCCGAAAGAGAGAACATAGTTAAAGGAAGAAATCCTTTAGAATAAGAAAAACCTGTGATAATTTGTAGGCAAGGAAGAAGGCATTCATAGAGAGAAAGAAATGATATAGGTCTCACTCACCCCTGGATTTTTCAGCACCTAAGATAGGAAGAAGGAAGGAAGGGAGAGGAGGTGGCAAGGAGAGAGAGAAAGAGATATGTAAGAGAACAGAGACGTAGAGTCTTAAAACATCTGCTGGGGAGGAGAGAAGATCCAGTTAATGTTCGGCACATATTTGTTGAATTAATTTAATTTAAATTAAATTTTTAACTTTCTTCAGTCACACCCCAACACTGTCATCGATGACCATGACCATGGCCCCAACCTGGGAGATTTTGGAGACCCTCCTCTCTTGATTCAGCATTATTTTCATTCTCTTTTCTTCTTTTTTCTTCTCCCATTGCTTTTATAATAGGCACTATGGCCTGATCCTCAGTACAGCCCAGCTCAGCCTGCAGCCCATGGACTACATCTAATTTGCTCTAACATTATGCTGCTACTTTTTGCACAGGGCGAGCAGATCTGCCCTGCCACCCACATGGTCTTGGTTGGGCTTCTCATACTCTCCAGCTTTCATTTATTAAGTCTGGCAAGGTTTAAAGGTTCAGCAGACTCTGAGGAGGAAAATATAGCTAAATGGCCCAGGAAGAGATTATGCCCAAGACTTTGATCTTTTTATATATTGCTCAGCTTAAAGGGAAAGGAGAGTCATTGGCCTCAGCAGCTCCTTCCCAGATTTTCTCTCATATACGCCAAGATAATCAAGCCTAAAAAGACTCCATTTTTTCCCTAACTCATTTTTACCAAGACAATCATAAGGAAGATATAATGTTTCACAATGAACATAGAGAATACACTCCTCTGTTGCAGTTTTCTTTTCAAGTAGACTTTTCACTTGCCTGTAGCTGGATGTCTGATGCTCCTAGGACGACTGCCTTAAGATCTAAATAATAAAGGATGGCCCAATTTTGCAGATCTGTGAGTTCCCTATTAACCTGACAAATGTTCTACCAATTGTGAAATGGAACAAGGAACAATAGGACAAGTTGAAAATCATTCCTGAGAAAAGGCAGACACCATCAAAAGACATGGCAAAGGATATACACAGGCAAAATGAATGTAGATATAAAAATGTACAGTAAAATTTAATATATGTGTCATTTGACTCAGCAATTATTTTCTTAGGAAATTAATACTTTGGGGACAATTAGTACAAGGATAATGTATAATGGAAAGATACTGTAATGACCTAAATGTCCATCAGTGGGGTTTGTTGAATAAACTACAGCACAGCGAATACAGTGGGAATACTGTGAAATCATAGAAATAAGATGGAGTGTGACATTTATTGACACAGAGGAGTGCACAATATTAAGTGAAAATGACGAGGGCACAATAGTGTGATACCATTTTGAAAAATCTGGAGGAGATATACTACGATGTGGTAGGTGAGGGGAGAAGCTCCCTTTGTTCTTTTCCTATGTCATTGCTTTCTTAACAATAGGCAGATCCACTAAAACTGTTCCACTCACAACACCCACAAAACACAAAGAAATAAGAAGTATTTGTGTGAGCTACTAGGAATTTATATAAAAGATAATGTTATTGACCACCACCTCCCTTCTGCCTTCCCACACACCTTTGCCCCCTGGTATTGAATTTCAAGGTACTGAAATTCAGCATCACTTTGGCAGTGGCAAGTGGGGAAGGTTTGTTAGAGAAATGATGTACCAAGGAATTGGTTGAAGAAATTCACAGGCCTGAGGATTTGAGGAAAGTCTAAAAAGCTGTCTCCTTTTATGGTGTTATGGGTGTATTTTTGCACACTCTTAGAAATAGCATCTTTTCCAATGAACCTCAGAGCCTCTGGGTGAATGTCAAGGGTGCAGACTCTTTTTACATTCCCTCCCTCTCTGCTCACCAGAGGAAGTCCGTCTTTTAGAATTCTCCCTGTACCTGGCACCAGTCCTGGGAAAACTTCAAGCAGAAGAGGCTCTCCCCCTTCTTCTCCGCCAGTCCCTCTTCTTCCTCCCAACCTGCCCTTTCACCTCCTTCTCCTGAGGCTGCTCTCCAACTGCCTATTTTTGTCACTTCCCTTCTGCCTTCCCACACACCTTTTCCCCCCTGGTATTGAATTTCCCCCTGGTATTGTGGTCTCCTGTGATGTAGACTTTCCTCTCAGGGCCGTCCTCTCCAGAGTCCAAAATAGCTCTGCCTCCTATTTCCATCTCCCTGTTTGGCCACAATAACTCCTACTATGTCGGGCTGGTTTCTTAGGAGGAAGTATATTCACACCATAGTATAGATAATAAATACCCTGACAATTTTGTGTCACCAGAGCTAGTCAGATCTTAGAAAGAGAGTTAACTAGAGTAATGAATCTGTAATAGTGGAATTTTAGCCAGAGTTACAGACTAATAGAGAAGACATTTTGGGTGCAGGAAAAACTAGTTAGCACCCCAACAAGGTCTAGAACTCTTGTTTCCCTGTCACCAAGTCCAGGGCCCTTCTAGGAATAGTTTCTGCCTTTTGTTTTTTCCTTTGTTGAGATTCAGCACTCTTAGCACTATTTCATAATGCAAAGAAAATTCCATCCTTCATCACTTTAAAGGGAAAATGTATATTGCTACAGAATATGTGTACAAAGCTTATTTGAACAGTGTTCTTAGTCACTGAAGTCTCAAAGGCTTATTACATTACAGTGTTTCCAGTTTAAAGGAAAAAAAAGTCAAGATAATATTAAACCCAGCTATACTGTTTGACAGACAGTGAGCTCTGGAGCCAGACCGCCTGGATTCAGTGAGCGTTATTACATGCAACGGTAGCTCAGCCCGGTGCTAGCTATGTGACCTCAGGCAAGTTTACTTAAGCTCTCCACGCTTTCACTTCCTCTTCTGTAAAACAGACAGTGAAAGTACCCACCTTATAGGGTCACTGCTGTAATTAAATGAGGCACCTTGGAACAGTGCTTCACACAAAGCACTCAGTACATGCTCCCTATTATAATTAGCAGTCAGAGAAATGGAAGTATAAGATACATTTAGATGAATGCCAAGTCAGCAAAATCTCTGTCAAATATATTGAGAAGAGTCAGGAAAACTTTCAAAAGAAAAATAATAAAATGAAGGTTTGCATTTCCAGGCATTACAATATATAAATACAATCAATCAATACAGTCAATAAAACAAAGTGAGACTATTCCAACAGTTAAAAGAACAACGGAACAGAATTGAAGTCTTTGAAAGCAATCCCCAAACATAGAAGAATTTAGTATCTGACAAAATGACATTAAAAATTTGGGAAGAAAAGTTGAGCTATCCAATAAATAGTGGTAAGACAAATGATGGGCAATTAAGAAAAGTTGTCATATCTACTTTTATATTTCATGGCAAAATCTATGTGGATTAAAGAGTTACATGTAAAAAAATGAAAAAAAAAGATGAGAAATAAATATAGATGATAAAGATAACTAATAATCAGTCATCATGGTGAGAAAGGACTTAATAAGCTTGAAATTAAAGAAAGCTACAAAGAAAAGCTTAATCTGAATACACAAAAATGTGAAACTTCCATACATTAAAAAAATTAAAGATTTGGAAAAAAAGTTGCATATTGGGTTGAGTATTAATATATAAAGATCATTTCTAAATCAATAAGAAAATACAGTGCCCACTGAAACAGAATAATGGATAAAAGACATGGAAGGTAAACTTCCAAAAGAAGGAATGGCTATATATAAAACATTTTTAATTGAACTAATATTTAAAAGAATACAAAGTTTAAAAATAAGATACTGTATTTCATTAAATTTTATTTAAAAAATATCAATTTTTAATATATTATAGTCCTCATTATTTGTGAGTTTGGGGAATAAATAATTCTCAGTTACTGTTCATAGGAGTATATTAAGAAGTGTTATGACCTTTCTTCAGAGCATTTTAGTGATAAATATCAAAGGTCTTAAAAATGCTTATACCCTCTGAACAGTAATTCCACTTCTTAACATGTATTTGAGGAGAATAACCAGGGATGTGGTCAAAGGTTTATCTGCAAAAATATTCATGAAAAGTTCTGATAACAGAAAAATAGAACAAAACAAGGGACTGGGTAAACAGATTGTGTTTTTTTTCCCATATGAAGGGATAATATACAGTCATTAAAAACAATGTTTTAAGAGATTACATAATGATATGGAAAACTGCTCACAGTATATTAAGTGAAAACATTAGCTTATAAAATGATGCAATTTTTAAACTTTAAATATTTTTAATATGAATTTTTAAAAGGCTGGACAGATATATTTTAAAGTCTTAACTGTTTATTTCTAAATGATGAAATTGAGGATTATTTTTTCTTCTTTATACTTTATCTTTATTTTCTATATTTCTACAAAATGCATGTGTTGTTATTTTAGTTGAAATGCTAATTGAGATAATTGTGTACTCATATGTAATTGTAAGAAATAATACAGTTTCCCCCAATGGTAACCTCTTGTAAAACTATAGTACAATATTACAACCAGAGAATTTATATGGATACAATACACTGATCTTGTGTAGATTTCTTATTGCGTGTGTGTGTATATTTAGTTCTATACAATTTTATCACATCTGCAGGTTCATGTATTCACCATCACAGGCAAGGTAAGAACTGTTCTTTTGCCCTAAGAAGTATCTCTCCTGTTCTCTTTCATACGCACACCTGCCTCCTTACCCCCTAAACCCTGAAAACCACTGGTCCATTTCTAAAATTTTATATTACATCAGTTAAATGAGTATTTACATTTGTCAAATAACTTAAAATAAGGACTGTTAAATAAATAGAATGTTAAATGTTCAAAATATTAAAATATATTAAATATTGGAATGTTAAATGTTAACATTAAAATGTTAAACAAACAGAATAATACAGTATGTAATCTTTTAGGACTGGCTCTTTTTCACCCCAAGGCAGAACTCCCTGGAGATTAATCCAAGTTATTGCAATAGTTTTTCTCTTTTTTGCCGAGTTTTTCATGGTATGGCTGTGTCGCAGTTTGTTTAACTACATATTTATCTGTTGAAGGACCTTTGGGTTATTTCCAGTTTGGGGCTACTATGAATAAAGCCGTGTACAGGCTTTCTTTTGGACGTAAACTTTAATTTTTCTGGGATAAATGCCCAAGAGTGCAATTGCTATGTTGTATGGTATTTGTGTATTTAGTTTTCTTAGAAACTACCAAACTGTTTTCCTGAATGGCTTTCTTATTTTACATTCTCATTAGCAGTGTAAGAGTGATTCAGTTTCTCTGTATTCCTCACCAGCATTTAGTATTGTCACTAATTTTTATTTTCACCATTTTGATAGGTATACAGTGGTATCACATTTTAGTTTCAACTTGAATTTCCCTATAGCTAATGATGGTGGATATTTACCATTTTCAATGAACTATCTGTTCATGACTTTGATTCATTTTCTTATGTATTGAAATACAGTGATATACTATATTACATTGGTTTCAGTGTACAACAGTGATTTGACAATTATAAACATTACTAAATGATTACCACAATAAGTGTAGTTGCCACCTTGACCCAGTTTCTTATAGGATTATTTGTTTTTTTTTTAGTGTTTCTATCTTTTATATATTCTAGATACCAGTTTTTTGTTGGATAGGTCATTTGTAAATATTTTCTCTCAGTCTGCAGCTGTCTGTTTATCCTATTCACACGGTCTTTCACAGAACAAAGTTTCTTGTTTTCTTTTTCTGCCTTTTTCTGATTATTTTAAAACCTGTCCAAAGAGCATTTGAGAAACTAGGTATTTTTGACACTGCTAACATAAGATTTCTGGGCTGTATACAAACGACTTAATATCCAAAGGGCCATACTATAACCTTTCGGGTTATCTGTTTCACCAGCCAGAAATTATTTGCATTTCTACCAGACAAGAATCTGTAAGTTCACCTCCACTCCTACAGAGTTGTAAATAGCCCAGGCAGTAGAAAGTCAAGCTCAGCACTATATTGCAAGAACACTGAGTAATCTTTTTTTGCTTATTCCCAAGTTTTAGCAGTGTTGCAGGAACATAAAGTAAACTAAAGCCATTGAAAATCCTCAGGTCTTGAGCTTTAATGATAGCTTTCAAATGCACAGGTAACAGACACAAACTTCTGGTTCTTGATAGAATGTTTAGTTTGGGTCACGCCATCCCTGCTGACCAGTCACCTGAACAGCTTGCAGGGTATTTTGCTTTCCAAGGCCTTTTAAGGAAGGCTCAATGAGCTTAACTTCCCCTACAGCAGGTTATAACCAGGGGAGTCAGGCGGGTAGCTTCTTGGTCACAGAGGTATGTAGTGACAACTCTTAGGCCTCACCACTCTAGGTTCCATTCTAGGTTCCATTTAAAGTTACTGGAGTCCTGTCTCCAGGCTAATAGTCCATGAAACACCTTCCCCCTTCCTCTCAGAGCACTTTCATGGGATTTCAACTGGATTGGCCAGTTAATAAACATGCCTGTGTTCATGACTTTTCATGACAGTGATGGGCAACCTTAATTTGGATCCAAAAGCTGCAACCTTGACTTCTCTGATGGCAGGAGAAGGTACCACACGAAAGGACCCCCTCTTTCAGTGTGCCAGCCTATGGGAGCTGCAGAGAGCTCAGTTTCCACCACCCTGAGTTTCAGAGGCACAATCCTGGTGGTCTAACACCTTGCTTTGGGAATTCAATCGATCACATGTATTGACTAAGTAGTGCTGCTGAACCTTGCTCCTGGATAACCAAACCCTGGCAGTGGCTCTCTGGCATCAATCAAGGTCTCAACTAACTTCTATAGCCTTGAACTCCTACTTCAGTTACCTGCAAGTGGTTTCTGTTCTTAGAAAAGGTGCTTTCTACACCTCCTCATCCCTGACACACAGACCTTTTTATTAGTGTCTCCTCTGTTTCTTTTTAAAAAATATAAACTGTACACACAGGAAGGAGCATAAACACAAACATACCACTGTTTTATGGGATTATGAAGAGAACATCGGCAAATCACCCTCTAAGCAGGAAAGAACATGGTCAGGCTGGGAAACCCTGGGTGCACCTTTCCAAGCACAGCTCTTTCTTCCTTCCCCCCACCCCCCATAGGGAATCACTGTCTTGACATCTGAGTTAATCATTTCCTTACTTTATGATATTACCAATTTCATATACATCCTTAATCTCATAGTTTAATTTTGCCTGCTTTTAAACTTTTTTATGAGTAGGATCATGCCACATATCTTGCTTCTTTCCTTTTTCCTTATGTCTGTGAGCTTCATTTTGTTGAGTCCAAATGTAGTATGTATATATTCATTGTTACATAGTACTACGTGATTGCACCCATTTATTTACCCATTTTTTAAATCCATTCTACTGTTGATGACCTCTGGTGTTTTCAGTTTTTGCTGAATTAGGATAGTATTACTATAACACTCTTGCACATATTGAACAGTACAAATGCGTCAATAGTTTCTCCAGGATAAATACACGGTAGTGGAATTTCTGGGTCATAGTGCATAGATATCTGACTTTACTAGATAATGCCAAAGAGGTGTGCCAATTTGCTCTCCCCAGCAGTCCCCACTGCCCCATGTGAGTGGGTGTGTGTTTAGAGTTACGGGGGAAAGGCCTTTATGGCTGGCAATTTCACAGTGGGGCCTTTTACTCTGGTCCTTTGGGTCCACGCACACCAGAAGTAGCCAGGTTGCCTATAGCCCAGACTGCATCTAGCTCCGCCAAAAGGCAGTAAGTGTCAAAGTCATCCTGACTGAGCCAGTAGCTGCACTGCCATAATATCACTGAGATATTGCCAAAGAAAAGATATAATTTTTAACACAAAGAAAATTTTTGTAAAGCATAAAGATATTGGTTGCATTAAACGATATTAGCAGAAAACAAGAACAAAATATTTACTGACAATTCTGCCAATCAACAAATCATACTGCTTTTCTATTTCCTTCCAGACCTGGCTCAAATTGCTATTTCAATTTTTTACTCTAGTCACAATATAGATATAATTGTATGCTTTGCTGTAGTCCCTTAACAAGATATCATTAATTTTCCCCCCTACCTTGCTACATAAGCTTCCTAATAATTATTTTGGCCACTGTGCATATTTTGTCAATAGTGGCAGCTCCAGGGGAGATCATTAGGGAAGGTTTTAGTGCCCCTTGATCCCATTCTTCATTCCCCAAAAACAACCTAGATAAATATTCAGGCTAAGGAAAAAGAGCATGCACTCTGTCTAAGTGCAGCTTTGAGGCCTCTGTCCTGTCCCCAGGAAAATCATGTATCCCAACCTCTACTGTGTAGAGATGCTGACATTCTACTGACTACCAAGGGTATACTCTAACTGACTTAGCTGTTCCCCTGTTGCTGAGCCTTCAGATTTCTAATCCCTCGAAATTTTAAATCATGCCCATTCATATGGCTGTTTTCCTTCTGTTGGACAATTTCCTTGGCATAAAGTCTTAGAAGAGTGTTAATGAGTCAGTGATGAATGTTTTTCTGGATCTTGATTTATATAAGACAAAGTACTTTACAAAAGTGGTGTTTCAATTCACATTTGTGCCAAGGATGTTTGAATGTATATACCGTATTAATCTGGGCCCTCAGTTGCAAACTAAGGACCCTTCCAAAGGTCCCGAGAGTAGGTCTTGAAGACTCCACAGCTGTGAAGGATGGCCACACCACACTACGGGACTGTTACACAGAAGACTGTGGGGTTGTCATGAGGCGAAACCACCACAGTACACCTGCTGAGTCTGGACAGTGGCTGATGTCGGAAACTGCCGTCCCTTGAAAATGTATTCTGTGCATCAGCCACCTCCTCCTGTTTCTCTCTTCTGTATTAAACTCTTAATTAGATATATTTATGGGTTACTTGTCTACAACCCTTCTGCAAAGGAGCTTGGAAAAATGAGTTTTGTATTTTTCCTTAAGCAGCAAGACTCATAATTCAACAACTTCCTCAAATATAAGAAGGTTGTTCAAAAGATGTTGGTGGCCCCAGACATGATATATGTCTGCCTCACTTTCCAGAACTGCCAGCATTGGATAATTAAATTGCTTTTGCTAATCAGTTTATACAATAGCTTTTTTCATTTATCTGAATACTAATTAAATTTTCTTTCAAGTTTCTATGTACTAATTTTATATCCATGCACATAACCTATCAGTCCACCTTCTTTGTCTATTAGAAGTATCATAAATATTTCTACTAGAAGTATCTGTGGATATGTTTAGTAATATAATTCTCATAGATGTATAGGAACTTTTATATACCATTAAGATTAATCTTAGTGCTTTCATCTTTCAACATGTAAATGTCATAGTCATTTCTATGTAGGACAAAGGTCAGGTAGGCTCAGCTTGTCTGGTCTTTGTGCCCTTTCATTGTCATGATAAAACTTATTCTTTGAAGCAGCTAGTCTCTCAGCATGCCCAGAGAATTTCAAGTAATTCTACAAAGAGAAGAACAAAATGAATCCCAAATCACAAATATTTGTTTTATGCCTTTGCACATTTCATGAATCTAGCTATTTTAGGAAGCATAACAGCAACCCAGATAAATATTCAGGCTAAGGAAAAAAGAGCATGCACTCTGTCTAAATGCAGCTTTAAGGCCTCTGCCCTGTCCCCAACAAAATCATGTATTTAAATGCCTTTAAATGGCTTAGATAAATGCTCATACCTCAGCTGATATTTTTTTGAATAAGAAAGGCAGACTTGACCTGGACATTATTCTCCCATCTTTATCACAGATTGATGGAACAGGCAAGGGAAATATCTGTTCTTTATATGTAATCTTCCCCACAAAGGATCATTAATAAGCACTGACCTCAAACTGAACCCAAGTCCTAATGCTATACTCTATAAATGGCCATGTTACATAGAGAAGAAAAACAGCTAAGTTACTTTATTAAGGTTATAAATACTTTACCACCAGTCAGAAGTTTAATATTTCTCGGTTTTGGTCCCCTCATGTTACTGTCTCATATGCCCTTTAGATAGAACTGTATGTAGAACTGTCAAGTCACATTCTCAGGGACCAGGGCACTGGGCACGGTTCCTCGGGGACCCAGGCCGTGCTCTTTCCTCCTCTGACAATAAATGCACAAAAGGTGCAGGTTACCTTATAGGCCACCGAACAAATGCCTAAATCCTTCTGGACCAAGTTGCTAGGCTCTCTGACACGTATAGATTTGCCCTTGCTGATGCTTCCAATGATTGTGAATGTCTCTGGAAGGAGTCTGATGGATGAATGGCAATTTCCACTATTTGGTGAATTGTGTGCTCCCATGGATAATAAAAATAAACCCAACGACATGATTGCACTTCAGAGAAGGGGTGGTAGAGCAGGGAGCAACCAATCAAAAGTATGTAAAGCACCAAATTAGGCCCCTAAGGAGTCATCTTGCATATCCTTGGTTCTGTTTCCATGGTAGTAAGGATTGCTTGGGATATTCAAAGGTAATTTAAATGCATTTAGGCCACAGTTTACAAGGGGATCATCACAGGAAAATCAGAAGTGAGTAAACATTAACACCTAGTAAAAGAAGCAGTATTAAAAACCATGCTCCATCTTGCTTGCTTTTCTATTTACTGAAAAATAAAAATTTTTTTACATCTGGAAATGATGTCTGCTTTTAACTTGGGTTAGGATGACTCATTTCAAGACAGTGCCACGATTGCCATATGCTAGAATACAGAACTCTGAAGCCACTTATTTTTTAAATTTAATCTTTAAGCTCAAAGGTATGAATCCACATTACCATTGTCCCTAGGGCCAGCCTCAAGGGTGTGCAGACCAGACACACAAGGGTCCCCCAGATGAAAGTACAGCTCCTCGCTGATGTGGCCACCTTCAGAGTCATTTCTTTAAGCTCTGATGAAAATTCAACGGCCTCCCAGAGAAGGATGCTTTGATTGGCACCTAGATATCACTAGCTGTGACCTGTTAATACTCTGGTAGGAATATGGAAAGGGGGCTCAAGATGAACACAGAAAAAGGAAGAAGGGACTGAAAGAAAGAAGTGTAGGTAGGAAAGACAAAAAGCCTATTTCCTAATGTCCCCCAAGGGCATTGCTGATTGCAATAATGGAACAAAAGCCTCATGTTGCTTTACCTATTTTATAATTTTTTAAACAAATACTTTTATAGCACTTGCTAGTTGTTAGACACTATTCTCTGAACTTCACAAATATTAACTCATTTATTCCTCATAACCGTCCTAAGAAGTAGGTATTTCTACTATCTCCATTGGATAGAAGAGGAAACAGGCAGGCAGAGGTTGAGATGAGAGCCCCATGGGGCCCCGAGGGCCAGTAAGTGGCAGAGCTGAGATTCTGGATCCAGGTTCAGATCTTGCTCCAGAACCCTTACTCTTAACCCTTGCACTCTGCTCACAAGCAACCCGTGAATGTTTTCAACTGTCTTTGAAAGCTTTGGCGTTAGGGATGTAGTTGAGAGGTCAGATTGATGATCACAGAGAGCCTCCAGAATTCAGCTATCAGGCGGAGAACGTGTAATGATGTCTACAGAAGGCTGAGGAGACAAGAGTCCTGGAATATGATTCCTTCTCTGCTTTGTGTGACATTTAGAGAGCTACAGCAACTCTCTGCCTCTCTATTCATTTTCAAATGGAGATATTGATGTTGATCAGATAAGAATTTTAATTTTCATATAAAAGAAAAGTTAACTCCCCTAGGGGTCAGTTGGGCATTAACTTGATGGCCTGGGAAGGAAATCACTTTTTGTTCATTTGAAAGCAGAGAATAGTGAGATGGGATAAAGAAGTAGGGGACTCAAAGTACTTTGTGGAATCTGAGACGCCTCTCTGTGGCTTAGTATCATGGGGATTTTCTTGGCCTGTGCTGTGAAGGTAGCATGACCCTCTATGAGAGACGTGAGGTACACTATTTCCAACAGTACAATCGCTTCATTATGTCCACACCCACATTTTTCTGGCCCATTATTGATGCCAAATCACCACCCTAAAACAAGCATATCATAACTCACCTAAAATATCCTAGACTGTTCTGGTGAAAGACCTACTGTATTTGAGACTGGAAAGCAATTTTTAGTCATCCCTTATTTATGAAAATGGTGTTAAATCTTTCTAGGTATTGAAAATACCTAGATCTTTAGCAGTATTAATACTTTAAAGGTATTTAAAAAATCCCTCACAACCCTCAAAACTTGTGTTTTACTTTTAAAAATGTTATGTGTTTCTGCCTATTAGTAGGTTACCTACAGAAACCTGAACTTCTGGCCTTTGAGAATGGCAGAAGACTGAAGTGGTTGCAAGCCTTCTTTCTGAGACCACTGCATTCCAAAGTCGCAAAGGTCTTGGTCTTCCAGGGGACTTTTCCTTGGCTGTAAACAAAAACCTGATGGTGGGGATGTTCCTGGCATTTAGTGGGCCAAGGCCAGAGAGGCACTGAACATCCTACACTGTGCCCAAACCCCTACAGCAGAGTGATTTGGCTCCAAATGTTAAAGTGCCAGGAGTAAGAGACCCTGCAATAGAGATTTTCAGAACGTATTTGTAGGACGCATTACAAAGAGCCTTCATTTTATATTGCTTGCCTTACACGCCCCCTGTGTGTGCAGTTAGTCAGTCCATCTCTCACAAGGGTGCCCTGTAGCACTCAATGTTCACAGCTGATCAGAGACGCTCTCTTTCAGGGCTTAGGGTTCCAAACTGCACTCAAAACAGTTTTGTGAGCTAGCCCAAGAACCTAACCTTTATTTACAATGTGGGAAATGTATTTGCTAAGTTCTAGCCTTGGCATGAACTTTTGGGATGCACCTGTTTGAGAACTGGGTATTACCTTGATGGTGTTTCTCAGTTGAGGTCACTGGGATGACCGTTGTGCCCGCACTGTTCACCTCCATGCTCTGTACTCCCGGGAACACTAAAGAGCAAGCCGCTGTTCAGCGGGATGATCTGCTGGAAGAGTGCAAGCACCTGATGGTAAGATGATGGGCTCTGGATTCAAGGGGCACGGTGTGTGGTCTTCCTGGCTCTAATCCTCAGTACACACATTTGAAGATTCCAGTTTTTACAGGCCTGTTTGAACAACATGAAACGGTTTATCCAGATTATGTGATCCACAGTCTGGCACACAGCAGATGTTCAATTAAGATTAATTTTCTTCTCCCCATCTATTCTTTTTTTTTTTTTTGTAGATAATTATTTTTTATTGAAGGGTAGTTGACATACAGTATTACATTAGTTTCAGGTGTACAACACAATGACTCAACATTTATATACATGATAATTCTAGCTACCAGCTATCACCATACAAAGTTATTACAGTATTTTGACTATATTCCTTATGCTATACATTACATCCCGGTTACTTATTTATTTTACAATTGGAAGTGTGTATTTTTTTTTTTGAGAGGGCATCTCTCATATTAATTGATCAAATGGTTGTTAACAACAATAAAATTCTGTATAGGAGAGTCAATGCTCAATGAACAATCATTAATCCACCCCAAGCCTAATTTTCGTCAGTCTCCAATCTTCTGAAGCATAACGAACAAGTTCTTACATGGAGAACAAATTCTTACATAGTGAATAAGTTACATGGTGAACAGTACAAGGGCAGTCATCACAGAAACTTTCGGTTTTGATCACGCATTATGAACTATAAATAATCAGTTCAAATATGAATATTTGTTTCATTTTTATAGTTGATTTATATGTGGATACCACATTTCTCTCTTTATTATTATTATTTTTAATAAAATGTTGAAGTGGTAGGTAGATGCAAGATAAAGGTAGAAAACATAGTTTAGTGTTGTAAAAGAGCAAATGTAGATGATCAGGTGTGTGCCTGTAGAATATGTGTTAATCCAAGCTAGACAAGGGCAATAAAACATCAACGGATACAGAAGATTTCTCTCAGAACAGGGGGGTGAGGTTCTAAGCTTCACCTCTGTTGATCCCCAATTTCTCACCTGATGGCCCCCCTGCGACTGTGCCTGTCTTAGGTTGTTCCTCCCTTGAGGAATCTTACCCATCTCTGGCTAACCAGTCATCTTCCGGGACCATACAGGGAAATGTAAAATTGGTAAGTGAGAGAGAAGCCATATTGTTTGAAAAGGTTAGCTTTTTACTTCTTTGCATATTTATGCCCTGTGGCTTCTATGCCCAGTATTTGTCTTGAGGTATTTTTACCACTTGGAGGAATTATGATACTCGGTAAATTCGATATGAGGCACGAATTCTATTTAAGGGTTGTAATTAGGAAGGAAGAAGAAAAGCTATAGAAGTAGCAGGTGGAAGAAAACATGGGAAGTTTGTTTATTTCTTTGACATATCTTCTTGTAGAGTAACTTCAGCATGTATAGGTTTTAAACTACTAATTAAATTGTGCACACACATTAACATAATAGGAGTACAGTTACATAACCAAAGCAGACCTATAATTACCAGCCATCTCCAGTGAAACCAAGAAAACCAGTTAGGCACCTTAGGCATTTGTGAAAACTTATCTATGATATGGTGGATATTGTCCAACTGAACTTGAACAGTCTGAGAGAAATCAGACAAATTAAAACAACCCATTCCTGGGGACTGTTCACATCCCATATGTTCTTTTAATAGTAGATAGTCTGTAGTTGTAAGATTTTGGAGCACTACAACTTGTACTTCTCCTAATTCTTGGTTGAGTTCCAACAGTATAGATCCAGTCAAATTTGTTGTTTTACTGTATGCACAGGCCAGCTTAGATATCTCCTTCTTCATTCCCATGGCAAGTCCAGGAACCGGTGGGATGAATGCAGCTACAGCTGTAGTAGCTCCTGGATCTTTGTTGAGGTTTTTTGATGATCATCTTCTGGTATGAGTCTTCCAGAGAGTGCTGATGTTGGAAGTTCTTCTTCATATCGTATCTTAGTTCATTTTCTGGGTAGCCAAATTAGGCTTTGATCCTCTGTATAAACACAAACAGACTTTTTGCCTACACTTTGATATGCCCTTTATACCATTGTGTAGAACTCATTGGAGGTCACCACACAGGAACTGCTTTTTTTTTTTTCCTTAAGAGAAAGGAATATTATCAGAAAAATGTACCTCCATAGCCGATCATCTGACACCCTTTAAGTGATCAAAATTAAGGATAAAGCATGCATTAATTGTTGATTTACAGTTAGTTTTATCCTATCAGGGAGTAATCCCCCTTTTCTTTCTTCCTTTTTTTTTTTGTTATCATTAATCTACACTTACATGATGAATATTATGTTTACTAGGCTCTCCCCTATACCAGGTACCCCCTATAAACCCCTTTACAGTCACTGTCCATCAGCATAGCAAAATGTTGTAGAATCACTACTTGTCTTCTCCGTGTTGTACAGCCCTCCCCTTTCTCCCACCCCCCATGCATGTTAATCTTAATACCCCCCTTCTTCTTTCCCCCCCTTATCCCTCCCTACCCACCCATCCTCCCCAGTCCCTTTCCCTTTGGTACCTGTTAGTCCATTCTTGGGTTCTGTGATTCTGCTACTGTTTTGTTCCTTCAGTTTTTCCTTTGTTCTTACACTCCATAGATGAGTGAAATCATTTGTTATTTCTCTTTCTCCGCTTGGCTTATTTCACTGAGCATAATACCCTCCAGCTCCATCCATGTTGCTGCAAATGGTAGGATTTGCCCTCTTCTTATGGCTGAGTAGTATTCCATTGTGTATATGTACCACATCTTCTTTATCCATTCATCTATCGATGGACATTTAGGTTGCTTCCAATTCTTGGCTATTGTAAATAGTGCTGCGATAAACATAGGGTGCATCTGTCTTTCTCAAACTTGATTGCTGCATTCTTAGGGTAAATTCCTAGGAGTGGAATTCCTGGGTCCAATGGTAAGTCTGTTTTGAGCATTTTGATGAACCTCCATACTGCTTTCCACAATGGTTGAACTAATTTACATTCCCACCAGCAGTGTAGGAGGGTTCCTCTTCATCTATTCTTTTTTAAGGCAGAACTATTCTCTTCCTCTCCTAGCTCATAAAAATGAAATGTCTGCTCTTTGGAAGTATTGGGAAGGGAGTTTCTATCCTTTCCCTCTGCTATATTCTTCTCCAAGGGAAGAGGAAAGACTCATCCAATTGGAGGGAAGCATATGTAGTAGAACCCCGTGAGTTCACATGGAGCTTTTGTACACGTGAGACAAACCCTCCCTCCTCCCCAGGGGGACACAGCCTTCCAATCACAGGGCTTGACGAACAGCTGGTATCTCAATGCAATAAATACAGACTCAAACCAGCATGCCCAGTTTAGCTAATGGAGTGTGGGCAGGACATCAGCTCCTACCTGCCCCTCTGCCAGCACCCTGTACAGGGAACAACTTGCACTAATGTATGCATTCTCATTTTTAGAACTGCCAGGTCTGCAACAAGCGTGCATTGTCCTCTGCCCTTGATTCTGTGGGTAAGCACATCAGGGTCAAAGCCAAAGGGTGGGCTTTCAGAGGCAGGCCTGTCTCTACTCTGTGCGTGGTAGGTATGAGGTAGGTGGCCATTTCCTTTGTGGCAAGGTAGCTGCTCAGCAACTCTTGCCTGACTTCCAAGGTCTTGAAATTAAAACCTGTGGGAAGGAATGGGAAGCCTGATCCTGGCTTTAGATCCATCTGGCATTTTCCATCTATCTCCTAACCCTATTTCTCCATGGGGCAACAGGTGAGATTAGCATTTCAGAAACTCCAACAAGATATTCATTAATCCATGCATCCATTTATTAATTTATTTCACAAATGTTTTTCAGCATCTCTGTGTGGCAGGTACAATGCTAGGAAACTTTGGGGATAAAACTTTGAATAAGACATAATCTCCACCACAAATGTACCCAAAGCCCACTGGGGAAGAGAAACAAGTCATAACAAAATGGTGTAACTAGTTCTCTAATAGACACAGATATGAGGTACTTAGGAAACATGGGATCAAGTTAAGAATTTAACAGCCTGAGAGGGGCAGAGAAATCCAGGCTCTTCCCAGGAGAGGTGACATCTGCACTGAGGCTTGAAGGTGGAGAAGGAGTTCTGCAAGCACATGTGGAAGTGAGCAGGGGAATGGAATCTGTGGTGATGTTCAGGCTTGTGGTTTGGACAACTGGGTGAATAATGGTGACAGTAATTAGGAAAAAGGATGTAGAAGAGTTGTAGACATTTGCTTGCAGGTGATGGCTACCTCCACGTCACCTGGAGTTGTCTAGTAACTGGGCAGATATAGGAGTTTGGAGGGAAGAGAAAAACATATTTTTACCGCAAACCTAATATATGCCAGATCTGTGTTAAGTGACTTACATGCTTTCTTTCATTTCATTTTCCTCAGACTTTGTGAGTTACATATTATTATCTCCACCTTACAGGTAAGAATAGAGAGCTCTTTCTTAAAGCCACACACTGGAAGAACTAGAACTGGAATCCAGGTTGTTTTATACCAAAATCATCACCCCAAGAAACTGAGACAGCTTCTTGGGGAGATGGTGCAGGTCGAGTTGGAGTCTGGTTTGAGTTTTTAACCCAGAAATGATGACTCATTCTGCATTTGCATTTGCTTTAATAAGCTTGCATCCTGTGTTCTTGTCATGGTGATCTATGGCAGACAGTTTAATTTGTATTCGGATTTTTTTCTTTGTAAAAGCTACTCATGTAGTAGTATCTTTTAATTATGTTTATTTTTTATCTTATGAGTCAAAATTCGGGCTAGAGTTCAGTGGGTTTTAATGCTTATTACTGTGTCGGTTACTACAGTTTGCTGGCTGACTCCTGATCCACCACAGTTTCATCTGCTTTGATAGACGTGTAACATTTTCACAGGAGAACCAATCATTAGAGGTGACCAAACTCACAGCTTTAATTTTGTCTCAAGAAGATAAAGAGCTTATTCCATGAGTTTGAATTAGCATACACATTCTGAGAACTGCAGCTGGTGATGTCACAAAGAAAGCATTTGTTTGAGTTTATTTTTGAGGTTGCCAATATAGGAAGCCAGTCCCCATTTATTTTGATGAGAACTCACTCTGATATATGTCTCTCTTTTTATCTCTGTCTCTCTCTCTCTCATCTCTATCTCTATCTTTCTCTCTGGCTCTTCCTTTCTCTTTGTTTTTAACACATAGGGATTCATTTTTTAAACTTATAATTTTCCAAACTAGAAAACGAAATCTTATTTTTGAGGAACATTTTATCTGGTATAGTATTATATCCAGACAGCTCGGATGTCCTGGTTTCCATGCTTCTTTCATTGAATTTAAGAAAAAATAATAAAAAATTCTATTTAAATCACCTTGGACACTATTGAGTAGTAACACAGATCATCCAGTAGAGAGCAGTGCTGACTTATTGATGGATGCCTTGACTAGAAAATGAAAATTTTTAGTTTGTAATAAAAACCTTAAAAAAAAATTTTTTTTTAAAGAAAGCCTTTGACAGACAATAGGTAGTTTTACCCTGGATGCTTTGAATTCAATAAAAGCGCCTTTGCTACAAAGGAGAAGCAGCATGGTCCTCAGCTTTGCTGCCTGAACATCTAAGTTTCTGTGCTGCCTCAGCCCAGATACTAATAAAAAGGTACGTTTCTCACGGCCAGCCTCGACTGAGTGGTGTAGACACCACGTCACACTCTCCCAGTCCCATTCCCGTCAGCGCCCCTCAGAGACTTTGGCTGGGGCTTGTGCTGGGAAGATGGTTCCTGTTACCGGTGGTGCCCACTGTCCCCACTTGGGCCTCAGCCTGGTGTGCAGCCCCTGCGGAGCAAAGGGTTGGACCTGGTTGGTTTACACAAGCCTTTGTGAGTCCGAGGGCCGAGTCTAGGACCGAAGGCGGGGGCGGGGGGAGATGCTTTCCTTCCTCCTTCAGGAAGCCAGTGACCGTCCTGTCTCCTGCAGACTAGAAACCCTGGAGATGGAAGCCTTGGCACTAACATTATTGTGACTGCGATGTGGGCGGGAGCAGCGAAGCTTCACAAGTGATTCTGCAGGAATCATACTGGACACGTGGGACCAGGGGCAAAAGACCAGGGTGGGAGGTGCTGTGGCTGTTGCTGATACTCCGCTTTGTGGGTCCGCAGGAGCCTCCTCTTCGGGAACATCCCACTGAAGATGGGAGACATCTGCGTTTCGTTTTCTTTTTCTTTTTTGATGAGTACTTCATCACCTTTATATTGTGATGTAATTGACACATAATATTATATTAGTTTTGGGTGTACAACATAATGGTTCAATAATGTATACGTTGCAAAATGATCAGCACAAGAAGTTTAGTTAACATCCATCACTACACAGTTGTAAATTTTTTATCTTGTGATGAGAACTTTTAAGATCTACTCTCATAGCAACTTTCACATACAAATACAGTACTATTAACTATACGTGACTTATTCTTTTATAATTGGAAGTTTATGCCTTTTGATTACTTCCACCCATTTTGCCCCCACATTCACCCCCTTCCTCTGGCAACCACCCATCTGTTCTCTGCATTGATGAATTTGGTTTGTTGGGTTTTTCAGTTTGTTTTTTGATTTCACATTTAAGTGAGATCAGATGGTATTCATCTTTTCAGTCTGATTTATTTCACTTAGCATAATGCCCTCAAGGTCCACTCATGTCACAGATAGCAAGATTTCCTTCTTTGCTATGGGTGAATAATATTACATTGCATATATGTACCACATTTCCTTAATTCAGTTATCCTTCCATGGGTAGTAGGTTGCTTCCTGTCTTGGCATTGTAATCAATGCTACAAAGAACCTGGGCGTGCATCTATCTTTACAAGTTAGTGTTTTGTTTCTTTTGGGTAAATACTCAGAAGTAGATTTGCTAGACCATATGGTGGTTTTATTTAACCTTTTGAGGACCCTCTATATCTGTCTCCCACAGCGACTGCACCAGTTACATTCCCACCACCAGTGCACCAGGGACCCTTTTTCTCCACATCCTTGCCAACACTTGTTATTTCTTGTCTTTTTGAAAATAGCCATTCTAACAGGTGTGAAGTCATAGTTCACCATGGCTTTGATTTGTATTTCCTTGATGATTAGTGATGTTTCCCACCTTTTTATGTACCTGTTGGCCATCTGTATGTTCTGTTTGGGAAAATGTCTATTCAGAGCCTCTGTCCGTTTTTTAATTGTATTGTTTGGTTTTCTTTTTGCTATTATGTTGTGTGAGTTTTGTATACATTTTGGATATAACCCCTTATCAGATAATATGACTGCAAATATTTATACCATTTGGTAGGTGGACTTCTCGTTTTGTTGCTGCACAGAAGCTTTTTAGTTTGCTGTGTCTCACTTGTTTATTTTGCTTTTGTTGCCTTTGCTTTTGTTGTCAAATCCAAAAAATTATCACAAGACCAATGTCATGGAGCTTCCCACCTATGTTTCTTCTAGGAATTTTAGGGTTTCAAGTCTAACATTCAAGTCTTGAACCCATTTTGAGTTAATTTTTGTGTATGGTATAAGATAGGGGCCCAATTTCACTCTTTTGCATGTGGCTGTCCAGTTTTTCCAACACCATTTATTGATGAGACTGTCCTTTCCCCATTGTATATTCGTGGCTCCTGTGTCATAAATTAATTGGCCATAATTGAGCATGAATTTATTTTTGGGCTCTCTATTCTGTTCTATTGATCTATGTGCCTGTTTTTATGCCAACACTATACTGTTTTGATTACTATGGATTTGCAACATAGTTTGAAACCAGCTTTGTTCTTTCTCAAATTGATTTGGCTATTTGGGGTCTTTCTTTGGTTCCACACAAATTTTAGGATTGCTTGTTCCATTTCTGCGAAAAAATGTTATCAGGATTTTGATAGAGGACTTCTACTAAAAATTTATAAAAGAATTAACACCAATCCTCAAACTCTTCCCCAAAAATGAAAGGCTGGGAAAACTTCCTAACTCATTTTGTAGGTCCAGTATCACCATGACCAAAAGCCAGAGAAAGACATCATAAGAAAAGAAATCATAGCCCAATATCCTTTGTGAATAGCAATGCAAAAATCCTCAACAATATACTAGCAAACCAAATCCAACAGCATAGTATGAGGATTGTACACCACCATCAAGCCTTATTTATCCCAGTAATGCAAGGGTGATTCAACATAAGAAAAACCAATCAATGTAATACACTGTATTAATAAAATGAAGGGAGAAAAAAACACATGATCATCTCAATTGATACAGAAAAAGCATTTGACCAATTCAACACCATTTCATGATAAAAACACCCAGAAAACTAGAATTATAAAGACACTTCCTCAACATGATAGAGGGCATTTTTGAAAACCCACAGCTAACATCATACTCAATGTTGAAATACTGAAAACTTGCTCTAAGATCATGAGCAAGACAAGAAAGCCCGCTTTCACCACTGCTATTCAACTTTGTACTGTAATTGCTAGCCAGAGAAATTAAACAAGAAAAGGAAATAGAAGTCATCCAAATTGGAAAATAAGTGAAACCTTTCTATTCACAGATGATATGATCCTGTATGTCTAGAAAAATCCTGAGAATCCACAAAAAGACTATTAGTGCTAAGTAAGTCTGCAAGGTTGCAGGATACAAGATAAATATTAAAAAATCAGTTGTGTTTCTATACACCAGAAATGAATACAAAAAAGGAAATTAAGACGACGGTTCCATTTATAATAGCATCAAGAATAAAACACCTAGGAATAAGTTTAACCAAGGAAGTAAAATATTTGTACACAGAAAACTACAAAACATTGCTGAAAGAAACTTAAAAAGATACAAACAAGTGGAAAGACATTCTATGTTTATAGACCAGAATACTTCGTATTTAATTGTTAAGATGGTAATACCCAAACTATCTCAAAGTCAATGCATTCCTTATCAATATTCAAATGGCCTGTTTTGTAAAAATGGACAAGCCTGTCCTCAAATTTATATAGAAACACCCTCAATACGATCTCTTGTTTTTTTTCATTTTTCAAGTCCCTTAGAGCATTTTTTAAATTAAGGTATCATTGATATGCACTCTTATGAAGGTTTCACAGGAAAAACAATGTGGGTATTAGATTCACCCTTATTATCAAGTCCCCCCATACCCCATTGCAATCACTGTCCATCAGTGTAGTAAGATGTCACAGAGTCACTACCTGTCTTCTCTGAGCTACACTGTCTTTCCCTGACCCCACACACCATGTGCACCAATCATGATACCCCACAATCCCCTTCTCCTTCCCTCCCCACCTGCCCTCCCACACCCCTTCCCTTTGGTAACCACTAGTCCCTTCTTGGAGTCCCTATGAGTCTGCTGCTGTTTTGTTCCATCAGTTTTGCTTTGTTGTTATGTCTTGTTCTTGAGGGAGAATATCACCCTCACCTCTGACTTTCTCAGTCTGTTTCCACTCACAGAGTCTTTCTTCTTTCCCCCGAGATATTGCTGTTCTTGGAGGATCTGGATTTTTAAAGTTAGTTTTATATGTGCTTCTATTATGGAAGGTGACAATTTTCTTACGCAGAAAATTGCCTTCATCTTGGCTGATCTATCCTGAAGAGGCCTGAGCTCATACCATCAAAACTGACCATTACTAAAAGAAGGGAAAGTGGAACAGCATTCTATCACAACTGAAATTAAACTAAGGTTGCTGATTATAGAAAAGGCCTCAGTTGGGATTTTATTCAAAGTAATTTAATGACACTCAGAGAAGATTGATTTACTAAATTCTAATAATTCCATTCTACTATCAACCTTAGTTGAGAACTTCAAGGAGGTTTAACTTTCAGGGAAATGAGTAGTTAATTCAACATAGGCTTATGGTTTGTTATGTTAATACTAAGCTAAGTACTGTAGACTCTTCAAAAGAAGCACCAACTTTGCTACTTTATCTCAAGGAGTTTAAAGTACCATGGGGACAATAATACATTAACCTTGAAAATAATTAGTGATATCAGGTTTCATTCCTATCAGAAGTAATTGTCAAAGGGGGTGAGACCAGGCTGGAGGCAATATTTGCTCCAGATAGCCAGGAAAAGCTTTCTAGAGGATGGGAGTGGGGAGAGACCATAGAGGTTTGCAATGATACTGGGATGAGAGAAGGAAGAGCTGTTTGAGAAAATTTAATCGCTGTAAGAAACATTTTTCAAAACGTTTAAAAATGACAGAAAAGGAAAGCTTGGTAGGCAAGACTGGAAAATGAAACATTAAGGAGGGAAGCCACAGTCTCTCACTTTCATCACTGTTTTAATGTTATATCCAGCGTCTGCCAAGGGACAGACTTTGACATCAGAGCAGACGAGATATTCTGGGACTTTGAGAAGATGCAAGTTCTGTTGCATCAACACCTAGAACTTTCTTCATTTGTCTATCCATTTTTTTCAGCTGTGACCTACTTTCTAAGCACTCTAACTGGGTCCCTATGAAGCTTGTGGATTGAAAACCCTCTTGCTTTTAAATATTTAAGAAAACTGCTGCACTGATGCTTGTCTAACACATGCAGGTGTTCAGTAAGATGGAATTACACATTATGAAGTACATCCTGGTGGAAATTAATCAAGAAGAGTCTTAATATTTTGTGTAATTAGACTGTTGTGTTTTGATTACATTCTGTTTTTACTGTTGTTTACCTTAGGATATGAATCATGCCCTGGGTAGGGGAGGATCTGGCATCAAATTAGGATATGGCTTGCCAAAACAGATATTTCAGCTGAGGGTATCTGTCAGAATCACCTTGTGAGGTGCTAAAATATTGCAGATGGTGGCAGTCTTTCTTCTCTGATTTTGAAAGGACCCCGTCCTAACTGAGGGAACACTGCCTTGTCTTGTGGGCCACTCTCTTCAAAAGAAACGGAGATTTGAGGAGAGGGAGCAGACCATGCTCATTCCAAACAAGAATGAAAGTGGGGCTGAAGTGAGAGTGAGTCTTTCCTTGTCTCCTGGCAGTTAAGATTCTGTGTTCATAGAGGAAATAATGTAGCTTAAGTTTGAATCTGTTTTTTAAAAAATTATTGGAATTTTATATTTAGATGGTTAAAATTGTGTCAGCTCTTGAATGCACTGATCCAGGAGTGGCCAGGGCCCCACTGCTCTGCCTATCAGGCCCAGACTCCCTTCCTTCATTCATGTGCCTTTCATTTGCTTCAAGCACTTTGCTTCTAAGTTTTGAGATAAATTCTGTGCAGAATGGGAGGAGGCAATCCTGACATGCTACTGTGAAAAGAACTTGCTGAGTATCTTCACCACAGCAGCAGATTCTGGGACTGGGTTTTTCTCACTAGTGAATAGAATAAATAACGATTGTGCATGGCAAAGATACTAGCTATAATCACTGTTCCTCTGATGATAGCAATGGATTCTTTAAACATATAATTTAATTCTAAAATGAATTATGCCTCTATCAGGTAAAATGAAATTTCTACGTTAATTTATTTTCATTTTCCACTGCAAGAACGGTGAGGTGAGATGACTGTGTTTTATGGTTTGTGTATTAGTCAGGCTTCTCCATAGAAACAGAACCAATGGGAGATACACACACATGCACACACAGATTTATTTTAAGGAATTGGCTCATGTGATTGTTGGGGGCCAGTAAATCTGAAATCTGTGTGGAGGCCAGAAGGCTGGAGACCTGTGAAAAGATGATGTTGCTGTTCCAGTTCAAAGGCAGTTTGGAGGCAGAATACCCTTTTCTTTGGGGGACCTTGGGTATTTTTTTTATGGTTTCCAACTGATTAGATGAGACCCACCCACATTATGGAGGCTAATCTGCTTTATTAAGATCTTCTGATTTTAAATGTTAGTCATATCTAAAAAAATACCTTCCTGGCAAAAACTATACTGGTGTTTGACCAAAAAGTGGGCACTATAGCCTAGCCAAATCAACACATAAAGTTAACCAGCACAGTCTCTAAATTAATACATAGGTGTTTTTAATTATGTACATAAGTTTACAGAATACATACACTGTAATGAATGAGAAGCTCATCCTGGATCAAATCATCAGATTAAAAGACAAAGATTTATTTTTGAGGCTTAGATGTTCAGAGCTCAAGTAGACCTCTTAACCTCCAGGGTGGGACAGGTTACCTGCTGTCCCTTCTTCCACTTCTGTACTTGCCATTTGCAGCTCTAATCCCCTTCCACGCTCCGCAAGCTGGAGTCTGTGACAGAGAACCCAAGTTCACACATCCACGATGTGGTCTGGCTTGGAAAACTAAATCCAACTCAACCCTTACATTTTACATAAGGGGAAACAGGCTCAGAGGAAACCCTGGGCTAGAGTTTGTCACTGTAGTGAGACTGAGCGTGGTGTTTTGGGTACCTTGTTTAATAAGTAACTTATCATAAGAAAAATAAAACCAATATTGAAAAGGTGACAAGCTAATGAGGGCATTTTCTCATTTAAGATTCCTTACATAGTCTTTGCGGGTACATAAAAGGGAAATAATTTACTAGTGTCTCCACGGGCAACTGAGGGATCCCGGCCTGGCCGCCCCAGGGGCGCAAGGGCGGTATCCCCACCCGGCGGGCGGCGCGGGCTGGGCGCGCCGGCCGCTCCCCGCCCACGCCGCTCGCTGTCGGGGCGGAGCCCGGCGCCGCAGCTCTGGGCCGGGCGCGGCGGTGCTTCCCCCCTGCAGAGCGGGGCGCGCCGCGATGAGCTGCGAGCTGGTGCTCTGGCTGCTGGCGCTGGGCGCGCTGCTGGCGCTGGGGGTGCAGCTGCTGCGCTTCGTGCGAGCCGACGGCGACCTGACCCTGCTGTGGGCCGAGTGGCAGGGCCGACGCCCAGGTGAGGCGGCCGAGGGCTTCCGGGCCTCTCCCTGGGCTGCGGGTGGTGGTGGTGGGGGGGCGCAGAGGCCCGGCGCCTTTGTCTTCGGTCCCGGAAGGCACGGGCCTGGGTGGCCGCTAAACTGAGAACGCACTAGGTGTGACTGACTCACCTGCTCTCGGGGGGGTCGGATGCAGTGTCGGAGGACGATACTCAGGGCAACAAACGCAAGCGCGTCTTCCTGCATTTCTAAGGCAGCCTTTTTGAGGACTGGAGATCGGTTTCCCAACTTCCTGAAGTTGTTTATCTTCCACTTCTCACTGTTGGAGTTCTGAAATAAAACTTGAGATAATCCGGAGTCACCCATGTATCTACTCATTGGGATAAAAATATAACCCTAGAAAGAACGGGATTGGCATTTTGCCCGGAGCAAGATTACTGGCAGACCAAGGGGCATTCTGCCTCTCCCAGTTTTGTCTGTTCCCTGCTTAAAATTTGATGGCCGTTTAGTGAGAACATTCTATGTGCTGAGCAGTGTGCTCCGCCGCTTAGACCGTGATCTCAAACCTTAACAGCTGCTCAAAGTAGGAAATACTAATTTAATCTTTTTTCCAAGTAGGGAAACTGAAGTTCAAAGAAATTGAATGACCCGCCCAAAGCTAGGCTTTAGCTCCGTAAGGGCTGGGAGAAAGTGAGTTTTCCCTAGACCTAGTTTCCTGTTTGAAAGTTCCCAAAATATGTGAGGCGGTTTCCTCGGAAATGATAGCTAAGTAGCTCAGAAAACGGACTATGCTTTCAAAATGGGCCGGGGAGGAAAGAGGAGTGGTATGGCTTTCAGGGCTGTGAAAAAAAAATTTAGATGGTACTGTGTTTTGTGGCCCTCCAAAGCTCAACCTTACTCAACAAAATCTTATTCCTTAGTATTAAATTTTCCTCAGGTTTTCTTGGGCGTAATACGTGCAGTGCTGACACTGAGTTCAGGGAAAGTACACTACACCTACGCAGGGTCAGCCCTGTGAGACTGTGGCAAATAGATGGCTGTGACTGGTAGGCAGCGCGAGCATGGGTGTCTTTTGACTGCTGTGTGGGTGTCTTCACGTTAGATCCTCAGTCCTTTTGTGTTAACTTGGATTTTGAGAATGACGTCAAAATAGTTAAACTTATTTTATTATTTAATTCTGTAAAAGTTATTCAGCGCATTATGTCAAGTGCAGAATGGAAAAAGTTTTTCCTAAAATCTAGAAGCTAGTTAGATTAAAAGTTATTTTCACATATCAAACAGAAGTTAAAAGTTAAGGTGACTAAAAACTTTAAAGAAATTTAACTTAATTCTTTCAGTATTTTACTTCCCTTGGAAAAAGTTTTGAAGGATTTAAAAATACATTTAATTATGTTGCTATTATGTACTTACATAATTTTATGACTTGCATATGTAATTTGATACGTTACCATTTATCCAAGTAAATAAATTACATTAAGTTATTCAACATATAGTCATAAAGCCAAGTTAAATGGTAAGGGCTTTTACATTTTAACTTTTAAGTATTTAAATAAAAAATGTTATTTAAAAAAAAATATATTGGTAACATGCTTTCCAAATTAAATTGAGATGGCCAGTCCAACTCAGAGACTGTGTTAATTCCATGGGGGTGGGGTGGAAAACAATTTTGATGCTTTGTTTGGTTCATCTAGTTAAAAAAAAAGTTAAACAGGAACAGGAGGAGGAGGAGGCTGCGTTCAAGGGTTGGGAATATTTGTACTCTTCCTGTTAAGCACAAGGCCCTCCAGAACCTTTGAAACTGTTGGCCCTCAAGACAACTATTAAAGAGTCCATGAAATTTAATTTTAGTCATTCTATTTAAATATTTAAATTCAGTTTAGTATTTAAACCAGATATATTTAAATTTAGTCATTCTTAAATCTGTATTGACTAGAGTAAGCTTTTTAGAACTCCTTTTATATATAAATCACAGATATATATATATACTGTACATAAACAGATACTCAGTATATCTGTGGAATTAAAATTTCATGGGGGTAGTTATTTGGGGAAAAAAATGACTAGAAAGACCCTTAGGGGATTGGGGGTGAGGGGCAATAAAGACACAGTTAAAGGAACATGGAGATAGACTCAGGTTTCCAAAACAGCTTAGACTAGTAATGGAAAGATGGACAGATGCTATTGAGGTTAAAAAAAAAAATTAACCTCTTTGTCTCCTATGTTTATTATTTTTTTGTCACTTTAAAAAATAGACACATAATTCCAAATTAAAAAATACAAAAGGATATATGCTGAAGAGTAAAGCTGTCTTCCACCCTTGTACCCTAGCCACCCAATATATCTCTCTGGAAGCAACCACCATTTCCCACCTATTATGTATCCTTCTAGATAAATTCTCTGCATTTCCAAGTATAGATCTCACGTGGTGAAATTTAACAGTGACTAATTTTAGATATTGCACATAGATCCAGAAAAATCCGTGGCACAAGTCCAGAGTAAGAACAGTCTCAACAGCAGCACATGTGAGGAACACGTGTTTTAGTTGACAGTCACCTCAGTGAGCCAACTGTGAAGTGATTGCCAGAAAAGACAGGCAGACTTGGAGGCATTTAGTGCAAGGAAGTATAGCAAACTGCAAACCACAATAAGTATCTTCTGAATACCTGCTTGTGTAAGTTGGCCTCTGTGCTGGGCACTGGGGACACAGCAATGATGAGCCAGTCACTATCCAGGCCCTCACAGAGCCCATATTCTGGGGGACAAGGGAATTGTCCATATCCACAGGAATCCTTGGCCCTCTGGCCAGCTCCCTTCAATAGGAACTAGACCCACCAGAGCTTGTGCAGAGGGGTGTGTGCAGCAGAGTGAGGAAATCTGATGCTGCCATGTCATCTGAGGGAAGGGAGCAGAAATTGGAGGTGACTGTTTAGCCGTAGAGAAGCAAGAGATGAGAGGGTTTAGGGAGAACATAACAGCTGTCTTCAAATCCCCAAGGGATTGTCCTGTGTAAGACATGACAGAAGATGGACTCTTTCTAACATAACCACAAGACAGAACCACTGCCAGGTGCTGCTTGGTGGAAGGGAGAGGGAGAGTGCGTCTGTGTAGGAAAGATTCCTACCCCTTGAATGATTAGATGGGAGTGAATGAAAAATGGAGTGGGTGCCTTGGAGGTAATTTGTTCCTTTATCCTGTGAGAGAATTAAGTAGAGACTACTCAACAGCTTGAGAATAGAATTTCCAAACTGCGTTTAGGGTTGAACTATAAATTTCCTTCCAACTCTGAGAATCTGCTTTCAGAGGCTCTTTAGGGGAAGCCATTGTGCATGCCAGATTCTGTGGAACTGGTAAACGAAAGTTGGTGCTAAATAAAAAAGTTTTCTTCTCCAAGTGGGCAGAAGGGTGCGAGGGCTGTAGGTGTTCTGTGGTAAACACAAGCCTGGGGGTTTTCATCATTGGCTTTAACTACTTGTTTATTGGTGTAAAAATGAAGAAATTTGTGTTACTTCTATGCTAGTTAGGAAATAGCTATAACAAACTGTTCACCCTGGAATCTAAGTATTGCAGAACTTTGGAAAAATGAGTAGTCAGTTAATGAATACATGACTGAATGTAAATTCTGCTGTTCCTGATGAAGTTCTTCAGGAAGGTTATTCAGTTTTCTTCATATGATAGAAATGCACCATAGCCTAGATATAGTATTTGGGATGTTTCTGTCTTCAGATTTTTACCTGAAACCTCGCTCTTCAGGACACGTTGCATTTACTTGAATGACTAAGAAACAGCTGGGTTTTAAAATATTGATCATATTAAAATGTGGGCACCATAAGCTAGTGGTCCAAATGGGTGCTTTGGAGCTATGTATACGTGGGCTTATATCCCAGCTCTGCTAGGGTTCCCGGGTGTTTCTTCAACAGTTATTTATGGAGTCCTTTCTATATTCCAGTCTCTATGCTAAGCAGGACACAGCAAATGAACAAGGTAGACAGGGACCTAGCCTTAAAGGAATTTACAGTCTGCTGGGATAAATTAATCTTAGTAAACCTCAATTTCATTTTTTGTAAAATTAAGATCATTCCTATTAAGTTTCTTGTGAGGGCTTTAATCGGGAAATATGTTTAAGCACATAGGAAGTAATGAAAAAATCTTAAGCCATTATAGTTAGTAACTCCATACCCCTGGCTGGGCAAATTAGAAGAACAAGTTATTGAGGGAATATTCTTTTGCTGCCAGAAAGTCCCTTTATTCAACAATTTTAGCAATATTTACGGATGACATCTTATTAAGTACTGAGTATATATATCAGATACTATTCTGAGAGCTTTACATCTTTTAGCTCATTTCTCTTAACAGTCCTATGATGGAGATTTTATTATTAACCCCATTCCCAGTTGTGGCAAAGTAAGGCACCAAATTTTCACATGGTAGCATTTCACTGCTGTGTGTTGTAGCTGGGATTTGAACCTTGACTCCAAGAGCTTGTACTGTTAACCAGATATTAGGTTTTAGAATTGTTTGACCAAAGAAGTAACCTAGTTTCTTGATTTTAATTTTTATGGGCCAAACCAGAAATGTGTATGGGAAGTGATACCTTGGTTACTATTTTTGATAAATAACACATATTTTAATAAACAGGGAACACAGAAATGTTGCACCTCAGTGACATTCCATGAAATCAGGTGGCTACCCATCTCTTGCAGTGCAAATAAGTTTTTCTTTGGACAAGTAGAATAAACTGTTCCTCCTTGCTTCAGTACCGTAACATTATTTTATAATGTTTTATTTTATAATGTTTAACAAGAACATAATTGGGCAAGCAGAGTACAACATTTACCGTCTTTGTCATATGCATTTCATCTTGGGTGAACTAGTAGATGCTCCTAAGACAAAAGCTCAGGCTCTTGGAGAGCACTTTTACAAAATGATCTTTTATTGATAGGCATCAGGAATGATTGACAAGTGGGAGAACGTTACTTTACAAGTCCAGAATTGAGTCCGTGGTGCCACAGAGTAGAACTTGGTATATTCAAATTGATCATCAGTACCTCCACTGTAAGAAGTTAGAATAATAAACACTGGATGGGACTTTAGTGATCATCTCATATGAGTCCCTCATTTTATGGATAAGTAAAGTGAGAAAGTGAGTTCATGCAGATTTTCTCTTCACTTAGTCTTACTTTTCTCTATGAGATACATAGATAAAGAGAGACTTGGAGTCAGCCCATGGAGTTACAAGGCTTACCTTAAGTAAAATCTGAAAAACTCACCCAAGTCTGGAATAGACAAAACAATATGTTGATAACTGTACTATGATATGTATTCATGCTTTGAAAAAATTAGGTGTTTTCTTAGGATATTTAATTTAAAAAAATGGAAATCACCTTATTGAGATATAACGATCATATAAAAAATTACATATTTAATGTATACAACTTTGGGGATAAGAATACACCCACGAGACCATCTCTATAATCAAGGCCATAAATATAGGATATTTAAAATTTTTAAATCTACACATTATGTCTTCATATGTAGTGGTATTGTTTAAAACTATTTTTTTTTTCTAACTTTGATTTATGGGTGTAATTCATAGCTTATTTTCACCCCTCAATCCCCCCTCCTTTCTCAATAGAATGGGAGCTGTCTGATATGGTGGTGTGGGTGACCGGAGCATCAAGTGGGATTGGTGAGGAGCTGGCTTACCAGCTGTCTAAACTGGGAGTTTCTCTTGTGCTGTCAGCCCGAAGAGTGCAGGAGCTGGAGAGGGTGAAAAGAAGATGCCTCGGTAAGTCAGTCTGAACAGCAGCAGTGCTTCCTAGAAATGAATCAGAGTCCAAACTCAAATACAGTTTTGGGAAATTTTGAGGTAAGAGTGGGATTTTCCTGGGCAATACGCTCTGGTTCCAGATGCTCTAAGTGTCTTGACCCAAATCCTCTTCCTTTTGTCACCTGACCTTGCCTTTCTTTTTTTTTAATATTTTTCTTCCACCTTTTTTTTTTGTACGACTCTTGGCATTAGGGAGTGGCCACCAATTCTCTCAAATGCTGTTGAATTTTTAGTTACCATCTCACATAGAGAAAGAACAGTTTAGCTCTTACATATGACATACATGTTTGTAACCATAGAAGTTTAATTAGAAACATCCTTATTCATTTTGCTAAAATGTCAGATAATAAAGTCATAATGGATGGCATAAGATTCTTGTTGTAAAGGATGAAAACAGGAATAGAATTAGGTTTAAAAAGGCAATTTGAGATATAATCTCTCATTTTCATATACAGAGCAGCAGTGTTTTGTTTGGTTTGGGGTTTGGGTTTTGGTATAGTTATATTCACATTGAAAGCAGCCTCAAGTAATAAAGTTTTTTCTCAGGGGACATTTGGTACCTAAACTGAGATAATTTTGAATTCTCTGGCAGACCACTTTTTTGGTCATTTCTCTCCTTACCATTCTTTAAGAATTTTTCTTTCACTTTGGTAATGGAGTTAATTATCCAAAAAAGGGAGTTAGTTGCCAACACCACAGGGCCTCTTTCACAATATTGCTTTCAAAGGCTGCTGTGTATTTGCTCTGGGCCACTTATGGTAGTTCCTCCTCCACCACTGAGACTTGCCAAGCTCTGCCCAGGGTGAGATGAACCATGTCGGCATTCCTCAGCTGGAGTGAAGCTGATTGTTTTTCTTTTATCTGTCAGATCATTAGTGCAAACTTTCAGTTTACTCCTTTCCTCACAAAGCTTTACACCTTTTATATTTACTTGCTTGTTTTTCTTCCTGGCATTACTTGTTCCATTTCAAGGTTAGAGTCCAAGAAAACGAGTTTCAATTGTTCTTTTGATGAACAGAAATAGAAAGGACCATTATGGCTCAACATGTTTCTTGGCTGGAAATTTTAGAATTGTGTCTTTTTTCTTGTTTGTCTCATGGAATCCTACTGGTGAACTCTGAGCTGCTTACTGATTTGAAGAACAAATAATTTTTGTTTTTAAAGGCATGTAAAAGAGTAAACTTTGTGAAGTTATCAAACAGATGTACTTCTAAAGAAATTGCTCCAAAATTTTGCTCTTTTTAGCTTGTAGTATAATTTTTTTTTCTAGAGCCTTTTCCAGTGTTAGACTGTGTATATTCAAGTCAAAGAGAGCCACTGTACTTGCTGTATACCCAACAAGATTTTTGTCTGATAAGATGTTGCTATATTACTACTAGTCCTCTTGGTCACTGAGGGAAACTCTTCCCGGGGCCATCCAGAAATGAGTCTGTTACCAACTTCAGTTGTAGGGTGAAATACTCACCTTACTTGACACTTCATGTAAGTAGCAAGGAGCTCGATTAAACTATCACATGACTTTCACACTAATTTTTAAGTGTCTTTATTTAGAGAATGGCATTTTAAAAGGAAAAGATATACTCGTTTTGCCCCTTGACCTGACTGACCGAAGTTCCCATGAAGTGGCTACCAAAACAGTTCTCCAGGAGTTTGGTAAAGTAAGTAGCATTGCTTGAAGTAGCTCCAAAGGGATTCCCATCTGAGCTGCTCACTAAATAGGGTTTAGGCAAATGGGTCCATGCAGTTAAGGTCAGGCCCATGAGTTGACCCTCTTACTTTCTGAGGGCTTATGTAATTAAAACTTTTCATACCTTATAAGTACTAATTCCTCAATGTAGGAAAGAAAGCTAAAAATTCAATGTGCCTTTTGCTTTTATGACACTGCTTTCCAAAGTCACTTAAGGTGGGAATTTAATTCCATAGGGGAATTCTGGCTTCTGTTTTATCTTTTTATTGCTGACTTTTGGAAATACACCATTCTGTTCCATTGATTGAAGTTAAACAATAACCAACCATCCCTAGGAATTCGATCAGTCTATGTATAAATCATCTCCAAAGTGCACCTTTTCTGATTTTTTTTTTTAACTAGATCGACATTCTGGTCAACAATGGTGGAGTATCCCAGCGTTCATTGTTTGTGGACACCAGCGTGGATGTCTACAAGCAGCTAATTGAGCTTAACTACCTAGGGACCTTGTCCTTGACAAAGTGTGTTCTGCCTCACATGATCGAGAGGAAGCAAGGAAAGATTGTTACTGTGAATAGCTTCCTGGGTATCATAGCTGCACCCCTTTCTAGTGGATATTGTGCCAGCAAACATGCTCTTCGGGTAAGGTTGCTCAAACTCAACTCTGACAGAACTGACCCAATGTGTATGTGGGGGATACGACCATCACTGCAGGAGGTCCTTGTAACTAAGGAGTGATGTAGGGACCTCTGGGAGACATCCTCAGAAGGTACCAAAATAGATTTGAGCCTCACATGCCTCTTCCTACGTCAGCAAGCATGCACTGAGCATCTACCCTGTGCCATGCATGGTAACAGATCCTGGAGATAGAAATATGATAAGGATATATAGTCTAGTCAACATATCACCCTTTACCTTATCCTCATTTCTATCACATCATGGCAAATTTGGGATCTGCTCTTCATTTCTTCTACACACACTTCACAATGTAATTGTTCTCCCCATTTCTGTGATTTCTCTTTCCTCCCCATTGTATTTGGTGTTTATTTACCTGGTCTTATAAATATACATGTATATCGGAAATAGGAACTGCCCACTGGATAAATAGCCTTGGGCTTTATATCCCTACTGGGACTAGCCTTGACTCTTCTCTGGCTTCACTGGAAGAAGAAAATTTACTCAAGGCAGAGGCTAGGAGAAAAGTTGATTTGGTTGCATAGCTTATGAGATGTGAATAATAGAAAGAAATGAATCTTTAGTGTTGGCTGAAGAGCAGATATGAGGAAATGTTTAACTATCACACAGAACAAATTAAATCATAAGGCCAATAGGATATTAAAGGAGATACAATATTTTAAAATTAAGGTATTATTGATACACGCTCTTATGAAGGTTTCACATGAAAAACAATGTGGTTACTACATTCACCCATATTATCGAGTCCCCCCACAAACCCATTGCAGTCACTGTCTTATCAGTGTAGTAAGATGCCAGAGTCACTATTTGCCTTCTCTGTGCTATAGTGTCTTCCCCATGATTCCCCCCACACTACATGTGCCTCAATCCCCTTCTCCCCTCCCCCCTACCCTTCCCCTTTGGAAACTGCTAGTCCCTTCTTGGAGTTTGTGAGAAGGAGACACAATTTTTAATTAATGCTGTTGAAGGTCAGTTTAAGTAGAATATTTCACTGTTGAGATGCAATAGCCGAATGGTCACCAGTTTCAGAAAAATCTGAAGTTTGGTTCTTTAGGGTACCCTTTTAGTGCTGTGAAGAGCAGACATTTGCAGAGGGTGATGAAATGGAATGCTGTTACTGATGATCTCCTCGCATTTGCTAATCATGTATCAGGCAATTCCTGCCAGGCACATGAGGGAAGGCAGCCATTCCATCTGTTGGCACCAAGTATCTCATGAGGCCTGCAAGATGTCTGCAGTAAAACACAGCATGAGTTGTCTGGCCTGCAGTCCAAGGCTCACTGTTTTATTGCTGGATTTGATCCTCTGACACAATGTGGCAAGTTCAGACTCTATTTGGTTATGTCAGTAGCTGAACAGTGAGACCAGGAGGCTCTTTTTGAAGAGCACATTTCCTTCCCCAATTCTCAGCAAACTATAGAGTGAATCTCTTTGTTATTGAAAAATTCACACACTATACTAGATTTCAAACAAGGAGAGATTTTAGTGTCTGATGTGTTGGCTTTTATGGTGTCCTCTTTCCTCTTTTGATTTAGATGGACAGAATGGTAAGGGTGTGGGAGTTCTCTCACTTAAACAAAGTCTTTTTTCCTGTCTATCTGAGTCAAGCACCATATTAGTCTCTGAAAGCATGAAGCCTCATAGGCCTGTGTTTGCCAGAGGTCAGCAATAAGGGCTGCTAACTGTTTAATGCTGTTAGATCATAAATGAATACCCTGGGTTAGCTGCTTACCCATTTCAGCAGTTAACTCAGCTTTTAACAGTGTAGCCTGAAACATTTTCTAATTTAGGAAAAGAGATGAGGAGAAGATGTTTATTCCCTATTTGGTTTAGAAATGGCCAGCAAATTTAAGTCTAGAAGGTCTAGCTTGTTTTTACAAAAGTCATTGAGTAAGCAGCCATACTACATTTTTAACTAGCCATGTACTCTCTTACCACTCAAAAAGGTGTTTGCCAAAACGAATTATCTGAAAAAGCTGAATTCTTCCCCCATGATAGTTTCTGTTAAATACTAGTTACTTCCTCTTGCACCAACATTGGCATGTTAGACCACTTTGAGGGATAAAGTAACTCAAACTCAGTGATTCTCAGTGGAGAACATACATCCCTTTTGGAGTGGGGACATGGGGACTGGTGTGAGGAGGGTGGATCTGAATCCCCTATTTAGTGCTTGCCTACTATAAAAATCAGTGGCATAAGCCACCACTGCCAAAAGGGGTAAACTATTCTTGCCAGCAAAGAGCTGAGAATGCCTGTTCTAGATTGCCTTTGGTCTTAGTTAAAAATGCCTGATAAGCTGGCACAGTGACATTTCTTGTCCTTTACTCAGGCATTTCAAAACAAATTTTGATAATGTGCTGCTATTCTTCATAAAAAAATTGAAGAAAAGTAATTGCATGCAAACAGTAAACATGAAGTATGTATTTAATTTTGCCCTTTTTTTTTTGCCTACTAGGGTTTTTTTAATAGCCTCCGAACTGAACTTACTGCATACCCAGGTATAATAGTTTCTAACATTTGCCCAGGACCTGTGCAATCAGATATTGTGAAGAATGCCCTAACTGAAGAAGCCTCAAAGGTAAACATTTCTAATTGGAGAAGAATTTGAATGCTTTAGTAGTTATATATTGGTGTTGTATTTCTATGCCTCAGGGTTTTAATATTAGAACTGCTTATGAATTATTTAGGAAACTGATGGCACTAGGAAGTGTTAAGGCTTGCTGACAGTGCTTTGACATCATTTTTTTACTGACATGTAGTTGATATACCATATATCTGTATATTAGTTCCAGATGTACAACATAGTAATTCAATTATATGCATTATTAAATACTCACCCTGATACTTAGAGTTATCATTTGTCACCATACAAAGTTATTACAGTATCACTGACTATATTTCCTGTGCTGTGTACTTCAGAATCTGGTTTTAATAAAGGCTAAAGAGATTGCTAAGTTACTCCTTATAAGTAACCCAGTATTATGTGGGCTATCAACATTTTAAAAACCCAGTTTCTATCAATTCGTGAAGTATAGCTACACTGGAAGGTTCTGTGTGGTTAGATTTTAGTACTTACATCTTACGGGGATTTTAAAGAGGGATTATGGTGAAGGAGTTTAGAAAAAGTGTTAAGTTGTAACTTTAGGTTAGCTTCAGTCACCCTGTGCTTCCCTCAGCTCACAGGTTACACATAATGATCTATCAAAAGACTAACAAATGTCTCATGAAGAATCCAGTGTCACACAACATTACAAAATCCCTCTAAAGACTATGAAATTTTCCTTTTCCATCAATAACTATTTCTACTGAGACATAGATCTGGATATGCTTCTATGTAAATGTTCACAGGTATTATATTTTCACATTTTCTGTGGAGATTGTTAGGTAACATAAGCTCCCTTTTATGAGAAAAAGTGACTTGGAATGTAGACATGGTTAGACCAGTGTGAGCATATACTCCTTTCTTGGCTTCAGTTATTTATAGAGTGGTAGTGGATTAACTAGACTCTAGTGTACCAGATTTGTTAACTACCAAGAAACCACTTTTATCTTCTTTCTCTATTTCATCCCCATGGACTCTGTGTTTCACAGAATTTCATTAGCTAAATGTATTAATAATTTGTTCAAAAACTTACTGCTAAAGTGATATGTAATTCTCATTAAGTACATTAAGATGATGCAATTCTAATTAAAAGCAAAGAACTTTCATCTTTTATTTAGCCTGTACAATCTTATCTGATAAATGTATGATTTCTGTTAGGCTTTTTGAAATACTACAAATTGTTTATAGATATCCGTTAGTATCTAAGGGGACTCCTTAAGGGGCATGAGGTTCTACTAATGGAGTCACTCAACTAGATGACATTGGGCTCTTTCTAGCTTAAAAGTTCTGTGAAATACCTTGGGTAAATATAATTACTCAGCATTCGCTTAATTTTTAAAAATTTTCTTAGACTATAGGCAGCAGCACAGGCCAGTCCTACAAGATGCCAACCAGTCGTTGTGTGCAGCTGATGTTAGTCAGCATGGCCAATGATTTGAAAGAAGTTTGGATTGCGGATCAACCTTTCTTGTTAATTGCATATTTGTGGCAGTATATGCCAACCTGGGCCTGGTGGCTAACCAACAAATTGGGGAAGAAAAGGATTGAGAACTTTAAGAGTGGTGTGGTAAGACCAATTTATACATTTCTTAATACATATCTTGTAGGAAAATACGAAACTGTCTAGTCTTTATAAACCTTTCTTACTCTCTGCCAACCTCATGATATAAATACAAAAGATATAAAAAGTATTCCATCCTCTATGCATATCTGTAAATTTATAATAGATTACTACTGACTTGAAACTTTTCTGTAAGGTGCAATCAAAACAAGGGTTGCCATTTTTTCTTATACATTTACTGACTGGTGTATCAGAAACTGAATGCTGTTTCTCTAGTTTCTTGCCACAAGCTGCTAAGTGTCCTACAAGTCTCAGCTCTGGTGTCACCTCCTTGGGTTGATACCTGATCTCTCCTCCCATTTCTCCCCAAGACAAGGTAAACCTCAACCCCATGCTTACCTTTGTCAAAGCACTTACTGCACTGTTAGACCAAAAGTGCTCCCTCTGGGTTGTACTGGTTTCTCTTGCCTCATTCTGGAAACACTGTGCACCTCTGAGATGTCCCAGTGTTCATGTCTGAGAAAATATGCTGATTACTTATTTTTTCAAGCACTCATTCATACAGAAAATTGAGGAATATTATGAACTATTCCTGAGAAAATTGAGATCATTTAAAGAGTTCAGTGTATAAACAGCACAGGAAGTATGAGTTAATTAAAAAATTATGGATATGATTACGCAAAGAAAGGTTTTTTGATGTGGATGGATTTTATTGTTAAAATACTTATTTCAGTGATTACTGCCTTCTTTTATAAGTACATTAGTAGGGATTCATGTATGAAGAGAATTGTAAACTGGGATCATACCGTATGAATTATCATATAACCTACCAGTATTTCAGCAATCCATGAAATGTTAAGACATTTAATTTGTTGCATCTTTTTGCAGGACTGTGAAAATGAATGTGAAAAAAACAAAATGCATACATAGAGACTTAAAACTCGCTTGATACACTAACATGTCCAAGAGCTTATACAATCATGAAGGGAGCTATTCATTTTCTACCAAGTTGTAATGTGAACCATTTTGTTTTGGGCCAAATCATTTACAAGTATTTGCTAATGGTGGACTTGGTTTGCTAGTGTGGGATGGTTCTAAAGGTAGAGCTTCATAAAATATTACACCTAAATTTTTAGTTTGTAGGACAGCTGATAAAGTGGTATTGTGCCCAGTGAGGGTTAAGAGTTGAGGGGGAAAGGCCACTTTACTAGAGAGGTGACAGAGCATCCTGGTTAAGAGCAGGGAGCCTGGTGCCAAGTTGCCTGTGTTGAAATACCAGCTTTACTTCATAACCTCATTCCATGGCCTTGGGCAGGTTACTGCTTTGTAAATCAGTATCCCTATTCTACAAATGGAGATGAATGGTGATAATAGCACCTAGTCAGGATTGGTACAGAGATTAAATGAGTATTCAGAAAGCTCTTAAAACACACAGGAGTGTTATGCTTATTAACTGTTAGCTGGTAATGCTTTTGTTTTGATGGTAGCAGGACACTCAGCTAAGAATAGTAAAGATCAAAGAGTTACATAAAAGGGCAGAGAGAGAATACATTTTTAGAAATAATTGTTTCAGAGGGAAAAGAGGGCCCAGGGGCCAGAGCTTCTGTCCCCGTTTAGCAGTTGTTCTTCCAAGAATGTCTGTAAGGTTATTTTGTCTTGTTTATAGAATATCAAACTGTAAAATAAAAACATTACTCAGTAAATCTAGCATTTGATTACATCTAGTCTTTGCTAAGAACAGTGGCCTTTCTCTTCCTACCACCAACTTTCATATATTGCTATTACTTGGTCTTATTACTTGTTTATGATAAACTGGGTTTCTTTTCATTTTCCAATACCATTTCTGATACATAATACCTCATTCTTCACACAACATCATGGAAACTTTAAAAAATTGTTTTCACGTTTTTTTAACTTAATTCTCCCCTCCCTGTTTTCTTCCCCACCATTTTCTATTGTATATATCCATCTCCTTATTGAGATTTGTTTATAGGCATCTAAGTTAAAACAATGCCAGTTAATGTACTTGTTGATAATACGTGAATTTGCTTCTATTCTTTAGGTTACGAACATGGCCTGAACTTTATGAATCTATTATTTTTAGGGGTCAGGAATAATAGCTGCACTTAATATTGTGTTACATATTTTTTTGTCTTAGTGCAAATTCTTGGAAGTGATAAATGTGTATCTTAGGAATTATTAAGTTACCTTGTTTTATTGTTTAAGCAATATACTAGAAATTCACAAATCATTTTAGAGTTATTTGTCAAATATTTCAATTCTAAATATCCTGTTCATTTTATTTATTAAGGTAGATGAGTGTAGGCATGATATACTGACCCAGAATAATAATGATAGAGATTTCAGCACTTAAAAAATGGCATTAATAGATGCTAACCAATGATATTTATACCAGACAGAGAAGATAATGATGCTATGCCATTGGAGATTTTGTATAGATCTAGAATTTTGGCTATGATTTTTATCTAATTTAAGTATTTGCCCAGGTTTTATAAGGATTATTAACAGTGAATCATAATGCTGTAACTCCTGAAAACAGAAGAAATTAATTGTCAAAACTGGAGTAAATACAAGGAGGGACTGACTGATGTTACTATCACTGTGTTATAGGATGCAGATTCTTCTTATTTTAAAATCTGGAAGACAAAACATGACTGAAAGTGTACTTGGATTTTTCAAGCCATTGGAGGAAGAAATGGAAAACATGAAAACAACAATCTTCTTATATACTGAAGACTAATCTGTAATTTTACTTTTGGATACAACTTTCAACATGCAATAAATAATAAAAGATTGCTATGAATCTTGCAATAAAGATATTAACATAATATATTCTTGGATAAAAAGATCATTTAAAAATACTCTAGCATATATGCTTAAAATATAGGTTAACAGAATGCTACACAAAGAATAACAGTAATCCATTTAACAACAATGTATGGAATATTACACAAAGCAGAGTGCTGGCTAATGAGCAGGTACAAAGAAGTATCTGAAACAGCTCTGCCTTCAAGGTGTGCACACTCTCTATAAACGACTGTAATTTGAAGCAGTAGGTAGGGTTCATAGCAGCCATAATTTATTACATTATTATTTATACATAATTTATATTATTACATTATTTGTGTATCACCTATTATATGCCATTTGCTATACTGAGGTTCTTTGTATTAGTTAATTTATTTAATTAGCTCACTCAGGTACATGGTATCACCAGTCTCTGTAAATAAAGAAAGAGATGCCAAAACAAGTAGGTGTTACTTACCCAAGGTCACAGAGCCAGTAAAGTGAAGCCAGGATTAAACCCAGCTCAGGAAGACTCCACTGGCAACTCCTTACTCTAGTTGTTAGGATTAATTTTACTTTAATTTTTAGCACCTTACAGTGGAAAATGTGTAGGCCACAATAGAAAATCTGCAAAATATTCCTTGATTATCTGCTGTCAAGAGAGGTGTAACAAAAGAACAGTTCTTAGAAGAAGTTCATAGTTTGGGTATAGCCAAAGTACCATAAAAATAACCAGAACAGTTTCTGGGTAAGCTGGAGGCCACCCTGGTGGCTACCTGTGGGAAAGAAGGAAGGTGACATGGTGGAGGTAGACCATAGGACAGCAGGGAGAAGCAATAGAATAAATGAACACACAGCAACATGAACACATGCCAAGCGTGGTGATGAAGGAAGAAAGTAAATGAACTATTTGACAACTGTTTATATATATTTAAATTTATGTGCACAGAAGGTAGTGCTCATTTTATAAGAAAACATACGATAAGACATATATTAGACTTACTATAATGGTTGCTTAGGATGGAGAGGGTAGGGAGGGATGTAGTATGGGGCTAAACTAATAAACAGAAGGCTCTTGCATAACCAGTGATGAAAATGGGAATAATGATTATTGAATACCCTGCACCTGGGGTCAAAACAAAAAGATGAATTGTTGGACAATTATAGAATGCTACAAAATAACATGTAATGTGGCACCATACAGACCAAAAAAACAGTTCAGAAAAGGGGCCCATTTGCAAATAGAATAGTGTAGGAGCCATTCATGGAAAAAGCCATTCATGACTTGCACTGAACCTTGAAGGGGTGGAATTTAGATAGTAGATTGGAGTTCAAGACAATTGTTTTACTTATCATTGAGTCTCCAGTGCTCGGTATTGTGCTAGTCACAATATTGAGAGCATATAAACCAGGCATCCCTTAACTCCAGAATGTCATGAGTGAAAAAGCAACAGAGATTGAAATGAAGGAAAAATGAGTTCAGCTTGCTTAATTACTCCAGCCAATAAAGGGAAGAAGAGACATAAATAAAACGGTCTTTAAAAATTCATCTTTGTAGTGTTTTCCTATAGCATGTATAATTACAGGCCTTATCTGTGTAGAAAATCTCTTCCTTAATCTTTTTTGTTAGCAGCCCAAGATGGACAGAGCTTTTTGTCAAAGTTCATTTTGCCAAAGATAGTTAAGAGCTTTGAAACCAAGTGTTTTTAGTATTGACTTTTGGCACTGACACCTCATTTCCTAATCATTATCTTGAATGGCCCTTTGAAAAAGGACAGAAATGGTGTATTCTATCAATGCTCAAAGTGAGCCATAGATGGGTGTTGCAATTTGACAGCTTGTGAGTCAGTGCAAGAGTTAACCAGTAGCTTTGGGGTTAGGCAGCTCAACTACTGGGCGTACCAGCAAGTCACGTGAGATCTGAGTCACAGTCGGTTTATTCAGAGGTAGATTAAATAAGCATCATCCTATTTTAACGCCTTATACCTACGTATAGGTGATATATAATACACTACACATATTTAACATACACAATTTGATACATTTGCATGTCCACATCTGTGAAACCATTACCACAATTGAGACTAAACATATCCATCAGCCCCAAAAGCTCCCTTGTGCCCCTTTGTGTTCCCTTGTACCCCATCCCAGGAAACCAATGACGTACTTTGTCACTATAGATTAGTTTGTATCTTCTAGAGTTTTATATAAATGAAATCATTCCATATACTGCTGGTGGGAATATAAAATAGTACAATTGATTTGAAAAATAGTTTGGTAAGTTTCTTAAAAAGATAAACATACACCTGCCATATGATCCAGCCATTCTAGTCCTCAGTATTTTCCCAAAAGAAATGAAAACCTGTCCACATAGACTTGTAAATGAATGTTCATGGCAGATTTTACATGGCAGTCCCTAACTGGCAACAACTTCAATGTCCAACAGCAGGCAAATAGCATAAACAAATTGTGGTAGATTCCATACAATGGAGTATTTATTACTCAGCAGAAAAGGGAACAAAACTGTTGACACATGCAACATATATGCATCTAAAAATCAATAAGCTAGAGCATCTGAGTCTGGTTATTTCTTTTTTCAGGAGATTTTAAATTACAAATTAATGGGGATAGGATATCCAGATTGTCTATTTCATCTCAGTTGTTTGAGTTTTGGTAGGTTTTAGTAGCTCATGGCTTTCAAAAATTGGATCATTTCTTCTAAGTGGTCAAATTTATGAATGTAAAGTTTGTAGTATTTTCTTATTTTTTTTAATGGCTGCTCAATTAGTAGTGATATTCATTATTTAATTTCTGATAGTAATGATTTGTCTTTTTTGTCAGTTTTTCTACAGGTTTATCAATTTTTTTTTCAAAGAACCAGTATTTTTTTTATCTCTATTTTGTTTTCAATTTCAATGATTTCTTCTCTTTATTATTTCCCTCCTTTTGCTCACTTTGGGTTTATTTTGCTTTTTTCCCCTAGTTTCTTGAGGTAGGAACTTAAGTTATTATTTTGAGACCTTTCCTCATTTCTTTCTTTTTATAACCACATACTAATAAACATCTATGTTTCCCTTCTTAGCATCCCAACTGTTCATTCTAAGAGTATTTGCCATTGCTTCATAGAATTATGGGGGGTGTGCTCTTCAGAAAAAAAAAAGAATAAGAAGCTCTAATTGGGAAGAAAGTCTCTTCAAAGATGCAGTGAAGTCAGAGAGAATGGGAAGGAAGGAATTCATTAAAGTGAGAATAGCAGGGAATGGCAGCTGCCTTGCAGGCAACAGAGAGCAAGGAAAAACAGGGAGGAAAAGGGAAGCTCATTGAACTCTGCTCAGCATAGGGCATATCCCTTGCCAGCTCCTAAAAGAGTCAACTGGTGTCCATTGTCCACCTGAATCTGCACTGCAAAGGAACTAAGTCCCTATCACCCCAGGACTTGGGGGAGCCGCAGAGCACTGGATGCAGTGAGATTATGCTCTGGGAACTTCCCAAATGCAAAGAAAAGAGATTTTCAGGCAGGCATGATCATATAGCTGCAGGCCTGGCCAGGTCACCCAAACAACAGGAACTTGCAAGCCCAAATCAGAGCTCTCAGTAGCCCCTTCCTACTTATCTGGAGCAGCACAGAGACAGAGTGAAGTCTGGAGAACAGAATGAAACAGCAAAGTGACAAAGGCGCTCACCACTGGAAAAGCGCAGAGACAAAATTTAAGTTGCATAGTAAGAAGTCTTTATTTAAGGCAAAAAGTACACACACTAGAAGAAAGGGAAGTGTGGGGAACCTCAGGAGGCACACTTAAGGGTTTAGGGGTTGGGGTTTTATAGGGCTTTATGGGTAGGAGTCAGCCTAAGGCATGATGTATACAGGTGATTTATAATTCCTTTGAAGTTTTGTCTTAAGAATAGGGTTATTTAGGTGACTGTTCGTTCAGATCTCAGTATTCTTTATCCACAAAGCTTATTTACTTTTCAAAGGTCTATCTCCTATCCTAGTTACAAAGTTACTTAACTGATTAAGGGGCTGGAAGAAGAGGAAGAACACAGCATATCAATTAAGTTAAAGAATAAACTGGGCCTTTCTCTCAGGCTAGGTAGATTTTACAATGGCATGACCTTGTTCTATTTCCCTGTCCTACCTCATGAGGAAGGACACAGAAGTCCTTGATAGACAATCTTTGGCCTTGAAGGCCTGATCTAATTGGTACAATGAAGACATGGGCTGCACTCTGATACTTTTTTTTTTTTTTTTTTTTTTTTGAGAGGGCATCTCTCATATTTATTGATCAAATGGTTGTTAACAACAATAAAATTCAGTATAGGGGGGTCAATGCTCAATGTACAATCATTAATCCATCTCAAGCCTAATTCTCGTCAGTCTCCAATCTTCTGAAGCATAACGAACAAGTTCTTACATGGTGAACGAATTCTTACAGAGTGAATAAATTCTTACATGGTGAACAGTACAAGGGCATTCATCACAGAAACTTTCGGTTTTGATCATGCAATATGACCTATAAACCATCAGGTCAAATATGAATATTCATTTGATTTTTGTACTTGATTTATATGTTGATCCCACATTTCTCCTATTATTATTATTATTTTTATTTTTAATAAAATGCTGAAGTGGTAGGTAGATGCAAGATAAAGGTAGAAAACATAGTTTAGTGCTGTAAGAAGGCAAATGTAGATGATCAGATGATCAGGTGTGTGCCTATGGACTAAGTATTAATCCAGGCTAGACAAGGGCAGCAAGACATCCACGGATGCAGAAGATTTCTCTCAAAGCAGGGGGGGTGAGGTTCTGAGCCTCACCTCTGTTGATCCCCAAATTCTCACCTGATGGCCCCCCTGCGACTGTGCCTGTCTTAGGTTGTTCCTCCCTTGAGGAATCTTACCCGTCTCTGGCTAACCAGTCATCTTCCGGGGCCATACAGGGAAATGTAAAGTTGGTAAGTGAGAGAGAAGCCATATTGTTTGCAAAGGTTAGCTTTTTACTTCTTTGCAGATTTATGCCCTGTGGCTTCTATGCCCAGCACTTGTCTCGAGGTATCTTTACCACCTGGAGGAATTATGATACTCGGTAAATTCGATATGAGGCACGAATTCTATTTAAGGTTTGTAATTAGGAAGGAAGAAGAAAAGCTATAGATGTAGCATATGAAGGAAACTTGGGAGGATTGATTATTTCTTTGACATATCTTCTTGTAGAGTACCTTAAGTATGTATAGGTTTTAAACTACTAACTAATTTGCACACACATATTAACATAATAGGAATACGGTGACATAAACAAAGCAAATCTATAATTACCAGCCATCTCCAGTGAAGCCAAGAAAACCATTTAGGCACCCTAGGCATTTGTGAAAATTTATCTATGATATGATGGATATTTTCCAACTGTACTTGAACCATCAGACAAATTAAAGCAGCCCATTTCTGGGATCTGTTCACATCCCATATGTTCTTTTAACCATAGATAGTCTATAGTCATGAGATTTTGGGGTGCTACAACTTGCACCCCTCCCAACTCCTGGTTGAGTTCCAACAGTACAGATCCAGTCAAATTCGTTGTCTCACTGTATGCACATGCCAGCCTAGACATCTCCCTCCTCCTTCTTATGGCAAGTCCAGGAGACGGTGGGCTGGATGCAGCCACAACCGCAGCATCGTCCGGATCCCTGTGGAGGCTTTTTGATGATCATCCCCCGGCACGTGCACTCTGATACTTTTATCTGGAGAATTATTTTTCATCTGGGGAATATCTGGACATCCCAAGACACTCCTAACCTCGGAAACTTCAACTACTGATTAACTCTGTGAGTCCCTTCTGGCTCTTTGGTAACACTATGAGTCCTTTTTAGTGGGCTTTACTGCCTTAATTCTCTCCACCCTTTCATGTCTGTCTTCTGCCTAACATAATGATTTTAAATTAACCATTAAAAGATTAACTTCCAAGGTTATGATTCCCTGAAGCAAGAGTTAATACTGTTTTCCATTGAGATTTGAGATTTTAAAACTCAAGGTCAAAGAGGAAGATTTCATTATCCCTTTTTCTCTTAGATCTTATAATTTCTTTAATACCTAAGAAAGTAAAACAAATCCACACATATAAGTGCTTTTCCAAAGGGCAACCTTAGAAGAAGGATGTTTTAATATTTCTGTTGGTTACACTGATCATAGAATTAAGAAAATGCTTACTAATCCTTTTTTTATTGCAGTATAATTAACAGTAACATATTAGTTTCAGGTGTACAACAATGATTTGCTATTTATGCATAATGTGAAATTATCATCACAATAAGTCTAGTTGATATGTCACACAGTTAAAAAATTTCTTGTGGTAAGAACTTTTTTTTTGTTTCAAATATATATATTGGTATCGTTAATGTACAATTACTTTAACAACATTATGGTTACTAGACTCCCCCTATTTTCAAGTCCCCCCCACATACCCCATTACAGTCACTGTCCGTCAGCATAGTAAGATGTTATAGAATCACTACTTGTCTTCTCTTTATATACTGCCTTTCCCGTGTCCCCCCCATGTGCTAATTGTAATGCCCTGTTTTCCCCTTATCCTTCCCTTCCCACCCATCCTCCCTAGTCCCTTTCCCCTTGGTAACTGTTAGTCCATTTTTGGGTTCTGTGAGTCTGCTGCTGTTTTGTTCCTTCAGGTTTTTCTTTGTTCTTATACTCCCTTGCAGTAAGAACTTTAAAGATCTACTCTCTCAGTTAATAGTCTATCATTACCATGCTACATCTCCATGACTTATTTATTTATAACCAAGTCTGTACCTTTTGTTCCCCTTTACCATTTTGCTACTCCCTCCTCAATCTGTTCTCTTTATCTATGAGCAGCAAGAGAGTTAAAATAAAATCCTGATCACATTATGAAAAAAATTTTTCATTTCTTTCTGCCTTCAGGTCAGATATTTTAAGACACTAATAACCAAAAGTCCCACTGGGTAAGTCATTCCTTGGAGGCAGTTTACTCAACTGCAGAGCAAATCACATGGAGCCAGATCTACAGAATGGCCTCTCGCAGTCATACTCAGATTATCCTAACACTGTTAATCCTATGAGTATTCACATGATGAACAAGATGTGAACCCTTTTCCTTTCACATATGTCAAAAGGATACTTGCAAAAGAAGGAAAAGATTTTACTGAAAGAGTTAAAATGTTAAAACAGCATAAAGTTTGAAAATACCATAAAATTATATTTCAAGTAGATATACATTATGCAACCTTCAAAAGGATTCAGTCATTATTTAAAAACATTTATATGTGTATCTTTTAAGCATGTAAAAATTACATAGTTGTTGACTTCTGTTATGCAAGTCACCTATCACATTTAAGACAGCATTAAAAAATTCATTATCTAATCTTATACAAATGTTTTATATTTACCAAAGCCTACCACAATCCATGGGGCACAAATGTTGGCCAACTAATTCTACCTTTTATGTTGGACATCAAGTTGTTTGTTTAACCATTAAGGTAGCTAAGAGAATCAACTTTATAGAGCTTAGCTTTTCTCAGGCATCTGACTTGTGGGAGGAGAGAGGGAAGTCCAGGGAAGTTAAGAAGAATAATGTTACTTTTCTAAAATGGAAAAATAAAAATATTTAATTTGATGACAACACACTTACAAATCAAAATGGGCTCTAATACAAACGTATATGGAGAGGTTTTGAAGAATAAATTGGGTACCCCAGGGGTGGATCGGCTGCTTGTACTGTAAGGTTTCTTAACAGTAGTGGATTAGCTTGTATACTGTAACGTTCCTCATCATCGTTCGTGGCATAAAGTAATTCCCAGGAAAGATTGGCCCACTGACCTCGAACAGCTTCAGCATTTAACTTTCCAACTTGAATCAATAATTCTTGAAGGGTAAGTACTCTCCCAGTGTAAACGCCCTTTAAAGTACAATGGGGAGAAGGGAGGGAAAAATAAATAAGAGATATTCAGGCCTTTATATTCTATTTAGAAATGGAGAGCAAAATTACATGGTAGTTAGGTAAAATTAAACAAAGTGGTGTATTAAAATGTATACACAAGTTGCTTATCTTCAGAATCAAGAATACTTCCATTTAGTAGCTCTCTGAACTCAAAAGTATGAAGGGAAACATTCCCTCAAGCCATTTCACTCAAGGATCAGAAAAGCAAAAATCTCAGCTACTTTTCTTCCCTTTTCTATTCTATTTCCTCACCCGATCTGGCCTGAGCAATGTGTAAGTCATATACTAATCAGGGGAACCATCCAATAGGTTCTTCTTAAAAACAGCTTTATTGAGATATATTTCACATTTCAAACACTTACTCATGTGAAGTGTACAATTGTTTTTAATATACTCAAGTATGTACAACTGTCACAACAGTCAATTTTAGAACATTTTCATGACTTCAAACAATCCCTGATAGGTATTACCCTCCTATCCCTTCATTCCGCCAAGTCCTAAGTAACCACTAATGTACTTTCTAGCTCTATAGATTTGCCTATTTTGGACATTCCATATGAATAGAATCATATAATATGTGGTGTTTTTGACTGGCTTTTTAAAGTTGCCATATTGCTTTCAAGGTTCATTCATATTATAACATGTATCAGTACTTAATTCCTTTCCATGGATGAATAATATTCCACTGTATGAATAAACTACAATTTTAAGTAATCAATTTTGTTTACTCACTCATCAGTTGATGGACAGTTGGGATGTTTCCACCTTTTGGCAGTTACAGATAATGCTGCTATAAATATCCATGTACAAGCTTTTATGTGAATCTATGTTTTCATTTCTCCTGGGTATATACCTAGGAGTGGAATTACTAAGTCATATACTAACTATATTTAATCATTTAATAAACTGCCAGGATGTTTTCCAAACAGTTGCACCATTTCACATTTATGCCAGCACTATATTAAATTTCTAGTTCTCTATATCCTCAACAAAACTAATCATCTGCCTTTTTTATTTTAGCCATCCTACTGTGTATATATCTTTGCATGAGGTGTTATCTTGTGGTTTTGATTTCATTTTCCTGATGTCAAATGATACTGAGAATTTATTTTTTGAAGAACATTATGTTTACTAGACTCACCCCTTCACCAAGTCCCCCCCACAAACCCCATTAGTCACTGTCCATCAGCGTAGTAAGATGCTGTAAAATCACTACTTGTCTTCTCTGGTTTCCACAGCCCTCCCCATGCCCCGCCCCCCAGATTATACATGCTAATAGTAATGCCTCCTTTCTTTTTCCCAAACTTTATCCTTCCCTTCCCACCCATCCTAACCAGTCCCTTTCCCTTTGGTAACTGTTAGTCCATTCTTGGGTTCTGTAATTCTGCTGCTGTTTTGTTCCTTCAGTTTTTCTTTGTTCTTATACTCCACATATGAGTGAAATCATGTGGTATTTGTCTCTCTCCACCTGGCTTATTTCACTGAGCATAATACCCTCTAGCTCCATCCATGTTGTTGCAAATGGCAGGATTTGTTTTCTTCTTATGGCTGAATAATATTCCATTGTGTGTATGTACCACATCTTCTTTATCCATTCATCTACTGATGGACACTTAGGTTGCTTCCATTTCTTGGCTATTGTGAATAGTGCTGCGATAAACAGGGGTGCATCTGTCTTTTTCAAACTGTGCTGCTGTATTCTTAGGGTAAATTCCTAGAAGTGGAGTTCCTGGGTCAAATGGTACTTCTATTTTGAGCTCTTTGAGGAATCTCCATATTGCTTTCCACAATGGTGGAAATAATATACATTCCTACCAGCAGTGTAGGAGGGTTCCCCTTCCTCCACAACCTCATCAACATTTGTTGTTGTTTGTCTTTACAATGATAGCGATCCTTACTGGTGTGAGGTGATATCTCATTGTGGTTTTAATTTGCATTTCTCTGATGACTAGCGATGTGAAGCATCTTTTCATGTGTCTGTTGGCCATCTGAATTTCTTCTTTGGAGAACTGTCTGTTCAGCTCCTCTGCCCATTTTTTAATTGGATTGTTTGCTTTTGTTTGTTGTGGTGCGTGAGGTCTTTATACATTTTGGATGTCAACCCTTTATCGGATCTGTCATTTATAAATATATTCTCCCATACTGTAGGAAGCCTTTTGATCTATTGATGGTGTCCTTTGCTGTACAGAAGCTTTTCAGCTTGATACAGTCCCATTTGTTCACTTTTGCTTTTGTTTCCCTTGCCCAGGGAGATATGTTCATGAAGAAGTCGCTCATGTTTATGTCCAAGGGATTTTTGCCTATGTTTTTTTCAAAGAGTTTTATGGTTTCATGACTTACATTCAGCTCTTTGATCCATTTCGAATTTACTTTTGTGTATGGGGTGAGACAGTGATCCAGTTTTATTTTCTTACATATAGCTGTCCAGTTTTGCCAGCACCAACTGTTGAAGAGACTGTCATTTCACCATTGTATGTCCATGGCTCCTTTATCATATGTTAATTGACCATATATGTTTGGGTTAATGTCTAGAGTCTCTAATCTGTCCCACTGGTCTGTGGCTCTCTTCTGGTACCAGTACCAAATTGTCTTGATTACTGTGGCTTTGTAGTAGAGCTTGAAGTTGGGGAGCAAAATCCCCCCCACATTATTCTTCCTTCTCAGGGTTGCTTTCACTATTTAGGGTCTCTGGTGTTTCCGTATGAATTTTTGAACTATTTGTTCCAGTTCATTGAAGAATGCTGTTGGTGATTTGATAGGGACTGCATTGAATCTGTATATTGCTTTGGGCAGGATGGCCATTTTGACGATATTAATTCTTCCTAGTCAAGAGCATGGGATGAGTTTCCATTTGTTAGTATCCTCTTTAATTTCTCTTAAGAGTGTCTTATAGTTTTCAGGGTATAGGTCTTTCACTTCCTTGGTTAGGTTTATTCCTAAGTATTTTATTCTTTTTGATGCAATTGTGAATGGAACTGTTTTCCTGATTTCTCTTTCTCTTAGTTCATTGTTAGTGTATAGGAAAGCCACAGATTTCTGTGTGTTTATTTTGTATCCTGCAACTTTGCTGAATTCCAATATTAGTTCTAGTAGTTTTAGAGTGGAGTCTTTAGGGTTTTTTATGTACAATATCATGGCATCTGCAAACAGGGACAGTTTGACCTCTTCTTTACCAATCTGGATTCCTTGTATTTCTCTGTTTTGTCTAATTGCCGTGGCTTGGACTTCCTGTACTATGTTGAATAACAGTGGGGAGAGTGGGCATCCCTGTCTTGTTCCTGATCACAGAGGAAAGCTTTCAGCTTCTCACTGTTCAGTGTGATGTTTGCTGTGGGTTTGTCATATATGGCCTTTATTATGTTGAGGTACTTGCCCTCTACACCCATTTTGTTGAGAGTTTTTATCATGAATGGATGTTGAATTCTGTCAAATCCTTTTTCAGCATCTGTCAAGATTATCATGTGGTTTTTGTCCTTCTTTTTGTTGATGTGGTGGATGATGCTGATGGATTTTCGAATGTTGTACCATCCTTGCATCCCTGGGATGAATCCTACTTGGTCACAGTGTATGATCCTTTTGATATATTTTTTAATTTGTTTGTTAATATTTTGTTGAGTATTTTTGCATCTACATTCATCAGGGATATTGGTTTGTAATTTTCTTTGTTGGTGGGGTCTTTGCCTGGTTTTGGTATTAGGGTGATGTTGGCCTCATAGAATGAGTTTGGGAGTATTCCCTCCTCTTCTATTTTTTGGAAAACTTCAAGGAGAATGAGTATTATGTCTTCTCTGTATGTCTGATAAAACTCTGAGGTAAAACCATCTGGCCTGGTGGTTTTGTTCTTCAGTAGTTTTTTGATTACTGCTTCAATTTCTTTGCTGGTAATTGGTTTGTTTAGATTTTGTGTATCTTCCTTGGTCAGTCTTGGAAGGTTGTATTTTTATAGGAAGTTGTCCATTTCTTCTAGGTTTTCCAGCTTGTTAGCATATGGGTTTTCATAGTATACTCCAATAATTCTTTGTATTTCTGTTGGGTCCATCGTGATGTTTCCTTTCTCGTTTCTGTTTCTGTTGATGTGTGTTGATTCTCTTTTTCTCTTAATAAGTCTGGCTAGAGGCTTATCTATTTTGTTTATTTTTCTCAATGAACCAGCTCTTGGTTTCATTGATTTTTTCTACTGTTTTATTCTTCTCAATTTTATTTATTTCTCTGATCTTTATTATGTTCCTCCTTCTGTTGATTTAGGCCTCATTTGTTCTTCTTTTTCTAATTTCAATAATTGTGACCTTAGACTATTCATTTGGGATTGTTTCTCTTCTTTAAATATGCCTGGATTGCTATATACTTTCCTCTTAAGACTGCTTTTGCTGTGTCCCACAGAAGTTGGGGCTTTGTGTTGTTGTTGTCATTTGTTTTCATATATTGCTTGATCTGTATTTGAATTTTGTCATTGATCCACTGATTATTTAGGAGCATGTTGTTAAGCCTCCATGTGTTGTGAGCCTTTTCGCTTTCTTTGTGCAATTTATTTCTAGTTTTATACCTTTGTGGTCTGAAAAGTTGGTTGGTAGAATTTCAATTGTTTGGAATTTACTGAGGCTCTTTTTGTGGCCTAGTATGTGGTTCATTCTGGAGAATGTTCCATGTGCACTTGAGAAGTTGTCCATTTTGCCTAGGTTTTCCTATTTGTTACCATATAGGTTTTCATAGTACTCTCTAATAATTTTTTATATTTCTGTGGGGTCCATCATGATTTTTCCTTTCTCGTTTCTGATTCTGTTGATGTGTGTTGACTCTCTTTTTCTCTTAATAAGTCTGGCTAGAGGCTTATCTATTTTGTTTATTTTCTTGAAGAACCACCTCTTGGTTTCATTGATTTTTTCCATTGTTTTAATCTTCTCAATTTTCTTTACTTCTTCTCTGATCTTTATTATGTCCCTCCTTCTGCTGACCTTAGGCCTCATTTGTTCTTCTTTTTCTAATTTCGATAATTGTGACATTAGACCATTCATTTGGGAGTATTCTTCCTTCTTTAAATATGCCTGAATTGGTATATACTTTCCTCTTAAGACTGTTTTCACTGTGTCCCACAGTAGTTGGAGCTTTGTGTTGTTCTTGTCATTTGTTTCCATATATTGCTGGATGTCCATTTTAATTTGGTCATTGATCCATTGATTATTTAGGAGCATGTTGTTAAGCCTCCATGTGTTTGTGAGCCTTTTTGCTTTCTTTGTACAATTTATTTCTAGTTTTATACTTTTGAGGTCTGAAAAGTTGGTTGGTAGGATTTCAATCTTTTTGAATTTACTGAGGCTCTTTTTGTGGCCTAGTATGTGGTCTATTCTGGAGAATGTTCCATGTGCACTTGAGAAGAATGTGTATCCTGTTGCTTTTGGATGTAGAGTTCTATAGATGTCTGTTAGGTCCATCTGTTCTAGTGTGTTGTTCAGTGCCTCTGTGTCCTTACTTATTTTCTGTCTGGCAGATCTATCCTTTGGAGTGAGTGTTGTGTTGAAGTCTCCTAAAATGAGTGCATTGCATTCTATTTCCTCCTTTAATTCTGTGAGTATTTGTTTCACATATGCTGGTGCTCCTGTATTGGGTGCATATATATATATATATATATAATGGTTATATCCTCTTGTTGGACTGAGCCCTTTACCATTATGTAATGTCCTTCTTTATTTCTTGTTACTTTCTTTGTTCTGAAGTCTATTTTGTCTGATAGTAGTACTGCAACACCTGCTTTTTTCTCCCTGTTGTTTGCATGAAATATCTTTTTTCATCCCTTGACTTTTAGTCTGTGCATGTCTTAGGGTTTGAGGTGAGTCTCTTGTAAGCAGCATATAATGGGTCTTGCTTTTTTATCCAATCTATTACTCTGTGTCTTTTGACTGGTGCATTCAGTCCATTTACATTTAGGGTGATTATTGAAAGATATGTACTTATTGCCATTGCAGGCTTTAGATTCGTGGTTACCAAAGGTTCAAGGTTTATTTCGTTATTATCTTAGAGTCTAACTTAACTCACTTAATATGCTGTTACAAACACAATCTAAAGGTTCTTTTCTATTTCTCCTCCTTTTTCTTCCTCCTCCATTCTTTATATATTAGGTATCATATTCTGTATTCTTTGTCTATCTCTTGATTGACTTTGGGGATAGTTATGTTAATTTTGCATTTGCTTAGTAACGAGCTGTTCTACTTTCTTTACTGTGGGTTTATTTCCTCTGGTGACAGCTATTAAACCTTAGGAACACTTCTATCTATAGCAGTCCCTCCAGAATAGATTGTAGAGATGGTTTGTGGGAGGTAAATTCTGTCAGCTTTTGCTTATGTGGAAATTGTTTAATACCACCTCAAATTTAAATGATAATCTTGCCAGATAAAGTAATCTTGGTTCCAGGCCATTCTGTTTCATTGCATTAAATACATCATGCCACTCCCTTCTGACCTGTACGGTTTCGGCTGAGAAGTCTGGTGTTAGCCTGATGAGCTTTCCTTTGTATGTGATCTTATTTCTCTGTCTGGATGCTTTTAATACTCTGTCCTTATCCTTGATCTTTGCCGTTTTAATTACTATATGTCTTGGTGTTGTCTTCCTTGGGTCCCTTGTGTTGGTAGATCTGTGCACCTCATGGCCTGAGAGACTATCTCCTTCCCCAAGTTGGGGAAGTTTTCAGCAACTACTTCCTCAAAGACACTTTCTATCCCTTTCTCTCTCTTCTTCTTCTGGTATCCCTTTAATGCGAATATTGTTCCATTTGGATTGGTCACACAGTACTTTCAATATTCTTTCATTCTTAGAGATCCTTTTTTCTCTCTGTGCCTCAGCTTCTTTGTATTCCTCTTCTCTAGTTTCTATTTCATTTATCGTCTCCTCCACTGTATCCAACCTGCTTTTAATACCCTCCATCATGCTCTTCAAAAATTGGATCTCCGACCTGGATTCATTCCTGAGTTCTTGGATATCTTTCTGTACCTCCATTAGCATGATGATAATTTTTATTTTGAACTCCCATTCAGGAAGTCATGAGGTCCATGTGATTTAAATCTTTCTCAGGAGTTGTATTAATAATTTTACTCTGGACCAGGTTTCTTTGGTATTTCATATTTGTATATGGCACCCTCTTGTGTCCAGAAGCTCTACTCTGGAGCTGCTCAGCGCCTGAAGCAATGTCGGGGGTTGCAGGGGAGCAGTATTGGTGCTTGGGGGGAGGAAAGAGCTGTTTCCTGCTTCCCAGCTGCTATGCCTGTCTCCACTGCCTGAACCAGTGGGCTGAGCACACAAGTATAAGCTTTTGTCCCAGAGCAGCCAGATACGGATCCCTGCTTTCCACAAGCAGCTGGAATCTTAGTCTCTCCATGAATTCTGCCTGTATTAGCTTTCCAACCTCATAATCACATGAGTATCATGAAAGCACCATGAAATGTAGGTTTGTGCTCCCAGAGCAAATCTCCAGAGCTAGGTATTCAGCAGTCCCAGGCCTTCCCCTCCCTCCCTGTTCCATTTCTCTTACTCCCACCAGCGAGCTGGGGTGGGGGAAGGGCTTGGGTCCTCCTGGGCCATGGCTCTGGTACGTTACTGTGTTCCGTGAGGTCTGCTCTTTTCTCCAGGTGTGTGCAGTCTGGCGCCATCCTCTTTCCTGTTGCTCTCTCAGGATTAGTTGCACCAACGCTATTTTCTAATTGTATACGGTTTTAGGAGAAAGCCTCTGTCTCTCCTCTCATGCTGCCATCTTTAATCTTGGATGCCGATACTGACCATTTTTCTATGTGCTTAGCTGCCCCATTTGCATATCTCCTTTGGAGAAATAGATATACAGATCCTTTGATCATTTTTAGATTGGGTTATTTGTCTTTTTACTGAAATGTAAGAGTTCTTTATATACTCTAGTAACAAGTCCTTTATCATAGCAAATATTTTTTCCCAATCAGTAAGGTATCTTAACTTTCCTGATTGTGTCCTTTAAAACACAAATGTTTTTACTTTTGATGAAGTCCTACTTATCTTTTTTTCCTTTTGTTTTTCATGGGTTTGGTATCGTATCTCAGAATCCACTGAGATGTTTGAGATTATGAAGATTTATACCAATGTTTTCTTCCAAGATTTTCATGTTGTTAGCTCTCACATTTAGGTCTTTGATCCATTTTGAGTTCATTTTTTTATATAGTATGAAGTAAAGGTTTGCAGTTAGTTGAACAGTATCACTTAAATAAGGTATATCTCTGTCTTAACCCACTGTACCTCTGAATGTGACCTTATTTGGAGTGGGTCTTTGCAGATATATTTAAGGATCTTGAGAAGAGCTCACTCTGAATTCAGATGGCCCTAAATCTAAGGAGAGAAAAGTAGTGGGAGACGTGACACAGGGGAATATAGGAAAGATGCCCATGTGAAGACAGAGGTGGAGAATGGAGTATATGCTACAACTAGCCAAGAAATGCCTGGAGTCACCAGGAACTGGAAGAGGTAAGAAAGGAGTTTTCCCTAAGTTTCCTAAGGGAGTGTGGCCTTGCTGGCACCTTGATTTCAGACGTGATCTCCAGAACTGTGAAAGAATAATTTTTACTGTTTTAAGCCATCCAGTTTACATAATTTGTTGCAGCACCCCTGGAAACTAATATAGGTCAAATGTCATTATTTTGAATGTGGCTATCCAATTGTCCCAGCACTATTTGTTGAAAAGACTATATTCTTTCCCCATAGAATGGTCTTGGCATCCTTGTTAAAAAATCAGTTGGTCATAATAGACACATGAGTGTATTTCTGAATTTCAATGCAATCCTATTGATTTATATATCTATGTTTATGCCTGTGCCACACTGTCTTCAGTTTTTTGGTTGGTTTGTAGTAAGTTTTGAAATTTGAAAACATTAGTTTGCCAACTTTTAAAAAATTGTTCTTGCTATTCAGGGTCCCTTGCAATTGCGTATGAATTTTAGAATCCATTTGCCAGTTTCCACAAAGAAGCCAGTTGACTTTCTTATAGGGACTACATTGATTCTATAGATCAATCTGGGGAGTATTGCTATGTTAATATAGCTTGATTCATGAACATGGGATGTTCCATTTATTTAGATCTTTAATTTCTTCTTTCAACAATGTTTTACAGTTTTCATAGAATAACTTTTGTACTTTTCTTGTTAAACTTATTTCTAAGTATTTTATTCTTTTTGATGCTATTATAAGTAGAATTGTTTTCTTAATTATTTCAGTTTTGGATTCTTCATTCCCAGTACATGGAAATTACAAAAGATTTTAGTATTTTCATCTTGTAATCTACAACCATACTGAACTTGTTTTTTAGTTCTAAGTTTTTTAGTGGATTCCTTAGATTTTTCTATAAATAAGATGTCATCTGTGAATAGAGATAATTTTATTTCTTCCTTTCCAATATGAATGCCATTTCTTTCTTTTTCTTGCCTAATTAGTTTGGCTAGAACCTCTAGTGTTACATTAAATAAATGTGGTAAGAGTGGACATACTTGTCTTATTGCTGATCTTTGAAGCATTCAGTCTTTCACCAGTAAGTATAATGTTATCTATGAGTTTTTCATAGATGTCTTTATCAAACTGAGTAAGTTACTATCTATTCCTAGTTCATTTCAGTATGAAAGGGTGTTGAACTTTCTCAACTGCTTTTTCTGTGTCTGCTGAGATGATTATATGTTTTTTTGTTTTTTCATTAGTATGGTGTATTACATTGATTTTTGGATGTTAAAGCAAGCCTGCATTGATTTAATATTTATCCTGGGATAAATATCACTTAGTAATGGTCTATAATTCTTTTTATATATTGCTTGATTCAGTTTGCTAGTATTTTGTTAAGGATTTCTACATCCACATTGGTAAGAAATACTGGTCTGTAGTTTTTGTATGCTTTTGGTATCATGGTGATACAGGCTTTATAGAGTAAATTGCAAAGAACTCCATCCTCTTCCGTTTTTTTCGAAGAGTTTGTGAAGAATTAGTGTTAATTATTATTTAAATACCTTACAGAATTATGCAGTAAAGCCATCTGGTTCTTGGGTTTTATTTATGGTTAGGGTTTTGATTACTGATTCAATCTCTACTTGTTATAGGTCTGTTTAGAATGTCTGTTTCTTCTTGAGTTAGTTTCAGTAGTTTGTCTTTGCAGGAATTTGTCCATTTCATTGAAGTTATATAATTAATTGTCATACAACTGTTCATAGTATTTCTTTATAATCATTTTATTTCTGTATGCTCAGTAGTAATGTCCCCTTTTTCATTTGATTCTGGTAATCTTAATCTTCTCTTTTGTCTTAGTCAAACCAGCCAAAGGTTTTCCAGTTTTGTTGATATCTTTAAAGAAGCAGTTGTTCATTTCACCGATGATCTCTATTTTTTGTCTGTTCTCTATTTCATAATTACCTCTCCAATATTAATTTTCCTCTGTTTGTCTTAAGTTCAGTTTGTTTTTTTCCCCAGTGTCATAAGGAAAAGGTTAAGCTATTGATTTGAAATGTTCTTTCTGTTTCCAACAATCATGGATTTGAAATCTTCTTTTTGTTTAAAAACAGTTTTACTTCTTCCTTTCCAGTTTGGATGAATTTTATTTCTTTCTCTTGCCTGATTGTTCTGGCTAGGACTTCTAATATTATGCTGAATAAAAGTGGTGACAGTGGGCATCCTTGTCTTGTTTCTAATCTCAGAGGAAAAGCTTTTAGCCTTTGACCATTGAGTATGATGTTGGCTGTGGGCTGATATATATGGCCTTTATTACGTTGAGGTATATTCCCTACATACCCACTCTGTTTATTTTTTTTTATTGAAGTATCATTAATATATAATCTTATATTGGTTTCTAAGATACAATGTAGTGGTTCAACAATTACCAGTATTATTAAATCCTCACCCCCACTAGTGCAGTTACTGTCAACATAGGAAGATGTTGCAGAATCATTGGCTATTCTTCCATGCTGTACTACTATCCCCATGACCAACTTATATTATGATTGAGACTTTCTGTGTTTACTTTTTAAATCATGGTTTCCTCCAGTCCTTTGAACATATTTATAACAGCTACTTTGAAGTTTTTGTTAAATCTGAAATCCTGTAGCTCTCACAGGCAATTTCTGCTGTCTTTCTTCCTCCTTGTGTATGGTCTGACTTTCCTGTTTCCTTTCATGACTCTTTTTTGTTGTTGAATACTATATATTTTAGATAACACTGTAGAAATTCTAGGAACTGATCCTGCCCACTCCTACCCCAGAGCTTTTTATTTGCTTATCATTTATTTAGTGAATGTCTGGTTGATTTTAGTAAAGATAACTTCCTTTCACAAGTGAGAAGTCTTTGATGTTGTACTTCAGGTCGTGCAGCCTTATGAATGTCCATAGTTAACAAGGGATAGAAATGATTTTGGCAGGGCTCCCTTTATCTGTTTAAGTGCTCACACCCAGCTGTTAAGGTCCAACGAATGCCAGCTGGTTGCTTTAAGTTTTTAACAATAACCCAGGGTGTAAATTGCTTCACAGACTGATCCAATTAAATTTGGACTGCTTCAAAGGTAGAGCTTTGGAGGTCAATGTTTGAGATGTATTTTTGACCACAGGAGGGCTCTTGCCTGCTGTTTCTTTCACTGGTTCTCTCTGTTAATCTACCCAGCCTACAGTGTATCTAATCTAATAAATTTAGCAATAACCTCTTAATTACTTTTCTCCACAACCTTCACTGCTTTTGAGAGTATCTTAGACATTATTGTGTTCACACTATGTTGCAAATAAAGTTAGTTCCTTTGGGAAGAGATGCGGGTTTTTTTTTTTTTTTTTTAATGGTCTGCTTTTCCCACTGGGCAAAATCTTTGAGCCAGAGTTCTGGATCTGGTGGTGAAACAATATCATGCTTCTCTTTGAGCAAAACCTCTACTTTAGGAGGGAAGCACTTGGTAGAGGGGGAACAGTGACCTGAGATCTTGGCATGCCTCTTGCAATATAGAACCTCCACCTTCTTAGTAGGTGTGGGTGATCAGGGCCTCATTATTCTTAGTGGCACCACATTCAGAGTAAAGCCTCCACCCAGCAAAGTCACGTTGGCCAGAGGGAGTTTCCATCCCTTGTACCTAGCCTCCCAACAGGTAAGTTTTGAGGAAGGTAACTTGCATTAAGAGGAGGAATGTGAAGTTCTTCCTCAGCTGGGAAACAGTCTTCCAACTGGGAGCTCAGTAGAGAGGTAACCCTTCTTGGCTGTACCAGTCTAGGTGGAGTTTCTGTCTTTCTGAGCTAGGAGGGGATGGGTTTTGCTTCAAATACTACAGTCCCTCACTATTCTTACTGGGTTTTAGCTGATACTCTTGAATAAGTAAGTTTCTTCATTTGCTGCATGCCCTTAGGGCCATTTCCAAGTCTTGAAACAATTTTGATCATTTTAGTTGTGGATCACATGTGTGGAGCCCCTCAAGCTGTAATACCAGACATGGAAACCACAATAAGCTTATAACATTGAATCTTTCATGTTGTGCATTCTTGATGACATTTTAAATTCAATGAGAAAAGTACTAAATTATCTTTAAAAAGTCATTCCCTATTGGGGATCTCTGAATTTTCACAGGTCAGATTTGCTTCAAATAAAACAGAGGTACCAGCAAAAGAAATTATTTTGCCACTTAACAAACTAACTTTTCTTCTAGGAGTCAAATCCAAACTGATAATTCATACACTTGAATTTGGCACAGGAATACAATCTATTCTGTCAAATGATATAGCTTATTACATTTAATTGATTATCTCATAGGTCAGTTATTGCACAATGGCTACACAACATTTTAAATTGACTATTAGGTTCGCAAAACTAAATAATCCGTCATTCTAGGATTAGATTATATTAGCCATACATTCATGATTAAAAACACCTTAAAACTGTAATTAGTATATATCCATGCCTAGAATGTTATATCTCTATCACTTAGTTCAAATACTTTATAACTATTCCCATTCTTTAAGATGAATATATGAAAATGTTTAAATAAATTTTTAACCTTACCATATTAGGATCATACCCCAGAGAAAATAAATATGGCTTTTCTTGTATAATTGCTTCCTTCCACTTTTCATCAGATACCAAACCAATGTACCAGTCACTTTCATATTCTTCAAGGCAGTTAGTTAGCTCTTTAAAGTCTTCTACTGGACCTAAACTTGCTTTATCAATCATTAGCTTCAGAGTATACCTATAAGTAGAGAAAGATTGTAGAATAAAAAAAAATTAACTTTATAGATGAAATAAGATTTTGTACAACCAATATTTTAAAGTCATTAAGCTGAAGTCATATGTTTTTCAGGTAAAAAGAGCAGAAAGAAATGATGGAGTTAAAGTGAAAAAATCCAGTAAACCATATGTAAAATAGATTCTCCACATAAACAAATGGAAGTACAAATTAAAGTGTACTCCTGATACAGTCATAATACCTACTAAGATTCTTTTCATTTTTAGGAAAGTGATTATTTTTAAATTGCAAATGAAGGAGCAACTCCTTCTAGGTGATAGGCAAAAAAATATCAACATTTTTTTCTGACAATGTTACGACTTGTATATATCAAGATGAATTACCTGAAAGCTTTCAGTGTTAGTTGGAACAGTTCTGGTTTTTCTAAGAGCCAATTCAAAGCAAAAGACCAAGGCAAAACACCATTGTAAACTCTAAATATATGAGCAGGACTAGGAACCATATTGTCTGTACCAAATAAACTAAAATAACAAGTTATTACTGCATGAATATAAAAGTCTTTTAAAACTCTGTCCTTTGCAATTTCTTCCAGTACATTTGAGGTATGTCCTTCTGAATGAAAACATTCCAACTGCCTTAAAACAAATTGGTACCAGTCTTCTGGAAATAATGAGCTCATCTCCCTCATTTTGGAATGAGGCAAACAGTTAGACATCCACTCTTCAGGTAAGCTTAACAAATGAGAATGAGAACAACTGAACTCCATGAGCGGGATATAAGCTATGTCTTCTTGTTTTCCCTTGTCAATAGCAGGGTATCCCAATGCAACTGCTTTGTAAAGACTATTTTCAGGAACTGTTCCTGTTGAATGATCACCAACCCTCTGTGATTCTACTGATCCTGGAATAGGCAAACTTATACCTGGCAAAACTTTCAACTGATCTTTTTTTTCTTTTGGTTTTTTGATAGTTGGCTCATTACCAAAAATATCATCAGACCAGTCATCCAAAATTTCTGAATTTAAACTATCTGTGTCTTCTGAGGATTGGGTTTGCGGTAAAGTATTCAAAGTAGGCAGGATTATTAGAGATGCTTTCCTTTTACTTTCAGTTTTGTGAAAACTCTCCTGCATTCTGGGCCTTCTGGAGCAGTAGTGAATAAGTATCCACACAAGAACTTTAACAAGGTCACCTTTAAATTCTTTCAAGTTATCATGAGAATCAATTATGCCAGATAGGACACTCCTGGCATCAGAATAGAGTTTCACTGGCAAAACAGTACAGGGTGTCAAGATATTTCCAAAGTGTTCATTAATAAAACATATTCTTGCATATTCTTCTTGTTCAAAGGCACTTCCGAAAACTTCATCAACTCTTAGAGCTTCAGCAGTATGACAGGCTGTCTCTTGCAATTCTAACCCCTAAAAAGGAAACAGAGAAGTACTTGAGTATGTAATCACTTATTACAGGGAAAAGCAACTAGTTTTGTAAATACCTGTGGAGTGGATTCTCATAATGGAAACATGGAAAAATATAAAAAAATTTCTTTAATTCAAGAGCTACACCTTCACTCAAACTTACTGATATTTAACACATTTGATGTTGGATATAGAAATGAAAAATAATGCTATTATGTTAAAAGAAGTTATAGAAATCCCACTAGAAATTGGGAAAACAATTTTACTGCCTATGACCATAATTTTAAAAGACTGTATCTGTAGTTGAGACAGTCAAGTTATTATAAACTTTTAAAAATTATATTTAACAATTGGGGGAGGGGAAGCAAAATTACAATTATACATTATATGCAGTAATTTGGTATCTTTTCCATCCTAGATCATGAGTGCATTATACTACTGTATGGATATACCACCATTTATCTGACTGCTCTCTAGTTCCAGTTTTCTGAATCACAATGATGACAACATAATACAGGTCTGTGCTGGGTCACTGTCTCCTTCAGCTATGATGTAAATCCATATGGCAGCCCTATTTTGGCCACTACTGTATCCACAGGGCCTAAACCAGTGTTTGGCACACACAGGTATGCAACAAATATATGCTGAAAGAATGGATTTTATGAATGTGTTCTTATATGAATTTTAAACGCTTTCTGATATTTCCCTAGAAGGAATCACGAGAAGAGGATGTACAAGGTCACTGTTTACTATTAATATTTTTCTTATTTATACATTTTTAAGAAAGTAACAGTGCCTTTAATAAAAGGCAGTGCTGTCAGGTTATATTATGATCCAGGAATGTGACATCAGAACCTGTTTTTTAATCATGGCTCTACCAGATGCTAAGACACAATCTTGAGGTCACCTATCCTCTCTGAGATTCCTTTTCCTTCTCTTTCAAAGAAAAATAATCCTAGCACATAGGGTTGTGAAGATTGAAAGAAGTAATGAAAGTGCTTTGTAAACTTTCAAGCATTATATAAATGTTAGTGGATGATATTGTTAAGCCAGCTTGTTTCCAAAAAATTCAAAAGAAAGAAAAAAGAATTGCCACCAAAAGCTTTATCTTTATGCCACATATGTTATGGAGCACAAAAGATCAATAAAGAGACCCACATTATCAGGTATTATAAAACATGCCATTTTAAACATAGAATTAAATTAAGCAATGGGAAGTCAACATTTTGCACGATTTTTTTCTGCCTTCTCCTACTTGTACAGATTAGACTTAGAGCAGTGGTTCTCAAATTTTAGTGAGTCAGAGTCACTGGAGAGGTAATTAAAATCCAGATTCCTAAGTCCTCCCCCAGTTTCTGATTCAGTGGTTTTGAGGTGGTGCCCACGAATGTCCATTTCTATCAAGTTCACAGATGTTAATATTACTAATCTGGGGAATTTCATTTTGAGAACCACTGGACTAAAGTAACAGCTTTTTACTCACTAGCAATTTTATCCAGTCTGTGCTAAGACAAAAAAATTATTCATTCACTATTCATTCAATAAATATTTATTAAAGGCCTATTATGTGCCATGTATTTCTTCCAGGGGCTTAGGATATATCCCCCAAATAAAAACAAGAGATTTCTGACCTTGTGACATTTACATTGGAGAGTGGTAGGACACAGGCAATCAACATTAAATGAAACTAATTAAGTATAGTTTTTAAGAAGGAATAAGAGCTATGAAAAAGCAAAGTAAGGCAAAGAGGACTGAAAGTGCTGGGATAGGCATAGGAATGCAATTTTAAATAGGATGGGCATAGTAGACCTCACTGAGAAGTGACATTTGAGCAAATATTTGAAGATGGTGAAGGGGTCAGCTGAATGTTACCTGAAGGAAGTGTGTTCCAGGTAGAGGGAATGGCCAGTATGCTGGAGTAGAGTGAGAAGGTTAAAGTAGTAGATGAGGCGAAAGAGGAAATAGGAAACCTGACCATGTAGGGCCTTAGCTTTTATTCTGAATAAAAGAGATCCACTGCAGGGTTTTTTTTTTTTTTTTTGAGAGGGCATCTCTCATATTTATTGATCAAATGGTTGTTAACAACAATAAAATTCTGTATAGGGAAGTCAATGCTCAATGCACAATCATTAATCCATCTCAAGCCTAATTCTCATCAGTCTCCAATCTTCTGAAGCATAACGAACAAGTTCTTAGATGGTGAACAAATTCTTACATAGTGAATAAGTTCTTACATGGTGAAGAGTACAAGGGCAGTCATCACAGAAACTTTCAGTTTTGATCATGCATTATGAACTATAAACAATCGGGTCAAATATGAATATTCCACTGCAGGGTTTTAAGTAGATAAGTGATATGATCTGACTTAGATTTTAAAGATCACTGGTTGAGAAGACACTGTAGAGGGGCACAGGTAGAACAGGCACACCAACTAGGAGGCTCATACAATTACCCAGGAAAGGGATGAGGGTGGCTAAAGCAGTGGGTGAGAAGTGGTGGGATAAAGATATAACTTAAAGGTGGAACCAACAGGATTTCTTGTTTGACTGGATGTGGGATAAAGAAGTAAACAAGAAACCAGGTATCACTGGACTAAAGCCCAAATGTTTTTGGGCTGAGCAATCAGAAGGATAGACCTGTAGCCAAGAACTGCTGGGCTCTGAGACACTCTGACATTAAGAGATGAAGGAAAAGAAAAGGAACCATCAAAGGAGCCTGACAAGATTATTAACAAATGAAACAAGCAGAGAAAAGAGATCAACTGTCAAACGCTACTGACAAGTAAAACTGAGCCTGAGAAGTGATCATTGGATTTAGCAACATGACAGCCATTGGAGACCTTGACAACAGTAGTTTTGGCGATGTAACAGGTATTAGAGTCAAAAACCTAGAGTAAGCAGAAGAGAGAATAGGTGAAATGAAATTGGAGATATGATTATAAGCAACTCTAATAAGGCATTTTGTTTTAAAAGGAAGGAGAAAAATGGTATCGCAGGAAGGGGTTTGGGTGAGAAGAGGTTTGTATTAAGTTGAGAATGCTTATATGGTAGAGTGAAAAAATACTATTGAGTCACACTTTGAGATGTTTAACTAGGTTAAAAGGGGACAGGTATATTTTGTTACTGTGCTCTATTTACACTAGTATGCCTATCAATATGACATACTGAAATATATTTGAAAAATCTGTAGGTGTTTCCATAGATAATCAAAAGGATACTTTTCCAAACTGAGCTATTACATGTTTGATGTGTACATAACAAGTAAAATTCTGCTCACGTATTATAAAAATACCAGAGGTTTCAAATGTACACTGACCTTAATGTTAATACAGCAATAAGTGTAACCACGTTCCAGAATCATTATCCAGATTAAACGATCCTGAAAACGGCCCAAGTAATGAGATCCAGGTAAGAGGAGACCTAAAACAAATCAGAAAAAGAAAGTAAGTATTCAAGCTTGTTTTATTTTGCCACAGGAACCTTTAATATTAATAACACACTTGGAAATGATTCATAACTCCTTCTACCCTCTTTTTACATCAAAAACAAAAACTAATGTATATCAGGAGGCATTAAATTAAGTTCTTTACAGCAACAGTTGGAAGAGAATATCCACAGGTGATAATACATAAGAATTCAAGAATATATTTTCCAGAAAAACAACAAATTTGAACCTGCTATTTAAAATCCTAAATGCAAGTTAAATATATTTGGATCAATATTAAATATATAAAAGCTAACTTAGCATTTGGACATTTTTATATACATGCATACAAAACTGTTTTGTGGTGTTAAAAATTTAACTGCTATTTAAAATTTAACTTATAAACTGCTACCTACCACACCAAACAACTACTTTTAAAACTTAAGTTTTTCTCTCAACCTTACATCTCTGAGATTTCAACTGCAAAATGGCATGTCAACTGCAGACAGCTGTCTTTCAAGGTAATTGCTGTTGAGAATTCACTGAATGTATATAACTAAATTTGAATATTCATTTCCCTATTAATATTCCAGATATTTCCAATTTTTCACTATTACAAATAATGTTGCAGAAATCATCTGTGTACAAGTCTGCTTGTACAGCATATGCAGAAGGAGTTCACATAGCAGAACTGACTGCTATGCTTTGAAAGGCCTGCTTACAAAGTTGGCCCTTCGCTGGTATCTGGGAACTTTCAGAAGAGTTCTCACCCAGCCTGACTAAGAATCTCTCACTGTGCCTAAACTGTTGTACAAACAATATTATACACTGAACAACTGTTTTCCTTCTGGGAGTCTGGAATTTTGGTATGTGTAGGCAGAAGGCACCTACATAACAAGACCCCAGTGAAAGCCCTGGGCACTGAGTCTCCAATAGGCTTCGTGGTAGTCAACAAATCACCCATGTTGTCACAGTGCATTGCTGTGGAGTTAAGTGTGTGACTCCTCTTGCAGAGGATGCCTGGAAGCTAGCACCTGGTCTCTTTAACCCCATGTGACTTTTCCCTTTGCTGATTTTGCTCTGTATCCATTTGCTATAATAAATCTTACGCATGAGTATCATTATATGGTGAATTCTATGAATCCTCCTAATGAATCAAACCTGAGGGTCATCTTGGGGACATCCAAAACCCATGTGTTAAGAGTTTCTCTAGAAATAGAATCATGGATCGAGTAATCTAAAACTGGAATTGCTGGGCCATAGGCTCTGTACATCTTCACTACAGATTATTTGGTTTACTTTTCAAAATGGTTGTATGAATTTACATTTCCTTCTAGCAGAGTTTGAAAGTTCCGGCTCCCCACACCTTAGCCAAAACTTGATATTATCAGACTTCTACATTTTTGTCAATCAGATGTGTGTGAAATATTACCTACCTCATTATTTTTCTTCCCAGGAGACACTTTATATACTATACACATTTTGGCTGTGTTACTGATTTGATAATAAAGCATAATTTCCACCTTATTATGAAGATATTTAGGTAATATATAGCTAGACAATTAGAAAAGCTAAACCCAAGTAAGTGTAACAGATAGAAAAAGCTTGGCATCTCTGCCTCCATTTTATATATGTCTCCTTTGCTGCCTTAACCTTTGCCAAAAGAAAAAAAAAAGTGTGTATGGGGGTGCTTCTGCTCAGCCCTACAGCCATGCATGTAGGCTTATTAATCATCAAAAAGAATTTTGCTTATAGTTTGAGATTTCTGAAAATAGCCCCTTACCCAAAGCTTGCCTCCCCTGAGGAGATGGAGAAATATGTATGAAAATGATTGACCTGTCAAAGATTTACAGAATACCATGACCCAGACCTAGGTCAGTGAGAGTCAACTAACCAAGGACATGGAATTTCTCAGCTCTCCTTGGGCCCTCGCTGGTGCCCGTATGTCTACAGTCTCAGTCACCTCCTAACCTGCTTCCCCCCACTCTCCTTTTCCCTAGCATAAAAGCAGCTTGAAATTAACCCTGAGGTAAGATGGTTCTTCAGGACATTAGTCTGCCATCTTCTTGGTCTGCTGGTTTTCCAAATAAAAACACCTTGCTTCTCAACTTATTGGCATGTCATGCAGAATGTGGCACGAGCTTGGACTCTATAACTTAAGCATTTCATTAAAATGCTAATTCAAAATCACTACTTTGCCTGGAATTAGTTTACCAGGAACTGTCACTGGATATTTCTAAAATCAGATTCAGAGGCTAAGGTATAGGGTAAGAATCAACATACTATTGTCATCAAACTTAAATCTTACCTAAAACCTACCTTAAGAAGTACAATATAGTTGAATTTACTATTTATGTATGATATAAACATTGACACATAATATTAGTTCATGCTCATCAAAAATGTACTTCCTTGCTAAAAGTGCTTCATTTTGGGGAGGCTACTCATCACTGACCATAGCTTTCATGTTATTTTGACCTTTAACCTTGTCAGACTGCTTGTGTTGCTATACAATAACTAAGAAGGTAGGAACAAAACCTTAAGCTCTTCATTCTGATATAATGTAAAGCTAGTTTTCACTCTTTATGGATCTAAACTATCACATCTACTTCACATAAACTCATTATAAATTCATGGAAGTTTTGGGTAATAAGCTGTTTTCATGTTTCACTGGTGGGGGACTATAACCTAATTTTATTCAAGAAAACATTTTTAAAAATTTTGTCAAATCACCGTAATGAAATTTTCTCTTAGTATTTTATTTTTTAACTTTATCTCAAAATAAGGATCAGGGGATATACTTCTACTTTATACTAAGTCCTTCTGTCTACATATCAAAGGATTAGAACCAGTATAATGGATGAAACAAAAGACTTTTTCCACATGTTCATTTTTTTTGTACCTTAACACATTAGGCAAGAGTTTCTTAAACACTGCCCATCTTCTTACCCAAACTCCCAGCTGCCATCGCAGACTGCAGTGCCGTGGTCAAGCCTGGGGCCATCTGGCGGTAGTATACTGTATCTGCACACACACAGGCCGTGCTGCCCACCGCTCCAGGCCAGCTCTGAATAGGTCGGGGAAACCCCACCAAGAATAAAGGAAGGGTAAAGAGGGGGAGTAAGGGAGAGGAGAGTAGTGTAGAAAAAACTATGAGGACCAACACGAATGGAGAGAAGATGATATTAACTATACATAAAGTGGTGGTTGATTTTCGACGTTTTTTCTCTGTCCATGATGTTGAAAGTACAGTCACAGCAAACTGCAATTTAGAGATGAACTGAATCAGACGATCACGCAAGATACCAATCTGTAGAGACATAAAAATGATTTAAGTCCTAAAGTGTATTCATAAAAATTATATACTTTTATTATTGCCCTAATATTTTTGGGCCAATACCCCTGATATGAGATGTTTTGTTAAAATTTTCTCAAATCCCAAAGTTAATAAATGAATCTACACTTTTAAAAGGTTGGACTCTTTTATGAAAAAAAGAATGTAATACTAAGGAAAACAAACAGTTTTAGCAATATCTTAGGATTGACTAAGCTTCATATTACATGCTTGCTAGGTCATAAGAGAAGACCAGAAGTTGTAAAGAGTTAAATTCCCATCCTTAATTTATCCTTGCTTTAGACAGAATTTTACAGGTTAAGGAACAAAAGTGATGTCATAAGAATAGCCTCAGTAGACTGAAATCATATTAAGTGTATTCATACAAATCATGCAAAGTATGGTTTTCCAAAACAGAATGAAATCAACAACAGAAATAAAGAAGTAACAGAAAGAAATCTGGAAATTAAGAGACATGGTTGGGAGAATATATTCATGAACAATTCATGTGATAAAGGGTTAACATCTAAAATATATAAAGAACTCATATACCCAACACCCAAAAATCTGATTAAAAAATGGTTAGAGGACCTGAACACTTTACCAAAGAAGAAACACAAATGGCCAACAAGCACATGAAAAGATGCTCCAAATCACTAATAATTAGAGAATGTGAATTAAAATCACAATGAGATACCACCTCACACCAGTTAGGATGGCCACTATCCAAAAAACAAGAAATGACAAATGCTGGCAAGGATGTGGAGAAATGGGAACCCTCTTACACTGTTGGTGGGAATGTAAATTGGTGTGCAACCATTGTGAAAAGCAATGTGGAGGTTCCTCAAAAAACTAAAAATAGAGTTAAAAAAAATAAGATTGTTTTGGTGGTGGTGGGGGAAGATGGCAGCATGAGAAGTGAGGCAGAAACCTCCTTCCAAAACCACATATAACACAAAAATATGCAAATACAACAAATCCTGAAAGAGTGACCAGAAAGAAGATTGCAACAGATGGCCTACATTTGGGGAAAAGAGGAAAATCTCACAGAAAAGGGTAAAGTAGCAAAGCGGCGATCTGGCAGGACCCAAGCCCTCGCCCCACCCCAGCTCACTGGAGGGAGGAAGAGAAACAGAGAAGGGAGGGAGTAGAAGCCCAGGACTGCTAAACACCAACCGGCGAATATGTACTCCAGAAGCAAGAACCCACATTACATGGAGCTCTGGAGATTAATTAGTGGGGTTAGAAAGTAAAGAGAGGCAGAATACTCAGAGAGACTGAGATTCCAGCTGCTTGTGGAGAATATGTACCCACAAGTAGCTGCTCTGGGACAAAAGAAAGGCAGGCACTTTGAAAAATTTCTCAACAGCAAGAGAGGTGCTAAAGGGGCAAGGAGGCTTCCTCCTAAAACTGCATATAATATGAAAATATAATTAATACAACTAATGCTGAAAGAGCAACAGGAAAGAGGTCTGCGCCAAACTGCATATACCTGGAGAAAAGAATAAACCTCACATAACAGGATAACGTACCAAAGCCATGGCCCGGCAGGAAACAAGCCCTTCCTCCACCCCAGCTCATTGGTGGGAGGAACATAAACACAGTGGGGAGGGACTGGAGGCCAGGGACTGCTGAATACCTAACTCTGGAGATCTGCTCTGGGAGCACAAACCTACATTCCATGGAGCTTTCTTGGTACTCCTGTGATTAGGGGGTTGGAAAGCTAAGATAGGCAGAATTCCTGGAGACACTGAGATTCCAACCACTTGTGGAGAGCAGGGATCCATATCTGGCTGCTCTGGGACAAAAGAAAGGCAGGCAGTCTGAGAGACTTCCTAACAGCAAGACAGCTACTAAAGGGGCAAGGACAGCACAGAGCTTACTGCTCAGGAGAAAGGACAGGTAGTCAAAATTGTCTGGGTGCACTCTACCCATCAGGCTGGAAACTTTCACGATCCTCAGGCGCTCCAGCTCCCTGGCTGGCTACACAGTTCCAAGGACTCCGTCCATGATATGCAGCCTACTATGCCTTTCTCCCAGTCAGCCCCACCTGACTCACAAACCAGCAAACCCTACCCTGGCATTAGGCCAACTAGAGGGAAGCCCTGTCTACAGCAACTACAAATGCAAAGCATAGAGGCTTATAACTGTGGGCTTGGCCCACTGGTTCTGGCAGGGGAGACAGGCATAGCAGCAGCAGGGAAGCAGGAAAACAACTCTTTCCTCCCCCCAGGCACCAATACTGCTCCTCTGTGACCCCCAACATTGCTTCAGGGGCAGAGAAGCTCCAGAGAGTCGAGCTTCTGGGCACTAGAGGGTGCCATGTACAAATATGAAACACCAAAGAAACCTGGTTCAAAGTAAAATTATGAATACAACACCTGAGAAAGATTCAAATGAAATTGACCTCATGAATCTTCTTGAAAGGGATTTCAAAACAAAAATCATTAACATGCGCATGGAGGTACAGAAAAAATTCAAGAACTCAGAAATGAATTCCGGTCAGAGATCCAATCATTATGTAATACAATAAGAGAAATGAAACATACAATGGAAAGTTTTAAAAGCAGAATACACATGATGGAGGAGAGGATGAATGAAATAGAAATTAGAGAAGAGGAATACAAAGAAGCTGACGCACAGAGAGAAATAAAGAATCCCTTAGAATGAAAGAATATTGAGAGAACTGTGTGACCAATCCAAACGGAACAATATTTGCATTATAGGGGTACCAGAAGAAGAGAGAAAAAGGGATAGGAAGTGTCTATGAGGAGGTAATTGCTGAAAAATTCCCCAAACTGGGAAAGGAGATAGTCTCTTAGGCCATGGAGGTGCACAGATCTACCAACACAAGGGACCCAAGGAAGACAACACCAAGACATATAGTAATTAAAACAGCAAAGATCAAGGATAAGGAGAGAGTATTAAAAGCATCCAGACAGAGAAATAAGATCACATACAAAGGAAAGCCCATCAGGCTATCATCAGAAACCTTATAGGCCTGAAGGGAGTGGCATGATGCATTTAATGCAATGAAGCAGAAGGGCCTCGAACCAAGATTACTTTATTCAGCAATATTATCATTTAAATTTGAAGGAGGGATTAAACAATTTCCACATAAGCAAAAGCTGAGAGAATTTACTTCCCACAAACCATGTCTACAGTGTTTTTTGGAGGGACTGCTATAGATGGAAGTGTCCTAAGGTTTAACCACAGTAAAGTAGAACAGCTAATTACTAAGCAAATGCAAAGTTAAATTAACCAACCCCAAAGTCAGTCAAGGAATAGACAAGGAGTACAGAATATGACCTAATATATAAAGAATGGAGGAGGAAGACAAAGGAGGAGAAAAAAAGAAGCTTTAGATTGTATTTGTAATAGTATATTACATGAGTTAAATTAGACTCTTAGATAGTAAGGAAGTTAACCTTGAACCTTTGGTAACCACGAATCTAAAGCCAGCAATGACAATAAGTACTTACCTATCAATAATCACCCTTAATGTAAATGTACTGAATGCACCAATCAAAAGACATAGAGTCACTGAATGGATAAAAAACAAGACCCATCTATATGCTGCCTACAAGAGACTCACTTTAAACCCAAACACATACACAGACTAAAAGTGAAGGGATGGAAAAAGATATTTCATGCAACTAATAGGGAGAAAAAGGCAGGAGTTGTAGTACTTGTATCAGACAAAATAGACTTCAAAACAAAGAAAGTCACAAGAGACAAAGAATGACATTATGTGATGATGTCAATCCAACAAGAAGATATAACCATTATAAATATCTATGCATGCAACACAGGAGCACCTACGTATGTGAAAAAATTTCTAACAGAATTAAAAGGGGAAATAGAATGCAATGCATTCATTCTAGGAGACTACAACACTCCACTCACTCTGAAGGACAGATCACCCAGACAGAAAATAAGGAGACAGAGGCACTGAACAACACATTAGACCAGATGAATCTAACAGACACGTACAGAACTCTACACCCAAAAGCAGGAGAATACACATTCTTCTCAAGTGCACATGGAACATTTTCAAGCATAGATCATAAACTATGCACCAAAAAGAGCCTCGATAAATTCAAACAAATTGAAATTGTACCAACCAGTTTCTCAGACCACAAACGTATGAAACTAGAAATAAATTACACAAAGAAAATGAAATATCCCACAAACACATGGAGTCTTCATAACATGCTCCTAAATAACCAATGGATCAATGACAAATAAAAACAGAGATCAAGCAATATATGGAGACAAATGACAACAATAATTCAACACCACAAAATCTGGGACACAGTGAAGGCTGTGCTAAGAGGAAAGTATACTGCAATAAAGGCCTCATCAGGAAAGAAGAACAATCCCATATGAACAGTCTAAACTCACAATTAACAAAACTAGAAAAAGAAGAACAAATGAGGCCCAAAGTCAGGAGAAGGAGGAACATAATAAAGATTAGAGAATAAATAAATAAAATCGAGAAGAATAAAACAACAGAAAGAATCAATGAAAGCAAGAGCTGGTTCTTTGAGAAAATACACAAAGTAGATCAACCCTAGCCAGACTTACCAAGAAAAAAAGAGAGTCTACACACATAAACAGAATCAGAAATGAGAAAGGAAAATTCACTATGGACACCACAGAAATACAAAGAATTATTAGAGGATACTATGAAAAATTATATGCTAACAAACTGGATAACCTAGAAAATATGGACAACTTTCTAGAAAAATACAACCTTCCAAGGCTGACCAGAAAGAAACAGAAAATCTGAACAGACAATTACCAGCAATGAAATTGAAATGGTAATAACAATACTACCTAAGAACAAAACCAATGGACCAGATGGCTTCACTGCTGAATTTGATCAAACATTTAGTGAAGATCTAATACCCATTCCCCTTAAAGAAGTTTTCCAAAGAATAGAAGAGGAAATACTTCCAAACTCATTCTATGAGGCCAGAATCAGTCTAATACCAAAACCAGGCAAAGACACCAGAAAAAAAGAAAATTACAGCCCAATATCCCTGATGAACATAGATGCAAAAATACTCAAAAATTAGCAAACCAAATTCAAAAATACATCAAAAAGATCATCCATCATGATCAAGTAGGATTTATTCCAGGGATGCAAGGATGGTACAACATTCGAAAATCCACCATCATCTACCACATCAATAAAAAGAAGAACAAAAACCACATGATTATCTCCATAGATGCTGAAAAAACATTTGACGAAATTCAATATCCATTCATGGTAAAAACTCTCAACAAAATGTGTATAGAGGGCAAGTAACTCAACATAATAAAGGCCATATATGACAAACCCACAGCCAACATTGTACTTTACAGCGAGAAGCTGAAAGCTTTTCCTTTAAGATCGGGAACAAGACAATGATGCCCACTCTTCCCACTTCTAATGGCAATCAGACAATACAAAGAAATAAAGGGCATCCAGTTTGGGAAGGAAGAGTTAAACTGTCCCTCTTTGCAGATGACATGATATTGTACATAAAAAACCCTAAAGAAATTCTGAGAAGGAAGAATAAAGTGGGGGAGGATCTCACTCCCCAACTTCAAGCTCTACTACAAAGCCACAGTATTCAAGACAATTTGATACTGGCACAAGAACAGAGCCACAGACCAGTGGAACAGAATAGAGACTCCAAACATTAACCCAAACATATATAGCCAACAAATATTCGATAAAGGGGCCATGGATATACAATGGGGAAATGACAGTCTCTTCAACAGATGGTGCTGGCAAAACTGGACAGCTACATGTAAGAGAATGAAACTGTATCACTGTCTAACCCCATACACAAAAGTAAATTCGAAATGGATCAGAGACTTGAACGTAAGTCATGAAACCATACAACTCTTAGAAAAAAACATAGCCAAATTCTCTTAGTCATAAACATGAGTGACCTCTTCTTGAACATATCTCCCCAGGCAAGGGAAACAAAAGCAAAAATGAACAAGTGGGACTATATCAAGCTGAAAAGCTTCTGTACAGCAAAGGGCACCATCAATAGATCAAAAAGGTATCCTACAGTATGGGAGAATATATTCATAAATGACAGATCCGATAAACAGTTGACATCCAAAATATATAAAGAGCTCATGCACCTCAACAAACAAAAAGCAAATAATCCAATTAAAAAATGGGCAGAGGATCTGAATAGACAGTTCTCTAAAGAAGAAATTCAGATGGCCAACACACACATGAAAAGATGCTCCACATCGCTTGTCATCAGAGAAATGCAAATTTAAACCACAATGAGATATCACCTCACACCAGTAAGGATGGCTACCATCCAAAAGACAAACAACAACAAATGTAGGTGAGGTTGTGGAGAAAGGGGAACCCTCCTACACTGCTGATGGGAATGTAAATTAGTTCAACCATTGTGGAAAGCAATATGGAGGTTCCTCAGAATGCTCCAAATAGAAATACCATTTGACCCAGGAATTCCACTTCTAGGAATTTACCCTAAGAATGCAGCACTCCAGTTTGAAAAAGACATATGCACCCCTATGTTTATCGCTGCACTGTTTACAATAGCCAAGATATGGAAGCAACCTAATGTCCATCAGTAGATGAATGGATAAAGAAGATGTGGTACATATACACAATGGAATATTACTCAGCTATAAGAAAAAAACAGATCCTACCATTTGCAACAACATGGATGGAGCTAGAGGGTATTATGCTCAGTGAAATAAGCCAGGTGGAGAAAGACAAGTACCAAATGATATCACTCAAATCTGGAGTATAAGAACAAAGGAAAATTGAAGGAACAAAACAGCAGCAGAATCACAGAACCCAAGAATGGACTAACAGTTACCAAAGGGAAAGGGACTGGGGAAGATGGGTGGGAAGGGAGGCACAAGGGCGGGGAAAAAGAAAGGGGGCATTATAATTAACATGTATGGTGTGGTGGGACACAGGGATGGCTGTGTAACACAGAGAAGACAAGTAGTGATTTTACAGCGTCTTACTACGCTGATGGACAGTGACTGTGAAGGGGTATGTGCGAGGGACTTGGTGAAGAGGGGAGCCTAGTAAACATAATGCCCCTCATGTAATTATAGATTAATGATACCAAAATTAAAAAAAACCCTAAAGAATCCACTCCAAAACTACTAGATCTAATATCTGAATTCAGCAAAGTTGCAGGACACAAAATTAATATGCAGAAATCTGTGGCATTGCTATATACTAACAATGAACCAGCAGAAAGAGAAATCAGGAGAACAATTCCATTCATAGTTGCATCAAAAAGAATAAAATACCTAGGAATAAACCTAACCAAGGAAGTGAAAGACCTGTACTTGGAAAACTATATGACACTCATGAGAGAAATTAAAGAAGATACCAATAAATGGAAACACATCCCGTGCTCATGGATAGGAAGAATTAATATTGTTAAAATGGCCATCCTGCCTAAAGCAATCTACAGATTCAATGCAATTCCTATCAACATACCTATAGCATTCTTCAATGAACTAGAGAAAATAGTTTTGAAATTCATATGGTACCACATTAGAACCCAAATAGCCAAATCAATCCTGAGAAGGAAGAATAAAGCTGGGGGGATTATGCTCCCCGACTTCAAGCTCTACTAAAAAGACACAGTAATCAAGAGAATTTGGTACTGGCGTAAGAACAGATCCATAGACCAATGAAACAGACTAGAGAGCCCTGATATAAACCCACACATATTAATATAAATCCACAGCCAATTAATATACAATAAAGGAGCCATGGACATACAATCGGGAAATGACAGCCTCTTCAACAACTGGTGTTGGCAAAACTGGACAGCTACATGTAAGAGAATGAAACTGGATTACTGTTTAATTCCATACACAAAAGTAAACTCAAAGTGGATCAAAGATCTGTATGCAAGTCATGAAACCATAAAACTCTTAGAGGAAAATACAGGCAAAAATCTCTTGAATATAACCATGAGCAACTTTTTCCTGAACGCATCTCCTTGGGCAAGGGAAACAAAAGAAAAATGAATAAATGAGACTACATCAAACCCCAAACTTCTGTACAGAAAGGACACCATTAGTAGAATAAAAAGTCATTCTACAGTATGGGAGAATTTATTCAAGAACAACATATCTGACAAGGGATTAACATCCAAAACATATAAAGAACCGGCACACCTCAAACCCCAAAAATAAATAACCCCATTAAAAATGGGAGGCGGATATGAAGACACTTCTCCAAAGAAGAAATTCAGATGGCTGAAGGCACATGAAAGGATCCCTGACATCACTAATTATCAGGAAAATGCAAATTAAAACTACAATGAGATAACACCTCACATCAGGACAGCCATCAGTCAAAAGACAAGGAACAAGTGCTGGCAAGGATGCGGAGAAAGAGGAACTCTCCTACACTGTTGGTGGGAATGTAAATTCCCAAGTTTAACCATTGTGGAAAGCAATACAGAGGTTCCTCAAAAAAATAAAAATAGAAATAACATTTGACTCAGGAATTCCCCTTCTAGGAATTTACTCAAAGAAAAAAAGATCCCAAGTTCAAAAAGATATATGCACCCCTATGTTTATTGCAGCACTATTTACAATAACCAAGATATGGAAGCAACCTGAGTGCCCATCAATAAATGAATGGATAAAGAAGATGTGATACATATACACAATGGAATATTATCCCCTCATAGGAAGAAAACAAATGCTAGCATTTGCAACAACATGGATGGAGCTAGAGGGTATTATGCTCAGTGAAATAAGCCAGGAGGAGAAAGAAAAGTACTGAATGATTTCACTCATTTGTGCAGTATAACAACAAAGCAAACTGAATGAAGGAAACAGCAGCAGACTCACAGACTCCGAGACCAGAGGATACCAAAGGGAAGGAGGTAGGGAGGGTGGATGGGGAGGGAGTGATGAGGGAATTATGGTACATCATGATAAACACACATAATGCACATAATGTAGGAGGGGTAACAGGGAAGGCAGTATAGCACAGAGAAGACAAGCAGTGACTCCATAGCATCTTAACTATGCTGATAGATAGTGAGTACAACATGTTGTGGGAGGTGACTTGTTAATATGGGTGAATGCACTAACCACAATGTTGCTCATATGATACCGTCATAAGATAGTGTATCAATGACACCTTAATTAAAAAAACAGAAAAAAATAAAAAACTAAAACTAAAAAGAGAAATACATTTGACCCAGTAATTCCACTCCTCGGAATTTACCTGAAGAAAACAAAATCCCCAACTGAAAAAGACATATGGCCCCCCTATGTTTATCACTGCACTATTTGCAATAGTCAAGATATGGATGCAACCAAAGTGTCCATTAATAGATGAATGGATAAAGAAGAGGTGGTACATATACACAATGGAATATTACTCAACCATAAAAGAAAGAGAAATCCTCCCATTTGCAACAACATGGATGGATCTAGAGGGTATTATGCTCAGTGAAATCAGCCAGTCAGACAAAGACAAATACTATATAATTTCATTTGTTTGTGGAGTATAAAAACAAAGCAAAAGAGAAGGAACAAAATAGCAGTAGACTCATAGTTACCAAGAAGGGACTAGTGGTTATCAAAAGGGAGGGCATGGGGTAGGGAGAGTTGGGGGAGGGTGAAGGGTTTTATAAAGGGGCATAATAATTTGCAATCACAAGATAAGTTGGTCATGGGGAAGGCAGTATAGCATGGAGAATATAGTCAGTGATTCCCTAACATCTTACTATACTGATAGTAACCGCTTTAGAGGGGATGAGGATTTAATACTATGGGTAGCTGTTGAGTCACTGTGTTGTATATTTGAGACCAACATAAGATTGTATATCAATGATAATTTAATTTAAAAAAAAAGACACATTGTTAAATAACCAATGGGTCAAAGAAGAAACCAAAAGATAAAATAAAAAAATCTTTGAGATGACTAAAACAAAAACCAAACATACCAAACTTGTTAGCACAGCTAAAACAGTGCTCAAAAGGAAATTTATAGCTGTAAATGCTTTATTAAAAGAGAAGAAAGATCCCAAATCAAAAACTAATTTTTCACCTTAGGAAACTAGAGAAACTAGAAAATAAAGAGTAAACTAAACCTTCTCAAGTAAGTAGGAGGACAGAAATAATAAAGACTAGAAAAGAAATTAATAAAAAAGAGAACAGAAAAACAATAGAGTATACTAATGAAAACAGAAGCTCTTTTTTGAGGAGATTGACAAAACTGAGAAAACTAAGCTAGAAAGACCAAGAAAAAAAAAAAAACAAGAGTCAAATTATGAAAATCAGGAAAGAGGTAATTATTATCAATCTTACAGAAAAAAAGTAAAAGGGATTATAAGAGAACACTGAATAACTACTATATGCCAATAAATTACTTAGATGAAACTGAAAAGTTCCTAGAAAGACATAAATTACCAAAAGCAACTCAAGAAGAAATAGAAAATCTGAGTAAACTTTATCAAGTAAAGAAACTGAACTAGTAATTTAAAAGCTACACACAGAGAAAAGCTGAGGCTCAGATGGCTTCCATACCACAAAATATTACATACTACAAAATATTTAAGATACACACTGAATACTAAAAATCATTTAAGAATAACTAATATGGGCGGAGCCAAGATGGCGGCATGAGTAGAGCAGTGGAAATCTCCTCCCAAAACCACATATATTTTTGTAAATACAATACAACTCTTCCTAAAAGAGAGACCAGACGACACAGGACAACAGCCAGAGTACATCCACACCCGCGAGAACCCAGTGCCTCGTGAAGGGGGTAAGATACAAGCTCCAGCCCTGCGGGACCTCAGCGCCCCTCCTTCCAGCTCCCAGCGGGAGGAGAGGAGTCGGAGCAGGGAGGGAGAGGGAGCCCAGGACTGCTAAACGCCCAGCCCTAGCCATCCACACCAAAGCACAGACACAGTGCGTGCATGGGGTGCTGGAAACTAGGGAAACAGGATAGTAAGACCTGTGAGCAGGTCCCTGCAGCCAGAACCCCTGGGAAAAAGAAAAGCGAGTGCTTTTTGAAAGTCTTAAAGGGACAGGGACCCCACATCTGGATGGAAGCGTCCTGGGACACTTAGTCCAGTGGCTGGGAATCCCGGGGAACTCTGAGTACTCTAACTCCCTGGGCAGCAGGGCAGCTTGGAGGCCCCTCATGGATATAAACAGCCTCCTGGCCATTTGCCCTTCTACGCGGCTGCACCATATCGGAGCAGCAGCCTAAGGCAGGCCACACCCACAGCAAACGTGGAGCTAAACTTCATAGCGGCTGAGCAAGAATCCCAGAAGCCCCGTCTGCACGCAGCTGCCCAGCACAAGCTGCTAGAGGTTGCTGTTCTCCAAGGAGAGGAAGGCCACAAACCAACAAGGGACATTCTCCCAGCCATCACTTGCACCAGCTCCACAAACCATCTCCATCACTATGAAAAGGCAGAAAAATTTGATACAGACCAAAATCACAACCCCTGATAAGGAGACAGACCTAACCAGTCTTCCTAAAAAATAATTCAAAATAAAAATCATAAACATGTGGACAGAGCTGCAGAGAAATATACAAGAGCTAAGGGATGATAGCCGGAGGGAGATTACAGAAGTGAAACAATCTCTGGAAGGATTTATAAGCAGAAAGGGTAAGATGCAAGAGGCCATTGATGGAATAGAAACCAGAGAATAGGAACGCATAGAAGCTGACACAGAGAGAGATAAAAGGACCCCCAGGAATGAAACAATATTAAGAGAACTGTGTGACCAATCCAAAAGGAACAATATCTGCATTATAGGGGTACCAGAAGAATAAAAGAGAGAAAAAGGGATAGAAAGTGTCTTTGAAGAAATAATTGCTGAGAACTTCCCCAAACTGGGATAGGAAATAGTTGCTCACACTACGGAAGCACACAGAAATCTCAACAGAAGGGACCTAAAGAGGAAAACAGTAAGACACATAATTAAAATGGCAAAGATCAAGGACAAGGACAGAGTATTAAAGGCAGCCAGAGAGAGAAAAGAGGTCACCTACAAAGGAAAATCCATCAGGCTATCATCAGACTTCTCAACAGAAACCTTACAGGCCAGAAGAGAATGCCATGATATATATAATGCAATGAAACAGAAGGGCCTTGAACCAACGATACTGTATCCAGCACAATTATCAATTAAATATGAAGGAGGGATTAAACAATTCCCAGACAAGCAAAAGTTGAGGGAATTTGGCTCCCACAAACCACTTCTACAGGGTATTTTAGAGGGACTGCTCTAGATGGGAGCACTCCTAAAAAGAGCACAGAAAAAAATGCCCAACATATGAATGGAGGAGGAGGAATAAGAAGGGAGAGAAATAATCATCAGACTGTGTTTATAATAGCTCAATAAGCAAGTTAAGTTAGACAGTAAGGTAGTAAAGAAGCTAACCTTGAACCTTTGGTAACCACGAATCTAAAGCCTGCAATGGCACTAAGTACATATCTTTCAATAATCACCCTAAATGTAAATGGACTGAATGCACCAGTCAAAAGACACAGAGCAATAGATTGGATAAAAAAGCAAGACCCATTATATGCTGCTTACAAGAGACTCACCTCAAACCCTAAGACATGCACAGACTAAAAGTCAAGGGATGAAAAAAGATATTTCATGCAAACAACAGGGAGAAAAAAGCAGGTGTTGCAGTACTACTATCAGACAAAATAGACTTCAGAACAAAGAAAGTAACAAGAAATAAAGAAGGACATTACATAATGATAAAAGGCTCAGTCCAACAAGAGGATATAACCATTATATATATATATGCACCCAATACAGGAGCACCAGCATATGTGAAACAAATACTCACAGAATTAAAGGAGGAAATAGAATGCAATGCATTCATTTTGGGAGACTTCAACACAGCACTCACGCCAAAGGACAGATCCACCAGACAGAAAATAAGTAAAGACACAGAGGCACTGAACAGCACACTAGAACAGATGGACCTAACAGACATCTATAGAACTCTACATCCAAAAGCAACAGGATACACATTCTTCTCAAGTGCACATGGAACATTCTCCAGAATAGATCACATACTAGGTCACAAAAAGAACTTCAGTAAATTCAAAAAGATTGAAATCCTACCAACCAACGTTTTTGTTTTTGTTTTTTTGGTATCATTAATCAACAATTACATGAAGGACATTACGTTTACTAGGCTCCCCCCTTCACCAAGTCCCCCCCACATACCCCTTCACAGTCACTGTCCATCAGCGTAGTAAGATGCTGTAAAATCACTACTTGTCTTCTCTGTGTTGCACAGCCCTCCCCATGCCCACCCCCCACTATACATGCTAATTGTAATTCTCCCTTTACTTTTCCCCACCCTTGTCCCTCCCTTCCCACCCATCCTCCCCAGTCCCTTTCCCTTTGGTAACTGTTAGTCCATTCTTGGGTTCTGTGATTCTGCTGCTGTTTTGTTCCTTCAGTTTTCCTTTATTCTTATACTCCACATATGAATGAAATCATTTGGTACTTGTCTTTCTCCACCTGGCTTATTTCACTGAGCATAATACCCTCTAGCTCCATCCATGTTGTTGCAAATGGTAGGATCTGTTTTTTTCTTATAGCTGAGTAATATTCCATTGTGTGTATGTACCACATCTTCTTTATCCATTCATCCACTGATGGACATTTAGGTTGCTTCCATATCTTGGCTATTGTAAACAGTGCAGCGATAAACATAGGGGTGCATATGTCTTTTTCAAACTGGAGTGCTGCATTCTTAGGGTAAATTCCTTGAAGTGGAATTGCTGGGTCAAATGCTATTTCTATTTTGAGCATTCTGAGGCATCTCCATATTGCTTTCCACAATGGCTGAACTAATTTACATTCCCACCAGCAGTGTAGGAGGGTCCCCCTTTCTTCACAACCTAGCCAACATTTGTTGTTGTTTGTCTTTTGGATGGTAGCCATCCTTACTGGTGTGAGGTGATATCTCATTGTGGTTTAAATTTGCATTTCTCTGACGACAAGCAATGTGGAGCATCTTTTCATGTGTGTGTTGGCCATCTGAATTTCTTCTTTAGACAACTGTCTATTCAGATCCTCTGCCCATTTTTTAATTGGATTATTTGCTTTTTGTGTGTTGAGGTGTGTGAGCTCTTTATATATTTTGGATGTCAACTGTTTATCGGATCTGTCATTTATGAATATATTCTCCCATACTGTAGGATACCTTTTTGTTCTATTCATGGTGTCCTTTGCTGTACAGAAGCTTTTCAGCTTGATATAGTCCCACTTGTTCATTTTTGCTTTTGTTTCCCTTGCCTGGGGAGATATGTTCAAGAAGAGGTCACTCATGTTTATGACTAAGAGAATTTTGCCTATGTTTTTTTCTAAGAGTTTTATGGTTTCATGACTTACGTTCAAGTCTCTGATCCATTTCGAATTTACTTTTGTGTACGGGGTTAGACAGTGATCGAGTTTCATTCTCTTACATGTAGCTGTCCAGTTTTGCCAGCACCATCTGTTGAAGAGACTGTCATTTCCCCATTGTATGTCCATGGCCCCTTTATCGTATATTAATTGGCCATATATGTTTGGGTTAATGTTTGGAGTCTCTATTCTGTTCCACTGGTCTGTGGCTCTGTTCTTGTGCCAGTACCAAATTGTCTTGATTACTGTGCCTTTGTAGTAGAGCTAGAAGTTGGGGAGTGAGATTCCCCCCACTTTATTCTTCCTTCTCAGGATTGCTTTGGCTATTCGGGGTCTTTGGTGTTTCCATATGAATTTTTGAACTATTTGTTCCAGTTTATTGAAGAATGCTGTTGGTAATTTGATAGGGATTGCATCGAATCTGTATATTGCTTTGGGCAGGATGGCCATTTTGAAGATATTAACTCTTCCTAGCCAGGAGCATGCGATGAGTTTCCATTTGTTAGTGTCCCCTTTAATTTCTCTTAAGAGTGTCTTATAGTTTTCAGGATATAGGTCTTTCACTTCCTTGGTTAGGTTTATTCCTAGGTATTTTATTCTTTTTGATGCTGTTGTGAATGGAATTGTCTTCCTGATTTCTCTTTCTATTAGTTCATTGTTAGTGTATAGGAAAGCCACAGATTTCTCTGTGCTTATTTTGTATCTTGCAACTTTGCTGTATTCCGATATCAGTTCTAGAAGTTTTGGAGTGGAGGCTTTAGGGTTTTTTATGTACAATATCATATCATCTCCAAATAGTGACAGTTTGACTTCTTCTTTACCAATCTGGATTCCTTGTATTTCTTTGTTTTGTCTAATTGCCGTGGCTAGGACCTCTAGTACTATGTTGAATAATAGTGGGGAGAGTGGGCATCCGTGCCTTGTTCCCGATCGCAGAGGAAAGCTTTCAGCTTCACACTGTTCAGTGTGATGTTTGCTGTGGGTTTGTCATATATGGCCTTTATTATGTTGAGGTACTTTTCCTCTATACCCACTTTGTTGAGAGTTTTTATCATGAATGGATGTTGAGTTCTGTCAAATGCTTTTTCAGCATCTGTCAAGATGATCATGTGGTTTTTGTCCTTCTTTTTGTTGATGTGGTGGATGATGTTGATGGATTTTCGAATGTTGTACCATCCTTGCATCCCTGGGATGAATCCCACTTGGTCATGGTGTATGATCCTTTTGATGTATTTTTGAATTCAGTTTGCTAATATTTTGTTGACTATTTATGCATCTACGTTCATCAGGGATATTGGTCTGTAGTTTTCTTTTTTGGTGGGGTCTTTGCTTGGTTTTGCTATTAGGGTGATGTTGGCTTCATAGAATGAGTTTGGGAGTATTCCCTCCTCTTCTATTTTTTGGAAAACTTTGAGGAGAATGGGTATTATATCTTCTCTGTATGTCTGATAAAATTCCAAGGTTAATCCATCTGGCCCAGGGGTTTTGTTCTTGGGTAGTGTTTTGATTACCACTTCAGTTTTGTTGCTGGTAATTGGTCTGTTTAGATTTTCTGTTTCTTTCTGGGTCAGTCTTGGAAGGTTGTCTTTTTCTAGGAAGTTGTCCATTTCACCTAGGTTTTCCAGCTTGTTAGCATATAGGTTTTCATAGTATTCTCTAATAATTGTTTGTATTTCTGTGTGGTTCATCGTGATTTTTCCTTTCTCGTTTCTGATTCTGTTGATGTGTGTTGACTCTCTTTTTCTCTTAATAAGTCTGGCTAGAGGCTTATCTATTTTGTTTATTTTCTTGAAGAACCACCTCTTGGTTTCATTGATTTTTTCTATTGTTTTAATCTTCTCAATTTTCTTTACTTCTTCTCTGATCTTTATTATGTCCCTCCTTATGCTGACCTTAGGCCTCATTTGGTTTTCTTTTTCTAATTTTGATAATTGTGACATTAGACTATTCGTTTGGGATTGTTCTTCTTTTTTTAAATATGCCTGGATTGCTATATACTTTCCTCTTAAGACTGCTGTTGCTGCGTCCCACAAAAGTTGGGGCTTTGTGTTGTTCTTGTCATTTGTTTCCATATATTGCTGGATGTCCATTTTAATTTGGTCATTGATCCATTGATTATTTAGGAGCATGTTGTTAAGCCTCCATGTGTTTGTGAGCCTTTTTGCTTTCTTTGTACAATTTATATCTAGTTTTATACCTTTGTGGTCTGAAAAGCTGGTTGTGAGAGAGGAGGGGCTGAGCCAAGATGGCAGCGTGAGTAGGACAATAGGAATGTCCTCCAAAAAAACATATATATTTTTGAAAATACAACAAATACAACTATCCCTAAAAGAGAGACCAGAAGACACAGGACAACAGCCAGACTACATCCACACCCACGAGAACCCAGCGCCTGGTGAAGGGGGTAAGATTTAAGCCCCGGCCCGGCGGGACCCGAGCGCCCCTTACCCCAGCTCCCAGCAGGAGGAGAGGAATTGGAGCAGGGAGGGAGAGGGAGCCCAGGACTGCTAATCACCCAGCCCCAGCCATCCGCACCAGAGTGCAGACACAGTGCGTGCATGGGGTGCTGGAAACTAGGGAAACAGGGTAGTAAGACCTGTGAGTGGGTCCCCGCAGCCGGTGCCCCTGGTACAAAGAAAAGCGAGTGTTTTTTGAAAGTCTTAAAGGGGCAGGGACCCCAGAGCTGGATGGAAGCATCCCGGGACACTTAGCCCAGCAGCTGGGATTCCCAGGGAACTCCAGGGACACTAACCCCCTGGGCAACAGCTCTGAGACCCCTCACGGCAGTAAACAACCAAACAGCCCCCTGTCTATCCCTCCTCCAGGGCCCCACCATAGCAGAGTAGCAGCCTGAGGCTGGCCATGCCAACAGCAAGGGAGCTTCCTCCATAGCGGCCAGGCAAGATACAGAGACCCAGTCTACATGCAATTGCCCAAAACAAGGTGCTAGGGGTTGCCATTGTCCCAGTAAAGAAAGGCCAGGAGCAAGTGGAAATAGTCTTGACTCTCCCAGCTGACAGACGAGTCAATAGCATACCACTGCATGTATCAACATGAAAAGGCAAATAAATTTGATCTGTACAAGACTAACCCAGAGATCTTCTCCATCTTCCCCTGAGAAGGAATCTGGGGAAATAGATTTAACCAATCTTCCTGAAAAAGAATTCAAAACAAAAGTCATAACCATGCTGATGGACTTGCACAGAAATATGCAAGAACTAAGGAGGGAGAATAGAGAAATAAAACAATCTCTGGAAGGACGTCAAAGCAGAATGGACAAGATGCAAGAGAACATTAATGGACTAGAAATCAGAGGATAAGAACGCAGAGAAGCTGATGTAGAGAGACATAAAAGGATCTCCAGGAATGAAAGATTAAGAGAACTGTGTGACCAATTGAAATGGAACAATATTCGCATCATAGGAGTACCAGAAGAAGAAGAGAGAGAAAATGGGATAGAAAGTGTCTTTGAAGAAATAATTGCTGAAAACTTCCCTAAACGAGGGGAGGAAATGGCCTCTCAGACCACAAAGGCACACAGAACTCCCATCAGAAGGGACCCAAGGAGGGCAACACCAAGACACATAATAATTGTAATGGCAAAGATCAAAGACTAGGACAGAGTATTAAAGGCAGTCAGAGAGAAAAAAAAGGTCGCCTATACCTACAAAGGAAAACCCATCAGACTATCATCAGACTTCTCAAAGGAAACCTTACAGGCCAGAAGAGAGTGGCATGATATATTTCATGCAATGAAACAGAAGGAACTTGAACCAAGAATACTGTATCCAGCATGATTATCATTTAACTATGAAGGAGGGATTAAACAATTCCCAGACAGGCAAAAGTTGAGGGAATTTGCCTCCCACAAACCACCTCTACAGGACATCTTAGAGGGACTGCTCTAGATGGGAGCACTCCTAAAAAGAGAACAGAAAAAAACACCCAACATATGAAGAATGGAGGAGGAAGAATAAGAAGGGAGAGAAATAAAGAATCACTAGACAGTGTTTATAATAGCTCAATAAGCAAGTTAAGTTAGACAGTAAGATAGTAAAGAAGCTAACCTTGAACCTTTGGTTACCACAAACTTAAAGCCTGCAATGGCAATAAACACATATCTTTCAATAATCACCCTAAATGTAAATGGACTGAATGCACCAGTCAAAAGACACAGAGTAATAGAATGGATAAAAAAGCAAGACCCATCTATATGCTGCTTACAAGAGACTCACCTCAAACCCAAAGACATGCACAGATTAAAAGTTAAGGGATGAAAAAAGGTATGTCATGCAAACAAAAGGAAGAAAAAAGCAGGTGTGGCAATACTAACATCAGACAAAATAGACTTCAGAACAAAGAAAGTAATAAGAAATGAAGAAGGACATTACATAATGGTAAAGGGCTCAGTCCAACAAGAGGATATAACCATTTTATATATATATATATGCACCCAATACAGGAGCACCAGCATATGTGAAACAAATACTCACAGAATTAAAGGAGGAAATAAAATGCAATGCATTCATTTTGGGAGACTTCAACACACCACTCACTCCAAAGGACAGATCCACCAGACAGAAAATAAGTAAGGACACAGAGGCACTGAACAGCACACTAGAACAGATGGACCTAACAGACATCTATAGAACTCTACATCCAAAAGCAACAGGATACACATTCTTCTCAAGTGCACATGGAACATTCTCCAGAATAGACCACATACTAGGCCACAAAAAGAGCCTCGGTAAATTCAAAAAGATTGAAATCCTACCAACCAACTTTTCAGACCTCAAAAGTATAAAACTAGAAATAAATTGTACAAAGAAAGCAAAAAGGCTCACAAACACATGGAGGCTTAACAACATGCTCCTAAATAATCAATGGATCAATGACCAAATTAAAATGGACATCCAGCAATATATGGAAACAAATGACAAGAACAACACAAAGCCCCAACTTTTGTGGGACGCAGCAACAGCAGTCTTAAGAGGAAAGTATATAGCAATCCAGGCATATTTAAAAAAAGAAGAACAATCCCAAACGAATAGTCTAATGTCACAATTATCAAAATTAGAAAAAGAAAACCAAATGAGGCCTAAGGTCAGCATAAGGAGGGACATAATAAAGATCAGAGAAGAAGTAAAGAAAATTGAGAAGATTAAAACAATAGAAAAAATCAATGAAACCAAGAGGTGGTTCTTCAAGAAAATAAACAAAATAGATAAGCCTCTAGCCAGACTTATTAAGAGAAAAAGAGAGTCAACACACATCAACAGAATCAGAAACGAGAAAGGAAAAATCACGATGAACCACACAGAAATACAAACAATTATTAGAGAATACTATGAAAACCTATATGCTAACAAGCTGGAAAACCTAGGTGAAATGGACAACTTCCTAGAAAAAGACAACCTTCCAAGACTGACCCAGAAAGAAACAGAAAATCTAAACAGACCAATTACCAGCAACAAAACTGAAGTGGTAATCAAAACACTACCCAAGAACAAAACCCCTGGGCCAGATGGATTAACCTTGGAATTTTATCAGACATACAGAGAAGATATAATACCCATTCTCCTCAAAGTTTTCCAAAAAATAGAAGAGGAGGGAATACTCCCAAACTCATTCTATGAAGCCAACATCACCCTAATAGCAAAACCAAGCAAAGACCCCACCAAAAAAGAAAACTACAGACCAATATCCCTGATGAACGTAGATGCATAAATAGTCAACAAAATATTAGCAAACTGAATTCAAAAATACATCAAAAGGATCATACACCATGACCAAGTGGGATTCATCCCAGGGATGCAAGGATGGTACAACATTCGAAAATCCATCAACATCATCCACCACATCAACAAAAAGAAGGACAAAAACCACATGATCATCTTGACAGATGCTGAAAAAGCATTTGACAGAACTCAACATCCATTCATGATAAAAACTCTCAACAAAGTGGGTATAGAGGAAAAGTACCTCAACATAATAAAGGCCATATATGACAAACCCACAGCAAACATCACACTGAACAGTGTGAAGCTGAAAGCTTTCCTCTGCGATCGGGAACAAGGCACGGATGCCCACTCTCCCCACTATTATTCAACATAGTACTAGAGGTCCTAGCCACGGCAATTAGACAAAACAAAGAAATACAAGGAATCCAGATTGGTAAAGAAGAAGTCAAACTGTCACTATTTGGAGATGATATGATATTGTACATAAAAAACCCTAAAGCCTCCACTCCAAAACTTCTAGAACTGATATCGGAATACAGCAAAGTTGCAAGATACAAAATAAGCACAGAGAAATCTGTGGCTTTCCTATACACTAACAATGAACTAATAGAAAGAGAAATCAGGAAGACAATTCCATTCACAACAGCATCAAAAAGAATAAAATACCTAGGAATAAACCTAACCAAGGAAGTGAAAGACCTATATCCTGAAAACTATAAGACATTCTTAAGAGAAATTAAAGGGGACACTAACAAATGGAAACTCATCGCATGCTCCTGGCTAGGAAGAGTTAATATCTTCAAAATGGCCATCCTGCCCAAAGCAATATACAGATTCGATGCAATCCCTATCAAATTACCAACAGCATTCTTCAATAAACTGGAACAAATAGTTCAAAAATTCATATGGAAACACCAAAGACCCCGAATAGCCAAAGCAATCCTGAGAAGGAAGAATAAAGTGGGGGGAATCTCACTCCCCAACTTCTAGCTCTACTACAAAGGCACAGTAATCAAGACAATTTGGTACTGGCACAAGAACAGAGCCACAGACCAGTGGAACAGAATAGAGACTCCAAACATTAACCCAAACATATATGGCCAATTAATATACGATAAAGGGGCCATGGACATACAATGGGGAAATGACAGTCTCTTCAACAGATGGTGCTGGCAAAACTGGACAGCTACATGTAAGAGAATGAAACTCGATCACTGTCTAACCCCGTACACAAAAGTAAATTCGAAATGGATCAGAGACTTGAACGTAAGTCATGAAACCATAAAACTCTTAGAAAAAAACATAGGCAAAATTCTCTTAGTCATAAACATGAGTGACCTCTTCTTGAACATATCTCCCCAGGCAAGGGAAACAAAAGCAAAAATGAACAAGTGGGACTATATCAAGCTGAAAAGCTTCTGTATAGCAAAGGACACCATGAATAGAACAAAAAGGTATCCTACAGTATGGGAGAATATATTCATAAATGACAGATCCGATAAACAGTTGACATCCAAAATATATAAAGAGCTCACACACCTCAACACACAAAAAGCAAATAATCCAATTAAAAAATGGGCAGAGGATCTGAATAGACAGTTGTCTAAAGAAGAAATTCAGATGGCCAACACACACATGAAAAGATGCTCCACATTGCTTGTCGTCAGAGAAATGCAAATTTAAACCACAATGAGATATCACCTCACACCAGTAAGGATGGCTACCATCCAAAAGACAAACAACAACAAATGTTGGCTAGGTTGTGAAGAAAGGGGGACCCTCCTACACTGCTGGTGGGAATGTAAATTAGTTCAGCCATTGTGGAAAGCAATATGGAGATGCCTCAGAATGCTCAAAATAGAAATAGCATTTGACCCAGCAATTCCACTTCAAGGAATTTACCCTAAGAATGCAGCACTCCAGTTTGAAAAAGACATATGCACCCCTATGTTTATCGCTGCACTGTTTACAATAGCCAAGATATGGAAGCAACCTAAATGTCCATCAGTGGATGAATGGATAAAGAAGATGTGGTACATACACACAATGGAATATTACTCAGCTATAAGAAAAAAACAGATCCTACCATTTGCAACAACATGGATGGAGCTAGAGGGTATTATGCTCAGTGAAATAAGCCAGGTGGAGAAAGACAAGTACCAAATGATATCACTCAAATCTGGAGTATAAGAACAAAGGAAAACTGAAGGAACAAAACAGCAGCAGAATCACAGAACCCAAGAATGGACTAACAGTTACCAAAGGGAAAGGGACTGGGGAGGATGGGTGGGAAGGGAGGGACAAGGGTGGGGAAAAATAAAGGGGGCATTACAATTAGCATGTATAGTGGGGGGTGGGCACGGGGAGGGCTGTGCAACACAGAGAAGACAAGTAGTGATTTTACAGCATCTTACTACGCTGATGGACAGTGACTGTGAAGGGGTATGTGGGGGGGACTTGGTGAAGGGGGAGGCCTAGTAAACATAATGTTCTTCATGTAATTGTAGATTAATGATACAAAAAAAAGGAATAATTAGTACAAATGTCCAACTTATTCTATGAGGTCAATGATATTCTGATATCTAAACCAAAGTTTTAACAAGAAAAGAAGGCTACAGATATATATATATATCAATCACACAAAAATTCTCAACAAAATACTAGCCAACTGAATCCAGCAACATATAAACAGGATTATACAACATGACCAAGTGGGATTTATTCTAGGAATGCAAAGTTGGCTTAACAATCAAAAAGTAATATGTTATACCATGTTAAGAGATTAAAGGACCAAAACCACAGGACCATTTCAGTAGATACAGAAAAATCATTTGAGAAAATCTAACACCCTTCACGATAAAAAGACTTACTTAGGAATAGAAAGGAACTTCACCAACCTGATAAAGAGCATCTATGAAACACTCTTACCTGATATCACACTTAATGGTAAAAGACTGACATCAACTTAATGGACAGAGATGGAAGGCTTTCCTCATAAGATGTCCATTCTTCCTGCTTCTATGCAACATTATACTGGATGTTCTAGCCAGGGCAATTAAGTAAGAAAGAGATGAAAGCCATCCGGATTGGAAAGAAAGAAGCAAACCTATCTCTACTACATCTAATTGGCAGATGACATTGGTAGACTGGCAGATCTTACATATAGAACATCCTAAACAATATGCTAAAAATCTTTTAGAATAAAGGAGTTCAGTGAGGTTTCAGGATATAGGGTTAACATTTAAAAATCAATTGAATTTTATGTTCCAGCAGTAACAAGCAAAACATGAATTAAGAAAACAATACATTTACAATATCATCAAAAAGAGTACTTAGGAACAAATTTTATAAAAGCATAAGACTTGTACACTGAAAATTTAAAAATGTTCAAATAAATAAATCCTAAATAAATGTAAAGACATCTCATGTCCATAAATGGGAAGAATTAGTATTTTTAAGATGGCAGTATACTCTCTAAATTGAGCTACAGATTTGATGCACTCTGTATCAAAGTCTCTGATGCCTCTTTACAAAATTGAAATGCTCAAACTGGTATTTATATGGTATTGCAAGGGTATCAGAACAGCCAAAACAGTCTTGGAAAAAAAAAACAAAGTCAGAGGCTCACACTTCCAATTTGAAAACCTACTACAAAGCTATAGTAATGAAGACAGTGTCATGCTAGCATAAGGATAGCCACACAGGTGAATGGAAAAGAACTAGAAGTCCAGAAGTAAACCTTACATTTGTTACTTGATTTTTGACAAGGGTGCCAAGAAAAATCTGAGGGAAGAATAGTTTTTTCAAAAAATGGTGTCGGACAATTGTATATCCATATACCAAAGAATGAATTTGGAACCCTACCTCACATCATATACAAAAATTAACTCAATGTAGATTACAGATCCAAATGTAAGAATTAAAATGCAAAATTCTTTAGAAAATATTGTAAATCTTCATGACTTCTGAATAGACAGTGTTTATTAGATCAGACACCAAAAATACAAATGACAAAAGAAAAAAATAAATGGTATATCAAAATTAAAAATTTTTTTGCTTCAAAGGACATTATCAAGAAAGTCAAAGAAAACATACAGAATATTAAATAAAATTCTGACTATCATAGATATGTCAAGGAACTTGTATCCAGGATATATAAAAAACCTATAACTCAACAATAAAGTCAATAAGCCAAATAAAAACGGGCAAAGGATTTGAACTAACATTTCTCAAAAACATAGAAATGGCCAATAAACATATGAAAAGATGCATCATTAGCATTCAGAGAAATTAAATGAAAATCACAGTGAGACAGCAGTTCACAATCTCTAGACGACTACAATGAAAAATTCAAATAACAAGCATTGGTTAGGATGTAGAGACGCTAGAATCATACATCGCTAGTGGTAATGCAAATGGTACAACCACTTTTGGAAGAAATTTTGGCACTACCTTGGCATGTTAAACACAGAGTTACTATATGATTGAAATTCTTGTCCTAGGCACACATACTCAAGAAAAATGAAAACATATGTCCATACAAAAACTTGTACATGAATGTTCATGGCAGCATTATTCATAATAGTCAAAAAGTGGAAACAACCTAAATATCCATCATCTGATGAATCAACCAAATATGATATACCCATATGATGAAAAATTATTTGGCAATAAAAAATAATATACTGACACATGCTACAACATGGACAAACCCTGAAAATATATTTATGAAAGAAGCCAGATGCAAAAGATCATGTTATTTAATTCTATTCATGTGAAATGTCCAGAATAGGCAAATCTAAAAAGATGGAAAATAGATGAATGATTGCTGGAGCTGGAGTGGGGGATGGATAGGACGGAGAAAGGGAATAGGGAATGACTATTAATGTGTATGAGGTTTCTTTTGGGGATGCTAAAAATTGTTCTAAAATTAGATTGCGGTGATGACTACAAAGTTCTGTTCAGCACTTAACTACACACTTTAAGTACATGATTTTATGGTATGTGAAATACATCTCAACAAAGCTGTTAAAAACTGTGTTTACCAGTAAGAGTCTGATTCCTGTATCCAGGCTTCTGTTCCACCATATATCTGTACTGGAGATCAACAAGTGCACTACTGATACAATGACTATTTCCAATAAAGCATTTTCTGTATTCTGCCATACCTGCAGTACACAAATTATCCATTTTATTAGGTAGAATTTATTATCTAAGTAAACTGTTGGAATAAACAAAATTACAATTAAACTCAGCAAGAGGAAAATACTATTACCATTCTAAAAGCTCTTGTGAATCCAATGGAGACAGACATAGAGTGGAACCCTTGTAAGGAACTGTCCAGTGAAAGAAATGCTATCATAGCAAAAGGTGACACTAAGACAAACAAAAAAGAGAGGCAAATATAATTAAGGCAAAGTAACCCCTTCTATCATATTTTATTTTGCTCAGTTATGAGTTTTTTGTGAGCAAAAACATTAAACTAAAAAAACTAATAATCCAAAACATGAAAGAACACTTGTATGCAATATAATATTACACAAATATAGACATTCCATAATATTTGTGTACACTTTCTAGAAATAACAAAAGGTTAACAAATTTTATCTTCCTACCTAGATTTAGCAAAATCCGTCGGACAACACCAATCTTCACAAGCCTTGTTTGCTTCTCAGAGAATAAAGTCACAGTTTGCATATCCTTGGGATAGAAAGGGTTTCGGAAAATTCCAAAGACGTAGACACTTTGAATTTCTCTAAGTATCCATAATATTACAAGTAATATCATCAAAATACAGCCAACAATGGCCTGGGGACTGTTTTTTGAAATCTGTGAGAAACCAGCGAAGTGATGTAACAAACTAGTTTCTAAGAGAGCCAAGACTAATATGATGATATAGAAAAGGCATTCCTTCCAAGTAAACTGTTTTTCTGAACCACTGGGTAAAGCCTCAGATTTGGTTCCAACTGTGTGTCTGATCACACTGTGTTTGAAGACAAGACTCAAGTCACTTAGGTTAAGACTCAGTAAGAACCCAAGGCCAGTCATAAAAAGAACCACACCAACACTGCTTGGAATGAAATACGATGTTACAGTTGTTCCAGCAGAAATGATGAATGTTATTAATAACCTGCAGAGAAGAAAAAGAAAAAAGATTTGCTTGAAAATAAAAAATCTTCAACTTAATGTAACTTTGATATTTAGGATAATTACCGAACATGGGTTGACACAGATGAGCCTCCAAGGCCGAACTCTAAAATCTGCTCCATTGCCCACAAGAAAAATGCATCAGGTGGAGGCAGAGTCCCAAGTGCCCACAGAAAGGGTAAAAATATGAACAAGATGTGTAAAATCTGATTCATTTGTCCTAGAGCTGGTATATTTACCATGAACCTGTAAGAAAAATAGAACACTTAAATCATAGTTATATATAGAAGAGGATCTTTCCAGGAAAAACGAAACACATACTCTGTCCCACCCAAACAAAAGAACACTTACAGAAAAGTCCTAGTCCCAACTTGCTCATAGAAGATCATTATAAGATCAACACATATAAATTGTAACCACTGTCTTTCCCAAGTACCAGAAAGTATTCCTACTCAATTGTGTATAAATTTGGCAGTTAGATGATATGTGGATTCAAATGTGGGGAGGAAGTAATTAAAAGTAATTTACTGAATGAAATTGAATTTAGGGATTTGTAGAATCAAACTGAGCCCAGGGCAAAAATATTTCTGCCTTAAATGTTTCAACTATGTCAGCAAAATCCTACCAAAGATGCTTTAGATCTAAAAATTTTTTTAATTTGAAATTGCAAGTAGCACTGGAAAAGCCAAAGCCTTACTGCAGTTCACACATTAGAAGCCAGCAAAGACAGAAAGCACTTCTCTTTCTTCTTCTCTCCTGTACTGGCTTACTACTTGCAGGTCCCAGAACTTAAAGTCAGTATCATTAGTATCAGAAATCAGCACCATTAGGTTATGCATGTGTCTCTATGAGTTAGCCTGAGAACAAATTATTAACTGTCTGAGATTCAAAAAATGTAAATGAACCTAGGACGTAATTTTAAATGCAAAGATGTATCACAGCAGGTATATAATTTGACTTCAGAAATTGAGATTTCATGTATCTCTGAAATAAAATACATAATATTCACATTTATAACATTGTTTCTATTTAATATAAACAGTGGTATTTGAGAACACAAACTTGCACAGAACAATCTCATAAATTGGAGATGGCTTCTATCTTAAGTAGAGAAACTGGTTCTTGGTGCAGCACTTACTAGTTAAATGTAACATCATTCAATCACTGCAAGTAATAAAAAACTTCAAAGCACCAAAGAATAAACATCAATATATTATAATTTTTTGGAATAAGGCTAACCAAATACTTTGCCTGGAAACTAGGAGCTCCAAAGACAACTTTCAAAAGAGAAAACGATATCTCAAAATTTATACCATAATTGTACTTGAATACCTGAGCTGTGAGGAATCAAAGTCAAGGAGAAAGACAACAATAATTCGGTATTAATTATCCACTTAAGTGTATGTTAACAGCCCAGAAGCAAATGTATAGCAACTATGGATATAATATGGCATAATGTGTGTTCACACAGATACCAGGAGTATGCCAGCTAACATACTCTGCCTCAATTGTATGTCCTTCAAATTTTTATAAGCAGATAATTGATGAATACAAGGTTAACAACATGATACTAAATTAAAAGACATATCTTTTGTAATATAATTTTAAAATTCATTTCATTCTGAGAAAAACCCTTAAATAATGGAATCAAACCACATACAATAAGCCACAGGAAGGTCAAGGAAAATATGCCTATTATGTAGTTTTTTTTTTAAGATAGCACTTTTCTTGCCAATATGCTCAAGTATACCATCATTTGTATAAAAATAATTAATACTCAAGAAATATTTTACCCACATTCAATTTTACCCCTCAAATCTCTTTTTCTTTTTAAACAAGCAAGGCACAGAAAAGTATTTATATACAGGAAATCTGTATAAATATAAGCACATGTAATTTAGACCAAACATCATGGTTACTTTCCTGTCTGCATGACTCAGCCCTAAATATGTGATTATTGTGGTTCTTTTATATGCAAAAATGTTTAAATTCTAATGTTTCTAATAATGCAACAGGAATTTTCTAGGGCAAAAATTCTAAGCCCTCAAGAAAAAAACCTTGTTTTGAATCCAGAAATAAAAACATTCCAGATTCTGTCACTCACTAAGATCCACATATCAAGTAAAAGGAATTCTATATAATGGCTAAAATGATATAAATATGCACTATTCATTCAATTTCTGAGTCTAGAACTAAGCACTGTAGATTAACATTTGCCTTTGATAAAAATGAACAGAAAAAGTCATTTAAAAGTATTAATACAAAACTGAATGAGGTAGAATAAAGAATGGAGAAAGAGAAAAGATTACTACATTGTGGCGCTCATCTCTTCAACCCTCACATTCTCTGAAATAAAGTTAATACAAAATTTGATATCTGACAACTGTCCAAATTTGGATAGTATATACACTTTACATTTATTTGCATTATTATACTTACTATATAGAGAGCATCTTGATTCTTTTGTTAATCAGAAGCTAAAAATTTCTAAAAGTGAAGTTGGAAGTAATTTTTCAACACAAACATGCCATTTTTTTCCATTAAAAACAGATTTGGGGACTGCTTTTGTCTTTAGTTGTAGTTTGAAAAAACTTTGTAAACTATTAAACTGTAAACACTGAAACTGTATTAAGTCCAACTAGAATGTAGTAAACTTTTTTATTTAGAAATAACTAATGCAGAAAGTCAAGATAATCGAATTATTGAGATTAAAAAAATATACTAAAGAACCTAGGACATAATTATAAATGCAAAGATGTGTTAAAGCAGTATGTAATTTCTGATTACAGAAACAGCACAGTGGGATAGTAACTCAAGAATCTATATTCTGAAAATAATGTTATAAACTTAAATCTTTTAAAAGGGATCAAATGTATACACATACATTCAAACTCAATTTTATTGCCAACTTTTCAAAATCGAGTATTTACCTATATTTTATAGGTAGTAAATAGTAGTGGTACTAAGAAACCAGTTACAAATGAATTTCCCATAAATTAATTCTCCCTCTACGTATTTGTAGGTGAAGAACTATAAGGGTATTACAGTATCCTCAACCCATAAACGTAGCACAATTAGAAGAGATTAAGACTTAAGGAATGGTAAATGGATACCTAAGAATAGGTCAGATTCATTACGCAAACTGGCTAAATATTTTTAAATGCTTTGTCTTATTTCGGGCTGCCATAACAAAATACCATCGACTAAGTGGTTTGAACAATAGACATTTATTTCTCATAGCTCTGGTAGCAGGAAGGCTGAAATTAGTGTGACATCACGGTCAGGTTCTAATGAGAACTCTTTCTGGCAGACAGACAGTCAACTTCTTGCTATATCCTCACATGAGAGAGGGAGAAATCAAATTCCCTGGTATCTCTTTTTTTAAAGACATAAATTCAATCAGACTAGGGTCACCCTGATGACCTAATTACCTCCCAAATACCATCACACTCGGGGGCAGGGCTTCAACACAGGAATTTTGTGGGGACACAGAGTTCACAACATTCCACCCCAGTCCTCCAAATGTATGTTCTTCTTTTATGCAAAACACATTCACTTCATCCCAACAGCCCCCAAAATCTGGACTCACTCCAGCATCAACTCTAAAGTCCAAAGTTTCATCTGAAGAGCATCTAAATCAAGCATAGGTGAAACCTGAGGTATGATCCATCCTGAGACAAAATTCCTCTCTAATTGTGAACCTGTGAAAGCAGACAAGTTATATGCTTCCAAAATACAGTAATGGGACAGGCATAGGATGGACATTCCCATTCCAAAAGGAGAAACAAGAAGGAAGGTGTGACAGGTCCTAAATAAATCCAAAACCTAGTAAGGCAAATTCCATTAATCTTAAGGCTGAATTATCCTCTTTGGTTCCACAGTTGGCCCCCAGTAGTACAAACAGCCCTAGAAGGGGAATCCTACCTCAATTCTCTGCAGGAGGTACCAACACCTGGGCTTCCAGCAGAGGCCTTCTAGCTTGTTGAAACCATGGTGGCAGCCCTGGTAATCTCTAAATCACTTGGGGGGTAATTTTTCCCTCTCTTTAAAGAATAGCACATGTTCACAGCCAAATAGTTCTGTCACTCCCGTCCTGTCAAATCTAAGAGGCTTCATTCATTCCAGCTTGTCTCCATCCCCTTTAGTTCAAACTAGCAGTATTTCTGCTCATATAATCCACATACTCTTCACGACTGCTAGTCCAGCCACACCACTGGTGTTCTTTTCAGAATATGGTTTCTCATTTTTTGCAATATTGATTGGCTGAAAATTTTCCAAATCTTCAGGTTCTGGTTCCTCTGGCTTAGCAATTCCTTCTTCAATTCATCTCTCTCTTTTCATATTTTACTATAAGCAGTCAGGAAGGTCAGGCTTTAACAATTTGCTTAGAAATCTCCTCTACTATATATCTAATTTCATCATTCTACCTCCCTCAACCCATTAGAAAACTGTTAAATCATGTTCTTTGCCACTTTATAGCAAGGATTACCTTTTCTCCAGTTTCTAGTAACATGTTCTCATTTCTATCTGAAACCTCACCAGAATGCTTTTAATGTCTATATTTTTAGCATGCACCCCAAACTCTTGCAGTCTCTATCCATTACCCAGTTCCAAAGCCACTTCTACACTTTTAGGTGTCTGTTATAGGAGCACCCTACCTCTTGGTATCAACTATCTCAGTCAGCTTGGGCTGCTGTAACCAAATACCACAGGCTGATGGCTTAAACTACAGACTGAAATTTATTTCTCACAGTTTTGGAGGCTGGAAGCCTGGAATCAGAGTGCCATCCTGATCAGGTTCTGATGAGAGCTCTCTTCTTAGTTTGCAGTCAGCTTCTCACTGTATCCTCACAGAGTAGAGAGAGAGAGAGCAAGCAAGCTCTGTTGTCTCTTCTTACACAGACAGTAACCCCATGAGATCAGGTCCCCACCTTCATTACCCTAATTATCTATCAAAGACCACCATTTCCAAATACAGTCTTGCCCGTTAGGACTTTACATATGAATCTGGGTAGGGGTGGGGGTTGGGACAGAAAAGCATTCAGTCGCTAACATGCCTGTACCTTTCTACCTGGACACAAATCTGTGAAAGAGAAAGCTGCAATCTCTAGAGGCAGAGAAAGAAAAGTCAAATTTAGAAAAGGCAAGCAAAAGGAGTTATCAAACAATTTTTTTTAATGCTGTTTTCTCTTTTCCTTATGTACCAAACTAATTTTAAAAATCAATATTCTGTCTATGTAGTTACTATAACAAAATTAAAAATGTTATTCTGTTCATCTTAAATTTCTCAGTCTGTACATATTATTTATATGTATAAATTTTAAATTCTTCACTTTCCCTTCACAGGAAAGTTCCACTTCTTTTCACAGGTTTCAGCCAGGCTGTCGTAAGATTCATAGCTCTTATTAAAGTAAGACACAGGATTGAGATTTTGCTTATTTATATTATCTTATAAAAGGTTTTCTTTTTACTCATCAATAAGATTTAATGACTGCTTCGGTATGATTGTTTAATAGAGGTTAATCCTAATATTAATCATCAAAACCCTATCACCATGGTTTGGTCTTGATGGCTTTCAATTCATATTCAATTTTTTAATACTAAGGAGTGCTCTTACTATTTCTGCTTAAAAACAAATCAAGTTATAAAATATTTGATAGCTTATTACCTGTGTGCAAGATCTACAGAAACAAAGAAAAAAATATACAGAGGTCTCATAAGAGGAGTGATTTCATAAGTATCCTGGGTTTGGAAAGTTGCAGTCTCTGTAGCTGTGTTTACAATTAATGAATATTCTCCTGTACATAATGTCATCCATCCAAAGATAAACAGTAGAACAGTGCCTCCTGCACTGCCATACAGCAAGGTTATTCTATACGGGAGCAGATACCATGTTCCAAGGCCACACACTAACCCTGCAAGAACAGAATGAAAAATTGTATTGGCTATATATTTTTTGCCAGGAATTAGAAATCTGATAGTCTCGGCACCAGCACAACTTGTAAATTCATGCTCGTCTTCCTCTGCTAAGATATCTGTGGTTAGCATTCTTTCTACTGTCACCGATTTGTTTCTGGCATATACACTTGTGAACTGGATGACCAATGCAGTGAAAAGCATTAGTCCCCCTGAAAGTGCTGCTGCGTAATAGTCTTCCAGGATGCCTAACTGGTACAAAAGTGTTCCTGTGCCACCCAAAACCCATGGCATCAGAAAAAGGATAATCTGATTAATGTATATATAAGGAGGGGCACAATAGCCTAATTTGAGTCGAGGGCCTCCAAGAAGAGTTTGTGGGAAGCGCTTCAGAAAGAAGTCCTGTTTGTAATCATTCAGCAGAGGCACATCTGGACTCATCCTTCTTGCTCAGGGTTACTCTGAAAGTTACATCCTTTTCTGTAATACAGCAGTTTCTAGGAAAAAGAAAAAAGTCAGTTTTTGAAAATGTCATACTTAAAATATGGTAAGAGAAACTCACATTTCTATTTTATCTCCTTAGCTCCTTCAAGGGCAGGATTTATAGCTTTACTTCTCTAGCCCTTCCCCACTGTCTGACACACACTTGGCCCTAAGCACTTGCTAGGTTATTTTTCCCTTGAAAGAAAATCACATTCATTATTAGTTTATTTGGAACTTAATATATGAAATGAGATATTAAAATAACTCACATTTTTAGATTCTGAGGTCAAAGGAAAGTTTAAAAAGCCAGTACTCTCTCAACTCAGATCTGTCGATGGTTTAATCATTCCTTTGTGAACTTTTGTTGTTTATTTTTAAACATTTTCTCTATTACAAGGGTCAGCAAGTTTTTCTGTAAAGGGCTAATAAATATTTTAGGCTTTGTGGACAATATGATCTCTGTTACAATGGCTAAACTTTGCTGTTGTAGCAAAAAAGCAGCCATAGATGACACATAAATAAATGGGTATGAGTGGCTGTGTTCCATTATTTACCCAGACAGGCTTTGGGCCAGATTTGTCCTGTGGGTCAGTTTGCCAACCTCCTGCTCTATAAAAGGATATTCTATCTAATTCCCTTGAATTTAAATGGAAATAGAAGGGGAATATGGAAATAGAAATACTAACTCTTGGACACATCAATGAGCAATTACAGTAATCTTAGGATTTTTCCGGTAATTTAAAAGTTGAACTCTGCTAAAATAGTAGCATTTTGATTGGCAGCTCAACATGCATTAGGGCAAACAATCAACTGGATATCAAAAGACTCCAGGTCTCAGAGTAAATGCTAATTATTAGCTACATTACCACAGACAAACTACTTCATGAATCAATTTTTAGCGTCTTTCTTGTCAGTTTCCAGAAACTCACCAGAACTATTAAAGCAAAAAACAGTAATAGCATGTGTATGCGTTAGTCTAGATTATTTTCATTTAAGGGCCACAAAAATTTAAGCATGATATAACATGGATTCTCTTCAAGTTTTCCTCTTCCTGGGATATATTCAGCAGCTATTCTGAAAAAGTTACCTGACGCAGATCAGCTAAAGAAGTATTACCTCAGGGATATGTTGGGCTACAAAAAAATGAACTTTAAAGCCACCTTCATTCACAAAGACACATGGATAGACCAACTTAATAAAACAGCTGGGAAATAAATCCACACATACATGGTCAAATATTTGACAAGGGAACCAAGGTGATTCACTGGGGAAAGGACGATCTTTGCAACAAATAGTGCTGGGAAAACTGGGTACCACATACCAGAGAATCAAGATAGACCCTGGCCTAATACCATACACAGAAATCAACTCAAAATGGATCAAGGATCTAAGTGTCAGACCTAAAGCAGTAGAACTCTTAGAAGACACTGGATTCGACAATGACTTCTTAGATACACCACCAAAGGTATAGGTAACAAAAGAAAAAAGTCGGACTTCGTGAAAACTTTGAAATTGTGTATATCAAAAGGTACTATCAACAGAGTGAAAATGCAACCCACAGAATGGGAGGAGATACTTGCAAATCACATATCTGATAAGGGACAGATTTTCAGAAAAGACAGAACTTCTAAAACTCAACAACAAAAAACCAACCCAATCACAAATTGACAAAAGACTTGAATAGACATTTCTCCAAAAAAGATACACAAATGGAAATAGACACATGAAAAGATGGTCCACATCACTAATCTTTAAGGGAATGCAACTCAAAACTATCACCACACCACCTCACACCGATTAGGATGACTACTACACAACAAAACAAAACAGAAAGCAAGTGTTGGCAGTAATGTGGGACAAAGGGAACCCTTGTGGTGGGAATATAAAATAGTATAACCATTGTGGAAAACACTATGATAGTTCCTCAAAAAACTGAAAATCAATTACCATATGATCTAGGATTTTCTGTTCTGGATATATACCCCAAAGAATGAAAGAAGGTTCTCAAAGAGATATTTATATACTCATTTTCATAGTAGTATTATTCACAATAACTAAAAGATGGAACTCAAGTGTCCATCAAGGAATAAGCTTGGACTCAGTAACAGAATTATGACCTCACAGCACCTCTTGTTACACTGTTAGGAAGTTCTTAAAACTATAAACACCACCACTTTGTATCTTACAGCCGTTGATCTTAATTGTACACAGAACAAGTCACAGCTCTTACTCATATGACAGCCCTACAAGAACTCACAAAATACCAGAACTGCAGGGCCAAATGAAACCTTAGTCACTGATGGTCTCGAAATAAAGACTGCCTCCTACCTCTCTGAGTGAGCTCATGACCTATACTGACGTCAGGCTCACCATACTCTATTTTCATATGATTATTCTGTAGTGGCCACAGAGTAAACAAGGGCACATTCCTGTGAGAGGGGTTAAACATTCTCATTTCAATTATCTAGGGAAGATACAATCAGACAGGTAAAAGAACTTGGATGGATGGCCTGGGCTTTTTGAAATCCGGATGTGTCTGAAATTTCCCCAGGAAGACAGGTAAATACTGGCTCCTCCTGCTCCACTGACACAATCCAGGAATAAGGTAAAGATGGCTCACTAAGTAAGGAAGCCAGGTACAGTAATCAAAACAGTATGTACTGACACAAGAAGACCTATAGATCAGTGAAACAGAATAAAGAGCCCAGATATAAGGTCACTTAATAAACAATAAAGGAGCCACTGATACATAATGGGGAAAAGACAGTCTCTTCATAACTGGTGTTGGCAAAACTGGACAGCTACATGCAAGAGAATGAAACTGGATTACCACCTAACTCCATACACAAAAGTAAACTCAAAATGGATCAAAGACCTAAATGTAAGACATGAAACCATAAAACTCTTAGAAGAAAACACAAGCAAAAATCTCTTGAACATAAGCATGAACAATTTTTTCCTGGACACTTATCCTCAGGCAAGGGAAACAAAAGCAAAAATAAACAAGTGACTACATCAAACTAAAAAGCTTCTGTACAGCAAAGGATACCATCAGCAGCTGCATGATTTTACTTATTTGTGGAATCTAAAAACAAAATGAACAGAACAGCAGTAGAATGAGAAGTGACTGGTGATTACCATGGGGGAGGAGTTGGGAGGGTAAGGGGAATAAAAAGGCACAGAAAGTCTCAGTCATAATATAAGTTGGTCTTAGGGATGGTAGTACAGCACAGAGAATACAGCCAATGATTCCATGACTTCTATTTTGACAGATAATAACTCACTAGTGGGGGTGAGGATTTAATAACATGGGTAATTTGAAACACTGTATTATATACTTGAAACCAATATAAAATTATATATCAACAATACTTCAATTAAAAAAAAGAAAGAAAGAAAGCCAGGGTGGGGAGAGGGGAAAGCCAGAAACTGAAGATACTTTATAAAAATCAGATTATCTAGCTGCATATTACTACTCATACTCATTTACCTTTAAAAGTTTAGTACTGAGTCTTCTGTAAAGTTTAGTTGAAATGTCCCCACCCATTCAATGGAATACTCTGATTATAGCCCAAGCAGTGGAATAGTCTAAAGATCTATTGTTGATGTGGAAATGTAGAAAGATGACCATGATATGATGAAAAGTAAAATAAAGACACTGATGACCCCATCTGTATTAAAAAAAAAAGGAGTACCAATACATGTGTGTATATATGGTATACAGTCTGTGTAAAGTTTCAGGGCATCACACTAGGCTGTTTTCTGTGTGTGTGTCTATGTATTTTACATATAATATTTTGACACCTCTTCAAATTATCAAACATCTTCTAGAACTCTTGATCCCATGCCCCACAAACACATTTCTAGGTGCCTCTGTTCTTGTTCTCTCCTTTGTTGAAGATGGCCTCTCCTCCCTTCCCTAATTATAATCTTTGTCAACTTTCGAGATTCAGTCTAATCCTTTCTGACAATTTCCCAAAGCACTTGGGCCAAACTGTGCCTCCCTTCTCTCTGTGTATCAGAAACATTACATGTTCATACTATTCATCTTGTAACATGTATCAACATAGGGCACTTCTTCATGTGTCATTATCTATATATTTTCTCTACTAAGTTATTTGTGAGCTGGGCCCAATCTTTAGATACTTTTGATTCTCCATAATCAGCAGAATACCATGGCATGGAAAGGCATGTAATACATTAATGCTCTGGCCTCAATGATTAAAATCAGAAACCATTAAATATTACTGTTTAAAAAGGAAATTTTGAAAACTACTTCTGGCATAGCCTGTGCTACTCAAAACAGGAAGCCTATAAATTCTTTATTCCCAGTTTTTAAATGTTTGGGAAGTATCTTCATTTATTTTTATTATGGAACAAACAATGACATCTACTGTTAGTATTACTGGCTCAGAGAAGATTCTGTCTAGAGCAGTATATCCCAAAGAAATACAGGAGCCAATGGGCTGAGGGACAAACACCGCTGGTTTTCTCCCATGGAGAAGGAAACAGCCAGAGGACTTTAGCATGTCAGCAGTCCAGTTTTAATTTGCTCTGTCTCCTTCACAGGAAGGAGGAGCTTGTTCATGGTAGGAGAGAAAAGCAGATAAAGAACACAAGGCACAAAAGGCCAAATAAAGCAGGAGCAGTCAGTAATGAGGTGAGACAAGATCAAGCATGGAGAGAATATAAATTCCGTCAAGAAGCCTCGGAAAGCATGGGGAAGGACACTGAAATGGAGATTTATTTTAATGGGATAGTAAAAGAAATGCTGAAGGATTTGGGATTTGTTCCAGTGTTTCTTGAAAAGGGGTCTATGGTCAAAGATATTGGAGAAATGACACCCAAGACTATCATTTTGAAGACTCACAATGGGTATCAGCAAACTAAAGACTTTGAGACATCTTTGAAGTTAAAAAAAAGTAACCACGCAAATCTGCTTAAAATGTATCGAGTTTCTTAAACTTATTTGACCACAGACCTCATTTTTTCCACAGTATCCAGTAACAGATCACTTGTGTAGTGTTTTATGTAAACTACTTTGAGAAATAGATTGACCTAGGCTTTAATCAGAACCTTAAAGATTTAGCTAAGTCAAGGAGAATTAAAAAGACATACCAGTCAAGGAAGAATGTCATGAACAAAGGTACAGAAGGAAAAAACTATGAGGGAAAATTCACAGGTAGCAAGTTCTATATCACATTGCTAAAAAACTGACTTAAAGTGTATTTTTCCTACTATCTTAAAGATAAAAGAGGACTACATGACAAATACTGGATATTCACTAAGGCAAAAATTATGATAAATTGGTACTGTTTGACTTTTAATTATAGATCCTGGAATATTAAAAAAATATTTTCTTTGTTGGAAGCAACAGTCACATGTACATGGAGAAATCTTCTAAATCTTCATCTGTATTACTAGCATGGAAAATAAAATCACAACAATTAAAACTTACTCCCTGAATGTGAGAGAAGTTGACATAAATTCTGAAAGAGTGTCAATTCCCAGCTGGATTGATGTATCCATATAGCAGCTACCTCCAACATGTTAAAAATGAAAAATGGCTCAAGGCTTATCGGGGAAAAAAAAGGCTGTGAAAAGAGAGGTTAAGGGATAAAGATGGCATCACAATACTGATTTAGGCTATATGCTTTCTTCATATGCTACTCCAAAAGTGGGCCAACAAAATAGCCAGAGAAATGCTGCTTTATTTGGAATTTGAATCATGTTTCTTATGAATTATCTAGAAGGGTAGGAAATATAGATCAATTTGGCTATGTACTAGAAGGGAATTCTTAGTTATGAAAACTTTAATTTAGCAAGCATGTAAGACACCAGCCTGAAAAATCCCTTAAAACAAAGGGACAGCAAAATGTGGCACTTTTGGGGAATTATACAAAATGAATGGTTCTCTAAGTTTGGCAAATAGAATTCCTAAAAATAGAAGTTTTAGCAATTGTCTAATTTTTGTTCAGTGAAGGTTTCTTTAAAAAATCACATTATTTTTACTGATTGGTTGATTTCATCCATTGAATACACACATTTTTCCCCTGTTCTATTAGACTCAAATTTTTTAATGGCAAGAACATTTAGCATGAGATCTACCTTCTTAACAAATGTTTAAGTATTTCTTCATATTGTTAACTAGACACAAAGTTGAACAATAGACTTCCAGATCTTATTCATCCTGTATAACCAAAACTTTAGACTTGCTGAATAGCAACTTTCTATTTCTTCCTCTCTCAAGCCCCAGCAACCATCAGTCTACTCTCTGTTTCTGGGAGTATGACAATTTTAGATATCTTATGTAAGTGGAATCATGCAGTATTTGTCCTTCTGTGATTGGCTTATTTCATATACTATAATGACTTCAAGGCTCATCCATGTTATCACATATAGCAGTATTTCCTTCCTTTGAGGGCTGAATAATAATTCCATTGCATGAATATATCACATTTTCTTTATCCATTCATCTGCTGATTGATACTTGGTTTGTTTATACTTTTGGGCTATTATGAATAATGCTGCAATGAACTTGAGAGGGCAAGTCTCTCTTCAAGATTCTGATTTCAATTCTTTGGGATAAATACCAGAAGTGGAATTGCTGGATGATATGGTAACTCTATTTTTAATCTTCTGAGAGCTTTCCATACTGTTTTTCCATAGAGGACACACCATTTTGCATCCCCATCAATAGTGTATAAGGGTTCCAGTTTCTCCACATTCCTGCCAACACTTTCATTTAAAAAAAAATCAGAGCCAACCTAAAAAAGCTACACATATTTATTGAATACCTCTGCATTCTGCCTCCTATATTTTTGTTATACTTTCAGGAAACTTACTATCTTCTAGTATGTTTGTGAAATTTTATTAAATCTTTGCTCTCATGTTACTAATTTCTAAGAGAACTTCTTTAATTCCTGGATGCTCCTTTCTATAGAATCCTATTATTATTTCATGCATATGGTCTACCTCTTTGAGCATATTCATTACATGTATGTATATGTGCTTGTGTGTGTGCATAGATACATGTCACTTTAAAAGAGACTCATATCTAGAATATACAGTTGACCCTTGAATAACATGGGTTTGAACAATATAAGTCTACTTTTACTTGGATTTTTTTCAATAAATATACTGGAAAACTTTTTGGAGATCTGCAGCATTTTGAAATAACTCGCAGACAAACCAAATGGTCTAGAAATACCAAAAACATTTAAGAAAAAGTTAGGCATGCCCAATACTATAATATGTGACCTCACCAAAATGACAATGGGAGGCCAACAGAGGGAGTACTTACCTCCTACTCCTCCTCAATTGCAGACCCCAACCCTCCTGAAAGAGGGAGGGACACTTTTCAAGTGTACACTATTTTAACTACTTTACTGCCTAGCAGGAGGAAGGTTTCCACCCCTGTCAAGAGCTCAGCCAATGACAGGCTGTCATACCTCAAACGAATAAGAAGCCACCATACTTGGAACTCCCAGTGTACTTAAATGGTCTTTTTGCTTAGAACAGCCCTCCCAATTCTGCACTTCCTGTGGACTTGCCTATGATCTTGCTGGAGCTTGCTTGTCTTGAATTGTAATTCACTGCTTTTTATTCCCAAACAAGTCCAATTTTTTTCTGGTAAAATATTTTATTTTCAGGATTAACAAGGTAGTAACAGATGATTCATCTTGTAAATAGACAATGTAAACTTATGGTATTGATAAATACAGTACTGTAAATATATTTTCCTTGTAATTTTAATTTTTTTCTTAGGCTTACTTTATTGTAAGAAGACATATTGATAATACATCTATCATACAAAATAGGTGTTAGTCAACTGTTATGTTATTAGTAAGGCTTTCAGTCAACAGTAGGCTAGTCTGTGGGGGAGTCAAAGTTATACACAAATTTTCAACTGTGTGGGGTTGGTGCCCCAGCTCTTGTATTATTCAAGAGTCAACTGTATTAAGAACTCCTATAACTCCATAATGAAAAAACAAATCACTCAATTTTAAAAAATGGTCAATTTAAAAATCTGAAAAGACATTTCACCACAGACAATACACCAATGCCTGATAAGCATTAGACAAAGCTCAACACACCATTACTTATTAGAGAAACTCAAACCAATACCACAATGAGAGATTACTTCAAATTTACTCAACTAGCAATCAAAGAGCGAGATAATAACAAGCATTGGTGATGTGGAAAAATTAGAACCCTCAAATTAGAATGGAAAATGGTGCAGCTGCTTTGGAAAACAGCCTGGCAGTTCCTCAAAAGGCTAAACATAGCATTATTACATGATCTATCAATTTCATTCCTAGAGATCTGCCTAAGAGAAATGAAAACATAAGTCTACACAAAACTTTGTGCATGAACATTCATAGCAGAAATATTGTTAATAGCTGAACAATGGAAACAACCCAAATATCCATCAATGATTGAAATAAAATGTAGTACATTCATACAACGGAATGTTACTAGGCTATGAACATGAATGAAGTACTGATACATGCCACAACATGGATGAACCTTGGAAACTGCATGCTAATCTTAAAAGGCTACACTAGGATTCCACTTATATAAAATGTTCAGAATACACAAAAATCTATACAGACTGGTATTTGCCTAGGGCTGGTGGGGGGAAGGTGAAAGGGTGAGGAGGGAGTGATTGCTAAAGGGTACAGGGCTTCTTTTTGGAGTGACAAAAGAGTTCTAAAACTGACTGTAGTAATGGTTGCACCATTGTGAGTATACTAAACAGCACTGAATTGTACACTTTTAATGGATAAATGGTATGGAATGTGAATTACAACTCAATAAAGTTCTTACAAAAGAAAAAGAAACAGAAAATGTCTCCAATCTAGTATTTTCTGTGGCAGTTAACAGCAGCCAGCTTTTTAAGTGGGCAATTTGAGTAGATGACAGGTGCCCAAACAGTTAAATTACTAGAATGGTAAAATCTGGACTTGGAGTCTGGCTCTGGAGTTATGGTAATGGTTTTGAGATTTGGTGTGGGTGGTAGTGAATAACAGAAAGGAAGGTCTTTGCCCTAGGAGTAATTTAATGAAGAGAAAAAACACCTTTTGTACAGCCGAATAAGAGAGAAATGATTGGTAAAGAGCAGATAACCCATGTAGAGCCCTGAGAAATAACTTTTGATGGAGTAGACTCATTGCAGAAAAGGCTGGTCCTTAACATAGAGTTGTGGAGAAGGGGCAGATCACTGAAGAAAATTATTCACGTGCAAGAGGCCAGGAGTTGGATCATTTTGGGGCAAAAGTGGTTTAGTTAGAAATAAGGAGATAAAGAGTGGAGTACTACGTAAGGGACATATAATTTGCAAACTTTACTAGGGTAACAAGGCCATCCCTAAATCAAGGCTCTAAGTGCCGTTTTCCATTTAGCAAGTGTTTCTTGGAAACAAAATGCTGTACCTACCAGGCTAAAGTAGCCTTTCGAAAGAAAGTGAATATCATACTGGATTGATACCTCTAGCATCAGTTAAATTTAAAGATTTTTATAACGAAGAGCGAGAAACCTGTGGCAATTAAAAAGGCCAGAACAACGTGACTCTGCATAGACTTGGAAATTAAGGCGACCAACAAGTCACCAGGTGGGTGTCAGAGACTGAACGTACCTCCAGTCACCCGAGAGAAGAGGCGACGTGAAGGCATCCCGGGGACCGCATTTTTGCAGGTAAACTCCGGTTAGTCGCTCCCGTTCGGACGCTGCCTGCGGCGCGAACCCGAAGACCGAGAGGCTGTGGCTGCCGGGCAACCAGCTCACCGCTGCGGCGCCGGAGTCCGCCGAGCGTTTCCATGGCTAACGGCAACTCCCGCGGGCGCCGGGCGGTGAGGAACCCAGATCGCGCAGGCCGCCCCGCCTCCCGGCCTGAACGCGCATCCGCGCGGTGCTCCCCTACCCGCCGGCCGGGCGGGGCGGAGCAGGGCAAGAGGCGCGCGTCGTTCGCGCCAGACCTGGGCCGGGCTCTCCCGGCCAGGACTGTGGGAGTCGTTCTGCCTCTGGCTTCAACTCGGGCCTAGACGGGGCCGCAGCGCCTAGGGATTCGCGACGCTACCCCTGAACTTTCACCCGGGTCGTGCCCTGACGCATGAGCGTCGTTGCCATGGTAACTTGTTCCCCGCTGGGCGCGCTTTCAGGAGGAGAACGGGCCATTTAGCAAGTGTCGGCTCTGCAGGGGTCTGGCCGCCAACTGGAGCGCAGCGCGACTCCAGCGGCTCGGGGTCCCGTGATCTCCGTAAACCACAAACGCACTGTGGCCGTCACCGTTCAAACACACCGACTGTAATAAATATTTTTAGATGATACTTCATATATCCTATTTGGCTTGAAAAATTTAGAGCTGCATATATATGCTCACTTTGGCCCCTTTATTACATTTTTTTCCCCATGAGTAGGCTTGTGGTTTCCTTTTTAAATACAGGAGACCAAAATGCCCGTCGTTGAAACATGCTACTAAGGCATCTGTTGATAAGACAAACTTCCTGTGTCCTAATTGAAAAACAAGTCTATGGTGGACTGTGATTACTTGGCTTTAATTTCAGATCCTGAAATCTTTACTAGTGGCTACAAAGACCCAATTCTGCTAATTTAAGTTACACGTATGCCGTGAGCACACTGCTCAATTTTCCACGAAGCTTGATTTCTTCCCCCTGTTCCGGAAGCCTTCGAGATTGACAGTTGGAAATCCGCAGGGCGGCCTCCGAGAGTTTTAAATTGGTAATTGGTCCCAAATGATTTAGAGACTTGTGTTAGGGAACTTTAAAGCCAATTTGTCGCTATTAAGGTACTCGCGTTTCCCCTATATGATTGATACCTTTACTTAGGGCTCCAGAGTGGCTTGAGGACTCTCACTGGGTTCTCCCTACCTTAGAGCCATAAATGTGCCCTTTTTTGTTTGTCTTTTGACTTTACTGGAAATAATGGCTTCGTTCTTAAGCAACTGGGTTTTCAGGGCATAATGGGAAAATTTTGTGTTTTAGTACTAAAACCCAAGACTTATAAAAAAGATATTATTCTATTCAGAAGAAAGGTGTAGTTTATTGAAAGTATGTGGGAGGAAACCCCCATGCAGTATCAATGATGTACACAGACTTGTCTTCGAGCACACAATTTGCAGATAGAACCTCTCACAGTTAACTGTGAAAGGGAAATGTAGTCTTGTTGGTCCATCCACAATGTTTCCCACTCTTTGGGGGAAGACGATCTCAGTCATCGTGAGTCAGAGCACCACATTAAGCATCTTTGAAAATCAGCTGCTGCTAGGAAATCGGTGTAGTGTGGTTAGGGGTAGAGGTTCAGGAATGAGGAAGCCCAAGTTATTGGAACCCTGACACTAGCACTCACTACTTGTGATCCTGGAGTTACCTAATCTCTAGGACCCTCAGTTTCCATATCTTGCAAAATAGGGCTAATAATAGAGACAAAATTTACCCCACAGGGAGTTGTGTAGATTGGACTAACTCAAATTTTATCTGTCAATAGCTTAGTAAGGTAACTGGCACAGCTTAAGTGCTTAGTGAGGATAGGCTGTCACTTTTATGTAGTGAGGCCATTTATAATGCCCATTTTTGTCACCCTAAATTACAAGCCAACTAGAACACTTTTGTTGTTGCAATACCTACTGTAGATATTTTACTGTTAAAGTTTTCTTTTTTTCCCAATATGTCTGTACTTTGCACTTAGAATAAAATTAGTAAACCTTATGACACAAAGCCTTTGGTTACTTGTGTATATTCATTCAGTATTTATCAAAATAGTGGATACTAATTGCCAGAAACCATGCTAATTGCTGCAGACACAAAGTCAAATAAAACATGATCCGTTTCTTCAAGGAATTTACCAAAATAGAACTTTCATGACCAACAAGGACATAATTAATCAGTGATAAGCAGATATGCACCAGAACTATAGAAGCACGGAAGTGGGACACAGATCATTCTGGGGAAATTCAGGATTGCTGCAATAGAGCTGTAAAAGACAAGTAGAAGTTAATTGGATGAAGATGTGGGGTGGGAGGTATTCCAGTTAAGGGAACATTCATTTATTCACTCATTTAACAAATATTTAGAACATACATAGAGTCAGGTATTTATGTGCTTTATTTCATCTTAACCTGATGAGGTAGCTTATTGTTATTCTGATTTCAATAAAAGGAATCTGAGATTCAGGAAAGTAAAATAAATAATGAGATCTAAATGTCTTCAGGATCCATATTTTTTCTGTCATGCAGCTGATTCACATAAAATGAAATATTACAAAAAATCTGTAACCGTAATGTGGTTGTTAGGGGGGACCTGATATAGGGGAGAGCATAGTAAACATAGTATTCTTCATGTAAGTGTAGATTAAAGATTAAAAAAAAAAAGAAAAGAAAGAAAGAAAAGGGGATTACTCCTTGATAGGATAAAACTATTGGTAAATCAAATATCAATGCATGCTTTAAATATCCTTAATGTTGATCACTTAAAGGGTGTCAGATGATCAGTTATGGAGGTACTCTTTTCTGATAATATTCCTTTCTCTTAATAAAAAAAAAAAGCAGTTCCTGTGTGCTGACCTCCAATGAGTTCTGCACAGTGGTATAGAGGGCATGTCAAAGTGTGGGCAAAGGGTCTGTTTGTTTCTATGCAGAAGATCAAGGCCTAGCTTGGATACCCAGAAAATGAACTAAGATACGATATGAGGAGGAGCTTCCGGCATCAGCACTTTCTGGAGGACTTGTGCCAGGGGGATGATCATCAAAAAACCTCCACAGGGATCTGGGCGATGCTGCGGTTGTGGCTGCATCCACCCCACCGTTTCCTGGACTTGCCATTGGAATGAGGAGGGAGATGTCTAGGCTGGCATGTGCATACAGTGAGACAACGAATTTGACCGGATCTGTACTGTTGGAACTCAACCAGGAGTTGGGAGGGGTGCAAGGTGTAGCACTCCAAAATCTTATGACTATAGACTATCTACGGTTAAAAGGACATATGGGTTGTGAACAGATCCCAGAAATGGGCTGCTTTAATTTGTCTGATTTCTCTCAGACTGTTCAAGTACAGTTGGACAATATCCATCATATCATAGACAAATTTTCACAAATGCCTAGGGTGCCTAAATGGTTTTCTTGGCTTCACTGGAGATGGATGGTAATTATAGATTTGCTTTGTTTATGTCACCGTATTCCTATTATGTTAATATGTGAGCGCAAATTAGTTGGTAGTTTAAAACCTATACATGCTTAAGGTACTCTACAAGAAGATATGTCAAAGAAATAATCAATCCTCCCATGTTTTCTTCCATATGCTACCTCTATAGCTTTTCTTCTTCCTTCCTAATTACAACCCTTAAATAGAATTCGTGCCTCATATCGAATTTACCGAGTATCATAATTCCTCCAGGTGGTAAAGATACCTCGAGACAAGTGCTGGGCATAGAAGCCACAGGGCATACATCTGCAAAGAAGTAAAAAGCTAACCTTTTCAAACAATATGGCTTCTCTCTCACTTACCAACTTAACATTTTCCTGTATGGCCCCGGAAGATGACTGGTTAGCCAGAGCCGGGTAAGATTCCTCAAGGGAGGAACAATCTAAGACAGGCACAGTCGCAGGGGTGCCATCAGGTGAGAAATTGGGGATCAACAGAGGTGAGGCTCAGAACCTCACCCCCCCTGTTTTGAGAGAAATCTTCTGCATCCGTGGATGTTTTGCTGCCCTTGTGTAGCTTGGATTAATACTTAGTCCATAGGCACACACCTGATCATCTACATTTGCCCTCTTACAGCACTAAACTATGTTTTCTACCTTTATCTTGCATCTACCTACCACTTCAGCATTTTATTAAAAATAAAAATAATAATAATAATAAAGGGAGAAATGTGGGATCAACATATAAATCAAGTATAAAATTCAAACGAATATTCATATTTGACCTGATTGTTTATAGTTCATAATGCATGATCAAAACCGAATGTTTCTGTGATGAATGCCCTTGTACTGTTCACCATGTAAGAATTTATTCACTATGTAAGAATTCGTTCACCATGTAAGAACTTGTTCGTTATGCTTCAGAAGATTGGAGACTGATGAGAATTAGGCTTGAGATGGATTAATGATTGTACATTGAGCATTGACCCCCCTACACAGAATTTTATTGTTAACAACCATTTGATCAATAAATATGAGAGATGCCCTCTCAAAAAAAAAAAAATCTGGAGCTGCTGCTTCAGCCAGGGAAAATGTCTACCCAAACATTATCACAGCATGCATATTTTTCTGTAATGGTAATGCCCATTTTCTGTTTATACCCAAGTTACTCCTCTTGCCAGAAAGTCAAAAAATGAAAAACACCCATAAAACCCTCATTCTGCCCCATTGCCCAGGGACCATTGACCAGAGGGCTCTGAAAATAACAATGCAGAGCTGCTGCACTGGGTAGAGGGGGCAAAATTGCATCAGAGAATTAGGAAGCTGAACTTCCAGGGCAAGGCAATAGAAACGCTAAAATATGGTAAAGAACTGGATGGGATGAGGGCGGGTGGGGAGGTAAAAAGACCAAAGAAAAAAGATGAGCCCAACCTTCAAGCTGAGTGACTACAAAGTTTGAGGCATCCTCAGATAAATAAGCACAGGAGGAAGAATCAGTTTGGAAGGAAAAATAGTCCACTTTGAGATATTATGTGTTTGAGGGGCTAGTGGGATATGTCCAGTTAGAAATTCAGGATTGGACATTGGAAGAGGTTCAGGATGTAGAGATTTGGGATGATTCTACATGTTAAAAAAAGATATAGGTATATCTTAGAGGCATAAGGGTTTGATTCCATATTTGGTTTCCCAGTGCACATCAGTCATGTTTACACTGTATTAAGTGTGCAATAGCAGGATGTCTAAAAAATAGTGTATGTGCCTTAAACAATACTTTATTGCTAACAAATGCTATCATCTGAGTTTTCAGTAAGTAGCTATCACTGATCACAGATCATAACAAATAGAATAATAATGAAAAACTTTGGAATATTGTGAAAATTATCAAAATGTGAAACAGACACATGAAGTGAGCAAGTACTGTTGGAAAAATGGCGCAAAAGACTCACTTGAGGCAGGGTTACTACAAACCTTCAATTTATGAAAAAAACAGTATCTGAAGTACAATAAAGTGAAGCATGAAAAAAAGAGGTATGCTTGGAGTTGAAATGGAGACTGAAAGACATTGCCAAAATTTGGATATTAGTGGCATGATGAAAACCATCAGGAGAGAAGAAAGGGAGTACAAAATAAGATGATCCGTTTCTTACATGGTTGTTCAAATTCATCTCATTATATCACAGATCATGATATGTATATAAATGTATACAAAAACCACGTGAATAGCCATGTGGTTGGTAGAAGTTTTAATATGTTCACAGGCATGTGGGTTGTGTGACACTGAGTTATGAGGATATTAAAGACAGGGAGTGACCAATTGTTAATTATAAAGTTTCATATTGAAACATCCTTTAATATTGAAAACATTTCATACTACTTGATCATAAAAAGAACCATGAACTAAACTATAATGTAATCATAGCTTTGCCATTAATTGGTTGAAACTTTGTTGTAAAATACATTTTAAATTATAATTTTAAACATTTTGCATTAATTCCTGATGAGGAGTATATGGTGAAAGGATAGAGTTTCTCAGATTTTGGTTTTGATCAAGAATTTTTAATTTTCTTGTGTAGCTCTTAAGTTTCATTATTATTTTACATCAGCAATTTCACAGATTTTTAATTTTAGGAGTGTTTCAATTAATATTATTTTAGAAAGTTATTACCACTGGAAACTTACTTTAGATAGTTGTTTTGAAAGAGAATACAGTAGAATTGTATGTTGAATGAAAATCACTTAATTGGAATATTTAGAAGGCTAGAGTTTAATTTCTGAAATGTTAAATTTTGTAAAAGTCACTGAAAGATCAAACTGTAAATATACACGGGCATATTTACAATTTTACTTTCAACAAAAATTCAAGTTACACACAGATCTGAATTAATTACAATGATTCCCCTTTATTTTTGCACACATAAGTAAGAACTAACTATGCAGATTTCAGTCTTTATCCCCATTGTCTTATACTAAGATTGGAACATAAATAAACCTCTTTTATTAAGTGTTACTACGAATATGTTTTATTAGTAGTAATGTTAATTTCTGAAGCTAGAACTGAAATTCGTACCCTCCAGCAGGTGTCATTTTCTTAGCATTTATCTGCTGACTTACTTGTTTTTAAAGTACCAATTGTTTAGAATCAGGTTAACTTTATCTTCACTTTCATGTAGAACGAATATATAAAGAACCTCAATGGACAAGTTGCCTGGTAAAATTTGTCTGGAATTGTAATGAAATGAGAAAGGGGAGGGTGGATAAGTTAGGTGTAATTAGCCTGTAAATTACATACCCTCTCACAATTGTTCCAGACTCAAGATACTATTGCTGTTCAATGAGAAAGTCTTTAGGGCTTAGAATTACTTTCTACAACTTCAACTGTGTTGCCCTCTTCAGGTTAATATATTTAAAAACATGAAAACTGGAGGTTTTAGATTTTTAATTTTAGGAGTGTTTCGATTAATGTTATTTTAGAAAGTTATCTTTAAAGTCATCTAAAGTTAACTTTAAAAGTTAAAATAATATTAATTGAATTTTTGTTGAAAGTCAAATTGTAAAATATTTTGGGGAAATGAAATCACATTTGGCAAATAAAGTGTAAACATAAAACATAAATATCAACAATATCAACAATAACCAGTGTTGGTGGGATGGTAGAGGGGAAGTATAAACTGAGCTTGGCACTGCTTTGACAGAAATTTCATCTCTAGAAATATGCTTCACAGATATCTCACCTTTACATTTATCTCACCTAACTATGAAAGTACAAAGATGTACCTAGAACATTTGTAAGAGCAAAGCACAAAACATTCTTTAATAGGAAATAGGTTAAATGAATCAGGTGAAAAAAAGAAGGTACAACCACACATGCTGCCATGCAAGCATATCCAACTCACATTAAGTAAAACATTTTTAAATTACATTATGGATTGTCTAGTATGATCTTATGTAAAACTAAGATGTGTGCGTGAGCATGCTTTGTATGCACTTATTTCTGAAGGCTACATATGGAACTATGATACAAGTTAACTTTTAAGAGGTTAACTGAGGTTTGATGGGAAGGAGAACTTTGACATTTTACCTTTACTTTTTTATGCTATTATCTTTTCAACAATCAATATGTGTTGCTTTTATAATCTTTAAATCATAAAATTACAATGTAGTAACCACAATGTTCCTCATGTGAAACCTTTATAAGATTGTATATCAATGACACCTTAATAAAATTTAAAAAGTTACAAACAAAATTTAATTGAAAATAAAAAATGCCCTCTCAATCCCCTCAAAAATCCCACCAAGCCCCTATGTAACCTGAAAAATGCCATAGTGGATTTTTGCTTTTTATAGTAATACCTTTATTTAGAAAATAATTTGGAAAAATATTGTTGCTAGGTTCTATAAATAAATGATTATAGTATTGATGCTTTCATAGGGAGATAAATGCTATATTATTTTTTAGTGTTCTATTACAGTTGAAAGTTACAATGAGTTATTTGACATACTGATAAATTTTGATCTCTGGTAATCATACTGCTTAGAATCTGGACCACTTCAGTGTTACATGAATAGGAGTCCTTAAAGTTGACTCATTTTATACTAAATGGGAGCATTTACTGAATTTATGTATACATTCTTAAGATTACTAGGATTTTCTTCCAATGTAGCATCTAAAATCTAATTTTCACTGTATATGTAAAATATACATGAGTAGTGTACTTATATACAGATATGTATATATGCAAAATACTTAGAGAAAATACATATTATATATAATGTTAAATAAAATACATGGGAATCTTATTGTACCAGCAACAATTATGTATTAGTGGGAGAAATTTTCATATGAGGCCTGTCTTTAGTAATATAGTTTTAAAGTTCAACAATTTTTAATAAGATTTATGCCAATAATTTAAGAATTTTTTTACCAGCACTTTTTACTCTTAAATGCAACCAAATGTTTAGAAATGATTAGAATAATAATCATACTGAATGCAAAAATTTTGTTATTTATGAATTTCAAGCCAAATATTGGATTCATGTTTTTACACAGAAATTTTCCTCCTAAAAGACTGTGGAATTAATAGAAAGTGTATGTACCAGTAAACAGAGGCATTCAAGAAAAAGATGTGTTTACTTATAGCAGTAACCATGCATTAAGAAAGAATGGATCATTTTTATTTATGGTTTTTATGTAAAACTAGTCTATGGATTTTTCCTCTTAAAACATGTTCTCTTGTCAAAAATAATGAATAAAATTTCAAAGATAGGCTTTCTTGTAAGGGCATATATACCCTGCCTAACACATGTATTAAAACCAAACAAGTACTCATACTCTCTCCTGAAAAAATCATAAAAATATGTTTATTCTGAATGGCCCAATTAGTGTAGGGGCAAACACTCTAAATTCCACAATTCAGTATCCCCGGGCTACTTGTTCCTGTATCACTGGCATGCCCAAATGTACTCTGGGCAAGAACATGGGGTTTTAAAAGCCTAAAAATTAACGTTCACCCTATAAAAGACTTCCTTTGTTTATCTATGACTCTTCTCTACAATACACATTTTATTTAAAATGTGTATTTAAAAAATGCGTCCTACATTTTATAAATGTACATCTAAAAAATATTAAGCTGATTGTAATGTGGATTCTTCCAGAAATAATTTTTATTCCTTTTTCTCCTGATGCACATAGTGAATAGTGTTTGTCTTACAAGACAGTGAACAATCTTTAAGAACAGGAAGGAAGGCCTGAACTAATTTTCCCCTCCTTTTGGTTACAGCACCAATATTCCATCCATGGCTGCCTCTTCCTGAAGAGAATGACTTGTTCTGTTCAGAAACAGAACCAGCCCTACCTGAAAACACTGAAATACTTTGTCCTCTTTTCATAGGCTCTATTTACTAGACCAGTTATTTTCTTCACTTCTCAAAGCATGAGCTCGATAACTGATTTCATTCCTGTTGGATAAATGGACATGGGAACTGTACTCCAGATTATGATAATGAAAATTTAAGAAAACAGTGTTCTTAGTTTGGAGGGAAAAGCCAATGATTTTCATAGAGCTGTAGAAAACATATCTAATCAGAAACAATAAGATCTGAGGTATAATTCACTCTGTACAAAAAGTCACCTAGACTCTCCAGACTTCAGTTTTCTCCTCAGTAATATTAAAAGACTGGGCTACATCTCTTCATTTCCATTTAATTCTGTATTTCCACTGTGTATTATTTTTGTGTTAAATTTATAACGGTATAGGTGAAAATTAAGATAGGTTATAACATTTTTTTACTCATGTTATTTAAGGTGCATAAGTTTTCTGAGTAAACATACTTTAAACATAAGAGTGAGCTTTATTTATTATTAAGCAGACCTAAACAAAACATAATTATTTTGGGAAACTAAAGTAACTTCAGTATTGGCCACTTTTCCTGGGACAGTGATTTCTGTCAATATTAACATCAGGCATTGTGTCACCTTAATCAGAATTCATTAAATACCAACCATTTACTTTCTGAGGGCTCTAAGGTCAATTAAATAAAAATGTTAAAGCCAGTATTGTTAAGATTTCTGCCACTCATGACGATGAAATTATTTTATGTTTCATCTCTGATTACAAGTGGTGGTCAAAGATGTTGAAGCCCTCAAAGGTGATTTTGAAGATGAAGTGCCAAAGCCACCTGGGCAGCAATCAGAAACAATTAGGAAAAACATACCGAATGCTTCATTCTTTATCTAGGCTGCATGACAAATTACATTCAATATTCCAGGCTAGTTGCATTTTAAAAAAGGCCTCCAACTAAGCAGTTTTCAATACAACTCCAATCAAAAGATATTGCTTAAAATTTTCTTATTGCTAGAGAAATGAAAAGAGTGATTGTCTATGTTGATTAGCTTGAAGATTGCTTTGGGAGGAATTTGACAGTTTTGTAACATTCCCATTATAATTTATAACCTGTAAAGAAAAATTTACTACTACACTGAATATTAGGATAGTTTAAATCTCCCTTTTTATCTGATTATTTTATTCTACTACTTTAACATAGAGGGGATTCTTGTAATGTATATTTTTAATGCATAGATAATTTACTTTTATAATAATTCTTTAAAATTAGTCTCAATTAGATCAAACACAGAATAAATATATTGTATAATAAATATACCAAAATATTTATTAATACCTACTATGTATAAAATTTTGTCAGTTTGGCAGACTCAAAGATAAAAAAGAAATATTTAACATCAAAGAACTCAGTTTAATGGATAGAAAGTTTACAAGAAAGAACAAAAGACAAAACTTAGAGCCAATTACATTTCAGTTATGATGAGTTGAGCTTGGCTGATACTATTTCATTTGCTTACACATAAATGCTAACTAGAGGTTACCTGTATGTAGCCACAAAACAAGGCAAGTTAGGAAAGTGATCCCACAATAATATTTTATCTTTAAAACAAAGTTAATAATTCAAGAAATTACATTACACTTGGCAAAATGTATACGTACCCAATATAGGAGCACCTATATATGTGAAACAAATACTAACATAATTAAAAGGGGAAATAGAATGCAATGCAGTCATTTTGGGAGACTTCAATACAGCACTCACATCAAAAGATGATAATTTCAATGCTTGTTTTTGAAATGTATATTATTTAAAAATACTTAAACATTTTAATGTACAAAGTAGCCCCAAATTGGAGCCCTTGTGCATTGTTGGTGGGATTATAAAATGGTGTAGCTGCTGTGGAAAAGGGTATGGTGCTTCCTTAAAAAGTTAAACATAGAATTACCAAAGAAATGAAAATTATGCTTATGGATATATACCCAAAAGAATTGAGAGCAGGAACTTGAACAGATATATGTACACCAATGGTCATAGCAGCATTATTTACAATAGTAGCATTATTTCCACAAAAGATGAAAGCAAACTGTCTATTGATGGATGAATGGATAAGCAAAATATGGTATATACATACAGTGAAATATTATTCAGCCTTGAGAGGAAATTCTGATACATGCTACACAAATGAATGAACCTTGAAGACAATGTTAAGTGAAATAAACCAGTCACAAAAAGACAAATATTGTATGGTTTCTTTTATATGAGGTACCTAGAATAGTCAAGTTCATAGAGGCAAAAAGTAAAATGATGGTTGCTGGGAGGGGAAGAAGGGAAATGGAAAGTAAGTGTTTAATGGGTACAGAATATCAGTTTTGCAAGGTGAAAAGAGGTCTAGAGATTGATGGTGTTGATGGTTGCACAACACTGTGAATGTCCGTAATGCCACTGAACTGTATAATCAGAAATGGTTCAGATGGTAAATTTTACCTGTATTTCACCACAATAAAATAAAAATAGATTAAAATGGTAAATTTTAAGTTCTGTATAATTTTATTGTAATGAAAAAAATTTTAAGTGGTCTGGAATCTATGGATGAATTTCTAGATACATATCAGAAGTTGAAAAGAGGACTGGTGCAATATGAGTTATAAGAAACACATATTTGATCATTCAGATAGCCAAATACATGTTTCCAAAGTATATATGGTCTCCATCCACAGCTCCTGAAAACACTTCAGAGCTTTAAATGTGAAATGGGTGTCTTGTCATGTTGATGACAGACTTCTGGACCCCACCCAAGGGCGGGGGCTGGAGGTTGAATCAGCCAATGGCCAATGACTTAGTCAGTCATGACTATGCAATGAAGCCCTCACAAACCCCCTGGGAAGAGCATATTTCTATCTTCCATCCTGCTTCTCTGTCCAAGAGACCTTTGGCCTTAGGGCCCCAGAACATGTCAGAGTGCCACAGAGCCAGGCCCCTAGCTCCAGGAGGAGAGGAGCTCCCTTATTTGGGACCTTCCCCTATGTATCTCTTCATCTAGCTATTAACTTGTATCCGTTATGGTATCCTTTATTAAACTGGTAACCAGGTAAGTGTTCTCCTGAGTTCTGTGAGCCGCTCTAGCAAATTTATCTACCTAAGGGGGAGGTCGTTGTGTTAGGCAGGAAAATAAATATGAGCGGGGTGGAGAGAGAATTAAGGCCAGTAAAGCCCACTACAAGGGACTTAGAGTTAACCAGTTAAATCTAGAGAACCCAGAAAAGCCTCAGAGTTCATGAGTTAATCAGTTAAAGCTCAAAGGGCCAGGAGCAACTTGGCCTGGAATGTGTGAATATTCCCCAGATAAGGAAGAGTATGTGAGCACAGCCCATGTCTTCATTGTGTCAATTAGATCATGCCGCTGTAAGATTTACTCTAGCCTGCTAGAAGGCCCAGCTATGAATAATAAAAACAGGAAGATTTCATCTTAAAGCTAAAACAGCATCTTAAAACCCAAGAGGTTAAGAAGTAAGATTCTTAACATATTCTTTAGCAAACAGATAATAACTTAGCCCATCTTGGAGGCAGGGCAGGTGGTCTTGATATGCTCCCAAACTGGGAAGCTGATGTCCTGGGAGGGGACCAGAGCAATAAATTTCTTACGTTAATTTTGCAGAATTACCCAGAGGACTGATAAGAAACTTAATGTCTCATCAAAGATAAACATCCTGAGGCCACTTAACAAGTCCACACCCCCAGCCCTTTGTCACAATCCTGAAAAATCCTTAAAAAGGGGACCCCCAAGCTTTCAGCTTGCACCCTTCTCTAAGGTGGCCTGCACTTTCTCAGTGCGTAACTTTAAACTTTCTTTCTTCAGCCTCACAGGGCGCTCCTCTCCCTGAGGTCACCCGCACGTTCTAGGAGCGTGACCTTGCCTTAAGACTTCTTCCCAGTCTTTCAGGGTGCCTCTCCTCCCTGAGGTTGCCTGAACTTTTCTCTAAGTAAGTAACTTTAAATAAAACTTCTACTCTGCTTCACTGCTGTGTCTCTGCCCTACAGATTTTTTGTTGCGGTGAACAACGTAGGAAAATACACAACACCCCCCCACCCCCAACAGTTGGAATCTCCAATCTGTAACCAGTTGGTTAGACGCACAGGTTAACTGCCTGGAGTTTGAGACCAGAGTCTGGAGTCAGGGGTGGAGGGCAGGCAGTCTTGTAGGACAGAGCCTTTACCTGGGGAATCTGCTGCTGTCTCTGGGCAGACAGAATCAGAATTGAGCTGAGTCCTCAACACCCTGCTGGTATTGGAGAAGTGCTTGGTGGTGTGCATGGGAGGATGCCCCCCCCCCCCCCACCATACACATGCACTGGAATCAGGTCCAGGAACCCAAAAGTTGTTGTACTGTTGTGTAAAAAAACCCGCAACAACTAGTTAACAGATTTAAAGTAGTACAATGAAGAAATGAAATGCATAAGGCACTTGGAAAAAGAATTTTAAAGGTGCATATAATCGAGTTCTACTGTGTTATGCTCAATGGATATGAAATCTATTCTACTTATTTTTCATACTTTTTCTAAGCTCATATATATTGGTGGTAGCAAAAAATGTAATTGTCAGGCTGAAATGAACTTTTACTGTTCGGTGTTAGAAGTGAAAGAGATGCTGTGTTAAGAGTTGAGAAACTAGAGGTCCAGGTAATGGCAGATCTGACTAGAAGATTCCTTGACTTATTAATGCTATTTAAAGCTGTATACCATCTCAAGTAGTCCAGATTCAAATATTTAAAAAAATAAACTTAGGAAATGTTCAATTTCTTTTCTATTAGGAAATTCTTACATCAAGCATTGAATGAATCAACTTTGTGTCTTTTTACTCCTGCTTTTGACTTTATCAAGCAATTGTTAATGTCACAGTTTTTCTTTTTCCCAAGCCATAGTTCCTTTGATCCTAAGAGAAGTTCCATATTCTTTACTTTTAAATCTGATCTATTTTATGAACTGATGGCCAAATATTCTTCCCACCCCAACTGCAGGAAGTGGGGAATTGTATTTCTTCAAATTACTCTTTAACTGCAGGACTCAAAATAAAAATGATATTATCTTCTAGATCTTATGCATTGCACTAAGTCTGAACACTTTTGGTTGCAAATGACAGAATTTGAACCCCCCAAAAAAGGATTTATTGGTTCATGTAATTGAGAAGTCCAAGGGTAGATCTTAAGGAAAGGCTGCATACAGAGGTTCAAATACCAAAGTCAGGACTTTCTGCATCTCTTGTCTGAGTGGACACTGTCGGGTGTATTCCAAATTTAACTCAATTCTGACACTACCTATCCGGAGATAGTATCAGAATCCACAGGTTAAGGGTTCAGTTTCATGAGAGTCTCACAAAAATGGCCCCACTTCAGACACTAACCATAGGCCCAGGCTGTAACTGTGCTTTTGACTGACTGGTTTTAAACTGGAGGCTCCCACAACTCCCTCCTCAGGTTTGATTAATTTGTTAGAGTGGCTCACAGAACTCAGAGTAACATTTTCTTACGTTTACCAGTTGATTATAAAGGATACAGATAAAGAGGTACATAGAGTGGGGTCCATGCAGGAGCCTGTGTTCCCATGAAACTGGGGGGTGCCACCCTCCTGCCATGTGAATCTGTTTATCAACCTGTAAGCTCATCAACCTCTCATTCAGGAATTTTTAAGTTCTTTAATCTTCAGTCCTACCCCCATTCTCCTTCCAAGAGGTTAGGGGTGGGGCTGAAGTTTTCAATCCTCTAGTCATTTGGTCTTTCTGCTGACCAGCATTAGGATTAATGCCATCTAGGAGCCCCATTTTGTCATTTCATTAGCATAAACTCTGGTGTGCTCTAAAAGGGCTCCTTAGGAATGACAAAAAATACTCCAATCATTTGGAAATTCCAAGGGTTTTAGGAGCTTTCTGCCAAAGACCAAGTATATTTATTACAGCACACAGTCTATTGAATGCAGGAGAAAATGATGTACTGTGATTAGAAACAAAGATCTGGAAATTCTTTTCATTAGTTAAGATGTTTTGTGAAAGTTACAGGAAAAACTGTGCAAATATTAAATTGTATGTGTCATTTTTTACTTAAGCTGAGAAGAAAACAGATATGTGATCCAGTTGTCTCTATTTAATTTGTGGAGTCAGTATGATTCTTGATAGGAGCAAGGAACTTTCATTGCTGACTCTCTTCTAATGCCACTTTTTTCTTTATGTAAAACAAACCATTTTGGCTGATAGGAAAGGATAATAAGGAAAGCTATGTATGCACCAAGGAGCTAAACTTGTAAGTTGTCCAGCCAGCTAAAATCTGGACAAGAAGGTAATGAGGGCCTCCATTTTCTCTATTCAAAAACCCTTCCAGGTTGTAACTGCCATAGGTACAACAAATAAGGTACGATGGATACGTGGTACTTGAGTACATTATCTGATTATAAATAGCACAAACCACTCAGATTCATACTCCCAAACCTTCTTGCAAGGGAGAGCTAGCCAGAACATGAGTTACTTTGCCTTTAATCCCTATGTAGTTCATGTGAATGAGATGATTTTTTATTGACTACAATGTCACTTTCATGTGGTGGAGCTCTCATTACCAGGAAACCATGAGTGGTCATGAGGAGGTTAGCCTTTATCAAAACCTTAATCCTTGGTATGATCCTGAGAGTTTCCTCTTTCTTTGGGTTGAAAATACAAAAAATTCTATGCTTCTGTTGGTTTCCCCATTTTGTCTAGTTTTCCTCAAAGACTTTATGTAAACAGTTTCTTAAATTTACTAATCAAACTAATTTTTACTAACCTTGATAAAAACTCATCTTTAATATACTAGGTTCCCTTCAGATTAATATTGCTTCACTCAGCATTCTGGGCATGAAAGTTGAATGTGAATTATTTCTGTGTATTTAGAAAAAGCATGAACATCTTCAGACAGGAACTTCTGGATGAAGATAGGTGAATTAATCATGGTCCCCCAATTTCTAGCAAAATAACCAACAACTACAGCAGAAGGAACAAAAAAATTCACCACCAACAACCATACAGATGAAAGGGATATAAACTTCACATACTGGCTGCCAATAAAAGAAATAAAATTCTGGAGCCTGGCTAAGAGCCATAGTTATAAGCTTTGAAGGATGAAGATGAACAATTCTTTAGGTTCTCAGCCAAAAATAGAAAATTACCTACAATTGGGGGAAAAATCCACAGTATAATTGGGGATGGACGGGGCCTGGGAGCTTAATGAACTAGATGAACAATACTATAGATCACTGTGCTGCGCCATAGATTTGGTGCTTAGTCAAGCATGGTTTTGAATAGAGCTTTTTTCAACTAAGAAAAATGATTTGTGCATATCATCCACAAAATTCTTGGCTCAGATTGCTAAAGAACATTGCTTTAAGGAACAGCCTTTTGGGCTGATACTACATCTAAATGCTGGGAAAAATTTCTCTGCAACAACACTCACTAGTAGTTACATAGACATAGGGTTTGATGTAATCCTAGAGAGGCTTTATCTTCACCAGTTTGACAACGAGTAATCTGCCCCCCTTTATTTGCACTGAAATTAATTTCCAGGGAAGCAAGTGATGATCTGTATGATGCTCTTAATCATGTGGCATGCTAAATTCCAACATTTACATGATTTCAAACTTTATGAAGATGAACTAACATTGTCCAGTTAGTCTTTCTAAGTACTAATAGTGAGAGTGAATAATTATAAGTGGAATTTCATGAATTTAAAATTAAGGCAACATTGAAATACCGGAATTCTACAAACATTGCAGGAAAAATATGAGAAAACTATTATGCAAACATTTTATCCAAAATTAAAATTCCTATATTCTTGAACACAATTTTTTTTTGGTTTTAAGACTAATTTTAAGATATGGCTCTAAAAAATATAGAATTCAAGTCTATATTCCATGCTGCATGTCACAACTGGGACCTCCCATTAACATCTTGCTATGGTAGAAAAATGTGTCAAGTGTTTATCTAAACCAGATGAGTAATGAATTATAAAAGATAATAAGATATTTCAGTTTTTCCATTGGTATTTTTTCAATTTTTAATTTTAAATATGATCCCCAATATCATACATATTTATATCATGTAAGGTACTGTTGTACTAGGGTCTTGGCAGGAAACAGTGGCACAAACAAGGCCATTGATGAACGAACTATTCTAAAAGTGTGGATAGGGTTAAAGGAAATGAACCATTTTTGATGAAGGATTATGAACTTACAACAGCCTTAGGCCTGAAGGTATAAGAGAAGAGAAATTTTGCTAGAATCCAGAGTTTTAGGAGGGCCCAAGAGGAGCTGCGGCCCTTGGAATAAAGGTATTACTAAAGCCTCAATCTCACTCTTCTCCCATTCTTTGATATACAGCCATGTATTCCACTGGCTAACCCCAGCTGCCATCTAGAGAGAAAAAGAACCCTGGCTGATGCCTACAAGTCATTTTCTAGAGTCACAAAATGGAAGGAGAAAGGAGAAGAGTAGATCTGGAAGGCAACTAGCACATTTTATTTCAGCTGAAAGTGCAGTTAGCTACATTGCATGTTGTTAATTTTCCTTATATCCAGCCTCCATTTAGGTTATGTGACAGGTCCCTGCAATCTCCTAATTTTGCAACTCGTGGAGGAAATAATGTCATAGATCTTGGGGGTTGGCTCTGATATCCTTTTCTTTGTTGTACTGATATATTCAATTGAAGATTTGATAAGAGACTGTACATAACTGATTTCTCAGTCTCCCAGACTGAGAAGTCCACATCTTTTATAAATGTAAAAGAATAGTAAAAGTATAATGTCATGAAATAGAAGTGATCTTGTATGTACAGGACAGCTCTTTGAAAATTCATAAGGGTGAATGTAATAACCACATTGTTTTTCTTGTGAAACCTTCATAAGAGTGTATACCACTGATACTTACTAAAAAAAATAAAAAGATATATGCAAAAAAAAGAAAATTCATCACTTTTGTTAGTTGCATATCTATTCTCTGACTATAACATTATTTATGTACATACCTCTTTAATACATAGGCCACTTAGCTGTGATCATATATACAAATGAATAAGTAAATTTATATCAAAGGAATGGTATAAACATAGCAGTACAACGAAGAAAAGGATATCAGAGCCAACCCCCAAAATCTACGACATTATTTCCTCCAGGAGTTGCAAAATTAGGAGACTTCAGGGACTTGTCACATAACCTAAATGGTGGCTGGATATAAGGAAAATTAACAACTTGCAATGTAGTCAACTGCACTTTCAACTGAAATAAAATTTATAAACCTATATGTTTTAAATACTTTTATACAATCTTATACCTTCAATTAAATTAGTGAGTAGATGTGATTTAGATTTTTTTAAAAATCATTTTTGTTGTCCCACCCCCAAACATCATGATAAGACTCATAATAAACATACTGAATAAAATCACAAAATTCAGTGGGAAACAAAACAGTATGTAAATATTAATAATCAATCTCAAGGTAAAATAACTTTAATGTTTATGATCCAGTAAGGGAGTTAAAGCATATTTATAACCATATATGAATAAAATCACTCTAGATGTCAATATTCTGCTTTGTTTTAATTAGATTTTCCTCATCTAGGCTCATTATAGTATTCTTTATTGATCTTTTGAATATAATTGAAAATAACTGATCAGAAATTACACAGGATCTAATAGAAACAAATATCTCACTTTTTAAAGTTTTTGAGTTAGAAGAGAAAAATGGTTTCCAACCAAAAACAAGTATTTTTTTTTCATTTTTGTTTCCTCCATGAAAATAAAGCTTTTTAAAAAGTTTGACTTTTATTATTTTTGTAGCTATTTTTGATGATTTCTCTTCTAAATATTGAAGTGACTGAAATACTCACATTGTAAGTACATATTTCTACTCTGATTTTCTTACAGTGCATTGAAAAAATCTGGAAATAGCATTACATTAAAACAGTTCAATGATACGAGGAAATCTTCACTATTTTTGAAGTCTGTTGTAGCTGTCATTTAAATTCTTGAAAATGTTGTTAGTTAATGCTAAGTCTGAAAAAGAATAAGTAGGTATTTAAAACATTCAATAACAGAACTATTAAAGGATGAGAATTATGTGGCTGACATTCTCATAGTTACTGTTTTTGAGAGTCAGCAGCTACCGAGTAACCTGTTCATAATAACAGCTTTTATTTAGTTTCTAAATAAAATTAATAGGTTTTATTTTGTTTCTATTTATAGAGGTTTCAGGTCTATTTCCATAAATATACATGCACCTTCATTCAAATCATAATATAGTAATACTTCAGTTCACTATACGTGGAAATATTAGAACTTTCACCTAACTTTAAAAATTACTTCAGCACCTTAGTAATTGAAAGAACAGACAAAAAAAAGCAAGCCAGAAGACAAAGTCCCCATCAGGGATCTTAGCCATCAGCAACTTCAGGATACATTGTACACCCTTTCCTTCAGCTACGCTTGTCTAAAACTGCAAATCATACACAACTATCACCCTGAGGAAATATAAATTATTGAAAATAAAATTTTATTTATTTTACTTACTAAGGCAAGAAAGTAATCAATACATTTAATAGAAGTTTTCCCAAAATGTAGAAAAGGCATCTGACTTCCAGCTGATTAAAAAAATTAAGCCAATCATTTCAAAGTATCCTATTCTATGAGTTACATGTGTTATCTAGATTAGTTTTCTTTTTGACTTTTTTGTAATTGTACACTTGAACCTTGTCACCAATTCTAAATTAGCTTTTTGTTTCGTTTCATTTTTGGAGGATAGGAATATATACAGTGTCCTGATTGTTATAGATTATATTATTAAATTGCTAAAATTAATTATGAGACCTATGCTGTTTTTACTTGCATGTATATGTGTATGCATATGCAGTATATATTTATAAAATCTACAGATGTACACTATGTTGATGCTTAAAAACTCCAATTGTGGCAATTTAAGGACTTTTGTTGTTAATAATGGCTTAATACTTAAAACTGAACAGAGTCCTTCACAAGGTAAATTAACCAGGGAACTATGCCAATTTTGACTTTATTTCCATCCCATTGAATGACTAAATTCATTCTCTTTAGATTTAAAGCTCTTTCTACTGTTCCTCAACACTTCTTACAGAATTCCAGCTTGCTTTTCACCTTTTAACAGTTTAACATAGATGGCTGGATCAAGTCCATTGTTCCAATTGTATGTAGCTTAAAAAGCTCTGCAGTATTTTACTCTTTCCATTGTATCCAGCTTCCCTGAGTGCTCTGCTCACTGCATTTTACTCGTATTCTCTCTGTTTTCTAAACCCATTTATGCCTTTTCTTTCTGAAGACACTTGTTCATCTGGAAGCTCAAATTGACTTCTCCCCATTCTATTTCCTTAACTAAAAATGTACCATTAAGGTTGATTGAACTCTTTTAAAGCACTTCATAAAAAAAAAAATTGGAAGGCCATAAGAAAGTAGGCTACCAGTGTTTGTAAATACCTGTTTTCAGCCAGATTGATAGGAAGGAATAAAAAATAATTGGAAACTTTAAAATGTTAGTGATATATTTTTTTACAAATTAGTCTTTTTTGGTTGTTCTTTGAGAAACATACTTGTGAAACACTGAGGGGAGGGGAAGGAAGAGGAGGAGCATTATGGTTATAATTAAAGATGGAACAAATAATAAAGCCAACCTGCTAAAATTACCTAAAACATGTTCTGGGAAAAAAATAATGACTTACAAAATAAGGAAAATGTAAAACATGCAGGTCCACAACTAAAACCTACAGCTTTTAAGCCACATTTTTTTCTACTTAAAATATAGGTATTGTTATTTAAAAATAAATGTTAACCATAAATGGTATAAGACCCTAAACCATAAATGGTTTACAAACATAGTAAGATCATCACTAATCTTTTTTCCTATTTCTAATGTCTAAAAATGGAACTCTGCTGGTGTGAAAGATCTTTAAATATTTGGAAGTTAATTAGAATTATAATATTAAAAACCAGATGAAAATAAAGAATACTACTGGTGAAAAACACATTTTTATTTTAATGTTTGATCAAAATGTAATTAATTTTTAAAAAGCTACCAAAATATGTTATCCCGATGGGACTTTATCAGAGCATGGGTAAGCACTTTTTTATTGCATTTTTTAACTCTTTGATTTGAAATAATTTTAAATTTATAGAAGAGTTGCAATAATAACAGAGTTCCATATACCCAAACTTCTTTAATGTTAACATATTGCACAATCATGGTATAGTTATCAAAACCAAGAAATTAACATAAATGCAATACTATTAATTTAAGTCTTTATCCAGTTTTTTTACTAATGCCCTTTTTCTGTTCTAGAATCCAATCTAGAATTCTACTGTTGCTTTTAGTTGTCATGCCTCTCTGATCTGCTTCAATTTGCAACAGTTTCTTCGTCCTTCCTTTGATCATGACTGATTCTTTTGAATGATAATGGTCAGATGTTTGATAGAAACCTTCTGAGTTTGGGTTTGTCTAAGGTTTTATCATGATTAGGTTAAGGCTATGGATTTGGGGGAAGGATGTCACAGAAGCTATGTACTCTTCAGTGCATCCTATCAGAGGGGTACATGATATGTATCGATACATCTTAATATTTGGCAATATTAACCATGATCACTTGGTTAAGTAGGGCTGCCAGTTTCCTTCATTGTAAATTTACTGTTTTGTGGAAGTACTTTTACTTTTAATGATACGGTATAAGCAAAAACCTATTCTAGTTTTAAAATTGGCATTTTATGTAGAAAATGATAATGATGAATTGGCTTTTGACTGACCTAAAAGAGAATATAGTTAAAGAAAGGCCTTATAAATAAAACACAAATGATAAATAATTTGATTTCAGGTAAGTCACACTTTCAAAGCCACTTCTGAATTTCTTTGAATACACTAATCTATTTTTAGGTTACAGCATTTCATATTTTTGGTACAAAATCACTATTTTAATTATACGGGAAAATCATGACCAAAACAAAATTTTAAGATAAAAAATGCACAATTTGGGTCTGAGAAATGTCTTTTCTGTAGTTTACAAAACAATTTTATTCATGAAAGAAAAAGTAGTAATATTATAAATTTTTTAAGTAAAAATTTTTTAAGATATAATTTAAATTTTTATAACAAAAATTTATAGAAATATTATGCATAAATAACTGAATATTTCTAGCTGACCTAGTTCTAAAAGGCAACTGTGAAATAAAATTGCAATTCAGTATAGGTCTTTCTTTAAAAATATTTCAATAATGGAGGAAATTGCAGAGAGGTGAACAAGGAAAGTAGTTAAGAACGTGAGGTCATCCAGAATCTCTTAAGTTATATAGCAGAAGAATAAAAATACCAGCTCGTTTCTATCCTCACAAAAAACTGATTTGATTAGATTCCTTGAATAAGCAACAAAACTTGGCCTCAAGTACTTCGTTCTTCTCTTATAGAGCTATAGTTAACTTCTTTTTATGTAAGCAAGATTTAAGTGAAACTAAGAGCCCACAGTAAGATCTAATGTTTTAAAATATTAAACACTTCTCACAATTTATGATAGATTATAAATAAATAGTGAGATGACATGTTACTTAAATATAAGGATTATTTTAAAACTAGTCATGAGTGCCTACAAACACACATAGAGAGTACACACAAAATATTGTAGGCAAAAATATGTTCACAACCATAGTTAATTCTGTTACCAGAGAAATCCAGAACTATAAAAATAGAAGTAAATAATACAATTCTTATTGAGTACTTAATTATAGTCAATTTTCATATACAGAAATCAGATCACCTCGACATCATACATATATTCAGTTCAGCATTGCAGGCTCCTAATCTATAAAATACCCTGATTTTTAGCTTTCCATGTTGTTTGTGTAATTGTCCTTTAATTTAAAACAAGTCATATAATCATGCATATGACTTCATGAAAAATAAATCTATCAAGACATTTGCTGGGATCATAGAACTAATCTTAATGCACACATTACACATTTTCCCTAAGCTAAATACACTGGATGAGAATGAATAGTTCACAGTTTTTGCATGCATTAGGGCTCCACGAAAGCTGATTACATAGTACAGTATTAATAATTAAATGTCAATTCACTTGTAATCGTAAAAGCAATGAATTTGGAATTGAAAAAATCTAGGATTTGGTGCGATATCTACTCTTTTCCTTAAGCCAGTTTCTTTATCTAGAATGGAGACAGAACATGTCAAATCTACTTCATAGGGTTGTTACTAGGATGCACCATGTAAAATATGGGCCAGTGGTTTGTAAATTAAAGTACTACCTGCTTGTTTTGTTGTAATCAGTTGTGAAGTTTGTTAAAAATAATTTGTAAGCATTACTTAAAATTTCAGTTCTTGAATGACTTACTTAAAAATAATTTAGAGCTGATCTGAAGTTAATCGTATAAAATCTTAGATTCAATTATATTTTCATTTGAATTGTTGAACAGAGAAAGAGAGGAAGTTACAGCTATTGCTTTATGAGTTGCACATAGCCAATGGTTTAACTTATGTATACATTCCCAGGGGAATACATTGTACATCTTGCCTGTCAGCTGCTATAATGGCAGAAAAAAATTCAGAACTACTGTGCCAAATTATGTAAGTAATCATCCCCCTTGCTGCTTATATATGAAATTATTTATTGTATATTCATATTAAAATATACTTAAGGTTGGGTCTGTATCTGTTTTTTGTAAAGCCCCCAGCAATGCCTAAATACATGCTTATTATTATTCTTAGTGTTATTATCGAATTATGTACTACAGATGAATTTACTTTCAAGAAGAAATTAAGATGTTATTAAAAATTTATAGTAGAAATGATATCTCAAAATTTAGCAATGTTTACATTAAAATCAAATGATAGATTTAAAATATATTACAAATGCGTTGGAAAATATCGCTGAAAGAAATTATGCCAAATATTAACCAGAGGCTGGATAATGCTTCCCCTGCTTTTACTTTTCTACTTTTGTAAATTTTTCTCCAGTGAAAACCTGTTATGTTTATTTTTCCTGCCCAGTTTATTATTTAAAAAGGTACTTTTTATTATAAAAGAAGCATATATTCAGTATTTCATTTATACACAGCCATAAAAGATAAAAAGCAGATGATGTAAAGTTACTAACAAATAGTGAAGAACAAACCTTACCACAACACTGTAATGAAAGAACTGTCAAAACTAAAGGGCAACAAAGACATCTTCTGGACATCTTAAGAACTGCACAGTTATTTTCTAAACAGGATTTTTTTTATTTCCAGCTAAGTGCAATAGCTGTTTAAAAAACCACACATTAAGAAGTATAAAATTAATCTGGATTGGGCTTGAAATTTTAAATAATACACAATTAAATTAAAAACATACCTTTAAAGAAGAAAAGGTACAAAATTGTTGCATTCACATTGGAATTAGTTTCCAAAGTATATTTAAAACTATTTTCAGAAAGACGATAAAATACAAATAGTTTAGTAAAAATAATTTATTTTCACGCAAGGAACATATAAAATAGTACGAAAACTACATTCAATGTTGAGCCAATACTTGAAAAATCTAAATAGAATACTTCATGAATCATGGAGCCCATTAATATAAAAATGATGGGCAATTTAGTCATTAATTTAAAGAACTATATTTAATAAATAAGCAAATTCAAAACCATATTTGACTAATTTGTGATATATCCTATATATCCAATGCAATATTAAAAAAACATTATTTCCAGTGAAATATAATTATTAAGGGCCCAAATTTTAAATGAGTTCACTGAGTTTGAACATGTGTTCTCTTTAACCTAAAACTGATTGTTAAATGACATCACTATGGGCACAACTATTGTATATACAATAGTACTCTTTCATTCTTAGAGCATAAATGACTGGTTGCCCCCAGTTAGCCACCTTCAGGAAGTACTAGTGATGCCCCAAATTTGCATCTCTAAACAATTTTTAGGGCTGATACAGTTTCTAAGTATAATCCTGAAAACCTAGCAGTTCAACTAGCAAAACTCAACCTGCTTTAGTAATGGTTGTGTTTGCTAAGAAATGTATGCTTAGTTTTAGGTGATCCCAAATGAACATACACACTACAGATGAAAGCATGCTTATTTCCTACATTCAACTTTTCTAGTAACTTCATATGACAGGCCATACTAAAATTTTGTATCTAAATGCTATATAGTACTAAATATTTGAGTCATGGACTTTATGTTACTTGTATCTTTTCAAATTGTATGATATAAAAGTTTATGATTTTTCTAATGCAGAAATTCAAACGAATAAATAAGATAACCATAAAGAAAGTTTGAGAGAGGAGATGCTAAATAAAATTCACCAGGAGTGATAGAGATTATCCTCATATGGAACTGAAGTGCTGCGGTAACATAAGTAACATGATTATCTTTTTTTTTTCACAGACACTGCTACCTTTTGTACAACTACTGAACACAAATAGGTTTCTTGGTGAATATTCATTTCTTTTTAGGCAGTTAGGTTACATTCGATTTGATCTTGGAAAGTGGCTGCCAGGAATTCTGTCAGAAATAAAATATGAGTCAAATAATGGTGACTTAATTTCTTAATGGGTCAGCTACCTTAAGGTAATCCATAGTGAATAATTTCTATATGTTATACATGTACAATTTCAGCTAGACAATGAAAATGATCCTGTTTCTGGCTATCTAAATCTTGGGTTTTCTTGAGGACTCAGGGGGACATGGCTGATAGAGCAGAGAAGTCAGTGTAGCAAATGCCAGGCCTCTGCTAGATGTGCTGCTGAGCAGGTCACTCTAATAGGTGAGCTGGAGGTTAGCTACAAAGAAACTGGGGACAGGTTCCAAGTGGAAATCTAGGCAGAGAGCTGTTGAGCAGCAGAGTAGATTCTAACAAGAAGCAGTAGATGCTTAGACATTGAGCTGGTCCAGACTAGAGGAAGAGCAAATGGGAACTAAGGAGAAGTTTGAAGTATTTACAAAATTCTTGGCCTTTGCAATTTCAGAAAGTTGAATTTATCCGTTGTTCAAAATGTAAGTGAGTTGCTTTGCACATTCAATGAACAGAAGTGACTTAGGAGAGAATGTATGTTCCCTCACATGAGTACTAGGTGAGCACTATTCTATTTTGATAGTCATTTCTAAGCCTTTATGAATTATGATTAAATATATTAGACTTGGGAAGGTTTGGTGAATGTGGGAGAAGCCTTATGCTATCTGACAGTTTTACCCAGCTCTCATTGTAAATATCTAATAGCATATAACCATACTTCCTCTTTTCATACATGACTAGCACATTTGGAGAATTTTTTTTTAATAATGAGAAATGATATTAAAACAGAGAATAGCTTTACCTTTCCTCATCTTGGTTGCTCTGGAACATTTGCGTTGTTGGAGGTGCCATATTCTGACGTGATAAAAGAGATGCAGAGAGATTTATCTCTCTGAGTTGCCGAAAAGCTATTTCTGCATGTATGCTTTGAGGACTATTTGTCAGAATTCCTGCATTCTTATTTTTTTTATCTGCAATTAGGAATTATGAAATGAGAAGCATTAAGTAATAAAGCTTGTCTTTCAGCAGAATATGTACTAAACATATTTCATAACATGAATTAAAAGTTTTAAATAGAAATACAGAATTGGAATATATTTCTAGCACTTAATGCTGCTACATTTCTCTGAGCTAGTGAATCAATTTGATCCTTTCTAGGTAATTTTTAAAAATAAAAATATCTAGAGCTGTATGCTATAATAAATGTACAGATAAAATGACTATACTTTTCAAAATAAAAATTGGGTAATATTATCATAAAATAAAAAAGAAACTATAGAATTCTTCTAGAAAATCCTAAAAAAGTCACATAATGAATCTTGAAGAGAGATATGTGAGAAGGAAATTAAGGAGCTGCAAAAAAAAAAAAAAAGGAAGATAATGATGTAATTCCTAAAGATGACATTGTACTGCTAAGGAAGCTAATAACAATTTGGTATGTCTAGTTTTACTGCTAGTTATATATACTGGGCAAAGCATAAAAAGTCTCACTATGATTAACAATTAAAACCTTGAAGACGTAAGTATGTAGAATAGAAATAAGTTAAAGAAAAAATAACACCATGACACATTAAATTATGGTTGGGTTCCTCTAAAAATAGTCAAATAGAGCAAGCTACTATTCTTAGCAGGCTTTTAGGTCATTTTGTAATTATTGTGATGTTCCTTTTTATTGACTCTGAGGCAAAGTAGAATGTTAAAAGGAATGGAAGAGGTGAGCCCTCAGAGATGGAGTAGCTACCCCAATTTCACCAAAATGATAGGCAGTGAAAATCTGGAATTAAGGAAAAGGCTTGCTAAACCTGAATCAAAATGTGTACAATAGAATGAACCATTTGCATACCCTGTCCTTTTAATATACACCCTGTTTACAGCTCTACCTCTTGAAACTCTTCCTTAGTATAAGCTTTATGAATATTTCACTGTGGTTTCAAGGACAAAGTCTGATCTCCTTAGTAAGATATCCTTTATACCCCAGGAGTCTATTGTTAGCAGTATTTTAAAGCCTCTGATTTCTACTTTTAGCAGGATGTACTAACGAACTGGTTTAAGTAATGATATGCTATGAAATATACAAATTGATATACAAGCTTTGAAGAGAAGCCAGGAAATAATTGTGCAAGTTCAAATTAGGTACAAATGTTTAGTTACGACTTAATTAGTAGTTGAACAAAACTAAAAACACTAGACTCTGAAATCAGAATGGCCACATGAAACTTGAATAAAAATGCAATTTTAGGAAATATAAACTTAAAACATGCAATTTTAAGAAGTATTAGAAATCAAAATGAGATTTTTATTTCAAATGAAATGTTGTGGTTTTTTTTCCACTCTGAAACTTTCTCAAAATACCTTCAACCTCAGGAGTTAAAGTGAAGTCAGGTCCTGCATAATGGCTAAATCCACCAGGCAGAATTACATTTGTTATCTTTATGGGAGAAGCTTTCACTTGGCCAAATGATCCACCTTCTGTAGGAAAGTTGGTAACAGGAATACACTGCATAATAAAATAAAACTGTTAAGAAAATAGTGCCTCCAAAACTCAGATCAATAGGTTTAGTCCTTACCATGAGCCCCACTTGATAACTTAAAATTTCGAGGTCAGGAGTAATGCTTGCCTAAAGTCAGAGTTGGTATGAGGCAAAAACTGTGAAGCTGTCTTTTGGGCCCTTAACCTCCCTCAGGACCTATGTTCTGTCTTTTTAGACTGCACTGTATTCATCACTAGAATCTTAGTGCGATGGCACCTTCCCCTTTCCAAAGGGTCTCAAGTATAGAATTAAGAAAATGAGAATTATGCCTTTTCCTCTTTGTAATTGCTTCTTTTTTTTCTGAATTGAATTTCTGGATAGTAAGAGTTATATCTTCTACATCTTTGTATTCCCCACATTATCTCATTATGTGCCTGGAAGTTAGTTTTCAAAAACAAGTATATGAAAAGGGGACTAAGGAAGCATCTTACAGCAATCACTTTTAATGAATGTGCTAACTCTCTAAATAGTGTTTACATTTTAACTTAGTTGAGGATTAAGAGTTGTTTAAAAGAATTTCAGGAATGATCAAATGGAGGAGAAAGACTGGAGATTCTTGGTTTTCCTGGAAATTTAATTTAGGCTGGAGACTTGGTTTCCCTAGAAATTTATGCCTACTTTGTCTTCATTGACTTGCTTTGTTTATACTTTAAAAAATATGAATTCTGAATATATGATTCAATTTATTTAGTTAAAAATTGTGTAAAATTATATACTTGTATAAAATTACTTATTTCCTTCATACCAGTGTTACCAAGAATGCAGCTTTGTAATGAGCACAAGTCAGGCCTTTTACTAAAGCTGGTCAGTCCCAAATTCCCTAGCTAATTCCTTTGTGGGAATTTCTTTCCATCACTAATCTAGAATGTTGTTAAATTTCCTTCCGAAACTAAAGTACCAAAATATTCTGGTTTAAAGGGCAAATTTAGGTTTCATTTATTAATTAATCTGAAACAAGACAAAACAAAAAATACATTAAACTGAACTGATAAGTGTGAAAAGTATTCTGTTCTCACATTTCCTGCACAGCTAAAAGAAATAATGGCTTGATTAGTTTCTAGCCATGAAAATAAAAGTTATTGAATCTTAAAATAGATTTTTCTAAAAAAATGAAGACTTCAAATATTCTCTTTATTTTGCTGACCATGTATAGATGAATCAAAAATATTTTTTAAATAAAATGTTTATATATGGAATAAGTGGAAAGATAATTAAATTCTTATATATGGCTCTGATTCAAATGTCAAGACATCTAGAATCACTAAAGACATATCATATCATTACACTATGGGAAAAGTTTGAGTTCATTATATGAGAAATAGGAAAGAATAGACAACAAGCAATCCCTTTAGTGAAATACTCACCATTACCTAAATTTTGGGTTTATGTACTTCTGCTATATTAAACCAATTAAAATATACATGGAAATTGAGATCTTTATAGTTGTGATTTCTTTATATGTAATTTACATGTAACTTAAAAATTTTTGCCAGCATTACCATAACACAGAATTTATTATTTTAATTAATGTGACAATTTCTATTGGTCTCTCACTGGATCCCTTACATATGTGGTGTGGTTGGCAGAGCAATGCCCCTGCTCCGTGAAAAAAGGTCCACATCTTTATCTCCCAAACCTGTGAATATTACCTTTCTGTGCAGGTATAATTAAGTTTAAGATTTTGAGATGGGGAGATGATACTGGATTTCCGAGGTGGGCCCGATACAATCACAAGGGGGTCTTGTAAGAGTCCGGCAGAGAGAAGACGTAGTGGTGGAAGCCGAGGGGAAAGTGGTGCCTCGCGGCAGGAGGCCGTGAGCCAGGTAAGGCAGACAGCCTCTAGGAGCTTGACCAAGCAAATAATGCGTTTCTCTCCTAGAGTTGCCACAAGGAATGCAGCTCTGCGAAACTTTTGATTTTAGCTCTGTGAGAATGACTTTCAGCCTTCTGACTCTAAAATTCTAAGATAATAAATTTGCATTGTTTCAAGCCATGAAATTCGAGGTAATTTGTTACAGCAGCAAGAGGAAACTGAAGTTTCCTTCAGTTTTCCACTCCTGGAAGCAAGAAGTGACTTGCAGCAGAAATACAAAGTAGAGAAAGGGAAAGGAGGCTTAAATTACTGAACCTAATTTTATGATTATTTGTTCTCTTCTGAAAGACAGGAGCTTGTGACATAATTTCAATAGATGACATTAGATGATGCCCTTTCTTAGTTATATCATAGAGATTAGTGATGTTAGAATTTTTTCACAAAGTATAGTTTTAAGAAAATTCTTGTAGGTAGAACCCATAAATGAATGACCTTCCTTTGCCTAATCTAGATATAATCTTTATTAACATTGTACAGTTTTAATCCTCTAGGTCTGTGTAGCTACTTTGACCTATAATAGGAGCTCCTTAACAAAAAAAGTCAAGGTTAATAAAAAAAGTCAAGGAATAATTAAGAATTAGGTGTATAATTCATATTTATCTTTTTTAAACATGCAAAACATAAAAGTACATGCAGTCACCAATCTTTTGATGAAGGGCCAAGACCTTTTCTATAATGGTCCTTTGATTGGTATTTTATCTGATAATTTTTAGATAAATCCACCTTAAGGTTTTGCCTATAATTTCCAGTTTTTGTTTCTTTAAAGTATCAAGAATTTAAAGATGTGGAGAAAATCTGAATGCAACAATCTGTTGAAATTTTTAAAAATAATTTCCTACATATTTTGTGTTAATTTTTATAATTTTCTCCTTTATTTTATAGGATTTTTTCCACCCAATCTAATTTGATAGTTTATGTTTGTGTGTGTGAGAATGATTTTATCTAGACTTTCCAAAGTATCCCATTTGGTTTTCACAGTAACATAGACTAAAATTTGTACTTATAATGCATTTATTTAAAATAAAATACCTGACGTAACACATTTTTGAAAAAACACAACCCACTCTTGATAAGTATGTGAATCTACTGCTGAAGGCAGGAGTGTCCTAGAGAGGAGCCCAGTAATACTAAACAGTCAGCATGCTCTGGGAGTCGGTTCTACAGAGGGAACAGAATGTCAGGCAAACAAATGAGTTCGTGTGAAAGCAACTCCAGTAGTCTTATCTTTTTCCTCTTCAATATAACTTTTAAAAGTAATCTTTGGTCACTAATTGCTGTCTGGCTTTCACTTAGACTAGAGTAGAGGTTCACTTACATTCTCACTGCCTATCTCTAAGCAAAGTCTTCATTATCTCTCTCCTGAATTATTCTAAAAGCCTCTGAACCAGTTTCCCTGCCTCTAAAGCCTTTTCTTTCTCAATCCTTGCAAAGTCACAGCTCTACTAATGTTACTCCTTTCTTCAAAATCCATAGCTTTTCTGGGGTGAATTTAGTCCTTGGAGGATGGTCATGAAGAATCTTGGTGTTCAAGGACAGAATTTCCTAATAATATGTTTTTGTGGCTTCTTTTTCTAACCTCTCTCCTATCATGGTCAGATACCTTTTTAGGGTTCATGGATAAAAGGTGCAATTGTTCTGCCAATATACAAGAAAAGAGGTGTGCATCTCCCTTCTTAGATAAACTACACAGTCCAGAGAGCTGAGGTCAGAATTCATTTCTTTCCTTCTTAGCTGCTATGTTGAAAGAGTTTTATTGTTAGTTTCTGTTTATGAAAGTGATATAATTTCTTACTTTCTGGTATTATCTAACATATTTATAAGTGATATTGTGATATCGTTTCTCACCTTCTAGTGTTATCTGATATATTGAGCAAGAGGCACACAGATTTAAAATAATTTGCTTTATGTCAAAGTACATTATTAGATTAAGGAGCTTCCCTGGCATGTGTGTGTGTGTGTGTGTGTGCGCGCACGCACAAATGCTCTATTCACCAGAGCAAGCTGCTTTTGATAGTAATCACCAGTAGATATTAAAATAATTAACGAAAACATCATAGCTCAGGTTTAAACATATAAGTAAAGAGGTACAAGATATAATGTTCATTTATTAATAATTTAGAATTTTAAAAGGAAAAACAGAAATAATTATTACCGAATTTTTCTTTGCTTGTAATTCAGAGAAGTAAATTTCAGCTTTTGCCTTATCATCTGAATTCACAGGAATTTCATCTAACATTTGTAAGTTAGGTAGTTTAAATATGAGCACATGGCGATGTAGCATTTTTCTACAAATCTGAAAAAAGTTTAAAATAACAATTTATTCCTTTAAAAAAACCTTTGATTTCAAAGTTAACCTTTAAAGAGAAGGAAATTTAGCATAGGCAGCAAAGATGACAGATAACAGCTAATTTGTAGTATGAGATGATATGAATATGAGCTCCCTTTCTGAAAGATTTCTTAATTCCCTGTTACACTAAATGAAGATAAAAAATTTTTTTTAAACCAAGGCTACCATTTGAGATTTGGTCTCTTTTGGAGTAAATAATATTCATATAAACTGAACATATAATGAATATACAATATTCACTAACTATAGGCATGTAGTTAATCCCAATTCATGAATAGGATTATGTTATAGAAGTTCACTTATAAGTAGTTTGAAACTTATATTTTCACATAGACATGACCCAATTTAATTAAATATACATCTGTTGAACTGTATGATCCATCACTTCATAAGTCAACCTACTGTAAAAAAATATTTGCATGTGAGCATAAGAAGCTGTGTAGAAAGAGTTAACATAGTAGGTGGAAGCTATTATCTTTGGAAGATTCTGCTTGCAAGGATTCATCTTGACTAGTGTTTCGTACTTGGACTTTGGAAACATTCCCACCATTCCTTAACTGATAAGGGTAGTTCACTATGCTTAGACTACTTATACAAACAAATGATTTATGCTCAACCTGCTTTCCTTCTGGGAGTCTGGGATTTAGTACATGATAGGCATTGGGTACCCAGGTGACTAGACCCCAACAAAATTCTTGAATGCTAAGTCCAGTGGGAGTCCCTGAGTAGAAACAACATACATGCTGCTGCATTTTCATTGCTGGGTGAAGTGTACCCTGTATAACCCCTCATGGGAGAGAAAGAACATAAGGAAGCCTGTACATAGATTCCTCCAGACTCTGCCTGTGTCTTTTCCTCTCACCACCGGGCTGTGTATCCTCACTATGTCACTATAATAAATCTTAGCCCTGAGTACAAGTATATGCTAAGTCCCATGACTGCTTCCAGCAAATCTCTGAATGTGGAGGAGATCTTGGGTACTGATAACACAGAAAAAGTGTGCAGCGTGGTTTGGGACAGCAAAAACAAAACAATCATCAAGAGGGAATGAAGAAATCTATTTTTTGAAAAGTGTAGTAGATACATATTATTAATGGAGTGAGATCCCTAAAACACATAATTGAGTATAAAAAAAAATTTGACCACACTCTAGGTCATAAAGCAAGTTTGATAAATACAAACGAATGTGTAAATAGACTATGTCCTCTGACTAAAATGAAGTAACATTAGAAATAAATGATAAAGATATAACCAAAAACACTTCATAGGTTTGTAATTCACACACACAAGAAGAAATCTTTTGGAAAGCAGATTTTAAGAAAAAAAGAACAGGAAAACCATTACATGTCAAAACTTTTGGCATGATGATAAAGCAGTATTTTATAACCTAAAACTTATTCATTTAGAAAAAATATTAAAAATTAATAAATGAACTAAACATCCTACTTAAGAATTTTTTGGACTAAATTCCAAGAAACTAACAGAAGGAAATAACAACGGGTGGAAATTAATGAAATAAAAAAAGATACACTTGATAAAACCAAAGTATGGTTCATTGAAGAGATTAAAACAATATACAAATTTTTAGAAAGACTTACCAAGAATAAAAGAAAAATAACAAAAATCAGTGAATTTAGATATAAGAAAGGTGACAAAACAGAGATATAGTGGAGATTTTAAAAATACATTTAAAATTTAAATGGGTTGCAAATAAGGGCAATTTTATAGAAAAATATGACTTCTCAATTTTGACTTTTGAGAAATAGAAAACATGGCTACATTTATAGCCATTAAAGAATTTGAATACATAGTTTAAAATATAATTTCAAAAAATATTAAGCCCAGATGGTTTTAGAGATAAGATCTGATTATCTTTCAAGGAACATGAACGTTCTTATAAACTAATTCTAAAACTAGAAAAAGGAGATTAATTTTATGAGACAAGAGCAACCTTGATGAACTTGAAAACAATAGTGTAAGAAGATAAAATTATAGGATAATTTTAATTTTACGTATTTCCATAGATACAGATATCCTACATGAAATCTCTGCAAATTGAATCTAGAAAGTATAAAATATGTCTACATAGTATTCATCCTAGGAATTTAATGATGTTTTAATACTAGAGTCTATTTACATATTAATATATTAAAGAAAAAAAACTATATTATTAATTAGTCAAAATTTGGTGTGCCCCATGATACAAACAGGTGGTAAACTGGAATTAGAAAGAACTTCCTTAAAATGTTGAAGGTTTTCTACCCATAACCTATAGCAAACATCATATTTAATAGTGATAACTTAGAAGCATTCTTCTGAGTCAGTAACTTGCTATTAGTGCTTCTATTCAACACTGTACTAGCGTTCCTAATCAGCCCAGTAAGAGAAGTAAAGAAAATAAAAAACATAAAGATTGGAAAGAAATAATAGTCATTATTTGAAGATAATATGATAGTCTACAAAGAAAAGCCAACAAAATTTACAATCCATAAGAACTGAAAAGAGAGCAAAATTTCTGGACAAAGAGGAATACACAAAAATCAGAATTTCTAAACTCCAGCACCATACCATTAGAAAAATGTAAAACAATATTGTTTAAAAGAGCTATTAGAACAGAATAAAGTTAACCAAAGATGATTAAAACCTGTAGGAGTAAATTATAAATCTCTATTGAAGGAAACAAAATAAATATAAGGATATTTGTGTTTATGGATGGAAAAGCTGAATATTATAAATATTAGGGGAGACTGCTTATTATTATTTTTCTTTCATGGTGGAAATAGCTCTATGATGTGGCACGAATGGGCTCTTTCAACCCCTTCAATGCTGCACTAGGGGAAACAGAATGATTTAACTGACTAATCTGGGAAAATTGAACTGGGCATGTTTAGCTCCTGTCTTCCATCCGGGAAAGAGCTTATTACAAGAATGCCTTCTCCTCCTCCAGGCAAGTTCTCCTCCCATGTGGAAAGGTCTCACTGAAGTATTTCCTGTTACTGGGTGATCACGACTTGTCTGTTTCTGGGCCATTTGACTTTCTCACCAAGCTAAGCAAAATATTTTTGCCTCTCCATTTGCCACTGTCATATTTCTCAATTTGTTCAGATGTTAGGTGAATAAGGGTACTACTTATTTGATTCCTTCAAAGACTTCAACAGGAAAGGTGGCAAATTCTCCCCAAAATTAATTTATAAATTCAATGCAATTTTAATTAAAATATTTACAAAATATCTTCCACATAACTTGAGAAGTTGTTTCCTAAAACTCATAGGAAGTGTAAAGGACCAAGAACAGCCAAGACAAGGAAGAAAGAAAAAGAGGAAAAGGTGGAAGAGAAGGAAAATTAAAGGTGCTTTTACTCTACCAGACATGAGGACTTAATATAAAACTTTAGTAATCCACACAATGTAATATTGGCACAGGGACTGACAAATAAGTAAATGGATACATTGTAGAACCCTGAAACAGACCCTCTTACATATGACAATGACAGCTTTTATAGTAATCAGTTGGAAGACACTTGTCAATAAATTGTGCTTGGATAACTGTCTATGCATATGGAAACAGATACAGTGAAATCTGTTCTCACATTATATAAAAATAAATATATACAACTATAAGTAAATTGACAATAAATTAGAAAAGTAACATACTCACTGGATTGCCATAAACTGTAAGCTCTCTAAGAGAAGGGATACCATCAAGTTTTTCCAGCTCTGCTATATCCTATTCAAGAGTTAATCAATAAATTATTATTTGGTTAGATACAATATCTTCAAATATACACTGAGTTCAAGTAATTATTTGTAAGGGTTGGACTGCAGTTAGCTCATGATTGAATCTTGTGAAGTGAGCTTGAGTGAAAACATTCTGTATCAAGACAGATCTGTGTACCATTGATTTTAAATGTGTGATTAGCAAAGATGATCTTCTAACATGGGAAATAGGGCATACAGCAGCACTGGCAAGAGAAGGCCAAATTTTTCTGAGGAAAGTTATGATCTGGGACTCAGAATATATTTAGTTAATTCCCCAGATGTTTTACTCACAAGTGTGGAAAAGAAGGTGAATCCAGCCTGAACAATTTCAAAGGTATACATTAAACACAAGCTTAACTATAAAAGAGCATGTGATATTGAGGGAATATATCCTGATATATTTGCTGGGAATATACATAGTTGAAAAATGATTTCCCTAGCTGAATGACTTGCCTTCCACACTGGATGTAATTATTTATTATTACCTATTTAACATTGGTGAAACGTTACAAATACATTTTAGTTTTTGCCAAGTTTCCTAAAATGCTATGTCTGACAAAATTTTGACAACAAGCTCAGTTTAAGATTGTTGCTAGTTCATAGTAATAAAGCAAATTTATTGATAAGCTCTGTTATTTGGAATGATGAATGGACTTATCCAATTCATCTAGTAACTATAAAAAATTTAGACCTATTTTAGGTCATTTGAGAGTGTAATTTGGTTTTTAAAATGACTGATATTACTATTTTGATTTTGGAAGTATCATAAGGGAGGACTTTGAAAATTCTGACAGGTCAGTTATCTATAGAGATATTGTGTATATGACACACTGGCAGTTCCTACCTGTGAAACCAAAATCTGACTGGAAGTATAGAAATATGAAAAGTCTTACATTTTTTCAATTATAACAGTGTTCATTAGTGAAGTATTTCTAACCAAAATGTTTGTTTCCCATGGAATATGTTAATGAGAAACAGAGTATTAAATTTATAGAGGACAGTACTTGTATAATAAGACATCAAGGTAATTAATGTTCGTAATTGGGGGAAGAGAGCTGATGTGTTCCCATTTTTAATATAGGGTATTTTTTACAGTGATGTATTAGAAGTTAGTTTATACTGACTCACAAAAGTCAATTGGTAGATTTTCAGGAATTTTTTGAGATGGTGTTTTAATTTGAAATTGGCTATGGTAGAAGAAATTACACCATGGAAATTGGCAAATGCTACTGATTAGGGCTTTTTTCCCCTGGAGAGCCAGCTGCTAAACATTAACCAGCACACCAATGGTTGTTAACCTTTTGAGTACTTTATCAGGGTAAGTGCTTATGGCAATTATGTGTAGGCCTGGATAGGGACCTTTCATTTAGGGCAAGAAATAGCAATGGCCTATTTCCAGCAGTCATTTCCAGCCTCAGGTGATTACTAAGATGTTTAAAAGTAGAGACAGTTGGAAGCCAGACAGGGTAATCATTTAGATACAGGGACCAAACAGGACTATAAAGCCAATCTAATAACTCATTTCAGTTGTGTCTGTGATTCTTCTTGCAGAAGCAAGACTACAGGCAACAGTGTTCTAAATCTAAATTATGGGTCATGAGGGCTAAGTCAAAACCTTCACGCTGAAATCTGTTATCTAGGATATGCAGCTTATGAAAGACTTTAAAGTAAGTTAATGATGGACAGCATATACCTTCATTTGAAGCACTGTGGTTTTACTAATTTTTCAATGCCTTCTCCCTCCTGTCCTGTAAATCTATCAATCCAAGGGTTATAATCTGATTGCCCAGGTCTGGAAATTAATGCTGCTGTTAGCCTACCCATGTTGGTATGACTCTAGAGAGAAAATCTCTCCCCAAAGGGAAATTTGAATGGAGAGTTAAGAATTTTAAAAAGCAGTATTTTCAGTAGAATTAAACAGAATCTCCAACTTAACCTTGTTATTCCTCTCAGTTTGCTTTTTCCAGCTAAATGTATGGTCATATTAAGGTATCATATTGGTGGTTAGAATAAATAGAATATCAGCTGATCTGCTATTTGTTCACCTCCTTTAGGGACTAGTGGAGTGGGAAGGTGGAACAGGGACCCTCTTGGGGAAAAGCATTTTTCTGGTTTAATTTCCTTATAAGTACAATGGTAAGTAGATGGCCTGTCAAATGGACCAATAGTATTTCCTAGGAAGAAGGTCCTTATTTATGAGCTGCCCTTAGTAGGATCTCCCTGGTTAAGGACTGCTTATAATAAATAAATAAACCTAGAATCTATAGAATTATCAAGCATGTCTTCCTATAAAATGTCATGTAAGCTCAAGTATAAACTGGAGGTATTTCATAAATGAAATGCTCCCTTGTTGTATGAGATCATCACCTCCCACAAAAGTATCACTTTTGGAGATCTTATATTTTTTATCTTAAGCTAAGTAGTGTGTGGGTGAGATGTTGAAAGAAAGGACCTGAGAAGACCTAGGAATGTCCCATTCCCTGTGTATCCTTAATATTATAAGTAAAGTTTGATACTGGGTAAGAGCTCTGATTCATGTAAATCTAATTTGACAGTCTTTTGTGTCAGCTCAGTTGCTGTCAATGGAAACATTTCCCATAGGACAGCAATTTTTCTAATTTAGGTTTCCTCTGGATAAAGCTTTGGAAGAAACATGATCAGTTTTGTCAGGCTTTTCTCAGATGAATATCTGAGCCTTGATAAATTAATTATATGTCATTTTTCTCTGTGTGTGTATTTCCTAGTTGCTACATAGAAAAGGGCACTGCTCATGATTTCCTCTAGTCTTGAACAAGCTTTTATATCACCCCAAAAAAGGCTTCCTGAACTCTAGCAAGTACAGCCACAAATACTGATTGTGAATCTACTGTGGACCAGGTGCTATACAAATGTGGGCAAGACAGACTTGGTCCCTTCACCTGGGGGGCATTCCACACTTCAGTTGGTCTTCGAGGTCATCTTAGAGGTATGGGCAGAAGTAGTTAAACTGGTAAAAAGAGGGCCAACAGATGATCATTTGAGAGAAATGTTAGGGCTATTTATGTATACTTTTTTTTTTTTTTACAATTAACTAAAGACTTTATCTGAATTTTGCCAGTTTGAAACTTTTTTAGATTCTGAAGTCATAATTAGCTAATCTGATATTTGGTACAATAAGCTTATAATAAGAGATTTAAGGTCTTCCATATAAATGCATGCATTTTGTGCATTTTTTTTGGTATCATTAATCTACAATTACCTCAGGAACATTATGTTTACTAGACTCCCCCCATCACCACGTTCCCCCCACATACCCCATTACAGTCACTGTCCATCAGCATAGTAAGATGTTGTAGAATCACTACTTGTCTTCTCTGTGTTGTACACCCCTCCCTTTGCCCCCCACCACATTATACATGCTAATCATAATGCCCCCTTCCTTCCCCCCTTATCCCTCCCTCCCCACCCCTCCTCCCTAGTCCCTTTCCCTTTGGTAACTGTTAGTTCATTCTTGGGTTCTGTGATTCTGCTGCTGTTTTGTTCCTTCAGTTTTTTCTTTGTTCTTATACTCCACAGATGAGTGAAATCATCTGATACTTGTCTTTCTCTGCCTGGCTTTTATTACTGAGCATAATACCCTCTAGCTCCATCCATGTTGTTGCAAATGGTAGGATTTGTTTACTTCTTATGGCTGAATAATATTCCATTCTTAGGGTAAATTCTTAGGGTAAATTCCTAGGAGTGGAATTCCTGGGTCAAATGGTATTTCTATTTTGAGTTTTCTGAGGAACCTTATTTATGTATACTTTTAACCCTCTTATTTGTATACCATACCCCAGTTGCCACTGACCATTCTTGGGCCTCCAACCCCTGCACCTGCCTCAGGAGAGAGTCTGAGTAGGCTCAGTTGGGCCAGCAACCTAATGGAAACAGGTTGAATTCTGAGTCTTTAAAATTAAGGCAGGATTGAGGAAATTGGGGACAAAGATAGCAGAGTAGGAAAGCAAGGTGGAAACCTCCTCCCACAAACACACCAAGGAAGCAACTATAGCAAATTCAACCAAACATGAAAATGACCTAAAGACTTCAGTGCACACCACCTACACCTGGGAAAGAAGAGAAGACCACACAGAAAAGGGTAAAGTAGCATAGCCACAACTGAGCAGGACCCAGGCCCTTCCCCCATCCCAGCCCACAGGTGGGAGGAAGAGGAACAGAGTGGGGAGGGGATAGGTGCCCAGAAACTCTGCACACCTGGCCCTGGAGATATACTTTGGGAATGCAAGGCCACATTGCATTGGGTTCTGGTGATTAGTGGGGCTGGACACCAGGGACAGCTGGAACACTCTGGTAGGCTGATACTCTAGCAACTTGTGGAGGACAGACATGCTCCACTGGTCCCACTGAGACCAAAAGCAGAGGCAGCAGTTTGAAAGATATTCCAGCAGCAGACAGGGTTCCCTAGGAGCAAGGGATGGATGGAGCTGTCTTCACAGGAGAGAAAACAGATAGACATATCTCCCCAGTCCTCTCTTAACCCAATGGGTCAAGCACTCTCAGGAGCTCCAGATGCTCCATCCCCCTCACTGGCAGCTCAACCCAGGCAGATTACTTGCACCTCCAGTGTGCATGCTGACTCTGCCCAGCTGAGTCAGACTTTGCTGCCTGGCAGGTAAAGGGAGGCTCTTCCAGTTTTCTTGGTCCTGTCTCTGCCCAACTGGGGAGGCACCTGCAGGACCCAGCTGTGAGAGCATCTTCTTCCCTGTGGGAAGCCAAACCCCATGCTGTGTGCCTTGTCACCACCAGGGGCACCCACAACATTTGCTGCCACAGTTGAACCCTGCCACCATGTGACTCACTGTATCCTGCCCTGCTCCAGAGCATCACAACTGCACAACACATTCTGTCAACCCTGCAGCCCATCCATCACTGCAGGACAGGCAGAGAGTGGTCCTGCCAACAACAATCACAGCAGAAGCTCCTGCTATGATCACAAAGGGTGGGCTAAGGCAAACTTCAGACCACTGCAGGCAGGCAGACAGAAAGGTGGCCCTGCCCATTGCCCACCAAAAGCAACTGGGGCTTTACTGCAAAGGAAGACCTGGCACTGTACAGTAAAGAATTTTGAGTTCCTTCTTCATAAAGTCATTACTCTCTAGACCAGGAAGCATAGCAGAACCATCTAATGCAAAGAAGAAACACAGAAACCCTCACAAAATGAGGAAGCAGAGGAATATGTTTCAAACAAAACTTCAGGATAAGACACCAGAAAGAGGGCAAAATGAAATGGAGATTGCCAATCTTCTTGATAAAGATTTCTAAGCAAAAGTCATAAATATGCTCACGGATCTGCAGAAAAGTATCAAAGATCTTACGGAGGACTTCAACAAAGAGATACAAGAGTTGAAAAGGAGCCACTCAGAGCTGAATATACAAAAACTGAAATGAAATATACAATGGAGGGAATGAATAATAGATTTCTGCAAGTAGAGGAGACAATCTATGGAATGGAAACTAGAGAAGAATAGGAAGATAATGAAGCTTAAGAAGAGAGAGAACAAGGAATTTCTAGGAAAGAAACAATGATGAGAAAGCTGTGTGACAAATCCAAATGAAACAATATTCACGTAATAAGGGTACCAGAGAGAGAAGAGACAAAGGGATAGAAATTCTCTTTGAGGAAATAATTGATGAAAATTTCCTTCCCCAATCTAGGGAAGGAAATAGACAGTTGGCTCATGGAAGTACAGAGAGCCCCTAACAAAAGGAACCCCAGGAAAACAACACCAAGACATAATAATTAAAATGATGAAGATTAAGGATAAGGAAAGAGTCCTGAAAGCAGCTAGAGAGAGAAAAAAGATTAATTATAAGGGAAACCCCATCAAACTATCAACAGGTTTCTCTGCAGAAAATTTATAGGCCAGATGTAGTGGGGGGTGGGGCACAGGGAAGGCAGTATAGTACAGAGAAGACAAGTAGTGATTCTACAGCATCTTAGTATGCTGATGGACAGTGACTGTAATGGGGTATGTGGTGGGGACTTGATAATGGGGGGAATCTAGTAACCACAATGTTGCTCATGTAATTGTATACTAATAACACCAAAAAAAAAAAAAATTTACAGGCCAGAAGAGAGTGGCATGAAATACTTAATGTACTGAAACTGAAGGACCTTCAACCAAGAATCCTCTATCTAGAAAGATTATCATTAAAATTTAGAGAGATTAAACAATTCCCAGATAAATGAAGGCTCAAGGAATTTATAACCACTAAACCAGCATTAAAGGATATGTTAAAGGGACTGCTGTAGATGGAAATGTTCCTAAGACTAAATAGTTCTCAACAGTGAAAATAAATCTAGAGAAAAGGTAGTAGACCAATTACTTACTAAGCAAGTATGAAATTAAAGCAAAAGTAGTAAAACAGACTATACACAAAATCAGTCAAGGGATACCCAAAAAGTGCAGATTATGGCATCTAATACATAAAATGTGGAGAAGGAGGAAGAGGAAAAAAGAAGTACTTCTGGGTTGTGTTTGAAATAGAGCAATTATCAAGTTAATATAGACTGCTATATACTCGGGAAGCTATTCCTGAACCTAACAGTAGCCATAAACCTAAAGCCTTTAATAGATACACAAAAAATTAAAGAAGAAAACTCCAACCATAATATTAAAGAAAATCTTCAATAACAAGAGAAGAGTATGAGAGAGGAAGAAAGGAACAGAGAGGAGCTATAAAAACAACCAGAAAACAATTACTAAAATGCCAAAAAGTACATACCTACCAATAATTACCTTAAATGTAAATAGACTAAATGCACCAATGAAAAGACATACAGGAGCAGAATGGATAAAGAAACAAGACCCAACTATATGCTCCTTACAGGAAACTCATATCAGACTCAAAGACATACACAGATTAAAAGTGAAGGGATGAAAGAAAATATTTCATGCAAAAAATGGAGAAAAAAGCAGAAGTAGCTGTACTTACATCAGACAAAATAGATTTCAAAACAAAGAAAGTAACAAGAGACAAAGGGCATTACACAATGATAAAGGGGTCAGTCCAACAAGAGGATATAAATACCTATGCACCCAACATAGAAGTACCTAAATATGTAAAACAAAGACTAACAGAATTAAAGGGGGAAATGGATTGCAACATGTTTATTTTAGGAGACTTTACATATCTCTCACATCAATAGACAGATCAACCAGACAGAAAATAAATAAGGAAACACAGGCACTGAACAATATATTAGATCAGACGTACTTAACAGATATCTACAGAACATTCCACTCCAAAGCAGGAGTATACAGATTTTTCTCAAGTGTACATTGAATGTTCTCCAGAATAAAGCACATATTAGCTCACAAAAAGAGCCTCAAGAAATTAAAAAAGATCGAAATTGTGTCAAGCAGCTTCTCACACCCAATAGTATGAAACTGGAAATAAATTACACAAAGAAAACACAAAAGGCTACAAACATGCAGGCTAAACAACATGTTTCTATATAACCAAGGGATCAATGAACACATTAAAAGAGAAATCAAGCAATACATGGAGACAAATGAAAACAAAAACTCAACAGTTCAAAATTTGTGGGACATGGCAAAAGCAGCTCTTAAAGGGAAGTATAGAACAATACAGGCCTACCTCAAGAAATTAAGAACAACTGCAAATAAACAGTCTAAACTAAACTCACAATTAAAGAAACTAGAAAAAGAAGAACAAATAAAGCCCTAAGTTAGTAGAAGGAGAGAAAAATAAAGATCAGAGCAGAAATAAATAGAGAAGAATAAAACAATAGAATAAATCAATGAAACCAAGAGCTGGTTCTTTGAGAAAATAAACAAAATAGATAAACCCCTAACTGTACTTACCAAGAAAAAAAGAGAGAGTACAAAAATAAATAGAATTAGAAATGAAGAAGGAATAGTCACAACAGGTACCATGGAAATGCAAAGAATTATTAGTGAATATGAAAAATTATATGTCAATAAATTGGACAACCCAGAAGAAATGGACAACTTTCTGGCAGGTACAACCTTCCTAGACTGACCCAGGAAGAAACAGAAATCTGAAAAGATCAATTACCAGAAACAAAACTGAACTGGTAATCAAAAAACTACCAATAAACAAAACACCACGACCAGACAGCCTCATAGCTGCATTCTACCAAATATTTGAAGAAGAGCTAATACCTATTTCTCTTAAAATATTTCAAAACATAGAAGAGGAGGGAATACTTCCAAACTCATTCTGTGAAGCCAGCATCACTCTAATACCAAAACCAAAAAAAAGGAAATTATAGAATATCCCTGATGAAAATAGATGTGAAAATCCTCAACAAAATATAAGCAAAACAAATTCAAAAGCATATCAAAAGGATCATCCATCATGACCAAGTGGGATTTACTCCAGGAATGCAAGGGTGGTATAATATTCATAAACCAACCAACACCATACACCACATTAACAAAAAGGATAAAAACCACATGATCATTTCAATAGATGCTAAAAAAGCATTTGACAGAATTCAACATCCATTCATGATAAAAACTCTCAACAAAATGGGTATAAAGGGTAAGTACCTCAACATAATAAAGGCCATATATGACAAACCCACAGCTAACATTATACTGAATGGCAAAAAGCTAAAAGCTTTTCCTCTAAGATTAGAAACAAGACAAGGATATCCACTCTCACCGCCTTTATTCAATATGGTGCTAGCCACAGCAATCAGACAACACAAAGATATAAAAGGTATCCAAATCAGTAAAAGTTAAACTGTTACTATTTGCAGATGACATGATCTTATACATAGAAAACCCTAAAGACTCCAGAAAAAACTATTAGAACTAATAACTAGATTCAGCAAAGTTGCAGGATACAAAATTAATACACAGAAATCTGTTGTGTTTCTGTATACTAACAATGAACTAGCAGAAAGAAAAATTAGGAAAACAATTCTATTTACAATTCCACCAAAAAGAATAAAATACCCAGGAATAAACCTAACCAAGGAGGTACAAGACCTGTACTCTGAAAACTACAAGACACTCCTAAGAGAAATTAAAGGGGACACTAACAAATGGAAATTCATCCCATGCTCTTGGCTAGGAAGAATTAATATTGTCAAAATGGCCAGCCTGCCTAAAGCAATCTACAGATTCAATGCAATCCCTATCAAAATATCAATAGCATTCTTCAATGAACTGGAACAAATACTCTAAAATTCATATGGAACCACAAAAGACTCCGAATAGCCAAAGCAATCCTGAGAAGGAAGAATAAAGCAGGGAAGCAATAAATCTTGCTTCCAAACTTCAAGCTCTACTACAAAGCCACAGTAATCAAGACAATTTGGTACTGGCCAAGAACAGACCTATAGATCAATGGAACATAATAGAAAGCCCAAATGAAAACCCACATATATATAGTCAATTGATATATGATAAATGAGTCATGAATATACAATGGGGAGAAGACAGCCTCTTCAATAACTGGTGCCGGGAAAACTGGACAGCTACATGCAAGAGAATGAAACTGGATTACTGTCTAACTCCATACACAAAAATAAACTCAAAATTAATTAAAGACCTGAATGTAAGACATGAAACCATAAAACTCTTAGAAGAAAACTTGGGCAAAAATCTTTTGAACATAAGTATGAGCAGTTTTTGCCTGGACACTTATCCTCGGGCAAAGGAAACAAAATAAAAAATGAACAAGTGGGACTACATCAATCTAAGAAGCTTCTGTACAGCAAAGGACACCATCAGTAGAACAAAAAGGTATCCTACATTATGGGAGAATATATTCTTAAATGACTCATCTGATAAGGGGTTAACATCCAAAATACATAAAGAACTCATACACTCAACACCCAAAAAACAAATACTCCAATTAAAATAAATGGGTGGAAGACCTGAACAATTTTCCCAAAGAATACAGATGGCCAACAGGCACATGAGAAGATGCTGCACATAGCTGATGATCATGGAAATGCAAATCAAATCCACAATGAGATATCACCTCACACCAGTTAGGATAGCCAGTATTGAAAAGACTAAGAACAGCAAATGCCAGCAAGGATGTGGAGAAAGGGGAACCCTCCTACACTGCTGGTGGGAATGTAAACTAGTTTAACCATTGAGGAAAACAGTATGAGGTTCCTCAAAAAATTAAAAATAGAAATACTATAGGACCAAGTAATTCCACTTCTAGGAATTTAACCAAAGAACACAAAATTCCTTATTTGAAAAGACATATGAACCTCTATGTTCACTACTACGTTATTTATAATAACCAAGATATGGAAACAACCTAAGTGTCCATCAATAATAGATGAATGGATAAAGAACATGTGGTACATAAACACAATAGAACATTATTCAGCCATAAAAATAAAAGAAATCCTACCATTTGCAACAACATGGATGGATCTAGAGGATATTATGTCAGTGAAATAAGCCAGTTAGAGAAAGATAAATACCCTATGATTTCACTTATTTGTGGAATATAAAAACAAAGCAAAACAGAATGAACGTAACAGCAGTAGCCTCATAGACACTGAGAAGTAACTGGTGGTTACCATGGGGGAGGAGCTGTGGCAGGTGGGTGATGGTGAGGGGGATAAAGGGGCACAAAATTCTTAATCATAATATAAGTTAGTTACAGAAATAGTACAGCACGGAGAATACAGTCAATGATTCTGTAATATCTTTCTATCTTGACAGATAGTAATCACACTAGAGGGGGTGAGGATTTAATAATATGGGTAACTATTGAGCCACTGTGTTGTATATTTGAAACCAATATAAGATTGTATAACCATGATATTTCAATTAAAAAAAAGCAAGAAAAACCCAAAAACAAACTAAGGCAGGATCCTATCTAAGGAAATATTGAGTGGGGAGAGACGGACTATTAAAGCTAAGTCAAAGCCTATTATCAGGAGTTGAATCAAATGTTGGCTACACCAAGTACATATGCCAAATTTAAAGGGCAGAGGGTGTCTGGGATTGAAATGCAGAAATAGCTTGGATCAAGAACAGTCAGGGAAAAAAGACATCTCTTAGAGAGACTGCTGTGAGGAGCTTTCAAACATTTAGAGATAACCTTTTTAGCAGGTGGCTGCATGTGGATTGGTTGGGTTTAGGCTAGAAGCAGGGTGGACATCTCGCCTCACAGACTATTTACATGCCTCTGCAATAAAGAGCATTAGATAGCATATAAATGATGAGTAACACCCCAGCAAAATTTTCCTTGCTGTGTTTGGAAGCTTATATTCAAAGGAAGTAAGTTGTGTAAAATCTCATAACAAAAACCAAAATAATGTTACCTGGATTTTATTATATCCTAGGAACAGTTTCTCTAGTTTTACCAAAGGTTGTAATTTGCTCAGCTCTTGTAGTCTGTTTTCCTCCAGGTGAAGTGTCAACAGAGAGCTGGGTTTGGCAAAGGCACTGTCATTAAATGCTCTGATGCGGTTATGGTCCACTACCAATTCTTGAAGGGCTACTAAATTGTCAAGCCCTTCAACATGACTGATTTTATTCCCTGAGAAAAGATAAATCATGACATGAATGGTGAGCCAAACTTCCTGAATAAAAGGTTATCTAACTTCATTTAAGTATTTTTTCAAGTGATTTTTTAAAAAGTAAAGTATTAAAAAGAACATATTACTTATTACCTAAGTATTTATGACTTCACCCACCATCTTCTCTGGGATAATTCTAGAATACACATCCCCAATCCTGACCTGTGGTCCAGTGAAAAAGTTTCCATTTTTTCCCAAAACTGTGACAACACAAACTAATCTTTCCCTACTGCAAATGAGCAACCTTTCCCCATGACTTTGTCTGGCTTTAGTCCCTCTTTTTGCTTTATCTCCTACTGAAATCATGAAAACATCTGGAACTATTTTTTCTCTCCTTATATATCTAATTAGTTAAGTGCTAATATTTCCTTCTTTTAAGCTGCATTTTTGGACTCACCTTTCACCCTTCCCCCTGACACCACTCTGGCCCAGGCCCTTATTACATTACTCACACTGGATAGAAAATGCATGAACTTTGGAGTCAGAGTCGTGTTTGACTCTGTGCCATACCACTGATAAGCATAGACTTAGTTACTTAACCAAAGTCAGATTCGATTTCTTTTTTGTAAAATTACTTACCATGCTGGGTTGCTGTAAAGGTTGAACGAGATCATATATGTAGACAAACACCTTGCCCAATGACTAAGTAAACAGTAGCTGTTATTGTCAAAGTAAACTGCCTCACTTCTTGTGTAAGCTTCCCTGCTCTGATTTGCCATGCTAGACATGGCAGAATACACTGCAGCTTTATGTTAAGAGAATAAAACAGACCTTCCAGGGTTAGGCTGTCTGCTTTTTTTGTATGTCACCGTCTCTTTTAAAAGATCGGTCATTTTTGTGCTCAATTTCTTTTTCTTTTCAGGCTAACTCTCTATGTTTTTGACCCTATTCATGAGCACTTTTGATTGGTAAAAAGATGCTTTAACATTTTTTAAATATGATCTATAAAGGGCCTGTCATTTAAAAAAAGTTACTATACTCAGATCAACTATACAGATATCTCTGCACATGTCTCATGAATGGATTTCCCAACCTTTCTTCTATGTCGTTAAATACTTATTGTTAGACAAATGTTCCAAATCTTGTTTTTTCCCCCCCTTACTTTGCTAAATATTTAAATTCCCAGCTATTTCCACCTGAAAAATAATCATTATCCATTAACTAGATCCTGCTTAGAGGCTTTACAATTCTCAGAGGATCACATACTCTTTTTCATCAGGTTGGTCCCTTTCCAAGAGTTGGACTATAGACACCACAATTGTGCCCCTGTGACTCTTCTTGCTGATGCTTGTAAAGCTCTCAGTCATGCTCACCTTCAGTCTAAATTCTATCAATCTTTTGGAATCCTAGGTATGTGCAGGAGTTAATGTTTCAATTTCTCTTTAAACTTCAATTGCACTTATGTTAGTCAGAACTTAATTCATCTTTGGTTCAGTGTATCTCCACAGGCAGAGATCTTAAAACTATTTGGAGCAAGGATCTCAATTATATACAGTAATACAGTATCTCTGTACTTTTCTTAGTACTTAGCACAATTCTAGGTGTAATAAGTACTTGTGAATAATTCACTGCTTATTTCTATTTTTAAAAATTGAATATGATATAAAAGTAAATTATAATGTAATTATACATATAACCCTAGACTATTGTGTTTCATAGGGCTATAAAATATTGCAGTCTAAGGCAATATTTTTTAGCCCTAGAATATCACATTTACATTATTTATCTAAGTAAATCCATAAAATCCCATTTGTGAAAACTAAAATATTTTTGTCAATGAATTTGTTTTAAGTAAATGGCAGTGCTTATATTTGCTTATCAAAACAGGATGATAATCAAATCAGTTTTTAATAAAGACTTACACATTAATGGTGTTGCTACTCACCCTGTAGAAAGAGGAATTTTAAATTTTTTAGTCTGTTAAGCTGCAGCTGATTTAAATTACAAATTCCATTATAGCCCAAATGAAGAACTTCTAAACTGTGCATTATTGGAGGCAAATTTTCATTGTTCATTGTATCTCTGAAAAACACATGTCACTTTAAGCCCATAAACTTTATTTCAAGCCAGCTGTATTGTAAAAAGGTGGTCTGGTATGTACTTACTATAAATTGAAGTTAAAAAAACAAAAATGAATTTACTAATAAATAAAAAACTACAATATGTTGTATATTTACATTTCATATAATAATAATTTTTTATTCTTTAAAAATATTTTTAGATGGTAAAGAACAAAGTATATAAAGAGTTAGTCAAAATTAAAAGCAAGAGTGCCATCAAGGAAGAAAAAGAAAAAAAGATGCATCCAGATCAGAAAAGTAGAACTGTCTTTATTCTCAGATGACATGATTTAGAAAATCCTAAGGAATCCACCAAAAAACTACTATTGCACTAATAAATAATTTCCGCAAGATAACAGGGTAAAAGATTTAAAAAAATCAATTGGATTCCTATTTATCAGCAATAAATTGAGAATGAAATTAAGAATTCTATTCAAAATAGTAAAAAAAAAGAATAAAATACTTCAGAAAAAATTTAACAGAAGTAGTACAAAATGTATACACAGAAAACTATAAAACATTGCTGAGATAAATTATAGATCTAAATAAGTGGAGAAATATTCCATGTTCATGGATTTTCTAATATTACTCAATATTACTAAAAATAACAGTCCTCCTCAAGTTCATCAATAGAGTCAAAGCAGTCTCTCTCTAAAAAAAAAAAAAGCCCAGCAGGTTTTTTTCCCTACAGAATATAACCACCTTTTTCTAACATTTATAAGGAAATGTAAAGAACCTCAAAAATCCAAACAACGTTTAAAAAGAACAAAGTTGGAGGGCTTGCAATCCCCAATTTCAAAACTTATTTTATAGCTACAGGAAACAAACCAGCTGGGTACTGGCAAAAGGAGAGACACACAGATCTATGGAATATAATTAAGAGTCCAGAAATAGACTTTTGCATTTCTGGTCAATTGATTTTCAACAAAGGTACCATGGCAATTCAATGGGGGTATGGATATATTTCAAACAAATTGTGCTGGGATAAATGGATATCCACATGCAAAACATGAATTTCGACCTCACATTACCTCACAATATACCTAAAAATTTACTCAAAATGGATCATCATCCTAAATGTAAGACAAATAAGTGAAACATTTTGAAGAAAACATGAGAATATCTTTGTGACCCTAGGTTAGGCAGAATTCTTAGGTACAATACCAAATCACAGTTTATAAGAAAAAGTTGATAAACTGGACTTTATCAAAATTAAAATTCCTTTGAAAGATGCCATTTAGGAAAATAATAAGACAACCCACACATTGAGAGAAAATACTTGTAAATCAGTGAGATACCACTTTGAATCCACTAGAATGGCTATAATCAAAAAGATAATAACAAGTATTGGTGAGGATGTGGAGACATTAGAATATCTGTAAACTGCTCTTGGTAATGTAAAATGGTACAACCACTTTGGCAGTTTTTTAAAAAGTTAAACATTAAGTTACTGTACAACACAGAGATTTTGTTTTTAGGTATCTACCAAAGAGAAAATGTACGTGCAAACAAATACCTCTTCAAAGATGTTTATAGAAGCATTATTCATACTGGCCCCAAAGTGGAAACAGTCCAAATGTCCATCAGCTGGTGAATGGATAAACATAATGCAGCATATCCACACAATGGAATATGTGATATATTCAGCAATAAGAAAGAATGAACTACTAATACATGCTATAACATGGACAAGCCTCAAAAGCATGCCAAGAAGTCAGATACAAAAAACCACATATTATGTAATTCCATTTATATGAAATGTCTAGAAAATAAAACTCGATAGAAAGTGGATTAGTGGCTTCCTGGAGCTAGAAGTGGGAAGGGGAATTGACAGCAAATGTACGCAAGAGGTCTTTTGTGGTGTAACAGAAATGTTCTCAAACTGTACTACAGTAATAGTTGCACAACTCTATAAATTTAGTAAAAATTATACACTTAAAATGAATGAATATGGTAAGCAAGCTGTACTTCAATAAAGCTATTAAAAAAACAAATATAAATAGTTCCCAATATAAAGGATATGTGTAAATGAAATGTTCATAGAAGCTTTAATCAAATTAGTCTCAAACTGGAAACAACCCAAATGTTCATTAAAGGTAAACAGATAAACAACTTGTCATATAGTCTATATAATGGTATCTTCTCTGTAATAAATGAAATCAATTACTGACATTTGCAACAACACAGATGAATCTCAAATGAATTATGCTAAGTGAAAGAGCCAGACACCAAATACTACTTACTATATGATTCTAATCCTATGAAATTCTAGAAAAAGGCAAATTTATAGTGATAGAAAGCACATCAGTGGTAGTTGTCAGGGGCCCAGGTGTTGGGGGAAGGAATTACAAAGAGATATAAGGGAAGTTTTTGGGATAGGAATGGTTTGTACCTTGATTGTAGTACATTAGTCAAAATTCATTAAACTGTACACTTATACTGGTAAGTTTTAATATATGTAAATTATAGTTCAATAAAATTGATAAAATTTTACTGATAAAAATGTAAGAAATGCTCTTCATTGGGGCAACTGAAATGAGAGTATTCTGACTTGGAAAGATATATATCTCTTTATGTTCTACCAAAAATGTGGAAGGTGAGAGGTGTGTCCTTATCTTCTTCATTAAGTATCTTGATGCTGGGACATTAAGTGACAAGAGGAAAACATTTAGAAACAAATACAAGATTAAAAGAAACCTAAGTCAGTGCTACTGGGTAAGGGCTCTTGTGTGGGGTGATGACAATGTTCTGGAATTAGACGGTTAGAATGGTTGCACAACTTGTGAATGTACTTAAATATCACTGATTTGTATACAGAGGGTTGAGTGTTATGGTATATAAATTATATCTCAATTAAGAGAAAACAAGGTCATTAAACACCCCAAATTTTTTCATTTTTTACAAACTGGGTACGAAATGGAGCGAGCAGGGAAAAAGCAATAACAAAGGAATATTTTAAATATTTTTATTTGCGAAGTTTATTTTTGGCATGTAGCCATTAAGTATTAAAATAAGCTAAATGTATGTTACTGCTATCATTAATGTAACTGCTTTTAAAAATCCCCAGCCAAAATTATTTGTAATTGTAAGAAAAAAGAATAATACCTGTTTATTTTGTTTATTTTTGAAGTTCCTTGCTGTCCATAGCCACTTGAAGGTACTTTTTGGTACAGTAGTTGTCTGCTGGTCAGGTGAGTCTGAGGCTTTAGTCTGGGCATGATTGATTCAATATGATTATAGTTGAGGCATAAGACCTACAGAAAGAATACCCTATTAATCAAACATTACAATATGAACTGTGCTGTATATGTATCTTTGGCTTGATATTATCAACATTCTAAAAACTATTAAAATGGTATGGAGAAACTTGGACTATACAACATAATTTAATGACATATCAGGGTTAAAAATAATACAGTTTTTTATTGGAATATAGTTGATATACAGTATTATGTGGGTTTCAGATGTACAACACAGGGAACTGATAATTATATACATTACTAAATGCTCACCACAGTAATTGAATTTGCCCTCTGTAACACACCAAGACATCACAATATTATTGGTTATGTTCTCTATGTTGTACTTGCATTCCTATGGCTAATTTATTTTTTATTTGAAGTTTGTACCTCTTTATCCCCTTCACCTCTTTCACCCGCCTCTCCACCCACCTCCCTATGATAACCAACAGTTTGTTGTTAGTATTTATGGGTCTATTTCTTTTCTGTTTTTGTCATGTGTTTCTTCTTAGATTCCACACACAAGTGAAATCATATGGTATTTGTCTTTGCCTGACTTATTTTGCTTAGCATGATACATTCCAGGGCCATCCACACTGTCAGAAATGGCAAGATTTCCTTCTGTTTTATGGCTGAGTGATATTCTGTTGTGTATATGTACCACATCTACTTCATCCATTCAAAAATGATGTAAATTTTTATATCCCAAATTGTCTGGATTTGGTTTTGAATGTGGTTTTATTATCCGACATGCTGGGAAATGACATTTTAAACAAAATAATGGAGACCCTAGAAAACAGCTCAGCTTCTTCAGTCTGAATTCCTGACTTCTCCAAATTTAGATAAAATAACTCTTTAGTTGGAGAGATTTTTATTTCCCTTTGTTTAAAAAGCCTTTTGCAGATGGCTAGGTCAAAGCTATAGGATAGGAGGCAAGAGGCTGCTTTGAGAACCACAACGTCCTCTACCTTCATTCTATATTCACTCACTACAGAGGCAGCCTTCCATCCCATCACCTACTGCAGAATAAGATTTACTATTTATAAGACAATCACATAAAACTGATGTCAACCAAAATAACTTTGGAAAGTAATACTTTTTCTTGCTTGGTGGAAGGAAACTTTAGGAATAATTTCTCTTCTTTAATAACACAGAAATATATTTTAACCCAAATTAAAGAATACAACTTGCATTGAAAACCTTGAAAGATAAAAAGAAAGTTTGTGAGTGACCCACCTTCACATTGGGCAGATAGATTAATCCACTAAATGAACTAAGATTATTGTTCTGTAGATTCACATTACATAAATTTCTAAATTGGTCAACTGGAATCAAATCCACAGTCCTGAATTTAGACAAAGTAAATATAATTTTAATTGGAAAATTATATGGATGAATCCCTCATGTAGAACCCCAAATGCATAAAAAAAAATTCTCATCTGATATATGCTATGAAAAACAATTGCCTTAATGTAAAATTTATAGGTCAAGTGACCAGACAAAAAGATCTTTTTGTTAGGCACATTTGTAAGAAAATGAGAGAATTTTACTGATTTAAAAACATGGTTATTCCTACATAAACATAGTATTATCATAAAAAAAGCTTTTAAAATAAACATCTCCAATTTCTTTTATTTATATATTCACATACATGTTCATAAAATTGTAGTGAAGTTGATATGGTAAATCATAAGATTTTTAGGTTGTAAACTGCAAGGATATATGTGAAATAGGTTATTTCTGAAATTCCAGGAAGAAATGAAGGATGGGAAAGAAAAGGAGAAAGCAGGTAAGGTTTGGGAAATAGTTTTCTGTGGGATCTCCTGAAAACTTTTATGGCATTCCATGTTGTAAAGGTATTTTGATAATTAAACAAAATGCTTGATTCCTAGTCCATAGCTTTACAAGTGTTCACCTTCTTTGAACAATGACAGGGAAGAGCATAAAGCTCTAACCACTTCTTTAAACAAACCCAAACTATGAAATTACAGTTATTTCACACTTTGATCCATTAATGAGTCATTCATTCATTCAACATATTTCCATTAGTATTTTCTACATGCAATTTGTTTGGAAAGGCTGCAACAAACATGAAAAGACATTGTCTCTTCCCTCAAGAAATGGGATCCAGAAAAAAATAAAATAAAAATAGAAAATTGCTATAATAGAGTTAGGTGTAATGGCATTTAAGGGAAAGAAAAACCTATGTGGGGAAGTCAGGAATGACTTTACAGGGGAGAAAGATCTTAAAATGAGACCTGGAGAATTTATGGGCATTGATAGGCAAGTCAGAAAGAGTTTCAGGCAGTAGACCAGGCACAATCGAAGGCAGAAACATGAAGCATCCTCATAAGATTGAGATTAAGGAACAAATTCTGGTTGTATTTTAGAATTTCTGGAGTATGAAGAGTTATAGGACAGTAAAGGTAAGGGTTTTAAGAGATAAAAATAGACAGGTAATTAAAGAGTCTTTTATGCCATATGAAGGGACTTTAAATTTTATTCTGTAGATAATGGAAAGACACTTAACAATATTGAGACAGGAAGTGATCTGATGAAACTTGCATCTTAGAAGGCAGTATGGATAATAGATGAATTTGCAGGGTAGGTTATGTAAGATGAAAACCAAAAAGATCATGAAGAGAGTTTCTAAAGTTCATTTCTGGACATAGGCCAATGGCAGTGACTATGGAAAGATAGGGGAAGTATGAGACATAAGACACAGACTGTGTGGAACAAGGCGGTTAATTAAACATAAGAGGACAAAGCAGAGAGAGAAATGGCTCCTAAAACTTTTGGCTTGGGTAACAACAGCTGTTGTCTCCTAGATCATTTCTAGACAGTAACTGAATATTCATGTGGGGGCTGAGTTTGGGCTGGAGAAGAGTGGAGAGAAGAAGATTCTAACCAGAATAGCATCAGAGGAATGGTGGCAGTGGGAGGCAGGCTGCACTGGATTACAGTGACACGATGTAGGGAGCAATCCCAGTATGTTTTAGTTTTAAAAGCCTGGTTATAAAAGAAAAGGGAAATATAAGGTCTTAGAAAGAAACTGATGATGTTTTAAATCATAGGGTGTGATAATAAAAATTATTAATGCACTGTAAAAGGTGGTAACATTAGCATGAGATTTTGAAGTAAGGGAGATGATTTTCTAAATTACTGGTTGTATTTAGAAAAGATGTCTAAATTATAAACCTACAAAAATGGTAATAATATTTACACATTTAATTAGAATGTCAAAAAGTATATAATAAAAGTGATTGTACCTGATGGATGATGAAGTCCAGTTCAGTTCTTGCATTTGGGTAAAGTTTGAATGTCCTTGTCGTTCTGCAATCATGTCAGAAGTAAGTCTGCCTCCAAACAAATCTTTTGCACATTCAGTCTCTGGTGGTTCCTATATATTTACAAAGGACAAAATGACATTTTCTTTGTTTCCAGGTCAAAATGAAGTGGACTAATTTCTCCCTATTCCTCTTACAAGTACAGCTAAAACCTTGCCCATTATATATAAAATAGACATGAGACTGAAAGGAGCAGAGAAGAAGGCAGAAGAGCTGGGGAACTTGGGACCCAAGGAATGACACTGTGGTCTTTCCCTGGTGTGTTACTGTGATTTATAATGCAAATACATATTTGGTTTTCATTCACTGTTTCTGGCCTGGCCATATGGTCAGACAGGAGAGCAATGGAGACCTGGCCATATGGGGCACAGCTCTATGGAGTTTTGACAAGTACATTAAAGAAGTAAGACATGTTGATGCCCATCAGAACTCCCTTCCAGGTGTGGAAGGGGACTGGAGTGGACAAGCAGATATCCCATATGCTCACTTAAGGTGTCCACCTTGGTCCATGAAATAGGTAGACATGGGTATCTACAAAATGCAGAGATGGACTGAGTCTAGACATATTCCTCTTGCACCTTCTGAGGCACACAGTAAGAACTGTTCTGTCCGCCAGCAAAAAAGAGATTGCAGATGGCGGTGGCAAATTTCTCTTTGTGGGAAAGCCCTGGCAAGTCAGCTGATGCTGGTGGCCCTGGGAGTTTGCAAATGGGTCTTCACAGGAATAGATACTGACTCTGGACTGAGTTTTGCTTACCCAGCAGTAAATGCAAATGCTCAGAGTTCTATAAAAGAACTAGGACAGAAGATACTTCACCAATATGACAGCTGTTATTTCTTCAGACTAAGGAACACACTTAACAGCCCATAATGTCCAACAATGGGCACAAAGATACCCTCCTGAGAGTACTAATTTGGTAGAGAATTGGACGGGCAATTACAGCATGGGTTGTTTGAAACAGGGAGATAAAGCATGAAGGGCTAGCTTACATGCCTTCGTGAGAGTGCTCACACTCAACATGAATGTGAGGGGGGCTAAAGGAGTGTCCCCACTGGATGGATTTCTCTGTCCTTCTGGTGGATGTGAGGAAGCATGCCAGCATGACTAGACAATTCTTGCTAAGGGAGATGATACTTGTATGACCACTACACTTGTTTCTTCTTCTCCACATCACCCCAACTTTTTCCCTACCTGATGCAATGGTTACAGGACCATGGCTGCAATATGAGTGCTGGAAACAGTGATTCCTAAGCAAGAAATTGTAACTATGTCTTTAAATCTTATGTCAGAATTCCTGAAGGCTTCTGGGGGTGAGTTCTGCCTTCACCCACATCTGGCAAAATTGAGGCTAATGTTTTGGCTAGTGGCTAAAATAGTCCACTAGCTCTGCACCTATATAAGCTTACCCTATCTGAACAAGAATGGACTGATAGAGAGGTACTTGCTGGACTAATATTGCTGTCCACAATCTAGACCAGCACACTGGCCAAGCCTGTTGTCCCTTCCCAAGGTAGGAAGTTTGGGTATAAATGGAGAGGAGAAATAGTAGTTATGGGTACAGGAATTAATAAATAGGTTGTATAATGAGGGAAGTCCAACACTATATTAACATACCAAAAGAGGCTCAGAGCAGGAGGGAACAGTGTCTCGTAGCCCAGTTACATCAGATGCCTGAAAGGATGAAGCTATGTTTTATGAGACCAGTCCTGCCCTTGGAACCTGACAAGGTTAATAATAGAAGCCTGTAGATCTGAGTGGCCTTATGCCGAGAGACATTTTCATATGACTATGGACTGGATAATGACTGAATAGGATTAGTGATGTGCCAGTATCTTTTGAATTTTATGATCATTTTGCTCTTAGAGATCTGTGTTCAAAGACCAGGGAGTGGACTATGATATTGTGATTTATAATAAGAAATATATATTTGGACTTTGTCCACTGTTCTTGGCACAGAGCTCCTAAAACCCTTGTAATTTCCTATATGAGAGCTATAGGACCATCTTTTGTTATGCTGTTTGGTCTCTTGCCATCAGTTCCTGAAATAGCTCCAGAGCCATAAAGGTGAAAGGAATGTCTTGTTATTCATAACAAGCTTCTTTCCATTTGATTATGTTAATGAGGTAACTTTTGGTAAGTCCCTAAGGATGGAGGCAAGTTGCCAGAAGAAACAACCATAATTAGAGGGTTGGAACTTTGAGTCCTACCCGTGACCTCTGGGGTTGAATCAGTCACCAGTGGCCAACGATTTAATCAATCATGCCTATGGAGGGGCATGTCTTTATTAAAAGCCAAAACCCAAAAGGAGGGGATTTGGAGAGTTTCTGGGTTTGTGAATGTATAGAGAGTGGTATGCTGAGACAGAGCATGGAAGCTTGGTGCCCCTTCCTATACCTTGCTCTATGTATCTTTTCTATCTGGCTGTTGCTAAATTATATCCTCTTTATAAACCAGTAATCTAGTAAGTAAATGTTTTCCTGAGTTTTATGAGCTGCTCTAGCAAATTAATCAAACCCAAGAAAAGGGTCATGGGAACTTCCTATTTACAGCCGGTTAGTCAGAACACAGGTGACAGTCTGGACTTGTAATAGGCATCTGAAGTGGGTACGAGGCAGTATTGTGGGACTGAGCCTTTAGCCTGTTGGATCTGATGCTATTTCTAGGTAGACAGTGTCAGAATTCAGTTGAGTTCTAGGATACCCAACTAGTGTTGGAAAATTTCTTGAAAGCGTGGAAAGCCCACATATTTGGTGTCATAAGTGCCGTGAGTGTGGCAATAAGTGGGAGAGTAAAGGAAACACTTGGAAGTGAGTTTTTCCTTTAGACTGGGATTTTGTCTTATATATGCCAGATTAGGTGCTGGAGAAGCAAGGAATCCAGAAACACCACCAAGAGAAAACAAAACAAAGGAAGTTCCACATAAAAGCTGCTCTTTCTAGTTAAAAGAGTAGGAAAAGGGAAACCTAGCAAGACAGAAAACTTTTAGACAATAATGGGTCTATTCCAGCCAAACACCATGGAATAAACTATGGCTCCATCTACACCACTAAAAGCAGAAGGGGAGTACAGATTTCTTCCCTTGCTCAACTTTAACAAGGTACTGCTCCCTAATAAGCCCTGCTGAATGGGGAGCCTGAACCTTCATCCTCTCCCAGCAGTAATGCACCCATACACACAAGTGTTACTACAGATCACACTACACTTCCATGCAGTAATAATGTCTGTGAAGCATTAATAAGGTACTTCTGCCTTTCCTAGTCAGGATGAGTCAGTGGATGCTTATTGGGAGGGGGAGTTCCTAACCTACCTCGTAGTTAACGAAGCACAACATCTAAGGTGTTAATAGAGGCCAAGTGGGGGACCCTGGACTTTTATCTCTCATCTGACAGCAACAAAGTGCTGCCCCATCTCCTTACCAGTGCAATGTCAAAGAAGGCTTGCTAAAATAGAAGAGTTGAACAAGATCCACAGTCTATGACATACTACCCAAAATGTCCAGAATAAAATAGAAGAAACTAGCCTACCAAGACCTCAATTTGAATGTGAAAAGATAATCAACAAACATCAACACCAAATGACACAGATGTTATAATTATCTGACAAGAACTTCAGGACAGCCACCACAAAATGCTTTAATGAGCAATTATGAATAAATTTGAAACATGTAAAAATAGAAACTCTTAGCAAAGAAAAAAGTGTCAGCTAAGAAATTGAACATAAAGAAGAACCAAATAGAAATTTTAGAACTGAAAAATACTATAACCAAATAAACACAGTGGTTGGGCTCAACAGCAGAATAAAGAGAACAAGAGGAAAGAATCAGTTAACTTGAATATTGAACAGAAGAAATTACTCAATCTGAACAAAAGAGAGAAAACAGACTTTTAAAATAATGAGCTTCACCTCACCAAGACAGACCATATCCTGGACATGTGGGACATTGGATTCCTAGAACAAGAGGAGAAATATAGTGGGGCTGAAAAGTACTGGAAGAAATAATGGCTGAAAATTTCCCACATTTCCCCATACATAAATCTCAGATTCCAGAAGCTGAACAAACCCTCAAAAAAGGAAACCCCTAAAAATCCATGTCAAGACATAAATCATAACCATAATCAAATTTCTGATAACTAAAGGCAGAAAAAAGCTTGAAAGCAGTGAGAGAGAAACAAAATCTTACTTTATGAGGAAAAAACCAATCTGAAGTACAGCAGATTTCTCATCATTTCTCATCAGAATCCATGGAAACCAGAGATGTTGTGGTTCTCTTTTGGAGAATGTTGTGCCACCTTCTCACACAAACCCAGAATTACCAACACAGAATCCTGTGTTCTGTTTTCATTCAGAAATGAAGGCAAAATTAAGACATTCTCAGACGAAGCACAATTAAACCAAATTTGTCAACAGTGGTCCTTCCTATGCTAAAAGAATGGTTAATAGTAGTTCTTGAAACAGAAAAAAAAGCAAAGAAAGAAAAGAGGAATCTGGGAATAACAGGAAAGAAGAACATTGGAAAGATTTAAATACAATAGAGGTTCCTTCTCCTCTTGAGTATTCTAAATTATATTTGATCAGTTGAAGCAAAAAAGTACATTGTCTGTTGCAGTTCTTAGTATATATATATATATATACATATATATATATATATATATAGGAAATATTTAAGACAGTTATAAACAGGACAGGAGAAAAACTTAAAAGGAGGTTAGATTTCTAACCCTTTATAAACTCAACTGTTAAAAATGTCAACATTAATAGATTATAAATTATGTACATGTAATATAATACCTAGAGCATTCCCTAAAAAATTTATATAAGAGAGAGACATACTGAAAACACTTGATAAATCAAAATAGAATTCTATAGAATGTTCAAATTGTTCACAGGAAGCTTTCTCTTTCTGAAAAAGAAGAAAGGTAAATAGAGGAAACAAACAAAACAAAAATAAAACTGCAGACTGAAGCACTAACTTGTCAATAATTACCTTAAATGGAAATGTTCTACACTCACCATTGAAAAGATAGAATTTGGAGGTGGAGAAAAGAACATGATCCAACTATATACTGTCAATAAGAAACTCATTTCAAATATAATACATGCAGATTGCAGTATAAGGATGGCAAAACATTACACACAAACATTAATCAAAAGAAAGCAGCAGTGGCTATATTAATATCTGATAAAACAGACTTCAGTGCAAAGGAAATCACCATGGACAGAGAGGGACACTACATACTAATGAAAGGGTTCATCTACTAGATATCTTAAAGGTATATGCACCAAACAACAGAGCTGCAAAGAAAGTGCAGCTAGTCTCCATTTACTCTGTCAAACATTAATGTAGGTGTTGCTGTGAAGGTATTTGGCAGGTATAATTAAACCTCCTACTTTGTTGACTTCAATTAGAAGATCAACTTGGATAAACTGGATTCAAACAATTGAAAGACCTTAAAAGCAGCTGAGACTTTCCTGAAAGAAGAAATCCACCTATGACAGCAGCCTTTGTCTATGACCATGAATTCCAGCTTTCCCGTAATTTTCTCTTTCTGATGGGTTGCCCAGTGGATTTCAGACTTGCTCAGACAGTCCCCATAATTGTTAAATATTCCTTGTAATAAACCTCTTAATATACACACACACACACATCTACTAGTTATGTTTCTTATGGTTGAAAATAAATCTAAGAACACATTAATTCCCTTAGAAGTACCACTGCTTTTGCATTTTTCATAGTCATAAAAATAACATCTGATTAGTGTCCTTCTAAATCGGGTGTTGGCAATCTTTTCCTAGAAAAATATTTAAAAATTAGAAGTATATAGAAAGGGGATAAAATGAAAATGCAACTGCCCAGTTGGCTCCTTGGTTTTCACTCTAGCTCCAAAGAAGGCAATATGATTAGATGTTCACAGAGCTTTGGATAGAGAGTGAAGCTCAGCTGTCTATGCATTATCATCAAAGAGTCATGCCACTTGGAATAAGTCATATAAATTCTCTGGAGTTCTTTGTGTTCATCCATAACATAAAGGATTTAGACTATGCATTTCTAAAGTTCATGTCCATTTACATCACAAACACTAGGATTAGATTGTTCTTTATCTTCCTCTGCACCTGATTTTTGTGGCTTTTTACCTTCTTTACATTTCCTAAATGGAAGTATTAAAGTTTTGCTTAGATTTCTTTAATTTCTCTACTTTTTCCTCAATCTTACATATGCTTTTGTTTTTTAACTGTCAACTTTCTTCAAATTACTTCCAAATCTAAACAAATTAAGTTGCCATATCTAAATTAAGTCCTGTGTTTTAAACTGCCTTCTTGACATTTTCAGTCAGATGATCCACCATCATATAAAACAGTGTGTCTAACACTAATAATCTTATTCCTGACAATTGCTTTTCTGCCTATATTCATATTTCTGGTATAATATCTCTTTCTGGCATAGAGTCAAACCTTGTAGACATCTTTTACTCTTCCCTTTCTTTGTCTCTCAAATCCAGTTGGTTGCCAAGTTCTGTCAATTCTCCCCAGTATTTCTCATATCTTTCAGCTTTCCATTTTTAAATTCACTTTCCCTTGGTCCATGTTCTCATTACCTCACATGTAGACTATTCTAATAGCCTCCTATTGGTCTTCCATCTATTACTGTAAATACTGCTGTTATTTTAAATTTCCTAATACATAGTTTTGAGTATGTTTTCCCCTTACTCACAAATAATTAATGCCTTCCCATTATCTCTCAATGAAAGTATAAATTAGTTAAGTCATCATGTCCCACTATTAATTCATATATTTATATTCTACCTCATTCCACTATGAGTTTGTGGTAGCTTACAGGAAACACAATCAAATAGTAAAATGCAAATAAAAAATAGTGAAGATCAAAAGCAAGAGTGATATAGGTTAGAATAGATCAAAACTGAGGATAAGACCATATATCCTATAGGTTTTCTGTTATTGAAACATAAATTTGGCCCTGAACTTTTAGGTAGGCAATGTGAAAAGGAAAATTGTTAAATGATTTAATTGTCAGTGAGTAGAGCATAACTTTTCCTTAGGGAAAAAAATTTTTTCTTACACTTATTTCTATAAGTACTTTCTCATGTGGCCTTTCAAGTGAGGGCAAGAGAAACAGGAAGGATGAGATCTTCAACATCATCATCAGAGGAAAGGCAGTACTTACTTTCATAAGACTATTTTTAAAACAACCCTCAATGAAAGTAAGATAGAGGAGGGAAACGGGACAAGGGTCATGCTACTAGAAAAATATACTTAGCCTGTGAATAAGACCCAGTTTATTCTTTAACTTAATCTATATGCTGTTCTTCCTCTACTTCTAGCGCTGTGGTAGGAAGCTAAGCCAAGAAAAGGGACAATGTTTCTTTTAAGGCTTTAAGAACGCAGAGAATACCAGGGTGCTTGAGTTTGAAGCAATGTAACAATGTACGCCCACCAGGATCCAGTGATATGGAACAGCTAGTTGATCACAGTCATGTAGGCCCATTAGTTTACAAGAGGATATCCTTTACTGAGATGGGTTAAAACATAACTAGCGTTCTGGCTGAACCTATAGTACACTAACAGCTCCCTCTGCAACATTCGTGGGGGCTGACTCTCCTTCACCCTTGTAGTGAATGTGTAATAGGCATGGTCCCGCTGAACTTGGGGCTCAGCCTTTGGATAGGAATCCGCTGAGCCAGGGCCGGCACCAATATATTGCTTCTTGCTAAACTTCTCGGTGCCCCGACTCCCTGTTCGTAGTTCCCACAGTTTCTGCAACAGCCCCTTAATGACCTAAGTAACTTTGTAACCAGGATGAGAGACAGACCTCTGGAATGTAAACAAACCCGTGCAGATCAAGAATGCCAAGATGGGATCAACACGGTCACCTAAATAACCCTTTTCTTAAGACAAAACTTCAAAGGAATTATTAATCACATGTATATACCATGCCGACCCCTACCCAAAACACCCTATAAAACCCCAAACCCTAAACCCTTAAGTGCACCTCCTCTCTGAGGTTGCCCACACTCCCTTCTGAGTGTGTACTGTCTTATCAAATAAACTTTTTTGCTTCATAAGCCTATTGCACTTTATCTCTGAATTATTTTTTCACAATGAAGACAAAAACTCGCCAACCTGCACCTCCAGTGATATCTTCATCACTTTGTTATTCCATTCAGTTTTCTAGTCTTAAATGCAATGCTTTTCTTCTCTCCCTGTTTTGTTTCAGACCAGGAGGGAAATGGCTGCAGGAACCACTGAATAGGGAAGGATTTGCACATGTCTGTTGCCTGGATGACCTGAATGGAACTGTGACCATTTGTTCTTTAGCAGCCTGCCCCAAAATTTCCGTTTTTTGCTGTGGTGATTTCTCAGAACATCATCTCACTCCATTCAGTGCTCCGTGGCTCCCCCAAATTCTGGAGTGGTGGGGATATAATTCCCTTGTCATACACATAAAGCAGACACTGGACACGAGGTGATTCTGTCTCTAGGAGCTGGCAAAAGATCTGCCCGATGACAAGCAGGCGTTCAGTGAACTTTGCTTTCCTCCCTCCGTTCTTCCTTGTTCCCTACTGCCTTCAAGGGTGCTGACATTTGCTACTACTCTCGCTTTAATGAATTCCTTTCTTGCTGGCACTTGTTCAACCTGACAGTAAATTCTTTCCCCATCAGTCAAGAGCCCGCCCCTATCCGGGCTGAGGTTTCACCTAGCACACAGGGAGAGCCGGCCCCAGACTCGGCTGCCTAGCAACAAGAGCAACACCTAAATAAAGCCTAGTTATACAAGAGTCTAGGGAATTTGTGTTGGGGAGAGAATGTTTTTGATTGTCCATTCTGAGGAGGGTCCTGAAAAAAAGAAGGTCTAGAATTCATCATCTTCTCAAAGCACCTCAAAGTCTCAAATAATCATGAACCATCTCTCAATTTTCTAGAAAATTTTATGAGTTTTATTGTCTGACAGGACCTAGGCAATGTTCCAGCGGGAACCTTTTTATTCTTCACATATTTGTCATGAACCTACCCTATTAGCTGGAAATCAGGAACTCTGTATGAACTTGCTTGTTACAGAATCCAAGTTTCTAAATAGTCCTTTCTTATTCAGTCCTATGTTCTGTGTTATTTTTCTTTACAGTTTACTAGTAACACTCACGTGCCATTTGTTGGTTCAAATGTATTTTTCTTAAATAGTAACAACAGTTTTTTCCAGGGAATAGGAAGCTGTCTTTAGGTTCAAGAGGATGGTAGGGCTCCAGAGTAGTTTTTTCTATCCTGTCCTGTAAAATTGTGCTCTTTATTTTTTAGGCATTGAATTCAGTGGGTGAAAATCAGGCATTTGCAAATATAGTCTTCCCTCCCCTTTCATCTCAATTTAGTATAATTAAGAGAAAAATTTTAAACCCAGATTTATTGTGCTTTGGAGACCTTGATTTTAAGAAGCATAGTAAGTCTGGGTATCATACTAGTGACAAAGCAGGGTTCAAAATGATTTTGGTCAACAGATATGTGAATATGTAGGTTGGCCCAAATGCTATGAGTTATAAAATGACTTACAATTGAGATTCCATCCAAAGCTTTCAGTTCTGGAAGATGAAATATTACAAACAACCGGTAGTTTTCTTGATTCCATACAATAATGTTTCCATACATGTCTAGAATGACCAGGTTACATAAACCCTAGGTAATAAAAATACCTACATTTAAATACAGATAGGCAGATATTTATTACTCTAGCTAGATTTTTCCCCTTAAGAATTTATCCATCCTTTACTTTTAATGTTTAAGTTACTCTATAATTTCAGAGTGGTTTGAGTGCTTTAAGTGTACTTTTTAGTGCTAGGGTTACCCTTTCAGACAGTAAAGTCTAATTTTGTACAGTATCTCAGTGGTCTATTTTAAATGATCAGAATCCCTTTTAGGATGCTATGCTAAATGTATTATCTATCAGTGGTAAAGACTTGGAGGGAACTTTGTTAAGTTTAAAAGATACTTTATTTATGGAATAATGACCTATTAAATAATATGTATGTGTGTACACAGATATAACAGGAATGAAAACACTGCCTTCTGATGAGGGATAAAACTGAAGTGCTTTTGCTTCTGGAGGGAGCAGCAGAATTCATCTTAAGGGAAAAATATGCTTTCTTATTAGACAAGACATTTTGATGTGCCTTTGTTGTGAAGGCAGGGCCCTGAGTGGATATGGATGGGAGAGGTTAAGACAAGAGAGAGTAAAACTACTCTGCATCATAATATCAAAAGGTTTATTTTGTTGCTATCATTGATTTGATAGTCTCTGCAGCTTTAGAAGAAGTTACACTGGGGAGTAGAATGGGAAGACTAACAGTAAGCCAAGACAATGGAGATAGTTTTGGTAGGAGATAAAGTCCTAGAAATATGGTAAGAACAAAAGGAAAGAAGCCATTGTGAGTTTTAGAGGTAAGAAATGGACATTGAACTTTAGAAACATTGAAGTCCCACATTACATTTGAAGTGAACGCTTATTCTGTGCTGTAGTAAGCTTCCATTTTATTCAAACCTTCAGTAAAGTCTGTTATACAGTATGCTTGAGTTATAGGTTTCTTTGGGAGAATTAAAGAGAGCAAAGCTGGAAAAAGTTGACCACAAAGGGTTGGAGCCACCAGTAAGAACTAGTAAGCAAGAGATAATCAAGAACTGCTCTGAGAACAGGAAATATTAAAGAATCTTACTTCCTAACCAGGTTGGGTAGCCCTTGGAAATACTGAGGAAGGCTCTGCTTCTTAAGAGGAATGGGGCTTGGATTATTTTGAGTACTAAAAGAAAAGTTACCCTAGGAAGTTATTAATGTGGGGACACTAATCAGTTACACATAAATATGTTTGTATGTATACGTAAGTTGAATGCAAATACATTTTAATAAATCCTACTGTTCTTGATTTTTATTTTCTTCTTTACATTTTTCTGTATTTTCCAAATTCTATACTGTGAATATAAATTACTTTCATAGTACAAAGAAACAATAAATATTTTAAAAATCAAAAACATTACCACACCAGTCACCTTTAAACTGTAGATCTCCTGATTGAGAGGAATATAGTTTTTGTTTATGTATAATTCAATTAGAGTAAAAGCTTTTTGCAAACCACTCAATGAAGTGATTCTGTTGTTCTCAAGAGAAAGGGAGTGAAGATGAAGCATGTTATCAAAAGTATGTTTTTCCAAACCAGTGAGAAGATTATTATTCATACTGAGGCGAGTTAATTTAGTCAGCTTGGAAATGCCTAGAAAATAAAATTCAAAAAAAGATTCAGACAGCACTGAAAGATGAATTTAAAAATTAATTGGCTAGTCATTTTACTTTTTCTCATTTTCTAAATTCAAGTGACTTTAGGGATGCTATAATATTAACTGTTATTGTTTTTCTCTTTTGTTTAAGAAAGATAGAATGTATATAAAGTCCCAGCTAATATATTAAATTCCAATTTTGGATTTCTAAGAAGATTCATCCCCCTTAGATGTTAAGGGAGGTATAATGTTGGAATTGTTGAATTTTGCTTTCAGATAACCTGCAAATGGTGAACTAATTAAGATCTTCACCATCACAATAGCACAAAGCTTAAAATAATCACCACCCCCCATTTAAAAACATTCAGTGTAAGGAACTAAAGGACAACACTTAAAAGTGCTTTAAGACAACTTTAGAAAATGCCACCTCTCACCATCTAACCTGTATGTACATTTTGAACTTTAGGCATTTATAATTGTATTGTAGAAAGGTGCGATTGAAAGATAAAAACTTTGAAAAGCAACTTTCAATTGTGTCACTACTAGATATGAGACAATAGGTAAATTATGTAAAATCACATAACCTCTGAGACTCATTTTCCTGTACAAAATGGACATCCTGAAATCTACTCCTAAGGAGTTGCAGAATTAAATGGAATGGCACTTGAAAAGTGTCAGTTGTAGCTTTTGGCAAATAATTGGTCCTTGATAAGTTTTACCCATGCTTGCCTTTTACACCAGCCTCTATCAAGGGACTATGGAGCATTGAAATCAATGTAGGGCAAATTAGTATAAAACCATTAAAGCAAAAATCCTTAAATGGATAATAAGCCTATATGTGTCTGGAACTAAGAAGAGAAATATCTGTTAAAGTGTGGTGGGGTAGGTATGTTCTTTGAAAAGTGGGTATAGGGAAAATATAGGTTGGAGGAGTCTTCCTTTCAGTAGGCTTATGGAGGGGAATAAAAAGGAAGTAGGTGCTCAACTGTACACAGAAAGCAAAGCTAACACCGGACTGTATAGAAATGGAAGACTGGTGATGGTTCTCAACACAGACACCTGTACTGCCTACAGGTTTACTCAACTAAAATCTACAGAGGAGAGGCCTGTAAATCTGTATATTCATTAAGTATCTCAAGTGATTCTTATGATCAAGCAAGTTTTAGAAGCATATTGTTAACAGCCATTAAAATAAAGTAGAACAAATATTATACAAGCTGTTTTTAAAGATATTTAATACTTGCTTGGGCCTATGTAATTTTTTGAAAACTTTTCTATTTTTTGGAAAAGGTAGTAAATACTGTAAAGGAGTGCAGAGAGCATTAAGAGTCAGGAAAAAGAACTAATAAAACTTAGCTAAACCTTAACAGCAGACCATTCCGGAATAGTAAGAGATTCAATGTCTAAACTTAGAGAGAGACCAGATCAAAGGAAGAGAGAGCGAGAGGCCTGCCAAGGGCTATTTGAATCCTAGTTTACTAAATCCCCATGGTTTACAACCCTGATATCTACCCTGGCAGGGCCCTTGCTTATTTTCATACTGCTTCTCACTTTAGGTCTCTGTATCTTAAACCGGCTAATAGCCTTTGTTAGGGAAAGAGTGAGTGCTGTTCAGGTGCTAATGCTGAGACCGCAGTCTCATTCACTCACACAGCAGGAAGAAACAAACATTCCATGATTGGAATGGTCAAAGGAAAGTGGGGAAATGTAGAATCTAAGCATTAGTAAGATTAGTAAATTAACATAAGCATAGCCATCTTAGAAACCTAGAAACCATTTTCTGAGAGTGTGACTCAGAGGAAAAAAAAACAAAAAAACAAAAAAAAAAACAAACCCTGGGCCTGGGTAAGGCCTTGAAAAACAAGTTAATCATGAGCACCGGGTGGTGGGCAGCTGTGACCCTTGGTCAGCTAACCTTGGTCAGTAAATCTTACATACCAAGCTTATCGTGCAGAACCTCCCTAACCATTGAGGAGTAGTCTTACCCTGCCCTTGCTTAACCCCAGGATATATGTCTTGCAAGAATAATGTATAGTTATAGAAAATTGCTATGAGTTAAGTGCTTTGAAATTGCTATATAAACCCTTAGCTCAGAGTGCTCGGGGTCCTTGTTGAGACCCGCTGCGTCGGGGCTGACTTGGACCCCAACTAGTTGGCTGAATAAAGACTTTGCTTGAATTTACATCTCTATGCCTGTGTAGTTTGTTCTCTGGGGAAGCCTCGGAAGCCTGCACCCTAACATTTGGGGGCTCGTCCGGGATTCGAGCGGCTTCCCTGAAAACAAAGGACAGCTGGAGGCAAGGTCTAATTGTCCGGACGGGGCAGTGTAATTCGAGGGTCGCCCCCTCGTGTCTGCATAAATCCATTATAAAGCGGGAGTCGCCATCCCGTGTATGGTCTCGGGTTAGTGGTCCCGAGTGAGGAAGTCCGGGCTGGTAGTCCCGGCCCCCAGGTTAGTGACCCTGGGTAAAAGTCCAGGTAACCAATCCTGGCCCTAGGGTCCGAGTGACTCGGCCTTAGGAAGGCAAATCCGATCGGCAGAAAACTGGCACCCGAGGAGGAAAAGATCGAGCTCGTCACCCTGCGGCAGTCCGAGTGAACGCCCTTCGGGAGAATTACGAGAGTTTTTGAGGACCCTGAAAGTGGTGAGTGTGGTGCGCACCAGAGTGAGAGAAGGACCGGTCCGAATGAGTGCAATCAGATGTGGTGTGTATGTTTGGTGTTATCATTGATTGTTTTACTGTGTTTTGGTTTTGGTTTATATTTCTTTTTGCACTTCTCATTTTAAGTTTCCTTGTTCTAAGGTTCTCCTGCTCTCTCCGTTCCTCCTTTCTGCCACTATATCATTCCCCGCGGGCACGGGTCGGGCAATTAAGAGCCATTAGGGCGCCCGCCGCTAGAAGACTCCCGTGACAGGATAAGGGGGTCACAGCCGCGAATCCCAGATAAATTCGCGTCCCCCGCGGAAGAAAAACTGTGCAACGACAGGCACTCGTTCACAAGCACATACAACAGTCATTTTGTTTGTCTGTTCCTCCTTTCTGCCACTACATCATTTCCTGCGGGCACGGGTCGGGCAATTAAGAGCCATTAGGGCGCCCGCCGCTAGAAGACTCCCGTGACAGGATAAGGGGGTCACAGCCGCGAATCCCAGATAAATTCGCGTCCCCCGCAGAAGAAAAACTGTGCAACGACAGGCACTCGTTTATAAGCACATACAACAGTCATTTTGTTTGAAGTGGCATCTTCATCCTTCGCCTTTGTCTCCCTCATATTCTTTTTCTTCTTCTTTCTCACCATGGGTCAGACTCAGGCTACTCCTAAGAGTCTGATCCTCTCCCATTTCCCCAAGGTCAAGGAACAGGCCTTAAGTATGAGCCTTGGCATCAAGAAGGGTAAGCTCGACACCTTTTGCTCAATCGAGTGGCCTTCCTTCGGAGTAGGCTGGCCGGCCCAGGGGTCTCTTTCTTTGGACCTTATTGGCAAGATCAAAGCCATTATCTCCCGGCCAGGTCCTGAGGGCCACCCTGACCAACTTCCCTATATTCTTGTCTGGGAAAATTTGGCCGAGAATCCCCCTTCCTGGTTGGAGCCCTTTTTGGTGGAGAAACCTCATACTGACCCACAAAAGACCTCCGTCCTAGTTGCCCAGGAAAAATCAAAGCCCTCTGATCGCAGGGCCAGAAATCCTGTGCGCCCAAGTGCGCCGCCTGTCCTCCCCGACAGTTCTCCTCTTTACCCCCTCCCGTCGATTGAGCAGCCACCCCCGTATGCAGAGGAGAGGGGTGAAGCTGCCGGGGGGATAGAAAATGCGGCTAGGGAACCCAGCGGGAACCAGGCGGCTGCAGCTTCCCCAGATTCTTCAGCAGAGGGAGGCGGGAGGCCGGAAAGAGCTTCCTCACACTCCCCCGCCCTGGCCCCACGCTGGGCGCCAGGTAGAACTGGAGGAATGCAGCTAAGGTCTAGAGGGGCCAGGGAACAAGAAGGGGAGGCTCCCTCCTCCACCTCAGAAGGAGCAGTGCCAGTTCTGCCTGTGCGTGCCATCGGTACCGGCATTGCTCAGCAATATCAATATTGGCCCTTTTCATCTAGTGACCTTTATAATTGGAGGACTCAGAATCCTCCCTTCTCAGAGGACCCCAAGTGTCTTATAGGTTTAGTGGAGTCCATTATGTTTACCCATCGTCCCACATGGGACGACTGCCAGCAATTACTCCGCACTCTCTTCACAACTGAAGAACGAGAGCGTATCCTCAATGAAGCCAGGAAAAATGTCCTCGGAGAAAATGGAAGACCCACTACCCTCCAGCCCATCATCGACGAGGCGTTCCCACTTATGCGCCCAGATTGGGACTTCGGAACTGCAGAAGGTAGGGAGCGTCTCCGGGTCTACCGCCAGACTCTGATGACCGGTCTCCGGGCGGCCGCCAGACGGCCCACTAACTTGGCTAAGGTAAAAACTATTGTTCAGGGGGAAATGGAAAGCCCAGCCGCGTATCTGGAAAGGCTGTTTGACGCTTACAGGCAGTACACCCCCATAAACCCGGAAGCAGAAGAACATAGGTCAGCTGTAGTCCTCTCATTCATCAACCAGGCAGCCCCCGATATCCGGAGAAAACTCCACAAGCGGGAGGACCTAGGGGAGATCTCTATTAGAGAGCTGCTGCAGCAGGCAGAGAAGGTCTTCAATGCTAGAGAAACTCCGGAAGATAGAGAAGAAAGGCTGAGGAAAGAGAAATGGGTAATGCAGGAGAAAAATAGGAAGGAAGACAGGGAATTTCAGAAAAGGGAGAACAAGAAGCAGAGGGAAGAGATGGCCAGGATATTCCTGGCCGGAGTGAAGGAAGGCCCTAGGCCACCTCAAGGAACAGGACCCCGTCAATCCCGACTAGGACAAGATCAGTGCGCCCTGTGTAAGAAATATGGACATTGGAAGAGGGAGTGCCCCCAAAGGAGGGAACAAGGGAGAGGGAACCCTGTTAAGACCCTGCACCTAGGAGAGGAGGATTGACGGAGACGGGGCTCGGCACCCCTCCCCGAGTCCTGGGTAACCCTGTGCGTGGAGGGGACTCCCATTGGGTTTATGGTAGATACTGGGGCACAGTATTCAGTTCTCAACCAGGCCCACGGCCCCCTAAACCCAGGACGCACAAGTATAGTCCAGGGAGCGACAGGGTCCAGGAAATGTGCCTGGACTACTAACAGAAAAGTGGACCTAGGAAGGCATCAGGTCTCTCACTCATTCCTGGTCGTACCCGAAAGCCCCGCACCGTTGCTGGGCAGAGACTTATTAACCAAGGTCGGGGCTCGCATTCATTTTGAACCTGAAGGGATAAAAATCATGGACAAAGAAGGGCAGCCCCTACAACCGGCGCATGTGTTAACTCTTTCCCTGGCCGATGAACATCGTCTGTTTCAGGCGGATCAAGAAAAGGGGGGCCAGGGAGAGATAGACTCTTGGGTACAGAAGTTCCCTTCCGCATGGGCTGAGACCGGAGGAATTGGTCTCGCTAAACACCTATCCCCGGTTGTTGTTCAACTCAAAGCCGCAGCTCTACCCATCCGGGTCCGGCAATATCCAATGCCAGAAGAGGCTAGGGAAGGGATAGCACCCCATATCCATAGACTGTTAGAGACAGGAATCCTTAAGACCTGCCAATCTGCATGGAATACGCCTCTGCTTCCAGTGAGGAAGCCTGGCAGTAAAGATTATAGGCCAGTGCAAGACTTGCGGAAAGTCAATGAGAGGGTAGAAGACATCCATCCTACAGTGCCCAACCCTTACACCTTACTCAGCCACCTGCCACCCACGCATGTGTGGTATACTACTCTGGACCTGAAAGATGCCTTCTTTAGTATTCCACTCTCTGAAGTTAGTCAGCCTTTGTTTGCCTTTGAGTGGCAAGAGCCAGGGGGAGGAAGAAAAGGGCAGCTTACCTGGACTAGACTGCCTCAGGGCTTCAAGAACTCTCCCACCTTATTCAATGAAGCCCTAAGCCAGGACTTGGAGCCCTTTCGCAAGAGCCACCCCCACGTGACGTTGTTGCAGTATGTAGATGACCTGTTGCTGGCCACAGAAACCCGTGAAGAGTGCGAAGAAGCCACGGGGAACTTGCTGGCTGAACTAGGTGAACTGGGATATCGAGCCAGCGCCAAGAAAGCCCACATCTGTCAGAGGTCAGTAGTCTACTTGGGGTACACAATATCTAATGGGGCCAGGTGGCTAACACAGGCCATGAAGCAAACTGTCCTGGCTATCCCCATCCCTTCCTCACCCCGGGGAGTGAGAGAATTTCTTGGCTCAGCCGGGTTTTGCAGGCTCTAGATTCCAGGGTACGCAGAAATAGCCCGACCACTATATGAAGCAACCAAAGAAGGGCCGGGCTGGCAATGGATGCAGGAACAACAAGAAGCGTTTGACAGACTAAAAGAAGCTCTCCTCCGGGCCCCCGCCCTATCTCTGCCAGACCCAGAAAAACCCTTTATCCTGTTTGTAGATGAAAAGAAGAGAGTAGCTAAAGGAGTTCTGGCTCAGCAGCTGGGCCCGTGGAAGAGACCTGTGGCTTATTTGTCCAAGCGGCTAGACCCAGTGGCCTCCGGGTGGCCACCTTGTCTGCGTATCCTAGCAGCCATCGCTCTACTGGTAAAAGAGGCAGACAAGCTGACTTTTGGCCAAAATCTGAGAATAACAGCCCCACATACCGTGGAGGGGATCCTCAAGCATCCTCCAGGCAAATGGATGACAAACGCAAGACTCACCCACTATCAAGGGCTCCTACTAGATTCTCCCCGAATCACCTTCTCTGACCCGGTAACCCTAAATCCTGCCACCCTTCTGCCGGACCCAGATCTGACGACCCCCATCCATGACTGTAGAGATATCCTTTCCGAAATTATCCAGGTGCGAGCAGACCTGAAAGACACACCGTTACTGAACTGTGAGCTAAATTAGTATACGGATGGGAGCAGCTTTGTGCAGGAGGGGGTCAGGAGAGCAGGGGCAGCAGTAGTAACCCACGATGGGGAAGTTGTCTGGAGCACAGCTCTGCCCCCTGGCACCTCAGCACAGAAGGCGGAACTTATTGCTCTCGCTGAGGCCCTGGAAAGAGCAGAAAGAAAGCGGGCCAACATTTACACAGATAACAGATACGCCTTTGGCACTGTCCATATCCATGGTGCCATCTACCGAGAAAGAGGATTCCGTTCCGCGGAAGAGAAGGGACTGAGGAATCTGCAAGAAGTCCAAAGACTATTAGCTGCTGTCGAAAAACCTAAAGCAGTAGCAGTTATACATGTACCGGGCCACCAATCAAAGAAGACACCCGAGGCCATCGGCAACAGCCATGCAGATGCAGAAGCTAAAAGGGCAGCCCTCTCGGACTCTCTTGTGCTTGCGGCCCTCGAAATACCCATACCTGAACTGCCCGCACTGCCGCCCAAACCTGAGTATTCCCCTCAAGATCTTGAATGGATTAGGAAACAAGTCCCGGGGGAAGTGTTTGGAGAGGGACATTGGGGTAGGGACCAGGAGGGTAGATTGATCTTGCCAGAAGCATTAGGACAGTACCTGCTTGCTAATCTGCATAAGTCCACCCATCTAGGTGGAAAAAAACTGCTCAGCCTTTTCCAGTCTGCGCAGTTGGTGTTTCCCCACCAGAATGAAGTGACTCGCCAGATCATGAAAGAATGCAGTAGCTGTGCAATGCTAAGACCAGCCCCAAGAGGGCTGCACCCAGCAGGTACCCGGGAAAGGGGGAGGGCTCCAGGGAGGAATTGGGAAATAGACTTCACCGAAATAAAACCAGGGAAGTATGGATACAGGTATTTGCTAGTTATGGTAGATACTTTTTCTGGGTGGGTGGAGGCCTTTCCAACCAAGCATGAGACTAGCCAGGTAGTAGCAAAAAGATTAATTGAAGAAATCATCCCCAGATATGGGGTCCCTGAAGCAATAGGTTCCGATAACGGCCCGGCTTTCATTAGCAAAGTCCTGCAAGGACTAGCCCTAGCTTTGGGAGTAGATTGGAAGTTACATTGTGCTTATAACCCACAAAGCTCTGGGCAGGTAGAGAGAATGAATCGGACCTTGAAAGAGACCCTTTCTAAATTGGTATTGGAGACTGGTGGGGACTAGGTGACTCTCCTTCCCTTAGCCATCTTCCGCGCTCGGAACTCCCCCTATGTACATGGTTTAACTCCATTTGAGATAATGTATGGGGCCCCTCCACCTATAACTCGACGAGTGCAGCTTCCCGATGCAGAGGACCCGGCCCCTGACTATCTGAATGTGTTGCAAGTTCTTGCTAAAGTGCAGCAAGAAATCTGGCCCCTGATCAGAGCATATTATGAGGGCGGGAAAATTCCGAGCCCGGAACATGGCATAGTCCCAGGGGATATAGTATGGGTCAAAAGACATCAAGTGAAGACTCTCGAGCCCAGGTGGAAAGGACCTTATGTTGTATTGTTTACCACCCCCACTGCTCTCAAGGTTGATGGTATCGCTCCCTGGGTACACCACACCCACGTTCGAAAAGTCCTGCCTCATAAAGACCCAGGGGCCTGTAAGGAAAAGTGGAAGGTGCAGCAGCATCCTGCCAATCCCCTAAAACTACACTTAAGCCGAAGATGAAAGAGATCCTGCTAATAAGCTCCTTAGTATGGATCTTCACGAGAGCCACATCTGTGGGGATCAGAGGCACCAACCCCCATCAACCAAGGAACCTGACCTGGATGCTGATTGATAGTGACAATGGGGAAGTCATCAACTCCACACAACACAGTGCGCCAATCGGAACCTGGTGGCCTGACCTGTATTTCTGCTTTCGACAGATCAACCCCGTTTACCGATCCATCCCTCCAAATTTGGCTCGCTCCCATGGGTTTTATGCTTGCCCAGGAACAGGTAAAGGAAGGCACTGTGGGGGGGGGGCATGACTTCTTTTGTGCCAGCTGGGACTGTGTAACCTCGAACGATGGGGATTAGAGATAGACAGTTACAAAAATCGATTCTGTCAAATTTACTTATGTCAACAAAGGCATCCCTCGTCACCAGCCTATGACCCTTTACAAAACCAAGGCTTGTGACAAGACGGACCAGGATTGGGTAAGAGTTCAATTCACCGAGACAGGCAAAAACACTGAGGTATCGCGCTGGATAAATGGACTAGCGTGGGGAATAGTGTATTATAAATATGGGGGGCATGCTGGCTCGACCCTCATCATTAAATTAACCGTGTCAACTCCCACCGCTGCCGTAAGTCCCAACTCAGTTATAAATCCCCAGAAACCTTCAATCCAGGACAAAGGCCTGAGCAAAAAGGATGAGAAAATGCCAACCAGAACGCTTGCTCCAGAGCCCACGGGAGGACCGAGTCCATCGACCTCTGGGTTATGGGCCCAGCACACCCCCTCCGGGTTAGATAATCCCATGTGAGAAATGGTGCAGGCAGTTGTAGAGACTCTTAACCACACCACTTCCTCCCTCACCGATCCCTGTTGGCTATGCTACCCAAGTTCACCCCCCTTCTATGAGGCAATTGAAATAAATGGCTCCTACACTATCAACAACTCCCATCCCACTTACTGGGACGGGAGACCGTGGGGACTTACAATCGCTCAAGTCTCAGTCGTTGGTACATGTGTAGGCACAGTCCCGACGACCCAGAGCCAGTTATGCTCCTCCTATAATAACACTACGTGGGAGCAGGGAAAGTGGATTATACCCTCCTCGGGCTGGTGGCTCTGCTCAAAGACAGGCCTCACTCCGGCCCTATCCACCTCTGTGTTCAATGCTAACAGTGAGTTTTGTGTGCTGGTGGCCCTTCTACCTCGCCTAATGTATCATTCTCATGAATCTCTCCTTTCTTATTGGGAAGAAAGGCTGAACCCCCACCGGAGCAAGAGGGAGGTTGTTACCGCCCTGACCATTGGAACCCTCTTCACCCTAGAAATGGCAGGGGCAAGCACGGGGGTTGCAGCCCTTGTAACTCGAGAAAAGGGGCTCACAGCCCTGAGGCTGGCAATCGACAGAGACCTAGAACAACTCCGACAGACAATATCAGACCTAGAGCAATCCCTCACCTCCTTGTCCGAGGTGGTCCTACAGAACCGAAGAGGCCTGGACCTCTTGTTCTTAAAGGAAGGTGGGTTATGCGCAGCCTTAAGAGAAGAGTGCTGTTTCTATGTAGACAAAACAGGTGCAGTCAGAGATTCCTTGGCCAAACTGAAAAAAGATTTAGAGAAGAGGCGTAAAGAATATGAAAGTAGCGAAGGCTGGTTTGAGTCTTAGTTCAAATACAAGCCTTGGTTTGCTACCCTTCTCTCGGCCGTTGCGGGGCCGCTCGTTATCCTGCTGTTGCTGTTTACGATTGGCCCGTGCATAATTAACAGGCTTGTTAAGTTTGTGCAGGAAAGAATTGACACTGTCCAACTCTTAGTCCTTCGTCAAAGGTATCAGGACCCAGATGCCGCTGTGGAAGATTCCACAGTCTAATCAAGAAAAGGGGGGAAATGTAAAGGAGTGCAGAGAGCATTAAGAGTCAGGAAAAAGAACTAATAAAACTTAGCTAAACCTTAACAGCAGACCATTCCGGAATAGTAAGAGATTCAATGTCTAAACTTAGAGAGAGACCAGATCAAAGGAAGAGAGAGCGAGAGGCCTGCCAAGGGCTATTTGAATCCTAGTTTACTAAATCCCCATGGTTTACAACCCTGATATCCACCCTGGCAGGGCCCTTGCTTATTTTCATACTGCTTCTCACTTTAGGTCTCTGTATCTTAAACCGGCTAATAGCCTTTGTTAGGGAAAGAGTGAGTGCTGTTCAGGTGCTAATGCTGAGACCGCAGTCTCATTCACTCACACAGCAGGAAGAAACAAACATTCCATGATTGGAATGGTCAAAGGAAAGTGGGGAAATGTAGAATCTAAGCATTAGTAAGATTAGTAAATTAACATAAGCATAGCCATCTTAGAAACCTAGAAACCATTTTCTGAGAGTGTGACTCAGAGGAAAAAAAAACAAAAAAACAAACAAAAAAAACAAACCCTGGGCCTGGGTAAGGCCTTGAAAAACAAGTTAATCATGAGCACCGGGTGGTGGGCAGCTGTGACCCTTGGTCAGCTAACCTTGGTCAGTAAATCTTACATACCAAGCTTATCGTGCAGAACCTCCCTAACCATTGAAGAGTAGTCTTACCCTGCCCTTGCTTAACCCCAGGATATATGTCTTGCAAGAATAATGTATAGTTATAGAAAATTGCTATGAGTTAAGTGCTTTGAAATTGCTATATAAACCCTTAGCTCAGAGTGCTCGGGGTCCTTGTTGAGACCCGCTGCGTCGGGGCTGACTTAGACCCCAACTAGTTGGCTGAATAAAGACTTTGCTTGAATTTACATCTCTATGCCTGTGTAGTTTGTTCTCTGGGGAAGCCTCAGAAGCCTGCACCCTAACAATACTAAAAATACTAAAGGTAGTCAATGCTAAAATTGCACATACCAAAAATAATCTGACAATTCAAAAGTGAATAAAGTATACATAAATCTCTTTTCCAGCCATGATTTCCAATTCTTCTCTCCTTGACAAGGACAACCCTGTTACCAGAATGCATACCAGAAATATTCTATATCCAGATAAGTATCTAAGTTTGTGTGTGTATGCACACCCAGACATTCGTAAAGCTGCTTAATTATATGTGGATTCACGTAAAAGGTCATATAGTACATTTGATTTTCAACCTCTAGTGAATACAATTTTCATTTTTGTTAGTCTTCAAATTTCCAAATGTAACCTTAATTCCATTAATCTGAAAAACAAACTATGTTACTTAATTTTTTTCAAAGCACACCTCATTCATTGATTCATTCATTTGTTCAACTCTATACAACTCTCTATTGCCTAGTTTGCAATGTGCTAGGTTTGGTAAGAGAAGGCAAACACTGGCACAGAGGAGAGGAGAGGGAAGGCAGAGGAGGTGAAAGTCTTCATGTCAGGCAGAAAGAGACATGAGCAGCATGGAGAGAGAGCAAAGCCCGTAAAGTCCACTAAAAGGGACTCAAAGAGTTAACCAGATGAAACGAGAGAGCCAGAAAGGACTCACAGAGTTAATTAATTAGTTGAAGTTCCAAAGAGCAGGGAAATGGGACAAGGGTTATGCCATTGTAAAATCTACTTAGCCCAGTTTTTATTCTTTAATTTAATCTATATGCTGCTCTTCCTCTTCTTCCAGCCCCTTAGTCAATTAAGTAACTTTGTACCAAGTCCAGGAGATAGGCCTCCAAAGTGTAAATAAGCCTTTATGGATAAAGAATGCTGAGATCTGGATGAAAAAGGTCACCTAAATAACCCTATTCTTGAGATAAAACTTCAAAGGAATTATGAATCACCTGTATATGTCATGCCTTATGCTGACCCTTACTCAAAAGGCCCTATAAAACTCCAACCCCTAAACCCTTAAGTGTGCCTCCTCTCTGGGATTGCTCTTTCTTCAAGTGTGTCACTCCTTCTGTTCTACTCCAGATAAGTAGGCAGGGGCTACTGAGCTCTGATTTGGACTTGCAATTTCCTGTCACCTGGGTGACCTGGACAGGCCTACAGCTATATGATCATATTCTTTAATAGCCTGCCTGAAAATCTCCTTTCTTTGCCTTTGGGAAGTTTCCAGAAAGTAATCTCACTCCATCCAGTGCTCTGCAGTTCCCCCAAATCCTGGGGTGGTAGGGACTTAGTTCCTTTGTAGTGCAGATTCAAGTGGACACTGGATGCTAGTTGATCCTTGCTTTAGGAGTTGGCAAGGGACATGCCCTATGCTGAGCAGGAATTCAATGAGCTTCCCTTTCCTCCTTCCTCTCTGCTGCCTTCAAGGCAGCTGCCATCCCCAGCTATTCTCTCCTTAAGGAATTCCTTCCCTACCTTTCACTCTGACTTCCCTGCATCTCTGAACTGAATTTCTTCCCAACATTTGGGCTAGACTCATTACATACGGCAGCTGTCACAGGTTCCACCCACTAATAGGTGTTCAGAATGCTCTGCTCCAAACCCTCTTGGAACTGCCCAAGAGAACTTTCTCTTTAGAAATTCTGTCCTAGTGTTATGGATACATTTTTTTGCTATTGTTAGACATTCATATTTTAAGATTTTGGAATTCTCAGATACCTTACCTTCTATCTTTGTGATGCAATTTCCATCTAATGTGAGCTCTTCCAAGTTCACACAGGATTCTAAGCCTTCCATTTTAGTGAGATTATTGTTGCTGAATGATGCCCATTTCAAATTTTCCAATTTCTCTAAGTTTGTGATTTCAAAGAGATGCTGCCCATCTAAATTCAAGGCAGTTATCTGTAGAATAATTCACATTTTATGTTACTTTTGAATCTCATCAATAAATTCAATGTTATAAAAAGGCTAATGAAATGATCCAAATGTGGTAATATCAAAGGAATTCCTTCAGAAACTAAAGATATTATGAAGCTCTTAGTTTACAAAAGAGTAAAATTTCAGAAGACTAACTCTAACAGGGACTTATACGACATTTTGGACATTGTGCTGTCAGTCAGATTTCCACTGCAGTGAAGGGCTCACCCCAGCTGCTGGGAGTGCTGTCTGCAGAAAGCAGTCAGCTGCCAGCCCCCGCAGGGACAGCCTCAGCTGCAGAGAGCTGCCTTGCCAAGGTCACACTCCTTCCCAGGTTGGCTCACATCCAAGGATGGAGGGATATAAAGGCCTGGCCATCTCAGTCCAACTTAGGACAAATATAAAGGGCCATTCTAATTCTAGAACTCCCCGTGCGGTCAGCCAAGGCTGTCACTGGGCTTGCAGCACAGCTAAATATCTGTATACATCCTGTAATAAAAATAATGCCACTAATATCTTCCATTTTTAAGAGTCATCTTCTTTTAACCTAGCTTCTATTTTTGGTAAGAGGCAGAAGGGTGCTTTATGTAGTGAGAAGCTGCTGGTACTCCATAACCTTTCCCCTTATTCTTGGCTGAATTCTGACCAGTTCCTCTATTTCCTTGCCAGGATTCTTGATCCCTTTTACCTTGGCACCCAAACATTTGGCTTGATCTCTGGCTCTGAACTTTGCTTGCTTGTTTATTTGGAAATATTATCAGAATCTACCTTTTGGTTTTACAATCTACCTTTATCCTAAATCTCCCAATTCTATGGTGACCACTGTTGATGCCTAGTTCCCATGACATTACTCACAACTTCACCTATTTAATTTTAATTTGGCTCTTGCAATTTTCTGCCTTTTACCTGTGTCCTCCTCATGATACACAGACCAAAGCTGATGAAATATCAATTGAAATAAAGTTTTTACACAATTAGCCTTTACCTTCAAGTACCAGTTTCCGCTCAGTTGTGAATGTGGTCCTAACTTTGAAGTCTGTGTCAGAATTTTGGCAGAAGGCCATATACTAAGTATCCGTGGCTTCTCCTCTTTTATACTAGAATGCCGTAAGAGAGATAACTAATAAAATTAAAAAAACATGATAAAGGACATGGCATATAGAGATTCATTTTATATATAATTATAAGTATTATTTCCTAGATGAGTGTCCCAATCAATAATTTTAAAAAAATACATTTGCCTTAAAACTGTTTTCAATATCTACTTTAAATTACATATTTCATTCCTTTTTGTTTTAGCAGATATTTAGCCATTACAAAATAATATTTATAAAACTGTGAAAAGATTCCTGTAATACAAAACCCCATATAATCCATCCATGAAACCAGCCTAAGAGCTAGAATATTCCTACTATCCTGGAAACTCCATGTGTGACCTGTTCAAATCCTTTTCCTCTCCTTCCTCTCAGAAGTCATCACACATCTCAAGTGAATCAGTCCAGACCCTACAAAGCAATCAATCTTAAATTCTGTATCTACCATTCACATGCTTTCTTTATAGACCTATGTTTGTGTCCATAAGAAACACATCATTTAGTCTTGCACATATTTGAACTTCATGAAAATTGGATAATACATATGTATTCTTCTATGACTTGGTTTGCTCATTATATTTGTGAGATTCATCTGTGCTGCAGAATGCAGCTGTAGTTGATTCATGTCATTGCTCTACAGTATTTCCTTATCGATTCTTCCATCAATAAACACTGGGGCCGATTTCAGTTTTTTGCTATTATAAACACTGTTACCATGACTATTCTTGTGCGTGATCTTCAGTGTACACATTCAAGAGTTTATTTAGAGTATATAGAACTTGCTAGGTTGTAGGGTATGTATATAGCTTTACTGGATAATGCCAAATTGTTTTCCAAAGTGGTCGTACCAGTTGTAAACTTTACTTCAAATTTTTGCTAAAACTTGATATTGTCAGGCTTTAAAACTTTTGCAGGTTGGTGGCTGTAAATTGGTAGATCACTGCACTTTTAATGTTCATTTTCTAGAATCCTAATGTGGTGGAGCATCTTTTCCTAAGTTATCTGGCTGTTCTGACTTCCTCTCCAATGAGGTGCCTTTTAAAAAATCTTTTGTTAATTTTTGTTTGATTGGTTGATATCTTTTTCCAGACATATTCTGGATCTATAAAGAACATCTTTTGTCAGTTAGATGTGTTATAAATTTCCTGGTATGACCTTTGAGGAACAGATGTGTTAATTTTAACAGACAAATTCAATCTTTTATTGTTTATGTTGTTTCTTATGAAATAAATTCTTCCCTAATTCAAGGTCATAATAATGTATCTCTGATATATTCCTCAGACATTTTGGGTTTTGCCATTGACAGTGATGTCCTTAATGCTCTTGTCCCAGTGCCTTTTATTGACTAGCCTTTCTGATCTGCATAGGCAGCTCTATTATTTATCAAGTTTCCATGTATGTGTGGGTTTATGTTGGTCTTTATATTCGGTCCTATTGGCCTATCTGTATAACTTTGAGCCAATTCCACAAGATCTTAGAGGATTTTGGTAAGTTTTGATTTCTGGTAGGGAAAATCCCCAACTCTTCTTCAGGAGTTAATTATATGAAGTTTCTTTTCTTCATTTTGTAAAGATCCAAAATTAAACATTACATTATTTAAGGAATTATATTCAAATACCTTACAAAATGTAAATAACCAGACAACTAGAGTGGAGATATTTAGGATGCTGAAGCAAATTTGGCCAAAGTATAGATTCTTAATCTGGATAATGTAGGTATTTCGTCTCCCCTAAGCTAACAGGTTTTGTTTTTTTCAGCCAGACATATATAATATTAATACTAGGTAAATAATTAACTAAATGCTTTCTTAAGGTCTCTAAGCTTATCTTATCCACAGAAAGTTGCTTATTTTCACATCATCTCTAGAAAGGACCCTGCTGAATTCAGATTGACTAGAGAAAAAACAGTTAGTTACCCACGAGGTATTTTTGGGGTAGTATAAAGGGATGAGAATCCATATAACCAGTTGGTATTTAAATGGGATACATTTAAACAGAAAAAAATACAAGTGATGTGATGGTTTTATATTGATTTTTTTATTAGCATGTTATGAGAGAATATAAAATCTTAATAACAAAAAAGAGTATGGGAAATAATACTTGTATATTCTAAATAGCAAAGGAAATATTAAGGAGTAAAATCCAACCTGAGAAATCTTTGTTCTAGCAATAAATTTCATAGCTGCTGTTGCTTCTTCTTCAGAAATGAGGAGGCCATCTAAATGAGTAAGAGTCTTTAATCTGCCAATAACACTCAGCCTTAATGTGGCTGGCTTGGGAAAAATAACCAAAAGTTAATTTTTACAAAACATTACTTACATTATAACAAGGAAAGGAGTGCCTCTTCCCTCCCTCCCCTACAACCCCAAATTATACAGCTCCCACTTTATAATATATATCTAAACATAGAGGCTTTACTTAATTTTTTACTTTTTTAAGTATCATTGATATACAGTCTTATGAAACTTTCACATGAACAACATTGTGGTTTCAACATTCACCCATACTCACCCCCTTATTGCAGTCACTATCAGTGTAGTAAGATGCTATAGAGTCATTACTTTTGAATTAATTTTTAAAATAATAGTTGAAACTAAACTATATTTCAGAATTAATCTGCTGTTTTGTTTGCAAATGGATGGGTCTACTCTTTTGAAGGGGGCAAGGGGATTCCATAAGCTGTTGAAAAGTGACTGGTGAAAAGCACTGAAGAATAGCTGCAGGGCCTCCCGTTTATCTAGATCAACGATTATCTAGTCAGCACCATATGTGATTCATTATGAATCTTGAGCCCTTGGCATCTAATTTGGCAATAGGGAGAGAGCTGTACTGTGATCATTCAGGAAGTCTGCTTTGGCAAAGAAAAATATCCTTCAATTTTACCGAGCAAAAAGAAATACAACATAAACATAGTAATATGGCCAATTTAACAGAGCCAATCATGCTTTAGTCCCTTTTTAAAATGTCAACACAGTATTGTATACATGTTAGAAAAGCAAGGAAGGAAGGATTCTTGGAATTATAAACTTGGGGCTTACTTTAAATGTTTGGAGATACCCTTAAATATATCATTAAATACTGAAATTTCATAGCATGAATCTATATTTTTTGTGGTGAGAAAAAACAGTGTTCAATCAAATTTTCATTTGTAACAGAACATAAGACTTTATAGTTTAGATTTATTGGGGAGGAGGTGACAAATTTACTTCCCCCTTGATAGTATGTTTCTCTCATTGTATTCTATTATTGTTGGTCCCTATGCCTCATTAAAATAGGGTCCTAGCACATGTAAAATAGGGTCCTGAGCTATGTAAACTCTCCAAAGGTTTGCAAAGGGCAATGACATCTAACAGTCTTAAAACTGTTATACTCTCAAATTATGAGAGGTTACCAAAAAAAAGGCTGAAATGAAATTATAGCCTTTTCTTAAGTAACATTTGATCCACTTGATCACTATACTAAATTCAACTTATGAAATACTTAAAGGAATTCTAGTAAAACGAAACACAGATAGTTTGCCTATTTCTGATATTACTGAAGAGTAGTGAGGAAATAGCTTTGAAGTAGAAATGACTGCTTTTTTTATAAACATGTCTGTTGCATACCTTTTGCCATGGATTATGTCGAATATCAAGAGTGAGAAGACTTGTGATGTGTTTGCATAACACATTTATTTCATCACCAGAATTTTTCAGTTGATTCCAGCTCAAGTCTAAGTGCTTCAGTTTCATCAGACCTCTAAATCCCTCAAGGGTTATCACATGGTTATGGCTTGCATCCAAATATTCAAGGTTGTCCTGCAACACATGCAAATAGAACTGATACTAAAAGGATCATTGTTTGTATTTACAGAGTTTTTCTCTCTATGATTCTCTAAGTACTTTGCATGCTTTTTGGTAATCATCACAGAAAACCTAAACAGTATTTACATTGCAGTAATGGTGTCAACATATGCATTCTCCTGGAGTTTTATCTCAGTCATTCCCTCTTAATTCTACTTTACCCTCATAACAGAGTGGCAGTGTTAGTTTTCAAAGAAGAGAAGGCAAAGAGAAACTGGCAAGATAATTTGTTCCCAACAAACAAGGGGTTACCATTTCTTAATATCTAGGCTTTTGGTTTATATAATTAAACCCATAGCCTAGTTTAAAAAGGTTCATCCTTAGAGGTAGATATTAAATCTACTATTCTCTAATTTTTTTTAAGTACATGATTTTTTTTTTGAGAGGGCATCTCTCATATTTATTGATCAAATGGTTGTTAACAACAATAAAATTCTGTATAGGGGGGTCAATGCTCAATGCACAATCATTAATCCATCTCAAGCCTAATTCTCATCAGTCTCCAATCTTCTGAAGCATAACAAACAAGTTCTTACATGGTGAATGAATTCTTACACAGTGAATAAATTCTTACATGGTGAACAGTACAAGGGCATTCATCACAGAAACTTTCGGTTTTGATCACGCATTATGAACTATAAACAATCAGGTCAAATATGAATATTCATTTGATTTTTATAATTGATTTATATGTGGATCCCACATTTCTCCCTTTATTATTATTATTATTTTTATTTTTAATAAAATGCTGAAGTGGTAGGTAGATGCAAGATAAAGGTAGAAAACATAGTTTAGTGCTGTAAGAGGGCAAATGTAGATGATCAGGTGTGTGCCTATGGACTAAGTATTAATCCAAGCTAGACAAGGGCAGCAAAACATCCACGGATGCAGAAGTTTTCTCTCAAAACAGGGGGGGGGTGAGGTTCTGAGCCTCACCTCTGTTGATCGCCAATTTCTCACCTGATGGCCCCCCTGCGACTGTGCCTGTCTTAGGTTGTTCCTCCCTTGAGGAATCTTACCCGTCTCTGGCTAACCAGTCATCTTCCGGGGCCATACAGGGAAATGTAAAGTTGGTAAGTGAAAGAGAAGCCATATTGTTTGAAAAGGTTAGCTTTTTACTTCTTTGCAGATTTATGCCCTGTGGCTTCTATGCCTAGCACTTGTCTCGGGGTATCTTTACCACCTGGAGGAATTATGATACTCGGTAAATTCGATATGAGGCACGAATTCTATTTAAGGGTTGTAATTAGGAAGGAAGAAGAAAAGCTATAGAAGTAGCATATGGAAGAAAACATGGGAGGATTGATTATTTCTTTGACATATCTTCTTGTATAGTACCTTAAGTATGTATAGGTTTTAAACTACTAACTTGCGCACACATATTAACATAATAGGAATACGGTGACATAAACAAAGCAAATCTATAATTACCATCCATCTCCAGTGAAGCCAAGAAAACCATTTAGGCACTCTAGGCATTTGTGAAAATTTGTCTATGATATGATGGATATTGTCCAACTGTACTTGAACAGTCTGAGAGAAATCAGACAAATTAAAGCAACCCATTTCTGGGATCTGTTCACATCCCATACGTTCTTTTAACCATAGATAGTCTATAGTCGAAAGATTTTGGAGCGCTACAACTTGCACCCCTCCCAATTCCTGGTTGAGCTCCAACAGTACAGATCTGGTCAAATTCGTTGTCTCACTGTATGCACATGCCAGCCTAGACATCTCCCTCCTCATTCCAATGGCAAGTCCAGGACATGGTGGGGTGGACGCAGCCACAACCGCAGCATCGCTCAGATCCCTGTGGAGGCTTTTTGATGATCATCCCCCGGCACAAGTCCTCCAGAGAGTGCTGATGCCGGAAGCTCCTCCTCATATTGTATCTTAGTTCATTTTCTGGGTAGCCAAGCTAGGCCTTGATCTTTTGCATAGAAACAAACAGACCCTTTGCCCACACTTTGACATGCCCTCTATATCACTGTGTAGAACTCATTGGAGGTCAGCACACAGGAACTGCTTTTTTTAAAATTTTTTATTAAGAGAAAGGAATATTATCAGAAAAGAGTACCTCCATAGCTGATCATCTGACACCCTTTAAGTGATCAACATTAAGAATATTTACCAATAGTTTTGATCTTGAATTTACCAATAGTTTTATCCTATCAAGGAATAATCCCCCTTTTCTTTCTTTCTTTCTTTTTTTATTATTATTATTTTTTAAATCTTTAATCTACACTTACATGAAGAATACTATGTTTACTATGCTCTCCCCTATATCAGGTCCCCCCTAAAAACCACATTAAGGTTACTGTCCATCAGCTTAGCAAAGTGTTGTAGAATCACTACTTGTCCTCTCTGTGTTGTGCAGCCCACCCTCCTCTTTCTCCCTCCCCGCCATGCATGCTAATCTTAATACCCTCCTTCTTCTTCCCCCCCCTTATCCCTCCCTGCCCACCCATCCTCCCCAGTTCCTTTCCCTTTGGTACCTGTTAGTCCATTTTTGGGTTCTGTACTTCCGCTGCTGTTTTCTTCCTTCAGTTTTTCCTTTGTTCCTATACTCCATAGATGAGTGAAATCATTTGGTATTTCTCTTTCTCCGCTTGGCTTATTTCACTGAGCATAATACTCTCCAGCTCCATCCATGTTGCTGCAAATGGTTGGATTTTTCCACTTCTTATGGCTGAGTAGTATTCCATTGTGTATATGTACCACATCTTCTTTATCCATTCATCTACCGATGGACATGTAGGTTTTTTCCAATTCTTGGCTATTGTAAATAGTGCTGCGATAAACATAGGGGTGCATCTGTCTTTCTCAAACTTGATTGCTGCGTTCTTAGGGTAAATTCCTAGGAGTGGAATTCCTGGGTCAAATGGTAGGTCTGTTTTGAGCATTTTGATGAACCTCCAAACTGCTTTCCACAATGGTTGAACTAATTTACATTCCCACCAGCAGTGTAGGAGGGTTCCCCTTTCTCCACAGCCTCGCCAACATTTGTTGTTGTTTGTCTTTTGGATGGCAGCTATCCTTACTGGTGTGAGGTGATACCTCATTGTAGTTTTAATTTGCATTTCTCTGATAATTAGCGATGTGGAGCATCTTTTCATGTGTCTGTTGGCCATCTGTATTTCTTATTTAGAGAACTGTCTGTTCAGTTCCTCTGCCCATTTTTTAATTGGATTATTTGTTTTTTGTTTGTTGAGGCATGTGAGCTCTTTATATATTCTGGACGTCAAGCCTTTATCGGATGTGTCATTTTCAAATATATTCTTCCATACTGTAGGGTTCCTTTTTGTTCTATTGATGGTGTCTTTCGCTGTACAGAAGCTTTTCAGCTTAATGTAGTCCCACTTGCTCATTTTTGCTGTTATTTTCCTTGCCCAGGGAGATATGTTCAAGAAGAGGTCACTCATGTTTATGTCTAAGAGGTTTTTGCCTATGTTTTTTTCCAAGAGTTTAATGGTTTTAAGTGCATGATTTTTAAAAATAATTTAAAAAAATCATTAAAGTAACATGTTCTTTGTTGGAAATTTGGAATATATAGTAAATTAAAAAAATAGAAAGCATGGATAGAATTCTATTGCACAGAAAGAACTGAAAACATTTTTTAATTATATGCACATGAAAACATTTTTTAATTATATGCACATAAATTTTTTCCAATATACAACAGAAGGTATTATATAGAATTTTCTATCCTTTTAACATGTCCACACATCATTACTCTTCAAATCATTTTTCATTATTGCATAATATTCTAATAAGTGAATCATTGGGATTGTATTACACATTTTATTTTGGACATTTATGTGGCTTCTAATTTTGGCTACTATGATCATGATATTTCAACTGAGATCCTCATATTTTTTACAGGAAAGGATTTTAGAAATGGGATTACTGGTTCTAAGGATTTCTGTATTATTAAGATTCTTAATAAATACTGTCAAACAGTTTTCAAGGAAGTTTGTGCCAATTATTTCATCTAACAGTAGAATAGGAGAATGCCCATTTCCTTATATATCCACCAATCCACCAACCTTATTTTAATTTACATTGTTCATTACCAGTGAAATTGAACATCTTTCCATCTGTGTTTATATTAGCCATTTTAAAATTTCTTTGCTTATTGTGTTTCTCATCTTTGGCTATTTATGTATTCAGATCTTTATCTTCCTTATTTGTAAGAAGTCTTTAAGACTTTAATTTATTCCATTTGTTGTAAGTAAAATTTTTCTTTTGAAGTATATACTAACTTAGACCCAGAACAAAGAAGAGATAAAGAGAACCTTAATAAGAAATTTTACATCATATTAAAAAAAATTACTATAGATTGAAAATAAACTTGATTTCTTTATAGCTTAATTCACTTGTTTGAATTCAGCATAGAATTAGTTACTGTTGTATAATGCGTGGTTCATATTGTGGAACTAGCACCATTTATAGTGGTTTAGGTTTTAAAAGTGGAATGTACAGATCATTAAGATCTAAAAAATTTTCTAGAAACCAAATAGTGTTACTGACTTTTTATTCTCATGAGTAAAAATAGTACTAAAAAAGCCCTATTTACTGCTTCTTGAACAAAAGGATATTTGACAGTAGGAAGTATTAAGTATATAATCTTAGAAAAGCCTTTCAAATGAAATCAGTTTAGCTTTATAAAATTTCACTGCATAGAAGATGGCGACGTGAGTAGGGTGGTGGAAATCTCCTCCCAAAATCATATATATTTTTAAAAATACAACAAATACAACTATTCCTAAAAGAGAGACCAGAGGATACAGTACAAAAGCCAGGCTACATCTACATCTGCGAGAACTGAGTGTCTCACGAAGGGGGTAAGATACAAAGCTGTGAACCAGTGGGACCCGAGCACTCCCCCCACCCCAGCTCACCAGCAGGAGGAAAGGAGTTGGGAGTGGGGAGGGAGTGGAAGCACAGGACTACTAAATAACCAGCCCTAGTAATCTGCGCTGGGAGCACAGACACACATTGCAGGGTGTGCTGGATATTAGAGAAACGGAAGGGTAGGGTGCAGGATGGAAACTGTGAGCAGGTCCCCACAGCCGGCTCCCCTGGGACAAAAGAAAAGCAGGTGCTTTTTAAAACTCTTAAAGGGACAAGGGTTCAACAGCTGAACAAAATCATCCTAGCACACTCAGCCCAGCAGGCTGGGAATCTTGAGAAATGTAGGGTCCCCTAATGCCCTGGGGGTTAAAGCAGCCCTCAAGCCCCTCACGGTGATAAGCAGCCTGCCATTCATTCCCCCTGGCCAGCGCTACAAGCAAACTGGCTGACATGAAGTCAGGAGGGAGATAACAAAGGAAACAATCGACAGAAGGGCTTAAGAGCAGACTGGATGAGGTGCAAGAGACTGTTAATGGAATAGAAATCAGGGAGCAGGAATACAGAGAAGTTGAGGCAGAGAGAGATAAAAGGATCCTAGGAATGAAAGAATATTAAGAGAACTGTGTGACCAATCCAAACAGAACAATATCCACATTATAGGGGTACGAGGAGAAGAAGAGAGAGAAAAGGGGATAGAAACTATCTTTGAGGAAATAATTGCTGAAAACTTCCCCAAGCTAGGGAAGGAAATATCTCAGACCATGGAAACCCACAGATCTCCAAACACAAGGGACCCAAGGTGTTCAACACCAAGACATATAATAATTAAAATAGCAAAGATCAAAGACAAGGACTGAGTATTATAGGCAGCCAGAGAGAGAAAAAAGATCACCTAGAAAGGAAAACCCATCAAGCTATCACCAGACTTCTCAACAGAAACCTTACAGGCCAAAAGAGAATGGCATGATATATTCAATGCAATGAAACAGAAGGGCCTTGAACCCAGAATACTGTACCAGCATGATTATCATTTAAATTTGATGGAGGGATTAAATAATTTCCTGACAGCAAAGAAAGCAGACCAACCAAATAATAACTAGAGGCAAAAAATAAAATCAACTATCCACAAAAACAGTCAAAGGAAACACAAAGGAGTGCAGAATAAAACACCTAACATATAAAGAATGGAGGAGAAAGAATAAAAAAGGAGAGAAATAAAGAATCATCAGACTGTAATTATAATAGCTTAATAAGAGAGTTAAGTTAGATGGTTAGATAGTAAAGAAGCTACCCTTGAACCTTTGGTAACTATGAATCCAAAGACTGCAATGGCAACAAGTACATTTCTATTGATAATCACCCTAAATGTAAATGGACTGAATGCACCAATCAAAAGACACAGAGTAAAAGAATGGATAAAAAAGGAAGATCCATCTATATGCTGCTTACATCACAATTATGGAAATTGGAAAAAGAAGAACAAATGAGGCCCAAAGTCAGCAGGAGGAGGGACATAATAAAGATCAGAAAAGAAATAAATAAAATTGAGAAGAATAAAACAATAGAAAAAAATCAATGAAATCAAGAACTGGTTCTTTGAGAAAATAAACAAAATAGATAAGCCCCTAGCCAGACTTATGAGAAAAAGAGAATCTACACCCATCAACAGAATCAGAAGTGAGAAAGGAAAAATCACGATGGAAACCACAGAAATACAAAGAATTATTAGAGAATACTACAAAAAACTATATGCTAACAAGCTGGAAAACCTAGAAGAAACGGACAACTTCCTAGAAAAATAAAAACTTCCAAGACTGACCAAGGAAGAAACAGAAACTCTAAACAGACCAATTACCAGCAAAGAAATTGAATTAGTAATAAAAAAACCACCCAAGAACAAAACCTCCGGGCCAGATGGATTCATTGCTGAATTTTACCAGACATATAGAGAAGACATAATGCCCATTCTCCTTAAAGTTTTCCAAAAAATAGAAGAGGAGGGAATATTTCCAGACTCATTCTATGAAGCCAGCATCACTCTAATGCCAAAACCAGGCAAAGACACCACAAAAAAAGAAAATTACAGACCAATATCCCTGATGAACATAGATGCAAAAATACTCAACAAAATATTAGCAAACCAAACTAAAAAATACATCAAGAGATCATACACTATGATCAAGTAGGATTTATTCCAGGGATGCAAGGATGGTACATTAGAAAATCCATCAACATCAAAGAGAAGGACAAAAACCACATGATCATCTCCATAGATGCTGAAAAAGAATTTGACAACATTCAAAACCCATTCATGATAAAAACTCTTAACAAAATGGGTATAGAGGGCAAGTACCTCAACATAATAAAGGCCATATATGACAAACCCACAGCCAACATCATACTGAACAGCGAGAAGCTGAAAGCTTTTCTTCTAAGATCGGGAACAAGACAAGGATGCCCACTCTCCCCGCTGTTATTCAACATAGTACTGGAGGTCCTAGCCATGGCAATCAGACAAAACAAAGAAATACAAGGAATCCAGATTGGTAAAGAAGAAGTCAAACTGTCACTATTTGCAGATAACATGATATTGTACATAAAAAACCCTAAAGACTCCACTCTGAAACTGTTAGAACTAATATCTGAATTCAGCAAAGTTGCAGGATACAAAATTAATACACAGAAATCTGTTGCTTTCCTATACACTAATGATGAGCTAGCAGAAAGAGAAATCAAGAAAACAATTCCATTCACAATTGCATCAAAAATAATAAAATACCTAGGAATAAACCTAATCAAGGAAGTGAAAAACCTATACCCTGAAAACTACAAGACACTCCTAAGAGAAATTAAAGAGGACACTAACAAATGGAAACTCATCCCATGCTCTTGCCTAGGAAGAATTAATATAATCAAAATGGCCATCTAAAGCAGTCTACAGATTCAATGCAATCCCAATCATAATATCAACAGCATTCTTCAACAAACTGGAACAAATAGTTATAAAATTCATGTGGAACCACAAAAGACCCTGAATAGCCAAAGCAATCCTGAGAAGGAAGAATAAAGCAGGGGGGGATCACGCTTCCCAACTTCAAGCTCTAATCAAAACAATTTGGTACTGGTAGAAGTACAGACCCACAGACCAGTGGAACAGAATAGAGAGTCCAGATATTAACCCAAACATATATGGCCAATTAATATACAATAAAGGAGCCATGGACATACAATGGGGAAATGACAGCCTCTTCAACAGCTGGTTTTGGCAAAACTGGACAGCTACATGTAAGAGAATGAAACTGGTTCATAGTCTAACCCCATACACAAAAGTAAACTCAAAATGGATCAAAGACCTGAATGTAAGTCATGAAACCATAAAACTCTTAGCAAAATACATAGGCAAAAATCTCTTGGACATAAACATGAGCAACTTCTTCATGAACATATACCCCCGGGCAAGGGAAGCAAAAGCAAAGATGAACAAGTGGGACTGTATCAAGCTGAAATGCTTCTGTACAGCAAAGGACATCATCAATAGAACAAAAAGACATCCTACAGTATGGGAGAATATATTCATAAAGGAAAGATCTGATAAAGGATTAACATCCAAAATATATAAAGAGCTCACACACCTCAACAAACAAAAAACAAATAATCCAATTAAAAAATGGGCAGGGGATCTGAACAAACACTTCTCCAAAGAAGAAATTCAAATGGCCAACAGGCACATGAAAAGATGCTCCACATCACTAATCATCAGAGAAATGCAAATTAAAACCAAAATGAGATATCACCTCACACCAGTAAGGATGGCCATCATTGAAAAGACAAACAACAACAAATGTTGCAAGGATGTGGAGAAAGGAGAACGCTCCTACACTGCTGGTGGAAAGGTAAATTAGTTCAGCCATTGTGGAAAGCAGTATGGAGGTTCCTCAAAAAACTAAAAATAGAAATACTATTTGACCCAGGAATTCCACTCCTAGGAATTTACACTAAGAATGCAGCAGCCCAGTTTGAAAAAGACAGATGCACCCCTATGTTTATCGCAGCACTATTTACAATAGCCAAGAAATGGAAGCAACCTAAGTGTCCATCAGTAGATGAATGGATAAAGAAGATGTGGTACATACACACAATGGAATATTATTCAGCCATAAGAAGAAAACAAGTCCTACCATTTCCAACAACATGGATGGAGCTAGAGGTTATTATGCTCAGTGAAATAAGTCAGGTGGAGAAAGACAAGTTCCAGATGATTTCATTCATATGTGGAATATAAGAATAAAGAAAAAACTGAGGGATCAAAACAGCAGCAGACTCACATAACCCAAGAATTGACTAACAGTTACCAAAGGGAAAGGGACTGGGGAGGTTCAGTGGGAAGGGAGGGATAAGGGGGCAGGGAAAAGAAAGGGGGGATAATGATTAGCATGTATAGTGTATGTGTGGGGGCATGGAGAGGGCTGTACAACACAGAGAAGAACACAGTGATTCTACAGCATCTTACTATGCTGATGGACAGTGACTGTAATGGGGTATGTGGTGGGGACTTGATGATAGAGGGAGTCTAGTAACTATAATGTCACTCATGTAATTGTAGATTAATGATACAAAAAAAAAATTTTACTGCATAGTCCACTTTTCCCAATTTTCATTGATTTTCATAAAGTGGTAAAAACTTGGCCTAAATTCTGGCACTTACGTGCAGACTAGCATTTGGGAACCATGCATCACAAAAAGATAACTGTTTTATTTCCTTGGAAAGCAGAGCGGGATCTTTATTTTTGTATTCCCAGGATATAAGACAGACTCCATGAACTCCATAAAGATTCATGGAACAGTATTTTCAATTTTGTAGCAAGGTTTTCTGTTTTGATATTTCTTGTGCTTCACTTTAAATCTTTCTTAAATTACAGTACAGTACATTCTAACTTACAAAGATTAAAACCCACAACACCTCTTTTAAATATTTTTAGGGATAATGGTTTATTCTCTAAATGTAGATTAGTTGTCTCTAGACTTCAGGAACACTTTAACAATAAAATCTTTATTGGAAAATATAAGAAAGAAATATTGTGTCAGTAAAAAATTAGGCCCATAATCTAGATTATGGTTGAAAATAGCCAGATATAGTCATCTTTCCCTGGCTCACTCTGACTATGGTGGAGCTATTTACAGAGGAAAATTCTGTTCCTATTCCTTTCCCTCACATACTTTCTTTTCCTGATAGTTCTGGTGACTGAATGACAGACATGCAGTTTAGGACATTTTAGTTTTACCTTATGTGGATGTCTTGTTTAGATTTTTTAAGACTTTGTAAAAACCAGAAAGTAGTGTATTAAGGTAGTAGTGTATTTACTACCTTTTATGAAGCCAAGGTTTTCCATTATATAAATAGTCTTAGGTTAGTTTTTTTTATTAAATTAAACCTGGATCAGATAGTGTATGTAATTTACTACCTTTTATGAAGCCCAGGTTTTCCATTATATAAACAGTCTTAGGGTTAGTTGTTTTTTTTTAATTAAGCCTGGATCACAGGTGGATGCTAAAAATGGGAGAAGCAGCTGTTCTTACCAGGGAGTTGGGTAGGTATTTTGATTCACAAGGTAAGGCCAAGATTATGAACACATAACAATATATATTTACATTCTGCAACCTAGTAGAACCAACTCCTAACATGCAAGAAAAGTATGGAAATTCTCCATGTTAGAGATATACTTAATGAAAATGATAGTAAAGATAAATACCTCAAAGGCAAATAAAAATACTTAGAAGATAGGAATGATAGGTGAGTGATTAAATTAGATCATAACCTTTTGCAATGCTGAGATAGACATAATTAATATTAAACATACATACAAAGTTGATTATTGAAGAATACAGAGGTGGAGGCAGCATATTCAGAGGTTTTTCAATATCTGAAGCCTCATATAAAAACAGAGTAATACATACATCCAAAATTCCATGGACACTATTTATAACTTGGTAGGGATAAATACCAACAACCACAAGACCTACATGGTATCTGTGTCTATGTGAGAGGAAGGAGATATATCAGGGCATTATATGGTGGATGTGAGAACAAGAGAGACTCCAAAGAGCTGATTAATAGTCACTGGACGTAGGGGGCCAGACTGAGTAGAGTAGTTGAAACTGGGAGTAGTTTTGCCTTCTTCCACACCAGATGAGTGCATGTGACCCAGAATGAAAAGGTCTGAAGGGGCTGGAGCCGGCTAGCCCCTGTGAATCTTAAAACTGCCCCACCAGGGCTCCCATCTAGAACAGAATCCTTCTCAGAGAAGAAATTGCTGGGGCTAAGTCAAAATTAAAAAGTGTAAGGACCAGGAAAGTCACAAAAAAGAGAAAGTTCAGACTGAGGTGGAGGAAGGGAATAGAGCCAGGAAATCCAGAAAATAAGCAATGTAAGTTTTAATTGGCACACATAAAAAACAGAGAGGGACTCTCATTGTTGCTGTTGTTGTTTTGGTTTGGAGAGTGCTTTTTGGAAGTCTTAAAGGGGCAGGACAGGTCACTTAGACCAGAGGCAGGGAATCTGGGGAACTCTGGGCACTCTAACCCCCTGGGCAGCAGGGAGCACAGAGGCCCCTTACGGAGATAAATGGCCTCCTAGCCGCTCCCCCTCCAATGGCACTCCACCATTTTGGAGGAACAGCCCCAGCCAAGCCTAGCCCACAGCAACAGCAGAGATAAACCCCATAGCAACTGGGCAGGAAGCAGAAGCCCTGTCTGTGCACAGCTGCCCAGAACAAGCCAATAGAGGTCGCTATTCTCCCAGGAGAAGGCCACAAACCAACAAGAAGGGAAGCTCTTCCAGCGGTCACTTGTACCAGCACTGAAAACTATCTCTATCACCATGAAAAGGCAAAACTACAGGCAGACAAAGATCACAGAGACAACACCTGAGAGGGAGACAGACCTAACTAGTCCTCCTGAAAAAGAATTCAAAATAAAAATCATGAACATGCTGACAGAGATGCAGAGAAAAATGCAAGAGCAATAGGATGAGATGCAGAGAAAAATGCAAGAGCAGTGGGATGAGATTCAGAGAAAAATGCAAGATCAGTGGGATGAAGTCCGGAAGGAGATCACAGATCTCAGGAAGGAGATCACAGAAGTGAAACAATCCCTGGAAGGATTTATAAGCAGAATGGATAAGATGCAAGAGGCCATTGAAGGAATAGAAGCCAGAGAACAGGAACGTATAGAAGCTGACACAGACAGAGATAAAAGGATCTCCAGGAATGAAACAACACTAAGAGAAATATGTGACCAAGCCAAAAGGAATAATATTCGTATTATAGGGATACCAGAAGAAGAAGAAAGAGGAAAAGGGATAGAAAGTCTCTTTGAAGAAATAATTGCTGAAAACTTCCCCAAACTGGGGGAGGAAATAATCGAAGAGACCATGGAATTACACAGAACTCCCAACAGAAAGGATCCAAGGAGGACAACACCAAGACACATAGTAATTAAAATGGCAAGGATCAAGGACAAGGAAAGAGTTTTAAAGGCAGCTAGAGAGAAAAAGGTCACCTATAAAGGAAAACCCATCAGGCTAACATCAGACTTCTCGACAGAAACCCTACAGGCCAGAAGAGAATGGCATGATATACTTAATGCAATGAAACAGAAGGGCCTTGAACCCAGGATACTGTATCCAGCACGACTATCATTTAAATATGATGGCGGGATTAAACAATTCCCAGACAAGCAAAAGCTGAGGGAATTTGCTTCCCACAAACCACCTCTACAGAGCATCCTACAGGGACTGCTCTAGATGGGAGCACCCCTAAAAAGAGCACAGAACAAAACACACAACATATGAAGAATGGAGGAGGAGGAATAAGAAGGGAGAGAAGAAAAGAATCTCCAGACAGTGTATATAACAGCTCAATAAGTGAGCTAAGTTAGGCAGTAAGATACTAAAGAAGCTAACCTTGAACCTTTGGTAACCACGAATCTAAAGCCTGCAATGGCAATAAGTACATATCTCTCAATAGTCACCTAAATGTAAATGGACTTAATGCACCAATCAAAAGACATAGAGTAATAGAATGGATAAAAAAGCAAGACCCATCTATATGCTGCTTACAAGAAACTCACCTTAAACCCAAAGATAAGCATAGACTAAAAGTCAAGGGATGGAAAAACATATTTCAGGCAAACAACAGTGAGAAGAAAGCAGGGGTTGCAGTACTAATATCAGACAAAATAGACTTCAAAACAAAGAAAGTAACAAGAGATAAAGAAGGATACTACATAATAATAAAGGGCTCAGTCCAACAAGAGGATATAACCATTCTAAATATATATGCACCCAATACAGGAGCACCAGCATATGTGAAGCAAATACTAACAGAACTAAAGAGGGAAATAGACTGCAACGCATTCATTGCAGGAGACTTCAACACACCACTCACCCCAAAGGATAGATCCACCGGGCAGAAAATAAGTAAAGACACACAGGCACTGAACAACACACTAGAACAGATGGACCTAATAGACATCTATAGAACTCTACATCCAAAAGCAACAGGATATACATTCTTCTCAAGTGCACATGGAACATTCTCCAGAATAGACCACATACTAGCTCACAAAAAGAGCCTCAGTAAATTCCAAAATATTGAAATTCTACCAACCAATTTTTCAGACCACAAAGGTATGAAAGTAGAAATAAATTCTACAAAGAAAACAAAAAGGCTCACAAACACATGGAGGCTTAACAACATGCTACTAAATAATCAATGGATCAATGAACAAATCAAAATAGAGATCAAGGAATATATAGAAACAAATGACAACAACAACACTAAGCCCCAACTTCTGTGGGATGCAGTGAAAGCAGTCTAAAGAGGAAAGTATATAGCAATCCAGGCACACTTGAAGAAGGAAGAACAATCCCAAATGAATAGTCTAACATAACAATTATTAAAACTGGAAAAAGAAGAACAAATGAGGCCTAAAGTCAGCAGAAGGAGGGACATAATAAAGATCAGAGAAGAAATAAACAAAATTGAGAAGAATAAAACATTAGCAAAAATCAACGAAACCAAGAGCTGGTTCTTTGAGAAAATAAACAAAATAGATAAGCCTCTAGCCAAACTTATTAAGAGAAAAAGAGAATCAACACACATCAACATAATCAGAAATGAGAATGGAAAAATCATGACAGACTCCACAGAAATACAAAGAATTATTAAAGACTACTATGAAAACCTATATGCCAACAAGCTGGAAAACCTAGAAGAAATTGACAACTTCCTAGAAAAATACAACCTCCCAAGACTGACCAAGGAAGAAACACAAAAGTTAAACAAACCAATTACGAGCAAAGAAATTGAAACGTAATAAAAAAACTACCCAAGAACAAAACCCCGGGGCCAGACGGATTTACCTCGGAATTTTATGAGACACACAGAGAAGACATAATACCTATTCTCCTTAAAGTGTTCCACAAAATAGAAGAAGAGGGAATACTCCCAAACTCATTCTATGAGGCCAACATCACCCTAATACCAAAACCAGGCAAAGACCCCACCAAAAAAGAAAATTACAGACCAATATCCCTGATGAATGTAGATGCAAAAATACTCAATAAAATATTAGCAAACAGAATTCAACAGTATATCAAAAGGATCATACACCATGACCAAGTGGGGTTCATCCCAGGGATGCAAGGATGGTACAACATTCGAAAATCCATCAACATCATCCACCACATCAACAAAAAGAAAGACAAAAACCACATGATCATCTCCATAGATGCTGAAAAAGCATTTGACAAAATTCAACATCCATTCATGATAAAAACTCTCGGCAAAATGGGAATAGAGGGCAAGTACCTCAACATAATAAAGGCCATATATGATAAACCCACAGCCTGCATTATACTGAACAGCGAGAAGCTGAAAGCATTTTCTCTGAGATCGGGAACCAGACAGGGATGCCCACTCTCCCCACTGTTATTTAACATAGTACTGGAGGTCCTAGCCATGGCAATCAGACAAAACAAAGAAATACAAGGAATCCAGATTGGTAAAGAAGAAGTTAAACTGTCACTATTTGCAGATGATATGATACTGTACATAAAAAACCCTAAAGACTCCACTCCAAAACTACTAGAACTGATATCGGAATACAGCAAAGTTGCAGGATACAAAATCTGTAGCTTTCCTATACACTAACAACGAATCAATAGAAAGAGAAATCAGGAAAACAATTCCATTCACCATTGCATCAAAAAGAATAAAATACCTAGGAATAAACCTAACCAAAGAAGTGAAAGACTTATACTCTGAAAACTACAAGTCACTCTTAAGAGAAATTAAAGGGGACACTAATAAATGGAAACTCATCCCATGCTCATGGCTAGGAAGAATTAATATCGTCAAAATGGCCATCCTGCCCAAAGCAATATACAGATTTGATGCAATCCCTTTCAAATTACCAGCAACATTCTTCAATGAATTGGAACAAATAATTCAAAAATTCATATGGAAACACCAAAGACCCCGAATAGCCAAAGCAATCCTGAAAAAGAAGAATAAAGTAGGGGGGATCTCACTCCCCAACTTCAAGCTCTACTACAAAGCCATAGTAATCAAGACAATTTGGTACTGGCACAAGAACAGAGCCACAGACCAGTGGAACAGATTAGAGACCCCAGAAATTAACCCAAACATATATGGTCAATTAATATTTGATAAAGGAGCCATGGACATACAATGGCAAAATGACAGTCTCTTCAACAGATGGTGCTGGCAAAACTGGACAGCTACATGTAGGAGAATGAAACTAGACCATTGTCTAACCCCATATACAAAGGTAAACTCAAAATGGATCAAAGACCTGAATGTAAGTCATGAAACCATTAAACTCTTGGAAAAAAACATAGGCAAAAACCTCTTAGACATAAACATGAGTGACCTCTTCTTGAACATATCTCCCCGGGCAAGGAAAACAACAGCACAAATGAGCAAGTGGGACTACATTAAGCTGAAAAGCTTCTGTACAGCGAAAGACACCATCAATAGAACAAAAAGGAACCCTACAGTATGGGAGAATATATTTGAAAATGACAGATCTGATAAAGGCTTGACGTCCAGAATATATAAAGAGCTCACACGCCTCAACAAACAAAAAACAAATAATCCAATTAAAAAATGGGCAGAGGAACTGAACAGACAGTTCTCTAAAAAAGAAATACAGATGGCCAACAGACACATGAAAAGATGCTCCACATCGCTAATTATCAGAGAAATGCAAATTAAAACTACAATGAGGTATCACCTCACACCAGTAAGGATAGCTGCCATCCAAAAGACAAACAACAACAAATGTTGGCGAGGCTGTGGAGAAAGGGGAACCCTCCTACACTGCTGGTGGGAATGTAAATTAGTTCAACCATTGTGGAAAGCAGTATGGAGGTTCATCAAAATGCTCAAAACAGACCTACCATTTGACCCAGGAATTCCACTCCTAGGAATTTACCCTAAGAACGCGGCAATCAAGTTTGAGAAAGACAGATGCACCCCTATGTTTATCGCAGCACTATTTACAATAGCCAAGAATTGGAAAAAACCTACATGTCCATCGGTAGATGAATGGATAAAGAAGATGTGTTACATATACACAATGGAAGACTATTCAGCCATAAGAAGTGGAAAAATCCAACCATTTGCAGCAACATGGATGGAGCTGGAGAGTATTATGCTCAGTGAAATAAGTCAAGCGGAGAAAGAGAAATACCAAATGATTTCACTCATCTGAGGAGTATAGGAACAAAGGAAAAACTGAAGGAAGAAAACAGCAGCGGAAGTACAGAACCCAAAAATGGACTAACAGGTACCAAAGGGAAAGGAACTGGGGAGGATGGGTGGGCGGGAGGGATGGGGGGGGAAGAAGAAGGGGGGCATTAAGATTAGCATGCATGTGGGGGAGGGAGAAAGGGGAGGGTGGGCTGCACAACACAGAGAGGACAAGTAGTGACTCTACAACATTTTGCTAAGCTGATGGACAGTAACCGTAATGTGGTTGTTAGGGGGGACCTGATATAGGGGAGAGCATAGTAAACATAGTATTCTCTAAGTGTAGATTAAAGATTAAAAAAAAAAAAAAGAAAGAAAGAAAGAAAGAAAAGGGGTATTACTCCTTGACAGGATAAAACTATTGGTAAATCAAAGATCAACGCATGCTTTAAATATCCTTAATGTTGACCACTTAAAGGGTGTCAGATGATCAGCTATGGAGGTACTCTTTTCTGATAATATTCCTTTCTTTTAATTAAAAAAAAAAAAAAGCAGTTACTGTGTGCTGACCTCCAATGAGTTCTGCACAGTGGTATAGAGGGCATGTCAAAGTGTGGGCAAAGGGTCTGTTTGTTTCTATGCAGAAGATCAAGGCCTAGCTTGGATACCCAGAAAATGAACTAAGATACGATATGAGGAGGAGCTTCCGGCATCAGCACTCTCTGGAGGACTTGTGCCAGGGGGATGATCATCAAAAAGCCTCCACAGGTATCCGGACGATGCTGTGGTTCTGGCTGCATCCAGCCCACCGTCTCCTGGACTTGCCATAGGAATGAGGAGGGAGATGTCTAGGCTGGCATGTGCATACAGTGAGACAACGAATTTGACTGGATCTGTACTGTTGGAGCTCAACCAGGAGTTGGGAGGGGTGCAAGTTGTAGCACTCCAAAATCTCATGACTATAGACTATCTATGGTTAAAAGAACATATGGGATGTGAACAGATCCCAGAAATGGGCTGCTTTAATTTATCTGATGGTTCAAGTACAGTTGGACAATATCCATCATATCATAGATAAATTTTCACAAATGGCTAGGGTGCCTAAATGGTTTTCTTGGCTTCACTGGAGATGGATGGTAATTATAGATTTGCTTTGTTTATGTCACCGTATTCCTATTATGTTAATATGTGTGTGCAAATTAGTTAGTAGTTTAAAACCTATACATACTTAAGGTACTATACAAGAAGATATGTCAAAGAAATAATCAATCCTCCCATGTTTCCTTCATATGCTACATCTATAGCTTTTCTTCTTCCTCCCTAATTACAACCCTTAAATAGAATTCGCGCCTCATATCGAATTTACCGAGTATCATAATTCCTCCAGGTGGTAAAGATACCCCGAGACAAGTGCTGGGCATAGAAGCCACAGGGCATAAATCTGCAAAGAAGTAAAAAGCTAACCTTTTCAAACAATATGGCTTCTCTCTCACTTACCAACTTTACATTTCCCTGTATGGCCCCGGAAGATGACTGGTTAGCCAGAGACGGGTAAGATTCCTCAAGGGAGGAACAACCTAAGACAGGCACAGTCGCAGGGGGGCCATCAGGTGAGAATTTGGGGATCAACAGAGGTGAGGCTCAGAACCTCACCCCCCTGCTTTGAGAGAAATCTTCTGCATCCGTGGATGTTTTGCTGCCCTTGTCTAGCCTGGATTAATACTTAGTCCATAGGCACACACCTGATCATCTGATCATCTACATTTGCCCTCTTACAGCACTAAACTATGTTTTCTACCTTTATCTTGCATCTACCTACCACTTCAGCATTTTATTAAAAATAAAAATAATAATAATAATAGAAATGTGGGATCAACATATAAATCAAGTACAAAAATCAAACGAATATTCATATTTGACCTGATTGTTTATAGGTCATAATGCATGATCAAAACCGAAAGTTTCTGTGATGAATGCCCTTGTACTGTCCACCATGTAAGAACTTATTCACTATGTAAGAATTCGTTCACCATCTTAGAACTTGTTCGTTATGCTTCAGAAGATTGGAGACTGACGAGAATTAGGCTTGAGATGGATTAATGATTGTGCATTGAGCGTTGACCCCCCTATACTGAATTTTATTGTTGTTAACAACCATTTGATCAATAAATATGAGAGATGCCCTCTCAAAAAAAAAACAAAACAAAAAAAAACAGAGAGGGAGATCTGTGAAGATAGAAAAGCTTTCCTAAACCCCACTCCATTTTAAAAGTTAAGAAAAATCAATTTCACTAGAATATAAGTAGCAGAAAAGTAACGAGGTCAAGTATCAGACAAAGCTACGAGAGAGAGACAGAAACATTGCTATAGGCAATAAAAGTACACCAGAAAGATATACTCCAGAAACAGATTACTATTAATCTACTATTTCAAAACAAGCAAAAAGATGTTAGGAATGACACAAAATATAAAATAATAAAATTAATCTGGTTTAGAAAAACTCAGAAATGAGGTGAAAAAATTCAGAAAAAAACCAGAAATGAAATAATAACATCATTTTGGAAACAAAGACTAAACTAGTCAAACACAAAAGAGGTAAACACAACAGGTAATGCTTTAAGATAAGTAGAACTGAAAAAGAATAATAATTTAAAACTCAAATCAACTTAAAATTTTAAATTAAGAGATGAAAAGGACTGAAGAGAAAATCACAAATAATGAAGATAAAGATCACTATATAGATAATGGGAAAACCAAAAGGAAGGAAACAAAAATTGCTAAAAACTTCCGATTCAAAAAAGGAAATGAAAGAAAAAAATGACTTTTATCTATATTTCAGAAAAGCATATCATGAATCTGAAATATTAACTTATAACTAATACTAAGACATACTCTAGTAAAATATGAGACTTTAAAGAAAACTAAAAAAGGTCTTTGGCCTCTAGAAGGAAAAAGCATGTGTCGTATAAGGGAAGAAAATTAATACATCCTCATTAGTCTTTCCTACAACAACACTTTATGCCAGAAGAAAATGAATTAACATTTAAGATGCTCAGGAAAAGAAATTGTGAGCTGAGGATTTTATACATTGAAAAACATTCTTTCAAGTATAATGTACATAGAGAAACTATTATCTATTATGAACATGCAGTAACAGAAGGGATATTGTTCCCATAAGGCCTTCTGAGGAAGCTATCATAGCATATTTTTCAGACAATAATAATGTTTAGAGAGAAAACAACCTAAGGGCCAGTGATGAGAATTAAATATATAGTTAACAATGAACTAAAAGGGAAGTGTACAGAGTATAAGGCTACATGCTTTGACAAAGTAGATACAATTCTTCTGAAATGCAGAAAAATTGAAAGAACATACATAAAATTTAAAAAATCCAGTAATGATATTAATGAGAGTATGAGTGCTGTCATTCTGAGATTGTGTGTGTAACAGGGATAAAACAAATGAATAATTAAGTATTTTAATTCTATCACTTCGTATTCTTGAGAATTAGGATTATTGGTTTGAGAGAAATAAATGATATAGATATAAATAACAGGGAAGAGATTAAGCTAAAAGATTTGCAGTCTTGAGTTTGAATTGGGAATATCAATATCAATTCATTAGGCTGGCTTTAGTTATAAACACACATATATAACCATACACACACACACACACACATACACACACACACACACACACACACCTCCCCACACAAGTTCTGTCCAGTAGAAAGACCTAGAAACAATGATCAACCCAGACTGTAGCCCTAAAATACCACTTCTCTCTAAAATAAACCAGGACTCCTTGAAGAAATGTCTGATCCCATGTCTGCAACAGAATATACGTAAAATGTGTATAGAACATCTCTCATACGAGATGCCAAAGAAGCTATTAAAGACTACCATGGTCATGGCAGAAGGAGCTAATTTTAAGGTGCTCCACTGAGGGAGGGTGGGATAATTTGAGCTTCAATCATGATAATGACTACAATGGAATGAATCTCACCAAATATGTTTAAGTCCCTGTGTTCCTAATGATATTAAAACAAAGAAATAATTGCTCATCTGTGAGAAATCATAAGTAACCAACTCATTATCTTCACAGTTGGTAAGGAAGGCAAATAAGCATTTATTCTGTATTTTATATATGATGGCACCACTGGTTAACCAAATAATAGATATAAGGGAAATGTCTCTATGTAAAGGTGGTCCAACTAATAAATGGAAAAGAAATGATAGAATAAGAATATTGTCATTTTATCTTGCTGCACTGATGGACAGTGACTGCATTGGGGTATGAGTGGGGACTTGATAATATGGGTAAATGTAGTAACCACATTGATTTTTCATGTGAAACCTTTGTAAGAGTGTATATCAATCACGCCTTAATAAAAAATTTAAAAAAACAAAAGAATATTGCCATTTTGTAATTCCCAAGGACTTAATGGATTTAGGCATTAATGATGGCTGCTGGCATCAGAAAAGTGAGACAGCTGAATATTATGTGTCTTTTAAAGTCTTCCCAAAGGAATGGAACCTGAGTCTGATCTGGTCTCTGGATCCAGTTGTCAATTTGCCGAAAATAAGGAAGGTAGAGGGCGTACAGGGTTGTATCATAAGTAAGCAAATCAGCAGGGTCCAGGCTGTGGGAAACTCTTTGGGCTGGAAGGTCCAAGTACTTCTACAGATAAACTAAGGGAGTAGAAGGGGATGGAAGGAGACACATAAATTGATATTTAAAAGATACTGTAAGTTTTTTAAAATGGCAAAACCAAGCTATTGTGCTAGGGATGCACATTTGGGTGCTGAAACTATGGGGGAAAATGCAGGGAGAGGGTTGCTACAGAGGTCAGGATGACTTTTTGAAGGAATGGGGCATATAGAAGGGGCTTATGCTATGGGTGGCAAAATTGTATTTCTTGAACTGGGTACTGGTTATAAGCACATTCACCTTACAGTAATTTACTAAACTACATGTTTGTATATAGTTTTCTGTGCCTGTTTTATATTACAATAAAACAGTGAAAGAATACACGTGTTGAATATCTCCTCTCTCTGACCACCCCGTAACATCCTCAGTCATTTTTAGAGATGCAATTAAACATCAAATACTTGATGTTTGAGAGATCTATATTTAGCCATTTCTGCTAATCCAAAAATTTGAAAATACCATTTAGGCATACAATTTGTCCAGTTCCCTTATCTTTAAAATGACCATGGTACTATTCATCCAATAAATAGGCTGTGAGGCTATGGCAATGAAAGAGATTTTTCTATTTCAGGAGAACAGCAAAGCCACATTGCAAAATACATGTTGGGCAGCTGGCTAAGCTCTCACTCTCTAAATGCCTTGCCCTACTTAAGAGACCCTGCAAAGTTGTGACTAAGCAAAATCACAATGATTGTTAAAACCTTTGGAACTGCAAGCAAATCACTAGAAAAAAAATTAAATGAAAAATGCCAACTCTTTATCTTTGGTCCTGGGACCTCTAGTACACCACTTTCTCTCCTCAGTTGTACACTGAACAGAGACTGTCAGGGGTTGTTACCAAGGACTTTGGCTTACCGAAAGAAACAAGGAAGGGTGTTTAATACTAACACCTAAGGTCAAGCAAAGTAAGCTCCCACCACAGTGGTAGAAGCAGCAACGCAAGGGCTTTTATATGGTTGTAAGGAGGTAGAGTAGAGAACAAACAAGAGCAGAGAATGACGATATATTCTGGAAAGTCTGTCAGTCACCTGGGACCCACAGAAACAGAGGATGCTGGTTTGGAGTTTTGGGACCACATATGCCATTATTTTTCTTACATGATACATAAAAAGGAAAACAAAAGCCAGATAAGATCCATACCTGTGTATTACTGTATTTGTCCTATGCCCTATGAGAAGGCAAACACAAGTCAAACAAGGTCTGTGTGTGTGGCATTCAGGGAGAAAGGACAAGACAGAGAGAAAGAGAAATAACCATGTCGATAATGAATGTTTGGGAAAAACTGACATTAGAGGTGAAGTGTGACCAAGAAAGCGAAGAAGAAATAAGGACTCACAAGGTGAAAAATAAGAGTTGGAAAACAAGAGCAGAAAAAAATGGAAATGACACTTTCTAAAGGATGTTTAAAAACAAGTCTGGAGTAGTTTAAGTAAATTTATTTTAAAGTAGCTAGAAATCAGATATGGCCACAGGTGTGTATTTAGTTTGCAAATAGAATCTAAACCTAAGACTATCTTAGAGAAAGTAACATACCTATAATGTATGCATGTTTTGCTCCTGATTTGGGTTGTATAATCTTGAAATATGGTAATAATGAGGTCATAATTACAAAAATAAGTTATCCATTAAATTAATAATTTTATTTTACTTAAATAACTTCAAAAGACACTTCTTACCAAGTGATATACATCATCCAAACAAGTAAATTCATTAAAGCTGATAATAAGCTTTCGAAGTCCTGTTAACTTGGAGAGATCTCTCAGTTTACTCAAGCTGTTTCCATGTAGATTCAGGCTCTGAAGTAAGGAAAAACACAAATTAAAAGTAAGACATATTGTATCTACAGCATAGTCATCTAAATAACATTAAGAAAGAGCCAATAGGAAAAAATTGAATGTATGATTTTTAAAAGATATAGTTTATAATAGCATCACTGGACATGGTTCTTTATTAGATTTCCCACTTGGTCTAAGTTTATCAATTATTTGCATGAAATTCTTTATAGAAAATAGTTAAATATATTGTTAAGATATTTATCAGGGCAGGTCTATTCCTCAGGTTTTCCAGTGAACAATGTAGGCCCTGAAGATTTTGGGTATGGACTAGTTATACCCCACAAGAGAGAGGCTGGCAAAGATACACCTTGATCGTAGGAAACTGTATGAGGGCACTGAATAGGAAAGGCTAAGGGTGTTAAAATAAGAGAGAATGACAAAAAAAAAAAGAAAAAAAAAGACAGAATGTCAAAGAAGAAGGTGGAAGAGTATCTATAATAATTTGTATATCAGAATTTGGCCCAGGCTTCCCCTGTCTTTGACCCTGGGCTATATAGAAATGAATATTATGTTTTTATATTTAGGGGAGACCCTGATTGGCTATGTATTTTTCTGTCTTTAAACTATACTTTGAATACTATCAAGTGAAGATTATATTTATGTATAGTCTACAAAACAAACAGTGCCACTAGAAAATGTATTAATATAATTGACCATAGTATTCACAACTGGGTACTCTGATAAAATCAGGCATCTGTCTATCTCCCAACCCTCTTCACTCAACACCACAATTTCACACCCTATTATACTGTGGATGTAATAAATTTCTGGCAGGGAGAAATAATTAAATGTTGAATAGTTGTCAAAACGTAGCTAAACTTGTTAACAAGGGCCAATTAATGCAGAAAAGTTTATTCTACAGGTCGTATATAGGTATCACCCATAACAGATTCTACAGATACTTTATACTTATTTATCACATCCAAAACTAAATTCATCATCCTCCCTGTGTATCTGTTTGGAAGTCTGTATTTTCAATCTGTATTAAGAGTTTCATTATCTATCTAAAAGACATCGTTGATCACCCCCTTTCCCTCTTTTCCATATGCATTTGATTCTAGAAATGCTTCTCAAACAATAGCTCCATACCATCACCACTACCAGTGCCTCAGTTCAGACTATTATTTGATCTTTGGACTACTACAATAATTTCGACTGGATTTCCATACACCAGTCTGACTTCAGTTAAATCTAACCACAAGCTGCCAAAGTTAAGGCCTTTAAAAACAGAAAGTCTGTTTGTTAAAGAATCTAAATTTTAAGTTCTGCCTTCTAAAATTCATCCTCATGTGGCTATAACCCCCTACTCTTCCAGCTGAAGCCTCATGTATTTTCCTTGCATTCCAACCTATACCTCTGCCTTCCACCATCACACACCATATGATCTAGTCACACTGAATTTCTCAATGTTCCCTGAAGACACCAAAATCTTTCAAAACCAGGTGCATCTAGATAGAGTATTTCCTCTGCCCACAAGATGTAACCAACAGAATTTGTTAAATCCTTCAAAAATCCATACAAAACATCTTACTCTGTGGAGCTCTTCTAGCAACTCCAGCCTTCCTATACTTGTTTACATATCTGTCTGCCTCACGAGAATGATGTCCTTGAGGAAGGGAAAATAATTAATTTTGAAGCCCCAATACTTACCTCATTGCCTAAAACAGCAAATTCTCAGTAAATATATATGTATTATATAAATACATACATATTTTATGTATATTATATAAATTACATGTTATATAAATATTTATATATTTAGTTTTATAGATGTCCTCATAAAACTCAATCTAGTAGGGAGGAGTGAAAAGAAAATAATATGCATGTAGCCTGAATTTCTGTTATAGTGTTGGCACAAAGGAAAGAGGACAAAGGGTAAAACATTCTTGTTGTAATGTCTAGTTTTCTTACTAGAAGCCCTGGAAAGTTTGCTGGCTTTTTAGCCATATAGGAAAATTAAAGATGAAAAAGCTCCTCTATTTTTGGTGCTTTTAATTTTTTTTACTTTCATTTAATCCCTTTAAATCTATAGAAATATACATTGTGGGAGCTCAATCCAATCAGAACACATTCCTTTAATAAACCTTTCATTACTAAAATTTCATTATAAAAATTTATTGTTCAAATATGAAATCTTGACATTATAGTGAAGAAACAATAATTTCTCCCACAGGTCAACTGGAAGATTACTCCTATAATGATTATGCCACACATTTATGATAAAGAAGATGATATTGCCATCATGTGAAGTTTTCCTTCCTCTCTAATAATAATTAGCTAAGGTAATGACTTAATCTCCTAGATTTGAAGATTTGCTGGGTGTTGATGATGTAATTTCACCAAAGCAACCCTATAAACTTCTTGAAAGACATTCTTTGAATATTTTTAGAAGCAGACTTAAAACTTTTGACTGCACTTACTAATCTTTAAAACATATCTTTTGCATTCTCGTTCTGTTTCACACAATCAGTTGAAAAAAATTGTCACCATAAACAATAGACATAGAACTGTCACCATGGAACAATGTAATTGACTTTCAAGGGAACAAAAATCACTTCTGAATTTTTATCTGTATCTTAGCTTTCAAAGCATACATAGGAAGACAATGCAGTGTTGTGTAAGAGTAACTTGTCTTCTCAAGTATTCTTGTCAATTTATCAAATATCAATTTGCTTACTAGTTCTGCAGATTCAAGCAAACACCCACTTTCTCCATGCGAACTGCTCACTGTTTATAAAGACATTCCTTTTTTTTAAACAAGAAGCTAACGAGTATCTTATGAGTGCCAGGTATTGTGCTAGATGATGGAGCTTATGTTAATCCCTACAGCATTTATGAATAAATTAGAAAAAGGCATCCTTTCCTCAAGACACCTTTATTTTGAACTTTGAGATTGTCACAACATGCTGATTTTGTTAGTACAAGAAACTTTCCCAATAGCTGTCAGAAAATTGTTGTAGTAAATATACTACTCTATGTTTCAAAGGGTGCCCCTTAGATGTGGCCCTCCTGTGCAATGTACAGTCTTACCTCGTTGCCCTGGTGCTGGGGATATCCATGACTAAGAACTGTATAGCCTCTGCCCCCTTGGAATTTACACCCTAGGAAGGGTTCAGAGCATATAACAAAGGAGTCTGACTTGGACTAGAGGTAAGAGACTGTAATGCTTAAGTATAGATCTAAAAGAAGTGTGGGAGTTAACTAGGAGAAAGGGATCAGGGGAGAACCCTCCATGCAGAAGGAATCTGCAAGGATTGCTGCAAGCAGGAAGCATTTAAGAAACAGAAGGGAGGATGAGCACAGAGAGCTAAAAGGAGGGTAATATGAAAAGAGTCTGGAAAGGCAGGCCAGAGACCAGGCCACTCAAAACCTTATAGGCCATACTAAGAACTTTGGTTTTATTTCTAAAACAGTGGAAAATCCTTTGAGAATTTCAAGCAGGAATGGTGAGGGATGACAAGGTGGACATGATCAGATTTGCATTTTGGAAAGCTTATTCTAGCTTCAACAGGGAGAATAGGCTAGGCTTTCAAAGTGGAAACAAGACAGGGACTCTGCTGCATAGCTCTATCCCTCCTACCTTGTACTGAGTTATATTCAATTACATAATGAATGGCATCCAAAGAGAACACTAACAGAATATAATGGGAATTATGCCTCCTGGAGTTGTGCAATGTTGTGACAGTAGAGTGCAGGGAGACAGGTTAGAAGGCTAAAATAGTCGAGCTCAGAGAGATAAAGGTAGTTTGGAAAGAATGGTACCAGATTTGAAATGGACATACCTGAAAATCAAGATACAGAAATAGGCTTATTATCTCAATAGAATTGCCTAAGTAAGTCACTTCAATAAGTAACTCAAATTCTGTTGATTGATTCTGTAAAGATAAAGCTCCCATATTCCATGTTGATTAATCCTGGAAACTAATTTGAAACTTATCCTTCTTTATCTTAATCATTTAAAGGGAGCTTATTTGTTATTAAGGAATAAAACCCCTTGCAAACTAATAGGCTACCTCTAGACCTACACTGTCCATATGTGGCTACTGAGTACTTGAAATGTGGCTAGTCTAAAATTAGATGTGCTGTGAGTATCAAATATATTCCAGATTTCAAAGACTTAGTATGAAACTATCTGATTAATGAATCTTGATTGTGATTACACACTGGAATGATAATACTTAGGTCAGATTGGATTAACTAAAATTTATCTTTCTAATATTTTTAAAAGTTTTTTAAAGGCTACAAGAAAAATTTAAACTGCTTATGTGGTTCATACTTTATTGCTATTAGACAGCACTGATCTAGTCCTCATAGAAAGAAAGGGCTGAAAATTTCTAACTTTGACAGCATGATGCCTGGCATCATCAGATAGGTGCCTTAGTATCTTTAGACTTCAAATGGTAGATTTGGGCTCTAAATTCAAGGTTCCTGTTCCAAAATTTTATTCCTTATAATACTTACCACAATATGACTGTAAATGTTAGTTCTGCCAAGGGAAAGTATTGTTGTATCATCCAAACTAGTAAGTATTGGTCTGGGCTTGATCCTAGGATCCATTTTTATAACTTCATCATCAAATTTCAAATCCTGGGACAATACTGATTCTTCTGAAACTTTTTTGCTTTCTTCTGGAATAATGTTGTTGAATGAAGAAAATAAAGAGTGATCCTTGACCTAAAAAATTTATTAAAATATTGAAAATGTGGTTTCTGTATTTATTATTTTGGAAAAAAATTGGCTACATAGAAAAGAAGAATTAACTTTTATATAGTAATATATAATAAGAGATGGAGAAAAAAAGATGGTGGTGTAGGAAGGCAAGGCAAAAACCTCCCTCCAAATCACATAGAACACAAAAATATAGCAAATACACCTAGGCCTGAAATCAACCTGAAGACTGCAGAACAGACCACCTACATCTGGGGAAGAAAAGAACCTATAGAAAAGGGTCAAGTGACAAAGCCATAATCTGGCAGGATACAAGTCCTCCTCGCACCCTGGTCCACAGGAGGGAGGGAGAGGAACAGAGTGGGGAGGGAGTAGAAGCCCAGGACCCTGAACACCTCGCCATGGAGATCTGCTTCTGGAACATGAGCCCACATTGCATGGTGTGCTGGTGATTGGTGAGGCAAGACAACAGAGACAGGCAAAACATTTGGGGAGGCTGCCTCCTGTGGAACACAGGCATGCTCTACCAGCCCCCCTGAGAAAGAAAGCAGAAGAGGCAGATTGAAAGACTTCCTAGCAGTGTAAGGGGTGCCAGAGAGTCAAGAATTGCACAGTGCTCTCTTTTTAGGACAAAGTTCAGGTTGACAATACTTCCCCAGCCCGGGAGCCCTCAGGAGCTTCAGACGCTCCATATCCCTCACTGGAAACACAGCCTGAAGAATTTCCACAGTGATACGTGGTCTGCTGGCTGGCAGTAAAACCAAACTTTACTCCCAGGTAGGCAGGTGGGGAACCCTCAGCCTGCTCAACCCTATTTTAGGCAAGCCAAGGATATGCATGCACAGTCCAGTCCAGGAGCAATTTCCTCCCAGCAGGCACCAGTGCTGCTTGCCAGCATGGTGCCATTGCAGCAGGCTGGGTGGAGGGTAGCTTGAGTGCTACAGCTGGGTGTGTGTGCAGCCCAGCCCTGGGAGCTCTTTCCTCCAGGCAGGTGCTGGTCCTGCTCATCTATGCACACACCATTGAAGCAGGCTGGAGCAGAACACCACAGGCAAGGCAGAAAGGTGCCACACCCACTGTGCACCAATAGCTGGGGCTTTCACATAGGAAACTGAGCTTCTGGGCACTAGAGTACACCTCTGACACAAATCTATTATCCCATAAGAAACACTAAAAAAAAAAAAAAATGAAAAGACAAAGGAATTTCATCCAAACCAAAATTCAAGAGAAAAACACCAGAAAGAGGGCTCAGTGAAACTGAAATCACTAATTTTCTTTATAAATATTTCAAAACAAAAGTAATAAACATGCTCATGGAGCTGCAGAAAAATATTCAAGATCTCAGGGAGGACTTCAAAAAACAGATAGAAATTTTGAAAAATACAGTATCTGAAATGAAACATACAATGGAGGGATTTAAAAGTAGATTAGAAGAGGTAGAGGAGATGGTAAATAAAATGGATATTAGAGAACAGGAAAACAAAGAAGCTGAGGAACAGAGAGAAAAAAGGATCTCTAGGAATGAAAGAATAATAAGAGAGCTGATTGATAAATCCAAACAGAACAATATTAGTATTATAGGGGTACCAGAAGAAGGAGAGAAAGACAAAGGGATAGAAAGTCTCTTTGAGGAAGTAATTGTTAAAAACTTCCCCAGTCTGGGGAAGGAAATAGTCACTCAGGTCATGGAAGTGCAGAGATCTCCCAATACAAAGAGCCCTAGGAAGACACTAAGGTATACAATAATTAAAATGGCAAAGATCAAGGACAAGGAGAGAGTATTGAAAGCAGCCAAAAAGAGAAAAAAGATCACTTATAAAGGAAACCCCATCAGGCTATTAGCAGACTTTTTAGCAGAAACCTTACAGGCCAGAAGATAGTGGCATGATATATTTAATACAATGAAACAGAAGGGGCTACAACCAAGAACACTGTACCTGGCAAGATTATCATTTAAATTTGAAGCAGGGATTAAACAATTTCCAGATAAGCAAAAGTTGAGGGAACTCACCACCACCAAACCTATTCTACAAGGTATCTTAAAGAACCTGGTCTAAATGAAAATGCTCCTAAGGCTAAATTGCTGTCACTAGAGAAAATAAACACACAATAAAGGTGGTAGAACAATTAATTACTAAGCAAATACAAAATTAAATCACTACTCACAAAGTTAGTCAAGGGATACACAAAGAGTACAGAATATGACACTTAATATAAAAAGAGTGGAGGAGGAAGAACAAGAAGAATGGGAGGGAAAATAAAAAAGGACCTTTACATTGCTTGAGACAGCAAAATAAGAGCTAAGATACACTGTTAGATAGTAAGGAAGCTACCATTGAACCTTTGGTAACTGCATATCTAAAGCCTGCAATGGCATTAAATACATATCTATCAATAATCACTCTAAATGGAAAGGGACTGAATGCACTAATCAAAAGACACAGAGTTACTGAATGGATAAAAAACAAGACCCATCTATATGATGACTACAAGAGACTCACTTGAAACCCAAAGACATACACATAAAAGTGAAGGGATGGAAAAAGATATTACATGCAAATAATAGGGAGAAAAAAGCAGGAGTAGCAGTGCTTAGATCAGACAAAATAGATTTCAAAACAAAGAAAGTAACAAGAGACAAAGGATATTACTTAATGATTAAAGGGTCAGTCCAAAAAGAGGATAAAACCATTATAAACAGAGAGAAAATAAATAAGGAGACAGAGGCACTGAACAATGCATTAGAACAGATGGACCAAACAGACATCTATGGAACACTCCACCCAAAAGCAGGAGGATACACATCCTTCTCAAGTGCACATGGAGTGTTTTTTCCAGAATAGATAACATATTAGGCCATAAAAAAGCCTTAATACATTCAAAAAGACTGAAATTGTGTCAACCAGCTTCTCAGACCACAAAGGTATGAAACTAGAAATAAATTATGCAAAGAAAACAAAAAAGCCCACAAACACACAGATGCTTAAAAATCCTAAATAACCAGTGGACCAATAACCAAATTAAAACAGAGATCAAGCAATATATGGAGACAAATGAAAACTCACCAGGCCAAACGCAACAAAGGCATTTCTGAGAGGAAAGGATGTAGCAAGAGGGCTTACCTCAAGAATCAAGAACAATCTCAAATGAACAGTCTAAACTCACAATTAATAAAACTAGAAAAAGAAGAACAAATGAGGCCCAAAATCAACAGAAGGAGGGACATCATAAAGATCAGAGCAGAAATAAATAAAATTGAGAAGAATAAAACAATAAAATCAATGAAACCAGGTTCTTTGAGAAAATAAACAGATAACCCCCTAGCCAGACTTATTAAGAAGAAAAGCATAAACACATATAAACAGAATCAGAAATGAGAAAGGAAAAATCACTATGGATACCACAGAAATACAGAGTTATTAGAGAATATTATGAAAAATTATATGCCAGCATATAAACCCACACAAATATGGTCAATTAATATATGATAAAGTAGCCATGAATACAGTGGGAAAAGACAGCTTCTTCAATGATTGGTGTTGGCAAAACTGGACAGCTACATCTAAGAGAATGAAATTGGATTATTGTCTAACTCCACACATAAAAGTAAATTTGAAATGGCTCGAAGACCTGAATGTAAGTCATGAAATCATAAAACTTATAGAAGAAAACATAGGCAAAAATATCTTGAATATAAACATGAGCAAATTTCTCCTGAACACTTATCCTCAGGCAAGGGAAACAAAAGCAAAAATGAACAAATGAGAATATACCAAACTAAAAAGCTTCTGTACAGCGAAGGACATCAGCAGCAGAACAAAAAGGCATCCTACAGTATAGGAGAATATATTTGTAAGTGACATATCCGATAAGGGGTTAACATTCAAAATACATAAAGAGTTCACATGCCTCAACACCCAAAAAACAAATGACCCAAGTAAAAAATGGGCAGAGGATCTTCACAGACACTTCTCCAAACAAGAAATTCAGATGGCCAACAGGCACATGAAAAGATGCACCACATTACTAATCATCAGGGAAATGCAAATTAAAACCACAATGAGCTATCACCTCACACCAGTTAGGATGGCCACCATCCAAAAGACAAGAAACAACAAATGCTGGTGAGGATGCAGAGAAAGGTGAACCCTCCTACACTGCTGGTGGGAATGTAAATTAGTTCAGCCATTGTGGAAAGCAATATGGAGGTTCCTCAAAAAACTAAAAATAGTAATACCATTTGACTCAGGAATTCCACTCCTAGGAATTCACCCAAAGAAAACAAGATCCATCATTCAAAAAGACATATGTACCCCTATGTTTATTACAACTCTATTTACAGTAGTCAAGATATGGAAGCAACCTAAGTGTCCATCAGTAGATGAATGGATAAAGAAGATGTGGTACATATACACAATGGAATATTGTTCAGCCAAAGGAAGAAAACAAACCCTCCCATTTGCAACAACATGGATGGAGCTAGAGGGTATTATGCTCAATGAAATAAGCCAGGCAGAGAAAGACAAGTACCACATGATTTTACTCATTTGTGGAGCATAATAACAAAGCAAAACTGAAGTAACAAAACAGCAGCAGACTCACAGGCTCCGAGAAGGGACTAGTGGTTGTCAAAGGGAAAGGGGTGGGGAGGGAGAACGGTATTAAGGGGCAGTATAATTTGCAACCACAATATAGGTAGGTCACAGGGAAGGCATTACAACACAGAGAAGACAAGTAATGACTCTATAGCATCTTATTATGCTGATAGACTGTGAAGGCAATATGGGGTGGGGGTGGGGGCTTTATAATATGGGTGAATGTTTAAACCACAGTGATGCTCTTGGGAAACCTTCATACGATTATATATCAATGAGACTTTAATAAAAAAACAAGAAAAAATATGTAATAATATCTATGTTATATAGTAATATCTATGATGTTGTGGTTATATAGTAATATCCAAAGTATATATATAGCATATCTACAGAGTACTATCTGTGTTATATGTATATGGTTTTACAGTAATATCTATGATGACAGAATCACATTAAGAAATCTATAAGAGTAGATTAGATTGTGTGCTAAGTATGGGTATGCTCATCCCTACTGCCGAAAATTCCTTAAAACTGGCAAAAGATAACTTAAAAATATTCTATAATAGTAGAGAGGGCACCAACAAAAGAGTTGAAATTGTGAGATTTAAGTCATTAGGGACTGATTTGACAAATAGGAGCAGAAATATAACCTGTAGTTAAAAATATGCAGAAGACAACCACTCTAAAGTACAGATTTAGAGAAACCTGGTATTCAGAGTGAACAAATAAAACAGCAGAAAGATGCTCTAAGTAATTATCAGGAATTAAGTAATTATTGTAAGAATTGTAGATGAATGAGCAAAAACAACTTGAACAAACAGAAACGACTCTAGAAAAAGAAAAGGGTCCAGAAGAGAATTTTTAAAAATCTGATAGAATAAAGCATCCATAATAGAATAGACTGCTATTACAAAAAAATAGGGTAAACACTTTGAAGTCAAATGAAAACAATTAGCAAAATAAAAAATATTCAAGAAATTCCCTGAGAAACCAAATGGATATGGCAGCAAATCAAAGTAGCAATGTGAAGTTAATATTTAGGAAATCTTTCACACCACAGAATAAGAAATAGAAATGTAAAATATGAGAGAAAAAAATTAAAAGATATGGAGGATTAATTCAGGTGTCCAATGTTTAACTAATGGAAGTTCTAGAAGGCTTAACAGAAAATAGAAGGGTAGAAATGATCAAGCAATTAAGAGAAGAAAAACTCAGAAGTGAAGATCTGGATCTTCAGAACAAAAAGGCCAATGAAGTGGCAAGCAGAAGTATGTTGAAGTTCTTCTTGTTACTTGAGTTATTTTGTTTACTGTTTGAGTTTGGTGTCTTTTGCTGAAATTATAATAGATTGATATAATCCCATTCATAATAACAATATATAATGTAAATGCCCAGAACTGTACTTTAATAAGAAATGTTTAAAACCTATGTAAAGAAAATTGTGAGGGAGGACTTGAGTAAACAGAGTAAGTTATTATGTTCTGAGATGAGAGGCCCCATACCGCAATATAGCCAATTTCCCCCAAATTAAGTTTTAAACTCAATACAATCTCAAAAAAAAATCCCAGTAGGTTTTTAAAATAGAAAGTAACAAGCTGAATCTAAATTTTTTTTTGTAAAAGAAAGTGTTGAAGAATAGCCAAGAAATTTTTTTAAAAGAAGAGCTGGGGCAGGGGAAGGAAATTTGCCCTATCACATATTTAAAAAAATCATCAAGGTTGTAATAAAAAATGTGGTAGGGGTCCCAGATTAGACACAGACATCAATGGAACAAAAGGATCTATAAATAGACCCCTTATATAGAAAAAAAGTTTAGTGATATAGATGGTATTTCAAAATAGAGCAAAAAAATGATGGACAAGTAGCTATCCATTTTTAAGAAAAAAATTATTTGATTCCTTTACTTTCTACAATATAAAACAATTTCTAAATAGATTTAAAAAGCTAAACATTTAGAACAACCTATATAAGTACTGGGAAAAAATCAAGAAAAACAGTTATATTAAGCCTTGTGAAATGAGACATAAAATTCAGAATCCATAATAGAAAAGATAGAGAGATCTGACCTCTTAAAAATTAAATTGTAAATTACAAATTAAAATCACAAATAAGTTTTTTGCCACACATAAAATTAAAAGACAGGTGACAGAAAAAATTTGCAACACATATACAAGATAAAGGATTAATATCCAGATGCATATAAGGGTTTTTCCAATCAATATGAAAAAGAGTCCAACAGAAAATGGTCAAAGGTGATTCATAAAGCTATAAATAATCCAAAAGTGTAAGAAAGAATAAAATATCCTCCTTTAGTCTGTCAGAGAGTGCAAAAAAAAAACTGATAAAATCTTGTGTTGGTTAGGATGCAGATGAACAAGTACTGTTTCACTACTGGAAATAGTAATAAGGCCATACCTTTGTACAGAGTACTGAAAAGATCAAAACATAAAATGCATATATCCTTTGGCTATTCAATTCTTCTACAAATCTATCCTGCAGAGAAACTTTCATATTTGTATACAGAGGCATCTATATACATCTATGATGTTCACTGAAATAGTGTTTTAACTCGCAGTAAAGCTGGAAACAAACTATGTTTCATTAACAGGGAAACAGTCAAATAAATAAGAGTATAACTGAATAATACACAGCCACGAAAATGATATATGTGCTGAAGTAGAAGTATGTCCAAAACACATTGTTAAAGGCAAAAAACACAGAATGCATAAAACTTGATACTATTATGTAAAATGGTGTATGTTGTTATACATGTAAATGCACAGAAAAAAGATTGAAAGCAAACACACAAAGCTGTTAACAGTAAAGGCTTTCATGAAAGGGAGTGGCAGTGGGCAGAAGTGAAAGTAGATGTTCAAGTTTATTCTATATTCTTTGAGACTACAGCCATATATTACCCTTGTAATATATTTACATAATAAAAATATTTTGGTGTTATAATGATTTGTTTTGAAAATAAAGCCCTTCACAGAATAACTATATATATGTAGTATACATTTAATTTAACATTTTAAGACTTCAAATTATTGATCTGTTCTCATTGAAAAAATTCCAGCTTTAAAAATACATTCATACCACTGTAATATACTCAAATTCAATGATATATTCTGGCAAAACAAGGTCATGGTCAAAGACAAACCACTTGCAGTGTCGAATGCTGCAATCACAATTTCTTTGTCCCATGAAAGAATCTAGAGTAAAATCAAAAACAAAAACAAGTAAGACAAACACCCTTCAAAATGAAACATACTTTTTTTCAATTTTTACATAGATCCATAAGCAACAAACCTTGTAAGTTCCAACTATTATGTTATTGAGAATTTTTTTCTTATACCTTCCAAACTCCCCTAGAGAGTTGAATGCTAGAAATACTTACTAGTCACCCTTTCACGACATAGATTAGTAGGACTGAATTTTATTCATGTCCCTTTCCTTTTCACACTTTTTCACTTTTCTGTTCAATGTGTGTTGACAAATGTATTATTCTAAAACTTTTGTTGTTAAAAGTTGGGTGGGTTTTTATCTTTTGAAATATATGTAACAGAAAACAAAATTTTACAAAATATAATACCTATGCAATATAAAAGTCATTGAAGTAGGGAATAGGAAAGGAGAAGCTGTTTAGTAGTCAGGAACAAATTTTATAGAAAGGTTTACAAGTATGTTACATAGAGGTTAAACTATAAGCATTCAAACGTTTTGTACTGAACGTTTTTGTACTGAAAAATTAAAGCACATTTCTCTTTATGGAAGACATACTTAGTAAATATTTTTGAGGAATGAACACTGAATTAACCATTGGATAGTTAGCTTGACTGATGGAGTCTTGTTCACAAGCCTGAACACTCTGGCCAAGGAAAACCTTTGTAATGAGAAGGATGCCTAAATATGAAAAAAACAGAAATCATTTTTAACAATAATTAATTTTAGAAAATTTCCAACATTATCTTCCTTATTGGCTCCAGACTTCACTGGATATTCTATAAAGGCACAGCTACTGGCTGTATTGTTTTCCACTGTTAGCCCATAGCACACTGCTTGATCAAAAGTAGGAACTCAATAAATATTTGTTGAATAAACGAAATAGGTATGTTAAGAAAAGCTTTACAGAAAAGGAAGAAGGAAAGAACATAATAAGTTAGTGATATTTTTTATTAAGTAATTTAAAATAAGAAACTTGTCATTAATTGGGTAAAAATTCATTCCTGTATCATTAGCACCTACTACATAGGTTAGATCATAAGGGACACTCAATACATGACTACATATTGGAAGAACATTTCCTTTCCCTTTATATTCTTAAGGAACGTTGGGATTCATTCAGTCCTGCAGATCCCTATCAGTCACTGCTGAATATTATAAAGTAACTTCTAATCACTAAGCATGAAGTATTTAGATGATTTTTTTTACTATGTGCAAGTTTTAAAATGTAAAATGAAAGAACCTGTTTTGGAAAGCACATTCCAGAAGTATCTAGAAAGATCACTCTGAGCTATTTCATAAGGTGGGAAAGATAAGAATAAGAAAAAAGAAGCAAATATTTTTTTAAGTGAATTTTTTGTAGATTCAGTAATCTTAATTTTCTGGTTATCGTTAACTGAATGGAAGATGGCAAAGCACCCATAGTTTATCATGAATCATAACAGAGTTATCAACTGCAACCTAGAATTCACTTTTATAGAATTAAGTTAACCAAATTTCTGATTACCCCAGTCTTCAGTAGGTTGGATAGCTGAGACCAAAGAAGAGATGTCCTTCTTCTCTGACTTGCTTTGGTATCCTTATTATATGTCCTTTGGTAGTATGCCCTCATACTTCATCTTTGTAACTTTTATGATAATTATAATTTTACACTTATTTGTGTTATTAATAATGTGTGTAAGCACCTTAATGGAGAAACTGTTTAGTTTTCATAGACTATGTCCCTATTACCAAGGGATACACTGCCTAATGCACAGTAAACAATAGATACTAGTGTAACTAAACAATAAACAGTGGAAGAGCATGAGGCAAGAAAAGACACTATGAACTGGTTTCTCCAACCTGTGGGTACCAGGAAACGTCTCCCAGAAGTGTACTACAAATAGGCATATATGTATATATTTTTCAAGGTGTAAAAAAAGTACTGATAATTGTGAATAAATTAAAATACCAAAAGTTTATCTTCTATAAGTTAACTTACATAGCAACCTAGACACATCACAATTTGTCTTTAGCCAATTTTAGATTTATAACCAGGTTTTCCCATCATCTTATACTGTGATGTTTAAGGAGAAATAAGTCCTGCCTTCCTGAGTGCTTTATATTTATATTTATATTGCATAAATGGACCAAGTCCTTTTTTTCTGACTTATGATTTTGGAGTGGTGTGTGTGTGTGTGTGTGTGTGTGTGTGTGTGTGTGTGATATATAGTTTACTTATTTTTAGTACACAACTTAGCAAACAAAGGCAGACTGTAAAAAGTGTTTCACATAACGTTGGATTAAATATGAATAACAAACAAGTTTCATCCTATTAATGCTGAGACATAACTATCATTCAGTAAATATTTGTTGACAACCAGATTAAAGTAACATCAGAAAGTCACACATCACTGCACTGGTAAACACTAAATCAAATAGGTTTCAGAAAATCTTCCAATTCGATAAAACCAATTATTAAAATGTTATGAAAAATAATCAATGAATTTGAAGACTTAGAACTTAAAAGTTCAGAATACCATGTATGCGTATTACCATGTCTGAAGAGCTCATGCTCAAGGGAGTTTTTCTTCTCATCCTTGTACTTTTGCTGTAGAAATTCAATTCTGGGGCACTCACACATACTTAGGCTGCTAGCAAGAATAACAGCTTCTTTTCTGAGAGGCAGCTGCAAAGAAAAAACAAAGTCTGAGTATTTTTACAAAAGTTACAACACTTCAACTTCAACACAGACAGCTTATTATTTTATGTTTATATGTCTGGGCAAAGGAAATGCAGGCCAGACTCACTGAAAAGTAGATAACCTTCAGATGATAATTCACTCTGTACAACCATTTACATATTTCATTTTATTTTTTCTCTCCCAATTTACATTTATATGCAAAGGGGTTTAAAATGTATTTTAAATGTATATGCAAAGGGGTTTATAAAAAGTGATACAGAACAATATTTATTCCTACAAATGCAACCAGAGTTATAAATGACAGCACTGTGTGGTACAGAAGCTATAGTTTAAAATTTTTTCAATGATATGCCACTAGTAATCATGCAAATTCCAAAAGGAAAATTCTGTGGGAATGGGATATTACATCAGTGAATGCTTGTATATATATATATAAGGTCTAATAATATACTTGGTATAATAATCTACATTGTGCTCCAGATGTATCTCATCATGCTAATGCATGGAAATCTTATTTGCATTGTGATAATTTATTTCTCTAAAAAATGTTTTATCAGAAACCCAGTAATATAGTAAAATTCCTATTACTTGCTGTGAAAACAGCTCTAAAAAGAAAACAAAAATCTCTATTTTTAGTAGTAAGAAAACTAGAACTAAGAGAGATTATATGATCTAGCCAAGGACAAAATCAGAAATTGGCAAAGTCATGATTTGAACTAAGGTCTACATCTTGTTACAATCTCAGAGTTCTGAAATTATTACTAGTTTATTATTAGTAGCCAAATTATCTTAGAACTACATCTTTCTATAAATGTGGAATTGCCTATATATTTTTCTTACTGAAACCTGTTATCCAAAGAGGTTTTTAAAAATAAATACCCAAATGTGGGCACATGACCACCACCAATTCTTCATCCTAGTAAGTATAACCCTCTCAGATTTCCAATGAAAATTATAAAATATCCATTAGGTAAAAGCTGTGTGCATGGCATTATGAGGGTATGGTATGGTCTTGGCCCTCAAATAAGAGGGGAAAATGGAAACTATACCCCAAAATTAAAAATTCAAGGCAACCCCCCACTCTTAACACTTTTATTCAACATAGTACTGGAGGTCCTAGCCACAGCAGTCAGATAACACAAAGAGATAAAGGCATCCAGCTTGGTAAGGAATAAGTTAAACTGTCACTGTTTGCAGATTATGTAATATTATACATAGAAAACCCTAAAGAATCCACCCAAAAAATACTAAAACTAAGAACTGAATTTAGCAAAGTTTAAGGATAAAAAATTAATACACAGAAATCTGTTGCATTCCTATATCTTAACAATGACTTAGCAGAAAGAGAAATCAGGAAAAAAAACTCCATTTACAATTGCGTCAAAAAGAATAAAATACCTAGGAATAAACCTAACCAAGCAGGTGAAAGACCTATACCCGGAAAACTACAAGACACTCATGAGAGAAATTAAAGAAGATACCAATAAATGTAAATACGTCCCATGCTCATAGATAGGAAGAATTAATATTGTCAAAATGGCCATCCTGCCTAAAGCAATCTACAGATTCAATGCAATCCCTATCAAAATACCAACAGCATTCTTCAAAGAACTAGAACCAATAGTTCTAAAATTCATATGGAACCACAAAAGACCCCGAATAGCCAAAGCAATCCTGAGAAGGAAGAATAAAGCACCGGGATTTTTCTCTCTGACTTCAAGCTCTACTACAAAGTCACAGTAATCAAAACAATTTGGTACTGGCACAAGAACAGATGCATAGATCAATGGAACAGAATAGAAAGTTCAGATACAAACCCATACACATATGGTCAATTAATATACAATAAAGGAACCATGAATATACAATGGGAAAATGACAGCCTCTACAACAACTGGTGTTGGCAAAACTGGACAGCTACATGTAAGAGAATGAATTTGGATTATTGTCTAACTCGATACACAAAAGTAAACTCAAAATGGACCAAAGACCTCAATGTAAGTCATGAAATCATAAAACTTACAGAAGAAAACATAGGCAAAAATCTCTTAAATATAAACATGGGCAACTTTTTCCTGAACACTTATCCTCAGGCAAGGGAAACAAAAGCAAAAATAAACCAATGGTACTACATCAAACTACAAAGCTTCTGTACAGCAAAGGACATCAGCAGCAGACAAAAAGGCATCCTACAGTATGGGAGAATATATTAGTAAACAACATACCTGATAAGTGGTTAACATCCAAAATATATAAAGAGCTCACATGCCTCAACACCCAGAAACCAAACAACCTGATTAAAAAATGGGCAGAAGATCTGCACAGACACTTCTCCAAAGAAGAAATTCAGATAGCCAACAGGCACATGGAAAGATGCTCCACATCACTAATCATCAGGGAAATGAAATTAAAACCACAATGAGCCATCACCTTACACCAGTTAGGCTGGCCAAAAACCAAATGACAGGAAACAACAAACGCTGGTGAGGATGCAGAGAAAGGGGCATCTCTGCCGGTAGGAATGTAAATTAGTTCAGCCATTGTGGAAAGCAATATGGAGGTTCCTCAAAAAACTAAAAATAGAAATACCACTTGACCCAGGAATTCCATTCCTAGGAATTTACCCAAAGAAAACAAAATCCCTCATTCAAAAAGACATATGTACCCCTATGTTTATTGCAGCACTATTTACAATAGCCAAGATATGGAAGCAACCTAAGTGTCCATCAGTAGATAAAGGAATAAAGAAGATGGTACATATACACAGTGGAATATTATTCTTCCATAAGAAGAAAACAAATCCTACCATTTGCAACAACATGCATGGAGCTAGAGGGTATTATGCTCAGTGAAATAAGCCAGGCAGAGAAAAACAAGTACCAAATGATTTCACTCATTTGTGGAGTTTAACAACAAAGCAAAACTGAAGGAACAAAACAGCAGCAGATTCAGACTCCAAGAAGGGACTAGCGGTTACCAAAAGGAAGGGATTGGGCAGGGTGGATGGGGTGGCAGGGAGAAGGGGATTAAGGGGCAGTGTAATTAGCTTTCACAATATAGTTAGGTCACCGGGAACGCATTACAGCACAGAGAAGACAAGTAATGGCTCTATAGCATCTTACTATACTGATAGCCAGTGACTGCAATGGGGTGGGGGCGGGGGACCTAATAATATGGGTAAATGTTCTTGTGAAACCTTCATAAGATTGCATATCAATGACACCTTCATGAAAAAAATTCAAGACATCACAAGATGTGTTAAATAAGATATCCTTTTTTAACTGAAGTGATTAGAAACAAGTTTGTAGTGGTAATGGGATAGTGGCTAGGCTTTGAAGATTAGACACAACTCCAATAACCAGAAATTTCAAAGAAAAGTGTTTTTAAGGGGAGGTATAGAAAGGTATAGAAATGGGTGTGATTGCCATCTGTCCATCTGTCCAGCTATCTGGCATTCATTCATCAAATTTCTACTAAGAATCTATAAACACAGTCCCTGTCTTCAAGGACTTGTAGAGAAATTCACTCAAATGATTGCGTTTCCGTATAACAAATATGCTACATTAAAAATCCTCAACTGATTGCTGCTAAATCAACTTCCACTAAACCAGTTCACAGGATTAAGCACTATTTTCCATTCTCTCTACAACCCACAGTATAGTGAAGTTCAAAGAGAGTACTTTAAAAAATACTATGTACTTCTATTCCACCCAGTTGTGTGTACACTTACTAAAATCAGTTAATTTTGATCCTAAATGTGTTTATACTAGTTGTATTTGTTATTGAAATTATATACATTACATAAAGCACTAAATAGGAGAAAGAGTAAGAGTTGTTTCTTTGAAAACAAAGTGGAAAGCTTTTAGGATTTCAGAAAAGCTAATCATTAAAAACTTCTGTCAACTCATGTGGGCTTCTTCTAGCATAATCCACAGAAGGAAGTTGCTATACTTTGTATAATAGCACTATGCTTTTTTGTGATTCAGCAGAAGTTTGTTATAAATACAGATGAAAGAATTAAGTATCAAACTATGCTTAGCCAGTGACAGAGCTTTATTCTTTAGGAAGAAAGCTTTAGTCTATATGATGTTTTATGTTACCTTGCTTATTTCACTGTCTTTGAATCCTTTTTCAAGTATTTGTAGCAGATACTTTTTCTTCACTGTAACTTCAGGATTGAAAACATAAAAAAGGCATTCCATCATCTTTCGACAACACCTGAAGCATTGAGACAAAAAAGTTTGAAAACTGATTTCAAAATAGCTTAGCCATAGACAAGATGATCATATATGTCCTGTGCAGGTTATTTCCCATTTGCTTGAATGCTCCAGTGTCATTATTAAACCTCAAAAGAGCTCCAGTGTGGATAAACTGTGAAGTCATCCTAGTCAAGCAAGGGAGATGCATGGAAAGGAAATATTTAAAAAGTGTATTTTTAATATTGTAAAATTTTAAAACAGAAAGGCTTGTTTAAAAAATAAAATCATACTTTTGTAAAAATGTTCCTTATGGAATTTAACTTCTTACTCTGAATCATGCATATCTTCATTATCCAAAAACTTTTGGTATTTCTCCTCAAATTTTAATCTTAGAATACGGTTGTTAACTTTGATGACGCGTCTCACTTTCACTCCTGTAATACCATATGACCTGAAGTCCCATGCGCAAAATCGTGATAGAATTAATTCATAGCAAGAATTAAACCTGTATGGAATACAGAATATATACAAAGAAAATAACATATTTTCCTTAAAATGTTGAAGAACACAAAGTTACATATGATAAAGTTATAGGTCAAATTTTATGTTTTTTGCTAGACACATCATCATATAGTAGCTCTGTTTTTGTTCAAACTGGTCACACTTATTAAATCAATAAGAGATGCTAAACTTTGAAACATAAAAATAGTTTTTATTCATTATTATATATTTGTTCTGATTACAAGATATATTGGCTGAGCAGTCCTCCATTGTTCAAATACTTCCTTGTTTTACTTCAGTGAAAGTACCTATTTCTGGTTTTCTTCATACTGGCTGCTCCTTCATGGTTTTCTTTGCTGCTGCTTTTCCCTCTTACATACTTCTGAATGTTGAATTGTGCCAAGAATCAAGTGTTTGGTTCTCCTGTTTCTATGAACAGTTATCCCTAGGTGATTTCATCTGGTCATCTATCTATCTATCTATCTATCTATCTATCTATCTATCTATCTATCTATCTATCTATCCATCCATCCATCTAGATATATATCCATCACAGTATATATATACTGATAAATTTCAAATTTTTATTTCCAAGCTTTCTCTCTATCCAAGTTAGCTGGATATACTTACTTAGACTTGAACATCAACTGCTTGCCTGATATGTTCACTTGCACATGTAATAGGCCTCTCAAGCTTAATTAATCACCTGTCCTTGAATGTGCTTCTCTTGATTGTTTTCCGTCAGTATATGGTGCCACCATCTAACTGGTAGCCTAGGTTGAAACCTCAGGAATAAACCCTGCCTCTTCTCTTCCTCACCAATATCCAGTTCTTTAGCAAATCTGTTTGGCCCTGTATCTGAAGTATATCCTGAATATGATGACTCTGTTTCATCATTGTCACTGTTATTACCCTAGCAAATCATCATCTCTTAGTGGACTATTGCAATAACTTCATAATTAGGGATATAGAAGTGAAAGAGGCAAGGGTCCCTGTTTTCATGGAGCCTATATTCCAAGGGAGTTGGACAAAAAATATGACATAAATGAAATATTTTGTAAACTGATTAGTGCTTTGAAGAAAAAGAGGCTTGGAGTAAGGAATGGAGTGGGGGCTACTTCAGACAGGCCTTGGGTAAGGTTTTTCAGAGAAGATATTTGAGCTAAGAATTGGAGAAGGGCCTGCTATGTGAAGATCTCAAGAAAATGTGCTGATGCACTCACTCATTTGCTCTCGGCTGCCCTCACCTGGCCATGCTTAGACTTGAACATCAACTGCTTGCCTGATATGTTCACAATAACTCTGGCCCTCTCAAAAGTAGCACAGAATTCAGATTAAGATGAGATTTAAAAATGGATCAATTTGAAAAGGAAATTGAGATATTATACGGGATATATTTGCCTTTGATGAGCTGTCTGGTCCTCACCAGCATAATTAACCAGGGTCTGGGTGTAGGCTAAGATCACAGGCATGAGCTTCCTAATTGGGATGTCTCCCTAAGACTAACCTCTGAGATCCTTAGAGTATTTGCTTTTCTCACTAGCAAAGAGTGAACTAGTGCAGCTGGGAGCTTCCTGAACCAAACCAATCCTAAAGGAGCTCACAGTCTGGTAGTGGAGGCAATATAAACAGTGCTGCAGTTTGCAGGATGCTGCTAACTAGTTCAGAGATCTGGCTAAACAGCCATGTATCATGTGGAGTGAGAAACCTACACTCTCAAATATACAGGGTTCACTTTCTGGGCCTAAATCAGTCCAAGTCACCCTAAATATTATGCCTAGAATCACTGAAGCTCTCATTATTACCTGCACCCTATTTATTACTTTTATTATTATTATTGCAACCTGGTAGAAACTAGCAATGCAGGCATTTTATTTAGGTAAGCTTCTAGTTCCACAGTAATACCAAAAGGGTAATCAGGAATAGATATGAGTGGTGAATGGATAACACTTAGCTTCTAGTCTGGGTCCCCCAGGAATGCAAGAACCAGGAATGGCACAAGAAATTCCATGAAATGTGCTCACTGCATATAGCTATTCTGTGCCCAGAAATTCAGCAACTGAGCCCTTCCTTACAGGGACCTCTAAAAGCCCTGGAGATAGGGAACCCCAGTGCTGAGAGGACATGGCCTCTGTGCTACCTGGGATTACAGAAGTAAAGCAATTCATTCAATCATCTGGCCGTTCTGGGGATGAGAAGAGATCATGCACAGAGTGGTGGAATACTGCTGGAGAAGGGAGAACCAGACCTATGCTGACAGAGAAGTACTGAGATGTTCAATATTATCACACCTCATAGAGGATGAACACTTGTCACAGCATTGCTGAACAAGCACTGGAGAGCATGTCATTGCTGGCTTGAGATACATGCATATTAGTCTGAAGTGGAAATAATGACTCCGTATGGATTTATATAAGTAATATCTAAAGCTACTACACCTCGCCTTCAAGTAGTCCCATAGATTTAAGGACAAAATTCAGACTGCTAGCTGAGCCTAGAATGCCCTTACAAGATCAGGCAGGCCCTTGTCATGTGGAATGACTGGTAGTTCTCCAAATGTATTATACTATTTCCACACCTGTTCACCTGTTTCCTCTGCCTGGAGTCCTTTCCTTAATTCTTTATATAGTTAACTTCTATCTAAATTCAGATCAAAGCATCTCCCTCCAGTGACCCCACTTCCAGAAAACTTTCTTTAAATCCCCATTCTTCTTGGACTGCTCCTCTTCTCCACACCTACAATGATCCCAGAACTTCCCAGTGTTTCATTACCATTGTCTCCCACACCATACTGCAGGCTCGGTGACAGCAGGGACCAACTGACTTTTACTCCTGCCACTTAGAACTTGGCCCATAGTAGCAGCTCAGTGGGTGGATGCAGAGCAAGTGAACACAGTAGAAAAGATTCAGAGATGAACATGAGGCACACGCTGACGGACAGTGACTGCAAAGGGGTGTATGGAGGGACTTGATAATGAGGGGAGTCTAGTAACCACAATGCTGCTCATGTGATTGTATATTAATGATACCAAAAAAAAGAAAAAAGATAAGGAAGCAAGGTAAGTGTCCATCAGTAGATGAATGGATGAAGATGTGGTACATATACACAATGGAAAATTATTCAGCCATAAGACGAAAAGAAATCCTGCCATTTGCAATAACATGGATGGATCCAGAGGGTATTACGATCAGTGAAATAAGCCAGGCAGAGAAAGATAAATACCATATGCTTTCACTTATTCATGGAATATAAAGACAAAGCAAAACAGAAGGAACTAAATGGCAGTAGACTCATAGGCAATGAGAAGGGACTAGTGGTCACTAAGGGGGAGAGATGGGCCAGATGGGGCAGAAGGGGAAGGGAATAGAGGCACAATTATTTGCAATCACTACATAGGTTGGTCAAGGGGACAGTAGTACAGCACAGAGAATAGAGTTAATGACTCTATAACGTCTTATTATGTTGATGGGCAGTGACTGCACTGGAGGTGGTGAGGATTTGATAATATGGGTGAATGTTGACCCACTGCATTGTATATCTGAACCAATATAAGATTGTATATCACAATACTTTAATTTAAAAAATAGCAAAAAAAGATGAATATGATGCAGTCTTCTATATTTATAACAACTGGAACAGGAAGGTAATGGGACATGCACAAGCAAAACTAATGGAGAAGAAAATAGGAAAGATGCAGCTCAGTGTTGTGGTGATTCAAAAATTAATAATGACCATATCTGATAGAGATGAAAAGTATATTCCTTTTAAAAGATGGCCCTTGATATTGGCCTTGAAAATAAAGTAAGTTTTGACAGTCAATGATAAAATGAGGGCAAGGGATGCAAGGCAGTCTGGGGGAAGAAGGCAGGACAAACCAAACCACTTATGTGGTGCCATACCGAGTATGTTCCAAGAACAGTGAGGGACACACAGTTTGGTTGACGTTTAAGGGGCTGAAAAGGAGTTAGGGTCATTTGGAGACCATAGAGTGAACACTGAGTGTCAGGGTGAAGAGTCTGAAAGTAATTTGGAAGTTAACACGTTGCTACAAGAAGCTTCTGTTTTGTTTTTAACAGAGTTCTGTCTGTGTAGAAAGCTTGCCAGCAGGGACCATACAAAAAACCACTTAGGAATCTTTATGATTGGTCAGCAAATCCTGAGCGCCTACTGCACACACACATTGAGCTGGATGCTGCAGCAATGATCCAAGAGGAAGGTCGTGAGAGCCCGTGTGAAGGCGACTGGCCACAATGGGGAGGAATGAATGCAGAGACAGTACGGAGGAGAACCGGTCTGTGGGTCTTGGCCTAACTGGATGTGCAGACTGAGGGAGGGGAGGGAGTCAAGAATGGCTTCAATGTTTGCTGGATGGGCATGACTGAGAGGGTGGCAGTGCTGCAAACAGGGACAGAAGAGTCAGAAGGAGGGGGTGGTGTGCAGGTAGGAAGAGAAAAACAAAACCATTTCAGTATGTTCAGTTGGCCTTGCCAGCTGGACATCCAGAGAGAAATGTCTTAACAGGAATGGAGTAAAGGAGACAGACTATACAAGGGCAAGAATAGAAGGCAGTGGCAAGAGAGAGTTTAAAAAGAAAATAGAAAATGGTTATGTACAAAAAACAAGAGAGGTGAAGTTGCAAGGGAAGAATGGTTAACCTCATCAAGTACTGAGCGGTCAGGAGCGTGAGGGCGCATGACTTCACTGGACAGCCTCACTCATTCGGTGGGACCAGAAGTGTGAGCATCCACAGTGGTGATACACACCACCGACCAAGACACTCAGTCACACAGACAGATACCTACAAAGGTTCCTTAATATGCAAATGATGCACTCACTTAGCAAATGCAGAATGCACGTTTTTAAGTGGCTGAAGCTTAATAAAATCTATTAAAATGTACCTCAAAATCCTAAACAAGGGTTTAATAAATACTGTCAACTGACTTGCTGACTTAAATCAGTGTCTTATTGGTATAAATAAAAAAGTTTATGCTGCTGTAACTCCCTAAAATAGTACATTATGAGATCCTTACATATAAAAAATTAATTACTGAAAAGCCATTACACACATAGAAGTGAAACTGTTAAGTATCTATAAAGTGATGTGGAAACATCAAATAGTTACTGAGTTGTGAATCCAGCCAGCCCTATGCTACTTGTTATGACTTTTAAAGTACATGAAACATTACATCTGTCCTCAAGGAGCTTACAGAGTCACTTACATATTGTTTTGTGGTGCCTTAAAGTTATTTGTTTAAATTGTAAATGACCTGTATCTATAACCAGGTCAGAGATTCTTAGGCCCAAGGACAGCATCCTTTATGCTTTGGAGTCTCCATTTGATCAATGTTGTTTGATGTCAGTGGACAACTCAATTCACAATATGTAGGGTAAATGATATGAATCTATAATGATTATGCTGTAGTAGTAACTATTCAACAAGCAAGTCTCTGTAAAATAAGGCCTTTCTTAAGCTGAAAAATATAATCCTTTTATTTCACACAAAAAATGAAGCTATGAAATATTAAATAATACACAATTATAAATCTGCAGTGCTTTTTTGCTAAAGAAATAAAAACTATTTTGATAGAAAATCTTTATATTTGAGTTCTAGCTTTATTCCAGTACTTTTTATTAAACTGCTAAACCATTGGCTTAAAAATATGGATAAAAGTGTTTAAATGGCCAAGTTTGTAGTATGCTTCTAGGGTTCTAGGGCAATCTAAATGAAACAACTAGATATGTAGCACATAGAGCAATTTAAAGCATGTTAGTATTATTTCATAATACCCATAAAAGATCATAGCTAAAGTGCCCAAGCTTGTAGTATGATAAAAGTGAAGAGCAGTCCTTGAAATCCGGCCAACATATATATGATTTTCTCCTTAAAACGGATCAAGGTTATTCTTTTTAAAACCAAGTAAACAATTGTTAATGCTTATCAAATCTATCAATGTTATCTAATTTACAATGAGGCTGACATAGTTACCTAAATGGCTTTTTAGTCATTTTGCCTTTTTTTCAATAATCTACAAAATTTGTTTTGTAAAGAGCTTACTTTGCAGTAAGTTAAAAAGAAACAGAAATAATAAAAAAACGATTGTTTGGGTTAAGTGAATATAAATGAAGGACTGAAAAATCATTCATACACCCTACAGAAAGACACCATTCAATTTTTTACACTTGAAAAATCAAGACCTTTACTTGTTTACATGGGAATTGGAATGAACACTTTTTATATCTTTGTACATACAAATCAAGTATTGTGGTTAAGCAAACAGTGGTTACTGCTGGGCAAATGGATGTGTTGATACACAAGAAAATATTTTAAAAGGTCTCTTTCTCCCTTGGGCAGAGCTTCTAACACTTTTCTACCAAAGTACCCCCAAAGCTCTTGAGAAGCTTTTACTCCCAGGTGTAAATAAGAGGCACATCTAAGAAAATCAGGAGGCTTGGTTTAAAGTAACCATTAACAGTCATATATTTTTCTTTCCAAACAGTTAATACAAATTTTGCATCATACTCCGTAAAAAATCAGTGTTTGTTTCAATACTGATTGAGTTAAATCCTCTGGAGTGAGTGTCAATTCTTTGTTCATTCTATAGCTCTACATGTTTTCTGGTTTTTCTCCACATGGCCAAGTTTGCAGTATGTTTCTAGGGTTCTAGGGCAATCTTTGGCTTGTTCATGGGCTTGTTAACTTTGAGAAAATTATTGCAGAAATGTTAAAGTTATAATTAGTGATATTTTTCTGCAAAGCTTTCTTTTTTGTTTTTTTAAGGATCATTTCTTTGATTGTAACTTCTAGTTGAGGCACACAACCACTTCCTTGTTTCTACCGGTAGGCCTTGGTTCTGAAGTGGGGACATCTACTTCAAGCTTCTGTTTCTGGTGGCTGTCTCCACCAGAAACAGTCTAAGGGAAATCGGGTGAAGAGCAATGAAATACCACTAGGATGTTTTCAAATTTAGCCCCACGGCAATGGTGTAAACAGAAAAATGTATAATTGGTAAAGTAGGTAACTGCCAATTTTCAGTTAATGAATGTTCTATAGAAGTGTTCTGAAAATGAGACATTTGAAGATTTTGTAAGTTGATATTTTGGTTGATGATCCTAAGCACTTACAACTATTTGTAAAGCTATAATTAAATTTCAGGCAAATTTACCAGTCATCAGATCGAGTGCCTTCTTCAAAGTGGACATTTCCCACAGTCTCCAACTCAATTAACAAAAATGGAATCAATAAGCCATGACTTTTCTTCTTTTGCTTTACTTCAATATGGTAAATTGCTTCAATTCTACTTAAGAAAAATTATAGGTAAAGTTATCAGAATGATCTAAAAATCAAACATTAAAATTCATGACAGATTTTTTATTTAAAGCTGATATTAAAATACAAGACTTAGGTCAATGGATAAAGCAAGCTTGGTGTTAACAGTTAAACCAAGTAAAAGACATTCTATTTTTGGCACTTAAAATCACCTCAAGTTATGTTATCCTCAGAATATGTGAAGGTTAGAAGTCTATCGTGGCTCCTCCATTTATGGCTTTCAGATCTTAGACAAGTCATAACATTTTTATGCAGCAGATTCTCAGTAAAATGGCAGTATATTAATATTACCTACACCTGAAAAGGCCTTTTTAAGGCTTATAAGCAAAACATCTTTAAAGCTCTTAGTGAAGAGATTGGCACAGAGTAAGAATCCAATAAATGTTAATTATTATTATTAGTAGTATTTTTACAGGGCAAACTAACATCAATTTAGTGCCCTGGTAAATAAAGAATTCACAGTATTTATTTTCTTATTGCTTTTTACTTCTAGTTAATAGTCAACCTGACTTTGTTTCTTCAAGATTCTGGACAACTGTGTATGTGCTTTGCTCAGTCTCATTTATATGGTGGGGTTCTGCATCAATAGCAGTTCTAATGCTTTTAGTTTGCAGACACTAGAGCAGTGATGTGACAGGAAGCCACTCAGGGGAAGTTTTCTGTTTCTAATTAAATATTGCTTCTGTGAAAAACTATATGTCAGCTTTGAATCAATGTCTACTTCTAATAGGAACTGAACTAGAAACACATTTTATGTTCTACTTCATAAGAGAATTTTTTCCACTCCTGAAGAAGTGAACTGAGCTCAGCTAATGGCCCAGAACATTCTATTCTCTCATGTTTAGAATTTGAACAACTAGACAATTCATAAAACATACTCATCTAGTTTTTTGTTCCAGAATTTTACCCTTTCATTCACAGCATTTAGTTTGGTCAATATCTTCTGTTGAAGACTTAGTTGTTCTGTGACAGTTTCACAGTTCTTTGATTTTTCAAGCTCAGTTACTTTATTGTTATTGGATCTATCACTGTGTCCTTTGCCAGATCCCTTGAGTTCAGCAAATTCTCGTTCCAACTGTTTAAGTCAACATACCAGAGAGCAAAAATTGTTAGTGGAATTATTAAAAATATAGTTCATTTAAATTAACAACATAGAAATCTGGAGAACAAATAGGCCAAAGTTCGTAGAAACATGCCAAACACATGATTACAACTTTGGTACAAGTTTGGTCAGCCAATTTCTCTTGACCAAGTGACCAATCTTAATTTCTCTTGACCAAAAATACTTCAAACAGAGCAGTTAACTCTATTGAAAATAAGAAAAGCAAAGAAACAGATTTTTACATAATACTGATGAATTTGCTTCTGTTAAAGCCAAAGTGAAATTATAAGAAATGCTGGTTTTGGTATAAATAAAATATTTAAATTTCAAATTAACATGACCTCTATCACAACTACTTTTCAATTTTTAAATATTTTTCAACTACTTTGGTGTTCTAGGAAAAAATTAACTACAGAAAGTATATAAAACACATATATGGAGATGTACATTTTTCCTTTTGCCTCAGTCTCCTATACGACTCAGCAGAGCAATGTCTTTATTTAAATTTTTGATATTTTGTATTTTGTGTACATAATGGACTTTTTTGGCATTCATTTATACTTTAAAAAGTATTCACTAGATATGATTGATCTAATTACTGAGGTTTTGGGCACTCCCTTAAATATTGGGCCGAGAGCAAGTGTCTCACCTGCCTTGCCCTAATCCCAGACTTAGAGGATTTCAAATTAGATTGTACTGTACATAAAGATGTGTATATATATAGAGAAATTTACTAATTATCTATACTTTCTATAATGGCTTTATCAAGCTATTAAAGAACAAATTAAGCAATTTATAAGTTATTCTAATCTATAGCTATTATTTTCACATTTGCAGGTTTTACTTAGTACATGAATTTGCACATGAAAATGGTAGCTATAAAACTGGTTTCCAAATACTGGCTAAATTTTTACTCAAAGGAATAATTAAATTTTGTTAATTTTCACTTTAAGGATATCTTTCTGGTTATAAATTAATTAAAACTTGCTCATTTTCAAAAAATTATGAAATACATTTAAAGACTTAGTTTTTAATGGCTACATACTACTCTATCTTAAGGATGAATAGTTCTCTCATTAAACATTTAGGTAGTTCCCAAGTTTTTGTTGTTATTTATAATGCAGTGATGAATCTCCTTACATATAAATATTTATCCAAATCTTTAGAGTATTAGAAGTGCATTTACTGGGTCAAAGGCTATGAACATTTTTAGGCTGTTACTATGTATGATCATTTACACTCCCATCAGTGGTGTAATATCATCACACCTGTCTTCATCACCAGAGTACTATATGTGCTATGCTTTGACAATTTTATAGGTGAAAATGGTTGCCTCTTATCTTAATTCACCAGAAATTAATAATAAGGTCGAGCTTTTCTTTCAAATGTTTATTAGTCATTCTTATTTATTGTCTAATAAAATATAAATTTTGTATCTGGACATTTTATTTATTAGACATTTTCACTAAGGATATCATGTTTGTCCATCATATTTGTTGAAAATAATTTTTTCAGATGGTATCTACTTTTATTAATGCTTTTTAGTACAAAAGCATTTTATTTTTTTCTTTTTGTTTGCAATCAAATCCACATTCTTTTCCTTTGTGATTTCTAGTATTCTTTTATTGGCAGGCTGAGATCAGCTAAACATATTCATCTATTTTTCTTCAGGGTTTTCATGTTTTTATTTTTACTTTTAGTTCTTCCCACTGGTATTTACTTTTGGAAAAGTGTAAGCTAAGGATCCAATTCTCCTACTCCCAGTTTATTTTGCTAACACCATTTGTTGAATAGTTATATTGTTATGCTTTTTTAAAAAATGCAATAAATATACACAAAATTCTGTTTTGAAATTGATAATCCTTAGTTTTTTAGTATATACTTTTGGTAAAGGAAATCCAATTTATTTTAAATAAAGAAACACACATAATCTGACTATGAAAATATAGCCTGATTTAAAGTTCCTATCTTGCTATATTCCTTAATGCTATCAGAAAAGGGCTATGTTAGCACTTTAGACAAGAAAATGAGTTTTGAGCACCGCCTGCTGGTGTCCAATAAAAATGCAGCTGAAATACGTTTAATCTCTCAAAATCATATTCAATTACATAGCTTTTTAAAAAATTCACAAATTAATAAGCCTATAGCTTTTTTCAATTACAGATTTCTAAGTACAGAATGAAGCATAGTCAAGTACTTGGAATCAAAACAGTTTGGGGGCAAACTTTATGCCCTGAAATAAAAATATTTGCATGGATGTATACATGTATACATATATACACATTTAAAAGATGCTATCTTATCTGCCAATTTTCTTAAGCTATGGCCATTGAAATTTTACAATATTAAACCTTACATTTTTTTTCACAAAGCTGAATAATTTTATTCGTTCTTCTGGCAACTGCTGTAATTTACATTTTCGATCATTCAATTTTTCAAGGTCTTCATTAAGATGCCTCTGAACAGTTTTTATACGCATATTGTAATACATTATTTTTTTCATTGCTGTGGTCTAAAAGTGAGGAAAAACAACAACAAAAGACTAGCTGAAACAAAAAACATTGTAAGTAATTAGTGGTATTAAATGCGTCGAAATGCTCTACTTAACAATATTAGTTTTGCATGCTCAGTTACTAATATGGTAATAGCTGGAATGATAATGGCTACACAGAGTTCTATATTTAAACTTAATAAGCAAAATACAAAGTTCCAAAGATTTTCTTTGTGGATAGTATTTTTTTAAGTGTGAGGCATATTTATATTTATTTCCAGGATGACAACATAAAAAGAGATTATCGTAGAATTCAATTTACAAAATACTATCATTTAGCAAATGAGGCAATACTACTAAAGCAAATATAGGACTACATTATTTCTATTTGATTTAGTGACAAATAAATAAAAAAGAATTAAAAGCAAAATAGCATTATTTATTTTTAAAAGCATGGCTAAGAGAGAATTTTATGTTTTCTTTCATATCTATGAAAGGATGCTCTAAATGAACTTGTTTTAGATTAAGTAAATAAATTGTTAATCTAATCCAATCATCTTGAGTTTCTTAATACCAATGGATCATCCAGTTATTAAGTTTATTATAAGTTGATTAAATACATGACCAAGAAATACATCAGCTAAAGGGTGTAGTCAAAAAGAACTAGCTGAGGAGAAAATAGATAAATCAGAAACAAATCAGGTGCACTGTTAAAAATGTGACCTAGTTTTAACTGTTTACCTGAAATAATGAAGGCATTTCTTTTTTAGGAAATCTGGACCTCAAATAAGTTGGAAGATTTTTAAATCGTTCTGGACATGTATTCTCTATAGATGCAGGCTGTTGATATGTGACTTATTTAGTAAAGAATGGATACTCAAGACCCTAACAGAATTATTTGGCACAAAAAATGGAATAGAAACAAATACATGGCATGATGAATGGCAAAAAGAATTCCCTTTGTCACGCATATTATGATGTTCTGAAATGGAAATCACTAAATTTGTCTGCAGGAAATAAGGCATTCATAACAGAAGAGTTAAGAAAAAATCTGTTTTCAGATGACTATTAATAAGTAAAAATTTTTAATAAAGAAGAGCTCATTTCTGAGGTGCAGTTGAGTCAGAAGAAAAAGCTGTAACTAAAGAAATGGCAAATGATGTTTCTTGATTTTTTGCCTATGTGGAAAAAATGGAAAATCCAATAAAACTTGCTTTGAGTTAGTGGCAGCTAAAAAATTTTCCGAGGAATTCTTAAGTCTAATAAAACAACAAGAGAATATTCTTGGATGTAGGTTGCTAGATAAAATATAAGATGCCAAGTTAAATTTGACTTTCAGATAAACAATAATGTTTTAGTATAAGCAAGCAAGCATGGTTAAGTTTAATAACTGTGATATTTAAACATTACTTGTTGTTTTTCTGACATTCAAATTTAACGTGGGGTCTCCTAGGTGGAGGACAAAAAAAAAACTCTGCTTTTAAGTTTTATTTTTGAATAATATATTCATGTTTCAAAAACCAAAAAAAGTTGACATACAATGAAGTCTTCCCACACTTGTTTCCCATCTGCCCAGTTGCCCCACCTTCCTCAGATAACTACTGATTTGTTTCTAGCATAACACTACACAGTTTTTTCTACTTTTTTTAAAATTTTATTAAGAATATAGCTTTATCTGCACTTGGGGACATCAATTGTGATGCTTTACTATTCCTTAACTCTTGCAAAACTGCTTAGTGTACTATTAACAATAAATAACAGTGTAACTCAGGGGAAAGTAGGCTCCCAGCCTGATGCAAATAACCTTTGAAGCCAAAATCAGCCAAACGAAGAAATAAAATGGGAGAAACCCATTTATTCTTATAAGAAGTCTTCCACTTCTGCTCGCCTGTGTCTCTCATGACCTGGCTGCAATAAGGGGCCCCACCCAACCTCTCTGGTCCAGATATGACCTCTCTACCCCTTATAATCACCTATGGATATGGAGATTGACTACTTCTCTCCACCCCTTGGAAACACTCATTGATATGGAGATGCACTAAGGCCAAGCAAGGGATTATGGAAATATTGCAATTTTACCCAGTTATCAATCAAGGGTTTTTTTGTCTTTGTGGTTTGAGAGTATATACTAAGATTTTGAAGACACAGAGGATTGTCTTGTAAATTTTATACATATCAAATTGACTTTGTAGACAGACGATATTCAGTTTGCTTTTTGTGTTTGGTCTTTAAAGAATTAATGTCAAAGTCATTTACAATAACTTCAGTGGAATTATTTGTCTATTACAATAAAGATATTTTTAAAACTAGACTTAATTATAATGCTAAATTCAGTTGCATGTCAAAATTTGATACATTTGCTTCTTTGATAGCCAGAAAAGAACTACAAGTCATGAGCAGAAATATGCTCAACTACAGCTTCATAGTGTTTAGTTTTACAGTGCTTAAAATGAAAATGGAATTTTATGCCCATTAAACCTCATTGGATCCTGTCTTGCCAATGGGTTTCAGCCCCAGGCAAGGTCACTATGGATTCAATGTGACCAAAGAAATGACAATAGAAAATCTTGGGGTGAAAGGATTATATCCAACTTTATTTCCATGGCGGCAGGTCAATCACTAGAATCCCATCCACTCAGAGTGAGTCTGCATGCAGCAAGCCGGACTCTGCCCCCACAGCCGTCTCAGTCTCTGTCCTTGGTGCTGCCACCACTCCAGTTGAGTCTCTGCTCTCCTGCAGCCTTGCAGCAGTGCCATGGTGCTGCCCAGAGCACTGGGCAGAGCTCTGTATACAGTCAATAATGACATATTGCCCACACCTGTGTAGTGAGCTAGCCAACCCGGGTCAGGTGAGAATCCTGGCCATAGGAACCTTCACTTTATCCACAGATCCCCACAATAACCGTGTGAATAGCAGGTACTATTTTTATAATCACTATTTTAATAGTTCAGAAAACTGAAGCTTTGAGCGGGGAAAGGCTTTGCTTAAGTTAGTAATGGATGCAACCAGGGCTTAAATCCAAGCTTCAGACTGGATCTCCCATGTTCTTCCCTCTGTCATATGCTGACTCCTTGGTTGTCCTCCTGGTAGGTCCTAACTTTACTTGCCACTAACTGTTTACACAAACAACTCCAGAGTCACAGGTGAAAATTTAAAGAATCAACAGGCCTCTGCTTCTGAGGTTATCACATTAGAGAATCATCACAACCTGGCACCACCTGTCTTCTTACGAATGGTATTGAAGAAAGCTTCTTGGAAATCTCTATGCAATATTTAAATTAAAAATACTTTGAATTGAAAAATCATCTGAGCTAAATCAAACTGTATTATATATCCTACTTATGCCTTAAAAAGTAAAGTAAATATTTTACAGTGGGAAAACTAAAATAAAATGACATAATTTAAGGCAAGATGTCAGGAACTGTGTGGCAGTTTCTTTTTTTTTTGTTCTTTAAATGCTACCCCTGACATATACAAGATTGAGACAAATGTATGATAATCTCAGTCAGAATTTCAAAAGCACCTGCCTCTCTCAAATTTTCTGTCTCCACTACAGGTTCCTCCTCTCTCCTTGTCTCTAGCACCCCAGAGACACACTTTCCTGTTCACACCATTCCCTTGGTGCTTCATCTGGTTCTGGGTTTTAAGTACCATCTTTCTGCCTTCAATTCCCATATTTCTATTTCCAACCCAGGCAACTCTTTTAAATAGCAGACTCCTATATCCAATCAGTTATTGAAAAGACATCTCCCCCTGGATGTTCAAAAGATCAAACTTCACAGGCCTGAATTTAAACTGTGATTCTTCCCTTTAAACACACTCACTCCTCCCATACTCTTCCTCATCTTATCATGTAACAACACCCTTTCTCCTTCAGTGGCTTAGGCCAGTAATTTGGAATTATCCTCGATTTCTTTCCTCTGCACCTTCTATCCAATCTAGCAGCAAATCCAGGAGAGTTCTAACTGTCAGAATCTGAGTACTTTGCACCACCTCCTCCACTAATGACCTATATGAAACCACCACCAGCATCTCATCTGTGTTACTGAAATCTAACTGGTCTCTCTGTGGTCTTTAAAATATGTCATTTTTCTCTCTCTTCTGCTCAAAATTTTCCAGTGGCCCCCATCTCACTCAAATTAAAAGCCCAAGTACTTACAACAGTCCAGGGTCCCATATCATATCTCCCCACCCCCACTCCTGTCTTCATCTCTTACTTCTTCTTTCCTTCACTTACTCGGCTCCAGCCACACTGATCTCCTAACGCTCTTCCAGTAGAAGAGGAATGCTTCTGCCTCAAGGTCTTTGCACTTGCTGATCCCTGAAAAGCTTGCTCCTTTGGCCCATTCAGGTCTCTATTCCGGTGTCGCATTAGCAAATCTCCCAACAAGCCCATATAAAATAGTTAACACTCCTACCTCTTCCCCTACCCAAAACCCTGTTTCCTTCATCCTTGTTTTATTTTTCCCCATGGCATTTATCACCATCTGACTAAGTGGTTTGCTCATTTAGTTGTTTATTATCTGCTTTTTCTCACTAGAACGTCAGCTCCACAAATGCAGGGATTTTGTCTGTTTTGAGCACTCTATATCTCTAGTGCCTTGAACTGGGCCTGGAATGTAATAGGCGTTAATTATTTATTATATAAAGTAACCAGCCAAGTAATTTCATGAAGCATATTCACCCTGCTCACCTTTGCAGAAACGGCCTGATGTAAAACCACACAGATGGTAAATGGAAATTTCAAAAATATGGTTGTCACTGAGAAGTGACATTTTTGACTTAACATTGTTAGAGAAGACACTCCCTCCTGGTCCTCCATGTGTCTTCTGGTCCTCCATGACTGAAAATCTAGTAGACAAGAACTGTTTGCTCAATATTGCAAGACAGTTCACTTCTTGGATTGGGGTGGGAGAGAGCATAATCTCAGGTTTGGAAAAAAGAGAGGAGAAAGTAGAACTTGGGAATAAATCCTCAGGCTAGCAAAAGTGCAACAAGTGAAGATAAACAGATAAAGACATTTTTCATCTATGTTGAGATGATAGAGGAGCCACTAGGAGGAATGGGAGGGCCTCACATGATGGCATCCTCACGTTTGGCATGTTCCAGATAGGTAAAACCTATTTATTGGACTGTTAACTGAATGAACAAGTGGGGACTGGAACGAGGGGTAAAAACATAATGTAGAAAGCCTATTAATAAACATGGTGAATCCCTATGCACTCTACTCTGAAATTAGAGATTCTTTTGGTGGTATGTCAGAGTAGCAACTTTGGTGGGAGGCTTGCCATCAGTGACAGCTTATGAATAGCTCTCTTCAAGATTTCAGAGATAGTCAAGGTTTTGGCAGTGAGGGTAGATCCACTTATATTAACAGGGAACCCCAAATCACCTTTAATTAGATTAAAATCTACTTAATATTGGCATTCTACCATCAACCATGGGTGTCTTCTACTTTTGATATGCAATATTCAAAATGAGAGAAGAATACTTGTTTCCTTTCTACTCTATTTTGGCTTTATTAATTTTTGTACATACATGACTAGTTCTGTTATTCTTATCACTGGTGATAATTTTTCAGATTTCCTTCTTTTAGCTTTGCACAAATTGTAAATCATTGTATTATTCCACCTTCTAGTACTGCCATCAAAATTGAGTTTCTAGGACTGTTATTATTTGTGTATGTTTATGTGACATATCCAGCTCACTGGGGCAAAATAGACTTGGTGATAAGAACAGACAAGATAATACTACCTACCATATGTAGACACAGCCAGGGAGAAGCAGTTAATCAAGTCACGGACAACTGATTAGGGATGCACTTACATCTGCCAGTTCCTTGATTTGCTTTGATGACACATCAAACGTGTCAAGTCTTTGAAGGCAAGGCAAGTGATACAACACATGTGTGGAATAATTACACAGCAGACAAACTGGATTGTTTTTATACTGTGGATCATTCAGGCATAAATCCTTTAAGTGACGCAGCCTGGTTAAGTTAGTGAGGTCCTAGAACAAGAGCAATGATATTGTTCAATTAATTAATTACAACTATCCATTTCTAAAGGAGGATTTGAACATGCCTGGGATAGGAGGGCACTATGGTGAGGTTGGACTTAAAAAGATGCAATGCCAAGTAGGAGAGTCAGTCAGAATTAAGGGAAATCCAAAGCAAGAACCAGGAAGCATTAATTCTGAACATCAAGTACAAATGGAATGCGGAAGCAAATGGTGAAGTCATGCTACTATAGTTCAGAGTAAAACATGGTCAGGTGGCCAGTGTGTGTCCAAACTCTCTGAGACAAGTGGGAACTTGGCCCAATGGCTGGACCTAAGGCCAGAACGGCCCACAGCAGGAGTGGGACTAAGCAGAGTTGCTCTTAAAGGGACATTGCTGGACAGAGTTGATCAAATTCTGCAGGGGCAAGGAAGGTCAACCATCAGTCTGTTCTGAGGAGTAAAGACCCTCCTTGATTGGAGTAAGACATCCTGACTTCTGGGTGTTTGCTGCACTTGACCACCAATCTGGGCCATTTTGAGTATGAACAAGAATCCCCACCTACATTCAAAAGTCAAATGTTAGTGGAGCCTATGAAAGCACAAAATCTCACTGAAAATTAGTGTTGTACCTACTGTGGATGAAGTGGCACAGAAGTCATTCCATCACCACCAGGATAGTATCTCTTTAGGGTGAGTAGAAAGTTAAGATACAAAAATTCAGGATACTAGTGTTTAAGGAACACTACTTAATATGAGAATAGTAAAAGGTGCTATGAATCATGTTCAGTGTTTTTATGATAGCCATCATTATAATAGAGAACCTTTTATAGTCTGTGTCATACAATGAATTTTCACAATAACTCAATTTTTATCCCCATATTTTTGATGAGGAGATTGGAATAGATATGTTAATGCAATTAAAGGGATGGTGATAGTAATAGGATAGCATACTTACTGAATGCTCACTGTGTGCTAGTCATTATTCTAAGATTTTTATATTATTATTTCACTAAAACTTCATGTTACCACCATATTATGCTGCCTCTTTTGGCAGGGCTGGAAGTGACAGATCTTTCTATGCTGCCTATGTGCTTCAGCACTGTAAGGCTGCCATGGCTAGTCAGGGTAAGACAAACTTCTACATGGTGTCTTGGCAACGTAATACCTTATCCTCCTAGGATTTTACACTTATCTTTTTCAGCCTCAACTCACTCTGTTTCAACCACAGAAGATTTCTGGTTTCTTGAATTTGCCATGCTCTTTCCACCAGTTAGGTCCTTCACAACTTTGTCTGCAATGCTCTTTTCCTAGGATACTCCTTCTCAGGTCTCCTCTTGTGTTAACCATCACCTTCCACAGCATTCTGAATTTATCTTTCAGAGCCACCTCTGGTCTCTTCTGCTGATGTTACTTGAATTTCTTATCTCCAGGCCTTTGTGCATACTGCTCTCCCCACAACAGAATGTCCATCTCCCACTGCATCGCAGGTTTTCCTACAATCCTTATGGAAATTTTGCCAACCTTTCAGTGTTCACATAAAATATTTCCTCTTGAAATTGACCAATAAAATAAAATTTTGTTTATATTTCTTTTCAAGGTGTTTATAACATTCTGCCTCATTCTATAACTTTTTGATGTCTTACATTCTTCTCTGAGTCAAGAATGCCCATTTTAATACTGATAATTTCAAAATTATTTGTATGATAAATTTACTCATTTTTCTTCAGTATTGCCTAGAGGAAGTGTTTGAATATGTACCTTCAATCTGACACTGTCAAAATTATGAATGCCATGTGTTTTCACCTTTATTATATGTCATACACATTATCTTTTAGTTCTTAAATCTCTTTCACTCAAGTGTCTCACAAATGGTTACTGAGACTTATTTCATGGCAAGTATAGTTTTCAGCACTGTGGGTATAGCAGGGAACAAAACAGGCAAAGTTCCTGCCCTTGTGGAGTCTGTCTTCTAGTAAGGGGTGTGGGTAAGTGCCGAGAGGAAAAGCAGGGAAGGAGTGATGGGAGTGCTTCAGGTTGGGGGTGGGGTAGAGGTTGTTATTTTAGCTAAATTAGGCAGGAAAGGCATCACCAAGAACACAACATTTGAACAAAGTCCTGAAAGTAATGAAGAGATGAGCCATGAAGATATATGAGGGAGGAATATCCCAGTTAAGTGCAAAGGCCCTAAGGTGAGTGTGCTTGGTATATTCAAGGACCAGTGAGGACACCACAGTGGCTGGAATGCACTAAACAAAGGGGAAGAGTGGTAGAAGCTGTGGTCAGAGAGGCAGTAGGGAGACTATATTATAGCATCTCGTGAGAATTGGCTTGTACTATGAAAGAGCAGAGAAGCCAGGAGATGGTTCTGAGCAGAAGAGAGATTTGACCTGACATTTTTTTAAAAGGAGTGATTTGCTGTTTGGAGAACAGACTGATAGTAGTGAAAAGTATTAAGAAGCTTTGAACCAGGTTATACTAGTGATATAGGTGGTAAAAAATGGACAGACAGTATATTTTGAGGGTAGAACCAATAGAATTTGCTGACGGATTGGATATAAGTAGGGAGAGATAAGAGGAATCAAAATGACTCTAAGGATTTTGACTTAAGTTATTAGGAGAATGGAGATGTCATTTAGAGAGTTGGAGAAGGCTGCAGGACAAAGTTCAGCAGAGGAAAAATCAGTCTGAGTTAAGACAGATGTTTATAATTCTAGGGTATTGTTAGGGAAACTAGAGATACGATTTAGGAGTAATAAGTGGATAAAAGGTTTTACAGTAATAAGGCATAAGGAGATTAAGTTTAGAGAATGAATGCAAGCAGAAATAAGACCAGATCCCAGAACTTGGGCAGTCCATTTTTTTAGGTAGCAGGAAAGGATGAAAAACCAGACATTGAACAGGTATAACTAGAAAAATCAGTGGAAAACTAAAACAAAGTGATATCCTAAAGCCAAGTAAATAGTTATTTTTTGGTTTTAATAGTGTCAGATCATTAGGACCAATTTAGTCACCTTATTCTAAAGTTTATGGGAGTATAATAAGATAGCCAAAAGTAACTGAATTACTCCTTAAAAGTGACTACTCCATTTTCTGTACTAAGATGGTTCATGATTCAGAGTGACAAATAAACATGAATTATTCTAGTTAATCATACCTTGAAGGAACATATTTGGTTACCAGAAAGGTTTAATTTTTCCAGTTGCTCATTGGGATCAAGACATTGACCTGTAATTTAAGAAACAAGATGAAAGAAAAATTAAATTTCATGTTTACCTCCTGTTCATATTCTGTCACATTTTGAGTTGCAAAAGGCCATCATTTCTTGCATATATAAATAAGGCTAACAGTAACACTGTATAATTAGTAACCGCTGATTAATGAGTAATATTTTCACTTCCTATAATCACAGATTTAGAAGTGCTTTGCAAAGGTATCACACAAAAAAGTCTGAAAGAAAAAAATCTAAGAGTATACTTTTATACTGATCAAAAATTGTTATAGCCTTATCTCATATTCCAAATAAAACAGTACATACCAATGCTGCTTATTAAATTTCCAGCAAGGTTGAGATCATTTAAATTCTTCAAAGTCTGTAAACCCTAAAAATGTAGACAATATATAATTTAGGAGAAATCATTAAAATGTAAACATATAAATTTTCTGATCAGTCTGGTTAGTTCTCCTGGTGTTCTGAGCACAGGCGCCATGTACTTCACAAGCATAGAAGTAAGTGGGTGCCTCGATGAAGCCACCTTTGTGTCTCTAGAGCTTGGACAGAACTATTGGAGGAGGAGACAAAGGGAGGGAAGTGGAGAGGAAAAGAGGAGGAGTTCAAGTTATATATACAACTTTTTAAACCTCTTTTTTTTTAACCTTCAAAGAAGAAGTAACATCATACCTCCTAGTCTTGGAGGAAAGAAAATGATGTGTATGAAGTTTTCTCTATACATTATAAAATGCTATATACATGTTAGGTCTTCTTAACAATAATTAAACTAGTGATGAATATTTGGCCCTTAACCATCATATGATATTGGACAATATGGTTTAAATTTCAAAAGACTAACTAACTTTACATATAAATTGTTGAAATTATCTTACCTCAATATTTTTAATTGTATTGTGGTTCAGCCAAAGAACCTCCAATTTGAAGAGTTTCTCTAAATTTTCTATTTTGGAAATTTTATTAAAATATAAATACAGTTTTTCTAAATTTCTACATTCTTGAAGACCTCTGATTTTCTGTAACCACAAAAGAAGACTGAATAGTGTTGTTTTGCCATTAATCCTCTTAATAGATTTTTAAGAACATTTTCACTTAAAATCACATTTTATTGCAGAATAGAAACCCAGCAACATGAATTGAAAATTCTTAAATAAAAACATATAATCCCTCCATTTATATAACTATTTTCAATTTTCATATTCTTTATAAATTTTAATAAACTCTGTACCTATTTTTATATGGTTATGTTCATATCTATACAACTTTGTGGTTTTTTTTTTACTTGACTATCTAAAATATTTTAATAATCTTTTAAATTATAATATGGAATAACAAAATATTTCATGAAGTTTATAATAATTTTCTTAAAAATAACCTTATGTGTGGCATATTTATGTTTCAAATTTTTAGCTATCAAAAGAAATACTGTAACAAATCATACATACAGTTGTTTTCTGTTGAATTAACTGTTAGATAAAATCTTAGAATAGGGAGTTGTGAGTCAAAAGGTATATACCTTTCTTTCGCTCCTGATACATTCATTTGCAATATTGTCTTTTGATATAGATGTTACAATTTTTACACAACCAATAGTGTCTAATTTCACTACCAAAAAATAGAACCAATTTCACTGCTAAGCAATACTGGGTATTTGATCTGATTTAATTACTAAAAAGTAGAGTATATCTTATGTTTGGCTATTTCTATTTTCTTCTTTGTATAAATTTTATTTCTGTTTTCTGCCCATTTATCTGTTTTGTTTTGTTTTACTGGGTAAAGGGTTTTATTGCAATTCATCATGTATGGTCTCCTCTTCACTCCACTATTTATCTGTTTCGATTCATGCTTCATGCGTATGTTTCAATGAATTATTTTTCCAAAGGCAAAAATTTCAGCATAAAATACTTCATACAAGGTATGTTTAGACTTACCTCTATGCAGCATTCAGCAATCCAGAGTTCTTTAAGTTGTAAACAAGTTTCTAGCCCTGAAATGTCTTTTATATCTTGAGCAACAATTGTGAGGCTTGTTAAATTAGGAAATAATGATAATCCAACTATACGGGGATACCCTGAGAAAAACATTTCCAGTTTTGAAGTATCTGGTCCTTCTTGTCCAATCATCTTATAAGATAAACCATTGCATAAACACTGGTTTCAAAAAAGAAATTGGGTTATTATTTAGTTAAAATAGTAAAAAATTACTTTGGCCATTATAAGTTACAAACTCTCAATTGCACTGATACCATTTTTTATTTTTACAAGAAGGAAAGTTATACATATATATGATTTTTTTCTGCTTCTGAAGGTCAAAGGGTAGAAGAATTCTGCAGGTAAACTCCAAAAAGGAGTGTTAAAATGTTCCATTTAATATTATTGCAAATGCAGCTGAGAAAAAATTTAGCTTTGACTCACCAGTTCTTTAATTATTTCTTCTTGGTTTAGGTTTTCACATTCAATCATCTTCCATTAAAAATAAAGATCATAATACTATAACTGTTAAAGAAAATGAAAAATTGAAATTAAATAAATGCTAGAGTCAAGTCATTCCAAGTTGAATGGGAACTTAAAGCTACTTGGGTGGAACCACTCACCTGTGGCCTGAAATTTTCACACATTACCAAGAATCTATCTGGACCCTGAGACAGCCCATTCTATCACTGAAGTTTTCTGTTGGAAAGTTACTTTTTATTCTTAACTTAATTCTCTCTCTCCATAACCCTTCCCACTCATTGTCAACCTCCTGGGTTCAAATAAAACAAGTATCATTTTTCTTCCACACTATGAGCCTCTAACACTTGAAGAACATAGTCATCTCTCATCTAAACCTTCATCTTGCCCCCAGTTCATGTCTTTCAGTTCTTGCCTAGTGATATCCATGTTACTCAACTTTGTAAGGCTCAGTTAATCCTTCCCATTATACTGTGGGTGGTACTGAACACAGTTCTCTTACTGTATTTAGCAAAGAAAAGGATTCTCAGGGCTTAACAGCATACCTGGCATGGTAATACATGTTTATTAAAATGAATTAGCCAACTTCTTCTGGATGATAGGAACTTCTTAATACCTAAATAGCTTCAATAAAATTTAATTTTGTTATTTGTCAAAATTTTTCAAAAATTTCATTTTTATATATTAATATGTATATTATTTAATGTCTTATGCCAGACACTATTTTAAAAATACAGAAATCTTGGTTTCAGTATGATGGCATGACAAAGCTAGATATAGAAATGGTATATATTATGACCCTACTTTTACCATAATAGCTCTTTGTTAACAGACATATGTGAGCTTAGACAGGTGTATATGTGTGTGTGTATGGTTATGTAAGGAGAAAATGTGTAAAGGTTAAGTACTAAGCTGTAACATGAGTTACCTTCAATGAAGGTGAAAACTTGTGTAGTTATAATAGGCATGAGAGATTAGATGGGGATAGATTCAGGCAAAAATGGAACAGAAAAAAATTATATTTTTTAAAAGCATGTTTTGTATGGTACAGCATGAATATATAATCATTTGTTCATTCTACTGTTGGTAGACATTTTGACTATATCCAGTCTGGAGCTAAATAGTACTTTCTTGAACATTTTTATCTTGCAGGATATTGGTACACATTTCTTTTCAGCTTATAGCTAGAAGTGGAATGAGAAATAAACCATTGTTGTATACAACAAGGATGAGTTTCACAAACACAATGTTGAGCATAGGAAGATACATGGACAATGAGAACATACTGCGTGACACCATTCATATAATATTTGAAATCAAACTAATCTGTGGTATTAGAAGCCAGAGGAGTGGTTGCCTTTCAGGGGTGAGTGAGTGAGTAGGAGGAGGCAGAAGAGGGGTTCTGGAGTGCTGAGGAAGGTATCTTTCTTGATCAGAGTGTTGGTTAAAGGAATGCATTCACTTTGGGGAAATAAAATCAGATATCTAAGATTTGTGTGATTCATAGATATCTATGTTATATTTAAATAAAATTTAAATGTTCATTTTTAAACTATATGTTCACTTTCATTCATTTGTGCAAAATTATATACATGTAGGTATACACATAAATTAACATTTTAAGGAAAATAATGGTGACTTGAGTCCACACTTTTACCTACCTTCTCTCCACCAAATACAACTAGAATGATGAGAGAAATATGAAAATAAGAAAAGAATACATATAGCAGTGCTAGGAAAAGAACATTGGTTGCCAGAGATGTTGAGAAAGGTCTTTAGACTGAAAATGAAATAGATGGCATCAGAGTGAGAAAAGCCCACCAGTACAAACCAGCCCAAAATTCAAGGCACCAGAAAAAGGTTTTACAAAATAGCCTAAAAAATTCCCCAAACTCAGAGCCGCAGTGACTGGGAAGAGGGTGGCCGTGAGCCATTCATGGGGACCAAACCAAAGGACCCTGAGATCTGTATGGGAGTACTGAACACAGTCTGTATTTGTACTAAGGCTTGGTAAGCTGGGGACTCTGTCCCACCATGCTGAGTCAAGGGGGGAAGGACCCTACCCCACTAGCACCACAAAGAAAAACACAGCCAGGAAATCATCCCGTTACACTGGATTCTCTGTTCTTTCATTCACTCATACATTAACATGTATCTTGAGGGCTTAATATCTACAAGTCAGAGAATGATAGGGGTAGGAGGAAAGAGAAGACTTCTTGATGAGGTAGCATCTGGGCAGAGCTGAAGGAAGTGTGTGTGAGCGATGAGGAAATCTGGGGGAAATGAATCCAGACAGATGGAAGATTAAATCCAAAAAAAAACCAGGGCTAAGAGTGTATTTGGCATGTTTGTAGAATAGCAAGGAAAATGATGTGGCTGGAGAACAGGGAGGGAAATGGGATTGGAAGGATGTGAAGTCAAAGAGGTATTATGGAGCGAGATCATGTGATATCTTGTGATCTTTAAGTCCTGTGAGGACTTTGGATTTTATTATGAGTAAGATGGAAAGCTGTATAAGAATTTTAGTGGAAGAGTAACATGAGCTGTCTTAAGTTTTGAAAAGGATCACTCTAGCTACTCAAGTGAAAACAGACTGTAGGAGTCAAGGGCAGAAGCAAGGAGAGCAGTTCGGGAAAATAATGTGAGAGAGGACGGTGGTTGGGGTAGGGTAGTAAGAGTGGGGATGGTAAGGAGTAGTTAGATGATGGATCTGTTTTGAATGTAATACCAATCGTTCCCTCCCTGCTTCCCACTGGCAACTGTCTTTTTACCCCATCCTTGGGCAACCCCCAGATATTACAGCACAGGCTGCAAGAGTGGCCAGGAACTTAGCAAGGAACAACCCGAAAGGATTTAGATACTCCATCAGCAGCCCAGGCCAGTCTGCGTAGGCTTAGATGGCTGGCCCACCAAGCAGAGCAGGGCTTTGAAGCACCTTTTCATCAGAGAAGCCCCTACACTCTGGTTTAATGTCTGTGAACAGCAAAGGCAAGCCTGCCTTCCCACCACCACACTGGGGACAAAGCCTGCCCTCAGTACCCCCAAAGACACCAAATGGTGATCCAAGTTTTCTAGTCTATGTCCAAGATATCTATTTCAGAAAAAATTAACTGTTCCCTTTGTTATGCAGTAAACTGTCACAAAAACTTGAGCCTAATTTCAAGCTTTCAAGTCTATTCTCCCCCTTAGCTGTCTATTCCCATAGTACTATCTTGTTTGATTTACTGTGACTTATATTGTGGATTCCCATTTCATATTCTTTCTGGAGATTTCCTGGTTATTCTTTCATATTTACTTTCCCAGATAAGATTTATTATTATTTTGTATTTAACTTTTTAAAATTCTTTTGGGGTTTTGAGATTCCATTGTAAAGATGAATTTAGGGAGAATGTCCATCTTTACAGTATTGAGTCTCTCTATTAATTCAAGGAGACTACTTTTTCTTGATGAAGAAAAATGTGTATTTGGGGTTATCAACCTTACCTCTCACTTCATCAAGGCCCTCACTTAGGAAAAATCTTGTTCTAATTCAACAGTTAATGAGCAAACAAATTAACCAAGAAGCCCAAAACTCAATAATTTGTGTAACTACATCTCAATTATGAGGATCCTGGACCTTCCTTGTAAATAACTTGTAAAAACCTTATGAGGCTTTCCCCAGTCACAGGTGGGTCCAAGACTTCCAGCTGAAGCTCCCATTCCAGCAGGAGATGTGTCCTGTTGGCCACCTTGTACCCACTCTCCTGCACTTTGGGAAAGCTCCTTTCAGAGCTTTACCATCTAAGAAACTACAGGTCTTTTCTAGTCCTTCCAGGGAAGCAGGAGCCACCAGAAGTTTCTATATCTTTCACCCTTCAAACCGCAAATCTTGAACTGATCCAATCACCTCTCCTATCTACTCTGGAGGGCTGCTGGAAGATTTCACATCACCAGCATGAGTTTAAGTCACTGCAAATGCATGGCCTCTAACTTCAGCTGGATCTTCAACAACAGACATTTTATACTATCCTCTTCATCTTCCTCTCCTACAGAAAGTAGGATTAGAGATACAGATCTGCGATTCATGACATAGGGATTATTCTAAACTTCCACCACGTTTCTCCAGTTTCTCTCCTTTTCTCTCAGCAGATGATCCTGTCCCCATCTTCACAGAGAAGCGAAGCATTCAGATATATTCTTTAAATTCCCTTTCTTCCTAAAACTGCATTTCTTCCCCTTCCTGTCTTAGTAAAAGCATTCTTTTTCTTGTCCAATGCGAATCTTTCTTCCTGTGTACTAATTCCACCCTCTTCAGTTTCTTTCAGAACACTGGTCTGCCAAATTTCCCTCCTACTCATTCCCATCTTTCCTTCTCTAGGGTCAATTTTCTTTCCACATATCTGTGTTAGTTAAGTCCTTCCTATCTTAAAAAAAATTATACTATCTTGCATTCTCTAACTAGTTTTAAGTATCTTCAAAGAGAGACTTGTAGATAGTCATTTGCAACACTTCATTACCTCTATTCAGTTCTCAGCTCACTGCAATCTTACTGTGGACACCTCAGGCCTCCATTTTTTGACAGAAAGCTAATTGCCAAGGACACTGGACATGTTTTACCTCTCAACTTAAGTTGACCTTGACTTGGTATCTGACAGTGTGGATGACTCTCTTTTCTTTGTGTTCTTCTTTGGTTTGTCTTTTCCTCATTGGCTTCTTCCTACTTGTTATTTGAAACCTACTTTTCTGGATCAACTGTTTTCTTCCTGGTGAAAAATTACTAATCTTTATCTTCTTCTTTCCTGTGCAACAAATCCAAATAACCACATGGAAAACGCCACCTGAATATGTCACAGCATCTCAAATTCAGTATGGTCAAAACTGAACTCCTTATATTTTCCTGTCAGCCTTTTTCTCCTAATGTATGCCTTCTCTTGGTAAATGACACCATCCTTCTAATCATCCATGTCTGAAACCTGGGACTTATCCTCAACCACTCTATTGGTCTTTGCTCACATTCATTCCTCATTAAATCCTTCTGCATATACCTCTTAAAGTCTATCAGGTGTTTTTTTCCTCCTTCACATTCCAGTTGCATCTGTCTTGGTCCAGGCCGTCATCATTTCAGCCCTCACTGGATACTCTCCCTCTAGTCCCACTTCCCTCCAATCCAGCCTACTATGGCAGCCAGCCTGCTGAAAAGTAAAGCTGCTCAGGCTCCTCTCCTTGGAAGGTTCTCATGGTCTTCTGCTTTCACACCTGCTCACTTCTCAAGCTCATCAACCACAAACTGCCCAGAGCACCCAGGCTCTGGTTACAGCTACTCTGAATTTGGTGGGATAGTTCTGTACTTTGACATTTGCTGTTTCCCTTCCCTAAAATGTCTGTCCCTTGACTTTATGGCATACTCCATACATACTTAAATATTTAAACCAAGGATCTTCTGCGTGAAGACTTTAGTTGTCTCTGGTAGTACTGTAATCATTCTCTTGTGTGTGACTCCAGCTAAGGCCTGCATACGCCCACATATAGACCTGCCGGCTGTACTGGAGGCTTGCAGGTCCTTCCTCCTACCAGGCTACTTGTTCATTGAAGGCAGACACCGGGAACCTGTCAGTGCCTGTAAAAGTTTGCTGAATGGTTTGAATCGTCATGCCCAGGGTTCTATATGGTTTAGTTTAAAGAAATACTTGCTGTACATGACCAGTCAGAGTATAATAATACTGAGAGTACAAAGTAGAGAGCAAGGTAGGTTGCCATTCTGAGAAAAATAAAATTTCTTTTCTACTAACTAGAAGCCTATATGGTCAAACTGTTTCCTCCCTTGGGTATAAAGGATCAGAATCCACCTGTTAATCACTAATGGGCCAAACACTTTTCTGTCTCCTGGTGAGTAGTATCAAGTTTGGCCACCGAGCATTAGTTTTCTCAGCCCAGTTCCATTAACCAGTGCAGTCAAGGCTGCCCTGGGCTGTGGGTCGCCCTCCTTTTTCTCCTCCTCTTAAGCTTTGCCCGGTCACCTTAATGGCCTCAGATAAAGCCATGTCACAGTCTCTCATTATTATCATCTTCAATGCACCAGTACCGTGGTCTTGGACGCTCTCCTGTGTTCTTCCAGTGCGGCCGCCGGTGAGCCAGGAGAGGGCTGCAGACTCCCGGGGCCTGCTTACACTGATGGACGCCCGAAAGGTCATCAGGTGACAGACACTCACCTTATCCCGTAGAGAGAGATGGATTCCGGGGCAATCCGAGACAGAGCAGAATCCACTCCGACCTTTCAATCCTTGTCTTGTAGCAGAAGACACGACATCCCCTCCAGCCCCGGGCCTGGTGTGTACACACTACCCGCTGGGTTGCCTAGGAAACCCGCTCTCAGCCTCCAGCGACCTCCGGGTGGGGGATGGGGGAAGAAGCGGCGACCCTGGGTCACGTGGCAGCAAACTTGAACCAATCAGCAGAGGTAGGGGCCCATCCAGAATACCCCGCTGGTACTCCTGGGAAATGGTGGGGAGCTGTCTGCTCGCGGCTCTCTGCGTTTCTGCGCGCTCTTTTCCCTTGCCTTCGCCGGGTCAGAGGAAGCATCGAGTTGTGGGCATGGTGGCGGGACCTGGTTTCCTCCTCCAGTCCTGGCTCTCTCCCATTGAAAATCTTTGACCCTCTGGGCCTGGAAGCCGGGAGCCTTGCTGGACTCGAACCCCCGAGGCGTGGCGCTGTGATGTCACAAGGCGCCCAGCCGACCAGGCAGGCCCTGATCCCCCGACTGGGCCTCCCTCCGGCGGCCCGCGATCGTGGCCTTCCAGGAATGTAGCTGGCCGCCGCCCAGACCGCTGAGCCCCGAGCGAGCCGAATCGGGCAAACCAACGCCCCGGTACCCTCCGGAGAGGAGGGGCCCTGAACGGGTCTGTCGTTCTTGAACAGGCTTCTCAGGGCCATTTAAATATTCCAGAATGTTCAGACGCAAAACATATTTAGAAAATAAAGCAGTACTTAAAGAAGAGAGGCAGAGAAATGAATGAACTTTGTGAAAGGCAAATCAAGGTAACCGCAGCTCTCATTGCATAGTCCAGATCTGTGCTGTCCATTATGGAAGCCCCTACCCTCAACCCTTTTGAAGTCTTGAAATGTGCAAAAAAAATATATCTTCTTTTGAAGATTTAGTATGAAAAAAAGTAAAATATTGTATTGACTACATGTGGAAATAATAGTTTTGATATATTTGGTTAAGTAAAAATGCATTCATAAAACTTGTTTCTTTTTACTTCTTAAAAGAGGCAATTAGAAAATGTTGAATTACATATGTAACTTTTATGTTCTGCTGGACAACGCTACTATATATTTTTGTGGTTCGGTTGGTTTGTGTGGAATATTGATATTCACTTCATCAAAATACTGTCTGTAGTGCTCTTTTCCGTCACCAGATGGCTGCCTCATACAATGGACTGCTTTTTCAAGAAAAATATAGGCATGCAGATTTTAAAATTTCTGCATAACTATCAACATATTTGTCATGATTCGATTAATTTTGTACTATTGCCTAAAACATACAGAAAAACAATTTCTACATTTTTATTTCACAGGAATTTGTTTCTGTCAATTAAAAATTAATTGAAATATTTGTGGCTTAGGGGTTTAAGACAAATGCCAGAGAAATCTGATTCATATTTGTACTTTAAGTATTATCTTCTCTGAAAATCTAGTTGAACAAGATGACCTATCCGGGAAAATTTTCATCATAAGAATATAAAGACTAGATAACAATAATTCAAAAATCTAAACTTTTAGATTAAGAAATTGGATCAGATCAATTATATAAATTATCTACATTAAGCTGCTTATTTTGAGGGATGCAGCTCTTTTGGATAAAAATATAAAGATTATCATAGTATATTGTTAGAAATCTGTTGTGACTTTCCTAACCAGACTTGGAGAGAGCTAACACAGTTTTCTTTATGTTATATAAACAAGCAATTCTAAGAATGTTATTTCTAGGTAAACTCAAGAATTTGGCCAGTCAGCTGTTGAGGCAGAGATCCTGTATAGCTGTAGACTAACAGCCATCTGTGACTTGTCAAACTAAAGCCTTTGTCCTGAGTAATTCTTTAAGGACAACATATTCTAGATAGTATTTGAAGCAAAAGATGGTAACATTTAAAAGCCACAGGAAGAATACAAAAATCAGTGACCATTCTTTTTAATCTCTTTTTCTCACTTTAAGGTTTCTTCATGATATGGTTTTATGTGTCTGTACAAGAAACAAAGAAATTGAAACTAAAAGTCAAGCAAATTAAACATTCTAAATGAAAAAAATACTTCATGTCATTCATCTTTCTGCTCATACTCCCAGACAAAGGTCAAAACATACAGATTTAAATCTATTTATAGGTAAAAGTATCTTGAATCTGAAAACAGGTGGGAAGCTACATTACTATGGATTATAGTAAACTTACTGTGTCACTGCCTGATTTAGAGAAGAAACATTTAAATAAAATAGAGGTGATTTTACAGACCTAAATAAGAAAATCTTGAGCTGCATAATAATTTGTTATTTAAGACATTTTAAATTGGCTGTTACATTTATTTCCTTAAAAGCCCTACCATTATTGGTAGAGAACTGTGGTGACATTTAGCTGCAGTTTGGCTTTGTAATGCCTTTAATTTCAGAGAACCAGAAGTTTGGAGATTTCAAATGCTCATTTAATTTTTATATTCTTGTTGACATTTGATCCTTATGCAAATGAGCACTCTCTTATTAGTGATTTTTTTTAGATTATCTGTGAAAATTCACTGTCTCACATTTGAATTTGATATGTCATAAAACAATGCAGCACCACTTAGGGTTTACTTGGCAGTGGAAGAGATAATTATGTGGCACTTAAACAAAGCCATCAGCAGAAGCCCTTGTTATTAATGTCTGGCAATGAACATACATTATTCAATGAAAAGTTAGTTCTTCTGAAGTAAAGTTTTAATTAGATAAACTTTTATTTCTAGTGGGGCTTTCTAAAAAAGTTAATCTGTCCATGACTTATTGACAAAAAATTAATGGACAAGCTTTCCTAAGAGGCAGCCAAAATAGAATTGTAAAGACACCTGTTCTGTCTTACACAATACAGCCTTCTCATTTTACCATCCTATTATATTTGTATTAAGCTGTAAGGTAGGAAATAGAGGGACAGTGACTTTCAGCAGGGATAGTAGTCTTAAGTTACTAGAGAGACCATCAGTTCTTTTGTGGGAGAATTCTTTGTTCTTTATTTCTTTTCTTTTGTGTCTTTTCTTTATTCCTCAGGCTCAGAAAGTTGATTGTATTCCTCGGGTTATAGCACATTATCATTAGTTGTTCACGTAAGACCCTTGTTTCATTTTATCTTCAGTTTTTTTCTCCAATTCCACTTCCATCCCAAACAAAAATACAAGCCTAATGTTTCTCATAAACCTTGAGTTGCACATTTGGCTCTGAAAAGCAGGCATTGTTTTGTGTCAATTTTTTATTTATATAAATGGTAACATGCTGTAACTTCTGATTACTTTTCTTTTAGTGCTATTTTATGATCTGTTCTTGCTTCTGTATGTTCATGTAGTTCGTTGTTTCTATAATCTGCACAATACTCCATAATATATATCCACCATTTTTATCTCTTGTTTGTTTTCCTAGTGATGGGCTTCTAGGTTGACTCCAATAAACAATACTGTATTGAATGCCCTGTACTTGTTTTCTTAAGGAAAATTTCTCTAGGATATGTGCCAATAGAATTATTGGGCAAAAAGGAAACATATAAACTTCACTAAATATCATCTGAGAACTTTGCAGAATGGCTCTCAGAGATTTCCCTCCAACCAAGAGTGTTTGAAAACTCTCACTCTCCCTGTTGGGGAAATATAATTTAAAACCCAAATCTCCAGACAACCCAGAAAACATCTCCACAAAGGTAGAAGGAAAAGATTTTTTTTTTCAGTTTTGTTACTGAATAAACATTACACCAGAATATGGTATTTTTCACAGGCAATCCCTTAAAGAGACTGCAGACAGAGATAAATCTTACCTTTTTGTATAGCCAAGCAGATACAACCTATCCTATGCATGTTCTCAAATAGGAGGAATTGACAGCACAATTTTTCACACATTCATCTTAAAATCATGTGATAAATCTGTGCTAGTTAAACTTGTCCAAAAGAAAAAAAACCTCATTTTTTATGATAGTAAGTTTGGAGCAAAGCATCGCTGAAGTTAGCTCTTACCCTCCTACAGAAACCAGGAGACTGTGATGCTATTGACAAAGACTCTCCTTCTAATCAAACTTTAATCAGGCTTCCCTGAGTCCTTTCTGACTTGGCCTCACCCTTGAGCTCTGTTCTTGGTTCTGCTAGATTAGTTTTAGCAACAATCCTGCTGGTTCAGCCTAGCAGGAATTCTTCCACCCTTGATATCTGATCAAATTCCTCCCCAACCTTCAGTATCTGAACACCCTGGTCTGCCTTCCTCGGGACTTGAAAAATAATGCTTCCAAGTCCACTTAGCCATAAACTGCCTGCCCTTAATGTTTGCTCTTAGTAATTTTCCATCCACTTGCCCTACCCTGCTCCTTGGCAGATTCCCACTTGTCCTTGTATTCAGAACAGAGCTCAGTTCTATACTGAGGTCTGTCTTCCCTAGTTGAAATAGTTCCTGAATAAAATTTGCCTTTACTGCTTTAATTTCTATCTAGCTCTGGCTTTCTTTGACACTATCTTCTATGATGACAACATTTTGAAAAGAGCTCCCAGACCTTGGGAAAGACATTCTTGGGTTATAAAGCTGGCAAGAGGCTTAGGTTTTAAAAAAGGATATAAAAGAATTTACACTTACATGTTTTCTAAAGAAAATGCTTAGAAAGAAAAGGGGTAGGGGAGAGTCTCTCTTTTTGTACTAAGGAAAATTGATTTTTTTCTTTTTCAATTTGTATTTACCCTTACACCCATATTATTGCCAAACTTCTGCCTAATGTGTGCCTCCACTACTAGGCTTTGAGCTCTATGAGGGCAGGAACCATAGCTCTCTCATTCTCCATTGTATTCTCAGCATCTAGCTTAGTGACTGTCACACAGAAGGTGTTAGAGAAAGATGTGTGGAATGTGTGAATACCAAGTTATGTGCTAAGTAATTTATGTAAATGATCTCATATTTTGATCAGTTCATTATACCAAGCCTCTAAAATGCCCCTCTCATCCTTCCCTCCATTTCCTTTGGGAAGGTGAGAAGTTAGCAAACATTTTTCCTATCTCTAAACTTAGAGGAAATTCTAAGTTTCCTCCATTTTAAGCAAAATTATATGAAGATTGTGATTTACAAAACCCAAACTGACAATGATAGTTTATTCTAGATGTCCACCTTTTTTCTCTGGAAGATGGTAGTGTCTTCTAAAAATTCAAGTCCACCTGGGACCTCACTATGTGACCTTATTTGCAGATAAGGTCTTTACAGGTGTTAATTAATTAAGATGAGATGATATTGGATTAGACTGGCCCCCTCAGTCCCAGTGACTGGTGTCCTTATAAGAAGACCATGTGAATACACAGATACGCAAAGAGAAGAAGGTAATGTGAAGGCAGAAACAGAGACTGGAGTGATGCAGTGTAAGCCAAGGAACACCAAGGGTTGCAGGCAACCACAAGAAGCTGGGAAGAGGCAAAGAAGGAATCTTCCTGAGCGCTTCCAGAGGGAACCTTGCTGACACCGTGATTTCAGACTTGAAGCCTCCAGAGCTGTGAAATAAATTTGTTTTAAGCCACTAGATTTGTGGTAATTTGTCTCAGTGGTCCTAGGAAATGATTACAGGTACCATTAAGAAGGAAGATACCTTACCCAAAACTATACATACAGGAAGTGATCTAGGGCAGGCCTTTACTAAAGCGCTAGAGACAAGACTAGACTTAGGGGCAGAGCCAAGTTTGAGTCAGGCAGAGACAAGAAAGGTGTAGTCAAACTTTTTTGCCCACTTCTGGCATAAGGCAGGTTAAATCATATTAACATTCCCATACACACTATGTATTTCCTAGATCCTATCCCAGTTGGTCAGCTTATTTCCTTCTATCTCTACCACCACTGCCACAGTTCAAGGTATAAAATTTTTTACCAACAGTTTTTAAATTATTCTCCCAGAAATAATCTCTACTATCCTATGTTCCTCCTCATTACCTCCAAGGTTATTATCTTAAAAACCAGATCTGATAAAATCATGCTTTAATATATCTCCCTTGAATCATCCTTTATATGTCTATCTATTTGTGCATTCATTAATTCAAACAAATATTTATTGAACTTCTTCTGTATACTAAGCCCTCTCTGGACGCTAGGGATACAGCAGTGAGCAAAACAGTTAAAGCATCTACCTTTTTGTAGCTTGCATTCTAATGGAAACAAAACAATAAATAAGTAAATAAATGTATAACAGGTTAGCTATGATAAGTGCTAAGAAGCAGAGTAAAGTAGAGAAGGGAGAGAGGAAGTATATGTTATATGTGTGTGTGCAATTTTCAAAATGAATGTCCTCAGAAGGCCACAATCAGTAGATATTTGAGTAATGACCAGAAGGATATGAGTTGTGAGCCATAATGATATGACATCTGGGGAAAGAGCCTACAGGAAAAATGAAAAGCAAGAACAAATGCTCTGTGAGGAATTTGCTGTGCATTTTCCAGGGATAGCAAGGGTGGCATAGTAGCTGGAACAAAGTATCAAGGGGTCAATTCATAAGAGATTAGGTCAGAGTGGAAATGGGAGGCCAGGTCCTGGAGATTCTTGTGGGCTATTATAAGTCTCTTATATGGACTTTAGCTTTTGCTCTGAGTGCAGTAGGCAGCCTTTGGAGGGTTTTGAGCAGAGGAGTGACTTAATTTGACTTTAGCTTCTGTGTGAAGATCAGACAAGTGGGGCAATAGCAGAAGCAGAGCTATGAGTAGGGTGACCATTCAACAGTATCATTCAAGCAGGACATCTTTAAGAGAGGAGGGAAACTATTAATAACCATGCCAGAACAAAAGGTGAAAACTGGGACTGTTTACAGTAAAACAAGGATGTTTGGTCATGCTGGTCTCGAGACTACTGGGTTATTGAATCCAGACAAGACATCTTGGTGGCTTGGACCAAGATGGTGAGAGCAGAGGAAGTGAAAGTGGTCAGACTCCACTTTTCTTTTTTACAGTATCAACAGGTTTTATAAGGGATTGGATGTGAAGTGTGAAAGAAAGAGGATGATTCCGAGGCTTTGACCTGAGCAATTAGAGAAAGGAGCTGGCATTTTCTGAAATGGGAATGCTGCAAAGAGGACAGGTCTTAGGGGGTGGGAGGATATAAGAATTTAGTCTTGGGTAATTTGGGTTTGAGATGCTTATTAGAAATGCAAATAGAGAAACTAAGTATGAAAGTGGGCTTATCAGTCTGGTTCAGGGGAGAGGTCCATGCTGGAAATACAAATTTGTGCATCATCAGCCTGAAGATGGAACTTAGTCATGAAACCGGATGAAACTGCCAACAGAGTGAGTGTTGGTACAAAGGAGAAAGAGGTTGAGGGACTAAGCTCCAGGACACTTGAATATTTAAATTCAGAGAGATGAGAAGGAACCAGCGAAAACTAAGAGTCCTAGTTAGAAAGTTTGGAGGAAAACCAGGAAAGTGTGGTGATCTAGAAGCCAAATGAGGGAAACTAAGTGATGATAGGTCAAGGAAGATGAAGCTGATGCTCCTGAAAAGGACAGTTTCTATAGTGTGTGTTCAAGGAGACGGGAAGGAGAGAAATTGGAGACCATGAGTATTACAGACAATTCTTTCAAGGATTTTGTTACAAAGCAAAGAAGAGAAATGAGGTAAAATCTAGAGAAGTAGGCTTAATGAGAGTATTTTTCAAGATATAAAAGCATGCTTCTTTGCTAATGGGAGTGACCCAGTGGGGGGCAAAAATGACGCAGGAGATAGAGACAGAGTTGCTGCAGTAATGCCTTTGAGGAGCTGAGAGAAGGTGGGTGTGCATAGACTGCAGGGTTAACCTTAGCTAAGAGCTTGGACAGGAGAGAAGGGAGAGTAGATGGGCACAGAAGCAGGTAGGTAGGTGGGTATATGTGGTGGTGGAGGTGCATGAAGCGCTCTTCTCATGGCCTCACTTTTCTCAGTGAAGTAAAAAAGCAACACCACCTGAGAGTAAAATTGTGGGAAGATGTGGAGGTTTGATGAGAGAAGAGAAACTATGAAATATGATTTAATGTTCTAGGAGAATAGGAGAGTGAATGAATAAAATCAAAGCCTAAATCACTTCTTATTTCCTCACCCTCACACTCCATTTTGCAGCAATTCCCCCATCCACACCTAATATCCAGAGCATTGCAGGTCTTTCCCCACACTACCTTTTGGTATCCCTTAGTCCCTAGGACTCAGCTGTTCTCTTCCCCTTCATGCCTGCCTATCCCTACAAATCCTATTTCAACACCTTCTCTCAATACCCCAAGCAGAGCAAGCTGTTTTCTTTTCCCAAATCGTACCCAGATCTTGGGTCATGCTTCCATTAGAGATGTAGCACATTTATTTGTGTCATCCTCTTCAACCAGACTCTGGGCTCTTTATGAGTCAGGGCTACATCTCATTCATCCTTGCATTCCCATGGACTGTAATGAAATAGAAACCTAAAAATAATGCCTGAATGAATAAGTGAGTGAATGTATACCATTAGGGTAAACCACCACCACTTTAGTTTAAACAGACTGCAAACCAATTGATTGCTTGAATGCCTGTTTATTAGAATCACTTGTTTTTAAGATTCAAAGGCAATATCCCAGAAAATACCACTCAGAAGGCTTAGTCAGGTTCATAAATTTGTGTTTTAAAAGTTCTCCAGATGCTTTTAATGATCAATCATGTTGAGATACCTTAGCTAATAATCAAGCTCTAACCAGAAGCTGGTTCAAAGAGGAAGAAATTAGCTTCTTTATCCTTTTATTTTCCTTAGAAAAAAGCAAATATCCCTGATAAAAATGTCCATTTTCTCACTGTCCTCTCCCCAAAAAGCTGACAAATTAATTAATACTAAGATGATAGCTGACAGTGAGAATTGATAGTATAGTACTTCTAGGAAAAGATTCCTCTTGTACAATTTTAGGTTTCTGGAATTTTTCTTTTTTTTGGCAAAAGAATTTATTAATATGGAATCTTTTCCATGTTAAGCAAAGAAAATCCAATTCAACTAAGTTTAGGAAATTAAAAAAAATAATTTATTGACTTTCATAAGCAACAGGTCAAATGCCCAGAGATAGAACTAGCCTTAGGCAAAGCTTTACATTCATTCAAATAACAATATCTGGACTCAGAATGTCTCCATAGCTCTGGTTTATTTTCATCAGCTTCATTTTCCGAGAGGAGCAACTCCACACAGCACCAGTCTAACATTCTATCAGTTTAAGGACTCTAGTAGAAAGAGGGTGCCCTGCTGTGGATAAAGTGAAGGTTCCTGTGGCCAGGATTCTCACCTGGCCCTGGTCGGCTAGCTCACTATACATGTGTGGGCAATACGTTGTTATTGACTCTCTATAAAGAGCCCTGCCCAGTGCTCTGGGCGACACGGTGGCACGGCTGCAAGGCTGCAGGAGAGCAGAGCAGGGGCTGGAGCGGTGCCAGCACCGAGGCCAGAGGCCCAGGGGGCCTCTGTGTGGGTAGAGAGGCCAAAGGCAGAGACCAGCTTGCTACATGCAGACTCGCTCTGAGTGGACAGGATTTTAGTGATTGACCTGCTACTTTGGAAATAAAGTTGGGTATAACCCTTTCACCCCAAGAACGTTCTACTATCATTTCTTTGGTCACACTGAATCCATAGTGAACTTGTCTGGGGCTGAAACCCATTGGCAAGTCACCTTTCTCCAGCAGTTTCAGCGCATGCTCCAGGATTCATGCTAATTGGGCTGACTTGGGTCACATGCTCCACCTGGATGCTCTGATCGGCTTGGGCTGGTGGGTGGGGTAAGGCCCACAGAATTTCACATACCATCAGAAGAGGGTTGATACCTTTCCAGAAGAGGAAAACCGGAATGTTCTTACAGGAATGTGGAATGCTGGGAAGGCAAAAGCAGCTATGTCCACTGTAGCGAGAATGGGTGTCTTCACAACATTTACATCACAAGTAGGTAAGTATTACCTCACAAACCCCATACTAGTGCTGCTTTGACTCTGTAGAGATTTATCCTCATTTCTTCTCCATCTGTACTATTTTACAATAGCATTTTGAGAAGTTAACAGAGCAAACCCTGGCTCCACCCCACATTGGCTCACATTTCTTGATTTGGTGAAGTTAACATACTACAGAATTAAAAACTCTGGGGATTTGCTCCTGTTTTTATCTATGCCCCAGACTAGTGGGAGGCAGAAATTTTGCACTGACTTTCCTGCACAGACCCAGACTTTCCTTCAGGTGGAATATTGTCAGATCTAGTTAGAATAAGGAATGTTAGTGAGCCCTTTTCTCTACAGATAAGCAGTCATTTCCCAATGGCTTTTCCAGTATTAAAGCTCATACTTTGAATTCCATTTTATGTCTCATGTCTATTTTCCAGTTGGTTCCAAGCTTGGGAGGGAAATAAAAGGGTATTATTTATTTGCTTCCTAAATCCTGATCCTGTAGATTGGGTTTAGTGTATTTTTGTATAATCTAAATGTTTGAAATTTAAAATGCATAATGACACTGAAAAAAACAGAATGTTCCATTAGTCAGAATGAGGAACTCTCTTTGCATTCTGGGAAACTGTAAGTTTGTTATATTGTTACAAAGATGACAGCATCAGTAGAAATTAGAAGCAGGCTACAAAGAAATACCTGATTTGCTTTACAAACCATGGCTAATGTGCACATCTGTGCACTTGAGAAGAGGTCTTGGGAAAGAGATGTAGCACTGTTATTAAGTACAGAGAACTCTGGGACAATTACTGGCTGTGGCCAGCCCTGTTTTGCTCACTATGCTAGAATGATCATTACATGAGCCAACCCACAAATCCAACACCTGAATAGCAGCAGAATTTTAATTGTGCAAAAGCGAGATAAATGGCACCAAGCAGAATATTAAATTGTAATTAATTTTAAGTGACCCTCTTAAATGAGATCCAGGACATCAAAAATAAGAAAGACATTCATGCCTTTCAACATTAGTCACATACAATAAAAGCTAATACATATATAATGTGAATGCCTCATATATGTATTTTTATTTGTATGTATGTATTTATACACACATGGAAGAATTTTACCTAAGATAATGGGTTTTGTATTAGAGTTATTAGTTTTAAAGTTGAGCTTCAGAAACCTCGAGCATTTAATTAACTTTTTGTCTTGAAACAGAATCAGATTTAAAAGCATCCAGATATTTATTTGTAAGATATATTATCAATCTTCCATTTCATTCAAAATATCTGTATTGGCAGAACATTCAGACCATGCTTGACCTAAATCTGAAATGCTATAGACTCTGCCTTCTTTTTTTTTTTGATCATCAGTGAAGGTAGCTACTGATCCCCATATTAAAAAATCCATATTCTGTTAAATAGAAATAAAATGTGGACCATGGATGTAGGCATATTAAAAAAGTAAAAATAAAAAGGTGAAATTAATATTTTTACAATATTTAAAAAAAGTCACATTGTCATCAGAAAAGTCTTTAAATTGAGGCATAATTGACATACAACATTTTATTAGTTTTAGGTGTACAACATAATGATTTGATATTTGTATATATTGCAAAATGACCACCACAATAAGTCCAGTTAACATTTGTCACCATACATATTTATAGAATGTTTTTCTTGTAATGAGAACTTTTAAGATTTATTCTCTTAGCAATTTTCAATTATGTAATACAGTATTATTAACTAAAGTTGCCATGGTGCACATTATATCCTCATGACTTACTTATATTATAACTGGAAGTTTGTATCTGTTGACTCCCTTTACCCATTTTGCCCACCTCTGACCACCTGCCTCTGGCAACCACCAATCTGTTCTCTGTAACTATGAGCTTGGTTTTTGTTTAGATTCCATATTATAAGTAAAATCATACAGTATTTGTCTTTTTCTGAATTATGACTTACTTCACTTAGCATAATGCCCTCAAGGCCCATCCATGTTGTCACACAGGGCAAGATTTCATTCTTTTTTAAAATTATTTTTATGGCTGAATAACATTCCTGTGTGTGTGTGTATAACAGTTTCTTTATCCATTCATCTGTTGATGGACACTAAGGTCGTTTCCATATGTTGGCTATTGTAAATGTTACAATAAATCTGGGGGTGCATATATCTTTTCTAGATAGTGTTGTTGTTTTCTTCATATAAATATCCAGAAGTGGAACTTGCTGGATCATATGGTATTTCTATTTTTAATTTTTTGAGTAACCTCTATACAGTTTTCCATAATGGTTGCACCAATTTACATTCCCACCAATGGTGCACAAAGGTTCTCTTTTCCCCATATCCTTGTCATCAGTTGTTATTTCTTGTCTTTTTGATAGTAGTCATTCTAACAGGTATGAGGTGATATCTCATTGTGGTTTTGATTTGCATTTCCCTGATGATTAGTGATGTTGAGCATTTTTTCATGTGCCTGTTAGCCATCTGTATGTCTTCTTTGGAAAATTGTCTATTCATATCTTCTGCCCATTTTTAAATTGGATTGTTTTTTTGGTATTTGGTTGTATGAGTTCTTTACATATTTTGGAGATTAACCCCTTATCAGATATTTGATTTGCAAACATTTTCTCCCACTCAGTAGGTTGCCTTTTCATTTATTGATAATTTCATTTGTTGTGCAGGGGAAATCAATTTTAATGTTATTTTTAACTCAACATATAAAAATATTTTCATTTCAATATGTAATCGATATAAAAAGTTATTGATGAGCTGTTTCATGCCTTCTTTCATATGAATTCTTCAAAATCCAGTGTATATTTTATCCTTATAGCACATCTAAATTCAGACAAGCTGCATTTCAAGTGCTAATAGACACCTTTGAATAGTTACTATCATGTTCAATTATGCAGTTGTAAATGATTATTTTTAATTTTTTCATTTAGAATTAAGATGAATATTAGACTTAGCTTTGGCTGCAGTGGGAGAAAACACAAAATAATAATGGCTTTATAAAGATAAAAGTTTATTTCTTTATTGTACAAAGTTGAGAGATAGTGTCAGGGACCCACCCAGCTTTTCTTATCTTGTTGCTCTGATATATGTGGTCTCTATTAGTAATGTCACCTCATGGTCTAAGAAGCTTGCTCCTTCTCCAGTCATCACAACTGCATTCCAGCCAGCAGAGGGGAGGAAAGAGGAGGAATTTTCATATAATAATCATATACCATCAGCCAGAACTTAGACACAAGTCCACAGATAGCTGCGAGAGAGGCAGAAAAATTTAATGTTAATTTAAGGTAGCCCTATGTCCAGTTTCAAATTGGAGATTTACTACTACAGAAGATAGGGAAATGTATAATGAGGAGAAACTATTAGTCTTTATTTCAATAGGGTCTTTGAAAACTCAATAGTTTTTGGAGGACGTTGTCTTAAATATACCTGTCACTGTTTGGAAATGAAACAAGGCCTCTTCAGGGTTACACCTACTTTAATAGAACTAAACCATGTATTTGTTAGTTTACTGGCAAATCTACTGACATTTAACGTTCCAGAATAATAGAGATTCTAAGTGGTGTGACCTTAGAACTATAGCAGTATGGAGAACTGGTGCTGTTTGTGACATTCAGAGAGTTTTCTAGTACTAAATTCCCTTCAGTCTTGGCTTATAACCAAGTTATCTGACATGACTTTTCTTATTCTGGCTTCCCAATCTTGTGTTCATACATAAAACATGTTTATGTTAAGAAATGTATTGAGAGTTTCTCTAAATGTGGAACTATTTTCTGGAAAGAAAATGGGCTACATGGAGGACAGACTCCATTTCCCCCCTTTTGGCAGGTTGTTTGTTGCAGTTTAACCACTTTGTTAGGTATTATTGTTTTCTTCCTAAATACTGTAAATACCCGGAAGACAAGGGCCTGTATTACTGCTTTTTGGTCCTGGACACAACTTCAGTAGAGAATTAAAATGAACAGATATTTGATATTTATAGCTAAATGCACTGCTACTTTAAAGCTATGAAATTTAGGGCAAATATTCAAAGTCAAGATTACAGATAGCACAAAAAACTGAAAGCCAAAATCTTCCTGCTTTTCTTCAAGGGCAGTTGTCTACTTTTTCAAGATATAGCCTAATTTTTGAAATAAAAGTTCTCTCATTCTCCCTTTCTCAATTAATATTCTTAACTTCCAGTCCAACAAAAAGCACTGCTGTTCCCAGAAAATACATTAAATTTTGTGGATACTTAAAGCCTGGTGATAGGCAAATGGGTTTCAAGCTCAGGTTTTATGGCATCTTAAAGTGACTTCAATAATCTAAACAAGTACAACAACATTCTCAAAATGAATCCATTTTTACTCAACTTAGTAAATGAATGCATTAGTAGACAGTTAAGGTTTGTTTGAGAAAAGGAAGGAGAGAGGAAACAATGAGGGAAAGTAGTGTCATACAACCAAATAAATAGGAAAGATTCACAGTTTGAGCCTCACTGTGATTTTTTTCTACTAGACAGTGCAGCTCCCAGGGGTCAGGGACCCTCTCTCAGGTCCTGGGCGTGTGCTTGCCACACTGTGGTTACTCAACAGGTGAAAGTTGTGAGGTGACAGAACAATTAAAATTCTTCTTCATTACACTGGCCCAAGAAATAACCTCTGAAGGACTGCCAATATCCTTTCACTAACCAAAGTTGGTTGAGTTAAAAAGATACCTGAATAAAAATGATGATTTCAAAGAAATCACTGTTGCCCTTCCCAACTCAAGCTCTTTTTAATAAGTTGAATCATGGTTGCAATGATCATTTAGAACTATTTCAGTAGCCCCTCAATTGGGTTCAAAGGAGAAAATAATACTAGAAAAGATTTAAGCCCCTTCTAAAGTTACAGATCAGAGAAAGGAGAGGGAGAATAAAGGAGATGATTGCAGATGAGAGCTTTGTGTTCCTCAGGTGTAGGTGCCTCCCCCTTTCCCTGACGTCTAAGATTCAAGGTTATGTCTTTCATTCTTCACTTCTCACTTTTACTTCTTCCTAATTCAGTTGAAATGATGATTTAACTCATCTGCACTCCTTGTTTTGAATACCTCAACTCTTTAGATTGCTATTAAGAATTTTCCACCTGGATATTCCATTTAAAGGAAAAAAAGGCTTATTTTTTCAAGGCTTTGAAAAATATTCTTAGATTTTACCACTAATTTTATTCCCCTTGGCTTTAGTCCTAAATTCAATGTAAATGAGTTGCTAAGCATTAGGAGGATTATTTGAGCCATAAATACAGGTACTCAAGCAAAAGCTATGTGAGACATTAATGAACAGCTGTAATAAAACTGACAGATATTTCAAATACAGTATTTTCTTTCCTTTTGGGGGATAATAATACACTCTCCTAATTTTTAGAATATCCCACTCTTTCCTAGTTTTCTAGAACATCAAAGCATATTTACTAGACAGAGCTTTTATTTATTTTATTTTTTTATTTGGTATCATTAATCTACAATTACATGTAGAATATTATGTTTATTAGGCTCCCCCCTTCACCAAGTCCCTCCCACATACTCCTTCACAGTCACTGCCGATCTGCGTAGTAAGATGCTGTAAAATCACTACTTGTCTTCTCTGTGTTGCACAGCCCTCGCCTTGCCCACCCCCCACTATACATGCTAATTGTAATGCCCCCTTTACTTTTCCCCGCCCTTGTCCCTCCCTTCCCACCCATCCTCCCCCGTCCCTTTCCCTTTGATAACTGTTAGTCCATTCTTGGGTTCTGTGATTCTGCTGCTGTTTTGTTCCTTCAGTTTTCCTTTGTTATTATACTACACATATGAGTGAAATCATTTGGTACTTGTCTTTCTCTGCCTGGCTTATTTCACTGAGCATAATACCCTCTAGCTCCATCCATGTTGTCGCGAATGGTAGGATCTGTTTTTTTCTTATGGCTGAGTAATATTCCATTGTGTGTATGTACCACATCTTCTTTATCCATTCATCTACTGATGGACATTTAGGTTGCTTCCATATCTTGGCTATTGTAAATAGTGCAGTGATAAACATAGGGGTGCATCTGTCTTTTTCAAACTGGAGTGCTGCATTCTTGGGGTAAATTCCTAGAAGTGGAATTCCTGGGTCAAATGGTATTTCTATTTTAAGCATTCTGAGGAACCTCCATACTGTTTTCCACAATGGTTGAACTAATTTACATTCCCACCAGCAGTGCAAGAGGGTTTGCCTTTCTCCACAACCTTGCCAACATTTGTTGTCTGTCTTTTCAATGATGGTGATCCTTACTGGTGTGAGGTGATATCTCATTGTGGTATTAATTTGCATTTCTCTGATGATTAGCGATGTGGAGCATCTTTTCATGTGCCTATTGGCCATCTGGATTTCTTCTTTAGAGAACTGTCTATTCAGCTCCTCTGCCCATTTTTTAACTGGATTATTTGCTTTTTGTTTGTTGAGGTGTGTGAGCTCTTTATATATTTTGGACGTCAACCCTTTATTGGATCTGTCATTTATGAATATATTCTCCCATACTGTAGGATACCTTTTTGTTCTATTGATGGTGTCCTTTGCTGTACAGAAGCTTTTTAGCTTGATACAGTCCCACTTATTCATTTTTGCCTTTGTTTCCCTTGCCCAGGGAGATATGTTCATGAAGAAGTCATTCATGTTTATGTCCATGAGATTTTTGCCTATGTTTTTCTCTAAGAGTTTTATGGTTTCATGACTTACATTCAGGTCTTTGATCCACTTGGAGTTTACTTTGTGTATGGGGTTAGACAGTGATCCAGTTTAATTCTCTTACATGTAGCTGTCCAGTTTTGCCAGCACCATCTGTTGAAAAGACTGTCATTTCTCCAATGTATGTCATTGGCTCCTTTATTATATATTAATTGGCTATATATGTTTGGGTTAATGTCTAGAGTCTCTATTCTGTTCCACTGGTCTGTGGATCTGTTCTAGTGACAGTACCAAATTGTCTTGTTTACTGTGGCTTTTTAGTAGAGCTTGAAGTTGGGGAGCGAGATCACACCCACTTTATTCTTCCTTCTCAGGATTGCTTTGGCTATTCGGGGTCTTTGGTGGTTCCATATGAATTTTTGAAGTATTTGTTCCAGTTCATTGAAGAATGCTGTTGGTAATTTGATAGGGATTGCATTGAATCTGTATATTGCTTTGGGCAGGATGGCCACTTTGACGATATTAATTCTTCCTAGCCAGGAGCATAGGATGAGTTTCTATTTGTTAGTGTCCTCTTTAATTTCTCTTTAGAGTGTCTTATAGTTTTCAGGGTATAGGTCTTTCACTTCCTTGTTAGGTTTATTCCTAGGTATTTTATTCTTTTTGATGCTATTGTGAATGGAATTGTTTTCCTGATTTCTCTTTCTATTAGTTCATTGTCAGTGTATAGGAAGGCTACAGATTTCTGTGTGTTAATTTTGTATCCTGCAACTTTGCTGAATTTCGGTATTAGTTCTTGTAGTTTTGCAGTGGAGTCTTTGGGTTTTTTATGTACAATATTATGTCATCTGCAAATAGTGACAGTTTGACTTCTTCTTTACCAATCTGGATTCCTTGTATTTCTTTGTTTTGTCTGATTGCCGTGGCTAGGACCTCCAGTACTGCAGTGGGGAGAGTGGGCATCCCTGTCTTGTTCCTGATCTCAGAGGAAAAGCTTTCAGCCTCTCACTGTTCAGTATGATGTTAGCTGTGGGTTGATCATATATGGCCTTTACTATGTTGAGGTACTTGCCCTCTATGCCCATTTTGTTGAGAGTTTTTATCCTGAATGGATGTTGAATTTTGTTGAATGCTATTTCAGCATCTATGGAGATGAGCATGTGGTTTTTGTCCTTCTTTTTGTTGATGTGGTGGATGATGTTGATGGATTTTCGAATGTTGTACCATCCTTGCATCCCTGGGATGAATCCCACTTGGTCATTGTGTATGATCCTCTTGATGTATTTTTTAATTTGGTTTGCTAATATTTTGTTGAGAATTTTTGCATCTACGTTCATCAGGGATATTGGTCTGTAGTTTTCTTTTTTGGTGGGGTCTTTGCCTGGTTTTGGTATTAGGGTGATGTTGGCTTCATAGAATGAGTTTGGGAGTATTCCCTCCTCTTCTACTTTTTGGAAAACTTTAAGTAGAATGGGTATTATGTCTTCTCTGTATGTCTGATAAAATTCCAAGGTGAATCCATCTGGCCCAGGGATTTTGATCTTGGGTAGTTTTTTGATTACTGATTCAATTTCGTTGCTGGTAATTGGTCTGTTTAGATTTTCTGGGTCTTTCTGGGTCAGTCTTGGAAGGTTGTATTTTTCTAGGAAGTTGTCCATTTCTCCTAGGTTTTCCAGCCTTTAGCATATAGGTTTTCATAGTAGTCTCTAATAATTCTTTGTATTTCTGTGGGGTTTCTCGTTTCTGATTCTGTTGATGTGTGTTGATTCTCTTTTTCTCTTAGTAAGTCTGGCTAGAGGCTTATCTATTTTGTTTATTTTCTCAAAGAACCAGCTCTTGGTTTCATTGATTTTTTTCTATTGTTTTATTCTTCTCAATTTTATTTATTTCTCCTCTGATCTTTATTATGTCCCTCCTTCTGCTGACTTTAGGCCTCATTTGTTCTTCTTTTCCCAATTTCAGTAATTGTGACATTAGAGTATTCATTTGGGATTGTTCTTCCTTCTTTAAATATGCCTAGGTTGCTATATACTTTTCTCTTAAGACTGCTTTTGCTGCGTCCCACAGAAGTTGGGGCCTTGTGTTGTTGTTTTCATTTGTTTCCATATATTGCTGGATCTCCATTTTAATTTGGTCGTTGATCCATTGATTATTTAGGGGCATGTTGTTAAGCCTCCATGTGTTTGTGAGCCTTTTCGCTTTCTTTGTACAATTTATTTCTAGTTTTATACCTTTGTGGTCTGAGAAGTTGGTTGGTAGGATTTCAATCTTTTTGAATTTACTGAGGCTCTTTTTGTGGCCTAGTATGTGGTCTATTCTGGAGAATGTTCTATGTGCACTTGAGAAGAATGTGTATCCTGTTGCTTTTGGATGTAGAATTCTATAGATGTCTATTAGGTCAATCTTTTCTAGTGTGTTGTTCAGTGCCTCTGTGTCCTTACTTATTTTCTGTCTGGTGGATCTGTCCTTTGGAGTGAGTGGTGTGTTAAAGTCTCCCAAAATGAATGCATTGCATTCTATTTCCTCCTTTAGTTCTGTTAGTATTTGTTGAACATATATTGGTGCTCCTATATTGGGTGCATATATGTTTATAATGGTTATATCCTCTTGTTGGACTGAGCCGTTTATCATTATGTAATGTCCTTCTTTATCTCTTGTTAATTTCTTTGTTTTGAAGTCTATTTTGTCTGACACTTGTATTGCAACACCTGCTTTTTTTCTCTCTGTTGTTTCCATGAAATATCTTTCTCCATCCCTTGACTTTTAATCTGTGCATGTCTTTGGGTTTGAGGTGAGTCTCTTGTAAGCAGCATATAGATGGGTCTTGCTTTTTTATCCATTCTATTACTCTGTGTCTTTTGATTGGTGCATTCAGTCCATTTACATTTAGGGTTACTATTGAAAGATATGTACTTATTGCCATTGCAGGCTTTAGATTCGTGGTTATGCAAGGTTCAAGGTTAGCTTGTTTACTACCTTACTGTCTAACTAGACTCGCTTATTGAGCTATTATAAACACAGTCTGATGATTATTTCTCTCCCTTCTTATTCCTCCTCCTCCATTCTTCATATGTTGGGTGTTTTGTTCTGTGCTTTTTTTAGGAGTGCTCCCATCTAGAGCAGTCCCTCTACGATATGCTGTAGAGGTGGTTTGTGGGAGGCAAATTCCCTCAACTTTTGCTTGTCTGGAAATTGTTTAATCCCTCCTTCATATTTAAATGATAATCATGCTGGATACAGTATCCTTGGTTCCAGGCCCTTCTGTTTCATTGCATTAAATATATCATGCCATTCTCTTCTTGCCTGTAAGTTTTCTGTTGAGAAGTCTGATGATAGCCTGATGGGTTTTCCTTTGCAGGTGTCCTTTTTTCTCTCTCTGGCTGCCTTTAATACTCTGTCCTTGTCCTTGATCTTTGCCATTTTAATTATTATGTGTCTTGGTGTTGTACTCTTTGGGTCCCTTCTGTTGGGATTTCTGTGTGCTTCCATAGTCTGAGCAAGTATTTCCTCCCCCAGTTTGGGGAAGTTCTCAGCAATTATTTCTTCAAAGACATTTTCTATCCATTTTTCTCTCTTTTCTTCTTCTGGTACCCCTATAATGCAGATATTGTTCCTTTTGCATTGGTCACACAGTTCTCTTAATATTGTTTTATTCCTGGAGATTCTTTTATCTCTCTCTGTGTCAGCTTCTATGCGTTCCTGTTCTCTGGTTTCTATTCCATCAATGGCCTCTTGCATCTTCTCCATTCTGCTTATAAATCCTTCCAGAGTTTGTTTCACTTCTGTAATCTCCCTCCAGATGTCTGTAATCTCCCTCTGGACTTCATCCCTTAGCTCTTGAATATTTCTCTGCAGCTCTGTCAGCATGTTTATGATTTTTATTTTGAATTCTTTTTCAGGGAGACTGGTTAGGTCTGTCTCTGCAGCTCCTCTCTCAGGTGTTGTCTGAACTATCTTGGACTGGACTAAGTTTTTTGCCTTTTCATGGTGATAGTGGTGGCTGTAGGCAGGTTGAGGGTGTGTCAGCTGGGAGAAGAAAGTCCTTTCCTTCTTGCTGGATGCCTTGCCCTTCTCCGCTGCCAGTGTTGGTTGCCCGCACTCCTGGAGCAGCCACCAGGTTAATCCCCTAAGCTGCTGTGGGCAGAGTCTCCATCAGAGCAGCGCAGAGCCCTTCGGGGAGTGGCAGGCATGCCAGGTGTGCTCCTCCATGATAGCGGTGCCCCTGCCGGGCAGCTGTGTGCCAGCAGCGGCCTTTGGGTCTGGCCCGGGTGGCTGTGATTTGGGCTGGGGTTCTGGTCGGCTGCTGGGAGCATGCCTGCTCCCTCTGGCTCCACTGCAGGTGTGTGTGGGGCTCTCCCGCATGGGCCTCTACCGGGCTCCTCTGGCTTGACTGCCACCGGTGCCTGCGAGCCGCACCTGGGCTATTCGGTTGCCACTGCTGTGGGCTCATACAAGCCTGTCCTGGTCCCCTCTGGCACTGTTGGCACACGTGATCTGCTCCCGGTCCCTTCTAGTGCCGCCACCCCCGGCCCGTGCTGCCACTCTCCTGCTACTGAGCCGGTGTGTCGGGGTCCGCGCGCCAGTTGGAGGAACAACTGGCAGGCTGCTTAGTGCCTTGAGGGGCTTCAGAGGTGCGCTGCCTCCCGGGGTTTAGGGCCCGTAAGGTTCCCTGGGATTCCCAGCTGCTGGCTAACTGTGCCGAGACGACTTTGTCCAGCTATGGGGTCCCTTTATCTTTAAGACTTGCAGAAAGCACTCGCTTTTCTTTTGTCTCATGGGCGCTGGTTGCGGGGACCTGCCCACAGGTTTTGCTTTTTTGTTTCTCTAATATCCAGCACCCTGTGCACCTTGTGTCTGCTCCCTGGGTATGGATTTCTAGAGCTGGTTGTTTAGCAGTCCTGGGCTTTCACTCCCTCCCAGTTCTGACTCCTTTCTTCTCACTGGGTTTTGGGGTGGGGGAGCGTGCAGGTCCTGCCTGGCCGCAGTTTGTATCTTACCCCCTTCGTGTGATGTTGAGTTCTCACAGATGTAGATGTATCCTGGCTGTTGTATTGCATCCACTAGTGTCTCTTTTAGGAATAGTTGTATTTATTGTATTTTCAGAAATATATATGTTTTGGGGAGGAAATTTCCTCTGAAGTACTCACACTGCCATCTTCCTGTGATCCTAGACAGAGCTTTTAGTTTAGAATTTTACCACACAAATCTCTTGATTAGAACAGCTATTCTTAACCTTTTTGGTTTCCTTTGTACTCTTGAAAATATTGAGCACCCCAAAGAACCTTTCTTTATGTGAGTTACAGCAACTGATATTTACCATATTGGAAATTAAAACTCAGAAATCTAAAATATATTTATTAATTTATTAAAAAATAAGCTCATTGCATGTTAACATAATTGACATTTTTATGGAAAATAACTATTGTCTGAAAGAAAAACTTTAGTGAGAAACACAGCATTGCTTTACATGTTTTAAAAACTCTGTAGTGTCTGACTTCAGTGAAGATGTCTGGACTCTCATATCTGCTTTTGCAGTCAATCTGTTGCAAATTCTTAGATCATGTTATCATGCTAGGTAGCCTCATGCTATCATGAAAGAATGAGAGTGGGAAGTAAAAAACATCTTAATATTTGTTATGAAATCAGTTTTGACCTCAAAAAGTCTGAGGCCACACATTTGGGACCACTGATTCAGAACAATATTTGGTCCATGAAGAAAGAAGGTGTGATATTCATAATTAAAAGTAAAGAAATTTAGAATTTTAGGCCTAGAAGCTGCTCTATTAAGTATTGGGACATAATTTTTTGAATATATTTTAAAATAGTTTATTCACTGTTTAAGTTGTAGAGGTAGAGATTAGTTCTAAAATTTGAAAAATTCCTCATTTTTGACATTATTGAGTGTCAATATGTGGGAAAAGTTGGGGTTCCTATGGCCAGGATCCTCACTGAACCTAAACCACTTGATGATGTAACTGGCCTGTTTCTAGGCAATTGCTTTCACACCCACAGGCAATAAACTATTATTGACTGAGTCACTATATAAAGAGTTCGGCCCAGTGCTCTGGGTGGAGGTAGAGATGTTAGTGCTTGACCTGCTTCTGGGAGAACAAGCCGGGTAATAAATCCTTTCACTCCAAGAACATTTTACTGTCATTTCTTTGGTCACACTGAATCCATAGTGAACTTGCCTGGGGCTGAAACCCATTGGCAAGACACAATAATGTAAGCACACACACACACACACACACACACACACACACACACACACACACACACACACGAACTTAAAATAATCTTCAGAAGTTGTTATCTGTGATCTTACTATTTTAACTAGTTATCACTGTCATACTGCCTAATAGAGTCAGCATGGAAATAGCCCAGGGTTCTGAATGTTAACTTCAGAATTGTCTGCCTTGTGAGTTTGTGCAAGTTACCTCATTTCTCTAAACCTAGCGTCCTCATTTGTGAAATGGGAATAAAAGTCCCTGGAATGCAGAATTTTAAGGATGAGAGCGTGTGTGTATGTGTGCATGTGAAGTCAGAGAGCTAATAGCTGTGCCTGTAAGGATTAAGCCCCCACCTCACAGTTTAGCAGGGATTTTGATGGACAGCTATGTTGGGCTCCCCCTGGAAGCAGGTGGGGGTGGGGTTGAACTCATGAGTAAGGAGGAGCTTACTTGCAGTTGGGCTGCAAAGACCCTGCTGAACCAACATCAGGCCAGATCCAAGTGAGATGAAGCCCGGGCAGCAGAAGAGCATGCGTGTCAGTTACTACACGTTACAGGGACACGAAACTAGGGAGGACCCAGGAATGAATGACAAAGAGCAAACCACCAGGTCACCAGAGAGGAGTCTCAGATCAAGGCCAGGAATTAGGAACAATTAAGGCTCTGGAGAGGGTACAAAGAATCTTGAGAGAAAAATGTGAGGCTGTGCTTGAGCTTAGTGAGGGATAAACCTCTCTGAGGTGTTGGCCGGGACCAGTCACACAGTGTGGCCGCAGGGGAGGGTGGGGGCATTTTACCATGCTTCTAGCCAGGCACCAGATGGATCTGGCCTGGGGGAAGTGAATATTACCCCTTTCTTCGCCTCTCTCCCCTCTTCATGTTGTAACAGAAGTGGTCTTTTCTGCGGAGAACTCATTCCATACAGAGAAAGTAACGCTGACCCCACCTAGGTGACCAATCTTCCTGATTGCCTGGAACTGAGGGGATCCCCACAGCACAGACTTCCAGCTTTAAAACTGAAAGAATTCCAGGCAAACTAGGACAAGCTGGCCATCCTGTCCCACACTATAACCAACCCCAAGTCCAGAGCAACACTCATATCACCCCAGTTAGGCCTGATGGAAGTCCTCCCTAGGACATTCTTCTCAGAACTATTGGCAAACATGGCTCTCTTGCTCCTGGCTGGACTAATTTGGTGGGTTGGATGCCATGATTTGCCAGTGTTCATTTCACCCACTACAGGGAGAATTTCTGTCTGCTAGATAAAGAAAAATCCCAATCTTTGATGAACATCTCCATCCAGCTGAGCCTGAAGCAAGACCTTTCAACAATATGAACTTAAATAAATTCTCTCTTCTGCCTAAGTTTGGATTTGGCTTTTGGCCTGGCTTAATATAGGGAGTACCTTGAATAGAAGGCAGCTGTAAGTCATTGCATATACTTAGCTACCAGAAGCCTTTCTTACTATGTGAGAAATGAGAGCTGACTGGGTTAAAAACTGTATTACAGGAATGCATAAACTATAAATTCCTCTGCTTCAACCAATGCCATATGATTTCCTATCTTACACTGACTTGCTATATCTGTTAAGGTGAACTTTACCAGATTAGCCTTTTCCTTGAATTCTTATGCTGGGTGTTGTCAGTGCCATAACTGTCCTCAGTATCTCCTCAACCCCTCTGTCTTAGCTCTTCCAGCACTACATCTTGCTTTAAATATCCAACCACATTTCTTCCAGCAACTTGCTAGCATTAAATGAGCCTAGCTCTACATCTTTCTGGGTTCCTAGCTACAAACACTTCTCCTTGACCTACTTGACTATACCTTGGCCATGGCTAACTTCTGTCCCTACTTGGCCTAGACTGCCCTCATCTTGGCACCAGGAGGGACTGAGAACCAATAAATGGACCTTTGGCTTAATCTTTGGACAGTTGGATTCTGTTCTTATTTGCAGCAGCCTTTTTTTGTCTTTATTTGAAATACGGTCCTCTTCCAAATAATGTTTTAGGCTTTAATGATCAAGAACTTCCTCTCGTTATCACATAACTTTGGGTAATTGGGTGAGCAAAGTGGTAAATGTGTGGAATGGGCTTGTGAAAAGCTGAGTAAGGGCTGAGTTAGCACGGATGCTGTTTCAGCTGTAGTTTTCACATTTTAGTGGGAATAAGAGTAACTTGAGGTGCATACTTGCATATTTCTGAACCTATTTCCAGTGAACGTGACTCAGTAGGTCTGGAGTAGGGTCTAGGAATAAGCATGTGAAGCAAGATTATCAAGTGATTCTGATGTAATTGGTCTCTAGCTCATATTTTGGGAAATATTCCTTTGTGGCATGTTCAGAACATAGCTTGGGGCAAAAAAGACCCTGATAGTCTCCATATACTAGAATAGGTATAGGGTGGCTCATCTTTGTGATTTGAAAGTGCCTTTTGGGTCTTTTATGATGATTGGCTTGTTTTCCTTAAGCAGTTTGGTAACCTTAGATGTCAGGATGATGAAACATGGTAAGAACTATATCTATCTATCCCATATTTCACAAACCCCAAATTTGCTAGAAACCATTTTTGCTCAGTGGCCTGCCCCAGTCATTAGCATCATGGAATGTCTAGAGATGATTCTAGACAATTGACCTTTACAGTCTCATATTTGATTCAGCTCAGCAAAGAGCCAGTCTTGCTAGCAGCAATTCAGGGCTGTATGAGACAGGGGCCAGGTCCTGGAGCTATGGGACAATTATCCAAAATATAATTGTACCTCAGTACAACATATACTGAAAGATGGTGTCCCTCAGTTGGAACACTGTCACAGACTGTTGGCAGGAAGTCTTTTTTTTTTGCAATAATAGAACTATTTTATTAAACATATCGATGTACTTATTTTGTACAGAACACAATTAACATTTCTTCCTCTCCTGCTTCATGAGGCCACGACTCTGGCAGGATATCTTAGTGTATCTGTACCTGTATTCTGGGACGGATGAACTTACCCCCTTAGAACTGGGCCTCCTAGCACCAGTATGGGTAGCTTCCATGGTACAAGTATATTGGAAATCTTGATTCTTTCATGATATCTTGGGAAGACAGAGTCCAGGAAAACCATGCACCTTCCTAGGAGAACAAAATGCCAGCTCTGGGAAGACCACAGATTCTGAGGCCTTTAGGAAAAAGTGGGCTATATATACTCAGAGTTATAGTCTTTTAGTAGAACTAAATAGTTATCATGAATAGCTAGTTTCTCAAGGTTGGCTACCAATGGTTTCAATGCCAGTGGGATTTGTCTCCTGGCTATGTCATTCACATGGAATGCAGTGGGCATGGGGATCCATGGAATGCTACTAATATGGTAACACTGGGGACAACATTGGGTGGAAATATACATGGTCTCTAGTTATCAGATAGTCTATAGTTCCTGAAAGTGCTTAGGTTGGTAGAACTTGTTGGGGATGTAGATTGACAGCTGCTAGGATTGCTCTGTGATGAGATTCATCCTTTGCTAAGGCCCTTATTACACCAGAGCTGATATTTTCCACTTTCTCTCTCCACTGAGGGCTTGTAAATGACATAGTGACTCGCCTTGCCAAATACAAAGAGGAAAAGAAAGCTAGAGTCAGGTTAGCCTAAATTCATCAGTTTAAGATGGTCCTTAAGGAGGCCACCAAACCTGAGATAAATATGTAGATTTCTGGGGTAGAATTTAAGGGACACTGTATCAGTTTTAATTGGTAGGCACAGTAATATGGACAGAATCACAACTATCTCCACTTAGGTGGCCCCAAATGGACTAACTCTTCAGAACTTACTGAAACTTATTAACTAGAGTGGTTTCATCCAGTCCAAACTGAGTGAGCTAAATGAAATTGGCAATCCAGGCCAAGACTAACCTGTGGCTCTGCTATTGTCCCTGAAATTTCCAGGCCCAGCCACTCCACTAGGCATCCTTCAGAACCCACTGTAGTTAAGCTGTGGATTTTCCATAGCAGCCAAGCAGGAAACTGTATTTATTATCACTGGAGATTTTTATCTCTAACCATCCTGGAGTAGTGGTTTATGAGGAAGCCCAAACTTCAAGGCACCAGTGCCAAAGTCTGAAGGTCAGAGATTTCAGTGTCAGTCCTCCATTTCTTTAAAATTTATTTGGGAGGCTGAGGGAAAAAATTATAGGAGAAGCAAGAGAAGAAGGTGATGGGCTTCAGTCTTCAAATTTTTAGGACTGCTCTGACCTGCATGGCCTTGGGCTGGGGGTGGTATTCCTTTCTGCACATTGGGGTTAAAGGGCAGAGTAGGTACAAACTGACAGAACCCAAAGTTAGCTTCAGAGCCTGCAGATGCCATAGCTGCACAAAGTCTCTGCCACATAGGTGACAGAGAGCAGGAAGCCAGGAGTGGAGAGCTAGTGACTCAGGTTTATCTGGCAAGGGGGTGGAGACTTGCAAAGTGAAAAGAGGCTGATGTGAAACCAGGAAGGCCAAGTCACCAGAAGTGAAGGCAGATCTGAGGAAGAAACCATGATAAGCAGGGATTGAAAGCTGAAGTTGAAGCCACTCCATCTCCAGAAGAAAATATGGTCAAATCCAGGACCCAGGATATCATAGGATCTGGATGTGCCTGGTAGGGACCCCTGGAGGTGGTGACTCTGCTTAATCTAATGGGTCCCCAATGTGTCTTCTAGTGGGACTCCTCACACTTCATTTACTTATTCAGCCATCATACATTAAGAATCTACTATATGTTAGGTACTGCCCTATAAAATGGGCATACTAATCAGTAAGGAAAAAGACATCCAAAAATATCAGTGATAACTTGTTTAACACAACATATAGGAAGAAGTTTAAGTTTATAGGACCAGAACAACTCTTAAGTCAACATGACTTCTAAATCTGAATCACTGGCTTTGACCTCCTTTTCTCATTTCTAGTATCCAGCTTGGTACCTTCACCTGTGTCTCATCTGCACCTTCAATTCTGCATGGCCAAACATTAGCTAATTCTTCCTCTACAAACAGTTTCTCTGTGTTTTTAAAAAATTTCCTCTTAAAAAAATGTCAGTGACATGTATGAACCCTCTATATCCCAAATTCTAGATCTTTGGGTCAGTTTTTACTCTTCCTGTGCTCAAAAAGTTATCAAATTCTGTTGACTGAAGTATTTCTTATATTTGTTCCATTTCTAATATTATTTCTTCTTTCCCAGTGCACTTCATCAAAACAATTTAAATAGCCTGCTAGCTATTTTTCTTCCCTCCTAATCCATTTTGTTACTATCTTTTCTCAAATAACATTCCATACATCTCATGAAAAATCTTATCTACAAATAAAAATTCAAACACCCTAACCTAGAATTCTAGACAATCTGAGTCCAACCAATTTTTCTATTTTTATTTCCAAATTTGTCTATCGTTTGCTCTAGAAAAATGGACTTTCTCTTCTCTGTAAGTGCCCTATAATTTCTCTTTTCCATACTCTTGCTGTTCCTTAGACCAGAATGATCTCTGTTCATCAGCTCCTTAAGTACAAATCCTAGAACTTTCAAAGTCTAGCTCAAATATTTCTCTTCCCATGAAGCTTTTCTGTTATTCCAGATGGCAGTAATCTTTGTATCTTCTGATTTGTCGTATCACTTTATCTGTACCTTTTTCTTTCCACTTTTCACTGTTTACTTTGGATTTTGGTTATTCCTATGCAAATTTTATTACTTCCATGGTTTGATTATAAACATCTTGGAAAATTGATTTATCTTTGTATTTCCAAAGTGTCTGGTACATTTGAACAAAGTTGTTGGGACTCACCAAATATTTCTTAAACTTCTTTATATTTCTTAGATCCTTTGTCATTAGACCTGGGGCATATGGCTGGTTCTGGCCCACGTTCATTAAGAAGTTATACATAATACTTCCAGTTTGCCGTATTTTGGAACAGATGGGAATTCTACACCCTTTCTTCCCTCCTCCCATTCTGTTTCACTTTATAAGGCCACGTGTTCCAGATGCAACTTGGTGCAGTTTCTGTAAGTCTGTGCCCATTTCAAACAGACTCCCTGACTGATCACATGTATCAGAGCTCCCCCCTGAACTGTACTAGATGTGAATCTAAATAAGATATTATGTTGTGCTAAGCCACTGAAATTTCAGAGTTAATATGTTACTGCAGTGTAGCTTGTCTCAACCTGACAAACAAATGAAGTATTCAATCAGTGTATGAATGAACAAAAAATGTGGATATCTATTGAATAAATTGTGTTGCTGGAACTGTTTGAAGATTGATACACAATCTTTTGGGGGTTCTGAATTCACAGCTTTTTTCAGAAAAAGGAAAACATCATCAGACTGTAAATAGTCTACCATTTGATTACATTTTCCTACAATACCTTAAAAACTTCATTTGTTAATCAACTATGTATGTAGTTTCATGTTTCTTTTTTCCAGGTAGCAGAATTCAGTTAGGTATTAGAGCTATATCATTAAAAGGTATACATGGGGTTTTCTTGGTGCAGTCAAGTGCATAATCCTTATCTTCCTCTGGCTCACTGACAGCCTCTACTCCCCTTTCATGAATAGATAGATCTTTGGTGCTTAAGAGCACCTTACATGTATAATTTACAAGCAAAACTACTTAGTGTCTAAAGGAAGCTGCCTGATTACTTTTGAGACTCATACAACTTTTTTCTTAGAGAATTCAAAAAAGATGAGCAAGTTTAAAGAAGAAAACAAATGTTTTTACAATCTAGAGACAACTTCTGTTACAATATTACAATCTGCAAGGATTATTGAGCATATTTATAGTTTGTTGAAATGTATTCAGCCCTAGGGAAGTCAGCATCTTCCTCTGACCCTCAAGGGCCTGCAACTGCAATTCTGTAGGCTGTCCTCCTTGGGTAGTGCAATGCTTTAGCCTTCTCCTCTTATCAAAATCTAAACTCAGCTTAATAAAGCTGTCTGATAATTCACTATGAGATATTAATACTATGGATGAAGACTTACCATTTCTGGGGATGTTGCCATTTACCACAATACCAACCTGCCAAATTTATAAAGTCAAATATTGAATTTCTAACACCAATGACAGGCTAGAGTGGGAGAAATATTTGGCAAGATCTAAGGTCTTCACAGTTAAGCTGAATAGCAACTTGTGATTCTGTTGAAGAATAACATTATTCCAGAGGATCATCTAGATGCTTCTGGAGAGCAACTGTTTCTCTACTTGAGATAGTTGGCATATTGCTTTTAGAACAGATGGCTAATCCCATGACTGGTGTTCTAATGTGCTGTGCCCATTTCAAACAGATAAAGACCAACATTCTCTTTTTTGCTTATTTCTTCAAGTGAAATGAAACAGACCCAAAGTGTTCCTGTTTCTTGACTATGTTCTTGGTATCCTGGACTATCTTCATGCTAAGAACTTTTGTTTGGAATCTTCTGCTATCATTAGAACTTTCACTTAGGTTGTTTTCCCAGTTGTGATAGGCTTATCCTGACTTTATCACTGTCTTACACCTGTAACCAATTAGGGCTGCCATGGAATGATGACCAATGAATCAAGACAGCTTATAAGTACATAAAAGCTACAGGGTTTGTGTGGTCCTATCTACTCTGTGATAGGTCAAACTTGTATTATGGCCTGGCTCTAGCCCTTTTATGTTAGTATTCCCCTCCATAATCCTCAGCACTCTCATGTAAATTTAAGCTTCTGCCAGGCACTCTTTTAGGCTCCCATTTACAGTGGAGTTCCTGCCCAGTCCCTAAATTTAATGGAAAGGCAGCTTTATGGGTAATGAGCTCCAAGCAAGGAGAGAAAATAATGTCTTCTCAGACCACACTAACCCCAAAGGAGTCCTAGGGTCCCAAGATTTCCTAATATATTTGTCAGGCCCAAAGAACACCTCATAAAGATGGTATAACATCTTGGAAAGTGCCCTATAATTTCTCTTTCTCATGCTCTTGCTATTCCTAGGCCAGAATGATCTCTGTTCATCATCTTGGTTTTCTCATCTTGGAAGATGGTATGACATTTCCGCCTTGTAGAGGTTGGGTCCATATGAATAAGGCCAGAGCCGTTTAAACTGGAACTCACCTCATAAAGTACGAGCCAACCACTAATCTGGGGTTTCAGTGATTGAAGTCTAAGTTTAGAAGAAACTAGTTTTTGGCTAACGTTCTTACTGAGCTGTCCAGGGTTCTGACTTCTTTAGAGGTCATTAGTAACTTCCCTATCCCTGGTCTTGATGCTGGTGATTTTGCTTTACATTCTGAATACTTTGGGTGTAGTCTGTGGCCACTAATCTTGAATACCCCAGTAGTTTACTTTGAGCTGTGCTGAGCCAGGCTCTTGTCAATGGCATACTGTGTAAAAACTGAAAAATTGATTATACTGTGTCAGGACTTTTAAGTTGGAGAGAATAAGGCATAGAGGCAGAATACTTAGACTTTAGTAACAGCTTCTTTAGCCATGTGACTTGGAAGATATCTCTGAAGGTTTCTAAGAACCTTGGTTTTCTCATCATCCCTGAACAATAATGTGAAGAATATATGAAACATAAATGACAAAAAACGCAATACAAAGAACATTTAAATATATTTGAGGAAAAAGACACCTGACTAGAAAAGTAAACACTGGACACAAAGGTAATTCAAAAAATAAGAAAGACAAATTACCCACATGACATATAAAAATTAACTCAAATTAGACCAAATACTTAAATATAAGACTTAAAACTATAAAACTCTTAGAATAAAACATAGCTGTAAATCTTTTGGCCTTGGATTAGGTAATAGTTTCTTAGATATGATACCCAAACCATAGGAACAAAAGATAAAATAGATGAATTGGACTTCATAAAAATAAGATACTTTGTGTTGCAAAGTAAGTGAAAAGATAATCCACAGAATGGTACAAAAAAACTTGTAAATCCTATATCTGATAAAGGAATTGTATCTGGAATATATAAAGAACTCTTACAACTCAATAATAAAAAGACAAATAACAGAATTAAAAAATGGGCATAGGATTTGAATAAATATTTCTTCAGAGAAGATGTACAGATGGCCAATAAGCACATGAATTAGCTACCAGAGAAATGCAAATCAAAACCACAGTGTGATATTACTTCACACCCACTAGGTTGTAATAAAAAAGACATATAATAACAAGTGTGGCAAGGATGTTCAGAAATTAAAACCCTCACACACAGTGCCAGGATTTTTAAATGATGCAGTTAATTTGGAAAATAGCCTGATAGTTCCCCAAATAGTTAAACACAGAGTTCCCCATATGAGTCAGCAATTCTAACCCTAGATATATACCCAAAATGACAGAAAACATGCCAACAAAAACTTGTACATATTTATAGCAGCTTTATTTACAATGGCCAGAAAGTGGAAACATGTTCATCAACTGATGAATGCTTAAACAAATTGTGGTCTAGATCTGCACAATGGAGTTTTAGTCATCAAGAAAAAGGACTGGAATACTGATACCTGCTGTAACATGGCTGAAACTTGAAAACATTATGCTAAGGGAAATAAGCCAATTACTAGGCAGGCATATATTGTTTGATTCCCTTCATATATAGTGTTTAGAATAGGCAAATCTGTGGACTCAGTAGGTAGGATTTGGATTTGTGGGAGTGGAGAGTGGGCTGATGGGTATGAGGTTTCTTTTTGGAGAAATGGAAATGTTTTATAATTGATTATAGTGATGGTTGCTCAACTATGTGAATATACTTAAAACCATTGAACCATACACTTTGTATTATGTGCAAATTATATCTCAATAAAGCTGTTATTAAAAAAATACAAATTAACAAGAAGCACATGAAAAAATCTAATTCATTGGACATCAAATAAAAAAGCTTAAATTACTATGAGATACCATAATCTCTCATCAAATTTTGGAAATTAAAAGCATGTGTGTGTGTATTAAATGAGATCTACTTATAGAACTATTCAAGGCAATTTACCTCTACCATGTATATTTTGGTTTTCTTCTCAAGCTTAGAATATCCTAAAAGATGTTTTGTGAGTCCAAAGCATGGAGAACTCAAGTTAAAGATCTCTTAATTCATGTTTTTTTCCCAAAGAAATAAAAAATCTTTGCAGTTTTACTCAAGTGTACAAATTAAGGAAACATAACTGGGTTTGATGAAAAGTGATCAACTCTTTTCTTCTCACCCCTACTGGACGACACCACATGCTTGCATGGCAAATTAAGTAACAGCAGCCACTCCCCATGGACAGAAGGAGCCTGGTGTGCTCCAAATGTGTCGTGAGACACTTGTGAGTGCTTCTTCTGGGGAAAACACAGCTGTCTGTGCGCCAGCCTGTAGTCTCTATAGATTAGTTTCAATCTAAACATTCTTTCACTGCAGTTGGAAATGGAGAACTTTCCATATCAAATTCAAGAGCTTCCACACACTATAGTAGAGTGAGAACCATTTTGCAAAATGAGCTGGATGCCACATAGATAAAATAAGCTCTGAACCAACTCCACACACAATGATTTCAGACAAATCTGAGGTTCCACAGTGAGTCTCATTTTCAGTTAAACTCTTATCCTATTAAGTCAATGTGAGTGATTCCATAGTTGCATTCTCTTCTAAAAAGTTTAGAAGTAAGGCCTTGGCTTGGTGGCTGGTAAGCTTATATATAATCCAGAAAAGGCAAACACTTGGTGTGTGTTGACATGCCACCCTCACTTGTATGAATGTAGCTGCTGCTTATTTTTCTAGATGATACTCTTTCCTACTGAATCTGAACATGGGCCAAGACACTTTCTCAACACAGCACCACAAGCATTCATTACTAATCAACCAATGAATTAATTCTATTTGCTGATATGGGCTACTCCGTGTTGAAACGTGTGTGTGTGTTTTACCCAACTACTTAGAAAATCTTTGAAGTATATTTATCTTTATGAAAGGTGTGGCTTTCTGAGTATAGGAATTATAAGTAGAAACAGACCAATTGTCACTAAATACAGGGGAACATTTCTCATCTACTTTACCTTAAGTGCCTGAAGTGGTTACTGTTGACTCCTTGGTCTTTACAAATACAAATACCAGGCAGAATTTTTAGCATTATAAGCATTTTTTGGGAAATACGTTGGCAAGTACTATTATATTTTAAAAATATACCTTACATATATCAACCCATTTAGTGCTCTGCAAACCCTATTACAATATCTGGGTTATAGTTGAGGAAACTGAGGCACAGAGCTCTTAAATAACTTTACTATTGAAGCTGGAAAGGATTTGTATCTTGATTAAGGTTTACTTGCAATGCTCTTCCTGCATGCCCCCACACTCCCTCTCCCCATGATACAAGGTTTGGTCTAAGTTAAGAAACTAGTGTTAAAGAAACGCTCCTAACCACATTCCTTCTTTTGATACAATGAACAAAACTTCTTTTCTAAAAAACAATAGCTAAAGACAAAACCTGACAGGTCTTTTGTCTCAACTCTTCTTGCAAAGGATCCTTTCTTTGTAAGTGCCAACCCTATTTTCTTTGTCTCAACAGCATTTTAGAACAATTCATAACTTATAGCAACTGTGAATTCCATAGTTGACTTGTGTGTTATGTTCACAAATCTTCAAATTTGTCAAGCTTTGTAAGTTCACAGGGGTGCAAATAAAAAAAAATAATATTGACAAACATTGGTAATTTCAAAGCATAGCATCAAACCCAAAAGTTTCTTCACCCAAATAGATAATTATTTGTATAAATTCAAAGGTGGAACCTAATAAGATAGTTTCAAAAACTGTTAAAACTGAGAGTATACCTCTTGTCAGCAGAGCAAAATAGAATCATTTATCAAAATGGAGTTTCAACTAAATTAGAAATGGGATGAAAATTCTCAAACAAAATAGAAATTTTCAATTTCCTCTATCAAGTAAAATCTAAATATACTTAACTGGCTACTTCCTCTATACATTCTCAATTAGAGTAATTATCAGCATCTGATTAAATATGGGAAATAATTAGAATGGTATTCCCAAAGTCCTAATCTATTTAGGCATAAGAAAGTTAAGAGGCTCGCATAGTTATTCCAGTTTTATAATGATGACCTTCATTAGTGTTTCTCAGAGAAACAAAATAACATATTCCACATTATTCTGTGTGTTACTCCCTTACCATTAACAATTCTAAAATATTCAGTACCCATCGATAACCACTTAATATTTTATCATTAGATTTTTCTGTGTTCTTGGCACATTATCAATAATGAAACTAAGAAATTTCCATCTGGTATTTTTGATGCTTCAGGGTATTCTAAACAATAGATCTGAAAAAAAAAAAATCTCACCAGCATCCTGATTACATAAAAGGATTAAGATCCATGGAAAGACAGCAATGGAATAGTTTCTCATCTTAAAGATTTCTTAAACAGGCTCATTTTTCCCATGGAAAGATTTCAAAAACCATGGTGGCTCATGATAACCCAAGAACTTTTTGGTTATTATTGTTGGAGGAGGTGGTAGTTTTAAAAATAGATTTATTGAGGTAAAACTGATGTACACTTAACTGCATATATTTATGGTGAACAGTTTGATGAGTTTTGACACATGTATATACCTTTGAAGCTATCACCATAAATCAAATAATGAATATGTCCATCATAATTTTTGAAAGTATCAATAATATAACATTTTGATCATTAGCTCCCAGAGGCATCTGGCACTAGTAGGCCTTATTTATTGTCTATTGAGTGAACACATTTTCTCACTGAACATCTTTCGAATATTAGTGTACTAGAGGAACAAAGGGTTGCACAGGATTTAGGCTTTTAAGTTTCAGCATCTTTGAGGAGCTTCTGAATGGTGCTGAAGTTGGCCTTTGAGTATGTAAATCGACAGGTATGAAATCCTCAGTATGCCCATGGCGGCTTAGCAGTCCCACAGAGCTCTCCATGCCCCACCATTTCTATAGATGGAGTGGCGGATAAGCCTTCCTCCACCCTCTGTGTTGGATTGAACCTTATTTTTTTTTCCAACCACATCGATTTATCGACAATGTAAGGAACCAATAAAGCACAAGTTTTGTTTGAAAAGATGGGTCTAAATATGAAAATAACACATTATATACCAAGTCACTTCCTTCCTCTGAGTTTCAGTTTATCCCTCAAGTATCTTCCAACTTACCAGAGAGAGCTGTAAAGGGAAAGGGGAAAGCAGCAGCAAGCCTCCTGAAACGTCCAACTTCTCCGGTCACATAGACTGCGCAATAAGCTGTGCAGGGCTCTGGCTCAGGGTTTCTGAAAGGAAACATAGCTGCTTTTGTCCTGCCTAGTGACATCCTATTTTCCTCAGTGCTGGTAGAGTGCAGTCTGGTAAGCTCTTTTCAGAGGCCCTCCTGAGCTCTTTCCTGTACCCTGTACGGTTTGTAGCCCTGTTCTGGAAACAGTTTGAGGACGCAGCACTTAACCTCGGGCTGCAGATTCCCGGGTCTCCCTCCGCCAACGCCCATCTCCACCCCTCCCGCGCCCACCGCCCCGCCCTTAGCCGATCCCAGTGGCTCTCCAAGCTGTGGCCTTGGGGTCTCCTTGTTAGCCTCGGGTCCCAGGACACCGGTCCCGGCTTAACTTTACGAGTTGCGAGGGCGGCGTGCCTGCTCAGTCACGCTCCCGCTGGGGGCTGCTTCCACCTGCTCATCCTCTCTTTGATTCTTCCCCAGAGGAGAGGAAGCCTCAAGCGGATCTGGCACATCCCTAATCGGGGCCTGCTGCAGGCCGGGGGCTGCCGTGTGCCGAGGAAGCCTCGGGCTAGGCAGGCCATTTTCACCTGCGTAATAACAGGCTCGTGAGCAGCGCGGCGGCGGCGGCTGCGCCGGGCGGGAGGAGGAGCGCGGGCGGCGGCCGCGGCGGGGCGGGGCGGGGCGGGAGCGAGGGCAAGGGCGGGGCGGAGCCGGGGCGGGCGAGCGGCGGGCGGCGGGCGGCAGGAGGCCGGAGCGGTAGCGGCGGCGGCGGTGCTGACACCGCAGCCTCCGGCTCGAGTCCCGGCGGCGGCAGCAGCAGGGAGCGCCCGCCCGCCGCGCATCGCACCTCGGCCCCGCCAATCCGCAGTCGTAGCGCCGGGGCACCGCCAGCCATGGCCGCGCCGCCGGATCCCCAAGACGAGCTGCTGCCGCCGGCTGGCCCCGGGTCCCGATGGCTCGGGGGCCGGGAAGAGGGAGAGGACGGAACGGTGACACCGAAAGGGGCCAAGCCGGCGCCGCAGACGGGGGAGCCCAGCCGGGGCTTGGGTGCCTGGGCCGGGGAAGCGGCGTCGCGGGACCAGTGCTCGGGCCCCGCCCGGCCGCCGCCCGTTGCCATGGAAACTGCCTCCACAGGTAAGGCGGGCGCGCGCCGCTGCCCCGCAAATGGCGTCCCCTCCCGCAGCTCCCGCTGCACCTCCCCGCGCTCTCTGCCAGGAGCGCCAGCTTCACCAGCCTTCGCCACGGGCGGCCCTAAATACTAGCGAATTGGTGGAAAACAGGAATGTATTTTTTTCCCCAAAGGCATGGAGAAAGACAAAATACTATTGGTTCTTTTTTTTTCATGATCGTTATTATTCCGGCTTTAAAAATTGTCCTTAGGCAAACCGCAGCATCCAGGCTGCAGGCGCGCCCGTGTACAAGTTTCTTCCTTCTGCCAAGGGATTTGGGGGCTGCAGGGCCCGCTTGACCGGTCCGACGGTTTTTTGGGGCGTGTTTGCGCGCAGCTTGCGCGCCTGCGACAGGGGACGCGGACAACGAAGCGCCCGGCTGGTCTGCAGCCCTCCGACCCGGCTTGGTCCGGGACAGGGACGTGGCTGTAACTCTTCCTCAGGCTTCCCTCCACAGGCCGCCACACCCTACTGCCTCCCATCCCGCCAGCCCCTCTCCCCGCCGGAAACAAATCCCGGAGTGTGTGCGTCTAATCGGGAGGCACGGCGTCCCAACAGCGTTGGAGTTGTGGCAGCCCCCGCCCAGAGCCCTTGGTCCTACTCGGCCCCGATGCACCCATCTCGCAGGGGCACTGAAACTTGGAACCTCTAGAGCGGCCGGCCTGGCTGCGTCGGTAGGGGACTTGGTGGTGACTGGAGGAGGTACAGGTTACCAGCAGTGTGAACCCGTCCGGGCATTTGGAAATTGCTCTGGGCTCGACATCCCTTTGCCTGATTCCCGCCTTCCGCGGATGTCCCGCGGGGCCAGGGGCCCTGGAGCTTCTTGGCCAAAGGATGCAGGAGGCGATCTTTGGGGAGGGGCTGCCGGCCTGAGTAACGCTGTGTTTCCAGGCAGTGGGTTGGAGGGTGCTGTGCTGTGCTGTTCCCAGAGAAAGCTTTGCTGTGGTGGAGCTGTGTAATTTTGGATTTTGGAAATGTAGCCCCGGAGGGTCCGAGGTGATGGGTGCTCCTGGAGAAGGGGAAGGCGGGTGGGACTGGAGCGCGTGCTCTTGGCAGCTGATTTAGAGGAACTCCCTTCTTAAGGCACAGCCTTTCTTAAGGGTCATGTGGAGTGCCTGAGTAGTTTTAACTCTCTTCTTGTACAAAGATTCGAGCTGAGGAAAGCAGATTTAGGGAATGCGTTGAACAAAACATAGCAACGTTCTGAAGGGAAGAGAAAAAGTGGGCACCATATAGCAGAAAAAAAAAGCCTCAGAAGCAGAAAACCCCATTTATCATATATTAATTGTTATTTGGGGAGCAGGGATGCGGTTTGGGGAAGGCTTTAAGGCTAAGAATGGCTGCCTAGGCTTTCAACTTCATCTAAGTGAACAGAAACAAAACTCTTCCAATTGCAAAGAAGATGGTAAAAGATAACAGACCAAGAAGATAACCTTTCTTGTTGATATACCATTTCCATTCTTTGTTGAGCATAGCTCGTAGTTCAGAACCTTATCCTCGATCATTAAAGTAAATTATTTCTTTATAAACATTGCCCACTTCCCCTTAGTGTCTTTAAGGTTAGGCGAACTAGGGAAAGGTAGCTAAGTGCCCTGTGTTCAGTAACATACTATCCATTAAAATGAGTTGCTGTATATGAAATGCTTAGAACAAGTTCTGTCACAAAGTAGCCATTTGCAATTTTTAACACTATTATTATTATAGATACATTTTACTTTGTTGAATGTGTTAGGAGTTTCCTATCCTAGGCAACAAACATGGTAAAACAAACATGATGATTGTTTGGATGGGAGAAGAATGAAGGAAGAGGAAAGGAGCACATATTTTGTATTTTTATATAGAAAGTTTTTAGTTCATTATGTTATCTTAAGGTATTTTTAATATAGTTGTTGATTGACCTTTTAAAATTGCGTATGTTTCTTAGTAGACTGAATGGACTGCTATAAAGACTCAGATGCTGGAAATAGTGTTTAAATAAATAACTAGATCTTGAAAAATCCAAATAAAATCTGGGCCAGCTGGCTTGTCTGTCATTTTGGCAGTTCTATTGCTATAAACAAAGTCAGCAGGTACATCTTCAAATTTATCAGAGACAAAATCCAGAGTAATCCTGTCTTACTTTTTGAAAGAATGGTGCTCTTTGGGACTCAAACCAAGCTAAGAAGTAACTTAGGCTTTAAGCATGATGCACTGTAAGCAGATTTTGTTTCTTTTTCAGATGGAATTATAAAATATAAGATAGATATTGATGTTTTAAAAACTGTCTTTTAACTCCACCAATCATGCCATCTGGACAGAAATTCTGTTGTTTATTTTTATACATTGATGGTAATTAAAGTTCCTAAAGAAATATTTCCAAAAATATTTCTCAGTAATGTCCTGGAATACATATATGTTTAAACATCATTAAAGCTTTACTATGGAACTCCATTGATACTGTATTTTCAGGTATTCCGATTGCTTCTGTCCCTTTTGTGGATTGGAAATGTTGTTAACAAAAATAATATTTTCTTATAAAGCTACATTTTTTCATGTCTAAAATGGATAAGGGGCATGTGATATGATATATGTTGCCAAGGGAACATTTAATACACCATGTGTAGGCTACAACATGTTAGAGTTGTTAATCATGAATCAGTGCCATCATCTTACAACTTTATACAAAGGATGTTAAGAGCAACTGTTTTGTTTTTTCATGATCAGTTATTTTATTCCTGGAAACTATTCAAAAAGAGAACACAATAACTCAAGGATAGAAGAATGGCCCTTTGTTTAAAGGAAGAATTTAAAATAGAACATTTGAACAAAATTCAATGGTAAGAAGTTAACTCATTGACTGCTTCATGCATGCAAGGCCAAATGAAGAACAGAATGGAAAATGGTCTGGAGAAATTAGTCTAGTATGATTTACTTCAGTAATAATGACTTATAGATAATTAAGTTTAATTTCTAGTTGAGTGCAAAAAGAAAAAAGAGAGATTTCCCCAATTTATTTAGATCATAGTGCTCATAAATTTACATTTTTCAAATGCTGAATGTGATACTCTATTGGAAAAGCTATTCTTAGTAGATTATAATTTAAATAAATTTCAGAATGTTTATATATCCTGTGTTCATTTTGTTTAGTATAATAAATTGTACATGCACATTACCAATTATCTTATAAAATTCATGTGGAGGCTGGATTAACTGTTCACTGGTGGATGTGTTTGATAGATGTGTGCACATTTTTTTTATTTGGAGTCATTCCCAGTAATCCTCTTTAGAAGGTGTAAATTTCAGTCTTCTATTTTCTTTCATCTTTTGAGAAAGCTACAGTTCTATTGAAATGGGAAGGAACACTACCCTTGCTTTAATAGTATTCAACATAACACATAAGCAAGAATAAAAGAGTTCCTAATGCAAATTTAGTTCTCTGGACATAGCCTGTAGTTACAATCAATAACATTTCTGGCAGAAAGTATGGTATATGTCCTTTCATATAGGGAATTCAGATTAGGTTAAATTAACATTCAGAAGCACATACCCTACACATATATTCATAAGTGCATTTTACTGAGGTTTTCTAGGTAACTTCTCTTCATAAACTCACTGTTCCAAGAAACCGAACCTGCTCCAAAAACAGGCCTTCCGGCCTCCTGTTTTTCTGGGCTATTCATCTACTTGTGATTCTGAGGGTTTGGAGAAGAGTTGTGGATTATCTTGTTCATTATACTGTACCCTGGACTGCATGGATTAGAGAAAGTTTTTATTATCTATAAAGTGAGAAACCACTGTGGCTCAATTTAATTTAGTCAACATTTATCGAGTGCCTACTTTCTGTAAGGATCTGTGCTAAACACAGGTCCTTGTTTGCTAGAACATACACCTTTCTGTCTCACATTAGTATTTAGCTTACTTGAACAGTTCCTTGTAAGTCATTTTTCATTTTCCTCATTCCCAAGTCATTGCTGGGAGCTTGACTAGAAGCGCATTAAAATAATCTAACCACATGGCCACAAGGGCATGAGTTAGCTTTCTGAGGTCAACACAGGATGAATAAATATGAGCACAGCTTGTCCAGCCTACACAGATGTGGGGATATAAAAACCTATCTATCATTGATCTATCGTCTACCTAATTCTGTCTTCATAGAAACAACTGTGGCTAAATAGTACTCAAAAATCTTTAGTTAGTTGTGCTTTTACTTTAAAATAAAATTATTTCAGTGGCAACTAAGAGCTTTGAAAAAAGCACTGTACAATATAGAGGGCAATGAAAATAAAAGATATATTTCAGGAACACAAGAATGTTCTCCATGAAAGTTACTGTAAAGAGTGCTCAAAGATGAAAGACAACCAATTTTGTTTAAATAATACTCAAAGGCAAAAAAGAGCAATGAGAAGAGCATGAACTGGAGAGACTTGCTGCTTGTGCAAGATACTCTAATGAGAGTAGATGAAAAATATTCATATTTAATCTGTATTGCTTAAAATGGACCAGGATTCTTAAGTTGGAAAATATAAAACTTACAGAATGAGAGACTGGAAGCTCAGGTAAGTAAATAGAAGGTAAATATTGTGTCCCTGTCTTGATGACATTGGCTCTGAAGAGCCAACTGCTTTACCTCTCATGGTGAGTATGCTGAGCAGTTTTTTAAAGTCATTCCTAGTATCTTTTGAGAATAAGACTAATGCTAGAAAAGTAGAAATGGGGAAGCAATTTAAAAAAAGGGGGAAATGATGGATTCTTAAAACTTATAAGCCAATATATCAATTGTGATTCCTGGTAGAATATAAGAATATATTATCATGCCAAATATTTATATTTGAAAAGTATAAATATGTTGATCATTAGAAATTTCCATGTGTTCACTAAAAAATAATGCCCATGAAACATAATTTCCTTTTATTTTTTCAGATTCTGAATCATCAACATATATACATTACTTACTGTACCCAGCAACTCTGCAAGCACTCAACTTACATAGAGGCATAGAAAGCATGCTCTTTAGTTTTGCAAATGATGCAAAGTTTCAAAAGATGGTTGATATGCTACAGGGTAGCAATGCTATTAAAATATCTTGATTTTAATGTTAACCTCAAACTGAGCTCTTTTAATTAATATAAATTTTTGCCTCAATTTTTCAGATTCCTTTTTGGGGTAGCAAGTACATGCACTTGATTAAAATTTTAAAGATACAAAGGGGTATATGGAGAAAAGGAAGTCTTCACACTCTCTCCCAACCAACCATTGTCCTTCTCCAGAGGCAGCTATTTTATTAGTTTAAACAATATAGCATTATTTAATTCATTAATGATTATTATTTATTGAACCCCTACCAATAGGGCAGGCATTGTTCTAAGCACTGAAGATATACTAGAGAAAGAACAAATGAAATACTGCCTCCCATAAATTATATATCCTTTGTGTGTGCGTGTGTGTGTGTATGTGTGTGTGTGTGTGTGTGTGTGTAGGGAAGGGAGGAGAGAGGGGAGGAGACAGAACAAAAAATATATGTCAAGGGATGGTAAATCCTGTGGAGAAAGTTAAAACAGCATAGTAGAGTGAGGGATAGTCAATGAAGGCCTCTTTGATATCGTGGCATAAGAGCAGAGACTTAAAGAAAAAGACAGATGTTATGCAGATGCCTGGGATAAGGTCATTTTAGGCAGAAAGAACAGACTGTGCAAAAGTCCTGGGTGAGTGTGCTCCCTGGAATAGCTGAGAGATCAGCAGAGTAGAGTGAGCAAGGGGAGAGGGGTAGTAGATGGGCTAAGTGTGGTGTGAGGGGTAGTGGGCATATGAGAGCTTTGGATATTACTCTGAGTATAATGGCACCACTGGAGGGTTTTGTGTAGGGGAGGAGCATGTTTAGGTTTTAAGTTTAATGAATCACTGCACTGTGTAGATTAGTGGAGGGTTTTTGTTGGACAGGTAAGGACAGTTTGTGGACATAACTGGAGGAATGGGACACAAGTGCAGGGATGAGGCCAAGAACAGGTAGAGGTTCTCTTCCAACACTTCCATTTTATAAATGAAATAGGAAGCAAAGTCAACAGCAGAATGAAGGCTGGAGTGGAGTTGGAATTTTAGAGGAGGGGAGAAGGTATAATGTTGTATGGGAGAACAGAAGAATTAGGGGAAACTGTAGGAATTCTGAGCTGCCCTGGCCTCACTTGGAGTTAATAGTCATGAGTGAGATCAGTATCATATATGTCATCTTTTTTTAAAGTCATGCTCAGCTCACTGAGTGTTGATTTAGGGTAGGTGGATGGTTAAGTTGGTTTTTGTTTTTGTTTTCCAGTGAGCATGATGAGAAGAGAGGGGCCACAGAGTCAAGGACGCAAGGCAGGGAGAATACTGAAGGGTCATGCACTCTGGAGAGGAGGATGGCCAGCAAGAGGGGTATGCAGCACAGTGAAAAGGTGGCCTAAGCAGTGTTGGTGGGTTGAAGAGCAGCTGGAAGGGAGGTATTTGAGTAAGGGAGCTGAAAAGATAAGAGGTGGTGATTCAGGAGTGGTTGTTTGAGGCAGTGATGAAAGAGGGGTACAGTTATTAATGGGAGTGGGAGTCTGAGATGGAATGAAGACAGAGTCACTGGAGGAATAGAGTCCAGAAGAATGGCAAGGCTGGCAGTGAATAATCACCTCCATGATCACCAAAATCACAAAGAACCATGGCAGAGACTGGAGAGGGACAGTGAACCAGGTGCTGTCATCTTTAGGAAAGGACAGATGTCCTGGGCTCCAAAGCTAGGGGCTTTTAGAGGAGAGGGAAGAACAGTGGCCTATGAAATTATAAATGTAAAGCCCTAACTATAGGTTCTGCAAATTCTATTTAATATTACAGGACATAGGAGACACAAACTTAAAATAGTTCACTGTGGGGGATGGGAACTTAAAAGGTTGTAATTAACTAAATATGAGCTAGTGGTATGGTGAAATTACTAACATATCTTATATAATTTTAGGTGGTTTAATAGAAAGTCTTGGGTACACATTATATGAGGTGATAGTTCCCCTAAATTCTGTTCTAGGCGGGCCAAATTTGGAGTGTTGCAACTAAACAATGGGTGCCATGCTTTCAGAGACCTTCATGAGCTACAGAATGTTAAGAGAAGGGTGGCCTGATTGGTAAAGCTTCTAGAAAACCAGCCATTTGAGAAATGGTTAAAAAAAAATTAAGAATTTTTAGCCAGAAGAAAAGAAGTTTTAAAGGAGATCTAAAGTTATATTCAAATGCTGAAATAACTCTGATAAAGCAGAGAGAGAAGACTTGGTCCAGGTAGCTTCCAGGGCAGAACTGGGACTAGTGGTCAATCAGAGATGCAGCGTTCTACCTAATGAAGGAGAAAGCTCTAATACTTAGAACTGCTTGAAAAAGAGAGAGATTGCTTCTCCCAGTTACTGATTTTCAAACAAGAGCAAGAGCAAGGTTGCTGTTTATTGGAGAAAGTTAGAAAGAAAGGCTATAGTTATACCAAGGTCTTTACACCTTCCTAAAAGAAAATACCTCTGAGTTTACATGGTAGTTGTTAATGTGGGCATATTCCTCAAAAGTTAACAGCACACTAATGAAACAAGAACCAGTGTCCATCACAAAAACCATATTTGACTTCAAAGCGACTACTTAAAATGCACTCTCCACAAAATCATGGCCTTCTTGAAATTTTTCTCTAGTTCTCCATTGTTGAGAACATCATCATGTAACATATTTGCTTCTTAAGAACTCATGACTTCTTCCAATTATGGGTTATTAATCTAAACGTGAAACATATCTGCAAGCATTTTTTATGTATTCTTTTTCCTGAGCTATCTTTTTCATTTTTTACTACTGTAATTTTATAAATATTGAACAAATTCTAAAATGTTTTGGAATTTATTAAATAATTCTGTAATGCTAAAAGCATCATATGAATCTCTCCTTAGTCTTCTGCCTCACTATGTGGATGTTTATGTCAAATTTTCATTGCAAAACCATGTTTGCTGGGTTGCTTCGGGAATTACATTTTAACTTCCATGTCCAGATCCCGAGTGGATTTTCTAATTCATCTACTGACCATCTATGACCAAATTTTTGGTTCCAGAATGTGGGGAATGTTTTGAAAATCTCACATCTTACAAAATATGTAGAATTTTGTCTCATGCATAACAAATCTTCATTCATTTTTAAGAAACAACTCTTGGACAACATAAAATTGTATGTATGCAGGTTATTACTGATTTGGTTGACAAGCATAAGAATAAAAACCAGTATCATGTTTCCCTTTGGCATGAATCTTTCAACGGATCCTGAAGAATGAGGGCTGCTCAAAATATCATTTGTAGACTGCCTGCTTCAAGATCACATGAAGTGATCCCCAGACCTCAACCCAGGGAAGCAAGCCTGTGAGACACATATTAAAACTTTAAGAAGAATCAATTTATTGAATCTCCTGCTTATCATTTTGCCAGGAGCTCTGAGGAATAGAGAAGCATGAACTATGTCCCTTTTCCCCTTTTTCTCTGAGCTTGCTGTCTAGAGGGAGGTGTGACTCTTCTCGCACAAAAGAAAGGCAAACAACCCAAGTCAGAGTACAGCCTGGTGCCTTGATGGTTGGTACAAGCTCTAAGTAACTCCAAAATTTACTGGTTCCTGGTCTCTTGAAAGAGGTAGGTGTGCTTACACCTAAAGGATAGATAGAACAGGAATAAATGAGCAGAAGGGCAGTTAAGGTGAGGGGAGAAATGTAGGTGCAGGTAAGAGATGAGCGATGAGAATGCTGGTTTAACCTTTTCAGCTGCGTTGGGGAGACACATCTGCAGTGCTACTTGTGGGACTCTACACCCCTCTTATATGGATTCTGAGACCATTGAAGGCTTACATGTGGGGGAAGTAATACTATAATAAAGCTGTGTTAAGGAGGATAAGTTTGATAGTGGCATAGAAGATGAATTCAATGAGTAAGGCTGGCCAATAACATTAGTTTCAGGGCCTTGAATAAATAGCCATGGGAAGCAAGATGAGCACCTCACAGGGACATTCAGAAGGACTTTGTGACTGCTGGGATATGGGGACTGGTGGAGGGAATGAATCAACTAAAGAGTTCTGGGCTCTAAGGCTGAGAGAATGTTGGTGCTATAGAGAGGTTGGGATGGAGGGGACCAGTTAGGGAGGTGAGGATAACAAAGTCATTTGTAACCATATAGGACTTGATATGATGGGAAGCCATTTGAGCAGAAAACTCTGCTTGGCCCTGGAGATAAGGGGATGGAGTTTGAAGATGAAAACAGGATTGTTGTTGTAGATTTAGAAAATCAGAAGGAAGCCATAGAATGAATACATTTTTTGAAAGACTATGTAGTTCGGGAAGAACAAAGACCAAAAACAGAGCAAGAGCTCCTTGCCTCTTACTAGCTAAGTGGCATTAGGCAAGTTACTGAACATTCCTGAGCCTCAGATTCCATGGTATGTATACATGGTGCTAGGTTTTGTAGAGGGCCTGGCAAGCAAGTGGTAACTACTCTCATTATTATAGTATCATGGAGGCCAAGACGGCATGGTATAGAATGAGCTCCAACTGAGAAAGCAGATTTATCTAGTCTTGGCTTTGGCCCATAATATCACCTCAATGTAGGCAAATCTTCGCCTCAGTTTCTTTACGTATTAAATGGGCACGATATTGTTGTTCTGGCTCTCTTACAGAGCTGTTGTGAAGATAAACAGAAATAAGTGTGGAGGTACATGCAAATAACTATGTATCTGTAAGGTACTATTAATAGGAAGCCCCGTCAGCACTGTCAAATGCAGAAGAGCAGTCTAGGAGAACAGAGATTGTGAAAAAGTAATGCTGCCTCAGCCTGAGATGTTTTAATAGAAAATGCTTGCTGTGCTTAGCTGGACCTCAGCCATATACAAGTGGCGAATGGCAAGAGAACAAGGAAGAATGGGGGTGGGGAGAAGTCGGTTCTGGTGGTCCACGTTAAAAGACATTTTGACTATGAGATGTGCAGTTGGAGTGGTGACCTGTTCCATTTCTCATGGCCCAGTGAATGCTGTTGGACTGGATCAGGGTTGAGGTGTGCCCATGGGGCCAGCTGGAGTGAGTGAAGATAGCAGATGTCTTTCCTGATGTTCCTGCTCAGTGGAAGGGCAGTATATGCCTTGGGAAGCTGTCCTAGGCGAGAGTGAGAGCTGGTCTGGAAGAGGCTGTTTCTTCACCAGAGGGTATCAGTATGAAAGCCAGCGCCTGCCCCTCCCCCACCCACTTGTCCCCAGGGCCAGGAATAAATCACATGGTGCTGCAGGCTTGTCAGTCTCTGCAGGCTGGTCTCTAGGTTACAGTCTTCCATAACTATGCAATGCTTCTGGAAAAATGGGGCAAATATACTTTTCTTTATCCCTCATGCTAAGTATAGCTATAAACCCTGGACATTATATATAAAATAAATATAAGAAGACTCTGAAAGGTGGAGAGAAGACAGACTTAACTAGGTTCCTTGGGCCCCAAGGAGCAACATGGTGGTGAGTTCTCTGGGTTTCCTTTTCCCTTATGTAGCTCAGAGTCAGTCCTGGAGAAGCGGTAACCGGAAAATGCCAGTGGGCATGGACAAACAGCACCCACGAGAAAGCCCGATCTCTCTAGCCAAAGGACCAGAAAAGGCATAGCCAAGCAAGACAGAAAGCTTTTAGACAATAACTGCTGTGCTTCAGCTACCCCACCCTCATCCCCACCAGCAGAAGCTGAGTGGGGAGCCTTGACTTCTACCATCATGAAGCTGCAGGAGGCACCCTAACAACTCCCTTCCCCTGAGTGTCAGTCGAGACCATGTGGGAGGCACACACTTCCACCTCCACCCAGCAGAAGCAAGGCTTTGGCACCTAATGAGCCTGCAAGCAAATGTGGTATCAGAGGAAGCCTCGGGCAGTCCAGGGTTTTAACACCGCTCAACAGTAACGAGACTGAGTGGAGAAGCTGGACTTCCACCTGCACCTGGGTGAAGAGACCGGTGGCTACAACTTGGAATGATAGGACTCAGGAAACCATAGGAACCTCCTCTCAAAGAAACAGTTATGCTAAGAAGTGAAAATTTGACAGGGATGACTGTAAAATCTTGCATTAGAATCCTCAAACTAACTGCATGAACAGAATGGGAGGGTCATGGTGAAACTGTGACATATATGGGGAAAAAACAAGAGTTGTAGTGAACTTGGAGTCTGTGGACTGAACCAGCAGCCCCTGAGGAGATGAACTGTTTAGTCTCGCTAACCCAAAATGCCCAGAAAGAAGATGGTAGAATTGTCTGGGCTCTGGGCAGGTGGACCGCCTGTGGGGCTGCACAGAGTCCTGAGCACACTGAGAGCTCTGGGATGGAGATGGGAGCAGAAACTGTGACTCTTCTTGAAAGAACTGAGGATTTACAGCCTGCACAAGAGCAGACAGGATGGGTTATGACAGCTGTCTAAAAACACATGAAGGGCTGTCAAGTGGCATAGGAACTGCATATGTCCTATGTGACTAGACGATGGAGCTGTGGTCAGAAGTTAAGCTGTGAAATACAAAAATAGTCTGGGCTGCCTTATATTGGTGATGAGTTTCTTGTCACCAAGGTATGTAAGTATAATGGATCTGGTCATATATGTGATAGAGGGGATATCATAGAGAGGACACATTAGATTAGTAATTTTTTATCTTTTCAGGATCACAGACCCTCACTGGAGAATCTGATGAGAGCTTTGGAATCTCTGTCCAGGAAAATGCCCTTTAAAACACCATTTTGAAAACAAATTTTGGGATTTTTTAGTGGCCTTTTATGGGTGGAGGAATTAACTTTCAAACTCTCAGAAAATAATTATTCAATAATAAAAATCAGTGCATCAAAGATACTCATATAGATCACTGTTTACACAAGGGCAATGTTTTACAGTTCAATAAAGTCTCACTGAACAATCCATTTATTTCTTCAACAGTTATTTAGCAGCTACTATTATGTGTGTGCATACATGTACACACACAAAGGATGTAGTAGGAATGAGTAGGTGACACTTAAATACATAATCAGAATAGAAAAATAAATCCAGTAAATTACCAATATTATCAGACTATGAGGAAGAGCAGTCTAAGGAATAAGTCTGCATTCCATAAATACTGTTTTGTTATGCTGTAACTGAATTTGTGGCTCTCAAAGGGTTGCTGAGCTATGCTCTTTCCAAACAGGCTATGGTGAAATGGGAAGAAGAGCGTAGATGTGGAGGTGCCGTACTAGATTCCAGTCTCAGCTCTTCCAATGGCCAGTATCTAGTCTGGGAAGGGCTAAATAGTGTATGTGAGTGTTCAGATAAGTGAGGTGTCATTTGTCTATTCACTGCGTCTGTGTACACTGTGCATGTCTGTGTACCCTTTAGTCATTGCTAAAGTTTTCGGAAGCAGGTATTACTTTAGGCAATATCCCTTTACTGTCATCAGGACATGCTTGTAGGGTAGGGAGTATGTGTAGGGAAAGATATTAACTCTCCCTCTAATAATCCTGGGATATCAGCTATCTAAATCCATCCCAAATAAATACATATTTACATACATAAATATTCTCTAGTGGACAATTGATGTTTTCTCAATTTTACGTAGTGTGCATATAATATTTCTGAAAATCTATACTACTTTTATTTAGGTCTGAATACCACATCAAAGTAAAAACAGGGTACTTCCTGTGCTAATGTAGCTTCAAAATAAGTCAACTGACTTCTCCTCCAGATTGGGCCCCTAAATGCCATCATATATAGAAACTTTGGAGTTGCCACCACTTATCATACTACTAATTTGTTTAGCAAACATTTTGTTGTAGGTAATAGGGTAAATTGCAACCCAGCATGTTTGTGTTATCAGAATTGAACTTGTGTGTTTATTTTTTTTAAATTTAATCCTTGGTATTAAAGAAGTCTTCCTATTTTATTTACCAGAGTGTAAGAAAGAACAAATACCTAATGTTTCCTAGAAATTGTACAACCTTTTAAAGGTTAAACAGTTCATGTTACTAATTTTGGTATTTGTGTATTAGAACTGTCAGAAATAAGAATTTATTTCATTTCTGTGAACAATGTGGAGGAAAATTTGTTTCAAAGGGAGGTGATGTGCTTTCTAGAGAAATGAGCTCCAGAAATATGCTGCCTTGAAGGTAAAAGTGTATTAGAAGTAAGGAATGATTTATGTTGGGTTCTCAAGGCCAATTGTGTTACTTTTTTTTCTTTTCTTTTCTTTTTTTTTTTTTAGTGTAATGATCTGCTCTGCAGTTGGTACAAACTTAGCCACTATAGTAACTCCCAGGAACATTGGTTCCTAAAAGAAATCTTTATCAATTTAAAACAGAAAAAGCTCTGCTATTCTGCCAGGGAGGGGATATGATTAAGTTTCCCCTATGATCATTTGTGTGAAAATGTCTTTTGGATACTGAATTGATGTTGATATGCTCCATTGTATAATCACATTATTGTTAATCCTGTGAAGCATACTTTTCAGCTCATAAAACGGAAACTTGGTTGAGAACAAGAGCCTACCTAGATTGTCTGTGAAGGGCCCTGTCCTGCATATGGGAAAAAAAAATCAGCAGATGAGTATGTATAAGTAAAATGGAACTTTAGTTGATTTTCTTAGTAAAATGGAAGTATTCAACTCCATAACCTTGGAGTTAAATAAAAGAGGAAAAGAGAAACAGGCAACACAGCTTTCCTAAATTCTAGAATCTGGAGTCAATGAGATCAGGCTTCTTGGATTTTCTTCCCTATGAAATTGTAATATGCATGTTTATAGTTGTTTAGATCCTTAAACCTCCAGAGACTTTTCTAGACAGGGTGACCCCAGCAGGCAGGCCCCTGGGGCTTAGCAGTAGAAGCTGCTCTTGGGGTGTTCTGCACAGGGCTGCCAGAGCTTTCTCACCTCTGGGCTGAATGAATTTAAGTGGCGTGCTGAGTCAGGCTTGTGGGCTGAAGTGTGCGTTCCTCCATCTGGGGATTTTCCAAAGGACTCACATTAGCCTTATCTAAATGAAGAAGAATGTGGCTCAGGGTTTTCCCTCAGAAATAAGGGATTATTTGTAAACTTTTCTCCTCTGCACAACTAGCCCTGAGATTGGCCAATGCAGTGTTTCAGGTGTAGTATCAGGGAGTTCACTGGTTTTTCTTTTCCCATGCTTGAGTATAAAAGTGTACTTACTCTGTACCTTGATTGGGGAATGGAGTAGTTAAGCAAAAGAGAGGAAATAGTAAAAGGAAGTTAAAGCATCTAGTGCTAGGCAGGCAGGCATATGAAAAACACTTCATGCCTCCTTAGACCAGCTTGAGTATCCAGTGGTCTACTGAGTAGGAAGCAGAGGACCGCACTCTTATTAGTTACTTGAAGTTGTGGTGACAACTAATCTGCACAGTTCCCTTTGCTTTCCAACCAACGCCATAAATGAGACTGGAATAGGAGGGGTCTTCCTAGTCTTCCTCATCAAGGACATCCATCTAATTTATTTAGATCAGGATGGGGGACCAGATGCTGGGGTTTAAATCCTTAGCTGATAACACATGTGCATTTTCAGGAATGTTTGTTTAAACTACATTCTTGCTGGGGGCCTATTGAAATAGTCAGCTAAGGATCTGAGGTCCCTCCTATCCCTTCATCAGTGATGATTTATGTACATGTACTTGTTTGTATAGTATCAAGTGCATGAACGCTTCTTTCTCCTCGCCTAGACTCAAAGTCTCTTGAGGCAGGTGTTATGTCTCCAAGAATCTCTATGATCCCTAGCAGAAGGTCAAATATATCAGTGTCAGAATTTCATTATTTGATGATTTACTTTGTTTTTTTCTTTGGTTACATAAAAAAATCTTAATATCATATTGGGATCACAGAACATTTCAAAAGCTTTCAAAGTTCACAGTGTGACTATTCAAAGACTTTAGAAATAGGATTTGGATTTTTTGTGTATAACTTATATGACCAAAACTAAATCAATTATAGTGTAAATTCTTGCTCCTATTTATATATTTTAAGAATAATAAAAAAATCTTCATATGTCATACCACTTTGAATTTCTTAAAAAACTCTAGAGCAAGCACTAACTTAAGAAGTAAAAATAATTCTTGATAGTTACGATTAACACTATCTGATGATAAATGAATTAACATTTTTTAAATTAATTAAATGGATGTCCTTGATAAGGTGTTCAATTATCCAGTAAAATATGGTAGTTTGCACTGATATTAGTTTGACACCATTGCCATTAACAATTCCTCCTTCTTAGCACCTGACAGCTCACTGGCAGCTCTGCCCTCAAAAAGGGGATGCAGTACTGAGGCACTGACTGTTACAAGTTAGCTTGCATTTGCTGTTAATATTAGGAATAATAATGGTGTTGAAATCTGAGCAATTACTTAAGATAAAAGAAGTTCTAATGAAATGAGGCTAAAAAGCAGGTCTGGGCCTGATGAGAAAAAATTATGTCAAATGCCCCAGCAAAGATGGTCTGGCTGAAAGTCTTCATATTGGATTTACAAATGAACTCACTCCGTGGGCCCACTTCCTGCCTGCTGGCCTGGGTAATCTGGGCCAGCTTCCTCCATCTCTCCTCAGCCCTGCCTGTGTATGTTGCTGTCTTTTCATATGGCAGGAAAAGTCTGGGTTCAGGGGAAAGATCTGTTCAAAAAGGAATATAGCATGAAGTAGGGCATTCTCCCTCCCTGGAAGGGTTCAAGCAGAGACTGTATGATCGCTTATCAGGGATGTTTAAAAGGGGGCTTCTTTATCAAGCAAGAAGTTGAACTAGATTGCCTCAAATATTCTTTATATTCCTTTAGTTTCAGGATTCCATGATTTTACAATAAAAACAGGGAGTTGTTATGTACTAAGTCCTGTGAATGACTTTGGAATGACACATACATTTTTAATATTGGGGCTTTACACCTTTACCTAAAGCTTGTGTGAGCTCATACGAGCAAACCAAACAATAACAATCTAAGTTAATGTGTAATTTTAATGCTTAAAACATTTTCCACTTACTATTTTTGTGCCATGCTCAGGCAACATACCTTTGATTAATAAAATGGAAACATTGATTAATCATTATGTTCTTTAAAATGTTATTGGTAGACAAAAATATTTTATAATTAAGGCTCATGGGTGACAATGATAGAAATGGAAACTAATTATTATTATACACTTACATGCCAGGCATTATGCGAAGCACTGTGGGTAGAACATTAAAAAAAACCCTCTTTGCTTAGAAAACTTATAGTTGAATGAGAAGATAAATAAAGCAACAATTATATTTTATTGTGAAGAAATATAGAAGTATGTACACGATGCTATATCTAACATCTTAACAGAAGGGAAGGTAGGAAAAATCCTTTTACTGGAAATGGTTCTGGAGCTGAGTTTTAAAGGATGAGAAATTAGCAAGGTAAGGTGTGGGGAAGACTATTTAGAGAGAACAACTGTTTAAAACCATATTTCTCCCTTCTTGCTTTGAAAAAAAAGGACTCTTTTTTCTTCCCAGATTCTAGGTTTCTAGAATTGTGACAAAGAGCACAGAGCTCTTTATTTCCATTGTCTTTAAGCCTCTAGATTATTCCTGGTTCACAATCAAAATCAAAGGGACTGCTTCTCAGAGAGTGCGTATGGCTTTTGGAATTGGACAGACTGTGCATCTCAAACAGGTATGCAGACACCTGGCTAAAGACCAAGGGCAGGTAAAGTCAGGCTAACCAAAGTCAGTTCTCTCCAGTAGTAAGATTTTTAAAACATTATCTTTTTTTTTTTTTTTTTACAAAAGAAATGAATAGATTAAGGAGTAAATTCACATGTAATTTTCAAACACGAAACCTTAAATAAACCTCTTGTATCATGGGTCTAGGCTACATCCACAGGCCCTTGGGATACATATTTACTCTCCTTTTTCCATTATGCTTGCTTACTTGGAAATATCTGAGAAACACTAGACAGAAAGGTGTCTGAGTAGGTGCTCTGGGGTGAATACTGAGATAGGAACAAAGTGGCAAGTGAGTGTGTGTGTGTGTGTGTGTGTGTGTGTGTGTGTGCGCATACGTGTCCCAACTTACAGACATGGGTGCTGAGGTAAGAAGGATGCTATGGAAAAGAATGGGCTTGATGACTGATGTGTGCCATGTGTGAATAAAGAGAAGGGAGAGAATCAAAGTTGGGCTAGGATTTATCCCTAGATCATTCTATTTCCCCTTCCTCACAGAAGCACCAGTGAACCTGTAGTCAGGATTGGGTATAGGAGATGTCACAATTTCCAGTCCTGATTCTTTTCTTCCATCATCCTTGTTCTGCGACATCCCTACATCACTTAACCTTCTCTTATATTTCAACCTGCTTCATGGCCCTTAATGACTCACCTGTGACTGGTGGCTTATAGACATCAAGGCTGTTATTAAAGAGTTCTTTTTTTTTTTTGTAATTGTTCCAAGCTCAGATTTTTATATATAGAGGCTTCATCAACTGTGTGTTTATAGTTCTAACTACTGCAGTTCCTAATCTATAGTGAAAGTATGCATGATTCAGGAACTTGGGAGATTTTTGTCTCCTTTAGCTTGTTCTCTGTAGAACTGTCCTTGAGGCTGCCTGAATTAGCTTCTTCTGGACCTTGGACCATCTGCTGGAAAATTGTAGGGGAGGGCCCTCTAGGGAGAGGGCCCAGTGAATATAATGCATAAAGTTGTAAAGCTGGTATGACGGCAAGACAAGCAGTTCTCTGTGTGCCCAGATCTTCCTGAGGAAGGGAAGCGAGAATGGAATGGTGGCTGGGGACTGGACTGTGAAAAACGTGCAGCTGTTGGGTGCCATACTCAGAACTTTAGATCTTATTCTCTGTTGACAATGGACAGTTGTTTGAGTTTTCTTCAATGAGATAGGAGCTTTCTGTGATTCGTGTTAAGAAAGCACTCTGGCAATGTTCAAAGTTGGATGGGGAGCATAGAAAGGGGTGGGAGGTGAGTAAAGAGGCTTCCACAGCTAACCCTTGGGACATGGTGAGGTCCAAACTGTGTCAGTAGAGAGCAAGAGGGGTTGGGGTGGAGAGATTTTTATGAAGTGCAGTGGCTAGCACTTGGAAATGAAGACTTATTTTATTTCAGTTTCTGGCTTGGATATGGTTGCATGGTGATGCTGTTAAGTGTAAAGTGAATACAGGAAGAATCAATGTAAAACACTTTCAAATAGCACTCCATTGCAAATGTAATGTATTAATATTAAAATATTTCACCGAACTTTGAGGCAATGGTTACGTACAGTATTGATTGTACAGATGTAGGGAAACCATTAGGAATTGCAAAGCTAATGCTTTTATAAACACTGTACAAAAACTGCAAACTGTCAACACTTTGAATTTCTAATTTTAATTGATGCAGGGAATTTATAATGTCAAGGTCATGTATAAGCTGATTACATTTTACTTTATTAGCACCTTAAAATATGGAGAAATGTTAACTAGTTCTGATTGAAAATGGGTTGATTGCACAACTGCATCCTTATAGTCTCATTATTTAGAACCCATAAATATTAACTGAAATTATTAAGTTTTAATTAGAGAACAAAATAAAGCTTGGTAAGTTTTAATAAGACATACCAGAAAGATCCTTGATTATATATTAACACAGTTGATTATTTATTAAGGAAAACAACAGGAGGATTTGTTATTTCTTTAATTTTTCCCTATAATTATGTTTTTATAACATTATTTTAAATTGTGGTAAAATGCACACAGTGTAATAGTAACCATAGTGACTGTTTTTAAGTGTCCAGTTCAGTGCTATTAAGTGTATTCATATTATTATGCAACCATCACCACTGTCCATCTCAAGAACTCACTCTACCCATTAAACAATATCTCCCCTTTTTCCTCTCCCCCCTAGTCCCTGGCCACCCATTCTACTTTCTGTCTTTATAAATTTGACTACTCTAGGAGGGCTCTTTGTTTTTATAGCAAGAGAAAATATGGTTTTTCTGTAACTCCTTATTGATTCTTTGTGTTGGCTCACATGTAACTGACTGATTGTCAGAACAGACTTTGGATTTTAAAAGGCTTTAAAGCAGCACAGTGCGTGGGCTTGGCAAGAAATTGGTGCGTTGGTGATCACCAGACGAGTCCTTCAAATGCTGCCCGGCCCCCTTGGGAGCTGAGGAGGAACCAGCAGTCTCCTCACAGGCAGCAGTCCCAGAGGACAGTTACATGGAGTAGCTTTTTCTGAATTTGAATCCTTAGTGACCATTTTGTAAATGTCATGTTGGGCAAGTTGATTGAACTTTGAATCCCAGTTTCTTCATCTTAAAATCAGTAGAACCTGTGTTACAGTATTGTTGTGAGTCTTAAATGAGTTATTTTATGTAAAAGCATTTAGAACAGAGCCTGGCATACCATATGCATTTAAGTGATGTTCATTACTATTCTTACTCAGGTGAACTGATACTCCCAGTACCTTGTAATGTCCGTCTAAGCTGACCAGTGAGCATAATTGAACCATGGTCGTGAAATATTTTAAGTCCTTCCTACCATGCTTTTTGAAATCATCTAAACCTGGAATATAAACTATGGTCATGGTTAGTAAAGTTTCTGGAGTTCTGCTTTGGGGCTAATGTGCTTCTCCAGTTTTAATAACAGAAATAATGAAGGTGAAAATTAATAAGGTCTTGATATGGTGACTTACAACCCTGAATACACTGTGCCTTTTTCACATGCTAGCATCACATACTAGAAGGATTGCTCAGGTTCCTGTGTATCACAACAGAGTCTGGGCTTGAGATAAACTGTGGCCTCCTGCAGGGATTTTCCCCCTTTGCATTAACAGGAACCCTCGGCCCCTTTCCCAGGAGTTTAGTGGTAGGAATTGATTGCTCTGAAAGAAAACTCAAGAGCTCTCTCCATCCCTACCCCTCTCTGTTATAATTTCTTCTCCATTCCACATTCACAGACTAAAACAGCGTTGCTCCTTTTCCAAGAATAGGGGTTTTGACCTTTACTCACTCTCAGTATTTTCTAATTTACATGGTGAGGCAAGCAAGGATTCTGTCAGCAACTCTGTATTCAGAAACGGGGGGAAAACAACTCACTTGTGAATACCTGCTTCATTTTTTGTGTTTGGAAACTTTATGTTCTCTTAAGTTTTTTACTGATTTCATTATTGTATTTCCACAGCCTAGAACAATGCTTGGCATATAAGAGTGTTGCAAATGTATTTATTGAAAGAAAGAAAGGAAGGAATGGAGGAAGGGAGGGAGGGAAGGAAGGCAGCAAGGCTGGCAGGCTGGCTAGTTTTCTTTGGTGCAGTACTGGGGAGGTTACAGGGAGAAATCTAGACGCAAAAAATGTCTGAGCCCTAAAATTTCCAGGTACTCTAGTTCTTTCCTATTCAGAAGGTCTGATGTGGTTCTTCACTGAAACTTGCTATTGTATTTTGTGTTTTTCCATTTTAAAACACTTTTTCTTACATAATAATCACAAACTTTTCTTTTCCTTCTTAAGTGAGTAAGAAGGCCAATATCACAATCTAGTTTTGATTGCCTTTCCCTCCCTGAAGTTGTTTAAAGACCTGCATAATTGTGCCTGCGAGAACACCCACAAGCTTTTCTTGTTCTTTTGCCCAGACGAGATTCACTCCTCTATTACTAAGCCAGCCTGTATTCTTGCAGAGAGTCTGGGAGCAAGGATGTCCCAAGAGGATGCTGAGATTCTCAAAGCAGCCTTTTTCACGGAGCGAATTAAGGACAAATACAAATCATTTTGGGATTTTGACCTATATCTTAACCCACTTATTTTCTTAAAATAAATCTCTTTTTTTCCAGTGCCTTTAAAATGTTTGTAAAAAAACATTGTAATTGTTGCTTTCTAAATGGAAGACTGAAAACAAATGACATGAGTGAGAACACTCCAATGGCTATGTAATTCATGAACATTTTATGAAGTTTATTTAACCACTTATAGGACAGTCTGTACAACTTCTGCATTTCTTCCAATGTCTTACTTTCATGAAATTGCTCTCACAATTTCTCCTCAAGCCACATGAGCCTTCCTTTTGCAGTTTGTTTTAGCTTATCTTTTCAAGTGTGCATGCAGTTACACTTACTTAGAAATGTTAGTGACAGGTGTTAAGTTAGAATAACAACAATAGCTATCTGTAATTTATTAAACATCATCCATGTGTCAGGCTGATTTTGTGATTTAATTATAGCATTTAACCTTTTAAAAATACTGAGATGTAATTTACATACAGAAAGATAAATCTTATTTGTACAGCTCTGTGGGTGCACATTGTGTAACCATCACTAAGGTTGAGGAAGAACGTTTCAGTCATCCAGGAAGGTTCATTCATACCACTTCTCCCAGTTAATCCCCCATTTCCCAGAGGCAACTATGATTCTAGTTCTATCACCGTGGAATAGTTTTGACTGTCTTTGAACATATATAAAGGGCATAATTTTGTATCTGGTGTTTTTTTTCTTAATAAGATACTTTTGAGTTTCACTCATGTTGTTATGTGTGTTGAGAGTTTATTTTTTGTATTACTGCATCATATTCTACAATATGAATATATTACAATTTGTTTTTCCATTCACTTGATGGAAATTTGGGTTCTAATCTTATTTTTTGGCTTTTTTGAATAAAGCTGCTATGAACATTCTTGAGCATTTCATTTTGTGGACCTATGGAAACATTTCTCTTGATTATGTATATGGGAGTACAGTTGGAAGGCACAACATAGGTCCATATTTAGGTTTACTAGAAACTCCTGAACAGTTTTTCAAAGTAGTTGTACCATTTTGCACTCCTACCAACAATGTGAAGTTTCAGTTGTTCCACATCCTCAACAGAACTTGTTATTGTCAGGCTCTTTAATTTCAGACTTTCTAGTGGATGTGTAATGGAATCTTGTGTTTTTTTCCCCCACTGAACTGTATCAAGGTAGAATTTACGTATAATAAAATGCACTCATTTTAAGTGTAGGTTAGGTTGATGGGTTTTCAAAAATACGTAAAACCATGAAACCACCACTACAATCCATTTTTAGGTGTAAATATTCTGTAATTGTCAATTGGGTCAATTTAATAGATAATGTTTTCATACCTTCTGTTTATCAACTCTTTGTAACTGGGGTTCTGCCGATAATTAAGCCATAATGCCTGATGATGCATCCATTGTATGGATTTAGAATGGAGCTCGTTCTGTACCATCTTTGGGAAATTGAAAAAAAAAGTTTCTCAAATCATTTTTAAGTGCTTAAAATTTTCACACAACTCTACTTCAGGAAGACTGTTCTATATCCGTACTGTTTTTTTGTCAACTTAAATGTTAACAATTCCTAAAAGAGAGATTTTTAAAGTCTCTATGATTAGAGACTATCTATTTATCACATTAGTTTTTCAGGTTTTGCTTCATATAATTAAAACTCTGTTACTGTTTTTCATAACACATTTACTAATGTTATGTCTTTCTGATAAAGTGACCCTTGCATAATTAAAAAACTATGCTAATAGTCCTTATTTTTAAGGATACATCATCTTGCTTTCTTATGCTTATTGTTTGCATGTGTATCTTGTCTACTCTTCAGCTTTTAACCTCTCTAAATCTTTATAAAGGATGTCTCCTGGAGACAGCATACCAATTAATCTTGCTGCTTTATTCAGTCTGATGGTCATTTCTTTTTAATTGGAATGTTTAGACACATTTATGTTATTATTGATATGATTGAACTTAAATCTACTTTTTTTTGTTTGTTCTTTACTGGTCTTATCTGGTTTTTGTTCCTCTTTATTTCTGCCATGTTTTAAGTTTGTCAAAAATTTATTACTATCTGTTTTATTTCTCCTCTTTTTTTAGTTATTATTTTTTAATGTTTGCTACATAATTAATATCCTTAGCTTATCAAATTCTGCTTAGAATTGAAATTTAGTATTGCTAAGTCATGTCATCTGCTCTGTGAAGTATGTATTGTCTTTACTTTCTAGCTGGATGAGGAATCATGCTCAAAGTGGTTAAGAAATTTGCTTACGGTTATATATTGGAAGAGATGGAGCAAAGCACCATCTAAAGAATGCCAGATACTTAAATGACCCCGATAATGTTTAGTTGAATGGTTCTTTCAATATAGTCACTACTTACTGGATGGCCATGGATGGCATGTAAAAAAAACCTTTGTGCTAAGTATTTAGTGAGCGCTCCTTGTAATTTATCATCAGATGTTTCTAATGAAAGAGATTGGCATATGTAGTCTGCAAGATTGGCTGCTTTCTCATTGAACAATGTCTTTAATCATGTGGAAATATTGTTGATAAGTTTTGCCAAGAGAGCAAGTCCAAGGAATTACAGAGAGAAAATAGTGAATGTTTTGAAGTATGGAAATGAAAGAATGTTTTAGTTTTGGATTTATTTCAGAGAGTGAAAGTCTGAATGATATAAAAATTAAGGTAGCCAGCATTTATTGATCACATACTATGTAGTAAGTGCTTTTGAAATATTATCACATTTTTTATTACTTTGTATCCATTGACCAACCTCTCCCCAATTCTTGCACCCTCTAGCCCTTGGTAACTACTCTTCTACTCTCTGTTTCTGTGAGTTTGACTCTTTTTAGATTCCACAGTATTTGTCTTTCTGGGTCTGGCTTATTTCACTTAGCATAAAGTCCTCTGGGTTTGTTCATGTTGTCACAAATGGCAGGGTTTCCGTCTCTTTTTTAAGGCAGAGTAATATTCCATTGCCATACACACACACACACACACACACACACACACACACACACACACACAACCATTTTCTGCATTCACTTACCTGAAGCACTTAGCTTTTCCCATATCTTGAGTACTGAATAAAGCTGCAATGAACATGTGAGTGCAGTTACCCATTTGAGATACTTCCTTTGATATGTATCTGGAAGTGTGACAGTTGCATCTAAATATTACCACATTTAATCCTTACAACAGCCATACATAGTAGGTACTTTTTAATCTTCAATTTGCAGGTGAGGAGAGTAAGGTACAGAAAGGATACTATTTGCCCAAGATCACACAGCTGGAAAAGGAGCTCATTAGGCTGACTTGAAAGTCTGTGCTCTTGACTATTCAAATTGAAGCTAGAGAGGAGAAGGTAGTTTTCAGTTCATAGTTTTGAACTCCATTTTATATAAGCTTTACAACTTTGAAAGTCAGTAAATGTGGTTATTATTTTAATGATGGGAAAATGGAGCTGGTGGTTAGGTAGATCACCAACATCCAATATTGTTGTCAATAAAGGTCTTTTGAGTCCCAGTGTTCTCCCAGTGACCAGAATAGGCCTGTCCTGGACAGAAGTAGAAGCAGAGGAAACAGAAATTTATCAAATGAAGTGCAAAGCATGTAGTGGGTTCGAAAGGCTGAAAGTGGAAGAGTTTTGAAATGATCCTGGATACCTATTTTTTAAAGTATGGAAGAAGAAAAAAAAATTCATAAGATGAAAAGAAAGTTTAATCATAGAATAATGGGAAATCAGGTAATCTTAGAACCTAGGAAAGGTTAAAATTACTAGGCAGAAAAGAACTAATTAAAATTTTCCTGCATGATTAACATCAAAAACAGATTATCAGTTATTCTTTGTATGAATGAAAATTCTATAAAGGAAATTCATTGTCTAAAATTATATGTATGAGAGAAGAAATAAAGCTGGGTTTTCCCTGTGGGTCAAACTAAGTTTGTTGAATTTTTAGCCTGAATTTATGGAAAAAATTTTTCTGCTTCATAATAGGAATTAGTAAGAGTTTTTAATCTTTTTTGATATATTTCCATTGATTTACCTCTAAGTATATATATAGATTCATATTTTGCAAACCTGTGCTGCACTTTGCTAATGGCTTGAACTTTTGCTCTTTAAGGCTGTAAAACCTAAATAAGTGTTTTAGAGAGTGCCACAGAGGGTAAAGTAATAGCCAAGCAGTTAACCGTGGTTTCTCAGGAAAGTGGGATTTGGAGGGAAGGAAGGAGGTTATCAACTCTTTCTTTTTATTTCTCCAAGTTGTTTGGCAGGTTACAATAAGCAGGCATTACTTTGAAATAGCAATAATTATAGTAATGATGAAAGGCAATGATAATACTTTTTATGAGCTAAAGCTAAAGACAAGCTAATCTGTGTTTTGAAGAGTTTTAGAAGGAAGTACAGGGTTTCTGTAATCAGAAGGTATTTTTGTAGTAATAGGTATAGTGTAAATCGAGTTACATCTGCATATATTTGTTGGGAACATGAAAAAATGTGGTAAAAACCAAATCTAAATATTATCCATTCAAATGAATTCACTTGATAATCTAATTCTATTGTTCATTTTCAGTCTTTCTCTGATTATTAATGAGGAATTTCAACAAGAAATCTGGAAGGTTTTGCTAATAAAATAGTGTGGAGAAAGCTTCTCTTTATTTTTCTTTGATGCTTACTCCTTATTAAGCTTGAGTATTATACACCGCACTGCAAAGTTGTTAGAAAGGGCCAAATAAACAAAATTGGATGGTTCTAGAGGGACATGGCAATATTTTTCTTAAACTACAAGAAAAAGTAAGCAAAGATTTTGATTGAAATGGATATGCTCATTTATTCAAGTATTCTTGTTATGCTTTTTCAGAAGAGTTTGACAGTTTTCCTCATATACATTCTGTACATTTCTTCCTTTTCCTCCCCTCTTCCATTTAGTACCATTTGGATTACTTTACCTAAAGCACCCATGACTGTGCCATCCCTGGCTCCATATTGGCTTCTTTTCTACTTGGCCCATCTTTATCTAAGTCAAAACCTTTCCCCTTTCCAATTCAGCTTCCTCTCCCTTTTCCAATTTTGTCTCCTATTATGCCCAACACACGCCTTTTACCCTGCATATTCTAGACTCATTGCCTTTCCTCAGCAAGATATTTTAGCTTTCCTGCACCCTTTTGTTCACATAATTTTCTCTGTCTGGGTTGTCATTCCTCCTGTTCTTCCTAATAGCAACTAGTTGAAGCAGGTCCATATATGAGAAAAGAGAGTATAACCTCTGGGAACCATGACATATAGAGAAGACTTGTAAGAAAATTAGGTGTGTGAACTGGGAAGTTCTTTAATCTCTCTGTAGAATGGGGAAAACAATAGGTCCCACCTCATAGAATTGTTGGGATGATTAAATGGGATGATGCAGGTAAACCACTTGGAAGCATGCATGGTACATAGTGAATGCAGTGACTGCTAAAAAAGTTAACTGACATGGTAGGTGCAATAAGGTGTCTCCTACCCAAGGATATCCATGTCCATGTCCTAATCCCAGCAACCTGTGACTCTTACCTTACATGGCAAAGGGATTTTGCAGATGTGATAAGGACCATACTGTGGGGAGATTATCCTGAATTATCCAGGTGGGTGCCATGTGATCAGAAGGGTCCTTGTAAGAGAGAGACGGGAGAGTCAGAGACAGGGAAGGAGGTGTGATTGTGGTTGGAGTGATGGGAGGAAGGTACTGAGGTAGGAAATTATTCTTCCCCAGGGCCTCCTAAAGGAACACAACCCTGGTGACAACTTGATTTTAGCCCAATGAGACCCATGTCAGATTTCTGACCTACATAACTAAAGGATAATAAATTTGTATTGTTTTAAGCCCTTAAGCTTGTGGTAATTTGTTAGTGCATTATTAAGAAACTAATAAAAATGCTGTAATTAATTTTGTCATCATCATCATTATCATGATTATTAAACATGGAAAAAAGAAGCTTTAGCCTTAGACTGTTTTAAAAAAACAGTCTTTATAAGATTAAAGAATTGCATATGGAAAGGTGATTCTAGGTGGGTCAGGGGGCAAAACCAAGGTCAATGGTTGGAAGTTTTAAGGAAGGACATTTTGAGCCAGTTTAAAAAAAACAACTTCCTGAAAGTACAATAAAGGTAAAGTATATAATGGAGTAGTTCAAGTAGCTAGTGGATGACCTCTTAATAAATAATAGTACATGCCTCCTGTAAAGGGTCAGACTGCGCTTCAGTCTTTGAACTTCGCCTTCACAGCTTATGTTTCAGTGTGTTTTCCATTATCAAGCCCGTAAAAGTGACCTCTCATGCACATTCTCTCTCTGCTTTACTCTCATTACTTTTAGCGGCTGCTCTTCTTGTGATATTTATCACAGAAGACCTTTTGTTAAGTATCTAGTTTAAGAACTTTGAGGACCAGGGCAGTGTCTTGCTCAATTTAGTGACTTACACATGGCTTGGCATGGTTTCTTGAACTCATCAATTATATGGAAGGAATGGATTTAACATAGTTCAGGTATGTAAAAATGTTCAAATTACCATTCATTTTCCTTTGAGTTGGTTCATGGAATTAGAGACTATTTCAGCAATTATTTTAATATTGATTCAGATTTTTATTTTGATGAACTTATGAAATCTAGGATATGTCGTTAATACCAGTTGAAAGGAATGCCTATTTCTCTGCCTCATCCTGTACTTAGAAACTATAAGAACTGGTTTGTTGTTTTAAGGCCACACGTTTGTGGACTTCCTATTACTAAATGTTCCCCATTTATCTTTTATATGATTTGCCAACAGGACTTTTGAGATCCATGTGGTCTCCTGGAAACCTGAATCCTATTCCTGATCTGTGACACTGTTAAACCCAGGCCAGAGGGAGCCCTGATCTAGATCCTGCTCTTAAGGGGGCTCTGTGGATCACAAAACACTGAGACACAAAAATTTAATGACTTAAAGAAACCCAACCTTACCCATCTTGTAAAATTTATTTTTTTCAAGTTCAGAAACTAATTGAACAAATGAAAGGAATGCTTGAGCTTTATGCTTAGGCAGGGATTCAGAGGTGAGACTATAGGAGTCCACAGGAGGAAAGAAAAAATCACAGCCTCTGTTCTGGACTCCTGAGGGTGCTTAGGCAGACCTTGTTCCCCAGGAGCCTGCATTCCTGTGCTCTGTTTTGCTCAAGCAGTGCAGTTTTGGGAGGTACCAGGAAATCCTGAGTCTGGAAATTGAGGCCTCAGGGAGGAGTTTGGTCCTATGGGTCTTCACAGGGCTCAGAAAGGCCCAGCTTCCGTCCTGCCCCACATTTTCATGCCGTCTCTCAGGCATTCAAGGAGCAGGGTTGGCCCAGTCAGAGCAGCTTCTCAACCTCTAGCACCTGGGGCCTAGGGGGGGAATGTGGGCTGGGGAGGGGCACCAGCTTGATTTATTGCTTTTATATATCAGATACGTACTGTGAGCCTCTGTACTCTTGCCGTGTTCCAGCAAATGGTAAGGGACGGCTCCTGTCTCTACCAGTTTCTAACTTTTTTTTTCTGGCCTTAAGCAAATAATTCTATTTATAAAAATAAAGATAATATTTTTATTTTAGAGAGGACCACAAAAGGGATTTCTGTCAACTTTGTTCACTATTATATTTTTACCTTCTACAGAATAGTGCTCAACAAATTTTTGTTGAATAAATGAATAAAATGATCTTTTTACTTTTTAAAAACAATTTTATTGAGATATAATTGACATGTAACAAACTGCACGCATTTAAAAGGTATAATGAATTTGACATAGGCATAAACCTGTGTAACCATCATCACAGTCAAGATAATTAGCATTCTCATGTCCCCCAGTTTCCTGGGTCCTCCTTATAATTCATCCCTCCCACTACCATCCCAACCCCATCTGCTTTCTATACTATACTAGCTTCATTATCTAGAATTTTATATGAATTCAATTGTATAATACTCTTCCAGTTTGTTTAGCTTCTTTCAGTTCAGTGTAATTATTATAAAATTCATCCATACTTTTGTGTGTATCAATATTTCAGTCCTTTGTATTGCCGAGTCCATTGTATAGAAACATTACAATTTGTTTATCCATTTATCTATTGACAGCCATTTGAATTATTTCCAAGTTTTGGCTACTACAAATACAACTGCTCTGAACATTAGGTACGAGTCTTTGTATTGACATATGCTTTCATTCTCTTGGATGACTACCTGGGAGTAGAATGGCTGAATGGTAAAGAAGGTAAAATTTTGAGTTTGTAATAAACTGCCACACTGTTTTCCAAAGTGATGGTACTATTTTATGTTCCCACTATATTACCAGTGCATGAGCATTCCAGTTCCTCCATGTTCTCATCAGCTCTTGGTGTTGTCTGTCTGTAGTTTTGGCCATTGTAGTAGGTATGTAGTGGTATTTCATTGTGCTTTTAACTTGAATTTTCCTAATGACTCATGATGTTGAGCATCTTCTCTGTGCTTGTTTGCCATTCTTATGTTTTCTTTGGTGAGGCCTCTGATCAAATCTTTTGCCCATGTTATTATTAGTTTTTTTCTTATTACTGAGTTTTGAGTGTACTTTATATATTCTGCACACAAGTCCCTTATCAGATATGATTTGAAAATATCTTCTTTCAGTCTGCATTTTCTTTTCATTTTCTTAATGGTATTGTTAAAGAGCAGATTATTAATTTTTCATCAACTCCAATTTATTGATTTGCTCTTTTATGGATTTTAGTGTTGTATCTTTGCCTAACCCAAGGTGACAAAGGTTTTTCTCTTATTTTCTTCTGGAAATTTTATAATTTCAGGGTTACTATAGGTCTGTGATCCATTTTGAGTTAGTTTTGTACATGGTGTGAAGTATGGATTGAAGTCCCCACTTTTCGGCATGTGGACATCTAATTTTTTGGCAACATTTGTTGAAAGACTCTCCTTTCTCCACTGAAATGTCTTTATTGAAAGTAAGTTGTTCATATATGTGTGGGGTCTATTTCTGGACTCAGATTTATTTCATTGATCTGTCTTTAAGCCAGTACTATACTCTCTTGATTATTATAGTTTTATAATAAGTTTTGAAATTCAGTAGTGTTTGTCCCTCAATTTACCTCTTAATGAAATGATTTTTAAATCAAAGGAAAATTCATTACTTTGAATATGATTGAAAGTTAACATTTGCTTTGGGGAAACAAACATGTCCACATGACGTTTAATTGTCTGTGCTCTGAATAAATGCATATTATTATTTATCAGAGCACACATATTCTGTAAAACTATGTATAAATCATGTAATTAGCCTTTTCACTATTATTTAATGCTTTCTTATAATTAAATTTTTTACATTAATACTTTGGTTATTTGTCAACAACATGAGACAGTCAATATATTATGTTCTTTTTCATTTTTTCTGTCCCTCTTAGACTTGGATTCATGTGGCTATAAAAGTCTCATTTTCAGATTAAGTTGCAAGCTATTTCTGTGGATTTGAGTCTCTGCTTTTTGAAAAATGTTTGTTCAAGCTTCAGTTTGGCAGTTACCCAGATGTGTCTTATCATTTCTTTTTCTCCTGAGGCGCTTTGTCATATTCATTTCCAGACATGCTCTATGTGCTTCAATTATAAGGATGCTTCCCGATGTGTAATCTTTTTAGTGTGCAGTCTTGGCTTGCTCTGCATAGTTCTTTTCTTGACTCCCCATGCTCCGTAGGGAATGAGGGAAAAAGTGAGGAAATACATCCAGTGATCATTTATGGGCCTTGGGAATCCATAGATGAATAAGAAATAAGATAGATAAATTACCTATACTTTATCCAAGATAATTATAAATAATTATCCACAAAGTATTCATAGATAAATTAAAGAGCAAATGTAATTATTTTTACCTTTATAAAAGATGACTTTTTATTGTTTTATAAATATAATTATTTATATTTCAAGAAAATCCTTATAACCCTAGTTTCAGATTATAACTTTTCTTGTCTTTGCTCTTTGGAGCCTGGCACCTCTTCATGGACTGTGATTCTCAGAAGCCTGGGGTCTGGAGTCTGTGTCAGATTTTACAGAGCACAGAAGGATCATTGGTGTCACTCCAGTGAAGTTTTGCCTCAAAAGGCCTTGAAGAGAGGGGTCGTCTTCTGTGCCCCAGAGGTGAGGGGTAAACAGGGCCAAGTGTAGGCAGGGTTCAGGGTTAAGGTTGTGTGGCCCTCCTTTCAAGTGTGGGGGAAGAGAATTTTTTTTTTCTAATGTCAAGAAGCTAGCAAAGTAATAATTTAGCTTTTTTTTTCATTTGATTTATAACCCATACCTTTATTTTTAAGCTACAATCATTAGGAAACTGATCTAAAATACACCTGTATCTTCTCATAAACTTTTCAAGGATGCTGAAAGAGTTCTAAGTGTTGCTTCTGTGTCTTCCACTTTGATTAATAATATCAGTAATGATAATAATGGCAGATAATTATTTAGCCTTTATTAAATGCCAGGCACTGTTCTAAGGGCTTTAAATGTTTTTACTCATTTATTTTTTACAACCACCTTGTGAGCTCTGTCCATTACTAGCCTCATTTTACAGAAAATTGAGGTCCAGAGAGGTGAAGCAATTGCTGAGTTTGCACTGCTGGTTAGAGACAGAGCTGTTATTCAATATAAGTGATATAAGTGATCTGGCTTTTAACTAGGAAGAGCCTCAGAGATGATCTGGTACAATCCTCTGAGTTAAAGGAAAGGAGACTGGAAGGTAAATGATTTGCTCAGAAGCACACAGCCTCTAGGGGGCAGAGCTGGGATTTGTCCTCAGGTACCTGCTCCTGCCCTGGTTTTTTCCCAGGCTGCTGTCACTGCTGCTCTCTGTGGCCAGTCACCTTTCCCCTGGGCTCCTCAGACCTCATTCAGCACTTTCCCTTACTGCTGCCTGGGCCAGAGGACTCCCTGAGCTTCCTGACCTGATGAGCAGATGCTGTGTTGCAGACTCCCTGGGTGAGAGCGTTCAGTCAGTCTTGTTGGGGCTTGCTGTTCGATCATTTCCTTACAGCATGCATTTGAAGAGTCAGCACGAAACATCTTTAATGTTGGCTCTGAAGATGTTTGGCCACTTTAAAATTCAGACTCATATCCTCTGTAGCTGGCATTGCTTTCCACCCGGCATTACCCACACTGATACATATTCTCTCTGATGCCTTCAAGAAGGCACTGTAAGAGTAGCGTGCTGCTGGTGGGCAGATGGCTGAACATGCAGAGAGGGCCTCACAGCTGCTTCTGAGGCTGCCCAGTTTGGGTTATTGTGTTCCAGTTCAGAATTTACTCTGTCGTTTTTAAGAAAAATCACACTTAAAATTAAACAGGTACCAAAAATACCTGTGATTATTTTTCATTGAAAACTCTTCAAAAACCAGTGCCCAATTATATAGTTTGCGTTCTTGCATACAGTAGTCATTAGTGCTATTTGCCAAATATTTTTGGTTTTCCTCTGGGCACAGCCCTGTGCCCTGAAAGTCGGGTATGGCCGTGTGATTTGCTTTGGCCAATGGAACATGAATGGAAGTGTCTTGTGCCTCTTCAGGGTGGAAGCTTTAAGAGCCAGTGTGTACTGTACCACCCTTCCTTCATCCTGCTTTCTGATTGGTGTGTGAGGACTACAGAAAGCAAGCCCTGCCTAGACAAGAGGCATGGGCAAGAAATGAGATGTTGTTCTGTAACCCCTCACTCACGAGTTTGTTTATTTCCATTTTTCATATTGCAGTAACTACAGATTTATGGGAAGTTGCAAAAATACTACTGGCAGGGGGCAGTGCCCTGGACCCTTCACCCAGTTTTCCCCAATGGTTCTATCTTATATAACTATAAAATGCTACTTTAAGTCACTGAAATTTTTGGGTTACCTCATCAGTATCTGTTCTATTTTGACTGATAAAGATTTTTTCTTTTTAAAAATGCACACCTTATGTCAGATGATCAGCTATGGAGGTACTCTTTTCTGATAATATTCCTTTCTCTTAATTAAAAAAAAAAAAAAAAGCAGTTACTGTGTGCTGACCTCCAATGAGTTCTGCACAGTGGTATAGAGGGCATGTCAAAGTGTGGGCAAAGGGTCTGTTTGTTTTTATGCAGAAGATCAAGGCCTAGCTTGGATACCCAGAAAATGAACTAAGATATGATATGAGGAGGAGCTTCCGGCATCAGCACTCTCTGGAGGACTTGTGCCGGGGGTTGATCATCAAAAAGCCTCTACAGGGATCCGGACGATGCTGCGGTTGTGGCTGCATCCAGCCCACCGTCTCCTGGACTTGCCATAGGAATGAGGAGGGAGATGTCTAGGCTGGCATGTGCATACAGTGAGACAACGAATTTGACCGGATCTGTACTGTTGGAACTCAACCAGGAGTTGGGAGGGGTGCAAGTTGTAGCACTCCAAAATCTCATGACTATAGACTATCTATGGTTAAAAGAACATATGGGATGTGAACAGATCCCAGAAATGGGCTGCTTTAATTTGTCTGATGGTTCAAGTACAGTTGGACAATATCCATCATATCATAGATAAATTTTCACAAATGCCTAGGGTGCCTAAATGGTTTTCTTGGCTTCACTGGAGATGGATGGTAATTATAGATTTGCTTTGTTAAAAAAAAAAAAAAAATGCACACCTTAATTGCAGGGACATGAAGCCCTTCCAAACTTGCATCACATTTTGATTGCCCCTCCCCCTTTTTATCAAATAAAATAGTTTACCCTGTATTGTAGTCACTCATGTATATTTTTATTCTCCTTCTGCCAGGTTGCAAGCTCCCTAAGGCAGCACATCTGATTTGTCTTTGAATCCCTCCCACCACTGTACTGCATGTTATAGAAAGCACTTCAGCATGTTTATTAGTAAATGAATGAGTGGAGTGCCATGTAGTTGCTAGTCTCGTAGGTAGACAGGATGGGAGATGAGCAGTTCATCTGGGGGTCTAAAAGGGGCTAAATATTGTAAAGTTTTTCATTATTCAGCTGCTTCATTATGGAGCTATGAGATCAACCAGGGATATGGTGAAAGCCTGGGTGGCTGAATAATAAAATGTTGGGCAGAAGTGGGACAGGCAGAGAGAAGGCACTTACCGTACCATGGTAGGCATGGAATTCTGCCTTGCACCATTTACAGGCCGCCTTGCTTCCTTATTGCCTCTAGATGTTTAGTGCTTTAGACAATTTGTCTGTGAATATATGTTTCTTTAGAGTCAAGGTTTTCATACTGAAATCTTCATATTTCCTCCTCCCTCACTATCAGGTTTTTGTAATCATCTACCTCTGGGCTGTGGGAGCAAAAATCACACTGTCAGGTACAGTCAGCAGTGCACTTACCCCTGTGGCATAGCAGTGAGCAGCTGGAGAGGTATTTTATGATGAGGACTCTTCTGTACCTACATCTGTAGCAAGCTATCACCTGAGACAAAAACGGGGAGAGAACTGGACCACTGGCATCTGGTTTTAAGGCAGCTAACAGTTCCTGTACTGCTGGTATGCAAATGGATGTCCAGCAGCCTTCCCTGCAGGCCACCTAATACCCACTCATCCTCACCAATCTCTTCTTTCAAGCCTCTGGCATCTTCTTTCTGTGCTCCTATCCAGTGTCCTCCCAGTCCTCCTGAGGTGGGCTTTGTCAAACCCAGAAATGAGCACAGCACTCCAGGGAGAGTCAGACTAGTTGAACATAATCCCTGGCTTCTGTTTAGGTATTACAGCCAGTCTCAGTCTCTCTCTCTCTGTCTCTCCATTCTAATGATATACTTAACCCAGTACTTCAAAATTGTGGAAATGATTAGATCATGGTGTAATCTTGATCATATTTGCCTAATTCTTTATCTGTCCTTTTAGAATAAAACAAGGACAGATATTTGAAGGTCTTCAGGAAGTGATTGCAAAGATACAGAGAAAGAATGTCTGTCAGCAGAGATGATTCTGAATTATCGCTGAAGATGTGAGGTTGCATTTGCCAAGCTATATTCCAGTGTGAGACAAGCAAAAGTAAACGGGCCCCCCGAACTCATTTCCTGGGAGATAAATATGGTGTTAACTTATTTTGGTCCTACATGGCTCATTAAACATAGAAGTATCCCATTCATTTGCTTGTATGGGGGAGCTTAAATTAGATGCCACAGATGAGTAGAAACAAACAGTACATAGGCTGCAACTTCAGGGAATATGTCTTACAGAAATATCTGAAATACAAAGACTTGTCTCAAATGCAGACACATCCAGAGTGAAAGCATAGGAAAGCCTGACAACAGAAGGGTAGAGAACAGTGTGCGGCTTCAGACAGGAATCTTGGAGGTCAGTTGGGTTGGCTGACCCGAGCCTTTTGTTGAAAGCAAGACAGAAACTGGTTTGAGAAGGCCAAGCTTATTATTTGTGAAGGGTATGCAATGACTGAGGATTTCTCCTGGGACAAGCCTGCCTGATTTATTTTCAGTTACAGCTGAAGAGTCCTCAGAGCTGATGTAAAGAGTTATGGAGTCTATTATTTTCTCAACAATGTTTCCATGACTAGTTGCTAGGATTGGGTGTGAGCTGCATGTGGGTTGGGGAGCGACTGGCTGGGCAAAATAAAATGGTCTTCCCGGGTTGCCATGGTGGCCAACAGGAGGGCAAGTGAGTGGGAAAACTACAGTGAGAGTCATGTATGTGCATGTCCTCGCTGGCTGGGGACTCATTTAGTGCCCAGACCTTCTCTTGGCTGGGTGCTTCTTGCCGTCTAGATACCAGTGGAATGCTTCTGTCTCAAGGAGCTCTCCCTGACCACCCACTCTAAATACCACGACCACCTCCCAGCACTCCCTGTCAGTCAAGTCTGTTTTATTTGTCACACACATCACTAGCTGATATTGTGGTTTTGCTTATTTGTTTATTGTTACTAGAATGTAATAACCATGAAATCAAGGACCTGTCCTTCCTGGATATCTTTAGAGCTTGGCATAGATCCTAGTACAGAGTAGGAGCTGAATAAATATTTGCTAGATGAAAAACTATGTGCTGCTTCTGTGGGGAATCCTATATTTTAGTATTTCTGGCTCAGAAACATGTATTGAACATATGTGAGCAACTATGAAGCAGGGAGATTATCCTTGTGACCTTTGTGTTCCTTGTCACTTGTTCCCAGGAGCCATTAGCTAATGCAGTCTGGAAGGAACTCAGGGGCTTCCAATGAGCTGCTTAAAACTATGAATATATGGCCACACTGGGGTTGGAAACACAGTGGTCTGAATATGGAGGTGAAACAGACACAGCTTCCGAGAATACAGGACAGTAATCACTAACAGTTATGAAGGGCTTACTGTGTGCCAGCCACTTTGTAAACACTGTCATTTAATCCCCACAACTATAGAAAGAGGTAAGTCCTGTTATTATACCCTTTTTACAGATGAAGAAACTGAGGCACAGTTTAAGTAATTTACCAAAACATCCTTAGTTTTTTAGTGGTAGAGCCAATATTAAAATGTATGTCATAAGATCATGTTTTTACAACTGAGATAATTAATTAAAAGCATTTAGTTTGTGCTCGTAAATGTGTGTTCTTTCCCTCCCTCCTCTACCCCTCTCTTTCTCTCTCTCTCATTAGTTTTCTGATCTCCTGATAATGTGGTTCAATGCTTTTCCATCAACTTTTCTTTTGTATCTGTCTGCTGGGCAAATATAAGGTACTATGGTATGTTTAATAGTGGTGGGGAAATATAAGTATACTATCTGTTGAACAGTGCAAAACATGCAGTGCAAACAGAAAAGCCAGGGCTAAAGAATGGAACGTATAAGCTAGGATACTAAGAATGGGTACCACAAACTGCTGGGTGCTTGATTCCACCGTGCCCGCCATGAGTGGCATGTGATGAGGTCACAGGCTTCTGGTCTGAAGTCAGTTGCTAAATAACTTAAGATACTGGGTATGCCGTTTAGCCTCTACAGCATCTATTTTTTTCTTCTCTAAAACTGAGGGCAAGGTGGGGCATGGAGGCAGATAGACTCTAAAATTCTTTGTAGCTCCAGGAGCACATGATGACTTTGTTCCATGGCCTTTCGTGCTTTGTGTGAGCATGCTGGCTGGATCACTGTGGCACTGGCTGGCCTTACAGCAGTGGCTTTCCTGTGAACCAGAAGGCCCAGGTGTGACGTAGCTGTGTTCTTCGCAGATTGTAGGCTGCATGGCAGACAGTGTCCCCTCAGGCTGACAAAGCTTGGAAAAATTAGAAATTTTAACTATTTTATTATTATTTTACAGTAACTTGCTCTAAGTTAGAGCATTTTCCTGGATACACCAGGCTTTTGACAGAAGGGCCATCTAGGAGGAAGACAATGTTTGCCTAAAATGTATTAGAGCTGTCAGGTGGGGCCATAGATTGTGTAGGCCAGAGGATAAGGTCAGCCCAAAGGAAGGTCAGCTAACATTCTCAACAGGAGATGGGAGAGCTATTTTCCCCTCAGGGGACATTTGGCATCTTTGACATGAGGTGGGGATGCTATTGGTGCTAGTGTGTAGAGGCCAGAGATGTTTCAAAATATTTGATAATGCACAGAAAAGCCTTCCACAGCAAAGAATTATCTGGCCCAAAATGTCAGTAGTGCCAGGGTTAAGGAACCCTAAACCAAAGTGGGGAACAAACAAAGAATCATATCTAAAAAAATCCAAGATCAGAGATCAGGAACCAGGCAAAGCAAACTGAACAGCAGCACTGCAGGGACCCCGCACTAGGCTGTTTGGGCCACTGAGTTTCAAGAATCCAGCTAAGGATTAGGATTTAGGGTGGACATCTGGAATTAGGTACAGGCCACCAGCCCTATGAAACTTCTAATGTACCATCTAATTTCTGAAACTGGGACTTTTAAGGAGCTTCTGATGCTACTTGCTTGCTTGGGGTCAAGGCTGGCCTCAAGAAATAGGCAGCTTTTAGCATCTGATCCTTACTCCAGCTATTACAGATCGGCATAGCCAATATTATTATTATTGTTTCCATTTTACTGCTGGGCTCTCTGAGGCTGGGAGGGGTTAAGTGACTGTTATATATTACACGGTAAGTGAGTGACAGAGTCTTCAGACTCCAAGTGTTGCCCTTGTTTGACTGAGGAAGGTAGGGGTCAAAGTTAGATCATGTGGGCAGAGCAGGGGAGGCAGAGTTAGGATGTAGCCCATTCTCCAGAACCCTTCCCCATGAAAGCTGAAAGACAGGAACTAGTTATAGAAGGAGTGTGCGGTTTTTGCTCAGATTTTAGCATATAAGAACTTGGAGAATTTTGTTACCTTTTTATTGAACAAGTCTCATTCATAAAATTGGGAATTTCACACATTATGACATCATTTTCTAATGACCCCTTGACATTGGGGATCTGGACTTCTCTGTTGATGAATAAAATATTAAAAAGTAAAATGCTGTACATTACCTTTTTCAGCCAGTTGTTTGCCAAGACTTGATGCTGCAGTTCCTAAATTTGTCCATTTTGAACAAATGAATTACCTTCCAGATTAAAGGGAAGGAGTCCAGCATTGAGCCACCACTGAATCTTCTTTTAGGCATTGACTGATGAAGTGGAAGCAAGGGGAGTATTTCCTGAACAACTGGTTTAAAGAGTCACCACAGACAACACAGTCATTTGCATGGTAAATACTACACATCTTACTTTCCCAAAGATCACATTTTAGGCAATTTTAGGAAAAGAGTGTGAACCAAAGAGTGAACACTCCCATCCCCTCCCATAAATTTAAACCATCAAAATAGGTGTCACAGGATCCAGAAAATAAAGGTGAAATATTAGTAGAAGTCCATGGGCCCTCCTTCAAAGTGTATTTAATTATACAAGGGCTTCTATATAAGAATAAGAAACATTAAAATAATAAAGACAATGGTAGACTGAGAGAAAGTATTTTTCAATCATTTTGCCATGTTAATCTTTAGTGTAAACAGCATAAAAAGAGTGCTGACTAATTTTATTAAAAATAAAAATAATAATAATAGGAGAAATGTGGGATCAACATATAAGTCAAGTACAAAAATCAAATGAATATTCATATTTGACCTGATTGTTTATAGGTCATAATGCATGATCAAAACCGAAAGTTTCTGTGATGACTGCCCTTATACTGTTCACCATGTAAGAATTTATTCACTATGTAAGAATTCGTTCACCATGTAAGAACTTGTTCGTTATGCTTCAGAAGATTGGAGACTGACAAGAATTAGGCTTGAGATGGATTAATGATTGTACATTGAGCGTTGACCCCCCTATACTGAATTTTATTGTTGTTAACAACCATTTGATCAATAAATATGAGAGATGCCCTCTCAAAAAAAAAAAAAAAAAAAGAGTGCTGACTAAAAGATCAACTAAATCTAAAAGAACTAAATTGATAACAGCTAAGTAGACACAGTAGTTCTCTACTGAATGTTTGCTATATACCAGATATTGGATTGAGCATTTTAAGAACATTATTTCATTTGATTCTTAACAACACTGTAGGTATTGGTTCTGTTGTAATTGCTTTTTGATGTATGAGGAATATTAAGCTTAAAGAAGGTAAATAAATTGTTCAAAGTGACAGAAAAGAAAAAAACTCAGTACATCAGCTTTTGAAAACTGTTTAACCTCCCAGTAAAGAAACAAGAATTAGGCATTGGCCTGTAGCTATTAAACTAGCAAAAATAGAGAAGACATTGAAATGTGCTACTGATGAAGCTGTGGGCAATTAGGTCCACTCTGTCCTCATGTATCACAGGGCCCTCAGCTGGCGGCATTTTCCAGGAGGCATGGAAATGCTTATATTGTTCAACCAGCACTCCCACTCTTCTGAATTTTTCTTAAAGAAAAAACAAACAAACAAACAAAGGAAGAGTGAATGTGTAGATAGATAGATGTTTTAGCATAGTAGGAATTGCTCATTCATAGGGGAAGTGATTATGCAGGCACTGTAGCCTGGTTATTGTGAGGGCCACGTGACAGTCTTTACACATAAGAAACATGAAGATTACCTCTCAGGACATCCCCTTGTCAGGATTGTGGAATGTGGTGTTATTTTGACATTTGGAGGAGATTATAGGGCAATTCCTTGGCTGTTTAAGAAACTGATTCTGATATGTCTTTTTCCCACCTTTAAAAAAAATGCAGTCCCTCCTCTATAGCCTCATCTTAGTCAAGCCATTCCATAAATAGGCTCATGGCTTCCTTTATTTTTTCTTCATAGCACTTACCATCATTTGTAATTACACTTTATTTTCCTTACTACTAGTTCATTCATATCTCCTTCCTCCACTAGACTGTAAGAGGTCCTGTGAGGGCTGGGACCATCACTCTTGTAACCCCAGTGCTTGGTTTGATGCTGTCACATGTAGGCACTTCATAACAACTTCCTGAATAAGTCAGTGCTTATATATTAGAACATGAGCTCTGTGTTTCACTGTTCCTCCAAAACAGAAATATTTCATAAGATGCCCTCTCCTATTCTCTTGTAAGTTCACTGTATACTGTTGATCATACTGGTATTCACCTTTAAAACATACATAAAACAGTTCGTATTTGTGCTGGCTATTTCATAATTTGGTCCTTCACAATATTTTTATTTCACAACTTCCCTTTCCCCTCTACCAGATTGTAGTTTTATTCTGGATGTTGGTCACAACCAGGTTTGAATCCTCCCATCTCAAAACTCATGTTTATGGGCAACAAATATTTGTTAAGCTCCTACTCTGTCTCAGGCACTGTATGAAGGGATGGAGGTACAGAACTCAATCTGATTTCATTCTGGTTTCCTAAGAACTCTTTGGGAATAAGAGAAGGTAGACAGAATGCCATGTTACCACATGTTTAGGTCTGTGGCAGTAAAGAAATGGACAAGGTGCTGGAGGAGATGGGTGAGGCGGTATAACAGCCTTCCAGCAATGGCAATTTGTTCTTTACAGAAGATCTGAAATAGTATTAATTAATCACCTGGTGTGTTTGCATGTATGTTTATGTGTGTGTTTATATGTGTGTATATTTGCATACCTTAGTTTTTAAAATTATGCATGTAGCATTAAAGATAATCATCTAAGAAATAGGTGGCAAGGAACCTATATACTCTATCTTCAGGGAGAAGCTGTGCTTTTGTGTATTCAGGGACATTGAGTCCTCATGTATCACAGGACTCATGTATTACATGTATCTCATGTAAGTGGTGTGAAGATTAATCAGGGAAGGCCCCATGGAGGTACTTCACATCTTGTCTAAGAACAGGTGGTACAAATGACCACATAGTGGCTGGGTCAGGAGGCACTGCTAGCAGAAATAGCGTCCTGAGCAAAGACCTGAAGGCTGGAGTTGGTAAACAACATGGGAAAGAGACAACAGATTAACTAGGCAACTGGAGAAGAATGAGGATATGCAAAAGGGCCCTTTGAAATCAGAATTTTGGATGTGAGGAAGAAAGGAGGCCTCTAAGGCTCTGAAAAGGCTGACTGTAGGATCGGGGCTGGGAAGGGAGGAGTGTGAAATTGGTATGGGGAAAAAGGGCTGAAGGATAAAGAGCTGGCTGAGGAAGGCGAGCCTGCCATGGAGCACTTTTGCATTCCCACGAGGGCTCGGAGAAGTTAGGTGTCCATGTTTGCAGAAGTGCTTGGCTCCATAGGCCTTGGCTGATGGATCAGGAGCTCCTGGTGAATTGAGAGAGGGAGAGTTGAGAGGTGAAGGCAGTACAGATTCTCTGCCATCTAAGACTCTTGGTGGGAAGAGAATTAGATAGAGAGCTCATGCAGCTGTAGGAGTGTGTAGGATTCAGGAGGGGATTTTTAAAGTCAGGAGAGAGATTCAAGCATGAGAGGGAGAGGGGATAAGTAGGAGTTCCTTCTCCAAGGAAGGCACAAGGGGTACTCTGTGGGCCGAAGGGAGACTTGCACTCTGTACTGAGGGCCTCCAAGTACTGTGGTTCTTGCAGAGCTGTCCCCCTCAGAGTGTAATATCCAAGAGGAAAAATTCTATTCACGTTTCAAGTTATTTAACAGAGCTTTACACAGTGCAGTGTGCAGGAGGGTGAAGAACAAGCATGATTAGGAGGGTCATTACTGCCCATGACAATGACCTTAAAGACAAAGCTCTCCGGGAAGAAATCATTTTTAAGAGTGAATATGAGCTATCTTGCTCTAAGTGGTTCCATCTCAGCAGTAATATATTATAAGCCCTGTTTGAAATGAATGAATAATGCACAAGACTTTTGAGTCTTACATACAAAATAGCCTGGACACACTGTTGCAAGAGATGTATAATCTTGGTCTCAAATGTTACTGTTTCTACTGTTTTAACAACATAGTTGATTCTATGACAGAACAAAAATCTCAAAAATACTATATGTGAAAAAGGTAGAACACAAATCAGGATAACTTTTCCATATCAGGATAAAATTATCCCAGAAAGAACTTGGCTGACATATGAAACTGTGTACATTCCATATTTATTTCTTTGGGTTGCCTGTCATAGCCTAAATTCATTAAGGTTGCTTTACACTGCTGCTGAATGAGCCCATTCAGAGATTAATTTTCAGTGTTTCCAAACAAGGTTTCCCCAAAGAATATTTTCAAGTAGACAGCAATCTGGCTAGTTAAAGCCATAGATGCTCCAAGGTACAATTGTTTACAAAAACGAGCTAATGGATTAAAAAATGTGAGAGAGTACCACTTGTGAGAAATTCACTTAGCTTTTCCTGTCCATAATCCTCTTCTACACTGAGCAGATGATTCTTTCTAGAGAAGTGCTCACTATGTGTCTTCAGAGCCTGTGCTTTCAGATGTAGAGCAGGTCCAGGGAGATGTGTGATGAGGACCCCGTGGCACACCTGCCTGGCCCCACTCTATGGCAAGGCCGGCCGTGGCCCCTCACTGCCAGTATGCTGCCAGCTGGCAATCAGGCTTTCTGCTTGTGTCTCTACAGCAACTCTTATTGATGCCCAACTTGGCTCTATTATCTGCCTTGATATATATATATATATATATGTATGTATGTATGTATATATATATATATACATTATGTATATCTGTATATATATCTGTCTACATACACACACACACACACACACACACACACACGCACACACACAATACAATAAGAGCCATAGTTGATCTCCCAGGATTATTTCCCCTGGGTGCTGAGTCCTGTGAAAGTTTTCAACTAATGTTTTTGTTCTGTCTTCCTTTCTTTCACCTTTCTGTCCTCTTCCTGCCTGGAATGTGGACATGATGTCCGAGTGTGTAGCAGCCATCTTTGTGCATGAGGGCAAATCCATATGTTAAATAAGGATTTTTGGAAAGATAGAAGAAGTTTGGGTCTTTCATGAGTCCTAGCCTGGGACTAGGCTTCTTTTATATGAGAAAATTAAACTCTTGAAGTGGGATTTCTGGTAACATGTTGTTAAATGCAATCTTAACTGCTTCATCTTCCCATTGTCTCTTGCTGAAACATTTTTGGTCATGATGTCTATTGGTAAAAAATTTTGAAAATGTATTTATATATTTATTTATAAACTACCTGTGTGTCCTATTATATTAGACAGAGAAAAAGGGAGGTTAAAGTAAAAAAAGAATTTAAAAATAATTTTATATTCTATTTTTTTATTAATGATATGAAATATTCTTTTACTGTCAATAGCAAAATCAAGAGCAATGTGATTGTGCTTTAAAATGCTTTCAATTTTTTTCTAAGTTTTTTGAAAATCTTAGCCTAACATTTTTTGATGGAATTATCTGAACATCTGTCTTCAATGTTAGTTTAGCTCTGTGCTTGGCTTTATTAGCTCTCAAGTCTGAAAAAGATATCTTACAAAGATACATATTTTCTGAAGAAATAAGATCATTGGTTGAATTTATTAAATCTTGATACTCATTTTTCAATCCTGTCCATCAATAAGCAAGGTTATTGTTTGTTTAATTTGGCCACTAAACTTTGCTCCTCCCTGATGACTTTCCATGCAAACTAATTGGGAATGATGCTTTTAAACTTTTAAACAATTAATTGGTTTCAAAACTCACAGACAGAAATTCCTCATGTGAAAGATATTTAGATGGATTGGAAAATTCAGTTTCCAATTTGATGTCTGCAGATGTAAGAGTTTTTATATATGAAAAACATCATTTTCAGCAAAAAAAAAAGAAACCTAATAATGGAATCATTTCCAATTATTCATCTTCAAAATGCTCTCTCCATGTTTTTTTTGAAAAGCCTTTTCTTTTTCCTCATGGTTCAAATGCCACTTTTACAATGAAGAGAACATTTGGTATGTGTATTTTATTGTAATCATCTTGGTATCATGGATGACTTATTTTTGTAAAATGAATAACAACTTAAAATTCAATAATTCTTTTATTTTCTTTACAAAGAGATAACCAATAAACCTTGAAACGATGTGAAAGATTTTCCTTATCACTCCCCCTCTCACTGCAAATTATTGAAAAATTATGCTGTATTTCAATGGGTCATTTTTGTAATTTTAAGTACTGTCCGTTCTGCTATAAAGCTTATTTGAAAGCATGAGTTCATTCTAATGCAGTTGGTATATTAGGGAATACTTTGAGCATAACAAATTTTGTGTTTGTTTATGCACAACTTTATCCATGAGAAACACTATGTGAACCTAGGTGGACACAGAAAACAGCAGAATTGAGACACACACACACACCCCTCCAACATTGACCAGCTGCTTCAGTTTATCATGTTTTATACATGTTATGTGTGTGATAATGGGCCATACTTGTTCACATCTGGTGTTGTAACTTTCCATCCAATTTCAGATAACCCTCCTTTACCACTTCATAGTAACCCACAAGCTGCCACTCTTCCAACACCTATGTCTACAAACCTTCAGGCCTTTTTCAAGGTATAGTGGCAAATTTATTATGTATTTGTGTATTTCTTAGCCATTTAACACATGAAAAACTGTGCTTCTGTTTTTATTACATTTCTATCTTTATAAAACAAAAAATTATCACTGATGGGGTTTTGAGTGTTATGCTCTGACCTCATTTTCTGTTTTTTATTGCAGTTTTGCACAGTGTGGGGCCCTAATTTTGAGGAATGCACGTGTCCTGTTTTAGTAAAACTGACTATACATTGATGACCTCCAGTAGCAGTTTTGGAATCCTGGCTTTAACTTCTTTGTAGAAATGGCCCGCTTGTGAATGATTCAGGAAGGGTTTCACTATGAGATGCTATCACTGCAACCTTCCTTCTTTTTCTCCTTCCTAATGCATGAAGTATTTGCAATGATTGTTATTTAATTGGTGTGGGAAGGGACCTGACCATGGGCATTTAAAAAATGTACCCAGTTAATCTAATGTGCAGTTAGGGTTGAGAAACACTGCTTCAGTAGTTCACCAGAAGTAATTCTGTGTGTTTTATTATAGAAACATACTAACAGGTACCATAGCTGAGACATGTTATGATGTGTCAAGTTCATACCTGATGCTGCCCACATCTATACCTCATCACATCAGAAAAACTGAAACCCCAGTACTTTCATCCAGTTGTATAGAAAACCTCACACTTTGTATAATGTTACTAATAAAAGTCTCTTCAAATATGCAGCAATATTTTTTTTTGGTATAATTAATCTATAATTACATGAGGAACATTATGTGTACTAGACTCCCCCCATCACTAAGTCCCCCACACAAACCCCATTATAGTCACTGTCCATCAGTGTAGTAAGATGCTGTAGAATCACTACTTGTCTTTTCTGTGTTGCACAGCCCTCCCTGTGCTGCCCCCCCACATTATACATGCTAATCGTAATGCCCCCTTTCTTTTCCTCCCCGCTTATCCCTCCCTTCCCACCCATCCTCCCCAGTGCCTTTCCCTTTGGTAACTGTTAGTCCATTCTTGGGTTCTGTGTTTCTGCTGTTGTTTTGTTCCTTCAGTTTTTTCTTTGTTCTTATACTCCACATATGATGCAGCAATATTTTAAATGCATCTTCCAATAATGTTTTCTGGGTTGAGGCACATATAACATTAAGCAGCACTGAAAAATATAATGTCAATGATAATGGTTGATTCCATGTTTAGGATGCTGTGTGTTGAAATTTGCCAATTGTGATGACTTGATGCCATGGTATTGGCTAATATCTCAAGAATCCATGGACATTTGTTCTGTTGTTCATCTTTATCAATAGTGGATATAGACCCATATTTTAATTAACAAGAAAATGAATTCCTGTGGTCGGATCTGACTAAGTTCTCATTGATTTTAGTTTGTAATATGGCTGATGAAGAAATCAGACTAGAAGTGACAGCCCATTTTGGGGTCTTCTGTGTTTGCACCACTACTGCTATCATCAGTCCATGGTTTTTTTGCTGGAATCATTTTAAGCCACTGTCCGTGTAGTGGGGTTAGCTTAACAGAACAAGGTAGTATAATTTGCACGTATTCTCCACTCAGTACTCATAGACTGCAATGTCACGATGTGCTACACCCGCACCAGGGATTAAGGAGATTCTGCTTTTCCCTTGGAAATCCCCCATACACTGTGTGATACTTGAGCATCAAAAAATACAGATTAAGTGAGGGAATCAATATCAATCCATATATTAGCTATTAAGAAAGTTAAATTATTTTAAAACTTATATATACATGTATTCCAGTCTATTTCTTCCAGTATCACAATGGATTTCCTTGTGTGCCTCTCTCATCGGACACCACGAGGCTCCTGTAGAAGAGATCTAGATAAATACAGATAAAATCTAGGCTCCTGTAGAAGAAATATGAGAGTATGATCTGGCCTTTATGATTAAGAGATATGAGATACGAGCGTATGATCTGGACTGCTCTACATAGCAGTCCAGCTATAGTCTGGGTCAAGTTCATGCCTGATGCTCCGATGTCAGCAAATGGTTCATTCTCTGCACACACCATGGGCTGTTGCTGTCATGTTTCTGCATATGCTTGCCCTCATCTTTACCTGGCTTACTGCTGAATTCTTGAGGATTCTGTTCTACACACCCTTCTGGCTGTCCCTCCTTCCTGATTTTGCAGTGTATGCATAGCATCTGAAGCATATTTCTATTACTCCTTGCACACATTATTTTAGATTTTTTTGTTTTTTGTTTTACTTCCCCAAGAGCCCACAAGCTCTTTAATATGGAGAACTGAATGTCAGGATCTATGAATCATGGGTTTTATCCTGCTTACAAGCTAGCAAATGAGCGTGCCATTTTCATGGATGCTGACAGAGTGCTGGAGATTCCTGGGTCAGAGACAAAAATCACAAGTCAACTAGGACTTGATTGCTTTCAGCCTGGCAGGCATGAAGCATGAGCTTCATGTTTACAGCAGTTCCTCCTGTGCCCAGATCCCGTGGGGGCAATGCAGGGCCGCCAGCTGGGTGTTGCACACATGGTGGGCTTGTGCACAGCCAAGGAACTCTGAGCTTAGGAAAACTTCCAGTCTTCTAAGGAGCAGCTAGCAAACCTGTCCCATCTTTGCCCCTGAGGGAGACATTACATCCTGGTTGGGAAATAAACCTGCCCTGTGCCTGGGAGGGAGACACTCTCCTGCCTTCCAAGACTGCTATACAGACATTCTTGACAAGATAGTCAACAAAGCTGTCAAGCCTCATCGTAAGACACACAGAAATGCAAGAGACCCATGGGAAATTATCTTCCAACATTAATCTTATTCATTTCTGGCAGCCAGCACAGGGTTGGTAACTTACTGGCCCTCAGTAACTATTTGTTGAAGAGTGATTGAAAGCAGCTAGAAGTTTTAACAAAAAAATCTTTGAAAAGAAACTACAGTGCCTGTTCAGAAGGTTTCTTTTCAAAATCTTTGAAGAGACCAGTTTCTTTTAATGTAAAAGAAATACATGAACATCAGCCCGGAATACTATTTCTACCTTGTTAAGCACATCTGGGGACTCTGTTGTGCCTTCTGCACTTAGTAAGTCTTCAGCCTTTGTTCAGCTGCTTTTTGGGAGTGGGCCTAAAATGGGAGACCTTCATATGGAAAAACTTCTGACTGATCTTCTAGAAAGCCTGTCAAACTCTGTTATTTCCTGTCCAATGGATATGTTAAAGCTAAATACTGAGTGCTGATGATTTCAACAAGGAATGACAATGAACAGATTCATTAATTAGGCTTCTGTTTACCCTTATATCCTACTAAGTCATTAAGTTGTCTAATTACGGCCTTTTGCTTTGGCTCAGTGATATTAGCATAAGAAAATGTTTGCTGACTCTGACTCCCTGGTGTAAAATGTTGGGAATTCCAACATGCTCATAGAGATGAAAAAACACTTTTATTTATTACAAGTGAGAACCAATTAATAATGTACTTTAGGGTGTTTTGAAGTAGCAAGGCTCATAGGGTTCAAATAAAAACAGCTTTATGTACCCCCTGAGCTCTGTGGGGCTGATTCTTCCCAGATGGATGAATGCTAGAGTTCTGTAACTTCGGTCACTTTTGGAAAACAAAACATCCTCAGCTACCTTGAGTAGCAAAAAAACATAGTCACATTTTGCAAGTAAAATGCCATGTTCTTGTAAATTTCATCCCAGTTTCATCGAAAGTTTAAGCTTTCTGTTGCCATAACCCAGGGCCATTCCATGTGGGGGCTGCAGGGGAAAAGAGGGGGCCAGTCAGCTGTTCTTTTCTCTCTGCCATGTCCCAGTGCAGCTCGTGACCTTCCAGGGTTAAGGTGGGGATAGGGAGAGGAAGTATCAGGAAAGATTTTGCTTGAAAGGCATCGATGCAAAGGGCTGTTGACTTCCTCTGAGTGTAGCAGGTGTTCAAAGCTTGCATGGGGTGTTAATGGATTCTTTGTAGATCAACCCCATCCCTAAAGATCTCTCGTCTACAGTTCCTTTGTATATCCAGTGGACTTCACATCTTGTGGACCAACTCTGGTCTCATTTTGTGGGAGTCTGCTCACAGTTCTAGGCTGACCTCTGGGGCTGGATCTGAGATGACTCCTGGTCAGCTCTCCTCTAGCTGTCATAGGTGGAATGCATTTACTTCCCAGACTCAGCTCTCTTCTGTGTAGCCGCATACCCCCTCACTGGTCACTAGCCCAGTGCTTCCTGCCATTAGAATATATACCAAGCTTGAGTGGGTTCTCCTGGAAGCTGCTCTCATTTAACTTGAGGTCACACTGACAACTTCCTTCATTGAAATATAACTTTCAGTTCCTAACTCCTTCAGCCTCTCAACTTTAATACATTTATCACTTGAACAAGTTAGGAATAGAGATTTGATTGATTTTCCCATTTCCTTTGGAATATGGGAGTCCTAGCCACCTATTCTTTTGTTCTCAGACTTCCAGGGCCTCAGCCAAATCTGAGATAAAGGATGCCATTTAAAAAATTTAGCTTTGAAAGGAATAATATAAAAATAGACTGCAATTTGATTGTAAATTCAGTTTTTTTCTGCTGGATTATGATCAGATTTTTTAAAAAATCGTATCTGCACAGATCAACATTGAGCAGAAAGGTGTCTGATGAGAAAGGAATATAATCTTATGGGTTGTGATTCATAATTTTATTAAATCAAACACATATAATTATTTATGTTTGTTATTCATATCATCCATAGCAGACATCCTCAGGTCCCAATTTTATGAAAGCCTTTCAAATGTGATTGAATTCACTGAACAAAATGAAAGCCATTATGCCTTCTTTATCTTTGTGATCTTTCTTTTCTGGGTCTTCTTTGATGTTATTTGAGAAAGTACCAAATAATGTAGAATGCATAATATCCTCTTTAATTATAAAAATCAGTAGATATCATCTAGGAAACCTAACCAATGAATCAGAATAAAGGTTTTTATGGGAGAAACTTTTTTTTTTCATTGAGGTATTGACATTCAGCATTATATCAGTTTCAGTTGTATAGCATAATGATTTGATATTTGTATATATTGCTAAAGGATCATCACAGTAAGTCTAGTTAATATCCATCACCATACATAGTTACAGAATTTTTTTCCTTGTGATGAGAACTTTTAAAACCTATCCTTAGAACAACTTTTAAATATGCATTACAGTACTATTAAGTATAGTCACCATGCTGTTCATTACCTCCCCAGGACTTATTATTTTATAACTGTAAGTTTCTACCTTTGGACTCTCTTCCCCCATTTGACTCAGCCTCCAACCCCTATCCCCATCTCTGGCAAACACCAATCTGTTTTTCTGTATCTATGAGCTTTTTTTTTTTTTAATTTAAATATAAGTGAGATCATATGTATTTGCCTCTCTCTGACTTATTTCACTTAGCAAAATGTGCTCCAAGTCCTTCCCTGTTGAAGCAAATGGGAAGATTACATTCTTTGTTGTAGCTGAATACAATTCCATTGTAAATATGTACCACATTTTTGTCCATTTATTCAACGATGGACACTTAAATTGTTTCCATATCTTGGTTATTGTAAATAATGGTGCAGAAAACATAGGGGCACATATACCTTTTTGAGTTAGTTTTCTTTGGATAAATACCTGGAAGTAGAATTGATGTATCATATGGTAGTTCTATTTTTAATTTTTAGAAGTATTTCCATGCTGTTTTCCATAGTGTCTGAACCAGGTTACATTCCCACGAACAGAGTACAAGGGTTCTCTTTTTTTTCCCACATCTTTGCCAACACTTGTTATTTCTTGCATTTTTGATAACCAAACACAAATAGGCATGAGGTGATAGCTCACTGTGGTTTTGATTTGCATTTCTCTGATGATTAGTGATAGAAGAAGCTTTTTATTTTTTTACTATTTTTAGGTCAAACTTCTGTTTGTTCTTTGTCATAATCAAGGTTTGTGACGCTGTGTAGGCCTTCCAGGAAAAGATTCATTTATGGGCATAAATTATTTGAGCCTCAGTGGTTTTAGTTCTAAGCTGTTGTATCATCCTAAGACTTCATCCTTTGATAATAATCAGGCCTTGGATGGAGGCAGATGTGTAGACGTATCAGACGTTCAGTCCTAGTCAGGATGTTCAGAGGCCAGGTACAGTTCTCAGGTGCTCCAGGGTGGTGACCTCTCTCTCTTCCGACCTTGTTTAAGCCTGTGAGCCTATATGCCAGAAATGAATGTGAGGGTAGAGCAGTGCAGAAAGAAAAGTCCTTGCTATTGTGGAATTCACATTCTAGCAGGGGTCGGGGAGTACAATGAACCAACAAAGTCAGTGTTGTTAAGTATGAAAAAGAAGAACGACCAGAATAAGTAGATGGTGAAGAAGGTTTGGGAGAGCTGTTTGAGACAGGGTGGTCACCAAAGACCTCCCTGTGGAAGGAACTTTGAAGACATGACACTATACATGGAGACAGATGTTATTTGAAGATAGATTGTGATAAGTTAAAGTCCTGGACATTTGAATATTAGAGGAAAATTCTACAATTTTCAATTTTTCCCATAGTATTCCATGGAACATCTCAGTAATTCATGGATAGCAAAAAGTATCCCATAATCATGGAGGTTTGTAATCAGACAGTGTTTAGCAAACTTCTGAGACCTGTTAACATGCTATGCTGTGTTATGCAGCATTTCTCAAGTGTATCTAAGTGGAACACATCTGACAACTCACTTGAGTTCCAAGGAATGCAGTTTGGGAAGTGGTGCCTGGATATAGCATATGATGGACAACTGAAGTTTTTGAACCAACTGGTAAAGTTAACTAATACTGAATAAAATCTTTGAAAAATGGGCTAGATTTTTTCCATTGATTCCATCTTCTTACTAGTGAAAGTAAAATAATGAAAAAATTGAGGATGACTAATTGAAACCTTGAAAAATAGAACTATGACCTTTTCAGAGGAAGGGGTTAGAACACTGCCGAAGTGTGGTCCACGGTCTAGCAGTGTCTGCATCACCTGGGAGCTTATTTGAAATACAGAATTTCAGGCTAAGCTAAAGACTTGAATCCCAATCTCTACTCAGAAAATACATGTCAGTGGTCTATAGTAGAGTGGAATATGATTTTCTGTATGTTGTTTTAAGTTTGGGGTTGTATTTTAAATTTACCTGACTCTGACTTGTAAACAGCATCTGAGTTTGCATTTACTTCAATGATTGTTAGATTGTTAGAAAATTCTGGTTGTTAATACCCATTCTTTACACTTAATGTTTGTATGTAATTTCAGTTTATAATAATTGGAATTCAGTAATGCATTTATCCTTTATAAAATATCACTTTTACAAATAGGAGAAATGGAGTTGGGAATTTACAGGGGACATAATTCTTTCAACATATTCACTGCTGAAAAAGAGAACCTACACAACAATCCACCATGCCCTTGGTGAAACTGATAAAGATAACACATCATTTGCTCTGGGATAAATACACAGGCCAGGTGGAAAATAGCTGTCTCCCTAAATGAAATCACAAGGACAGGATGCCTCCTGCTCTCATTTGACTAAAAGCAGCTGGAGAGAGGACACCTGTAATCAGAGTCCCCTGGAGCTGTGATTCTGGCTGGCTCGCTTGATCGGCTGATGAAGGGAGAGTGAATCATTTCTGTACAAGGCCCTGAGCTGTGTAGGACTTGCCTCTACTCACAGGGAGTTTACATCAACGTAAATCCCTTTACACGCCAATAATGCAATCCAGACTGGAAAAGTTTCTAGACCTTTGAGGAAGTTTTTAACCTCCAGGAAGTGAATGTGTATCTCAGGGAATGAATGCCCTATTTCCCTCAAAGGCCATGTCTCCACAGTCAAAGCACAGAATTAGGGCAACTATCCAGATAATTCAGGCCACCCAAATCTACTCTGGCCTGAATTATTCAAGTGAAAATGCAGCCTTCTTTGCACAATCTGGTCCCCAACATATTTCAAGGGAGTCAAGATCCTCCAGTTCTTACTTGAGAAACTGGCACAATTTACTGACAAGCGGCAGATGAGAATATGAATGCGACCGGCTAATACCTGTCATCCAATTCTTTCTGCCTGGTTACATTATACTTTGCTTTCCATTCTAAGCAGCACGTTCCTCTCCTGAGTTGTACTCCCTGCGACCTGAGGGAGAAGCAGTAGTAAATAGCAAACGAGGTAGTAAGCAGGTGGGTGGGTTAGGCCTCTTGACTTGGTGATTTAACAATCTGAGGCCCCAGTATTCTATGCTTGAGGGTCTGTATGTGATGGAGATTCTTATTTGCATGCAGGATTTAAAAAATTTATTTATTTTTAATAATTATTTAAACACTATTTTAAAATAGTTTTGGATTTACAGAAAAGTTAAGGCAGCACAGAGTTCCCATGTGCCCCACATCCAGTTTCCTCTATTGTTAACATCTTGCAATTAGTACTGTACAGTTGTTATTTACAATTAATGAATCAATACTGATACACTGTTATTATCTAAAGTCCGTACTTTATTCATATTTCCTTAGTTTTCCCCTACTGTTGTTTTCAGTTGCCGGATCCTACCCAGGACACTACCTTACATTTACTGGGCATGTCTTCTTAGGCTGCTCTTGGCTGTGATGGCTTCCCAGACCCTCCTTGTTTTTGAGGGTCTTGAGAGCTTTGAGGAGTACTGGTCAGGTGTTTTGTCGAATGCCCCTCACCTGGAGTTTCTCTGGTATTTTTCTCATGCTCACACTGGGGTTATGGATTTTGGGGATGAGTGCCACTCTCAGCATATTAATCAGGGGTACAAGATATTGACAGGATTTATCATTGGTGGTGTTAACCTTGATCACCTGAGGTTTTTTTGCTAGGTTTCTCTACTGTAAAGGTGCTGATATAAACTCTTAATGCCACACTTATTGTAAATATATATTCATATTTATATCTATTGACCTATATAAAATATATATTTATAAAGTATGGGCCTTTAAAATAAATCAATTTTAACAAAATTATAGAATGCCCACCTAGCTAATGCATCCTACAGTCTGAAGAATTCACTGAGGTCATGCAGAGTGTTCACATGCCAGGTTCACAGTGGTTTGATATATGTTTGGTATGAGTGGTAGACATCAGAATTATGAAAAAGCAAGTAAGAACTAGAAAACCAGCTCCTGGCAAAACTGGGTGGGAGGTGAATTTCCTCCCAGAAATTCAGCAGCTTTTCAGATGCAGCACAAAATGCTTTAGTGGCTCTGGTGAAGAGGAAAGGTGAATTTAACAAGTGACTAGTAATTTGGCTAACTTATTTAGTTTGGTGCTTAATGTTGAAATTAAAGACATTACACATTTAGGTGAAAGTGAGAATTTTGTAGACAATGACTTTCTCAGTGACCCCTCACCCCCCAACTGCCGCCTGCTGCAGGCAGGCCACAAATCTGAAGTAATGCCTTCAAAAAGAGAGGCCAGAGGAATTATTTGCCTGGAGTGATCTTCAGACACACCAAGTGCATTCCTGTCTTGAGAACTGTACACCTCATCCTGCTACCTGGGGTGTTCTTTGCCAGGATATTGCTGCAACTTGATACCTTCCTTTATCACAGTCTATTTTAAATCATGTTATATCTCTTCATGTATGGCACCATAACCTTATAAGAATGTACTTCCATTCCTCCCTCACATTTTTTGTTTTTGTTTTTAATGAGTAAGAATACCATTTTGCTATTTTTGCTTTAATTATCTTTTAAAATTACTTTATATGTCTCTTATATTTAGCCTTGTTTTACCATTTTTCTGTGCTCTTTATTGTGTATATCTGAATTTGTAAGTGTCTGAGTTTTCATTATTTATCTTCTTCCTGGGAAGCTTCCTATAACTTTTTTTTTGATGCTTGTTTGCTGGTAATGAATTCTCCAAGTTAGAGTTTGTCTGAAAGAGGCTTTATTTTTGAAAGATTTTTTGGGGGGAAATATAGAATTTTGGATTGACAGTTTTTTTTTCTTTCAGTACTTAGAAGTTATTGCTCCACTGTCTTCTGGTTTGCATAGCTTGTTACAAGAAGACTGCTACTACCATTCTTTACTTTGCTTCTCTATAAGGATTCTTTTCTCTCCATTTTCAAGATTTTTCTCTTATCTTTGGTTCTTAGCCATTTGACTATGGTGTATCTAGGTTTATTTATTTAATTAGTTAGTTATTTTACCTACTTGGAGTTTCCTGGGATTCTAAAATCTGTGATTTGTTGTCTTTATTAATTTTGGAAAATTCCCAGCCATTATCTTTTCAAACATTTTTTTGCCTACCTATTCTCTCTCTCTCTTCCTCCTGAGATCCTAATTACACATATATTAACTAGTTGATGTTGTCCCACAGATCTTGGATGCTCTGTTCTTTTATTTCCCCACATTTTTTCTTTGTGTGTTTCAGGTTAGATAACTTCTATTCCCTTGACTTGTGGTTTGCTGATTCTTTCGTCAGTTGTGCCTAATTACCTGATAAGCTTGTTGAAGGAATTTTTTGCATCTTTTAGTTCTGTTACATTAGACCCTTTTTATTTTTTCTCTCTTATTTTTTTCTGTCTCTCTGTTTATTAATTACTTTATCATTTCTGTTGGGTCTTTTATCATGTTAATCAATTATTTTAAAGTTCCTATGTGATATTTCTGACATCTGACATCTGAGCCTGTTGATTCCTTTATTGGGACAATTAAAACAATTATTTTTAATCGTGTTCTTGTGTTTCCTACACATTTTGATTCCTTTATTGTGACAATTAAAATAGTTATTTTAAATTGTGTTCTTATGTTTCCTACACATTTTGGATAAACGCTAAATATCCTATATAGGAGAACAATAGCGAATGAGGTAAATAATGTTTATGTCGGAAAGTGGGCATGCCCCTTCTTCTGTAAGGCCCTTAGCGTCAGGGGTGGAGGCAATCTATTTAGTGGCTAAGCTAGGCTTGCATTTTATCATTTCTATGGGTACTTCCCTTGTGTCACAAAGTCCTTCAAATTCCTCTCACAGTGCATTACTGTCAGCTCCCACTTATGTGGTCATAGAGTGCCATGTCAGTTCTCTGGCCTCACTCACCCCTTGCAGCAGGCCCTGCATACCTACACCACACAAGGAGTCTCTTTGCTTTTGCTTCTCCCCCGCTAGTACACTTGTTTTGCTGATTACTTGGTGCAAGGCTGTGGTGAAGGTCAGAATTCTGGTCCAGCTTTAATTTTAGACAAGTTGTCTGTGCCTAGAGCTTGAAGGTAAGGCTTTCTCAGTATTCATGTCCCTCTCTCTCTTTGGCTGCCAAACTGTGTTGTACCTCTGGCAGATCTTAGGAAATACCGAATCCTCTCCCCCAGTCACTCCATACCACAGCCCAGGAAGAGCAGACCTCTGTACTGGTGCAGGATTCCAGCCCCAGAAGGTTCTCTTTCCCTTCCCTTATTTTAAAAGAGGGAAGGTCCTCTTTTCCCTTCCCTACTCTTCTCCCAGAAGCAGTAGATTTTTTGCTTGAGTCCTAGCAGTGGGAAGGTTTCTTATTCCCTTCCCCAGTGTCTCAAGGTGTTTCCTTTGTAGGAGAGAAGAGTCTATTAAAGCAGCATTTCACATCTGTCACCTGCTGGCAGCTGACCACGCTCTGCAAACCCATGCCACCAAGGGGGGCTTTCCTGGTCTCTTGCCTTTTCAGATCTTTCTTGTAAGCACCCTATGGGGATCCTTGGAGAAGAAAGTGAAGTGCCTATGTGTGTGGGACTCCCAGTTATTCCAAACTTATGCAGTAGCCCACCTTCAGCCTCTACAAATAGGTTAAAACTTTAGCTGGCCTTGTACAGCAGCTATCTCTCCCTTCCATGCTCTGTCAGAGGTGAAAGACTTCGTGTGTTCTGTATTTTCTTGGGGAGCACTTGCCACAGTATGAAATTCAGTTCAACTGGTTACCTTATAACTTCAGCTCTCTGATGACATGAGAAAATAGATGATTTTGTAGATTATCCCAGTTTGTCTCACTGTTAAGAGAAATGATTCTCTTGAAGCTTTCTTCACCTTTTCTTTAAAAAAAGCCGAATGCCCTCCTTCCTGGCTATTACAATGAGGGAAACTTGATCAGCGTGACTCACTGGCTTATTCTCATTCCATTTTGTTTTTATTCATACGGAGGGAGCCACCCGTGGCCTCTTCTCTGAGTGCCATTTTGAAAGAATTTTTAAATACTTTCCTTTCATCTAAGATCATGAGGTAATACCCTAAGTTGTATAAAGCAAATAATATATTTAAGAGTACAACACTTGTTTGTGCAGGCTAGTTGTAATTCACTTGACCTCATTAGAAAGGAATGAATTATTATGTATTTTAGAACATTCAGACACATAAATTGTCTATAAAGTCTGAGAATTGTTTTTCAAGTGACCTTAGTAAATCACTGACTGTTATCAGGGAACTAAGAATCCTTTGCTATTATCATTTTAATAGTTTGAGTTACTTTTTAAATCATCAGTACTTGAAATGTTTTATGTATAAATGCATTAATTTCAACACTGGTATAGACAAAATAATGTCCCCCAAAGATTCCATGTCCTAACCCCTGAATAAGTTATTTTATGTGGCAAATATATGAAAGTTGTCACACATGGCAAGAGGGACATTGCAAGTGTTGTAAGTTACGTTAAGGACATTAAAATGGAGATATCAGATGGACCCAGTGTACTCCTGAGTTCTGATAAGGGGGAGGCAAGAGGTTGGAGTCAAGAAAGGAGATAAGATGATGAAAGCAGGGGTCATAATAAGGGTGAGAGACGGGGAGATGCTACACTGCTGGCTATGAAGATGGTGAATGGGGCCATGAGCTGAGGTATGTAGGCAACCACTTCTGGAAGATAAAAACAGCAAGGAAGTGGATTCTCTGCTAGAGCCTCCAGAAAGAGCTCACACCTGCCAACACCTTGACTTCAGGAACTTCTGGCCACCAAATCTGTAAGGTAATAAACTTGTGTTGTTTAAGTCACTAAGTTTGTGGTAATTTGTTATAGTAGTAATAGAAAACTAATACAGACTTTAAAAGGCTAAAATCCAGTCTGCCTTACAGCATATGAAAAAGAATTACCCTGCAAATGAGGCCATTTTAGGAACATTCAGTTAAGTGAGCATTTAGTTGATAATCCTGAAATGGGTCATTTATATTATCACTTGAGCTGTTTAATGGATTTGTCCTATGATTTTGGCAGATACAAATTTATGATAAATGATTCATTTTAACAGAGAATAGTCATGATTTTTAGTGGCTTTTTCTCCTGGGAAAGTGGATATTACACCCTTTATGCCAGAGATTTACTGTGACGTCCTGTTGTATAATAGTTGACATCTTATCCTTACAATGGGGAACATATTTCCTGTTTTTTTTCTGGCTCAGTATTTAAAACATTGTGTCTTCACTATAAACTTTGTGGCCATGGTGAGTTACTGCCCCTCAAAGCTGAGCCATTATTATTTGTAGTAATAACAACAAGAACAACCACAAATATCCATTTACTATGAGCCAAATACAGCGCTGGGCACGTTTATGTCATGTAGTCCTCAGAGCTTTGGTAGTATGTATTCTTGTCACTGTTTTATAGTGACTGAAGCTCAGAAAATTGGTGTAACATACCCAACATCATGCAGCTAGTGGAAGAGCTAGATTTGCACTGACAGGCACTGTGATCCTCATTGCTGTAAGATTCTACTCCTCAGTAGTGCTAACAGAGGTGGCACTAGGTGAAAGTAATGAGAAGGCTGACTTCATCTTTAGTATGACTCCAATGCCTCTACTTCCGTATAAGGAAAGGAGAAGATCTAATGCCTGAAGCCAAAGGGATACCTCTAATACTGGGGAGATACCTGGCAGCATGCAGAACTTTTCATGTAGATAGCTACCTCTGTCTCTGCTCAGAAGATTCTCTGGGTTATTCTTCTTACTAAGTAGTAGGTTCTGGCTACTGGCTGCACAATGGACTTTTGCAAAGCTAGAAAGAGTCCTCTCCAGCTTTGCATGAGAGAAGACTGCTAGATGTTGCACAACCTTTTCCAAATCATAATGCACTGTTTCCCAGTTTGAGTCTTTCTAAAATTGATTTTTAAATGGCACAGTTAAGTTACATTACCAATACAATTAGCCCATTTGAATTAGGGAACCCAAAGTGGTTGTTGGACAAGGGAATTTTCCTCATAGTATATCCCTATCTCATACTCTGTGCTTGTAAGAGTTGGTCAGAAAATGGTGCAGAGTGGTGGGATGAAGATTTGTTTAGTATTTAGTGTTCAGCAATAGTTCATTATATAGAATAAGACATCCAAACTGCTTCATGCATAATAAATAATAAATCTTCAAAAGAATCTTCTGTGGAAGCCAAAAACTTGTGTTATTCTAAACAATAATATGGAAGAAAATGTTTAGAAAATGCAAGTGCCTCCCTTGGATTTGAAGGAGTTACTCATGAATTACAGTAATTTGTATTGAGTTCATTTACAAACTTAACACACCTATCTTTTATTCATTAACTCAACAAACTTGATTGAACCCCTACTTTGTATAAGGCACTATTCTAGGCACAGAAGATACAAAGATGAACAGGATAAAATCACTATCCCCCCGGAGCCCATAGTCTAGTGAGTGAAAGAGGTCAGTAAATTAACAGTCACAAATAAGCAATGAATGCAACCAGACAGAGTGATTTCTTTGGAGAGAATTAGAAAGATTACTTAATATTGTTTACAGAGGATAGGAAAAACTCTCACAATGGAGGAGAAACCTGAGCTGAATTTTGAAGAATGAGTAGTAAATGAGGAGACTGGGCTGAGGTAGGAGTTTACATGCAGCCACGGAGGTGGGGGACAGAAGATTGTTCCTATGACTACAAGTCCTGAGGTATGCACAGGGTATAGAGTGTTACAGTGAAGTGCTCGATTAATAAGAGCCAGTACATTATTAAAGTCCTATGCATCTTGCCAAGAAGAAAGGATATTTTCCTGCAAGCAACAGGGACACTGACAGTTTTAAACAACAACAAAATGATATGAGCAGTGCTTTACTGATACGTAACACTGCCTGTAATACCACACTGAATCCATCATGGGGGTAGGGACCTCATCTAGTCTTCTTTATCTGCACCGTACTTGTACAAGAGTTGGTGATTAATACATGATTTTTGGATTAATGCAGAAAAATTTCACCATCATATTTATTTTAAAGCCCTCATCCCAAGTACCTATTACAATCCCAAGTAGAGCTGCTACTGGGGCACTGGGATGAAGACAAACTCTTCTTCCATGACATTAATCTGCAACAATTCCATGTAGACATGTCTAAATCTGTCAGTCCAGGTGCCAGTGTGCTGCATATGTACCAAATATCAATGTCAAGGTTTGGCTCTCTACCTTTTGGTGAATATCTTAATGGGGTGTTTGTTTTAAAACTCTACAAGTGAGTGTAGCTACATAGCCACTGGGAAGTTATTCACAATAAACTATGCTGATGCACACTAACAGATACACATACGGATGGATTTTATGGATTAGAACAAGTGTGGAATTCTGGTTAGGCTGCCACTATCCACAACATTTAACATTAATCTAGTTATTTTGAAATGGTTCAACAACAAACCATTATCTCATTAATGGACGTTGGAGAGTAGGTGCCCATACTTGTTATGCTATAATTAGAAAACCTTAATACCATCAAATGAAAATCATTTGGGCTAATTTCAGTTTGTTCTATCAAAGATTAAAATTAGTGCAGACTACTGAAATTAGCTAGAGTTTGAACTTTAGTTGGTATGCACACAAACATACACACAATATGGAATTATTTTCATGTGGAAGGCAGCAGATGGGATTGAAATTCTGCTAATTTGGAGTGGATATTAAATAGATTTAGAAGAACAAATGGAAGTGGTTTGATAGATCATAGGAGATAGATTATTGCACCCATATGGGACAATCTGGATTAAGGTCAGAATGCAGAATTATTGGTTTTTCTCCAATATTCATTCTTTTCTTCTCTCATAGTAGAAGACTTTTTAGCTAGACATATGGCTGCCCAGATACAAATTACATATCTGTCTCCCTTATAGCCAAATGTGGCCATGGAACCATCCTTTGGTCAATAGACTATGACTACAAGTGGTATGTATTACTTCTGAATTATGCCCTTAAAAGAAAAGAATATGCCCTTTCCTTCCACTTTTTCTCCTTTCTCATTCTTCAGCTAGGAACATAGGCTTGGTGATGAGCCACCTTCAACCATGCAAATGATAACATATCTAAGGTGTGACAGGCAGCAAGATAGAAAGAGCCTGGGCCCCAACATCATGGAGCAGCCACACTGATCCTGGACTAAGTCATTATTATTTTGGATTTTTGTTACAACCAAAAATTTATTCTAATACCATTGGGAAACAGGGAGAAGATGTGTCTGTCAGTGCCTTTGTGTTGCAAATAACAGACACCCAATCCAGACTGGTCAAAACAGTAAGGAAATCTACTGGCTGATCAAATTGGAAGCTCTGAATGTAGATGTCCTTTGGGGTTATTTAATCCAGCCATTTACAGTACCTTCAGGATTGTGATGCTTTTTTGTCCATAGTTCTTCACATCTGTCTTCCTCTGTAAGTCAAGATGCTGCTGCTGGCGGCTCCTAGGGTTATATGCCTTTTTGTTAACATCCTTGGCGGGGGGGGGTGGGGGGGTGGGGTGGAGAGCTTTTTGTCCCTCTACCACTGAACAAAGAAATGGAGTTTCGTTTTGATTGGAACAATTTTAGTCACTTGTCTATACCTGAATTAGTTATGATGGCTAAGATAATGCCATCTATGTACTGGCATATCTTTGGGTTATCAATAATTATGGTAAATGGCATATATCATATTCTAAATAGTTAAGCCAATGAGCATCCATGGGACTAGAGAAAGGGTTGGTCCAACTCAAGATTCATGGTTGCTATTCAGTGGGAGAGGAGTGTAATGTATGCTGGGGAGGCATCCAGACAATATCTACCACTAAAGGGAGCAGACTATGGGGCTCATATGGCTCAGGAGTGGAGCACACGTGCTGTGGTGTAGGGGCAATGTGTATAGGGTTTGAGTGGGGCCTCTACAGGAAGTATTTGAAAGTCTTGATCAGGATTTTGTATATAATTTGGGCATTTGGGCTAAGGGTAGAGCAGGCCTCAAAGAAAGTGATTTTGATAGTAGCACAATGGCAGGTGTAAGTGTATTGGCCCCTAAGAGAATCTAAGGGAATATGTACATTGGGGTAGCTTTTTGATCATATGACTGTGTGTATGTGCAATCCTGAGAAGGCAATGGAATCTTTGTGAATTCCCTGATGAAAGGTCCTGGGCACAGTGAATGAAACATATATGAATAAAACACACACACACACACACACATACAGTAATCCATCTCCTACTAGATCCATTTTGGGTACACAACAGGTATCAGGTGAGGATCCTGGCCATGGAACTTCCATTTTCACTACAGATTGTCACTGATTTTGGAGTAGGTTTTCTTATCTTTTTATCTTATTACCTTGCTGTTGACACATGAACTAATATAGATAATTTAAACCCAGTATGACACAGAATAAACAAGAAGCTTTTGTGTTTATTATGGGGCCACATAAGAAAATTTCCTCATAACATTTCTCTTCACAAGTAGAAAAATATTTACTAGAACTCCCAGAAAATTTGGAAAGCATTGACCATTTCTTGCTTTCTACTAGCAATTTTTGAAGGATTCTGTTTTCAAATTCTGTTTTTAAGATTTCTGAGGTCATAATATTCACCACTAATGTGATTGTTTTAAAAATATATTGAGTACATTTGGTATTTCTGATGAAATTGGAATTATAAGAAATACAAAGAAAGCATGAAATGGATTTTGACCCCCTTTTCAGAATTGAGCCATTAAGAGTACTGTTGGTTTTTATCTAATTCCCTAGTGATATTAAGGCAGTTGTTATCTTGTCATTTTTTTAGAAGTACCCAATTAAATATGCTTAGTTCTCAATTTGGCTTTTACATTTACTTATACATGCACACACATACGTGCTTATATTTCAATAGATCTGTTAGCTTTTTATTCCCCCCAGGTTGAATGTTTTCACTATTGAAGAGAACAATGTATGTAGTTACTTTTGGGAGGGGAGTCCCTGATTTGTATAATCTTAACTCCACTTCTGGGAAAAGGTGATGGAATGAAGCCAAATCACAAAATCCTCCTCTTCCAAAAGCCAAGAATATTCCCAAAGATTGAATAAGTTTTTAAAAGTATGCAAATGTATACCAGTGGCCATCAGACTAAGGCATCATGACTTCACTGAGTGTAACAGCCGGGGAAAGAAAGAAGTGCGAGTCAGGACCCTGCGTGGATCCTCCTTCCATTCCCTTACTATCCGCTCCCCTGAGGCAGTTGAGGGAATAAATGTGAGTGAACAAAGACCTAAGAAGTCTCTCCAGTACTCCTCGGTTTAGAGAGAAGCAATCAGGGGTGTGCAGGCAGCCCTGGGGAAGAATTTGAAAAGCCCTCCGTATTTCACCTGTGGAAGAAAAAGCAGTCAGACTGACCTTTGTAAGACTGACCAAGTCGAAAGAAAGCTGAGAGGGAGTAGGCAGTGACTGTGATTACCCTGAGCAAATTATGTCTAGCACTAATTAGTGTTTAGCAGACTGGAAGATGAAGGGTAAAGTAAAGGAGGGTCCAGTTCTTGGACCATAGCACAATGTTAATGTGCCCAGAATGCTTTTCTTTGACCTCTGTTGGCTGGGAAGGGAGTGGGATCCACTGCTGGCTAGAGAGGGTCACAGAGAAAGAAGACACAGGGTCTGTCTAATTGAAGCTTCCTTGGCTCTACCTTCTTGAGAAACTGCGAAATGAGGATAACTTGCACTGGTGTAGGGTGAATTAGAAGGTGTGCACCCAGATTTATTTATTAGGAGCAGAGATGCAAGATCAGCAGCCAGGTTTCCTAACTATACCTGCTTAAATGCCAGCTGAACTGACCTCCAGAGAGAACCTGAAATTCCCAACTCTCAGATTGAAAATAAAGATGAAGTAGTCACCTAATATGGAGGATAGCCAAAAAGCAATTATACAGTCTTGACAGAGCTGTTCAGGTTACACATGAGCAGGGTGAAAAGAAAACACATGGAAACTAGGCAAGAGGAAAGGAGCAAGAAGGAGAATCAGAGAAGGATAGAATTTGTTTGGAAGAATACTAGCTATGAAATGGAAACAGATTATCTAAATGTTGTTTTTGCTATAAAGAACTTAAAGAGCATGGATTCAGTGAAAAGGGAACCAAAGATAAAGCTATAGGGTGAGATAAAAAGGGAAATGCCAGAGATAATTGGAGGGCCAAAACAATATTGCTACACCAGTGATAATGAATTTTGAATAGGAGGAAGAGGCTAGATAGAATCTGAAATAGTGACATAGAAGAAAGGTTTGAAAACATCAATGGGTGTAAAAGGGAAAGATAGAGATTTAAACATTAGAAGATAATAGTTCTGGAATTCAGATGATAATAGCAAAAGGAAAATTGCTATTTCTGAGTCAGAAAATAGAACAAATGGGACAGAAAAAATACTAAAAGAAATTACCCCAAATTCCTGAAATCACTGATTCTTTAGCTTAAATGAACACACTACATTCCAGGAAACATTGATACAGAAGCTGCTGTTCCAAGGCATACATTCTCTGGTTTAACTTTGAAGCTGGAGAAGTAATGCTTCAGTAATCTTCTTCACACATAAAAACAAATCTCTTGCACGTAGGAAAAATCAGGCTCTCAGAATTCTCCAAGGCAACAATCAGAGACAAAAACAATGGAGCAGAGTATGCAAAATTCTGAAAAAGAAGGATTTAAGAATTTCATATAATCATTAATTACAAATTGAAATATCAACAAGCAGAAATGAGGAATAGAAACTGCTATTGCTACCAGTCAGAAATAACTATTAATGGTTTGTCTGTTCCTACCACTTTTTCCTCAGTGTGTGTGTACATGTGTTTGAGTGTATGTGCACATATATCAGACATTATGAATGACTACATTGTTACTGTTATAAAAATGTGTGTCTCTAAACACACATCCAGAATCTAAGTTTAGTATGTATGTCATTCCAATTTTCATTTCTATGCTTTTATATATGTGCCTGTACAAATCATGCAATGTTTTTGTGTGTTTTCTTTAAAGAAAGAAGTGATATCATGCTGTAAGCATCATTCTGCAGCTTGCTTTTTTTTTAACAAAAATTTTTTGTTCTGTCCATATGGATACCTGTTAATGTTACTTATTCTTTTTAACTTATGTATGTTGTAGATATTTGGACTGTTTCTAATTTTGTGAGTTTTACACATAAGCCTGCAAAGGATCCTTAGGTGTTTTTGACAAATGTGAACATTCCTCTACGGTAAACATTAGAATTTCTGAGTTGCAGGATTTGTGCACTGTGTTGTTTGTCTCAAACGTGGTATACTCAGCCAAATTGTTGAGGTCTAAGGACAACAGAATATTTTCAAACATACAAGATCTCCAGGCATATAGTTCCTAGAGAAGCATCTATTTCAACCAAGTTTTCAAATTTATTTGCATAGAAGTTTGCAAAGTATTTTTTTATAATTCATTTTATTATTCTTTGTCAAATTTTCTTAAAGGATAAAAAACATGATCATTTTATAGCTGCCAGATAGGCACTTGATAACATTCAGTCCTGAAAAAAGAAACAGGTAATTTTTAGGGAAATAGGAATGGATGAATATTTTCTTAATAGTTCAAAAAATAAAAGCATAAATCATACAACATTAAATGCTTTCCCATTAAAATCATGAGCAAATGCCACCTATCCTTATTATTTAGAATTTTCCTGTTTTGCCAAAATGTTCTTGGATCCAAGAAAGAGATAAACTGCTAGAAATGAAGAAGCAAAATACTGTATGTCATGAAAACCTGAGAGAATCAAACTAAAAAAGCTGCTCAAAATGGTAACAATATGGTAAGATGGCTCATTACAGAATTGTTAAAGGAAAAATAATAGAAAATATGAAAGGAGATCCTATTTAATAATAACCAAATGATGAAAGTATAGGAAAAATTAGTGACATTACATAATCTGCAAAAGGCCAATGTAATGTTAACATTAAAAATCTACTAAAGGACTTAGAAGAAGACTTCTGTGAATCTGTTCGTTATTCTTGAATAGGAAAACTCTAAAAGAAGTCATTTGTTCCTAAATCTCTAAATAAATGCGACCTAGAAATCAAGGTATCCTTTTTAGAATAGGACAAAATGTCAATCAAGCCCATCTGGAAAAATAGACCTGTAAGAACAGCTAGAAGATTATACGGAGAGGAGAGTGATAACAAGTCAATATATGAAAATAAACTATGAATATGAAGCTCATAACCAAACCTGTTCAGAGCTGGAAAGAAATAGATCAGTGGACAAGAATAAAGATTTTCCAATGAGATATCACTTCACACCAGTCAAAATAGCCACTATCCAAAAGACAAGAAATTACATGTGTTGGTGAGGATGTGGAGAAATAGTACCCCTCCTACACTATTGGTGGGAATGCAAATTGGTGGGAATGCAAATTGGTGCAGCCACTGTGGAAAGCAGTATGGAGGTTCCTCAAAAAACTAAAACAGAAATACCATATGACCCAGTAATTCTACTTCTACAATTTTACCTCAAGAAAACAATATCCCTAATGTGAAAAGATAAATGCACCCCTTTCTTAATTGCTCCATTATTTACACTAGCCAAGATATGGAAGCAACCTAAGTGTTCATCAATAGATGCAAAAGAAGATGTGGTACATAAATGCAATGGAATATTACTCAGCCATAAAAAAGAAATCCTGCCATTTGCAACAACATGTTTGGACCTAGAGGGTATTATGCTTAGTGAAATAAGCCAGGAGGAGACAGACAAGTACCACAAAATTTCACGTATTTGTGGAATCTAAAAACAACAAAACAAGATGAACAAAATAGCAGTAGACTTGTAGACACTGATAAGTGACTGGTGGTTACTGTGGGGGAGGGTTTGGGGTAGGTGGGTAGTGAGAGTGAGGGGGATAAAAGGGCACAAAAATTCTCAATTACAATATAAGTTGGTAACAGGGATGGTAGTACAGCATGGAGAATATAGCTAATGATTCTGTAACATCTTCTTTGTTGACAGATAGTAACTGCACTAGTGGAGATGAGGATTTAATGATATGGGTAACTGTTGAACCACTGTGTTGAATATTTGAAACCAATATAAGATTGTATATCAATGATACTTAAATAAAAGTAAAAAATAATAAGGATTCTAAAAGTAAACTGAAATTTATATAAACATTTGGCATTAAAAAATGAAGCATTTCAAATTAATATAAGAAAAGATGATAAATGGCTAACCTAGCTGACACAAAGAAAGAACAAAATCTTTAACAACAGAAAACTGGACAAAGAATCTGAACAGAATTTCATAGGTAAATAAATACAAATGGCAAAAAAATGTGAAAAGCAAATAAACTTATGATTATATCACTCATAATAAAAGAAAAGCCAAATAAAATGAGATGTTATCTTTCCTGTATCTGATGGCAACGTTTTCAGTATTTGCTAACAGTCATTGCTGACTAGGGTGAAAGAAGCAGGAACTCTTGTACTGTGGGTAGGAGTACAAATTAGGGTATTATTTTTTAAGGAAATATTTGGCAGTAATTCTAAACAGAAAAAAAAGCACATATTCTTTAATGTAGCAGGCCCATTGCTAGAAATTTACAATGTGGATAAGTTTGCAAAAATATGTCAACTTACGTGCACAAGGATGTTTATTGAAATATTGTTATAAAATGCTGAGAAAAAAATTAAATGTCCACAGGGAGGGGTCAGGTTAAAAAAATTAAAGCACATTCATACAAAGGAATACTTCTAAATCATTACAGAGAATGAAGCAGATCTACAACTGCACATGTGGAAAGAGCTCTGAGATGTATTATTTAATGAAAAAAAGAAAACAGGTGAAAAAGCTCACATATAATTCCTTTGTGTGAATAAAGAGTAAGAGGTTTTGACATGGTATAGCAAGAGAAAAAGGTATGGAGATTGATTTAGGCCATCCTTACTGGTGTGAGGTGATATCTCATTGTCGTTTTGTTTTGCATTTCCCTGATGATTAGCAATGTGGAACATCTTTTCATGTGCCTATTGGCTGTCTATATGTCTTCTTTGGGAAAATGTCTATTCATGTTCTCTGTTCGTAGCTTTTCTTTAATGCTGACTTCACACTAGCAGGTAAAAGCTGCGTAGAAGAAGATAGAGAAGATCAGGCCTGCCTTTCTGTTACTAATACTAGCAGTCACTGATGTTTACTGATTGCTGATTATGCTGAGCACTTCTCAGTTCCTGCTCACATGGGCTTATGAGACTGGTTCTATTTTCATGTCCATTTAACAAAAGAATCTTACTATTTGGAACAACAACATGCATGGACCTGGAAAATATTATGCTAAGTGAAATAAGTCAGTCACAGAATGACAAATACTACATAATTCCTCTTATATGAGGCATCTAAAATAGTCAAAGGTATAGAAATGTGCAATAGAATGAGAACTACCAGAGGATGGGGGAAGGGGAATATAGGGAATTGTTCAATGAGTATGAAGTTACGGTCAAACAAGATGAGTAAGTTTCAGATCTGCTGTATAGCATCGTGCTTATAGTTAACAGCAAGGTGGTCTTCAAAATTTCTTAGGAAGGTAAATTTTATGTTAAGTATTCTTACCACAAAAACAAACCAAAAAAGGACATAAGAAAACTTTTGGAAGTGATTGATATGTTTATTACCTGGATTGCAGCTATGGTAAACGTAAGTGTATACATACTTTCAAGCTCACTAAGTTGTATACATTAGTTATGTGCAGTTTTTTTCTGTACCAATTATATGTCAATAAAGCTGGGAAAAAAAAGAGTAGACTGAGGATTAAGGAGGCTCAGTTACTTACCCAGGTCCCTACCTATCTAATAAAAAGTAGGTCGATGGTTTAAACCTGGGGTGCCTAACCCAGCTAGAGTGATCCATGTTCTTACACTGTCTTCTATGTGCTCTTCCCAGAAAGCTCAGCTCTGAGGTGAGTCAAACAGCATTCCCTGGGCCCAAGCAAACTGCCATTCCTGGTTTCTTTTCCTTGCTGGGTATATACGCTTCAGGTTCCAAATACTGACTGAAATGGACTTTGGGAAATGCAACTCCTCTATAAGCCAAAGACCATTTCAACTTAGTGTTCTTTTCAACCATACACATACAGCAGGAGTTCCTCAAGTACTTTTCTGTCCCTTGATTGCTTTCCCCAAATAATTTCTGATTGCCCAGTTTTAGAGTCTTCAGGACTATCTTTGGTACTTGAAAGGTATATTTTTGGAATTACTAATTTTGCTTCAGTTCAGTTACTAAGATCTGATATGATGACTCTCACAAGCCAAACACAGTCCCGGGCAAGTCACTATTTTTCTTTCTCACAATGGTTCTGTTGCTCATACAGCAAAGGTGAAAAATTGGCCAGAAGTTTGTCCTGATGATAGAGTTTCAGCCTATGTATTCATCAGAACAGAAATGGAGGGGAGTTTTCCTTAGGTTACCATTTTTTACCTTTTTGTTTTTTTTCCTTTTCCCCATATTTCCTCTTTCTCCTAAATTCTTACCCTTTCTTGTAGGTTTTTCTGCCCTTTCCTAAAATCCAGAAGCTGAAAGGGACCTTGACAAAGCCAGTTGTAATCTGCCCTACTGATAGCAATAGTGAAAAAAGTTGCACTGAAAATCACGTAATAGGAAATAGTGTCACCGGAATTCAATCCTAGGCCTTTATGACTGAAAATCCTTTCTTTTGGGATGGGGTTTCAACTGGGCCATGTATTAAACTACAGGTAGGTCTAGTAAGGTGCTGTCCCTTTTCCTACTCTGTGTTGCTTGTGGTCTTCATTGGGCCATTGACTTTGGTGGGCTGTTGATGTTGAATCCCACCTTCGAGGTGGTGAGCAGAGAGCTGTTTTCTATACCTTCTCGTTTGCTATCGAGAAATTTTCTGAGCTTTTGGGGCCAATAAGAGAAAGCACAGGAAGAATTTGAGAAGGAAGAGGAAAGGACTGCCTCTGTTGGTGGCACACTAGTGTCCATACCTGCTGGAGTTTCGGCCCTTAAGACCTCCCTTGAATGTATCTCTTAGGAAAGATACCACTGGGAGCACCAGCCCTGGAGTCCCTAATAACACCATCCTGACCTTCACGGTTGAGTGGAAGGATGGAAGTGTCAGTACTGGAAACAGCAGGGGAGGTGTAGCTCAACAAGATTAGTTCAAATTCCACATATACCACTTAAGAACTGTATGACTTTAGGCAAGTTACTTTACCTTTTCCAGACTCAGTTTGTTTATCTGTATAATGGAGATAATAATAATTATAACATAGTGTGTGTGATAGGGACTAACTAATAAAATGCCAAGATTCTTCAAGTAAAGATATTTGCCATTTGATATGGAAGCCAGACTAATTCTGGGAGAAATGTTAATTTACTTAAATAAGTTTCCAAAAAGATGGGAGAGAAACAAATGTACTTAGGTAGAGACAAAGCACCAGATGATAAAATTTATCTTGGCACTCAAATCTTATGTGTTTTGCTTTTGCTATAATTTTTCATATGGGTTTTAGCAATGTACTTATATCATTAGGCACTAAAATTAACTCATAATGCAAAATAAGACTGCTTTAATAATAAGAAAAATGAAACTTGCAGGAATTATTAAGATGAAACAGCTTGAGCATTTTTTTGGTGAATTTTATTAGTTTAACATAATGGTTGGAAAATACATTGTTTTGTAAGTGGAAAAGGTGTCCAAGGCAATACTTACTGCATTAGGGTTGATAGAACTCAGTGGTTTAGGACATGAGCCAGTATAGTTACAGTTGTGAGACAGACACCTCTCTGTTTGAAGCAGTTACTGCTGGATTCATCCAATGAGGTAAACTCTGGATTAAGTTTTGCAGTGTTGTACAATGTGTGAGAACAGGTCAAACTGGAAACAAAAAGTGACAGTCAGAATATATTTACAGGAGATTCAGAAAGACTTTCTGTTATTAAAATGTATCAATTAAAGAAACCCAGAACTGTAAGTTCAACCAGTTTATGAGTTTCCACTCTCACCTTCAGTCCTATTTTTCCTGCAATATATATTCCAGTATTTACAGAATCAAATGTATCACTAATTACTTACCTCTCAGCCACTAAGAGTCACTTAACTCTCCCAGCAATATAAATTTGCATATGGTATACAGTTTCTTTCTAGCAAATATTCAAATGAAGAAAGAGGGAATAACACATTTCACAAAAGTGAATTTTCAGCATGAAAGGAAGCACTGCTCAATTGCCTTCCAGAAGGCTCTACAAAAGGGCAATGCCAAAGTATGCTCCAATAATATTTTGCCCACAATATGTAAAACCCAAAAGACATAAGGTGAAGATCCACAGATTTGACCACATGTGAACTAAAATTCCGGTACAACAAAGATAACCATAAATAAAGTTGAAAATGATGATGATGGAAAATTTTGAAACATATGTAGAGTTCCAACAAAGTAATATAAAAGCAACAAATGACCTAATAGAAATACACAAAAGATATGACAAGTCAGTGCACTGAGGAAGAAATGACAAATAACCAATAACCATTTGTAAAGATTCATGCCCTTTATGGAAACCAGAAAAATGTAAATTCAAAGTATGAAATACCTTTTTTTTTGGCTACCAAAAGGGAAAATTCTAAGAGTATAAATTTCATTACCTATTTTTTCCATGTATTTGTCTATACCATACTTTTAATCACTAGAGTTTTATAGTACATTTTGCTAGCTTTGTTGTTTTTTCCTTTTGTGTTCCTCAAAGGAAGGAATAATATCCTCAAGTACCTCAGTGTTGGCCCTCAGGGATACCCTGTGTTACTCAGGTGTCACTGGTCCCACTCTGGTCCCCCTTTTGCTAAGGGGAGAAGGGAAAGTTTGGTTACTATTTCTCCCGTGTCTGTGATTTGAGCCTGGAGGCTATTCCTTCACTGCTCTCAACGACAAAGCTCAACCCAGGGTGTTTTGTGAGCTTAGTCTCTGTTGAAAATCAGAAGGCTGTGGAGGAGGAATCGTATCCCATGTCACACAGCTTTGACCACCTCACCTACTATTCCTCTTCCCCCCAGTCACATTCCTGGTCATCTCACCTTCCAGCCCTTCCACCGTTCAGGTGATTGTGTGCCCCAGTGCACCCAGCCTCCTGGAGAATGCCATCCGGGCCCCACTCCAATGCTTCTCCTGGGGAGTGTGGCCCCACCAGGGTAACTTTCTTTCCTGTTGCCCTCTCTGCTTCCCACCTCACCCAGAATTTCAGTGAGCATGTTGTTCTCCATTTTATTGCACCTACAGGGGAAATTCAGAGATACTTGTGATTGACTGACCAAAAACATCTATACTTAGATGTGTAGGGAGGTAACACAGTATAGAGATCGAGAAATAGGTCTGGGTTAGAAATTTAGCCACTGTGTGTCCTTGGACAACTTTTTTAACTTCTCTCTGTGTTGCTTCCTTCATCTGTACAATCAAAGCAACAGAGCTTCCCTTACGTGGTTGTTGCGGGGTGTAAATGAGGGGATACAGGCAAAGTGTGCCAAGTGCTTAGCATGGAACAGGGTCATGGTAATCAGGGCCACTGCAGCTGTCACTGAACCTTCAACATAGCCCACAGGGCACACTTGGCTGTACCCATCTCCACTGCCCCTTTGTGGGTGATGATCAAAAAATCATTCTGTGAAAGAGAAGAAGGAAGCTCATGGCTAAGACAGGAAAAGAGAAAAATTGTGCTGACAAATAACTGCTGTAATTCAGGAACATTACATAGCAGCTACTTGAAAAAAAGGTGTTGGTGAAGTGCATGCTTTTCCTTGAAGCAATAGGGCAGCTATAAATCAGGGAATCAACCTGAAAAAGAAAACATTATAGCCTCTTAGAAAATCATGATGACATATTATTCTACCTCATCCATCCATTTGGTTACATTTTGCCTCTACTGGCCCTTAATAATTAATTTAGGTAAGAGACTTGAGATAACAGGCTGACTTGACTTTTTTCTGTTTCTACAACTGTGTGAGGGAAGTTTTACTGATGCTTTAAGATGGTTCTAGCTCGGTCAACCCAGGGGACAATTCCACTATCTAAATTGATAGAGAGTTATTTAATCTTTTCAACTTTAATTCTTGCTCCCAGCTACTTTTCCCAGTAAAAAAAGAGTCCAAACCAGAGGATTAAAATGAGAATATACTTTCTCCTTCCAGTAGATTTTGCTGGACAGTGTTCAGCCATCTCCTTTCCACTTGTGCCTACGTGACCAACTTTTCTGTACTGTGAATCTATATTCTTTTTCATCATATCTTCATGAAATGTCTATCTTTCATTCCAGAAATATTTCAAAAGCTGTCTGTTATCTTACTTTTTAAAGTATGTAACCTACTCACTTCCACATTTTTGCAGTTTTAACCTAGCTTCATATCCAAGGAACTCAATGTACAAGACACATAAATATTAAGTGATAGGCACTTTAGAAATTCTCACAATTTGAAAACACCTCAATGGCAGTGAGTAATAGTAGGAATTGGGAGAAAAGGGCACATGAAAACTACCTGTGGTTTTTTGGAAGGAAACCAAATAATGGCCAGAATGGAATGTTTTATGGCCGTTAATATGACAAGTGGTATGAACCATACCAGAAGATGGAGCCAGATTTTGAAATAACACTGAGCAGAAAAAGCAGAAATCAAAATTATATTCTGATCACAACTAAGTAAAACATCATATGTATAGTAACAACTGGAATAGAACAGTAACAGGGACATAAGTAGTGGATGACTGAAATGCTGGAGATTTTTGTTTCTATAAAGATACTGAAGTGTACAATTAAGTTATTAAAAAAGAAACAAAATGGTCCAAGAGGTCAGGTCTGATGTTCATGCTGGTATGCTCTGGACAAGTGGAAAGGAGATGGCTGAGTGAAGGGCAGGCAGTCCAGGCTCTGGTCTCAGTGAGTCCTGGATTCAGATCCCAGCCCTGCCCACCCATTCTGTCCATGTGATCTTCTTGCAAACATTTCCATTTCCACAAGGTTGTTGGGGAACTAAATGAGGTATTGGAGTAAAAGGTGATTTGTGTGGTCTGCTCATTATTATTATGTAATTAGTTCACACTAATTATGATGTAATTATTATATACTAACAAATATGCCTCCCATGCAGATGCCATGCCCTAGAGTAGCACCCAATAATGGTGCTATAGGGAAAAGGAGAGGTGGACTGAGAAATTGAGAGGATTTCATGCTAAGATACAGGCCTCCACCTCTAATATTATACCTACTGCACAAGTCACAAGTGAAGTGAATAAATATTTGTGCAACTAATGGTTTTGCAGTACCTTCCTGTATTTACCTTGCTGTCTCTGATATAATTGGATTTACTGCTACCAAAATGAGCTTATGTTATGGTAATTCAGTCTCCTCAGTCCTTTATTTGTGAGAAGTAATGAGAAGAAACAAATAGAAATGGAATTGCCCTTAAATAGTTAAGAGAGAGAGAGAGAGAGAAACTGGCGAAGTGTATATGAGATATGAGATTGGCACTAGATCTGGACTCTCTGCTTTCCATAGCTTCTCCATTGAGTTAAAATGGTTCTGTTCCATATTTTCTCTTGCATTTGATAACCACCAGCTTTGATTACATCCTGGATGGTTGGCACCATTAGGTAACATTTGCTTCTATTATAGTTTTACTTCCCCCAAGCTTCCTATCAGTTTCATGACAGTTGGATATGCATCCTAGATGATGTTAAATTTTGTTAGTTTTGGCCATAGATTCTCTTTAATTTATTTTAATTTCTCTGTTTTTTTTATTGTGTTTATGTGCTAAGTTAGGTTACCATGCAAACATTGCATCTCCTCTCCAAACGTTAGGATAGAATTTGGCATCCCCTCTTCAGCCTTAGTGGCACCTGCAAAAACCTCTTTCACAGCAGGAATCACAGTAACTTCTTTCAACTGGCCAGCCTCCCAGGAGCCTGGGATTTCCTTTGAGGATCATGTCCTCTCGTTTTTTATCCCCAGGACTTCAGCAGCACTTGGCACAAGAGCCATGAACAGAGGACCAAGGCCAGAGTGCACAGGAAATACCATTCAGTGCAGGGTCATCTGCAAACTTCTCCTTCCAGTCTTGGTAGAACGTAAGTGCAGGAAGAGAAACTCAATGATTTGGGGCTTAAATTCCTGCCTTGCTATTGACTAGTGATGTAATCCTTGCTAAAGCATTTAACGTCTTTGCCTTCATGTTCTCTTAGATTGCAGGGTGGAGGTAAGGGAAAGAAGAAAAGCAATGAGGTTTTGAGCAGTAATTAAAAACTTAGCAATATATGGACAATTTAAATGTGCATGCACAGGGCTGGACTAGGTTCTCTACAGGAGGTCAGGCAAATTCTCAGAATCACTAAGTAGCCTGGTAAAAATGTGCGAGACCACCACGAATATGCCTGATTCTCCTTATATGGTAGGAACCATTTTCCATTCTCTATTGTTGAGAACAAAAATGTTGGGAATCAGTGTCTCCTTGCTGGTTCCAGCTCCCTGCAGCCGAAGTGCAGGTTTGGTTCCTTGGCACTCCAGCTTCCCTCTCGGCAGCCTTCCCCACATCCTCACGTTACAGCCATGTCTCCATGTACCATTAAGCTGAGGTTTCCCACCTTCCTTTCTCTTTCCCAGTGGGCAGCTCCACCTGTGTGTTTCCCAGGCAGTTTAAACTCACTGGACCCCAATAGAACTAGCTTCCCAACTTCTCAAACCTCTTTCTGCCCTTGGTATGTCAGGAAGCTCTACTACCATCCACCCAATCAGCCAGGCTCAAAACTCAAGGATTGCCCCAGGCTTCTCCCCACTCTCAGCCTTCATGCGTAATGGGTATCAAATCCTTCCTTCCTGTAACTTCTCCTGCCTCCACTGCCCTCTATCCCCACTGCTACTGCCCCAGTTCTGTCTTTGTTATTGCTATCTTGGACCACTGCTGTATCCTCTAGCCTGATCTTCCCATTTCCAGACTCCCCTGGCCCTAATCTGTTTACCACTCTCTACTTCCAGAATGACTTCGCTGAAATCTAGTCAGATCTCCCCTTAAAATACCATGTTGGGCAAAAATGTACATAATCCCCACTCTCATAGAGCATATAATCTAGTTAGAAAGAGAGAAAATAAAATAATCATAAAAATAAAAGTAGGACTATAACTATGATCAGTACTTCAAAACAGAGCCACATGGGGCTAGGAGAGTCTAAAACAGAGGCACTGACCTGGTCAGAGAAGTCAGGGAAGCCTTCCTGGAGAGAGTGACAAATGAGCAGAGATCTGAAGGATAAGGAGAGACTGAGGTGGAAAGAGAGGCAGGTATTTCCTAGGCAGGGATATCAGAGCGCAGATATCCAAGGGACTGCAAGGAATCCACTGTGCCTGGGATGCAGAGGGCAAGGGGTGAACATGGAGCAAGGAACTGAGGCAGGCCATGACTTAGCCCAGGAAAGACACACAGTAAATGGTAGTTTTCCTTGACTTTCTCTCATCTTTGATTTCTAAAGACTTTGGGAAAACTGGAGGGAAATCAGAAAATCATTGTGTTTTGCTGAAAATGTAGTGTCATTCTCATTAGATACCCCCCACGTTCCCCAGGAGAGGGAGGACAGCCTTTGATCCTAAAAGTAGTCCTGAAAAACCAACGGCAGCCACACCTGCTGCGGAGGGCGTGCAGTCATGTGTGTGATTGACCAATCGCTATGTCGTACACCTGAAACCAATATAGTATTGTGGACCAACTATATTTGAATTTATAAAAAAGAAGCCAACTTTTACCTCACCCACCATTTGCCTATGGCTTAACATTTAGATCAGATTTCTAAAACTTCATTTATGAATCAGAAAAAAACTTGTCCTTATAAAGGGGTAAAAGGGCTAGGATTCAGAGTCCAGCATTAAAATGTCCTTCAGCTGAGCCAAAGAAGCCATTGTTTACTTCTATTTTACTCCAGAAAGAGATTGTTTGGAAGAAGTTTGAGTCAAGTTAATAGCCAGAGGGAAGAAAGAACCATTTGTAGGTACCAGTCATAATAGAAAGGCATTTAGATAAAGCCACTGGCTTGGCACAAACTTAAAAGGAAATATTGCTATGATGGAATTTGGTCTTATTCTTGTAGCTTTAGCAAGTATAATGCCATCTACTGCCAACTGAGTAACTTCCTGGGAGAAAAGGAAGTCTGGAGGGGTAAAAAGTCTGGGGCCCACAATGAAAGACAAACAAACAAACAGAAAGAGCAAGCGGGCTCCCCAGGATTTCAGGTGTGCCTCTAAGCAAGAGGCCACTGATGACCCCCCATGCCCAGACAGTGAGGCATAGCACTTGCTCCCTGCCCACCGGGTGGCACCAACAAAGGACAGTGCCAGGAGGGGAGTCTGCACACTCTTCTGTGATTCTGGTGGAATTCCAAAGAGGTTCCTGTGGCCAGGAGGCTCGTGCTGACAGCTCCATCCTCTTCAGTGACAGCATGCTCCCTTGATGAGCGCTCACACATCGCTGCCTGTCAGCCAGCAATGGCAGGTGGATTATTTTTAGTTTGGGACCTATAGCTCAATAAATCATTTAGGATATCTGTGGGAGTTCTAGAGTGCCGATTAATCTTACTCCTTTCCCTCTGAGTTCTGAACCAATCCAAGCAGATGCCAGTCTACAAGGTCGCTTTATTTCCGGTGAACCTCAGTTGGAGGGCACAGCTCAGACCTGTGGTGGTAAATGGGCTTTTTACTCCTCCTCCTGAAATGCATTTTCCATCTGGTCCCCAGCAGGACCTGGTCCTTCTCCACCTGGATGAAGGGGGGACAGGGGGTGCATCTGCAGAGGAGTGTCAGGAGGGTGAGAGGCTGGCTGGCTGGGGAAGGCGGATTGAAGCTCTTGAGCCCCACCCCGCAGAGGAAGGCTCAGCCTCTTCTCTTGGACAGGGACAAATGAGGCCAAGAGAAAGGCTACATGGAATTCCCCCCAAAACACTTCCAAGTCCAAGAAAATTCCTGTTTTATAGACCGTGTCAAAAACAAGGGGAGAGAAGAACAATGGCTCAGGAACCCATGTTTTTCTTACAGGTGTTGGCCCAAAGTATTTATTCTCTAAGAGGCAGCAGGCTTTTGACTGCATAATTAAGGGGAAGTGACAAAATGGACTAAACTGGATTATCAAATGGTATCTTACTAAATCAACTTTCATTTGACTTACATTATTGGACATTTTTAATTTTGACTATCTCTTACTCCCAACTTAAAGCTTCTTATGCCTGGTTGTGAGAGGAACAGTTCAGAATTCAAACAGTTCAGGCTTCTCTTCTTTATTTAATTATTAGAGACAACTTGCTGTTCCATGAGTGAATGGCCTTTTTAATAAACCAGGCTACCAGTCCACAGTTCTTACTGCCTTTTTGTAGAATGTATTAAAGTATGCATGGAAATACAGGAATTTGATATTTGTCATACAAAATATAGAGGGCAAAGAGTCTTATTTTGTTCTGAACATACATTGTCTAGTATTTCAGTTCAATATCTGTTGCTGTGTGTTCTTAACCTCACCATGCCTCAATTTTCTCATCTGTAAAATGGGAGTAATAAACAGTACCTACCTCGTGGGGCTGTTACAAGGATTGAGTGAGTTGGTACCTGTGGAGGATTTGAACAGTGTATGACATACAGTAAGCAGTTTATAAGCATGAGATACCATCACCAGCTCATGAAAAGAGCCTTCTGAGAGGTACATCATAGGCACAATGTTGCAACAGGCTTTGTCTACATTAGAGTAATTCTAGCTACTATAAAAATAAAAGCCAAATATGTATAATTTCTCAAACAAAGGAGATATCTATTTTCACTCACATAAGGTCTAAAATGTGTGTTCCCAGGCAGCATGCAGATGGCCCTCAAATGGTGATCCAAGGACCCTGGCCTCTTCTCTATTTTGGTTCTACTATCTTTAAAATAAAGTCTTTAAGATTATGTGAGACAGAGACATTCGGGCCTATAGACAGAGGAACAGAGGTGACTGAGAAGCCCCCTTCTTAACCACCTTACCCGGGAGGCGATAGCATCACCATGCTCACATCTTATTGGCGAGAAATAGTCACATGGTCCCACCTCGGAAAGGAGCAGGGAAACGTAGTCCCTGGCCAGGCAGGTGTGTGCCAGCAACACCAGTGTAATGTGGGCAGGCAGCACGAATAGGTGGGTAGGCATCCATCTTTGCCATAGCTTCGAAGGAGGTTTCTGTTTATTACTACCACAGTTTCCTCCTGAAGTATTTATTCAGTAAAGCAATATAGAAGTGGTTACTTGGCCATCTTTGTCTCCTAAATGAGTAAGAGAAAGATGGTACGTTAATTATCTGGAAGATTTTTTTAGCAGAGTGACTTCCGATCACGTGGTCTCCCTGTGGGGATATTTGTGCATGTTTTGTGAGTTGGCTTTTGGCTGACTTTACCACACCGCTCCTCAAAGCTCAACTGCAGTAGTGGTGAAGCACTGTGACCAAATTTACCCGTGCTGGTCGTGGTTTATTCAGAAGGGGATATGAAGAATACATACATAAATATTGGATTCTGAATGAAAATGACTTGAATTTCATTGACTCCACATGCTTTTATTTGAGGCCTTTGTTGGGTAGGGGGGGGGCAGTAAAGAATTAGACTATTATGAACTGAATTTGATCATTAGAGAGAGAGACTGCCAAATAGTTTCTTTCTCAGTCATTGTTTTGGCCTGGATTATTTGCCTCTCAATTTTTGCCCATGTTGACACAGCTTAAAACAGCAGGTGACATATAAAACTGCGGAGGTTGGAAGAAACCAACCCTTCAGAGCCAAATTATAACAATCTATGTAATGTTGTAGATTATACATCACTTACATACAGTTTTCATTCAGAGTTGACTCTACATTCTACCAAGTGAAATGCAAAGTGTTTTGGGGGGAAATTCAGCAATTTTTAAAGTCAATTTAGTAAGAAACTCACATTATTTGCCATAAAACAATAAAGAGTTGTGCTGTCATTAGGTCAGCAGTTGCATTATGTTTTAATTCTGCTATATTTAAAGTTTCCCATTCATTTAAGTGGTACTAGCAGTTCACTATTGACAGGTTGTTTTTGTTTTTTCTTAAAACCGTAGTGTGGTTACTAGCCCAGAATGTATAAATCTGCCATTCCAGCTAGCAAGCATGTATGCAGGTTTATCCCAATTTGCAATTATGGAGAAATAACAGTGACACTCTTTTATTAACATTGAAGAAAGGCATAGGTGGATAACACCTTTAGATAATCTGAAATCCTTATTTCAGTCATTGCATTCCATCATCCTATTATGAGCTTTCTTTCTTAAAATGTCAAGAATGAAGTGCCAGAGGATGGACTAAATATTCATTTCTTTTCCTGTCTGTTCCTTTTCTGTTCCTTTGATTTCATCTTCTTGTGGATAAGGTAATTAATGAGATGATCAGAAAGCAGCATAGAAGGAAGAAGGACAGTAAATGAAAAGCCGAAGTACATCTAGCCCTAAATATCAGGCCCTGATGGCCCTCCCACCTGCTTTTAACTTCATGTGCTTGTCCCTGTTGAATCTTACACAGAGAGGTACAAGTTCGAAACTCAGGTGGGGACACTGCCGTGTCTTCAGGTGATTCTTCACTTAATTGAAAAACTATTTCTGATACTCAATTATGGAAAATTTAACTTTCATGAGATAATTAAAGTTTTGATCCAAAATGAGAATGTTTATCATCTGTAAATGAATATTGCTATTGGTTTTAAAGTGACTTCTCTTTTTTTGTACTGGTTTATTTATTAGAAGTTAGCTTTTAGCATCAGAAGATACAAAGATATAGAATGCTTCCTCATTTATTCTTGGAACCACAACAGTAAGCTGCATGATATAGTACTATTCTTAGTTTTTCTTAATTAGATTTAATCTGTTATTGTTTTTACTATACCAAGAAATAAATGGCAAGAATGTTTTTTCTAATATAACTTACTAGGCATGGTATTAGTTTATAGCTAATGAGGTAGAGTACCCTTTGGAACATGTTTCATAGATTTACATTTTACTGTCTTTGGAGCACTTATCTGAGAAGCCACTTAAAATAAAATACTTAAAAAAATATAATGCAGTTAAGGCCTAACTTATGAACTACTTCAAGGTAGGGATTATATCCTTAATTAACAAATGTACTACTATATTATAGCAAACCATCTGAAATTCACTGCTCTGGATTTTTACTGTAACATTACTCATTAGACACAGAATGCAGTCTGAGTTGGGCAAAACTTGAACCTTGTCTGAGGGATGCAGTGACTGAGGAGGCACCAGAGCCCCATTATCACCTGGGCCCTTTACCCAGAGTTCAGTCACAGGGATGCCAGAGCATAGCCACAGGGTTCTGTAAGTAGTACATCTTTTTATTTTATTCTAAGCCCTAAATTTTCCCATCTCTAAAAGGGCAAAAAAAAAAAGTCCCTTATTGACTAACAAGGATATTAATAGTGAGTTGCCCCCATCTTTTGAGAACCTAAGATGTTAAATCATGAAGGACAAGGGCGTCAGTCATGTTCATCCTGGGGGAGTTTTTTTCACAGCTTAGGAGCTTCCCACAACAGAAAGGCAGTGACCTAAAAGATGCACAGTCCCTTAGCATCATGTTAGCTAAGGCCTCACCAGCAGCAAAGATTTCCTCTTACTGTACTTCCTCCACCCCCTTATATATTGGGGAAGGAGAATAAGGAATTGGGCTGTCATGGAACTTAATTGGTAAAGGTGTAAACTGTTCTTTTGACCTTCTTTTGCTTCTTTAGTAGCACTAAATTACCTAATAGAGTTGTGAGCACATTTAAGGCAGTTAAATGTACTTGTTGGTAAGTTGAACGATGGAACTGGCATATAATGAGCATATTTGTAAATGGAAGTCACTGAGAAATCAAAAATAAAACCTATGAGGGATAGCATAATTCATTCAGATTTGAAATCATCTTAGGATCATTCTAAAAGATGTGGATAGAACAGGTTGATTAATACAGTTAAGTTTTTTAAGAGCCAATTATATGATATGAAAACAAATAGATTTTTAAAAATATTCTATAGACAAAACATCAGTTGATTGACTAAAAATTTTATTTTTCTGGCAATTGTATGTGTCCTCAGCCTCCAGATATAAAAAGTAATTTCAGTGCTGTTTTCTTCAAATGTTCTATTTGTTCAGCTTTTATGAATTTTTTGGCTATGTATTCTCAGACGTAATTACAAAAGGCAATAGCAATAATAAATGAATAGGATACTCAAGTCTAAAATCAAATAGTTCTTTGCTAATTTAAATGTAGACATTCCTTCTCCCAGTGTTCCTTATTGTCTCATTACTTTAAATAGCACAGTACAAAATGACGTGAATCCATCCATGAGTAATTCTTCTGAGAATGCTTTGTATTCTCAAGAATAATTGGAATTACATTTAGCATAGTTGGAATTACATATAAGCTTTTTATTTATTGATAAGGATAATTGAGTTTGAAGCACCTCAGTGAAGATTTCAGCATATGGGAGATGTTACCCCATTCTGCTGTTTATCTGAAATTTATGGTGAGAATATTCACAGTAAAAGAATATCTTTATAACCTCCAGCAGCAGTTTGGCATTTTATTATGAAGCATTTTCATGGCTGAAGATACAGCATTCTGTTGCTAATGTGTCTCGCACACTGCCATGTGTATGCAGTATGTAGGCGTTTAATAAATACTATTTGATAATAAGACTTAATTTAGGCATGACATTTTATGGATGCTTATGATTCACATACCTCCATGGTGCTCACAGATGCACTGGGTTTTAATTTTATAGAAGTTAAGAAGCCAGCTTGGCACATTAAAAAGCAATGCCTATACTTCTTGCACCTGGTCCAGACTAATGGGTGTACCAGCAACTTGTTTATCCTTAGCCATTTGGTGAGAAGCATGCTGAAGCCTCCAGTTGAGGCCTAGGGTTTTGATGGATCACAAAGCTACAGGTGGCTGCTCCTACTCAGCCATTTTGCAAATATGGTACCAAAGTATCAGTTGAGGAATGAGGATGTAAATGGGTATCCTATCCCCACCTTTAAAGTAATAATTGCAAATACAGATCCTGCTGATGATGGGTTACTTCAATATAGGAAGGAAAGCTCATGTCATTACATTATTGTTAAATAAAATATTCAAAGCTGGCAAGCCTTCTGAGAAATAAACCTGGTTTCAAAATCTAAGTCTTCATTTTCATTTATGAATAACTGTCATTGATCTAATCACTGTTAATTTCCATAACCTATAGCTTTTGACAATAAAGATAAATATACACATATATGCACATCTAAAGCTTGACCATAACATTAGGTTTCTGATGATAAATTCTGGGAAAGAACCATAGAAACAGGTAGAGTTCTGAGAATATTGAACTGACCTTAATGTAAACATGATACATTTCCAGAGCCCAACCATCTAAATAAAAGGAAATCATGAATATATCATTTAAATTCCAAATTCTGTGTTGATTTGGCTCTTAGTTCGTTTTACTTGTTCACTATCTGTGGCATCAACTGCATGAGACAAACCTTTCTTAACACGTGGATTTTCTCATAGTGTTGCTCATTCTGGGTTCTCTCCTTGGAGAGGGTGGGACTCCATCTCCTTTTGAGGCCTAGAAACACCCACACCCCTGGAATGCTCCTTCATGTCCCACAAATCAGAAAGGACTGCACCTGTGCATTTCCACACCCGTTGTCCTTGTATCTTCTGTTCATTACCTTTCCTCGCAGCTGGAGCCAATGCTCTGTAAACGCCTGAAGGGCAGCCGACTGTGCCCGACTTGGTGTCACAAGTACTTGCTGATGTGGTGTCCTTGACAGATGGCACCGAGTGACCATGTGATGAATCAAGGTGGATTTTTTTTCCCTGAGCCAGCCAGCCAAGAAATGACTAAGCCTTTGATGTTGTCAGAAATTGTGTAGACTGTTGTGTGATAAAGGTGAAGAGAAATAACTCTTTTTATCTTACTTCTGTTGAAGTTTACTCTTAATGCAAAACAAAACGTGCACAGCCGATCTTAGAAGACTGCTTGTCAGTGTTGTGCTTTCTCGCCTTCCGACACTGTGGGACCCCAGTTCTGCAAGGAGCAGGGCTTGCTCCTTCAGGGTCCCTGGCACAATTCTCATCAGTCGTTCTCTAATTCTAGAGACAAAACCATTCATTCCTGAGGAAAGTGTCCATGAAAAATGTATTTCATTTATAATGAAGTTTAATAATAGATCTTTTCATATTCATGTTCATATTCAGCCTCAGAAATGCTTGCTATGTATTGATACTGACTTTATTCAGGCACCAAACCAAAAAGCAGCTTTCTTAAAGTGCGTATGTTAATGGTTTGAAGAACACTCTAATGGAGATCACAGTGAAGAGTGACATAACTTCATGTAAAAGACTTCCTGGCTATTATTGTCTTCACTCAACATTTGCTAGATACCCTAGAGAGAACATCCATTCTTTTTAGTAATTGTCTTTATCAGCTCAGGCTACTATAACAAAATACCATAAAATGGGAAGCTAATAAACCACAGAAGTCTATATTTCTCACAGTCCTGGAGGCTGCAAGTCCAAAATGAGGGTGTCAGCATGGTCAGATTGTGGTGAGAACCCTCTCCTGGGTCACAGGCTTCTCATGTGTCCTCATGGTGGAGAGCAGCGAGCAGCACACTGTTTCATACCTCTCGAATAAGGGCACAAATCCTAGTGACCTACTTACCTTCTCAAAGCTCCACCCTCTAATGCCATCACATTGGAGGTGCAGGTTTCAACATATGAATTTTGGGTGGACACAAACATTCAGTCCACAGCAGTAATGAACACAAAAAGAAACAAGCAGAATAACATCATGGTTAAGAGCAATTGTTTTAGAAGCCAACTGTCGTGGTTTGAATTCTTCTTCAGCTACTTGTAGGGTAACTGACTTGTCTCAGTTTGCCTAAGGCAATCCCAGTTTTAGCACTGAAAGGCTTATAGCCTGTAAAATGCTTTGGTTCTGGGAAAACTGAGATGATTGGTCACTGTAGAAATATGATGCCATGTTCAAGACATTTACTTTCCATAATTCTCGGTTTCTTTGTTTATAAAATGGGGATAATACTGGCTGCCTCATAGGCTTGTTAAATATCTTAAATGAGTTAATGTGTGCACAACTGTTAGCACAATGCTTAGCACATAGGCAAGTTAAATAATTCCAGCTATTGTCATCCTTATTATTGGCTAGTATTTTTTTAATAGTGAGGCACATGGAATTAAATAAAAGGAAGGGAACAGAACCACATTAACATGATAGTGATGAAGTTCAAGGCCCTGAAAAAGTCACTTCAAGGCTAAGACTCTTCTTCCCTCATGTCTGGATCATTGAAAGAGTAGAAAATGTGGTGGAGGAGTGAGGGCTCAGATGTTTAGCCGTCTAAACACAGCCCAGAGCTCTGTAGTGTGTGGGCAAAGGTGACAGACCAGATCAAGAGCCACAATACATCCACCACTCTGAGGTATGGCCACACCTCTGTTACCTTGAGTTGTCTAGCTCAAGTCAGGGCAGGAAAGATGATCTAAATCCCAATTTTAGTCACTGGGCCATTACCAAGCCTGTGGAAGAGCTGTCTTAAAAGATAGAGCTGCTTTGAGGTCCTATCTTTGTGTTGCCAAAGAAAAGGGAGTTTTTCAAATATTTGGTGACTCCTACTTTGTAAACCTAATCATTCAATAAAATTTATTGAACTCTTGTAAGTGCTAAGTACTGTGTGAGGGATACAGAGACAACAGGACTATGCTTGCCCTCAAGCGTCTCCTAGGCACGGTGACTGTAAGACAGACAGCCATTCCATGAGGTTTGTCACTCACTGCTTAACTAATGTGTGTGGCTTTTCACAGAAAAATGATGATGTTGGCACATTCAGAGAGATCAAGTGCTCCAGAAATGGGCCTATCCCAGGGCATTTGTATAGGTGTATATTATTTGCACCCTGTCACAGAACAGTCAAAACATAAACGCATCATAGGAATATTTAAAAGTTGCATTATCACCTCTTCCCATTGGTTAGGTCTCAGCTTAAATTGCACCTCTGTAGAGTGGCCTGAGCATCTTATCTAAAGTAACCCACCCTTCCCCTTTTATTTTTTCCTCTTATCTCCTTGTTTCCTTCAGAGCACTTATAACTGTAAGTTATTTTCTTTGTCTGCTGTATAAGAGTATAGCCTAAAATTCTATAACAAAAAGATACAAAAATAGAGTTGTTTAAGCAACCTAGAAGTTTTTCTCTTTTATTTAACAGTCCAGAGGCCGGAGGGCAGTCAGGTGAGGGCCTGTCCCAGGATCATCCAGGGCTGCTCATTCCTTCAGCCTTGTTGCCAATCACCTCCTCTGAGTGTTGCCTTCATCTGTATTGTGAAAGCTGCCTCAGTGAGACCATGTTCGTGGACTAGCTCATGGGAAGGGCAAAGGAAGAGTGGAGGGCAGTCAGCTTCCTCTCTGAGGTCGTGATCCAGCTGTAGCACCCGTGGGTTCTGTTCATATCCCAGTCTTGGCCTCATCTGGGGGAGGTTGGGAGGTGTGGTCTTTAGCTGGGTGGCCATATGCTAACATTCTTTGGGTGCGTGTTGAGGGGTCTACTGCTAAAGGGAGAAAGGACAGGATAGACACTGGAGAACAGTTAGCAGTCCCTGCCATGCCTGCATAGTTGTGTTGTTTGTTGTTTCTGGCCTATACAGGACCAGGCACTATATGTCTGTCTCTTTCAGTTATTTCTCCAGAAACTGAGATAAATGTCTAGCACATACTGAGCACTTAGTATATATTGGATGAATGAATTTAAATAACTAAATGCTGAAAAATATCAAGTTTGTAATATCATTATTATGTTTTGTCTTGTCTTAGTAATTCTCCTGCCATTACCAAATAGCTACATTAGACTGTCCATGTATTTATTGATTGGCATGAGTGAGACTTTAAGCATCTAATCTAGCGTGGTGACTAGCAGGCACATAACAAGTATTCAACAAATGCTAAGTTCCCTTTCATTTATTTTGGTTAGGAAGAAAATATTCATTATAGGATATAAGGATGTTAAGAAATAATATTGAAACTACTAATTTTTCTGTTTAGGGAAGAACCCTGAAATATTAACAAATTAAAAAATTCCCTTAAGGGGTATCATTAAAAAAAAATCAGGTCTCTCTGGGGTCATCTGACAAATGACCAGTGGTTGAATAGCTTATTTTAACTCTTGGTTTCTTCTCAAAATAGAATATCTGCCTTACCAACTCCCAAGTAGTAAAAAATAATATGTTGAATAATGTTTGTGAATTGAGAGCAAAAATAAAAGAAGCAGAGAACAGAGAGGATATGTTTACTCTGGCCTGTGTCTACACACCTAAGAAAGGGAAAACTTGATTCTGTTTTCTTTCCAATTGCTCTTTTCTTTATTTTGAAAACCACTTTGTGTTGAGGGACAGATGAAAATTCCAGCTAATTGTCAATCATTAAAAAAAAACCCAAACACTTAAGTGGAATTGGCTTTTGTTGTGTGGCCCAGTCTGTTAATTCAGTCCTTAACTAGAACATAGTACAGTTCTTAGGAGTCATGATTGGAGGGCTCCAAACACGAGGCAAGGGAGATAATGTCCTGCAGACTGTTCTAAGGATATTTTTTAGAGACATGAAAATTTAATGCTCATATTGAATTATTGACATAGTAATTGGTTCCTGGTTCCTGTTCCAGAACACGTTAGATTTCTGCTTCTGCTCTCATTTTATGAAGTCTTAGAGCACAAAGAATGCAGCATGCCCCGCAAACTCTTATTTATTTGTGATTTTTACCCAGACCATTTTAACTGTTCACATACTAGCTCACTTTGGGAATCTGTTTTTGACTTCAGACATGACAAATCCATTTCAGACTACTCAAAAAGATGACTGAGAAACCAGTCCAGTTTAGATGGAATATATAGAAATTCAAATAACTATCTGAATGTGTCTGACATCAAAGCATCAACACTTCTGTCCTTGAAAATCCTTTAGCATATGTAAATCCTCCACATCCTTGAAGACTGAACTCATATGCCTTCAATTCTGTGAAACTTCCTTCACCAGGTACTTCTATGTCTTTCTTTTGAACCCACCTTCTCCAGTCTCCTTGAGAGAGAGTCTGTCGGGAGCCTAGAACTGCAGGCTGTACTTAAACGTAAGTCCTGGTGGAGGCTCCCTGTATTTTCATTATATCTGCTGGAACCACTCTGTTTCTTAGCTTTTGTATTATTGAGCCCTGCTTCTTCTTTGTCATGCTTTCTCCTAATTCTTCCAGTTCAATGTAAAGGTTTGACACAAAGAAGAATATTTTATTAGGCCTTTTACAAGTAACAATGTAGTAAAGTAAAAAAGACTTTAAAAATATCCTCATTCCTGAGCCTCAATGGCCTCATCAAAAAGTCACTCCAGGGATGTTCATTGCATTGTTATTTATAATAGCCAAAGAACTGGTGGCAGCATAAATGGCCAATAGGAAGGAATGCTTAAATGAATTTTAAACCTTCATTTTGTGGACTACTGACTTTTAAAAATATAAGGTAGATCTCTATATACCTAAATGTAAGTATAGCCCTGGTATAGTGTGTGTGTGTGTGTGTGTGTGTGTGTCCACATCCAAACTTTCATATGTGTGTTTGTATGTATATGTGTGTATATAATATGTATATATGTATATACATATACACACATGATCTGGTATAGTATATAAAAATATACATAATGATCCAATTCATGTATAAAATAATAAAATGTCTAAAACTCCCCAACTAGTAGCTGCTGTTGTTTCTGAGAAATAGAGGTAGGGATGGGAACTATTACTTTTTAATTTGTGTATGTCTACATTTTAAAACGTTTTTATAGTATTCATTTATTATTACTTTCATAATTTAAAAATTCACAAATCATTTGACATGACTCCCAAACCTATATGTTGCCATTGTGGAGGCTGTTTTTGGACTAATCACTCCAAAACAATCCCCAGTCCTTGCTTCTGCCGCCTGTATAAAACTCTCAACGCTGGCCTCATTGTCCCAGCCACCCCTCTGGCCTGATCTCCCACTGCTTTCCAAGCTCTCCTGTTGGAGTTAGGACTCTTTCCTACTCATCATTTCACCCTTGGCTTTGCTATTATTTCTACCCCTAAAACAACTTACCCCACTTCCCTCTGCCTCCCTAAAACTAAGCCTACTGCCAAAGCCCAGTGCAATCTTGCTTTCCTCACAGTGGCAACCCTTCTCCAAATTCCTACAAACACAATGTGTTTTCATCGATCATCCTGTAGGTAGGTTACACTAGAAAAACACAGTGTTTTAGTTACCTCTCAAGAATGTGGAGTTCATTCAAATTTTGTATTAGCATCAGAAATGATGTGCTTTGGATTTATTACTTACTATTTATTGTCCTTTTTCTTCCTGAGGATAAAAAGAAAGAAGGTGGAAAGAAGTGAGAGCTTGTTGTAGTTTCCTGACTCAGCACCCAGAGCCACTTGGATCAATACTCCCAAACTCTGGCACGTCAACAGCTGAATTATTGTCCCACTTTAAACACACCGTTTGCTTCGGCCCATAGATCAGCTAGGTCAGAGGAGCAAAATGATGCTTTCTTGTCGCTTTCTTTGATGAGTAAGGCTACCTCTGGGGTCTATTTTCAGTACACCTAGTAGAATAAATTTTCTGTGTATGTTTTTACCTTGACAGCATGTAGGTGAGTGTGTGTATGTGGAAGTCAAAGGGTTTGCTTTTGAGCTTTCCAGGTGATATGTCCTGAATTCGTTTTATGCTAATTTGTCCCAAGAAGTCATTCATTTGTTTCTATTCCACAACCTGCATTCTAACATGAGATTGTGCTTGAAATGCTCAAAACCTAAAATTAAATTTCGAATATTCCATGCCTAGAAGAAATAGTTAGACTTTGAAAACTTGAGGAAGAAGGCATACTGTATAAAAAGCAAAATGGTAGCTAATGATAATTACATTTCAAAACAAACCATTCTCTTTTACCCAGCTACCTCAAAATGGTGTTCAGCCTAAGAGTTTCAGAAATCCACTTTGATGTCATCTCAGTAAAACAAAAGCCCAAGAACATACTTTCTTGCCACAACCACTTAGTCATTTACATAAGAAATGAACATCGATCGGCTGCTGAGTCTACTTTGTGAAGAGGTTGTACAGAGATGGTTTCTTTCTACTTTACTGCATCATTAGCTGTAACATGACTCCAAATTCAGGTCCATCTAGCTTTGCTTAAGAAGCCAGCCACAAACCATTCAGTCTCCTTTGATCCTCACAGTAATTCTTCACAGTGCTAATAGCATCTGCTTTGTAGCCAGACTGCCCTAAATCCAAGTTCTAGTTCTATCATTCCTGGCTGTGTTCCTCAGAGCAAGTTCCTTAACCTCTCAAGGCTTCAAGATCCTCATCAATAGCAAGTGTGGTTAAAAAGAAAAGCCTAGTAGACTCTTTAATCTTGAAATGAGACAATCCATTTAATTCTCTTGTTTAGCCCATAGTAAGCATACAACTTAAATGTTACTTATCTTTTGCAAGTGAGAAAACGATTTCCTAAGAGTTTAATGGCTTATTAAAGGTCATTAATCTTAATTAAGATAGAACTCCAAGTCCTCTGATGCCGGTGATTGTTCTGTCACAGAATGCCGGCCACAGCACATGCCATGCCATGTCCCACTGCATCACACTGCTGCCCTGTCATGTCATACCACACAACACCATTGCCCAGCATGCACCTTGGCACACCACAGCATGCGTGCTGGCACACATGTCACACCACATCATGGCACATCAAGTGCTCTGTGATCTTTCTAATGGAATTATCCCTCAGGTGTCATCCTCATTTGTCCTTCCTTCTGTACCTCCCGAAGTGTTTCACTTCCCATGACATTGTTTTAGATCCCAGTGACCTATATTCAATTCCCAATACTGGCCCAAAATCCAGGACTTTCAGCAGAGTATGTACACCTGTAACACAGCCTGTGTCCATCAGAGGAAGGGTATCTTTTTTTTTTTTTTTGCTCAAGATACAGTATTGTTTGGTGGCAGCCGTGCAAGGATGGCTGTGTGGCCATACATTTTTCCCTTTATAAAATACATTCTAATAAGATAACTCTAACTCCAGCTTCAGCTTGATTTTGTGGATTATTCCAGACTGAGGTAAATGCCCTTTTTAGCATCGTCTTCAGTCTGTTCTACCTGATAGATGCAGGTCATAGGCAATTATTATGAAAATTCTTTTCATCTGACTTAATGTCTTTCAAACTTTTGAAATGCACCCAGTGCTAGGGCTAAAGGTGCATTTTGAAATTATGCAATTATTTAGGAAAAAAACTAGTGCACCCACATATTTTTGTTGTCCACAAATGCAACATGAACTAATAGCACAGGGCAGCAATTACAAGAGTTTGTGAATCAAAAAAGGGTATTTAAGTCAAGGAAATCAAAACTGGGAGGGGAAATTGCCTCACTGTCCCCCTCTATCCTTATCAACTTGTAGTCAGGTCCAGATTTTAGAGGGATGATGACAAATGATAATGTATCCCCCAGTGATGACCGTATGATGTGTCTGGAAACATTCACTTACTCTGTAAGTACTTAGCAAACAAAACCTATGTGCCAGTGAGTGTGCTGAGCACAAGGGAAACAGTATGGCACAGGATACAGTCCTTGTCTCCTAGGAGCTCACAGTGTGTGGAGAACAAAACTGGTGAAACTGAGAAAGAAGAAGGTTCTAGCCTGAGCCAGGAGAACCTAATAGGGGACATATCTGTCTTCAAATCTTTGAAAGTCTGTCATATGGAAGAAGGAAGCTGGGTTGGGGTACCCTTTATAGCTTGTGCAACACTATTTCTGTCAGCCCACATTGTTTCCTTTTTCTTTGTTTTCAAATGATATAAAATGTTAAATACATTCATTCTGTTGAAAAAAGAAAATAATTTTTTTTTTAAAGTACACAATGATAAGGCTCCCTTCCACTTCTGTCACTCTCTATCCTGTCCCACCCTCAGGGTCAGTAATTGACTTCTTGTATATTTCCCAGTGTTTCTTTATACAGATACAAACAAATGCAAATATATATTATTTCGCCTGTTCTTACATGAGAGTTAGCATTCTATATATCTATATCTATGTATCTGTATGTAGATCAGTAGCACATTTTCTGCATCTTTTTCATGTAACAATATTTATTTGGAAATCTTTCCGTATCAGCACATTAAGATTGTTTTCATTCTTTTATACAACTACACAGTATTCTGTATCTAAAAGTACATAATTTGTTTAACCAGCCTTGTTAATGGATGTTTGACTTAATAACAGTTTTGTTATTTCAAATTAAACTACAGTGAACAACTTTGTTCTTATTCATTTTATACATGTGCAGGTATGTCTATAGAATAATTTCTGTAAGATTGCTGCAGAGTAAATGCATTTGTAATTTGTAAAATTGCCAAATTGTCCTCCAGAGGGGTTATATCATATTCCACTTCTACCAGCCTCCTCTCAGGAGTGCGTTTTTTTCCCAGCTCACCAGTGAGTGTATTGCCAAACTTTTTTGAATTTTTCCCAGTCTAATGAGGGAGAAATGTCATTTTAAGATTGCTTTAATTGCATTTTTATGTTCCAGAGTCATTTATATTTACTTTTCTATGCAAACTGTTTATTTTTGTCCTTTGTCCATTATCTGAAAAAAAGGAATTGATGTTCTTTTCTTCTTGATTTCTAGAAACCCTTCATATATTAGGTAGATTAGGTCTTTATATGCTGTGCTGTTTTCTAATTATTTGAGGTGTCTGTTTCCACTAATAGACAGTGAAAATAAACCTGGGATGAAAGTCTGGAAGCAACAGTGAGGTATATTTAAGTTCAGTTTTGAAAAGAATATTGAGCCCTTAATATGTACCAGGCATGATTTTTAGTGCTTTGATTCCACCATCTCACTTAGTCCTCACAGAAATCCTGTGAGGTGGTAATTACTATTAAGATGAAAATGGAGCACAAAGGTTTTGGGAAATCTGCCCATATTCACACAGCTAGTAAATGGTGGACTCAAATATTTACAGTTGTGCATTTGACCCTGGGGCCTGGGCTCTTAACTATAATACTTACTAATGATTAGGTGTGCATAGCAAGGAGTGAGATTCCATCAAAGGAAATATTTAAACTAAGGTTGGGAGATGTTCAGTCCTGAATCTTGTGGATTGGAAGGGGATTGAATTAGATGACTTCAAAGAACTCCACCAATCCTTAGACATTTTTGTAGATAATGTCATGCATGACCAGAAAGGTGAATCAGGATATATTAAAGTCTCTGTGCGGGACCTCCCTGCTCCAATTAGAGTGCTCTAACAGACTTGCTACTCCCCTCGCATCACCACCAGGAACAGCCAGGGGGACCTGAACTTGCAGTTCGAAACAATGGCTTCAGGATGGATGTTTGCAACACACTAGGTTACTACGCCTGTATGTGTAGGGGAATGTTCTCCATTTTGGTGCTTTGCACATGGTAAGTGTTCAGTAAATCTTTGGATTAATACATGATTAATGGTAAAGCTTATTTGAAAAGCTCTTGAATGTGATTCAGTCAGGAAGTAATATGGAGATAACCATTCATTCAGTAATTACTGAGCATGTGTGATGTGCAATCCCACAGTGCTAGGGACTCAGGGATATGCAGAAGCATAAGATGTGGTTCCACACAAGTATACAGGAGAAGCTAACTGACAAAAAGGCAGTGAAGCCAATGAGCCCCAAACACATGGTCACAGCCCTTGGAGTGGATGTGAGGAACAAAGCATCGAGGAGTGGGGAGGGAGGGAGACTTCCTAGAGGAGGTGAGACATCCCCAGAGACCTTAAATTGAGGGAAAGGCTTGGGCAAAGGCACGGAAGTTGGAAATCTCATGTTTGTGGCCTTGATAAGGTGTGTTTCTTGAGCAGGCTCAGAAATAAAACCATAAGGCAGGCTGGGACCTCACTGAAGAGGATCTTGAATTCTAAGCCAAAGGATGGGTGAAGATAGGCATCAAAGGCTTCAGAGTAGAGAAGTGACATGGTGAAAATGGTGTTTTAGGGAGATGAATATGTCAGCCGTGTGCAGAGTGCACATACAAGAGGTGAGAGGGGCATTTAGGAAACTATCACAATCATTCAAGTAGACAGTAATGAGGTGTAGCTGGGAAGGTAGCCACAGGATGAGAAATAAGGGATAACCGTCATGTTAAAAAAATTGTGGGGATTAACTAGATGATTATGTGTGGAGGGGAGGGAGCAAAGAACCATTAAACAGAAATGTACAAACAGAAATTTATGGTATACATTTTTTTTGATGCTACTATCAGTGTATAAATAGCATTGAGGAAATGTGGCCAAGAACAGTTATTTTCCTCTTTGGGAATCAGGGAGCAAAATTCTATCAGCAAATAGAATGCGATAGTTCTTGTTTCTGTTCCAAAGGTAATTCTTTGCATGGTAAAGGTAACTTAGAACTTTCTCTGTATTGAAAACATGAAGAGTAGAATGCATGGAAATTAAGTGGGTGAATTAGATAGTGGTGATAGCTGAATATACAAAAACTGCTGAATTGTACACTTTAAGAGTGAATTTTATGGTTGAATTATAGATCAATAAAGCTGTTGTTAAAAAAAGCAATAGGAGGTCTCTGTAAGGTTTTAAGGATCTTCTCTTAAGGTCCAGGTAAATTATAAATGAATATTTACTCTCCCTTTCTCCAAAAAGATTGTCTCCCAAAGAAGGCAAAAATGTTCTCACCCTTCCAAGCTCACCAGAACGTCCGCTCCACTTCCATGTCAGTGCCCAGCAGTTCTGTGCTTTCTTAGGCACTGCTGAGAAGTGTCAAGGAACCTTGGTCAGTGGTTGGTCCGCCAGGCCAGGATTTTTCCTCTAACTGAATCTTCTGCTAAAGTGAAAACTCCACAGGCAGTGCAAGTTCTGGCTCTTCATAAGAGGGGGGAGTACGGGAGACACAAGAACTTGCTGAATCATTTTTTGTCAAACATTAATTTTGCAATCCCAACAGCTAAATCTATTATTCAGGCAGGCAAGCTTTAAATAAGGCAGCAAGAGGGGAAAGAAAGAGTCGTGACTCATATTCTTAACCCCCAAAGGTTGTCATCAGCTTTGGCTTAGAGTCTTTGCTAGAGGGTACAGGCTCATGTTTTTTCCTTTTTACCTATTAACTAATAACATAGATAAAAATCTTAAAAAATGGGTGTACATGGATTTCTCAGCACCCACTTTTCATGTAAATCACGGACCACTTTATTTCAGAGGGAGGATGTTTTCTAGGTGAATAAAAGCTTCTGAAACCTCCCCAGTATATCCATCCCTCATAAATGGTCTGTTGTGTCAAATGTGTCATGGCCTCCTTACTCTGAGCCTGCTGATTTCTTAGCACTCAGAAAAGATAAGTGGGAGTTTCAGGGAAAAACCTCCCAGCATAAACTCTGTGCAGGCTGCCGTCCGTCACATGGGCAGAACAGGGCAGACGATTCTGGGGAAAGTGAATATGTACATTCACTTTGGGTCACTGATTCTGGCCTTTTAATTCTTGAATTTTAATGTGTATTCCTCTCCTGACTCCCACTGTCATTCCAGTTTTTAAATTATGCTCCCCTTTTAAAAATACATCTCTCTATTTAAGGGGACTAATGTCTCAGTACCTCTCAGAAGCAGTTTTATTCAAACAAAAATTGGTGTTCTTTTATTTAGTTTTTCATCTAGGGAAAAGGATATGCTAGATGTTCTCTAATAGAGTCTGTCTACCTCTGTGCTCAGAGAACCTTGTGGTATAATCAGTCTTTCTTCTTGGCATTCTCTGTTTCCATTCCAAAGCAGTAAGAGGGGCTTTATTGAATTGTAGAAGTATCTAAAGCCATAGACCCCCATGTCTGCCCCGAGGAGTCAGAATGAGCTCTGTCTGGAAGGGAGAAAGCTCATTCATGGACGTTGAACCACTCCTGTTCCTTTTCTATCTATTCTCTTTATAAGTTTCAACTATTAATGTTTAAGTCAGTCATCACCATGTTCATGACATGCATCAGTAAAAAATGCTTAACAAACAACCGTCTGCTTATGGAGCTCTGCACACAGCAGTGCCTTACCCTCTGGGGACATTAGTTTCTAAGTAGACCCCAGAAAGCAACATGATTATGGATTGACAATATTTAACTCCTTTTGGCCCAAATGACCCAGATCGTATGTCAGTAGAGGTCAAGTACCAAACTAATGGACAGGTTATAGCATGTTGGAATGGCTAAGGTCTCCCTGGAAAGTAGAGGTAATAATAACACCCACAGCTCCTGTGCATGAGTGTGTATGATGTGCCAGGGCACAGAGCTAAATGCATTATTTCACTGAATTCTCATAGCAGCCCAATAAGATAGGAACTATTCTTGCCCCCATTTTCAAAATGAATAAACTGAGGCTCAGAGAGGCTAACTTGCCCACGGTATCACAACTGACAGCAGTAAGAGCCAGAATACAAACTGAAGCTGTAGGCTTGCCATCGAATGAGCTCAGTTCTCTCAGGATGAGTCACAGAGTTCTTAACTCAAGAATTAGGATTTGGGGATTGAAATTTCCTTGGGAAAAGTAAAACCATCTTCAGTAAGTTATCTTTGTTGTCTCACTTCTTTGTATTGCCAGAAAATTAAAAATATTAAATAAATAAAACACCCATCATTTATGAATTTGTCTAGTAAAGGTAGCTGAATTTGTTGTGCCCTTCCATCCAGCTGCCTCCTGAGATCATTTGTGGGTCCACATGCTGACTCCTGAGTACATCTGCCTGCATAGGGATCAGACTTGCAGATGGCCGAGGAAACAGCCAGAGAGAATGAAGAAGTCAAATACTCCAAGGAATCCTTGGTTATATAAAGAAAGTAGAAATTTCTAGTTCAGACAAGAAGAGCATTTTCATTTAGTGGATTTGTATATAACAATGTAACAATATTCTACCTGGGGCAACTGACTTGTATTCTCTGCCTCAGTTCCCACATCTGCCAGCTCTGCAGGAAGTGCTGACAACAATTAATTGGATTTCCTGAACCTTGGGGCTCATTTCTGCTTCTCAGTTCCAACAATCCCACAGGAGTCTGCTCTTGCATAATCTACTGTACAGAAGAACTTCCTGTTTTTAACAGTTCTATCTGATAGGCACCATGTAATGTATACACATTTTTCAAATTCAGTGTTAAAAACTTGAGAATCTTCAGAGTATTTAGCTCAATTTAAGAGAATGGGACATAACCACATTCAAAGTATTTAGATTATTTGTTGCATTTATGAGGGTCCTGATATGGTTCCATATAAATGTGATTTACACAAATGACTTTGTTCTTCCTCTGGTTAGTGGCAAAGGGGTCCTGGTTCCAATTTCCTGCTGGGTGCTCTGAGCAGGACAGAGCTGGTAGGATAAGAATTTTAGGGGTGGGAGTTCTTCTTAATTGTTGATTCTATTTATAGTCTCTCAAATAATATAGACATACTCTAGATTCTGTTCCCTCAGTTATTACCATACATCTGGGAAGCCCATATTTTCTGCAGTATCACCTCAGGGAAAATCACATGGATTCTGTTTCACAGGTGAGTAAGGAGTAGAGGAAGCTGGGTTTGACTACAGTGGCAGCTGGCAGCAGAAAACATTACGGACAGTGCAAGGGGCTTCATCACGGTCTCATCCAACTTTCCTGGCCACACAGATGCTGGACTCCCTCTATCTGAGGGCCTAGGGGCATCAGATCACTCTTGTTCCTGAGATGTACTCCATCCCATCATTGAATAACTCGAATTCTAGACTGTCCTTTCACATGATAGGTTACAAACATCCTCTTTGTAACTTGCATCAGTTAGTCCTAGTTTGTTTTCATAGCTGCATAGAATAAGTCCACTCATTCATTGATTGTTCATTCATTTGTTCATTTATTCATTTTTTATTGGGTGCCTAATATGTGTATAGTGTGCAAGACATGAGCTGACAGGTTAGTAGGAGGTAACATGGGCATACAGAAGTCATATGTCATACATGCCACGTGGGCAGAATAAATTAATGACAGCAGGAAAGAAGAACAACAGGAAGGGGTCAGGCCCTAGCAGGTATGGTCAGCAAATCCATCATGGAGGAGGTAGCATTTAAAGTTGCTTTTTTTAATGGCTTGAGGTGAGAAGGACAGATTCGGATAGGGAGATTGGAGAGATAAGGTGTTGGAGAGGTGATGGGTAATTTATATTAACCAGAACTCACAGTTTGAATTGGAGAGCAGAAGACAGGTCTAGAAAAGCTGGTGGAGTGAGTGTGAGATTGTGAGGGCCTTTGCATGCCTGAGTGAAGGGTAGGTGAGAGGGGCACTGCAGACAGAGCTATGAGACCAGGTGGCATTCACATCATCTCAAATGCTAGGCTGCAGAACTTCAGGGTTATCCGGTGAGGTAGGGCAGATCCCTGGGGCCAATTGCTGAGCACTTGGCAGTTATATTTAGTATGATAACTGGTGGAAGAAGATGGGGCTGGAGGGCTATGCAACATCCTTGGAATAGGTGGTAAGGGGCAGAAGCACTCTGGTGGCCCCTGCAATGGAAGCTCAAGTAAGTGTTGAATGGTAATCACTGTGACTCAGCCCTGGAGACCACGCACTGTGCCTTCTCCAGGAGAGCATCCCCTCCCCTACTCCTCACACCTCCTGATGATCTATATCCACGGGCAGGTAGTGAAATATCTCAGGACTGGTTTCCCTGCTTCCAGTGAGGTCTATGTGCAGGCTGAGCCCATGTAAGGAAAGAAACTTTGAAATTCTTCAGGGTAAGTGTACTTGTGCAGACCTGGATTTAAATGTAATAGCTTTTCCTTTGGTGGTCTATGTAAGCTTAAGTAATGGGGCCCTTCATTACTATTACTCTTTTGTTATTGAGCTTTTTTTCCTTTTTGTCAAACTTGAAAAGGAATTACATATGCAAAGGAAGTACAACCAGAAGCTTTGCTGAAATGTACATATTTGAACTGGTCTGTTAAAATTAGGCCACTTGCTAAATGAAGGAAGTAATATTAGCAATGTGGGGGAATCTTCCAGCCTGTTTTCTCACAAAATCCTGTTATTTCTGCCTTATTCTAAATTTAATAGTGGCCTTCCCTTATTTTGCAAATATTTATTGAGTGCTCACTGTGTGCCAGGCCCTGTTGTAAGTGTTGGGCTACATTAGTGAACAAAATTGTCAGATTCCTGCCATCATGGCAGCAATGGGAGATAACCAATAAATGGGTAATTAATAAGTTAATTACATGGTATATTAGAAGGAAACAAGTGTGGATAAAGAGAAGGTTCCTATGTCTGGGACTCTCATCTGTCCCTGGTCAGCTAGCTCACTGCACATGTGTGGTCAATTATGTTGTTATTGACTCTATATAAAGAGCTCTGCCTAGTGCTCTGGGCAACATGGTGGCACAGCTACAAGGCTGCAGGAGAGCAGAGACTGGAGTGGTGACAGCACCCAGGACAGAGACTGAGATGGCTGTGTGGGCAGAGAGGCCCAGAGGCAGAGCCCGGCTTGCTGCATGCAGACTTGCTCTGAGTGGACAGGATTCTCATGATTGACCTGCCACCATGGGAATAAAATTGAGTATAACCCTTTAACCCCAAGAATGTTGCGTTGTCATTTTTTGGTCTCATTGAATCCACAGTGAACTTTCCTATGGCTGAAACCCATTGGCAAGATAATTGGCAACGTCGGCAGGATTCATTGTTGACCAAGGAAAAGAGCAGGCTGGGAGGAATGTTTCCATGGGCTGCACCTGTGGATGGGGAGACATTCGAGTATCCCCCAGTGGACATGCAGTCCGATGTAGCTTGCCTCCTAGAGGACTGGGCCTCACCCCAAGACTGGAAAGGGGTGGAGGCAACACCTGAGGCAGTAAAGTTGGCTCTCAGCAAAATAGGGAATTCCTTAGAGAAACAGTGCCCATGAGGCTGCAGGAATGGTGGGGAGTTTTCCTCTCACAATACTGAGAAAGGTCGTAAGGGAGAAAGATGCCCTCCTGCAGGAAGCACGAGAAGAGGCAGCATGAGAATGTGAGCTGCGAGGTGCCATTGAGGAGGTTAAAAAATTTGTTGGTGACTGAAATCACATCACTCTGAGGAGCTGTGGAAATGGTAAAGGGTGTCGTGGTAGCCTGAGAGGAAGCAGCATGAGAAGGAGCAGCAGCATGAGAGTGCAGGCTGCCTGGTGCTGTGGGCAGGTGAAGGATGTAGTGGAGCCGTCAGCCCCAGAAATGGAGGAGCAGAGGTTTAACTAACAGGTGGGAGTGGAGGCCCTGCTGGTACAGGAGGCATCAGTCCTTCCTTGGTTGAAACCCCACCTGGTTGAAAGCTGGTGGAAAGCCCAAGAGAAAATAAAGACTTGGGAACCGTAGGTTCCTCCAGGAGAGATGCAGCCCCCTCCCCAGGTCGTGGAGTCCTCTATGCTCTGTTCCTATCCTCAGGCTCAAGCAGTGAAAGCAAAAAGGAAATACTAATCCAAGGAAGAATTTAAAAGGCCCCGGGAAGGTCATGAGGACCCAGATGTGGGTTGATTTGATAAAGGCAGGAGAAGACAGAAAGAAATTGGATGGAAAGTCAAATACACTCTTACTGGAGCTATGGCAACAACTGAAACCAGAGCAGTGGTTCCAGCTACTGAGGATGAAGAAGTAGAAGCAAAGCAACAAGATCAGCCTGTGTGTCTGCAAGACTTTCTGCTGGAGAGGCTGGAGAAGGTGGATATTATAAGGCCCACCTATGGTCCTTTTGGTTAACTCAATTGAGTAGAACTGGTTTGAATACAGCCAGGATGACCACTTGGTGTCAATGGATCTCCTCAGGCCTGAGGGTTATTATACTTTGTTGTAATGTTTGTTATTTGTATATTGTATTATGTTATTATGGAATTTGGTTACAATATTCCAGCTTCCTTGCACAGGGACCATTGTAAAGGATTGAGGGCACATAGATTGAGAGGCAAGAATTCTGGAGGGTCGAGTGTGGATAAAGTGAAGGTTCTTAACGCCAGGATTCTCACCTGGCCCTGGTTGTCTTGCTCACTACACACGTGTTGGCAGTATGTTGCTATTGACTCTAAATAAAGAGCTCTGCCCAGTGCTCTGGGCGACATGGTGGCACAGCTACAAGGCTGCAGGAGAGCAGAGATGGAGTGGTGGCAGCACCCAGGACAGAGACTGAGATGGCTGTGTGGGCAGAGAGGCCCAGAGGCAGAGCCCGGCTTGCTGCATGCAGACTCGCTCTGAGTGGACAGGATTCTCGTGATTGACCTGCCACCATGGGAATAAAATTGAGTATAACCCTTTAACCCCAAGAATGTTCCATTGTCATTTTTTGGTCTCATTGAATCCATAGTGAACTTGCCTGTGGCTGAAACCCATTGGCAAGACAAGTGTTAGAGGAAGAAGAAAAAGTAGAGAAGGGTAGGTGGGAACCAGATTGCCAGGGAGTATGGAGAGCAAGGCAGTTTGCAGTTTGCGATAAAGTTGTCAGGGTCCTCTTCCTTAGGCAGGTGGCATTTGAGCAAAGACTTTGCAGTGAGGGGATAGGTATCTTGGGGAAGAGAGTTCCAAGAAAGGAAAACAGCTCATGCAAAGGTGCTAAGGCGGGAGAGTGCTAGAACGGCAAAGGGACTTTGTGCTTGTCTATTCCACTTAGTCCATCAGTGACTCATGCAACCCAGTAGAAAGCTAGGAAAAGGCTAAAGTTGTTTATTTGTAATAAACCCAATTCAAAGTTACCTTTAAAAAAACATCACAAACTGATATAAGGAGATACAAAGGGCATTAGGGGAGAATTCCGGACTTCTGGACCACTCGATGTTGAGTCCTAGCTTCACCACTTACTGCCTGTGAAATTAGGTGAATTATTTAACTCCTTTGTTCCTTGATTTCCTCTTCTTAAAATGAGACTAATAATTGTACTGGTCTTCTAGGATGACTTTGATAATTAAATGAGTCAATATTAATTAAAAGCTTGAAACATGATACATAGCAAGCACTCAAATATTAGCTATTGAAATTGTTATATCACTGCTACTACTTATATTACTTTTATGAGTTGGTGCCTAATCTGGAATATTCTTTGAGTGTGTCTTCAAAACTGAGTGTGTGTGTGTGAGAGAGAGAGAGAGAGATGTGTTGAGAGTAGTGTGGGGCTTCATTTATAAAATAGTTGTAAGAATTAAGTAAAATCCCACTGCTTTGCATATAATAAGGCCTCAATAAATATTAGTTTTCTTCTCTTCTGGCAGCATTTTTACACCTAAGAGAAATAATGAAGGGTTTCCCTCTTCTTCTTGCCATTAATGAATTTTTTTGGCTGGTTTATGAGTAGAATGAATGTCAGGTGAAAACATTCTATAAATTCAAACTTAGAAACTTGTTTTCCCCTTGGCACCACACTAAGAATTCCTTGTGGGTCATTTTGAATGTCATTGGAAGGCAAATCACGCCCAGTAGATGGGTGAGTGAGGGGGGAAACAGAACTGGAAAACTGAAGAAATAGGGAAGCGCTCCATCAAGGTGAAAACCACTTTCAGATGAGGCCATTAGAAAACTGAGAGTCCTTTTCTCTGAGGACCTTTAAAAAGAGAAGGGATGGCATCCATCCAGGTAGAGTAGGTGCCCCTGACTGAAAGGGATGACTTAGGGGGTCTCTTGAGGCCTCTCCTAGCAATCTGAGACTCCAGAACCAGCCCCTCTCCCCAGTCAGCTCTCTTGTGGTTGCATTTACACACCTGAATTAGCCTATATTTCTACATCTACTTAGAGTCACTAATACTTCAGATGCAAAGAGAGCTTCTGTTGAATAATATGAAGTAAGACAAGTCACTATATATTGAGGTAGTAGATGTTGAAAATCAACTTTTTAGTCCTCTGGGATCTCTCCTCAACTTTTCTGGCTGTGGTAGACTATGTGGACCTCTGCAGTCTGCCGCCAGGAAAACACAGTGCTGTGGGCTGTCAGGGGCATAAGGCAAGTGAACTTGAGTGTGCTCAAGGGAAACCTGAGGTCTTGAGGAGAAAGGATGCTGTGTCTGCACGGGGCGGGGTGGGGCAGGCAGGGGAGAGAACTGCAGCCGGGCACCCTCTCACTGTCTGATGCTGTTTTGATCTGTAGGTGCGGCTGAGGTCACCTTTTCAACAGCATCAAAAGATGGGGAAGGATCGTGTTACACGTCTCTTATTTCCGACACCTGTTACCCACCTAAGGAGGAGTCTACATATTTCACTGGAATTCTTCAGAAGGAAAATGGCCAGGCCACCACTTCTGAGAGCCCTGAGGAGTTGAGTACCCCTGGACCCTCCTTACCAGATGTGCCTGGGACAGAGCTTCATGGCTTATTCAGTTCTGATTCTGGAATTGAGATGACTCCTGCAGAGTCCACTGAAGTGAACAAGATCTTAGCAGACCCCCTGGACCAGATGAAAGCAGAAGCCTGTAAATACATTGACATAACTAGGCCAGAGGAGGTGAAATATCAGGAAAAACATCATCCCAAGTTGGAAGAGAAGGACTCGGACTTTAAGAATAAAGACTCTGAAATCTCAACAAAACCGAAAGAGGTCTGTGAACCAGAGAAACCAATTCCTGTGGAGGGAAAAATCCTCAAGGACCACTTATTTGAAGAGTCAACATTTGCACCTTACATAGATGATCTCTCTGAAGAACAGCACAGTGCTCCTCTGATCGCTGCCCCTGTCAAAATCACGCTGACTGAGGTCGAGCCTTCTGTTGAAACTGCTACCCAGGAAAAGACCCCTGAAAAGCAAGATGTCTGTCTGAAACCAAGTCCTGACACAGTCCCCACAGTCACTGTCTCAGAGCCTGAAGATGACAGCCCAGGGTCCATTACTCCCCCGTCTTCAGGAACAGGTGAGGGGACTGGTGCTCCCTGCCTTGGGGAACCCCAGCATATAGAAATCTGAATATCAAGGAATGAATATTTGCACTCAAAATACTTTGCTATAGGGTTCCCTTAAGTCTCAGTTTAATTGATTTAATTAACATACCTACTTATTCAGTCTTGTGCCCATTGTACAAAGGTTGAGATTTGGAATTTTCCTTTAAGTCCTATCAGATTTGCTTTGTAAAATATTACTTTCTTTACTTGAGGGAAGGGGTAAGGATGATGCACTGGCAACATTAAGATCCTCATGTGTCTACTGTTCAGAGCAGAGAGGGAAGTGCTCCCTGCTTCTGGGTCAGCTTTCCTCTCTGACCTCCAGGTCTCCCAGAGGCACTGGGGTGGGGGCAGGGGAACACCTTGGCTGTTCTCTCAGACCTACTGGGCTACCTTGGACAGGGCATTTAACACTTCTGGCCCCAACTCCAAGTCTGTACAATGAAGTTGAGGTGAGGGGGATTTCATGACCTTTGTTGGGGCATTGGGCAGCAAGAAGAAACCAAACAAATAGTCCTTCATCCCTACCTTCCCCCTTCAATCTCAGCACTGCCATTTTTATCCTTTTAGTTTGTTGAAGTATTGCATACAATCTAACTTTTTTAAAAATTGAATAATTAATTTGGTTAAATGAAAAAGTTTGGAATTTCCTAAACTGTGATCTTTTTCCACTTGAACATTCACCAACTCTGACCCAAGGCAGAGTCTTAACCAATGCTCGATACATCCTCTCAGACTAACGGGGTCCCCTATACCTGGGTGGAAGTCCCTCCTGTTCTGTTTCCCTAAAGATTGTAGCATCAATTCCTCTCCTTCCCAAACCTTACATCAGACTCATTCAACCATAAAGCTTCGAGGACTTCAAGATCCACTGCATACAGCTTCTGATTTTCCAGTTCAGTCATTCACTGAACAAATGCTTTCTACACACTTCGTTTTGGTCGGGCATGCTGCTAAGCACTGGCAGTGCTGGAGTTGAAGAAACAAAAACTAGCCCCTCCCTTCCAGTGGGACAGATGATCAGGGAAATAGCCCCTCACCACTGGGGTTTGTGTTCTGACAGAGGCACACAGAGTGTTGAGGAGAGGGGAGAAGGAAGGGAAGAGTGGCAGGAGCAGATTTGTGTTTTCACATGATTCCTCTTCGTGATGAGTGGAGAGTGATCCAGGAGCAAAGGGGAGGCCTGATGGAGCGCTGTTCACTGTTGGATGCTGGCATCTGTGAGTTGGTAAACTGACTCACATTCACCTTTCCTTTTATTCTTCTTAATTTATATGATCCTAATCATCACACAGGGTAAACACATCTCCCCAGGCAGGGCGGTTCTAAACTTCTTGGTGTCTATAATCTTTTTGATTATTTTCATTGACTTTCTAGCTTTGCTGTCTCAGTCATGATGGAATCTTAGCTAGAAGCCCATAAGTTTTTAAACAAGGGTAGGAAAATTGTCTCATTCCAAATTTTCCTCCTTGCACTTTCTTAAACTTTTAGTTGCCATTAAGAATGGGGTCAGTGCCTACAATTTCTGCTGAGAACCTTTTGACTCATAGTAAGGATGTCTTTAAGGTAATCCCTTCACTTGCCCAAATGAAACTCATCAGGCCCTTTCTCCCACACACCACAGATCTCTGATATCATGCATACTCTTAAGTGAATAAAGCAAGAACCTTTAAGCCTTTTTTTTCTGTATGGCCCAACCCAGTGGCTTTCAACTGGAGGTAGAGTTGCCAGATAAAATACTAAAATTTCATTGGACAGACTTATACTAAAAAAAAATTCATTGTTTAGCAGAGATTCAAATCTAACTGGATGTCCTGTATTTTTATTTGCTAAATCTGCCAGCCCTAATTGGAGGTGACTGGTAGGATCCCTCTTGGAGTTATAAAATGCAGATGCCAGAGCCCCACGCAGACTTACCTCTACTAAAGTCAGAATTTGTCAGGGCACTTTTGAAACACATACCTGATTTAGAATGACTGTTTAGAGATCTAAGCTAGTCCTCACACAAGCATTATTTATTGAGTACCTCCTGTGTGCCATGCACTACACTAGGTACTGGGGATAGGACAGTGAACACAAATACCTTGGCAGTCCTGTGCCCTCACACCTGCAATGTGGGGTCACAGAGAGTGGAGGAGTGTGAAGAGACAGATGTTAATCAGATCATCACACTAACAAATGTAAAGCTGCCCAGGGCCTTCTAGCTGTGCAAAATGAGTGGACCCCAGCTGGTCCCCTGCTTGGTACAGCATCAGGCAGACTTGCCCACAGGTTGTGCTGCCCTACAGGACCACACATAGCCCTGGAGCCCAAAGCCCTGCCTGCCTACTGCATGGGCTCCTAGGAATGTTTTCCAAGTAGAAGCTGGGTCAGTCCTAGAAGTCTGGATGGCCAAGGGCTCTCAGCATGGGAAACTGAAATTGTGCTATAGAGAGGGAAGAAACATCCAAGTTAATTTTCTATCCCTGTCCCATCAAAACAGCTCACTCTTCTAAAAATAGACTGCTAGATAGTAAGGAAGCTGCCATTGAGCCTTTGGCAACTACAAATCTAAAGTCACCAATGGCAATAACTATATATCTGTTGATAATTACTTTAAATGTAAATGGACTGAATACACCAATCAAAAGACATAGAGTTAGAGAATGGATGAAGAAACAAGACCCATCTATATGCTGCCTGAAAGAGACTCACTTCAAACCCAAAGACACACACAGACTAAAAGTGAAGGGATAGAAAAAGATGTTTTATGCAAATAATAGGGATAAAAAGTAGGAGTAGCAGTATTTATATCAGACAAAATAGACTTCAAAACAAAGAAAGTAAGAGACAAAGAAGGACATTATATAATGATAAAATGGTCAGTCCAACAAGAGGATGTAATCATTTTAAGTATATCTATGTGCCCAATATAGGACCACCTAAATATGTGAAAAAAATACAGAATTAAAAGGGGAAATACAATGCAAAGCATTCATTTTAGGAGACTTCAACACACCACTCACACCAAAAGACAGATTAACCAGATAGAAAATAAGCAAGGAGACAGAGGCACTGAACAACACATTAGAACAGATGGACCTAAAAGACATCTACAAAACACTCTACCCAAAAGCAGCAGGATACACATTCTTATCAAGTGTACATGGAACATTTTCCAGAATAGATCACATACTAGGCCACAAAAATAGCCTCAGTAATTTCAAAAAGATTGAAATTGCACCAACCAGCTTCTCAGACCACAAAGGTGTGAAACTAGAAATAAATTATGGAAAGAAAACAAAAAAGCCCACAAACACATGGAGGCTTAACAACATGCTTCTAAATAATCAATGGATCAATGACCAAATTAAAACAGATCAAGAAATATATGGAGATAAATGAAAATAACAACTCAACACCCCAAACCCTGTGGATCCAGTGAAGGCAGTTCTAAGAGGTTCTAAGTATATTGCAAAACAGGCTTACCCCAAGAAAGAAGAACTATCCCAAATGAACAGTCTAAATTCACAATTAATGAAACTAGAGAAAAAAGAACAAATGAAGTCCAAAGTCAATAGAAGGAGGGACATTATAAGATCAGAGAAGAAATAATAAAATTTAGAAGAATAAAACAATAGAAAAAAAGTCAATGAAACCATGAGCTGGTTCTTCAAGAAAATAAAATAGATAAACCCCTAGTCAGACTTATCAAGAAAAAAAGAGAGTGTACACACATAAACAGAATCAGAAATGAGAAACAATAATCACTAAGGCACCACAGAAATACAAAGAATTATTAGAGAATACTATGAAAAATTATATGCTAACAAACTGGATAATGTTGAAGAAATAGACAACTTTCTAGAAAAATACAACCTTCCAAGACTGACCCAGAAAGAAACAGAAAATCTGAACAGACCAATTACCAGCAGTGAAATTGAACTGGTAATCAAAAAACTACCTAAGAACAAAACCTCGGACCAGATGGCTTCACCCTGAATTTTATCAAACATTTGCAGAAGATCTAATACCCATCCTCCTTAAAGTTTTCAAAAAAGTAGAAGAGGAGGAAATACTTCCAAACTCATTCTATGAGGCCAGCATCACTCTAATACCATAACCAGGCAAAGACACCACAAAAAAAATTACAGACCAATAACCCTGATGAACATGGATGCAAAAATACTCAACAAAATATTAGCAAACCAAATTCAGAACTATATCAAAAAGATCATCCATCATGATCAAATGGGATTTATTCCAGGGATGCAAGGATAGTACAAAATTTGAAAGTTAATCAACATCATACACCACATCAACAAAAAAGACAAAAATCACATTATCATCTCCATAGATGCTGAAAAAGCATTTGACAAAATTCAATATCCATTCATGATAAAAACTCAAAAATATGGTTATAGAGGGCAAGTACCTCAACATAATAAAGGCCATGTATGACAAACCCACAGCCAACATTATATTTAATGGCAAAAGGCTGAAAGCTTTTCCTCTAAGATCAAGAACAAAACAAGGATGCCCACTCTCACCACTTTTATTTAGCATAGTACTGGAGGTCCTAGCAACAGCAATCAAACAGCACAAAGAAATAAAAGGCATCCAGATTGGTAGGAAGAAGTTAAATTGTCACTGTTTTCAGATGACATGATATTGTACATAAAAAACCCTAAAGAATCCACCCCAAAACTACCAGAACTAATAACTGAATTCAGCAAAGTTGCAGGATACAAAATCAACACACAGAATTCTGTCGCATTCCCATACACTAATGATGAACTAGCAGAAAGAAAAATCAGGATAACAACTCCACTTACAATTAAATTGAAAAGAATAAAATACCTAGGAATAAACCTAACCAAGGAAGTGAAAGACCTATACCCTGAAAAATACAAGAAACTCATGAAAGAAATTTAAGAAGACACCAATAAATGGAAATACATGACATGTTCAAGGATAGGAAGAATTAATATTGTCAAAATGGCCATCCTGCTTAATGCAATCTACAGATTCAATTCAATCCCTATCAAAATACCAGCAGCATTCTTCAATGAACTAGAACAAAAGGTTCTAAAATTCATGTGAAACCACAAAAGATCCCGAATAGCCAAAGCAATCCAGAGAAAAAAGAACAAAGGTAGGGGGATTATGCTCCCTAACTTCAAGCTCTACTACAAAGCCACAGTAATTAAGTTTGGTACTGGCACAAGAACAGATGCATAGATCAATGGAACAGAATAGAGAGCCAGATATAGACCCACACATATATGGCCAATTAATATACAATAAAGGATCCATGGATATACAATGGGGAAATGACAGCCTCTTCAACAATTGGTGTTGGCAAAGCTGGACAGCTACATGTAAGAGAATGAAACTGGATTACTGTCTACTGTTTACACAAAAGTAAACTTGAAATGAATTAAAGACCTGAATGTATGTAACTCATGAAAACAATAAAACTCATAGAAGAAAACATAGGCAAAAATCTGTTGAATATAAACATGAGCAACTTTTTCCTGAACGTATCTCCTCAGGCAAGGGAAACAAAAGCAAAAATGAACAAGCGGGACTACATCAAACTAAAAAGCATCTGCACACCAGAGGTCACCATCAGCAGAATAAAAAGGCATCCTACAATATGGGAGAATAATTTATCCGATAAGGGGTTAACATCCAAAATATATAAAGAACTCATATGCCTCAACACCCCCCAAAAAAATTACCTGATTAAAAAATGGGCAGAGAATCTGAACAGACACTTCCCCAAAGAAGAAATTCAGATGGCCAAGAGTCACATGAAAAAATGCCCCACATCTCTAGTCATCAGGGAAATGCAAATCAAAACCATGAGATATCACCTCACACCAGTTAGGATGGCCAACATCCAAATGACAAGTAACAACAAGTGCTGATGAGGATGCAGAGAAAGGGGAACCCTCCTACACTATTGGTGGGAATGTAAATTAGTTCAGCCATTGTGGAAAGCAATATGGAAGTTCCTCAAAAAACTAAAAATAGAAATGCTCTTTGACCCAGGATTTCCACTCCTAGGAATTTACCAGAAGAAAACAAGATCCCTGATTGAAAAGACATATGCACCCCTATGTTTATTGCAGCACTATTTACAATAGCCAACATATGGAACAACCTAAGTGTCCATTAGTAGATGAATGGATAAAGAAGAGGTGGTACATATACACAATGGAATTTTTAAAAATTTTGGTATCATTAATATACAATTACATGAGCAACATTGTGGTTACTAGAGTCCCCCCATTATCAAGTCCCCACCACATACCCCATACACAATGGAATATTATTCAGCCATAAAAAGAAAACATCCTACTATTTGCAACGACATGGCTGGAGCTAGAGGATATTATGCCCAGTGAAATAAGCCAGGTGGAGAAAGACAAGTACCAAATGATTTCACTCATTTGTGGAGTATAAGAACGAAGCAAAACTGAAGGAACAAAACAGCAGCAGACTCACAGACTCCAAGAAGGGACTAGCAGTTACCAAAGGGAAGGGTGGCTGGGGAGGGAGGGAGAATGGATTAAGGGGTGTTATATATAGCATTCACAATATGTTGGGCATGGGGAAGGCAGTACAGCATGGTAAAGACAATGGCTTGATAGCATCTTACTATGTGGATAGACAGTGACTGCAGTGGGGTTGGGGGAGACTTGATAATACGGGTGAATGCTAAAAACAATGTTGTTCATGTGAAACTTTAATAAAATTGTATATCAATGGAACCTTAGTTAAAAAAAGATTAAATAATTCTGAAAAACGAAACTATAAAAGCTTGAAAAAAAACAGTTCACTCTTCTGACTTCCACGTTCTTGGGTACGTAATTCCTGTTCATTTTACTTACCCATGCTCACTGTTTCTGAGAGACCATCAACAACCCATTTTTTTCATAGCCACTACATGTCAAACCCCAGTTTGTGGTTTCTTTCTCTTCAGTGACTCTTGAATTGCCCTCTCTTTCCATCTGTTAAAAACCAAAATTCATTCAAGTACCTTTGAAGATCCAGTTGCCTTTATTAAGCAATTTGTGAATTGGCCAGCACCACCTCTCATAAGTAAAAAGATGCTCCCAGGGATTGTACCAAATGAAGGTGTTTGTAGTCAGGAAGTGGAGGAAACTTATCAGCAAAAGAAAAGGGATTTCAGGCCAGGTCACTTTCTTTTAGGGGATGAGGAGGGAGGCCTTAAAATGTACATCACCCCATCTTCTCTTAGGCAACATGCAGAGGGCTCCTGTGACAGATGATCTTATTGGTGATGCTGACCAGAAAATTCCTGACAGATACATTTCTGGGGGAGGTTGAAACTATAATTGAGTTTATGTATTGGGCCCTGGTTTAGTGACTTGGCCGAGCAGAACGGATACTGTGTTGGGCCTGTGTGTTTCTTTTTTTTAACATTTTGTTATCATTAATCTACAATTACATGAAGAACATGATGTTTACTAGGCTCTCCCCTACCCCTAGGCCCCCTGAAAAACCCCATTACAGTCACTGTCCATCAGCATAGTAAGATGTTGTAGAATCACTACTTGTCTTCTCTGTGTTGCAACAGCCCTCCCCTTTCCCCCAACCCCCACATTATACATGCTAATCATAATACCCCCTTTCTTCCCCGCCCTTATCCCCTCCTTACCCTCCCATTCTCCTCAGTCTCTTTCCCTTTGGTAACTGTTAGTCCATTTTTGGGTTCTGTGATTCTCTGCTGTTTTGTTCCTTTAGTTCTTCCTTTGTTCTTATACTTCACAGATGAGTGAAATCATTTGGTATTTGTCTTTCTCCACTTAGCTTATTTCACTGAGCATAATACCCTCTAGCTCCATCCATGTTGTTGCAAATTGTATGATCTGTTTTCTTCTTATGGCTGAATAATATTCCATTGTGTATATGTACCACATCTTCTTTATCCATTCATCTACTGATGGACACTTAGGTTGCTTCCATTTCTTGGCTATTGTAAACAGTGCTGCAATAAACATAGGGGTGCATCTGTCTTTTTCAAACTGGAGTGCTGCATTCTTAGGGTAAATTCCTAGAAGCGGAATTCCCAGGTCAAATGGTAAGTCTATTTTGAGCATTTTGAGGAACCTCCATACTGCTTTCCACAATGGTTGAACTAATTTACATTCCCACCAGCAGTGTAGGAGGGTTCCCCTTTCTCCACAACCTCGCCAACATTTGTTGTTGTTTGTCTTTTGGATGATAGCCATCCTTACTGGTGTGAGGTGATATCTCATTGTGGTTTTAATTTGGATTTCACAGATGACTAGCAATGTGGAGCATCTTTTCATGTATCTGCTGGCCATCTGAATTTCTTCTTTGGAGAACTGTCTGTTCAGCTCCTCTGCCCATTTTTTAGTTGGATTATTTGCTTTTTGTTTGTTGAGGTGCGTGAGCTCTTTATATATTTTGGATGTCAAGCCTTTATCAGATCTGTCATTTATGAATATATTCTCCCATACTGTAGGGTACCTTTTTGTTCTATTAATGGTGTCCTTTGCTGTACAGAAGCTTTTCAGCTTGATATAGTCCCACTTGTTCATTTTTGCTTTTGTTTTCCTTGCCTGGGGAGATATGTTCATGAAGAAGTCACTAATGTTTATGTCCAAGAGATTTTTGCCTATGTTTTTTTAAATGAGTTTTATGATTTCATGACTTACATTCAGGTCTTTGATCCATTTTGAATTTACTTTTGTGTATGGGGTTAGACAGTGATCCAGTTTCATTCTCCTACATGTAGCTGTCCAGTTTTGCCAGCACCATCTGTTGAAGAGACTGTCATTTCCCCATGTATGTCCATGGCTCCTTTATCATATATTAATTGACCATATATGTTTGGGTTAATGTCTGGAGTCTCTATTCTGTTCCACTGGTCTGTGGATCTGTTCTTGTACCAGTGGCAAATTGTCTTGATTACTATGGCTTGGTAGTAGAGCTTGAAGTTGGGGTGTGAGATCCCCCCACTTTATTCTTCTTTCTCAGGATTGCTTTGGCTCTTTGGGGTCTTTGGTGTTTCCATATGAATTTTTGAACTATCCGCTCCAGTTTGTTGAAGAATGTTGTTGGTAATTTGATAGGGATTGCATCAAATTTGTATATTGCTTTGGGCAGGATGGCCATTTTGACGATATTAATTCTTCCTAGCCAAGAGCATGGGATGAGTTTCCATTTGTTAGTGTCCTCTTTAATTTCTCTTGAGTGTCCTATAGTTTTCAGGGTATAGGTCTTTCACTTCTTTGGTTAGGTTTATTCCTAGGTATTTTATTCTTTTTGATGCAATTGTGAATGGAATTGCTTTCCTGATTTCTCTTCTTATTGGTTCATTGTTAATGTATAGGAGAGCCACAGATTTCTGTGTGTTAATTTTGTATCCTGCAACTTTGCTGTATTCCAATATCAGTTCTAGTAGTTTTGCAGTGGAGTCTTTAGGGTTTTTTACATACAATATCATGTCATCTGCAAATAGTGACAGTTTAACTTCTTCTTTACCAATCTGGATTCCTTGTATTTCTTTGTTTTGTCTAATTGCCATGGCTAGGACCTCCAGTACTATGTTGAATAACAGTGGGGAGAGTGGGCATCCCTGTCTTGTTCCCGATCTCAGAGGAAAAGCTTTCAGCTTCTCGCTGTTCAGTATGATGTTGGCTGTGGGTTTATCATATATGGCCTTTATTATGTTGAGGTACTTGCCCTCTATACCCATTTTGCTGAGAGTTTTTATCATGAATAGATGTTGAATTTTGTTGAATGCTTTTTCAACATCTACAGAGATGATCATGTGGTTTTTGTCTTTCTTTTTGTTTATGTGGTGGATGATGTTGATGGATTTTTGAATGTTGTATCATCCTTGCATCCCTGGGATGAATCCCACTTGGTCATGGTGTATGATCCTTTTGATATATTTTTGAATTCGGTTTGCTAATATTTTATTGAGTATTTTTGCATCTATGTTCATCAGGGATATTGGTCTGTAGTTTTCTTTTTTGGTGGGGTCTTTGCCTGGTTTTGGTATTAGGGTGATGTTGGCTTCATAGAGTGAGTTTGGGAGTATTCCCTCCTCTTCTATTTTTTGGAAAACTTTAAGGAGAATGGATATTATATCTTCTCTGTATGTCTGATAAAATTCCGAGGTAAATCTATTTGGCCCGGGGTGTTTTTTTTTTTGGTAGTTTTTTAATTACCACTTCAATTTCTTTGCTGGTAATTGGTTTGTTTAGATTTTGTGTTTCTTCCTTGGTCAGTCTCGGAAGGTTGTATTTTTCTAGGAAGTTGTTTCTTCTAGATTTTCCAGCTTCTTAGCATATAGGCTTTCATAGTAGTCTCTAATAAATCTTTGTATTTCTGTTGGCTCTGTCGTGATGTTTCCTTTCTCATTTGTGATTCTGTTGATGTGTGTTGATTCTCTTTTTCTCTTCATATGTCTGGCTAGAGGCTTATCTATTTTGTTTATTTTCTCAAAGAACCAGCTCTTGGTTTCATTGATTTTTTCTATTGTTTTATTCTTCTCAATTTTGTTTATTTCTTCTCTGATCTTTATTATGTCCCTCCTTCTGCTGACTTTAGACCTCATTTGTTCTTCTTTTCCCAATTTTGATAATTGTGACGTTAGACTATTCATTTGGGTTTGTTCTTCCTTCTTTAAATATGCCTCGATTGCTATATACTTTCCTCTTAAGACTGCTTTCGCTGCGTTCCACAGAAGTTGGGGCTTTGTGTTGTTGTTGTCATTTATTTCCATATATTACTGGATCTCCATTTTAATTTGGTCATTGATCCACTGACTATTTAGGAGCGTATTGTTAGGCCTCCATGTGTTTGTGAGCCTTTTTGCTTTCTTTGTACAATTTATTTCTAGTTTTATACCTTTGTGGTCTGAAAAGTTGGTTGGTAGAATTTCAGTCTGTTTGAATTTACTGAGGCTTTTCTTGTGGCCTAGTATGTGGTCTATTCTGGAGAATGTTCCATGTGCACTTGAGAAGAATGTGTATCCTGTTGCTTTTGGGTGTAGAGTTCTATAGATGTCTATTAGGTCCATCTGTTCTAGTGTGGTGTTCAGCGCCTTTGTGTCCTTACTTATTTTCTGTCTGGTGGATCTGTCCTTTGGAGTGAATGGTGTGTTGAAGTCTCCTAAAATGAATGCATTGCATTCTATTTCCTCCTTTAGTTCTGTTAGTATTTGTTTCACATATGCTGGTGCTCCTGTGTTGGGTGCATATATATTTATAATGGTTATATCCTCTTGTTTGACTGAGCCCTTTATCATTATGTAATGTCTTTCTTTATCTCTTGTTACTTTCATTGTTTTGAAGTCTATTTTGTCTGATAGTAGTACTGCAACACCTGCTTTTTTCTCCCTATTGTTTGCATGAAATATCTTTTTCCATCCCTTGACTTTTAGTGTGTGCATGTCTTTGGGTTTGAGGTGAGTCTCTTGTAAGCAGCACATAGATGGGTCTTGTTTTTTCATCCATTCAGTGACTCTATGTCTTTTGATTGGTGCATTCAGTCCATTTACATTTAGGGTGATTATCGATAGGTATGTACTTATTGCCACTTTAGGCTTTAGTTTTGTGGTTACCAAAGGTTCCAGGTTACTTTCCTTACTGTCTAAGAGTCTAACTTGACTCACTTTGTATGCTGTTACAAACACAATCTAAAGGTTCTCTTCTATTTCTCCTCCTTTTTTGTCCTCCTTCAATCTTTATGTATTAGGTATCAAATTGTGTACTTTTTGTCTATCCCTTCTCTGAATTTGGGGATAGTCAATTTAATTTTGCTATTGCTTTGAAATCAGCTGCTCCACCCTCCCTACCATGGTTTTCCTACCTCTGGTGACAGCTATCCAACCCTAGGAACATTTCCATCTATCGCATTCTCTCCAAAATAGACTGCAGAGATGGTTTGTGGGAAGGAAACTCTATCAGCTTTTGCTTATATGGAAATTGTTTAATCCCTCCTTCAAATTTAAATGATAATCTTGCCAGATAAAGTAATCTTGGTTCCAGGCCCTTCTGCTTCCTGGCATTAAATACATCATGCCACTCCCTTCTGGCCTGTAAGGTTTCTGCTGAGAAGTCTGATGTTAGCCTTATGGGCTTTCCTTTGTATGTGATCTTATTTCTGCCTCTGGCTGCTTTCAAGAGTCTGTCCTTATCCTTGATCTTTGCCATTTTAATTACTATGTGTCTTGGTGTTGTCTTCCTTGGGTCCCTTGTGTTGGGAGATCTGTGGATCTCCATGGCCTGAGAGACTATGTCCTTCCCCAGATTGGGGAAGTTTTCAGCAACTACCTCCTCAAAGACACTTGCTATCCCTTTCTCTCTCTCTTCTTCTGGTATCCCTATAATGCGAACATTGTTCCACTTGGATTGGTCACACAGTTCTCTCAATATTCTTTCATTTTTAGAGATCCTTTTTTCTCTCTGTCCCCCAGCTTCTTTGTATTCCTCTTCTCTTGTTTCTATTTCATTTATTGTCTCCTCCACTGTATCCAACCTGCTTTTAATACCCTCCATTGTGCTCTTCAATGACTGGATCTCTGACCTGAATTCATTCCTGAGTTCTTGAATGTCTTTCCTTACTTCCATTAGAATGTTGATGATTTTTATTTTGAACTCCCTTTCAGGAAGAGTCACAAGGTCCATATCATCTAAATCTTTCTCGGGAGTTGTATTAATAATTTTACTCTGAACAAGATTCCTTTGGTGTGTCATGTTTGTATATGGTGCCCTCTGGTGTCCAGAAGCTCTATTCTGGAGCTGCTCAGCTCCTGAAGCAATGTCGGGAGTCACAGGGGAACAGTACTAGTACCTGGGGGGAGGAAAGAGCTGTTCCCCGCCTCCCGGCTGCTGTGCCTGTCTCCACTGCCTGAGCCAGTTGGCCGGTTACACAGGTATGTTTTTGTCCCAAAGCTGCCAGATATGGATCCCTGCTTTCCACAAGCAGCCAGAATCCCAGTCTCCCCAGGAACTCTGCCTATATTAACTTTCCAATCCGGTAGTCATGTGAGTCTCATGAAAGCACCATGAAATGTAGGTTTGTGCTCCCAGAGCAGATCTCCCAAGCTAGGTATTCAGCAGTCCCAAGCCTTCCACTCCCTCTCTGCTCCGTTTCTCTTCCTCTGGCCGGTGAGCTGGGGTCGGGAAAGCGCTTAGGTCCCGCGGAGCCACAGCTCTGGTACATTACCCCATTCAGTGAGGTCTGCTCTTTTCTCCAGGTGTATGCAGTCTGACGCCATCCTCTTTCCTGTTGCTCTCTTAGGATTAGTTGTGCCAATTAAATTTTCTAATTGTATCCAGTTTTAGGAGGAAGCCTCTGTCTCTCCTCTCACACCACCATCTTTAATCTCCTATGTGTTTCTTTTTAACATGTATGTACAGTCACCATAACTTATTCGGTTGTCTTAACTCTTCCCCTCACCATTGCATTGTCGTCTTAATGGAGTATCCTCCTCCACTCTCTTCTCACCCAAGTTCCCTCTAGCCCTTCCAGGACCCACCAGTGCCTACCTGTGAAAGTATTGACTTTTAAACTAGTTTCCCAGGACTTCCATGATGAGGGGCCTGCTTGACTTTGCAGTCACACTGTCCTCTATGGCCTCCACAGTACTCCAGTTAAACTTCTGAGCTTGTCACTCTGAGCACACCCCTTCCTTCCCACATCCATGTCTTTGCTCCGAGTTCACTCTCCTTAGACAAAGTCTGGCTTCCAAGGCTCTATTTGCATCCTGAGACTAATTCAGATGCAATTTGCTCAATGATCTCCTCTAAGTTCCTCTAGAACTTTGAACTATATATACATTTGTACTTAGCCCATTCTGTCTTGTTTTCTTCTTGTTCTTCAGGAGAGACAGAGAATATGAGCTGGAATCTTATCAGTAAGCTTGGGTGAGCAGTTAGGGTAGAATTGTATTCAATGATACCTTAATTAAAAATTAATTAATTAATAAAACAAAAACAAAAATGAAAAAAACAGTTCACTCTTCTGACTTCCATGCTCTTGGGTATGGAGTTCCTGTTCATTTTACTTAACCATGCTCACTGTTTCTGAGTGACCATCAACACCCCATTTGTTCAGATAAATTAATTCAGATAAATCCCCAAATCTCTGTGTCTTAACATAATTAAAGTTACTTCTCACACATACTATAGTCTAATGCAGATAAGGCACTTGTATAAATGCTGGTCCAAGGAAAGAGCCTCCCTCCATCGCTGTCTTTTATTTTTAAAAACAGCTTTATTGAGATCTAATCACATCCCATTTAATCCACCCATTAAAAGTATACATTTTAATGGCTTACTATATTCATAGAATTGTATATCTATCACCACAGTAAGTTATAAAACATTTCATTACCTCCCTAAAGAAATCCAGTGCCCATTAGCTGTCATCACCTCATTCCTTTCATACTCCTCCCAGGCAACCATTAATGTACCTTCTTTCTCTATAGAGTTGCCTCTTCTGGACATTTTGTATAAATGGAATCATATTCTGTGTGGTCCTTTGTGACTGGCTTATTTTACTTAGCATACTGTTTTCAAAGTTTAGCCATGTTGTAGTATGTATTAGTACTTCATTTCTTTATGTGGCCAATTAGTATTCCATTGTATGGATGTGCCACGTTTTATTTATCCATTCATCAATTGATGAACGTTGGGTTGTTTCCATTTTTTTTGGCTGTTATGAATAATGCTATTATGAGCATTTGTGTACAAGTATTTTTATGGACATTGTTTTTCATTTCTCTTGGATAGATACATAAGAGTGGAATTGCTGGGTCATATGGTAACTCTATGTTTAATTTGAGGAACTGCTAGACTATTTTCCAAAACAACTATACCATTTTATATTCCCACCAGCAGTGTAAGAAGGTTCCTTTCCAACTTTTCCATATGTTTTCCAACATTCACTACTATCTGACTTCTTGATTCTAGCCATTCTAGTGACTGTGAAGTGGTATCTTACTGTTTTTTAATTTGCATTTCTCTGGTAAAAAATGATGTTGAACATATTTTCATATGCTTTGTGGTCATTCATAAATTTTTGGAGAACTGTCTATTCAAATCCTTCACCTATTTTTTAACTGGGTTGCTTGTCTTTTATTGAGTTGTAATCGTTTTTAATATATTCAAGATACAAGTCATTTACGTGACTTATAAAATTTTCTCCCATTCTGTGGATTGTGCTTACACTTTTTTGATGGTGTCCTCTGAGGCACAAAAGTGTTTACTTTTGATGAAGCCCAATTTATAAAATTTTTATTTTGTTGCTTGTGCTTTTGGTGTTGTATATAAGAAATCATTGTCTAATTCCGGGTCACAAATATCCATGTCTGTCTTTTCTTCTAGAGTTTTATGGTTTTAAATATAAGAATATTTAGTTTGTTGACCCATTTGGAGTTGATTTTTATATATGACATAAGGTAGAGATCCATCTTCCTCTTTTGCATGTGGTTATTCATTTCACTTTTCCTCTTCTTCTCATTCTCCAAAATATAATCTGCACCATCTCAGACTCCACCCTTTTTAAACAGAGCTATCCTAATATAGTGAGAGACACATGAAACAGAAAGACTTGAGTTCAAATTCAAGCCAAGTCATTTCTAGCCACATGGCTATATCTTTCAGGGTCCTGGCAGGAAACAAATGACACACTCAAAGGTTGTAACTCAAGACAGTTTAAAGAAGGGGCTCTTTACAGCTGAGTAAAGACAGTTATGAGAACCAACAAAAGATGGCAAAACACTCAAGGACTGGCAACATGAGGGATCCATTAGCACCCCCAGATCTAAAGGAGCAAGGGGAGGGAATAGCAGTCCCAAAGGCTGCCAAGATGTGGAGCTTCAGAAACAGCAAAAGTATTAATACCCCAACATTTCCCCCCTCCCACTCTTTCCATGATTCTGAGGGGCTGAAAAAGAACCAGAAACCAGAGGGGAAGGGGTTCAGGTAATGCGTTCTATGTAGGTCAGTCCTCATAGTACAGACCAAGGCAAAGAAAGATGGGAATGAATCCAAGGGGGCAAAGATAGAAAAACCAGTACAGTGACCTTGGACAAGTCATTTAGCCTATTGCCTCTAGACTTTAAGCCCCATGTAGGGCAAAGTGCCTGTAGCCCAGCAGATGCTCAAGGGGGCTGTGGCGATGCTGCTACTGATGGTGCTCTGAATACAGGCCATTCCTTCAGTTACACCAGCCTTATTTCCCTTCTTCCTCCTCACTCTGGCCTGCCATTCTAAAGTAAGCTGGTGTAGATTTTACACCTGTATGCTCTGTAAAATCACATCAGAGAACTATGTGCACAACTTATTAAGGGATTAACTGCTATAAAAATAGGGTTTACTCTCATGCAACAAGTATTTCTAAATATAAATCATGTGAGAAATAATGAAGTGATTGTTGTTTTAAGTTACTGAAACATCAACAACATAGATCATATTACTTTTCTGCTCAAAACCCTCCCATGGCTTCTCATTTTACTCAGAATAAAAACCCCATGAGATCCTACATGATCTGACTCCCCTTCCTGCATGTCTTTGGCCTCTTTTCCTATTATTCTTCCCCTATCCAATTTACTCCAGGCATAACTGTGATACCTGGAAGTCACTGTAGCTTCCACCTCCAGGCCTTTGCAGTCTCTGTTCCCTCTGCTTGGCAAGCTTTTCCTCTGGTTATCTTCTTGAGACTCCCTGTTCCTCAGGTGTTCTATACAGGTTACCCTCTGAAAGAGGCCCATCCTGCCTATCCTATTTTAAGTTGCAAGCTCATCCCCACCCTGTACCAGCACTTCTGGTCCCATTACCTTACTCTGCTTTTTTTATCATAGCACTTAACATCTTCTAACATGCTATATACTTTACTTATTACATACATTATTTGTGTATTGTATTCTCCCACCAGAATATAAGCAGAGCTTTTGTTACCCATTTTGTTCACTAATATATCCCCAGTGCCTAGAAGAGAGCCTGACACATAGCATGTTCTCAATTAATGAAGAATGAATTGTGTATGGACAAAGGATAAAATTAGTTCTTCTTTATGGAGAAGTAGACAAATCTAAAATGTTTCATCCTCACAACCCTAAAGCAGATTACCTAGCCATAGATAGTCCGTCCCTTCCCCTTTCTAAATCCCTCCCACTGACCTCAAAACTTTGGAAATGACAAATACTTCTTGCTTACAAAAGGGCCAGAGAACAGGATATTCTAAACAAGGCCCTGCTGTGTGGCAAGGGAGACATCAAGCTCCTGAAAGCTGTTGTCATGGTGACCCCAGGTAGTCTCATCCAGGGAGAGAAGTAACAGCAAGATTGCTGGTGAGGATTTCATGCCATCTGGATAAACATGAGACAGAAGGCAGACATTCCCCCAAGGGACCTGGGGTCACTGGAGTTTTGTTCTTCTCAAGAGGATCGGAAGGGAGAAAAAACAATGGCAGTGTGGCCTCCACCATTAGACACCCTGCAGGATTGTGTGTCATGGTAATCTTCACAGCCTGTTTGGTGCAATTGGCAAAAACTGTCTTCTATAGCTCACCTTGTTACACTTTTCACTAAAAAAGAGTAAACGTATTGACTCTTATGGGAAATGTAAAGCTCAGAAGTCAGGTTGAATTCAAGGAACCCAATTAGCTTTCTTTGTCTTATTGAAATCAGGGAACATGAACAGCAACAGGCAGGGAGTAATGGGTGATTTTCAGGTTTGTTTATAGTGGTGGGCCAAATCAGGAAGTTATCCAGGTCAGATGATATGATGGAATCTGTGAAATTGGAAAACTCCCCTGACAGAATGGATCAGAAATTAAAACCGTGACATCTAGAATCTCTGCCACATTGAAACAAAAAACCAAGGGAGGTGCAATTACTAAGAAACTGCTAGGTCACTTTTTAAAATAACTAGATTAAGATAAATAGGTATGTAAAACATTGATTAATTGGGCTGAACAAGTAATTAGCCTTTTAGTTCAGGTGGCCTGTCTTTCTAGCATAGGCCTGGAAACAGACTATTTTTGTGCTAATGAGTTATGTGTTTCTCAAGCAAGGAGAAAATATCTCGCCTAATGGAATTTGTGTTATTTCTTCTCTTTCTGTCCATCTGTCTGTCCATGTGGGTGCCTCTCTGGCTCCTTTCCGCGCTGTGGAACGACAGAACCATCTGCCGCCGAATCCCAGGGCAAATGCAGCATCTCCGAGGATGAGCTGATCACTGCAATTAAAGAAGCAAAGGGGTTATCCTATGAAACCACGGGGAGCCCACGGCCTGCGTGCCAGGTGGCTGACAGGTCCGAGGCCAAGGCCAGGGCTGGGCTGCCGACCATCCCCAGCCCCCTGGACCATGAGGCCAGCAGCGCGGAGTCAGGGGACTCGGAGATCGAGCTGGTGTCCGAGGACCCGCTGGCCGCTGAGGACGCGCTGCCCTCGGGCTATGTGACCTTCGGCCACGTGGGTGGCCCGCCACCGTCGCCGGCCTCGCCGTCCATCCAGTACAGCATCCTGAGGGAGGAGCGCGAGGCCGAGCTGGACAGCGAGCTCATCATCGAGTCGTGCGACGCGTCCTCAGCCTCAGAGGAGAGCCCCAAGCGGGAGCAGGACTCGCCCCCGATGAAGCTGGGCGCCCTGGACGCCATCCGAGAGGAGCCTGGCGCCAGGGCGGAGGAGCGCGCGCCCAGCCGGCGGGGCCAGGCCGAGCCGGGCGCCCTTGTCACGATCCCCTCTGCTGCTTCCCGCACCGGCCCGGAGCTGCCCTCTGGGGACGGAGCCCCGCACCCGGCGCCCGAGGGGCCCGGAGCCCCGTGGAAACCTGCGGAAGAGGCGAATTTCAACCAAAGCGCCGCGGCCGCAAAGGGCCCTGGGCTGCAAGGGCCTGGCGTCGGGCCCGCACTGCTGCTTCTCAGTAAGCAAAAAGGTAAAGTGACAACTTTCCTGGCTGAACCAGCCCAGTCTGCTTAGTGGTTTTTTTCCGCTGAGTGCTCTGAGGTATCAGCCGAGGGGCGGTTTAGACTCAGCCCTGTAGTTCTGTCCCAGCTGAGCAAACAGCTGACCAGAGAACAGTTCCAAGGCCGTGAGGAGATGAGGGACCCCAGATGGCAGAATCATGGGACCCCAGCAGCGGTGCTGCTTGAACCCAGCATCCCCAATAATGAGCGGTTGGTGTGCCCTCTAAGCTACCCTGAATGGAGAAACCCCAGGAAAAATCTTGAGTCAAAATACTCAAATCAAATGCAGGAAAAATGGAAGTCATCATTTTATCTTCCAGACAGTGTATTTGTGGAGCCTATTCTTAACCCCAAATCATCCATGACCCTTGACTGAAGTTGTGTTAACGGAATTTAGGAAAGGAATAAAAGAGGTGAATGGATTAGGCCCTGTGTAGTCTAGTTAGTGAGCTACCTTGAGTGAAGGGAGAGAACCTCTCCTCGGCTCCTGGGTGGAGGACATCCAGGTAGAACTTTAAAACAAATCGTAAACGCACAAGTTTATTCAAGGTGCCTCCTCACCCTTCTATGCTTTTGTTGCTTTAGAAGTATTCTGCCTTTTGGGGATAAATGATTTCAAGGGTACATCCTCCTTGCTGTGTATATACTAACTTCAATGATGTCAGTAGTATTAGGCTGGAGAAAGGAAAAACAAGGACATGCAAACAGAACAGAAAGATGCCATAGGGGGAGAACAGACCAGACCCCAAAGTCCGTGCCATATATGGAAAGGGGACAGCTCTCCCTGAATTCCATCCTGATGTGCCAACTAAGACCCGGATGTCAGCCTCCTCCCTCTTGGAAGGAAAAAAGTTTCTAGTTGTCTATTACCTCACCTTTAGCCAATCATACCTCTCCACACCCCCTAGGATAGCTTGCCCACTCCTCCCCCTCCTAATCCCTTATAAACCCCCCACCTCCCCAACCAGGTGTGACTTCTCTGGCCTGTGACAAGAAGGCCACAGAACCTCACCCAGGGGTATTTAAATAAATTACCTGGCCCTTTGTTGCCTCTCTTTGCCTGCTTATTTCGGCTAGAATTTATCTTATAAGTAGTAATTAAAGTGCTTCATATAAAAATAGAGGGCAAAAATCTTTCTCACTGTGGCTTTCTCATTGACTCTTGATTTCCCAAATAACTCTTGCCTGACAGTTTAAAGTGTATTAAGTATATGCGATAAGGAGATATTTGATGACATTTTAACAGAGGGAACATGTATTTATTAGGTGAATATTAAAACTAATTTGAATTCGTTTGCCACCACTATGGCTATGATGGGACAGGTCCCTGAAGCTTGCAGGGAGCCTTGGGACACAAATTTATCATGAATCACCTTCTGGCCCTGGTGGTCCTGAAGCAGTATGGCTTGGGTCGTGCTAAGCATGAGTTCTTATCACTCTGCAGCAACAGGCATGTGTCTGTTTTATCCCCTAACTACAGTCCCTGAAAAATGTGTCACTGTGTGCACAGTGCTGTTCCAATAAATTTATTCTCAAAAGTAAATAGATCTGAAGGCTAGCAAGGAGAAAATGGAATTGTGCAGGCCCATTTCCCTCCCTAGTAAATTTGAGAGACAAATGCGACAGCTGGGAGTGACTGAATGACCAGCCATCCCATGAAAAGCTAAGGTGATAGAAAACTACAGCTGTGGAGGCAAAGGCTTCAGAATATCTATTTTATGGCCACTTCTGGTGTCCTCCGAATCTCTGCAAGTTGTCCATATGGCTCGGACCCTCTGCTGCCAAGTTTAGGTGCTAGAGAGGAGAAAATGGCAGTCTTTTCAAATGAGTAAGGCCTGCCTGGTGAATAACCTCTGCTCTCCTCTGCAAAGAGAGGTCCTTTGAAATGCAGTCTGCTGCTGAAACTTACTGCTCAGTTGCAGGATCTATGAAGAGAGTTTAAAAAGCTGTTCTGAGGCAGCTAAGCCCTGAGGTCCTGGGTAAATGACTCAGTGCCACGAACATGTTATTTGAGCCTTAGGGTTCCTTCTGGTCTCACCTGTTCCATCTCAGCAGGTGAGAGGTTCAGTGCTGCCCAGCCACCTCCAGGCTGTTCTTAATCACTGTCAGCGAACAGTGGGGTTGTGCTCCTGGCACACAGGACTCCTTTCAGCAGTGAGGTCCGGTCAGCTTCTGTGGTTTCCTGCCTTTGCCACTGGCAGTGTAAATGTATTCAAGTTGGGATATTCACAAGCCTGCTCATACCCATGGCTTTGGGGCCATGCTGCTGAGGCTAAGTTTCAGAAAGGCCCAGGAATATTTCAAATAAGGTTTGGCAAATATGTGATGGTGTTACAGCATGTACTGCCCAGGAGCACCAGGCTTTACATGCACGTGCCCTAACAAAGGCTATTTTGGGAGCTTTCTCGCCTTTCAGAGACCTCTGCTGCTATTGCACTGGAGACAGAATGTGGAAACTTGTCATATTCCTGTCTCCCTCCTCTCTGCACCTCTGAACTCATGCTACCCTGTAACTCTGCTCCCCAGTACCTTCCAGGATGGCCTATTAAGAACATCAGACTGACAGTGTAGTTAAGTTTTCACTGCTAATGCAAGGTTAGCCCTTATTGTTAGGAACATCTGAATGAAAAGCCAATAAAAAACTCTCAATAAAACTCTAACACCCAGTATGGTGTGTGGTATTTCCCAAACCTCCTTGATTGTGGAATCTTTTTTATTAGAGCATGCCTTGGCATTCAGGTTCTAGGAAACAATTTTTGGGAAATAGTGGTCTCTTCATATTCACTTCCATTTCCTGCATTCTGATTACTTTCCAACTCAAAAGTCTGCTGCCTGGACCAGCTGCGTGGATATCATGTGGGAGCCTGTTAGAAATCTCAGGCTCCATCCCAGACCTACTGAATCAGAAGCAGCATTTTAACAAGACCCCCAAGTGATTCCACTGCATGTCAAAGCTTGAGAAGTGGTGTTTTAGACAATGGCAGTCAGCTCTCACATTCCTACCTGAAACCACAGGATTCAGGTCACCGGTGACAACCTCTTGCCGCAAACATGGCCTCTTTTGATTTTTCTTGTCCTTTCTGGTAATTTAGTGTCATACTGCTGACCTTTCCTTAAAACATTAGTGGGAAAGTAATGTATGTTTATAATCATAAATTTAAACTGTACGAAAGGTGTAAAATAAGAAGTTAAAGTTCCCCTACTCTATCATCCTATTCCTGATTCTCAGAGATAACTACAGGCTTTTGTTTTGTTTTGTTTTTCTTGTTCCTTTCAGAAATTTTCCTTAAGTATTGGTGCATATACAATTTTTTACTGCACGAGTGGTAGCATATTGAACAGTTTTATGTCTCATTTCATTTAACAGTAAAATACCTGCTCACAGGGACATTATTCCCTCCTTCCCAGAACTTTTTCTCCCTTTATTTCCATGCCGGCAGTGCAGCGCGCACTGCCTCCCCCCGCCCCTCCGCCCCTCCCCCCCCCCCAGTCCTCTGGCTTTGGAGAAACCTTCTCTTCTGAGCTCTAAGCCTCTTTCCCCACTGTCAGTTAGCCATGCGGTAGACCCCCAGATTCAATACATTGGTGTTTGTCAAAACCTGCTCCTTTCCCTTTCTGAGCAAATGAAGGAATGTCATTCTGGCATGGCTTTGGTGTGAACATTCAAATCAGGTCTGGTTGTGAGTAAAGACTAGCCTGAGACAAAATTAAAAGTATACCCGGACTATAAACACTTCAATGGAAGTCTTGTGGTAGGGTTTGGTTATGAAATTGTCACCCAAACGATCTGGAATGTTCTTAATATTTGAAAGATCATTATCAAAAGAAGAATACAAAACGTAAAAATTCACTTTGCGAAACACTCAAGAATGCATCCAGTGACCCCAGTTTGAGAACCATTGGTTTAAACCAATGGTTCCCAAAGTGTTGCCTGGGTACCAGGTCCCTGCGAATCTCCTGGATGATTGATTAAAATTGTAGGTTCCCATTCTGCCGCTGCCCCAGAACTACAGAATCAGAATGGGCTGGGGTATAAACCTGCACTTTAATAGGCACACTCAGGAGACTTTTGGTTGTAAACAGATGAGCTAAGCAGCCCAGACCTGTAATAAAAAAAAACACCTTGGTGAGCATGCCCTAGGCATATGTTGTTTTTTAATTAGACTGAGGTAGCACTCAGCAGTTTCCATCCCTTCCTGGTCCCTGCAGGGCAAGTCTCTGCACCTTCTCCTTGGACATCAGCTGCAGCAGCCTGAGCTTGCAGGACTCAGCCCCTATGGCAGGCAGAAGCTTATCTCGTTCTTGGGGGAGAGAGGGTTTTGCAGGAAGACTACCTGGAGACCTTCTCTAATAGACCGAGCATTTATGATGTTTTCGTTTTTCATCACTATGTCAGATACGGCTTCTGTCTTAAAGGATTTGGGAGAAAACCAAAATAGGTATAACCCATCTACTTTTCTTCCTTTAATTATAAAAGAAAGTCGTCATACTCTAATCCCATTTTATTTGTTTCCATGAGATTAATTCATAAATCAGGCTGTAAAGATTCTAGAAAAGTCTCTACCTTTCACAGTGCAGATTTCAGAATCAGCCTGAGCATTTATGCTAGGCATCCAGGAATAAGGCTGCCAGTAGCCAGTTTACCTCACTCATTTTTCCATCTGAAGCAGTCAAAAGGTTAACCTTGTCCCATATTGCGTATTGATCTATGCTTTTTAAATGGTGGCTTCAGGACACTGGACAGGTTTCCTTCTCAGCCTTGGATAGAGTTGCTCCAAATCTTGGTAGCCCCAGCACTTATTATTTCTAGGGATAGAAATTCTTGACATTTTACTTACAGTGTATGCATATAGATCCAAAATGATTATTGTACCTCTAATATTTCAATGCCAATTCCTTGGGACATGATAAACTCCATTTTCCTAGTAAGTTTTGCCTGGGCATAGATTAGCTCGTAAAATGGATTCAAGTTAACCTGGAACTTGCCTGTAGAAATAAAGTTCACAGATGGCAAACGTGATGGTGCCTTTAGGAAATAACGACCCTATTTGATGGTGATCCTGATTCCCTATCCAACCCTTTTATTCCTCATGTAAATAATCCTCTATTGTGAATGTAATCTTGTGGCTTGGAGGATATAATTCACTTACTCAGAGCCAAAAATCCAGGGGATTCTCTAGCCTTTAATATGCTAACCTCTCTTCACTTCTGTATTTTATTTTTTTGACCCATAAAACACTCCTGTAATACAGAAAGAAATAAATTTTAGTCCAGGTTATGCCAGCCCTGCCAAATCAAGACCTTACTAATTCATTCGTTCATCCTTCCTTTGGTTCAACTAATGTGGTGCGCTACATGCCAGACACAGTCAACATAGGGACGACCAAAGCAGACATGAACCTGCCCTTCATGGGCCTTACCCTGGGGTGGGGGTGGGGGAGTCAAATTTAAAAGGAAATCAATAGAGTGATGTGTGAGAGAGTGAGTACCTGGTGGTGGTAACATTTAGATAAGAAGGTCAGAGAAGGAGGAAACTGAGGAGTCAACTATGGCAAGAGATGATCAAAGAAAAACAATAGAAAATGCAAAAGCAAGAGGCAGGAAAATTCTAGAAGATGAAAAAAAAAGACTATATAGCTTACAGGGTGGTAGGCAAAGAAATGGGATTGGAAGGTTGGCAGTGCCCTTTCATGCCCAGACCAGGGTGCAGAGTTTGGTCTTTATCCCAAACACTGCAAGAAGCTGCTGAAAGATTTTTCAGCTAGGAAATAACATGACATGCTTTGCATTTTTTAAAGGTCACATTGTCTGCTATGGGGGGAAGGATTGGAGAAGATAAGTGTGGAAGCAGGAAGAGTGAGTAGGAAGTGGTTGCAGTAGTGCCAGAACAGGGTGGAGGTGACTGGGAGAGGGTGGTAGCGGTGGAGATGTAGAGGAATGGATGGATTTGATGTCTGTTCTGGAGCTTGACTTCCTAGGATTTACTGATGCATGGGATTGGCAACAGGGGTGACTTTATTCCCAATACCTCTCAAATTACATTTCAGTCATAATGAATACAAATAGATGCAAAATTATTTACAATGGGAAAAAAATACCCAAAACTTTGATGCTGTTTTATTAGTCATTGAATGTATTTTTTGTGTCTGCTATTGGAAAATCATTCATTTGGGTTATGATGGTATTGAAATATTCTCTCACAGTTTGAGCTCTGTATCTAGTATATTTCCATGGCCAAGCATCTGAGAGTGTAATGGTCACCACTTACACTTAGGTGGCCATGCCATTTAGGTGACTGAGCCTGGAGCTAGAATGAAGGTTAAATAAGGTACCTTGGAGGTTAAATAAGACATGTGGTAAGATAGGCAATTTGGTTATTTAAATAGTTAGATACAAGTTTGGCTAGGGCCAGGAACTCACAAAAGCTGCAGGAAGTCTCAAGTACAGTCCCAAATGTGAACCAAAATTATATTAACAGGCAGAGAGCAGAGGTTAAAGTCAGAGAAAAGGCAGCTTTAAGGTAGACACTCGAACTGGAATGAGATGGGGACAAACACACCACTGGATCTAGTTATTTGAGCTCAAGACCGCAGGTGACCATGATCTTTTTCTGTGATTACTCAGTTCTTCCTGAGTCAACACTACTTCTATAATGGTTCTTCTTGGTTTTAAATGATCTAGGCCTGAGATGGTGGTCTTCTGCTACCAGGTAAAGCTTTGATTCAGAACTTTTCTCCCTCCTTATGGAAATTGGGTACAGGAGCTGGGGGCAGGGAAAATGGATTAGAAAAACTCAGTGGAACCATATGGTTTGTCTAGACAGTGTTTCTCAAAATGTGGTTGGTGGGCCATTTCCATCAGAAGCTGTTTGTTAAAATACAGATTCCTTGGCTCACCCCCGGGTCTCCTAGGGAGGGACTGAGGAATCTGCTTCATTAAGTAGCTCCCCAGTGAGTCCTAGCCACACCAGAATTTGACTGTGTTGAGGCTAATCTCTCAGATCTGCCAGAGAAATCTTTGGCAGGTTTTTCCTCTGGTGCTCCAGCTTTTTCCAGGGCCTGAGCCAGTAGCCTGAAAGTTGAATTTTCTGTTTGGGATTAGATGTGAATTAAAATGGTTCGTGTATGGGGCTTAGAATAAAATGTTAACTCTGAGGTTTCCCCCTCCTCCGGGGGGACGTGGAGGGAGGTAATGTGAGCACAGCCTGGCCTTGCCGCTCACTCGGGAGGAGGCTTCAGACATCAGACATCTCGCCACCTCACAAAGCCTCCAGACCAAAGACCTTGAGAGGACATGGCAGGAGCACAGATGGCTAACCGTTCACGTTCCCAGAGCTTGGGGCCTCCTGCATCAGAGGAGTCCTCCAGGTGACCTCTGTCCATGGCTTGGAAAATTCATGGGAGAGGGAGAAAGTCTGAGGGTGGGGTTGAGGTATGCACTGCCAGTCACAAATGAGGAGTAGCAAGCTTGATCTTCTTGTATTTGATCAGAAATTTCACTACTAATAATAAATAATTCAGTTCAAAGCTGTGTATTTTGGCAAATACAGAATTCTGGCTTAACTCATCCCTCTGGCAGGTACCTCGTTTTCTTACAACTCTTGGCAGAGCACTGAAATCGTGGGGGATTTATCTACACACAAAGCACTTGCAAAAGCAGAATATGTCTTCCAAAGCTAATTCTTTTACTTCCAAACTCATTTTTGTTTCCCTCCCCTTAACATCTGTAGGAGATTTGATTCTACGTCTAAAAATGCAGAGGAAATCAAGCCGAAGAGTGGCTTTCATGTTGATTATCTCCGCTCATTGTTAATGTCTGTTGCCATCCGGTGGTTGTGATGAAAATATCCAACCTCTGCTTTTTAACCTCATCTCAAACCAACAAGATTTGAAATTTACAGATCTCCTGGGTTATGATGCAAGAAAAATGTCTTTGAATGATTTTACAATGTCTGTGTGGCTGGACCATTTATGTTGGTGACTGGTCATTGAAATCATCATCCATATGTTCCTTGGAACAAGCACAAGGATAGAGTTTCAAAAAAAAAATTCCTAAATGGATAACTTCATTTTTATCAGAATTAATTTTAAGCTATGCCATTTTGCCTCTACTAAGACATAAAATATAATATGATGTAGATATTTATGAACCACAGTTTCTTACTAATTGAAATTTTTGGATCAATGCCTCATTTTTAAATGAAGTCAAGGTTGAAGTATAATCAGTTGTGCTAGGTGATATCGCAGAAATAGAAGAACCAGGATTGGAAATAAGGTCTCCCAGTTCTCATCCAGTGGCCCTTTCCAACTACATGGATTTCTAGGTAGGTGACTTGTTTAATGAGAAAATCCAAATGTTTTTCTCTGTCAAGTTGCTTTAGAAGTTGAAGATTTAATATTTATTATCATAAAGGTATATTGATGTAAATAGGACTTTTTTAATGGTATATAATATGTGCAGCCAGTTCAAGTGTATACATTGTTAGTCAGCTGGAAATTCAGTTCAGTTACCTGGAAAGCATTCAATTGTTTTTTTAAATTTTAGGTTAGCCAGCTTATGGTTGAATCAATTTTACATAGGGTCATAGTTTTCTCAAATGTTGGAAATAAAACCTCCAGTAACCTGATTCTAGATAGTTTTTTTGCAAGTGGCCTCTCTGTCAATTTGTCCATTTATTTTCTTTTTCTTCCCTTTGTTGGGGGTCCATATTTTTAGGTCCTTTCTTATTCCCTGATAATAGAATCTTGACATCTTGGTTAAATTTTACATATACCACAAAGATGTGCTCTAATTCTAAAGTGAAAAATCTTGGCTTTGACTTTTATTTCTAAAGCCCCTCGTGGTTTACATTTTGGTTTACATTTGGTTACCAAATGGTTTACATTTGGTCTCCTATGGAGACCACACCTTTCCCTGAGATCCCAATAGTGTGGCTAAACACATGAGAGGCCTTGCTGATGGAGAAGTCCCTGAGCCACAGCCTAGAAGCTGCAGACAGAATCCTCTGTGAAGAGAACACTTCAGATTTCAGCCTTACTGTTCACCTGTCAGATCTGGACCGATGTACTTTTAGGATGAGACACAGATCATTCACTTGAACTGTAAGTTCTCTCTCCAACTGTAGATGATATTTGCCCTTGTAATTTATATGATGCCCATTTTATAACAGGTAGAGGTGGGTACCTTTCCACCACATTAACACTTCCTCGTCCGTAGTATAGAGTTGTTGCTGGAAAGTGTCTGCTCAGACTGGGACTGCATTTCCCAGCCCTCTGGACACCTAGTGAAGTTTTGAGCCTACTTCCTTCCAATAGGATGAGAGTGGGCTGGATGTGGGTCACATCTGGCGCAAGGTTGTGTGGATGTAGCTGTGCCTTTTCCTTTTCCAAGGTGCTAGAGTAAGGGGGTGACAAAGGAGAAGGAACCTGGGTCCCTGAGTGATGACCTGGAGGAAAGCTGCCTGCTAATGAATACTCACATTGATCTACTAACTTAGCCCAGAAGAAATTGTTTCCATGTTAAGCCACTGAAACTTTGGGGTTATTTGTTGCTGTAGCCAGTTCATCTCACGAAGATGATAGCCCATGATACAACATGATGCTGAGAAAAATTTGTAGGTAGAATGTATATAGGAACATATGTTCCATAATTGTATAACTTTATGTCTTGCTTCTCTATACCTTTCTCCTTTGTACTGTCCTTTGCTGATGCTAATTGGCTAGAATTACTGATAGGATACTTCTGAAGAAATTACAAAAAGACCATCCTATACTCAAGATATTTTATACTTAATGCAATATTGTCATAGCAACTGAACAAATCTTTAATAACCACAAGGTGAGTAGCTAGTGCCCTCTGGAGTTGTGCAAAGTAAGAAGCCCAGGGGGTGAGTGTCAGACCCACCAGACCAGAAACACAAGAAGTTTCTGTGAGATAGGCTACTGGGAGAACTGGAGAAAACCCTCTGTCGAGGACTAGCCCCAGGCAAAATTGGAAAATAGGCAGAGTATCTTGGGGTCCCCTACTTCCCACCCACTCATGTATCCCCAGCCTCAGTGCTGTCCTTCACCTACTCAGGGTGCCCACTTTGGAGCCCAGTGCTCCTGAGCTGCCCTGCTTCCCTTGTAAATAGCACATTCCCTGTATCCTGTATCCTTGGAGTCTTTCACTCTCTCTTTCTAAGAGAGTACTATACAGGTGTAATTTGATACACTAATTCTTTTTCATGTGCTAGGGGGCTAGAGTGTGATTCCTCTGATGCAACAGATCTCCAGAAGGCTCTGAAGGAACAAGCCGCCTTAGGTTAAGGCTGGTCCATGGCTTTGAGGAGTAGTTTCTCAGTCCAAGGCTCCATTCTCAGTGATACGTGTTCTGAAACACAAAATATCAGAGTCTCCTATAAATGAGAATGCCCATTTACCAATTTACACTGGGGACAAACCAGGGGAACTCCATCCTAATGTCAGCTCATTGTTGCCCGGTGAGCATAGAATTGGAGCAAAAGAGAGTGGCTTGTTTAATTGGAAATTTCCATCACACTTTGGCAACCTATAGACTGTTCTGTCCTCTGAACACTCCAAGCCTCAACTAGAGTCATAGCAGCTGCTTCCTCAGCCATGCAGGAGGTTCTTTCCCCCCAAGGGCCCCTTGTCTAGATTCCCCTTCTTTAGACTGTACAACATTTTGAATGTATATCTCCATCTTCACTGGGACAAGGAATCCTGGGTTTGGGTCCTAGTCCCACCACTTATTACTGGCTACATGATTTTGGGCAAGTTAACCTGTCTACACTTTGCAATTTTTTAACTATTCAAAGGGGAGAATAGTACCTGCATCATAGGATTCTTGTGAGGATTAATAGAGATAATTTAGGCTAAGTAATTACTCTCTCATTTTATTACTTTTAAATATTTATGTTTATATAATTATACAGTGGCACAGGGGCTTTGGAAGAATCTAGTCCAGTTACTCATTTAATGCAGTAATTCTTCAACATATTCTTTAACAAAATTTCAATTAATAAGTTTACAGGTTTCCTTCATGTGTCATAGTTTGATTGGCTGTTTTCCAGTGAATTATAAGAAGTTGACTTAGTTTCCCTAATAAGCTCTTTTCCTAAGCATATTGCGGGACAGGGTTGCTCTGGGAAGGTTTCCTAAAGCCAGTTGGCCCAATTTATCATCTTTTGTTGAATGTTCTTTTTCAAAATATATATGCTTAGGCTCCACCCTAAGTATCCCAAAGTATAATCTTTGGTATAATCTCTGTAGATGAGTACTTTTTAGTATCTCACAGGTGATTTTAAATGTCCATCCAGGGTTTACAGCTTCTGAGTTAACCCTGTCATGTGTGGGCTCCTGTTATCTTCAGGTCCATTTACTGTCTTTTCCCAGGCTCCAGTATTCTGTACTTTTTTGGCTCTGTCAGGCCATATTGCAGTATAAATCCTTTAATGGTGTAACACAACAAACATTTATTTCTAGCTCACACAAAATCTGATGGGAGTTGGTGGGGGTTTTCCTGTATCCAGTTACCAAAGGATGCAAGCTCCTTCCTCCTGTGCCACTGAGTATCAACATATGGCTCCCCGGCTGCCATGCCAGGTGAGAGAGAGCTAGAGGGGTACACTAGCTCCTCAAAGCCTCCTAGGACGCAAGTCACTTTTGCTCATGGTCCATCGGCCAGAATTAGTAACACAAGTCTCCCCTGATGTATGGGCACACTGGAAATTTGAAGAGCATCAAGTCCTTATCAAAACTTCATATACAATAATCTCCTGTCTTAGATCTTCATAGCATCATCACCCAATATATTATATGTGCAATTTGCTTATTACTTGTCTCTACCACATAGACTCTAAACTCTTCTTTAAGACAGACTTTCATTTGCTGTTGTATACCCTGTGCCTACAATGGTGCCTGGTAAGGAGTAAGGATGCAATAAACATCTGATGGATAAATGAATGGTGACTCCAGATGCAGAGTGAAGCCATGTGTCAGTGTGTTTTATAGCTTGTGCTCTTTTCCAAGAACTCATTTAAGTGTTACTGAGTCCAGTGAAAGATTTAAGAATAATAAGCCAATTAAGAAGAGACACTGTGTGTGGATCCCCCTACTGTTACTCATGAAGAACAGCTACTTCTTGGCTGCGCACTCCTGGAGTGATCAGCTCAGTAGAGCACAAATTGAGTCAGCAGAGAAAGATGCTTTCTGAGGCTCAGCTGACATAGCCGATAATAGATTTGAGTTGACAAAGCTGAAGGTGACATCATTGTAGGCCTGTGTTCAGCCTTTGCTGAGCCCATGGAATTTGTACAAGACCAGTCTATTGCAACTTTATAACCCCTATAAAATGGGAAAACTTTCTGTAGCAAATGCTTCTTCTTGTCTTGAATACAGCAGAACCCAATTAAAACAGAAGGCTTGTTATTAAGGTTGGTATAGAGACAGGTGTATTATGTAGGGATGAAAGCATGAGCTCTGGACCAGCCTCCTGGCCTTCCAAGGCTGGTTGTACAGTAAGCCCATAGAGCAAAGGCCGTGCCCCTGAGCTCCAGCAGCAGCCTGCCTTCCTGTGCACTCAGCATTCTTGTTCCCCTGGGTGGGAGGACCTGAGTGGGCTGCTTCATCACCATCTGATGTTCACCTGTCCAGCTCACCTCAGGGATATTATTCCCCCTCATCAACATTTAACTCAAGCCCCCAACTCTGGTCTTACCAGGCCAGGAAGATGGATTTCTCTTAACACAGAACAAAGACCAGGGCAGTAGCGGTGTTAGCACAGAGAACCACAAGGGCTACTTTCTTTTAAAAGGGACTGAATTCATGGCAAACTTGGAATATTGCAGGCTCCTCTTCCCCAAAGCTAATTCTACATACAAAGAAGATTCCTTCCTGTGATTTTTTTTATGGAAAGCTACTCTCTGAACAATTCAAATCTTAAAAAATATTTGAAATTATATTTAGGGGCAAAGCTAAGCTACATTCTCACAATGATAAGCACAGATTCATTCCTTTGGAGTGGACAAATCAGAGAGTTTGTTTCTTACACATAATGCTTCAGATGATGCCATTTCTCTCAATAAGCTCTTCCATTCTTGTTACATCCTTTCACTTATCCAAAGTGGAAATTAAGCTTTGGTGTGCTTCCAGTTCAGGGCAGTTTCTTATTTGGCTGGTCCCCTACAGGCCAGCCACTGGCACCAGGCAGGGAACAGGCTTTATGCAGAGCTGCTGTCCCCATCTAGGATGGTTTCTTGTAATATCTTGCTTGCTTGGGCATTTTGCTTCATATTCTTTGTCCACCATTTTCAGGACTTCAAAAATAATTGTGTATTAACTCAGTCCAAAAGCCGATATAAGGTATTTCACAAGCATTGACAAAGAATTATCATCCATATAATTGTATGTATTTTAATTACACATTAAAGAAGACAAGGTTAGGGCTGTCTCCCCCACCCAAAAAAAATACCTAACTCTTATCTATATGAAAACTAGTACTCAAGGTTCTATTTTTTTCAAGATACTTTAAATAGATTATTAATGAAAGGTACATGCATAGAATAGTATGATGAACTTTCAAATATAGATCAACAAAATTTAATAATCATTGCCACTTTTTCACATTTGTTTCATTTCCTTTGGGGGGATATATATTAAAATTAGGTCATAGCCATCAATATATTTTACCCCCAAAATGCTTCAGTATGCATCTCTAAGACTAGGAACATTTTCTTATGTAACCACAGGACCAGTATTACATCCAATAAAACAAATACCTTTAGCATCATCTAATGTCCAGTTCATATTCAGATCCCCCCAAGAACCTTCATAATTTATTCAGTTGTTCACTTGTAATTAAGCAATGAGCAAATATCTCTCAAATTCTATTTTTCCACTGTATTGGCTATAGTAAGAACATGGAACAGTGGAAAGTTCCCTTGTTTTGTGTATTTTATAATGATCAGATGTATTTCCTTTTATCCCAATATTTCATTCTGGAAATTTTCAAACATACAGAATAGTTGAAAGCATTCCTCAGTGTGTATCAGTTTATATGGTTCTATTTTTAATTATTTCCCTGGCTTACCGAGGTGACTGGGACTTGATAGTCTCTATATCTCAGAATCAGTGAGAAAGTGAGGATTCTATGGCTTCTTTTTGGGTGGAAGCCATAAATATTTGCAAAGCAGATGGATAATACACTGATGACTTTGCATGGTTTATAATCTTGAGGGCATCTTCTCCTCCAACTGGGTAGCTCATGCCAGCCTGTGAGTATTATTAAGCCTGACTTTCAGTTGACAGTATTTCTCCGGGGCACCTCCAGAGAGCCAGGTGCTGCACTGTGACAGTGACATCACAACTGTGGGTTAAGTGAGAGAGTGAGTGACGAGCTGCCTCATCTAATACTGAAATAGTTGGAACAGGCAGTGTGTTTATACTTTATGGAATATCAGTTGTATTTCAACATTACCCAAAAATAGCATGCAAAGGTACTTAGAAAAGAGAAAAACAAATCTCATTTTTAAAGTGTCTGTCTGAGTGGTGTGCCGTTGCTATGGAGATCAGAGAAGCAGATTTTCATGGCTTTACCACACTGAGCTTGTTTTTGAGCAGATTCAGGACACTGTAGGCCTTTCTTCCCTCTCCTATTCTGGGTAGTTTGTTAGACATAACCTTGCCTGAATAATATGAACATAGCACTTGTAGGAAAGCCCAGTAAATGCAAATGCTTGGAGTTGTTTTTAAGCAGAATGATTTAACGATACGGGATTTGTTTTTCATCTGTGTGTTTTTAAATAGACTGGCTCCCCTAATCAGTGTTAATGTAGAGCTCAGCTTGGAGCATAAGGAAATGTTAGTTTAATATTTTAGTGCCATCTGCTGTAAGTTTCATGGCATTCTATCCCATCTGGCTTATTTGTAGCAATTCTCCACCCTCCAACCCCCACCCCACCTTTTATTTTAGTCTCAGTAGAAGGCAGTGAATCTCTTTCCAAATCTTTAATACTGATTGGCTCTGTTTCTTCCTACTGATCACTGGATGAGGCTTTTGTTAAAGGAATGTGTTCCCTTTGCTCTAGGTGTCCCGAAGGCTTCCATCTCAGTGTAGTGGGATGTGTGCGTGCGTGTGTGATAATTATCATGCCGTGAACACATTCCTAGTCCTCTCTTCTTTCTCTCAAATAAAAGCCTGACTTGTGGTGCATAAACATTTGTAAATTCAGCAACATCACCAAATAAATAATTATTGAGAACTTATTATGTGTCAGGTCTTTCCTAAGCACAGTGGGTTGTGGGGAGAGAGGAGAACAAAACAGATACCCTGTTCCCATGGATTTAGTTAATGGGGGGACTAACAATATACAAGTAAACACACATATTGCACTATTATATAGTGGTAAGTGCTGTGAATTAAAAAAATAAAGCAGGCTAAGGTGAGCTATTTTAACTAGGATGGTTAAAGATAGATGATAGCATTCAAATATTGCAAGGGACATCTTTAATGTGCTAAGATTGCTAAAAAGGACAGTATGTGTGCCTTCTAACCGTGTGCCTTGAGGCTTTTAGTAAAGACAGACTCATTGTTAATTAGTTATCTTTAATACTAATCAGACACATTATACCAATGAAAAACAAATCTGTCTTTAATAGCTTCAGACAATGTCTGCTATTGCTGTGGAATGGGGTGGACCTTGTACTTTGTTATTTCAGCACATGATTAAAGTACTTATCTGTGTCTAGTTCTCTGCTGGATCCCATGGGTAGCAACAGAGAATTTGAAGTCAGACCTGTTCTAGGAGCTGCTTTTAACTGAATACTTCACCAACCATCAACCTATCCAGGGGATAGAATAAATGCATATGGAACACTTAAATACTAACACCAAGTACTGTTATGGTTGACTCTCACTACAAATGCTGTCAATCTTAAGTGCAATATAGATATTGGATTTCAGAGGAGAGAGAAGTGTTAAAATGTCCAGTGCATTTCTCTGTCTACCCACTTTGAAGATTAGTTTGAACTAAACTTTGAGCCTCATGCAGGTTACTAATATTCCTGTTATTAGAAACAAAGGAGATTCTGAATCAGGTAGTCAGAACCAGGAACAGCTCATGGGGACTTTTGTGTTTATTTGCACACACACATTCACATATTCACATGTGTACATTCTCATTCACTCATTCGTTCAAGAACCAAATCTCAGGCATCTACGGCATGTTAAGTGACTAGGCTGTGGCTGGGGAAGCTGACATGAGTAAGACCCAGTTCTTGCCCACAAGGCAGCAGTAGGGACATACATATAAACAAATTCATGCAATCAAGTGTCGTAGGAGCAATGAAAACAATCCCTGTCTTAGCCCTGTCTGTGCTATTGATTTACATTGCTGTGGTTGAGATGTTTTATGAGTATTCTGACCTTTCTGTGCCTATTTTCCCATATCTTAAAAAATCTGGAACAGAGAGAAGTATTAGCAGACTAATGATATGATTTCTATCCTTTCCTTACCTTAAGAAGAAAGGTTGAATGAGGTGATGACAATATTTATTTGGGCTTACTGGGAAATGAGCCCCATAAATAGAATCATTGTTTTAATAGCTTGAATGGCATTATCAGAAGCTATAGTGCTAGTACACCACTGGAAGAGAAGCAAATAAGGAGAATGCACTTTCTCCATGTTTTCTTTTTTATACAATTTGTTTGGAGTTACTGGATAACTTTAGAGACTGAGCCCTCTGTACAACTAATGAAAATGGTCATCTTAGTAGAGGCTGATCACAGAGTAACCATGGGGTGGGTGCTGTACTCACCCTGAGCACACAGTACTCTCCTGCCCTGTGCCTGGGAGTCTGTGGTGGCCTGCATGTAAGGAGAAGTAAAACTGAATTTGGGATTAAAGGGGGAGGCTACTGAGTGTCTTATTTATCCTCTACTCTCTGGAAACTTCTAATAAGCTTTCTCTGGGCATAAAGGTGATTTGAGCCCATCCTTTATCCTTACTGTTTATAAAATTTGTATCCAGTTGAGTAGCACTTTTAAAAGCCAGGGAAGTCTTTGTTGGGCTAACTGAAAGCTGAATACGCTGCTTTTGCTGAGTGTTTATACTGATAATACAGCTCTTTTTCTCCCTTCCCCCAATCCAGTGTGCTCACTTGGCATCAAAATAGTATTTTTCTGGTCTCTAGTGCAGCCTTGGTAAGAGGTGGATTTTCCTCTGTATCACAGTGATGGGGCAAAGCGGTAGCAGCAGGAGTAAGTCCAGCTCCAGGACCAACACTGGCTCTTCCCAGATGCTGTCACTGCCATTTCCATATCTTCTCTCCTGTCCTCTCTCTCAATAGCTGGCAGGTGGATTGTTTCTCCAGTTTCCTCCTGTACTGTCTGCACAGGACAATGCTGAATTCAAAGAGGCAATACCCGGCCATCACGACATTCAACTGTAGGGACACCCTGTCAACAGAAAAAAGGACTAGTTGTATAGATTCTATGATTGAGCCTTTGGAGCTCTGAAAGCTGACTCTTTAGGTGCCAGCAGTTTTTCAAAGCTTTGACTATTTCTATTTCTCCTTCTCCTGATGGCAGACCATATTGTACCCACTGCTCTTTCATTCCATCCTCACAAAGACATAAGGAGTACTTTGCTGAGAGGGAGCACTGTTAAATAGTGGATGGGAATTCTTAACAATGTTGCATAATCTTCTCAGTAGATCTTTGAACCTGGCAGAGATTTGACTATTTGGGGATTAGAATTCAGGGATTCTTACACTAGTACAAATATTTGTATGTCCCTCCCCAAATTCATATGTTGAAATCCTAATCCCCAAAGATGATGGTATTAGGAGGTGGGGCCTTTGGGTTGTACATAAGAAACCATTGCCTACTCCAAGGTCACAAAAATCAGTCCTATGCCTTCCTATTAGTTTTATAATTATACCTCTTATATTTAGGTTTTTGATCCATTTTGAGTTAATTTTTATATTTAGTGTGAGATAGGAGTCCAACTTCATCTTTCTGTATGTGGCTATCCAATTGGCCTGGAATCATTTGTAAAAAGACATTTCCTGTTGAAGTGTCTTGTCATCCTGGTAAAAAATAAAAATTGACCATAAAGGTAAGGGTTTATTCTGGACTCTCAATTCTATTCCATTGCTCTATATGACTAGCCTTATGCTAGTACCACACTGTTTTGATTAATGGAGCCCTGTAGTAGGTGAAATCTGAAAGTGTAACTCTCCAAACTTGTTTTTCTTTTCATTATTTTGGCTATTCTGAGTCCCTTGCCATTTCCATATGAATTTTAGAATAAACTTACCAATTTCTGAGAAATAGAAATTGATAAGGATTGCTTGGTCTTTGATAGGAATCCCTTAATAGGGACTGCATTGAATCTGTAGTTTGGGGAGTATTGCCTTCTTAATAATACTGTCTTTCAGCCCATGAACATGGCATATCTTTCCATTTATTCAGGCCTTATTTAATTTCTTTCAATAATGTCATAGTTATTGTATATATCTTGCAATTCTTTTATTAAATTTATTCCTGATTACTTTATTCCTTTTGGTGTAATCATACTACCACCTGCTCAACAACATTCATTCACTTACATATTTTCTTTGGCTTTTGTGCTACAAGGGCAGAGTTTAGTAGTGGCAACTGAGACCATATGGCCCACAAACCCTAAAATATGTACTGTCTGGCTTGTTTGCTGATCTCTGTTCTAGAACATAATTTGTTTTCAGAAAATGTTGATTCTCTTTTCTCCTTCAGAGATTCTGTGTGATAAAATAGAAGAGGAGTCAGAGTAACTTCATTTGATATTGAGAAATAGAAATAATATTGGATAAGATGAGTTTTGGAGGTAGTAACACCTAATAGTTTCGATCCATGTCTAAATCCCTGGCCATCACTTTCTCTATTTGATCTCTTTGAAATTCAGTTTCTCTTGCTTGAAACTTTAGTTTCCCTTTTTTATAAGGAAAGATATCGACTTGCTAATGTCCTATATAAGAGCAAATGTCAAGAATGTGACCCAGAACTCAGAACTCCTACCTTTTTATCCATTTTCATTTTTACTACTTGGAAGTTAAATCTCTGACCAGGAGATATAATCTAAAAGTTGCTCCTTCCCTACTTGCCACACTAAATTCTTAATATCAGCTTATTAGATAAGCCTTTCCCACTTACAGTATTTTTCTAGCTTAATTCTTAATGCTTTACAAAAAAATTAGCTGTACTCTGTTAATAAAATGGCAGCTATTATGATTACTCATTTTTTCCAGTGGGACATAATATTAGAAATGATGAAGTATTGAGATAATATCTTTTTTGGAAGTCAAGGAACCTTCCTTTTTATTTAACCTGTGTGATCAAACTGCTCAGCATGAGAATTTCTGGATTGGAAGGAACCAATATGAAAGACTGTATGAATATTCCCAGTGATGGGAAACTCACTGCCCTCTAAGCTGACTCTCCATCCATGGCGAATTCTGAAATTTATCTCACATGTTGATGCTACTGATCCACTACTCCTATTGTATCATGTAGGACTATAAAATAAAAAGATAACTATCATACTAACCTTGAATTTTTTCTCTTCCAGACTCTAAATTTCCATTACTGCCAAGCAACACATGTTGATTTCAAGTCCATGTACCATTTATCTCCTTTTGTATGCTCTATAGTTCCTCCAAACCCCTTTCTGAGTGTTACGCCCCAAACAGAACATCTTTCTGAGTAGTGTGTGAGCTGGATAGTACATTCCATGGCAAGAACATGGCTTCCCTCACTGTGGACACATAATTCCTACCAAGTTTGTCAGCTTCATCACACTGTTGGCTTGTGTTGAGTGTACATCCTCTAATACCCTTAAGTTTTTATTTATTTATGTAGCAGTCAGCTGCATTTCCTCTATCTCCCATTATTGTGGTTGGCTCTTTGGGTGGAAGAACTAGACCTTATATTTTATCTCTGTTAACTTTGATCTTATTGGGTTAACCCCATTTTTCTAGTCTGTCAAGATTTGAGAGGATTCTTTCACTCAATGGTCTGCTGTCCCTGCCAACTTTTCATTATTTGTAGGTATGATCACTTGCTTCCTACATGTCACCAATGAAAGTTCTGAGATTCCAAATCCTGTAATGGCCTATTAGAAACTTCTCTCCAGATTTAAATTCAGTTCCACAAACATTTATTCAGCATATACTTGGTAACAGACTGTACTTGTACTGGGAATTCAGTGATAGATAAGATAGGAGAGTCATCTCAAGCAAATCATCATTCTATATGAAAAGAAAAACAGCCATACAAATAACCATAATATCCAATGGTGAGTACAATAACAAAGAGGTGAGCAAGAAACACAGATGAGAAGCCAGCAATTACCTGGGGAGTTAGTGATGTGTACCTAGACAAGATGATATTGGAGCTAAGTCCTGAAAGAGGAGGAGGTGTTTGTGAGAAAGGAGAGCCTGATTGCCATTCATTAGCCAGCATTTATTCATGGGAAAACAAACTGTTATTTTCCTGAGAGTTCTTCCCTAGAGGAGCAAGTAAGACCAAAAAACTGAGACTCTACCGCTATAAATGATGTTAGCCGACCTAACCTAAACTCGAGAGTATCCAGTGGCTTCTTCACAATGCTACAGCTGTCACATTCTTTTCAGAACAGGCAGTTCCATTTAAAATTTTCTAGAGCTTGTGTTTTCCAGTTCTTTGCCCCTTGGAGGGCGATTAGGAAGCTCTAACTTAGTGTCCCTTAAATTTAGGGCCCAGGAGCCAAGAATAGGAAGTCCTGAAAAATTGTTTCATGATGGCCTATCCTTATTGACCTTAATCTCTGTTTTATAACAGATTCATCCATCGTGGAGGAACAACTCTTGTCCAGATTAAATCCTCCAACAGCCAAGTTATAGTAACTTCCAGCATTTCCACCTGGTATTTGGGATCCCCGAGACCCACAGTGGACTCCTCACCTTTGTAGAAATTTAGAAATTTGTCACTGACAACAAATGGTTTTGTCACTGGGCCTGCCAGCCCTGGCTCCAGAATCAGCTCATGCAGCTGTAGCGAGTAGCACTTTCCATTTAATAGCTCTGCAAGGACAATCAATTCAGCAAGAGATTTTCTCCTTTAGAAACCAAAACAAAATTAAAACAGCCTGTCTTCTTTCACAACAGGACCTGAGGATATAAAATCACCTGTCCTTTTATTAAGTTATGCTGCTGCCCTTTTAAGTGGTATCTTGGTCCAGGAATGATGAGTGGCCTGGGCAGAAAGCCATCCAAGGTAATTCTGCTGTGGGCCAAGTCATTCATTTAGTCGGAAATGTCCATGCCATTTAGCGATGATCCTGCAGCTTTTCAAAGCAAAGTCATTCTACCTGCTGCCTCAGCATAAAGGCACAGGACCTTGTCCACTGCCAGGCAGGTACATGAGGGTTTTAAATTGCTGTTGACAATAGAAAAGTGGAGAAGTTTAAAACTTGGCTGAATTGCTGGAAACTTAGCTGGAGAGTTGCTCTGACTTCACCAAAGTCACCTGGTACATCTGTTTGAATCTCCAGGGAAGTCAGGACTAAAATGAGGGCCTCCAAAAGCAAGATTTTCAAAACAGTGTTCAGTTTCTGATACCTTGCTATTCTTTGTAGCTTTTACTATGGCTTTTAATTACATATTTATCCCTGTAGTCATTCATTAGTGATTGTGTTCCCAATAGAGTGTGAGTTCTACGAGGGCATGGACCATGTTTTGTTTCTCATCGTTTATATGCTCAGCACCTCGCAGTGTCGTTCTTGCCCTGAAGGAACTCAGGGTCCAGTAGGAGAAATGTGACAGTTACTAGTTGCTTCTTCTACCTTTGCCTCTCGAACCCACAGCCTGGCTTCCTTGGTTCTGCACATACTGGCCAAGAGCTGACTGTTCCTGGAGAGTAGTGCCAATGGTGGAGGTTCTTAAGGGAAGGTGAGTGCCGGAGAAGAATCTTCCTTGAATCTCTTGGCTTCTGGCCGACTCCTATTCAAAGGCAAATCAGAAGCACCATTTATAGATATGTGTCTGGGATGAGAAATAGTGGATGTAACTCAACATATACGTTGTCTCAACCTCCTCTTTGCCTGTCATTTAAACAATGGACAGGGAATTCCATCATGCATACATTTATTTTTTCACTCATTCAATAAACATTATTAAATGCTGATTATTTGCAAGCCCTAGAGTAGGCACTATATGGAAATAAAGAGTAACTAAAAAAATGAAAAACATACCAGCATTTCCTTTCTGGCAGTTCCCTATAAGGCTGGGGGATAGTATACTTATGGCTACCAAACTGGAAGGTTGACCAGGGTGACTGGGAGGATTTACCTGCTTGAAGGAGGTGTACATGGTGAAAACTGAGAGTACCTCCCCGTTATGTTTCACTACTAGTCTGCCACCCTTTGGCTCTTTTCACATAAAGGCTGGTTAAGATTGCTCCCCCTCAGCATCGTAATGCACAGTCAGTATATATACTGTAAGATTTGGGACTGAGTCAACATATAATTTGAGTATTTTTCTATGGACTCAATCTGTAAAGAGTTAGAATTTTTCTGAGATAGGTAGGTAGATAGATAGATAGATAGATAGATAGATAGATAGATAGATAGATAGATAGATAGATTGATAGATAGATGATAGATAGATAGATAGATAGATAGATAGATAGATAGATAGATAGATAGATAGATAGATAGCATCAAGATATACCAAAATAGTACTGAAATAAAGTTAGATTTAGGGATGAATAGGAGAAGTCAGGTAATATTCCTCAGAGGGAAAAATAAGGAATTATCTTTATATAGACAAAACTGATGGTAAATTCTTTAGTTACCCTCTAAGTCAGTGAATTCTTTGGCTTTTTCCAGTTTTTAACCAATAAGCCCCAAATCTCAGTGGCTTACAGCAAGAAATTGTTTCTTTTGCACATCGCACTAGGGTGTGGCTCTGCTAACTCTGCTGGGCTCTGCACCATATGGTTTTCACTCTGGAGCTCAGGCTGAAGGAGCAGTCCGGATGCAGGACATGCCGTTCTCCTGGCGCAAGGAGGGAGCAAGAGCACCCAGCCAAGCCACACAGTTGCACTAAGCTTCTGTTCAGATGTGGCAAACACCATGTTCCTTCACATCCCAGTAGCCAAAGCATGCCACTTAGCCAAGCCCAGAGTCAATGGATGGGTAAGCAGGATAAAGGAAAGGAAGGAGCAAATAATGTGAGCATGTAATTATATAGTCTACACAGTCAGCATTAGAATTGTGGTCAATTCTCATTGGACTTGCTGGAATTCCACTACATTGCTATAAAAAGTGATGTTCTGTAGTGAAAACAACTCAACTGAAAATAAAAACCTTTTAGTTCAGTGTACATTGAGGAGATCTTTGAGGCTTTAACTTATGCAGTGCTATAGTTGAAACCTTAAAGAAGAACCATAACTGTAATCAGATCCTTTTGATCCACACAGCAAAAGTTCTGCGTTGTTAAGTTTCCTCCACAATTACTGGGATTGATCATTTTGTAACAAACCAGAACCATTCTGATAGGCCTCCAGGGGAAAAAAATAGGTCGACCATCTCTGAACCATCCCAAGGTATGCAGTTGAAGTATACATAGCTGGATAATGTCAGTGTTGAGTAGATAATAAGTAGAGATGTAAATGATCAGAGAAACCATTTTGTGTTTTGATCATTATTTGAATAATTTCCACATCAATGGCTATTGTTGACATTAGGGCTACATACTTACTTGAAATTTATAATTCAGGAATTTAATAAGTTTAAGTCAACATTAATCAAAGTATCTCTCGGACCATGATGAATGTTAACTAGAAAATGCAGAAATGTCCCATTTTAAACTAAACATTGACATTGCAGAGAAGTTAGCTGTGGATCATTGCAACAGATGCATCACTAGTATAGTCATTCATTCCAAATGAAGCAGTTAATTCAAGATCTGAGAAAATATGTTGCTGTTCAGAGTATTCTGTATTATTTAAGACATTCTAATATGCTATTGCCATGTTGGGGTGACCATCTAGATGAGATTAATCTGATCAGGTGTTGAGACATGAGACAACAATCAACAATGATAAATGTTGATTAAGCCTAAGGGTCTACAAAGAAGCATACAAAATGGATTTGAATATGGCTATGAGTGTGAATACACTAAATCTTTTAATCTAGGAAACTCAGTTTCTTCTTAGGCACACAGATAAAATAGTTGGTATTGATATATGGCAGCAGTTTTTTATTCGTGGTGAGTGGGGAAAGACACCCCTCAAATGCAGAAATACAAGTTTATCATGTTCTTTATTATTCTGTCTTCCTCAGTCAGTGAATGGCCCCTCTCTTATTTTAAGTTATTTGATTTTATCCCTTCTTTCTGCTTGCTTACTCCCATTCCCCTTCCTTCTGTCACCACTCTAATTGGATTTGTATACATAAACTAGATGTTTGGTATATGTATTTTTAATTTTAAAAAGTGATATATTATGCTACAATTCTCATTGTTTCTTACTATTTCTACTTAAAAAATGTAACTAAGTCAGTGAAATATGTGCACCTAGTTCATTGTTCCCAATTACTGTATAATATGTCATTGTGTGTTTCCATTAGATTTCACTCAGCCATTCCCCAGTCCCTGAGGATGGACTCCTGTATGGCTTCCAATCCCCGACTAACATCCATATACAATCCTGTTGTAAATATTGTACATGTGTCTTCTTATAAACCTATGGCAGAATTTCTAGTCTATACATGATATGATGGGATTGTTCTTTCATTAGGTATTTGCATACATAATTTAAATACTGCCAGATTTTTCTCCAGATTGCTTGAATCAGTTTACATTGCTACCAGTCAAGCATGGAAAGGTTTTATTTCCTCTTAACGGCCCTCACCATTCTTGCCAACATTAGATATTATCTGAATTTCTAACTTTGGTCAATCTGACAGAACTAGGAAGATCTCTCTCTCATTTTCTTAATTACTATTAGAGTTGAGCATCTCTTTTTATACTTATTAGCTAGTCAGTCTTCTTCATATGTGAATTGGCTAATTATATTTGATTTGCCATCTTTTTGTTGTTTATTCTCCTTCACATTTGTCACCCATTTGTTAATTATGTTGTGCTCTTTGTTGTACAGAGATCCTTATTTTTATGTAGTCAAGTGTACAAACTTTTCACCTTGTGTTGTGCTTTTTGGACCATAATTAAAAATAAGAACAAAACCCATTTTTAAGGCACAAACTTATTTCCTTGCATTATCTTTTACCATCTAGACTTACCTTTACATTTAAATACTTAATCCATTTGTATTTTACCTTTGAAAACACCCATCAATTGGGAGTCTAGCATTCTTTCCTTCAAATAATAAAGTGATTTTCTCAATGGAGTTTATCGAACAATTTATTCTTACCACAGAGATCTATGATACAATCTTTATCATATATCAAGTTTCAATTTCTGTGGTTATCTGTGAGCTCTTGATTCTCTTCCATTGATTTGATTTTCTGTTCCTGTGTCAGACCACATTTTTTATTATTATAGTTTAGTTGTTTTAATATTTGCTAAGGTGAATCTACCCTCTTTATTTTCCCCACAAAAATTGACTCAGTTTTGCATGGTTATTTTTCCATATAAATTTTAGAATACATTTTTCATGTGGTTCTCAAAAAATCACACTGAAATTTTTATTAGAATTGCATTGAATTTATGTATTTAACTAGGAGAAAATTGGCATTTTTGTATTAGATTTTTAATTCATGCCCTCCGTATACATCCACTTACTTGAGTCCTTATTTATTTAGATCATTCAATGGAATTTAAAGTTCTTCCTCATAAAGGTCTTGTACCTTTTTAGGTTAATTCCAATAGTTTTTGTTGCTGTTGTAGAAGAATGTGTGTGTGTGTGTGTGTGTGTGTACATATATACATATACATTTTATGTTTGACAAGTTTGCCAAACCTGCATATTAGTTCCATATCATGTCTATTGGACCTTTTGGAATTTCTTTAGATGATCAAACTTGTCTTATGCCTGACCGTACTAGGAATATATTTAAACTTTCTCCATTAAGCATGATGTCTATAATTTGATCTTGACATATGGCCTCTGTTTCCTTGAGATTCCTAGTACTCTAATCTTTTTCAGCCATGAATAGGAATTTAAGCTTAAATACTTTATCTGTATCTATAAAGATAATTGTGTGCTTTCTCTCTTTTGGTCATTAATGTAGTGAATTAAAATGATAGATTTTCTAAAGTTAAATAGTTTTACTTTTCTTAAAGAAAGTGGTTTGATTAACTAGTAACTATGTGACATTTTAGTATCTGTTGGTTAGCTGTTACTTATAACTTTGGTATTAGTGTCAGTATTAGTAACTACTAACAGAACATTTACTCTGTATCAGACACTGGCAAGGACATGTATTAACCTGTTAATCCTCACAACCACCTTTGGCCTATATACCAGTATTTGTTATTTTCATCTTGCTGATGAGAAAACTGAGGCACAAAGAAGTTCAGTAACATTCCCAAGATCACACAGCTAGTCAGTGGTGAAGCTGCAATTTGAACCCAGAGGACCTGGTTCTGGAATCTGTGTTCCTATATACTGTGCTTGGCCCTCTCATAAATGAATGAACCTATCATCATTTTTTCTTGTCCTGCCCTCATCGCATTTTAGAATCAATATTATACCTGCAACATAAAATGACATGGATGGCTTTCCCTCTTGTTCTTTTTCTGGAACAGAATTTGTGTAAAATAGGCACCTTCTAGTCTTTGAAATTATAGTGGAACTGATGTGTAAACCATCTGGAATCTATGGGGTTCCTTTGTGGAGGATGTCTGACTACTGTTTCAATTTTTTTGAAGATTATTGTTCAGCATAAGATTTTAGTTCTTTTTTGTACTAATTTATACTGTTTTCCCACTATTGTATCCATTTTATTTTAGTTTTTAAATTATTGATGAATAGTATTTGTCATCTCTGTTGTGTCAGTAGCTATTTCTTTGCCATGTTGCTTTTGGCTTTTTTGCTTCTCCTTTTCTTTTCTATTTTTTTAAAATTTAAGTGTCATTGATGTATTATCTTGTATTGGTTTCAAATGTACAACACAGTAGTTCAACAGTTACCCAAATTATTAAAAACTCACCTCTTCTAGTGCAGTTACTATCTATCAACATAGGAAGATGTTACAAAATCACTGGCTTTATTCTTCTTGTTGTACTGTCATCCCTGTGACCAACTTATATTATGGTGGAGAATGTTTGTGCCCCTTTATTCCCCTCACCCTTCTCTTCTTTATCCTTTTCTTGATCACTCCTGTCCATCAGTAGTCTTTTCAAAGAAGCAGTTTTGAGTTTTTAGTCTTTTCCATTTTTGTTGTTACCTTCTCTATTTCATTGTTTATTTTCACACTGTTCATATTTCCTTCTTTCTTGTTTCTTTGGATTTACTGTGTTGCTCTTTCAACATGAGTCAAAAATGCAGCTTTTTGCTTTTACCTTCCTATTTTCCTGACGTATTTAAAACACTAATTTTGACACTTATTGTCACTATCATTCAGATATCATGTTTTATAATTTCCTCTATGACTTTTAATTTTTTTACATTTTGGTTAGTTTTGAGAGCCCAAAATGTTGATTATGCCCAGCAAGTAGTTGATTTTTATGAATGTGTCATTATGTTTAAAGAAAACAAAACATATATTCTCTATTGGATGAAAAGTTCTCTATTAATTTGAGCTTATTAATTATGACATTTAAGTCATATATATTTGCTAATTTCTGTACGCTTCCTCTATGATCTGTGCTGGCTTTGTTAAACTTTACAATTTCAAGTTTTGATTAATCAATTTCACCCCATAGTTTGGTCAATTATGCTTTATATATTTTGAGATTCTAAGTTAGGCCCCTCACGGTAAGCCAAGGGAATGGCAAAGAGAATGTTTCTCTGAGTAGGTAGCCTCTGCTCTGTGGCTTGCCTCTCCTTCCTGCCCTACCTCTTCACTGTCTCAACTGTAACACCACCAAATGACCTTGCCCTTCTGGAACTCTCTATGCCTTTACCCCTAAGGAGGAGGGAATGCCTGGGACCACCCTCAGAAGCTAGTAGTGCTGTTTTTCTGCCTCCAGTGACCTAGTCCAAGGCAATTAGCAGAAAAGAAAACTAAGAAGCTCCACTCCACTTGTAACAATGTCTAGACTGAGTTTTGGGTTTTTAGTCTTCTCCCATCTAGACTGCTATCTGCTATCCACACTGGAACCCAGCCACTACTCCCCTGAAGGGTTTCCCAGTTTACATATGAGTTTCTGAAACCCATCAGCCTGTTTTCCTTTCTCTGGCATCTCTGGGGTTGGGTTTAGGGGAGGTAACAATAAACAACTGGTGCAAATTCACAGTCTTATCAGGCTACTTTGAGTTGTACAATCAGTAATTTGTGTATTGTAATTATAAATTGATCCATAATGTTGGGAGCTTGGCTATCAATTTTGAATACTATAGAAGGGGTAAGAATATAACAGAAATGTTGTTTTCAACCTGAAGATTTGAGGTTCTAAGACACCATATGACATTTTTGTCAGTTTTTTAACTGATGTACTGTAATGTTTTTGCACCATGCAAATTTTCAGAACTATTTTTAGAAGCTTGCAGTTAACATTCCTTAAAAAAGATATTTAATTATCCTTTGTCATATGAAATATATTGTGATGAGATTTTGACTCACAAGAGTGCTGTGTATATGTAGGTGCACACTCACTCATGTACCCTATTTCTTCCTTCCCTTATTAGTGTTTGTCAATCCTTTGTGCCCACTGGGAGTGAGTCCCTTCCCCACCACCTGCCCTGACCTGTGGCTCTCCTCATTTTCAGATGGATAATCTGTGGCATTCAATTGTCACACTAGCATTACCTTTATTGAGAATTGATTGTGATCAATATTTTACTGAAGTAAAAAAAAAAATCCTGATTTTAAAAACAAAATAGTTACTGCCAACTGAGGAATAAGAGCCAAGTAGCAAAACACCTGACTGAAGGAGGCAAGCTCAATGAAGCCCCTATTCTGAAAGGTAGTATTTAGGATAAAGTAAGGGCTCAGAACCCTATGGGCCATTTGCTTTGAGATTCATTTCCTTGCATCTCAGCCAAACTGAGGTGCGGACAAAGGCAAAGGGAAATGAAAAAATCAGTCTGGTTCTGAGCATGATATGAGACTGGCAGAAATCCTCTTTGGGTGTGCTGCCATGGAGCAAGCTGACTTCCTCTTTTGGATGAACTCACTAACCTGTTGTGGTATAGACAAGCCTTTGGGGTCTTTGCATTTTTCTGTAGACACAAGGAGAAAAACATCTTTGGAAGTCAGGATCCATACTGAATTAGACTACTAGATTTAAAGCAGACTTTGCACAAAACAGCCAAACCAGAGCCATATTCAATTAAATGAATATACATATGTCAGTTAATATTCCAATAAAAGCTGCAGAAGGTAAATTGTGCAAAAACTGATCTTCATGGTTACTCATTATTTCTTATTCATCCCATGCTTCCACTCTTGCCTCCTACAGGCTGTTCTCTATGTGGCAGCTACAGAAGTGTGATTCAGAGGATGTCAAACAGTTAAAAACCATTCGTTGCCTTCCCAATGTTCTCAGAATATAATGTGAACTCCTTACTGTGACTTAAAAGGCCTTGTAAGATCGGATTCCTGCCTCCCTCTCTTACCTTATTTTCTCCCACTTTCCTTCTCGTATACCATCTAGCCACACAGACCTTCTCTGTGTCTCTCTAGCATACCAAGTTTGTTCCTGCCTCAGGGCATTTGCACCTGCCATTCTCTTGCCCAGCATCTTTTCCTTTCCTGATCTTTCTGTGGCTGTTTCTAGCTTATTATTCTGTTCTCAGCCTACATGACCTGTTCAGAAATGCCTTCAGTGATCACTAAATCTAAAGTAGCCACCAGGTTAGTTGCTTGTACATTATCCTATTTTAGTTCTCTCTCTAAAGTAGATAATTAAGCTCTGGGGTAGCAAGCAGGATTCTAGTTATATAATACACATGGGACCTAATCTCTCCATGTTAAAGAGGTATTGCACATTTTATGCAAACAGCTGATCTTCAAATCGTAACAGAATTCTCTGATGCTAAAGAAAACTTTAGAATCCTTAAATATTAATGCTGGAAAGATATTTACAAAACCCCTATTAACTTTATTCACTTAAAAAAAAAGAAGGAAATAGATACAATAGTGTTAAGTGACTTGCTCAGTAATTTCAACTGATTTATAGCAAAGCCAGGAACAGGTATATATAAATAAAACAATGGCTACATGTTCAGAGCAAAGCCTGACAACAGAGATAAACTTTTACCAGGTTTTCAAATAGGTGCAAAACAGCCTGAAGGGTTTTCAGTTCAAGATGACAAAACAAGCAATTGTGTTCACCTCTCCTCCCTCCCATTTTCCTATTGAGATGACAGAAAATATTTTTAAAATAATGAATGTATATGTAATTGCTAGAATATGAACTAGAGAAATCTGTGGACAAGAAATTTTGAAGATTTTTCTGAAAAACAGAGCAGATGGGATTGGATTGGCAGAGGAAGGACCAGGAAACCGTAGTCCAGACACCAGCTTCTGGTGTAGCTCACTCCACGAGAACCCAGGGAGGCTCCCAGCTTAGCAAACACTATAGACAAAGTGGGCTGGGGCGCCTCCCTGTGTCCGTTCATATAGATGAGACAGCTGGGCTGAATCCCTCTGTAACCAGGGCTGGTAATGGGCTTGAGCCTTTTGGCTAAATGCTTTCTAAAGAAGTACTCTCCCCTACTGAGAACACCTCATACTGAGAAATGGGTTTTCAGAGAGAAAGAACAAAGCTGAAAAACTCCAGACCTCCACAACAGATGTAGAGGGGAGGAGAAGAGATAGGATAAGCATTTTGTTCCAGGAGCAGCATATTCTAAACCCTTCCATTCCCAAACTACAGCCCTCTTTGCTCCAGTTACTGGGGATCCTGAGTCTGTGAGCCTGTTTCCTGTACACATACTGAATAGCAGTGCTTCTTAACCAGACTGTATATTGGAATCCTCTGTGTAGCTTGACAAAAAATACTGATGCCTAGCCTTCCTCCCCCACCGATTTAATTGGCCTGAGGCAGGACCTGTGTATTTGCATTGTTAAAAATATCCTGATGATGCTAAGATGTAATAATCAAGATTGAGAACCAGTTTCTTGCTGGGTAAGCTTGCCTGTTTTGAAAACATACCTACAAGCTATCTTATCAATCATGTCCTTAATTTATAAGGAAGAATCACAATCAAGACCACATTTTGGTAAATTTAATTTCATGTAAATTGCTCATCAATAAAAGTGATTATTTAAAAAGAAGAAATCACTAGTGATGGTGTTCAGGACACACTACCCCAAAATATGACACCTTGACGTATTGAATATTTCAAGCAGAAAGAACTTGAGAAATGGCATATGCAGGAGGGCTTTTGGGCCTTCCCCTGGAGCAGGTCATAAAACCCTCAGGTTAAAGGTGGTCCTCCTATACTTGGTGGAAAGGAACATCTTTATTTCTGGAGACAAAGGGACATAGAGAAGAATCTGAATGAAAAGGCCTTCCTAAGTTTCCCCAGTTTACTACCCTTAGCTCATAGTCTTGGCCCTACCATATCTTTCCATGACTTCCCATTGTTCGTCAAACCTAGCATAAAAACACGCAGGTGTAACCATTCCTTCAGGTCTACATTTCCTTATGAAGACTCCCATGTCACATACAACTTATGGTCTTGCCTGAGAGTTTCATCCCTGGACAAATTCACTCTGGATTCTGTGAGACTGAATAATGACAACTGAACATTGTTGGTGGAAAGGGGCTTATACCAAGTTTTATTCTCATGGTGGTACATTGAGCACTAGACTCCCATTGGCCTCTGGCTCAGCCTCTGCCCAGACTCTGTCTCTGCTCCAGGCTCTGCCCTCACCTCCAGCCTCTGCTCTCCTCTCTTCTACTCTCTTCTCTAGGCTCTGCTCTTAGCATTGGTGACACTCTCTCTATAACAACACAGTCAATAATGGCTTATCGCCAACAGGTATACAAATACGCACCTGTGCAGTAGGCTAAGTATTACATCATTGCACATATACAATGCGTAGATTAGACTAGGATCAAGTCAGGATCCTGGCCATGAAACTTCTGTTTTCCCTACACTTATATTAAACAAATTTGTATGCTTTTCTCCCGCTAATCTGCCTTTGTCAGTTTAATTTTCAAACCCAGCCAGGGACTTTAAGAGGGTCAAAAAAATTTTTTTCTTCCCCCTATTCCCTGGATTTTGAGGAAAACCAGCAATGTAAAACAAATCCAAGATGAGAAACAATTGTAAAAGGATGAAGGATAACTGGCCAAAAAGAAATAGAGGTAAAGAAAATGGGTAGCATGAGGGGGAGGAGAATTTTTAAAAAGTTGTAATTAGTACCCTCACAATGATTAGAGAAAAGTATTTCAGCCACAGAGTGAAAGCAAGCTGCTATAAATGAGGAACAAAGGAGAATGAGTTCCTAGAAATGATAGATAAGATTTTAAGATTGGTAGCTTAGACTGAGTAACAGAGTGACAGATCAGGCTAAGGGCCAGCCTGATCATTGGGGAATGCTCCCTGAAGGGCAAAACAAAATATTTAATAGATGAAAAATGGCCCAAGAAGTAAAAAGCATGGAGGCTACCCGAGGAGGCCTATCATCTAATGAGTCTCAGAATAATGGAAGGAAGTAATATTAATCCAAATACTAATAATAACAGAAGAAGAGCATTTCTTTGAGCTTCAGAAAGACATGCATCTTTGGACTGAAAATATCCACAAAGTATTGATATAAAGGAAAGCTAGATGGTTTGAGGCTATTTACATGACTGTTAATCATGTAAAAGAGCAAAATCAAAGTATTTTCTGACTTGCAGACTACGAAAATTTTTCCACTCAAGTACCCACTATGAAAAGACAAAAATTCTCAAGGAGGTAACCTTAACAAAATAAAAATAGAGTCAGGGAAAAGGGTAGAGTAAAATGTTAAGAGTGGTAGCTGAATATGACCTATAAAAGCAAAGAAATTAGGAGAAAATATATTGTATGTTAATGCTTAAGGTTTTTTGTGTTGAGCAGTGGGGGCTTTAGTGATAGAAATTATACTTCCCTTTTTTTTAGTTGAAACATACCATATTTGCAACAAATCATATTTAAATAGTTACAGTACTGTAACTCTATAAATTCATAGATTTTAGAATCACCCCCATAGACAAGGCAAGGAAGTCCTAATTACAGCTCTTGAAAAAGTAAATTTTGTAAACCTTGGCACTAAAAATAAAGTGAAAAACCAGAACTGGGAAAGAAATGAGTGGTAATGAAAATATACTAATTGAAAAAATATTTTATGGAACAGATACTGCCTAAAATTAATAAATCAACAAATAGTTGCAAAACAAATCATTTAAATAAAACATAGTAACCACCAAAAAAAAAAAAAAAAAGAAACTAAATAAGAAGAATGGGGGTGGAGTGAGGAAGATTTTAAATAATTTTAGAAAGTCTTATTCTAATTAAAACTCAGAGAACCTTTCTCAATTGCATAATTACACCACTGCAAACTCAATATACATTCTATATGTTTTGCTTGATTCATTACAAAACTAAATGCAGCTTTCTGATCCTGTGAGTCAATCACTGAAATTACTACTTTTAAGAAACTAACTCAAAGCACAATACTTGATAATAAGAATGATACAAAGGCTATCAGAACACTAAGGTACTATTCATAGTGATAGGAGTTGGCTTTGACAAGAGTAGAAAACCAAAGAAGAGCAAATTAGATGGGTCATCAGTTTTCAATTATGGCAGACAAAAGACAAAAACACTTTTCAGACTAATAAGGTCAACTTCCTGAAACTAGAGAGCTTAAGGAAATAAAGGGTAATTCTAAAGCCAGAAAAAGGAGCCTTTCAAGGGACCTGCTATTGAGCTAGTATATCTAATCTTTCAGGAAATAGAAATGAATGAACAGATTCGTAACTTGGCTCACCTGGCTTGAGAAACAAAGAAAGTTTTCAAAAGTTGTGGTAAAACCCATCATTTATGGCACTCAGTCCTACAGTGAATGGATCTTAGGAAGTAAAACATAAAGTGTTCTGGGACTAGCCAGAAGCATGCTTTAATAACCAGGCTTCTTGCAATTTTCTAAAAGAAAGAAATAAAAAGAAGAAGAAAGAAATCCTAAACTTAAATGCTTAGTAAATTGACAGATAAAGATTTATATTGAATCCCTATCATTTTAGATCTGCAATATGTATTTTCTATTTCAATCATATTGCAAATGGGCAATTTTTCACTTTCTTTAGACTAGGATGATTTGGAAATATTTAGATTAAAAAATCATGGTGTTAATTCATGAAAATTAATACCACCTTTGTACATTTTTAAACTGACTAATGAATGTATCTATTCAGTGAAAAAAGCAATAGGTGTATACCAATTAGTGATTTCCAATGGAAACAGCATGAGAGTGAGTTTGGAATTAAGCCTCAATATAAAACCAAAAGAATACCTTAATAAGAGAGAATGGGGTTGAGAGGTTCATGTATCAACCACAGTGAATGTCATCAAATATTTTATATAATTAGACTTTTTAAATATTAATCAAGAAGCCAGATGTCACTCCCTTAGCTATAAATTAAACTGCTAGTCTCGTCTCTTGTCTGTATCTTTAAGCGATAAGTAACCACACAAGTAAGATTTCTATAAGGCAAATTAGTGCAGTGTGGATTAGAAATCAGTTTCTGGAAGTGGATTACAATGGATTTAAATATATTTCCTACCATTAGTTACTCTCATCATAGGATTATGAGGGAACTCAGAAATTAGCCAGCCATATCCCAAAGCAATTTTAAGGACTCTGAACCATGTGCTCTCTGAATACAGTTGATCTTGTTCCCTGGAAACTGAGAGTTGCTGCATTTCTCTCTCAAAAAGTGTGAAACACTACCCATTGGAAATTAGGAGTTGCTTCTACAATTGCAAAATTTCATTATTCTGATAGTATAGTTGAAAGGAAGGAGCGACACACAGCAGCAATTCACCGGAGAATTCCGCTTTATTAGGGAAAGGTGCTGGGTTATATAGGAAGGGGCATGAGGAGATTGAGGTGTTACTTCTATGGGGCTGGTGGCTATTGGCTAGGTGCTGGGATTGGGAGGGGGGCGAGAGGTGATTGGGCTTCAGATGGCACGGGCGGGAACCGAGGACCCGGAAGAGAAGCAGGAAGTTCACCATCTTACGGGTGGAGGCGCTTCATTTCCCCCTTTCTCCTCTATGGGGTTGTGGACGTTGCTTTCTCTCTGACTGCTTCCTGCTGAACAGGGGCGGAGAAGGGAGTGAGGGCTTGAGGATTGAGAGGAAAGGGCTGATAGGACTCCCCACAGTAAGGACGAGTAGATGTGGACTTCTTCAGGTTGGAAATCAATGAAGGTTCCCTGTAACCATAGGTCGAGGACTTGTTGATTCCAATGGTGCCAAGAGGATACAGGTGCCAGAAGCCAGGCGTCTGCAGCCAGTGTTTCCAGGAACTGTTTCCAGTGGGGAGAGGGGGTCTATCTCAGCGTGTGGTGATGAGGTTACATGAGGGTGAGGGATCTTCTGTAGCTAAAAGCTGGTAGTTCCTGAGTAAAAGCTGTTTGAAAGTTTGATTAGAGATTTTACCGACTTGGGATCTGATAAACTTTACTATACAAGGCAAGAAGAGACAGGCGAGAAGAATGATTATTATAGGGCCTGCAATGGGCCACAGCCAGGTGAGGAAGGGGTTTGTTAGTACTGAAGAGAATGGGTTGGAATTGGAAGCAGAGTGGAGGCTGGAGGCAAGGTCGGTGAGTTTGGTAATGTCAGTTTCTACAATGCCGGATTCATTGATGTAATAGCAGCACTCTTCCCGAAGGAAGATGCAGGTGCCGCCCTTCTTGGCTGTAAGCAGATCTAAGGCCCGCCAGTTTTGAAGGGTGACTTTAGCTAGCGAAGTGACCTGTCTTTGGAGAGAGGCCAGGGAATCAGCAGTGGATGTCAGGGCGCCCTCAAGTTTGGCGTTGAGATCTCTAATTGCCCATAGAGAGTGAGCCAAGGCTCCCCCTGAAAATCCTGCCCCAATGGCTGAGGTGGCTAGGGAAATACCGACCATAATGGGAAGGAAAGCAGCCCTTCTTGTGCGCAAGGGCAAAGGAGGTTGAAGCTCAAGGAATTCTGCCATGCTGTAAAGTGTAAGCTGTGGGATTAGGGTGACGAGAATGCAGGGTGTGCTGGAGTTGGGAGGCAGTGAGTTAAAAAGACTGCCATTACACCAAAAGAAGTGTCCCGGCTGCGTAAAAGTCTTAGAGCTGGAGGTAGGGGTGTGGATAGAGAGACAATGAAGTGTGCTGGAGGGGGGTGGAGTTGGGCCTACACAGTGGTGGATGGTGAGGTTGTTTGCATATTCTGGTTTCCATAGGGGTATGTCTGCCAGGGGGCGGAAGGGTTGTCCTTCTGCATGAAAGGAGTAATTGGAAATGTTAAGGGGCACAGCGGCTAGCAGTGGGTGCTGTAGTGATGCGCACAAGAAACAATTGGCAGTGTTAAGGGTGTGGTTGAGAAAGATGGTGGTATCTTGAATGAGCTGTAACCAAGAGTAGGAGGAATTGGAAGAGGGGCGGGGGTGAGAAGATGAAGAGGCACTGTCAAGAGTTTGGATAATGACTTTTTCGGAATGTCCGATATCGGATGCAACTTGAGAGATCTGGGAATGAGAGGGAACATACTCTCGAGAGATATGAAGGGTATTGTGGGGGGTTGAGGACCCCCCGTAGTAAACTGAGGCTGTGACTCCGGCGGCCCATCGAGAGTCCCAGGGATCTGGGATTGATAAGGAGAATGAGCCGTTGGGATATTTCATGAAACAGTTGGAGGAGTAATACTGTGGGTACCGGGAGTTACCCATGTAGTGAATGGCGCAAGACCAGTAGGGACATCCGCTGTAGGTGTCTGGCCATCGCCTGCAATAGGCCTGTCTTTGGTCATAGAGGAAGCAGAGGTAGGGAGAATAAAGGTAGCTGCTAGTGAACACTTCGGTGGAAGGGGGAAAGTGGAGGTATAAAGGCCTGGAGCAGCCTTTTAGAGGGCAGTCTAATGTGGCAATGAGGGCAGTAACTTGTTTGATGCTGTGTGTAAGTCTGTCTGACTTTGAATCGCCATACAAAGGAGGCTGGGTGGCGGGGAAGACAATAGGAATGAGGAAAGAAAGCGAGAGAGCAGTAAAGGAGGAAAAAATCATGATTCGGGTATGGATGGCAAAGGGGGTGAACGGGAGATGCAGAGTTTCAAGGGATCAGAGGGATGAAGCGTGGTAGAGTAGACAGCGTCTTGGGCTGTATCCAAAGGACTCTGGATTGTGACTGATGGGTCTTGGGTGTCCAGAGAAGGTGGGTCCTGGGTGTTTGGTTTCAACCTGGAGATATGAATCCAAGGGGTGACAGAGTTAGCAGGCAGTGAGAGCTCGGCGGCTGAGGGGGTGCAGAGAATAACTGGGTGTGGACCTTCCCATTTTGGGGTGAGAGAGGGCTGATCCTCTGGCGGCTTATAAAACACTAGTTGGCCAGGCTTTAAGACAGGAGGATTTTGGGAGGCAGATGGATCAGGAAGGAGCAAATCTTGATATTTCCACAATTCAGTGCGGAAGAGAGAGAGTAGCGGAGGGGCCATATTGGGAGGAATTGGTCCTTTGTGGGAAGGGAGCCCCGGGGGTAGAATCAGGCAGCTGTACATGATCTCAAAGGGCGACAAGAAGGAAGGTTTCTTTGGGAGGGCCCGAATGCGGAGTAGAGCTAAGGGAAGTAAGCGAATCCAGTCAAGGTGTAGTTCTAGAGATAGTTTGGTCAGGATGTCCTTTAGAGTCCTATTGGTTCTTTCTACTTTTCCCGAAGCCTGTGGTTGATAAGGACAATGTAAATGCCAGGGGAGCGAGAAAGACTTGGAGAGGTTCTGGATAACTTGGGCAGTGAACTCAGGGCCATTATCTGATTGGAGGAAAGTGGGCATCCCGAACCTAGGAAAGACCTGGGTGAGGAGGATAGAGGCAACCACGGACGCTCATTTGTTAGTGGTGGGGAAAGCTTCGACCCATCCTGAAAATGTATCTACTAACACGGGTAGGTATCTGGTACGCCGTACCGGGGGCATGTTAGTGAAGTCTATTTGCCAATCTGTGGCAGGGACATTACCCCTTGCTTGATGAGCCGGGAAGGGTCGGGCCTTGAGGGGGGTATTAGGGTTAGTGCGTTGGCAGATGGTGCACCTGCAGGTGATTTGGTCAAGTAGGGTTTTGTCTTCAGGAGAGAGAAAAAAAGGATTGTAAAAAATGGATCAAGGATTGGGGGCTAGGATGGAACAGATTGTGTAAAAAGCGGAAGAGGGACTCTTTGTCCTGGGAACAGAGGGTGTCTTGTGATAAGGCTAAAACCGCAAGGGCAGATGGATTGTTGTCTGGTTTGTCTTCTGATAGGGCAACTGACTGGGCTACTCTGTCAGCTTTGTTGTTACCTCTTGCAATGGGGGAGTCATCCATTTGATGTGACTTGCAGTGGACTATGCCCAGTTGGTGTGGGAGTTGTGAAGCCTCTAGGAGTTTAGTTATTAAGGCTGAATTAGTGATGGAATTTCCTTTTGTGGTGAGGAGGCCTCGTTCTTTCCATACTACCGCATGAGACAAGAGAATGTGGAATACGTATTTGGAGTCAGTGTACAGTGTGAGAGACGTGTCCCAGGCCAGAGTGCAAGCTCTGGTGGCTGCAATGAGTTCGGCCTGTTGATTGGTTGTACCGGGGGGTAGGGCTCATGCCTCAATGACGTCTTCAAGGGAGACTACTGCGTATCCTGCGTAGTGGGTGCCCTCATGTTTAAAGGAGGACCCATCAATAAACCAGATGAGGTCGGAGTGTGAGAGGGCTCCTTCAGAGATCGTGAAGTGGCACAGAAGGAAGTTGTGAAGGGCTTCCAGGCAATCATGCAAGGGAGTATGAGGAGAGTAGGGTAGAGGAAGAAGAGTGGCCAGATTCAGGGGCTGGCAGGGGAGGAAAGAAATGTCTGGATTTTGGAGGAATGAGGATAGTAAGGTCAGGAGTCTGGAGGGAGGGAGATTCTGTAAACTTCTGTAGGTTAAGAGGTCCTTTAGGTGATGTGGGGACAGAATGGTAAGGGGCGCGCCGAATATTAGTTTATGAGCTTCTTTCTGCAAGAGCTGCCCAGAGGCTAATGCCCATAGGCAGGGGGCCCATCCCCGAACTGTGGGGTCTAATTGCTTGGAGAGATAAGCTACTGGGGTAAAAGATGGGCCATAATATTGGCCTAGGACTCCTAGTGCTTGACTGGTATTCTCACAAGACCGAGAAGGTGGCTCCTGTATCTAGGAGGAAGGAGATGGGGCAACCATCTACTATTAAAGTAACCCTGGGCTCCTGTTTGGTGATGGAAATGGTTGGGTGAGAAGCCTCCGGGCCCCGTCAATCTTCTTCTGCCAGTCCCACTACGGCGGGCTTAGGATGGGGGATGTGGCAATCAGACCCCTAGTGGTCCTTCTTGTGGCATCTGGGGCATGGGGTGGTAGGAGATCTGGGGGAGGGGCACACCCTTGACCAATGTCCTTCTTTTCCGCACTTGAAACAAGCTCCGAGCAGTGGGGCTTGTTTGCAGAGGGGCGCCCATGTTGGGGTTTTATCAGCTGGGCCAACATTTGGAAGTTGGCCTGATCAGCCTTTTGTTTACGGCGTTCTTTCTCCCCCTCCCGGTTATGGAAGACTTTAAAGGCCACTGTTAGGATCTCAGTCTGTGGGGTAGCGGGGCCCTGTTCTAACTTTTTGAGTTTAGCTTTAATGTCGAGGTAGCTTTGAGTAGGAAGTATGTCATAAGGACATGTCTTCCGTCAGGCGTTTCTCGGTCCAGGCTGGTATACTGTAATAGGGCTTGAGTGAGTCTGTCTAAGAACTCGGAGGGAGTTTCCTCCCTCCTTTGAATTATGTCTTGGAGCTTTTGAAAATTGACTACTTTACGAGCTGCCTTTTTCAGACCTGCTATTAAGCAGGAGGCGAAAATATCTCGAGAGCGGAGACCCACGGCGGTGTTATAATCCCAGTGTGGGTCTTGTTCAGGGACAGCGGTGGGGCCAGAGGGATAGGTGGGGTCAGTCCTGTGGGTTTCGGTAGTGTGCATTTGGGCCAAGTCCCAAACTCGCCTGTGCTCTTCAGGGAGGAGGGTATTGACCAGGAGCATGAAAATGTCATGATGTGTGAGGCTGTAAGACTGGAGAGTCCATTGAAACTCCCTGATGTATGTCATGGGATCAGTGGAAAAGGAACCTAGGCGTTTCTCAAGTTGGGCTAAATCTCCTAGGGAGAAAGGAACGTGAACGCACAATGCCTTTGGGTTTCGCCACCTCCCGGAGGGGGGCGATAATTTTGGGAGGTCCACGGGACCGAGTCTGAGGGGGACTGAAGGTTTCTGGCTCAGTCTGTGGGGGAGAGACAGGTGATAGGGGCAAGGACGGAGGAGGCTCCTGGGACTTAGAGGGGGTCTGAAAGGCTCAGGCTCCATCTGCAGTGGGGGGAAGGTGAGGGGGATGAAGGTGGAGGGGGTGAGGTGGGGGAGGAGATGGTGGTGGAGGAAGGGGGAGGGGCTGTTGTAGGAGAGGAGGGGGAAGGGAGAGGATGGGAGGCTTCTGCGGGGAAGGAGGTGGAGGCAGCAGCGACAGCGGTGGTGGAGGAAGGGGGAGGGGCTGTTGTAGAGAGGACGGGGAAGGGAGAGGATGGGAGGATTCTTCGGGGGAGGAGGTGTAGGAGGCGGCGCCGGCAGAAGAGGGCGGAGGGGTTGTTGGAGGGGGAGGGGCCGAAGGGGGAAGCCTGTATGGCGGAGGCTCCTCAGCTGGGTCAAAGGTAATCGAAGAGGGACTGGGAGTGTGGGGAGGGAGCCGGCTTGCAAGCTAGGAGAACTTGGGGTGGGGAACAGGTGGTGTAGAGGCTGGGATTTTGAGCTAGGAGGCGAAAAGCTTCGATGTAGGGAATCTCCTTCCATTTTTTCAGGCGCTGGCAGTAGTTAAAAAGATCGCGAGTGATGTTAGGATCAAGAGTTCCCCCTGCGGGCCATTGGTTATTGTCTAGGCGGTATGTTGGCCAATCTTGGGAGCAGTATTTACGGTGAAGTTTTGGTTTTATATCAGGCGTCAGGGAGAGGGTAGCTAGATGCTTGAGCAGGCATTCAAGAGGTGAACTTTCAGGGAGGGATGAGGAGGCTCCCATGGCTAAAGGACAGAGAAGGAGATGAACAGGGGAAGATGAACGGAGATCCTCGGACTGGGAGCAGACCGCAAGGAGACAAAGGGTGTCCCCGATGATCCTTGGTGGTCTGCAGAAACTCGTATATGAGTCAGAATTTCTTAGGAAGTGTGGGTCGTCACCCAGACTTCCCTAAGAAGGCAGAGTGCCGGAGTCACGAGGTACCTAGTACTAGGAATTTTCGGTGGAAGGAATGGAAGGAGGAGGGAGGAAAAGGGAGCATTCTCATCCGCAAAGGGATCACCTCGTTTATGGCTGTTGGAGTAGGGGCCTGAGGGTCCGCCGCAGCCGTGAAGGCCTAAGGCGGGGAGAGTTCCCTCCTCATCCCCAAGCATCAAGGCCTTGCTGGGCAATCACGGTCAATGGCGCTGCGATAGCTCGGGGAAGAGCGGCCCACCCCGGGGAAACTTTACCCGAAGAGTTTCGGCACTAATGAAAGGAAGGAGCGACACACAGCAGCAATTCACCGGAGAATTCCACTTTATTAGGGAAAGGTGCTGGGTTATATAGGAAGGGGCATGAGGTGATTGAGGTGTTACTTCTATGGGGCTGGTGGCTATTGGCTAGGTGCTGGGATTGGGAGGGGGGCGAGAGGTGATTGGGCTTCAGGTGATCCCGCCGGCGGGAACCGAGGACCCGGAAGAGAAGCAGGAAGTTCGCCATCTTACCGGTGGGGGCCCTTCAATAGTCAAAACACTGCAGTGATAGTTGGTTCAACACACATTTATTAAGTACCTATTTTTGCAATTTCTGGGGAAAGAAAGATCCAGTCTTTGCCCTCCATCAGTTCAGGGCAAAGATTGGTATAAATACAAGGGCAGTAAAGATAATAGGAGTCCCTCTGTGGGGGCAGAGGTATCTGTACACCCAACAGCCAGCACATTATATGGCATAATATTGGATGTTTAGTAAATTCTCATGGAATAAATAAAATATCATGAGACTATGTATAAGACATATCATGAGACTGTATACAAGAGGAGTTGAACCTGAGCTAAGTCTCGGGAACTGTGCAGGTTGCAGAGAGATAGAGTAGATGAGAGGATTCCAATTGAAGAACAGAGGTGTGCGAAGTCCCAAAAAGAGGAAATGTGTGTTCAGGGCACCAGAATAATTCTGTTTTCTTAGAATGTTGGTTGTCAGTGTTGAGGCCATGGGAAATGAAGTGGGACAGATGGGAAGGAACCAGATTAGGTAGGGCATGCCAAGGAGACTCCTAGCTTCTTAAAGGAGGGTACCATGATCAGATTTACATTTTAGAAAGATTCTCCATGTGAAGGGTAGATTAGCCAAGAGAATGGTTAGAAGATTATTGTTGCTCCTGGGAGAAGGGTGTTCTCAGCCTCACGTGAATCCCATATGTAACTGGTGAAACTGTAATAAGTTAAGGGAAAGAGTAGACTGGGAGAAACCATTTTTATTGTTCACAGATTGCTCGAATTTGCTAGCTGGGCCTGGCCAGTCTGTCTCCTCCAGCCAAGATTGTGCTCTGCCACCATGGTGTGCTCTCTACTTCCCACCTGCCCCTTCTTCCAGGAGGAACTCCTTTGGCAGGTCCTTGGTGACTGGCAGGCACCAGACCAATTACACACCAGGAATGGAGGAGAGGAGAGAATGGCCATTTCTCTCCACCCCTTGCCCCAGATTGATGGGAGGCTCTGCAATGGTAAACACCCATTGTTATGTAAATGAACTAAGGCTAGGGAGGAGATTCTGGAAATTCTGCAGTTTATCCTACAATTATAACAAAAATCCAGTGAGGGATGATGAAAGTCTAAACTCAAAACTAGAACATTAGCAGATGAGAGAATGAATTGGAGAGATTTGGGAAGTAGAAATGAAGATGTGAGGGAAGGTACAAAGGTGACGGTAGGAGAGAACAAAGCAACTGAGTTGATCCTTATACTCTGACTTGATTGCCTGCATAAACAGGAGGGCAAGTTACCAGAACAGAGTCTAAGGGAAGATGATGCAGTTCACAGATGCCAGTGAGACATTCAGGGGGATGCAGTTAGTAAGCAGTTAGTGACCTAAGCCTGGAACAAGATCCAGGCTAGAGATAGAGTTAGTAGTGCCCATGTCTGGTGGTAATCATGGCTGGGTGAGGTAGTCCAGGGGAGAGTATAGAATAAACAAATTAATTATTTCCCAATGTCTACTGCAGTGTGCTCATCATTTAGGGGTGGAATTGATAGAACACTCATTGTCGATAATCATTGGAGCTGGAAAGAAGGGTTTGAAGAAAGTAGGATGGAGAAAATTTTGGTATTATCAAATTATCATTTTTCAGGTTTAGAAGTTTTTTTTTTTCTACTAAAGAATAGTAACTTGTAGAGGAAAAAAATCAGTTGAGAACCAAGTCATTTAAGAGCAAAGTAACTGATTTTTTTAGAGAAAACATCTGTTCATAGCACCAAATTAAGAATTGTTCCTGGCACATAACACTTAATAAGTATGCAATGGATGGGTACATATAGAATTCTAAATTGCATTCAATAAATATGCAGATAATAAAAAAATTTTAGTTTTATGCAAACTCAAAAAGAAAGAATAACAGAGTGATAGACACCCCAATACTATTAGTTCAAAAATGTAGAAAGGACAAAAATAGCTGTCATCCACAGTGCAAACACCTAAGCTGACCACCACCAATTTCAACATAATTTCCCATACTTTTTCTGTACATAGTTTTACATTCTTTCATGCTGTATATATAATTTTGTATGCTTTCTTTAACTTAAAATCACATGACAAACATTGTCCTAAGTTATTAAAAACTCCTCATGAACATAATTCTTAATGACAGCATAATGATTCCCATCACCTTCCAGTTATTTGTTTATACATCCTTTATTGTTCAACATTTAGGTTTTGTTTTTTTCTATTTTAAATAACACTCCAATGACCATTTTTGCTATAAGGCTTTGTCTTTCTAAAACAATTTTCTATGGATAGATTCCTTTCAATGAAATTACCATATTGAAAGGAGTTACTGTCTGTATGTTTGTGTCCTACCCTCCCGGAATTCATATATTGAAATCTTAATGTGGCATGTTGTGGTATTATGAAGTAGGGGGCTTGGGAAGGTGCTTAGATTATAAGGATGGAACCCTGATGAATGGAATTAATGTTCTTATAAAAGAGACCCCACAGAGCTCCCTCACCCCGCAGAGACACCCCTAGAAGTCTCCAGCATGAACTAGGAAGAGGGCCCCCTCCTCACCATGCTGGCACCTTGTTCTTGGACTTACAGCTTCCAGAACTGTGAGAAATAAATTTCTGCTGTTTATAGACTATGCATTCTGTGGTATTTTGTTATAGCAGCCTGAACGGACTAAAATACAAGGTACAAACGTTTTCAGGTTCCTACTGCCAAATTGCCCTTTAGGAAGATCACTTAACACTTACATCAGCAGCTTTATATGGCAATGTCAAAAGCATATTATTAAGCCAGTATTTGGGATCATTGGAAACTGGGGATTGGCACTATCTTGGTACTTTATTGGTTCAGTGAACACCTGGGTCAGATTAATATAAAGGTGGCCTTATTGTAAGAAATCACTATCTCTTTTCTTAGTTAACTTTATACAAAACAATCCTAAAATGTAATTCAAAGCACAGTACATTCTGTACATTTTGCATAGTCATTAAGCTTGGAAATCCTTCTCTTAATGAAAGAAAAAAATATTTCTTTAACTGGTATATACAGGAAGAAGGTTTGTTATTTTGTTTTTTAGTGAAATTATGTGGTATTTAGCAACAATTGTCTATTCTAGAGGGGTTTTATGGCTTCTTAAAAACAAACAGAAAGTGTCCCATTTATTTACTGAAGAGCAGAGCTTTAGTAGGCAGTGGCCAAGGGCTATAACTTGATTGTTCCAGGAGGAGTGCTGCTCAGCTGCCATGGTAATTGGTACCATGGAAATAGACACACTTTGTGCATATATTGTAAATGCTTTTGGGTCTAAGGGCAGCAGTTGCAGTGAATGTTTTCTTGTTGCTACATTGTACAACATGCCAAGTTTTATTTAGATTCTGTTGATAAGTCTAATAGAAAGGTTCTATTTCTTAAAAAAATAACAAAAACAAACCCCAACCCAATAGTCCTACAGTGAAATGAGAACAATTTGCAAGGCTCTCAGCCATCTTTTAAGAGAATAAGCAAGTCTGTGTGGAAGCTCCAGAATATTTCATGATATTCCAAAAAACTGTGAACTTTGAAGTGTCTGTGGCAGTAGGTGGTAGGCAGAGTGTGGGTAATTTAAATCCGTAAGTAATCCCCAGCCTTGAGCTCAGCAGTTCAGCTTCTCCTCATTGGTCAGAGCAATGTTAATTTTTATAGTGACAACGTAAAGTTATTAACAGTGATTACTGGTATTAATGCCTATTTTGTGCCCTCTTTTGGTCATTGCTCATCCCCTTCAGCAACCCTGAAAGGCACATGTGACTGGTACTATAAGTATGTCCATTCCTTAATGGGGGAAATTAAGGCTTAGAGAAGAAATAAAGACCTCACAGTCTTAGCTGAGAGTGGTGGAGTTTGAGTTGATGAAGTTAGGGCCGAGACCCCCAGCCTTATTTCATGAATGTTGATTCATTGGCACAGACAAAACCTGAAGTCAAAGGATGTATGGGTTATCATCATGGCTCTATTTGATACATAATGCAATTTTGTTGACAGCACTATTCTGTTGTTTAATTTTGTATCATCTACACAACTTCCAACATGTAAAAGGGAAATCCAGAATACCTCCCCAGTTCATACCCAAGCCACCCTAACAGTTACACTGAAACATGATAGTACAGTCAAGTCAGGGATTATGATGGCCTTTTTCTACTAGGTTCCTACCCATCCCCAAATGTCATTATCCCTTACAATCTCTTACTTCCCAAATCCCAGGGACAAACAAAACCCAAATGCTCTCCCTTGTTTTTGAATTCACTATTGAACTCCAAAACCAAACAGATTTAGATACTAAGACTTTGCACCTGTGGTTTTGGTTCTTACACATATGTGTGCAAGAATTTCCTGGGGAGCATGTTTAAAATGCAGATATCCAGGTCTCTAGTCTGAGTCAGTAGGCCTGGGGTGAAGCTAGGAAGCTGCTTTTTAACAAGCTTTTTTAATGCTTCTGAAGCAGGTGGCCTGTGGGTTGCACTTTGAGAAACCCAGGAAGCAGCCTGTCGCTATGTTAGGGCCTCATGCATACCTGTGTTCCTAAGCTTAACGGGGACATTGGGGGAAATTGAGGAGGTAGTGCTAGTGAGAAGGGAGCCTGTGCTTCTGTGCCTGGGAGCCCAGCAAGGAGCCTGCTGCCCTTGAGGTCCCAGCCTGGCTGCAGCCCTGGCTGGACCTGACTACGTGTGAAAAAGCAACAAGTCTTCAGTATTGGCAGAGGAAGAGGCACAAGGAAGGAAAACAGGTAATCTGCAGTCTGAGTAACTGGCCCCTGAGTTGGTGAGAGTCATCTGTAATTGCCTGTGTGGAAATCAGTTTTCTTCTCCTAAATAGTAGAAATCAGAATATACACTTAACAAAGACCAGGCCTCAGCCTTTTAGAGAAAAGTTTTGTGGCTCACTGATGGCTTCTTTCTTGCTGTTAGGAAGGCCTGGCCAGAGTAGCTAAAATAATTGAGTTTGGCCACTTCAGCATTAACTTGCAATCCTTAAATAAAGCTTTGGAGAAAAGACCCTTTTTGTCATTCCCCACATGCCCCCACCACTGCTGCCTAAGCTCTGTCTTCCAGATCCTATGAGCCCAACACAGGACTCGCCTCCTTGGCTTGTTTTCTAGGGCTTATATGACACCCTTTTTCTCTTCTTGGTAGTTCAAGAGAAGCCCTATCCTTGGCCACAGCAGTGGTAGTCGTTGTTGTAAATAGCTTTGACTAATTTGTCTTTCTAAAATTCTTAGAATAGCATTTAGATGCCAAGATACTTGGAGTGGGAAAAGAATGTTATTTTTGTAAGAAAAACTATTTTCGGGGCTTGTTCTAACACTGAAAGATAGAAATGGGCCAAATAGTTTGTTAGGAAATTTCCTTGCAAAGCTAAAATCTGTGTTACTGTCTTACATGAGTGGGGTGGTGAGTCACTTTCCCACCTTGTTTTAAATGAGGTCTTGATTCCTGAGCTACGGCCACGTCTCACAGCTAGAAGGATGCGTGAGCCTGGCCAAGTGCTTTAAACTGACTCAGGAGAAAGCCAACGTAAGTGTCATTTGCTTCCATCTACCTGGGAAGCTGGGTCCTTACCTTCCTTTGGCAGAGTGATTACCCATCTGCATCATCTCCCTCCACAGAGTGAGATTTTTTGTTTGAAGATTGTGTTTTGATGATGAAAAACCTCTAGTATTAATATCAGTCTTTTGTTTCATATCCTTTTACTTCATCTTCTATTCACTTAATCCAGTATTTGACCCTTTGAGGCACATTTCAAATTGTAAATCTCTCCTCATGCCTCCTTAAAAAAAGGTGGATTTTTCTTGTGCCTTTATTTATTGCTTTTATCCCCAGATTGTAGCCACTGTTTCCTCATTGACTGGAGCGGTAAAGTACCATCATCCCTGGAAAAAGAGGTCCTGAATGACCTGCAGTGAACTTCCAAGGGAGGGAGACTTTTCCTGCCAGAAGCTCAATATCTAAGAAAACTCAAGCTGATGTTGCTTTTTAAATTCAGAGATTTCACAAGCATGAATACATCAAGTCAATATAACTTAAATATTGGCATTTTTCACACATAGTCAGGTCCAGCTAGGGCTGCAGCCAGGCTGGGACCTCAAGGGCAGCAGGCTCCTTGCTGGGCTCCCAGGCACAGAAGCACAGGCTCCCTTCTCACTAGCGCTACCTCCCCAATTTCCCCCAATGTCCCCGTTAAGCTTAGGAACACAGGTATGCATGAGGTCCTAACATAGCGACAGGCTGCTTCCTGGGTTTCTCAAAGTGCAACCCACAGGCCACCTGCTTCAGAAGCATTAAAAAAGCTTGTTAAAAAGCAGCTTCCTAGCCTCACCCCAGGCCTACTGACTCAGACTAGAAGAAATCAGAGACTGGGATTCTGGAGGAAGGGCATCAAAAGGCACATCAGAAGGGAGAAAGGACAAGACTTGAAGACGCCCCTGGGTTGGCAGCAAGCCCCACTTGCTGGGGAAAATGTGGGTGGAGAGCAGAGCAGCAGGGCCGGTGCACACAGATATGTGGTGAGATGCGCTTCCTGAGTTAGGGTACAGTGAATATGATGAATCTGTTCTCATCATTCAAACGGATAGTGCCTTGCCAATAAAACCCCTTTGGGTTGCTCATTTTACCTCTTTGAGAATAAGCATATCTGAGCCTCATCACTTCCTGTTCTGTGGCAATTTATCGTGTTTCATGGATTTAAAAACTAGTGGTTCACTGTTTTTCCAGTGCTTAAAAATGACCTGAAAAACCTGTTGCAATGCAAATTCTAGGGCTTTATCCCCAGTGACTATCATTTGGCTAATTAGGGATGGATCCAGAAATTTTCATTTTTAATGAATACTCGAAGTGATTTTAAAGCTGATAGTTAAGTCAGCAGAGGTACACTGCCCCACCCATTGCTTCCTTTTACCTCCATCTTTCACAATGTCCTGCCCCCTTTTTCCAACACATGCCATGTTTGTGCACATGTCCTCTGTCCTCAAAAGTCTTTTCCAGTCACCAGTTAGCTTTAGCTTCTCTTTTGGGCTTCTCACAGAATCTCATTAACATGTCTGCGTCAAACTCTGTCTTGACTCTTAGGCCATAAAACTACAGATAATTAATCAAACCTGTTCCGTAATTGCTACCACTTCAGTTACAAATGATGATATCCTCAAGGTCATTTATATACCACATAAAATAAACAGTAGCATTTTCCATATACACAGAACCTTCTTCAGACCTGGTATATACAAAAGCTTTAGACTCATTAATCTGTACAACCTTTGTGCAAAAACTAGCTAAAATTACTCTTTCCACTTTCCAGCTGATGGCAATTGGTCATAGGTATACATTTCAATGTTAATTTTGTTCCTAGTAAGCCTTAACTTAGAAAATTCATTTAATGGATATTTATTGACTGCTATTTGTAGACTAAAATAAGCATTTTTGAACAAATGAATTGACAGATGAATATATCAGTTTCCTCCTACGTTTAGGTGACCTTGGCTTTTCATTCCAATTGTTTACACATCACTTGTCCCTCTTTGCCATTTGCAACTTTGGAAATGCTTCTTACTGACATCTTTTTGATGCTTTCCCCCTTTTTGCTCAAGTATCCCCTGTTGTTTGCATCTTTCAATTTAGAATTTTTCATGTTTGGTCACTTCCTTTTTACAGTATGACACTATGAATTTCTTTCAGCATGAAAGAGCTTTCATTATGAAAGACGAGATCTTTTGCTATGTTGAATACTGCATATGCACATATACCCTTTATGTCTGGGTTTTTTCTGAATGCCATTTGCTAAATAGTTCTTCCAGGTGTAATCCCCCTAGCTTTAGGTAAAGCTGTTGTTCAAAGTATGTTTAGTGATTGGTCATTTTTAGCTCTCATGAAAGTAGCTGTCCATCTCTCTACCTCTGTGCTTCTTAATCTGTACTAGAAACCAAATATTTGAAAGAAACTGTGCTGTCACCTGCATTGCAGTTACTTCCTTCCATTTCTGCCCTCCAGTTGTTGATGAACACCTGTACTTTATTCATCTTTCTTTCTCCAGCATCTAACACTTGCCTGGAACTGGGCACTCAACAACACTTGTTAAATTAAAATGTGGAAAAGTGCATGGTGCAAATATGTTTCCTCACTGCTAGGGAAGGCCCCTTATTGGTAAGCTTCCTCTCTGGCCAAGGGAGCTGATAGAGCAACAAGGCTGTGAGGAGACATAACCTTGTTTTTGTAAATATTTATTCGTTTCTACTTATCTCCTGTGGACTTCCAAGACCTGTAGAAAATGGGACTGTTAAAAGTAGAATTAGATGTAGGAGGATTAGAGGGAGGTGGGTGGTTATAAAAGGAGGAAGAAGGGATTTTTTGTGGTGTTGGAACTGTTCAGTATCTTCACTGTGGTGATGGATATACAGACCTAACCAGGTAATAAAATTGTACAGAACTTAACACACACACACACACACACACACACACACACACACACACACACATACAGATAAAACTAGGGAAATCTGAAGAAGATTGGAGGTGAATCAATATCCAAATCCTGGTTGTGCTATTATAGTTTTGCAAAACATTACCATTGGAGGAAATTGCACAAAGTGTACAGGGATCATTTTGTATTATTTCTTAAAAGTGCCAGTGAATCAACAAGTATTTCAATAAAAATTACAGTTAAAAAAATCAAAGTAAAAAAGGAAATAGGAAACCAAAGCCATAAAGAAAAACTGAGTGAAGTAATGTACTATGACAAATGTTAACAGAGGTCCTATGGTTTGATACTAGATTTGGCTTTGAGCTTCCTGGTTATGCAAAAAAGTCAAGGCAAAAAAGAAATGCTTTGTATTCATTCATTCATTCATTCATTCAACAAATAGTTACTTGTTAAATAATTGTCATTATCTAATAAAATATAATCTACTTGATAAAGGTATTGTTATTAATACCTCAGTATTAATTTGGAAAATAATTTGCCACATGGTATGTCCTTTGTGTGGATTATAAGCAACTCAGAGCACCATGGTAGAAAGATAAAAGTTCTCCTTGGAACATAACCATGTTTAAGGTAACATCCTTCAAGGTCCTGAGGTGACTTAATGGCACTTGCCACTGTGAAATGGCTCTTTACATTGAGGTGCACTGTCAAATTTCACCCTTCTGAACTGACAGCAGCTGCTGTTTGCTGAGCACTTGGCCTGCTTACGTATGTGTGGTGAGCATGATCATTTTCTTGCTGATGAACTGAGCTCAGGGAATCCTTAGGGTATCTGAAGGAGTGAGGCCAGTAAGTGGCAGAGCCAGAACTCTTTCCCCTGCCTTCAGCTGCAGCGTCACCATCCCAGATTCACATCCCAAAGCCCAGAGAGAAAGCAAGGCTGGCTGTAGAGACTCCCAACATTTGTGCTTCCTAGTCACTGCAGCATCAGGTTAAAGGATGCCCATTCCAAGAAAGAGAAAGGCAGGAACTAGGGGTCACAAATATAATATCTGAGCTTTCTTGTTTTCATTTTGTTGGCAGTAGCCAATGACTAAACAAAACAAAATATTAAGTGTACAATATCCTCTCCCTTCACTGAATTCTGAGCCTGAGTCCAGCTCCATAGAGGCTTGATCTGTCCCCTACCTTGCTTGGCATTGGCCTTTCAGACTCAGAAGCTTTCGGACCTTTGTGTGCCCAGCCCCTGGCTTCTCTGGTGCAGACAGTGGGCGGTTGTTGGGAAATGTCAGGAGGTAGCGAAGCATCCTGGATGCCAGCTGAAGTTCTGAAGCCAGGCAATCCTGGGTCTGAACCTGACTTTGCCACTATGGGGCCTTGGGTGAGTCAGGTTACCTAATCTTGGCCTCAGATCTGCCCCCTGGTAAAATGGGGATATTAGCAGCCCTTCCTCATAAATTCCTTGCCAGGATTAACTGAGAGAATCCATGTGAGACACTCTTTTCAGTGTGGGATGTTTTCCTCTGCTCTTTGATTAATGTATGAAATGCATACATGTAGTCTTTGTAAGGTAAAATTGAGCCAAAATAACCAGGCGAGGAAGCTACAAAAGAGCTAAAAGTTTAATAGGGTGCAATCCCAGGTGATGTTCACTGATCTGGTTAGTCACAGGCTGGAGAAGTCGCACCCAGCAGGGCAGGCAGTGAGTTTTTAAAGAAGTTTAGGGGGAGGGAGAGCATAGGTTTACAGCAGTGTGAGGATTGGATAGCCTAAGGCACCTTTTCCAGGTTGGGAGGAGGCAGCAGCTGGGAATTTTTGCACATTATCAGGCTGGAATCTGTTGGTGTCTTTAGGGCTGAGGTCATCCGATGTGCTCACCCTTCCCTCCGGTGCCTCCAGCCTTTTGGTTATAATGGGCGCCAACTCGATCTGGCTACTTCCGGCTGAGGAGGGGCGGCTTGGCCAGGGTTAAGGCTGGTGGGAGGCCGGAGGAGGCTTGGAAGGAAGGGAAAATACTGATATACCAGCATTTGGTTTACCGTGATGTGAGATAGTTCAGCCAGGCATTGTTGTAGGAACTTAAAAATACAAGGAGCTGTTGAGTATTTTGTTTTTCTGCAGTCTTGTGCACCTCCACTGTCTGACCTCCCTATCGGTGGCCAGAGGTTCCAGCAAAAGTGTTGTGCTCATCTCCCAGGACAGACAAATCCAGCGTGATCGCCCAGGCTTTGCCCTGTCCGGTACTGTTTTCTGGAAGATGAGAGACAGACCAAGGCTTGTTTGTAGCAGGCAGCCTGGACAAAAGAATGGAAGGATGAGCATTGGGCAGGACAAGGGAGTATCTTTCCTTGGGGATCTGGTGGAGGTTTTTGTATCCAGCAAACGGTCTTGCCGGCTCCTCCTGGGCGGCCAGTTTGGAAATCTCTTAACATTATAGTGGCCCAGTACAATTGGTCTCCCTGCTGACAAGGTATCTTTTGAAAGTAGCACGTCCGGGGGAATAATTGGTTTAGTTGGAGCTTGCCCGATAAGATGCACAGGTTACAGACCCAGTTTGCTAGAGCCGGATGGGTTGTTGTGGCCAGCACTAGTGTGAGTAAGGCACAAACGGAGGGGCCCTGTCTCTCTAGAGCTCCACCTATCATGACTGCTGCTCGTTTGAGTCTGGAGATGTGGTACCATGGGGAGTGTCCCAATAGCTTGGCAGCCATGGGAGTAGTAAGGATCACTGTGTATGGTCCCGTCCACTGTGAGTGGAGTGACCGAGGTTGGAGTTTTTAAGAGGGACTTCATTTCCCGGCTGTAGAACCTCCATGGCTCCTGGATCTGAGGGGGAGATGGGTTGAGGCAGGAACTGGTCTGTGTATTCCCTGAGGAGATGTCTTAGGAGTGAGAAGTAACGTAGGTAGGAGGCTAGAGAGGGTGGAGTTGTAGGCAGGCCTGTGTTTAGAAGGAAGGGTCTACCATACATTAACTCAAAGGCACTTAGTCTGGTGGGTGCGCTAGGGGCTGCTCACAATCAAGTGAGAGCAATTGGGAGTAGTAGGTCTGGCCAGGAGGTCTTTACCTCTAAGGAGAGTTGATCCTTGAGATCCTTGAGAAGGCCATTGGCCCTTTCCACCTTACCCAAGGATTGAGGGTGATAGGGTATGTGTAGTTTCCAGGAGATATTTAGAGAGTCAGCCACCAATTGTGTGACGTTTGAGATGAAAGCTGGTCCGTTGTCTGACTGGAGCGACATCAGGAGGCCAAAACGAGGGATGATATGTTCCACTAACGTCTTTGCTACCACCAACGCAGTCTCTTGGCAGATAGGAAAGGCCTTGATCCAACCTGAAAATGTATGAACCATGACCAGTAAGTATCTGAGTTTCTTGTGTCTAGGCATGTGGGTAAAATCAATCTGCCAATCCTGTCCAGGTAGTGCTCCCCACAGCTGGTGGAGGGCCACATGGCATTTGAGGGCACCTTGAGAAGAAATATGATGACAGGTGGTGCAAGCCATATGTACCTGGTCAATGGTCTTTCGGAGCCCAGGTGGGGCGAAGATAGGGGAGAGAAACCTGTACATAGCATCCGGACCAGTATGGAGGAATTGGTGGACTGTAGATATGATTTCTCTGGCCTTAAGATGTATCCATCCCTGTTGTCCAGCCATTCCACCCTGGTCTAAAAGTTGTTGTTTTTCTTCCTTTTAGTAATTAGGAATTATAGAGGGAGAGAGAAACAATACCGGGGAGTAATCAGGGCCCAAGGTTAGTTGTCGGGCAGTAGCATCAGCTAGAGCATTCCCTTTAGTGACCGGGTTGGTACCTGTCTGGTGTCCCCAGCAATGAACAATAGCCACCTCCTTGGGTTCCTATAAGGCCTAGAGCAGGTGATGAATTGTTTTACCATTTACAATCAGGGTCTCTCGGGTAGTGAGGAATCCCCATTCCTTCCAGATCGCCGCATGGCTATGTGAGATTAGGAAAGCTGAGTCAGTGTAAATGGTTACCTTAAGACCTCTGCCAACTGCAAGGCTCAGGTGAGGGCTACTAGTTCTGCCTTTTGGGAGGTGGTCCCCATTGGCAGGGGAGCCACCTCCACTATTTCTGAGGAGGAGGAAACCACCGTGTAGGCTGCCTGCCTGTACCCATTTGAATCCCTAACTGAGCTTCCATCCACGAATGGAGTTAAGTCCAGGTTAGTGAGAGGCGTGTCCTGGAGACCCTCATGCATAAGTCGAAGGGTCTCCACAAGCTCTATGCAGGAGTGGCTGGGTGTGGCAGACGAACTGGCGGGAGGAAGGAGGGTGGTTGGGTGTAATGGTGGTGACACCTGTAAAGTTAACTGGGGGTGTTCAATAAATAGGAGGTGAAATTCCTGCACAAGTGATGGGCTGAGAGAGGCCAAGGATTTGTGGCCCAGAAGGTCCTGTAAATGATGAGAAGAGTATATGGTTACTGCCTTTAGGAGGGTTAGTTTCAGAGCTTCCTTGGCGAGGCACGCTGCCGCTGCCAGGGCTCTAAGGCAGGGTTACCACCCCTTGGCGGTGGGATCCAGTTGTTTTGACAGGAAAGCAACCTGTCAGTGTCTGGGTCCTACTGGATGGACCAGCACCCCAGTTGCTATTCCCATCTTTTCTGTAGTATATAAAAGAAAAGGTTTGTTAGAGTTAGGAAGCATAAGCGGGGGTGAGGAGAGGAGGGCATTTTAAGGTTCTTCAAAAGCACGGGCCACTGCTATAGGAGAGGTGAGTGGCCCAGAGGGTGTTTCTTTGGCAGCAGAATACAGAGGCTTAGCTAATAAGGCAAAGTTAGGGACCCAGTGTTGAAAAAACCCCACCAGTCCAAGAAACAAAAAGATCTCAGCTCCTGAGGTGGGTGGTAGTTAAGCTCTAATGGAGGCTGTTTGGTTCACCGTGAGTGCCCTGCAAGAAGGAGTTAGGGCCACTCCAAGGTATGTCACTTGTGGGGTGGATAGCTGAGCTTTTGATGGAGAGACTCCATATCCCCACTGAGCCAGGAAGTTTAGGAGGGAAGCTGTGTCTTGAACAGAGGCCTCTTTTGTGGGGCAACATAAAAGGAGATCATTGACATACTAGAGGAGAGTGCTGACTCCCGTGTCATGATGGGACAGATCTTCCGCCAGTGCCTGTCCAAAAAGGTGAGGACTGTCTTGGAAGCCTTGAGGGAGGACTGTCCAAGTCAGTTGTCTAGTTTGGCCGGTGTCTGGGTCCTCCCAGGTAAAGGCAAACAGTAACTGGGAATCGGGGTGTAGAGGGATGGTGAAGAATGCATCCTTAAGGTCTAAAACTGTAAAGTGGGAGGTGTCCAGGGGAACCTGAAACAAGAGAGTATAAGGGTTATGGATGACCAGGTGAAGAGGGACCACAGCTTCGTTGATTATCCGCAGGTCCTCAACAAGCCAGTAGGCCCCCGATGGCTTCTTGACTTGAAGGATTGGAGTGTTACAGGGAGAATTAGTTGGTACCAGAAGCCTTTGGGAAAGAATATGGTTAATGATAGGTTGGATGCCATTGCAATGGGCTTGGGAAATAGGAAACTGGGGCCTAGAAGGAAAGGAGGATGGGTCCTTGAGGCAGATGAGGACCGGAGCATGATGGCTTGCCACTACGGGAATAGAGGTGTCCCAGAGCATTGTGTTAATGCCGGTCAATGGTACAGGAGAGTCTGTGGAGGCCTCAGGGCCACAACTTATACTGGCTAAGGCAATGAGTGAGCTCGGTTGGGGATGACTAAGCGGCAGGGAGATAGAGGCACCAAGCTTGGAGAGGAGATCCCTCCCTAACAAAGGGATGGGACAGGATGGGATGACTAGAAATGAGTGGGTAAGAGGATGGCCCTCAAACATGTAGCCTACCGGACCTGTCTCTAGAGGCTTAGAGGGGATTCCTGTGACACCCACGACCAAGACCTGGGAAGGATGTAAATGCCTGGGAAAGGAAGGTAAAACAGAGTAGGTAGCCGCCATGTCCACTAAAAAAGAGATGAACTTTCCTGCTACCCACAGCCTGACCCTGGGCTTGGCAAGGTGATAGGGGTGTTTGAGTCCAGTCATCTTCAGTCTTCAAGTAGGCCTAGCAGATCTGGAGGGGAGTCCCTCAGGGGGGCCTGCCTCCTGTGAGACTCTGTCGTGAGGGGATGACCTTCCCCAACCGGGCACTCTACCTTCCAATGACCTCTATTACCACAAACTGGGCAGGGTTTGGTCAGCTTATTGGTCGGGTTGGGGCATCTCTTTGCCCAGTGGCCTTCTTGTTCACACCAGAAGCAAGATCCCAGAGGCTCATGAGCTCTGGACTGGTCTTTGGTGTGACAAGACCCCTGTCCTGCCACCCGAAGGGCCACCGCAAAGGCTCGGGTTCAGGACGCTATCCTCCTCTCATGCTCTTCATTACGGGTATTAAAGATTTTAAAGGCCATGGTTATCAGGTCATGGAATGGAGTCTGGGGCCCCTCCTCTGCCTTTTTTAACTTACGTCTTATTTCTGGGGCTGACTGGGTAAAAATGAGTAGCCAACACCATGGACCCCAACAATGAGTTGGGGTCGAGGCGGGTATGTACAGAGAGAGCCTCGGTGAGCTGGTTAAGAAAACAGGCTGGGTTCTCATCAGGTCTCTGAGTAATCTCTCTCAGCTTCTCATAATTGATGGCCTTTTGAGCCATCTTATTCATACCTGCCAGTAAATACTGGAGCATTCGGTCCCATTGAGTTCCCCCATCTTGGGTATTATAGTCCCATTGGGGGTCCATGAGAGGAACCACCTCCATCCCAACTGGCTTGGCCTGATCCGTGTTATGTGCCTCATTTGCACAATGTTGGGTGGCTGAGGTAACAAGGTCATATTCCTCAGAGGTAAGAGTGGAGGTTAGGATAACATGTATATCATGCCAGGTAAGTTCGTAGGCCCGAGTTAGGTAGTCAAACTCTTTGGTATAAACTGTGGGGTTAGAGGAAAAAGAACCCAGGTGTTTCTCAATCTGGGATAGGTCCCCTAGGGAAAAAAGGGACGTGAACCTGAACAACCCCTTTTGCCCCCGCAACTTCTTGGAGAGGGTCTACTAGTTGGGCCTTTTGGGGTGGGCCTTTTACACTTAATGTAAAGGTCTGGGCAGGAGTGCAGTATCCAAAAGGCCTGGACATATGGGACTTCAGACCACTTCCCAGTTTGGTGACAGAAATTAGTTAGGTCAGTGAGAAGGCTAAAATCAAAAGTTCCCTCCAAGGGCCAGTGAGATTGATTGTCTAGAGGATACTGGGGCCAAGTCTGAGAACAGAGTTGGACCAGTTTCCATTTATGGATCTCCTCTACTATATCTAGGGTCGCCAGATTGGATATGAGACACCACAGAGGGGTCTGAGCCTCCGATTTAGAGGACTGGTTTCCCATGTCTGTTACCCATTTCCCAGAGCCCCTAAACTGGTGAGCCCATAGTCCCAAACTCACTCAAGTTAGGAGGAGACAGGGAAGTATCATCCTCTTCCCCGGAGATCTGGGAGCCTGGATGAGGACATCTCCTCTATCTCGGGACCAGGACAGGTGTAATGCCCAGAGAACCTGGACATAGCTACAATTTCAAACCAGGTGGAGACAGGACTGGGAAAACAGACCAGGGGAAAGGAGGGACTCACCAAATCGCCGTCTGAGGTGCTGAGAGGAGGTGGAGGTCCCGGATCAGGGAAGAAGGGATGGGAGCTGCTGGTCGCTGGCTGGAGCTCCACACCTTATCTCCTTCCCGGGTTTCGGCACTAGCTGTAAGGTAAAATCAAGCTGAAATAACCAGGCGAGGAGGCTACAAAAGAGCCAAAAGTTATTAGGGCACAATCCCGGGCGATGTTCGCCGGTCCGGTTAGTTACAGGCCGGAGAAGTCGCCCCCAGCAGGGCAGGCAGCAAGTTTTTAAAGAAGTTAGGGGGAGGGAGAGCATAGATTTATAGCAGCGTGAGGATTGGCTAGCCTAAGGTACCTTTTCCAGGTTGGGAGGGGGCAACAGCTGGGGATTTTGGCACGTCATCAGGCAGGTCATCTAACGCGCTCACCCCTCCCTCCGGTGCTTCCAGCCTTACAGTCTTCATTCCATGTTATGTGACAGTTGCAAAGGGAGGAATAAGGAGGACTTCTTTCCCCAAAAAAACTCTTGATGACTCATCTCTAACAGAGGTTGGAAATAGGAAGAATCCTCCACAAATCTGATGAAAGTGTGTAAAGGATATTCAAAGAGGGACAGTCGATGCTTTATGTTTCTCATTTTCTTCCCACAAGTTTGACTTTTTGACATGTATGTTTGCAAGATAAACATCTCTTAAAAAACTTAACAACCTTCTCTCCATACATACACCTTCTCTCCCATTGTACACTTCCGTACATACCCAAACACAGACTGGGCCAACATGTACTTCTGCAGAGTCCACCACTTAGAAAGTGGTAAGATGGAGTAATGTGCACTCACTGTTGTCACATAGCTGTGGTCAAAGCACTACTAGGAGCTCTGTGTGGTGGCATAAATTAGAACATGCTCAGAGAATATTGTGCAAAAATAACTTGCCCAATTCACCTGTATTTTCATGGGAATTGCTTAAGAAGACTTGATTAATAACCATATTTATATGGTAGGAGCATTACAAAGAAACCACCTGATTATAGCAAACATCTTCTGACATGGCTCAAAATACACATGCAAAAATATACGAGACATTATTTATGATAATTGAATGTCATTTGCCTTCTTTGAGCATAACAACCTTCATCTTCAAGTGAATCAGTGGGCTGAAAGACTGCTGCACTCCAGTGGAGGTACTGAAATATATAGTTGAAGGAGATTGGTCTAAACATGCCAGAATTCTTTATACTTCAAATTTAACATCAGATGTCAGTTTTGCTATGTGACCTTTAAGTCAGTGACACTAACCTTCAAGACATTTAAAAACCATCATCACTTAGAATATTAGGTTAAATCAAAGGGTAATTACATATAATTGGAGCACAGCTCTTTTATACCACAAAGGTCGTCTACACTTGGAACACTGAAGGTGAATCAAGAAGTGGCCCTAACTGTATTTTGACATCAGTAAACCTATGAGAAGACTCATCTCTCTAGATCTCCAGTTAACCAATTGCAAAAGCATTCTTACAAGGTCACTGGAGAACAAGAGTCATTATAAGCACCTTTTAAAACTCACCTTCCATGAGTGTTTAGCCTGAGGGAGAGGGAGAGGGAGGAGATATTAAATGTTAGGTTAGCAAAGGGTAGGAGAGATGCTCATATTCTAGGTAGCATTATTGACTGAATCTTAGCATTTTTGTTCCTTTGAGTTCCTGTGGTTGTGTGCTACATAACTTTGCAGTCGCTTTGTTCTAGCACATATTCCCCACAATAATTGACTATTCTTGCCTGCTTACTTTTTTTCCTAATACAAAAGGTCTCCTCTGAAATCACAAACCTTAAATAGTGAGACTCTGGCTTGGTGGATTCAGGTTGCCTCTTGCTGAGGAAAATATTCAGTGCTGTTTCAGCAGCTTCTTGGGCTTTCACATTAGTATTGTTTTTAATTTCCTTCTAGATATGATAAAGGTGCTTTGTAAAATTACAACTGTTTGCAAAACTTTACTGCTGTGCTGAAAATGTTTAATGAGATCATTATATTTAATCCAGTTTCTGGTCCTTGTTCATTAATACATGTTCAGCAGAGGAAACTTTTTTTGGTGACTTTATATTAATGAGGCACTATTACAAAATCACTCTCTCTCTTCTATGATGATATCCTGAGAATGCTTCTTTTTCATTCATGTATCCATTCATTTAGTTTTTCTATTTGCTGTAGCTTTCTGTCAAAATGGTCAATAATGACCATCCAAGAAAATGGTAAAAAATATCTAACTCATTCATGGTGAGAGGAATGAGCAGAAAATGAAGACAAAATATGTTGTTGCTAACTTTCAAAAATGTTTGCCTTCAAACCAGCTGCCACTTTGCTACATCAGGTAACTGCCAGATTGTGGGAAACTCAGTGTTCAAGCAACCTGATTTTTTTTTTTAACAAATACACTTTGAGAAAATAAAAGAAATTGAAGGTGAAAAAAAAATGTTGTTGCTCTTCACTGGAACAAAGTGTCTGTATAATGAAGAAGGGACCAAGAAAGAGCACAACAGTGTTAACCCTTCCATTGAATCTCAGCAGGCCATTTGTCAGTAGGAATGCTTTTGGCAGCAAGTGACAAAACCCAGCTAGCATCAGTGTGAACCACAGGGCGCTGACTCTTCACTTCCTAAGCAGGTTAGAGGTAGGAGATACTAGAGACACAGGTGGCTCAACAGTTCCACACTGTTAGGACACTAGACTGCATTTTTCATGGCCTTTGCCTCCTGATCACAATTCGCTGCAACTGTGCCCAGCATCATGTCCTCGTGGAAAGCTGAGGGAAGCCAGGTGAGAAAGAGTTTTCCCTGCTCTTTATCAGGAAGAAGTATTTCCCAGAACCCTCCAGCAGACTGTCCTTTATATCTCACTGTGTAACACCTGATTCTATGTGCAAGGCATTCTGGAAAAGCTATTATGTTTATGTTTGTGTGGATGTGATATGGTTTTGTGTGTGTATCTCAGCCACTGACTGATGAGTAGAAACACAAAAAACAAAATCTAGTACCACCCATGGTTAGAGAGCAGGGATGTACCAAAAGCAAGTTTGAGGAACTGAATCCCTGGTAAGGAAAAAAAACGGCAAATATAATCATGCCTAGGATTAGTGGAATGTGCAGACCACAGAAACCAATCCAAGTTATGACCAGCAGGGGAAATTCTGAGAGATGTGATTGGAATGGAGGACCAGGAAAGCGACAGCAATAAACTCAGGTTGCCAAGGAGCTCTAGGGAGCAATTCTGGCCCAAGCCAAGGAGTTGTGCTGTCAGTAGAGCCTGGGACTGAGAACAATCCTGGCTTGGAGTGTGGGCTACAAAGCAATCCAGGCAGCCATGTAAAGTTGCTAGGTTGTGCCCTTTGTAAGAGTGCTTAGTCAACATGGCAAATGAGGCTCAGTTCCAGCTCACACTGTTCACCACGCCTCACGCTGGGATGCAGCATTGCAGCCATCTGGAGGATGAATCTTACTGTAATTTTTTCTTTCATATGTTTTTTTCATTTTTATTTTTTTGGTATCATTAATCTACAATTACATGAGGAACATTATGTTTCCTAGACTCCCCCCATAACCAAGTCCCCCTCACATACCCCATTATAGCCACTGTCCATCAGCATAGTAAGATGCTGTAGAATCACTACTTTTCTTCTATGTGTTGTACAGCCCTCCCCGTGCCCCCACACATACATTATACATGCTAATCATAATTCCCCCTTTCTTTTGCCCCCCTCTTATCCCTCCCTTCCCACCCATCCTCCCCAGTCCCTTTCCCTTTGGTAACTGTTAGTCCATTCTTGGGTTCTGTGAGTCTGCTGCTGTTTTGTTCCTACAGTTTTTGCTTTGTTCTAATACTCCACAGATGAGTGAAATCACTTGGTACTTGTCTTTCTCCGCCTGGCTTATTTCACTGAGCATAATACCCTCTAGCTCCAAACATGTTGTTGCAAATGGTAGGATTTGTTTTCTTCTTATGGCTAAATAATATTCCATTGTGTATATATACCACATCTTCTTTATCCATTCATCTACTGATGGACACTTAGGTTGCTTCCATTTCTTGGCTATTGTAAATAGTGCTGCGATAAACATAGGGGTGCATCTGTCTTTTTCAAACTGGGCTGCTGCATTCTTAGGGTAAATTCCTAGGAGTGGAATTCCTGGGTCAAATGGTATTTCTATTTTGAGTTTTTTGAGGAACCTCCATACTGCTTTCCACAATGGTTGAACTAATTTACATTCCCACCAGCAGTGTAGGAGGGTTCCCCTTTCTCTACAACGTCACCAACATTTGTTGTTGTTTGTCTTTTGGATGGTGGCGATCCTTACTGGTGTGAGGTGATATCTCATTGTGGTTTTAATTCACATTTCTCTGATGACTAGCGATGTGGAGCATCTTTTCATGTGTCTGTTGGCCATCTGAATTTCTTCTTTGGAGAATTGTCTGTTCAGCTCCTCTGCCCATTTTTTAATCGGATTATTTGCTTTTTTGTTTTTTTGAGGTGCATGAGCTCTTTATATATTTTGGGTGTCAACCCTTTCTCGGATCTGTCATTTATGAATATATTCTCCCATACTGTAGGATGCCTTTTTGTTCTATTGGTGGTGTCCTTTGCTGTACAGAAGCTTTTCAGCTTGATATAATCCAACTTGTTCATTTTTTGCTTTTGTTTTCCTTGCCTGGGAAGATATGTTCATGAAGAAGTTGTTTATGTCCAAGAGATTTTGTCTATATTTTTTTCTAAGAGTTTTATGGTTTCATGATTTACATTCAGGTCTTTGATCCATTTCAAATTTACTTTTTATATGGGGTTAGACAGTGATCCAGTTTCATTCTTTACATGTAGCTGTCCAGTTTTGCCAACACCAGCTGTTGAAGAGGATGTCATTTCCCCATTGTATGTCCATGGCTCCTTTATCGTATATTAATTGACCATGTATGTTTGGGTTAATATCTGGACTCTCTATTCTATTCCACTGGTCTGTGGGTCTGTTCTTGTGCCAGTACCAAATTATCTTAATTACTGTGGCTTTGTAGTAGAGCTTGAAGTTGGGAAGCGAGATTCCCCCCTGCTTTATTCTTCCTTCTCAGGATTGCTTTGGCTATTTGGGGTCTTTGGTGGTTCAATATGAATTTTAAAACTATCTGTTCCAGTTTGTTGAAGAATGCTATTGGTATTTTGATAGGGATTGCATTTAATATATATATTTTTAAATCAAGATATAATTCACATGGCATAAAACACACCCTTTAAAAGTGTACAATTCAGTGGTTTTTAGTATATTCACAAAGTGGTACAGCCATCACCACTAATCATAAAACATTTTCATTCCCTCCAAAAGAAGCCATCTTCTTTCTGTCTCCCTCCCTTCCTCCCTCCTTTCCTCCCTCTTTCCTTCTTTCCTTCTTCTTTCCCCCACCCCCTCCCCCCTTCCCTCTCTTCCTCTCTCTCTCCTTCCTGCCTCCCTCCATTCTTTCCTTCTCTCCTTCCACTGCATTGGTCTCTCCTACTCTTCTTTCCTTTTCTTTCTCCCTCAGGTATATAGCTAGGAGTGGAATTGCTGGGTCATATTACAACTCTATGTTTAAATTTCTAAGGAACTGCCAAAATGCTTTCCAAAGTGGCTGCATTGCTTTACATTCCTACCAGTAATGTATGATGGTTCCAATTTCTCCATATCCTCACTGATACTTGCTATTTTTCATCTTCTGATTATATACATCGTAGTGGGAGTGAAAGAGCATCTTACTGTAGTTTGATTTGCATTTGCCCAATGATAGTCAGCCTCTTTTCATGTTATTTGTATATCTTCTTTAGGAAAACTTCTATTTGCCCATTTTTAAGTTGGGTTGTCTTTTAGTTGATTTTGTCAGGGTTCTTTATATATTCTGGATACATGTCCTTTGTCAGATGTATGGCTTACAAATATTCTTTCCCATTCTATGGGATGTTTTGTTCACTTTCTTGATAGTATCCTTAGATGCACAAAAAATTTTTTTAAGTTAAAAAAAGTCATCAAAATTGATGGAGTACAATTTATTTTTTCTTTTGTTCTTTGTACTTTGGTGTTGTTTCTCAGAAGCTTCTGCTTAATGCAAGGTCATGAAGATTTATGCCTATGCTTTCTTCTAAGAGAGTTCCAGCTTTATCTCTTATATTTAGTCTTTGATCTATTATGAGTTTATTTTTGCATATAGGATAAGGTGGGGGTTCAATTTAGTTTTTTTGCATACCTACTGCCCTACCAGCATTATTGAAAATACTGTTCTTTATCCCTACTGAATGGCCTTGGCACCCTTATTGATAATCAATTGACCGTATATGTAAGGGTTTATTTCTGCACTTTCAATTCTATTCCATTGATCTATATCTCTAGTCTTCTGCTAGTTCCACACTGTCTTTATTATTGTAGCTTTGTAGTAGGGTGAAATCAGGAAGTTTGAGGCCTACAGCTTTGTTCTATTTCAAGATTGTCTTGTGTATTATTGGTCCCTTGATTTTCCATATGAATTTTAGAATCAATTTGTCGATTTCTGAAAAAACAAAACTTAGCTGAAATTTTATCGAGGATAGTATTGAATCTGTAGATTAATTTGGGGAATATTGCCATTTTAACCAAGTAACCTGTTGATCCATGTACAAAAATGTCTCTCCATTTAATTCTTATTTAATTTAATTTCTTGCAACAATATTTTATAGTTTAAAAAGTATATGTTTCACACTTGCTGTGTTAAATTTCTTCCTAAATGATTTTTTATGCTATTGTAAATATAACTTCTTAATTTCCTTTTTGGATCATTCACTGCTAGTGCATAGTAATACAGTTGGGTTTTGTCTGCTTGTATCCTGCAAGCTGCTGGATTTGTTTATTGCCTCTAAATTTCTTTTTTTATTCCTTAGAATTTTCCCTATACAAGGTCATTTTATTTGCAGAAAAAGATGGTTTTACTTGTTCATTTCCAATCTGGATGAGTTTAATTTCTTTTTCTTGTTATATTGCCTTGGCTAGAATCTCCAGGACAATATTGCATAGAAGTTGCCAGAACAAAATATCTTATTCCAGATCTTAAGGGAAAGCTTTCAGTTTTTTGCCATTGTCATGTTAGCTGAGCATTTTTTGAAGATTCCTTTCCTCAGGTTAAAGAAGTTACCTTGTATTCCTAGTTTCTTGAGTTTTTTTTTTTTATCATGGATTTCTCTTTTTCTGCATTAATTGAGATGATTCACATGGGTTTTGTCCTTTAGTCTACTAGCATCATATATTACATTAGTTGGGAATTAGAGGGAATTTTAAATGAATGTATTAGAAAAGAAGGAAAGGTGAAAATAATTTAAACTGCATATTAGGGAGTTAATAAAAGAACAGCAAAAGAAGATAAAAGAAGGAAACAATAATAACAATAATAATAGAATTAAATGGAGAGCAGAGAGGAAACAAAGTAAAATTTTTTCCTTAAAACTAGCTCATAGTACTGATAAACTTCCAACAAAATGATAAAGAAATGAAGAGATAAAAAAATAAGACTTACCAATATCACAAATGAAAAAGTAGACATGGCTATGGCCTTTTCAGATTATTAAAAACACAGAAAGATGGTATGTATAATTTATGTCAATAAATTTGACAACATCTCTAAGATGGGCAAATTGATTTGGGAAAAAAACTAAAACTGACATAAGCAGAAATTAAAAATCAGAATAACCCTTTATCTATTAAATCTGTAATTAAAAACCATCTCACAGAGAAAACTCTAGGACCAGATGGGCTCACTACTGAACTCTTCCAAATATTCCAAAAAGAAATAGCACCAAGTGAAATAAGCAAGGCAGAGAAACACAAATATTGTATGATTTCACTTATTTTGGAATCTTAAAAACAAAACAAACAAAATGAACAAAATAGCAGTAGACTCATAGACACTGAGAAATGACTGGTGGTTACCATTGGTGAGGGGTTGGGGTGGGGGGAAGGGTGAGAGGGATAAACAGCAAAAAATTTCTCAATCATGAAAGGTGGTTACAGGAATGGTAGTACAGCATGGGGAATATAGCCAGTGATTCTGTAACATCTTTCTATGTTGACAGTAAGTACACTAGTTGGGGTGAGGATTTAATAATATGGGTAACTGCTGATTCACTGTTGTACACTTGAAACCAATATAAGAGTGTATACCAACAATACTTCAATATAGGAAAGAAATAGCACCATCTTACATAAATCCTTTCAGAAAATACAGGATGGAGTAGCACATTTCAACTTGTTTTGTGAGGCCAGTATAACCCTCATTACAAAAGCTTAAGAAGTATATTAGAAAGGAGAAGAAGAAGACAAATGTCATGACTACAGATACAAAAATTCTACCAAAACTTTAGCAAATTGAGTCCAAATTGAGTAGCATCAGAACCATGTTGGGCCTTACATCTAGGAATGCAAGGTTGGTTTAACATTCAAAATTCATTCCATGTACTTTATATATATTAACAGAATTAAGTGTAGAACCCATGTGATTATCTCAATAGCTTCAGTAGAAGCATTTGATAGAATTCATTATCTGTTCATGGCAAAACTCTCAGAAAACTAGGAAAGGAAGGAATTTACCTTAATCTGGTAAAAACTCACAGGTTCCATCATATTTAAAGGTAAGATTTGAGCACACTTTTCTCCTTAATTCAAAAGTAGGGCAAAGAATTCCCTGTTACCACCTCTACTCCATGTTATATTGCTGGACCGAGCCAGTGCAGTAAGCCAAGGTAAGGAAATAAAAACACAAAGATTGAAAGGGAAGAATAAAGTCACCTTTTTTCAGAGAAGATATTATTGTGTACATAGAAAATTCAAAAGAATCTATAAATAATTCAAATTAATATGTAAATTTAGCAAGGTTACTATCCATAAAATTTTTAATCTGGCTTAGCTTTTTCCATCTCTATGCTCAACTGTCCTATGTCAGTTTTAAGATTTTCTTTTGTGAACATCCATTAACTAATTTTTTTCATTGAATCTGAGAGTTTCCATCTTTTTAGTTGTCATATTTGGATATATCTAGGTATATTTCTATTACTTTATTTTGTGCTATTTAGTAGTTCCTTCCTCTGCTTCTCATTTCCCCCTTCCTGGTTTTGATTTAATTTATTAGCTACCTTGTTTTATTTATTTGGAAGTTATGTGTTCTAGTTATTTTTTTTTAGTGGTGACCCTTAAAAGTTTAACACACAAATATGACTTCTCATAGTCTAAAGCTAATATCTCGACCTTCCTCCTGAACAAACTAGGACCTGAGGAAGGCCTTTACTTTTATCACTCCCTCTTATCTATGGTTCTATATTTGTCTATTGTTTTAGTTTCAACCTCCTTTTACAGCCCCTAAATGAGCGGTCACTGATTCATGCTCACTATCCTTCCATGCACTTTGCTTCTTCCTTTCAAGTTCAGTTTTCTTCTCCCTGAAATACCAGATTTGGTAGATTTTTTTGCAGGGTTTGCAGGTAGTAAATACCATCATTTCTTACATATTTGAAAATGCTTATGTTCATCTGGCTGGGTATAGAATTCTAGATCACAATTTTTTCTCTTACTGCTTTGAGAATGTTACTCCATTGTCTTCTGACTTCTGTTAATGAAGACGTAGCTGCTGGTCCAACAGTTTCTCTGAGTAATTTGTTTTTTATGCCTGCTTTTAAGATTTTATCCTTGTCTTTGATGCCTTGTAGCTTTACTATGATGTAGGCCATGGTATTGATTTCTTCTTGTCCTACTTAGGACTAGACTTAGCTCTTCTATCAATTCTGTGAAATTCTAAGCCAAATTTGGCTAAATTATTCAGCTTCTCATGTTACTCCTCTCCTTGACACCCTGCAGTGTCTCCCTCATTTACTGATAGTATTTCTACTCAGACTTGTAAAAATCTGGCTCCTAAACATGACTGTAATTAAGTTTCCATATCTGCCAGGAAAGCCTCATCACTCAAACTGGTGATCCTATTTCTTCTACATAACTGAGCTTAATTATCACCTATTCTCTGAAGCCTTTCCAGAGACATCCTCTTCCCTCTACTCTGTTTTGTTCATCCACTCTTATCTGCTCCATACATTTAGCAGTTGATTGCATTTATCTATCTATGTATGTGTAAATCTTCCCCTGCTAGACTCAAGTTCCCAGTGGGTAGTTCCCTTTGTATTTACAGAGACAGAAACTTAGCATGGGCTCTATAAATGTTTAAAGATTAAATGAGTAAATGAATCAAGAAAATTAAGGTAAACACTATCCTATCTACCTCATAGGGATCTTGGAACAACTAAATATATACCATATGACAAAGCACCTGGTAGATAACAAGTCCTAAGTTGTTTGAATTGAAGACAATCCATGCACTATTTTGGTACAGTGGGTGATGTACAAAATTGGTTGTTCCTTTATATTTCCTTATTCCATATGGCATAAAGCAGAGTTCTTAGTGTTCTTTGATCATAATGAAAAACTTTTTTTGGTTCTGTGCCTTTTATTCCAATTACTATATTTTTCAGAGCATTAAAAAAAAAGTTCTATGAGCTGATATAGTTTACCAGCTATTACATTCTGTTCTGAAAACCCAATGCATTTGTAAGTGCTCTTCTCCCTTAGAGTTTAATGGCTTTCTCCTTCTCTTCCGTCTTGTGTCTGCTTTAATTTTGCCTTATGAATTAGGACTTTGCTGACCCTCCCTATTATAAAATAGAAACTTTCATCATACATTCATTCTCTGTCCTCTTTTACCTGCTTTATTTTCCCTCATATACTATATACTTGTCCACATGTGAAATATGTATTTACCTCTTTTATTATTACCTGCCCCCCTATATATATACTAGCACTTAAACTTCTTAAAGGTAAGAACTTTGCTTTATGACTAGAACAGTGTCTAGCATATAGTAGATACTCAGTAAATATTTATTGAATAAATGGATCAATTCTAGGTGCCACTGATTCTGGGGCTACAGGAGACAGACATGATACAGCCACTCTGGGCATGGTAGCTTTTAATATTCCTCTTGATCTGGGATGAAATTACAAAACTTGACTATTTTGCTTTTCCTTATAACAGACTGCCTAATGCATGATGTCATCCTGAAAACTAATGAAATCACTTCCTTTCCTGGCAGGTACCTAAACCAAGTTCTAAGCTGGCTGTGTACAAAACCCATCTGTTCTCTGCTGGTTTAAAGACAGTGGCAGTTCCTGCCCCCTTTAGCAAGCTTTAATTTGCTTGCTGTTTCCTTTCACCACTTAAGAACAATTTACATATCTTTCCTACCCATTTTATCATTTTGATTTTGGCAAGAACTTTCAATTAATACTGTGTGGGCCCTTGTGCAAAGAAAGCATCCATTTATAGTGTCTCTGGAAAAAAAATTATTATTTCATAGAAACAAACACCCAAAGCTATAGTTCACTTGTATATTATGAGAGAGAGGTCCAGAGGGTATAAATGACTTGCTGAAGGCCACATACTGACTTTAGCAACCCTGTGGGTCCAACACCCACATTCTCTGATTCCCAGTCAAGTTGTTCTTCTGCCTGATTTTCCTTTATAAATTCATATATGTTTCTCTTACCACCTATGCATGAATCTGATGCCCCAGTACTTAGTTCATTAGAGTGTATCTCTGTCTATGGTATGAGATGTCTTACCTCCTCAACCTTCGACCATCAAGCTGCTATATTGATTTTTCAGGTGTCATCAAGTTTCTGTCTCCAGACTTAACACAACTGAAAAGAATATGGTCTATCAGCTAAACTGACACTCCAAGGTCAACTTTGTGGCCAATGAAAACATATGGCTTAAGAAGCCCGACACAGCTGCCTTGCACTTGATTGAGAGCTTGCCTCTGCTTGCTCTTCCTTGGTAGGGGCGTACTGCTCTCAGCTTGCTGCAAGTACTTATTGTCAGATTAGCAACACACAGTGGGCCTGGTCACGTGGTGGACACTTAATACCACTAAAGGTACCTGGAGGCACTTTCTGGATTTAGGGCTGATGACGGGCTATCATTGGACTGGCAGTGCCTCCCAGTGGCCAAGATTCCAGAGGCTTCCTACTGAGCAGTGGCCTGTGCAGCCACAGCCCCAAAGCAATACCTTCTCCTTCCTTCTTTCTGAGTCTAGTGGTGTGCAGTTGCCCAGCCCTGTATCATGTAGTGAGAATTCAGCGCTGATGATCATCAGGCAACCTGTCTGTTTCAGTACAGTTGACCCTTTAACAAGACGGGTTTGAATTGTGGGGAACTACCTACATTTGGATTTTTTTTCCAATAAATAGATTGGAAAACTTTTGGAGATTTGTGAGTTTGAAAAAAAAATTTCTTTTTTCTAGTTTATTGTAAGAATGCAATGTGTAGTACATATACAAAATATGTGTTAATTGTTAAATGTTATCAGTACGGCTTCTGGTCCAACAGTAGGCTGCTAGCAGTTAAGTTCTGGGGGAGTCGAATCGTATTCAGGTTTTCAACCATGTGGGGGACCAGTGCCCCTAACTCTCACGTTGGTCAAGGGTCAATTGATTTTGCTGATTCAGTTCTCAAACATGACCATGACAATGAAAAAAATTGGGAGGGGGTTGGAAATATAAAAAAGTTGCTAATGTCTCTATAGGAGCAGGTCAATTTGAAAAGTGCTTTGTAATAATGTGGCCAGTTTTTTCCTTCCCATTAGCCCTGTGGAAGCTTTGACACCCTTCCTCTTGTAGGAGACTTCAGCTGCCCGGAGTGCCACATCATCCTCCTGAAGTCACTCGTGTTAGCTTCCTTAAGAATAATTTCAGATGTGTTACAAAAATAGGCAGAGGGGCTTAGCTGGTTTCTGGAAGCTTGTATCCTAAAAAGAATATATGCATGTTCCCAAAGATCACATTTTAAGATGTATATTCTTCATAAAATGAAAGATAAATCATATCTACAAGCATAGCCTTGAGACTACTGTCCTTAGGCTCTTGCTGGCCCAGAACGTGCAAAGGCAGCTGTGGGGCTGTGAAGGAGCGCCTCCGGGAGCTGTGGAGGACTTGTGAAGGCTCCAGTTCTCCGGCAGGGAGGGAGGGACATCTGTGTAACCGGTAATGCTGTGCCACCACAGGTGAAGTGGGAACTCTCCCTTCTGCATGCCCCTGACCCCGGGCTATGTCCTGTGTTCTCAAGGGCCCCCTCCATCAGGACTTTCTTTCCCAGGCAGTGTCTAAATGCCAGTACCTTTTCCTCATCAAAAATGTGCCAATTTTCTATCCATTCTCTCAAAGCCTTGGTGTCTAATACAATCAAGTATTCCATGCTGAAGTTTGAATAGTAAGTTACACTCATTGTTCTGCTCCTCCCGTGGACATTTGCGTTGTAACTGGGGACTCCCAAAGTCCTTGACTCATTGGGCTTGGAAACCAACTTTATCTCGCAAATTATACACACTGCCCACCCTCCTCAGCCTCCACTCAATCCCAAAGATGATGTTGAAGCAGAATGCCCTTTACTTTTCTGTTTGGATGACCCCTCAACTGACCTTTCTGGGAGTGTCACTGCAGTGACCAGTCCCTCCAAGTGCCACGGTCCTAGCGCTTTTATCTAGAGCCTCCAGGTGCCACATTCACATTCTGATAGGTATTTTCAACCCACAAACAGCTGGAGAAGAGGGGCCACAGGAGAAACACAAAATTGAGCAGGAGGATTTTTCCCTGATAATTGCGGCTTGCCCGCAAAGGTCTTGGATAGCTGTGGAATATTCCAAAAGGAAATACATGGCAATTGTTTGGAAGATGCCAATTAAAATAAAACGTGTCCAGAATGTAAAGAATTGGGGTAAGAAGTGGGTGAGCAATGGAGATAATTACGGGACATTACGCTTGACTTTTGTGCTGCCATCGACTGTCTTATCCAACAGGTTTCTTGGGTATCTAAGAAATTTCCAGAATAGGCACTCCACGGAACAGGCACAGCCTAGGTCGCTGTGCTCTCACCCTCCCTCCACCCGGGGCCCATTCCCCCTCCTCTTCTCCCAGACCTCCCACCCCGGGACCGCCTCGGTGTGTCCCGGGTCGGACCCCGTTTAGCCGTCCCCAGGGCAGCCCCCAGGACCGCCCCAGCCCGCGCCCGCGTCGAGCGGCGCCCGCACCCCCGGCGCGCAGGCAGCTCCGGGCCGGCCGCGCTGATTCGCTGCGGCGGAGACTGCGGAGCCGCGGCGCCCGCCCCTCGCCGCGCGCGGGTTGTGCAGCCTCAGTCTGTCCGCAGCCGCGACGCCGCCGCGAGCCCAGCCGCCGTCGCCGGGGCACCGACCCCTGAGGGCCCGTCCAGCGCCCGCGAGGAGAGCCGCGGCGAGCCCGCAGAGCCCGCACCATGCAGGCCACTGCCGATTCCACCAAGATGGACTGTGTGTGGAGCAACTGGAAAAGTCAGGGTATTCTCTTTATTTCTAGTGCATGCCCGCGGCGCACGGGAACCCCGGGAGCCGGACTCGGCCATTGTGCAGCATTTCACCTGTGGGACCTATGCATGCGTTATGCCCAGGAGCTTTCTGTTGGGGGGAGTAAATTTGTTATGTCAAAAATCAAAATGGATGGTGTTTGATTTTTTTTTCTTTCTCTGTTTTTACCCCTACTCCCAACCCTTTGTTTTCTTATTGTAATGCTGGTATTTTAAATAATGCATCAGTTGCCTCCTCCTGGAGCTCTTTTGGATCGGTTGATGATTCTGTACTTGTTCAATCTTTTCTCATCCCCGGAGTTAAAACGCTTTCGTATTGTTCCCTGCATCCCAGTGCGTTTGATTTCTACCGGAAGGTTGGCATCTCCTAGTAGAACCATTAGCTCAGAGGGCTCTAGTACATCCTTTTAACAGGGAGGGACACACCCATTTCAGGGCTGTTATCTGTGGTCACACAATGGAGACTGAAAATGCAGATTTGCTCTTGAAGTACTGAAAATGTGATGGCGTAGCCACATATTAGGATGGTTCACTTTGAAATATTTCGGGGTTTTTTGTCTGTTACTGGATTAACCTGTAACTACTGCTTATTAATAATGAGTGTCTGAGGAACAAATGGAAGGGAAGGAAAAAGCAGAGCCGGTTGCCCACTGGTATAACAGATTTATTTTGAAACAGTCCATATTAGCACTGGGTGTGGCCACCCTCCAGCCTCGCTTGGATTGCTTTTCAGCCATTTTTATTCAGCCTCCTACTTCACACATCCGTCTCTCCTTTGTTACATTAAGATTCTCTCCTTCACCTTGCTCAGTTTGAGATTATGAGGAGAAAGAGAATTTGGAAGAATGAATTATGTGTAGAAACTTGGGTGTTTGTAAGATGAAGTGGCTTCTAATATTTAACAAAGATGGTTCTGAAGAAGGCATCTTTGCCTTCACCTGCAGGGTTTCAGCCTCCCTCAGGACCAAGAATACCCTGGAGCAGGAGCTGGTTTTTTGAAAACCTGGCGTATTCTCCTAATTTTATATCACAGGAAAACAAGGATGCCTTTTCATCTTTAATGCTCCTGTAGGATTTTTCTTTGGTAAATTTTTTTAAGCAAAGAAAAGAAAACATGAACCTCAGAATTAACACATTTGCTCTGCCTCTTAATTCGCTGGTTGGGTGGCAATGACGTAAAATACAATAGCTGGTTTAAATTAGGTCAAAAGTAAATAAATGGACCTAATTAATTTGAAAGTCAAGAAATTTACGGTAATTCATTGGCATAATCTTAGAGAATTATGACAATGACATGGAAGAGCATATGTTTTATAGAGAAAGCAGCTGTGAAAATTCTTGGTAATATTTCATTCTTGTTATGTATTAGGACTCATCCAGATTATTTGATATACACACTCAACAAACATGGCTTGGTATAGTAAGTTTACTTTCACATAAAGACAAAAAGTTGGTTTTAAGATTATGATTATGGATTTCTTCTTACCAAAAGTAGATGCCAAAAGATGGCAGATTTTGTTGTTTTGTAAGATACAAGACATTAGTTCATCATAGTCATATGTGTTTTGCCTCAGGTGACCTTCTCACTGAGGGGTTAAAAAATACATGAACATTTATAATCAGAAAATAATACAAAATGCCATAGTTTGTCCATTAAAGACAGTCATTTTCATTTCTATTATACAGCTGTTTGTGAAGATCAATGTAAGATCATTGATGGTCTTTTGTAATCTGAGACCTTTGGTAGTCTTCAGGACCATTGATTGATTGCCTTTTATCAGAACAAAGCCATTATCTGGAAAATTGACTAATAACTGGGTGGGTGGGTTTATAGGCATATTCCTTTTTCTCCCCACTAGGAGAACTTTTCATTTAAACTAATCTACAATAAGATTTTATTGAGCATTTTCAATGAATCTTCTTCACTTTAGTTCCCCCACTATAAAAAACAGTTGTTCTTAACCCTGGCTACACATTAGTACATCTGAGGGGGCTTTAAAAAAACACAAAGGATGCCTGAGTCCCACCCTTAGAGGTTTTGATTCAACTGGGCCAAGGATCAGTATTTTTTAAAAGCCCCTCAAGTGAGTTTAGTACATAATCAGGGTTGAAGTCACTGATGTGTAATAATTTTTCATGAGCCCAGTCTATAGCCCAACAGAGCAAGGTCCAGTGTACAGATGATGAAATGGGTGTAATCTATGAGTAGCTGTAAATTCAGTTAAAAGAAGTCAGTGCAATGTTGATAATGTCCTACAGAAGTATTATGAGATGAAACTTTTGTTTGGAAAATGGGATGAAGAAAGTGAGCTTCAAGTTTCCTCCACATTATTAAATAGTCTGTGAACTGCAGCCCAGTGAATATGTCCTGAAGACTACTGGTATTTATTTTATTAGTATATATGATTTCAGCTAATGACAGGAGTATTTAAAAGGAAACCAAAGTCCACATTATACTACATTACACAAATTTTGCTTCCAATTTTTAAAAAATGATACTGTTACCCAATATTGGTTAATAAGCCAAAGCTCATTCTACGCAGTGAAAATTAAATAACTATATGGATAGTTATTTCACAGACCACAACAGTACTAATATTTATGAGGCACTTTTACTGGGTGCTTTACTTGCATCCCTGCATTTAATCCTCACAAATTATAAGGTGTAAATTTTATTATCATCTCATTTTACAGGCAACGGACTGAGGCTTTCACCAAGGCACTTGGCTAGTAATGCCAGAGGCTGGACCTAAGCTAGGCTGTCTGACCCCAGAGCCCCTCAGTTCTCACTGCTCCATCAGCGGCCTCAATGGTAGTTGGCTTTTTCCTCAATGGTTTTTATTTAAAAAATGAATTATTTAGGTAATGGTGCTTGTGTGGGCTTAATAACCCCACACGTTTACAATTTTCATTTTGCCAAAAGTCTTCTCTTTGAGCTTTCAGTTTCCTCTTGGGCATCTAGGCTCAAGAGGTTAAGTGATTTGCTCAAGGTTTTTGGTAAGTGGTGAACTGAGTAGTGAAAAGGTGGCTCTTGGCTTAAAATCCAGAACTCTTCCCATGTCAACACTCATCATCTCTTTTACCAGTTCTGAGTTACAGAAAATGAGCTGTCATTTACCTCTTCTGAGATATTTTCTCATAGGTTCTCTCTTTGCAGACAGCAAAATGCATCAGGGAGACAGTGGTCTTGACCAGTTGATGCCACTATTGTCGTTGTCATCATCAATTCATCATCCTGAATTCTCCAGAAATAACAGCTATGTGCGAATAGCTCTTAAACTCTCATTACTTATCTTACTTTAATTAAGTTTCTGTGAGATTATCGTGTCACTCTCATTTTATAAAGGAGGAAACTGAGGATTTATTTGAAGGCAGAGAGGGCCAGTTATTTGCCCTAGGACATAGCCTGGGTCCAAACACTGTGCACTTTGATCTCAAAACCTCCACTTTCAACTACTCTACCATACTGCCTAAATCCAAATGGTAGTGTGGCAGGCCAACAAAGTTTGACCAAAACCGTTCATCCATACCATTCCATTTGTGCTCTAAAGATCATGTTTTTCTAGATATCACTGAACTCACCTGGCAGCATGCTTGGTAATATGATGGATGGGTTGATAGATGTCACCTGTTGGGGCTAATGTTCGACTCCCTTTGACTCTGTGGGACAGCATTCTGTAGTTATGGCTTCTCCAGCATGTGAACTATTGCTGAAGGGGAAACACTTTCCAGAGATTATAACCAAAAAATATTTCTGTGCCTTTACAAAATATCCTATTTTGAAAATTTTATGCTGGCCTCCAGTGCTTTGTGGAAAAATTCTTCAGGGTGCTCCCTTCTAACAGGTGCTAGTTCAGAACAGCTAAGCACCCCAGAATACACAGTAGGAACACCTGTTTAGTCACATAATTGAAAGAAAAGCTGGTATTTATAAAATGGAATTTTTTAAAGATGATACATACATAAAAGCAGACCAATACCACCTTTTATCACAAACCTTTTATTTGGACTCAGTCTCATTAGAAAACTGTATAAATCTCACAACATAAATATTACATTTACAAACTCCCTCTCTGCAAATTCTAATGAAATCCAATGGGGGAAACTGGCTTAGCTGGGGATCTGAGGATTTTTTTTTTAATGGAAGAAAACTCTCATTGTACACACAATATACCAAATGTAAGTAGTTATTACTCCATTGAACAAAAAAATTTCACAATGTATTATTGTTTTCAAGAGAATCTTTATAAGGGAATATTCCAAGTTTGGGCAGAGAATAATGGCTTTTTTTTAATGATACATGCACATTATAAAAACTTCCATTTGTTCAAAGAGAGGTTCATATGAAAGCCACAAATTGCCCAAGTCCTACGGCCTGGAGTTAATTAATGTTAAAATTTGCTGAATATCGTCCAGTATCTCTATACCACATAAAATGAAGCTAATGGGCCCTTTAGGCAACAAAACAGCTTTTATAATAAAACAAGATTGTACACATCTCAAAGAGTGTTTCAAATAATTTAATGGAAGAAACTGGCATGAAACTGAAAGATGTGCTGACCTTGAAACACATATTTATGAACTCTATAAACTGATCCTCCCTAAAAATGAAGAAAAAGGCTATGATAAACATCAAGAGATTAGAATAATTTTTTAATTACGTGTTTTAGTTTTAGACTGTACAGGGGGACTCTTTGCTGTGTCTTTAACTCTTTTGATAGGAAGAGCCTCCATGGGTGAGAAAGGTTGACAAAATGCTGATCTAAATCTACATGTTCAAATATATAATTTTTCTCAAATGTCCATGAATTAATATTTACTTCATTTTTAAAAATATTCCTGACAGTCTCTGCTAAAGTATTATAATTACTATATATCAGTAGAGATTGTGGATGAAATCTTCCACTATAATCAGTAGGCCCTTCCTTCTCCATTTAAATATTTCTCTTTCTCCTCCTCTCTCTCCTTCTCCCTGTCTCCTTCCCAAACACTTTCTCCTTACATTTGAAATAATATTCTTTACTTAATTGTTTTTCATCTTTAGACTAATAAATTTGGGAACAGAATCTGTTAAAATAGTCTGTTATAATCTGAAATAGTATATTTTAAATTAGCCTATATTAAAAATAAATTCTAAAATCCACTAATTCCAACAAACAAAGGCAAACATAAATGGATAGCTTTCAGATTATCACGTTTTGTTTTGGAAATAATTAAATTTTCCACCAAATTTCCCATCCTTCTCAACCTGATCTTTTAAGTCAAGTTGTGTACATATTTGGCCTTATATTAATATTTATATATTGTCACCATCTAATTCTTATGAAAGTGTACGAAACCATTCAAAGAATCATGATTGCTGAGAATTTGACATTAATAATTTTTAAAAGCCATCTGCCTAGGTGACAATAATAATAAATACATTAAATTATTATTGTTAAGTAACTAAGTATTTTAAAACTTTGATAATTATAATTGTATTCCAAATTTATAACATATATTTTAAATAAGATGACTGTTGAGGTTTAGAACTTAGAAGTATAGAATTCTATTTCTTTTAGATATGTTTTTAAGATATGTTTTAACTATATTTTTAAGTTAAATCTGAGCAAAGTTGTCTTATTGTTTCACAAAATCAAATCCTTACATTTTTATTTAGTTCCTTTATTGCCAAAGGGGGGAAAGTGATTCAAACATTACTTTCAAGTCCTTTGCCCAAACTCCTGTTAATTTTGAACAAATGAAAAGTATCAAATTTAAAAGGTTTTAATTTTTAGAATTTGTTGCAGTTCCATCCGCTTCACAATGGGCATGCTTCAATTGTAGTCATATTTTATGTCTTGTCTTCAGAAACATTTTACCAAACTGTAGATCAAATCTAGTGGTTAACAGGGGTCAGAAAGAACATAATATTTTATTGAATGTGGCAGAGGTGTGATGAGAAATTGTTCCTTTTCCTTTTCTTATATCTTTTTAGTTCAAGAAATATTTTTGCCATTTGGTCTTGGTCAAAAATGTTAAATATATCATTTTTTTATAAAGAACCAACAGCTGTCTACCTCCATGGTTCTTTTGTATTCCAAAAACAGTGATGAATTTTAAGGTGCAGTCCAGACTTAAAGATTTTGTGGCTAATAAGATTGATGACCACTGACCAAATGAACGGTTTTGATTTTGATCAAAAGCATATAAAATTCATTATTCACTACCTTACAAATCTTTCTGTGTGCCTTGCTCAGCTACCATGTGCAAAGCCTGTCTTCTCTCCATATGGTCATCCTCTCCTCTGATGCCAGTTCCCCCATGGAGACCCTTCCAAATGAGCCCATTTGCTGGAGGTTTAGCATGAAAAGCTGGCCAAACTATCTTAAATGCTGAGCCCTGCTGTTTCATTTCCTGGCCAGGCCCACCACCAAGGTGACAACCGGCCTAAGCATCATCGTGTTAATTTTGCAACACAGAGAATATGGTCTAGTGGTTAAAACTAGCCAACAGGCATCACATTCAGCTGTTTCATAAAATTCACAAAAACATAAAAGTAGTTTTTGCCTTTAGTCCAATCTGAAGGGTAGAATCAGAAGAATTCATTTGCATTTGTCTCCCATGGAAGAAAAGCATCAGATATTGGTGCTGGCTCTTACTTTGGCAATCAAATCCTTCATTCTCATTGTTCCACCAAAGCTCATTTAGTGTAGAGGATCATCCATATGAATTAATGCTGTACTCTTCTACTCTACATGGGGCACCAGGTATAATGTATCTTCCCTTTCAAAGCATCCATGTAATTATTTAAGCATCTAGGAATATAGTGTTAACATTTTTTTCTTGACAGTCATCTTGGCTGCATTTAAGATGTGTGAAAGAAAGGCCTGGAAAGTGGAATCACTTCAGGCATCTTGTCAGCAAAAGTCTGTTCTAGCAGTTTCCACTCTGGCTCAGGGCTCCGGGATTGCCATTTAAAGTTTTAATTTATGTAGAGACTATCTCATGGCAAATGAAACCCATGGATTAGATAACTAGAAGATGTCATCTTTGAAGGTCTCCATGTATTTTTTAAGTATCTTATTACATCTATTTCCATTGTTTCTCTAGTTTGATGGCAAAATGAGGGAAAGTTAAAGTAGGTCAAGTTACTGCAGTTTCTTCTTGTTAACTTTTGGTGGTGATATTTTGTTTGCCTCATGAAAATCAGTGCAAGAAATTTTTTTGACTATTACTATTTTGGATACTGGATTATAAAGAACTGAGGTTTTTCTACCTTTCTAATCCTTTTCCGAAAGTAGTCAAGAATTTTAGTCAATTATTGGAAGTTTGCTAAAAAGTGAGTAAAAATCAGCCTGTTATTTTCAACAATCCAAGTGCTTGAAAAGCATGCACTATATATGAATAGGATTTTCTCACTTGGCCTTTCAAAAAGTAGCATTATCTTGTCACATAGCAAGTGGTGTAATGCTGCCTGAAGTTTTTACTAGATCAAGATGGAATATAAATAAATACATTTAAGAATATGGTGCCATAATACAGATAATTGTGCAAAATTTATTTTCATTTTATATCATTCACTTATGCCACATTTTGCCTTATCAATAAAATATGAATAGCTGTACCACTGTCTTTTCAGTTCATACATTTTTAATAAACTTTCTGAATACTGCAGCTACTATTAAATCATATAATTGAATAGATTTAAAATAGTTTCCCAAACCAAAATATTTTGGACCACAGCAATAGGCTTTCTATCTAGAAATTTGACACAGCATTTTATTTCCATTCAGTTATTAATTCAAACCTTGGTTCACGTCTATTTTTCTCTTCTGTTCCTGATTGAATTATGGAAATGAGGGTAGCCCTGATTTCACCATTTGGGATTAGGATTCTTCAAAACTGCCAGTTCACCCTTGACTGAATTAGTTCTAACTCAGCCTCAGGCAGGCTGTGTGTCTGTTCCTGACTTTGGTTTAGGGACGCGGATGAGATCACCAAACCCAGTCCATTTACCAAATTGGTAGGACACACTGCTCTCTCAATTCAAAGCCAGCCCATTGCTCCTTGGTTTTTAGCAGGGCAGCTTTAACTTTTGTAACTAGCAAAACAATGCAGTAGTTTACCTGTCCTACTAAGTATGCTTAGTGGGAGTGTACTCAGGTGTTCACCCCCTCACCTGACCTTCCTATGTAAGGAGGGTACTGAAAGAAGAGAAAAGCTATGTATTCTCCCTTGTACCCAAACACTACTTAGGGTAATTTGTTGCAGTTATAGTGTTCCTTTTTTTTTTTTTTTAACTTGGATTTTAAGGAAACTTTTTCAAATACCCATTTTTCTGGATTGGGTGCTAGAAAGCTGCCTACACAAGTTTGCATCACTCTAAGCAAAATTAAAATGTGAAGAACTGGCATTTACACAGCAGATTGGGAACACAGAAATCCTTTTCTTGATCACATTTCACTTCCTACCCTTTCCACTGACTCATCAGAGCCTCAAGCCATTTGCTGGCGCTCTGACCACACACAGCCACTGCCATTCTCCCAACACAAGAGTTTCCAATGGCCTTTACTGCCTGCCATTCCAGCTTGAGTCCAAGTTGTTCACTTCAGTTCTTCCTTTTGGATCTTCAACTCCTCAGCCATGCTTCTGGAGCCAGTTCCCAGCCCTGGGTCAGCCCCACTGTCTACTGCTCAGAAGACCCAGCCTCCAATCCTGGTGACTGAATCCAATAGAGATCCTTGACTTTAGCCAAATCCTTTTCATTTTCTGGCAGCCCTTTTATTCATTCCTTTTTGAATCCTTACTGTGTTTTTCTAGATCAGCCCTGTCCAATAGAAATAGAATGTGAGCCACATATGTAATTTTAAATATTCAGGTAGCTCCATTAAAAACTATTAGAAACAGGAAAAATTAATTTTGATAACATGTTTGATTTATTCCAGCATAGCCAGAGTATTAGCTTTTCCAAAAAAAAAGCGTTAATGAGATACTTCACATCCTTTTTTGGACTGTCTGAAAATTGATACTAGTTTATACTTGCAGTACAGGCCAGCTGGGACTGGCCACATTTCTGGGCTCATTGCTACTATGTGATCAACGCAGGTCTCTACCTTTCCTAGAATCTTCAAACCCTGCCCCCATCAACAGTCTCAGGAAGACCTTGTGATTCATTATTCAGGGGAGATTTGAGTAAATGCACCTTAAGCCATTTCAGGCCACTTTATGTTGTCCCCTCAACACTTACCCGCAGCTATGCCTGTACTTTCTCAAAATGTCTCCCTCTCTACCCAGCCTTTCATCCTTCGCCCTTCTTTGAAAAGAGCTATGACTAATTGCACTCCCATCCCTGCCATCTCTGGGACTTGGCTGCATTGGTGGTTCCTCTTTCCAGAGTCCTCACTCCAACCTTTCCCCTAACATTCCTAGGTTTTGCTCAACCTGAAGGTTTATTTTCTCTACTACTCCCCAAACTACCAGTTTATTTACTAAGCTCTTTATTACTTGGAACTTCCCACCACCTACCCAACCCTTTGCAATATGCCTTCCCTCCTCAAGACCCCTAACACTCTCCACCAAGTTATGAGCAGCCTTCCAGGCTCCAAATCCAGTGGCCCTTTCTCAGGTCTGATTTCCTTTGTTCTGTCTGCATCCTTCCTCACTGCATCCTTCCTTTCTTCTGGGAAGTTTCCTTCTTGGCTCCCGTACCCTGCGCTGCCATGGTGCCCGTTCTAACCTCTGACAGGGCTCTTTCCGTGGCTCCACTTACACATTTGCATCTTAGACTATGGTTTCATCCCCTAGTCTCTTCTCTCTTGAAGGTTTCCTCCACTCTCATGGCTTCAATCATTTCCACTCAGAATACACCCAAAAATAAATATTCAGCCCTCTTTACCACATTTCAGCCCTGCATTTCCAGTTGCCTACCATACATATTCATCTGCATGTCACTAGAATATGATATTCCTGGCCATTTAACAGGGCTACTATGACAAAACCTAGAAAAACAAGTCATTTACTTTCCAAGCTTTGAAACAGTTAACAAGTATTGTGTGTCACTGTCTGCCTCATCCCACCTGCTGGCCCTAGCTCATCTCTGCCCTGGGCTATGTCAAAATGCCCTGCTTTCAGGGCATCACTCAGAACCAGGAGATTTAAACACAAGTGCCAGCTTTTCCCCAAACTTGCACATCCTCCCATTTCCTGTTTTTGTCAGTGATGCTCACCACTCAGTCACCCAGCTTTGAACTGTTGCTTTCACCTTTAATTGGCTCTTCCTCCTTTCTCCCACAGCTAATGAGTCACCATTCTTAACAACTAAACCTTCATAATATTTCCCTTTATCCACCCCGTCTTCTTAACAAATTGTTCGCCATATTCACACACCATCCCACGTCCTCTTTCACTAATTCCAGTATTATACTTCCTTGAATTCAACTTTTGCCACCTCTGTCAACACAAGATGGATTGGCATTAACTCAGCATTTTTCAAGTGAATGTCCAGTCTTCCCAGCTAGATCGTAGGTTCCTTAAAAAGCAGGAACAACACATGCTCTTTATTCTTGCACTTACTAGATGGATAGATGACCAAACTCTGCTTGCTCTCAATAATGACTCATTTTCACTTAAAAAATTTCACTTTAAATGTCTAGCCCTGGAAGCAGATTTAAATATAATCAGGTTGCCCCAATTAATTTTGCACACTTTGGAGGACATTTAATATCTAAGCATTTAATGTAAGATAGGCAACTGTTTTGTTTTGGAAAAAACATCAAACTTAGGGTTTGATCTTGCTTGTATTAACTAGTCAGTAGACAAGTTTCTTAACTTTTTTAGTTTCCTTGCCTGTAATATACCTACTTAATGGAGTTTATTGTGAGGTTTAAATGGTGTAATATCTAAAAGCATACTGAGCATTTCAGAATGTATATAAATAATCATGTCATAAAGTACCCAGAATCAACATCCCATTTGATGTGTTTAAGGTAAATCTTGTGTTAGCCTCCTGTGTTAAGCAACCTTAGCAAGCTGATCAAAAGGCCTGTTATGTAATGACTAAATACCAAACTTAAGTTACTTAGTTAATAGCTAATGCTGTCTGCCCACAGTTTCTTCAAGAAAAGCGCATACCTATGGGCTGCCCTTTCTCCAGCTGTTTAAACAGGTATCCAGAGATTCAGGCTTTTCTGGAGGGCACACCATTTTTAAAATGCGTTAAACAGTTTGTTAAGGAGGGAAGGGTATTCACTTGAAAATAGCAAATTCTGTCTCCTCTTTGCCTGAAAACCTCTTGCAGGGTCTCCCGTGCCCCTTCACATCATCTCAGAGATGGGTCAGCCTACTTGTTTCTAAGTGTGTCAGCCACGTGACTCTGTGGATGTCATAAAACAGAAGTTTACAACTTACTTATTTGCATGTAGTTTTTCTTTGTTTTTAACTATTCATTCATCTTGATATCCCTAGCACAAAGCCTGGTGCCTATCCTTGCCCAGTAAATACTGACTAAATGAACAAATATGGAAGAGGAACACTGCAGATAATGGTGTATTTTAGTCTCCTTTTTATTCTCCTTATCCCCTGCCCTACACAAAACAGAATAAATACCAGGAGGCTCCAGTTCCTCAGGGACCTTTAACCCTGCTGGACTTTAGTCCTAGAGGCCTAGGCTTACCTCAATTTGTTGTCTCTAGATCCCTTCAACCCCAGGAGCAGCTAGACTTCCGTGGAGATCCCCTCTTCTCCCACTTCTGTCATCTACCCAGGGCCCAGGGTTTTGTTGTCATGTCTTCCAAAAGATCCCTGTCTTTGCCTGAAAAGGATTACCACTTTGGTGCTTTGTTCTCAACAAAGAATTCTAAACTGAAAATCACATGGTGAACTCATTTTAATTTCCTTGTTAATGACAAGCTAATCTTTAATGCATTATCTGCTTCTGGGATCTTTGCATTAAAAAAAGATGACAACAAATACTTTGAAGATAAAAAGGATGAATCCAAAGGGATGAATTTCTAATAGTGGAATGTCAGTCAATATGACTGGTGATTGGGGCTTGGAGAAGAGAGGTTTTGGAGCAGCAATGCTTTTCCTTTGCCCCTGGAGACCTACTTGTAGAACTGCCCCACTCAAAGAGAAAACAAAATCTTTGTTTTATCCCAAAACATGTCTGTAATCATCTCCTCCACTTCTTATGCCATAGAAGTATAGGAGAAAGGGAAAAAATATTTGCCCAACAAAATGGCTACTCCTGTAGTCTTTTTAAGTTATTGTCGCTGGGCCCAGGTAGTGGGCAAAGGTGAGTAAGTGGGAATAGATGAGAGATCAGCTCACAAGTAAATTCTCCTCCAGCTTCAGATTGCTGGGGCATCCTCAGTCTTTATGAAAGAGCCCCTTCCCCTGTACTTTTAAGCTCCTTCTTTACTCTCCAGCCAGCCCAGGTAAGTCGGCTACAGAGTGCCAATTCTTTGCAGCATGCTGTATACCCCTTCTACCCAGCATCAGGGTTGCCACTAGGCTGTGTGGCCTTTCTAGCATGCTCAGCTGGTTACACACCTGTGTGTGATGGGAGCAGCTCCCTGCTCTCTTCAACCTGGCCACCTCTGTTTTCCTTTGAGCAAGTGACTGGTATCTACTACTGCAAAGCAGGTGTCTCCAAGTACACTACACATGAAACTGGTAGTGTAACCAACTGCCACTTTCTTTTGCTTATGAGATGGAAACTTTATGTCTGTCTTTCTTAAAATTTATTGACGTAACATTCTATAGAAACTGTTCCAACAACAGGGTTGGACCTTGAGGGCATTATATTAAGTGAAATAAGTCAGAGAAAGACAAATACTATATGATATCACTTACATGTGGAAACTAAAGAAGCCAAGTTTGTAGAAACTGAGTGGAATGGTGGTTATGGGGATGAAGGGCTCGGAATTGGGGAGATGTTGTTCAAAGGTACAAACTTGCAAATTAGAAGATGAATAAATTCTGGATCTAATGCACAGCATAGTAAATACGGTCAGCAATACCTTGTTATAAACTTCAAACTTGCTAAGAGACCAGATCTTGCATGTTCTCACCACAAAAAAGAAATGATAAGTGTATGTGTGATATGATAGAGATGTTAGCTAATAAGTATGTGATATGACAGATGTTAACCATGGTGGTAATCATATCACAATATAAATATATCCAACCAACATGTTATACCCCTTAAACTTACACAATGTAATATGTCAATTATATCTTAATTGAAAAAACTGTTACTTGCCTAATTGGAGAATAAATTTGCATTTATATTAAATTTGCATTATTCTTCAGGAATATTTTTATGTTTTTTCATAATCTAGTGACTGGAATACTCAATATTTCCAATTTGTATCATATTTGAAGCATCATGGCTTTATTCTTTATTAATGTTTTATTTCTGAGTTGAAAGGGGAATAACTGAGTGATAGATGTGTTCTACATTTTAGAGCTAAATTTCAGATTTTTAAATTATAGCATGTAAGCAAACAAATCATGCTGTACAAAATGGTGTAATCCAGATATCAGCTCCATGGATTCTTGAGACAGCTATTAATCCCTTCAGGTTTGCTAGTTTTAGAAGCAGGCCATCTCTTTATTCAGAAACCTATGGCATTTCCTGGTGTCTCCTGGGCCTGTCGCCATGCTTTGGGAAGCACCGTTTCTCCAGAGCCACTGTTGCCACTGTTACTGCCCCTTCTCAGCAGCAGAGACACTTGTATGACTGATGTACACTTCTACAGGCCACCAATGAGACATAAAATTGTCAGCAGGCATCAAGGTGCACACAAAGCCATCCAGAAAAGAGGACAGGTACTTCACAGAGTCCTCTGTATTTTTAATTTTGTTTCAAAGTCACGTAATTTAGGCCACTGTACAGATGGTGGACCCCACAAGATAAGTCCACAGAGATACCATCATCGGAGATTGGACAGCCTTTTCTTATCTGTGAATTTGTGAACTATCCTCAGGGTGGAAAGGAGTCTTCCAAAGCAAAATGGAATGACAGCAAGTGCCTTGGGCATAACCCTGTGTCTGCTCACTCGTGTTCAGGAGTCCCAAGGCCCGGGGAGCCCCTGCAGCCACCAGGGCTTCACGGAAGGCAGTGGCTCCCCCGCGGCGCTGCCGGCGCTAAGTGGCATGTGTGTGTGTGTTTTGTGTCCGCCCCACAGCTATTGACCTGCTGTACTGGCAGGACATCAAGCAGACGGGGATAGTGTTTGGGAGCTTCCTGCTGCTGCTCTTCTCCCTGACCCAGTTCAGCGTGGTGAGCGTCGTGGCCTACCTGGCTCTTGCCGCGCTCTCGGCCACCATCAGCTTCCGCATCTACAAGTCTGTTTTACAAGCTGTGCAGAAAACCGACGAGGGCCACCCTTTTAAGTGAGTGTCCGAGCGGGATCAGCCCTTGCCCAGCCTCCCCCTTGGCTCTTTCCCTCTGCCTCATTTCAGCCCCCATGCACTTGGGTCATGTTTCTCCAAGACCTATCAGATCTCTTAGAGTATCCCTAACCCTATCTTTTCATATCTAACATTTCTGGGGAATTTCTAAAGCAAACCCAATCATCTCTATTCGAACATGTATTGCTTTATTGAGTTTTTATATTTTGACTACATATTACATATTTAATATGTATATTGAATATAAATTTACATATATTTATATTTATATGTAATTATTACTAATGGTAATCATAATCCATTATCTGTATGCAATGTTTTATAATTTAAGGAGTGTCTCAATAATCAATTCCCACAGCCCTGTGAAGAAGGCAGGGTATTACGTATAATCCCTGTTTAGGGCAGGAAAATCAGAGGCTCACTGGGGATGCTCTGCCTCCTCCGTGGTTCACCCTCACCAGCCAGCTGAATCAAGACCCAGAGGACCAGACTCTTAAGGGAAAAAAACTCTGTGTTGGGGGCTTACTAACAAAAGGGAAAGGGCTGGGCATCAGACCTCCCTGCCTAGGCTCTGGCTCCTGGCCTCAGAGTCAGACACAGTTCCAGTCTGAGCATTCTTGCTTGTGAGATGCATTTGGCCTTCTTATGCACAGTTAATGGGTCTGCTGGGCTCTGGCGTGGCTGCAGAAGTTCCCTAGCCAGGAAGCAGACAAGTGGAGGGTTATCTCACCAGGGTATATATGTGCCTACTTCAGTGGGCCCACCTGCTGCCGTAGTCCTTTAGGTCCCCATCCTGCCCCAGCCCCTGCCCCCAGCCCTCCATACAGGGCTGGTTTCTCCCATATCCTTGGCTCCCAAGGGTGTCATGTTACAGGGGACTTGTCTCTCATTTGACTTATTTTTTCCAATACCAGTACAGGACCAAGGATCTGACTACAGTTGGCTCAACTACTTTATCTTTCTTTAGGAGACAAATTTAAAATATCAAACTTTCCTTTGGCTGAGATGTTATCAGTAGAAGAAATATCTGACTCAGAGTAAATTTTGAATCAAAACATACTATCTAGACAAATCAGTATTTTTTTTACTTATTTCTAAGTAGGAGGAAAGCCATAACATTTCAACATAAACTGCCTGAAACTCAAGCCAAAGGCTGCTTTACTCTTTTCATCTCAATTCCCAGAGATAGGTAAGCACCTAAATTCTGTAAGAACTCCAGAAATATCCTCTGAGTAGACAACCGGCCCTGTCTTAAAACAGAGTGGAGGGAAGGAAGGAGGGAGGAAGGACCAGCTCCCTGTGGGGACCAGCCCGCAACAGGAGGAAGAACTATTTGAGAAGCCTGGTGGTTTACCTAACCAAGAGTTACATTTGACAGTTTGAACAATGAAAAATGCAGTTACTAAAAGTCTTGCTCTTACTAGAACCAATAAGCATTATAATATGGCAGGTCACTTGAGTTTTCAGAACTCCCTGGATAAAACCTGGAATTATTTTCCATAATTTAAACATGAAATAGTAAAGTTTGGGTGACAAATGATAGTTGGCAGCTAGGATTTTTTTACCCCAATTATTTAAAATATAATTCATCTCCATGCAATCAAGAAATGAGGACTTTCACAATTACCTGGTGGGACACGATGTAATGTATGGAGAATTCAGTGAATGAATTGATTTTGGATGGTTCTCTGGTGCCAGCCAGCTGCTCTGAATTAATCAGCTCACACTAGAGTGCTGTCTTTGGGAGAAAGAAATCGTCACAGCACGCCTCCCAGAGCCATGATTACTGGGCTCTCTGGCGTACTGGAAGCAGGTGGGTGTGGTGCCCTGCAGCCCACTGGCTGGTATAAAGTCCCCAGAGATGACCCAGCTGTCATTCTCAGAGTGGGAAAAGGAAAACTGTGCTGTTCTGTAATTCCCTTTGATGGAGATCTCTGTGGGGATGGTCTGTCGACAGGGCCTACTTGGAGCTGGAGATCACCCTTTCTCAGGAGCAGATTCAGAAGTACACCGACTGTCTGCAGTTCTATGTGAACAACACGCTTAAAGAACTGAGGAGGCTCTTCCTTGTCCAGGACCTGGTGGATTCCTTAAAAGTATGATTGCTCAAGCCATTCACTTCACAGTCTTGAATTTGGTTTTCCCTAAAGGTATAATATAAACCAGCAAATTAGGGAGAATGGAAAGCAAATGCTAATTATATCTAGAGTCCAAAAACCGCTAGCTGTATGGTAACCCAGAGCTCATCCACTTTAATGCCCTTATTTCACAGATACTGAAACTTTGGCTCAGAGAGGGTAAGGCACTTTCCTGAGGTTGCCCAGTAAGTCTCTGGCCTAGCTGGGATCAAACCCAGGTCACACAGCTTCCACTTCTATACTTCTTACAACACATCAGATTGTTTCTCCTACCATTTTCAATTCCTCAGCCAATTTCTTAATTTTAAAATAAAAAACATAGTCTGGGGAATGTGAAAAACATAAGCTTTTTCACTGAGAGAAACTCTGGACTCTGTTAACAGTGATATGTCCAAATATGAGCTATGAGGCAGAGCCTTCTAAAGGGAGAGGACCTCAGCACCTGGGTTTTCTCTCAGGGCTCCCATTGAACTCACCAGGTTTCTTTGAATAAGCAGCTTTCACCCTGGGGTATGCATGTAAAACTGAAGTCAAGCAATCATGGTTCGGCAGGGCCTGAGTGAGGCTGCTGCATTCCCTGTGTCCCCAGGGCACTTTGTGCGCACCAGGGAGAGGCCTTGTGCCAGGGGCTGCCCAGTGACTGTTCCAGGCAGGGCAGAAGGAAAAGGGAGTGATGTGGCCTTGACCCTCAAGATGCTTCCCTGGAATAATATCTTGACAAGTAATGACTAAAGTGAGGTACCAGACAGACTGTAATTACTTACCCTAGGGTGTTTACAGTGACAATTCTGTTTATATTTGTAATTAAAAATTGTGGGCTACAACAGGGGTTGGCAAACTGAACTGTAGAAGGCCGTATAGTAAATATTTTTTTAGATTTTGCAAGCCACACAATCTCTGTTACAGCTACTCAGCTTTGCCATGGTAAGCAGGGAAGCAGCCAAAGACAATAGCTAATAAATGGCTGGCTGTGTGCCAGTAAAGCTACTATGAATGCTGAAAATTGAATTCATGTCGATTTCATGTATCACAAAATGTTATTTTTGTTTTGATTCTATCTGACCATTTAAAAATGTAAAATCCATTCTTAACTCATGGGCCCATACGAAAACAAGCCAGGGGCCATAGTTTGCTGACCTGTGCCATAGAGTATTATTTCACTGAGTCCCTTAAGTCTTCCAACAGAGAGATCCAAGCAAGTTCTAAGAGAAGTAAAGCCTGCATCCTCTGCCAGTAATTCTGTGATGAGGTTTAAATGCTCTTTTAAAACCTTGATGTATTTTGCTTCAAATTTTAATCTAAAATTATAATCTAAAATTTTAGATTAAATCTAAAATTTTAATCTAAAAAAATGTCAGTGAAATGACATTATTTGTCACAGATGGATTTAGAAGTTGTAATAAGTATTTTATTCTTCAGTTTGCAGTTCTGATGTGGCTCCTGACTTACGTTGGCGCCCTCTTCAATGGCCTGACCCTGCTGCTCATGGGCAAGTACAAATGAGTGTTATGTCTTCCTTCTCATACTCATGAGTATAAAGCTTTCTAGGCTGTTAGCTGTTAGCTGTTAGCTTTTTTTCATAGATTTCTAGGAACAAATGCCAGGCATCCATAAGTGTAGCACATTTCCTGACCATCATAGTTCAATTAAAGAGTATAATAGGTATTACACATTAATAATAAATTTCTTAATCTGAAGTTTTCAGCCACAAATGATTTTATTTGGCTTCTTATCTATATCTGTTTACAGTAACAGTTATGGGCAGAAATTCATTTACATTTTAGAAGGGGTAAGTTCACCCTTATTCCAGGAATAATGACTTAATATCTGTAAAGGGCTTAGCATCACTTTGTTCTCCTTATGAACTGCCTTGCCATCTTTTGTCAAGAATGCTGGCTATTAGAAATAATGCTATAATATCATGTAACTACATAAAAATGTATCTATAAGCTTATTGTCACTGATTATGCTCAGAATTTTAATACTATATTTGTTTTTCATCCCAGCTGTGGTTTCAATGTTTACTCTACCTGTAGTGTATGTTAAGCACCAGGTAAGTTCTATGTGGTGTCAAACATTCATGTTAAATCTTGACCTCATGACCATTGGATGTGCTCATGATTTCTTTCTCTTTATAGGCACAGATTGACCAATATCTGGGACTTGTGAGGACTCATATAAATGCTGTTGTGGCAAAGTAAGTCACATATTGCAATCTATAAAAAGGAGAGACTGTCTTAAGCAGGCATTTAAGTGGATTAGGTAGGCGTGATAAAAAGATAATAAAATAATAGGTTGACTTATGACCATTCACTTATTTAGGTCATATATTCATAGCCTTCCCAATGAGATTATTCCAGAAAATAAGTATACATTTTAAAACTCAAACAGAACTTTCACTGGTTTATTTCCAGTATCATAATGAATGAGGTTTAATGTATGAGTGATACGAAGGTCTGTCTGGAAACTCACTCATGCCCAAGAACGAGATGGGTTGTAGAAAAGAAGGAAGCCTGATTCAGAAAAGAAAAATTTAAAACAGTTTAGTTGAAATAAAAGTGATTAAGTTAGCAAACATTTTCAATCTTTTAAACAATAAATATCACTGATTTTGTAAACCATTGAAATTATTTCTAAAGCTTCAGAAATTTTTTAAAATCCTAAAAACTTCTGTGACATTTTAAGTTACATCATTTCAACTCAACAAGTATGCTGTGCTTGCTTACTTAATTATCACCATTGCTTTTTGAATCTTAAATAGACTCTGCTTTATGGCTATTTCCATATTAGGAGATAAAGATTCCAGTTTTAAGTACCCACAGCAATCATGATCTTAAACTTAGTTTAATATTTTTAGATATGTCTCCATCTGAAATGATAGTTTTTACATTGTCATTATTATTAAAAATTTTGTCTTAATCAAATGTTGAGCTGGGCTTCACTTACAAATACTTGTCACAGAAGAACTAAATCCTGTCAACATGAGCTCCATTTAGTAATTTTAGACTCATGCAGCTGGACCTACGTGATGGTCAGAATTAAAGGGAAGGATTTTAGATAGTCAAAGAGGTAAAAAATGAGACACAAATAAGAAAAGTCAACCACTTTAAAGTTCTTCTGGTATTTAATCTCCATATCATCAGTTACAGTTCTCTCCTGAAGTACATAAATATTTTTGGTTTTTACTGTGTGCTGTTTATATTCATCCTCTTTAATTCATGGTGAATTTGGATCTGTATCAGATGTACAGCACATTTCAAAATGCCTGAAATTATCAGGTTAGTCCTAGATGTAACCAATACCAAATGAAAATAAGCAAATTGAGGATTGATACTCATTATTTTGTATTAAGAAATGTCAGCATAGTATAGTATGAAACTTGGTGTTGCCAAAACCTGGGGAACCAGTTAGAAATACTAATACCCAGATTCTTACAACAGACTTGGAGAATTAGAATTTCTAGGTTTGGGGACCTGGAATCTATACTTTAGTGAAATCCCCAGGTGACTTTTGCCAGTTAAAACTGTGTTTGGGAACTACAGCAAAGATCTCTAGAAGCTTGGAAACTAGAAGATAAAAGTTCTAGTCCTAAGTTGTCAGATACTTAATTTGGGGATCCTAAACAAATCACATGTATTCATTTTGTATTTGGTTGATAGATTAGTTGGTTCCAAGAGAAGACATACCTGTTATGTCCCAGGTTCTGCTTGACGCAGGCCCAGAGGGGTAAACATGAATGCAATGATCTCTGCCCTGGCAGAGTTCTCACCTGTCAGTGTGGATGAAATTATAAAGAAATAACTAGATGATGTGAGAACTACCATAGAGTTGTATCAAACATTAAAGTCAGAGAGACAAGGAAACAACTGTTCCAGCCTGGAGGGGATAGTGGAAAGCTGTGAAAATAAGGGCCTTTGTCTTAGTCAGCTTGGGCCCCTATATCAGTACCATAGACTGGGTGGCTGTAAACAACAGAAATTTCTTCCTCACAGCTCTGAAGGGTGGAAGTCTGAGGTCAGGGTGCTCACATGGTTGAGTTCTGATGAGAACCCTTCCCAGGTTGCAGACTTCCGTGTCCTCTCATGGCAGAAGCGGAAGGGAGCTCTCTGTGGTCTCCTCTATAGGACACCTATCCATTCATGAGGGCTCCACCCTCATGACCTATCACCTCCCAAAGGCCCCACCTCCTAATACCAACGCATTGAGGATTAGGTGTGGACTATGAATTTGGAAGGGACATAAACAGACTGTCTATAGCAGCCGTGAAGGATGAGTAAATGTTCATCAGGTAGGTGATGAGGGGAAAGACATTGCAAGAAGATATAATATAAGCAGAGGTGGAAGCATGAAAATGTAGGTCATGTTCAGGAGGCAGTTGAGTCAGCCAGTGTATCTAAAGTATCAGAGTGTAAAAATCAGCTAAAAAAAATCTAGGAAGTGAGGCTGAGGTCAAGTGTTAAGTGCTTTAAGGAATTACGACTCTGCTCCAACAGGAAATGGCCATCCCTTGATGTTTTTATGCAGGGGATCGAGGTCATCAGACCTGCGTTTTGCACAGATCATTATGACAGGCTAGTGGGAGGAGAACTGGAGAGGAGAATGGAGATGTGGAGAACAGCTAGGAGGCTACTGGCTTATTTCCACAATCAGTCTCCAGTCTCCTGTTTCTGCTGCCTCCATTTCCTCTCTTCCTGTTTTCTCCCAGCTTACTTCAGTCAGACCCTCACCTTGAGCAGCGAAGGTGCTCCTTCTCAGGGTCACAGTGACCTCCATGTTGATAAGTCACCACTCAGCCTCTCAGAACCCCCTTTGTGACCACTGCTGTCTCCACTAAACACTCTTCCTGGCTCTCGCGACACTGCCCGGGCCATGGCTGCTTTCCCCAGTGTTTTCTCTTGCCTCTTTTTCCTCTGTCCCACCAATCATCCGATCTTGTGACTTCTAAGGTTATCTTTATGCCAAGGACTCCAGACACACACGTTTAGGTTTTTAAAATGTCAACCTCATAAATATAGAATGGAAAGAGGGGAAGATGAAATCGGATGTAACAGCAATGTCTATAAAAAATACCTGGGGGAGTTTAACTGATTGATTTGTCACAGCCAAATACAAATCAACAATGTGCTGAGACATTTTTTTTTTAAGTCAACACAAGTCTCAATGTTATTACTAGAAGTATAAAATCTAAATCAGAAGATCTCCCAGGTGCCAGGTCTGTTCATCTGCTTTTCTGATATGTTCTGTAAATGGTTCGTAGACATTTCAGATTCAGCATGGCCAAACAGATCTTACAGTTCCACCCAGAACTTGTTTCTCCTTCAGTCATTGCCATCTCAGTCAATGGCATCATCATTCATCTGGTTGCTCAGGGGAAAAACCAAAGAATTTTCCTTGTCACTTTTCCTTTTCCCCTTTCCCACACATTCCATCCATCAGCCCTTCAGGCAGGTCCTGCAGCTCCATCTCCAAACTAGATCCAGACTGTTCCTTTCTCTCCATCTCACTCCCGCTATGTGGCCCAGGTCACTGCCATCTGGCACTTGGACTGCTACAGGTTTCCCACCCCCATTTCCCCATTTTTTCACACCACCACTGTATGATCTTAGTAAACATGAGTCAGATCACATCACTCCCCTAACTAAAATTTTTCATTGGCCTCCCGTCACATAGATTAGGATCTATTCCTTACCATTGCCCACAGGTTCTGACACCACCTTGCTCCTGTATGCTTCTCAGACCTCCCCTGCCCACTCCTCAAGCACAACAGCACCAAGTCCCCCCACCCCCTAAGAGGTCCTCGCTGCAGGGCCTCTGCACCCGCAGCTTCTTCTGCCTGAAACGCTTCACACCCAGGTCTTTGCCTGGTGGCCCTGCCCTGCCCTGGGAGCATCTGTTTCTCAGATCAGTGGATCTGAAGTGGCACCACCCACCTTACCCCACTGCCCCCTCACTTCCTATCATACCACCTTGTCTTATTTTGTTTCACAGCATTTATCACCATCTGGACTCCTCTTGTTTGTTCTGCTTGTTATTTCTGGCTTCTCAGACAAAGTGAGAATGGCCACTGCGAGAAAAAGCATCTTCTTTCCCTTGTTCATCACTGAATTCCAGCATCTGGAAGGGTTGAGAGGAGGCTCTCAATCAAAATCTGCATAATGAGCTCCTAATGCTGTTTTAACAAAACAAAATGCTTCCAGTATAAATCCACCCTAAGTAATGCTGCCATACTGTGAGAATCACAGAATTTTAGGAGCCCTGGAAATATCTAGCCTATACCCACACTTTAAAGGTGGGTTCTCCAGGACCAGGAAAGCTTATTAACTGGCTAATTAGTGGTAGAACTGGCACTAGGACTCAGGTTTCTTAATTCCAGTTCTGAGTGGTTTGACTATGCCAACAGTGACCGTAGTTTCCTTACCTGGAACCATTCCTACTAATGCCTTCTGTCCTGGATAGTTAGCCCTCTTTCTCTTCCTGAAGTGCCTCAGATTGGGTGATAAGTGATAACCCTAACTAAATCAGAGCTTCTACAATCATGAAATAAGTCAACATCTTTGTCTACCTAAAAAGTTAAAATTTAAGGATTACAGCTTTCTTAGACCATTCATTATCTAATTTACACTTCTCATTGCTGTATAGAAATGTGTTTATAGACACTCCAACTTTATCATCATCTTTTGGAATATTAAGGTATTTGGTCACTTCGCTAATTAAATCAACCACACAGAAAGAACTCATAAGATGATTTCATTAATAACACTTGTGATTTACTACCTTTTGATATTGTCTCTTTAGGATTCAGGCTAAAATCCCAGGCGCTAAAAGGCATGCTGAGTAAACCGAAGTCCCACCGGGCACTGGACACAAACAGGAATGTCTGGAGTGGTAACAGCTCTGTTCTTACATGTTACTGCAAATCGTTTCTCCCCCAGTACCATAATCTTAGAAACAAATGTTAAAACAGCTGTTTTTAGGCTGTTCCTGTACTCTTAGGGTATTTGAGTCACTTGTGTCAAGCACTAAAGTATAGAGAAAAGTGTATTAGATGTGGTTTTTAATTTCGTGTTACTAAAAAAAAGTGCATGATGGTGAGAGCCCATTCCCTGTCCTCCCCCGTGTCCTCCCCCTCTCTCTGCAATGCTCTGTAGCTTCTGACTTCCCCTGTGGCTACGCCTTTCCTGCCCAGTGCACTGATGCGATAGTGGAAACCGCTTCTATGTCCCTGGGTTGCTGGTTGGATTAATCTTTAATAACAATAGATAGAATTGTAGACTAACGTTTTAGTGTTTTTCCAACGCATACAACATAAAAATAAGAACAGCTGTCCATACTTATGGTTGTCAGTTTTGTATAACTGAAAGTAATTAAATAAATGAATAAACCCCAAACAAACAGGCAGTACTTTGGTTGTGTGGTACTGATGGGCTGATCCACATGTATGGTAACTAAAAAGTACCAGCATGTTAACTTTATTACAATTTGTATTACCTTCTCTGTAGTTCCTAATGGACTTAACTATGGACTCTGGATATTTGCACTTATGTACTTGATACTGAATGCATAAATAAATGTTACTAAAAGTAGAAACGTCTTCCTCTGTTCTCGTGGTCTCACCAGAAAATGCAAAATCTCCTGAAGACACACTGGGAAGGATGAGTGCAAATGCTCTTTACTTGTCTGCAGGACCACATGGTCCAACCCCAGCTTTAAGGCTCCTTTGGGTTATTAATAGAAACCACTGAAGAGAAGTAAAACTGGAAAACACTCTTTATATTGTATTCTGTGGAGTTGATGCAGATATTTTAAATAGTTTTTTAAAAACCTTAAAAATGATATAAATCCTTCCATAAACCTCTTATAGTAATATGTAACATAACACTGGCATGAAACAATTAGAATTGCTTTGAACTCACTCTTTGGTAATTATTTGTTGAGCACCTACTGTGTGCTGAGCTCTGAGAACAGGACTGTGAATAAGAGAGATGACAATTCCTGCCATCACCAAGATAAGTCTTCTAACAATTGCTCGCTACTTTTTATAAAAATCCGATTGCATATTTTATTTCACCACTGGGGTCAAAAGTCAAGATGATGAGGTGGATGTAGATGAAAATAGTAACAGTGGGAGAAATAAAAGTAGAGGGAGAAAAAAGGACTAGCAATTTACAAAGGTACCTTTGACCAGTTTTATACTTGGCTTCAGTACTTATAGAGTTAGCTTCTGTGCAAAGCAGTGGGACAATGGCAAGTGCAAGTGGGCCCTGGCCAACAGCCCAAATTAGAGAGATGGAAGGTGGCTATGTGGAAATGCTAGCTACAGAAAAGGCAGCATGAAATAAAATCTGTGATACAAAACTAGAGAAACAGAGAAGGATTCTCAGGGGAGATAAACTCTGGAGCTGGGTCCTGATCTGGCTTTTTCCAGACAGAGAAGTTTCATGAATGAAGAAAGACTATGAACTAAGGTGCTGAGACATGGACATGCCTGACATCTACAGAGGATGGCAAGTAATAAGCTGAATTGGGTTCTTAGGTACTTAGGGTGGGAATGAAGTGCCAGGTGAATCTGACAGGGTAGCTCAAGACGATACTAAGAAACTTAAATGCTAAAGAGTTTGAGTTTTATTCTTTAGACCTCAGAGTCACATAAATGCACAGAGCATGCATGAGGCTGGAGAGTAGAATACAGGAGACAACTGTAATATAACTAATAGCACACAGGTGACCAGTGACTAGGCCTCTGCCGAAGCAGCTACATGAGAACAGAGGGTAGATGTTCTCCTGCCCCTGATTCTTTGCATGAGCCCAACATGCTAGTTGCCCACGATGTGCTGAGGAGCAGCTGAGAGATGACATGGTGGGAGGCAAGATTGGAGCTGGGGATTGACTAGATGTGGGGTTTCAAGACCAAGGCCGACCATGAGTGTTAGCACCTCCTCAAAGTTTGTACCCCAGGCAGTGCACTCCAGCTCTAAGACTAGCTGATCAGGAGAACACAATACCATTTCTCAGGTATTTTCAGAAAGCCCAGAAGAGCTGGTTTGGGGAAAGAAAACAATCAGTGTAGTTGGTGCCTACTATTTTTTATGATTACTAGCTACAGAAGAGGATTATTTTTTCATGTGTGTTTTTCCATCCCTAGCTTTTGAGATATTCTTCTAAATTACTTTTTCTGTGTAGAATCAACCTTCAACATCTGCATTTGCAGAATTTTCCTCCCTCCTGTTGGCCCAGAATTCCTTTCATAAGCAGCTGCTCATGAGGATCTAATGAGGAATTCCATTTGCTGGCAGTGGTGAAGAAAGTTGCCTGAGGAAACTCCAGCCTTACAAAATGATAGATGTGGACATAGAATTTTACCAAATAGAACATAGGACACATAATATCCTGCTTCTACAGGAAGCATCAGTCAAAGTGATATTCAGGATGATGGAGATAATGTGTGGAGCCAGTGGACAGGTAAGAATGGGATCAGGGTGAGTGGCCAGGGACCCAGAGTAAGTGAGGTTGCTCTGAAGATGTGAACAGTGGAAAATCCCTACAGCCTATGGGTAAGTGAAGCAAGCAGAGTGTGCATAGATAAAGAAGCTCTGGTATGTTTTCTGGATCATTTCAGGAATAAAGGAGCTGGGGTCTCTCATACATCCTCTGCTGTTTCCCCACCTGTGTTAGTTTCCTAGCGTTGTTAAACTAGATGACTTAAGACAACAGAAATATGTTCTCTCACAGCTCTTAAGGCTGTAAGTCTGAAAGCAGGTGTCAGCAGGTCCATGCTCCCTCTGACAGCTCTAGGGGAGAATTGTTTCTTGCCTCTTCTAGCTTCTGCTGGTTGTCAGCAATCCATGGCATTCCTTGGCTTATAGATGAGTCAGTCCAGGCACATGGCTGTCTTCTCCCTGTATGTCTTCACATTGTCTTCCTTCTGTGTCCAAATTTCCTCTTTGTGTAAGGACGCCAGTCATACTGGACTAAGGCCTACCCTAATGACCTCATTTTAAGTCGCCTACCTCTGTTAAAGATCCTATTTCCAAGTAAGGTCACATTCTGAGGTACTGGGTTTGGGACTTCAACATATCTTTTTCTGGGGACACAATTTCAACCCATAATACCACCTCAGGCCTCACAATGACCCTTATGCCACTGTGAAAATTTTTTCTCCTCTGCAGAGCTCAGACCTGTTTTTCTATTTGTTTACCACTGTAAGAAATTACTACTGATAAGTAGTGGAGCAGCTCCTCCCTTATCCAAATGCACTTGAGAGTGGATGGATGCTAGGCCTTGGTTCACTACTATGATGTTCCAGCAGCTGCCATGTTGTGCTTGAATAGGGCAGTGCTGAGCACCCAAACTTTAGTGCTCTCTTCTGAGTGTAGAGGAGCAGGTGGGGGATGTGCAAGAGCCGCCACCAGTAAGCTCTGGTGTTAGCCAATGTGGTAGTGAGCTTAAGGGGGGGATATACAAACTGCTGATGCAGGCAAAAGGGCCATTTTCCTTCTAATTCCAGCCTGCTTCTCTAGTGCTTTATACTGCACCATACTCAAGCTCCTCAATTTTTATTCTTAATTTTTCTTTAATTAAATACATTCAATATTACTGAATTAGTTTGGTCACATTTTCTTTGAGGAGTAAATTGAAATAAATTCTTTTGAATCTCAGGCCATGGTTGCCTTTTAAAAGAATTCTTCTGGAATTAGCTCTGTTTGTTCCTTAATAGGCCAAAAAGGAATTTTTCAGGTAGAAATTAAAGGACACTAAACAGCAGTATGAAAGTATAAAGTATGAAACTCATTGGCAAAGTAAACTTTAAGTCAAAAACTGTCTAGAGGCAAAGAAGATCACTACATAACGATGAGAATGTCAACAGAAGGATACAATGCTTCTAAATATATACATACCCAACATCAGAGCACCTAAGTGTATAAAACAAATATTAACAGGTCTGAAAAGAAAAATTGACAATAATACAATAATAGTAGGAGACCTTAACACCCCCTACTCAATAATGGACAGAACATCCAAATACAAAGGTTGATAAAAAAACAGTGGACTTGAGCAACACTATAGACCAAGTGGACCTTACAGATATATACAGACCTCATTACCCAGCAGCAGAAGAATACACATTCTTCTTAAGTTCATGTAGAACATTTTCTATGGTAAATCATATGTTAGATCACAAAACAAGTCTTAACAAATTTAAGAAAATGGAAATTTTATGATGTATCTTTTCTTACCACAGTGGAATGAAACTAGAAATCAATACAAACAAGAAAGTGGGAAGATTCACAAAAATGTGGAAACTAAGTAATGCATTTTTGAACAATTCCTCAGTCAAAGAGGAAATCAAAAGGGAACTTAAAAGATGTCCCAAAACAAATGAAAACAAAAACATAAATTATGAAAACTTACAGGGTGCAAGAAAAGCAATACTAAGGGAAGTTTCTGGAGATAAATGCCTACATTTAAAAAAGAAAAGGTCTTAAATACACAATCTAACTTTATGCCTCAAAGATCTAAAGAAGAAAAGCAAACTAACCCCAAAATTAGTAAAAGGAAGGAGATAATAAAGATCAGAGTACAAATCAAATTGGGAATAGGAAAAGAATCAACAAAACTAAGAGTTCATTTGTTTAAAAAATAAGCAAAATTGGCAACCCCTTAGCTTGTCTAAGAAAAAAAGAAGACTCAAAATCAGAAATGAAAGAGAATATATTTTAACAGTTCATAAAAAGGATGATAAGGGACTAGTATGAACAATTACCTGCAAATAAACTGAATAACCTTGAATAAATGGATAAATTCCTAGGAACATACAATTTACCAAGACTGAATCAAGGAGAAATTGAAAGCCTGAACAGATTAATAACAAAAAAGGAGATTGAATAGTAATCAGAAACCTCCCAACAAAGAAAATTCCAAGACTGGATGGCTTCATAGTTGAATTCTGTCAAACATTCAAAGAAGAATGAATGCCAATCCTTCTTAAGTTCTTCAAAAAAATAAAAGTAGAGAGGTTACTTTCAAACTCATTTTATGAGACCAGCGTTGCCCTAATACCAAACCCAAAAGAAGACACCATGAGAAAACAAAACTACAGGCCACTATCTCTGATGGACATAGATGCAAAAACCCTCAGTAAAAAACCAGCAAACTTTTATTCAACAACATCATCTAAAAGATTATACACCATGACCAAGTGGGATTCATCCCTAGGGTGCAGTTTGGCTTAACATACACAAACCAATCAGTGTGATATACCACATTAACAGAATGAAACATAAAAATCATATTCTCAGATGCAGAAAAAGTATTTGACAAAGATCAGCATCCATTCATAATAAAAACTGTCAGTAAAATAGGTATAAAAGGAAATTTCCTCAATACAATAAGGGCCATTTATGTAAAACCCACAGCTAACATTATAATCAGTGGGTAAAAACTGAAAGGTTTTCCTATAAGATCTGATACAAGGCTAGGATGCCCACCCTCATTACTTCTATTCAATATAATACTGGAAGTACTAGAAACAACAACCAGATAAGAAAAAGAAATAAAAGGTATCCAAATCAGAAAGAAGTAAAATTATCTCTGCAGATGACATGATTCTATATAGAAAACCCTAAAGATTCCCCCCCACACATACACACACACAAATGTTGTAATAAAAACTGAATAAACAAGTACAGTAAACAAAACAAATTTTTAAAACTGAACTAATAAACACAGTAAAGTTGCAAGGTACAAAAGTAGTATTCAAAATCAGTTGCATTTGTTTATACACCAACACTGATCTATCTGAAAAGGAAATCTAGAGAACAAAACTATTTATGATAGCATCAAACAGAATAAAATACCTAGGAATAAATTTTACCAAGGAGGTAAATGATCTACACTGAAAACTATAAGACACTGATGAAAGAAATTGAAGAAGATACAAATAATTGAAAGATATTCTGTGTTCATGGATTGGAAGAATTACTGTTGTTAAAATGTCCATGCTAACCAAAGCAATACACAGATTCGGTGGCAATCCCTTTCAAAATTTCAGTGGCATTTTTATAGAAACAGAAAAAGCAATTCTAAAATTCATATGGAACCACAAAAGACCCTGAATAGCCAAAGCAATCCTGTGAGAGAAGAGAGTTGGAGGTATCACATTTCCTGGTTTCAAATTATATTATGAAGCTATAGTGATCAAAACAGTATGGTACTGACATTTAAAAAAGACATATGGATCAACGGAACAGAATAGAGAACCTAGAAATAAACCCAAGAATATTTTCTAAATTTCTGTCAAATAATTTTCAACAAGGACACCAAGAATATAAAAAGGGGAAAGAAAAGTCTCTTCAATAAACAGTGCTGGGATGGGAAAACTGGACAGCCCATGCAAAAAAATGAAACTGGACCCTTATCTTAGACCATATACAAAATCAACTCAGAATGGATTCAAGACAAACATAAGACCTGAAACCATAAAACTCCTAGAAGAAAACACTGGGAAAAAGCTCTTTGACACTGGCCTTAGCAATTATTTTTTGGATATGACACCAAAATTTCAGGCACCAAAAGTGAAAATTAGCAAGTGGGACTGCATCAAACTAGAAAGCTTCTGCACAGTAAGGAAACAACAAAATGAAAAGGCAGCCTCTGGAAAGGGAGAAAATATTTGAATGGTGATACTCACCTTACCTCTGCACTGGGCAGAGCTCACAACACAGAAAGGTGAGTATGATGGTCAGGCCAGGCTGACAGAGAGGACCAAGGCCAGGCATTCTCAGTTCCCTCTCCATATCAGTGAAATCAGAGAAAGGAGCACTGTCTGGAGAGAGCCTTCTGAAGGACTGAGACTGTCAGAGGAAGAAGGTAGCCAGTCCTACAAGACTGCTGGCAAGAAAGCCCAGGTAATAAGCAACCCTTGCAACTTCTTTTAACTAGCACAGAAAATTGTTTCAGGCTCTATATTCAAAAGGTTATTTTGAAAATTAAATATTAAATATTCTACTGAGTTTGGTTAGGTTCCCCCCAACCCTAACCAGGGCATACACTTGTCATAAACTTCTAGTTTATCTGTGTTTTCTTTCTGATACATATTAATGGTCCAATACAAAGTAGCAACTCAGCATGTAAACTGTTACAAGGACAAATGCCCAATAAATATGATACATTTTGTCTGAATTAACTATAAAGCAAGACAAGCAGTATTGTTATTTTTTCACATAGTATTCATGAAAATACTTAGGAATTCTGTAATATTCACTCTGTTCAAAAAATGTGTTTAAAGTGCTCTAAAATTACAAGGGAATCTCTCATGCACTATGATCTCTTAGTGGCAAATTGATCCTATTTTTTTTGCTCGATGGTATATAATTCATGTCTTTGCTTTGCCTAAATGAGAGACAACATCCACATGCTTGCTACCACAAAATATATTCCCAAAAGAATAAATGGAGCTTTCTGCAGGACTCTATTCTATTCTGTTAAGTTATCGGTGTGAACCCATTTGGGTGCCCAGTTTACAGTAGAATCATTAACTTCCAATGGGAAGAATAGTGCTAAATCAACAATATTTTCTGCTGGTCTTATAGAGTTTCTTACCAGGTAAAGTGCATTTACTCTTTTTCCTTTTTACAAAAAATTTACTTTATTTTTAATTTTGTTTTTTAATTCCTAAATTGGTTATATTCAACATATTTAGCCAACTGACTAGTCATATAATTTAGCTACTTTATTAGTTAAATTATTTAAGCCAGTTATTTTAAGGCTATTAAAATGAAACCTCTTAGCAGTAGTGTATCATCATTGAGCCAGACAAGCTAGGCTCTTTACAAACATTATTTCTAATCCTCACAATTTCAAAAGTCTATATGATTAATATTTTTATTTTTATTGTTCATATGAGGAAACTGAAACTAAAGATGTTTAAACAACTGGCCCAAGTTTACACCACTAGTAAGTGATAAAAAAAAGGACTTGAAAGTATTTGATTTCAAGGCCTGGCTTCCTTGCACCGAGCCATACTGCCTTTCCTGTGTGTCTTTGCCCCTCTATAATGTTTAGCTCAGGAGTAATGCTGCCTCAGCAAGACTATGTGGTTGCCAGTAAAGAAACCCACTAGAGCACATTAGCCATACATAGGCATTTACTGGAAGAACACAGGAAGTCCAAGGGTTTAAATGCAGTGGACTGAGTATTTTTCCAAATACACAACTTTGCTGTTTTGACCTTTGTGGTTTAAGACAGAAGTACTTAAATTCAGGCATTACCTAATGACCCTGCTATGAATAGGGCCAGAAAAGAAAGTGCAAAATTTTAAAGAGCTCTGCATCATTGCTTAATTTTACACATGCACTCATCCTGAACTAGAACATACACCCACACTGCAACAGAAAAAGAAACCATAACAGTTGGAGCCACAATGACAATTCATTCTTCAACTCCGGAAGCTTATTCATCTGGCAGAGCTGAGAATCTAGATTTCTCATCAGCTTTGAAATCACAGTTAAATAAGAATTATCATTTAAAAATAATAAGTAATGGGGGGCGGAGCCAGAATGGCAGCGTGAGTAGAGCAGTGGAAATCTCCTCCCAAAAACACATAGATCTATGAAAATATAACAAAGAAAACTCTTCCTAAAATAGAGACCAGAGGACACAGGACAACATCCAGACCACATCCACACCTGCAAGAACCCAGCGCTTTGTGAAGGGGGTAAGATACAAGCCCCGGCCCAGTGGGACCCGAGCGCCCCTCCCCCCGACTCCCGGCGGGTAGAAAGAACCTGGAGCGGTTTTTTTTTTTTTTTTTGGCGAGTGCTTTTTGGAAGCCTTAAAGGGACAGGGACCCCCGTGCTAGGGAGGCAGGGCGACAGGACCGGTGAGCGGGTGCCTGGGACCGGCGCCTGAGGACAAAGAATATCGTGCGTTTTTCCCTGCGGAACCAGTGGGCGGGTGCTTTTTGGAAGCCTTGAAGGGACAGGGACCCCGGTGCTAGGGAGGCAGGGCAGCAGGACCAGTGAGCGGGTGCCTGGGACTGGCGCCTGAGGACAAAAAAAATCGCGTGTTTTTTCCTTTTTTTTTTTTTTTTCTGTTTCCTCTCTCATTGTTGCTGTTGTTGTTTTGGTTTGGAGAGTGCTTTTTGGAAGTCTTAAAGGGGCAGGACAGGACACTTAGACCAGAGGCAGGGAATCTGGGGATCTCTGGGCACTCTAACCCCCTGGGCAACAGGGAGCACAGAGGCCCCTTACAGAGATAAATAGCCTCCCGGCCACTCCCCCTCCAACGGGGCTCCACCACTTTGGAGGAGCATCCCCAGCCAGGCCACGCCCAGAGCAACAGCAGAGATAAACTCCATAGCAAATGGGCAGGTAGCAGAAGCCCTGTCTGCAGACAGCTGACAAGCATAAGCCACTAGAGGTCGCTATTCTCCCAGGAGAGGAAGGCCACAAACCAACAAGAAGGGAAGCTCTTCCAGTGGTCACTCGTACCAGCTCTGCAAACTATCTCTATCACCGTGAAAAGGCAAAACTACAGGCAGACAAAGATCACAGAGACAACACCTGAGAAGGAGACAGACCTAACCAGTCCTCCTGAAAAAGAATTCAAAATAAAAATCATGAACATGCTGACAGAGATGCAGAGAAAAATGCAAGAGCAATGGGATGAGATGCAGAGAAAAATGCAAGAGCAATGGGATGAAGTCCGGAGGGAGATCACAGATGTCAGGAAGGAGATCACAGAAGTGAAACAATCCCTGGAAGGATTTATAAGCAGAATGGATAAGATGCAAGAGGCCATTGAAGGAATAGAAGCCAGAGAACAGGAACGTATAGAAGCAGACATAGAGAGAGATAAAACCATCTCCAGGAATGAAACAACACTAAGAGAACTATGTGACCAAGCCAAAAGGAATAATATTCGTATTATAGGGGTACCAGAAGAAAAAGAAAGAGGAAAAGGGATAGAAAGTCTCTTTGAAGAAATAATTGCTGAAAACTTCCCCAAACTGGGGGAGGAAATAATCGAACAGACCATGGAATTACACAGAAGTCCCAACAGAAAGGATCCAAGGAGGAAAACACCAAGACACATAGTAATTAAAATGTCAAGGATCAAGGACAAGGAAAGAGTTTTAAAGGCAGCTAGAGAGAAAAAGGTCACCTATAAAGGAAAACCCATCAGGCTAACATCAGACTTCTCGACAGAAACCCTATAGGCCAGAAGAGAATGGCATGATATTCTTAATACAATGAAACAGAAGGGCCTTGAACCAAGGATACTGTATCCAGCACGACTATCATTTAAATATGATGGTGGGATTAAACAATTCCCAGACAAGCAAAAGCTGAGGGAATTTGCTTCCCACAAACCACCTCTACAGGGCATCCTACAGGGACTGCTCTAGATGGGAGCACTCCTAGAAAGAGCACAGAACAAAACACACAACATATGAAGAATGGAGGAGGAGGAATAAGAAGGGAGAGAAGAAAAGAATCTCCAGACAGTATATATATAACAGCTCAATAAGCGAGCTAAGGTAGGCAGTAAGATACTAAAGAAGCTAACCTTGAACCTTTGGTAACCACAAATCTAAAGCCTGCAATGGCAATAAGTACATATCTATCAATAGTCACCCTAAATGTAAATAGACTTAATGCACCAATCAAAAGATACAGAGTAATAGAATGGATAAAAAAGCAAGACCCATCTATATGCTGCTTACAAGACACTCACCTTAAACCCAAAGACAAGCACAAACTAAAAGTCAAGGGATGGAAAAACATATTTCAGGCAAACAACAGTAGAGAAGAAAGCAGGGGTTGTAGTACTAATATCAGACAAAATAGACTTCAAAACAAAGAAAGTACCAAGAGATAAAGAAGGATACTACATAATGATAAAGGGCTCAGTCCAACAGGAGGCTATAACCATTCTAAATATATATGCACCCAATACAGGAGCACCAGCATATGTGAAGCAAATACTAACAGAACTAAAGAGGGAAATAGACTGCAATGCATTCATTTTAGGAGACTTCAACACACCACTCACCCGAAAGGATAGATCCACTGGGCAGAAAATAAGTAAGGACACACAGGCACTGAACACCACACTAGAACAGATGGACCTAATAGACATCTATAGAACTCTACATCCAAAAGCAACAGGATATACATTCTTCTCAAGTGCACATGGAACATTCTCCAGAATAGACCACATACTAGCTCACAAAAAGAGACTCAGTAAACCCCAAAATATTTAAATTCTACCAACCAATTTTTCAGACCACAAAGGTATAAAAGCAGAAATAAATTCTACAAAGAAAACAAAAAGGCTCACAAACACATGGAGGCTTAACAACATGCAACTAAATAATCAATGGATCAATGAACAAATCAAAATAGAGATCAACGAATATATAGAAACAAATGACAACAACAATACAAAGCCCCAACTTCTGTGGGACACAGCGAAAGCAGTCTTAAGAGGAAAGTATATAGCAATCCAGGAACACTTGAAGAAGGAAGAACAATCCCAAATGAATAGTCTAACATCACAATTATCGAAACTGGAAAAAGAAGAACAAATGAGGCCGAAAGTCAGCAGAAGGAGGGACATAATAAAGATCAGAGAAGAAATAAACAAAATTGGGAAGAATAAAACAATAGCAAAAATCAACGAAACCAAGAGCTGGTTCTTTGAGAGAATAAACAAAATAGATAAGCCTCTAGCCAGACTTATTAAGAGAAAAAGAGAATCAACACACATCAACAGAATCAGAAATGAGAATGGAAAAATCACGACAGACTCCACAGAAATACAAAGAATTATTAAAGACTACTATGAAAACCTATATGCCAACAAGCTGAAAAACCTAGAAGAAATGGACAACTTCCTAGAAAAATACAACCTCCCAAGACTGACCAAGAAAGAAACACAAAAGTTAAACAAACCAATTACGAGCAAAGAAATTGAAACGGTAATCAAAAAACTACCCAAGAACAAAACGCCGGGACTGGACGGATTTACCTCGGAATTTTATCAGACACACAGAGAAGACATAATACATATTCTCCTTAAAGTGTTCCAAAAAATAGAAGAAGAGGGAATACTCCCAAACTCATTCTCTGAAGCCAACATCACCCTAATACCAAAACCAGGCAAAGACCCCACCAAAAAAGAAAATTACAGACCAATATCCCTGATGAATGTAGATGCAAAAATACTCAATAAAATATTAGCAAACAGAATTCAACAGTATATCAAAAGGATCATACACCATGACCAAGTGGGATTCATCCCAGGGATGCAAGGATGGTACAACATTCGAAAATCCATCAACATCATCCACCACATCAACAAAAAGAAAGACAAAAACCACATGATCATCTCCATAGATGCTGAAAAAGCATTTGACAAAATTCAACATCCATTCATGATAAAAACTCTCAGCAAAATGGGAATAGAGGGCAAGTACCTCAACATAATAAAGGCCATATATGATAAACCCACAGCCAGCATTATACTGAACAGCGAGAAGCTGAAAGCATTTCCTCTGAGATCGGAAACCAGACAGGGATGCCTACTCTCCCCACTGTTATTTAACATAGTACTGGAGGTCCTAGCCACGGCAATCAGACAAAACAAAGAAATACAAGGAATCCAGATTGGTAAAGAAGAAGTTAAACTGTCACTATTTGCAGATGATATGATACTGTACATAAAAAACCCTAAAGACTCCACTCCAAAACTACTAGAACTGATATCAGAATACAGCAAAGTTGCAGGATACAAAATTAACACACAGAAATCTGTAGCTTTCCTATACACTAACAATGAATCAATAGAAAGAGAAATCAGGAAAACAATTCCATTCACCATTGCATCAAAAATAATAAAATATCTAGGAATAAACCTAACCAAAGAAGTGAAATACTTATACTCTGAAAACTACAAGTCACTCTTAAGAGAAATTAAAGGGGACACTAATAAATGGAAACTCATCCCATGCTCATGGCTAGGAAGAATTAATATCGTCAAAATGGCCATCCTGCCCAAAGCAATATACAGATTTGATGCAATCCCTCTCAAATTACCAGCAACATTCTTCAATGAATTGGAACAAATAATTCAAAAATTCATATGGAAACACCAAAGACCCCGAATAGCCAAAGCAATCCTGAAAAAGAAGAATAAAGTAGGGGGGATCTCACTCCCCAACTTCAAGCTCTACTACAAAGCCATAGTAATCAAGACATTTTGGTACTGGCACAAGAACAGAGGCACAGACCAGTGGAACAGATTAGAGACTCCAGAAATTAACCCAAACATATATGGTCAATTAATATTTGATAAAGGAGCCATGGACATACAATGGCAAAATGACAGTCTCTTCAACAGATGGTGCTGGCAAAACTGGACAGCTACATGTAGGAGAATGAAACTGGATCATTGTCTAACCCCATATACAAAGGTAAACTCAAAATGGATCAAAGACCTGAATGTAAGTCATGAAACCATTAAACTCTTGGAAAAAAACATAGGCAAAAACCTCTTAGACATAAACATGAGTGACCTCTTCTTGAACATATCTCCCCGGGCAAGGAAAACAACAGCAAAAATGAGCAAGTGGGACTACATTAAGCTGAAAAGCTTCTGTACAGCGAAAGACACCATCAATAGAACAAAAAGGAACCCTACAGTATGGGAGAATATATTTGAAAATGACACATCCGATAAAGGCTTGACGTCCAGAATATATAAAGAGCTCACACGCCTCAACAAACAAAAAACAAATAACCCAATTAAAAAATGGGCAGAGGAACTGAATAGACAGTTCTCTAAAAAAGAAATACAGATGGCCAACAGACACATGAAAAGATGCTCCACATCAGAGAAATGCAAATTAAAACTACAATGAGGTATCACCTCACATGAGTAAGGATAACTGCCCTCCAAAAGACAAACAACAACAAATGTTGGCGAGGCTGTGGAGAAAGGGGAACCCCCTACACTGCTGGTGGGAATGTAAATTAGTTCAACCATTGTGGAAAGCAGTATGGAGGTTCATCAAAATGTTCAAAACAGACCTACCATTTGACCCAGGAATTCCACTCCTAGGAATTTACCTTAAGAACGCAGCAATCAAGTTTGAGAAAGACAGATGCACCCCTATGTTTATCGCAGCACTATTTACAATAGCCAAGAATTGGAAGCAACCTAAATGTCCATCGGTAGATGAATGGATAAAGAAGATGTGGTACATATACACAATGGAATACTACTCAGCCATAAGAAGTGGAAAAATCCAACCATTTGCAGCAACATGGATGGAGCTGGAGAGTATTATGCTCAGTGAAATAAGCCAAGTGGAGAAAGAGAAACACCAAATGATTTCACTCATCTGAGGAGTATAAGAACAAAGGAAAAACTGAAGGAACAAAACAGCAGCGGAATTACAGAACCCAAAAATGGACTAACAGGTACCAAAGGGAAAGGAACTGAGGAGGATGGGTGGGCAGGGAGGGATAAGGGTGGGGAAGAAGAAGGGGGGTATTAAGATTAGCATGCATGGGGGGGAGGGAGAAAGGGGAGGGTGGGCTGTACAACACAGAGAGGACAAGTAGGGTTTCTACAACATTTTGCTAAGCTGATGGACAGTAACCGTAATGTGGTTTTTAGGGGGGACCTGATAAAGGGGAGAGCATAGTAAACATAGTATTCTTCATATTCTTCATGTAAGTGTAGATTAAAGATTAAAAAAAGAAAGAAAGAAAGAAAGAAAGAAAGAAAAGGGGGATTACTCCTTGATAGGATAAAACTATTGGTAAATCAAAGATCAACGCATGCTTTAAATATCCTTAATGTTGATCACTTAAAGGGTGTCAGATGATCAGCTATGGAGGTACTCATCTGATAATATTCCTTTCTCTTAATAAAAAAAAAAAAAGCAGTTCCTGTGTGCTGACCTCCAATGAGTTCTGCACATTGATATAGACGGCATGTCAAAGTGTGGGCAAAGGGTCTGTTTGTTTCTATGCAGAAGATCAAGGCCTAGCTTGGATACCCAGAAAATGAACTAAGATATGATATGAAGAGGAGCTTCCAGCATCAGCACTCTCTGGAGGACTTGTGCCAGGGGGATGATCATCAAAAAGCCTCCACAGGGATCTGGGCGATGCTGCAGTTGTGGCTGCATCCACCCCACTGTTTCCTGGACTTGCCATTGGAATGAGGAGGGAGATGTCTAGGCTGGCATGTGCATAAAGTGAGACAACGAATTTGACTGGATCTGTACTGTTGGAACTCAACCAGGAGTTGGGAGGGGTGCAAGTTGTAGCACTCCAAAATCTTATGACTATAGACTATCTACGGTTAAAAGAACATATGGGATGTGAACAGATCCCAGAAATGGGCTGCTCTAAATTGTCTGATTTCTCTCAGACTGTTCAAGTACAGTTGGACAATATCCATCATATCATAGACAAATTTTCACAAATGCCTAGGGTGCCTAAATGGTTTTCTTGGCTTCACTGGAGATGTATGGTAATTATAGATTTGCTTTGTTTATGTCACCATGTTCCTATTATGTTAATATGTGAGTGCAAATTAGTTGGTAGTTTAAAACCTATACATGCTTAAGGTACTCTACATGAAGACATGTCAAAGAAATAATCAATCCTCCCATGTTTTCTTCCATATGCTACCTCTATAGCTTTTCTTCTTCCTTCCTAATTACAAACCTTAAATAGAATTCGTGCCTCATATCGAATTTACCGAGTATCATAATTCCTCCAGGTGGTAAAGATACCTCGAGACAAGTGCTGGGCATAGAAGCCACAGGGCATAAATCTGCAAAGAAGTAAAAAGCTAACCTTTTCAAACAATATGGCTTCTCTCTCACTTACCAACTTTACATTTCCCTGTATGGCCCCGGAAGATGACTGGTTAGCCAGAGACGGGTAAGATTCCTCAAGGGAGGAACAACCTAAGACAGGCACAGTCGCAGGGGGGCCATCAGGTGAGAATTTGGGGATCAACAGAGGTGAGGCTCAGAACCTCATCCCCCCTGCTTTGAGAGAAATCTTCTGCCTTCGTGGATGTTTTGCTGCCCTTGTCTAGCTTGGATTAATACTTAGTCCATAGGCACACACCTGATCATCTACATTTGCCCTCTTACAGCACTAAACTATGTTTTCTACCTTTATCTTGCATCTACCTACCACTTCAGCATTTTATTAAAAATAAAAATAATAATAATAATAAAGGGAGAAATGTGGGATCAACATATAAATCAAGTATAAAAATCAAACGAATATTCATATTTGACCTGATTGTTTATAGTGCATAATGCGTGATCAAAACCGGAAGTTTCTGTGATGAATGCCCTTGTACTGTTCACCATGTAAGAACTTATTCACTATGTAAGAATTCGTTCACCATGTAAGAACTTGTTTGTTATGCTTCAGAAGATTGGAGACTGATGAGAATTAGGCTTGAGATGGATTAATGATCGTTCATTGAGCATTGACCCCCCATACAGAATTTTATTGTTGTTAACAACCATTTGATCAATAAATATGAGAGATGCCCTCATAATAAAAATAATAATAATAATAAGTAATGATGCTAACATAATAAAATTTGATTAGTATCAAACTTCATTAATCTAATGATTCAAAATGCCCTTCAGGGTCTGGTAATAGCACTGATTAGTAAGACCATTGTGAGTGTCAGTTCTTGCTGTACTGTCCTAGATATGAAAGAGGTGAGACCCTGAGGAAGTTTCCTTTTTCCTCCAATATTTTTCTTTTTCTAATAAAGCCTGAACAAAAGATTTTTGAACTCTATACTTTAGAAATTCTGCATACCTGAATCTTTCCTATTACCCATTTCAACAATACATTAAGCATCTATGAGGTGCAAACTGCTGTACTGGGTGCTACAGGTGATTCAAAGATGAGTAAAATGCAGTCCCCACTTGTAAAGAATTCACAGTATACAGATAGTAACAACAGCTGAATTTATGGAGTGGCTCATTTTGCTCCAACATTGTTTTAAACACTTTATATTAATTTATTAATTCTAATGACTACCTTACAACAAAGGCCCCATTTTAATGATGAGAAATTGAGGCATAATATTTACAAAGCTGTTTAGCAGTATGACTATTACACAGAAAACTTTAAGAACATTCTGCTTATGATAATTACCATCCATGAAAAGTTTGAACAAAGTGCTTTGGAGGTTCTAAGATTATTTGTATCAAGAAAGAATTTATGAATGAGACAGCTTTTGAGATGGGCTGACCAATACAAGTGTGATTTCAGTAGGCACAGAAAACCATCTGCAATGCAGACTTTAATTATACACAGGTTGAATTTGACATGCAGGCAGAATGTTTAGCCTCGTCTAGAAGATTACTGCTTAGAGGACAGACAACCTGAGAGTTAGTTATATAGATTCAGTTCTGTTCAAGGGAAGAGTTTAGGGAGCATGAAAAGAAGGCAAAGGATGGAGCCCGGGTAGAATGCCCCCTTTTAGCAAACAGGAGGAAGAAGACCGGCCAGTGAAGGAAGTGAAGAAGAGCCAGAGGCGATTAGGAAGTGAGTTCCTAAAGGGATGAAAGGACGTGAGTAATGGTGTCAAATCCTTCGGGAAATGGGATGGGTGGGAATGGGCTTGAGAAAAACCATTAGAAGATGAGGGGAGGGAAATTTAGAATTCATTGTGGAGGGTTGCATTACAGACAAGATGTAGACCTTGCTTTTAAGAAGTCTGACAATAAAGGGAAGCAGAGAGGTAGGTGGCAGAAGAAAAGGCTTTTCCTAAAGAAAATCCTTCAGGAAAGGCATGGATTTAGTAAGAGAAAACTGGGCATGAGTTCTGAGGAATACTTAGAAGGCCCAGTGAGCGGGGAGCTAATTAGGTGGGGTTGGGGCAGTGGCGGGGGACGATGATGGGATAGAGAACTGCAGTGACTTACTTGTATTTTTATTTTCCAAATGAGTCCTGGAAATTCTCGATTGCATCCATATAGAGAGAATGGTCAGCCAGCATTGACTGACATTTTCTAAATCTGTTAAAGAGAAAAAGGAAGAGAAGACAAACTTTTAAAGCAAATGCAGAGTTGAACTACTTTTAGTGATTTTACTGACTCATCTTCAGATAATCATCATATTGAAAACATTTTTCTTCCTGCATTTTATTTTTTATAAGCTTAACTAGGTTTTGCTTTTTATTCCAAGACCACATAAGAAAAATCATCTTAAAACTTTTCTGTTAAATAAGAATATTTTTAAAATTGAAATATAGTGGCTATACAATATTATAGTGATTTCAGGTATGTCACATAGTGATTTGACAATTATATACATTACTAAATAAATGCTCACCATTGTAAGTGTATCAACATACAAAGATATTACAACAATTTTTTTATTTTGGTATATTAATCTACAATTACATGAGATATTACAATAATTTTGACTGCATTATCTATGCTGTCCTTTCACACTTATAACTAATTTACTAATTTATTTTATAAATGTAAGTTTGTACCTCTTCATCACTTTTTAAAATGATATTAAGTTAAATTTAAAAAATAAGGAAAATAAGAATATGGCTACATAAAGATCTTGAGTGTGGGAAGTGTCTATAAAAATGCTAAGCTAACCTTAACAATCATCATTCCTACCTTTCTAAATGAGGATGTTACCCACAACATCAATGACTTAAAGACAACTATAGTAAAAAAACAAACAAAAAAGACATTCTTGCTAAATGTGGCATTGGTTGTTTCAGGCCCAATTTAATTTCTGATTACTTTGCAGATGCTCACTTGAAAAAATGCTTACCTATAATTGATAATGATATTCTATGCTGCCATAAAATGTTACCAGAGGCAGAAATAAACTGAACTACCAAGGAGTACCAGCAGGGAGCAGCTTAATCTATTATCCATCAATATATTCACAGCAGCATTGCCTATAGAATAAAATCCTAACTCCTGAGCTTGGAATTTAAAGCCCTTTACAGTAAAATCAGAGCTCAAATTTCTGACCGGGTTTCTGCTTTTCTTATCTGTGCATCTCATGCTCATCAGCCACACCTCTGTGACTCTGCTGACATCCTGAACAGCCAGGAACTCCTCAGCCCAGCCCCAATTCTTGGCCTGGTTGCACAGTCACAAGGAAGCTCTGGCAGAGATGACAGAGCCCCAGACCTGGAGTCAGAAGGACCTGTCACTGTCCAACTCTAAGGGCTTGGCCTGGGGTTTTCCCCAAGGTCTTTGAACCTCTCACTGTGAATTTCTGAAATATAAGATAATCATAATAATCACCCTAAAGAGTAAATAAATTAGACATGGATTTATAAAATGTACACAATGCAAAAAATGTAAAACCACAAAATGCTTTGAAAGTGTAGACAGTAGTTATCATACCGCATTTCACTGTATAGGGAATTGTACCTGATTATGAACTGTGCTTCAAAAACGCTTCTTTTGGAGTTGAAAAAACATGGCAGTGTGAGAAGTGAGGCAGAAGCCTCCTCACAAAACCACATTTAACACAAAAATGCAGCAAATACAACTAATCCTGAAAGAGTAACCCAAAGACTGCAGAACAAACTGCCGACATCTGGGGAAAACAGAAGACCTCACAGAAAGGGTAAAGTAGCAAAACCACTATCTGGCAGGACCCAAGCCCTCCTCCCACCTAAGCTCACAGGCAGGAAGAACAGAAACAGAGCAGGGCAGAAGTGAAAGCCCAGGACTGCTGAACCCCCAGCCCTAGACATCTGCTTCAGGAGCACAAACCCACATTAAATGGTGCTCTGGAGATTAGTGGGGTTGGAAAGCAAAGACAGGTAGAATACTCAGAGAGACTGAGATTCCAGCCACTTGTGGAGAGCAGTACCCACAACCAGCCCCCCTGGGACAAAAGAAAGGAGGGTACTTTGGAAGACTTCCCAGCAACAAGAGGGGCACTAAAGGGGCAAAGATACCCAGAACTCACTGCTCAGAAGAAAGGACAGGTTGACAAAAATCCTGGCACACTCAGCCCAGCAGGTTGGGAACTCTCATGAGCTTTAGATGCTCCATCCTCCTGGCTGGCAATGCAGCCCTGAGCCCCCACCCTCATCCCACTGTAATAAACAGCCTGCCATTCCTTCCTCCCAGCAGGCACTGGTCCCACACACCAGCAGCCCTGCATTTGTGCCAGGCTAGCCAGAGGGTTGCCCTGCCTATGGCAGCTACAGGGAAATAGCACAGAGGATCCTCCCTGTGTGCTTGGCCCATTGGACCTGGCAGTGGAGGCAGGTGCTACAGCTGGGAAGCAGGAAAGAGCTCTTCTCTTCTGGCAGGTGCTTATTCCACTCACCTGTGAATACCACCATTGCTACAGGTGCTCGGCAGCTCCAGAGAGTAATGCTTCTGGGCACAAGGGGGTGCCATCTACACAAAGTTATTATTCCATATGAATCACTAAAAAAGTAAAATGGCAAAAAATTTTGTACAAACAAAAATACAGGAGAAGATACTGGAAAGAGTGCTAAGTGAAACTGAAATCACTGATCTTCTCGATAAAGATCTCAAAATAAAAATCATAAACATGCTCATGGAGCTACAGGAAAATGTTCAAGATCTCACAGAGGACCTGAAGAAAGAGCTAGAAACTTGGAAAAATACAGTATCTGAAATGAAACACAGTGAAGGAACTTTGAAGTATACATTAGATGAGGTAGAGGAGATGAGAAATGAAATAGAAATTAGAGAAGAGAAAAACAATGAAGCTGAGGCACAGAGAGAAGAAAAAGGATATCTAGGAATGAAAGAATGATGAGAACTGTGCAACCAAACAAAATGGAACAATATTTTCATTATAGGGCTACCAGAAGAAGAAGAAGAGGAAAAGGGATACAAAGTCTCTTTGAGGAAATAATTGCTGAAAACTGCCCCAACCTGGGGAAGTAAATAGTCTCTCAGGTCATGGAAGTGCACATATCTCTCAACATAAGGGACCCTAGGAAGACAACACTAAGACATAATAACTAAAATGGCAAAGATAAGGACAAGGAGAGAGTATTGAAAGCAGCCAGAGAGAGAAAAAAGATCATGTACAAAGGAAAACCCATCAGGCTATCATCAGTCTTTTCAGCAAATCTTACAGGCCAGAAGGTAGTGGCATGGTATATTTAATGCAATGAAACAGAAGGGCCTAGAACCAAGAATACTGTACCCAGCAAGATTATCATTTAAATTTGAAGCAGGGATTAAACAATTTCCAGATAAGCAAAAGTTAAGGGGATTTACCACTCACAAACCATCTCTAAACTGTATTTTAAAAGTACTGCTCTAGATGGAAGTGCTCCTAAGGCTAAATAGCTGTCACCAGAGGAAATAAAACCACAGTAAAGGAGGTAGACTAATTACTAAGTAAATGATAAATTAAATCAACAACTCATGAAGTTAGTCAAGGAATACACAAACAGTATGGAATATGACACCTAATATATAAAGAGTGAAAGAGGAAGAAGAAGAAGGTAGAACTTTTAGATTGTGTTTCAAATAGCATAATATCCAAGTAAAGTTGAGATTGTTAGATAATAAGGAAGCTGCCCTTGAACCTTTGGTAACCACAAATCTGAGGTCTGCAATGGCAACAAGTACATATCTATTGATAATCACCCTAAATGTAAATGGACTGAATGCAGCAATCAAAAGACATAGAGTTACTGAATGGATAAAAAAACAAGAAATATCTTTACGCTGCCTACAAGAGACTCATTTCAAACCCAAAGACATACACAGACTAAAAGTGAAGGGATGGAAAAAGATATTTCATGCAAACAGTAGGGAGAAAAAAGCAGGTGTTGCAGTACTTGTATCAGACAAAATAGATTTCAAAACAAAGGAAGTAACAAGAGACAAAGAAGGACATTACAAAATGATAAATGGGTCCGTCCAACAAGAGTATATACCCATTATAAATACCTATGCATCCAGTACAGGAATACCTAAATAGGTGCAACAAATACTAACAGAATTAAAGAGGGAAATAGAATGCAATGCATTTATTTTAGGAGACTTCAACTGACCTTTCACTCTAAAAGACAGGTCAATCAGACAGAAAATAAATGAGACAATGGCACTTAAACAACACATTAAAAAGATGGACCGTCCAGACATCTACACTTACCCAAAAGCAGCAGGATACACATTCTTCTCAAGTGTACATGGAACGTTTTCCAGAATAGATCACTTACTTGACCACAAAAAAATCCTCAGCAAATTAAAAAAGATTGAACTTGTGCAAACAAGCATCTCAGACCACAAAGGTATGAAACTAGAAATAAATTATGCAAAAAAAACAAAAAAGCCCACAAATCCATGGAGGCTTAACAACATGCTCCTAAATAATCCATGGATCAAAGACCAAATAAAAACAGAGATTAAGCAATATATGGAGTTGAAACAACAACTCAACAGCTCAAAAACCTGTGGGATGTAGTGAAAGCAGTTCTAAGAGGGAAGTATATTGCAGTACAGACTTACCTCAAGAAAAAAGAATAATCCAAAATTAACAGTCTAAGCTCACAATTAGTGAAACTAGATAAAGAAGAACAAATGAGGCCCAAAGTCAGTAGAAGGAGGGACATAATAAAGATTAGAGTATAAATGAATAAAATTTAGAAGAATAAAACAATAAAAAAATCAATGAAACCAGGAGGTGGTTCTTCAAAAAAATTAACAAAATACATAAACCCATAGCCAGACTTATCAAGAAAAATAGAGAGTGTACACACATAAACAGAGTCAGCAATGAAAAAGGAAAAATCACTATGGACACCATGAAAATACAAAGAATTGTTAGAGAATACTAAGAAAAATTATATGCTAACAAATTGGATAACTTAGAAGAAATGGGCAACTTTCTGGAAAAATACAACCTTCCAAGACTGACCCAGGAAGAAACAGAAAATCTGAATAGACCAATTACCAGCAATGAAATTAAATTCATAATCAAACACTACCTAAGAACGAAACTCCAGACCAGATGGCTTCACTGCTGAATTTTATCAGACATTTAGAGAACACCTAATACCCATCCTCCTTAAAGTTTTCCAGAAAGTCTTAGAAAGGAGGGAATATTGCCAAACTCATTCCATGAGGCCAGCATCACTCAAATACCAAAACCAGGCAAAGACACCACAAAATAAGAAAATTACAGACCAATATCCTTGATGAACATAGATGCAAAAATCCTTAACAAAAATATTAACAAACTGAATTTAAAAAATACAGCAAAAAGATCACCCATCATGATCAAGTGGGACTTATTCCAGGGATGCAAGGATAGAACAACATTTGAAAATCAATCAACATCCAACACATAAGCAAAAAGGGCAAAAATCACGTGATCATCCCCAAAGATGCTGAAAAAGCATTTGACAAAATTCAACATCCATTCATGATACAAACTCTCAACAAAATGGGCATAGAGGGCAAGTACCTCAACATAATAAAGGCCACTTATGACAAACCCACAGCCAACATCATACTTAACAGCAAAAAGCTGCAAGCTTTTCCTCTAAGATTGGGAACAAGACAAGGATTCCCACTCTCCCCACTTTTATTCAACATAGTACTGGAGGTCCTAGCCACCTCAATCAGACAACACAAAGAAATAAAAGGCATCCAGATTAGTAAGGAAGAAGTTAAACTGCCACTCTTTGCAGATGACATAATATTGTATTTAAAAATCCCTAAAGAATCCAACCCAAAACTACTGGAATAACTGAATTCAGCAAAGTTGCAGGATACAAAATCAACACACAGAATTCTGTCACATTCCTATATACTAATGATGAATTCGCAGAAAGAGAAGTCAGAAAAATAACTCCATTCACAATTGCATCAAAAAGAATAAAATCCCTAGGAATAAACCTAATCAAGGGAATGAAAGACCTATACCTTGAAAACTATAGGACACTCATGAGAGAAATTAAAGAAGACACCAATAAATGGAAATATATCTCATGCTCATGGATAGGAAGAATTAATATTGTCAAAATGGCCATCCTGCTTAAAGCAATCTACAGATTCAATGCAATCTCTATCAAAATACCAACAGTATTCTTCAACAAACTACAACAAATAGTTCTAAAATTCATATGGGACACAAAAGACCCCAAATAGCCAAAGCAATCCTGAGAAGGAAGAATAAAGCTGGGGGGATTATACGCCCTAACTTCAAGCTCTACTACAAAGCCATAGTAATCAAAACAATTTGGTACTGGCACAAGAACAGAGCCATAAATCAATGGAATAGAGTAGTGAGCCCAGACAGAAAACCATACATATATGCCCAATTAATATACAATAAAGAATCCATGAATATACAATGGGGAAACAACAGCCTCTTCAACAAATGGTGTTATCAAAACTGGACAGCTACATGTAAGAGAATGAAACTGGATCACTGTCTAACTCCATACACAAAAGTAAACTCAAAATGGATCAAAGACCTGAATGTAAGTCATGAAACCATAAAACTCATATGAGAAAACATAGGCAAAAATCTCTTGAATATAAACATGAAAAACTTTTTCCTCAACACATCCCTTCTGGTAAGAGAAACAAAAGCAAGGGAACAAATGGGACTACATCAAACTAAAAAGCATCTGTACAGCAAAGGACACCATCTGCAGAACAAATAGGCATCCTACAATATTGGAGAATATATTCATAAATGACTTATCTGATAAGGGGTTAACATCCAAAATACATGAAGAACTTACATGCCTCAACACCCAAAAAACAAATAACCTGATTAAAAAATAACCTTGATTTCAACAGACACTTCTCCAAAGAAAAAATTCAGATGGCCAACAGGCACTTGAAAAGATGCTCCACATTGCTAATTATGAGGGAAATGCAAATCAGCACCACAATGAGATATCACCGCACACCAGTTAGGATGGCGACATCCAAATAAAAAAAAACAAATGCTGGCGAGGATGCGGAGAAAGGGGAACACTCCTACACTGCTGATGGGAATGTAAAATAGTTCAACCATTGTGGAAAGCAATATGGAGGTTCCTCAAAAAACTAAAAACAGAAATACGATTTGACTTAGTAATTCCACTTCTAGGCATTTACTCAAAGAAAACAAGATTCCTGATTCAAAAAGACACATGCATCCCTGTGTTTATCACAGCATTATTTACAATAACCAAGATATGGGAGCAACCTAAGTGTCCATCAGTAGATGAATAGATAAAGAAGTGATACATATACATAATGGAATATTATTCAGCCATAAAAAGAAAACAAATCCTACTATTTGCAACAACATGGATGGAGCTAGAGGGTATTATGCTCAGTGAAATAAACCAGGCAGAGAAAGACAAGTACCAAATAATTTCATTAATTTATGTGGTATAACAACAAAGCAAAACTGAAGGAACAAAACAGCAACAGACTTACAGACTCCAAGAAGGGACTAGCAGTCACCAAAGGGAAAGGGCTTGGGAGGGTGGGTTGGGAGGGAGGGAGAAGGGGTTAAGGGGTATTATAATTAGCACTCACACTATAGGTAGGTCACAGGGAAGGCAGTACAGCACAGGGAAGACAAGTAATGACCCTATAGCAACTTACTATGCTGATGGACAGTGATTGCAATGGGGTTTGAGGGGGGACTTGATAATATGGGTAAATGTTGAAACCACAGTGTTGCTCATGTGAAACCTTCATAAGATTGTTTATCAATGATACCTTAATTTAAAAAAAAAAACCTTCTCTTCCCTACTTCAAGGCCATTTTCTTGAAAACAGGGGCCAAGTCTTACCTATTTGTTTAATCAAAGTACTGGTTAGAGAGTTTGGTATATAATGAAGCCCAATACATGCCCACCATACTGATGAGAGAGTGATATTTAGGGAAAATAAAAGGAAAACAGGATCTCATGAGAGCAGATAGCTAGCATCTCCAGATTCCTATGTCCTCTCTCTTCCCTTCTTTCTCTTTTCTCTTTTTGCCTGTGTCTCTCCACAGAGAACAAGAGGGTTAACTCCTTGCCACTGCTCAGATCTCCCTCCCTTCCCTTGCACCACCTATGGTCTCTACTGGAAATTCTCAATGCTCAGCACACAGCAGGCGCACAGCAAACACATGAACCATTGAATCTGATGCTGACACACATCTGGCCATGCCTTTCTCTACTGCCCTAGCCAACTTCTTTCCTTCTGTGCTAGTATTTGGTCTCAGAACCATCCCTAACTGAGCAGTCCATGCAATAATTGCCATCTAGTAGAAATGACATAGAAATAAAACCAATTTCCCACCTCTGAGATAGCAACTGTCGATTTAGTTACAATTATTTTCACTATGGGTTGAATGACCAAGAGGTTTAAGGAGGGTGAGGGATGAAAAAGGGACACTAGCATTTTTATTTCAGAAGAAACACTTTTTATTTTCCATTTAATAAAAGAAAAGGAGGAAATACCTTATGCTCTGTGGAAAGCACATCATTATTCTGCTTAAACTTCATAATCCCAGAATGTAAAATCCCATTTTACAGATTAAAAAAGGAGACCAGAAGGTTAACTACCTAAGCCAATCCCAAACCTGTAGCAAATGATGCAGTCAGTATTTGAACCCAATCTGTTTAGCCCAGCAGACTGCTGATGATGGGCAAAAATAAGAAACCAAGAGAAGCAGTTGAAGAGGAGGCCTCTTAGTCAGCTGCTGCTACAAACACCAGCATTGCCTGCGCTTCCTCAGAAATGCCTCACTGTTCTCATTTGGTGTAACTTCGTCAGGGGCACTAATACATCTGTTTGCTTCTCTAACCATCTGGCATTACCTCAGGGACGTGCTTTTCCTACTATTTTATAATATATGACTGTGATGGTGTCACTGTAGCTGAGAATTGCATCCTGACCATGAGACAGGCTAACTTTAGAAACTGAGAAGCCTAAGGGGCAAGGAATCATTGTGTAATGCATAACCATCCTGCAGACTCAGTCATAAGCCAATTTGAAGGTTGGAATTGGGGATATCCTACTAGTACACAATGAGGAAGGACCAAGATACCCTTTTTCTTCAATGCTAGAAACTTCAGATTCCTTTGCAATCCCTAGGAATGGCCCACGCAACCAGCTGGTTTGGGCTAAATATTGGGGCTGTAGAATATTAGTTTGGGGAATGTATGTTTGGCTGACATTCCATGTAATCCTCCATCTACTTTGAAGCCTTAACTCTCCTGCCACTTCCACAGAGCCTGGAAATCCATCACTCACTGTCCTAAACCCCCTTTCATGGGTGGCCTTGTGACCCATCTCTGGCAACTGAGACATAAAAAGAAGTGTGTAGGAAGGAGTCTGGGAAGATTCTGTTCCACATGTAGCTCCACATGATGCTTCCACATGTAGCTCCTTTCCATTTCTTCCTACTTTGTACAAGGGCATGATGTTGGGGTTACGGTAGCCATCCATGACCTTGAAGCAACAAGCCTGAGGGTGGAACAAGCATGCTAAAAAAGTCAGGGCATTAAGATAGAAAATATATTTTTTTAATTTTTTAATTTTGATATCATTAATGCACAATTACTTGAACAACACTATGGTTACTAGACTCCTCCATTATCAAGTCGCCCCTACATACCCCATTACAGTCACTGTCCATCAGCGTAGTAAGATGCTGTAGAATCACTACTTGTCTTCTCTGTATAAACTGCCTTTCCCATGTCCCACATCCCCTACATTATGTGTGCTAATCATAATGCCCCCATTTTCCCCCTTATCTCTCCCTTCCCACCCATCCTGCCCAGTCCCTTTCCCTTTGGTAACTGTTAGTCCATTCCTGGGTTCTGTGAGTCTGCTGCTGTTTTGTTCCTTCAGTTGTTGCTTTGTTGTTATACTCCACAGATAAGTGAAATCATCTGATGCTTGTCTTTCTCTGCCTGGCTTACTTCACTAAGCATAATACCCTCTAGCTCCATCCATGTTGTTGCAAATGGTAGGATTTGTTTTCTTCTTATGGCTCAATAATATTCCATTGTGTATATGTACCATGTAAGATAGAAAATCTTACTGATCAACTATGGATGGGAGGCAGGGTCATGTGCCAGATATTAGGTCCTGTACTTGTCACTGGTAGGGTCAGGAGTAAGGAAGACTGAGACTCGGTTTGCTTCTTAGGAGGATTTGAGCACAGTCCAGCATGAGACCATCGCCAATCCTGATATACTGTGCTCAAAACACTGCAACATGCAACCACTTTCTATATGACATATCTACCAAGAGTGAGACCTTGGTCTTATCTAAGCTAGGGTCTGGAAACACAACTAAGAAGTTGAAGCTTTCTATAGAGGTACTAGATTTATGCAAAGAGTCACCAACAAGAGCAATATTATCATTAAATACCATATAAAGCTCAAATACTGCAGAAACTACAGTGTGTCTGAATACAGGGGGTGTATACATTGCTGTGAAGGTTAGGGGTCAAATTCCATGAAGCAGCTGGGTTCTCCTTCTGGCCCTGTCAGCAGCAAGGGATAAACAGAAATAAACTTGCTTATGATAACTAAAAGTCAATGTCAGCACAGGACTTGGGGATTCTAATATGTTGCAAAGTAAGAAAGACCCTTGAGAGAAGTGGGATGAGGCTTTTGGCTCAGTGAACACCATCTATAGCTACTGAAGGATTGGAAAGCTTTTTTGTACACTCAGCTATTTTGAATTTGCATATTTTATTTATTTTCCTAATTTTTTTTTGCTTTTCTAATTACAAAGAACTTCATGCTTATGGCTAAACACTCAAATACAGAAATATAAAGGAAAAGTTAACATTAGTTTTTATTTTATTAGTTTCTTATTACTGCTATGGCAAATTATCATTAACTTCATGTCTTAAAACACAAATTTATTACCCTACCTCTCTGGAGGTCAGAAGTCTCACTAAAATCGAAGAGTCAGCAGGGCTGTGCTGCTTCTGAAAATTCTGGGGATCTCTTCCCTTTTCTTTCCTACTTTCTAGTGGCCACCTACATTCCTTGGCCCATAACCCCCTTCCTCCACCTTTAAAGCCAGCAGTGTTGTATCTTTAAAGCTCTCCCTGTGACACAGACTCTCCTGCCTCCCCCTTTCACTTATAAGGACCCCTGTGATTATATTGGGCCACCTGGATAATCTAGGATACTTTCCTGTCTCAAGGTCTACTGATTAGAAACCTTAATTCCACCTGCAACCTTAATTATCTTTTACCAGGTGACATAGCCACAGGTTCCAGGGATTCGTATGTGGACATATTAGGGAGGCATTATTTTACCTACCACACCTGTAATTTTATTAACCACAGTGAACACTTAATGAGCAATTCTTCAAGACCATTTCCCATGCATATGTATATAGACACTTATTTGTATATATGGATTTATAAAAACTGAACATTATACCTATCTTTGGCTATTTCACTTAACCTTATGGGAAATATATACGTGTGTAAAGTTCTACTCATTATTTTTAATACCTGCCACATTATTACTTTTACCTTTAAATAGTGTTTTTTGAGTATCTACCATGTGTTGAGCACAGTTTATGTGCCTGCTTAATTTAATCCTAGCAACAGTCTTATGAACTAAGAGCTATTATTTCCACCACCATGCCTTCAGAGCCAGGACACTGCGGGCATTAATGGTGAGATTAACTTGCTCAAGAGACACCTCTTCATCCATTTTATGGTCCAGACCATCTTCTTAACTGCATGGTGACCTGCCACCCAGGGTAAGCCACTGCATGGATGTCCCATAGGTTACTTAAAACCTTGTCCCACTGTGAGTCATTTTGGCAGTTTGTAATTTTTCACAATTTAAAATAGAACTGTATTAAACAAGTTCATACCTATGTCTTTGGACACACCTGTGATGACTTCTTTAAGAACAATTCTTAGAAGTATGACTGTATACTAAGTCTCCTTATACATATTTTTCTAATTGTCCTCCAGACACTGAACAGTAATTCATACCCCAGTGTCAACACTTTGAATTATTATTCTTTTCAATCTTAATAATATCACGAGGGAAACTGGGAAATTATTTTTTCTTTGACGGGTAATGTGATTAAACATCCTTTGCTTATGTTTTGTGGAAATCTGTTTTCCTTTTATGAAGTGCTTGTTCATACTATTTGCCCATATTTCTATTTAGGAATTAATAAAGTTACTTTTTGAAAAGGATGCTTGGATTTTGTAAAGGTCATTGGGATGTGTTCTTTCACATACAACAACAATAATAGTATTATACACTGCAGTAACAGTGTACACAGCAGTAATAGTAGAACTTATTTCGGGTTCCCAGACCTGATTTCCAGTATGCATGTGTTGGGGAAGAGGGAGGTGGGGAGTCTTCTCACATATAACACCAAGTAATTCTCAAACAGCAGGAGGGTGGCTAAGAACTCAACTCAATTCTGATGCTATCTGCCCAGAGACAGCACCAGACTCCCCAGGTTAAGGGCTCCATCCGATAAGACTGCCCTCCATGCCCCATTCCAGACACTGGTCACAAGCCCCAGGCTGTTACCTGTGCTTCTAACCTACCAGCTAGAGATTGGAGGTTGCCACGACCTCCCCCTTAGGTTTGATTAATTTGCTAGAGAGGCTCACAGAATTCAGGGAAACACGATCCCATAAAGGGTACAAGTTAAATAGCCAGATGAATAGATACATAGGGTCTCAAATAAAGGAGCTTCCATCCTTGTGGAGCTTGGGGCCTGGCCTGCTACATATGGGAGTGCTCTGGTTCCCCAAGTGTAGAAGTTCTCTCCAACAGAGAAGCAGGATCCAAGAGTACAACAAGCTCTTCCCAGGGGGTTTGTGAGGGCTTCATTGCGAAGTCATGGCCATTGGCTGAGTCAACCTCCAGCCCCGCCCTTGGGTGGGGCTCTAAAAGTCTCTCATCAACATGACATAACACAGCATAATTCTTCAGTGTCTTCAGGAGCTGTGGATGAAGACCGAGTATACCTGGAATATATATATTTGGTCATCTGAATACCAAATATGTATTTCTTATAACTTACTATATAGCAGTCATCCTACATTGAAGGAACTATGAGTCAAAGTAAAAGCTGGAAAAATCTCTGTGGGGAAAATGGAACTTTCTGACCAGGATTCCCACCTGGCCTTAATAGTGTCCATTGTATCCTGTTTGCCCATCTATGGGATGTTTTACCCAGGACAGAGCATCTGGTCAGTCACTGGGATTGCCATGCCAGGGCAGGGTGGAGAGGAAGCCGGGAGTGGCTGGCTGGGGAGTACGGCCAGAGAGAGCTGCAGAACCGCGGGAGAGGGTAGCCCCACTGGTGGGAGAGAGGAGAGACTTAGCTGTGAGAATAAATCCTTTAATTCTCAACGGCTTGCCCTTGCCTTAATTCGGTCTCACTGAATTTATACAAAATTTGCCCCAGGGCCGGAAACGGGAAACCCACCTCCTGGAGCTACTGTCTCTTAAAGCATATCAGGGAAAAAGAGTATTAAGGTCAAGATGGGAGCAGAGAGACATAAAAAGTCAGAAAATCTATAATAAATCCAGTAAGTGGAAGGGACACTGACTGCCCCCTCAGGGACTGGCCTCAGTCATATGCAATGGAGAGCAATGTGGTCCAAATGAGGTGATGAGTAGGAAGAACATTTTAGTGACAGCATAAAGGCTGGCTTGGGGTGTTCTAGATAGTTCAAGAAGAGGGGAATTGATTCATTACAGGGAATGTGCTACAAGTCTATAAAAACCAAGGGGGAAGTATGCAAAGAAGATCTTGAGGTCAAAGAGCTGCCGCAAGCTGGCCCTGTGCCTCCACACCCACACTGACTGCTGAGCAGCTGGGGGCACCAGCTCCCACTCCCGCCACTTCCAGTGTCGCCCAAACTGCTGAGACTTGCCATCAATGGTGGTGGCCTGCAGTGGCTACTTTGGAGACAGCAACTGATTAGCTTCTTGGCCAGCTACTCTCCCACCAGTGTCTCCTTTTGGTAGGACTTACCTGGAAACCAGCTGGCAAGGGTGTGGTTTCCAGGCTCCCTGGCCCTGTCATACAGGGTAGCACAAGAAAAAGCAGGGATGTATTTGAATACTGACAGACTAAACCTGGCGGAAGAGGGAACTCAGGGCAGTGGCCAAGTCCGGGATATGGCACCTGCTGGAGGAGGGAGGCTATGTTCTAGAACGTGTTCTACTATTGATTTACTGTGTCCTCTCCAAGGTGAAGCAGGTGGGAACTCCTGCCTGAACAAGAAGCACTCCATTTTGGAATGAGTCTCCATCCTGGGACGCATACCTAACTTGAAAACATATTCTTAGAATAGCACCTGGTCAAGGACAAGGTTTAGGTCACTTGACCTGTGACAATGAATCACCCAATCAAGCACAAGTTTTAAATTAACCTGTGATGTTTACTATTAACATTCTTTTTTCTGAAAGTCTCTGTTCTAGGGCATCAAAAGAAATGTTTTGACTAACAGACCATGAGATTATAAACTGACATATGTTGAATGTCAAAGTTAGGGACCCACCCTGAGACATGTTGTTGTAGAAGCATCAAGAAAGATCAATCACTGTCGTACCTCTGAACCTCTGGACCTTCACAGACTGCCTTTATAAATCCCAAACCACCTCCTTTTTGCTGGATCTGACCTGTCTTTTCCTGTCAGCTCCTAGTGCATAAGCTGACTCTAATAAATTCCATCTGCTTGCTTTCTTTCGAGTTCAGTGTTTATTTTTATAACAATGGACTCCAGAACCTGGTCTTTGGACATCTGGTAACCAAGGCGGTAGAGCATAGTGATTCAGGGCATGAGCTGTGGCCTTCTCTGCAAAGTGGGAAATAATATCTACCTCAAAAGATTATGAGTATTAAATGGTGTGGAGAAAGTGAAGGTTCCTATGGCCAGGATTCTCACCTGGCCCTGGCCGACTGGCTCACTACACACGTGTGGGCAATACGTTGTTACTGACTATATGAAGAGCTCCGCCCAGTGCTCTGGGCAACATGGTGGCATGGCTGCAGGAGAGCAGAGGCTGGAGTGGTGGCAGTGACGAGGACAGAGACTAAGACGACTGCAGGGATAGAGAGGCCCAGAGGCAGAGATGGGCCTGCTGCATGCAGACTCGCTCTGAGTGCCACTGTGGGAATAAAGTTGGATATAAACCCTCTTAGCCCAAGAACGCTCCACTGTCATTTTTTCAGTCTCACTGAATCCTCAGTGAACTTGTCTGGGGATGAAACCCACTGGCAAGACAGATGGGTTACTCTAGGTGAAGTATTTAGAGCAGTGCCTGGAACATAGTAAACATTCAACAAATGACCGCTAGTGTCATTGTTACTATCATGCTGATTTCAGTTTTGCCATCTGTAAAGAAAAGTTAAGGGAAGGTTAAATTATCTTTGCTCCTCACGAAACAGCCCAAGGAAAGGAGAACTAAATTACACTCAATATGAGCCTGAAGCTGGGCTGGATTTTGGAGATGCAGAGAAAAACAATATCCCGCTTCAAACAGCTCACAGTCTAATGGGGAGAGAGGAAAATCACTGATTTAAGGTAAAATGTGCTCAGTGATAGACTAGACAAAGGAAAGTTCTAGAAGAGTACAGAGATGGGTTTTGTAGCATAGTGAAAGAATTTATACAGACTCCATTTTAATCCAAAATTATCATTTTGTGACCCTGGGCAGTTCACTTAGTCATCCCGGCCTCAGTTTCCTTGTAGTACCAGCGGAGATACTAAAAGGACCTGCCTCGAAGCTGTTGTGAAAATAAAGGGAGAACACGAGGCGCCTCTTGCAGCCATGGCACAGAGGTGAGTTCAAAAGCGATGGTTATTAGGATCCCAGGGGTCCACGGGAAAAGCACCAGGCCTGAACTCAGAAGCGGAGGTGGAAGGCTGAAGTGGGGCTCATGCTCCCATGATCGCTCAGTTAATGTGGATGACGCTGGGGAGCCAGGAAAGTACCACCCCGGAAGAGCGCGGCTTCCTCGTCGCCCGGGCAACCGGCCGCCCTCCCCTCCGCCCGGCTGGTAGGAACCGCGCAGCAGCAAGATGTCCCTGAGCTCCCGGTCCCCAGAGCCCGGGGCCAGCGAGAAGGCGCTACGGGCGGCCGCCGTCTCCACCGGCCCCTCCCTGGAGTTATGCACCTTCCCCTCCACCCTGGGCTCCTCGGTCGCTGCCGCCGCATTGGAGCAGCTCTTCGTTGTGGGTGAGAGGCCCGCGGCGCCGTCAGGGACGTGCGCTCGGAGCGGCGCCTGGGGGGGGTCCTAGCGCCACCAGAGTGGCTTGGCCAACCCGGCGCTAGTTACTAGCTGGTGACATCCCGGACCCCCAGGCCCCTGCCGTTCGCCTGGAACTGGAGTGCCCACCTGCATGTAGATTATGCCTTTGATTTCAGCTTGTCCCTATTTGCCTTTTCTTTGCAAGTAAATTTCCTCCAACACTTTGCCATGGCAAACTGGAGAATTTAAACAAGAAAGCTCTTGTATTGGGCAGGGAAACTTGGAGAAGGCTGTTTAGGAGAAGCAAACAGATAATGGCTTTGGATGGAGCAAGGTTAAAATACTTCTTCGGTCAGAAAACTGAACCTGTAATCAAGGCACTTAAGTTTAAAGTAAGATAAAGTCCAAGAAAGGGCATTTCCTGTTCAACTCAGAAACCACTTAGGCCAAACAACAAAGCATCCCCTTGCTTTACAATAATCATCTCACTGCTTCGAGATAATCATACTGATTTCTAAATCTGTTGATTTGGGATGGTTTCTTTTTTCCTTCTTAGGTGAACTAATTTAGCTTCACAATTCTTATGCGACAGACTTGGGTGTGTATTATCATGAAGAATGTTAACTAGCTGAGAGGCCTCAGTGATTCACATTTGTTCGAAGTCACTGCTGGAGACAGCTAGTGTCTTGAGCTCTCTTCACGCTTGCTCTCTAGATTAGCTTCCCATTCAACTCTAGCACTTCAGCGCAAATATTTTTTTCTGCTTATAATTTCTGGACCCTCAGATAGTTTTGTAAGAAAAAATTTCATTAAGCCTCTTAACCTGACTGTTTTATAAAATATGCAACTCTCCAGCTCATTTGCTAGTGGGAACAAGCTTGTGTTCATTCACTCCATCAGAAAAAAGAAAGCAGACACTGCCTACCACCCTCCCACCCCGCGCCTGCCCCAATACGCACTTGCTTGCAAACTCAGTAACGGATTTTCATTTGGCTTGAGAGCTTAGTGCATTAAGAGAATCCAGGTTCCCTGGGACTAAAGGCAGAAATTGCTATTTCCTCTTCTGAGAGGGGACTATGGCCATTAAGGGCATGAACTCTGGAGTCACAGCTCTTGTGTTTGAATCCAGACTATCAGTGAGGGGCTTGGTAACCTTGAACATATGACATGACCTCAGAAGTCTTAGGTTTGTTATCTGTGAAATGGGAATCATCAAAAGGTTATAAGAATCAACATGTAAAACATTAATCACATCAAACTTCTCCCACACATGAGGGTGCAGGCCTGGAATCTGATTAGACACAATCTCTGTAATGCAGAGGTGAGAGGGCCAGTGTTAAGTAGAGCTTCATTTGTTTTTTCTCCTCTTCCTTTTATCCTTTCTTTTTTCCTTCCTTCTTCCCATTTGTTATTATCTTGTCTTGATTATCTTTGCTAAAATTTCACAAGCCTCTCTTCTTATGTGCTTCCTACTATCAGTGTGAGAGAAAAGGAGACATCTTTCCTATGTCAATTAATGGAATGAGTTAGAAATTGTCTACATCACACCTACCAGTTTTACAAGTATTTACTCTCATTTCATGATTAAAATATTGCCACAGAAATAAAATGACAATGAATCTTTAAACCATTAAGTTATTTTTTTTACAAAATATATGTACATATATTTAGGATATATGTACATATGAAAACATTCTTAAGCCTATGTTGTAGACTATTGTAGACAGGTTATAGTTTTCCCTTTCATGAATATTTTTTTTTGGCCTATCTTATACAGATCCTCTCCTTCTACCATGAGAGATATGAAGATGGAATAAGAGGAGTTTACAATAATCATCTCACTGCTTCAAGATATTCATACTCCAAGCGTAAAATATATACCTAAATTAGAATACTATGAAATAGGGCAGTAACAAGAACAAAATAGATTCATATTAACTGCTACAGAAATTTGGAGATAGAAGATGTAATTTTCAGCTGAGTAGGCGTTTGAACTAGATCTTAAAGGGTTAAATAGGTTCTGGACACATGAATGAGATCTTAATTTTCTAATTTTTTTTTTTAGAACAATCTCTGCAAAGTGACTATTTTAAATGCAACGAAGAAGCTAGGACCTTTCTTAAGGACATTGCTATGGCTGTAAAGAAATTGGTATTGTATTATACGAGCTATTTTTTAAATGTTTCACTTATCATTAACCTTTAATTAGTACCAACTCTGTTCAAGGTACTTCAGTAGATGAATAGGGAAAATATTTACCCTCAATGAAAAAAAAAATTTCTCTGTGTAGTAAGCATTTGCACTAGTGTTGATCAACTGTGGAATGTTGTCTGATTTTCCATGCAGAACCCTGAACTGAGGACTTATGCTATGGATGAGGGTAAACCTGCTTAGGAGGAGCCACACTGGTGACAACAGGGCTCAGTTAAGGGGTGGGCCACACAGGCAAACGCTTGGGACGTAACATGTAAGCATTGCTTAAAACAACCAACCAACCGCTGGAATGAATTGCCTGCATGGTGCTAATGTATTCAGTTCTCTGTAAGCAATTTGTTTCTTAACTGGTGAAAGATTATTTGGCACCTCGTCCACTGAAGTAGACAATGTGGTTCAGTGAGAACAAACAAACTCAGTTTGACTACCTTGGCCCCATCAAAGAAATATTCACTAATTTATTAATTTCCTTTAGAAGTGTCATAAACATGTGTCTGTTCACGATGCTTCCCTGGCAGGGTCAAAATGGGGAAGTCTCATTCGATCTCAAAGTATTGAGTAAGAATCTACTAAATATCAAGTATCTAAAAATGTAGAAATATGGCTATAAGGTAAATGAGTTTGAGTCTACAGACTACTGAGAAAAGCTAATTTCATTACCTTATATCTATCTGTAATTATATATAGCTGATAAATAGACTACAGAATTTTACTTTATAATCCTGCTCAGATGAATGCAGATATGTAAACACGAGTGCTCGTGTGTATTGTACTGCCCTTTGGTCCAGTGGAAACCTTTTCTCCTGCTTTGTTCTTAAGTTACATTTTCTCCCATATTTGAAGGGGTCAGATTATGTACTGTGGCTTATTAGGTATCTAGTATGTTTCCATTTAATATCTGAGCTATGAAATCTCTTAGAGATAAATCCTTCCATTTTTTAAAGTAATAATTTTTCACTATTATAAAAGTGCTGCATGTTTACTCTGGAAAATTAAAAAACGAAAAAAGAAAGTAAAACCCTCTATGAACCCACCACCCTAAAATAATTGCAATGAACTCTTTAGTGAATGTCTTTCCTACTTTCAGGGTATGGGTGATGCCTATATTGAATTTTATTTTTACAGAAAAGTGGTTATCCTATATATACAATTAGATAATCTTCTTATTCATAAAATGTAATGTCAATTTCTCAGATCATAAATTATCTGTAGCCATTATGACCATTTATTTAAAAGGTGATTTACCTATTTTTCCACTAACAGATTTTTGAATGTTTTTTAAGATAGCCCTACCCCCCAAAAAAAGCCCCATTAGACTATTTGCTTGAATTTGTTGATAAGAAAACCATTGTTCTCTTTACACCTATATTTTTATAGACATTTTCCATTTTTTAATTAAGTAGTTTTCTTTCTCAATGTTACCCTTTTTGCTACAGCCTTTCCTTTTAAATTGTTTGAAACTGCATACAAGAAATATATCTACATAGGGAAAGATGATTTCTGAGTGGAAGAAAATCAGCAGAAATTAAAAGATAAGTTAATAGTGACACTTAAAAACTGACCTTAGAATAATTATTTTTCCAACTTACCATTCCAGATAAGAACTAGCAGTAGAAGGTATGTAATGAAAATCAAATTTTATTTCTAAAAACATTTATAGGACATTGTTGAGGAAATAAATCTTACCATTTTTTAATGCATTAATTTTTTTAAATGTGATTTCAATTTTCAGGAAGAAATGAGAAAAACCACAATTGATCTTTTGGAAATCGAAAGCATGAAGCTCAGCAGACTGTATTTTCTATTGGAAACTCTTCCCAGTAACATTAGGAGAGAACTGGAAGGTACTTTTGAGGTTTTTCAACTGTAGAAATTTAGTTTATCTTGTAAGAAAATAGGACTAAGTATAGTTGTAACAAGATGAGTTTAATGGTTATTTCATGTCAAAATACAGCTAGAAAAAGTATACAGCACAAATGTAGTGAGATCCATAATAATCTTCCCTGACATTTGAAGTGGAAAAAATATATAAAACTTGTTATATGATTTAGTTTCTAAACAGACTGAAGATATATAGTCAACCCGTTCCAAATTGATCTTTATCCAAGTAAATTAGACTGCTTGACTGACTAAACCACCGCTCTACTTTCTAGCTCCATGAATGTGGCTACGATAGGTGTAATCATCTAATATTTGTCCTTTTGTGACTGGCTTATTTCACTTGGCATGTCTTCAAGGTTCATCATGTTGTAGCCTTCCTTTTAAGGCTGAACAATATTCTATTGTATGTACATTCCATGCTTTGTTTATCCATTCATCCATCAATGGACCCTTGGGTTATTTCCACCTTTTGGCTATTGTGAATAATGCTGTCATAAACATGGGTGTGCAAATATCTATTTGAGTCCCTGCTTCCACTTTCTTTTGGGTATATATGCAGAAGGGCATTGCTGGGTTGTATGGTAATATGGTAGTTTTACATTTACTTTTTTGAGAAACTGCCATACTGCTTTCCACACTGGCTGTACCATTTTACATTGCCACCCAAAACGCACAAGGGTTCCAGTTTCTCTACATTCTTGCTAGTTGTTATTTTCTCTTTTTGTTTTGTTTTTAAATAATAGCCTTCCTAATGAGTATAAACTGGTGTCTCATTGTGGTTTTGATTTGCATTTCCCTAATGATTAGTGATGCTGAGCATTTTTTCATGTGCTTATTGGCCATTGTTATACCTTCTGTGGAGAAATGTCTATTCAGGTTCTTCAGCCATCTTTGAATCACATTGTTTTGCTGTTGAGTTGTGGGAATTCTTCATCTATTCTGGATGTTAACCCCTTATCAGACATATTATTTGTAAATATTTTGTCCCATTCTATGGGCTGCCTTTTCACTCTGTTAATAACTTTTGATACACACAAATTTTAAATTCAGTGTAGTCCAGTTTATATTTTCTTTTATTGTGTGTGCTCTTGATGTCATATCCAAGAAATCATTGCCAAATCCAATGTCATGAAGATTTCCCCCTATGATTTCTTCAAAGTAAAACTATAAAATAGGTTTAGCTCTTACATTTAGGTTTTTTATTTATTTTTAGTAAAATGTTGCATTTGGTATAGGTAAGGTCCAGCTTCATTTCCCCAGCTGCAAGGAATATTGGCTGAGGCTCAACTCTCTGCAGAAAATTCCCTGGACAAAAGAGTAAGGCTTCCCTCCAGGTTTCATTCCCTTCCCAGGTGCTGCCTGCATTTAGTCACTGTGAGGGTAGCAAAGCCAGCCTTCCTCCCTCAATGCAGAAGAACTCTAAAGTGTCACCACAGCTCCACAACTCACCGCCGTTTAACCTCCTGCTCTACTCAACTCTGCTCCCCTTACTCTACACATTAAAATTTCTACACACAAATTTTAGAATCTGTTTCCTGGAGAGCCCAAGCTGTAACAGTGATCTAAATAAAAAACACTTTTAAAAGGATATTACAGTTATCCATTTATTACCATACAGCTCCAAATCTACTTTTATTGTCTATTCTGTGATAAAGGAGTTGGGCCCTGTACACATTGTACCAGCTGGCACAATGTTAAGCTTTGTCAGTAGAAGGCACTAGAGGGATACTGAGGGAAAGGGTGCTTCTTCCTGGTTCCAGCCTGCTCAGCTTGGCCGAGTCTCGCAGTGCACTCAGCTTCCTCACACCCCTACTCTGGCGGCAGTCTGCAGTGCCCAGCAGTACCCATGGGTGGCTTTGGGACAGATCGATACCAGTGAGGCACCTCCCTGTCAGCTGCTTCCCTGGTACCCTCTGGGTGGTTCTGCAGTAAGTTTTGAAGTGGGGCAACTTCCTGTGGACAGGTTCCTCCCAACCCCCCAGAAGCCATCTTTCCCGCAAGTTCTGCTGCTTTCTTGAAGGCACTCTTATCGCAGCCTTAGGGATGGTGGCTATTCCTTGTGCTTGCTGTTTCTGAATTCTTTAGAGTTCTCTTTACTTCCTTACCATTCATTCTCTCATTACTCTAATCCTCTGTTATAGTTAGAATAATATAGTTGTATAAATAATGTACTGAATAAATAATTCTTTATATTAAATTTCCCCATTCAATATACTATATATAATGTTTCTATCTCCTAATTAGATCCTGGGTGATACAATTATAAAGTAATATGCATAATGTTAGTCTTGTTTGGTAAGAAAAATACAGCAAATTCTACATGCAGAGAAAATATAAGACTCAGAAGATATCTGTCCCAAAGGCAGAATTAAGAATTATTTTTTCTTTTCTTTATTTTATTTTCTTTGGTTGTGTTTCCTTATTTTCCAGATTGGTTTACTTTTATAATTAGGAAAACTATTTTATAAGGAAAAGAAAATTTCATGCTAGCTTAGAAGGTCCTTGATACACACTACTTAACAAAATAAATTTAATTGGCCTTATAAAGCTTTGCTACTCAAAGTATGGTTCTTGGATCAGCAGCTGCTGTACCGCATGAGACCTTGTTACAAAGTGCAGATCTCTAGGCCCACCCTATATCTAGCATATCAGAATCTATTTCCACAGTATATTTGAGACATAAGGTTTGAACAGCCCTGCTGTAATAGAGCAAATTCAACTAGTAGTCTAGAAAAAATAACCTACTCTCTCAGGAGAGCTACCAGCTAGTTTTTGGGAATTTGATGTGTAGAAATGGGCACTACAGTACCTTTCTAATTAGTAGCGTTCAAAAATTCATGCATTCTTACCACCTGTCATGCTCTGAGGTAATCCTCTGAGGTCTTAGTGATTACATTGATTTGTTATTTATGGATGAACCATCAGTTCTTAACACACTGGGTTCCCCTGAAAGCCAACTGGAGGCAATGGCTTTTGTACTGTTATTTTGTTAGGGAGTACCATCTAAAGGGGAGGAGGGGAGGATAAGGAGACAAAACTGGAAAAGAGAGAGCTAATATCAGGTGCAATGTGGTGTTGACTGTCACTAAATGAAGCTAATTAATTCTGAGACATGTCCCCCAGACAAAGTATCACCTCTTCTCAGGACCATCCACTTTTGTCCGTCATTGGTCCAATATTTTCCCCACCTTCCACACTTTGGTTTACACATGCATGGCTATGAATGTCTAAAGAAGTCCCATGGTAGAGGTGACAGAGAAGTCTGGACGGGATGTGAGAAGCGGACAGAACAGGCAGGAAGCAGGTGCTGTCAAACTGCACAAGTCTGAAGTTGTTCAGAGCCCATAGAAAGCTGGTCACCATAGCAGCAGCTGAAATAAGGGTAATAACTGATTAGTTCAGACTGAGAGGGTCCATAGGGGTGAGAGTTCCTGTCTGCTACAGGAGCATAATTAAGAGACTATTTCAAAGAAAGACACTATTTGCTCACAATTTGAAAACTGAAAATCTACAATTGTGCTGTGTTTCTCAAGTAATTAGTAACATTTCCACTTATTTTTAAGAATGTGTCAAAGATGCTCGCAGATTAAATCTTTTTGAGATAAGTCAATTATGCCTGAAAATTACAAGGATGAATAACAAAATAGAATTTCTGAAGAAGAAAATACTTGAACTGAACAAACTTAATAACACTCTAGGGTAGGTATTTTTTTATTCAGTATTTGAAGGAGCTGGGGTCTGGGGCTGGAGTGGGACAGTTGTCCTAAGGGGTTGGTGCTCTGGTCTGAACAGGTACAGGGCAGGTTAAGAGGTAGAGACCCCTTACAGAAAATGACCTGAGCTGATGAGGGAGAGCTGGTGAGGAGAACAGAAAATCTTTATCCTCCACAGCCAAGAGACCTGTACAATTTCAGAGGCAATCCAGCTTCCCAGGAGCTGTGTAAATCACACACTACCTTGCATGTCACCTCCAAAGGTAGAGGCACACAGTGGTTTAGTTTCCATCTTAGTAAAACTAAGTTTATAAACCTCAACTGCACAGCAAGAAATGCTGCTGGGTATTGTATTATAAATACAGTATCAAACCAAATATATTGTAGCTAGTTTAGTTCCTTAAAGATATTCAGTTATAATCCACTGGAGGACTAAGGACTGGATTGGTTCCCAGAAGAGGGTTCTAGATTCAATTTGTAATTAAATGAGACAATATATGTAACTGCCTATAGCTCAGGACCTGACACCTACTAGTATGTTTCCTTTATTCCTGAGCTGTACTGCCAGCACTTCACTCTTGTGGACCTCATTTTCTCCATCTGTAAAATTGGGATTAAAAATCTGGATTTACCCAGCTCACAGAGGAAGAGATATATTCTGAAAGAGAAAAATGAAACAGAACACTAAGAACAGCTCAGTACTGGAAGAAAATTTGCAAGGCTAATGTATAAATACCAGAATGTCAGTTTGTCAGAGTAAGAAATGTTCAAAAAGCCTGCATTGTAGTGAAAATAATCTTCTTGGGAAGCTAAAATAATCAGAAAGTTGCTTGGTGCCTGTGGGGAAAATGGAATTTCCTATGGCCAGCATCCTCACCTAACCCTAAACTACTTGATGATGTAACTGGCCTGCTGCTAGGCTACTGCTTTCACACCCATAGGCAATAAGCTATTACAGACTGAGTCACTATTTAAAGAGCTCTGCCCAGTGCTCTGGGTGGAGGCAGAGACAGAGGTGGATTACAGACCTGCAGACGGCTGGATGCAGACATGATGCTAGTGCTCAACCTACTGCTGGGAGAATAAAGCCAGGTATAGACCCTTTTACCCCAAGTCATTCTGTTGTCATTTCTTGGTCTCACTGAATCCGTAGTGACTTGCCCAGGGCTGAAATCCTTAGGCAAGACAATGCACAAGATATCAAAGTATCAGGAATTAGGTGGAGACCTACAGGCCCAGAAGAGTCCCTTTTCTGAAGTAGGCCCTCAGAGCACCTATTCTCAGAGAAGCTCCACTGAGAAGGAAGTTCATGGTCAAATACACTCAATACTGCACACGCTACTCCCTGTAAGGAATTCACAGTGCAGGTCTGTGCATGGTGCATGCTAGGTGCAATCAGCAGAGCCAGCTATACATAAACTAGACAATCAATTTCTAAACTAAGACAGGAAGGTAATACCCAGGCTAAAATACTCATACCATTGGGCGAGCACTATCACACCTCTAAAGATCAGTGAGTCCCAAACTAGAGTGTACATCAGAATCACCTGGAGTGCTTGTCAAACACAAATTACTGGGACTACCCCACCAAATTTTTTATTTAGCAAATCTGGTGTGGGGGTGAGACTGCATTTCTAACACATTCCCATGTGACTCTGATGCTCCTGGCCTGACTACACTTTGAGAATCCCTGCTCTAGAGAAATCTTCACAGAAAGGCAAATTACAGATTTAAGGTGGGTTGCTTGCAGAGCTAGAATCATTAAGCCACAATCACTTTTTGCATCCATTTCTCAAAGACGTATATCAAGATGCCCACCATCTCTGACAGGAGCTCCTCTCTTGGACAGTTCTCAAAAACTTGATACATGCAGGCTTGGGGTGGGTTTTCCATAGGTCCTGCATTTGGTTTCTGAGTGCCCTCCTCTTAGCCATCACAATACATCTAGTTAGGTTTTTTGATTTGATTTGTTTTATTTTGCTTTGCTTCCCAGAGGCTACTCGATTAGGTTGATTCATTCTCAGACTCAGAGCACCCGTTATCTGATCTCCTCTAGGATGGGCTTCTTTTTATTACATTTCTGTGTGAACTTAACTCTGGAAAATACACTACCAACAACCTGTTTCTGTTTTCCTGAGTCTTGCACACAGTCCCTCTAAACTGAAGTCTTCAGCTCCGGGAACAAGAAAAAGGAAAAGGTCTTTACATTGCAGGAGCTTTTAAACAAGGAAGTTACAGAAATGGCACTAATTGTCTCTCCTTTTATTATTAGCTCTGGGATAGATGTTTCTTACAATGTAAAGTCTTATTCAGGTGCAAGTGGCCAGCAATGGATATGTGAGGCTAATGTCTCCTCTTGAACTTGGATTTGACTGCAGCTGGGAGGAGGCAGGAGGTTTCAAATTAGGTTTCAAACATTCTCTGAACAGTGAAGATGGACTTGGCTCTGGTTTCCTGAACTCCTGTCTATCAGAGGAAGGTTAGCTTTCTCCAGGAACCTCCAGGCAGAGCAATGACGGTGGCTGGAGGGTTAGTGAGATGTTTTGTCTTTCTTTGGCTTAACTGTTGCCAGGCAGCTGCATCTCGGGAGGCCTCTCCCTGTGTACTAAGTGAAACCTCAACCCAGACGGGGGACAGTTCTTGACTCTGATTAAGAAGGAATTCACGAACAGGTCCAATGAGTATAAGGAAGGAAGGAAATCATTAAAGTGAGAGTAGTAGTGAATGGCAGCAGCCATACAGGCAGTAAAGAGCAGGGAAGAGCGGAGGGAGGAAAGGAAAGTTCATTGATATGCCCTTGCCAACTCCTGAAACCACAGTCACCTGGAGTCCAGTGTCCACTGGAATCTGCATCGTGTGGGAACTAAGCCTCTACCACCCCAGGATTTGGGGGAGCCTCAGAGCACTGGATAGAGTGAGATTATGTTCTGAGGACTTCCCCAAAGCAACGGAAGGAGATTTTCAGGCAGGCTACCAACTACCAAAGAGCGTGATCATACAGCTGCAGTCCCGTCCAGGTCACCCAGCTGATGGGAACTTGCAAACCCAAATCAGACATCTCAGTAGCTCTTTCCTGCTCGTCTGAAGTAGAAGAGAGAGAGAGAGAAGACTACAGCTTAAGTCTAGAAAATTGAATGAAATGGTGAAGTAACCAAGACGATTACCACTGGGAAAAGAGGTCTCTTATTAATCTCCCAAGAGGCTTGGAAGAGCACAGAGGCAAAATGCTGTAAGTTGAGCAATGAGAAGGCTTTATTTAAGGCAAAGTACACACTCAGAGAATGGGGAGTGTGGCAGCCTCAGAGGAGAGGTATGCTTAAAGGCTTCATATTCATGTCTTTTAAGGATTTCAAGAAAGGGTAAAGGGCCAAAGGGGCATAGGCTTGACATGTGGCCTCATGATGTCTGTCTCCTGTGAGAGACATTTTGTCATCACCCATAGTCTATCCTCTAGATATTCTTTAAGATACACTAAACTCAAGGAATAATCCAATCCTGTTTGTCTCCAGTAGTGGTTCCTCTCCAGCAGTGGGGGCACATTTAGGACGCTCACCATGCCTTAGGATAGGGTGGCTATTGTTTGATCACCATTAAATATGTCAGAAATCTCACCTCCTAACTCCCTGCTTTTCAAAATGGAATCTTAACCTTAAGATGGAGTCCTTCCTATTCTTACTGTACTATTTATATCTTGGCATTTTCCATCACAGGCAGGAAAAATTAATCATGATGCTTGTCCCATGTCCCTGCTCTGCCTCATAACCACCTATCTCAGGATGATAAGTTAGATATGGTGATGCTACATTCCAAACCATTTGTCTGGCCAGATTCCACTCTTCTGTTCCAAACTGCTTTTGAATCAGTGTACACTTTAAATCAAAATGTCCCATATATGGGATATCCTACCTGGGATGTGGGGATGGCTGGGGTGAGGCAGGATCACATGCCAATTTGCAGTGGGAAAACTGCAGGGTTGACACTTGTGTTTCCTTCTGTTCTCATTGCAACCAAGTTTAAGCGATCACAAATACACCTCTAAAATAAGTATTTCTTACATTTTCGCTCTTTCTCATGGTCCATCTTACTGAACAGGTTTAAAATTCCTTTCCTAAAAGTCATACTCTTCATGCCAGGAACGATTCTTTTCCCCTAGTGAAAAGCAAGAGGAGCTGGCGAGGAATCACGAGAAGGCTGTCCTGGCGCTCAACCACACAATGGAAGAAAGAGTAACGGCCACAGTTTACATCAATGAGACTCATACCCAAATAAACAAGAAAAAAGAAGAAATAGAAGTGCAAAGAAAATGTACCCAAGAGATAGAAGAGCAAATGGAAAAAGAAAAAGCAGAATACTTGAAAAGAAAACAAAAATTGAGTGAAACAGTAAGTGGCATGATTTTCCTTTTAAAATAAAGAATTGTACAGAATCTCAGGTGGGAAATGGGAAATAATTTAATTGCCCTCAAGGCTGACAAGCTTTCCTTGTGCCATTGTCTGTGCAAATTGGGATGGAAATAGGGCAGAGGCTCAAAAACACTGGAGGCCCTTGGGGAAGATGTTTAATTGTGTAGCACCATCCTCAGTTCACAGGAAAGAAGATGAGTGACAGGAAATGTAACACCGGGGTGTTCCCTTGCTCATAAGCTGCCCTATAGGGACAAAGAATTTGCTTTCATGTCATCTGGTTGCCTTTGACAGTGCTGAGGCCATGTCTGTATGGACAGGACCAGGGAGTTCTGACCCACTGGAGCCAGCTACTCCTGCTCAGTGAATCAGAGGGGAGCGGCCTGCAGAGGCACAAGGCAGAGCCAAGGGCCCCAACAGAAAGGAGAATTTGGAGACACACAACTTTGGAGGAAGGGGTGCAGGATAACTACTCTGTCTTGCTGGCTGCTAGGCCGTTCTAGGTAAAATTCACCACAAAAATGACTCAGGACAGTTCTTTGTTTGGCATGGGGTTGTCCCAGGTTCATTGATATGCCATTGCCAACTCCTGAAACCACAGTCACCTGGAGTCTAGTGTCCACTTGAATCTGGATGGTGTGGGAACTAAGCCCCTACTACCCCAGGATTTGGGGGAGCCACAGAGCACTGGATAGAGTGAGTAGAGAGTAGGGATGTGCCTCTGAATTCCCTAGTGGTGAATTCTTACTGTGTGAGATAATAAATGCCCTTCGAGTTTAAACCAGGTTGAGTCAGGTTTAACTCATCTCCAAGCAGGGGGGCCTGGCCCAGGGCAGAAAGCGCTGACTGCTCCCTGGCAGGAACTGGCAGAGCTGAAATGCAGGAAATTGGACTTGGGCCCCCAGCCTTGCCATATTAAAAAAAAAATAGAAAGAAAGAGAAGAACACTTATTAAAGTGTATCTCTTGTGTCTTAATAAAATATAGTGGAATACAATCTGGCAGTGGCCACATGTGGTGACTGACTCCATGATAAGGCTTGGACTGTTCATAAATTCCAGTCAGGACTGTTCATCCTTCAAAGCACCTGTGCCCTCAGAAATAGTTTTACAATAAAACCATGGATGATTTTTCTCAAGCATGTACCTAGCCCTGGTCATCCTTCAAACAGGCACTCTGTGGAGAAGCTGGCAAGGAATCCTCGGGCACTGGACTGCTAAACAGAATTTGGAAAAGCTGAGCTCCCTGGACCTTTCCAGAGGTTGACGCCAGCTGTTAGTCTGGGCTACAGTGCTGGAATCAGCTGAAATTCACATCTCAGAAACAGTGATGGGCTCCTGTCACTCAGCTAGACCTCACTTAGATTTACTGTTATCACAATGAGATGGAAATTTCAGGGTAAAAGGAAGAAAAGGGACACAAACTCCACAGTCCAAGCAAGTTTATTGCTAAACCTGAGAGGGACCCCTCTGTTCTGGCCAGCAGAACAAAGAAGGCGTCTCTCAGAGGGTAAGAGGCTTTTTATGGCCAGGTTTTTTGGCAGGCTTTTGAGGGAATCGGCCAAGGAAAAGGTAGACTGTGGCTTGCTGATGTGTCCTCTGGAAAATGCTTGCAGCCTAAGTAAGGTGAAACCTAGGTCTCTGAGATGGCAGATGGGCTTAATCAAAAAGGCGGTACCCCTGTTCAGGCTCTATCACAGGGAAGCAAGCACCAAAAGGGATTTTATGTTTTGTCCCTATGCACAACAATGCCAGAGGCAGTCATGTCACTCCATTGCTCCTGCCCTCGCTGAAAGCATGGTTCTATTCTCACTGAGCAGTCCAGAACCCCCATGCGAGTGCTTAAGTTACAGGCGCAGAAGTATCTGTGGGCACGGCTGAGTGACAAGGCAGTAGGAAGCAGGAAGGGGGAACCCTGTCCCTCTTCTGTACCTCCCCTGGGACTGAACAGGTGGTCAGTGGTGACCTCAGAGCTGAGCTTTGCCCACCAGAAGGAAGGCTCCACAGGGCAGGGTTTGTGTGTTACACTCACGGCTGTATCCTGGCACTTTGGCATGCCTTGCATGGTAGGACCTCTATAATATTACTTCATTGAATGAAAGAGTTTCTAACTTCATTTTAAGCCCTTGGGGAAAGTTTCCCCCTTCCTATTTTTTAATGTAAATGGTAAATGCAAGAAGAAAATACAGAGGGGCTTCAAATTTGCAAACTTTGAATTTACAAACATGACAGGTTTTATCTTCCTTATGTAAAAGTCTTTCTCCAGAATCACAAACTCTTTCTGAAAAAGGCCAGATAGTAAATATTTAGGTCTTTGTGGGACTCACAGTCTCTGTCACAATTATTCAACTCTGTCATTTTAGCATGAAAGTAGTCACAAACCATACCTACATGAATGAGAATAGCTTTACATAAGTAGGTCGTGGCTGAATTTGCCCTGGTTAGTACTTTGCCTAACCATTGGTCTATCTCTGGAAAAGGGCACCAGTTAAGGACACTTAGATGCAAACAGCAGCAGCCCTGACTCAACCTGGTTTAAACCCAAAGGGCATTTATTATCTCACACAGTAAGAATTCACCACTAGGAAATACAGAGGCGCATCACTTCTCTCCTCCATCCTTCATCTTAAGGCTGGTTTCCCTCATAGCCACAAAACGCTGCCAGTGGCAGCTGGACTATATGATTCTTTATTCAACTGAGGAACAAAGGTCTTGTTGGTGTGTCTGATCTGGCCAGATTAAGACAGTGCCCACCCCTGGAATGATAATAGATCCTAAGGAAATGTCTGGTGCCCGTGGCTAAGCAGACAGGGGTGGAAATGAAGGAGTCATCTGCCAGCATTCACAAAAGGCATGTGATAGGCCTTGGTAACCTCCCTTAGTTTCTCTTGACTTCCTATGAGAAGGAAAACTATTACAGGTCAGAGTCTTCAAATCTGGAAGATCTTCCCTAACACAAAACAAAATACTTTTTGTTTATATTATTTCTATAATTGCAAGGCCTTGGGACAAGGCTTAGGCCAGAGTATAAACACAGTATTCCAGTTTTCAACATAATCTATGAATCACAAAGTTCCATTTATATGCACTGTGCCCTGGTACAGAGATAATTCATGATAATCACAGAGCAGCCACTTTGGGTAAATTGCCTGGTGGCTTTGATGGAAAGTTACTCAAATATGTTTTCACCACACTTAAGCACAGAGTTGAATATGCTTTCTTAGGCCTTACTACTCAACTTGTTCTTGATAATTCAGTGTGTCAGACACATCCATTAGTGTGTTTGATTTTAAAAAGATGGTGACTCTTTCATTAGGGTCTGACAGGTGATCAGAATATGTTTGATCTTGGTAAACTGGTAAGAAGTGGTCCAGGATTGTGAGCTGCCCTATCTTCAGTGGCTCGGTTTACTCTGCCTTTAGTCTGCTTTATTTCCCATTAAGTAATGTAAATTTAGGTTTCCAGACAATTCTTCAGGCCTCCCTTTGTCTCTCCTGATCTGCTTAACACATTATCAGTCTGGTAATCATGGCCTTGGTGTGTTCCTAGTAAATTACTAAGTGTCCATTGCTATTTTAATTTGCTATTAATGATCCTTGTTTTGCTGCTTTTATAAATGTACTACTTGAACATTTTATAATCACAGTTTGGTCCCTTGGTTCATTATTTTTCCTGATGCTGCAAAACAAGCAAACCCAGGTTTTATTTGTTTTAGTTGTTGAGGTACTTAGATATTGACAGTGGTATACTCAGACTGAATATGCATCAGGTTGGCAAAATTTTAAAAAGATTTCCTAAACTTTGTTGTTCTCATAAGCTTTTTAATTGGTTTATGTTTGTCACTACAGATTGAAGAATACAAAAAACTCTGTGAACTGAAGAGAAAGGAGACTTATAAAAGCAAGAAGGACTTGGATAGATTAAAGATTAAAATGTCAAAAATGAAAGAAACAGTTACACACAGCACATTGGTAAGAAAGAATAAACTAAGTTTTTCAAGCCTGACCTGAGCACTTCAGTATACCCTGCCTTGAACATAACCAGTAGCAGGTTTTTTTAAAAAGGGGTTGATTTTAATTCATTTTCATGAGGTTCTAGGAGAATATTTTTGGCATGTCGACATTCTCTGATACTTTATTTAAAGTGTTAGAGTGCAATTGTGTTTTCTTCTTCAGGAATATGGTGGGAAGAAGGAAGTTTGGAATGCCTAAGGTTCAAACTGCCTTTGGTGAGCAAAAATACTGCAAAAATGAATTTTTTTAAATGCACACAGAACTGACCCAATGCTTCCAGACCATATCTAACATTCCTAGGAGTTGCTTCATTTTACATAACAAAATGCTTAACCATGGGCAGATTCCTTAATTCTGAATATGTCATAATAAAACAGAGTTTAGACTCTCCATTTATATTAGGGATAAGAACATGGACATGCAAAGGGGACTATTTATCTATTTGAATTAGAAAACACTTCAGTCAAATAGTAGGAATGGGTGAAGGGGATAAAGAGGCACAAAATCTCAATCAATATAAGTTAGTCATGAGGATGAAAGTACAGCATACACAATATAGTCAATAATTCTGTAACATCTTTCTATGTTGATAGATAGTAACTGCACTAATTGGGGTGAGCATTAATAATGTAGATCACTATGTTGTATATTTTAAATCAATGTAATATTATATATTAACTATATATACTTCATAAAAATGGAAAATTCTTCAGAGCTCTGCACTTCTATTGTTGAAATAAATGATAACACTGAAAGCAAACACTGTGATAAATATTTTGTGAGGATTATTCTTATTTGAAAGAGAAAATATGAAGCTTATGGTGGTGACTATCTTTGAGGAGGTTAAAGTTAATACCACTTTTATGTTAGTTAAAACAGAAAACTGATTTTCTTTCATAATTAGTTGAATTAATGACTCTTTAGTGTATTTCTTCTATTGTGTTGAGTATTACATGTCAAACTATATGGGATGATAGTAATCCTGAAACATTACATTTCTTATCAGAATGTTCAGTTAATTACATTATCCTTTTTATAGAGTGATTTTTCATAATTTTAGTTAGAATGTGTCTCTTATGATATCCAATTATAAAACATTAATAAAGTCCAATTTCCCCCTCAAATATGTGCATTTCAAAAAGATGATTATCCGGGGGGTTAAAGATGGTGGCGTGAGAGGAGAGACAGAGGCTTCCTCCTAAAACTGGATACAATTAGAAAATTTAATTGGTGCAACTAATCCTGAGAGAGTAACAGGAAAGAGGACAGCATCAGACTGCACACACCTGGAGAAAAGAGCAGACCTTACTGAATGGGGTAGAGTACCAGAGCTGTGGCTCCGTGGGACCCGAGCCCCTCCCCCACCCCAGCTCACCAGCAGGAGGAAGACAAACAGAGCAGGGAGGGAGTGGAAGGCTTGGGACTGCTGAATACCTAGCTCCGGAGATCTGCGCTGGGAGCACAAACCTACATTTCATGGTGCTTTCATGAGACTCGCGTGACTACCAGGACAGAAAGTTAATACAGGCAGAGGTCCTGGGGAGACTGGGATTCCAGCTGCTGTGGAAAGCAGGGATCCATATCTGGCTGCTCAGGGACAAAAACATACCTGTGTGCCCGGCCCACTGGCTCAGGCAGTGGAGACAGGCACAGCAGCCGGGATGCAGGGAACAGCTCTTTCCTCCCCCCAGGCACCAGTACCACTCCCCTGCAACTCCTGACATTGCTTCAAGGGCTCAGCAGCTCCAGAATATAGCTTCTGGACACTAGGGGGCGCCATATACAAACATAAAACACCAAAGGAACCTTGTCCAGAGTAAAATTATTAATACAATTCCCGAGAAAGATTTAAATTATATGGGCCTCATGACCTCCTGACAAGGAGTTCAAAATAAAAATCATCAACATTCTAATGGAGGTACGGAAAGACATCCAAGAACTCAGGAATGAATTCAGGTCAGAGATCCAATCATTGAAGAACACGATAGAGGGTATTAAAAGCAGGTTGGATATGGTGGAGGAGACAATAAATGAAATAGAAACTAGAGAAGAGGAATACAAAGAAGCTGGTGCACAGAGAGAAAAAAGGATCTCTAAAAATGAAAGAATATTGAGAGAACTGTGAGACCAATCCAAGAGGAACAATGTTCGCATTATAGGGATACCAGAAGAAGAAGAGAGAGAGAAAGGGATAGAAAGTGTCTTTGAGGAGGTAGTTGCTGAAAACTTCCCCAAATATGGGGAAGAACATGGTCTCTCAGGCCATGGAGATCCACAGATCTCCCAACACAAGGAACCCAAGGAAGACAACACCAAGACACATAGTAATTAAAATGGCAAAGATCAAGGATAAGGACAGACTCTTAAAAGCAGCCAGAGGCAGAAATAAGATCACATACAAAGGAAAGCCCATCAGGCTAACATCAGACTTCTCAGCAGAAACCTTACAGGCTAGAAGGGAGTGGCATAATGTACTTAATGCCATGAAGCACAAGTGCTTGGAAAAAAGATTACTTTATCCAGCAAGATTATCATTTAAATTTGAAGGAGGGATTAAACAATTTCCAGATAAGCAAAAGCTGATAGAGTTTCCCTCCCACAAACCATCTCTGCAGTCGATTTTGGAGGGACTGCTATAGATGGAAGTGTTCCTAGGGTTGGATAGCTGTCACCAGAGGTAGTAAAACCGCAGTAGGGAGGGTGGAGCAGCTGATTGTGAGGCAAATGCAAAATTAAGTTGACTATCCCCAAAGTCAATCAAGGGATAGACAAAAAGTACAGAATTTGATACCTAATATATAAAGAATGAAGGAGGAAGAAAAAGGAGGAGAAATAGAAAAGAACCTTTAGATTTTGTTTGTAACAGCATACTAAGTGAGTTAAGTTAGACTCTTAGACAGTAAGGAAAGTAACCTGGAGCCTTTGGTAACTACGAATCTAAAGCCTGAAATGGCAATAAGTACATACCTATCGATAATCACCCTAACTGTAAATGGACTGAATGCAACAATCAAAAGACACAGAGTCACTGAATGGATAAAAAAAACAAGACCCATCTATATGCTGCTTACAAGAGACTCACCTCAAACCCAAAGACATGCACAGACTAAAAGTCAAGGGATGGCAAAACATATTTCATGCAAACAATAGGGAGAAAACAGTAGGTGTTTCAGTACTAGTATCAGACAAAATAGACTTCAAAATAAAGAAAGTAACAAGAGATAAATAAGGACATTACATAATGATAAAGGGCTCAGTCCAACAAGAGGATATAACCATTCAAAATATATATGCACCCAACACAGGAGTACCAGCATATGTGAAACAAATACTAACAGAACTAAAGGAGGAAATAGAATGCAATACATTCATTTTAGGAGACTTCAACACACCATTCACTCCAAAGGACAGATCCACCAGACAGAAAATAAGTAAGAACACAGAGGCACTGAACAACACACTGGAAGACAGATGGACCTAATAGACATCTATAGAACTCTACACCCAAAAGCAACAGGATACACATTCTTCTCAAGTGCACATGGAATATTCTCCAGAATAGACCACATACTAGGCCACAAAAAGAGCCTCAGTAAATTCAAAAAGATTGAAATTCTACCAACCAACTTTTCAGACCACAAAGGTATAAAACTAGAAATAAATTGTACAAAGAAAGCAAAAAGGCTCACAAATACATGGAGGCTGAACACCATGCTCCTAAATAATCAATGGATCAGTGACCAAATTAAAATGGAGATCCAGCAATATATGGAAACAAATGACAGCAACAACACAAAGGCCCAACTTCTGTGGGATGCAGCAAAAGCAGTCTTAAGAGGAAAGTATATAGCAATCCTGGCATATTTAAAGAAGGAAGAACAAACCCAAATGAGTAGTCAAACATCACAATTATCAGAATTGGAAAAATAAGAACAAATGAGGCCAAAAGTCAGCAGAAGGAGGGACATAATAAAGATCAGAGAAGAAATAAACAAAATTGAGAAGAATAAAACAATAGCAAAAATCAATGAAACCAAGAGCTGGTTCTTTGATAAAATAAACAAAATAGATAAGCCTCTAGCCAGACTTATGATGAGAAAAAGAGAATCAACACACATCAACAGAATGAGAAATGAGAAAGAAAGTATCACGATGGACCCCATAGAAATACAAACAATTATTAGAGAGTACTGTGAAAACCTATGCTAACAAGCTGGAAAACCTAGAAGAAATGGACAACTTCTTAGAAAAATACAACTTTCCAAGACTGACCAAGGAAGAAACACAAAATCTAAACAACCAATTACCAGCAAAGAAATGGAAGTGGTAATCAAAAAACTACCCAGGAACAAAACTCCCTGGCCAGATTGATTTACCTCGGAATTTTATGAGACATACAGAGAAGATGTAATAACCAATCTCCTTAAAGTTTTCCAAAAAATAGAAGAGGAGGGAATACTCCCAAACTCATTCTATGAAGCCAACATCACCCTAATACCAAAACCAGGCAAAAACCCCACCAAAAAGGAAAATTACAGACCAATATCCCTGATGAATGTAGATGCAAAATACTCAATAAAATATTAGCAAACCGAATTTGAAAATATATTAAAAGGATCATACACCATGACCAAGTGGGATTCATCCCAGGGATGCAAGGATGGTACAACATTCAAAAATCCACATAAACAAAAAGAAAGACAGAAGCCACATGATCATCTCCATAGATGCTGAAAAAGCATTCAACAAAATTCAACATCCATTCATAGTAAAAACTCTCAGCAAAATGGGTATAGAGGGCAAGTACATCAACATAATAAAGGCCATATACGATAAACCCACAGCCAACATCATACTGAACAGCAAGAAGCTGAAAGCTTTTCCTCTGAGATCGGGAACAAGACAGGGATGCCCACTCTCCCCACTGTTATTCAACATAGTATTGGAGGTCCTAGCCACGGCAATTGGACTAAACAAAGAAATACAAGGAATCCAGATTGGTAATGAAGAAGTTAAACTGTCCATATTTGCAGATGACATGATATTGTACATAAAAAACCCTAAACACTCCACTCCAAAACTACTAGAACTGATATCAGAATACAGCAAAGTTGCAGGATACAAAATTACCACACAGAAATCTGTGGCTTTCCTATACACTAACAATGAACCAATAGAAAGAGAAATCAGGAAAACAATTCCATTCACCATTGCATCAAAAAGAATAAAATATCTAGGAATAAACCTAACCAAAGAAGTGAAAGACCTATAGCCTGAAAACTATAAGACACTCTTAAGAGAAATTAACTAACAAATGGAAACTCATCCCATGCTCTTGGCTAGGAAGAATTAATATCGTCAAAATGGCCATCCTGCCCAAAGCAATATACAGATTTGATGCAATCCCTATCAAATTACCAACAACATTCTTCAACAAACTGGAACAAATAGTTTAAAAATTCATATGGAAACACCAAAGAGCCCAAATAGCCAAAGCAATCCTAAGAAAGAAGAATAAAGTTGGGAGGATCTCACTCCCGAACTTCAAGCTCTACTACAAAGCCATAGTAATCAAGACGATTTGGTACTAGCACAAGAACAGAGCCACAGACGAGTGGAACAGATTAGAGACTCCAGACATTAACCCAAACATATATGGTCAATTAATATTCGATAACAGAGCCATGGACATACAATGGAGAAATGACAGTCTCTTCAACAGATGGTGCTGGCAAAACTGGACAGCTACATGTAAGAGAATGAAACTGGATCACTGTCTAACCCCATACACAAAAGTAAATTCAAAATGGATCAAAGACCTGAATGTAAGTCATGAAACCATAAAATTCCTAGAAAAAAACATAGGCAAAAATCTCTTGGACATAAACATTAGCGACTTCATCATGAACATATCTCCCTGGGCAAGGAAAACGAAAGCAAAAAAGAACAAGTGGGACTATATAAAGGTGAAAAGCTTCTGTACAGCAAAGGACACCATTAATAGAACAAAAAGGTACCCTACAGTATGGGAGAATATATTCATAAATAACAGATCCGATAAAGGCTTGACATCCAAAATATATAAAGAGCTCATGCACCTCAACAAACAAAAAGCAAATAATCCAATTAAAAATGGGCAGAGGAGCTGAACAGACAGTTCTCCAAAGAAGAAATTCAGATGGCCAACAGACACATGAAAAGATGCTCAACATCGCTAGTTATCAGAGAAGTGCAAGTTAAAACCACAATAAGATATCTCCTCACACCAGTAAGGATGGCTACCATCCAAAAGACAAACAACAACAAATGTTGGCGAAGTTGTGGAGAAAGGGGAATCCTCCTACACTGTTGGTGGGAATATAAATTAGTTCAACCATTGTGGAAAGCAGTATGGAGGTTCCTCAAAAAACTAAAAATAGAAATACCATTTGACCCAGGAATTCCACTTCTAGGAATTTACCCTAAGAATGCAGCACTCCAGTTTGAAAAAGGCAGATGCACCCCTGTTTATCGCAGCACTATTTACAATAGCCAAGAAATGGAAGCAACCTAAGTGTCCATCAGTAGATGAATGGATAAAGAAGATGTGGTACATATACACAATGGAATATTATTCAGCCATAAGAAGAAAACAAATCCTACCATTTGCAACAACATGGATGGAGCTAGAGCGTATTATGCTCAGTGAAATAAGCTAAGTGGAGAAAGACAAATACCAAATGATTTCACTCATATGTGGAGTATAAGAACAAAGCAAAAACTGAAGGAACAAAACAGCAGCAGACTCACAGAACCCAAGAGTGGACTAATAGTTACCAAAGGGAAAGAGACAGGGGAGAATGGGAGGGTAGGGAGGGATAAGGGCAGAGAATAAGAAAGGGGGTATTATGATTAGCATGTATAATGTGGGGGTATGGGGGAAAGGGGAGGTCTGTGCAACACAGAGAAGACAAGTAGTGATTCTACAGCATCTTACTATGCTTATGGACAGTGACTGTAATGGGGTTTGTGGGGGACACTTGGGGTAGGGGAGAGCCTAGTAAACATAATGTTCTTCGTGTAACTGTAGATTAATGATAACAAAATTTAAAAAAAGAAAAAAAGAAAAAGAAAAATAAAAAAGATCATTATCCGTTTTTTAAATATCAACATTGTAAGGAAGTCTGAGTCAGCCTAGGCTCAGGGGAGAACCCTGGGGTTATATAAAACATTTTATTTGCATGCCCAAGGGGCATATCTCTAGATTGGCCCTCATAAATCATAAGCACCCCACCAACCCAGCTTGGGAAAATGAAATGTATGTTCCTTAACCTGCACTCCAAAGATCTCTAAAGCGAGACGGGACAAGGTGGGAAGGTGGCAAGGATACAGTCACCTCTGGCATCATTCTCTGCCTCCCACAGCCCACCTGCCCACCTCACCCCACCTTACCAGTGTAAAATAGTGTTTAAAGTACAGACTTGAGTGTCACAGAGACCTGGGTTCAAAGTTTGGCTCTGCCAACCTGAAGCTTCCTCACCTGTAAAATGGGGGTAATAACATTGCCTACTTCAAAGGGCTTTTGTGGTGAGTCAAATGAGGTCAGGCCCATAGGCTTTTAGCTGACTGTTTTGTATCTGGTAGAGTTTGTTATTGTGCTTGCCTGAGATTAGGAAGCAACATTTAGGCTATAGAATTGCAGATTAATCTTCATGTAATAGTCTTAGCTCAGAAAACCATAGCTAGGTCAAGCTAAAGTGATGTTGGCAGAAAAGAGATCTGGTGTGTGGTTCTCAAGGTGGCCTACATGTCCAGAGCAGGGAGGACGGAGAGCTAGAGGTAACCTGATGGGCCTTCAGCATATGCCCACTAATCCTGATGATTGTTCAGACTCCTTTGAACACCATTTTGATGGCGGTGCTAGGACTTCAGACCCCTGCTAACTCTGGAAATAGTTTTGGCCCAGATGTGATGACCTATGAGTGTGTGGGGAAAATGGAAGTTCCTATGGCCAGGATCCTCACCCGACCCTAAACACCTTGATGATGTAACTGGCCTACTGCTAGGCTACTGTTTCCACACCTGTAGGAAATAAGCTATTATTGACTGAGTCACTATTTAAAGATCTCTGCCCAGTGCGCTGGGCAGAGGCAGAGACAGAGGTGGATTATGGACCTGCAGACTGCTGCATGCAGATGTCATTCTAGTGCTTGACCTACTGCCATGAGAATAAAGCCAGGTAATAAACCCTTTTAACCCAAGAGCATTCTGTTGTCACTTCTTGGTCTCACTGAATCTATAGTGAACTTGCCCAGGGCTGAAACCCTCAGACAAGACAGGGTGCTTTAGAGAAAGAAATAATTTTAGGTAGCTTTCACCTTCTTTATTTTATTTTATTTTATATTTTATTTTGGTATCATTAATATACAATCACATGAACAACATTGTAGTTACTAGATTCCCCCCACTATCAAGTCCCCACCACCTACCCCATTACAGTCACTGTTCATCAGCGTAGTGAGATGCTATAGAATCATCACTTCTCTTCTCTGTGTTATACTAGCTTCCCCATGGTCCCCCCCCAACTACATTATGTGTGCTAATCGTAATGCCTCCCTTTCCCCCTTCTCCCTCCCTTCCCACCCATCACCCCCAGTCTCTTTACCTTTGACAACTGTTAGTCCATTCTTGGGTTCTGTGAGTCTGCTGCTGTTTTGTTCCTTCAGTTTTTCCTTTGTTCTTATACTCCACATATAAGTGAAATCATCTGATAGTTGTCTTTCTCCACATGGCTTATTTCACTGAGCATAATACCCTCTAGCTCCATCCATGTTGTTGCAAATTGTAGGATTTGTTTTCTTCTTATGGCTGAATAATATTCCATTGTGTATATGTACCATATCTTCTTTATCCATTCATCTACTGATGGACATTTAGGTTGCTTCCATTTCTTGGCTATTGTAAATAGTGCTACAATAAACATAGGGGTGCATCTGTTTTTACAAATTGGGCTGCTGTATTCTTAGGGTAAATTCCTAGAAGTGGGATTCCTGGGTCAAATGGTATTTCTATTTTTAGTTTTTTGAGGAACCTCCATACTGCTTTCCACAATGGTTGAACTAATTTACATTCCCACCAGCAGTGTAGGAGGGTCCACCTTTCTCCACATCCTCGCCAACATTTGTTGTTTTTTGTCTTTTGGATGTTGGCCATTCTAACTGGTGTGAAGTTATATCTCTTTGTGATTTCAATTTGCATTTCTATGATAATTAGCAATGTGGAGCATCGTTTCATGTGCCTGTTGGCCATCTGAATTTCTTCTTCGGAGAAGTGTCTGTTCAGATCCTCTGCCCATTTTTTAATTGGATTATTTGCTTTTTGTTTGTTGAGGTGCATAAGCTCTTTATATATTTTGGATATCAACCCCTTATAGTATATGTGATTCATGAATATATTCTCCCATATTGTAGGATGCCTTTTTGTTCTACTGATGGTGTCCTTTGCTGTACAGAAGCTTTTTAGTTTGACGTAGTCCCTCTTGTTCATTTTTGTTTTTGTTTACCTTGCCCAGGGAGATATGTTCATGAAGAAGTTGCTCATGTTTATATTCAGGATATTTTTGCCTGTGTTTCTCATATCAGTTTTATGGTTTCATGACTTACCTTCAGGTCTTTGATCCATTTTGAGTTTACTTTTGTGTATGGAGTTAAGACAGTAATCCATTTCATTCTCTTGCATGTAGCTGTCCAGTTATGACAACACCATTTGATGAAGAGGCTATCATTTCCCCATTGTATATCTATGGCTCCTTTATCATATGTTAATTGACCATATAAGCTTGAATTTATGTCTGGACTCTCTATTCTGTTCCACTAGTCTATGAGTCTGTTCTTGTGCCAGTACCAAATTGTCTTGATTACTGTGGCTTTGTAGTTGAGCTTGAAGTTGGAAAGCAAGATCTCCCCTGCTTTATTCTTTCTTCTTAGGATTGCCTTGGCTATTCGGGGTCTTTTGTGGTTCCATATAAATTTTAGAACTGTTTATTGTAGTTTGTGGAAGAATGCTGTTGGTATTTTGATAGGTATTGCACTGCATCTGTAGATTGCTTTAGGCAGGGTGGTCATTTTGACAATGTTTATTCTTCCTACGCAAGAGCATGGGATGAATTTCCATTTATTAGTGTCCTCTTTAATTTCTCTTAAGAGTGTCTTGTAGTTTACAGGGCATAGGTCTTTCACCTCCTTGGTTAGGTTTATTCCTAGGTATTTTGTTCTTTTTGATGCAATTGTGAATGGAATTGTTTTCCTGATTTCTCTTTCTGCTAGTTCATCATTGGTGTATAGGAATGCAACAGATTCCTGTGTATTAATTTTGTGTCCTGCAACTTTGCTGAATTCAGATATTAGTTTTAGTAGTTTTGGAGTGGATTCTTTAGGGTTTTTTATGTACCATATGTCATCTGCAAACAGTGACAGTTTGACTTCTTCTTTACCAATCTGGATGCCTTTTATTTCTTTGTGTTGTCTGATTGCTGTGGCTAGTACCTCCAGAACTGTGTTGAATAAAAGCAGGGAGAGTGGGCATCCTTGTCTTGTTCCCGAACTTAGAGGGAAAGCTTTCAGCTTCTAGATCTTGAGTATGATATTGGCTGTGGTTTGTCATATATGGCCATTATTATGTTGAGGTGCTGCCCTATGTACCCATTTTGTTGAGAGTTTTTATCATGAATGGGTTTTGAATTTTGTCAAATGCTTTTTCAGCATCTATGGAGATGATCATGTGGTTTTTGTCCTTCTTTTTGTTGATGTGGTGGATGATGTTGATGGATTTTCGAATGCTGTACCATCCTTGCATCCTTGGGATGAATCCCACTTGATCATGGTGTAAGATTCTTGTGATATATTTTTGAATTTGCTTTAATAATATTTTGTTGAGTATTTTTGCGTCTATGCTCATCAGGGATGTTGGTCTGTAGTTTTCTTTTTTTGTGGTGTCTGTGCCTGGTTTTGGTATTAGAGTGATGCTGGCTTTATAGAATGAGTTTGGAAGTAATCCCCCCTCTTCTACTTTTTGGAAATCTTTAAGGAGAATGGGTATTATGTCTTCTCTAAATGTCTGATAAAATTCAGTGGTGAATCTACCTGGCCTAGGGGTTTTGTTCTTGGGTAGTTTTTGGATTACTGATTCAATTTCATTGCTGGTAATTGTTCTGTTTAGATTTTCTGTTTCTTTCTGGGTCATTCTTGGAAGGTTGTATTTTTGTAGAAAGTTGTCCATTTCTTCTAGGTTATCCAGTTTGTTAGCATATAGTTTTCATAGTATTCTCTAATAATTCTTTGTATTTCTGTGGTGTCTGTAGTGATTTTTCCTTTCTCATTTCTGATTCTGTTTATGTTTTTAGATTGTCTTTTTTTCTTAGTAAGTCTGGCTAGGGGTTTATCTATTTTGTTTATTTTCTCAGAGAACCAGCTCTTGGTTTCTTTAATTTCTTTCTATTGTTTTATTCTTCTCAATTTTATCTATTTCTTCTCTGATCTTTATTATGTCCCTCCTTCTACTTACTTTGGGCCTCATTTGTTCTTCTTTTTCCAGTTCCAATAACTGTGAACTTAGACTATTCATTTGGAATTGTTCTTACTTCTTTAAATTGGCCTGGATTGCTATATACTTTCCTCTTACAACTGCCTTTACTATGTCCTCCAGAAGTTGAGGCATTGTGCTGTTTTCATTTGTCTCCATATATTACTTGATCTCTGTTTTTATTTGGTCATTGATCCATTGATTATTTAGGAGCATGTTATTAAGACTCCATGTGTTTATAATGTGTGTGAGAAGAATATGGTTATAATGTTGCTTTTGGGTGGAATGTTCTATAGATATCTGTTAGGTCCATCTGTTATAATGTGCTGTTCAGTGCCTCTGTGTCCGTACTTATTTTCTGTCTCATTGATCTGTCCTTTGAAGTGAGTGGTGTGTTGAAGTCTCCTAAAATGAATGCACTGCACTCTGTTTTCTCCTTTAATTCTGTTAGTATTTGTTTCACTTATGTAGGTACTCCTGTGTTGGGTGCATAGATATTTATAATGGTTATATCCTCTTGTTGGACTGACCTCTTTATCATTATGTAATGTTCTTCTTTGTTTCTTGTTACTTTCTTTGTTTTGAAGTCTATTTTGTTTGATACTAGTACTGCAACACCTGCTTTTTTCTCCCTATTGTTTACTTGAAATACCTTTTCCCATCTCTTCAGTTTTAGTCTGTGTATGTCTTTGGGTTTGAAGTGAGTCTCTTGTAGGCAGCATATAGATGGGCCTTGCCTTTTTATCCATTCAGTAATTCTATGTCTTTTGATTGGTGCATTCAATATATTTACATTTAGGGGATTATCAATAGATATGTACTTACTGCCATTGCAGGCTTTGGATTTGTGGTTACCAAAGGTTCAAGGGCAGCTTCTTTACTGGCTAACCATCTAACTTAACTCACTTATTACACTATTAAAAATATACTTTGATGATTCTTTATTTATCTCCCTTCTTTTTCTTGCTCCTCCACTCTTTATATGTTAGGTGTTTTATTCTGTACTCTTTGTGTTTCCCTTGACTGACTTTGTGGGTAGCTGATTTTATTTTGCATTTAGTTGGTCTACTTCCTTTGCTGTGGTTTCATTTTCTCTGGTGACAGCTATTTAACCTTACGCATACTTCCATCTAGAGAAGTCCCTCTAAAATACACTGTAGAGATGGTTTGTGGGAGGTAAATTCCCTCAACTTTTGCTTATCTGGGAGTTGTTTAATCCCTCCTTCAAATTTAAATGATAATATTGCTGGATAGAATATTCTTGCTTCAAGGCCCTTCTGTTTCATTGCATTGAATATATCATGCCATTCCTTTCTGGCCTGTAAGATTTCTGTTTAGAAGTCTGATGATAGCCTGATGGGTTTTCCTTTGTAGGTGATATTTTTTCTCTCTCTGGATTCTTTCAATACTCTGTCCTTATCTTTGATCTTTGCCATTTTAATTATTATATGTCTTGGTGTTGTCCTCCTTGGGTTCCTTGTGTTGGGAGATCTGTGGACTTCCATGGCCTCAGGGACTATTTCCTTCCCCAGATTGGGGAAGTTTTCAGCAATTATTTCTTTAAATACACTTTCTATCCCTTTTTCTCTCTTTTCTTCTTCTGGTACCGCTATAATGTGAATATTGTTCCATTCAGATTGGTCACACAGTTCTCTTAATATCCTTTCCTTCCTAGAGATCCTTTTTTTCTCTCTCTGCCTCAACTTCTCTGTATTCCTGTTCCCTGATTTCTATTCCATTAACAGTCTCTTCCACCTCATCCAGCCTGCTCTTAAATTCTTCCATTGTTTGTTTCATTTCTGTTATCTCTCTTCTGAATTCATCCCTTATCTCTTGAATATTTCTCTGTAGCTCCATCAGCATGCTTGTGACTTTTATTTTGAGTTCTTTTTCAGGAAGATTGGTGGTTTCAGTTTCACTGAGCCCTCTGTCTGGTGTTTGAGGGATTTTGGATTGAACAAGGTTTTTCTGCCTTTTCATGGTGATGGAGTGGTCACCAGCAAGTGACACGTGTGTCAGCTGGGAGAACAAAGTCCTTTTCTGCTTGCTGGTCGCCTTGCGTGTCTCTGCTGTCTGTACTGGTTAACTGTGCACAGGAGCAGCCTCTGGATTCATCCCCTAGATTGCCATGGACAAGACAGTCCTCGGGATGGCCTAGGGAACTGGCAGGGGTTGCAGGCCAGCAGCGCGTGTGTCTGCCACAAAGAAAAGATCCCTTTGTGCCTCCTAGTCTTCATGCCCACCTCCTCTGTCTGTGCCTGTCAACCACACAAGGGGCATCCTCTGGATTAATCCCATAAACTGTCATGGGCAGGGCAGCCTTTGAGATGGCCTAGGGCAATGGCGGGAATCACAGGCCAGTAGCGTGTGTTCTGCCACAAGAGCAAAGCCCCTTCATGCCTCCATGCCTGTCTCTTCTGTTTGTGCTGGTCAACAGCACACAGGGAGCAGCCTCTGTGTTAATTTCTTAGCTTCCATGGGCGGGGTGTCCCTTGGGATGGCCTAGGATGCTGGTGGGGGTTGCAGGTGAGTGGTGTGTTCTGCCATGAGAATAAAGCCCCTTTGTGTCTCCCAGTCTCTGCACCTCTCTCCGCAGTCTGTTCCAGTCAACTATGCGCAGGGAACAGCCTCTGGGTCTAGTCCAGTTAGCTGCCACAGGAAGAAGTCTCTCTGTTAAGCTGTGTGGTTGCTGTAGGAGGGGCTGCTCTCTGGCTGGTTGGCAGCAATGGTGGGTCAGTCAGTTTGCTCACAGTGCTGGTGGGGGGAAGGAATGGCAGGCTGCTTATCACCATGAGGGACCTCGGAGCTGCTTTGCCAACTAGGGGAATAGGGCACCTGAAGTTCCTTAAAGTTCCCAGGCTGCTGGGCTGAGTGTGCCAGGATGATTTTGTCCACCTGTTAAATAAACCCTTGTCCCTTTAAGACTTTTAAAGCACCTGCTTTTCTCTTGTCCCAGGGTAGCTGGCTGTGGGGACCTGTTCGCAGTCTTAGTCTCGGATTTTGCTTTTCCGCTCCTCTAATATCTAGAGCACCATGCAATGGGTGTCTGTGCTCCCAGGGCAGATTACTAGGGCTAGTTATTTAGCAGTCCTGTGCTTCCACTCCCTCCCCATTCTGATTCTTTTCCTCCTGCCAGTGAGCTGGGGTGGGGGAAGTGCTTGGGTCCCGCCAGGTCATGGCTTTGTATCTTACCCTTTTCCATGAGAAATTGGTTTCTCACAGATGTAGACTGGCTGGTGTACTGAATCTTCTGGTCCCTCTTTCATGAATAGTTGTATTTTCTGTATTTTCAAAATATATATGGTTTTGGGAGGAGATTTCTGCCACCCTACTCACGCCGCCATCTTTTCCTCTTTCCTAGCTTTCACCTTCTTATCTCACCCAGCATGACCCCCACAGATGTTCCTCTGACTCCACATTTTTGTGCAGGGTTAGAGGGCATTGCATAATCTGTCAATGGTAATTCTGTGCCAGAGAGCAAAGGAATTTGATCAGCTTTTCTTTCATCTCAATTTTCCCTCATGAGCTGAAATGTGGACCCAAGGCACTTATAAGTTTACCTTCCCTTTTCTTTATTCCAAAACTTCATTGTAAAAATACCATTTCCCTGTGCATTTTCTCCATTTATACTTCCTTCTTTTAAATCATGCTAACATTTTTTCACAGTACCAAATTATCCCATTTCCAAAATATTGATGTAATATTAAGAAAAATGCTTTTCAGCATGAAAAGTAACTTTTTCAGCAGTTAAAGCAAAAGCTCCAATTTGTTTAACTTTTTAAATAATGCTCATTCTAATATCCTACAACAATTTTTTGAAGAGGACTATGAAAATATAGACTTGCTTAACTTTTTTCAAATGGTAGTCAAATGAATGCACATCTTGAAGTTGTTTTTATAGTTTTCACATTCTCACTGGTATATTTTGGCTGCTCTTTTCCCCCACCCCCAGTTTTGGGTAGATTCCTTAATTCTGAATGTGTGATAATAAACCATTATTTTTCTGATTATTCTTTTTTATGAATTCAGGATTATATCTAAGTTTGCTGTACATGAATAAACAATTTTAATGATTGCTTCTCATTTAAACTAAAGGACTTTTTTAACCCCCAATGTAAAAGTTGAGTGGGTGATACATGAATATTTGGTGAATTGAACAGCTGTCATGAATCATTTGCTGATGACTAAATGCCATAATTTCATTAAATTTTCAATAGGTTCTTAGTGATCACAACTTAGAGATAGCACAACTGCACGAATCAATAAGACATTGGGAACAACAGGTTGAAGAAATAAAGAAATCCTGTAAGACACTGGAGGATAAAACGTAAGTATGATACTTTATTTTTACTAAAGCATTTCTAGATGTTACATTTCTTTCATTTTTAAAATTATTTATTTAATATTAGATGAAAATTGTATCTCTTAGTTTACAAACGTGTGTGATTGTCAGCTTTATAGAACCACCTCTTCATTTTGAAATTAACTAGTCTTTCAGATAATCAAGAAAAAAATCGAGAAGGACACAGTCAGTTTAAGAAAAGGGAGGGACTCTGGAAAGTATTATTCTCACTTCAGGTCCTGACTCCCTACAAATATGCCCCAGGGAGGGCATTAGTGGGACCTGCCATAGGCTACAAGCCCACTAACTGTATGCTGCTACAGTTGTTCTTAGTCAAGGGATTTGCAGAACTTATTGAGAAAATACAGGAAAGCCTCAGAGCAAAAACTTTTACCCATGGAACTAGGACTGGAAACTTAAAAAGATCTTCCATCCATCCGGAGGCCCATAGTCTCTGCTTCCTTTTGCAAACATGTTTCATTCTTCTCTCTTTATCTATGTACTGTGGTCTCTTCTTGGTGAGTCCCTGGCTAAGTATGGCCATTCTAAACCGTATGAGTTTACTGTCACGGGTCCATCTTTCTCTAGAGACTGACCAATAGACTCTCTCTCAGAAGAATTCCAAGATTTTCCATCAGAAGTTGGTTGGCTCAGCCCTGGACAGGAAGGTGGGGTCTTGTAATACAAAGACCGCTTCTAGGCCTACCCCCAGGGTCCCCAGTTTAAAAGACAAATTGTGGACTGAGCAGATTTCCTAAGTGACAAGTAATTTCACATGTGGAATCCTGTTACAATATGGCTCATTTCTACATAGGTTTGAATATATTGTGGTTTAAATTATGTCTTCCAAAACATCAATTGCACAGTACAGTGCAACCATCATCAGTCCACAAAATAAGCAATAATCTTCACACTCAGTTCCTAGTTTAAAAACAGGAAAGCTTAAGTAATACTACAATTAGAACTCAGAATAAAAAAACCTTTGGAGGGCGGAGCCAAGATGACGGCGTGAGTAGAGCAGTGGAAATCTCCTCCCAAAAACACGTAGAGCTATGAAAATATAACAAAGAAAAATCTCCTAAAATAGAGACCACAGGACACAGGACAACATCCAGACCACATCCACACCTGCAAGAACCCAGCGCCTTGCGAAGGGGGTAAGATACAAGCCCCGGCCCAGTGGGACCCGAGCGCCCCTCCCCCCGGCTCCTGGCGAGTGGAAAGAAACAGAGCGGTTTTTTTTTTGGCTAGTGCTTTTTGGAAGCCTTAAAGGGACAGGGAACCCGTTGCTAGGGAGGCAGGGTGGCGGGACCGGTGAGCGGGTACCTGGGACAGGCACTTGAGGACGGAGGAAATTGTGCATTTTTCCCCCTTTTTTTTTCTCTTTTTGGCAAGCGCTTTTTGGAAGCCTCAAAGAGACAGGGACCCCGGTGCTAGGGAGGCAGGGCGGCGGGACTGGTGAGCGGGTGCCTGGGACCGGTGCCTGAGGACAAAGAATATCCCGCGTTTTTCCCTGTGGGACCGGTGGGTGGGTGCCTGAGACCGGCACTTGAGGTCGGAGGAAATCGCGTGTTTTTCCCCTTTTTTTCCTCTTTTTGGCGAGTGCTTTTTGGAAGCCATAAAAGGGACAGTGACCCCGGTGCTAGGGAGGCAGGACGGTGGGACTGGTGAGAGGGTGCCTGGGACCGGCACCTGAGGACAAAGAATATCCCGCATTTTTCCCTGCGGGACCGGTGGGCGGGTGCCTGAGACCAGCACCTGAGGACGGAGGAAATCACGCGTTTCCCCCTTTTTTTTTCACTTTTTGGCGAGTGCTTTTTGGAAGCCTTAAAGGGACAGGGACCCTGGTGCTAGGGAGGCAGGGCGGCGGGACTGGTGAGTGGGTGCCTGGGACCGGCGCCTGAGGACAAAGAATATCGCGTGTCTTTCCCTGCGGGACCGGAGGGCAGGTGCTTTTTGGAAGCCTTGAAGGGACAGGGACCCTGGTGCTAGGGAGGCAGGGCAGCAGGACCAGTGAGCGGGTGCCTGGAACCGGCGCCTGAGGACAAACAAAAAAAATCAAGTGTTTTTTCTTTTTTTTTTTTTTTCTGTTCCCTCTCTCATAGTTGCTCTTGTTGTTTTGGTTTCGAGAGTGCTTTTTGGAAGTCTTAAAGGGGCAGGACAGGTCACTTACACCAGAGGCAGGGAATCTGGGGATCTCTGGGCACTCTAACCCCCTGGGCAGCAGGGAGCACAGAGGCCCCTTATGGAGATAAATAGCCTCCCAGCCGCTCCCCCTCCAATGGGGCTCCACCATTTTGGAGGAGCAGCCCCAGCCAGGCCACGCCCACAGCAACAGTGGAGATAAACCCCATAGCAACCGGGCAGGAAGCAGAAGCCCTGTCTGCACACAGCTGCCCAGCACAAGCCACTAGAGGTCGCTATTCTCCCAGGAGAGGAAGGCCACAAACCAACAAGAAGGGAAGCTCTTCCAGCGGTTACTTGTACCAGCTCTGCACACTATCTCTATCACCATGAAAAGACAAAACTACAGGCAGAAAGATCACAGAGACAATACCTGAGAAGGAGACAGACCTAACCAGTCCTCCTGAAAAAGAATTCAAAATAAAAATCATGAACATGCTGACAGAGATGCAGAGAAAAATGCAAGAGCAATGGGATGAGATGCAGAGAAAAATGCAAGAGCAGTGGGATGAAGTCCGGAGGGAGATCACAGATGTCAGGAAGGAGATCAAAGAAGTGAAACAATCCCTGGAAGGATTTATAAGCAGAATGGATAAGATGCAAGAGGCCATTGAAGGAATAGAAGCCAGAGAACAGGAACGTATAGAAGCTGACATAGAGAGAGATAAAACGATCTCCAGGAATGAAACAACACTAAGAGAACTATGTGACCAAGCCAAAAGGAATAATATTCGAATTATAGGGATACCAGAAGAAGAAGAAAGAGGAAAAGGGATAGAAAGTCTCTTTGAAGAAATAATTGCAGAAAACTTCCCCAAACTGGGGGAGGAAATAATCGAACAGACCATGGAATTACACAGAACCCCCAACAGAAAGGATCCAAGGAGAACAACACCAAGACACACAGTAATTAAAATGTCAAGGATCAAGGACAAGGAAAGAGTTTTAAAGGCAGCTAGAGAGAAAAAGGTCACCTATAAAGAAAAACCCATCAGGCTAACATCAGACTTCTCAACAGAAACCCTACAGGCCAGAAGAGAATGGCATGATATACTTAATGCAATGAAACAGAAGGGCCTTGAACCAAGGATACTGTATCCAGCACGACTATCATTTAAATATGATGGTGGGATTAAACAATTCCCAGACAATCAAAAGCTGAGGGAATTTGCTTCCCACAAACCACCTCTACAGGGCATCCTACAGGGACTGCTCTAGATGGGAGCACCCCTAAAAAGAGCACAGAAAAAAAAACACAACATATGAAGAATGGAGGAGGAGGAATAAGAAGGGAGAGAAGAAAAGAATATCCAGACAGTGTATATAATACCTCAATAAGCAAGCTAAGTTAGGCAGTAAGATACTAAAGAAGCTTACCTTGAACCTTTGGTAACCACAAATCTAAAGCCTGCAATGGCAATAAGTACATATCTCTCAATAGTCACCCTAAATGTAAATGGACTTAATGCACCAATCAAAAGACACATAGTAATAGAATGGATAAAAAAGCAAGACCCATCTATATGCTGCTTACAAGAAACGCACCTTAAACCTAAAGATAAGCATAGACTAAAAGTCAAGGGATGGAAAAACATACTTCAGGCAAACAACAGTGAGAAGAAAGCAGGGGTTGCAGTACTAATATCAGACAAAATACACTTCAAAACAAAGAAAGTAACAAGAAATGAAGAAGGACACTACATAATGACAAAGGGCTCAGTCCAACAAGAGGATATAACCATTCTAAATATATATGCACCCAACACAGGAGCACCAGCATATGTGAAGCAAATACTAACAGAACTAAAGAGGGAAATAGACTGCAATGCCTTCATTTTAGGAGACTTCAACACACCACTCACCCCAAAGGATAGATCCACCGGGCAGAAAATAAGTAAGGACACAGAGGCACTGAAGAACACCCTAGAACAGATGGACCTAATAGACATCTATAGAACTCTACATCCAAAAGCAACAGGATATACATTCTTCTCAAGTGCACATGGAACATTCTCCAGAATAGACCACATACTAGCTCACAAAAAGAGCCTCAGTAAACTCCAAAATATTGAAATTCTACCAACCAAATTTTCAGACCACAAAGGTATAAAAGTAGAAATAAATTCTACAAAGAAAACAAAAAGGCTCACAAATACATGGAGGCTGAACACCATGCTCCTAAATAATCAATGGATCAGTGAACAAATCAAAATAGAGATCAAGGAATATATAGAAACAAATGACAACAACAACACTAAGCCCCAACTTCTGTGGGATGCAGCGAAAGCAGTCTTAAGAGGAAAGTATATAGCAACCTCGGCACACTTGAAGAAGGAAGAACAATCCCAAATGAAGAGTCTAACATCACAATTATCAAAACTGGAAAAAGAAGAACAAATGAGGCCTAAAGTCAGCAGAAGGAGGGACATAATAAAGAAGGAGAAGAAACAAACAAAATTGAGAAGAATAAAACAGTAGCAAAAATCAAAGAAACCAAGAGCTGGTTCTTTGAGAGAATAAACAAAATAGATAAGCCTCTAGCCAGACTTATTAAGAGAAAAAGAGAATCAACACACATCAACAGAATCAGAAATGAGAATGGAAAAATCACGACAGACTCCACAGAAATACAAAGAGTTATTAAAGACTACTATGAAAACCTATATGCCAACAAGCTGGAAAACCTAGAAGAAATCGACAACTTCCTAGAAAAATACAACCTCCCAAGACTGACCAAGGAAGAAACACAGAAGTTAAACAAACCAATTACGAGGAAAGAAATTGAAACGGTAATCAAAAAATTACCCAAGGACAAAACCCCGGGGCCGGACGGATTTACCTCGGAATTTTACCAGACACAGAGAGAAGACATAATACCCATTCTCCTTAAAGTGTTCCACAAAATAGAAGAAGAGGGAATACTCCCAAACTCATTCTCTGAAGCCAACATCACCCTAATACCAAAACCAGGCAAAGACCCCACCAAAAAAGAAAATTACAGACCAATATCCCTGATGAATGTAGATGCAAAAATACTCAATAAAATATTAGCAAACAGAATTCAACAGTATATCAAAAGGATCATACACCATGACCAAGTGGGATTCATCCCAGGGATGCAAGGATGGTACAACATTCGAAAATCCATCAACATCATCCACCACATCAACAAAAAGAAAGACAAAAACCACATGATCATCTCCATAGATGCTGAAAAAGCATTTGACAAAATTCAACATCCATTCATGATAAAAACTCTCAGCAAAATGGGAATAGAGGGCAAGTACCTCAACATAATAAAGGCCATATATGATAAACCCACAGCCAGCATTATACTGAACAGCGAGAAGCTGAAAGCATTTCCTCTGAGATCGGGAACCAGACAGGGATGCCCACTCTCCCCACTGTTATTTAACATAGTACTGGAGGTCCTAGCCACGGCAATCAGACAAAACAAAGAAATACAAGGAATTCAGATTGGTAAAGAAGAAGTTAAACTGTCACTATTTGCAAATGATATGATACTGTACATAAAAGACCCTAAAGACTCCACTCCAAAACTACTAGAACTGATATCGGAATACAGCAAAGTTGCAGGATACAAAATTAACACACAGAAATCTGTAGCTTTCCTATACACTAACAATGAATCAATAGAAAGAGAAATCAGGAAAACAATTCCATTCACCATTGCATCAAAAAGAATAAAATATCTAGGAATAAACCTAACCAAAGAAGTGAAAGACTTATACTCTGAAAACTACAAGTCACTCTTAAGTGAAATTAAAGGGGACACTAATAAATGGAAACTCATCCCATGCTCATGGCTAGGAAGAATTAATATCGTCAAAATGGCCATCCTGCCCAAAGCAATATACAGATTTGATGCAATCCCTCTCAAATTACCAGCAACATTCTTCAATGAATTGGAACAAATAATTCAAAAATTCATATGGAAACACCAAAGACCCCGAATAGCCAAAGCAATCCTGAAAAAGAAGAATAAAGTAGGGGGGATCTCACTCCCCAACTTCAAGCTCTACTACAAAGCCATAGTAATCAAGACATTTTGGTACTGGCACAAGAACAGAGGCACAGACCAGTGGAACAGATTAGAGACTCCAGAAATTAACCCAAACATATATGGTCAATTAATATTTGATAAAGGAGCCATGGACATACAATGGCAAAATGACAGTCTCTTCAACAGATGGTGCTGGCAAAACTGGACAGCTACATGTAGGAGAATGAAACTGGATCATTGTCTAACCCCATATACAAAGGTAAACTCAAAATGGATCAAAGACCTGAATGTAAGTCATGAAACCATTAAACTCTTGGAAAAAAACATAGGCAAAAACCTCTTAGACATAAACATGAGTGACCTCTTCTTGAACATATCTCCCCGGGCAAGGAAAACAACAGCAAAAATGAGTAAGTGGGACTACATTAAGCTGAAAAGCTTTTGTACAGCGAAAGACACCATCAATAGAACAAAAAGGAACCCTACAGTATGGGAGAATATATTTGAAAATGACACATCCGATAAAGGCTTGACGTCCAGAATATATAAAGTGCCCACACGCCTCAACAAACAAAAAACAAATAACCCAATTAAAAAATGGGCAGAGGAACTGAACAGACAGTTCTCTAAAAAAGAAATACAGATGGCCAAGAGACACAAGAAAAGATGCTCCACATTGCTAATTATCAGAGAAATGCAAATTAAAACTACAATGAGGTATCACCTGACACCAGTAAGGATAGCTGCCATCCAAAAGACAAACAACAACAAATGTTGGCAAGGCTGTGGAGAAAGGGGAACCCTCCTACACTGCTGGTGGGAATGTAAATTAGTTCAACCATTGTGGAAAGCAGTATGGAGATTCATCAAAATGCTCAAAACAGACCTACCATTTGACCCAGGAATTCCACTCCTAGGAATTTACCCTAAGAACGCAGCAATCAAGTTTGAGAAAGACAGATGTATCCCTATGTTTATCGCAGCACTATTTACAATAGCCAAGAATTGGAAGCAACCTAAATGTCCATCGGTAGATGAATGGATAAAGAAGATGTGGTACATATACACAGTGGAATACTACTCAGCCATAAGAAGTGGAAAAAATCCAACCATTTGCAGCAACATGGATGGAGCTGGAGAGTATTATGCTCAGTGAAATAAGCCAAGCGGAGAAAGAGAAATACCAAATGATTTCACTCATCTGAGGAGTATAGGAACAAAGGAAAAACTGAAGGAACAAAACAGCAGCGGAATTACAGAACCCAAAAATGGACTAAAGGTACCAAAGGGAAAGGAACTGGGGAGGATGGATGGTCAGGAAGGGATAAGGGGGTGGGGGAGAAGAAGGGGGGTATTAAGATTAGCATGCATGGGGGGAGGGAGAAAGGGGAGGGTGGGCTGCACAACACAGAGAGGACAAGTAGTGACTCTACAACATTCTGCTAAGCTGATGGACAGTAACCATAATGTGGTTGTTAGGGGGGACCTGATATAGGGGAGAGCATAGTATACATAGTATTCTTCATGTAAGTGTAGATTAAAAATTTAAAAAAAAAAAAAAAAAAGAAAGAAAGAAAGAAAAGGGGGATTACTCCTTGATAGGATCAAACTATTGGTAAATCAAAGATCAATGCATGCTTTTAATATCCTTAATGTTGATCACTTAAAGGGTGTCAGATGATCAGCTATGGAGGTACTCTTTTCTGATAATATTCCTTTCTCTTAATTAAAAAAAAAAAAAAGCAGTTACTGTGTGCTGACCTCCAATGAATTCTGCACAGTGATATAGAGGGCATGTCAAAGTGTGGGCAAAGGGTCTGTTTATTTCTATGCAGAAGATCAAGGCCTAGCTTGGATACCCAGAAAATGAACTAAGATACGATATGAGGAGGAGCTTCCGGCATCAGCACTCTCTGGAGGACTTGTGCCGGGGGATGATCATCAAAAAGCCTCCACAGGGATCCGGGCGATGCTGCGGTTGTGGCTGCGTCCACCCCACCGTCTCCTGGACTTGTCATAGGAATGAGGAGGGAGATGTCTAGGCTGGCATGTGCATACAGTGAGACAACGAATTTGACCGGATCTGTACTGTTGGAACTCAACCAGGAATTGGGAGGGGTGCAAGGTGTAGCACTCCAAAATCTTATGACTATAGACTATCTACGGTTAAAAGAACATATGGGATGTGAAGAGATCCCAGAAATGGGCTGCTTTAATTCGTCTGATTTCTCTCAGACTGTTCAAGTACAGTTGGACAATATCCATCATATCATAGACAAATTTTCACAAATGCCTAGGGTGCCTAAATGGTTTTCTTGGCTTCACTGGAGATGGATGGTAATTATAGATTTGCTTTGTTTATGTCACTGTATTCCTATTATGTTAATATGTGTGTCTAAATTAGTTAGTAGTTTAAAACCTATACATACTTAAGGTACTCTACAAGAAGATATGTCAAAGAAATAATTAATCCTCCCATGTTTCCTTCCATATGCTACATCTGTAGCTTTTCTTCTTCCTTCCTAATTACAACCCTTAAATAGAATTTGTGCCTCATATCGAATTTACCGAGTATCATAATTCCTCCAGGTGGTAAAGATACCTCGAGACAAGTGCTGGGCATAGAAGCCACAGGGCATAAATCTGCAAAGAAGTAAAAAGCTAAACATTTCAAACAATATGGTTTCTCTCTCACTTACCAACTTTACATTTCCCTGTATGGCCCCGGAAGATGACTGGTTAGCCAGAGACGGGTAAGATTCCTCAAGGGAGGAACAACCTAAGACAGGCACAGTCGCAGGGGGGCCATCAGGTGAGAATTTGGGGATCAACAGAGGTGAGGCTCAGAACCTCACCCCCCCTGCTTTGAGAGAAATCTTCTGCATCCGTGGATGTTTTGCTGCCCTTGTCTAGCCTGGATTAATACTTAGTCCATAGGCACACACCTGATCATCTGATCATCTACATTTGCCCTCTTACAGCACTAAACTATGTTTTCTACCTTTATCTTGCATCTACTTACCACTTCAGCATTTTATTAAAAATAAAAATAATAATAATAATAAAGGGAGAAATGTGGGATCAACATATAAATCAAGTACAAAAATCAAACGAATATTCATATTTGACCTGATTGTTTATAGGTCATAATGCGTGATCAAAACCGAAAGTTTCTGTGATGAATGCCCTTGTACTGTTCACCATGTAAGAATTTATTCACTATGTAAGAATTCGTTCACCATGTAAGAACTTGTTCGTTATGCTTCAGAAGATTGGAGACTGACGAGAATTAGACTGGAGATGGATTAATGATTGTACATTGAGCATTGACCTCCCTATACTGAATTTTATTGTTGTTAACAACCATTTGATCAATAAATATGAGAGATGCCCTCTCAAAAAAAAATAAATAAATAAAAATAAAAAAATACAATATAAAATAAAAAATAAAAATAAAAAAACCTTTTTCTTTGGAAGTGATTCAGTAGTTTTAGTTCACACACATTTTAAAGCAAAACTAGGCACAGAATCATAGCAGAAGATACAGATTAGCTCTCAAATTATTTCTAGGAATTATGATTAAGACTTTTCCACACTGATTAAGTTTTACTTATTAGGACTCTTCATGGCAGCTAACTTATTTTAAATATATGTTCAAGAAGGAAATGGGAATTCACTGATCTTTGATTTTAAATGACTCATCATTTTCTTTTCTTTTGTGGTAATCCCAGCTTTTATTCAAGAGTTTTCATTCACATAGAATCTCACTGAAGAAAAGTACTTTTGAATAATTTGGTGATTGAGGAAATAAGTTATCCCCTTTTTTATTAATAAAGCTAGCCTTTTTCCTCTTTATTACTTGGCAAATTAAAATTCTCTATTTCTTTAATCTTCTCTCTTAGTTCATATTCTTTATGGAGGTGGGGAGAAGCAGTCTAGATCTTGATTGGTGAATTTGAAGAATCAAACTGTTGTTTTAGAATATAAGATTCTTTAAGAATAAATTATATAAGAAACTAAAATAATTTGCACCCATCTTCCTATTAATCTATAAACCTTAATTTTCCCCCTGTGAAATCTTTAAGTTGTAAGCTTGTTACGTATTTTGAGATAAGAATATTGAGGAAAAACAGAAACTACTCAACCATGAGTTTAAATTCTATATATGGACAGTTACGAGTACCTTCCTCAAATGAGCCACGAGTCCCCAGGAGGCACTGATAATTTAATCCTTGTTCTTTATTCTTACTGTTATCCAGTATGATGTATTTGCATAAAAAAGGCAAATCCAGTGCCACCTATGTAAATTCTATGGTCTTTCTCTGCTCTTTAGCTGGATTTCAGCATACAGGAATTGGGGGGTTGGAAGCTAAATGTTCTGTATGAATGACGTCCAATATGTGACCCAGAGTATATACTTGCCATTGCAGAGCAGGAGGCTTTCAAAATTACAGGTGCTTTTTCAAAAGGGTTGAAATGGTTTCGAAACTGTCAAGATTATCAATGACTTCCATTCTGCCAAACTTCAGTGATCTAGTCTATTTTGTAAAGTTCTTGAATTCTTAGTAGAATTTGACATAAATGACCACTTCCACATTCTTTACTTGGCTTCCTAAACATCACATTCTTGTATTGCACTCATTGAACTCCTCCTTCTCAGGAGCCTTTACTTGTTCCAATTTTTCTCCCTGACTAAGTTTTGGAGTTCTTAGCCCTTCACTATTCTCTATTCTTTATTCATACTCTCCATACATGATTTCAACCAGTCTTGTGGCTTTAAATATCTTCTTCTGGGTAAAATTGCAGTATTTCCAGAATCTCACTCCTGGCCTAAGTCCACCTCCATTTCAACAGGTATTTCCAAGGGGTGGAGAGAAGTAGTCCATCTACATATCAATAGGTGATTACAAGGAGGAGCAAAGGTGTATCTGGACCAGAGAGGTTGGGCAGGGTCGCTTTTGCAGCTGGGTCGTGAGGAACTCGGCCGAGCAAAAGTGCATGACTGTTTGTAAGAAATAAATGGATTGTTCCCACTTTATTTCTCCCCTTGACTGATTTTGGTTTCAGAGGTATTTTGCCCTGGTGTTCCCCCTAATTACAATACCTCTGCTTAAAAATCCCTCCCCTAGTTCCCTTCAGAATGAAATCTGAACCTCTACTTCATTCTCAAGACCCTACATTAATCTAGTCTTTCCATACTACTCTCATTATCAGATGCACCAGGCTGGTTCCTGCCTCATAATATTATCACCTGCTGTTTCTTCTACATGAAAAGCTCTTCCTATCACATATCTGGCTACATCATCATTCACATCTTTCATAGTCATCCCAAGGTGTCTTCCCTAACCACCTGTCCAAAGCAATTTCCTTGATCTCAGGGTTTCTCTATCCTTTACCCTACTTTGTCCCTTTGGGGGAACTTAACACTATTGGAAATATATTAACTATTTCTTTTTTTTGCAACTTGCTTATTTTCTGACTATTTCAATAGAGTGTAATTTCCATGAGGCTACGAACTTTGCCTATGCTCTATCTTGAGTACTTAGAACACCTGCAGATACAGATGTTCAGTAAGTGTTTCTTAAATAAAGGGATAAATAACTCAAGTGTTAATTTGTTAGGAAGAAAGGAACTCAGGTGTTACAGGGAAGTCGGATATCGTGAGACAAGAAACCAAAGTCAACAAAGCAAAGTAAGTTTTAATGCACTGTGCATAGCGTAACAGAGTGGGCCTTTCTAAGGTAAGACAGGCCCAGATACTCATTCTGGGGCTCCTTTTATGTGGTTTTGGCAGGTCAGAGGAGCCCTTGATTGACAGCTCTTAGCTCTCTAGGCTTGTTCTGATTAGTGCAATCAGGACATGGGCTGTACTGTGCCTGTGCTTCTGCTGTTTCTTAACTGGGGAGACCCTGGACATTTCCTGAGTCACTCTTGGACCTTGTGGCTTCTCTGATTAACTCTCTGAGTCATTTCTGGTTCTCTGGTTCTATGTGGTCAACTCCTTGCCCCTCCCTTGCATACTGCTTATTTCTGTCTTTCTGCCTAACAAATTCATCAATTCAGAAGAGTAAAATTTTTCTTTATTATAATGAAAATAATGAAATATGCTACATAAGGAGATGGGAACTGGAAGTTTCTGATGTCATCAGTAAATGTGGCTTTGCTCAAGACATGTCCTAATATGATTCTGTTTGGCTTCCTTTGTTCACAGACTTTTTTTAATAAATAACAAGGTAAAACTGGAGAATGTAACTTATCATAAAAAAAATGAATTCTTGATGAAGATAACACAGGTAGGAAGATAGAAATGATTATTTTTAGATTATAATTAGATTTACTTTTAGTTTTTATTTTGAATAAATGAGAAATGTGAAATTTTCTAAAAGTAGAGTTTTCATTAGTTAATAATAATCATGATCATTTACAGTAATTGATTTAAAGATTTTATCCCCTCCCCAAATACTTTAAATATATGAAAGAGCAAAGGTTGTCACATTTTTACAGTATTGAGGTTTCCAACCCTGAACATGGCATCTCTTTTATTTTACTAGGTCTTCTTTGTTCTCTGTGACTTAGTTGTTCAGTTTTACCAAGATATGTCCAGGTTTTTCTGCTTGGCATTTATTGGGCTTCTTAAATTTGTGAACTGTTATATTTTGTTAAGTTCTGCAAAATTCTTAGCCATTATCTGCTCACATATTTCTTTTGTCTCTTTCCTCTTTTTCTGAGACTCCAGTTATATATATGTATACAATTATTTGTACTAATATACCTATCCTAGACAATATCCATCATATTATTGATAAGGTTTCACAAATGCCTAGGGTACCTAACTGGTTTTCTTGGTTTCACTGGATATGGCTGGTAATTGTAGGTCTGCTTTTGTTATGTATCTGTATTCCTATTCTGTTAATGTGTGTAAACAATTTAATTAGTAGTTTGTTAAAAACCTATACATGCTTATGTTACTCTAAAAGAAGATATGTCAAAGAAATAATCAATCTTCCCATGTTTTCTTCCGTCTGCTACTTCTATAGCTTTTCTTCTTCCTTCCTAATTACAGCCCTTTAGTAGAATCGTGCCTCATATCGAAAATTACCGAGTATCATAATTCTTCCAAGTGGTAAAGATATCTCAAGACAAATGCTGGGCATAGAAGCCACAGGGCATAAATCTGCAAAGAAGTAAAAAGCTAACCTTTTCAAAGAATATTGCTTTTCTCTCACTTACCAACTTTACATTTCCCTGTATGGCCCCGGAAGACGGCTGGTTAGCCAGAGATGGGTAAGACTACTCAAGGGAGGAACAACCTAAGACAGGCACAGTCACAGGGGGGCCATCAGGTGAGAAATTGGGGATCAACAGAGGTGAGGCTTAGAACCTCACTCCCCCTGTTTTGAGAGAAATCTTCTGCATCCGTGGATGTTTTGTTGCCCTTGTCTAGCTTGGATTAATACTTAGTCTATAGGCACAGACCTGATCATCTGCATTTGCCCTCCTACAGCACTAAATTATGTTTTCTACCTTTATCTTGCATCTACCTACCACTTCAGCATTTCATTAAAAAAAATAATAATAATAATAAGGGAGAAATGTGGGATTCATATTATAAATCAAGTATAAAAATCAAATGAATAATCATATCTGACTTGATTGTTTATAGTTCATCATGCATGATCAAAAACCGAAAGTTTCTGTGATATGACTGCCCTTGCACTGTTCACCATGTAAGAACTTATTCACTATGTAAGAACTTGTTCACCATGTAAGAACTTGTTCGTTATGCTTCAGAAGATTGGAGACTGTTGAGAATTAGGCTTGGGGTTGATTAATGATTGTGCATTGAGTCCCCAATACAGAATTTTATTGTTGTTAACAACCATTTGATCAATAAATATGAGAGATGCCCTCTCAAAATATATATATCTTAAATAGAAATATTCAATAAGAAGCAAGCATAGTATCTGGTCAAAGAGGTTTTGAGCAAGAACTTCTTTCATGTTACATATATATATATATATATATACCTATCCTTTATGTATTTTCTACTTTTTGTCTCCCCCAGCTGTATTCTCGGCAGAATGGTCTTATTTCAGTTCTTAATTTTGGTTATTGTATTTTCAGTTGATAATTTTCAAATCTGCTTTGTCACTCTTTACTGTTTCTCATTCTTTCCCATAATTTTTAAGTATGTCTATTACTTCTTTGGTTGTAGTAAACCCAGTATTTTTATAGTTCAGTGTGTAATTACAATATCTGATATGTTTGTAGATCTGTTTCTGTAGTCTGTTGTTTCTGTCAAATTTTGTTCATGCTGTCCTACTCCTTTCTGTTCCTGGTGGAAAACTGTACTCTGGACATTGTATTAAAAAAAAATGTTAGTAGAAACAATTTGAGGCCTAGGAGGATAGTATCTTCCTCAGGAACAGATTTTCATTCACTTTTGTCAGATGCCTGGGGTGTTAGCAGTCCTGAACCACCTTAATCTACCTTTAGGTTTCCTGGTGATCAAAATTAGGATGGACTATGGCTTGTTAGTTTACAACTTACCCTTCTCCAGAGGGTTAAGTTCCTTGGGGTCCCAGACTAAAGTGGTGGTTTTATCAGGCTCACCACCTGGATGAGCTCTAAGTATTGACTTTTGTCACCCTGCTCATGTAGAAGCACTAAAACTCAGTTTCCAAGTAGTTTCTTCCATATATGTAAATGTCTTCAGGGTAGAAGGAGTTTTCAATGCTAGATTTACAACTCTGGTCCTTGCTTTCTTATAGAATTGGGCCTTAAGTAATCCTCATTATCTTGTTAGTTCTCCAACAGTTTTAAGATTTTTTTGTCATCCGGGTATTTCAGTGATCTCAGCCAAAGGTTATTTTGAATTGCTCAGCCCACCATATCTACTAAACTGAACTTTCTTACCTCATTTGAAGCAATTCCATAGAGACATTGAAGCACAAAATCCTTACCTCACTCAAAACACTATGGATGCTATTCTTGTACTTAAATAGAAATATTCAATAAGAAGCAAGCATAGTATCTGGTCAAAGAGGTTTTGAGCAAGAACTTCTTTCATGCTACATTTTCTTTTCCCAGTTTAGTTTATCTTCTGGGAAAAGAACATACGGATCTTGCTAAATAATCTCAGTCTGTTAATCCCTATATTATTTCAATATGAATTATTACCCTATGGTTTTGTATCAGTGTTTATTACCTTTCTACACTTTTGCCATAATTCATAGAAGAAGCTGTAAAATATACAATTGCATATTTAATATGGAATTAAATCACTCAACATTTATGGCATAGTCATTATGTGCTAAGTAACATACTCAGTGCTCTGGAGAGTTGCCCATCTGATCCTGACTCCCCTCAAAGAATCCATGAAGCAAGTCCTCTATTTCAATTCCTTTGTTTTTTTTTTTAGATGGCTGAAAAACTATATGAAGGTCATTTAAAGAACAAAGATCTACAAGAGAAATTGTATACTCTTCTCAGACAATACAAGATTGTTTTACATGAGGAGGGTAAAGTTTTCATCAAGAAACAGGAAATTTGTGATGAGTATGTTCTACCCATGATCCATACATAAATCAACACACCATGGTTATGGAGCGCTTTCCTTGCTCTCAAAGTTGTGACTCTCCACTTATGCTTATTCTAGTTTTAAAAGCTATTAACAACAATGAAATATTCTTTACCCAATAGCGAATTCAGTCCTGATCTGGTTCTATGTATATACTAAGTAATACTCTTCCTCATATGGGTCAGATCAAATCCATAAAAAAAGTTGAATTATTTTTTTTTGTAAGCCAGGTTCTTGAAAGAATAATCATGCTTTTATCCCATGGGAGATTATTTAGAGAAGCTATGAGATCTACATTCATCAGAAACTGACTCTGCGGCTGTACTCCCTGCTTCAGAGAAGGGTTTGGTCATTGACACAATCCACTAACCCAGAGACTGGGAAATTATTCAAAGAAATCCCATGATTTTATTACCCATTAGATTCCATTCAAGCACTAAGGTTGTCAATTCCACCTCCCAACTATTTTTCAAATATATCCTATCCTCCTTTCCAACTCCCTTCTTTTTACCCCATTCAGCCTCTTTGGTTTGACTTACCCTCAAAAGTTCCTCCCACTTTCTGCTTTAGCACCTTTAACTTGTCCACCTCCCTTCCACAAAAATGATCCTTCCAAACATCCCTCTTATGTTATTCCTATTCAATAGTCACCGCATTGTAATCAGCTGGGTACAAATCCCTTTGTCCCACTGAACTGTGAACAGATCAGGGCAATTGTTCTGTCTAACTCAGCACTATATCCCCAGGACCTCTTAGCAGATGGTGGGTGTTCACCAATGTTTCCTTCATGAATATTACAAAATAACATCTTGGAAGCATGAATTGTGTAAGTAATAATCCACTGCTATACTCTAAGTTAAATCCAATGGAAGTGTATGTAATTCCAGTGTCCAGGCCCACTTACATGAACCTGAGTTCATGGTAATTGTGGCAACCTTCAAACTGCAGAGAGTTGTTGCAATCATTTTATCTCATCAGTCTACTGAGGATAATACTATAAGCATGTTTCAGGCAGAAATGTTCCTTGGATCAATACTAAGTTGGTTATCAGTTGGAATCATAAAATGAGTTGACAAGTAATTGTAACACTGAAACGTTTGCTACCATTAGTGGTTTTCATCTTTTCAGCTATGGCTGCCATCACAAAATACCACAGACCAGGTAGTTTAAACAACAGAAACTTATTTCTCACAGTTCTGCAGGCTGGATGTCCCAGCTCAGGGTACCAGTGTAGTCAGGTTCTCCTGAGAGCTCTCTTCCTGAGCTGCAGAGAGCTGCTTCCTCATTGTGTCTTCATATGGCAGAGAAGGAGAAAGCTCTCTGGTGTCCTCCTTATGAGGGAGTTGTGGGGAGCACCCTCATGACCTCATCTAAACCTAATCACTTCCCATGGCCCCGTCTCCAAAATACCATCACATTGGGGGTTAGGGCTTCAACATAGGGATTTGGGGGTACAAAATTCAGTCCATAACAATTTTGAAGATGAGACACTTAGATAAAGCACTTTCTGTTACAGCATGTTCCTTTCAATGTCTGGAAACTTGAACAAAACCGTATGCTTCTCTTTATTCTCTCTGTAAGTTGGAGATAAAAAATAAGCACTATTAATAAAATGCTTCTTGGGTTCCATGCCTGGTTTGAGCACTTTACATTTCATTTAATCCTCACAGCCAGTAATTTAGCTAGTGTGAGCCCCATGTTATAGATGGGAGAACTGAGGGCCTTCCACAGGTGGGGCTTCTCTTCAAGGTCGCACTGCTGGGAAGAGGTAAAGTCAGTATTCAAAGTCGGTCTGGTCTGGCTGACTCCTTCACCTTTCACCAAAGAACATGGCAGAAATGATAAATACATTGAAGGAGACACACCCCCTCAGAAAATAGTAGTGCTGTACAAGTGTTCTTCTTTTATGGTTCTTAATTGTAGTTAATGTTCTTCCCATGGCTTAGGAATTTTCTTAGGTTTAGATTTAGCTACTTCTAGTAAAAATGCTTTGTTTCTGTGTTTACTAATTTTTTGGTAAGTACTTCACAAACTGCTTTCTAAATAATTTTTTAAGTTCATATTTGTGGTTGTGTATTTCTCATGCTGAGAAGTTAAAAAAGATTATCTCCACTTTAAACATATGCTAACTCTTCTTTTTTCATGGTAGAAATCAGAAACTACTGACATTAATTGACCAGAAAGAAAATTTACTCTCACAAAGAAAAGTAGATATCAAAAATATGGAAGAAGGACTTGTCACACTCCACACTCTTCACCAGTATGTTTGTTACCTTTGATATATTAATCTTCATTCTTCTCTGCATTTAGTTTTTTGTAAATGGTAACAATAAACCTATTATCAGTTTCTAATATACTATGGAAAAGGTTTATAATTAGTTCTCTGTTTTAACAGTACAGAAAAGTCATTATGACTGAATGTTTCATTGGAAAGATAGGTTCTGAGTTCTATACAAGCTGCTGGACACTAGGAATGGACCACTTCGGGGTCAAGTGACAAGAACATGCTCAAAATTATCACAACAGGGACCCCTGATGATGTTCATTTCTGCCATTCTAAACCACTTTAATTTTAATTTTATTTTTTATGACTAGAGAAATAATTTTTTCTAATTAAAGAATTTTAATTTTAAAATAAAGTATATTTGATTTTCAAATTTAAATATAAAAATGTGTAACTTAGAAAGTAAAAGTTAATCTCTCCATCTCTCCATGGAGATATTACCATTAACCATTTGCTATATATATACTTTTGAATATATGTATTTATATGTGTATGTGTATACAAAACTTGGATTGTATTCTTCTGTAACTGAAATTTTTCCATTTAAAATTATACCTGGGTAACTTACACAATATTACGCATCAATTGTATCTTGATAAAGCTAGAAAAAAATTAGATCTAAAAGAATGATAAGTATGGTAAAATGGTAGCATTTAGGTAAGTTGATGAAAGGTTAATGGGAATTTTTTGTACTAATTTTTACACTTGTCTGTTGTTTATATATTTGGGACCTCTTTCCCCATTCTTTTCTCTGACTACATAGTATTCTTTTTACAGATTATACTATATTTTATTTAACCAGTACTTTATTGATGGACATTTTTTTTTCTGTTTCCTATGTTGTGAACAATTTTCAAAGTTAACATCCTTTAACACATATTGGTCCACCTACATGATTATTTCATTATTATAAAGCCCTAAAGGTTGAATTACCAGGTCCAAGTGGGGAGGGTTGCATATTTTTCTTTTTTAATATTATTTTTTAAATACCCTAAATAAATATTCTACTATTTTACACTCCCACCAACACTGATAGTGTTAGTAAAGCAACTTATACTTTAGTTGGGCAGACAAGCAAGACTAACACACATGAAATAATTAATGAACCATGTATGACTAAAGAATAGAGTGTATATTATAAAAAAACAGGATGAAAGAAAGTGAAGTAAGGAGTCATTCTTTGTTATATAAGGATTTAAAACTTGAACTAGACCTTTAAAAACAAGTCAGATATTTCTGTCTGCTCATCAAATGGGGAAATATTATCACCATACACAGTGAGATACATGGCTTGAATATAGGGCAGTGAAGGGACCAGCTTATCTCTCCATGGAGATATCATTGTTAACAGAAACAGATAGGTGATGATGAAAATTTGACACGTATCAACAGAAATCTAAAACATGGCAGGAAGTATAGATTTTCATATTGTTTGTTGTTATATTGTTAAATAATATATTTAAACATCTATTTCTCAGCAGTCAGTTTCAGAAAGGAAAGTATGATCTCTTCCTTATGAAAGAGCAGGAAAACAATTGGGTTGAATAAGGGTTTTATTTCTCTCATGAATAATGCAAATTTTGTGATTAATTATTGTGTCATAATTGTGCTCCAGTCACCAGAAGCTCAGAGCCAAATCTGTGGCCCAATACTGGTATCCATTTAGGACTTTTAATATTATTGTTGTTTTATTTTGAACAAGTTCAACTCCCTTGTGAATTAAATTAAATAAATAATTTATTTACTTGTGGATATAAGTAAATAAAATCAGTAAGGTTGGGGCAATTTGTGAAGAACCTTGGAGTTCCAGGGAGGATATTAGATTTATTTAGGTAGGAAACTGAGAACACATATTATGATTTTAAATAAAGAAAAGAAACATGAGCACAGTTGTGTTTCTAGTTTATCTAATAGCATTTCATATTCTTAGTTTTATTTATGAATATTCCAATATTTCAAAAGATATAAAGTCATATTTAATTATGTGGCCTTCAGTTCATTTCTGTGCATGAAGCAATTAATTGGGACAAAGGGAATAAAAATAATAAAGGCCTCTAATACTTCTAATACCTATGTCTTCACATTTCTTTCCATCCTAGATCACAAGATAGTCTTCCATACTTAATTACTTCTTACTTCCAGTTCAAGAATGTATATTGGCTTCTTAAATTATTCATTGTATCAAATCAGGACTCAATCTATAATCCAGAGTTCCTCACCAGTTTGCTGGCCTTTGCCCCTCCCAGGTCACTTTGTCGTTTCTCTCCATGTCCTCTGTGTGCAGCAAGTCTTCTTGGTCACCAGAGTCCTCATTTGCTGCTCCTTCCCCTGCATCTTTGCAAATGATGATACACTTTCCATGGTGAGATTGTACCTCCATCTGGTGATCCATAGTCCTCCCTCTATTAAACATTAGCAGTAACCCTTCTTCAGCTGTATCCTCAGACTCTGTTCCTGCCTAACCTTGAGGTGATGGTCACCTCAATACTTACAAAATCAGTTTGTGCTTGTACAAACTGTCATTGTCTATCAGTCTGCCACTAAAATCTTTAGTTGTTTCACAAAGATAATTATATCACCCAATTAGATGGTAGACTTATTGTACATAAGAATTATACATAGTTTTTTTGTGTGTATTCTAACAGCTCTCACAAATGCAAAATCTAATACATTTTTCTTGTTTTTAGAGCAACAAAGGAAGTATATCAGAAACAAATAAAAATCCTGTGTGATAACCTGGAAAGAGAGAGTCAGAGATGGTAAAAAAAAAAAAAGTTAATTTGTGTTATGAGTAGCATAAGTTATCAAGTGAACAGTGCCCTGAAGTAGGGAGGGTAACAGAGTACTTGTACTTGCTAGATTCCCAGGACATGATTTTTCTAAATTAGTTATCCACGTTAGTTCTCTCAGATTTAGATGTATTTGTAAGTTTGATTTTTTGGCATTGAAAAGAACCAAAGTTTTCTGTTTCAACTGAGCAAAGTCACCAAAGAGTAAAATTGCCAAAATTTGTACCATGCCTCTAGCTCATGCCGGCTTCTGTGTCAGTAGGGGAGGTGACATGCCGTGCAGAGGAGAGCAGTGAAGTGGATAAGCTTCGCTGTTGGGCTTCTTTAGTTGCTCTGCTTCTTACTGATTCTGTGACTAAGGCTACATTATTGCGTAATCTCTCTTAGCTTCCATCTCTACAAAGTGGGGGTGATAGTACGCCCACCTTGTAAGCCTATTGTGAGTGGTGAATGAGATCAATGCCTAGTGTGTGGAAAGCATTTGCAAAGACTTAGCTGTATCTCGTTGTTGTTGCTATTATTTACGACTCCAATTGCACATTTTTACCCTTCTCCAGTTATGTAGATTTTTTATATTGTAGTGGAGAGAAAACTATGTTAACCCAGAAGGTTGAAATCTCTTATTAGCACTTTAGGCAACTCCTTTACTGTTTTTGCTGGGGCCTCTACTTCTTCTACCTGCCCCTGAGCTCTCCACACTTCTATCCTTCCACTAAAGGATAAAAGCTGCCAAATGTGGTTCATCCCATCCTACTGGATGTACCAACACGACATCTTACTGTGAGGCCACTTGCAGAGAAGCACTGTGGCAGTTAACATTTTGTCTTTATTTTTTCAGCTAATATTCATAGTCTGCATTACCAATAACACAAATAATTTTCTGTAGTCATAGCAGAATTTGTTTTGTTTTGAATTCCTTTATCTTTTTGGTAAACAGTTATATCAATTTCATTATTCTTTTCTTTCTAATCTCTAGCATTATAACTCAGTGGAAAATAGTGTGTTTGCAAAAAAAGCACACACGTTGGATGAAGAGGATAAAGAGTGAACTAAGAGAAATTACAGATAAAATTCAGGCTGCAGAACTTAAACACAATGAATTACTACAAGAGGTAAGAGAACTCAAGACATGCAGTATTAGTCCTATTTGCATATCAGTAATTCTCCTTTAATATTTAATTAAACAAGGTATATTCCTTTCTGCCAACTTCATGTTTAGAGTGAATTAGGTAACTGTCTTAAGAAATGTATCCATTTGCTACATATTAACTATACAGTGGAATTTAGCAAATGAAATAGCCATTCTCTCCACAATATGCTTTGAAAGCATGTAACTAAAAACTGATGAAGGTAGCTTTTTGGGAAACCATCTCTAAAAGCAAAGATGCCAAACATCATTTATTGAGCTCCTATATTTACCCTCTGCCCACCCTTCATCCCCCACAGCTCCCCTTCCCCATTTCCTCATGTCATTTACAGATACATAACGTTTGGCAAGGAAATTAACCCTGGGGTTAGGAGGAAAGCCAACAGTGGTTGCTGAGAAGTAACAATAACCTGAATTCAGAGCCAAGTGTGATACAAAGAGGTATTAATTTACCTGGCTGTTAGAAATGCAAGGCAGACTGCTACAAGACAAATGACAAATCCTCGTTTTCTTCTAATTAGACCAGTTATAGAGAAAAAGAGATCAATGAATTCTTGGCACAGATTGAACAACTTACAATAGACTTAAAACAAGAGGAGGAGGAATTTGTTGTCAAAGAAAAACAGTTAATTCAAGAACTGAACAAGTATGAGGTAAATTTTATTTTATATAAGAATCAATTTAGATGGTTACACACACAGGTGGGCCTATATTTCATGCTACTCTAATCAGTTAAAATGTAAAAGCTGTACAAACAAGGCTAAATTTTCATTATGAATCTTCTTTTCTTGAAAAAGAAATAGAGCAATAAGAAATATTTTTTTAGTTAAAAATGTTTCGCACTCCAGATTATGTAGATGTACTGGCAAAATCCATTGGGACAGGTGGAGCAGCACAGGATGCCATGCAGAACCGGCACAGGGATGGCCGGGCAGAGTAACAAGGACAAGGAAGACCAGGGAGGTCATAAAAAGAAGGCAGCCTACTGACTTGGTAACTGCCAAGTTACCTGGGATAGATGAGAGTGTGAATGTTGGGTTGGCGGAGAGAAAGGGCACTGAAGATGCCCAGGGAGCCCATGGGCAGCAGGTCTCTGGGAAGTCAACAGAAAACATGCTTCCCAAGGCGATGGTATTACCTTGAAAGGCAGAGGCGTGTCTCTTGGAGCCTGCCATTGGTAGAGTTGCTGAGGAGAGGAGGGATGGTGGTAGAAGCCTTCCTGAACTTGATTCAGTTTGAAGAGGAAAGGGGGCCTGGCTACACCAAAGAGGAGCTTTATTTGAAGGCAGCAGTCCTTTGCTGTAGCAAGAGAGGAGGGAGTCCTTACCTTTCAAAATTTAGATCTCACATGGTCCATGACTGTTACACCTGTAGAAACCCTCTGCTGATAACTGGTCTGAGAAAAACCAATTCTTTCTAATATCTTTAACAAAAAAGAGAAGCAGATAGGTCTTCCATACAAAAATACTATAAGATAAACAAGTGAAAGGGGGAATGAAATTTTCCAATAAATGAAGAACACACAGAAAAATGGTGCTGGAACAGGTGCAAATGGTGATCAGACTATCTGCTGTGAGTTAAAAGAAATGATTTATAGAGATGCCAAGAAGGATCATTGGTATGGCCTATAGGACCTCAGGGAAGAGACGTCAAAGTGGATGGCCAGAAAACAGGAAGAGGTGACAGGGAGAGGAGTGCAGTGCAGTGAGCAAAGAAGAGAAAGAAAGTGTGGAATGATTTCAGGTGAAAAGAGAAGGAACAGAAGGGAGAAGAGTCAGGTGGGAAGCATTTCTCCACTGGCTGCAGCATGTCTGGGCTTCTAATATTCTAGATGCTGAAAGACACAAATTATAAAAAACAACAATAGCCAAAGCAATCCTGAGAAGTAAGAATAAAATGGGGGGGGGGGGTTGGAGATTACGCTCCCTGACTTCAAGCTCTACTACAAAGCCACAGTAATCAAGACAATTTGGTACTGCCAGAAGAACAGACTCATTGACCAATGAAACAGATGAGAGAGCCCAGATATAAACCCAAACATATATGGTCAATTAATATATGATAAAAGAACCATGGATATACAAAGGGGAAATGACAGCCTCTTCAACAGCTAGTGTTGGCAAAACTGGACAACCACATGCAAGAGAATGAAACTAGATTATTGTCTAACCCCATACACAAAAGTTAACTCAAAATGGATCAAAGCCTGAATATAAGTCATGAAACCATAAAATTCTTAGAAGAAAACATAGGCAAAAATCTCTTGAATATAAATACAAGCAACTTTTTCCTCAACACATCTCCTTGGGCAAGGAAAACAAAATAAAAAATGAACAAATGGGACTATACCATACTAAAAAGCTTCTGTACAGCAAAGGACACCATCAGCAGAACAAAAAGGCATCCTACAGTATAGGAGAATATATTTGTAAATGACATCTCACAAGGGGTTAACATCCAAAATATATCAAGAACTCACATGCCTCAACACCCAAAAAGCAAATAAGCCAATTAAAAAATGGGCAGAGGATCTGAACAGACACTTCTCCAATGAAGAAATTCAGATGGCCAACAGGCACATGAAAAGATGCTCCACATCACTAATTATCAGGGAAATGCAAATTAAAACCACTATGAGATATCACCTCATACCAGTAAGGATAGCCAACATAGAAAAAACTAGAAACAATAAATGCTGGCAAGGATGCGGAAAAAGGGAAACCCTCCTACACTGCTGGTGGGAATGTAAATTAGTTCAACCATTGTGGAAAGCAGTATGGAGGTTCCTCAAAAAACTCAAAAAAGAAATACCGTTTGACCCAGGAATTCCACTTGTAGGAATTTACCCTAAGAATGCAGCACTCAAGTTTGAAAAAGACAGATGCACCTCTATGTTTATCGCAGCACTATTTACAATAGCCAAGAATTGGAAGCAACCTAACTGTCCATCAGTAGATGAATGGATAAAGAAGATGTAGTACATAAACATAATGGAATATTATTCCGCCATAAGAAGAAAACAAATCCTACCATTTGCAACAACATGAATGGAACTAGAAAGTATTATGCTCAGTGAAATAAGCCAGATGGAGAAAGACAAGTACCAAATGATTTCACTCATCTGTGAAGCATAAGAACAAAGCAAAAACTGAAGGAACAAAACAGCAGCAGACCCACAGAACCCAAGAATGGACTAACAGTTACCAAAGGGAAAGGGAGTGGGGAAGATGGGTGGGAAGGGAGGGATAAGGGGGAAAAGTGGGCATTACAATTAGCACACATAATGTAGTTGGGGGAAGGGAAGCACGGGGAAGGCAGTATAGCACAGAGAAGGCAAGTAGTGACTCTATAGCATCTTAGTATGCTGATGAACAGTGACTGTAATGGGTATGTGGTGGGGACTTGATCATGGGGGGAATCTAGTAGCTATAATATTGCTCGTGTGATTGTATATTAATGATACAAAACAACAACAATAACAAAAAAAAAACAAAGCAGACAAAGAGCCCTGCTCTTAGAATTCTTACATCCAGCCAGGGGAGATTAAAAATAAAGAAGTAAAACATATGTATCCAATGGTGATACATACTATAAAGAAAAATAAAGCAGGGATAGGAGACAGTGTATGTGAGGCCATCTGTGCTGCCTTAACTAACATTATCAGGGTGACACTGAAGGACGTGAGGAAGTGTGGCTTGTGGATGTCTAGAGGAGGCAGCTCCAGGCAGAGGTCATGCTGAACATGAAGGTTCTGAGGCAGGACTGTCTCGTCTGGGGAATAACAAGGAGGCAGCGTGCCTGGAGCAGAGATGGGGGAGAGTTGCTGGGGTGCTGGGACTCCTCTAGAAGTAGAGGCTGCAGTGGAATTAGGAGGGCAAATACTTATAGGGAGCGCTACCCAGGAAAGGACTGGGCAGGGTAGGCTGTCAGGCCATAAGGTAACCTGCAGACTCTCTCAGGGAGGCTCCCGAGCAAGCCTGCCTGTCAGAAGAGCCCTGCCTTGGGCCTTGGGCTCTGATGGCTACCCGTGTGCCACCTCCTTGCTCAGTCGCCTTGAGAACACCCCTCCAAGACAATGAGCTTGGCTGCACAGCCCAAGCACTGCTGAAGGAGCTGACCCCTGGAGGCTGTCAGGGCACCACCCTCCGTGCCCCAGGGCCATGAGGCCTTCCTCAAGGGGAGATCCAGAAGGGCACCCCCAGGTCTGCTGCACCTTAAGGCCATTGTGAGTACTTTGTCTTTTGCTCTGCCTGGGCCAGGACACCATCAGAGGGTTCTGAGTGGAGGGCTGAAATAATCTGATTTTCATTAAAGCAGGATCATTCTAGCTGTTGTGTTGAGGAGAAGTAGGACAGCAATGGCAGATGCTGGAGGGCTGATTCGGAAGCTAGAACAACACTCCAAGTGGTTCAAGCAGCTTGAACTAGAATGTTAATTGAGGAAGCCATTGGAAGTAGTCAGCATCTCAGGTATTTTTGGGGATCAAGCTGACAGTTTACCGTCATACTTACTGGTAAACCAAAGGGGTGATCCCCTTAGAGTCAGGAGTAAAATAAGGACACTATTTAACTTCACATGCAAGCTTGTTGCAATTAGGCAGGCTAAGTACATTAGAAATATAAGGCTCTGCTGATGATATCATTACTGCAGAATGTCCTCCAGCCTGTGCTCAGGGTGCCGGGCTGTGTGCTGGCTGCAGGGCAGTGTCTGCCTCTGTCTAATTCACAAATTGGGTGGCTAGCAGCCTGTGTGCCATTATAAAGCAAAAACCCCTTTTTCCCTTGATAATCATCACCAGTAACCCTGTGAATCCCGTTTCTGCCTTTGGTTCAGTGGCATGAGGAACCCAAATTGGAGAGAAAGTGACCTCAGGTTCTGATATAGAACCATTAGTGCCCCCTTGGTGGAACTATGCTTCTCTTAGAGCAGTAAGACCTCCAAACCAACAGAGTAGGGATCCACAGGAAGGGAAAGCAAAATCATTAGGATTAATAGTGCGAGGTCCTTCCTCTTGGTCCCTAACCCATAAATTCTGCCTTTAGAAAAGAGCCCTGAATATTAGTCACTGGTCCAGAGTATAAACTTCCAAATCTTGAGAGGTGTTTTCTCCCAAGCAGTGCTGTGCCTAAGTCTTCTACAGACTTGTCTCTGATACCCAAGGGTCTCTGCTGCCATCTTCATCCTCATCCCGCACTGACATGCTGGGCACAGTGGGATCTGCTGACTCTGACAGCCTGTATCTGGCAGTGTTCAGGAAGCAGAGCTACCAGGAAAGGGGTTTATGAAGAATTTGACCTTCTGTAGTTGTGGGAGTTGGTTTCACAGTCTAGTGAGGCTGTCAGCTTTGATCTGGAGCTGGAGCCTTAAGGCAGCAGAGCAGCCAGTCAGGAAGGGAAGATAGACAGGAAATGGAGAAAAGCTGGTCAAACCCGGGCCCATGGTCACAGCTCAATGTGCACGACATTCAGGAGTCAGGGAAGCTGGAGGAGCACTCGGAGGAGGTGAAAGAGCTGCAGGCCTGCCTGGCTGCCTGCCTCTGACAAACTGAGCCAGAAGACAAACACCAGCTTGCCTGAGGTGGGCAGCACCTGGCACCCAACGTCTCCAAGAATAAAAAAAGAGCACGGTTTCTGGCCAGGGCATGGCTGGCACCTAAGCTGCGGGGCAGCAATGGTAATGCCCTCACATACCTCCTTATCCCCTTGCTCTTCTTTTTTAGAAAACATAGCATAGACAATACACGGTTGAGTTTGTTAACACTGCAGTCTAGAGAAGTTCTGGAGAAGAAGTCCCCTTTTAAAAAGGGACATATATCAAATTACGTATGCATGCAACTTGTATAAAAATAAAAACAAAGCTTTTAAGAGTAAACTGTGTGAAATATGGCTTATGAATCTTTACTCTTGATCCTGCATTGTGATACTTTTAAATCATCGTGTTTTTGTCTTTTTGTATTTATTCATAAAGATTCTAATAGCAATTTGGGAGGAGACATATCAGGCTGGCATATCACTGTGTTAATTAGGGCATAAGCCAGCTGCTCTGTCAAAGAAATGCCAAAATGCAGTGAACATAAGCAAGATGTGTAGTCCAGGGTTAGCAGCCCTCTGTCCTTAGCTGGGCAGTTGACCTTAGCTTACCTTTCTGGCTCCTTCCCCTGGTAGCCTGATAAAGGTGGACTGTCAGTTGTATTATCAGGCAATATTGCTCATACTGAGCGGCCCCTGGCTGGTGTGTCATGTCTGGACTGGGAAAATAACTGGTGGGAACCCAGAGCATTGGGCTTCCCTGGGTTTTGTGCCTCTCTTAAATGGGTTTGTCCCTTTTGGGAGCCAGGAAGGGGTGCCCAAGGGATGTTGGTTCCTATTTGAACGTAGGGCTTCTAAGCCAGGGAGGCTGGCACACCCACTCGCAGGTGCTCTCTTTCTCTTGCATTTGAGTTAATGGTCACTCCACTGGGGTCGAAGGACACTAGCCTCTGGTTGGCTTTGTTGAGGGTGCCTCCTACTGGGGAAGCACGCCTGGCATTGCTCTGCAGGCACTTGGGCTTTCCTTCAAACTATGTGTGTAATGCAGCTTGGATAAAATAAAAACTAAGAAACAAAAGGTTTTAAGAGTGCACTGGGTCAAGTATGGCCCATTCAAATCTTCAAAGTCTGAGTATCTAGTTGAGAGGACTCTCTGACGTGGTCATTATTGAAGAGAGATGTTTATTTCTCTTTCCTGGTACAAGCCGAAGGGAAAGTGTCCAGGGCTGGAAGAGCAGCTCTCCCATCCTCAGCACGAGGCCAACCTGTGTGGGTCCAAGTGCAGCTTCCATTCTCACCCTCTTCCAGCCAGGGGAAGGAGGAAAGGCTGCGGGGGCACAGACCCCTTCCTGCTGCAGGGGCAGGACCCAGCAGTGGCACATGCCACTTCTCACCAACTCGGTGGTCACATCCCTCTGCAGAGGAAGCTGGGAAGTCACCTTAGCTGGCAGGCAGATGCTCAGGGAAAACCCAGGAGTCCTGATATTGAAGGACAGGAGAATGGATAGTCAAGTCAGCTGGCTGGCTCTGCCTTCATCACCATTTTAAACCCATCTTGACTTTCTTAGAGAGGTCCAACTGCTATTCCATTTGAGACTAAATAAAACCTGAGTTTGAATAATTAACCAGACATCCTCATGTTTTGTTGTGGACCCTTTTTATCCATTTACTATAGCATTATATCCAATTATTTCTGCCTCCTCCCCATTTCTTAAATCCACATTTCCTAGAACTTGTGTGTATTCTGTTCTGTTGCCTCTTTTTTCATAAAATACGATCAAAAGAAGTTTTCTTAAATACGTTTTTGAGGCACATATAGTAACACTGATACAATCATGGCCGTAGAGCTATAGAACTGAAAGCGTCTCCGGAGAGCCAGCTGAGTCTCATCTGCTTACTTTCGAGCTTGCCAGAGAGTGAGTCAGGCAGAAATATTTTTTAAATATCTACTATGCACCAGATACTTGCACCTCAGGAGGAGAGGAGACTAAGACAGACAGAACTCTCAGCCTCACAGAACTTGTATTCTACTCTAGCATGTTAAGTGTGAAAATTCTCCCAAATCATACCTCACAATTAACTTTGCTTTCTTTAAAGCAAACATTTGTTAACAAAATGGAGAGTATCAAAGTAAAGGAAGAGGAACTTGTCGAGTGTCTTCTGCAGCTTCAGGCGGCAGAAGGAGAGTACACAAACAGAAACAGAAAGCTTGAAGAGCTCCAGGCTGTTCTTGCAGGTACATACAAAGCCCTTAGTAATTGACCTCAAACCCAGGTGAGGACTTCACTGTTCTCTTCTATCACAGGCTGGTTACCAGTGGTGAAAGTCTCCCACCTTCTCCCATCACCTTTAACTCTCTCTGGTTTTTGCCTCATCTACTAACTTCCTTTCCTCCACACCACAGTCTTAGTACTGCTCTTGTCAGTTTTTTCCTTTCCTCTTTAAAAGACTGTTTAAAATTAAGAAGTAGCAATTATATTATGTGGTTTCTCTCCGTATGTGATAATAGTAGAACCAACTCCTTTATCTGCTACCATGTGGAGAATTTATTCTGTTTCTTAACATGAATTTGCAAATTATGTCTTGTTTCCAGCTATGACTTTACCATTTATAAAGAAGGTATTCCTCAGATTTTTTTTCTAACCTACCCCGAAAGCAGAGATAGAGAAGAGTTTGTGTCAAGTCTTGGGGCTTCTTAGACACTATGATATGTGTCCAAAAGTATGTATATTTTGCATTCTGTTACATAGCACATCCATGTATGTGTTTAATTAAAAAACAATGATATTTTCCACAAAAATTGGATGTGGTCATCTAGCCTGGCATCCAAAAGTTCACAGACCCAGAAGCATCCCTGGAGGTATGAGTGTCATCTTGAACTTGGGGGGTAGAGGATCATTATCCAAGGAGGCCCTAAAGGTTGTTAAGCTGGGCAGCTTCCAGAACTTATGTCTTATAGATGATGAAGTGCCATGGGAATCAAAAAGCCGGGACCGCAGTTATACAAAGAACTGAATGGGAACAAAACCTGTGCACCGGTGTGGGAGTGATTAGCTGGCAAAGACAAATATGGGGATAGGAATTAAAATAGCCTTCATTTCAATGGGACTGTCATATGGGAACCCAGTATATTCAAATGTGAAGTAAATATTCAAAAGTGAATACCAGGAAATTGCCATGGTACCTGGGTAATTTGGTCTGTTTCCCATGCCTCAGTTGATTTTCCACATCTTGTCAGGTTTTTCATGGAGTTAATTCCAGTGGATCTTCTTGGTCTTTTCTTTTTTTTATCAAGAAATGCTATGCAGGTGAAAGTAAGCAATATATTGCAAGTACTAATTATCTTAAGGCAATGAAAATAGAAAATACTGAAAAGAGTAGAGATGGGGGAAGAAAAGAGGAAGGAAGGAAAGGGGACATAAAAGCAAGGTGCTTCAGAGCGTAGCAAAACATACTTCACCTGCCAGCAGTGAGACTTACGGTAGAATATAAGGGCTCACTACATGCAAAGAATAATGTTGTGACTTGTGGTTACCTGTGAAGGATGAAACATGGGCTTCTATCTTTGCTCCCTAATGCAACTTCACAAAAATATGTGTAAAACATTGAAAAAAAGTTATAAACACACAAATACAAAGAGACTGACAGAGAAAGCATCAGAAGATAATAAATACCAACAAATTTTTGCAAGGTACCATTGAAGAGAACTATTAGAAAGAGAAACATGAATAGCAAGTGTCTGCAGAGAAGCACACCATGGAAGCAAGTTTTCTCCTTGGGACCTGGGAAGTCTTGGTCACTGGAGGTCATGAGGCCAAAGACTGACGGAAAGTCTTTGTAATGAGCAGTTAGACCTCCAGCTCAAATGCACTTTCTGTGCAGCTGAGTAACTATTCCTGTCCAATGCTGTCAGAGAAATCAGACCAGAGGGCTCTAAGCTGCAGGATATCATATAGAACTGAAGGCAGAAGTGCCGTACTGAGACCTACTTCCACCACTCAGCTTGATGAAGGCTACTAGTCAGGTGTGTTATGATCCTTCTGCAATTCTTTCTCTACCCTGAAGGAGATTGTTAGATTCTTCTCTATGGAAACTGAACAGTGTCAGAAAAAGTCCCACAGACTCCTACACTGAAGTGTCCTCCAGCAAAATGGGGGTCCCTTCCTGATCACTGTACAGTGAAGCCCACCCAGGAACCAAACCTGTTAGTGCTCTTAAATCAGAATAGACAGTCAAAGACCACCAGCATCTTTAGGGAAAACTCCAGTGTGAAGGACAGAAACTAGAGCAGACAGAAAAACAGAACTTGATGGAAACATACACAACACCAAGGACATAAGAATGCTTTTAAAAGGATCATGGGAAGATGGTGGCATGAGTAGTTCAGAGGAAATCTCCCCAAAACATATATATTTATGAAAATACAACAAATACAACTATTCCTAAAAGAGACACCAGTGGATGCAGTACAACAGCCAGGATACATCTACATCTGCGAGAACTCAGCATCACACGAAGGGGGTAAGATACAAGCCATGACCAGGCAGGACCCGAACGCTCCCCCACCCCAGAACCCGGCGGGAAGAAAGGAGTCGGAATGGGGAGGGAGTGAAAGCCCAGGACTGCTAAACAATCAGCTCTAGAAATCTGCACCCGGAACACAGACAGAAGGTGCATGGGGTGCTGGATATTAGAGAAACGGAAAAGCAAAACCTGTGGGCAGGTCCCTGCAACTGGCGCCCCTGAGACAAAAGAAAAGTGAGTGCTTTCTGCAAGTCTTAAAGAGACAGGGACCCCATAGCTGAACGAAGTTGTCCTGGCAGCTGGGAGTACCAGGGAAACTTAGGCGCCCTAAATGGAGGCAGTGCAGCTCTGAAGCCCCTCACAGCACTAGACAGCCTGCCAGTCATTCCTCCAACTGGCATGGACCCTGACACATGAGCCCAGTAACAGGAGAGTAGCAGCACGCGCCGGGGACAGCAGCGCCTGAAGGAACTGAGAGCAGATCCGTGTGCCACAGGAGAGGCTTGTGCTAGCCTGCAGTGGTGCAACCGAACAGCCCAGGCATCGTGCGCACTGACGGCAGTGAAGCCAGAGCTCAGTAGAAGCCTGCACGGAAGAGCCCCGCGTGCACCTGCAGCGGAGCCAGAGGGAGCAGGTGCACTCCCAGGAGCCAACTGGAATCCCAGCCCAACGCACAGCCACCCGGGCCAGACCCAAAGGCCATTGCTGCCACACAGCTGCCTGGCAGGGTCGCTGCTAGCATGGAGGAGTGCACCTGGCATGCCTGCCACTCCCTGCAGGGCTCCGTGCTGCTCTGACGGACACCCCACCCACAGCAGCTCAGGAGATTAACCTGGTGGCTGCTCCAGGAGTGCAGGTAGCTGTCACAGGCAGCAGAGAAGGGCAAGGCATCCAGAAAGCAGGAAAGGACTTTCTTCTCCCAGCTGACACACCCGCAACCTGCCTACAGCCATTGCTATCACCATGAAAAGGCAAAAAAATCTGGTCCATTCCAAGAGAGTTACATGTGAGAAAAGATCTGCAGAGGCAGACCTAACCAGTCTCCCTGAAAAAGAATTCAAAATAATCATAAACATGCTGACAGAGCTGCAGAGAAATACGCAAGAGCTAAGGGATGAAGTCTGGAGGGAGATTACAGAAGTGAAACAAAATCTGGAAGGATTTATAAGCAGAATGGATAAGATGCAACAGGCCATTGATGGAATAGAATCCAGAGAACAGGAACGCATAGAAGCTGATGCAGAGAGAGATAAAAGGATCTCCAGGAATGAAACAATATTAAGAGAACTGTGTGACCAATCCGAAAGGAAAAATATCTGCATTATAGGGGTACTAGAGGAAGAAGAGAGAGAAAAAGGGATAGAAAGTGTCTTTGAAGAAATAATTGCTGAGAATTTCCCCAAACTGGGGGAGGAAATAGTTGCTCAGACTACGGAGGCACACAGAACTCCCGAGAGATGGGATCCAAAGAGGACAACACCAAGACACATAATAATTAAAATGGCAAAGATCAAGGAGCGGGACAGAGTATTAAAGGCAGCCAGAGAGAATAAAAAGGTCACCTACAAAGGAAAACCCATCAGACTTCTCAACAGAAACCTTACAGGCCAGAAGAGAATGGCATGATGTATTTAATGCAATGAAACAGAAGGTTCTTGAACCAAGGATACTGTATCCAGCACGATTATCATTTAAATATGAAGGAGGGATGAAAAAATTCCCAGACAGGCAAAAGTTGAGGGAATTTGCCTCCCACAAACCACCTCTACAGGGTATCTTAGAGGGACTGCTCTAGATGGGAGCATTCCAAAAAAGAGCACAGAACAAAACACCCAACATATGAAGAATGGAGGGGGAGGAAAAAGAAGGAAAAGAAATAATCATCAGACTGTGTTTATAACAGCTCAATAAGCGAGTGAGGTCAGACAGTAAGGTAGTAAACAAGCTAACCTTGAACCTTTGGTAACCACAAATCTAAAGCCTGCAATGGCAATAAGTACATATCTTTCAATAGTCACCCTAAATGTAAATGGACTTAATGCACCAATCAAAAGACACACAGTAATAGAATGGATAAAAAAGCAAGACCCATCTATATGCTGCTTACAAGAAACTCACCTCAAACCCAAAGACATGTACAGACTAAAAGTCAAGGGATGGAAAAAGATATTTCAGGCAAACAACAACGAGAAGAAAGCAAGGATTGCAGTACTAATATCAGACAAAATAGACTTCAAAACAAAGAAAGTAAGAAGAGATAAAGAAGGACATTACATAATGATAAAGGGCTCAGTCCAACAAGAGGATATAACCATTCTAAATATATATGCACCCAACACAGGAGCACCAGCATATGTGAAACAAATACTAACAGAACTAAAGGGGAAAATAGACTGCAATGCATTCATTTTAGGAGACTTCAACACACCACTTACCCCAAAGGATAGATGCACCAGACAGAAAATAAGTAAGGATGCAGAGGCACTGAACAACATGCTAGAACAGATGGACCTAATAGACATCTATAGAACTCTACATCCAAAAGCAACAGGATACACATTCTTCTCAAGTACACATGGAACATTCTCCAGAATACACCACATACTAGGCCACAAAAAGAACCTCAGTAAATTCCAAAAGATTGAAATCCTACCAGCCAACTTTTCAGACCACAAAGGTATAAAACTAGAAATAAATTGTACAAAGAAAGCAAAAAGGCTCACAAACACATGGAGGCTTAACAACATGCTCCTAAATAATCAATGGATCAATGACCAAATCAAAATGGAGATCCAGCAATATATGGAAACAAATGACAACAATAACACAAAGCCCCAACTTCTGTGGGACACAGCAAAAGCAGTCTTAAGAGGAAAGTATATAGCAATCCAGGCATATTTAAAGAAGGAAGAACAATCCCAAATGAACAGTCTAATATCACAATTATCAAAATTGGAAAAAGAAAAACAAATGAGGCCTAAGGCCAGCAGACAGAGGGACATAATAAAGATCAGAGAAGAAATAAATAAAATTGAGAAGAATAAAACAACAGAAAAAAATCAATGAAACCAAGAGCTGGTTCTTTGAGAAAATAAACAAAATAGATAAGCCTCTAGCCAGACTTATGAAGAGAAAAAGAGAATCAACACACATCAACAGAATTAGAAATGAGAAAGGAAAAATCGCGACGGACCCCACAGAAATACAAAGAATTATTAGAGAATACTATGAAAACCTATATGCTAACAAGCTGGAAAACCTAGGCAAAATGGACAACTTCCTAGAAAAATACAACCTTCCAAGACTGACCAAGGAAGAAACAGAAAATCTAAACAGACCAATTACCAGCAATGAAATTAAATTGGTAATCAAAAAACTACCCAAGAACAAAACCCCTAGGCCACATGGATTTACGTCGGAATTTTATCAGACATACAGAGAAGACATAACACCCATTCTCCTTAAAGTTTTCCAAAAAATAGAAGAGGAGGGAATACTCCCAAAGTCATTCTATGAAGCCAGCATCACCCTAATACCAAAACCAGGCAAAGACCCCACCAAAAAAGAAAACTACAGACCAATATCCCTGATGAACATAGATGCAAAAATACTCAGCAAAATATTAGCAAACCAAATTCAAAAATACATCATGAGGACCATACACCATGACCAAGTGGGATTCATCCCAGGGATGCAAGGATGGTACAACATTCGAATATCCATCAACATCATCCACCACATCAACAAAAAGAAGGACAAAAACCACATGATCATCTCCATAGATGCTGAAAAAGCATTTGACAAAATTCAACATCCATTCATGATAAAAACTCTCAACAAAATGGGTATAGAGGGCAAGTACCTCAACATAATAAAGGCCATATATGATAAACCCACAGCAAACATCATACTGAACAGCAAGAGGCTGAAAGCTTTTCCTCTGAGATCGGGAACAAGAAAGGGATGCCCACTCTCCCCACTGTTATTCAACGTAGTACTGGAGGTCCTAGCCACGGCAATTGGACTAAACAAAGAAATACAAGGAATCCAGATTGGTAATGAAAAGTTAAACTGTCCGTATTTGCAGATGACATGATATTGTACATAAAAAACCCTAAACACTCCACTCCAAAACTACTAGAACTGATATCAGAATACAGCAAAGTTGCAGGATACAAAATTACCACACAGAAATCTGTGGCTTTCCTATACACTAACAATGAACCAATAGAAAGAGAAATCAGGAAAACAATTCCATTCACAGTTGCCTCAAAAAGAATAAAATACCTAGGAATAGACTAACCAAGGGAGTGAAAGACCTATACCCTGAAAACAATAAGACACTCTTAAGATAAATTAAAGAGGTCACTAACAAATGGAAACTCATCCCATGCTCCTGGCTAGGAATAATTAATATCGTCAAAATGGCCATCCTGCCCAAAGCAATATACAGATTTGATGCAATCCCTATCAAATTACCAAAAGCATTCTTCAATGAACTGGAAGAAATAGTTCAAAAATTCATATGGAACCGTCAAAGACCCCAAATAGCCAACACAATCCTGAGAAGGAAGAATAAAGTGGGGGGATCTCGCTCCCCAACTTCAAGCTCTACTACAAAGCCACAGTAATCAAGACAATTTGGTACTGGCACAAGAACAGACCCACAGACCAGTGGAACAGAATAGAGACTCCAGACATTAACCCAAACATATATGGCCAATTAATATTTGATAAAGGAGCCATGGACATACAATGGAGAAATGACAGTCTCTTCAACAGATGGTGCTGGCAAAACTGGACAGCTACATGTAAGAGAATGAAACGGAATCACTGTCTAATCCCATACACAAAAGTAAACTCCAAATGGATCAAAGGCCTGAATGTAAGTCATGAAACCATAAAACTCTTAGAAAAAAATATAGGCAAAAACCTCTTATACATAAACATGAGTGACTTCTTTATGAACATATCTCCTCGGGCAAGGGAAACAAAGGCAAAAATGAACAAGTGGGACTATATCAAGCTAAAAAGCTTCTGTACAGCAAAGGACACCATCAATAGAACAAAAAGGTACCCTACAGTATGGGAGAATATATTCATAAATGACAGATCTGATAAAGGATTGACATCCAAAATATATAAAGAGCTCACATGCTTCAACAAACAAAAAGCAAATAATCCAATTAAAAAATGGGCAGAGGAGCTGAATAGACAGTTCTTTAAAGAAGAAATCCAGATGGCCAACAGGCACATGAAAAGATGCTCCACATTGCTAATCATCAGAGAAATGCAAATTAAAACCACAATGAGATATCACCTCACACCAGTAAGGATCGCCATCATCGAAAAAACAAACAAGAACAAATGTTGGCGAGGTTGTGGAGAAAGAGGAACCCTCCTACACTGCTGGTGGGCATGTAAACTAGTTCAACCATTGTGGAAAGCAGTATGGAGGTTCCTCAAAATGCTCAAAATAGAAATAACATTTGACCCAGGAATTCCACTTGTAGGAATTTACCCTAAGAATGCAGCACTCCAGTTTGAAAAAAACAGATGCCCCCCCATGTTTATCACTGCACTGTTTAAAATAGCCAAGATATGGAAGCAACCTAAATGTCCATCAGTAGATGAATGGATAAAGAAGATGTGGTACATATACACAATGGAATATTACACAGCCATAAGAAAAAAACAGATCCTACCATTCGCAACAACATGGATGGAGCTAGAGGGTATTATGCTCAGTAAAATAAGCCAAGCGGAGAAGGACAAGTACCAAATGATTTCACTCATATGTGGAGTATAAGAACAAAGGAAAACTGAAGGAACAAAACAGCAGCAGAATCACAGAACCCCTGAATGGACTAATAGTTACCGAAGGGAAAGGGACTGGGGACAATGGGTGGGAAGGGAGGGATAAGGGCGGGGAAAAAGAAAGAGGGCATTACGATTAGCATGTATAGTGCGTGGGGGGCACGGGGAGGGCTGCGCAACACAGAGAAGACAAGTAGTGATTTTACCGCATCTTACTACACAGATGGACCGTGACTGTGAAGGGGTATGTTGGGGGGACTTGGTGAAGGGGGGAACCTAGTAAACATAATGTTCTTTCTGTAATTGTGTATTAATGATACCAAAATTAAAAAAAATCTAAAAAAAAAGAATGCTTTTAAGGATATATTCTTAGAGAATACATATTCTCTCTATATTATTACATATCATGTACATATATGTTCTCTATATAGTGTAGAAAATAAATATTCTTTCAATATTTTCAAGAATATATTTTGAAGGTATTAAAGAAGATACTGCATTTATGGAAAAAAGAAAAAGATGCTTAAAAGAAAGAATAAAGAACAAGAAAGAACTCTTGGAAATGAAAGATACAATAACTAAAAATATAAATATTCAATAGGAACACTGTAAGAAAAATTAGGGAAATCTCTCCAAAAATAGAACAAAAACTAAGGAGATGAGGAACAGGATAAAAGGGTATGAAAATTAGAAGACTGTTCTGAGATGTTGAAGATATAACTAACAGGAAAGTCAGAAAAGGAGGACAGAAAAATATGGAAAGGTTAAAGTTACCAAAGAAATAATACAAAAATACATTTCTCAGAACTGTAGGATTGAGGTTCCTATTTGAAAGGGCCAATCAAATTCCCAGTACAACACAGGAAAGAAAAGACACTAAATCCCATCACTGTGGGATTTCATGAGAAACAAGAGAAAGAGAAGATCCTAAAGGCAGGACCTCACACAAAAAATTAGGAATCAGAATGGTTTCACACTTAACTGCAACACTGTACTACAGGTTAGAAGAGAATGCCTTCAAATTGTGAGATAAAATAATTTCCAACATTAGACACCCATCTAAACTACCAGCCAAGTAAAAAATACAGAGACATATTTAAACATAAGAACTCAAAATGTCCCAATTACTCTATCTCTGGAAGCTAGTACAATATTTGCTTCAATAGAGGGAATAAATCAAGAAAAAAGAAGCGGGTATGGATTCAGTAAATGGAAGGTCCTACATAAGAGAGATGCGAAGGAAGGGCCAGGAGGTCAGCTGTGCAACAGGCCTAAAGGAAACAGTACAAAGGCAGCAGGGAAGGAGAGAGGAATGGCAGCAATAGATGACTTAATGGTATTTGACCACATGGGAAGTAACATTCAGAAAGATTTTATAGTTTTGGATTTTTATATGAATTAATTATATGTACAAGGAAAGCTAGGCAATTTAAAAATAGGCAATTTTGAACCCCCAGGAAAACAAAAAATTATGTGAGAAGAAATATAATACTGTACTATTTGTCTCATCAGTGAATAATATTTGCATTTTCATAATGATCTAAACAGCTAAAATTCACTTAAACAAAAACTGTGACTTTATGGGGAGGATACTGGGAAGAAATGCGGAGGGTGAGGGTGCAGGAGGTAGAGATGGGAATAAGCATGCCATGTCCTCCTGTGCTGTACTAGGAAGTAAGCAGAAAATGTCTTAACATGACAAATCAAGAAATCACCATCAGAGCATTTTTTAAGAAAAAATTTTTTAAGGAAATGGAAAAATATAAAGTTAAAATGAATTAAAAATCATTTATTCTGAGGAGTCAAACGCAGGGGTAGACAAAGCACTAAGGAGCACCTCCTGGTTTTTGTTATAAGCCTTATAATACTATTTGAGTTTTAAAACCAGGCATATGTCTGATTTTGATTAATGGTTTTTAAACTAAAGAACATTGCTGGTAGTTATTCTCTCTCTTTTTTTTTATAGCACAAAAGCAGGAGCAGAATTTACTGAATGATTACATTTTTCAATTGACAAGAGACTTTTCAAGATACTTAAACAATGTGGTAAAAAGTCAATCAATGTGTTTATTCTTCTTTCTTTTTTTGGAATACTGGTAGATACATACTTATTGTGTGTGTAGATCTATATGTACATATACATATATACACATATACATAGAGTCTAGAAGCAACTAACATGTAACCATGGGAAAATCATTGAGGGGCCTCAGTTTCCTTATTTGTAAGGTAGACACTGGGTTATGCTTTCTAAGGTTCTTTTCATATCTCTTATTCTGGTAAATTTCTATGAAGACAAGGATAAGTGGGTAGCGGTTGTGGGGGAGGGGAGGGAGTGGCTGACATGGAGGCAGGTAAAGAGATGTTACTCCCTTCTTTAAAATTCATAATCAACAGTTAATGATAAACATATGTAGGTAGAGTTGGTTAATTAAAAATGGAAATATTCTACTCTTTGAGATTCATTGATATCAAAAGTAGCTTTTAATACATTATGGGTGTTGAAAATATGAAGAAGAAAATTCTAAATAAGTATACTATATGTACAATTCTGCCTTCTTAATAAGATGCTACCAGTAGCGATTATACAATGAATAAAGATTATGTAATTTATAACAGTATAATAACTAAGAACTGAATAGAGAATTCAGTAGAGAATTATGAAAAATCCATAAAATGATATTATTCTTCCTTCAGGATATATTAAATCCTCCCTAAAAAAGCCTCAATAAATTGTATGCTCCCTCCCTGTTTTTGCTGGACAATTGTTCATTGGTCAAAGTATATTTGTGAAGTTGTCTCAACAACTTAACTTGGGGCCCATGGACTGGCTTCCCGGAGTCCATGAATAAATTTCCATGAAATGGCTTTGGAATTTAATATAAATATTTTCTAAGGGACAGTATCCATAGCCTCTGCTGATAGTTCAGCAATTAGAGCCCCTCCCTTAATGTGGTCCATGCTATCTAATACACTCATGTCCTGCTTTTTGAACTGTGAGATAATTGTGGGTTTTATGTTTGAGCAGGATAAAATGAAGCAAGAATTAAAACAATTACAAAATCAAGAAAGCTATAAAATCAAAACTCATTTTGAAATTCTAAAGAACTTAGAAAATGAAATCTATGTCCACGACCTAGAAGTAGATGCTTTGCTCCTGGAAAATAAGAGATTAAAAGAAGTAAGTTCAAGTGTGCCTGATCTTGCACAATTTGATTGCCTAGACCTGTACTAGTTACTATGAAAAGGAGAGAATAGCTCTTAAAGCTTTTTAAACGACGCTTGAAGTGCATACAGCCAAGTGTCCAAATCCTAAGTATGCAGCTTAATGAACACACCTGGATACCCTGCACCCAGATCAAGAAACAAAGCATTAACAGTGTCCAGACATCCTATGTTCCTTCCCATCCCTCACCTGCCACAAGGGCAGCACTGTACTGAGTTTTAACACCATAGACTAGTTTTGCCTGTTTGTAAACATATGTTATGATGACACAGTGTTATGATGACACAGTATGCACTCTTTTGTTCAATCCTGTGTTTGTGAAGTTCATCCTTACTGTTGAATACAGTTATGGTTCGTTCATTCTTAGTTCTGTGTAGTATTCCATTGTACGACTACCCTAAATTTATTTACATCCTACTGTTGATGGGGGTTTAGAGAGTTCCTAATTTGTGCTACCACCAATAGTGTTGCTGTGAACATTCTAGTGCATGTTTTCTGGTGAATTTGGGTATACATCTCATGTGGAATTGCAGAGCCATAAGGATGCATATCATCCACTTTAGTGCCCTGTGGCAGTTTCCTAAAGAAGTTGCAATGATTGCCACTCCCAGCAGTAAGTAGTGTATGAGAGTGCCAGTTGTTCTATTCACACCCAAACTTGGTCTTTTTCAATTTAACCATTCTGTAGGGTGTGTAGTGGTATGTGATTGGGGTTTTAATTTGCATTTTATTGGTGATTAATGAAGCACCTATTCATGTGTTGTTGATTGCTTGTATATTCTCTTTGTGAAGTGCCTGTTCAAGTCTTCTGCCCACTTTTAAAATTAGATTGTCCATTTTTTTTGTAGCGATTGTATCATTGTTTTCAGTAAGCCATATTGACGTCAAGGTCAGGATCTGTATCAGTCTATCCCAAGTGTTTTGCACAGCGTCTCACATGTAAGAGGGGTTTGATCCCATTTGATACTCACAATAACCTTACAACATGGTTAATATATTATGCCCCTCTTATAGTTGAGGAAACTGAAGCTCTACATTTTTAAAGAACTTTTAACAGCTAGAAAGGTAAAAATAGAGTAGTACAGCAATAAGACTCTAAGTAAGGGGAAAATCCCTTTATCTCTCTATGCAGTTTTTTTTCATCAGTTAAGTGGCAACAGTTATCCCACCAATAACATGTGTTTTACAGTAGAATTAAAATATTTTAGGAAGTACTAAGGTACTCTGAAAATGGAGATGTACTCCACAGAGCCCAGCCTCCATCATCAACACCCCGCACGCATGCAGCACACCTTCCTTCCGGCCCTTGAAGCAAACTGGTAAGGGACTTCATCCACCCATGGGAATATGTCACTAGACTGTCTTCCCATCATGATCATGTAGATCATTTACTAAAATAATAGGAATTTTGTGTTACTATTTCGGCAATGGATGAGCAGTTGGAAGACATTCTAAAGTTCTGCATTTTGATTCAATGTCCATTTACCTGAAGACCCTGTGCTCTTATCTTATTCATGCAACACTCTCTGCTCTGCTGATTACATCCCTTCACTAAGCACACATTTGAAGTACCCCTGGGTCCCAAGCCCTGGGGAAGGTGCAGCAAATACAGAGACGAACAACGCACTGCCCCACATCCTTAGGAAGCTCACAGTTTAGCTGAGGAGATGAGCAAATAAATGAATCATTACAAATCAGTGTGTTAACAAGTTTGAGAGTTATGGGAGGTGAGCTGAACTGGGTAAGTTCTACAAATAGTGATCCACATTCAAAGAGGGGCAGGAATGATGACTCGGACGTGGCCCAGATGGCTTCTACTTCGGGTTACAGCAAAAGCTGCTAACGAGTCATGCGAGGAGTGTCACAAGCTCAAGCTTGCAGAAGCTCAAAAATAGTTCCATGTCCACTCCGTCTATGGTACTGATGCTATTTCTAAGATTGTATCTGTAGTTTAACTATTTCTTTCTCAAAATTGGGCCAGTGCCATGTTTACAGCCCAACACTCATGCTTTCAGAGTTCCCAGAGATTTTAGAGTTCCTGAGCATTGGGGGGACAGACCAGAAAGCCACGACTTTAATACCCAAACTACTACTTCCCTGTCACTCTAACCAATGAAACATCTGACTTAACGTGAGAGCTCCGTGGGGTCTCCTGACGCAGCGCTCTGCTCAGGGCCCGGCTGAGCTCCTCCAGTCGGGCGGCATCGCCACCTATGACATTTACTACACGCACATTTTGCATAAGGAACACTCTTTTCTTTTGTGTCCCCGGTGCCATTAGGCAGAATGCCTTTTAGTTTCTTTTGTGACCAAAAATATTCAAAATGCCATATTTGTTGGAGTACTGAAAGGCTTCCTCGGGAGCAGGGTCCTTTATCTTCCTCACCGAAATGTAAGCTTGACAAGGACTCTGTTCCCCATTGTTACCTTTTCACCTAGGCAGTCAGTGACACAGAGGAGGAGTCAACTCATGTTTGTGAATGACTGCATGCCCAATTAATCTCTAGTAACTAAACTGTCTAATGCGATCACATGCCTTTAACTTCTAGTGTATAGCGCACATGAAGGAAAACATAGAGGAATACAAAAAGGGGCAAGAAACCCTCAAGCACGCCTCAAGTAACCTGACTTGGCAAGTGGTAGATCAGCAGAGTAAGTAATGTGTCATGGGTTTTTGTTTTCTTTTGTTTTAATCAGTTTTATTGATTTGCATACAATAAAATGCACCCACCCTAAGTCCAACGAGTTTTGACACATGAAAACCACTGTAACCACTGCCACCACAAGCAAGATATGGAACATTTTCACCCCTGAAAAACTCCCCTGGTGTCCCTTTGTAGTTGATTTCCCACCCTTTCTCCAATTCCTGGAAACCATCCATTGCTTTCTGTCACTAAGAATTAGATATAAATAGAATATGCACACTTTTGTATCTGGCTTTGTACTGGCTCCTTTCACTCAGCAAACTGTTTGTTAAGATGCCCTCGTGTTGTTGCCTGCATCACTGCTGACTTGCCCCTCTCTGTAGCAGGATGGCAGTACTCCATTATATGGGCACACCATCTTTTGTTTATACATTCATGTGCTAAAGGACATTTGGATTGTTTCCAGTTTGGGGTTGCTATTTGCTTACACGTGCTTTCACAAATTGTGAAACTGGGTGCAAGTTAGCAGGTGTCCTGTCCCTGTGAAGTTACCCAGATACACTTAATTTCCCCAGCAGCGATGTGTGACAACATGTGCCCAGTAGCGCCAGGCGGGGAACTCACTGGAGCCTGGGCATCCAGGGTGACTGAAGGGGGTCGGCCGTGTAGGCATGCAGCGCCTGTGTGACCGATGTCAGCTACTCTAGCATCTCCTGAGATGCGCAGACGCTATTTCTCTCCTTTACGCTGTTAATATGGTAAATCACACTGATTGATTTTTTAATGTTACACAAATTTCCCATTCCTGGGGTAAAACTCACCTGTTCAGAAGCTTTCATTGTTTTTATATATTGTTGGATTTGACTTGCTAATTTTTGTAAAGATTTTTGTGTCTGTGTGAAGGACAGCCTCTGGCCTAGGAAGTGCCTCCAGCAGAAAGCCGTGAGGTGGTGGGGCTCCCCTCAGACGGGCCTTTCTTTCAGTCCTGTGCTGCCCATTCCCCAGCATCTGAAAACTGGATCTTAAAAAATATATAATTGTTTAATACATTTTGTCCCATTTTCACCTTGTTTACAATGGGAGGGAAAGTCTGATTCAGTTATTCTGTCATTTATAAATTGTCAGATAAAACAAATAGCATAACTTTTAAAAAATGCTCAAATTAGAAAAAAGTAACCCTTGCATTTTAAAAATCTTCATTTTAGCACAATATTTGGATTTATGGGCTGAATTTAAGATGACAGTTAAGGTGAGTCTTTTTGTGTTTCCTCTATAAGTATCAAGTGTCTAAAAATATTTGCCTACTTAATAAGTGTGTGTGTGTGTATGTGTGTGTGCACATGCATAAGATTGGAGGTCAGGACTGCAGGGGAGTGACAGAGCTAGTGTGACTATCATATCCTAAAATGTGTTTTCAGTGCTATTAAAAAACAAAATTCAATTGAGTTCTAGATCCTGAGTTTAGATCCTAAAACCAGTTAAGGATCTTAGTGTTTGATTCATGATTTGGGCAGCGTCCAAGCTAGCAGATAGAAAGGCACTCGGAAGAGCTGTACACCATGGAAGACCCATAGGCAGAGAAGAGAGGGAACAAGGAAGTTATACTTGGTGTAAAAGCAGATTGGTTATTACAGGGTTACTCTTCTTTAGGGGATGGCCGGGGCCCTGGAGGCAGTTTAACTAGGCTACCTAACAGGTGCTGATAAGGCAATTTCTGATTGACTGGTTTAAGATCCCATTTCTGAAAGAGCCAAGGATTAAGGAAGTTAATTCTGAGTAAATTCAGGTGATGTGAGGCTTAGCATAAGTTACTCCATTTTGGGCCTGTTGTCTTATTTTTATCAGTGCCAAATGTCACTATAAAACCTTAATCCTTTGGGAAACTGTCTTTCCACTCTAGTGTTTCAGCTAAAGTGGGAATGACATTTAATTTTATTTTTTGCAAGTACAAATTGAACACCTATTGTTTTGGGACAAAGTGGTCAGATCTGAACTCTGCTATGCTCCATGTTACTGACTGTGCAACATCTCCGCCCCTCCCTCCTTTGGAGGCAGGTAGGCTGGAGCTTAAATCCTGGCTCTGCCACTTTTGAAGTATTTAAAATTTGCATTGTTTAACTCTTAAAACACTGGATAAAAGAAGCCTCAGTAATGCCCTTTTCAGATGAAGCCACTGAGGCTGAGAGGGTTTAAGTAACTTGCCCAAGCAGCTAGTGAACTTGTGGGGAGTTAAAACTCACATCTAGCCTGATTCCAAAATTCTTGCTCTTACCCTGTGAACCATGTTGAACCACCTCTGCAATTCTGTGCTGCTCTGAAAGTGAGCTGGCTTTTACACCACCACCTCCACCACTGTTCTACCCAGTTAAAAATTTGAGTTCAGTGAGCATTCCATTATATCATTATATCTTCACATTTTATAATTCATTTTTTCTGAGATCTTTTCCAGAATTTTGTGAAATTTCTGTGTACACATACTTACTTTGCATGGTTTAATACCAATTTTGGATATATATTTTTGCTTTGGACATGATTCACTTAGACAGAATGTGTTTTTACTTAGTTGCAATTTATATTCACACACCCCCAAAATGTTATTTTTTTAAAGAAATTGGTAGACAGTGGTGATGAGACCTTGAAGGAAATAAAAAATCTAATAGACAAGCTGTATGAAAGAGATGAAAACATTGAGCATATCAGTACTTGGCTACAAGGGAATCTTGAAGAGCTGCATTTTCTCATGGAACAGGAATTGCCAGTGACCTTGGTTGGTAAGTAACATCTCAAGAGCTTTGGGTAACAAAGAACTCCCTCTTATTTCACTGTAGCTGGTGACAGCAAAGAAAGCCAAAAAAAAAAAAGTGCCAAAGAAGTTAGTGATCCCCCCAGTAATCCGTCTCCAGTAATGTCGCACATTTAGCTGAATGCAGATGCTCATTTGTGGGGGTTGCATGTGGTAATGCAGCATGTTGGACAAATCTCCCACCTAAAGTGAGTTTTCTAAGTAGCTGAATCTTAACTTCTTTCTGAATTTTTAAAACTCTTATTTTAAACATTTTCCAAGGAAGTTTTTAAAAATCCTATTACACACTTCCTTGTCTTCTTAAACAGAAGATAGTGAACACCATTTTCCCTTTTCTTCCTAAGCTGAGTTGAACATTTAAAACAGCAACTATTGCCTTTTTGAAAATCCAGTGAGGCCCTCTGGGGCTTCTGAGATGTTAACACATCTTATATAAAGTGAGTGCCTCACGAACAAGCAGCCCTGTCTCTACAGAGGAATATCAACTGCATTCTCAAGCCATACTCCAATGTCATGTTAGTCAAAAGGGCCACAGAACTCTGTCCAGATTAGGGCTGCTGTGAGAAATGGAAGTGAATCTTTGTGCAGGTACAGCTCAGAGGTCTCAGGGGAATCCCTTGGGACAGTGGGATGGTGGAAGTAGAGAGAGCTGGGGAGAAGGAAAGAGAATAGAGTATAGGGACAGACAGAGTGGTAAATGAAAATAATAACATATGGCAAGAGTACAAATCTATTAGAAGTCATTTAAGTTTAATTTGAAATACCATGAGCATTAGATCAGTAGTTTTAAAGATGAGTTGAAGAAACTAAAATGAAATAAAATCAAAGTAAAATGAAAGAAAGTACTAGGATTAAAAACAGTCCAATAGTTGGTAAAACCAAAGTTCTAAGGGTGTTGCCTGACCCAGGAAACATTTTAGCAGCCCATGAGGATTTTGTGCATAAATCTTATCAGCTGAAAATCTGTTTCAGTGGTCCTGCTCAAGCCCGGTGATGCTTATGTGTAAGTGTGTGATGGGGTCCTGGTTGGTCTTGCCTCACTGTGCATTTGCTTTGCTAAGCCAGGCCATCCCATCCCCAGCGACTGTAGATCAAGCAGAATTTTAAGAGCTAAATCATCTCTAAGTGTCAGTTGCACTATTCTCACATGAGCAAATCTTCCATTTTTGTCTGGAACCTGATGGAATCTTTGCATTAGAGCAAATTTAAATAGACTATATTGAAAAGCTAAGCCCACTGAGGAACTAATATCATATTCCTTTTTTTTCATGCATTTTGAAACCTGTATTACTGATAACCTATGGAAAGTAGAGAATTGCAGTTCAGAAATAAAGGAAGACCACCCAAATGAGACCAAGCTCAGCATAAAACCTGGCATAGCAAGGGCGTCAGTCATCACCACCTGTTTTCAGCATAGATTCAAGGGCTGCTGTGGGCACAGGGATGACTTCTGGCACAGGGAAGCTGCAGGCAGGCTAACTGGGAGCAGGACATCCCATGTGAGTGATTAGTGAGCATACTTGGCTTTCTCCGGTTGGCCCTAAGTTAGAAGAAAGGTCAAAAGTAGGGAAGCTGGCAGTCACTGACAATGGCCATTCGGGGCTAGCAGCAGAAGTCAGTTCTATTATCATGTGGTCTAGCAATGGTCAATTCAGCCTTTCAGCAGGGATTTTAATTTTCACTTCCATTCTTAGTTTAAGTATCATGTTCAGAATAGAGTAAGAGTTGCTGTGATTGAAAGCCAACCACATACAAATAAAATATAGGCCAATACCGTATGTGCCATTCATTTTTATTCCATCCAAATGGTAGTGTTGTCTAACAAAATTTGAGTTTGATAGGCAATCAATCATAAATATATGTGACTCAAACTAGTTATTCTAGATAACTAGAACAATTTCCAGTTAATATCTGTTATGAAATATTGCTAATATGAAAAGTATTTAAAAATCACACACACACACCTGCTTATCCACATAACCACCATCAGTCATTGGCAAATCTTAGCATTTTTTTAATTAAGGTATCATTGATATACAATCTGATTCTCAGGTTTCACATGAGCAACATTGTGGCATTGTGGTTACTACATTCCCTGCTAATATCAAGTCCCCACCACATACCCCATTACATTCACTGTCCATCAGCACATGTCTCCTCTGTGCTTTACTTCCTTCCCTGTGCCCCCCATATTATGTGTGCTAATTGTAACAGCCCTTATTCCCCTTATCCCTCCTTTCCCACCCACCCACCCTAACCTCTTTCCCTTTGGTAACCACTAGTCCATTCTTGGGTTCTGTAGTCTGCTGCTGTTTTGTTCCTTCAGTTTTTGCTTTGTTGTTATACTCCACAGATGAATGAAATCATTTGGTACTTCTCTTTCTCTGCCTGGCTTATTTCACTGAGCATAATACCGTCTAACTCCATCCATGTTGTTGCAAATGGTAGGATTTGTTTTCTTCTTATGGCTGAATAATATTCCATTGTGTATATGTACCACATCTTCTTTATCCATTCATCTACTGATGGACACTTAGGTTGCTTCCATTTCTTGGCTATTGTAAATAGTGCTGCAATAAACATAGGGCTGAATATGTCTTCAATTCTGGGATCCTGCATTCTTAGGGTAAATTCCTAAGAATGGAATTCCTGGGTCAAATGGTATTTCTATTTTGAGTTTTTTGAGGAACCTCCATACTGCTTTCCACAATGGTTGAACTAGTTGAAATTCCCACCAGCAGTGTAGGAGGGTTCCTCTTTCTCCACATCCTTGCCAGCATTTGTTGTTGCTTGTCTTTTGAATGTTGACTGTCCTAACTAATGTGAGGTGATTTCTCATTGTGGTTTTAATTTGCATTTCTCTGATGATTAGCGATGTGGAACATCTTTTCATGTGTCTGTTGGCCATCTGAATTTCTTCTTTAGAGAAGTGTCTGTTCAGATCCTCTGCCCATTTTTAAATTGGGTTATTTGCCTTTTGAGTGTTGAGGAACATGAGCTCTTTATATATTTTGAATGACAACCCCTTATCGGATATGTCACTTATGAATATAGTGTCCCACACTATAGGGTGCCTTTTTGTTCTGCTGATTGCGTCCTTTGCTGTACAGAAGCTTTTTAGTTTGACATAGTCCCACTTGTTCATTTTTGCTTTTGTTTCCCTTGTCCAAGGAGATATGTTCATGAAAAAGTTGCTCATGTTTATATTCAAGAGTTTTGCCTATGTTTTCTTCTAAGAGTTTAATGGTTTCATGACTTACCTTCAGGTCTTTGATCCATTTCAAGTTTACCTTTGTGTATGGAGTTAAACAGTAATCCAGTTTCATTCTCTTACATGTGGCTGTCCAGTTTTGCTAACAATAGCTGTTGAAGAGGCTGTCATTTCCCCATTGTATGTCCATGGCTCCTTTATCTTATATAATTTGGCCATATATGTGTAGGTTTATATCTGGTCTCTCTATTCTATTCCATTGATCTATGGCTCTATTGTTGTGCCAGTACCAAATTGTCTTGATTACTGTGGCTTTGTAGTAGAGTTTAAAGTTGGGGAGCATAATCCCCCCCCACTTTACTCTTCCTTCTGAGGATTGTTTTAGCTATTTGGGGTATTTTGTGGATCCATATGAATTTTAAAACTATTTGTTCTAGTTTGTTGTAGAATGCTGCTGGTATTTTGATTGGGATTGCACTGAATCTGTAGACTGCTTTAGTCAGGATAGGATGTCCGTTTTGACAATATTAATTCTTCCTAATCAAGACCATGGGATGTATTTCCATTTATTTGTGTCCTCTTTAATGTATCTTGAGTGTCTTGTAGTTTTCAGAGTATAGGTCTTTCATCTCCTTGGTTAGGTTTATTCCTAGGTATTTTATTCTTTTTGATGCAATTGTGAATGGAATTGTTTTCCTGATTTCTCTTACTGCTAGTTCGTTGTTAGTATATAGGAATGCAACAAAATTTCTGTGTATTAATTTTGTATCCTGAAACTTTACTGAACTCAGATATTAGATCTAGTTGTTTTGGAGTGACTTCTTTAGGGTTTTTTATGTACAATACTAAGTACAAAAAGTGTATCAAGTACAAACAAATATGCAAACAGTGACAGTTTAACTTCTTCCTTACCAATGTGGATGCCTTTTATTTCTTTGTGTTGTCTGATTGCTGTGGCTAGGACCTCCAGTACTATGCTGTATAAAAGTGGGCAGAGTGGGCATCTTTGTCTTATTCCCGATCTTAGAGGAAAAGCTTTCAGCTTTTCAATAAGTATGATGTTGGCTGTGAGTTTGTTGTATATGGCTTTTATTATGTTGAGGTACTTGCCCTGTATACCCATTTTGTCGAGAGTTTTTATCATGAATGGATGTTGAATTTTGTCAAATGCTTTTTCAGCATCTATGGAGATGATCATGTGATTTTTGTCCTTTTTTTATTGATGTAGTGAATGAAGTTGATATATTTTTGAATGTTGTACCATCCTTGCATCCTTTAATGAATCCCTCTTGATCATGATGTATGATCTTTTTGATGTATTTTTGAATTCAGCTTGCTAATATTTTGTTGAGTGTTTGACATCTATGTTCATTCAGGATATTGGTCTGTAATTTTATTTTTTTGTGGTGTCTTTGCCTGGTTTTGGTATTAGAGTGATGCTGGCTTCATAGAGTGAGTTTGGAAGTATTCCCTCCTCTTCTACTTTCTGCAGAACTTTAAGGAGGATGGGTAATAGGTATTCTCTAAATGTCTGATAAAATTCAACAGTGAAGCCATCTGGCCTGGGAGTTTTGTTCTCAGGTAGTTTTTTGATTGCCAATTCAATGTCATTGCTGATTATTGGTCTGTTCAGATTTTCTGTTTGTTCCAAGGTCAGTCTTGGAATTTTGTATTTTTCTATAAAGTTGTCCATTTCTTCTAGGTTATCCAATTTATAATAAAAATATAAATTTTCATAGTGTTCCCTTATAATTCTTTGTATTTTGATGGTGTCCATAGTGATTTTTCCTTTCTCATTTCTGATTCTGTTTATGTTTATAGATTCTCTTGTTTTCTTGATAAGTCTGGCTAGGAGTTTATCTATTTTTTTTATTTTATCAAAGAACCAGCTCATGGTTTCATTAATTCTTTCTGTTGTTTTATTCATCTCAATTTTATTTATGTCTGCTCTGATCTTTATTATGTCCCTCCCTCTACTGACTTTGGGCCTGATTTGTTTTTCTTTTTCTAGTTTCATTAATTCTGAGTTTTGATTGTTTATTTGGGATTGTTCTTCCTTCTTTAACTAGGCCTGAATTGCTATATACTTTCCTCTTAAAACTGTCTTCACTGTGTCCCACAGAAGCTGGGGCATTGAGCTGTTATCTTCATTGGCTCTATATATTGCTTGGTCTCTGTTTTAGTTTGGTCATTGATCCACTGATTATTTAGGAGCATGTTTTTAAGCCTCCATATTTTTGTGAGCCTTTTTGTTTTCTTTGTAAAATTTATTTCTAGTTTCATACCTTTGTGATCTGAGAAGTTGGTTGGCACAATTTCAGTCTTTTGAATTTGCTGAGGCTCTTTTTGTTGCCTAGTATGTGATCTATTCTGGAAAAGAGTCCATGTGCACTTGAGAAGAATGTGTATACTGCTGCTTTTGGGTGTAGAGTTCTGTAGATGTCTATTAGGTCCATCTGTTCTAATGTGTTGTTCAGTGCCTCTGTGTCCTTACTTATTTTCTGTCCAGTGGATCTGTCCTTTGGAGTGAGTCGTGTGTTGAAGTCTCCTAAAATGAATGCATTGCATTTTACTTCCCCCTTTAATTCTGCTAGTATTTGTTGCACATATTTGTGTGCTCCTATGTTAGATACATAGATATTTATAATGCCTATATCCTGTTATCCTGTTGTTAGACTGACCTCTTTATCATTATATAGTGTCCTTCTTTGTCTCTTGTTACTTTCTTTGTTTTGAGTCTATTTTATCTGATACAAGTACTGCAACTTCTGCTTTTTTCTCCCTATTGTTTGCATGAAATATCTTTTTCCTTCTCTTTACTTTTAGTCTGTGTATGTCTTTGAGTTTGAAGTGAGTCTCTTGTAGGCAGCACATAGATGGGTCTTGCTTTTTTATCAATTCTGTAACTCTATGTCTTTTGATTGGTGCATTAAGTCCATTTACATTTAAGGTAATTATCAATAGATACATATTTATTGCTATTGCAGGCTTTGGATTCATAGTTATCAAAAGTTCAAGGGCAGCTTCTTTATTATCTAACACTCTAACTTGCTTATTATATTATAAACACAATCTGAAGATTCTTTTTTGTCTTCCTTCCTTTTCTTCCTCCTCCACTCTTTATATGTTAGGTGTCATATTCTGTACCCTTTGTGTATCCCTTGACTGAATTTGTGGGTAGCTGATTTAATTTTGCATTTGGTTAGTAATTAATTGGACTACTTCCTTTACTATGGTTTTATTTTCTCTGGTAACAGCTATTTAGCCTTAGGAGCACCTCCATCTAGAGCAGTCCCTTTAAAGTACACTGTAGATGGTTTGTGGGAGGTAAATTCCCTCAACTTTTGCTTATCTAGAAATTATTTAATCCCTCCTTTAAATTTAAATGATAATCTTGCTGGGTAGAGTATTCTTGGTTTGAGGCCCTTCTGTTTCATTGCACTGAATATATCATACCACTCCCTTCTGGCCTTTAAGTTTTCTGCTGAGAAGCCTTTCTCAGCTATTTCTGATGAGATAGCCTGATGGGTTTTCCTTTGTAGATTATCTTTTTTCTCTCTCTGGCTTCCTTTAATACTCTGTCCTTATCCTTGATCCTTGCCATTTTCATTATTATATGACTTGGTATTATCTTCCTTGGGTTCCTTTTGTTGGGAGATCTGTGCACTTCCATGGCCTCAGGGACTATTTCCTTCCCCAGATTGGGAAGTGTTCAGCAATTATTTATTCAAAAACACTTTCTATCCCTTTTTCTCTCGTCTTCTGGTATGCCTATAATGTAAATATTGTTCTATTTGGATTGGTCACACAGTTCTCTTAATATTCTTTCCTTCCTAGAGATCCTTTTTTCTCTCTGTGTCTCAGCTTCTTTGTATTCCTATCCTCTAATTTCCATTCTATTTACCATCTCCTCTACCTCATCTAATCTGTTTTTAAGTCCCTCAATTGTATGTTTCATTTTAGGTACTGTATTTTTTAAGGTGTCTCTCTCCCTCCTGAATTCATCCCTTAGCTCTTGAATATTTTTCTGTTGCTCCATTAGCATGCTTATGACTTTTGTTTTGAATTCTTTTTCAGGAAGATTGGTGATTTCAGTTTCACTGAGCCCTCTTTCTGGTGTTTGAGGGATTTTGGATTGAACAAGGTTCTTCTGCCTTTTCATAATCCTATTTGACAGTGAGAAATATTAGGTTTATGTAGGTGGTACCCTCTAGTTCCCAGAAGCTGTGCTCTTTGGAGCTGCACAGCATGTGAATCAATGACAGTGATTGAAGGCTAGCTGTGCCAGTGCCTACCTTCAAGAGTGAGCCCTTTCCTGCTTCCTGGCCTTAGTGCCTGCCTCCACTGTCAGAACCAGTGAGCTGTGCTCAGGGAGCAGCCTCTGGGTTAAGGCCCTAAGCTGCCATAGGTGGAGCTGCCATCTGGCCAGCCTGGAGCAATGGCCGGGGTCACAGGTGAGAAATGCCTGGTGTCTTCTGGGAGGAGCCCTTTCCTGCTTCCTGGCCACAGTGCCTGCCTCCGCTGTCAGGGCCAATGAGGCACATGCAGGGGGCAGCCTCTGCATTAAGCATGTAGTTGCTGTGGACGGGGCTGCCCTCCAGCTGTTCTGGAGTGATCTCAGAGGCAGCAGGTTTGCATGCTGGTGCTGGCATGGAGGAAGAAGTGGCAGGCTGCTTATTGTGGTGGGGGCCTCAGGGCTGCATTGCCAGCCAGAGGGATGGAGTGCCTGAAGCTACTAAAAGTTCCTAACCTGCTGGGCTGTGTGCTGGGGATGATTTCCTCCATCTGTTCCTTATCCTGAATCCTTGCCCCTTTAACAGCCCTCTCACCATTGGGAAGTCTTTCAAAGTGCCTGCCTTTCTTTTGTCCCAGGGCAGCAGGTTGTGGGAACCTCTTTGCAGTCTAAATCTCTGACTTTGGTTTTTAGCCCCTCTAATCTCCAGAGCACCATGCAGTGTGGGTTTGTGCTCCTGGAGTAGATTTCTAGGGCTGGGTATTTAGCAGCCCTAGGCTTCTATTCCCTCCCTGCTCTGGTTCTCTTCCTCCCACCACTGAGCTGGAGTTTGGGGGAATGCTCAGGTCCCGCCGGGTCACAGTTTTATTACTTTACCCTTTTCCCTGAGATGTTCTCTTTTTGCATATGTAGACTGGCTAGTACAGTCTTATTTCTGGTCACTCTTTTAGGAATAGTTGTATTTGTTGTATTTTTGTATTATATGTGGTTTTGGGAGATTTCTGCCTCACTTCTCATGCTGCCATCTTTTTTCACAAATCTTAACATTTTGCATACTGATATTTTTCACCCAAGCATAATATGAAAGATGCAACTGAAATTCCTTACATACTGCTCTCCAATTCCATCTCCCTCTCTCTTTCATTCCATCTTTATGGAGGGTTCTCCATCCTGCTGCTTGCCTGGCCTTCTCTCTTACCTCATCCTCCTGAGAATTGAGAGCACCCTCTCTGCCCTCCCTCCCCAGGCTGCAGACAAAGCAAGTGCTACTCTCACTGCTCAGGGTCTCCTTCCCCTTTGGGGCCTTGGGAGTTCCCCTGCTTGCACACAAGTTCAGTTCTGCATTGAAAAGGAAATTTGTTCTCTCTCCTCCTAGGTTTCTGGGTGTTTTATAATTCATGGAGGATTTTCAGATTAGTCTACTCATTTCTTACAGAAACCAAAGTTAATATTGCAACTGAGAATATTTATCATCATTAATAACTGCGCTTTAAGTGGAGCCTCCTGCAGTATATCACCACCAAATTCTTTGCCTATAGTACTCTTCCCTCTGCAAATCACAGGGCTCAGATCTAGACTGACAATGTCATCTTCTCAGAGACACCTGAAAAGAGCCTTCAATCAAAATTGTTTTCTATCATACACTATTTCCACATGAGCACCTACTAAAACTAGCATTTATTTATTTATTTACTTGGTATTGTTAATGTACAATTACTTGAACAACATTATGGTTACTAGACTCCCCCTATTATCAAGTCCCCCCCACATATCCCATTCCACTCACTGTCCATCAGCATAGTAAAATGCTATAGAATCATTACTTGTCTTCCCTGTATATACTGCCTTTTCCAGTTCCCCCACCCCGCTACATTATGTCTGCTAATAGTAATGCCCCTTTCTTTTCCCCTTGTCCCTCCCTTCCCACCCATCCTCCCCAGTTCCTTTCCCTTTGGTAACTGTCAGCCCATTCTTGGGTTCTGTGAGTCTGCTGCTGTTTTGTTCCTTCAGTTTTTGCTTTGTTCTTATACTCCACATATGCGTGAAATCATTTGATACTTGTCTTTCTCCACTTGGCTTATTTCACTGAGCATAATACCCTCTAGCTCCATCCATGTTGTTGTTGCAAATGGTAGGATTTGTTTTCTTCTTATGGCTGAATAATATTCCATTGTGCATATGTACCACATCTTCTTTATCCATTCATCTACTGATGGACACTTAGGTTGCTTCCATTTCTTGGCTATTGTAAATAGTGCTGTGATAAACATAGGGGTGCATATGTTTTCAAACTGGGCTGCTGCATTCTTAGGGTAAATTCCTAGGAGTGGAATTCCTGGGTCAAATGGTATTTCTATTTTGAGTTTCTTGAGAAACCCCCATACTGCTTTCCACAATGGCTGAACTAGTTGACATTCCAACCAGCAGTGTAGGAGGGTTCCCCTTTCTCCACAACCTCGCCAATATTTGTTGTTGTTTGTTAAAACTAGCAGTTATTTTATTTCTGTTTGCTTGTGTTTTGTCTGTCCCTTGTGCTAGATCATAAGCTCCAGGAAGGCCTGGGCCATTTTGTTTGTGCACCATTTATTTCCAGGGTATGGTACAGTGCCTCACACATACTAGGTACTCAACAAATACTGGTGAAATGAGAGAACAGTGACTATTTACCTTTCAGACTTTCTCATCTGGACAGTCCGGCAAGATCTTCTTCCCCTTGAAGTAACAGGGTGGCTGGATCTAGAATCCAGTGCCAGGGCTCAGTTCTGGCAGATAGCCCACACCAGGAATAACCCTCTCTCCTTACAATATTGGTGCACTCTTTCTTCTCCATTTGTAATTGAAGGCTGGCACACTGAGAGTTTGCTCTGGTGTAGACTCTGGATCATAGATTCTAGATTTAGCACAATCAAGGATCTCCAAAGTGGAGGGTGATATTCAGTCCACATGCAGGGAGCAAATATTATAAGTTCTGTTTCAATTCAATTTTTTGCTATCATTTAAAACCTCTATTTTTGTTTGTTTAATATTGTACATATACTATCATTATGTATTTAAATTTATAATGTGTAAATACACTGAGGCACATGATATAATCTGGAGACCACTGACCTCAATCTTCCATGACCACAATTTCTGGTCAAGCTATCATTCACATAACCAAACCACAGGCCATAAACCAAATTTATAGACTGATGAGACCTATAGAGAAATTGAAGCTGGGAAACTGTTGGTTTCAAACTCCTCTCATATTCTCAGTTGCTCCCCATTTTCCCAGATATGAAGAATGTTATGGAGATTCCTGGGCAGGTCTATGGTCTGTAGAAGACGTCAGTTAACTACAGCCTAGGGGCCAAACCCACCCTTTCCTGCTTTTTGTAGGGCCTAGAGCTAAGGACAGTTTTTATATTTTTTAATGGTTTGACAAAATTTGTTTTAATTTCATGACACCAGAAAATAATGCAAAATTCAAATGTCTATATCCACAGATTAAGTCAGATAGCCATGCTCATTCATTCCTATGTCACATATGGCTGCTCTTGTGCTTCAAGGGCAGAGCAGCTTCAATAGAGACCACGCCAAAAATATACACTTTATGGCCTTTACAGAAAAGATTTTCCAAGCCCTGAACTAGACTGTGGGTACTGATATCATATTCTCACTTGACTCGTCGAATGGGTGAGTTTTCTTGACAACCTGGCAAAAGCTATGGGTCACATGGGCTGAGACTAGTAAGAGAATAAAGGATGACATCTTGTAGGCCACACAATGATGAATAAAGTCTATTCTACAATGACAGAAATTCCATTTGGGATCAATTAAAATGTCGTCTTTTTGTCTTTGAAAAGAATGTCAATTAATTCTGTAAGAAAATATTCCTACTGAAAATATTTTCAGTCCATAGATCATTGATTGGAAGAATTTCAACTTAAAAGTCAGTCCTGTTTGCAGCCCCTGAAATGTTCCTAATTGAGAATACTTATGCTCAAAATTCCTCCTGATGTTTAGGTTCCATCCGTGTTTCACTATTAACTATAGAGCAGCAAGTATTTACTGAATGCTTATTCTGTACCAAGTACCATGTTAGGCTCTGGAGTCACAACGGTGAATGAAAACAGTCTCTGCGCAAATGGGACTCACAGTCTATTATAGATGCCAGCAGATTTTAAAGGACCATAATATTTTTGGCTTTACCAGATATAATGTCTCCATAGCAACCATTGGGTTGACCATTGTAGCCTAGTTGCCCTACAGGCTATAGTTTGCCTTCCCCTGGTGTAGTGAGAAGCAGCTGTCATATAAATATATGTAAGATCACTTGTCATAGAGATTTTACAGGCAGGGCATAAAAAGTATGACAGAACCTAATAGGGAGAGAGACTTGACCTAGTTAAGAAATCAGGAAAGGTCTCTGAAGAACTGGAAATGGAGCTGAGACCTAAAGGAAGACTTCCCTAAGTCCACTTTTTAAACAATATTTTTTAATTGAAGTATAGTTGTCATACAGTATCATTTGTTTTAGATGAACAACATAATGATTTGACAAGTGTAGCCATGGTCAAGTGTAGCCACCAACTGTCACCACACTGATATTACATTATTAGCCATATTCCCTGTGCTGTACTTCCATCCCTGTGATATAACTGGAGGTTTATACCTCTTTATCTCCTTCACTTATTTCACCCATACCCCCTACAGCCTCCATAGTAACCAACAGTCTTTTCTCTGTGTTTATGAATCTATTTCTGTTTTGTTTGTTCATTTGTTATTCAGATCCCACACATAAGTGAAACCATATGGTATTCATCTCTGACTTATTTCACTTAGCATAATACCCTCTAGGTCCATCCATGTTGTCACAAATGGCAAGATTTTATTCTTTTTCATAGTTGAGTAATATTCTATTTTGTATATGTACCATTTCTTCTTTATCGCTTCATCTTTTAGTGGACATTTTGGTTGCTACTGTAAATAATGCAGCAATAAACAGAGGTGTGCTTTTATCTTCTTAAATTAGTGATCCCACTTATTTTTACCTCTGGATCATTGGCACCTTGTGGGCTTTGGAGGAAGGTAGACTTGGGCTCAAATCTCAGCTCTGCTGCTTACATACTAACCTCCACTCTTCATTTTCCCTGGTTGTGAAATATAGATGATAACTAATAGTTCTAAAGCATCAGACCCAAATTAGGCACTCATTGGATCCCTGAAATTTACCCTCCTGAGGAGGTAACAGTCAACCTTGGCTCCGTGAGTTACTTGACTATCCCTGAGCCCCCTGTAATCTCCTAGCTTTTGTATATTCCCTGTTGAATAGCTCTGATTGATGGACTTCTAGAGACCTTGACCTCTTCCAGACCGACAGCCCTCTCCTGCCCTCTTCTGGACACAACATGTCACTGCAGCCCTGCATGCGCTGGTCTCGCACCTCCCCCCACCCCCCGCCCCCTCCCAAGATCACTGCCCTAGCTTCCGTTAACATACTGAGCACCTCCCTAGAGCAAACGATGCACTTCCTTAGATGACCTAAGACCCAGTCCCAAACCTCAAAGTGCGCACACTGTGAGAAACAGGAAAGTGATGTTTAGAATACAATGGATTCCGTCTGATGAGTGGCTACAGGGGAGTGTAGGGTGAAGGTAAAGAAGCACCTTAAAGTCTTTGGGGGCGTTGGGAATACACAGGACTGAAGGGGCTTCCTGAAGGGGCAGCAGCCGTGGGCTGGCTGAGAACTGCTGCAGCATGGCTTAGTGGATAGCTGCTGGGGTGTGAACTGGCAAGAGTAGGGGCGGGATCGTCAGAATCTGAAATGTCAGATTTCATCCTGAAAACTAAGATTGCTCCTTTTTGCCTTAACATTATCCGTTATTAATGAATTCTTAGTGTATATGTAAACCAAACAGAAACTGAACACATATTTTTTTTTTTACTTGGGTGAGATTTATTACATTTATTTCAAGAAAGAGATGATAATTATACGATCTCATGGCTGCAAGGTTCTAGCTTCTGAGAAAGGGGAATCTTTGAACTCCAGACAAACTGTATTCCTCATTTTAAGTATATGTACATACATGCATTTTTCCAGTTGCCATTAGAACCTCAAAATTCTAATTGTGGAATTGTCTCTAAATTCTACCTGTTTTCAGTGATAATTTGGATAATTCACCCTGATATATATATACATGTATCTTTTTTCAGGGATATGTAGGGAAGGAAAAAATAATTAAATATATATCGTATATACATGTTTCTATAATCCTTGGAGAGAGAGATCACAAAAATCCTAGACCTTTCCTTGACAATATTTTTTTTTTTTGCTGTACAGATGCAACCTGGCTTTATTATTATTATACAGAATGATCCAAAGTCAAAATCAGAAATACTTTTTTTTTTACGAATATTCATTTGATTTTTATACTTGATTTATATGTTGATCCCACATTTCTCCCTTTATTATTATTATTATTTTTATTTTTAATAAAATGCTGAAGTGGTAGGTAGATGCAAGATAAAGGTAGAAAACATAGTTTAGGGTTGTAGGAGAGCAATTGTAGATGATCAGGTGTGTGCCTGTAGACTGTGTGTTAATCCAAGCTAGACAAAGGCAATAAACCATCCACAGATGCAGAAGATTTCTCTCAAAGCAGGGGGGATGAAGTTCTGAGCCTCACCTCTGTTGATCCCCAATTTCTCACCTGATGGCCCCCCTGCGACTGTGCCTGTCTTAGGTTGTTCCTCCCTTGAGGAATCTTACCCGTCTCTGGCTAACCAGTCATCTTCCGGGGCCATACAGGGAAATGTAAAGTTGGTAAGTGAGAGAGAAGCCATATTGTTTGAAAAGGTTAGCTTTTTACTTCTTTGCAGATTTATGCCCTGTGGCTTCTATGCCCAGCACTTGTCTCGAGGTATCTTTACCACCTGGAGGAATTATGATACTCGGTAACTTCGATATGAGGCACGAATTCTATTTAAGGGTTGTAATTAGGAAGGAAGAAGAAAAGCTATAGAGGTAGCATAAGGAAGAAAACATGGGAGGATTGATTATTTCTTTGACATATCTTCTTGTAGAGTACCTTAAGTATGTATAGGTTTTAAACTACTAACTAATTTGTACACACATATTAACATAATAGGAATATGGTGACATAAACAAAGCAAATCTATAATTACCATCCATCTCCAGTGAAGCCAAGAAAACCAGTTAGGCACCCTAGGCATTTGTGAAAATTTGTCTATGATATGATGGATATTGTCCAACTGGACTTGAACAGTCTGAGAAAAATCAGACAAATTAAAGCAGCCCATTTCTGGGATCTGTTCACCTCCCATATGTCCTTTTAACCGTAGATAGTCTATAGTCATAAGATTTTGGAGTGCTACAACCTGCACCCCTCCCAACTCCTGGTTGAGTTCCAACAGTACAGATCCGGTCAAATTCGTTGTCTCACTGTATGCACATGCCAGCCTAGACATCTCCCTCCTCATTCCTATGGCAAGTCCAGGAAACGGTGGGGTGGACGCAGCCACAACCGCAACATCGCCCGGAACCCTGTGGAGGCTTTTTGATGATCATCCCCTGGCACAAGTCCTCCAGAGAGTGCTGATGCCGGAAGCTCCTCCTCATATCGTATCTTAGTTCATTTTCTGGGTATCCAAGCTATGCCTTGATCTTCTGCATAGAAACAAACAGACCCTTTGCCCACAATTTGACATGCCCTCTATACCATTGTGCAGAACTCATTGGAGGTCAACACACAGTAACTGCTTTTTTTTTTTTTTTTATTAAGAGAAAGGAATATTATCAGAAAAGAGTACCTCCATAGCTGATCATCTGACACCCTTTAAGTGATCAACATTAAGGATATTTAAAGCATGCGTTGATCTTTGATTTACCAATAGTTTTATCCTATCAAGGAGTAATCCCCCTTTTCTTACTTTCTTTCTTTTTTTTTTTTAATCTTTAATCTACACTTACATGAAGAGTACTATGTTTACTATGCTCTCCCCTATATCAGGTCCCCCCTAACAACCACATTATGGTTACTGTCCATCAGCTTAGCAAAATGTTGTAGAATCCCTACTTGTCCTCTCTGTGTTGTGCAGCCCACCCTCCCCTTTCTCCCTCCCCCCATGCATGCTAATCTTAATAGCCCCCATCTTCTTCCCCCCCCCTTATCCCTCCCTGACCACCCATCCTCCCCAGTTCCTTTCCCTTTGGTACCTGTTAGTCCATTTTTGGGTTCTGTAATTCCACTGCTGTTTTGTTCCTTCAGTTTTTCCTTTGTTACTATACTCCTCAGATGAGTGAAATCATTTGGTATTTCTCTTTCTCCGCTTGGCTTATTTCACTGAGCATAATACTCTCCAGCTCCATCCATGTTGCTGCAAATGGTTGGATTTTTCCACTTCTTATGGCTGAGTAGTATTCCACTGTGTATATGTACCACATCTTCTTTATCCATTCATCTACCGATGGACATTTAGGTTGCTTCCAATTTTTGGCTATTGTAAATAGTGCATCGATAAACATAGGGGTGCATCTGTCTTTCTCAAACTTGATTGCTGCGTTCTTAGGGAAAATTCCTAGGAGTGGAATTCCTGGGTCAAATGGTAGGTCTGTTTTGAGCATTTTGATGAACCTCCAAACTGCTTTCCACAATGGTTGAACTAATTTACATTCCCACCAGCAGTGTAGGAGGGTTCCCCTTTCTCCACAGCCTCGCCAACATTTGTTGTTGTTTGTCTTTTGGATGGCAGCTATCCTTACTGGTGTGAGGTGATACCTCATTGTAGTTTTAATTTGCATTTCTCTGATAATTAGTGATGTGGAGCATCTTTTCATGTGTCTCTTGGCCATCTGTATTTCTTTTTTAGAGAACTGTCTGTTCAGTTCCTCTGCCCATTTTTTAATTGGGTTATTTGTTTTTTGTTTGTTGAGGCGTGTGAGCTCTTTATATATTCTGGACGTCAAGCCTTTATCGGATTTGTCATTTTCAAATATATTCTCCCATACTGTAGGGTTCCTTTTTGTTCTATTGATGGTGTCTTTCGCTGTACAGAAGCTTTTCAGCTTAATGTAGTCGCACTTGCTCATTTTTGCTGTTGTTTTCCTTGCCCAGGGAGATATGTTCAAGAAGAGGTCACTCATGTTCATGTCTAAGAGGTTTTTGCCTATGTTTTTTTCCAAGAGTTTAATGGTTTCATGACTTACATTCAGGTCTTTGATCCATTTTGAGTTTACCTTTGTATATGGGGTTAGACAATGGTCCAGTTTCATTCTCCTACATGTAGCTGTCCAGTTTTGCCAACACAATCTGTTGAAGACACTGTCATTTTGCCATTGTATGTCCTTGGCTCCTTTATCAAATATTAATTGACCATATTTGTTTGGGTTAATGTCTGGAGTCTCTAATCTGTTCCACTGGTCTGTGGCTCTGTTCTTGTGCCAGTACCAAATTGTGATTACTATGGCTTTGTAGTAGAGCTTGAAGTTGGGGAGTGAGATCCCCCCTACTTTATTCTTCTTTTTCAGGATTGCTTTGGCTATTCGGGGTCTTTGGTGTTTCCATATGAATTTTTGAATTATTTGTTCCAATTCATTGAAGAATGTTGCTGGTAATTTGAGAGGGATTGCATCAAATCTGTATATTGCTTTGGGCAGGATGGCCATTTTGACGATATTAATTCTTCCTAGCCATGAGCATGGGATGAGTTTCCATTTATTAGTGTCCCCTTTAATTTCACTTAAGAGTGACTTGTAGTTTTCAGAGTATAAGTCTTTCACTTCTTTGGTTAGGTTTATTCCTAGATATTTTATTCTTTTTGATGCAATGGTGAATGGAATTGTTTTCCTGATTTCTCTTTCTATTGATTCATTGTTAGTGTATAGGAAAGCTACAGATTTCTGTGTGTTAATTTTGTATCCTGCAACTTTGCTGTATTCCGATATCAGTTCTAGTAGTTTTGGAGTGGAGTCTTTAGGGTCTTTTATGTACAGTATCATATCATCTGCAAATAGTGACAGTTTAACTTCTTCTTTACCAATCTGAATTCCTTGTATTTCTTTGTTTTGTCTGATTGCCGTGGCTAGGACCTCCAGTACTATGTTAAATAACAGTGGGGAGAGTGGGCATCCCTGTCTGGTTCCCGATCTCAGAGGAAATGCTTCCAGCTTCTCGCTGTTCAGTATAATGCTGGCTGTGGGTTTATCATATATGGCCTTTATTATGTTGAGGTACTTGCCCTCTATTCCCATTTTGCTGAGAGTTTTTATCATGAATGGATGTTGAATTTTGTCAAATGCTTTTTCAGCATCTATGGAGATGATCATGTGGTTTTTGTCTTTCTTTTTGTTGATGTGGTGGATGATGTTGATGGATTTTCGAATGTTGTACCATCCTTGCATCCCTGGGATGAATCCCACTTGGTCATGGTGTATGATCCTTTTGATATACTGTTGAATTCTGTTTGCTAATATTTTATTGAGTATTTTTGCATCTACATTCATCAGGGATATTGGTCTGTAATTTTCTTTTTTGGTGGGGTCTTTGCCTGGTTTTGGTATTAGGGTGATGTTGGCTTCAGAGAATGAGTTTGGGAGTATTCCCTCTTCTTCTATTTTTTGGAACACTTTAAGGAGAATATGTATTATGTCTTCTCTGTGTGTCTGATAAAATTCCGAGGTAAATCCGTCCGGCCCCGGGGTTTTGTCCTTGGGTAATTTTTTGATTACCGTTTCAATTTCTTTCCTCGTAATTGGTTTGTTTAACTTCTGTGTTTCTTCCTTGGTCAGTCTTGGGAGGTTGTATTTTTCTAGGAAGTTGTCGATTTCTTCTAGGTTTTCCAGCTTGTTGGCATATAGGTTTTCATAGTAGTCTTTAATAATTCTTTGTATTTCTGTGGAGTCTGTCGTGATTTTTCCATTCTCATTTCTGATTCTGTTGATGTGTGTTGATTCTCTTTTTCTCTTAATAAGTCTGGCTAGAGGCTTATCTATTTTGTTTATTCTCTCAAAGAACCAGCTCTTGGTTTCTTTGATTTTTGCTACTGTTTTACTCTTCTCAATTTTGTTTGTTTCTTCTCCTTCTTTATTATGTCCCTCCTTCTGCTGACTTTAGGCCTCATTTGTTCTTCTTTTTCCAGTTTTGATAATTGTGATGTTAGACTCTTCATTTGGGATTGTTCTTCCTTCTTCAAGTGTGCCTAAGTTGCTATATACTTTCCTCTTAAGACTGCTTTCGCTGCGTCCCACAGAAGTTGGGGCTTAGTGTTGTTGTTGTCATTTGTTTCTATATATTCCTTGATCTCTATTTTGATTTGTTCATTGATCCATTGATTATTTAGTAGCATGTTGTTAAGCCTCCATGTGTTTGTGAGCCTTTTTGTTTTCTTTGTAGAATTTATTTCTAGTTTTATACTTTTGTGGTCTGAAAAATTGTTTGGTAGAATTTCAATATTTTGGAGTTTACTGAGGCTCTTTTTGTGAGCTAGTATGTGGTTTATTCTGGAGAATGTTCCATGTGCACTTGAGAAGAATGTATATCCTGTTGCTTTTGGATATAGAGTTCTATAGATGTCTATTAAGTCCATCTGTTCTAGTGTGTTGTTCAGTGCCTGTGTGTCCTTACTTATTTTCTGCCCGGTGGATCTATCCTTTGGGGTGAGTGGTGTGTTAAAGTCTCCTAAAATGAAGGCATTGCAGTCTATTTCCCTCTTTAGTTCTGTTAGTATTTGCTTCACATATGCTGGTGCTCCTGTATTGGGTGCATATATATTTAGAATGGTTATATCCTCTTGTTGGACTGAGCCCTTTATCATTATGTAGTATCCTTCTTTATCTCTTGGTACTTTCTTTGTTTTGAAGTCTATTTTGTCTGATATTAGTACTGCAACCCCTGCTTTCTTCTCACTGTTGTTTGCCTGAAATATGTTTTTCCATCCCTTGGCTTTTAGTCTATGCTTGTCTTTGGGTTTAAGGTGAGTTTCTTGTAAGCAGCATATAGATGGGTCTTGCTTTTTTATCCATTCTATTACTCTGTATCTTTTGATTGGTGCATTAAGTCCATTTACATTTAGGGTGACTATTGAGAGATATGTACTTATTGCCATTGCAGGCTTTAGGTTTGTGGTTACCAAGGGTTCAAGGTTAGCTTCTTTAGTATCTTACTGCCTAACTTAGCTCGCTTATTGAGCTATTATATACACTGTCTGGAGATTCTTTTCTTCTCTCCATTCTTATTCCTCCTCCTCCATTCTTCATATGTTGTGTGTTTTGTTCTGTGCTCTTTCTAGGAGTGCTCCCATCTAGAGCAGTCCCTGTAGGATGCCCTGTAGAGGTGGTTTGTGGGAAGCAAATTCCCTCAGTTTTTGCTTGTCTGGGAATTGTTTAATCCCGCCATCATATTTAAATGATAGTCATGCTGGATACAGTATCCTTGGTTCAAGGCCCTTCTGTTTCATTGCATTAAGTATATCATGCCATTCTCTTCTGGCCTGTAGGGTTTCTGTCAAGAAGTCTGATGTTAGCCTGATGGGTTTTCCTTTATAGGTGACCTTTTTCTCTCTAGCTGCCTTTAAAACTCTTTCCTTGTCCTTGATCCTTGACATTTTAATTACTGTGTGTCTTGGTGTTGTTCTCCTTGGATCCTTTCTCTTGGGGTTTCTGTGTAATTCCATGGTCTGTTCGATTATTTCCTCCCCCAGTTTGGGGAAGTTTTCAGCAATTATTTCTTCAAAGAGACTTTCTATCCCTTTTCCTCTGTCTTTTTCTTCTGGTACCCCTATAATACGAATATTATTCCTTTTGGTTTGGTCACATAGTTCTCTTAGTGTTGTTTCATTCCTGGAGATCGTTTTATCTCTCTCTATGTCAGTTTCTATACATTCCTGTTCTCTGGCTTCTATTCCTTCAATGGCCTCTTGCATCTTATCCATTCTGCTTATAAATCCTTCCAGGGATTGTTTCACTTCTGTGATCTCCTTCCTGACATCTGTGATCTCCCTCCGGACTTCATCCCATTGCTCTTGCATTTTTCTCTGCATCTCATCCCATTGCTCTTGCATTTTTCTCTGCATCTCTGTCAGCATGTTCATGATTTTTATTTTGAATTCTTTTTCAGGAGGACTGGTTAGGTCTGTCTCCTTCTCAGGTGTTGTCTCTGTGATCTTTGTCTGCCTGTAGTTTTGCCTTTTCATGGTGATAGAGATAGTTTGCAGAGCTGGTACGAGTGACTGCTGGAAGAGCTTCCCTTCTTGTCGGTTTGTGGCCTTCCTCTCCTGGGAGAATAGCGACCTCTAGTGGCTTATGCTTGTCAGCTGTGCGCAGACAGGGCTTCTGCTTCCTGCCCAGTTGCTATGGGGTTTATCTCCGCTGTTGCTGTGGGCGTGGCCTGGCTGGGGCTGCTCCTCCAAAGTGGTGGAGCCCCGTTGGAGGGGGAGCGGATGGGAGGCTATTTTTCTCTGTAAGGGGCCTCTGTGCTCCCTGTTGCCCAGGGGGTTAGAGTGCCCAGAGATCCCCAGATTCCCTGCCTCTGGTCTAAGTGTCCTGTCCTGCCCCTTTAAGACTTCCAAAAAGCACTCTCCAAACCAAAACAACAACAGCAACAATGAGAGAGGGAACATAAAAAAAAAAAAAGGAAAAAACACGCGATTTTTTTTTTTCCCTCAGTCGCCGGTCCCAGGCACCTGCTCACTGGTCCTGCTGCCCTGCCTCCCTAGCACCGGGGTCCCTGTCCCTTCAAGGCTGCCAAAAAGCACCCGCCCACCGGTCCCGCAGGGAAAAACACGCGATATTCTTTGTCTTCAGGTGCCGGTCCCAGGCACCCGCTCACCGGTCCTGCTGCTCTGCCTCCCTAGCACCAGGGTCCCTGTCCCTTTAAGGCTTCCAAAAAGCACTCACCAAAAAGAGAAAAAAAAAAAAAGGGGGAAAAACGTGCGATTTCCTCCATCCTTTGGCACCGGTCTCAGGTACCTGCCCACCGGTCCCACAGGGAAAAACGCACAATATTCTTTGTCCTCAGGTGCTGGTCCCAGGCACCTGCTCACTGGTCCTGCTGCTCTGCCTCCCTAGCACCAGGGTCCCTGTCACTTTAAGGCTTCCAAAAGCACTCACCAAAAAGAGAAAAAAAAGGGAAAAATGCGCGATTTCCTCCGTTCTCAGGCGCCGGTCTCAGGCACCCGCCCTCCGGTCCCGCAGGGAAAAACACGGGATAGTCTTTGTCCTCAGGCGCCAGTCCCAGGCACCCGCTCACCTGTCCCGCCGCCCTGCCTCCCTAGAACTGGGGTCCCTGTCCCTTTAAGGCTTCCAAAAAACACTCGCCAAAAAGAGAAAAAAAAAAGGGGGGAAAACGCACGATTTCCTCCGTCCTCAGGCGCCGGTCTCAGGCACCCGCCCACCGGTCCCGTAGGGAAAAATGCGTGATCTTTGTCCTCAGGCGCCGGTCCCAGGCACTGCTCACCGGTCCCGCCGCCCTGCCTCCCTAGCGACGGGGTCCCTGTCCCTTTAAGGCTTCCAAAAAGCACTCGCCAAAAAAAAAAAAAAAAAAAAAACCGCTCCGGTTTCTTTCCATGTGTCGGGAGCCGGGGGGAGGGGCGCTCGGGTCCCGCCAGGCCGGGGCTCATGTCTTACCCCCTTCGCAAGGTGCTGGGTTCTTGCATGTGTGGATGTGGTCTGGATGTTGTCCTGTGTCCTCTGGTCTCTATTTTAGGAAGAGTTTTGTTTGTTATATTTTCATAGCTCTATGTGTTTTTGGGAGGAGATTTCCACTGCTCTACTCATGCCGCCATCTTGGCTCTGCCTCCGCATATTATTTTTTAAGATGTATTGTATTGTTTTAATATTCCAAGAGTCCAGGTATTATATATTATACCACACACTAAAACTTAGGTTAGAGTTTCTATATTAACCCAATATCATGATATATAATCTACAGAAGACTTTTTTAAGCCAACCGATATTTTAAAAAGAAAGATCAATTATTCTTTTAAAAGAATAATTCATATAACTATTAAAGTTATCCTTTTGTCATTGTTATGGAAAATGATTTGATAGAATTATTTTGGTCACTTAATTCTGGAATGGTTCAATAATAATCGCCATGATCAACTTACACTGTGATCGCAATGGGGAATTCAGAATTTTCATGGACATTAATAACCACCCAAACCTGTGAGATACACATAGAATTTTTACATTTTATTTTTATTCCTACAGAAAAGAAGAAACGCTTTCATATCAAGAGTCCATTTCCCAGTGGTTCAATGTCCTGTGAGAAAACATATTAATAAGGAAAAACTAACAAAATAAGGAATGCAACTGCTGTGAATTCAAAAGGCATAAAAGAAAACAAGTGGGTGCACTTTCATATTTTTCAACACTGAAGGGAAATCTTTTAAGTTTGAGATTTAATAAACTTGTATAACAATGAAATAGCACAATCTGTAAATAACCTTCTAAACAATACAAATGGGTAAACATAAATTGTTAGGTTAAGTGCTAAAAATCTCATTTGCTTCCATGGCTCCAGCCATAAGTCTCTTGAAGCCTTCAGAGCATAAACATTGCAGCAGACCTACCAATAACTAACCACAGAAAACTGTTCATGTGCTCATTCTGTATCTTGTTAAATAGAAGAAGGCATCAATTTTAAGATGGAACCTAACTTGGGAGATGTCATGATGTGAAACAAAAAAGCATTTCAGGATCAATAATATATGGCTTGTGTATCTATCCTTCAAAAATGCAGTATGAAAGGATGGGAATATATGAGAGTATGCATATTTATTCAGTTTGGAAAAAAGACACTAATCTTACTATGCAATATTTTGCATTATTTCCATAATGAGTGTGGTAGAATACAATTAAATGTCAAAACATTTGAGATTTCTTGTAGTGAAGCACTTTATTTTTGTTTTTCTTTACAGGAATAATAATCCAAAGATGGCTTTGACCAAACAAACTACCTACAAACAGAAAACCTGTTACCTAAATTATGCCTATTTTTAATAATAGATCAAAATACTGTATTGGTTAAAATAAATAGATAAGCAAACCAACATACTTTATTTCCACATTTGCTATAAGACCCCACACTCATGTTTGTCTTTGTAATTCATTATAATCTAAAAACAAATTGAAACATAACAGGAATGCACAATTACGCCAATGCAAGGATTTCAGATTATGCCTGGTAAAGTCTTTCGTAATAAAAATGGGAACAGCATATTGCTAGGTACACAGAAACATGATTTTGTTCTAAAGAATAATTAAACTGCTGTCAAAGGTAAGGGCTTCCGAATATGCTTGTAGCATAATAGTGTGCTCGAAGCATGTAGTGTATTATACTATGTAGCAGAGTATAATGGTATTTTGTATTTGCCAACTCTAACCATAAAGTCCGCTAAGTCAAAAAAGAAAAAAGAAACAACTAAAAACATAGAGATATACTGACAATCTTATTTCCAAGTATGACAGAACACTATTAACACATTTTTTTTTCCTTTACTTTTTAAGAACACGTCTTAGGTTTTTAGCATCTCACATTCAGTGTCCATTGGCTCCTTCTGAAAGTATCCGTGAAGGTTCAGTAAATTTTGCAGTGAACAAGTAAAAAAGGGCTGGTGTGGGTACCAAAGCCAAAAGGGGTAAATCTTGCTCAAGTTTATCTACTCTGGAAATGGAGATTATTCCATAGGCATGAAGTAACCAGTGGCTGAAAAGAACAATAAGTCTTTTCTTTCTGGCCAGAAGATCGTAGCAGTTCTGTAAATTTTATAAAAGAAAGAAAAGAGGAATACAGATTAGATTTAACTAGCTAGATAATTTATGACATTTTAATTTAAAATGTATTATTTATTTCCACACAAAATCATAACTTCAGAATCATAGAATGTTTGAGCTAAAAAGGACCTAAGGAATCACTCATAATAGCTGCTACACTTTACAGATGAGGAAACTGAGGCTTTCTACAGCCATATAAGCACTCAAGGGCAGCACCAGGATGGAGCCCCCGTCTCCAAGTTCTAGTCTTATGCCACCACTCCACCCTGGAAACACTGTCATTTCGTCTGAGAGATATGAACTAGAAGGGGGACTCCACATTATCTGCCTTCTTCCTGCCTGGTCCCCAGTAGCTGAGTTTAGGTGGGAAACAGGAGATATGGACACCCAGCTTCCTTAATCCGTAGTATTCCTCAAGGCTGCTGCCTGGGTAATTAATGACATGTGGATACTCTTGATTTCTTTTTAATCTTTAGTACAGCTCTATAATATGCAGAAATTACAAGGACCAAATTATTATAAAATTAATATCTAACTGTGCTAATAAACACACTAAAATGTAATTTGCAATTAGTTACCAACTCTCTCTCATTAAATGGCTCACCAAGTCTCCTAGAGCCTGACTTTCTTGTCCTGACGCAGGTCCCTAGTCCTGATTCATGTATGGGATACTAATTGAAGTACATGAACATTTTGTATAGGAGAGATTCTAAAGGGCACAGTAACAAATAACATTTCAAACTAATTTAACTATCCAGCATGGTTATGGATAGTAAATGAAAATTCAAAAACTTTATCTTACTCAAATATCCCATCATTTTCCTCCTCAAATCTTTCCCTAGAGCTGATAAAACTGCCAAAACTAATTTACTTATCTTCTTTAATTAAGCATACTGCAATAGTGATGAAAGATTATAAAGGAAAAAATGGGGATAGTAAACAAATGGAAACATTTGAATAATCATCATTAAAGAACTCTGTCTAGTTCCTCTATTATTCTACCTAAAAATCACTCCTCTCACTTTCTCACCAATGTTAGTAGAAAAAGGAGCATGAACAAGAATCACTCCAAAATAGTTAACAACTTACTTCTTCTGGGTTGAGCTTTTTTATGTTAAGACTGAGAAAGCACCTATCAAATCAACTGTAGGGTGCAAGTGAAGACAGTGCGTAGGCACCAGATTAGCAAGCACAGGCTGGAAGAGCACGAGACACTGTACACTGCCATTCCTTCGGAGTTTAATGTCAAAATAGAGTTCTTTCTAACAGTGGCTTTCCACTGAAATACTAAAAAGTTAGAGGCACAAAAGGGATCTCTCAAAACAGGAACAGTGTGAAAACTAATGTGCATGTTATTCCCAAAATCACCAAAATATTATAGATAGCAGAGGGCAAAAGTATATATCCATAATCAAGAAAATAAAACTGGGGACAAAATATAGAAGGGAATGCAATGTACAATTATTGATGACTGCTAGTGTTGTCATTGTAAAATAAAGTGTAAAATTAGTGCTATATACAATAAAGCATTTTTAAGTTTTCCTCAAAATAGTGTTAATAAGTTTCAACATTTCAATACTTAAATATTTTCTTTATAAGTAAATCATGTGAAATGATTTTTTTTCCTCCAATGTGCTGGAGAGTTGAGCCAAACTACTTCACTAATTTCCTAAGCAAACATAGCCCAGTATACAGCCTTTCATGAAATTAACTAATGAGCTAAAAACTATGGAATGATATCAAGTAGCCAAGAATTACTAAAACAATCAGTTGTACTATATCATATGTACTATTCACCTATTCAATTGTCAAATCTATTTAAAAAAGTCTTTAAAGAAAAAAGATTTCCTACCTCTATTTCAGAAGCTGACATGTACACAGCCAGAGTAACTAAAGATAATACTAATATAATATATGGGAAGGCATAATCTGAAAAACAAACATTGGTATTATGTTGAAATTTAAGCAAATTTTCTGAATAAACCATCAAAAAAATTCAAACAGCATAGCTTTCCCCAGGATCATAAACTTTCTCAACCAGTCCTGTGACAGACTTAAGCCCTACTGCCCTAAGACAGTGGTCAGCAAACATTTTCTGTAAAGGGCCTTTATTTTTGGCTTTGCAGGCCATACAGTCTCTCAATCACCCAACTCCAGAGTTGTGGTGGGAAAACAGCCGGACAATACATAAGTGAATGAGCGTGGCTGTGTCCAAAAAACCCTTTATGGACAATAAAACTCAAATTTTATATCATTTTCACATGTCAAGAAATACTTCTCTTCTTTTGATTTTTTTTCTAACCATTAAAAAATGTAAAACTATTTTGGGCCCAGCTTTGAAGATTCCTGCCTTAAGGCAACCACTGAATGTAAAGAATTAACTTCTGTCCTATGCAACTAGGATGATACTTGTTATATACCAAATTTGAGAGAGTTTAGAAAATAATCAAATAATGTTCTGTCTGTGGTTCAGATGGGGACCTCTGGACCTTCTCAACAGCTTCAGTTGAGAAGGGCTATAAGAGTAATTCAGCTTTAATTATTCCTTAGAAAAGTTAATTTATCAATAAACCTCAAAGGAAAAACTGGATCATTCAGTGCTCTTAATTTCAAAGTTTTAGAAAGTTCTACTTCAGATACACTACAATAATATCTTAAGCAAAACTTTTTCTTATAAAATACTACTTTCTCTTAAAATGTTTTAAATTTATAACAAACTAAATAGACAAATTGAGAAAAAAATACTTTGAATTATTTTTGATTAATTATTTTAAAACAATTAGCTTCAATTTATGAAATCAGAAATCATTTACATTGCAATGGAATCCATCTAGAACAATTCCAAATGTTAAATCAGATGCAGAAACCAGAACACTGAATTGTCTATACAGGTCTGATTCCAGCTTACCAAGTATGAATGACTTGACATTCAGAACCTTTTACTTCATAGACAGTGATTAGGTTCTCAACCAGCCATTTAAAAAAATCCCATTTAATTTATAAAAAGCTTAACAATGATGCTAATGACACAATTTAAGACCTGGTAGTAGTCACCTAAGGTAAAAAGGAAGAAGTTTCTAACAAACTTATATTAAAGATTATAGTGAGAATTCTCTTACTTTATTTGAAAGGTTTTCATAAAGGAACTTAGAAATCTAAGACCTAATTAATGGTAAATAGTATATATTATTGAGAGTAATTTCCATATATTATATGCAAAAACTGGTATTTGTTTTTTAATTAGTACTAAGGTTTCTAAAATCTTTGTCTTTAAGTTATAAATGTTCAAATACAAGTACTTCTAAATAGAAATCAGTTTTGATTAACTGCCACTGAATTCTTGAGATTTTCTATTCCATTCCAAAAAATCCATGACTTTTAAAATAAGACTAGCTATGTATTTTAGCAAAAAATATATACTATGATTTATCTTCAAGGTTTAAAACAAAGTATTTTAAAGAAAAGGCTCCAAAATTATACTCAGAGAATATATACTGTTTATCACACAATAAATAAATATATTTCATTGACTTTACCCATCGAACTTACATAAAAGGCCTCCACCCACTGCCTGAAGTACAGTTAAAATTGGGAAGAAGTAAAGTGCAGCATAAATGCTTTTAAATCGATCAGACTTCCCTAATCCACAGGCGATCTTCTTCACCAGAAGAGGGCGAAGCAGCATCATCAACACCAAGCAGAACGCGTAATAAATAAATACGATGGTGTATCTGTAAAATAAGGAATTAGAACATCGAGAATATGTCTTAAAATATTTTTTTAATTGATCATTTTAAAATCAAAGATCCTAGAAAGGGTTAAAAAAAGTGTATTAAAAAATCTACCCACTGAATATTCACATTGGTGCAGGGTTGGCCAAAAAACTCTCATACACCCCTGGAAAATATATGCTGGTTCCTTTCCACTATGAAGTTTGGAAATGTGTATCAAAGCTCCTAAAAATGTGTATAACCCTATAATCTAGCATTTTACATACAGAAATCTATCAATGGCAAACAAAGATACATAAAAAAGCTTTACAAACAAGGATTTTTATTTAATAATAAAACTCAGGAACAAAATTAATATACAATAAGAAACTGGTTAAATTTGAGTAGATTCATGCTGGAATACTGTGTAGTCATTAAAAATCTAGTTATGAAAGAAATGTAAGGAAAAAGTAACTGTGTCTAATATAATAAGTGACAAGCAGGTTACAAAATAGCATGTACACATTATAACCTTAATCTCCTCTAAAAAATATGTACAAACAGAAATGAAACTATAAAGAACATTTTTAGTAGTGGTCACCACAAGGAATGGAATTACAGATTTTATTTTTGTGTACTTTATGTTTTTCAAATTTCCTATAATGTAATTCTTATAATCTGGAAAAAAAGTTATTAAAAAGATCTCTCTGTATCACCATAGTTTCTTGTTCTTTATTTTGAATAATGAGATTTCTCTGCACAAAGTCCTAACCTTTTCATGAGGATTTTCAGCTCATTCATTCTACCTTACTACTTGACTGCTCTCCCACACAGGAAAGAGTTACCAGAAGCCCAGCAGTTGTCAGATCACTGACCACTCGCACAATGATAGTGCATTCTTGTTTTGGGTCCAGCCCTGTCCTGTAGTGCATTATTACATGTCTGACCTATTGGATGATAAGATTTTTTGTCTTGTTAGGCTATCAAAACAAAGTAGAATCTATTCCTCCAACTTGTAGTTCCTTAAGAGCTTCGAAAGGATTATTATTTTAATCAGAAGGAAATCATCTCATGTTACTTCTCCTAATGAACCAGGAAACTAGTCTCTGGAAGCAAATGGCCTGTTTCCTACCTATGCCCTCCACCAGAAGACTTCATCTTGCACCATCACCGCTCTTCAATCATGCCTCCCATACAGGGGATACCATAAAGCTGATGAGCTAAAACTAATTTTTGTTACAACAATAATCACTGCTCATTTCCAGTAACTCATCAAGTTTTAGTAATATAAACATTAATTTATGCAGTAAGCTCCTACTGACAAAAGCTTGCATGTTTTTTTAAGTCTCATCTAATCAATTTCCCCTCCAGACTATAATCATCAATACACATATCCTGATATTTTTCAATTTGTAAAGAACTAGGCTACATATGCCAATGGAGAAAATGACCTCCATTAGTCAATGTAATAGTGTTCCAAAGGTTTCTGGTAATTTTGTGCCATTACTTTTTGTTGACTCACAAAAGAAAAAAATTACTGTAACTTTTGGTAGTCCTACAGCTTTCTGGAATGTTTAGTCCCAGTCTGGCCATATATGTTTTAAATAGTTCCATAAAATAAATAATATATATAAACCCAACATTAATGCTATACATTCTCCTCATAATTTTCAAAAACCATTGTTTCATGTAACTAATAAAACAAGGCTGATATGCCATCCCACAGTAATTCACTGGTAAAGCTGCTGGAAAAAAAAAACAATTCAAAGATAGTGAACAGATGGAAAATGTCCTAATCAACAATGTTGTGTGTTGATTCTGATGGAGAGTGCTGACTGGATTCTGAGACTTTACCCAACTCAGCAGGAAAACGTGCTGTAATAAATTACAAGTGGCTGTATAGATGCAGAATGAGGACTGGGAGCAACTTGTTTGCCATCTCTGTTCTAATCCTGTATTTTTTTTTTTAACTCTGCTACTCTAGGCTTTACAGACATTATTAAAAAAATACTATAAATGTGACCAACAGTAAATGAGTCTCATTTGAAGTAAGATGGTTATATACAGCTTATTTAAATATGACATCTGATTCACTTGCAAGCTCTGTAAATAGCATCAGGCTTATTTCAGAAGTGCTTATACACACTTCAACACCAACACAAAAATCCTTTTTCCCTTCTACTATACTAAGATGTATTTCTATTTCCTCCTATCAGACTATGTATCCCTTAAGAACATCATTTCTGTGTAGGTTCCCCTGCCTGAAGCCATTTTGCAGTGCTCAAATGAAATGCTGAAATGAATGAAATCTATAATTACCATTTTTTAAAAAGTGATCTTAAGTCTGTATAAATACTTACAGTGGGTAGACAGCTTCATGCGTACAATGCACTGTGGTAATGTAATCTGGACTTGGGTTGTAAAGCATTGTGTACCAATCAGAAAGCATCAATACTCGACATGAACGGATATAAAGAACGCCAACCGGGTCACTCACAAGTAAGGTGATAACAGCTGCCACACTGCACTCAAACAATGCAGTGATGTGCTGGAACAGGGCACTGGAACTGGCAAAACAAAGAAGTACACTTGTCAGGACATTTTCAGTATTTCAGTGGCTTTAAATAAAATTTGTATGTTTCAAGACATGGATTCTAAAAAGAAATTTTAACTGATAAATCCTGAAACTAAAAATCTAAATTGGTGAGAAAAGCCAAACATACATGAAAACTACCTGAGAAGAGTTGAACCTTCTTTACTAAAAAGGGATACTCATCCCAGATTACCACTGTGCCAACAGTGTCTAAATATGCAGAAGAGCAGAAATTAGATATACTTTTATCTTCAGTATCTTGTCAAACTGTTATTAAAAATTTTAGTTATCTATGCATCATTTTAAATTATATTAAATATAAAAAGTACATAAAAGATTATATGCAATATATATCAGATATTATAATCATATAATAAATACCAGAAGCCCATTATCTAACCCAATTACTGGAATATTAACAAGTTATATCTACCTCTGTTTCTCCCCATTTCTCTCTCCTGTCTGTGCCCTAGAAGTAACCATTATACTAAATTATCTTTACTTTTTCTAAACAGTTTTTGTTCCAACTGTATTGATGGTTCAAAACTACTCTATTCAATTTTACTTATTTTGAACACTATAAAGTGATGTAAGTCTTCTTAAGATTTTTTTTTTCCCCATTCAAAATTACATTTCTGAGATTCATTCATGGTGTTGCTTACAGCTGAGACTCGGTCATTCTCCCTGTTGCATGGTATTCCATGGTGTGCCTCTCCCACTGTTTATCCATTCTGCTTGTTAAATATGTCACAAATGTCTTCCTCTCAGTTTATGGGTTGAATTTTTCACTTCGTGATGCCTTTTTATACATAGATGTTCTATATTTTAGTGTAGTTCGCTCTACCAATTTTTAGATTTCTGGTTAGCAGTTTTAGTGTTTTATGAAATTCTCACTCTAATAAAAATATTAGCCCACATTTTTTCCTCAAAGTTTAAAATTCTGCTTTTCAAATTCATAACCTTTAACTCACCTGGATTTCTATGTATAATATAAGGTAGGATGTAACTTCAGATTTTCCCATTTGGATATCCAGTTGTCCCAGCAGCAGCATTTTATTGAACAGTTAGTTAATCTTTTCCCCCAACTAAATTGCCACACTATTGCCATATAAAGTTTTACAGACAACTGGTCTGTTTTAAGGTTCTTGGTTTTGTTCTTGGGGTCTGTTTCCCCTGGAACAACAGAATATAACAGTAATTCTGATATTACATACATTCATCTACTTCAGAGGTCTTGGCTATTCTTAGGCCTCTGCACTTCCATATAAATTTTAGAATTAGCTTGTCAAGCTTCACAATATAATCCAATGTAGCTTAACTACCTTAGCCTTAGTCACCTCATAGTACCATGATACTATAAATGGAATACAGGAAGGTAAATGATTTGTATATTTATCTTAGAGCCAGTCTCTTTAGTAAATTCTCTTATTATTACTAGTTATCTATTCTATTGATGCTTTTGAGTTTTCTGTTTGAACAATGTTTTAATTATCTATCACTGCATAACAAATTAGTGGCATGAAACCACCACCACTGATTATGTCTCACTATTTTGTGGTTTGACTGGGTTTAACTGAGCAGTCCTTTCTGTTCCATATGATGTCAATTTAGGAGCTTCAACTGGGCTGCTGTGTTTAAAGTAACTAACTCACATGACTGAAGTAGGTGCTGGGTATCGCTGTGAGCACAACAGGGCTGCTGATCAGAGTACCATGTAGCCTCTCTTTTATCTTTAATTATGTGTGTAGGTATGGATTTTTTAAAATTTATTCTGCTTGGGCTATGTTTTGATTTCCAGAAGCAATTCTGTGAATCTCTTTTACATTATTTCTGTAAAACCTGAAGCCTGTATGTCTTTAAATATTGGCTCCTCCTCATTTTCTCAGAGACTCTGATTAGATACTCTGAACAGAGTTACAAAAACTTAAACCTGCACATGAGAACTGACTTTCAGTTAGCTCCGTTTCTCTGGAAGCCTGATAAAGGCAAAATGTCAACTTTATTGCTAGGTTACATTGCTTATGATACAAATGATCCCTTGATTGGTAAACTGTGTCTGGACTGGGGAGAACTATAAATGAATGATAAATACCTGATGGGGATACCATGGTTTGGCTTTCTTGAGTTCAGTGACTCTTGAATAGGTACGTCCCTTGCAGGACTCTGGAAGGTATACTTACAGAGATGTTACAGAAAGCTTGGCTCCTTTGGGTCATAAGACGTTAAGCCTGGATGACTCCCACACCCACTCAATGTGGATTTTATCTCCTTGCAGCTGAGCTCAGCTGCTTCAAAAGCTCTTGCTGACAAGGCATGTTTTTTGCTGCTCTGCTGGCAAGCTGTGTTCCTTCTTAGTAGATTGCTGCTTGGTATGACCTACAGTAGTCTCGTACCTCTGAACATTTAACTGAACCTAGGTGGATTACCAGTAGGTATTACAGATACATATTATAGCTTCATATTAATATGTCTCAACATATTTCACATTTTCCATTTCCTTTTCTCTCCATGGGGCATTCTGTTACTTCTTTATACATGTATTTTCTAATTCACTAATTCTATCTTCAAATGATTAACTTGCTAATCGACCTACCAATTTAAAATTTTATTTCTAGAAGTTCCTTTTTTTTCTTTACCAAATCTGTTGATTGATGCCTAACATTTTCCAGTTGAGTAGAGATACTTGTGACCCCATCCTTTATTATTTTAAGTGTTATAAAGATACTAGTGATATATTCTGTAGCTGAAAGTCTATTATCTGTAGTCCTTTGGGAGCATCAATATATTGCTTGTCTATTATCTCTCAGTCATAGGGCTTATTTTATTTGGTAATCACAGATTATGAGGTCATTAATAGATCTTAGTGAGCAAGAGTCTTATGAACCTAAACTGAGAATGGAGAAGCTTTCCAGCACAGAGTATTTGCTGACTTTTGCCAGCAGCTATGCCCACTACCTTGGGCTTCAGCCCCTTGAGAGCCTAGGCTTAGCACTGGCTGCCCAAGATTCATTGTCCAAAGAGCACAGCTGCTATCAGCAATTAACCTCAGGCAAGCCTCCCATCCCTATTGTCTGTTTGTCCCTTTGGCCCCAGCTCAGGATGGGTTTGTTTGTTTTCTGAAGAGAGGAGTCCCTGGAAATCTCCCCTTCCTTCAGCAAGTCCAGCAATGTCTTAAATAGTATGTCTTTTCCAGACTAGTTATTTCATGCAGGAGGGTCATTTGGAGCTCCTAATTAGCCCATATTGTTGGAAGCAGAACTCCTGCACCATTTTACACAGATTGAAACACTGAATACATAAACAAACATTTCCACATTCATAGTATATAAGCCAATCTTTCACTTCCTTAAAGAATTTGTATTTTTTAGAGGCAAAATTCCAATCTCATCATTTCTTGCCATTATCTAAGTAATCTTACTGGTCTCTTCATCATGCTCCCTTTCAATTTATCTGCAGTCAGCCACGTGATCTTCACAAGATGAAATCTGACTCTAAAACTCCCCTTATTAAAATAAACTGCGTCAGTGAGTCCCATCTGCCTTCAGGAAAACACTCCGCACCAGTATTACCTTCTACACCTCCTGGCCATGCTGAATCCCTTTGTTTCCTCCTGCCTCCCGTGTATTTGGGCATGCTTCACACTCCACCTCAAAACACATTGCATCTACCTGGCAAACTGTGTCTCTCCCGAGATCAACTCTGGGCTTTTCCCCAGGTCTTACAAATATTTCTTAAGGCTCCCCCAGCCCCAAATCTCTTCATATGCTGGTATTATTTAGTCACTATTTCTCACAGGATCTTCAGCTCTCACCTTGCGTTTATACTGTGCTCTCTTTTGCCTCTACTTTTGCACATATTTTTGCTGCTGTCTGATAGACTTTCTTCAATTCCTCTATCAAAACATACTCACTTTTCAAAGTCCAGCTTAATGTCAGTTTTTTTTCTGCACTACTACTTCCCTGTTTTGAGAAGGGAAACCTAACTTCTTTCTTTTTTGTGACAGCCTTAAAACTCTGTACATCCCTGTATTACAGAACCTCACAAGCATTGTGGTAGTTTATCTCAATCATTGGACTGCGAGCATCCACATTTCAGTCATCTCTGTATCCCTCAACCTGATACAGTACCTGGCACATTGAAAATATCAATAAAGATTGAGGAATGAATACATTCTAGAAGTTATAAATTACATAAAAACAATTCACATAAGAAGCAGAGCCTCTGACTACACTACATAAAAATATGCAATTTCTGCCTATCTTTGCCCTGGCCTCAAAGGAGAACAAATTTAATATTAAACTCTAGTGAAAGCAAGGGCACCAGAAAGCAAAGTTCTGATTAGTGTCGAGCCCATACATTATCACTCCCAAGGGGACAAGAACTGGTTCTTGGGGAAAAACTACTACTACACTTCTTATATATACATACACTATACGAAGAGATAAATAGTAAATCCGTATAAGATTCATGGCAATAGATGGAATTAGGAAAGAAAAAAAGCTTTTTAAGGAAGTGACAATGAAAAAAAAGGTTGAGAAACACTGGGCTAGCCTCAGACAGCTAGGCCTGTTTCCTTGATTATAAGTTCAATGTTTCAGAGAAATGCAAGAGACAGCTCTTGTATTCCTTGTGCCAATTCCTAGGCAAAGCATATCTAGCATATGCAAACTCCTCCTTTCTAAACCCACCTCCTTTCCTGCCTGAGCACCTATCACACTTCTGCTCTACTTGTAAACCAAACATTATCTGCTGCTCCAAGATTCTTCCTCAAAATACCTGATGTCTTTTTTCAAAAGCATTTGGTGATTTACATCTCTACACCCCCACCTCTTCCCAACTTCGAGTTGAGAAGTTCCAACCAGTCAGCTGTGCGATTATTCTGTTTTAGCTTTCCATGCCCTTATCTCTCAACACTCTGTACCAGAAATTAAAAGCAGGATGGGTGCTGCTCCAAAGAAGTCTTTTTATAGCTTCATCTGAAAAAGAATGAGTGTTTTTCCAGTGTCAATGACCACCCAGGATTTACTAGGCAGGATCCAGAAAACTGCTAATTCTATTTCCATCGGACCATCCTTTCCATTTCCACTCCCACAAGACTCTGACCATCACTATTTGTTGGACAACAGCCTTCAAATATGCCTTACCTCCAATCCACCTTCCACAGAAAATACCTTCCTAAAATACACATGCAGTGATGCTACTTCTCTAAATGAAAACCTTCACCAATAAATAACTCACCCAGAAAATACTGAGTGAGCATGTATCATGTGACAGCTGCTGTGCTGGTCTCTGGGATCCCACGGGGATGGTCACTGCCCTAGTGCAGCTTAGGGTCAGTCGGGGGATGCAGGGGAGCGTTAAATGAGGAACATAACTGTAAACTGTGGTGAGTGCTAAATGCAAAACAAAAAGAAGAGTGCTTTTAAAAAAGAAAAATACTTCAAAGCAGGTCAGGGAAGACCTCTACCAGTAGGTGTAATTTAAACTGAAATCTGAAGGAAAAAAAGGCAGCTAGGTAAAAATATGCAGTCACAGGGAAAAGAGAATATCTGAGGCAGAGAGAAGAGTCTGGGAAAGGGAAAGGGCCTAACGTGGGAAAGATGCTGAGAAGTTAGTTAGTTAATTAATAAAATCAAAAATAAAAGCCAGCAGGGCTGAAATGTGCTAAAGTAGAATTAGGCTCCTCATTCCCAGTAGAACAGAATTCACATCCTGTCTGGAACCTTTACATCTGGCCTCAACCTACTTTTCCCACTCTTTTGCCCTTTCTTTCAGATGCAATCTACACTTTGACCACTCCAGACTACTTCCATTCCCACCCACAAGAGATCACACATTCCACCCATTCATGCCACTGTTCATGCTGTTTCCTGTCTAAAATGTTCTTTTTCTGAAGTCTTTCAGATTATAGTGGGCACAATTTATTTCTTTCATTCCAGGACATTTTGTTTATAATGTTTTCATACTTTTTGTTATTTTTAAGACTGATTTATATAATTAGTTGTATTCATCTATCTTCTCTACAAGACTATGACTATAAATGACATCAATTATTTTTCTACATTCCCCCGGTCTTCTAAACATAAAACACAGTGCTCAATAAATATTTGTTGATTTAATGCTTTAGTAATTAGGTTGTAGTTATATTAACTACATTATACTAGATTACTAGTATTAACTCATGAAGTATTTACTCCAGAACAAGAAACTGTTTGTAATCATAACCAGTTCTTTGTAGAAAACCAATAATTGAGAAATTAAAAAAAAGAAATACATTCATTTAGAGTAAAACAAAGGATACTTTGCTTAATAATTATTAAGCCATGCTTTACCATTCAGTTTTCTTGCCACAGTCAAAAGTAATCAGAATATAAAGCAAAAGCAGGTTTAACACTTTTAAAAGAACGTAAGTATAGTTACTTGATAAGGTCTTCTGACAATTATTTCATCAGTCCATTCCATCATACATTCATAGAAAGTGCTAACCTCTTTTTCCCTGAGTACCACTCAATGAAGAACCAATGTAAAACAAGAGGAAGCATAGCCATGAATCCAAGATAGAGCCAATCATAAAGTTCTGGAGACTCTGTGCAAGGTTGACAGTATTTCTGTGCATTTGTTCTCTGTCCTCTAGGACACACCTATAATATATAAAACAATATTTTATGTAGATATTATTTTAGAACATTAATATGCCCCAAAAGTCATTTTATAAGACATCTTACTTCAGTTTAAACATCTATCTAGATGTGCATCTCTTGCCCCAAAAGTCATTTTATAAGACATCTCACTTCAGTTTAAACATCTATCTAGATGTGCATCTCTCAGAAATACAAGAGAAACAAGAGAAAGCATAAGTAAAAATTTTTTAAGCTACATTGTATTTGCTATATCTGTATATTGCTCTTAAAGGATTCCTTTTATGAGGCTACTAAAATAGTTGACTAACATTAAATGATAAACACTGTGTAAAAATAACTGGAGAGAAAAGTTACAGAGTCTTAATATTAACTTTCTGCCCAGGTCACTGTACTCTATCATTAATAAAAGGTAATTAGAAATTGCCATAAGTCATAAAATGTTTTTAAAAATACTTAATAAATGTTACTACCAAGAAAGATGCATTACAATCAGTAAGACAATACAAATAAGGATTTTATTAATGTCTCCATGCTCTTTTATAAATTAGTGTATTGAAGAAAAATCATTCTATATGTGAAAATATTTCAAAAATAAAAAGATTTTACAAATGAAATAACATATAAATGTTAAGACTTACCCCACATTCTCCATAGATTTCAGCTGAGTCATTTTTAAATAGTAGAGTCTTCCCACAATAAAGTCCAAGGCATGCTGGTTGAATATCGACAGCTTTTTAAAAACAAATGTGAGTATAGTAGTATCTTTTGTGATTATAAGAAATAATGCAGTAATAGCTGAAGCACTTGACAAAAATATCTCAACATGGTTTCAGTTAAAAATGGTTATGTATTAGACAAAAGTCTTGATGCATTTATTTTTAAACTGAAATTTATCCTTTTACACTGTGATACTGCATAAAGTTACACTAGAACCTTGTTGTTAATACCATTCCCAATGATTAAGCCTCTTTACCGGCAGAGTGGGATCTAGCCCCAGAATTCAAAGCCTAAATTATTTTCTCTCCAAGGCTCCAGCCAGCCACTCCCCTTGATGAGAAAGACTTTTGAATTGCCGTTGTTTTATAGTTAAAGGACTATAGAGGATCTCCACCTCTTATTTTGCCCCGTCAGGACATTAGAGGGACACACATGCACACAGACACAAAATCCATTATAACCTTCATTCCTAATAGAACATATTTTAACACCAGAAAGGCATAATTTCAGAATAAAGGGCAAGCTTTTGAAGTAAATTCACCTTTATAAAAGGTTTACATTGTCCTGTTATCATTTTTGCTGAGGACAGGTGAAAATTTCATTAGGGTTCTGGTCAACATTTGGAAATGACTTCCTTCGAATCAACCTCCCTGATCTCAAGGCTTAGGGAAAATAAAAAGCATCAATTCTTTACAAAAAAATTCAGGGCCTACATATTGCCATTAACCTCATCCACAGGAAGAAGTTACTGAAGGAGTTTTTTTTTCCATCAGTGACATCGGATTCCTTTCATTCATGATTCGTTCACTCAATAAACAGGCATTTAGTATTGGGACCACTGAAGAGCCACAAAGCAACAGGACAGAGGCCCTGCCCTCAAGGAACCTGCAGCCTAGTGTGGAACACTAAAACAACCAGAGTCAAATTTGAATTAATTTGGAAAGTTATGCATTTTATGACCATTCTTGAATAATCATTTCCCAAATTCTTTATGAATTCACAATCTAGAGACAGCCTGGTCCACAACGCTCTTTCCCCTTTCAAATTCAGGTAGACATTTTTCTCCTTGTGCTGCTAAGAAAAAAAAGAAATAGCACTGACTAAAAGACCTCAAGTTTAATATCTTCACTTTTATCAAATGTATTACCTTTTAAAAAAGCCACGGACTTTTTTACCTTATTTGACACTTTTTTAAACCAATTGCAATCACAAATGTCCTAACTACTGACAGATAAAGAGTGTTTCAGATTTTTTAGGATAGATGTCAAAAAATTGTAACCTTCCATGAGTTTTGCATCTAGATGTTTAATACATCTGATGGTAAATGACTTAAAGTCCTCAAAATACAAGGCATGAAAACTAGTATGATAAACTGAAAGCACCAGCTCATCCTTGACCAAAACAAACTGCCGGGTCCCTGTGTCCATTCAGTTTACCCTTTCATTTCCTTTAGTGAACGGTGACTCAAAATTTTAAGCCTTTTTTTTTTTTTTCCAACGATCTTGCCCCTTTGTCAAGGGCCCTAAATAAGACTGGATGCTGAAATAGCTATGCAGCTATTAGGTTTTGCTTCCTTTACTGTTTTTCTACATACTGACGCCCTGGCTTTAAATTCTGAAGTCAACCCTCTTCAATATTAAAGGGTTGCAGTGGCATATCGCACATAACAACAAAGGCCTGCCCTTGACCCCAGCACACTGCTGACCTCCCGTCTGCAACCTGTCTTCCATCTGCGGCCAGCGAGGAGCCGAGGCAGGACCGCAGCTGCAGGACTCCGGGACCCGACCCCAGAGCGGATGGCGGCAAGGGGAGAGTACTAGCCGCTCCCGGGAGCTGCCCGCCAGGCCGAGCCCAGGGCCCGCAGCACAGGCAATACGCTTCCCGGAACCTCTGCGACCACTCACCCATTGGCCACTTGCAGATTGCCCTGGAGAAGCTCCGGGATCAGAAGACCCGGCGGAAGCGCCCGGACATCCGGGCCGCAGCCGTCTCTGCAGTTCCACCTCCTGGTAACCGGGACGAGAACGCCGAAGCCCCGCCCCCGCCCTTTCGCGTCGGGCTCCTAGGCCCCGCCCCCTGAGGCTGTTGAGCGTCCCGCCCTGTCGCGCGGGGTAGGCGAGCGGGCCCCGGGCTTGACGCGCGCGTTGCGGGGCGGTGGTCGAGTTCCCGGATGCAGACGACCGAGAGCGAGCTGGCAGTGCCCTGGCTGCCCCCTCACGACCCGGGGACGCCGGCGCTGTCGGTGGTGGACATGCACACGGGCGGCGAGCCCCTGCGCATCGTGCTGTCGGGGTGTCCGGAGGTGGTCGGCCCTACGCTGCTGGCTAAGAGGCGGTACATGCGCCAGCATCTTGACCACGTGCGGCGACGGCTCCTGTTTGAACCCCGTGGGCACCGCGACATGTACGGGGCCGTGCTGGTGCCTAGCGAACTGCCGGACGCGCACCTGGGCGTCCTTTTCCTTCACAACGAGGGCTACAGCTCCATGTGCGGCCACGCGGTGCTGGCGCTGGGTCGCTTCGCGCTCGACTTCGGGCTGGTGCCGGCGCCCGCGGCCGGCTCTGGCGAGGCCCGCGTCAACATCCACTGCCCGTGCGGGCTGGTAGCAGCCTTCGTGGACTGCGAGGGCGTTCGCAGCCGCGGCCCGGTGCGCTTCCACAGCGTCCCGGCCTTCGCGCTGGCCACAGGTAACTGGCGGGGCCCTCCCAGCCCCAGGCAGGAGCCGCCAAGGATGCAACTAATTGCTGTCTGGGCTGGAAACCAGCGCAATGCCACTAATTCGCCCCGCAAGCCATTGCAATTAACAAGAAGGTAACCGTTAATCACAGCAAACGTGTGTCATCAGCATCTTAGCCTTGCGGATTTGTGCGGTGCATGCAGTTCCATATCCCGCAGATTTATCACCTGTGGTCTTGACAGCCTTGAGTATAGAATGTAGTGTTTCTCTTACTCAGGGCCTCTTGCCTGGAGATTTCACGGTTGGATAAAGCAAAGTCAGCTAGGGTCAAGGAAAGCCAAGAACAACCAATGTACGGGTTCCAGGCTGGCTCAGAATACGCTTACTAGACACATTATTAACTCCTGGCAAGTTACTAATCCGGTCTCCTGTAAAAAGTGCTTTCCCCACTTTGGTAAACAATTGAATGAGCTAAGCAATTAATAAATCATAAAGTTATGGATGTTGCTGCTCTTATTCTTTAAGAATAGCAACACATCGCCTGGGTCCAAATCCGGATAACCCCTTAAAGCTGTGCAACTGTAGTCGAATTACTTAACCTCTCTGTGCCTATGTTTCTTCGTTTGTTATCATACTGAGTTTTTGGTGAGGATTAAATGGGAGTATGCAGGGCACTTAACGTTTTTAAAAATGTATTCCTAGAGACAGAAAGGCTGCAGGATATTTAAAGTTGCTAGTTAGTTTTCTCTAAGTGTACTAAGCCCTTACGAGGTTTTGGTGGGTTCCCTGTGTACAGCTGGCATGTCATGTAAAACAGGGTGTCTGTAACTACAATCTTCGCAAAGAGGGTGATCTCTCCAAAGTAGTTATGACTGGAAGTGAGCTGGGAGCTGATTTAGTCAGTCCAGAAATAGAATTATTTTTCTTCTAAACATACAAATCTTTCTCATAGATCTTGATGTATCCTCGAGGATTCATCTTGCACATTAGCCTGATTTTGAGTGATGCAGTAATTGCCCAGGCCTTTGTCCATCTCAGAGCAATCGCTTAGGCAGCTGAAACACACGAGATGATGAAGAATGCCCTGGGGAAATTGATGCCCCTTTCCTCTTTAGAAAAGTATGGTGTAACATCAGACTGGGAGGGCACTTGAAGACAGGAGTTTATTTAGGAGTGCATCTCAGAAACCACTTTAACTAGCTTGGCTATCCAGTTTCCCCCTAGGCAATCCCAGCAGCTCTAGATTTTGTGGGAAATGACACTGGCAGCAGGATCACCACCAGTTCGGGTCTGGTAAGGGCAGGGGCAGCCAACAGCTCAAGCACCATACACATTTCCTGAGAGCATCACTGTCTGACTGTACAATAATCAGTAGGCAGTAATGGTCAATTACTGGTCAAGAAAATGAAAACTAGATTCTCTACTTTGTAAAATGCAAAAAGGGTGAACTGACGGTGTTCAAGATCACTGCTCTGCTCTTCCCCATCTCTGTGACCTTGTGAGAGGGATTCCATGCCTCTGTGTCATCCTCTGTAAAGTGAGGATGACAGCAGCACCCACTTAAGAGGATGGCTGAGTTCATCTCCACTTCACCTTGTTAAAATGAAAATTTAGTTTTGTTCATCGTATTAAAGTGCTAGAGCAGTTGGTAGTCAATGAATATTTGTTGAGTGAGTAAATAAGATGAATGACTAAAATAAAATTAGTAAATAAATGAAATTCGGAGAACATGCTGATTGGCAAGTGTAAATATCTGGTTCTCTTAAGAGCCCTATTCCCATTAGAAATTAAGCTTTTGGCTTTAATATTAACATTTATTGTGTTCCTAATCTGTGCCAAGCACTCCCCACACATTAGCACATGTGTTTGACAACACATCCTTTTGGGAGGAATAGCAGTTCCACTTTACACAGGAGGACACCAAAGCCACTTAGTGTCCCACCTTCCAGCTGTCTCTGGTTTCCATCTGCTTCCTCATTCTCCTTCCATTAAACCAAATTTTCATGACTCAGTGTGCAAACTCAGGAATATAAGAAACATTTTATTTTTCACAACTTAATTTCTGAATTTGAGACCCACTCTTCCCTGTTGTTTGACTTAGCAGCATCCCTCCACATGCTGTCACCTTCCCTGATGTATGTGTGAGCACAGGTTTCTTAACAGAGCCAAGGCCTTGGAGAGGAGGGCCTGTTGGTGCTTAGCTTGCACAGTTAACCAGCAAAACATATCTGCCCCCCTCCATGTGGCCCCTCTCCTGCCACTGCCTCTCTTCCCTCATTGCTGCTCCAGCCACACCCTGTACATCCCTGTGGTGCTGTGGAAAGTCAGCACAGGTCCTCTACACTCATAACCTTCTGTGTCTTTTCTCAGTCCAGAGGAAATTTCTCTGTTGACCAGAAGAAATATTTCTCCCTTCAGAGTGCTCCTTTGCCAACAAATGTTTTTCTTCTGAGATCTCAGGTTTTCATAAAACCTGCTTTCCCCCCTTCCATACACCTCCCCCAGAGTACTGATCACCAAGCCAGGCTGAATTGGGAAGGAGGACAAGGAAAATGCAGGAAGGGGTAAAACAGCTTTAATGTCCCAAATATCATCCAGCCACACTGCTTTGGAAATAGAAATTTGGACTTTAAAAAGACTGACCTTCAGGTGAAACTTTGGGTATGTCAGGGACTTGAAATACTCAATAAAAACCCTGATGCAAAGTTGTACCGAAGGCCAGCGATTCTATTATATTCTGAGTAATTCATTTGATTCTGAGTATTTGCCTACAGGATACTTTCATGAGATGATGAGGCCAATAAATGTTTATCATTTATGTAGAAAAATCTCTTTCATTTTGTTTTTATGTTACAGCTGAAGCAAACCAATTTGTGAAAAGGATCCAAAATCCTATTTTAAACCATTCCTATAGTCCAAGAGGGGACCTAATTTTCCTTCACAGTTTTATGCATTGATGGTCCAGGGTTTTCCCTCTCTCTGCCTCCATGATGTGTCCTAGAAAAGATCTTCAGTATAGTTAGCAAAATAACTATTTATGATTTAGGAACAATGTGGCATTCAGGTGTTCTAAAATGTGTACAAACATCAGTTAAAAAATAGGAAGATGTGGGGCTCTCTTGTCCCCTCCTGGTGTGAGCCAGGAGCTCTGTCTGTCTTCTCACTGTATCTCTCAATAAAAGCCTCTCCCTGGCTCTCCTACCTTGACTGTTTGCTAAGTTCATTCTTTGACTCCGCAAACCAGAACGCTGGCATCATCTTTGGGGGCTCATCTGGGATAACTTCGGAGGCCTCTCTGGCTTCTGGGTGAGGCAAGGATGCTCTTTATTTCCTTTACATGCTCTATGTGTGCCTCCAAGTTCGTCAATTTCATGGAACCCGATGCTCACCACCGCAAGAAGCCATATGACCTGCAAATGGTGATGGAAATGGAACCCACAGGCCCTCTTGACCGACCACTGATGGACACCTAACTGCACCCCTTACTATGCCCCCTCTCAGCATGAAGCAGCCAGAGCAGTCATCACCCCCTTTCCCTAGCTGCAGCTAGGGTCTCCATCTGTAGAGGGGGGAATGAGACAGGGACTGTAGGTGTAGTCAGGGTAGGGTTAGGGCCTCCAGGAAAGGCAAGGTGAAATATTTACAGTCAGAGCAATGTAACAGTGGGCAAAGAAGTCCCTATTGAAACTGTGTTAAGAATTATGCAAAGTCAAGGTCACACTAATTCTCTAGGGAAAGATAACAGACTAAGAGTATAGCCATCTTCAGTGAGATCAGTTAAAGGTCAAAAGGCGAGGAGCAACTTGGCCTGAAATGTTTAAGTGTTCCGCAAGGGTATCTCAGCATAACCTGTGACTTCACTGTAAACAGCCCTAGCAAATAGACAACAACCCAGCCCACCCTGAGGAGCAGGTAGTACAAGTCCACACCCTAAGCCCTCAATTCCCAAAAATCCTCAACTGCCTCTAAATCCCCTAGACAACACACCACCCCGGACTCTCTTGTCCCCTCCTGGTGTGAGCCGGGAGCTCTGTCCTTTTTTTCTAAATAAAAGCCTGTACCTTGTTCTACCTTGACAAAAAAAAAAAAATAGGAAGATGCACTTAGCTAAAGGTCTATTATTGTTTACGTGACAACTCATTTTAAATGTATCATTTTAAATGGATTTTTGCTTCATTCCTTTTTATGATAGGGAAAAGTAACCCCCAAAATAGACATCTGAAAAATGCTGTGAAATTATATTGCTAAGATACTAAAAACAAATTTACTTTGAAACATGTTTTTAGATCTCCTCGTGGATGTTCCTGGTCATGGAAAGATGGTGGTGGACATTGCCTATGGTGGTGCATTTTATGCATTTGTTAGTGCTGAGAAGTTAGGACTTGATGTTTGTTCAGCAAAGACAAAGGACCTTGTGGATGTAGCAAGTGCAGTGACGGAAGCTGTGAAAGCTCAGGTCAGTACAAGTGCTGCTACAATAACAAACGCCCTCCCCTGTGGCATGGAGGGAATGTAAATTACATGTCTGTACAAAAAAATTAAACATCTGTATATTCAAATCATTAGTAGTACTAAGAATAGGGTATTGGTTACAATCTTAAACTCTAGATTAAGACTACCCGGGAGTTCTCTTTGCCACTTGTAACTTTTGTAGCCTTGAACAAGTTATAGAAACCTCCACATGCCTCAGTTCTCCTAACTGTAAAATGGAAATTATGAAATACTTCATAGGATGTTTTAAGAATGAAATGTCAATGTGTATAAAGGACTTAGAGCCTATCCATAATAAATGTTCAATAAATGACAACTGTTATTAAATGTAATATTTGTACACTAATGTAATTTGTTATTTAAACATATAGAAAATGTATCTCATAGTATTCCAGTAATTTGAAATGCATATGCTTTGTTATATGTGATAGTTCTGCAAAGCTTGTCAATAATGAATGTAAAATATAGATCACAAATAGATTTCATTAAATATGATCAGACTGTCTCTGACTTAATAGAGAACATTAATTCCTAATTAGGGAATTTTTTTCTATACTGTTAAGAAGTTACTTAGATAACCACTCAAGTAACTCTAGTGTCAGCTAGGGAAAACTATTCTGATAAAATCACTTTAGATAATAAGTCTACAGTATTCTTTGATTTTTAGCACAAGTCTGCCATTTTATCTTGAAATTGGGACCTATAAAACTCATTCAATATTTGAATGTTTTAGCATATGAGAATTTGTTATTCTAAGTAAAAAATAACTTGTGAAAGATAACATCGAATATACTTGTATTAATAGTTATTTACGGACCTATTTAACGTACCCTGAGACTTTAACATAATTTATAATGTAAACAACAGAATGGAAATATGTACTGTATCTCTATTCTAAACTGACTTTTTTCCAGGACTGTCAATATGAATATTAGAATTATTTTATCATAGTAACTTCTGAAACTCTGAATTTACATAAGTTTTCTATTCCATTAAGCAGACAACTAATAGTTTGAGTTAATAATTTGGCATAAAGTAATTTTACCTCATTTTTAATGAAACTAAGAGGAAAAGGCATAGTTCGTAATGAAAGGAGTAATTTTGAACTTCTCATTAAAGCTTTAATTTCTCACCAAGGTGGCAAAGGGTGGACATTGAGGAAGGAGGGATTCTGAGAAAAATATGAAAAATTTTATTAGTGATGAATCAGACAGTAGACAATTTTGTGCATTGCTGACCATTCACACTGCTGATGCAGATTTAGGGAAAGACTATTTTGAGGGGGGCTGAAGTTAATATAAATTCATCTTCATTCATTTGTTCTTTTAACAAACATTTACCAGGAGCTTATTGTATGTCACACACTATGCTAGATGCTAGAGATCCAAAGAAACAAAGCCACCTTCAAGGAGCTCAGTCTAGTTAGAGAAGCATACCTGGGAACAGTATGATGTTGTAATGGTGCTTGAATGATACTGAAATGATAACGGGAGGTGGGCATAGGGACTTCAAGAGGATGGCGGGCAAAGGTCCAGGGTGAAGGCCTCTTTAACTTGGTTTTAGATGGTGTCTGTGGATTTTAAGAATCCAAATCTACTCAGTTGCTTTAACTGACAGGTAAGCAGTAGTGGAAGGTATTGTAAGAGTACGCATGGACTGAGACTACTATCAGGTGTTACAGAAGTCCAGGCAGAGTGAAACAACTAGGCCTCCCTGGGACAGGAAGCACTGCACACAGGGCCTGACCATGCTTTACCATCAGGGTGCCTGTGCCTTCTGCTTTCTGCGGGTCTCTGCTGCTTTTCAGGATACCAGTTGACTTTATCTTTACAATGGATCTTCTTTTTTAATCCAATTGTTTCTCTTACCTAGTAGCTTCTATATTCTTATACCTTCTGTTTATGCGTGGCCCCTCCCAAGTCCTTGTCTGTACCAACAATAATAACTTCAGCTTTGATACTTATTACCTGATTTTTCCACATAATCCCCTTCAAGCTCCTGAGCGTGAGAATGTGATTGTCTTAGCTCCTTCTGTTGGAGCAGCTGTGGTCAGCCTGTGGGTTGACCATCCTGAGGTCAGTGCTTCAAAGAGTGTGTTTGTTTAGGGTGTGTGTGTAAAACAGGGCTGTTCCTTTAGTGAAAGCTATGTGCAGGGCAGCTTCCTCAGAAAGGACTCAGAGTACGATAAGAACAATGACTTCCAATAAAACTGTATTAATATAGACAAAGACATCATTTGTAGTATTCAGTGTTTAAACCCAAGAGGTATTTAAAAAATGATAAAGATTGAAAAGTTGTGTCTAGGAGTGCTCTAGCTACATTATTTATAAAGATAAATTTGGATGAAAATACTTATTCTACAGGTGGTTGTTAATTTTTTTGTTATTTGCAGTTTAAAATTCATCATCCTGATAGTGAAGACCTTTCCTTTCTATATGGAACTATATTAACAGATGGAAAAGATGCTTATAGTGAGGAACCAACCACCAACATTTGTGTGTTTGCAGATGAGCAGGTATTACAACTGTAATGTTTAGCACAAAAGCCAAGTAATATAGAACTAGAACACTCAACACTCTTACATTCATTTATTCTGAAACAGGTTGACAGAAGTCCTACTGGCTCAGGAGTGACAGCCCGAATTGCCTTACAGTATCACAAAGGCCTTCTACAGCTGAACCAGACCAGAGCCTTTAAAAGCAGTGCAACTGGCTCAGTATTCACAGGGAAAGCTGTGAGAGTGAGTGATATCCTTAGTTTCTTATTTGCAAATGTTACTTATGAGACTGAAGCAGCCTGAGCTGGTGTTAGATAAGTTTATTCACACACCTCTCAGAAGAGAATTTTAAAGCAGGCGTATAAAATATTCTGCTCAACTAGGATCCTAGTTCTGAGAAGTGTAGTTTTGGGACCCCTGAGGGACCCAAAGGTCTTTTCCATGGATCCACAAGGTAAAAACTTTATTCACAGTAGTAATACTAAGATATTATTTGCTTTTCACTTCCATTCTCTCAAGAGCATTCAGTGGAGTTCTCTAAAGGTACATGTCAATTCTACCTTCAAAGTATCTCTATATTTTGTCTCCATTCTCCCTAAAACTGCCCTAGTGATTCTAGATTCAGTCAATGAATTAAGGTTACCTCTTAACAGGTTTCTGGGTTTCTAGTCTCTCTCCTCTCCAAATTGTCCCCACTTTATATCTAAATGCAACTAAACACAAATTCGATCTTTTTCCGCCTTAAAAGCCTTCCAGTGTCTAAAGGATTAACCCTTGGGTTTTCTTTAAAATGATAAAAATCAGGAATATGACTTTTAGGCTAATAATGAGTGCAGCATTTTGGTATTATGCTCCTTTCACCTTTTTTCAGGAAGCAAAATGTGGTGATTTGAAATCTGTTATAGTGGAAGTATCTGGACAAGCCCATTACACAGGCGCAGCAAGTTTAATAGTGGAAGATGCTGACCCACTGAAGGATGGATTCCTTCTCAAATGACTTTTAAGGGCTTTCTTTTCAAAGAAGTTCTTATTTGTAAGTAATTTTGTCTGAATTGTGTGGAAAACTCTATCTAAATTGTACATGTAAGCCAACTTCCATTCCTTATAAAATAGTATGCTGTGCCTAAAAAGTCTATACCTTATATTTGCACATGTATATTGTTATATCACTTATGTCTAGCATACAAAATGCCAAATTCAAACTATTTTCTAGTAACTAACATATCAGGTAAAATTTAAACCTTAGTTTTTGTTACTTTTAAAATATTACTCAATGGTAGCTACTATATATTTTAAATGTTCTTTGAATACTAGCTGTAATTGCAGCCCTTACAACAGCTCTTAAAGGTAATTTTTATTTAGTTTTCCAGTTTTTGAGTAAAATAGTGCCTTCTCTCTAAGGGTGAGATAGATGATTATAAGGTACTCAGCACTTAGTTTACACAGCCTGGGAAGGAGTGGGATGGGGCCGCTTCCATAGGCAGATGTTGTTATAGCTGCTGCTGGGATATTCTCTGGGCTACAAAGCCCAGCTTCCACACCCAGGTAACTGAAGTCTCATAAACTGATGTGAGAATACCAACTGGTAATCAAGCTTTTGATAGATCTTTAAGGGTCTTATTAAAGGAATTGTTTATTGCCTGACTGAAATACAAGTACACAGTAGAAATCAAATCACTGAAGCACTACTGTGGGGCAAGTCTCACACTCTGTCAGATACATGCCAGACAAATTTAAAACATGAAAGAAATGTTACCTGTTGGCTTTCTTGTTAGCTAACTGTCCTGAGCCTGTAAAAAATAAAAGTTGATAATAATAGTCATTATAAAATGAAGTATTAAAAATTATTCAACATGTGATGTTCTCAGTGTTCAGTAGACTCTTTTGTAAGGTAACTAACCATTTTTTTTTTCTGAGCATATAGGAACTGAAGTTATTAACTCATTGTAACTGACTTTGTCATCTAGCAAGTCTGCATAGAACCAGTTATTAGCCCAGTGATTTAATTGCCAACATGAAGGCTAAATGCTTTTGATTTGCTTATTATATAAAAACTAATGTTTTCCACTCATTCTCTATAAAATTCTGTGGTAAGGAAATCACTTCCTCTTCAAAATGACACCATCACTAGCTTAATATGACCAAGAAATTTTCTATAGATTAGAGAGGTTTGCTTTACTTAAAAATATAAAAACAGAGCTACTATTTCCTCTCCAAGTTTCACAAGACACATTAATTGAAAATACACACATTGTTTAAACGTTTGATTTTGTGGCCTTTTGTATTGTGTCACACACATTTCCTCTACTTTAATGAAGTACACCATGAAATGCATACCTATCATGAGTCCTTGGATACCAAGAGTGGGAGAATTTTATCACTGACATTGTTTAGAATTGTCAGCATGTGGTGACAATAAATAAGCAGACTGACTTTCTGTTTTATTATTGTTTTAAAATTCTCCAGACCCCTTAAGGGTATTAGAGGCTATAAAGCTAGAACTTCTGACTCTAAGCCCAGTATATTCTTAACTACACTTCCTTTCTAATCCATCTCAAAGCCCTGTTGAATCTACCTTGCTCACATCAATCCATTCCCATCCTTGGAAAGGGTCTTGCCTCATCAATTAACCTCTTTCAAGCAACCTTTCCCTTGTTGGTTTCTTACCCTAAGTATTTAAATATGCTCATCATAAACAAAATGAAATAAACATCCCTTGTCTACCTTCCCTCTTTAGCTGGCTATCACCCCTATTTTCCTTCCCTGTGTAGTCAAGTTTCTAGATTCCTGACCGTGGGGAAGTTGGGGTTCCTATGGCCAGGATCCTCACTGAACTTAAACCACCTGATGATGTAACTGGCCTGTTGCTAGGCTACCGCTTCCACACCTTTAGGCGATAAGCTATTATTGCGCTATATAGAGAGCTCGGCCCAGTGCTCTAGGGGGAGGTAAGACACTAGTGGTCTACTTACCACTGGGAGAACAAGCCAGGTAATAAACCTTTTCACCCCAAAGAAACATTCTACTGTCATTTTCTTTGGTCACACTGAATCCATAGTGAACTTGCCATGGCCTGAAACCCATTGGCAAGACACTGACTCTGCTCATTGGGTACATTTTATCTTCTACTTGTTATTCAACTATAGCAATCTTGTTTCTACCTCATTATTAAGTGGGAACTATGCTTGATATAACTGCCAAATCTAATGGTCACCCAAGGGTTTATGCATCCATGATGGATGTTGTGCTTGCTCCTCGCAGGCGTGCATGGTACATTTTAGAGCAGGAACCTCCATTGGTGCTGAGGTCAGCCACGGAGCTACTCACTGAGGCTCCCAAGGTCATTAGATTAGTACCCATTGGTCCCCACCAGGTGCTGCAGTTGTGCGGGCCCAGGTTCATGTCCTCTTTACCATTAGCTTGCAATGCATTTTCTCTAAGCCCTCCAGATCCCATCAGAGTTGGGACATCCTTCTCTTCAACCTACAAAACCCACAAATTCCAAACCATCCAACTTTAGGACAATACTTCTCATACTTTAGTGTGTATGAATTGCCTGGGGATCTTAAAATGCAGATCCTCGCTTACTGGGCATGTGGTGGGGCATCTGTGGACTCCCAGGTGGTGCTGCTGGGAGGACTTCAGTTTGAGTAGCAAACCATCTGTTCTGATTACCCATTTGGGCCCACACTTTCCAGGTGAGTCTCCTCTACCTGGAAACTTCTCCTTTTAGCTCTGAAATACATAAGAATCCTGACCTCATGAAAAGCGGCTGGATAATTACCTTTTCCTCTTTTCTGAAAAGCAAAGCAAAACAAAACAAAAACCCCAAATATAAGACAACTGATTTCTTAATTGGCCAAAGTACCTCATTAAATATACCACTCACCTGCCTAGGTTTTCTCTCTTTACCTGCTTCTTAAATTTTGTTACTCCTTAGCACTCAATCCATAGTTCTTTTCTCTCTTCACTCAGCAGCCCATCACATTCATGTCCCTCTTGGAGAGAGGTTGACAACTCCCAAATCTCTAAATTCCAAGGTCCAGAGCCATACTGCAGATTCACTACTTGGCAGAGCCAAATGCACTGCCCCCTAGCACATGCCCCCCTCCTGTATTCCTTAACTTGATTAATGGTACCCCATTTGTGGAGGCAGGAACTTGGGATGTACCCTTGCCCCTTGTTTCTGAAAACCTAGCACAGAGAAGATTTGCTAAATAAATGAATCTAGTATATATTTTTGTCTTAATTCAGTGGTGCTAAGCTAGGGTTGTTCCTGCCTGCCCATCTCCCCCCACCCCCCACTGGCCCACCTTGGCCTCACAGCTATTTCCAAGGCCACTGGTTAATCCTGGAGACATTTTTAGTTGTCACTATGGGTCATCTCATGGGTAGAGGCTGAAGATCCTGATAACCATCCTGCAGTGCATAGGGTAGTCCCTGAAACGATTGGTCCCAAGTGTATAATGCTGAGCTGGAGAAACCCAGTTTTAGTTTACCGGCTTAAATGAACTTCTGTTTATACAGTAAATTTCCGGTAAGGTATATTTCCTTACTGGAGTAAGCATCCAGAGCACTAATATCGTTAATTTTGAGATGTGCAAATAGCCTAGTCATTCTTGAGAGCAGTGTTTCTCAAACCTGCCCCTGCACCAGGGTCAAGTGCAGAGCATGTGGCTGGCTCTTATTGGGTGTGTTAGACACAATAGCTTTGGGGCAAGGCCTCGGAATCTGCATGTCTAACAAGGTCTCAGGTTGTGCTCATGTTGCTGGTCTGGGGTTCACACTGCAAACTACTGCTTTAGAGAACCTGAGGATTTATTACACTATCCCCCAGTAGAGGCCGTGGCCAGAAACTTGAAATGCAGCTTCCCTGGGCAGGCAGACCCTTCTTGTTCCATCTGCCAGCCAGACATTTGGAGCTGCTTCTGTGGTGACTGCCTAGCTGGCAGCACCTTAGGCTGAAAACACCACAGAATGGATGAAGGCTGCTGGCAGGGTAAGTAACCACTCCCTTTTCCTCCCTTGCCCCACACAAACATGGTGGCCAGGTAAGGTCCTGAGGTCCAGGCCCTTGAAAACAAGGTGACATCCTGCCTCCAATGTCCATATGCTAGCTCCTCAGAGCGCCAGTATCAGAATCACCCATCGGGTTTATATCCGTGGCCCACCCTCAGTAATGCTGGGAGTCAGCCATCGATCAAATCTGCATTTTAATAAACTCCCTACATTGGGGTTCTCAAAGTGGGGTGCTTGGACCAGCACCACTACCACCTGCAAACCTGTTAGAAATGCAGATTCCCTAACAGGACCCCAGACCTACTAAGCCTGCAACTCTTGGGGTTGGGCCCAGTCACTTGTGTGCTCACAAGCCCCTAGGTGACGCTGTTACACACCCAAGTTTAAGAACACCTGGGTTAAATTATTCTGCCTCTCAAGTTTAAGATCTCCGGATTTGGACTGTTTTCCTCTGCAGGTTTTATTTTCTTTTCCTTCCTGCATATGCCAGAAACACCCATAGGTAGCTTTCCAAGAGGACTTTTGTATCCAGTAAGAGAGCTTGAGAGCGCACCATGTTGAATTTTGGTCATTTATCTGAGGGCCAGTCCGGCTTTGTCTGGCCCAGCACGGGTTCCCCAAGGAGATCGATCTGCACTCTCTGAAGCCCAGGGCCTCTGCGGCGTAACTTCGCGGAGAGATGATGTCCTGGGCGGGCTTTGCGGAGGCTACCTGGCTGCCGCCCCGCCCCGCGCTGCTGCGTACACACGCGGTTCCCTCGGCAACGCCTGGAACGCACGTCAGAGGATCCGCCAGGTCACTGGCGACCGCCAGACACAGGCTCACAGCTCGACTCCCGGCAGAGGCCGCTCGCACCGGCCCGGAACCACCTCCGGCTGCGGCCGCGGCCGCCCGTGCGGGATGAGGAGACCCGTAGGCGCCGCGGGGCCCCATGGAGCAGCCATCGGTCCGCCCGCCCGTGAGCACGGCCTTGTTGGTCAGCCCACACCCCGAAGCCCCCTCCGCGGCCGGCGCGCCTGGCGGGACGTCCTCCGCGACAACATCAGCGGCCGTGGTCTCCATCAGCACCGTGGTGGCCGCGGCTCTGGGGAACCGGAGCTTCGGGAGCGGAGGCGACGGCACTGGCGCCTGGGCTGGCGGCGGGCCGCGGGCGGCGGGGGCGGTGGGGAGGCCGCCGCTCGGGCCGGAGGCGGCGCCGCTGCTGTCGCACGGGGCGGCGGTGGCGGCGCAGGCGCTCGTCCTCCTGCTTATCTTCCTGCTGTCTAGCCTGGGCAACTGCGCGGTGCTGGGGGCGATCGTGAAGCACCGGCAGCTCCGTACCGTCACCAACGCCTTCATCCTGTCTCTGTCCCTGTCGGATCTGCTCACCGCGCTGCTCTGCCTGCCCGCCGCCTTCCTGGACCTCTTCACGCCGCCCGGGGGCTCTGCGGCCGCCGCCGCTACGGCGCCCTGGCGCGGCTTCTGCGCTGCCAGCCGCTTCTTCAGCTCGTGCTTCGGCATCGTGTCCACGCTCAGCGTGGCGCTCATCTCGCTGGACCGCTACTGCGCCATCGTGCGGCCGCCGCGGGAGAAGATCGGTCGCCGCCGTGCGCTGCAGCTGCTGGCGGGCGCCTGGGTGGCGGCGCTGGGCTTCTCCACGCCCTGGGAGTTGCTCCGGGCGCCCCGGCAGCCCCCGGCCGCACAGAGCTTCCACGGCTGCTTGTATCGGACGTCCCCGGACCCCGCGCAGCTGGGCGCGGCCTACAGCGTGGGGCTGGTGGTGGCCTGCTACCTGCTGCCCTTCCTGCTCATGTGCTTCTGGCACTACCACATCTGCAAGGCCGTGCGCCTGTCCGACGTGCGCGTGCGGCCTCTGACCACCTATGCGCGCGTGCTGCGCTTATTCAGTGAGGTGCGCACAGCCACCACCGTGCTCGTTATGATCGTCTTCGTCATCTGCTGCTGGGGGCCCTACTGCTTCCTGGTGCTGCTGGCCTCGGCCCGGCAGGCCCAGGCCACACAGGCCCCCTCGCTCCTCAACGTGCTGGCAGTCTGGCTCACCTGGGCCAATGGGGCCATCAATCCTGTTATCTATGCCATTCGCAACCGCAACATTTCGATGATCCTGGGGCGCAACCGGGAAGAGGGCTACCGGACTAGGAATGTGGACACTTTCCTGCCCAACCAGGGCTTGGGTCTGCAGGCCAGATACTACAGTCGCCTTCGAAACCGCTATACCAACCGGTTGGGGGCCTGCAGCTGGATGTCCTCTTCCAACCCGGCCAGTGGGGTGGGAGGGGACGTGGCCATGTGGGCCCGAAAAAATCCAGTTTTGCTTTTCTGCCGGGAGGGGCCACCAGAGCCTGTAAGGGCAGCGGCCAAACAGCCTAAATCTGAACCAGGGGATACCAGCCTCTAAGAAGGGATGCAAGGCTTGTGAAGGCAAATTTGCATCTGCTTCGTTTAATGATACAGGATTATGGGGAGAATTGTGTATTTCAAAAGCCAAACATTTTTTAAAAGACACAGGGAGAGGCTTACCATTCCCCCCAAACATACAAGACAATGTCCCCTTCTTGAAAAGTGCCAAAAAGAATGTAAATGCAAAAATTAAAACAATCTCAAACCACACAACCAAGCATCATGAAAACTGTACATGCCAAGAATGACAAAAGATTCACAATTACCGAAAAGCTCATGTTACAGCAATCACACTGTGAAACAAGCAAACAGTTCATTTAATACAATCAGTATTTGTTCAAATACGTAGTTTCAGGAAAGAATGGAGACCCTCAGAATTGCTTGAAGTCCCTGCTAAATCACCAGCATTCAACAGAACTTCAGATTTTTAGAACTTGCACCTCTGACACAGCTTTGGGTGCTTAGATTGGGAGCAAGAAATTCTCATCTTTACATACTTTGGTGCAAGTTCTTGCCATCCCCCCGCCTCACCATTAATCTTTGTGAGATTATAATTTTTAATTCATATCCCATTTAAGACCTCTTTAAGGATTTTGAAAAGGTGGCTTATCACCATAAAATTTAACCTTTCAAAGGGCAAAGAAAAGGGTGAACATAAATATGGCTCTTCAAAAAGTACTCCAAGAGTATACTTAAAAATTAATGACCTTCAACCTACCCCCAAAATTATCGCTTTGGGAAGCTTTGAGGTTTTACCCTTACTCTGACCTGCTACTTTTGCTTCTAATAATTTTGAGGTTGCCACACTCAAAAGGTTTCCACATTAAAAAAAAAAATAACTTGAATAGTGGAAAATCTTTGCTTTTTTGAGGTAAATTTGATTTTTGGATGCAGCCAAAAATGTAATTTGAAGTCATGTTGATTGAATCAGACAAATAATGCCATATGTTATATATATATATATGTGTGTATGTGTGTGTGTGTGTGTGTGTGTGTGTTTGTAAATGAGAGCTCTATAAAGTAGCAAGATTGGCTTTCCTATGTGGCAAACTAACTGAAGATGTTTCAAAAGAGGAATTCTAAAACATTTTGAGAAGTGACTGTATTCTTGGAATAAGCATAGAGCTTTCCAAGTGGATCGTACTCTCCTACATTTGACATTTGGGTACATTTATGTAAAAAAAATCATTGATTTTATAGACATGACTTGTGTAAAATAATGTGGTCTTCATTAGACTGGGAGAATAGGTGTGGGGTTATTATATTTAGTAGGGTATTAATAATTTAGGCATAAAGTTAACTACTCCAATCAAGTTGGAAATGTCTTCAGAAATGTGCAAAAAAAGATGCATTTTAAAATTCACAAATACAATTCAGGATTTGTGTGTGTGGACTTTCTCATGTAAAATACCACTGTATATAATCATTTGATCAGAATTTTAGAAGATGTTTTTGTCATTTTCTCCCTTTCCTTTCCTCCATCTTGCCCTTCCCGTCTTCAGTATTTCACAGCCTAATGAATAAGTACTTTAAACTAGATATGAAACATCAGTTATCATATAAAGATTTCAGTGTGAAGTAACCACCTTTTTTTTCTTGTTAACTATTTAAAGATGTTTATTGCTATTTAAATTTGTGTGTGATAGTTGGGTATATGTCATCATTTTGTAATCAAAGATGGAAACACATGATTTGTGTCAGAGCTAGAGATTTAAAAAATTTTTCCCCTTCCCAAGGCATCATCACAATCAGTTCATACATTATCTGTGTATATCTTGCTACACTCAATGTAGTACAAAAGAGATGAGATAATCTCTCCTCTTTAGCACTTTTTATAAAACATGTACAGACTTAATGCAGCTGAACTAACAGTTAACAGACATCTACAGTATTTGCTTATTAAAATGTGTAATTTTTGGCATTGTGAGAAAACAGGAGTTATGTCTGGGAATTTAGGGTGAAGTGATAAAGTCTCCCAGTTATGAAAGATATCATAGAATAGGAATTTGGGAACTCTGAGTAAAGACAGAAAGCGAGTTCGAGAGCTTAGGGGAAGCAGGCAAGTGTGTTGCAAAATAAGCTATTGCCTGAGAAGAATCATCCAAGGAAGGCATTTAAAAGGAACATAACACGGAATAAACCGGCCTCTTGAGTGAAAGGAAAATCAGAGACTGTAAGACTCCAGGTGGTGGCACGAAGGACTTGAAGGCAGAAAAGGGATCCCCCACACTGCCTCTTGTTATGTTGCAGTAGGAAGTTATAGAAAAGTAGAAAGTTTTGGGCAAGACACCCTTCTTTCAGTGGCTCTGAGTCATGGTTGGCCAGAATGGGAACAGAAAGAGAAAATTGCTAATATGTTATTGAAAAATTTAGTGTTCTGTTTGTTTTTAATTTGAGGCTAAACAACAAGTCAGTGATAGAACTAGGATTTGAACCACAGTCTGTCTGGCCTCAGAGCCCTGTTCCCTTCTCCACCTTCTGGGGCCCCCATAAAGGTCAGTGGATAGGGAACCTAAGGGTGAGAAGTTGTACTATCACCACCTTCATCATCACCATCAGCCTCTCCAGTTTTTCTTTCTTTCTTTGCATAGGGCAGCTTCCAGAGTGCTAAAGCAATTACAGGCAGAAATCACAGTACCTGCTTTAAAAGCACTTACAGCTTGAGGACCTTGTGCTTTATGAAAATCAGCCATAATCAGGACTCTTTACCTATGCAGAAGAAAAAGTGCAGATTTTTCAGAAGCAGTTATCAAAGAAAAGAGATGAATTTAGAAGCAAAATATATGTAAATAAAGGCCAGCCACCAATCTGGTCCAGTTATAAATACTTAGAGACAGAAATTAATGCCTTAAATGAAAGATGGAGAAAGAATAACTCAAATAATCTGAGACTTAGACCTTTTCCTCATGCTAAGTGCACAATTACATTAACTGTTTGAAAAGAGAAAAGAGAAGCTGTGAAATATTAGGATGTACTAACTACTGCGTAACACACAAGGCCAGAAGGAAATCCTTCGTGGCTCACTCTGCTCTCAGTTTGAGTGTTTCACCTGATTTGAAATAACAGCAACAAGTCATACTCAGCTTCGTACAGGCATTTGCTCTTAGAATCCTCAAAGCAACCCCCAGTGAGGTACTATTATTGTCATTCCCCCCATTTTACAGATGAGAGAAAAATGAGACATGGAGGGGTGATGTTATCTGCCTAAAGTCACACAGGAAGTAAGTGCTAGACATAAGATCTGTACCTAGCAGATGAATTCCAGAGATCCTGTCTTAACCACTGCACTGTGCTGTCTCTCTAATGTGTAAAAGAGAATGGGAAACCTGGGAAAGAGCCAGGGAAGATAAAGACAATTATCCAAAGGATGGCTAAAACGACATACCATAAAATTTTAAAGATTTGTTTTATTTGGAGAACAGCTTTATGAGGTATGTAATTTTAAAATATACAAAGAAATTCAGAGTATCATCCCAGCCCTGGATGACTCCAATCATCCATTGTCTCCATTCCTGCTCCAGGGCAACTGAGCAGAGCTGCAGGAGAATTACAGACTCAGTCAATATCCTCTGCACCTAAAATCCATGGTTTCCACTGGCCCCTCCTCCTTGCCTGGCAATTTGAACCTTTTTGCTTGTAAGCTTGCTCTTTCTGTCCATTTTAGTGACACTTCAAACTTTCTCCACTCATAATTGCCCCTTGCCTCTTGAAAAATGACCTGTTCCTACTTCACCAAGAATATAGAAGCCATCAAATATATATACTCTCATATTTTAGCCACCAAACATTACAGACTAAACTGAATTTATACCAGTTCAAATTTATACAGTATAAATACTAAACTGAATCTATACCATTTGTAGAGAAAATGAAAGTTCCTATGGCCAGGATTCTCACCTGACCCTGGTCATCTTGCTCACTGCACACATGTGGACAATACATTATTACTGACTTAATATAAAGAGCTCCGCCTAGTGCTCTGGGCTGCTCCGCTGCAGGAGAGCAGAGGCTGGAGAGGTGGCAGCACTGAGGACAGAGAGTGAGATGCTGCAGGGGGTGGAGGAGGCCCGGAGGCAGAGACCGACTTGCTGCATGCAGACTTGCTCTGAGGTGGACAGGATTATAGCGCTTGACCTGCCACCGTGAGAATAAAGCTGGGTATAAACCCAGCATCCCAAGAAGTTTCATTGTCATTTTTTGGTCTCACTGAATCAAGAGCAAACTTGCCTGGGGTTAAAACCTATTGACATGATATCAGTTTTCATACCCAGCTCTGTCTTTTCAGTAATAAAGAAGCTGGTGCCCTCTCCAGCAGGAATCTCATACTATCATTTATCTCCTTTCTCTGGTATTCTTAGCCCTTCCTGCTCAACCAAATCCCTCCCATGAGCATGCAAATTCTCACTTAAAAGGAAATAGAAGAAATGTTTCCTTTTCTCTCATCCACTTCTTTTCTTTCTCTCAGCTCCCTACCAACAGCTGAACTTACTGAAAAAAAGTTGCCTACACTTGTATACCTAATCTAAATCCTTGTCCACAATTTTACTGGCACAAGAAAGTTGTCATTTTTTATGTAACTCCATTTTTGCCCATCCCTAATGTGTCAGATTGCAGAAATTTAGATGGCAGCACCTAGGCCCCAGGGGCTATTTCACACCGAGGCACTGGTGAGCATGAGTCTTCGGTGGCCAACCATCTGTGCCGGCATCGGCTGAGAATCCATCAGTCTGTCTCCAGTCACACCCACCATGCTTCCTGCATGGTTGTCCCCCACTCAGTCCAAGAAGGCCCACCTCTAAGTTCAGATGACTTTAGGGCTCTTCTTTGGACCCAGAAAGATTGTTATTCTGTCTCAGGACCACAGAGGGCTGTGGCCACACCCATAAAGCTGTCTCAGGCTGTTTTAGAAAAATTATTTAAAAACACTTTTGATTATTTGATACTTTTTGATATTGTTTGATCAACAAATCAAAATAATATATAAAGTGTACATTGGTAGTTCCACTTACGGAATGGCAGTGAAGAGCTCTGTGGACCTGCTACTCAGTGAAACAACTACAACAGGTAAAAACTACTTAAAATCAACCATTTGAAATCTCTGGATATTGTTCTAAGAGAGTACTACAATTAAACATTTGGCCAAGAAACATTTATGTAATTTGCTAAGAACAGCTAGAGCTCCCTGCTCCCAGCTCAGTGTGACAGAAACTCCACTTCAGGTGAGTACAGCCAAGAGCACAGGGCTCCCTCTTTCCTTAGCTTCCAGTGGAGGAGTACGGTATCTTTCTGGAAGGAGTAGGCCATGAGAACTTGGCATCTTTCAAGTTAACACATAGCAGAAACTACATTCCAGGTAAGTGCAGCCAAGAGATTCAGGTTCCCTTCTTCTACCTAGTCCCCTTCATAGAGCAGATGCTTGAACTCAGGTGTGGCATTCTGGGAATATTGGGGCCACAACTGTCCTCAGCCCACCTCTTTTGTAGATTGGAGACTCCATGCTAAGACACACAAGTTGAGAAGACCAGAGGCTATGACCCCAGTGTCCTGCTCCTTAAGCAAGGTTCACTCCAGAAGAAACAAGCCACTCCGAGCCTGACTCCAGCTTCAGAGCTGTGCCTCAGGTATTCTGACCAGGCGAAGAGACAGGCCTCTAAACAGAGAACACCAGAGCTCTCCCCAAGGCAGCAAACTTTATTTGAAACAGAGTGTGGGGAATTTCGAGTCTAAGTACGTTCACCAAAATGTTTTTGATGAGTCTAAGTTTGCCAAAACAATGGAGATTTGGTGGTAAAAAATGAAGAGGAGGGTGATATTTCATGAGAGATGTGAGCAAAACCACTGACTAGCTAGTTTGCCAGCATCAGGGTAAGTGACAGCTAAGGAGAGCCTTTGCTTATTGTTGAGTTTTAAAAGTTCTTTGTATGATTAGAGTCCTTTATCTTTGCAAATACTGTCTCCCTGTCTTCTCTTCTCATTGTGCTGAACTTTTCAACATTTAAAAAAAAGAAAATACATGATTTTGACATTTTTTTTAAGACTGAGATGAAGACAGAGTTGCTCCTATTAATATGAATATTAATCCTCCCTAAGGGACATTTTGGAAACTGGTGGAAGCATTTTGTGTCACAGTGTCACTGGCACTTAGTAAGTCATATCCAGGAATGCTAGATGTCCTCAAACCATAAGAGAATATTGTCCAATGCAGAATTGTCCCTCATTCCATACAGTTGTCAAAGGTCCCACCAGATACTGAAGTAGCTGATCTATGGATCATTATGTAATGCCATAACTTGAACCAATTCTTTACAGAAACACAATTTTTTAAGCATGGTTTTAATATACACTGAAAAGTTTCTTGAAATTCAAGTGTTTTGTAAATTGAACAGTTATATTTGTTTTATTTATATTTTTATCAGCAATACTCACCTTTTTGGAAAGCCACATCTCATTTTGCTACACTTCTTGGCTAAAATTATTTCTCTTTATAAAATTGTGAAGAAAACATTTGTATCCATCTGCATTTGTAGCTATTGCAATCACTGTGATTGTATATTTAGGTGTAAGCATCTAACTATTTTGTTTATGCTGCAATAAAAGAGAACTACTGGACACACAATAACACAGATGAATACTAGACATTTTTCCAAGAGAAAAATATGGATACAAAAGAGTATATACCATATGACTCCATATGAAGTTCTAGAAAAAATGAAATAAATGTAGGGTGGAAATAACTAGAATTTCTAGTTCTTTACTGAAAGTTCCCATGTGTTCATTCACTATGTCCACTTTTTCCTTTAATCCCTTAAACATATTTATAACAGATGTTTTTAAAAGTCTTTGCTATTTCAAACATCTGTGTTATATAAAGATCTGTTTCTATTTACTGCTTTCTTTCCCTTGATTATGGATCGTATTTTCTTTCCTTTTTAAAAAAACCTAGTTGTCTTTGACTACATATTTGACACAGAGGGTAATACATTGTAGAAAATCTGGATTCTGTGTTTTCCTTTAAAGGGTGTTAAATTACTACTGGTCCTCAAGATCCTTTCAGACTTGGCTTTGATCTTTGTTTGAGACAGTCTATTTTAGTTTCGTCCTAGGATATGGCTCTTGTTTTTAGGGCATGATTTTCACTGCCAAGGTATATTCTTTCTGTTGTCCTAAATGCTTACGGTATTAAATGAAATCTCTCCACTCTTGATGGACTGTAACTTGAACATCATCCAGTTCAGTGTAATTTCAGGTATCTGGGTTCATCTCCCAGTCCTGTAGTACCCATTCTCTCCTAAGCCCCTTGGCAATTTTTCTTCTACATATGTACAGCCCAGGTCTATACCACAGGTCTATGGGAGAGCCCCATGTGGACTTCTGTCTCCTTCTATCACATAACTCCCTTTTCTCTGATACTCTGGTCCACAAATTGCAGTCTCTTCAGCTGCCTTGAACCCTGATCTCCACATTCTCAACTTGGGAAGACCACCATTCTCTCCTTGGGCTCCACCTCCTAGTGCCAAAGTCTGAAAAACAGCCCAAAACAGAAAGTAATTGACATCATTTATATGCATATAAAGCACTTAGCATGGATGCCTGCTCAGAATAAATGGGCGATAAATACTGATTTTTATTATGAAATCTGTATTTAATGAAATGAAATTACATCTATAATATTTTATTTTAAATGTCATAAAGGAGTATTTAGAATAATCTAATTTTTGGAAGATACATGCACAGTAAAATAAATCTGGTAGAATATCTACCAAATAATATTTTTACCAATCAATATAATTAGAGGAGCTCTTCAGTTATTAACAATTTATCCCATTATATTTTTTTATAATAGACAGAAATTACTTTTTAAAAGTGAAGGATAAAAAGAAACCACAAAAGAATATTTTGAGGGGTCTGTGTTGAAGGAGAGAGGGGCAAGCCCCTCCTCTTGGCCTCAGAGGGAATGCAATCATTTACCTATTTACTGCAGTAGGCCCTCGGCTCCTTTTTCAGGTCTGTTGGCAGAAGGTACTACCTTTTCTGCCTAGTAGCCTCTGAGTGAGGCCCCAGATACTGGCCTGGGTCCCTGAAAATACACCACCATAGGAGCACTTCTGAGTTGTGAGTTTAAGTCGTTAAAAAAAATCAGTTAAACTATAAGCCAGTCTTATCTTTTTACTTGTAATCATACTGTTTTAATATAGCCCCTCCGTCCTGGATTCAGAAAATGTTTACATCCAATAATACCCTGTCTTATCCTCTCTGCATATGAGTGAAGGAGTAGAGGATAATCTTATCGTATCGCTACTCCCTAGGTCCTGACTGTTTCTCTTTTCGCTGGATCTCTTTGTATCACTGGTTAAGAAAGCATAAACCACCAGAGTCTAATAATTGTTATCATGTTCATTCATGAAGTTGAGCTGGCTGATCTGGATGGCTAGCATCTCTCTCCCAAAGCACTGGGCTTTATTGAATTAAGCTGTCCTTCCCTTTAGAGAAATATGCTCTTTGGTCAAAAGTAGAGAAAAATCTCCACTAGATTGAGGCAAAACATGCACTTATCTAATTTAACATTTTCTCAAGTGTCCAACTACATGGACGAGTTTAAAGTAAACAATTGTCAGTCAACTTGTTCTCTCTCCAAAGAACCTAGCAATGAATTTAACTGAAAAACTATTTACCCCTGCTTTACCTTTAGCTACAAGGACTACAGACAAACTAAAGGGAAGATGGCATAGAATTCACCACTCCCTGGTAGTCATTAAGTTCCTGTCAATTTCTGGATGTCAGGAGTCTGCAGGAAGTATGTGTTTTCTTGATAGCTCGTCTACATATGCTGCCTTTCTGAAGAGGTAGGGGCTTTAAAACAGCATTTCACCTAGATTTGAAAGCATGAAATACTATTAGTTCCCCACAAGGAGGCTCCATTATCAAGTACAACAACTTTCAAAGAGGGAAATTCAACAATTTTGAAAGTAACACATCATGGTGCATTACAATTTCATATTCTTTAAATGCTTTAACATTCTGTTAATTGCAGTTTGGGTCTCCTTATCATATAAAAAAGTAATGTATCATCTTAGTGCTATGCAAAGTTAAGGCAAATGTGTCATGTGTTAAATCCATAATTTAAGTTGAGTATACAGAAGAGGACAGAAGACAGAAGTTCTCTTTTGTTGGGGGGAGAGAAGACAAAGGGTAGAAATTACAATAAAAAGAAATTTCCTTATGTTTCAGTTATTACATTGATACAAAACTTGTTACATAGATAGGTTCAACTTTGGCTTTCCAAGTCAAATAAGAAAGACAATTGATCTTTGATAAAATTATTTCCCTTTATAAGAAAAAACATGATTGCCTGTTTAGTGACTCTTGGCCTCATCAATAACACAAATGGCCATGATATTATTTTAATATCATTCTTTAAAACTAAAGTATTTATTATTTTTATTATATTTTATGTTAAAATTAAGCATAAATTATTGGGTGATATAGTATCTTAAAACATTGGTAATAACCTTTCTAAATGGGCATAAATATATTTGAAGTATGTAAACATGAGATAAAGGCTAAATATAATAAATAACTTACACAGTTGAGACCTTTTTTGATGTATGTTAAAACTAGATTTATAACACTATTTGATGTTAAAGCTTTTTCTTTTGCCTCCTTATTTCTCTGCAAAAACTTAGAATAAATATAACCACTACTATAAATGTTCAATTAACTTTGTGTTTAAACCATTTATTTCATAACATGATACGTAGACAAAATATGTCAAGGTTTTTACATGGAAAATAGAATTAGGTTTGTAATTTCGGAGTTTTAGCTTTCTGAAACCATTCTTGTTTAGAGAGTGGGGTTTTGTACGTAGTCAGCATTTACTGAGTGCCTCCATTAGGTCCTTTTCTTATATTCATTTATTTTGTATCTGTGGGCTAGATACTACTATTCCCATACCATAGATGAAGAGACCGAGATTCATAGAAATAACTGTTCATGATCAGGCCAGCTTGACAACAACTGGGATTGGAAGCTACTGGCGTTGGAACCCACAGCAGGGGTGGATGGGGATGGAAGTCGGGGTGTCTGTGAGTAAGGAGGAGGCAGGATGAAGAGTCTTATCTGGGAGCTCACAAAAAGAGCGACTTATATCCACTAGCATGACTCCTTTGTCCTCATCAGTTCCTCTGCTGCCAGACAGGTCTCTATTTTTCTAGTCAACTGAATTTAAGCATCAATATTATGTTTGAAGTGTAAGAGTGAAGTTGGCTTCCTCTGATAACTTTGTGAGTACTGGATGCCCAGGAAACGGGCTCCTGGATGTCTGGTTACTCTTCCTAAAGGTCTGGACCATGCCTAGCTGGCCCTGCTAATAGAGTAGACAGAGTCGTACCTTGGGGCAGTCTGAGCCAAGTGGTCAGGAAAGCACTGAGACTCACTGATGCCCCCTGTGCACCTGGAGGACCTTGGTTTCCTTGCGGATGCTCAGGCTGCCTAAATGGCTCCACCCCCTTCCCTCTGCCAGCACAGCACTCACCCTGCTTATAGTGGTGAATTACCTGCAACCTCTATCCCCCCACATGCCTGGGGGCCTCTCCCATCTTTTCCACAGGAAGGACAGGAGACTGCATTAAAGCTTGCTTTGATTGCTCTTAACTTGTATACAGACCTACCTCTTTAGAGTGAAGAGAAGATTCTCCCAGTTCTGTCTTTAAAAACGGCAAGTTGGTCTTATAGACTTATATTAAAGCTAACGCAGATAGACCATTCTACAAACACTGTCTCTGGGAACTGGGAACGGACAAATTCTCTTAGATTATTGTGCACAATAAGACAAGGGCTGGGTGGGAATGTTTCCCAGTTGTGGACAGTTGTGGATTATTTGTCTTAACTGAATAAGGCACTCACGTAGCAGACCACATCCCCTGGAAACATTGAATGAAGTCATGTAAATTCAGGGTTCCCTGAATTTGGTGAAAAGGCAGAACTGGGAGGAGGAATTAAAAAATGTGATCATGTGTAAATTTTTTGTTCCATTATTCCTCCTGAACATTCTCTAGTTGTCTCCTAAACTTCTTCCCGTGACCTACTTAAAGGGAGAAGTAGAGAAGCGAAAAAAATCCCTTCCTAAAGAGAGTTAAACAAGGAAAGGAAGAAAAGGAGGCTGATGAGGGAGGGAAGGGGATAAAGGAAATTCTAAAAAGAAAGAGGGAAGGAGAGAAATTGGTTGCAATTATGGGGTGACAAATAAACAATAAAAGCTCTGTACATTTATTAGTTTGACATATATTTATTGACTATCTACTAAGTGACTGGCTCTCAGTTAGACTCCAGTGGAAAGTAGGGAAACAGTTGTTTTATCTTAGCAAAGATTAGAGGAAGCACAAAATTTATTAAATAAAGTGAATTAGGTTGCAGATAAATCCTTAGTTCATTCTATTTTTACATTGTTTATCTCATCCTCTGTAAGTTTATCCATAAACCCAGGAAATAGAAATGAACTACTCTGGGCTATTAAAATATAACATTGCTTCAAAAAATGTTTTCCCCTTTGACTTTATTTTTCCTTTTGCTTTCTTAATTTGGGGTAATGTTTTTGTATTACTGCATGTCTGCATAGTTTAAAGGAGCTGATAAAAACATATGTGTTCTTTCCCAGATAGTCTACTTAGCAGCCTATTTGCAAAAATTTTCCTGAGAAATGTGTAGAGGGGAAAAAGTCAGAGTCAGGAGTGAATTTTGTAGTAAATCCATAACTGGGATAGATGCAGGACAAAAATAATCTGAAATTAAATATAGAATGTTGGGTTTAGCATGAAGTGGGTGACTTGACTGCCTATCAAAAAAAAAAACCCCACACACCAAATACTCTTGTGTACCAAAGCATTTAAGTCGATAACGGAGGTGAACTTGAGGTCAGTGCTGTCAAGTAAGTTCTAAATAGACTCCAGACTGGTTCTTTGTCTCTGGTGCCAAAAAGACTAATCAACTTTGTGTATCTACACCTTACCTTTAAAAGATCAAACTGCAGCAGGTGTGACAGACAAAATATTTAACAACCAGTATGGCACAGACACAGACGCTGGCTGTGCACCTTAAAATGTATTTTTTGATGCATCTTGACTGAATAAATATCCAACCAAATTCTGGGGAACATGGAATGAAATTCCCCCCCTTGGCCCATTAAAAATAAAGCTACTCCTTTGAAAGAGTAAGAATGAGAAACCTCGTCGCCAGGTAGCATAGCTAACCTGGAAAAGGGGAGATGACCTATCTCCTGGGCAGAGGCCCCACTTTCGGAGACCTCAGTGCCTCTGGAATAGGGTGTTCTCATTCTGGTCGCCAGCACTGTGTTGAAAAGGTGTAGAGGATGCAATTTCAAAACAAATGTCAGTTTGTTTAGTGTACATTGAAATATCCGTAGTTACACTGTGAGACACATAGAGAAGAGGAGACGCTCAGCGCTCGGCTCCCGCATGGGAGGCCCTCGCTCTGCTTGTGGACGGCACTGCCAACAGCACGGGTTCTGCAGGAGCAGCCCTACAATTACACAACTGGGGAAGGAAACAACGGGTTTGGTTCTCTGTGGTCTGCTGGGCGCTTGCTCATATTCTCTTGCCAAATTTGACAGCCAAGGAACAAATGCAGCACCTGGCCCTGAGGAGGGCATAGTGAGCAAGGGTTTGGATCTCACAGTAAAGAGGGTCTTCGTGAACTCAGCCGCCAAGATGGGCAGGAGTTCTGGCCAAGTGTGAGGTGGATTTAAAGGACTAACAGGGAAGGGAGATGTTGACTATTAATTGCAGTCCTGAAATCACCCGCAGTAGTGGGGGTTATACTTCATCCCACAATTTCTCTCTTGCAAGTTTTCGAGGAAAAGAGACCACCCGGGGTCCTGAGCCATCTGTACCCAGATGGAGTGAATGGTTTGTACAAGGCAAGTGAGTCCAAGCGAGGCGAGGGGTGCAGTGGTGGAAGCTGTGGTATCTTGTCCAGAAACCCCCTTCTGGGCCAGGGCACTCATTTCCCCACCTGCTAATGGGTCATAGCTAGTCTCTCCCCAAGAATTGCCCTCAGAGAAAGGAATTGCTTCATCCAAGGTTACTCCCCCTCCCCAGGTGCAGCCCGAATCCAGTGGCTGCCCCATGTGGGAGCAAAAATCCTCTTTACTTCATTTGGGACAATTCTGAAGGGCCACCCCAGCTCCCAAGCGCCTATGGGATCTGCGGAGGTCTTCCTTGCCACTTCATCACAGTTCTACTTCTTTTGCCCAATCTGGCTTCCTTAATTCCTCACAATTTTTATTCCTGACACCATTCTACAATAAACTTCCTGTATTCAAATTTCTGTTTCTCTCTCTCTTCCCTGGGAAATGCGATGTAAGAGAGCTTCTTATTAACAGTTTAAAACATAATGTGGAAAAGTGTATGTTTGTGACACATCTTATCAAAAATGTACTGGAAATATGCTTGAGTTTATTTTAACTCATTTAGCAAACCTCAGGACAACAAATGTAGAGATTTAGCAACAGAATATTATTTGGTAATTGGTTTTAAGTCATTGGACCAGACATTTTATACAAACATGCTATTTTTAAAGGCTACACTTTATTTTTAAGCAATTAATATATGTTCAACCAAATCACACAAACTGCTTTAGTTCTTTTCATAATATTTAGGTTAATAAAATAGACACCAATGATGATGTGCTTTCACTTTCCAAGTTTTCAATTTATCAAAAAAATTTTAACTAAGCTTTGCAGTCATGAGATATATTTTCAAGCCTATGGTTTATTATTTTCCAACCTCATGCTTTCAATAATTTGGATTACTTTGTCTAATATGACAAGTTTCAGAATTCATTAAAATTTTTTTAGAAATTTCATTTCTCTAAATGGGGGATTCTACAAGCTGTCTTTTTCACAACCACATTAATGTTAATGAGGACTGAGAACCACTAACTGATAAAGCAAAATTGTAAAAGCTATTTGGCATCTTTGCTTTTTATAACAGATTTATCAAGATATTGTTCACATACCATACAATTCACCCTTTAAAGTATGTGATTCAGAGGGTCTTAGTTCAGAAGCTTGTACAAGTATTACCACATCTGACTTTTGAAAAGTCTACCACTAAGGACTTTTTCATCACCTTAAAAAGAATCCCCATACCCACGAGCAGTCACTCCCCATTCCCGTTTCCTTCCAGGTCCTGGCAACCACTCACCTTTCTGTCTCTAGGGATTGGCCTATTGCGGACATTCCATATAAAAGGAATTGTAGAGTATGTGGCTTTTGTGACCAGCTTCTTTCAATTAGCATATTCATGAACCTTGTTTCCAAGGTTTATCCATGTTGTAGCATGTATCAGAACTTCGTTCCTTTTATTGCTGAATAATATTCCACTGTATGGATATATCACACTTTGTTTAGTCATTTACCAGTTAATCAATGAGTTGTTTGGGGTTGCTTCCACTTTTAAGCTACTATGAATAATGTGGCTATGAACATTATGCATAAGGTTTGTGTGGACATGTTTTCTTTTCTCTTGGGTATATACCTTGCAGTGAAATGTTGGGTCATATATAGACTCTATGTTTAACATTTTGAGGAACTGCAAAACTTTTCCAAAGTTGGCTGCACCATTTTCCATTTCCATCAGCAATGTATTGTTAGGGTGCAGGCTTCCGAGGCTTCCCCAGAGAACAAAATACACAGGCATAGAGATGTAAATTCAAGCAAAGTCTTTATTCAGCCAACTAGTTGGGGTCCAAGTCAGCCCGATGCAGTGGGTCTCAACAAGGACCCCGAGCACTCAGAGCCAAGGGTTTATATAGCAATTTCAAAGCACTTAACTCATAGCAATTTTCTATAACTATACATTATTCTTGCAAGACATATATCCTGGGGTTAAGCAAGGGCAGGGTAAGACTACTCCTCAATGGTTAGGGAGGTTCTGCACGATAAGCTTGGTATGTAAGATTTACTGACCAAGGTTAGCTGACCAAGGGTCACAGCTGCCCACCACCCGGTGCTCATGATTAACTTGTTTTTCAAGGCCTTACCCAGTTCCAGTTTTTCTTTCTAAGTCACATACTCAGAAAATGGCTTCTAGGCCTTTAAGATGGCTATGCTTATGCTAACCTATTTCTATTCTTACATTCCCCTCTTCTTCTTGTATCTATTTCAATCATGAAATTAGGGGTCATCTGTTTGGTTAACACTCTGATAGTTCTGTCTCAACACTATGATTTGCACGGTGCTAATGCGTTCTTTGATAAAGGTAACACATGGAGTGACTCCGGTTTGGCGGGCCTACTACTTGTTAGAATAAGCTGGGGTGGTGCTGATTACTTCTGTCTTGTTGTAGAGGGAGGTGTAAGTTTTAGGAACTCTCTCAATGCAGGTTCTTTGCCTACTTGCAGAGGATAAAGTGAGTCTCGGTCTTTGTCTTCTACAGATAGGGACTCTAGCTGCTGCTAGGGAAAAGGGGCGATGACCGCTCTGGCTGCTTCGTGCTGAGAAGGGGGTGCAGTAAAGGGTGCAGCTAGGTCTCTATTACTGGTCAGTTGAGAGGGCTTCAGAAGGCTGGCGCTTCTATTACTATTTGCAGTTTTGTGGCTTCTAGGCAAGATAAAACAAATTGTGTTATTAGGTTATGTAGCAACATCTGGAGTTGGATTTTCTATTCTGGAGGCTGCAGTTATTGAAACAATACTTTTCTCTAAAATCACCCTCATTTTTATTAGAAGTAACCAGGTTAAGAAAATAATTAACAGCTGGCTTGATCATTTGCACAAGTGCAGCAAGAAGAGCAATTGATTACACAGGCTCTTTTAAATATGCTTTGCTGGAACTTTTTATAAGGAATTTCAGATTGAACTTTTAAAGGCCTCTTGAGGCCAGACAGCCAAGCTAGACTCGCCATCAGGCTTTGCCTGCAGTACCTGTAGATTTGGATGAATTCTTCTCTTCTCGAGGTCTCTGAACCTGCCAGGAAGTGACCTTCTTTACTCACCTGGTAAGGCTGCTGGGAACTCTGTAAGCAAGGTACCAGGCCAGTTCTTCCAAGGGGCTTTGTTGGCTTTATAAAGTCAATCTTAGTTCCTTAAAGTTGTTCACATCTGAGTCCATGCACATGTCTCTCAGGTATGACATTCCAGTCAAAGCCCTGGCAGTATAACCAGTGTTCTTAAGTAGTCTTCTCACAAGGAAAGCAGATTCTTATTGAACTCATGCAAATAAACATACTGCCATGGAATACAAAAACAGTCACTGAAAGTTTTTAAACTCTGGAGGGATCAGGTAGAGAGAAGGAAGTTTCAATTCTGCTCATAAAGATAGTCATTTACTAAACTGTTGTCAGTTTAAGAGAACAAGGTTAAAACACTTTATCAGCAACATTTGAAACAAAAAGACACAAAATCATTTTCTTTAGTTTATGTAATCTTATGTAACTAATACCTGTTCTGCTGAAATCTAGTTCTTTACTAGTTTAGGGATAATACTATAAATGACAAAAGACTTACAAATGACAATGGTTAAAGATCTGATGAGAGCTTACTGTAAGACAGTTGACATAAGGAAATTCTGTTATTTCTGTAATACAAAACATTTAGTAACAAAGTTTAGCATCATTCTCTTTGACAGTGCTTTCCTGGTAAATAAATAAATATATATCAGATAAATAAGCCAAATTAGTCAAATACTTTCTCTAATGAGAAAAAAATTCTTCTGACATGTTCCAGGGGCCCTCTGGAAAATATCAGAGTTAACTAGAGGTAAAAGCACTTTTTTTTGAACTTAGCATAAGTGTCCAAGACCAGATACAAAAAAAGCAGAGAAAGTGCTTAAGTCTACAGGTCTTCTCTGAAAGCTTCAAGAATGTTTTACTCTTTAATAGTAGATATAAGCTGCTATGCAAATTCTATTAAAAGCTCTAAGATCATTTGCATTAAAAAAATATGAAGAGTCCTCTGAAGGACTACTACTAGTAAGATGGCAAACTTCCGGCTTCTCTTCGGGGGGTCCTTGGTTTCCGCTGGCGCCACCTGAAGCCCAATCACCTCTCGCTCCCCTCCCAATCCCAGCACCTAGCCAACAGCCACCAGCTCCGTAGAAGTGACACCTCAATCAATTCATGCCCCTTCCTATATAACCTAGCACTTTTCCCTAATAAAGCGGAACTCTCCGGTTAATTGCTGCTATGTGTCGCTCCTTTCCTTTCATCCCCCATGTTTTTTTTTTTTTTTAAAACATACAGCATATAAATTAAACAAGACCTGGTGGTTGTCAAAAAAATCTATTACAACCTTTCTCAAAAGTGGTCACACGTTTGTCCATTTAAACTTTTACAGTGAAACTTGTTTTTCTGGGAGAAACATAATCTTGTCTAGATTCTAGTTTAATTTTTAAGAATAAATTTTGGTTTGTTAACTAAGTGCATTTAATCAGCTGAAAAAAGCTTTGTTACCATTCTGCTTAGTTCAGCTCTATGTTAAATAGAGGCAGGATTTAGCTCCTTGTAAATGAAATGTCTAATGAATAGGTATATCTGTAAGAATATAGTAATTTATTCTTCATTTGCCCTATGGTCCCAAGCACATAAGCCGGTGAGAATTAGCCTGGGCTTGCCTGCGGCTTGACTGGGTTTATCTCACTTAATCTCTAAACATCCTGACCCTCCCCCCCAAAGCAACAGGCTGAGCGGGTCTTCTACAACAAAAGGCACCACGCTGTTTTCTCTCTTTAAACAAATAGCTGTACTTTAGAACAAAGTTACTTTCTTTATCACAAAACACATTCTTTAGCATGCAGAAGACTTTTCATTCTTTATACTTTTTCTTATTAAAACATACATTTTTTAGCATAGAGAAATGTTTTATTACTTTAAATAGTTTTAATTAAAACTTAAAACCATTAGAAACTTTAATTTCTAGTGAACACCGAGAAGCAGGCCATTGTAAACTGTTAAACTAACATTCTTTAGATTGACAAATTTATGAACACATTTTATAATTTCTGAACAGGGAGGAAGGAATTCCCATTCCCCAGCGATGTTTAAGTAGATACTCTAGAAGGGTCCTGTAAGGCTATTCTGAGATGCTGTGGTTTGTAAACTTGTGCGGCAGAATTACAAAGTATGTCATAATTATTTTCTAAGTCAATATAGATATAAGCTTGGCAAGAATCCTGTTCCTAGTCAAGTCATTCACTCATTAATACGTACTCTGGAAAACAGAGTTTTATACCTCTTGGAGCCTATGGGGTGTGGTCCATACTGGGACAACGAAGCTTTCCAGAAGCCCTTATATTAGATGAATGCCTACGCCACCTGGATCAGTCATGCTAGGAGTCACCAGGGATCTTTTTTGCTGACTCCTAAGAATCATAATATCTTTTCTAAATGCTCTCAAACCACTGTTTAATAATGTCCCAAAGACTCTTTCTAAGACATGTTATGTTCTGAGATTTGCCTGATTCACCTTTTTGAAAATTGGACTCTTCATTGTTCTGACACATCTACTGTAAATAAGGGGAATAATTTAGTTCCTATTATATATGTATGTGTATGTATATATATGTTTACTTGTATATGTGTGTTTATGTATGAAAATATCCAAAATATGAAACAGGAAAAGAATAGATAAATGCATGGACAGTTCTAAACAATTTTACTGTAATTTACTTGACTCCTGGTTTCTCAAAATGGAAATACAGAAAAGGGAGAATATTGAGCTCAACTGTAACTGACACTAAGACAAATGATAGAAATGCTTAATAAAAATTTTAAAAGAATTCCTAATATGGACTTATTAACCTATAAATATTAGAGACAAACCAATATGGGAGTTGACTTTTTGGTAAGTTTTCAAATACACAGTCTACGTAAAGTTTATGAAAAGTAAATCTTGCCTTCAAATTAATATAAAAACAAATTGAAACAAAAGAGTAAGCTCTTGCTTCACCTTATTTCTATTTTCTCCTTTTTTTAATTTAATGGCCTTAATTATGGTATATGTATTAATTTTCTGTTGCTGCTGTAACAAACTGCCACAAACTTAGTGGCTTAAGACACCACACATTAACATAGTTTGGAGGTCAGAAGTCTGAACTGAGTCTTAAAGGGCTAAAACCAAGGTACTGACAGGGCTGACTCCTCCTGGATGCCTCAGAAGAGAATTCATTCCTTGCCTCTTCCAGCGTTCAGAGGCTCCCAGCATTCCTGGGCCTAGGGCCCCATCATTCCAGTCTCTGCTTCTGTCATCCCATTGCTTTTTCTCTCTGGCCTCTTTCCACCCTTTTGTAAAGACTCTTGTGATTGTACTGAACCTACCTGGATAATCATCTCATCTTAAAATCCTTACAGTAATCATATTTACAAAGTCCCTTTTATCATGTAAGGTACCATATTCATAGGTTTGGGGGATTAGGACATGATTAGGAGGGGGTAGCATAATTTAGCCTACCACAGTACATAATATAATATGCATTTTAAAAATAATACATCCTAAATAATTTTTTGGAGTTAGGTGTATAGGTAGATACATGCCACCAACCAACCAACCAACCAACCAACCATCTCTTGTTGATATGATTTATCTCTTGCTTACTTTTGCTGCCTTATCACCTAAATATCTGCACAATTAAGAGAGGATATGAACTTAAGAAACAGCAGGTTCATTGTTAGCACTAAATCCTGTGTTGATTCAGGATATCTACTCAAGTAAGCACTTTTGACTTGACTGGAAAGGAGGAAAAAAGTTGAGCTGAATCTGGGGCCTTGCATTTTTCTAAGAAGACATCATGCCCACCTCCAGAATGGTAAGTGCGTCAGTTCTGAAAAAAGGGTAGAACCATGGGCAGGTAACATCCCCATCATAGCTGTGTGGGGTTACTCAGAATCAGAGACACAGTATTTAGAGAGATCAACTTTTTTTATAGATTAAAATATTCAACTGTTTATTCTAAGAAAATTATAGATTCCCATACAGTTGTAAGAAATAATGTAGAGATTCCATATACCTTTATCAGTTTTTTTCCTAATAACATCATCTTGCAAAACTGTGGTACAATTTACAACCAGGACGTTGATGCTGATATGGACAAGATTCAGGACATTTTTATCACCATCAGAATCCTTCATGATGCCCTTTTGCCGCCATTATCCATTTCCCTCCCACATCCTTAACCCCTGGCAACCACTAACCCATTCTCCATCTCTATAATTCTGTCATTTTAAGAATGTTGTGTAAACAGAATCATACAATATGTAACCTTTTGGAATTGGCTTCTTCACACTGCATGATCTCTTCAGGTTGATCCAGGTTGTTGCGTATAATTGCTTCTTTTTTATTTATGAGTAGCATGGATATACCACAGTCTGGGTAACAGTTCATCTATTGAAAGACATCTGGTCTGTTTCCATGTGAGAGCTATTATAAGTAGGGCTTATCTGAACATTCATGTACAGGCTTTTGCATGAATGTAAGTTGTCTTTTCTCTGCGATAAATTCCCAGGAGGGCAGTTGTTGTGTTATATAGTGGTTTCATGTTTCGCTTTTTAAGAAACTGTCAAGTTATTTTCCAGAGTAGCTATACCATTTTATATTCCCACCAGGAGTGTGTGAGTGATCCAGTTTCTTTCCTTCCTTGATAGTTTTTGGTATTGTCACTCTTTTTTCATTTTAGCCATTCTGATAGGTGTGCAGTGATCTTACCATTTTAAGTTGAATTTCCCTAATGGCTAATGATGGTGAACATCTTTGTGTGTGCCCATTTGCTTATTTCAACTTCTGTTTCCCGGTCACTCTTGGCGCCATGAGGTGGATGTGCTGACCAAGGGACCAGGCTCAGGGCCCGTAACCTCTGCTTCTGCCAAAGTTGCTCAGTTTTTTATTAACCCATTTTACATATTGGGCTTCTAAGCAAGGTTTCACTTGAAAAAAAGTTTCCTTTGCTAAAACTAAATTAAAATGTGAAATCAACATCTTCCGTTTTGCAGATTATTTTGTAAGGAAATGACTTCCAAGAATTCTAGACAAAAGCTAATTTCAGAATTAGAAATACATACATTCAAATATATTTATATAAAAATTTATTTGAAAGCCAACTAAGTCAATGATGATGAATACATGCAACATGCTTGCAGATAGTCTGATTTTGGGATTCTACAGATTAGTTATTAGAAAATAAATCACTCTCAGGGAGCATGAGCCACACTGTAATCTTGTGTTCTTTTGCTGGAAAATTCCCAGAAAGACAGTAGTTTTTTTTTTTTACCTTTTCTTCTCATATTCAGGCCCCCTTGATTTTTCACTAAGGAGAAACATTTTTTTTTTTTTGAGAGGGCATCTCTCATATTTATTGATCAAATGGTTGTTAACAACAATAAAATTCTGTATAGGGGACTCAATGCACAATCATTAATCAACCCCAAGCCTAGTTCTCAACAGTCTCCAATCTTCTGAAGCATAACGAACAAGTTCTTACATGGTGAACAAATTCTTACATAGTGAATAAGTTCTTACATGGTGAACAGTACAAGAGCATTCATCACAGAAACTTTCGGTTTTGATCACGCATTATGAACTATAAACAATCAGGTCAAATATGAATATTCATTTGATTTTTATACTTGATTTATATTTGAATCCCACATTTCTCCCTTATTATTATTGTTATTATTATTATTATTATTTTTAATAAAATGCTGAAGTGGTAGGTAGATGCAAGATAAAGGTAGAAAACATAGTTTAGTGCTGTAAGAGGGCAAATGTAGATGATCAGGTGTGTGCCTATAGACTAAGTATTAATCCAAGCTAGACAAGGGCAACAAAACATCCACGGATGCAGAAGATTTCTCTCAAAACGGGGGGGGGGGGTGGTTCTAAGCCTCCCCTCTGTTGATCCCCAATTTCTCACCTGATGGCCCCCACTGCGACTGTGCCTGTCTTAGGTTGTTCCTCCCTTGAGGAATCTTACCCGTCTCTGGCAAACAGGAGAAACATTTTTTTAACAAGGCCAAAAACTTGTGTTTAAAAAACGATATCCCAACTGCACTTTTGCTAGGAATTTTCACAGCACAGTGGTGGGAGTGTCAGAGCCAGTGCTGCTGGAGGAGAGGCACAGAGGGCATTACGTGGTCAGGCTGCTCTAACTTGCCGGTAACCTAGTTTGCCTCAGCGAGGCCTTCTGAGGTGAGAGTCTGTGGCAGGACATGAGCCAGTGTAAGCCGCATCCTCAGGGGATCGAAATACAGAGGTCACTCTATCCCAGCTCTAGGGGAGCAGCGTGACCTCCCCACGCTCTGCATCAGCTAACTGGGGCTCTTGGCTGCCCATTCGCATGCATGCAAATGGCTCTCTGGAGGGAGACAAACTGGCCACAGTGGAACATTTTTCTCCCGTGTCATCATTCATCCTGATTCTTCTGCTGGGAAATCTGTAAAAAGTCAAGGATAGGTCTGGTGAAAACAAAATGAAAACAAAACACGTTCATGTGCCTCCGTTCTGCACACGTATCTTCCCTAAACATTGCGCTTCATACATGGTGGTCAGAAGGCTCCCTGGAGAAGGTCCACGCTGTTAGCTGGTGTGCGGTTTTTTCCACTCTGTGTGTGGTGGAAGGAATTTGTCAAGGGTAATCTCTTTTGGAATAATATATTTTACCTTCCCGCTGGACCTGGGGTTTGAAGGTACAGTGAACGCTTAGGAGGAGTGTTTGCATCCAGGTAGAACAGAGGCCTGCCAGCGGCCTGGACTCTCGGGAAGAACTCGTGCTGCCTCAGCTCATGCTTCACTGGATTCCCCTCGCCAGGCCGTCAGGACCCAGCAAAACTGCAAGGCAGAGTGCCGGCCAATTCCAGCTTTCCCATGGAAAAGTTAATGGTATTCCCACCAAACTCATTTTAACACCAGCAGAGGATCCGGGGCTGGCAAAACATTCGCTCCTTTTCCTAGACGAAGTAGAAGACCCTAGTGCCTAAGAAAATGTGAGACTTGAGTCCATCCCCAAATAATCATGGAATTAAGACAATTATAAAATGCGTCTGGTCCTGGCCCTTCCAAAATAAATGTGGCTGTGAGTTTTAGTGGAAGAACCGTGTTATTCTAAAGCAGTATACTATCAATTTGTGTCCTGGTTTCAAAATATTCTACATTTGCCAACAGACAGAGAAGTGAGACACTTTTGAGAAGAATGATTAAGAACTGAGATTGGGCTTGTATAAATATTATCTCATTTAATCTTTATAACCACCTATCAGGAAGGTACTATTTAAGTGCTGGTTACTCACATAGAAACTGAGGGTGGTAAGGTTCAATAATTTTCCTCAAGTCACACAGACAGCAAGCTGCAGTGCTGGGAATTCAGCAGTTTCGCTGCAGAGTTCTCATGCTTAACCACTCGGCAATACCGAGAAGACCCACCACAAACGGGGGGCTGGACGCGGGGCGGAGACAGAGAGAATTCCCTGGGGTATCAGGCCTGTGTTCAGTCCTGAGGGATTGGAAGGAGTTGGAAAGGGGAGGGAGGGTTAGAGGTGGGAAACGGGAAGATCAACTGGAATGGGAAATGGGATGTATGTACAGAGTCAAGGGAGAGTACCGCGAGGGAAAGGGAGGCTGAGTGCTGCAGCGCACCTGGATCACTGGATTTTGGTTGAACTGAGCAAGAGGGTGGGGAGCCAAAGTAGAAATAAATTGACCAGCTTTCTAAGTCATGCCAAAGAGAATTTAATTTTGAAGGTTAAGGGAGGCCAGTAAAGAATTTTAAGCAGTGTGAGCAGGGTGACAAGGTTTACATTTGAGAAAGATCACTATCTTTGCTCAGGGAATCACTGGCAGGAACTTAGGGCCGGAGGTGTAGCAGCAGAGTCGAATGTGAGCAAACAAGACTAGGGAGGAGACAATGGCTTAATCCAGTAAGAGAAGACGGGGGTATAGATGAAGAGCAGTGCTGGGGGTGGAGAGGAGGGAATTGAGAGAGATTGAGGAGGTGGAAGGACTCTGGTGACTGATCCAGTGTGGAGAGTAAAGGACAGGAGTGTCAAAGGTGAAGTGACATTGGTGCATTTCATACATACATGTTGGTGGTATTCATTCAGCTGGGGAAAACAGGGTGTAAAAGGGGACAGGGCTGGGAAGAAGGAGAGCAATTTAGAACATATAGTGTTTAAAGTAATTATAGAGCATCCAAATAAATATCCCAACAGGGTGTTGACTAAATGAGTCTGGGGCTCAAGAGAGAGGCTTGGGCTAGAGAAATAAGTTTTTGAAATCTCCTGGAGTAGTTATACCAATTTTTATCTCTTGACCCAAATTCACTCTCTGTGCTCAAGTACTCACGTGCTGGAGCTGGGATGTGGCAAACCACATTTCGGATTTGCCACGTGCCTCTGTTTAAGTCTCTGCTGTGGAGGAAGGCTGCAAGGCTGGCGGAGAGAGAGGGGTGCCAGGCCCCTGAACCTCGCTTCTTCACACCAGCAGATGCAGTTTATTCCAGTAGCAGTTGTTGGGTCCAATGTGCAGTTGTTCTAACCCTTGCAGAACCAGGTTCCTCTTATCCCTATTTAAAGACACTCCAGTGCCTGGCTATGCCTTCCCCAAGGTCTGGGTCCCAACCCATGAGAATTTTTCTCTAAGTTCTAGTTGTAATAATTCCAACCTCTGTCTTCGTTCCTTCAGTCCTGGAGGTGGACTTGCTTCCTGAGACTGTTACCTCTACCGTATTTCAGAGTACTCTTTCTACCCTTCCAGTTAACAACTTTACATCTAGTTAACAATTCTTTATATTAATTTCTCAGTTAAAATGATTGGTGTGGTTCCATCTCCTGATTGGAGCCTGACTGTTGGTGGGGGACTCTGGGCCCCCAAGGGAAGTATGGAGAGTAATGAAGAAGAGAGCTTGGAAAAGCACCCTGGGACCACCTGGACTGCTAGCCCGAGCAGTGGGCCAGTGCGGTGCTGGCAGGTCCCAAAGAGTCTGTGTCTACTAAGGGAGAGTCAGCCAGGAAGGAGAGAGGGAACGTGCAGAGCAGAGTGATAGATCAGTGCAGCAAGATTCCCAAGAAAGAGGTGGGAGTCACCTCGTTCCTTGGAATGGAAGGAAATGAATGAAGGTGGGTGAAGAGTAGATAAGCTTTTGAGTGGGAGGCGTGTGTTATCTACTGAGAGTACAGACGTAGGGAAGTGATGGGATCTGAGGGAAGAGGAGGAGGAGTCTATTTCACAAATAGACTCTGACGAGGTGGACGAGAAGGCTGGCCAAGGACATCCTGTTGGAGAGCACCGAAGGCTGGGGGCAGAGAACTGGCGTTTGGGATGGCCCCGCTCCACATGACTGGGGGTGCTCCTCATTTGCTTATTCATACTGTTAGGGCAGGGCAGCCCTTTGCGGGGCAGTAAGAAGTCAAACAATGGGACTAATCCAGAGAGGGAGTTTGCCAAGTGCTCAGAAGAGATGTGGGCATTGGCAATAGGGGAATTAACATAAGGGACCGTGGGCCTTGGTTGGCTAGAAAATGAAGTGAGCCTCACGGGGTGACGGCGATGTGCAGAAGCACACAGACCTCCATGAGCTCACGATGGTGTGCGTAGGGGTTCTGTTCTTTAAGGAAAGCTGTGAAAGGAAAAATTTTCAAATGTGCTCTGGCCAGAGAGAAGAAAATCCCCACAGAGATAGGACACTAGTTTTAATATTAATAAAACATGGTGGTTCATCCTTGGTCCAACCTAATTTACAAATTACCCTTGTCAAGTGGCTTATAAAGTGGTATATTTTAATTCCTTATTTATTCTAAGTAAGGAACCGTTTTTGAGAAGCAGTGTGCTAAAAAGCTTAGAAAACTTTAGAACAACTAAAATATGAAGACTCAGGGATATTGTTACAATGAGGTGAGTGCCTGCTGTGAATACTACTTTTTTTTTTTTTTTTACTGTTTTACATTTTCTTATGGCTGAGATCAAGTCTTATAAGCCCTTTAATTTAGGCAAATAACAATGGTAATAAAATATCACGTTACTGAAAAATATACTAAGTGCCCAGGCTTCTGAACTTCTCCAATTATTTTCTTATAAATGCATTTGTTTGGGGGGTAGTTTCCCCCTAGGACAGATCATAATTTTAAAAACTTGTATTTGCTGCAGCCTTTAAATTACTGCTTTCCCTTAATGTTGTCAAGTAGTAATTTATTTGAGTAAAACTGCAGACCTCACTAGGCATGCTTTACTGTGTATGTTCCTCCCTAGGGTGAGACTTTTTTAGCATATTGCTTGGGGGAAGCATAAAAGCTATTGAATTCAGAAATTAATTTACACATGAATTCTTGGTTTACTCTGCTTTGTCATATATTTTACACAAAATGACTTGTGAAATTTGCATTATCTAATAAGCAACTAAAATATACAACTATTAATAATTCTTACATTTTTAGAATAGAGCTCTATTGTTGCTAAATATTTTCAAATTTTCTCTTTCACTTTTGCCATCTTGATCATGAAATGTAATTTATATGCTAAGTTGTATCTAAGACTCACCTTTTCATTGCTATGGGATTTATTTTAACCCTTCTTTCATGATAGCTTTATCTCAGAAGGGCCTAGGAAAAATAGTTAAGCTGAAACAAGTGTAGCTATCTTTAAATCAATTACAGAGGCATTCGGAGATAAAATGTATCCAGAAAAATACACAGAAAGGGGAATGTAGCACAAAATGGTGAAGTGCTAGATGGTTTAAGGGGGAAAAATCCAGTGCCATGAATTACAGTTATACTACCACCTGAAGAGCCTGAATACTGTTGTGTGGGGGCCAAGGTGGTGAACATTTTAGGAATCTTCATGCATCAAACCCAAAATAAGTTATTTAGTAGAAAAAACTCTTAATTGAGATACATAATAGTTTCAATTTCTATATTCAACAAGTGGTTTCAATTTCTAGCTTAGCTTCTTACTAGCTTTTGACCTTGGTCAACTTTAACTTTTCTCAGTCACCATTTCCCTGTCTGAAAATTGGAGATAAATTAATTACCTCTATGGTCCTTATGTGAAACCATTGTATTGAGAGGTGTTGAGTGCTGGCACCTGGGGGTCTTGGCACAGAGCCGCCTCTTGCCTTTCCGGTCCCGTCCAGCCTCAGGCTCTGCCTCCCAAATGGCCATCTGCGGAGACATCAAGTAAGATTTTGCTAGACTTTAAAGGGCAGATGCCATCACAGACCATGATCCTTTGACTGATTACAAACTTTAAAACGTGGAAATGTTTATACTTGGAAGATCTGATATAAAATGTGTGATGGAGAAATCAAGTTTTTTCTGGAAGTTGTCTCCACCAAAGAAGGGGACAGTGGATGGCATCGTTGATTCCTATACCAATGCCTTGTCACAGAGGCCCCAAGCATCTTTATTTAATTTGGAAACATGGCTGAAAGTGCAAACTCAAAAAGCAGTTGGAATAATCAAGGAAGTTGGAATGATCAACACGGTTTTTTGAAACACGCAGGAGCAATTCTCTTGTCAAAACAGCTTGGCTTAGTGACTGCTTTGCTATCACATCCTATCCAAGGACTAGTAGCGTGATTATTTCATTTGACTGTTTGTCAGAATCATCAAAAACCACAGGTGTACTGCTGGTTCAGGAAAGGACTCCCCGTGGCCTTCTTCACAGCAGCTGTTCATTCCTGTTTCTCATCAGTCTGCGGCTTTGCAGTGCTTGACAGCTTGTAAAGGATTTTCCTGTTGGCAGCCTCCTCAGGCACACATGACTGGTGTTATCTACCTCTCCCCAGTTCTTGTTTCTCTTCTTCTTTATGGCAATCTCAGCTTCCTTGTGAAGGTCTGTGTCAGCCCTCACTTGCACCAATAGTTCTTGGTAAGTAGCTCCAGATCCTCCAGCAGGGACTTCTCTTCCATGCCCTGGTCCCCATTGCTACGTGTCTTCTAGACACCTTCACAGCAGGGTCTTGTGAGTACTTCAAATGCCTCAGAGCCAAAGCTGAAGTCGTTATCTTTCCTCTTAACTCCTTCTTTCTGGTTAATGACATTACTGTTCCCTCAGGGACACAGGCTCAAAAGCTTTAGATTCTATTTTGCCTCCAAACTTTGAGCAGTTGCTGTATTCTACATAGTCAATAAAGTCTTATAAATTGACTCCTCTTTTAAATTTCTGTACTTTCTGCCTTATCTCAGGTCTTCATTCCCTTTCTGAAGGATGACTGCAACAGCCTGGGGAAGCATAGCCCTATTTTTCCCAGTCTACATGCTCCTGCTCAAGCACACGTCTAATGATGGTGCTTCCCTACTCCAAAATCTTTGTGATTCCTTTTTATTTTATTTTTAAAATTTTTATTTTTATTAAGGTATTATTGATATACACTCTTATGAAGGTTCACATGAAAAAACAATGTGGTTACTGCATTCACCCATATTATCTTGTCCCCCCCATACCCCATTGCAGTCACTGTCCATCAGTGTAGTAAGATGCCACGGAGTCACTATTTGCCTTCTCTGTGCCACATTGTCTTCCCCATGATCCCCCTACACCATGTGTGTGGATCATAATACCCCTCAATCCCCTTCTCCCTCCCTCCCCACAAGCCCTCTCCCACCCCTCCCTTTTAGTAACCACTAGTCCCTTCTCGGAGTCTGTGAGTCTGTTGCTGTTTTGTTTCTTCAGTTTTGCTTCATTGTTACACTCCACAAATGAGGGAAATCATTTGGTACATGTCTTTCTCCACCTGTCTTATTTCACTGAGCATAATATCCTCCAACTCCACCCATGTTGTTGCAAATGGTAGGATTTGTTTTCTTATGGCTGAATACTATTCCATTGTGTATATGTACCACCTCTTCTTTCTCAATCATCTACTGATGGACACTAAGGTTACTTCCATATCTTGGCTACTGTAAATTGTGCTGCAGTAAACACAGGGGTGCATATGTCTTTTTGAATCTGAGAAATTATATTCTTTGAGTAAATTCCTAAGAGTGGAATTCCAAGGTCAAATGGTATTTCTATTTTTAGTTTTTTTGAGGAACCTCCATATTGCTTTCCACAATGGTTGAACTAGCTTACATTCCCACCAGCAGGGTAGGATGGTTCCCCTTTCTTTGCATTCGTGATTCCTTTTTGCATAGGGAATCTGAGTTCCAACCTTTCATCCCAAATCAAGGCTCTCGGCATTATGGACCCAACCTACTTTCTGTTCCCTTATATCTATCTACCTGTATTCTAACCAAACCAAACTTGAAACCAACATTTTATTGAGCACTTACATTTCAGATACAGTGATGAACATTTAAAACATATTATGTCATCTAAAATGTACAACATATGATGTTATTATTTTGCCCATTATACAAATGAAGAAACTGAGTATTGGAAAATTCAGGATAATTGCCCAAAGTATTATGGTAGTAGCATTGAGATAATTTAAACCTGAACTCCCCAAACAGACCCTCTGCTTTCTTGCTTATCTGCCTTTATTCACTGTATTTTCCTTTGTGTGCAATGTCTTCTCTGCATACCGTTGCATATCAAAGACTTACTCATCTTCTGAAACACAGGTCAAATGCCACATCTTCCCTGTGGTCTCTCCTGATATCCCCAACTGGTGGTACTTTGGCTCTCAGCTGAGCAGCCAGGCACTAACACGAGCCTGGCATTGGTGACTGGAGAGCCTGTCCAGTCTCATCCTCATCATGGGCTGTTGGCTTTGGGACAACAGTAACCATGTCTCGTCATATTTTATCCCCTGTGCTGACCACAAAGCTTGGTGCATTCCAGGTGCTCCATGTTGAAATGAATTATCTCACAAATAAACAACAGATGCAATACTAGTGTTGGCAACATAATGGGGGGAAAATCCCTACATTGTAGTCCCTGTGTTTTCCCTAGAAATCATGGTGTTCGATATAATAACTAAGCAGTTAATTATGCACAAAGGAAGAGAAGGTATCTTACCAAAAGGCTGACTTTTTACATTATATACGTGGTTTAGGTGGTTTGTACACCCAAATAACATGGCTGCTTTCTTAGATAACCAGTGGACATGGTTGCTGACCAGGTGATTTGTCTTCTGTAAGTCAGTTCTTATATTGGTTGGAGAATTACGCCATCATGTTGGAGTAAAATGGACTCTCTTCTACATCCACAGGAGTAACATTAACCTATACTTTCCCCTGTGTTCATCACTTATGAAATCTGGAGTGTCCTTGTTCAACACTGAAAAGTAGTCAAAATGATATGATCCGGGGGGTGGAGCCAAGATGGTGGGTGAGTAGAGCAGCGAAAATCTCCTCCCAAAACCACATATATTTATGAAAATATAACAAAGACAACTCTTCCTAGAAGAGAGACCAGAAGACACAAGAAAACATCCAGACCACATCCACACCTGCGAGAACCCAGCGCCTCATGAAGGGGGTAAGATACAAGCCCCGGCCCAGCGGGACCTGAGTGCCCCACACCTCATCTCCAGGCAGGAGGAGAGGAGTCAGAGCGGGGAGGGAGAGGGAGCCCAGGACTGCTAAACACCCAGCCCTAGCCATCCGCACTGGAGTGCAGACACAGTGCATGCGTGGGGTGCTGGATACTAAGGAAACAGGACAGGTAAGACCTGTGAGCAGGTCCCTGAGGCCGGCGCCCTGGGGACAAAGAAAAGCGAGTGCTTTTTGGAAGTCTTAAAGGGACAGTGGTCCCACAGCCGGACAGAAGCATCCTGGGACACTTAGTCTAGCAGCAGGGAATCTGGGGAACTCTGGGCACTCTAATCCCCTGGGCAGCAGGGAGCATGGAGTCCCCTAATGGAGATAAATAGCCTCCCGGCTGCTCCCCCTCCAACGCAGCTCCACCATATCGGAGCAGCAGCCTGAGGCAGGCCACACCCAGGGTGACAGCGGAGATAAACTCCATAGCAGCCGGGCAGGAATCAGAAGCCCTGTCTGTGTGCAGCTGCCCAGCACAAGCCACTAGAGGTCACTGTTCTCCCAGGAGAGGAAGACCACAAACCAACAAGAAGGAAAGTTCTTCCAGCTGTCACTCATGCCAGCTCTGCAAACTATCTCTATCACCATGAAAAGGCAAAATTTCAGGTAGACCAAGATAACAGAGTCAACACCTGAGAAGGAGACAGACCTAACCAGTCTTCCTGAAAAAGAATTCAAAATAATAATCATAAACATGCTGACGGAGATGCAGAGAAATATACAAGAGCAATGGGATGAAGTCCAGAGGGAGATTACAGATGCCCAGAGGGAGATTACAGACATCCAGATAGAGATTACAGAAGTGAAATGAACTCTGAAAGGATTTATAAGCAGAATAGATAAGATGCAAGAGGCCATTGATGGAATAGAAACCAGACAACAGGAACACAGAGAAGCTGACACAGAGAGAGATAAAAGGATCTCCAGGAATGAAACAATATTAAAAGAACTGTGTGACCAATCCAAAAGGAAAAATATCCATATTATAGGAGTACCAGAAGAAGAAGAGAGAGAAAAAGGGATAGAAAGTGTCTGAAGAAATAATTGCTGAAAACTTCCCCAAACTGGGGGAGGAAATAATCGAACAGACCATGGAAATACACAGAACTCCCAACAGAAAGGACCCAAGGAGGACAACACCAAGACACATAATAATTAAAATGGCAAAGATCAAGGACAAAGAAAGAGTTTTAAAGACAGCTAGAGAGAAAAAGGTCACCTATAAAGGAAAACCCACCAGGCTATCATCAGACTTCTCAATAGAAACTTACAGGCCAGAAGAGAATGGCATGATATATTTAATGCAATGAAACTGAAGGGCCTTGAACCAAGGATACTGTATTCAGCACAATTATCATTTAAATATGAAGGAGGGATTAAACAATTCACAGACAAGCAAAAGTTGAGGGAATTTGCCTCCCACAAACCACCTCTACAGAGTATTTTAGAGGGACTGTTCTAGACGGGAGCACTCCTAAGACTAAACAGATGTCACCAGAGAAAATAAAATCACAGCAAAGAAAGCAGACCAACCAAATACTAACTAAAGGCAAAAAATAAAATCAACTACCCACTAAAAGCAGTTAAAAGAAACACAAAAGAGCACAGAATAAAACAACCAACATATAAAGAATGGAGGAGGAGGAATAAGAAGGGAGAGAAGAAAAGAATCTCCAGACAGTGTATATAATAGCTCAATAAGTGAGCTAAGTTAGGCAGTAAGATACTAAGAGGCTAACCTTGAACCTTTGGTAACCAAGAATCTAAAGCCTGCAATGGCAATAAGTACATATATTTCAATAGTCACCCTAAATGTAAATGGACTTAATGCACCAATCAAAAGACACAGAGTAATAGAATGGATAAAAAAGCAAGACCCATCTATATGCTGCTTACAAGAAACTCACCTCAAACCCAAAGACATGCACAGGACTAAAAGTCAAGGGATGGAAAAACATATTTCGGGCAAACAACAGAGAGAAGAAAGCAGGAGTTGCAGTACTAATATCAGACAAAATAGATGTCAAAACAAAGAAAGTAACAAGAGATAAAGAAGGATATTACATAATGATAAAGGGCTCAGTCCAAAAAGAGGATATAAACATTCTAAATATATATGCACCCAACACAGGAGCACCAGCATATGTGAAACAAATACCAACAGAACTAAAGGGAGAAATGGACTGCAATGCATTCATTTTAGACTTCAACACACCATTCACCCCAAAAGATAGATCCACCAGACAGAAAATAAGTAAGGACACAGAGGCACTGAACAACACACTAGAACAGATGGACCTAATAGACATCTATAGAACTCTACATCCAAAAGCAATAGGATATACATTCTTCTCAAGCGTACATGGAGCATTCTCCAGAATAGACCACATACTAGCTCAGAAAAAGAGCCTCAGTAAATTCCAAAAGACTGAAATTCTACCAACCAACTTTTCAGACCACAAAGGTATAAAACTAGAAATAAATAGTACAAAGAAAGCAAAAAGGCTCACAAACACATGGAGGCTTAACAACATGCTCCTAAATAATCAATGGATCAATGAACAAATTAAAATAGAGATCAAGGAATATATGGAAACAAATGACAACAACAACACAAAACCCCAACTTCTGTGGGACGCAGTGAAAGCAGTCTTAAGAGGAAAGTATATAGCGATCCAGGCACACTTGAAGAAGGAAGAACAATCCCAAATGAATAGTCTAACATCACAATTATCGAAACTGGAAAAACAAGAACAAATGAGGCCTAAAGTCAGCAGAAGGAGGGACATAATAAAGATAAGAGAAGAAATCTACAAAATTGAGAAGAATAAAACAATAGAAAAAAATCAATGAAACCAAGAGCTGGTTCTTTGAGAAAATAAACAAAATAGTTAAGCCTCTAGCCAGACTTATTAAGAGAAAAAGAGAATCAACACACATCAACAGAATTAGAAATGAGAATGGAAAAATCAAAACAGACTCCACAGAAATACAAAGAATTATTAGAGACTACTATGAAAACCTATATGCTAACAAGCTGGAAAACCTAGAAGAAATGGACAACTTCCTAGAAAAATACAACCTTCCAAGACTGACCAAGGAAGAAACACAAAAGTTAAACAAACCAATTACAAGCAAAGAAATTGAAACAGTAATCAAAAAACTACCCAAGAACAAAACCCCGGGGCCGGACGGATTTACCTCGGAATTTTATCAGACACACAGAGAAGACATAATACCCATTCTCCTTAAAGTGTTCCACAAAATAGAAGAAGAGGGAATAATCCCAAACTCATTCTATGAAGCCAACATCACCCTAATACCAAAACCAGGCAAAGACCCCACCAAAAAATAAAATTACAGACCAATATCCCTGATGAATGTAGATGCAAAAATACTCAATAAAATATTAGCAAACCGAGTTCAAAAATATATCAAAAGGATCATACACCATGACCAAGTGGGATTCATCCCAGGGATGCAAGGATGGTACAACATTCGAAAATCTATCAACATCATCCACCACATAAACAAAAAGAAGGAAAAAAACCACATGATCATCTCCATAGATGCTGAAAAAGCATTCGACAAAATTCAACATCCATTCATGATAAAAACTCTCAGCAAAATGGGTATAGAGGGCAAGTACCTCTATACATAATAAAGGCCATATATGATAAACCCACAGCCAACATCATACTGAAGAGCGAGAAGCTGAAAGCCTTTCCTCTGAGATCGGGAACAAGACAGGGATGCCCACTCTCCCCACTCTTATTCAACATAGTACTGGAGGTCCTAGCCACAGCAATCAGACAAAACAAAGAAATACAAGGAATCCAGATTGGTAAAGAAGAAGTCAAACTGTCACTATTTGCAGATGACATGATATTGTACATTAAAAACCCTAAAGACTCCACTCCAAAACTACTAGAACTGATATTGGAGTACAGCAAAGTTGCAGGATACAAAATTACCACACAGAAATATGTGGCTTTCCTATACACTAACAATGAACCAATAGAAAGAGAAATCAGGAAAACAACTCCATTCACAATTGCATCAAAAAGAATAAAATATCTAGGAATAAACCTAACCAAAGAAGTGAGAGACCTATACCCTGAAAACTACAAGTCACTCTTAAGAGAAATTAAAGGGGACACTAACAAATGGAAACTCATCCCATGCTCTTGGCTAGGAAGAATTAATATCGTCAAAATGGCCATCCTGCCCAAAGCAATATACAGATTTGATGCAATCCCTATCAAACTACCAGCTACATTCTTCAACGAGCTGGAACAAATAGTTCAAAAATTCATATGGAAACACCAAAGACCCTGAATAGCCAAAGAAGAATAAGGTGGGGGGGGGGATCTCACTCCCCAACTTCAAGCTCTACTACAAAGACATACTAATCAAGACAATTTGGTACTTTCACAAAAACAGAGCCACAGACCAGTGGAACAGATTAGAGACTCCAGACATTAACCCAAACATATATGGTCAATTAATATTTGATAAAGGAGCCATGGACATCCAATGGGGAAATGATAGTCTCTTCAACAGATGGTGCTGGCAAAACTGGACAGCTACATATAGGAGAATGAAACTGGACCATTGTCTAACCCCACACACAAAAGTAAATTTGAAATGGATCAAAGACTTGAATGTAAGTCATGAAACCATAAAACTCTTAGAAAAAAACATAGGCATAAATCTCTTAGACATAAACATGAGTGACCTCTTCCTGAACATATCTCCCCGGCAAGGAAAACAATTGCAAAAATGAACAATTGGGACTATATTAAGCTGAAAAGCCTCTGTACAGCAAAAGACACCATCAATAGAACAAAAAGGAACCCTACAGTATGGGAGAATATATTTGTAAATGACAGATCCGATAAAGGCTTAACATCCAAAACATATAAAGAGCTCACCCACCTCAACAAACAAAAAACAAATAATCCAATTAAAAAATGGGCAGAGGAACTGAACAGACAGTTCTCCAAAAAAGAAATTCAGATGGCTAACAGACACATGAAAAGATGCTCCACATCGCTAGTTATCAGAGAAATGCAAATTAAAACCACAATGAGGTATCACCTCACACCAGTAAGGATGGCTACCATCTAAATGTCAAACAACAACAAATGTTGGTGAGGTTGTGGAGAAAGGGGAACCCTCCTACACTCCTGGTGGGAATATAAATTAGTTCAACCATTGTAGAAAGCAGTATGGAGGTTCCTCAAAATGCTCAAAATAGACTTACCATTTGACCCAGGAATTCCACTCCTAGGAATTTACCCTAAGAATGCCGCACTCAAGTTTGAAAAAGACAGATGCACCTCTATGTTTATCGCAGCACTATTTACAATAGCCAGGAATTGGAAGCAACCTAACTGTCCATCAGTAGATGAATGAATAAAGAAGATGTGGTACATATACACAATGGTATATTATTCAGCCATAAGAAGAAAACAAATCCTACCATTTGCAACAACATGGATGGAGCTAGAGGGTATTATGCTCAGTGAAATAAGCCAAGCAGCGAAAGAGAAATACCAAATGATTTCACTCATCTGTGGAGTATAAGAACAAAGGAAAAACTGAAGGAACAAAACAGCAGCAGAATCACAGAACCCAAGAATGGACTAATAGGTACCAAAGGGAAAGGGACTGGGGAGGATGGGTGGGTAGGGAGGGATAGGGGAGGGGGAGAAAGGGGGTATTATGATTAGCATGCATAATGGGGGGGTGGGAGAAAGGGGAGGGCTGTACAACACAGAGAAGACAAGTAGAGATTCTACAACATTTTGCTATGCTGATGGACAGTGACTGTAATGGGGTTTGTGAGGGAGACCTGGTATAGGGGAGAGCCTCATAAACATAATATTCTTCATGTAATTGTAGATTAATGATAACAAAAAAAAAGAGAAAGAAAAGGGGGATTACTCCCTGATAGGATAAAACTAACTGCAAATCAATGATTAATGCATGCTTTACATATCTTTAATTTTGATCATTTAAAGGTGTCAGATGATCAGCTATGGAAGTACATTTTTCTGATAATATTCCTTTCTCTTAAAAAAAATCAGTTCCTGTGTGGTGATCTCCAATAAGTTCTTCACAATGGTAGAAAGGTCATATTAAAGTGTGGGCAAAGGGTTTGTTTGTGTTTATACAGAGGATCAAAGCCTAATTTGGCTACCCAGAAAATGAATTAATATACAATATGAAGAAGAACTTCCAACCTCAACATCCTCTGAAAGAGTCATTCCAGAAGATGATCATTAAAAAACTTCAACAAAGATCCTGGCGCTGTTGCAATTGTAGCTGCATTCATCCCACCGGTTCCTGGACTTGCCATTGGAATGAAGAAGGAGATATCTAGGCGGGCCTGTGCATACAGTAAAACAACAAATTTGACTGGATCTATACTGTTGGAACTCAACCAAGAATTAGGAGAAGTGCAAGTTGCAGTGCTCCAAAATCTTGTGACTATAGACTATCTACTGTTAAAAGAACATATGGGATGTGGACAGTTCCCAGGAATGTGTTGTTTTAATTTGTCTGATTTTTCTCAAACTATTCAAATTCAGTTAGACAATATCCATCATATCATTGATAAGTTTTCACAAATGCCTAGGGTGCCTAACTGGTTTTCTTGGTTTCACTGGATATGGCTGGTAATTGTAGGTCTGCTTTGGTTATGTAGCTGTATTCCTAGTATGTTAATGTGTGCATGCAATTTAATTAGTAGTTTAAAACCTATACATGCATATGTTACTCTACAAGAAGATATGTCAAATAATCAATCTTCCCATGTTTTCTTCCATCTGCTACTTCTATAGCTTTTCTTCTTCCTTCCTAATTACAACCCTTTAGTACAATTCATGCCTCATATTGAAATTACCAAGTATAATAATTCTTCCAAGTGGTAAAGATACCTCAAGACAAATGCTGGGCATAGAAGCCACAGGGCATAAATCTGCAAAGAAGTAAGAAGCTAACCTTTCCAAATAATATTGCTTCTCTCTCACTTACCAACTTTACATTTCCCGTATGGCCCCGGAAGATGACTGGTTAGCTAGAGATGGGTAAGATTCCTCAAGGGAGGAACAACCTAAGACAGGCACAGTCGCAGGGGGGCCATCAGGTGAGAAATTGGGGATCAACAGAGGGGAGGCTTAGAACCTCATCCCCCCTGTTTTGAGAGAAATCTTCTGTATCTGTGGATGTTTTGTTGCCCTTGTCTAGCTTGGATTAATACTTAGTCTATAGGCACACACCCGATCATCTACATTTGCCCTCTTACAGCACTATATCATGTTTTCTACCTTTATCTTGCATCTACCTACCACTTCAGCATTTTATTAAAAATAATAATAATAATAATAATAGAGAAATGTGGGATTCACATATAAATCAAGTATAAAAATCAAACGAATAATCATATTGGACCTGATTGTTTATAGTTCATGATCCGTGATCAAAACCGAAAGTTTCTGTGATATGACTGCCCTTGCACTGTTCACCATGTAAGAACTTATTCACTATCCAAGAACTTGTTCACCTTGTAAGAACTTGTTCGTTATGCTTCAGAAGATTGGAGACTGTTGAGAACTAGGCTTGGGGTTGATTAATGATTGTGCATTGAGTCCCCTATACAGAATTTTATTGTTGTTAACAACCATTTGATCAATAAATATGGGAGATGCCCTCCCCCCCACAAAAAAACAAATGATATGATCCAGAAATTCCACTTCATATGAAATATATGAACACACATGTCCACACAGAAAACATGTGTGATGTATTCAAACAGAGAAAAAAGTGAAACAATCCAATATCCATCAACTGATGAGTGATGACAAAGGTGGTATGTCCTTACAATTGAGTACTAGTCAGCAATAAAAAGGAATGAAACACTGACACATAGTACAACATGGATAAACTGAGAATGTGCCAGGAGAAAGCAGCCAGTCAAAAAGACCATGTACTGTATGATTTCATTTATATGAAATGTCCAGAATAAGCATATCTATAGACACAGGAAGTAGATTAGTGATTACTAGAGCTGGGGGGTGGGAAATGGGGAGTGACTGCTAATGGGTATGGGGTTTCTTTTTGGAGCGATAAAGATGTTCTAAAATGACTGTGGTGATGGTTGCACAGTTTTGTAGCTATACTAGTAACCATCTTGAATTGTACATTTTAAATGAATGAATGTATGGTAAATTAATTCTATCTCAATATAGTTATTTTAAAAAGTGGTCAAAATGGTATCAAGGGTTATTATGGGATGAGGATATCTGCTAGTTGAGGGTTATGTAAACTGTTAAAAATACTGTTTGAAAGAGAAGATTAATAATTTGAATAGGCACCTATCAAACTTTCTCCTTCTCAAAACAGATTCTAAGAAGAAGAGATGAAAAGAAAAAGGTATTTGGCTCTTTGCTCAGTTCCCTGGGACATTATACTTTAATCAGAGATTATGCTTTAGTTTAGGTCAGTCAGGAAATACTTTCTCAAAAATATTTTTTTACTCTTCTGTATCCTGAAAAGGCAAAAATGAATATTTTATAATTTGGATAATGGGGAGATTTGATTTTTAGCTTTGATATTAATTTTGAAAGGCACCTAACACATGAGCATTTTTACTCAGCTAGCTATATGTGTTTTAACATAAGCAGTGTCAAACTTATTTAAGAGCATTTAACAACTGGGCTGTACATGGAGACCATAGAAAAAGCAGCTGCAGTGTTAATTAATGATATTATGCATCCCAGCCAACTGAGGCCTGACAGAACATTGGACCACAGAAACCCTGTAAGTGAATAACATGGGAACCATTCTATAAATAGGAAGAATATTAGTTATTTGCCAGAGCACACAGATTCTGATGCGACCACACAGAAAGGCGTAGGAATGCCATCGGGATTTCTGACAAGCTGAATGATCCTTGGACATAAGAACAGCGGTCAAGATATTATGTTGACTGAATATTATGATAGCTTAAACCTCTCTTTTCCCCTGGTTACTTTTCAGCTTTCCAGAAGAGGAAGGCGCAGCCTGGGAACATGGACGGCGTGGCAGTGCGCTGTCGGAGTCTGGCTCATGTGCTGGGCTCAGCCACTCTCAGGGCCAGTGCCCAGGGAAGGTGCTGGCTTCTTCTGCTTGGCAGGGACCATCTGTTTGCTCCTGAGGTGCTGAAAGAATCTGGGCAGACCGTAGAACACTTCTGCCAATGCGCAGAGTGGAATGATTCTGTCCTGCCATCCTGAGGATGGTGCATGTGGCCGCTTGACTGTCTCCCAACCACCTCACATTCATGTCCCACTAAAGTTCTCATTTCCATACGTACTTTGATACTCTTGTGTTTTGGTACATATTATTCCTTTTAGTTAGAATTTCCCTCTTCTTCATCTAGAAAACTTCTCAGGCAAAATCAGTCATTTCTACCTCTGATCTCGTCACAGCCCTTAAACTGTACATGGTTCTCCCTCCCCAAACTATGAGTGTCTGAGACACAAGGATTACATCTTATATTTTAAAGTCTCTGTCACTTAGCATGACTGGTATGTAGTAAGTACTTCATAAATGTTTGTCAAGGCCACTGTATTGAGATGCTGATGGATGACCTGAGAATACAGAGATGAGTAGCCAGCTGCCTGGCCCAGGAGAGAGAGAATGTTATTAACATTCAGTAAGAGACAATTAAACTGACCACCACAGCTAAAGGACCCACCATCTCTAATGTGAGTGTTCGAGGCACCAAGGGGAGAAAGATTTGCTCAAATCATACGATGGTGGGTGTGTTAGTCCACTATGGCTGCTGTGATGATGTACTACAGACAGGGTGGGTGGCTTAAACAACAAAGAAGTTTATTTTCTCAAGACTCTGGAGGCTGGAAGCCTGAGATCCAGGCGTTGGCAGGGCCGGTCTCATTCTGAAGCCTCTCTTCTGGGCTTTCTCTAGGCAGCCGCCTTCTCGCCCCGCCTTCACGTGGTCTTTCTGATGTGAGCGTGTGTGTCCTATCTCCTCTTCTTATAAGGACACAAATCATAGTGGATTAGGGCCCACCCTCGTTGAAAGGAAAGGAGCGACACACAGCAGCAATTCACCGGAGAGTTCCACTTTATTAGGGAAAGGTGCTGGGTTATATAGGAAGGGGCATAGGGTGATTGTGGTGTTACTTCTACGGGGCTGGTGGCTGTTGGCTAGGTGCTGGGATTGGGAGGGGGGTAAGAGGTGATTGGGCTTCAGGTGGCGCCAGTGGGAACCGAGGACCCCGAAGAGAAGCCGGAAGTTTGCCATCTTACTGGTGGGGACCCTTCATTCCCCCCTTTCTCCTCTATGGGTTTGTGGACATTGCTTTCTCTCTGACTGCTTCCTGCTGAACGGGGGCGGAGAAGGGAGTGAGGGTTTGAGGATTGGGAGGAAAGGGTTGATAGGATTCCCCACAGTAAGGATGAGTAGATGTGGACTTCTTCAGGTTGGAAATCAATGAAGGTTCCCTGTAACCATAGGTCGAGGACCTGTTGATTCCAATGGTGCCAAGAGGATATGGGTGTCAGGAGCCAGGCGTCTGCAGCCATTGTTTCCAGGAACAGTTTCCAGTGGAGAGATGGGTCCATCTCAGTGTGTGGTGAGGAGGTCATGTGAGGGTGAGGGATCTTCTGTGGCCAGAAGCTGGTAGTTCCTGAGTAAAAGCTGGTTGAAAGCTTGATTAGAGATTTTTCTGACTTGGGATTTGATGAACTTTTTTATACAGGGTAAGAAGAGACAGGCGAGAAGAATGATTATTATGGGGCCTGCAATGGGCCAGAGCCAGGTGGGGAGGGGGTTTGTTAGTATTGAAGAGAATGGGTTGGAATTGGAAGCAGAGTGGAGGCTGGAGGCAAGGTCGGTGAGTTTGGTGATGTCAGTTTCTACAATGCCGGATTCGTTGATGTAATAGCAACACTCTTCCCAGAGGAAGATGCAGGTGCTGCCCTTCTCGGCTGTAAGCAGATCTAGGGCCCGCCGGTTTTGAAGGGTGACGTTAGCTAGCGAAGTGACCTGTCTTTGGAGAGAGCCTAGGGAATCGGCAGTGGATATCAGGGCTCCCTCAAGTTTGGCGTTGAGATCTCTAACTGCCCATAGAGAGTGACTCAAGGCTTCTCCCGAAAACCCTGCCCCAATGGCTGAGGTGATCAAAGAGCTACTGACCATGATGGGAAGGAAAGCAGCTCTTTTTGTGCACGAGGGCAAGGGAGGTTGGAGCTCAAGAAATTCTGCCATGCTGTAAAGTGTAAACTGTGGGATTAGGGTGATGAGAATGCAGGGTGTATCGGAGTTGAGAGGCAGTGAGTTAAAAAGACTGCCATTACACCAAAAGAAGTGTCCTGGTTGTGTAAAAGTCTTAGAGCCAGAGGTAGGGGTGTAGATAGAGAGGCAGTGAAGTGTGCTGGAGGGGGGTGGAGTTGGGCCTACACAGTGGTGGATGGTGAGATTATCTGCGTATTCTGGTTCCCATAGGGGTATGTCTGCCAGGGGGCGGAGGGGTTGTCCTTCTGCATGGAAAGAGTAGTTGGAAATATTGAGGGGCACAGCGGCCAGCAGTGGGTGCTGTAGTGATGCGCACAAGAAACAATTGGCGGTGTTGAGGGTGTGGTTGAGAAAGATGGTGGTGTCTTGAATGAGCTGTAACCAAGAGTAGGAGGAATAAGAAGATGAAGAGGTGCCATCAAGAGTTTGGATAATGACTTTCTCGGAATGTCTGATATCTGATGCAACTTGAGAGATCTGGGAGTGAGCGGGAACATACTCTCGAGAGATATGAAGGGTACCGTGGGGGGTCGAGGACCCCCCCCCGTAGTAAACTGAGGCTGTTACTCCAGCAGCCCATCGAGAGTCCCAGGGATCTGGGATTGATAAGGAGAATGAGCCGTTGGGATATTTCATGAAACGGTTGGAGGAGTAATACTGTGGGTACTGGAAGTCACCCATGTAGTGAATGGCGCAAGACCAGTAGGGACATCCCCCGTAGGTGTCTTGCCATTGCTTGCAATAGGCTTGTCTTTGGTCATAGAGGAAGCAGAGGTAGGGAGAATAAAGGTAGCTGCTAGTGAACACTTCGGTGGAGGGAGGAAAGTGGAGGTATAAAGGCTCAGAGCAGCTTTTCAGAGGGCAGTCTGGTGTGGCAATGAGGGCAGTAACTTTTGTTTGATGCTGTGTGTAAGTCTGTCTGACTTTGAATCGCTATACAAAGGAGGCTGGGGTGGCGGGGAAGACAATAAGAATGAGGAAAAAAAGCGAGAGAGCAGTAAAGGAGGAAAAAGTCATGATTCGGGTATGGATGGCAAAGGGGGTGAATGGGATTTTGGAGGAAAGAGGACAGTAAGGTCAGGAGTCTGGAGGGAGGGAGAGTCTGTAAACTTTTGTAGGTTAAGAGATCTTTTAGGTGATGTGGGGACAGAATGGTAAGGGGCGCTCCGAATGTTAGTTTATGAGCTTCTTTCTGCAAGAGCTGTCCAGTGGCTAATGCCCGTAGGCAGGGGGCCCATCACTGAACTGTGGGGTCTAATTGCTTGGAGAGATAAGCTACTGGGGCAAAGAATGGACCATAATATTGGCCTAGGACTCCTAGAGCTTGACTGGACCTCTCATGAATGTATAATGAGAAGGGTTTTGACAAATCAGGGAGATGGAGAGCTGGAGCTTCCACAAGGGCTTGACAGAGCTTAATGAAGGAGTGTCGGGGTGAGGATGATAATGGTTCTTCAGGGGGGCCCTTGCTGAGGTCGTATAGGGGTTTTGCCAACAGGGAGAAGTTAGGGATCCACGCTCTACAATACCCAACTAGGCCTAGAAAGGAAAGGATTTCTGTCTTGGTTTTGGGAACGGGCAGGTCAGAGAGGAGTCATTTTCTGTCTAAGGTAATGGACTTTCTTTGTTGAGACAGAGGGAATCCAAGGTAAGTGACAGAAGGGGAAGAGATTTGAGCTTTGACGGGGGATACCCGGTAACCTCTGGAAGCTAGAAGGTTAAGTAGAGACGCAGTGTCAAGTTGAGACTGTTCCCACGAGGGACTGCAGAGTAGAAGATCATCTACATATTGTAATAAAGTGGACTCGGGGTGATCATGACGAAACTGTTTGAGGTCTTGAGCTAGGACTTGTCCAAAAATATGGGGACTATCTCGGAAGCATTGTGGCAAAACTGTCCAAGTAAGTTGTTCAGAATGTCTGGTGTATGGGTCCGTCCAGGTGAAGGCGAAAAAATCTTGGGAGGAGGAGTCTAGAGGGATAGAAAAAAATGCGTCCTTGAGATCTAGGACTGAGAAGTGGGATGCTGAGGCAGGGATCTGCGATAAAAGGGTATGTGGATTTGGAACTAAGGGATGGATAGGGACAACGGCCATCTTGATGAGGCGAAGGTCTTGGACAAGGCGGAAAGATCTGTTGGTTTTTTTAACAGCTAATATGGGGGTATTAAATGGGGAGTGAGTGGGTCTGAGGTAGTTTTTGTTTAAGAGATCTTGAATGATGGGTTGGAGGCCTATGAGGGCTGAAGTGGTTAGGGGGTATTGGGCCTGACAGATATACTGAGAGGGGTCATGTAATTTGATAGAGGCAGGGGGACATAGAGCCATGGAGGGGCTTGTAATGTCCCAAACTTTGGGATTTACAGGGTGTATGAGGGTGGAACCAGAGCTTTCATTGGGTAGAAGGGGGTTGTCGGCTATGAGGGCCATCAGAAAGGGAGTACTGGGGGCTGTGGGAGTGGATATAGTTATGGAAACATGGAGGAGGGAAAGGATGTCCCGTCCTAGTAAAGGGATGGGACACTGGGGCATAACTAGGAAGGAGTAGGAGAAAGGTATGGGATTGTCTAAGATTGTGCATAAAAGGGGGGGGGTTTTAATGGGAAAATCTGTTTACCTCCTACCCCGACTATAGGAGTAGGCTGGCGTGGTAGGGCCCCGGTATTCTCGCAAGACTGAGAAGGTGGCTCCTGTATCTAGGAGGAAGGAGATAGGGCGACCGTCTACTGTTAAAGTAACCCTGGGCTCCTGTTTGGTGATGGAAATGGTCAGGTGAGAAGACCCCGGGCCCTGTCAATCTTCTTCTGCCAGCCCCACTACGGCGGGCTTAGGATGAGGGTTGTTCATCCAGCCTCCCCTTTGGGTGGTTGGGCAATCAGACCCCCAGTGGCCCTTTTTGTGGCATCTGGGGCATGGGGTGGTAGGAGATCTGGGGGAGGGGCACGCCCTTGACCAATGTCCCTCTTTTCCACACTTGAAACAAGCTCCTGGGGGGGGGCTTGTTTGTAGAGGGGCACCCAGGTTGTGGTTTTATCAGCTGGGCCAACATTTGGAAATTGGCCTGATCAGCCTTTTGTTTACGGCGTTCTTTCTCCTCCTCCCGGTTATGGAAGACTTTAAAGGCCACTGTTAGGATCTCAGTCTGTGGGGTAGCGGGGCCTTGTTCTAACTTTTTGAGTTTAGCTTTAATGTCGGGGTAGCTTTGAGCTAGGAAGTATGTCATAAGGACATGTCTTCCTTCAGGTGTTTCTGGGTCCAGGCTGGTATACTGTAATAGGGCTTGAGTGAGTCTGTCTAAGAACTCGGAGGGGGTTTCGTCTCTCTTTTGAATTATGTCTTGGAGCTTTTGAAAATTGACTAGTTTACGAGCTGCCTTTTTCAGACCTGCTATTAAGCAGGAGGCAAAAATATCTCGAGAGTGGAGACCCACGGCGGTGTTATAATCCCAGTGTGGGTCTTGTTCGGGGACAGCAGTGGGGCCAGAGGGATAGGTGTGGTCAGTCCTGTGGGTCTCGGTAGAATGTGTTTGGGCGAAGTCCCAAACTCGTCTACGCTCTTCAGGGAGGAGAGTATTGGCCAGGAGTATGAAAATGTCATGATGCGTGAGGCTGTAAGACTGGAGGGTCCATTGAAACTCCCTGACGTATGTCGTGGGATCAGTGGAAAAGGAACTTAGGCGTTTCTCTAGTTGGGCTAAATCTCCTAAGGAGAAAGGGACGTGAACGCGCATGATGCCTTCAGATCCTGCTACCTCCCAGAGGGGGGCTATAATTTTGGGAGGCCCTCAGGACTGGGTCTGAGGGGGACTGAAGGGTTCTGGCTCAGTCTGTGTGGGGGAGACAGGTGATGGGGGCAAAGCCGTGATAATTTTGGGAGGCCTTCGGGACTGAATCTGAGGGGGCAAAGACGGAGGAGGCTCCTGGAACTTAGAGGGGGGCTGAAAGGCTCAGGCTCGATCTGCGGGAGGGGGGAGGTGAGGGGGATGGAGGAGGAGTGGGGAGGTGGGGGAGGAGATGGGGGTGGAGGGAGGGGAGGAGGGTGAAGGGAGAGGACGGGAGGCTTCTGCGGGGTTGGAGGCAGCAGCAGCGGCGGCAGAGGAAGGGGGAGGGGCTATTGTAGGAGAAGAAGGGGAAGGGAGAGGAAGGGAGGCTTCCACCACAGAGCGGTGGCAGCGGTAGAGGAAGGGGGAGGGGCTCTTGTAGGAGGAGAAGGGGAAGGGAGAGGAGGGGAGGCTTCTGCTGTGGGGAAAGAGGCAGCTGCTGCAGCGGAGGCTGGAGGGGTTGTAGGAGGTGGAGGGGCCGAAGGGGGAAGTCTGTATGGCGGAGGCTCCTCGGCTGGGTCAAAGGTAATTGAAGAGGGACTGGGAGTGTGGGGAGGGGAGGGAGACGGCTTGCAGGCTAGGAGAACTTGGGGCGGGGAGCAGGTGGTGCAGAGGCTGGGATTTTGAGCTAGGAGGCGAAAAGCTTCGATATAGGGAATCTCCTTCCATTTTTTCAGGCGCTGGCAGTAGTTAAAGAGATCGGGAGTGATGTTAGGATCAAGAGTTCCCCCTGCAGGCCATTGGTTGTTATTGTCTAGGGGGTATGTCGGCCAATCTTGGGAGCAATATTTACGGTGAAGTTTTGGTTTTATCTCAGGCGTCAGGGAGAGGGTAGCCAGATGCTTAAGCAGGCATTCAAGAGGTGAACTTTCAAGGCGGGATGAGGAGGCTCCCATGGCTAAAGGACAGAGAAGGAGACAAACAGGGGAAGACGAACGGAGATCCTCGGACTGGAAGCAGAACGCAAGGAGACAAAGGGCGTTCCCGATGATCCTTGGTGGTCTGCGGAAACTCGTACACGAGTCGAAATTTCTTAGGAAGTGTGGGTCGTCACTCAGACTTCCCTAAGAAGGCAGTTTGCCGGAGTCACGAGGTACCTAGCCTAGGAGTTTTCGGCAGACAGAACAGATTTCGGCGGACGGAACAGAAGGAGGTTGGGGGGGGGGGAAGGGAGCGTTCTCATCTGCAAAGGAGTCACCTCGTTTATGGCTGTTGGAGGGGGGTCTGAGGGTCTGCCACAGCCGTGAAGGCCTGAGGCGGGGATTTATGGCTGTTGGAGGAGGGGCCTGAGGGGCCGCCGCAGCCGTGAAGGCCTGAGGCAGGGAGAGTTCCCTCCTCATCCCGGAGCGTCAGGGCCTTGCCGGATGATCACGGTCAATGGCACTGCGATAGCTCGGGGAAGAGTGGCCCACTCCTGGGGGAAAACTTATCTAAAGGCCAGAGAGGAGTGGTGTGATGAGCCAGCGCTGGAAAAAGAGGACGAGGGCAAGCTGCTGCTGGTGTCGGGGGGAAGACGGGGCCCAGTTGGGGTGTCCTGTCTCCTGGGTTTCGGCACCAATGAAAGGAAAGGAGTGACACACAGCAGCAATTCACCGGAGAGTTCCGCTTTATTAGGGAAAGGTGCTGGGTTATATAGGAAGGGGCATAGGGTGATTGTGGTGTTACTTCTACGGGGCTGGTGGCTGTTGGCTAGGTGCTGGGATTGGGAAGGGGGTAAGAGGTGATTGGGCTTCAGGTGGCACCGGTGGGAACCGAGGACCCTGAAGAGAAGCCGGAAGTTTGCCATCTTACTGGTGGGGACCCTTCACTGGTGACCTCGTTTAACCTTAATTGTCTCTTTAAAGACCCTATCTCCAAATAGAGTCACATTCTGAGGTACTTGGGGTTAGGATTTCACCTTATAAATTTTGAAGGGATGCAATTCAGCCCATAAAAATGAGTAACTACCTGTTTTGCCTGAGGTTAACAATTGCATTGAACCATCAGTTCTGCAATTTTGTTTTACTTTCTTTGAACTTGATCTTCACATCTAAGCAATGTTGACAGAGCCCCTTTAAGCACACGTTTAGATGGTAATTGGAACTGGCAAATGTAGAGACTGGATGCTAACATAGGTTCCTTCTCCCTCTTCTCAGTACTGCCTGGGCTGGGGGGATCCAGCCTAGGGACCCTTCCATAGGATGTCAAAAACTCTGTGGTTCCTGACTCAACACACTGCAGCCGTATGGACTGTTTTTATACCACAAAGGAATGTGCCATTGAAAGTCTATGATTAGCATTTGCTAAAGGTCCTCTCTGAAGTTAGCGCCACCCAGCACCAAACTAGATTAGAGTTCGTGCACAAGGCTGAAGAGGGAAAGAAGACAGCTAAGGTCTCTGTATCATCCTTACACACTAGAATTGGGTATAGCTGAAGACATCAGCCCCAGAGGTGGACTGAAAGCCAGACTTGTTGTGCCAGACTATTATTATGTGAATTCTGACTCTAAGTGTAGATGGCTATTTCAAAATAAAACAAAAGAATCAATGTAATATTGTGAAATAGTTCAGAGTGGATTCCTCTTAGAAAGAGCAATCCTGGGGTAATTTCCTGAGCTAAAATGAGTTTTTGTTTGTAGCGGTGGCACTCCAAAGAAACATCTTTGCCCTCCTTTAGTTAATATTTCTCCAAGGAGGGTTCTCAGCCACCTCTGTTGGACTAACATGGGGTTCTTCATAAAAATGTTAGTTCCTCTGTGCTACCTCATGTCAACTGAATCAGTATCTCAGGGTGGACCTAGGAATCTGTTTTCATTTTTGCCTTGTGTAATTTTTATCCAGACTAACATGTGAATCACTGATTTAGTAACTCTTCTGGAAATGTGGGAGAGGTGCCACTGGGTGTGTCTCTGTACGCATGGGTGTGGTTCACAGACTCGGAAAGACTGACAGACTCAAAATCCGGGTACCAGGGACCCAGCTTCTGAGTCACTCTCCAGGGCTCTGCCGACGCTGCAATTTATCCTTCTTCTCTATCCCTTTGTTCTTTGAGGTAACAGCTTGGATCATTCCTAATTAAAAACAAAAACAAAAACAAAAACAAGTGCCCGAAACTTTTCTAATCCTGATGTTACTCAATGTTGATGATGGTGTGATTAGGGGAAGGGCACCCTTACACCCAGCTGCTGGCAGTATGAACTGGCACTCTGCTTCCCAGAGGGCATTTTGTCAATCCGTACTAGAAATGATGACTTCTATGTCTAGAAATGAACCCCAGGGGAAAAGTGAGAGATTCTGTCAAAGACTTACATTGAAGAATATTCATTAGAGCCTTATTTATAATAGTAAAAAATGTTTACCAGATAGGGAACTTGTCAAATTCATGAAATTAAAACTTTAGGTAGTCACTAAAAATTCTGTCACAAAATACTTAACAGGTGGGAAAATATATTTAATTAATTTTCTCAAAAGTAGGCTGAAAAATCTCTATAAAAATTCCAATTTTCTCACCTCCCCTGCAAAATTTCTCTATCTTATCTCAAGAGAAAAATATCTAGTTGTTAAAAATTAGTATCTTCAGGTGAGGAGTTTCCACAGGGGAGAAATGAGCAGGAACCCCAGGGATGAAGTCACCTTAATCTTTAGGGAAATCACATCAATCTACTACCTGTATCTTAATTTGAGCTGGAATCAGCCGGTTTGAGTGAATAGAAATTTGGACTTGTGGTGGAGGTGGAAATAGTCAATTAGAAAGGAAAACACTTTGGGCTGTGCATCTCAAGCCTTAGTGTGTAAAAGGATCCTCTGAGGAGCTGGTTAAAATGCAGATTCCTTGACTCCACTTCTAGAAGCTTCTACGTAAGAGATGGGGCTTAGCAAACTTCACTTTAATAAGCCCCTGATGTAATTTTGCTGCAGGTGACCTGAGGGTACCTGAGGGAGGTGCAGGCTGGGCAGAGAACCACAGGAGAGACCCAGAAAAGCAGAGGGCACTGAGAAGTTCAGGTGAGGGGCAAAGAAAGAGGTGCCAAGTTTTAACATTGCTCCTTCTTTTTCATGTAAATGAAGGCTATTTACTATAATACTAGGACTATAAGAATAATCTGAAAGCCCTTCATAGGCTAAACCTGAGGGTATGGCTGTCATTTAAAATTTTAATATGATTTCCAATGGAAAATATGTTTCAAGTTTAAAACAACAAATTCCCATCTGAACTTTTGGAATTCAATTTATCCCTCTACTGGCAACTATCTGTTATGACTGCCATGCCCAAGGCTCCTGAATAGAACTGGGAAAACCACCTCAACCCCAATGTCACTTTTTAGATGTTCTTCAATTTTTCACATTGCTATTAGCTTATTTATCAAAACAGAAAAAAAAATAAGATAAACCTATTTTTGAGAGAAAAGGACAGTTATCTCCTGTTAAAAATACAAAATGACATTCAACCTCCAGCCAAAAAGCTAAAAGCCAATTTGAGTCTCCATTTTTTTCACAAACAGCTTTGGATTCTCACCTTGTTGGAGAAGGGAAATACAAGGAATAAGGATATAGCTAACAGTTCTGGTCAGTTTGAATTGGGAATGGCCCCTTAAAATTTGATAAATTTCAAATTCCAGAACTCTAAAGAATAAATATTTAACAAGTTTCTTTTGACAGGAATGGAGTAGGAAAAGATGAAAACTGCCAATGCTTAATATGTACAAAACAAATCTGCTGTTGTACACTTACAATTTGGTGATAAGAAGTTGCTTCAAAGAAAGGTCAGATGTGATTTGAAACTAGGTTTAAAACAGGCGGTGGGGTGGGATGGCAGTTGCTTCCGTGTCTGTCTTGATTGGGTACAAATACTGGCAAGACTGAAAAGGGCTCTTAAGGTGTTCTCTCTCCTGATGTTTTAAGTCATTTCCAAAATAAATGAATATAAAGCCAAAATTAAAGGCCCTAAGAGTTTAGCTAGATGCTCAGTGTGCTACAAAAGACTGAGGGTGGATTCATGATGTTCCAAGCTTTAATTAAAAAAACCCTTGGTTCAAACAGAGTCCCTTTGCTGAGGCAGAGGACTGGTCCCTCTGTCCCTTGAAGATAGCAGATGAGACTTTTCTAGCAGTTAGGGTTGTTTAATTCCAAGCAACAAATGTTGGCCAGTTTTCAGAACTGCTGAGAAAGCTGAAGAAAAGACTGAAACCAAGGAGCTCCTGAATTCCTGGCTCTCAAAGCAAGAATTAAAGGGTCGTCTCTTTAGGAATCATCATTAGAGCCAGTCGTGGGGTTTCATAGCTCTAATCGCCTTGTTTAGGTCACGTGTCCATCCCTTGATCTAGGTGGGTGGGAACATTTTGATGAGTCATCTGGCGGGAAAGGATAACAGAAGAAGGGGGAGTTGACAGTGGGAAACTAAACACGTACCCTCTTCAGCCCCAGGATTCTGTAACTGCTGTTCCATTATTAGAAAATCCCCATTTTCTCTCATCATAAGAAAAAAAAATTTTCTGTAACTATGTATAGTATAGTGATGGATGTTAACTAGACTTATTGTGGTGATTATTTTACAGTATATACAAATATCGAGTCATTATGTTGTACACCTAAAACTACCATAATGTGTCAATTATACCTCAATAAAAAAGTAAATAATAAAAAAGAAAATGTTTTTAAAAATTGAAAATCTGAACTGGGATACTGATTAAAATGAAAACTGACCACCCCTCACAAAAGAAAGAAAATTCCCACCTGGAACAGCAAACCAAAGTGGCCTCAGAGAGCTTCTGCAGGCTCTGTTCTAATTTCAGTTTTTCACCTCAGAGAGTAACAGCATCAACAGAGAAGAAAAAAATTAGGGGAATAATGACAGTGTCTATGGCAATTTTTTTTTTATTGCATATTTGTTAAGGGTTCAGATTTTTGGTCGGATTATGGTTAAATTTTGTGTGACCTTGGGTAAAATTCTTAATTTTCCTGAGCCTCAGTTTCCTCATCTCTGAAATATGAGTCATTACGTATTGGGTTATTGTATGGGAAATGCTTTTTACAGTGCCTGGCAATAATAAATAGTAACTATTTATTTATTAATATTAAAAAATAAATAATATTTAATTATAATTAAATAATTAAACAAAAATTTATTTTAATGATTAATAAATATTTATTAATAAACCATAAAGTACTGTTTTATTTTGATATATTATTATTATTAATAAATAATATATTATTATTCCAAAAGGGGATTACCTCTCAAATGTCAATGATAAAGATTTCTATAGTAACATTTTAATGAATTCATTTTCATAAATTTATTAAGCTTGCAGACATGGTGAACAGACAGATATTCTTGGATTCTTACCAACCAAGCCCAGGGGACTAACAAAATGAATTGCGGCAATTCACTGAAGCTATAGGTTTGTGTTCCATGAGTAGAAGAACATGTCATAGGGATTGTGTCCAGGTACATAGCTGGTATTTATATTTGACAGTAACTGGAGTGACACTGTAGAAAGAAGATTACAAATGCTTACTTCAAAGACTTACCCTGACTTTTTCTGAAAAGGTTTCCTCCCTGATGACTTCCTTGTAATGGCATGGATACCAAACCTTCGTAGGGGTTTGATACGTAATCAGATTCTGTACATCCCTGTCCTTTGGCAAACTGGAGTGGTTATGACTCCTTGGTACATCACTGTAATGACTAAAGTACATGTGAGTTTCCGGCTAACAGTGTGTACTGGGAATTATAAAACCACATGTCCCAGAAGACCTCACAAAGCAGGATTTCAAAACAAAGAGGTACTGGAGGCTGGGGAGAGAATCCCACTCACTTAGTTCATCATGAGCACCTTATTAGCAATGGGAAATGGGGAAAGGAACTGTTACTAATGCAGATTTACAAATCATCCTGGTGCGACCAGAGTTATGTGTGAGAGGCCAAGATGTCTGCCCTTCTGTTGACAGAACACCCTTCCTCTGGAGTTTGCGAGTTGGAAAGTTTCACTTCCCTCTTAGAAACAAACAACCATGTTCAAAAGCTTACTGCCAACTCTGCAGAATCCCCCATCTTTTTATTTCTAAACCCAATGGACAAACAGTATTTGTCGCCTCCTGCCAGCATTTTTCTTCATCACCATGTTTCCCTCTCCTGTCTCAGAAGACAAGGCTGATTCAACACTTCTAGACTCTATGTGGGGAGACACGTAAACACATGAAATACTAAGACCAAGTAGAAATCAGTACGAGATGAGGGCTCATTTCTGTGGCCCACAGACCTGCAGCCTGGACAGCTTTGTGAGTTTCCCTGCATGCTCACAAATCCCTGTGCTTGGTGGAGATTTCAGTCAGCTGATCTGCACCAAACAGAACAGCAACCAAATCTGCCACCAGGCTGTGTTTGAAGGAACAGGCAATTTGTTGAAGTCACTTTGGATGCAGGAAATCCTGTGTTTACTGCCTAGGAAATACTACATAAAGATCTGGACTTTTTCCCCCTTGTAATGCTCTTTCCAAGTGAAATTTGGCAACAGAGCCACTGCTGATAAGAAGAACATTCCTCAGGAAATGACAATATGGTGATAGCTGATCACATACAATAGCCCTTACTTCTTTGTTTCCATCCTGGTTCTCAAAAGTTAGTTGTGAGCATCACTTCCTCAGGAGTCCCATCACTCATAGGCTCATGCAGCTTTAGGAGGCATTGCCATCTCCCTGAAAATGTCAAAAAGGATATATGAGAGAAATGCCTCGAAAATACTGGGCTCATTGGTAAAGGTGCTGGAGATGTATGAGAGAGACAGTATTAGAGAGACAGTGAGATTCTCTAGGCCTCAGTTAATTTAATTGAATCAACTAAATGGGCATGAAGTAGGCCTCTAGTCAAAAGATCATGGGTTTTAGACACAATCTGACTTTACACAGCATGGCAAAGATGTCTGGTAATTCAGTTAAAGGAAAAAAACATCAACAGAAGAGACTGGCAGAGCCCTAGAATTCGGGTGAGCAGACACAGGGCATCAGTGCAATGTAGGCAGCACCGTCCAAGAATTTAAGTCTTAGAAGTATTATTGCCCCATTGAACAAGGCTGTAACTACAGTGGGAGAGCATTCTTCCTTTAAATTAACTTACCTGTGAGCTTTTTCCTTTAGATTACTTATTTTGTTGTTACCTTTGGCTTTTTGGGGCTGTATGCTAATTTTTAAGTTTCAACTTGTAGTTCGTTTTTAGTTATTTCTCTTTTTAAGAAATGATGATATCAATAAACATACTTTCACCTTTGAGTACAGTTTTGGTTAAATTCTGTCCATAGTGGCTGTATTTTTATATGTAATGATGTTATATTCATTATTTTATTAATTAGAGTTGCCAGATTTAGCAAATAAAAATATAAGATTCCCAATAAGTTTTAATTGCAGATAAAAAACTGATAAACTTTTAGCATAAGTATATCCCAAATACTGCATGGGATATACTTACAATAAAAAAAGATTTATTATCTGAAATTATAATTTAACTGGGTCTTCTGTATTTTGTCTGGCAAATAAAGATCAAATGCAGTTTTAGTTAACTTTTGGCCTAATATTTCATGGAAGATCTTTCCCCCAAATAATCATGATCTTTTTTGTTTAAATTTTCGCTGTTAAATTCTATTCTTTCTGTGTATGTACGGTTCAATTTGAGGAATGTAACCATAAGTTAGTGGGCCTCAGTGGAGGGCAGTTTCACTCCTCAGGGGATATTTGGCAATGTCTGAAGACATTTTTGGTTGTCAAAATTTGGGGAGGTGTGCTAGTGGGTAGAGGCCAGGGAAGCTGCTGACCATCCCGCAGTGCACAGGACACCCCACAATAAAGACTTTCTCAGTTGCTGCTATATTGTTAAATACTGTCACAAACTTTACAAAATTGTATTTTCTGTTGCTGTTATATTGTTAAATACTGTCACAAACATTTGAAAAGGGGCTTATATTTTAAAATATATCTTTGTTTAAAATATATCTGTTAAATTAACCTCCAGTGCATTATTCATATCATCTCTATTTGTTGCTGATTTGATCTATCCAAGAGAGTGCCATATCAAAGTCATTCATTAAATTTAGCAAACATTCATTAGATCTACCAGAATTTCACAACTTGTTCCAGGTCCTGGGAATCCTCAGCAAACAAAACAGACAAACGTTTCTGACTTTATGGAGCTTTTATTTTAATGGGTGGGGTTGGATTGGCAACATACTAAACAAATGATATGCAAAATATAAGATGATAAGTATTAGGAAGGAAAGTAGAGCAGAGAATAGGGGTGGGTGCTGAGGTGGGTGTGGGCTGTAAATGTAAACTAAGTGGCAAGTAAGTTATTGCTGAGAAGGTGACATTAGAAGAAAGCCCTTGAGGACATGTCAGAGAAAGTGATGTGATATCTAAGGAAAGAGTGATTTAGGCAAAGGAAAGAGAAGTCCAGAGGCTCTGATGTATGTCAGCGCTTGGCATGACTGAGCAAGAAGAGGACGCCAGTGAGGCTGGAGCAGAGGGAGGAGATGGGAAGTAGTGAGGATGAGGTCAGAGGGGCAGTGGGGTGGGCTAGTGTCCACGTCACACAGGGTGTGGGAGGCCACTGTGTGAGCTGCCACATGATACCTAAGTGAGGTGGGAAGCCTCTGGAGAGTTCAAGTAGACTGACATGATTTTACATATACTTCGGAAGCATCACTTTGGCTATTATATTGAAAGTAGACTGTGGGGGGAAAAGGCTGAATGAAGCAAAGACACTAGTTAGGAAGCCATAATCCAGAAGAGAGATAAGGCTTTGTCCCAGATGGTATGAGTGGAGATTGTGAGAATGGATTGAATTCATCAGACACACCTACACATTGTATACAAAACGGTATAATCCCTATGATTATCAATCTTTAACAAAACCCGTATGTCTACTCTGACTCAGTGATCCCACTTCTAGGAATTAATACTGGAGATATACCTTCAACAATAATACATAGAGATGCACACCTTATTCATTGCAATGGTATATGTAAGTGGAAAATATGGAAGTTTAGTTGAATATGTTACTTACACACAGTGGAGTACTATGCAGCTGTAAAATAGAAAGAGGTTGAAGATCTGTATTAATTGATATGGGAAATTGCAGGTATTAAGTGTAAAAGGTTTACTGCACAAGAGCATAAGTAGTACGTTACCTTTGGGCAAAAAAAAGAAAAAATAAGTGATCTGTTTATCATTACAAAAGAAACAAAGATAAACTAGAAAACAATGAAGTTGGACAGCTACAAGGTAGGGTGTGGAATGGTGTGAAAGGGATACAGGAGAGAGGGATGCTTCTCTTAGTAAGCTTTATGTGTAATTTGGACTTTTAAAGTATGTTAGTAGCCTACATATTAAATGATAAATCAGAATGAGAAGTAGACAAAACCTAACTGAAACTGAAAGAAAATGGAAACGAATGAGTGTATTTTAAATGATTACTATAATCATAATGAAAGGGCAGAAAATAAAAAGAACCTATGAAAGTAATTTATGAACATGGTTTTAGATTACATATCCTCAGGCTGGAACAGAGAAGGATGTGGGGAGAGCAAGTAGAAGAAGCACAAATTCTAGTTTGTACTCTCTGGTAGGTAAGTTTTGGGGGTGTATGTAAGAAGCAATTTTGAAACTCTTTTAAATTAGGATTGAACAAATGTGTTGCTGTGGTTGGAATTTAGGGTTCTCACTGCAGAAAAAGAGACATACAAATATAGAATAGAGGAAGGCAAGAAACCCTGGGGGATGGATTAGAATTTGAGGTATTGGTGTGAAGTCATCATTTCTAAAACATGTGTATGTATATCTGTGTATATGTGCACATGCATACCCATGTGCATGTTATCTGTATATATACACGTATACATTTATTTCCTGTCTGTGGAAAGGTTCAAGAAGCAAAATCTCTGTCTCTGATACCATTTCCTACTAAAAGGCATCAGAGTTCCTTGGAGAAATGGCTCACTCCAAGGCTGGATCATGGTAGGTATAAGATGAACCTTGAAACTATTGTTATGCCAGAAAGTTAGGAAATGCTTTTTTTTTTTTAGAAAGACATAAGAGCAAATTTGAGGGGGTTCTCCCTGGCCAAATCTGGAAAGATTTGAGCATAAAGATAATTAAGTACAGTAATGAATTATAAGCCACTGGAAAAAATACATATTCATGAGCCCATACTGATGACAGGTAATTAACAGTGGAGGGGGTGGAAAGACTCTTGCTTACAGTAGAATGCCTTCACCAACTGGTAAATGTGGAGAGAATGTTGGAGCTGAACAGTCATCATTTTGCAACCATCATTATAAAGATTGTTTCAGCCAAGAATCTTCGATGGATGCTATGTTTAGGGGGAAATTTTGAGGAGGAGTAGACTGCTCATTAATTGAAAGAGAGAACAAAATTCTGTAATTAACAGAAAAAAAATTGGGTGACACCTTGACTGAATGATCAAGATTCCTGTCACCTCTGAGGGACATTGTGTGCCTGTGCATGTGATTCTCTTATACAACCTATGCTGCATTGAAGCTGAGGATACATAACTTCCAACATGACAAAAAGGACCATCAGTCAAGTACAGCACAAGGAAAATTACAGTTCGAGAGGAAAAGTGGGTGGGAAGACTTGTACTCCTTGTCTTGAGGTGTCCTTCCATCTGAAAAGTGAGAATTACATCACTCCAACCTCTGCTTTGCCTCACATCTCCTTCTCTGACTCTGTCCCTCCTTTCTCCCTCTTATAAGGACTTTTGTCATTACATTGGGCCTTTCTCAATGATCCAGGATATTCTTACCTCGAGATCCTTACTTAATTATACCTGCAAAGTCCCCTTTGCCAAGGGAGGTCACATATCCACAGGCCCATGGATCAGGACATGGACATCTTTGGAGGGGCCATCATTCTGCCTCCATAGGACTTTTGTTCAAAAACGTCAGTGCCATAAAAGACAAAGAAGGACTAGAGAGTATAAGAGGCTAAAGTGATGTGACAACTAAATGCAGTATCTGACCTCTACTGGAGAGGAGATACTATAAAGGACATTCATTACTATATCAACTGATAAAACTGGAACTTAGATGGTTGGTGATGAAAGTATGAATATAAATTTATGGAGTTGATAAATACACTGAAGCTATGTAATAGTATATCCCTATCCATAGTAAGTAAACACTGGAGTATTTAGGAGTGAAGGGCCACGATGGATGCAGCTTACTCTCAAATGGTTCAGAAAAAACTGGTGTGTACACATATATACATATAAAAGGCAAGAGAATAAATGATACAAATGAAGCAAAATGTTAACAATGAATCTGGAAAAAGGCAGAGGGTATTCCTTTTGCTATTTTTACTTTGGCAATTTTTTTGTAAGCTTGAAATTATTTCCAAATAAAAAGATAAAGAAATCACCTACCTAACCTGTCACTTAGCCCCAAAGTTGTGACAACATCCCTGATGTGATGGGTGGTCATCTCATCGCTGAGCATCCAGTGTGGAGGTCTGAATGCCTCTAAGGATGGGTGAACTCAGTATATCATGAGGCGGCCTGTCCAGTTGCTGGTGAGAGAAGGTTAAGAAAAATGAAATCAATTCATTGGTGACTTTCACCCATTGGTTGTAACCCAGGCTTCTGGTGAAATACAGAGTAAGTCTTCTCCCTCTTCAAGTACTTGAGGCTCTGTTGTATCTCCTCCATAATTTGTTTTGCAGGCTCAGAGTTTCTTGTCAGTGGATGCCTCTTGGTCAATTTCTAAACTTGCAAGCCAGGGTGCATTTCATCTGTCAGTGTTGCTCTTAAAATGCAGTGTCTGTGACAGTACAGCACTCCAGCTGTGGCCGCTCCAGGGAAGAGAGCAGTGGGCCCATCCTAGTTTGATTTGCTCCTTCCTCCTCTTCCAACCACACTCTTCCCAGGTCGCCACAGCCTCTAGAGGGAAGAGCGCTGTTAGTGATATACGTGGATTTCATGACTAATCAATGCCCATGGATCAGTGTTGTCGGCTTCCTGTTAAGACAAAGGGAAACCCCGGCTTGAGCCTCCTGCTGCTGAGATGGAAATGGCTCTAAGCAGTTGTCCTCTCACCTCTGCACTTCCTGCACAGCCAAGGGAGGAGGCAGGTTTCTTGGCTAGGGCTGATGAACAGTGCGCTCGGGAGTTTGTGTAATTCTAGTTTTTAAGCTGGCTGCTGCGAATCCCCAGCACCCAGGGCCTGGGGGCTCCATGGACTACAGCACCCTGCAATGGGAAGTTTCGGAACTGCTCTGCCAGCTTCAAAAGGTGTTTAGGAGACTCGCCTAGGGTCACAGCCTATGTCTGACTGCATAAGCAATCCTGGGTTCTAGTGTGTTACTTAGAAATCAGTGCAAGCGAGCTTGGGAGCAGTCTTCTGTGGGAGTCACTGTAAGGGTGATAGGGAGTTTCCAGAATGTTAGGATCGCCTTTGTGACATTCTAGTGAGGCAAGGTCACCACCAGCTGCCCTCAAAGCATCATTTCTCCAGATCATGCGGTGGGGGCTTCTTTCCCTGTTGCATTAATGTTCCGTCAGAGAGACCCCACCTAATAGACACTGGGAGACCAAGCTTTTAGTGTGAACTCACCAGCCATAAAAATGTCAGGTCACTAAACGTTTTTAGTTTCAGGGTCAAATAGCTCACATTAGGGCAGTAGGAGAGGGGCGTTTTCTGCAACAGGCATTTTAAGAGAATTCCTAATAATGGGGGCCTTATCACAGTGGAGTAACTAATGAAGCTGGTTCGAGGGAAGGAAGAAAGGCAGGGAGGGAGGGAGAAAGGACAGGGTCTTCTTGGGAGCCTTCTAATGATAGTCAATGGGCACAAACTAACTTACGCTGGAAATCCTAGAGGTGATCACCTGAACTGCCTAAATGTATTAGCTCATTAGTGACCATCCCTTCCTTTTATTTCTGGCCGCCCCCACCACCACCCCTTCTGTCTTCTAAAGGAACCGACAGCAACCAGCGTCCCCTTGGAGACTTAGGAGGCTTAGGGACTGGCTGAGTGCTCAAAGGTGCCCATCTGGACCGAAGTCCTGGGACAGGTAACGAGGAGCTACCCTGTTGGGCTGTTTTTCTGAGATACACCTAGTTGTGAATACACCCAGGAAGTCAAAGAGCATAAATCAAAGGGAGTTACTGTGGTCTGTGGGAAAGAGGGCGACTTGACCTGGTTTGGTAGGGAGGTGTTGAGGCTGTGCGTTTGGGAGCTTTTTTCCTTTTGGGCAGCTGGTAGAGGCACCTCCTGCTCCCCTGGGCCTGTCTTCCAGAGTCATTGCTCAGCATCGCAATCACCTCCTCTCCGGCACCACTTTCCTCCTAGGAGACTCAGGGTGTCCCCACATCTGACTAGATTTAGGGAAGTTTCCATGCAGTGGAGGCGGCTGTGAGGACACGAAAAGGAGTTGCTGCCCACCACATGGGACTGCAGCTTCCTTTGCCACAGAGATGTCCCCACATGACCACAACGAGTGTAAATGAAATGGGAGATGGTACCAAAGATCAGTAGAGAATTTCTTCCTCTTTCCAGTGAAAGAAACCATAGGCAAAGAAGCAGAAAGCAAATATTTTATTTACATGACATGGGAAAATTATACTTAGGAAACTCCTGTGAAAAACAGAAACATATGAAGGTTTGATGAAAATACGGATCTTCTTTGTCAAAAACCCCTAGGGCAATCCTGTGTTCATGTTGTTTTGTTTGGTACCATGGAAACACATGGTTGATTGCAATGGACAAAACTATGTCAGGGAAGAGACCAAAGGTTAGATCTGATGTTTTCCCCACAAGATGGGAGAAAAACAATTGATTGGTCTTTGCTATGGAAAACTCAAAAATCTTATAAACAGGGAACTCCTTCCTCCAGGGGTCCCAAACTTTCTCTAAGATAAAGAAACTGCATATTTTAAGCCATTTTTAAATTAGATTCAGAAGGTTTTTAGACTTCAGTAAAGCCTGTATTAATAGGGGGAAGAGGGACACAGAGACTTAAACCAATGTATAGATTAGTTAGAGAAAAAGACTACCTAACTCAACATAGTGATTGTCTATAAATTACCCCAATCAAGAAGCCCTGGAACCTGATTTTAAATGTCTCTACACACAGTCCAGTGGTTTTCAAAGCTAGTATTTATGGAACTGGATGGTATCAAGTAGCTGCTAAACCTTGGGAGTTCTTAATTTAGGTTTCCACTTGATAGGAAACAGCTGATGTTATTAAAAAAACAGAAAATTCCTTTCAGAGCTCAGTTCTTTTGAATAATTATGTCCAAACTAGTTTAATAAAAGTTTATTCTTTTAGGGTCACATAAACTCATGTTAGTTTATAGAAAAGGGGAAAATTCTGGAGGGACTAAATAGCTTCACCCCTTGACGAAGCAAATTTTCCCCCAGTGATGGTTTTGGGAAATTGAAGACATAAATGTAACGATCTGAGTTAACGTGTTCTTCTTTATTTCTAGCAATACACCAAACAACTGAGGGTCTAGGTGGTTTTGCACATAGCTCTGCACACAAATGTACAAATAGACAATAGGAAATTCAGTCTGTGGGATGGAATATGAGATTTGCCTAACACGCAGAAGGCTCACTCCCATCTGAATGCCAGCATAGGATAAGGCAGCCTTTGGATGCTATGGTGTCCAATGGCTAGATGAAAGGATGGTCAGCAATTCTAACAGCATCGTGAGTTCACTCCAAAGACTGGAAGTGTTTGGTTCACCTACCGACCAGGAGGACATTTGTTTTTAGCTTGGCTTCAAATTGGGTTGAGGATGGCCAGGCAGCCAAAGTATATAATACACATTCTTGTTCTATCCAAGTGACACTTCCCATATTGACCTATACCACACTTTTGAAAAAGGAAATGCTTCAAAATGAAAAAGGTCTTTCTTTATTCTAGAGACTAGAGATACTTTTCTATACTCCTAGTTCACCAGTAGTCCCACCATGAAGCTATATAACATATAAAGTTATACAAAGAGGTTATAGAATTATAAAAGGAGGTAGCATGGTAGTCTGTGGACATGCAGAAAACTATGCTGTTCTAGGTCCAGTATGTACAATTTTAAAAATATTCATATACTTCTGATTTAATAAATTACTTGCAACATTTAAATTTCACAGTAAAAAGTACAAAGTTTGATAATGCTGTTTTAAAACTCATAGAAAGCATATCCATACAGCCAATGAATTCATCTCTTTATTGCATATTGCTATTAAAAAATGTACAGTCTCATAACACATACAACATTTTTCTTGGTACTGTAACAACAGTCTTGCACCTAAACACGAAGTGGTTCCAACTACAAAGCTAATAAGATACAAGACATATAAGTAAATTTACAAATTACAATGCTTTTCCTTTTTGGCATTAATTTAAAAAAGAAAACAACAAACAAAAAACTTTAAAATACACACTCAAGAGAGAAAATGGCTACTTACACCAGCACCAATCTAAAAAGTAGATTTTTTTTTTAAACAATGGCACATGGAATTACCTGCACACAGCTTCTGGGGAAAGAAACGGAAAATGGGAATGGTAAAGAAGGCCTACCAGAATGGCCGTATCAAAATGAGGATGATTCAAAAGGGCAAGAGGGAAATGCTACACAAACCTGCACCTTTATGTGACTCTCCATCCACTTGTCCATTCCTTAAACTGTAAAACAAAGCCACTTTCAAAATACAGTTCCAAAACTGAGCCAGACCAAATTTCTCTTGCTATAAATAGAAAAGAATATAGAGGCACTTTAGTTAAGGAATAGAGAAATCCAGCATCACATCCCACTCCTCACCTCCAAGCCTGTGGAACATAGTCTCCATCCGCACCTTTATTGTGGTGTCTTCATAGACCCTGGTAACGAGGAGGTGGGGGCAGCACAACCTCTGCTGTGCATTTATGACTATTTTATTTGCTAGAGTCATTTACTTCCATATAATGTATAGAAAGTCACTAAGTTTGCAGTGAGGGAAAAACATGTAAAACCATAGCTCTTGACAACTCTTAGAGCATTATTTCACAGCTTTCACAAAGCGCAGAGACCTCGGCATCTGCACTGAACATTGTAGTTTGTACAAATGATTTTTAAATAGCATGATTCCTGTACAGCAAATACATTGGTATTCTATTCACCCCTTAAAATCCCCTTTAGAAAGTAAGCGCCTTAGGGACAGGGACTCTGTCTTGTTTATCATTGTAGCCCCACTATGCCTGGCACATAGTAGGTGTTTAATAAATATTTATTAATTCACTGAAAAACTCAATTTAGTGAGTAAGTGATGTTACAGTGCAACAGGACAAATGAGTCTCTCCACAGGAAACCCGAGCACAACAGGATCAATGAAAAGGAAAGAGAACCTTAGCGCCCCCCACCCCACTACAAATAAATAAAGCAAAGCAAAAAAAAAAAAAGTAACAGTCCTCTTCGTATATAATTTAAGCATATTAAGAGTTGGTAGGTTAATCGTAAGCATCTATATTTTATTTTCAAATGTTCATTGTTTTTATTCATTTTTCCCTGAGAGCTTTATCTTTTGGACTGAAATTTTACAGGTAGCTTTACTGACACACAATTTAAAATGATAACATATAAACAGCAAACCACTTCAAACATAGAGATAAATAGCTCTTGGCATCTCTGTTGGTGTTGTTGACATTTTGTGCATTCACTAAGGGTTCTATAGTCTAGACCCATATTCACAGAAGATGCAGCTTGTCTTCCAAAACAGAAAGTACAAAAAAAAAAAAAAGGTACCACATAAAATTTTTTTTTTAAAGTAATCTTTATCCTTTCAGACAATTACTCCTTTCAGGTCTTGGGTGGCAAATTTTATTTTTAAAATTTATGTATCTACATTGTTAGGACAACAAGCATTCTGTGATGTTCTCTAACAAGAGCATGGACTGAATTTAGAGAAATAGTATTATTCCCAAAAGCAATGTAAAGAAATCATCAAGAGTGTTTGGCAGAGAACTCAATGAAATTAGGATAAGAAAACCTGATGTCCAAGTTTTAAATATATAAAAAAATTCTGATTGACATTCTACCTAATTCAGATTGTGTGCAAGATGTTCTCAATAAACATTTATGGACTGCATCCCCACAGCAATGACAGAAATTCTAAGCTGGTCTTATCAGTTACTGATGCAATGCTTCAGCATCACCTTGTCAACTATCAAAAACCATTTTAACTCTACACTTTTCCAACACCAATTTCACCAGTGAAAATAATTTCAAAGTATACCAAGCTGGGAAACCATGAAATATTTCTCTCTCTTTTTTTTTTTTGCTATTGTTATTCTTTTTACTCTAGGGACTGCTGTCTCTGTCATCTCTTTCAGGAGATAGTATTGTGCTTTCTAAACAGCTGTGGTGTTCGGGGAAGAAAATGAGCCACACTCAATATGAATGCATACACAAAGGGTTTCTGAGCACATACATTAATGAGCTTTTTAAACCATACGTATAGGTCCCCAGACAACACTCAGACTTCTATATACATTTTTTAATATATATACACATACATTTACATACACACATTCACTCACAGATGAAAGAAGAAATTGCCACTGTTTGGACTGCAAGGCAGTGTAATGAAAAGTTCTAGTCACTTCAAAGGGGCCGCTAATGAGCTTTCTAAAAAAAGTATTCAGGGAAAATTAGAAATTAAGTTTTGTGACTGGTCTCTCGCGGCTACTGTCCGTCACCTGGTTTGTAATGCGCTTGCGATTCCGTTTCAGTTTCGAAAGGTCTTTGTCAAACACTTCTCCTGAACGTAAAGCCGAAACCAGGTCATCAAACTCTCCACTTTCTTCACTATTCTCTTTCGCTTTCCTCATTTTACGTTCCCTTTCACGTTGTTCTTTGAGCTGCAAACAGAAAGCAATCTCTTAGAGGAGTGTCAAAATCATTTTTTCCCCCCCGGTGGAGATGAATTCTGTGAAACATGAGCCATGCTTCAGTCACCCCCAGACATGTTTTCCCCGAGCGCTGCTAACCCCCTTGGGTGTCACGGGAGAGGTTAACGGGAACATGAGGGCTCACTGTCGAAGCAAAGCACGCTTAAGAAAAATGACCACTACTTTGTGATTAGACTCTCACCAGCTAGAATCCAGGTAGACCTCATGATGTTCTAAGAGCAACTGGGACAATTTGTATTTCCATCATGGAGTGAGAAAGTTATCACTATTAAATAGACTACAAATGTTGGTTTCTTTGGTGATATACAGAGACTGAAGCAAATGCTCACCAGGCCATGCCCCATACATCAAAGGCTTAGCCTCTACCCACTGTGGATCTTTGGAACCTGCTACACAAGGTTACTATCATTAAAAGCCAAACAATCCACATATAAAACATTTAGGTAATTTAGACGTTTATCTGAAGGGGAAAAAATTCTGTTGTCAAGAGATAACCATTGTGAACCTGAGATCCATACTGCCCGATCGCCTAGGAGGAGCCGCACACCAATGTAAACTCCCGGCGGCCTCCTAGCGGGCACCCGGACGCCCTCTGGGCTGCCGGCTTCGCTGCAGGCTGGCACCAGGGGCTGCGGAAACGGAACCTCCGGCAGGGGGCGCCTGTACCTGGGCTTCCAGGCGAACCCGGCGCTCTTCCTCCTCCTTCTTCTTTCTCAGGTTTTCATTCTCTTGTTTGGCTTCGGACAAGGCCTGAAGAAACTGATCGAAAATGCCAAAGAACTCGTCTGGCTGTATTTTACCAGCTTCTTCCCCAAAGTGTTTCACTGCTTTAGTAAACTGGAAAAGAAAAGGTTTTAAAAAGTTCAGTGTTCCAGGAGCAGTCAACGATCCAACATGAATCTCTCTAGAAGGACTAAGGCTCAGGTAGGTCACAGGTACCCCACTGGATTTTAGGGAGCCGGTACTGATCTTTGCTAGCTGAACATGTCTGTCGGTCATTTCTAACGTGAAAAATTTAATACTCCTTGGCTTCTGCGACCATTTATTCCTGTCCATCTCACTTCAGCTTAACACCTATGATTACTTCCTCTGACTTTTTATTAACTAAACAGTAGTAAAAACAAGAAAGCAAAATACCACAAAGTAGAGCACGCAAGACATAAAACCAATAGCAAGCTCAGCAGGGTAGGGAAACTTGTACTTTTAATTTCCTTTGAAGTAGTTTAATATCATTTATGGGGGCCATATGGTTAACATCAAAAGCACATGGGATCCAGTGCTTCTTAGCTGCTTTTCCTAATCATAAATAATGCTGGTATTGTTATATTTCCTGGGCTTCAATTAGAAAATAATAACTGATTGTGGAATCATTAATACAACCCAAAATTTATGACTGAGAATACAATTTTACTCCAAGTCCTTTGTTTCAGAATCCCTTTCAATGCAAATCTTTTTAAACAGCTAAAATGCAAGTATTAAGAACAATTTTTAAAAATTAAAATTATATGTATATGGTAACAAGACAGTACTTCAGTCTTTAGTTTTAACTGTCTCTAATTTTAGTTCTCCTGGTAGTTATCTTTTTAACTTGAGACTGCATGCTTGCAGGAATCTTAGCATTATGACTGTCCAAATAATGTTCAATGCCAGTCAAACGGTTTGTCAGAGTTTTTCTTCCTTCTCTAAGTATCTAATGCTATTACTCGTAAGCTACTAAGGATGGTGTTTCTAGTTTCAGTGTCAAATGAGTTCTCATTCCCTATGCCTAATCTACCACTTACAATTCTCAAGATCTTCTAATTTTCTTCATCTTTAGTCTATGAGGTATTTATGCAGTCCTCCCCAACCCAAGAGTTCCTAGTGGCTTTTATTTTTCTTGTATTACCTGACTTTATTATATTGTTAAGTTTTTTAAATATTTCAGTAATACTATGTACCTAAAAGAAATGTTTTTATTTATTCACTTTTTTTGGTCTCTCCCCACCCCCCCTGCTTTACTGACATAACCAAATTACAACATTGCATACATTCAAGGTGTACAGCATAATGACTTGACTTACCTATATTGTGAAATGATTACATTTAATGTCCATCATCTCATATAGATACAAAAAAGAGGAAAGAAATGTTTTTTTCCTAGGCCTACTCTCTTAACAACTTTCAAATATACCACATTGCAGTGTTAGCTACAGTCATCATGTTGTATATATTACCTCTCTAGTACTTATTTATCCTATACCTGGAAATTTAAACCTTTTGACTACCTTTATCCAATTCTCCCTCAATATTTATTCTTAAACAATTTTTGATTATGTTATGTGTATGTGTGTATATATATACCTATATATATGTATGTATGTATATGACATTTTAAATTACTATTTCATATCTTTAAATTTATAAAAAAATGTTATTTTGCCTTTTCCTCTTCACTGAGTTGTTCTCCATGTTTTACTTATTTGGAAATCTTTAGGGAAAGACAAAACATTCTTCACACGCCACAAACAGCACTCTAGCTTGCTCCGTGGTTTTATAAGCTAATTTCTAAAAGTTCTGGTATGAACAAAACAGCAACAGATAGCATATAATTGAGTTTCTAAAACATTCAAGTTCATGCACTTCAAGCCATCCTGAATGATCTTTTTATCTAGGAATTCTAGTGATGATGAAGTCATGTATATTTTAGTCTTAGAAATCTGAAGGAAACTAGTCCCAGACTAAAGTTCCCACACTAAAATAAATTTTTTTTTGTGAGTGTATTTTTAAATTAAAAAATTAACTGTCCAGTTGATTTTTCTAAAAATGTTTGTAGTACCTACTATGTTGCCAGGTTTGGGGTGGGGAGGAACAGCATTTCTTCCCTCACAGAGTATGTACTTCAAGGGGTGAGGCATACACGAACAAGGACGGGGTCTATCACAGTGGAGGTTGCTGACATCAGTTGACTGATTTCAATCACTGGATATCAGAAGTTGGACTTCTAACAGCAGTCATTTGAACATATTTTGTCTTTTCATGTACTTAATAACGTTGGAGGTGGCGTTTAATGTTGAGATTAGCTAATATATCTTAACACATCTACCCCTGACTTTAACCAGTATGTGTGCACACTTTTATAAACAACCACCTGGATCTACAACTGAAAAGCTGACCACAGAGAAATGATATCCATTACTTAAGTATCAAAGCAAAGATTCAAGTTAAAGCAAGAGTTTTGTGGCAACTGTGAGATGGGCAGTACGGAAGAATTCGACAGGGCGGGGTAGAGGCTTAATATCACTTATTAACAATGAGAAGGGGACTGAGAGAAAACAAGAGAATGTGCGCATGTATATGAATGTGTATGTATTTTGCAAGAGGAAATGAAAAGGGTGGGGGATTTAAAGGTCTTGGTTATTAACCAACAAAAACTTTCCCTTTACAGGAAAACAAAATTTTGAAATAGCAATTATCATAAAGAGAAATGTCTTTTTAAACAATATGCCTCTTGCAATGAGGCTGCAAATTAAAATGCAGTTCATTTAGTAAGTTCTGCTGGAGATTTCAAGAGGGAGCATCCTGTCATCCTAAGATTCTACCTCAGGAGATGACATTACTCATAGGCACTGAAGCACTTGGCTACTGTCACACAGATTCACTTTTCATCCTGCCTTGGGTTTTCGTAATCTATTCTTTGCTGGTTTCTAGAGATAAGTACTTTGATTCACTATCAACCAAGAGAAAACTGTTAAGTTTTTACTGGTTTTACCATTCAGATACTTTAAGGTCTTGGTAACCTGAAGGCCACATAGATCAGTTAGACAAAATAGACAAAATGGGTGTGTTTCTATTGATCACAGTCCTAGAAATAAAAATATACTTAGAGTATTAACATCTGAAAGTACCAGCCCTGTCAAGCAGCACTCAGTGTACAAGGGGAGATTTACCAGGTCTTTAGCTTCTGCTAGAAGATCTTCAACATCAGAGAAACTGAAGCTGGCCACTGTGATGAACTGGCTGACAACGGACACAAACTTATCCCCGAGCTGTGGGGGCTGAGACTTCTGATACTCCAGCTCCTTAAACGCAGGAAATGGATGATGTCAGTGTAGGCTTCAAATACAGACACACCTTGTCTCATTTTCCTTATGCCTCAAATTTAATAAATCAGAATGGCAAATAAAACAACACCTGTTCTAGAATATTTGGTGATTAAGATTTACATTAGCTCTTGTCCTTCCACCCACCATGTCAGGGCCTTGTCCATGTGCTCACACATATTTGCAAACAGCAGTTTAACCAATTATCTGAATACTTAATCAATGTGATGCCTTATGCTAGCTTTAGAACTTAAGCAGATTAGTATTTGGATAAAATTAGTAGAAGTCTAACAAGTAATGGAGAGCAAACTGGATTCAAAGGGTATACAACTGAAAGCAAGATAATTTGTGGGTATTCCATGCTCAGAATTCTGGTTCCTTGATTGTTTCTTCTCTCCCTCTCTGCTAAATGTATTTACTCCCTAACCCATGATATCTGGGTCAGTTGAATTTTACCTGTAGCGTTTGGCACCATAATCATCTACCATTTTTCTTCTTGTCCATACCATTTGATTTTTATGAAAAGGCAGTTAGGAGTACTAGTGTCTTGTTAATTATTGATATTTTTCGTTACCTTGGTGATGAACACACAGATTATTCAAATCTACTTTCAATAATTAATTGCAACCACTGCTGGATGTACTTTCTTATTCAATCCCACACACTTCTGTGAGTGGGCATGAGGGCTCCCACTGTACAGACACAAAAACTGAGGTTTAGAGGGATTAAATTATTTGCTCAAAGTCAAGTAGTTGATAGAGGCAGAATTTGAACTCAGGTCTGATTGATGCCAGAGTCTTAGTAACAACTACACTGTATATTAACTGACTGAAATTGGATCTATTTTATTTCGCGTCTACTTTGGCAGAAGTACCAACAATCAGAAGTACAGAGGTCACAGGCTATGGGTTCTAATTTAGCTCCACCACTAATCTGGTTCTTAGGCATAATAGGTAGGCTGGGCCTTGGTTTCTTCACTTGTAAAGGGAGGACAATATCCACATCACCATGAGGACCAATGAAATCATGCAAGTGGAAAGTCTTACAAATCATGGAGCTTGTTCTGATTGGAAGAAATTGCCACAATTCTAGTACCTTGGCCTGGAAGGTGAGCATGTGTGTGTGTGTGAGGTATAGAGACATGAAAGCAATTTAAAAGTGTTTCATTAATGCATAATTTCATAAGAATTCCATTCAAACAATATAAACAATTTGGGCAAAGCACTATTAGAATACATGGATATTTAGATGGGCCAATATCTGCCTCCCAGTAGTTCCTTCAAATGCTGTATCTTGACATTTAAGCTGCTGGTGGTGGGGAGTGGGGGCCTCTTTCCATAGGAACCCCTTTCCTATGAAGAGTGTGTTACAATGTACATGACCCAGGGGCTGGAAAGATTTCAGCAAAACTACCCTTAGTAAACACAAAATCTCCTTGGCCTCCTTCTCTCATGCCTTGTTCTTAACTAGCTCAGATGCAAGTGTCAGAGCATCCATTATCAGGCTTTCGAGCTGCCATAACTGCCATGCTAGTTCCCAGAAAGCCCTCCACTGGGAGGAAATGGCAACCAAGTGAAGGCTATCAAACAAGCCTGGTCTCAAATTGCCCTTCTCCAGTTTGGCCTCTGAAATCTGAGGAGGACTATCCTATGCCTTCACTCAGTCTCTTGGCCCAGTGGGGCAGGGAGGAAAAAGAGTTCACTCAATTAGTTCATCTCCTTTTCTTATGATTGATTCAGCAGCCACCTCTCCAAAACCATCCCCCCCCAAAACAAAAAACCTTACATGCTCCTTAATTAAAAACAAAACAGTAGACACTGTGACTCTAATTTTTATTAAAGCTATGTCTTTAAGGAAAACTACTTCTTATGGCATGGTTTTACTATTTAAATAAAAAAGAAGAAGATCATTGTGGCATTACTAATGATTTGAAAGATACTTTGGAGAGGGGGACTTTTCCAAGCTGCCTGTGAATCAGTCTCCTTCACCAAGCGCCAGACCATAGGAACCCTTTTCCTATGAGTGGGGTCTCACCTGAACCCACCTCCTCACTGGGGACTGTGTTTGGCCCATACCCATGAGGCACTGTGCATCACAGTCAAGTTTAAGTCCACTGAATCCTCTGCCTCTAGTATAGTCTGACCTGCTTTCCTTCCACGGAGGTCCAGGCCTAGATGGTCTCAAATACTTGGGACAACCTCCCTCCTGTGTAACCAACTTTTCCCACCCTCCTCCTAAGCCACAGATCAAAGTTTCTCTCTTCCAGAAAAGAAGCTTCTTCTAACATATGCCAGTCATTCCACAAACATCAGATTAACCTAAATCCACCCTCTTCCTCAAGGCACCTCTGCAATCACTATGCTTATCTGGATGTGGCCAGGCTGAGCAAAAGTACGTGTTCACTGGATGGGTTGTTCTTGGTCATTCCAACACCTGGGGGGCAAGGATTCCGAATCATCTTGGCCCCTTGCCTTTAGAACGGACTGTACACCCAAATGTTTGCTCAATGAATATTCCCCAAAGGACTGACTCAGATGCAACAGAGGAGTTCCACTGCTCTACTGAGAATGAATACCATTTATTAATAGAACATGGACACTGAGGGGACCCCTGAGGATCACCTAGCCCAATCCACATTAACAAGTACTGCCTCACAGCAAGTTAGTGGAACTCTGGGTCCAGTTTCTCAGCTTGGCTCCAGGGGCACCCCAATGACACCCTGCAGCCTGCAACAGAGCTGCCAGGCTACACACAGTCTGCTTTTGCTTCTTTGCTGTTGCTGGGTTTTTTTGTTTTTTGTTTTGATCAATAAATGTTTTTCCTGGCCTATCACAGGCCAAAGCACCCAGCAAGCTGAAGACAGTGAGGAGACACGATGAGAACGACGTGAGTACTCACCATTTCTACTGCCTTTAGACCACTTCTCAAGGTGCTGATTTCTTTGTCCAGCTCAGTCATGCTGTTGTAAATAACAACATGTTAGCATCCAACATGTGACTTAGACATATTAAATATATCATGGGTTTAAATAGTTCATGCTTAGAAGTTTATGCTAGTTTATTTTAAGTGTTTAAAAGTCTCTTCAATATTCAGATCTTACAGAAAGACAACCTTTTAAACTCATGGCATTTAGGAATGGAATTATATTTTTTGTTTTCTACAGCTAGCAGGTATATTACATAGGTTAAAAATAGCAGAATAGAAATACCTCCCATCTGTACAACTGTATTTCATGTTTTGAATCACAAAAATCTCACTAAAGCACATTACTGTATGTGGAAATAAATCTCTTGCCATATGTGGCTCCCTTTGAACAAGTAAAAGAAACTGGCTTATCCATGATCATGTTCACATTGTGCTCTTCATAATCAGTGTGTTGCTTTTCATGAAAGCTCTGCTGAAACGAATATTACAAGGTGATGGCTCTAATTTCAATCAACAAGGATTTTTCTTAAAGTTGTACTAACTAGTTTTCATTTTCATTACCTTTTTTTTTTTTAATGGAGAAAGCCTCCTGGGCTTTTCCCATAAACCTTTCTATTTGATGGCTTTTAGACACAGAGATTACAACTTAATGCTTGCAGATAACTCAAATGTAGACAAATTCATTTTTTAAACTTCATTTACTTTACCAATATATCATTTACTTTAACATTTTAATTTCATGTCTTACATGGTACATTTCTACCAATTTTACAAAAAAGGGGAAAAAATTAGCCTGCTCCTCATACTTTTCAAATTCACTACAGAAAGATGCAGTTTAAATTAAGTTTTACAAAAGCAGGGATCAAAGGAGGAGGGAAGAACAGCAAGGAAAATTGCCTGCTTCTCAGTCTCTGAAAAGTGCTGTGAAGTTTGGGCGAACACTTGGCAACTTTCCATTTTATTTTTAGTTTCTTCATTTGCATAAGGACTGCTTTCTATTAAAAGGTCGCCTGGTTTTCTGGGAATGTGTGCACATGTGAAAATTACTAGTAACACCCTGACATTTAGGTCTGTTGGCTAAACCATGTATCCTCATTTAACCGAGGGTCCTTCTACCTGTATACTTTAATAGAATTACCTTTGAAAAGGACTAGTGAAACCACATTCCTTTCCTATACTCTTAATAACTCAGCAAATTAGGTTTTGCACAAGTTACATATTGCTTTCAGGAGTATTCCACAGGAGCTAGAACAAATATATATTCAAATCATGTAACACGTTAGAGTGGTTTAGAGATGGACTGAAAACTTTTATTTCATGCGCTATTCAGGGAAGAGCAAACAGAAGGACCCCTTCCTTCATGTGTGGCTAGCAATATCTCAATGGCTAAAGCACTGTCCAAGCGCTTTAAAAACTAAAGGATTCATTGTAAGTACTTACTTTACTTTTGCTGCTTGAGGAATGTCCCGCAGTTCCTCATTTAGATTGAGAACCTTGGGGTATTTACTTTCCACAATAGTTATGAGATAGTGCAGTAGCGTGATGTTCCTGGGATTAGAGAAAGAAAGAGTATTTATTCAACACGGTTGCTGTCTGCATGATTTGTGTATTTAAGTGGCTGTACCCGCAAGAATGCAATATTCCTGCATTCATTTCAAAGTTTGAAGGTTCCTATAAGGCAGGGATTCTCAGGGGAATGTTGTAAGGGGAGAGCCTATGTGAGATTTACATAAATACATGTCAAAAGGAAGCATACATCTTCTAAAAGCGAAGGACAGGGGATAAGAATTACTTCTGGCTCACAATGAAGATCCATCAAAATCTGGGTAATGCAATGGAAATAAACCTGACCCACAGACAACAGGGCTGTGCCTTCTCAGTGTGCCACCCAAAGATGAGGTGTGTTCTGTGGCTCACGACCAGCAGTGGGGGTGGGGAACAGTGTTTGATCCACTAACGAGGACTGCTATTTTTCAAGTCTAAAACTACAGAGCAGAAACTCAGTGATGAGAATTATTGGTAATTCTCATTTAAGGTTTCTTTGAACTGTATAACTTTTCCCCTCGGACTCCTTTGTTTTGCTGCTGCAGTACAGGATGATTAGAAAGTGAGAAAGCCCCCTAATTCTGGGCTGGACCTGGGCAGTGGGCCAGGACTGTGCCATCATGGATGTGATATCCTTGCAGCTGGGAATCCACTTCCCAGTTTTGGCAACACTTCAGCTCCTGACTGTATAACCCAGCTCCTCTTCCATGGTGACAGGGCTGGACCCTGGCTGACCTGGGTTGAAAAGGCAGGCATCTGATAACATAATCCCCAATTCCAGTGCACCTTACAGTCACCTGGACCCAAATGCCTGGGTCAACCAGAGATTCACCTAAAGGAATGAGGAGGGGCCAGGTGTGGGTATTTTTTTTGTTGTAAATTCCACAGTGATTCAAACAGCCAGGATCAAGAACTACTTGTCTACTCAAAGTTATGAGAATCAGAACACAAATGCATTTCTTTACAAAACTTCCATAACTTTCAGGCAGTTTGCTAAGTCACAACAGTCCCATGCCCCCTCCAAATGAAAGGAAGCAGAATTGTCAGGCATTTTCTTTTCCATAACAGCAAAAACCCCTTCTGGTTACCCCTGCAGGTTTACAAAGGTCCACACAATCCTACTCCTCCGAGTCAATTGGCCCATATGTAAAAAAAATTTCCATTTTCCTTGCTCACAATAATTCAAAAACAATTGCTCAGCAAAGTAAACAGTGGCTAATAATTCTGACTACTTATTTTGCTGTTCACAGAATCTAAATGTCTTCCTATGTGTGTGCTAGGTGAGGGGCAGTGTGAGAGATTAAAATCCCAGCTACCCTCACAAGAAAGGGTAATGCCATTTTTATTCATTATTTCAGAAAAATGCTTTGTTAGATAAATTTTATTTAATAATCATATATTAAATGGTTAGGGGATAAAGACTGAAAACTAGACTAGAGCTTCTACATTTGTTTGCTAGTCAAATAATGCCTCATTTGACTGAATATAAATTCTGGAAGAATGAAAAACAGCAGCTAAACAGCCACACATTTGATTATTCTCTGGTCATTACCAGAAACAGGTCTTCAATGCAGTGAATGCACCCTTCATGATGACTGTCCCAACCTTCTGCAGTTTCATTAGATTCAAATGAATATTCAGTGAGTGACTGCTTATAAGGAAGGCACTCTGCTAGGCACTACGGGTTTATAAGATACTGCTGCTACTTTTGGGGATCAAATACTCACAGGCAGAAACAAGAGGGAAAAGAACAGAAATGTTTTTTACTTACTTATACAAAAAAAAAAAAAAAGCCTTGTGCATTAAATTCTGCCATACCTTCAATATGCAGATAATCATGTAGTAAGTGCCAGATTATTGGTGAATTTGCAGCGGGGGAGGGTTTGGAGGATGGAGGGCAAAGGGTATCGAGAGCGTGTGTGTGTGTGTGTGTGTGTGTGTGTGTGTGTGTGTGTGTATGTGTGTTAGAAAGTGAGGCTAAGAGGGCAACAGAGAATGGGACTAGTCAGCGGTACAGAGGGTTTCTTCCTCCCCAATCTGTAAGCCAGTTGAAGAGAACAGCCTTCCTTAAAAAGGTGGCTGTTGTCTATATGCATATTAAGATGCTGCAGTTCACCTCTTACAGCCTCCAAAGAGACCCATTTGTTGGCTGAGTAGGGCTGTGGATGGGACCAATAGAACAGGTGTCAAATACCTCCAGGCAATATCTTGCTTCTCATGACTTTAGGCAAGCTAAATGAGTCATGTGACCCTGCCTCCATTTCTTTATGTGACAGTAGGTGACACAGCACTTGGCCTACATACTTCACAGGCTGTTCTGCCAACCAGATGTGAAAGTGCTCTGAAAAGGATCAAGTGCTTACAGCAAAAAAAAAAAAAAAAAGGAGGTGGTGGTAAGAACTGCCCTTAATTAATCCATCTCTACAAGACACAAAAATAACGGTTAGCCTTATAACATAACCCATTGCTTATTTCTTATAGGATGGATTCAAGGTTGCCATAACACAATGATTTGCTAACCCTATAGAAACAATAGAGAAAAAGGGCTCACTAGTCAGGAATAATTAGGATAACAGCCCATATGTCTACAAAGAAGTTGGGTAAAGAGAAGTTCACCTTCGAAACAATTACGCAAGTTCCTTTGAAGTCAGTGAGAACCTTAGAGAAACACAGTTCTCGGGGAACTGCAGTTAATATGCCTAATGACACTACCTGTTAATGACACCAGAGCATTTTCACAACTCTTTGTCTTTTAACAAGAACCTGTACACCTAAAACACATTTTCTAGGCAGCATGTTAATGAGATATCCTAAACACCCAGCAATCCTCACCTTCTACCATCGGCTGTCAGCGTTTTTCTTTTCCCTGAACCTGGTGCCCTGGGGCAGGGTGCCTGGGGCATGCAGAGGCACTGCTTACCAGGGAGCTGGTCCTGCTGTTTCTTTAGCTGGGCACCAGTTGTACACATGTGTTCAATTTGATGAAAACTCATCAAGCTTACATTTATGAGTAGTGAGCTTATCTTTGGTGTATTATACTATAATAAAAAGTTTACCCAAGAAAACCCCAAAAACAAAAATCTCAGACTAGATGATATCCTTACAGACTGAAAATGGATGACAGGTAGTTGGCCAGACAGGAGTTTGGGGATCCTGGTGGCTGTGAGAGAGGTAGGATAAGGGTCCATGTCAGAGAAGGAAGGGGCGTGAGAAAGAGAACCGCATACCAGAGACTGCAGGTCGTGGAGGCCCAGGATGCCCTGACGGTGCACACTGATGCCCTGACCTAAGCTCCTGGGCCCTCCAAGTGTTGGCAGGCCCCACACTTACTTGTCAATGCTGGACTTGGTATCAGCAATCTTGTTCAGGCTAGATATCTTGAATCCGTAAGCATTGCCTCTTTGGCCTTTATTCATGTAATTTCCAAATGCCAAGACCACTTCTAGCAATTGCTTCAGGGCATTGCTCCTCAATACCTCTTCTGAGCCAAAACGGATTGCTTCAAAACAAAGCGGGCAAAAGCAAAACTATTACAACTGAGACTTCTCAGTGATATCCATTTCAAATCCACACACACAGAGTGAAAATGGAAGATGGGCCATTAGACCACCAGGGAACACCTGCAAAACACCTACACTAGTAGCACAGAGCAAGGGGACAGGGACAGCCTGCTAAAGTTGTTCAAGAGACCCACAGAGAGCTGCATGATCCTTTCCTTTCTTGGTCGTTTTCTCAGCTGACTCATCAAGCATAAGCAGTTAGAAATACATAGAAGAAGAGCAACCGCATTGTCCGCATTCCTTTGCAAATACAGTCTTGCTTAGGGTGAATCAGATCTACAGGATTACTGATCAATTCCATTGATAGAAAAACTGGCCAAGTGTGTTCCATGTTACAACTTGCAGGTATCACCAGGGACTGGGGCTCAAGGTAGGTCCCAAGTCAGCCTGTATTCTGTGGCTGTGCTCTTCAGTTGGCCACATTCCAAACATTTAAATATTTAACAGCCTCAAAATCAAAACATACAAGTCTCAAATCTTCCCTTATGAAAATCTAGTTAAGGTTCCATTGAAAGAAAACTAATTACAGTCTCAATGCCAGTAGCAGTCAAGCTCCTCATGAACACCCAGGATGTCGAAAGCCCAGTTTTGCAGAGGAGCCCAGGAGGTGTGCTGTGAGCGCCATAACCCAGGCTAGGCCAGCAAGCCAAGTGACGACCTGAAGTAATTATCTGTCAGAATTCCAAAAGATTTCAAGCAAAAAAATCACAAAAGGGATCCTATTTACTATGTGCACTTGGATTGTACTTGTGAACAGGCACTTAAGATGAACATCTTTCCAATCTGGGGGCTTGACTTTACCTTCCACTTTAGGTTTCACTTCTGCCACACGCTCTGCAAACTTCTTTTTGAAGTACAGCGCTTGCAGTCTTTGCTGATAATGATTAATTCTGTAAGAGCAAGCATGCACCAATGAACATTTACTGAATACATACATCTATGTTCACTCATGGATACAAAGGTGGAGGTACCTTAGAGCACCTCCCTCAAACACACACGCGTGTACACACACAGAGTTCCTCTCCTGGCCAGGAGCACAGGGCATGAGGCCAGCTTTGCCTGGGGAGACCATTTCCCTCTGACCTATTCTGGGCAATTACAGCAGAATCCTTGCCTCCGGGCAGGTTAGGCAACCACTGAAAAATGGTGAGAGTTGGCTACTATTGACTGAAGTCCCCTTTTCCTTCCTCAGAGTCCCAGCAGCTCTTGGGAACAGAGAAGAGATAAAAAGGAAGGAAAATGTTGGCTCCCCATTTTGCTGCAAATAAAGGGCTGTTTCCCACCTTTCTCCCATGCTTAACTTTCCACAAAGGTTGCCTTTGGCAAAACTGTAGAATTAACCTTGTTGCCAGCATTTTCTCCTCACATCATCTCCCCAGTCAGGGCCCCAGACCTTCCCCTTTCTTTACAGTTAGTTACCCGTCTGCTCCTCCTAGGGCTGGCAAGCTGTCCCTTCCAAGACAGCAACTAGCCACTTGAGATAACAGGGACACAAGCTGGCCTCTAATCACCAAGACAAGCTGCATTGTGTTGCTGAGGGGGTGGGGGGTGGGGTGGGCATCCTCACCCAGGCCTTCTGAAATCATGGCATAACCTGCCCTCCAGTGGAAGTTTGCGTCCAGTAGGACTAGGGGTCAGCTCCTCCAAAACTATGCCACATAGTTAGAAGACCTGGGTTTGCAGCCCGGGTTCTTCTCTTCATAGGTGACCTTGAACAGGTACCTTAACTTCTCCCTACCTAACAGCCTCCCTGGCAGGGCTGATAGGAGAATTAAGTGGGATGATTAGTGCAAAGATCGAGACAAGCACTAAGTGGCAGCTATTATGGGTGGCCATCTATTTGCCTACATGTAAGGTTTCTGGGCACACCTGTCAAGTTTTAAAACCATCCCTTGCCCTACAATAGTAAACAAAAAAGCAGATTGAGATGGGACAACCACAAAATTAAGTCTGGATATGGTAGAAATATAGAATGAGAGGCATATTTACCCTGGCTACCTGTGTAGGCTTTGGCACCCGGGGAGAGCTCTGCCCTGGGCCTGACTGAGAGTTTCAGGACCACTGGTCCTTGTCTAAAGCAGAATCCACTCCCTAGGCCTGGGATGGCAAACAGACTCAGCTCACACACCAAACTCAATTATGAAGCAGTGGCTGCCCCCAAGGCTTTCTGCAGAAGGGAGGAGAAAGCTCGCCAAGGCTCAGTGGGCAGAGTGCCATGACTGATTAGTGATGTCTGCACATGTCGTGGTTTGACATCCAGACCCTGGCTGGTCAGTTATGTGGGCTGTCGCATAACATCACCAAGTTTGTCCAACTTTTTTTTTTCTGTTTTACAACTTTAGATGCTGAGGTACAAGGAGGAGTGAGATACAATCCTAAGAAGTCAAAGTGGTGAGGACAGTGACACTGACTGGAACCACGAAGAGTTTATGAATTCATTAGGTCAAAGTGCCCAGAATGCGAGAGAATTGTGAAGAAACCCTGAGCCCGGCTTACCCATGGGCAAGAACTTACATAAACAAAACAAGTTCCACACAAGTCAGGCTTGAGAAAATTTTGGAACTTGAAAAGACTTCAAGTTCAGCCAGGTTAACTGGCCCAAAGAACTCAACATAAATACAAAGTTTAAGTTCCTTAGGAAGATAAGGAGCTTCTTTACTTTTCAAGTATTTTCAAACTCACCGGCTCATCTCAAAAAGGAATCTATCAGCCTTGGCCATCCGATCCAGTTCATGTTTATGTTCCTCCAGTAGGTCAATGTCACTTTTTTCAGGAACAAATTTCAAGAGCTAAAAAATACATGCAAATATTAAAAGTGAGGTTTATAATTTAAATTCTTGCAATTTTTCACCCTTTCAGTTAATTTTCCCATGATGAAATTTTAACTTTTTCTTACTTTATAAGCTCTGTTAACAAGTGATTGTTAAGATACAACAGAAAAGATCAACTCTTCCCCTTTAGGTGGCCAAAAGGTACATACTTCCAGTTATAAGATTAGTACTAGCGGTGGTGACTGAACACTGCTGTATGACACATATGAAGGCTGTTAAGATAGTAAATCCTAAGAGTTTTCACCATGAAGAAAACATTTTTTTCTTTGTTTGCTTTTTCTTTTTCTTCTATCTATATGAGATGATGGGGACTAACTAAACTTACTGTGGGAATCATTTCACAATATATGTAAGTCAAACCATTATACTGTATACCTTAAACTTATACAGTTATGTATATCAATTATATTTCAATATAACTGGAAAAAAATCTTTCCATTTTTACTTGAAAGTAGTTAAATTGATGTAAGATTTGTTCCTGGCATCTTTCTGTTCTACATTGCCTCTCAAATCAAAATTGCTTTAAGGAAGTTCTGTACCAGGACCCACTGTGCATGGACCATCGAGGGACCCTGGAAATTCAACCCTCTCATTAGAAGATGATACAATTCAGGTCCAGAGAGATTAAGACACCTACCAAGGATTACAAAGAAAGTTCATGTAACTGTCAGAAATAGAAGCTAGGTTGAGTCCCAGCTATATGCTTTTTTTTCTATTAGTCATGCTGGAATGAGTATCTCTGTGTATTTCCCATTCAGTTTACTTATTCCTCTGGTTTATCTAACTCTATCTCATTTTTTTGCTCCATGTAGAGGTGAATAAGAGGAACACAGTGGGGTTTTAAGTGGGAATACTTCCATATTTTATTTTGGAGGAAGAAAGGATCATGGAATGTGGAAAACATAGCAATAGTATTTAAAGTTGAAGAAGCAGTTTTTTATGTGTCTGATTTCCTTTAAAGGTACAAATATGTATATATGTATGGGCAGGCCTGTGTATGTGTGCAGTTTTCTAGATCTAATGCCCTTGGACTTTTTTTTTTGTAAATTTACACTGACCCTCTAGACATCAAGGTCTCCCCATAACTTGGTGCTGATATGGGATGATTCATTTAGATTTTCAAATGTTTGTTGGATTTAACTAAGGGACCTCAGGAAAGGCAGTCGGTCTGGGTGCCACCAGAAGCAAATGAGAACTGGAGCTACAGGGAAGGAGGGGAACGGTATGAGGTTGGAAAATATTCTAGGCAGAGTGCGTTTGGTGTGAACAGTACAGGTGGAGGAGCAGCTGTAACCGCAGTGCGGGAGGGTGACAGTGGTCCAGGTCAGGGAGTGGGAACGACCTTATAAGAAGTTCAGTCTATTTTTGAGGTCACTAGGATGTAACTTAAAATCTTACATAGGTGAATGAATTTGATTTTTAAAAGATCACTGTGCCTACAGAAAGGAGAAAGAATTAGAAGAGATCAAAAGTCTTAGGGGGTTGTGATTAGACAGTTGAAGCAGTGATCCAGATGGGGGATGGCAGTGGCCTGGGTTGGGAAGTGGACAGATTCTACAGCTATTTTTAGGGGGTTTGGATAGAACTGTCCTGACTTGTTGAAGGATGGATTATGGTAGATGAGGGTCAAAAGGGTGAGGTCCAGGGTTCTGGCTTCTGCAACAAGGTACACAGAGTGTAACAGGGAACTCAGGAAAAGAGGTTGGAGGAAGATAGGTGTGGAGAAGGAAAGTTTATTGTTTGAAATGCTGGCAAGAGAACTAAGGGATGATTTTCAGTAGGTGGGCAAATGGCTCTGAAATCCTAGAGAGATGTGTTTGCAAGATAATGCACTGGTGGTAGTTGTAACATGCATGGATATGAGTGAGGTAACCAGGATCCATCAAGAGAACCCAGGAACCAGGGCTGCAAAGAAGACATCATTTTAAGGGAAGAGAAAAAGAAGAACAGGAACCTTCAGAGAAGACAGTGAGGAGCAGGGGGGCTAGAGGGAATTGCAGGGCCAAAGGGAGAAGGTGTTTCATCATGAAGCAAGTGTCCATTGGCATCACACACTACCAGGAAATCAAGGAAAATGACTGCCAGTGTCCCCTGGCTTTGACAACAAGGAAGGTGTGTGTCTTTAATGAGAACAGCTTTAGGGAGGTAAAGAAGATAGAGTGCAGTGAGTTGAAGAAAACAGAACAGAGGTGAGTGTGGACAAGCTTCCAAGAATTGTGGTTGTGTCAAAAAAGAGAGTGGACAATAACCCGACAGGTATGTGCAGTGTGAAGAAGTGTGTGTGAAAGGCTGGAACAAGTTTGTGTCAAGGGACAGAGGTAGAAGATGTAGAGGAGGGGGTGGCATGCTCTGATCCAGCTGGGCCCTTGTACAGAAAGAAGGGACAGACTAGAGCAGAAGCCAGGACACCCCTCTTTCCTAATGGGATGGAAAGAGGCAAAGATGGAGAAGTGGATGCCATGGGGTTCAAAGGTCTGATGGCCTGATAGCTCTAGCACTTACGTGCCTCTGGTTCAAATGGTTGCACTGGGAAGGACAAGTTTCTTATTCTGCCTTAGTGCAGGGAGGGAAGGCAGCAGAGCAACAGGAAGGAAGGAGGAAGAGAGAGAAAAAGGCTTATGTGTGGACTGTCATCTACTGGACAAGGAAATTCAGTTCTAGTCTCACGGATAGCCCCCCACCCCACTACCAGTCACACTGAGCCCACAGCCCCCTGTTAGGATAACACAATGACTAGCTCTCTTTTGGAACTTACAAGAACACAGCATGAGGCACATACTAAAGGCTCAGTCAATCCTTCTCAAAGCAGAGTTGAGTCACAGACTGTGTATGGATAGTTTTAAGAAAGGAATGAAGAGTTAGACAAACACCTGGGAATAAGAAAAAGGTACGCAATCTAAGAAAGAGAAATGTATTGATCTCATCTGAGTTCTGAAGTCAGCAGCTAAAAGCAGCAGAAGAGGAAGGAATGAATGTGGCTCAAATGCAAATCATAACTCTGAAAAGAGATGCTGGCTTCAAAGTTTATCTAGGAAAAGTGCTGTATGAAGGAAAAGGAAACAACAGAAGAATGGTAGAGTGAGGAAGAAGAGAAAGAGCGTGGGGGTTGAGCAGAGAACGAAACATAGAATTGTTAGGAGAAACCAGGTCAAAATATCCTCCTTGGCCAGATTCGGCTTCAGTAGACTGATTTTCTTACTTGTATTTATTTCAAGTACATTCTATTTGCACTGCAAGCCCTTTTGGCAAGATTTTGAAATCCTTTCCCTCAAGGAGGAATTTTGCTGGATGCAATTTCGCAGTAAACAGATCTTGTGGAATTTTAAACATAGGACCTTGTCAATGGGGCTGAAGGCCCAAGATGAAAGCAGCTTTCTGCAAAGTTCTTCACTCTGGGTGAGCAGCGTCTGATGCAGACAAGAGCATGTGGTCAGCTGGGGGCTGGGGAGGAGAAGAGGGCAGCTGGGGCAGAGACTCTATCCTGACTAGTATACAGAGAGGGAGAGGGAGAGCGTGTGGAGGAGCTGTAAAATGCTCTAAAAAATGAATTTTAGGTTTAGGAATTTATTTTGAACTATTCATACACAGAGCATCCTGAGAGACTTGGAAACAGAGCCATTAACTGTTCATAATGAATCAAACCTTAAAAGGGTAGCATGAGAAGTTTTTCCACTGCTAAGTGTGAGGGTTTCACCTAGGACAACTGTAGCTGCAGAGGCTTCAGGGAGGGACGGGTCCATTTGGGTGTGGTGACACCACATGCCTCACTCCTTCCTGCTTTGTGTCTGGGGCCTTTTAGGACATCGTGAGAACCATGGAAAATGTACATGGGGATGAGCAGGCGCTCCACCTGGACCAGCCTGGCTAGCCGGGAGCACTGTCAGCAGTGCAAACTATCCTTTTCCTCTGCTCTTGGAAGCTGAGCATGCCTATAGATGAAACCCTGAGTTCAGCCTGGAACCATGATCGCTTGTGTCCACAGATGACCTTCAGTGGCCCTGGCTCTAACAAATGAGGGCCTCTTGACCAAAATCACTCAAAATATGATTCCATCCCAAGGACAATGAGACAAGTGGACAGACAGCCTTAGAGTAGTCTGAGAGTATCTCCACAGAGCACAGAAAGACGTAGGCCCAAAGAAGGAGGCAGGTGATAATCTCTGGAATGTCTCTTAGGTCACCAACACTGTCTGTGGGGAACAGTTGAACAGAGCTGCTGAGTAACACGTAACACAGAAGCAGTGGCCACGGGGAACGTGTTATAGAAATACCACGTGAAGAGAGACAGGGTCACTACATCCAACTTCCTGCCTGGCCATAAGAATAACACAAATTTTCTCCAAATGGCATGAACGAGGGTGGGTACTGACTATGTGTAAATCCATCCTGGACTTGTGAGCCATGACCTTTGAATTTACTGCCATTTATGACACAAGACTAGCTTATGACTTAAGAGACAAGACTCAGTCCCAAGAAACGTACACCCCACCTTATACCATGTGATAATTTTGATCCAGGTGACAGTGCTCAGAGTTTAACAGTGGTCTTGTGGTTGTGGGAATGGTGAGCAAAGACCAAGATACAAATTGTATTAAGGATTTAGTAATGAGTCAGTTTACATGGTCCAGTCTGTGATCTCACAATGCTAGTGGGATTCTTGATATTCCTGTCAAACCCGGGTTTTCTTAAAGCTACCACATTTATATAATGTACAAAGGCATATACCTTAATTACAGCATGAAAGACAGGGCCTGGCATGCCGTTCCCTGGCATTTGACAAACTTTTGACTTTCCTTTTCATGAATCATTTTGAGGTACAATGAGAGAATAAAGTCATAGTCTCCTAACAGAGCTGAATGGAACCCTGCTTCAGCCTCTTCAGTTCAGAGATGAGGAAACCATCTGCCAACAGCAACCAGATTTTCTCATTGTCCCACTCCCTGCTCAAAGTCAGTTGTCACCTGTGCTCTGAGATATGTCTGGCAGCTCACCTGTTCCAACATGTCCTTGGGCAGATCTTCCTGCTCATCCATTGTTAGAATTGCCCGTTTAATTTCATCATTAGATAATTTCAACCTGGAGAAAGAATATTTTATTTTGTTGTTAACAATATTGACTTGACTTTTAAAATTTAATTCAAGATCATTCATTTTGTTACTCTCGCTGCTGATTTTCAAGTATTGTTTTTCTCAAAATCCTTTAGTGAAAGCTTATTTCCTGACAATATTACACCCAAGAATAGTATTTTGAAACTGTTTTAACATTCTTTCAGGGCTTTGTAATGCTCTGCTGACACAGAGATCAAAGCTGTTATAGTCTTTCATTTAGTTTCCTTAAGCAAGGAATTGAAAGATGAGAAATAGGGAAATCACTCACATACAACTTTATAAAAAAATATAGTGTCCGTGAATTGCAGAAGAAAAGAAAACTAAGTTTCTTAATTTCATTATATCTCAGGAGTTTTAAAGTTTGCTGTCAGATTAAAAATGGATTTTAAGAAGGTTAGAATCTTTTTAACATGAGAATCTTTGTTACTGTTAAAAAGTTAAACAGTTAATATATAAAATAAAATGTATAAGCACTTCCTAGTTGGAGAGTTGTCACACATATTTCATTTGAGCTTCATAATAACTGTGATTTTTTTTTTTTTTTAGAGAAAGAGGCTCAGAATGGTGAAGTGATTTGCCCAAGGTCAAACATACAGAAAGTGGCAATATCTAACACAAACCTAAAACTCTTGATTGCTAATCATAAATTCTTTTACAAATGTTGGTTATTGTTATATCTCATAGGAAAGGATTTAGGCAAAAAAACAAATCTGTTTTCTGACTACCATAAATTTTTATGATTAATTTCATCAAGGACTCAAGTCTTGATTATGTCAGGACAACAAAGGGTTGACTATAAAAAGAGTCATGAAATTAGAACACAGTTGTAAAAATGTGTTCTTATGAGACACAGCAAATAATATTCTTAACCATGGCAAAAAAAATCCTAATCAGATTATTACTTGTAACAGTAGTCACTCTTTGGTTCTATTTATAAGCATTAAATCCAGACTTATTTTAAAAATCTTACTTCCTTATGAGCTACCATTAATGTGGTATATTAATATTGTCTGTCTTGTCCTCTGGTCTGTGATCTTCAAGAAGCATCACATTTAGGACTGGAGATAAAGACCTAAACACAGAAAATCAGAACAACATGCACAGCCTTCAGGACTAACTCTGGAGGGCAGGACTTGGACATCTAGCTGGCCGCGCTCCATCCTGCCTGGGGCAGTGTGACCCTGGACAGAGTTCTTCTTGATCCTCAGTTCCCTCGTCTATAAAATAGGGACAATAATAACTACATTTAGGAAAAGAAGGATTGTGCATGTGTGTGTCTGTGTGTGTGTGTGTGTGTGTGTGTGTGTGTGTGACAGCATTCAGCAGTGGCCTTGTGGTTGTGGCAACGGTGAGCCAAGACTGAGATTCAAATAGTATTAGGATTTAGTAATGAGTCGGGGCTGGCCACAGAAAGGGCTCACTAAACTCTACGTACATTCTACAAAGCCAACTTCTCTACACCAGCGGAAAAACCGGCAGTACTTAAGTAACTTTGATATTCACATGCAGCTTTCTGGTCATTAAACAGTGCTTAGTAGGGTTATTATGAACACTTCCTAAAGCACTCTTTTATGCATTATTTCACCAGTTTCCTCTCTATATACATCACCCATTAGCCCCAGGAGTATTAAAGCATTAGAAGACATGGTTCTCATTCTAAAGGTGGTTATTGTTTGGGAGAATCAAATGATAAGCTGAAACACTCAAGACATAAGGGTGTGTGACACACACACACACGGCCACCCGTGCTCCCCAGGTAACTGAGAGGGCTGAATGAGCGTGGGCATGGATACAAAGGCCCCGGGAGCAGGAGAGATCCCTGGGGAGGAGCTGGAGGAGACACACTCCACTCCGGATAACTCTGGTCTTTTTCTCTAGCTTTTGATATGAGTCTGTTAAAACCATCCATCCTGCTATTTAAGCTGACTGTTGTTCAATGTGCCAATAAGTAGAAAAGGGAAGGAACACATTTGGGAATCCTATTATACTAATACCATTCCCTTCTACTTCACGTTTTCAAATCCAAATATAGCATCTAGGCAAACTGTATTCTAAAATGAGACCCACTCTGTCACCTAGTCCACGCTTCAGTGGCATCACAGCTCCCTGGACCTGGTGGATTTCTTTGATTGCTTTAGTCATTCTTGAGACAGTCGTTGCTCCATGAACATGTTCACTGGACCATCATGTTCACCCACAAACATAAATGGAATAATTTAGCCAAGTTGGCCTAGAAACCTATGACAGGAGAAAAACTGTATTGTTGCACCAATAATCTAGCGTACAGGCCCTGGATGACCCTAGATTCCAGGATTCTAAAGACTCTTCTGTCAATTATGGGCAAGCACCACAGTGCCACCATGCAAGGCCGAGGAAGAGGAGCATTAGGGAGGGTTGAAACTGCCACTAAGGAAAATCAGTTGTCTGTGGGAATATCTGTAGTCATGAGAAAAGCTCTGCTTATAAGAAAAATTAGCTCTGTGTCCTTTTCACATCGAGTCAAAGAAACTATTTATGGTGTATGTAGTTCTGCTGAGTACTTCTGTTTTGCATTTAAAAGAAAATGAGTTGAAAATCATAGTGAGAACAATACTTTAAGTATCAGATTTGCATTTCATTAGCTCCCCATATGGGGTGTAGAACTTCTTGCTTTTGAAATTGTATATATTTATGCTCCTTAACCCCCACAGGCTGTCTGGACTAGACACTAGCTCTAATTCATAACAATTTTGGTTTCTCTTAATGGGGCCCACAGAGACTCGGAACTTTAATGGACAGTACTTAAGAAAATCTACCTGTCAACATACTGCCTGGCAAGTGGCCTGTTGGAGCGGACAAAGAACTGTGCCCTTGGGGAAAGAGGAGAAGGCTACGCTGCCACCCCCTCCCCACTCCCCATGCTTTTGGAGGTTGCCCAGTTCTCAGTATCATCTGTCCCACAGAATGAGTTGCTAATCTCTGTAATTCAAGGACCCTGCCAATTATAGCTTTTTAATTGCTTTTAAAGCTTGGCAGTGTTCTGGGGTGCAGGAGGGCGGCACCTTTGGAGACATCCACTGCAACTTTCTTTACAAGGCAGGAAACAAACCAGCCATTTTATAGCATTTTTAGTCTACCTTGCTCTACTCAGGTATTTCAAACATTTGCCAAGAGAACTGGAACACCAAGGCATAATTAAAATAAGTTAGGGAAGGATGGGCTCGATCAGCCTTAGCTCTGCTTCAGTGGATTGAAGCCAAATCCCCCTACTTTAAAGAAGCTTTTTGTGGTTTGCTATGTATCCTGGCTGCCATGTTAAGTGAGCATCTGGAAAAAAAAAGAGTGGCAGAACACTTCATAAAACTGTATTTTAGGTGGGTTCATTTTTCAATATAAACCTGCCTCCAAGTTTCTTTCTTTCTTTCTTTCTTTTTTGGAAGGGAGAAGTCTGTTTTAGGGAATAAGCAGAATGAATTTTAAATTGCCACATGTTGCGTATATTCATGTAATAGAGAAATCATTGCTTGGCTTTGCTTAGCACCTGAAGAATGGGTTCTCAGTGTAAGGGACATCATGTCCATTGTGCTCTCATCACATGTCTGTGAAAGGCGGAGTCCCTGGCGGCCTGGAGCTTTGATTCAAGTTCACACCTTCCTGGCAGACTCTGGGAGCTGCAGGTGATCCTGCCACTCATGACCTGAGCATTGTGAAAATGGCCTGCGTTCTCTCCCCTAACTGGCCCCTGGGACAGGGAGGGCTTTCCTTCCTACTGCTGTCCTGGCTCCAGGCAGGGTTGGGGTAGGTGCTCTGACCAAAGGGTCCACTAACCTTTGCAGTGTGGGTGTAAGAGTTTTTAAGGATGACCAAACATTTTGGGCTACCCTCATTAAAATACCCACCATGGAGTAAGCCACCATCAGCTTCCACCTGGTGGGATCTGGTATAATGACTGTCCTATGGGAATTACCTTCTTAGTGAGATAAGAAACAGAGAGGGCCACACTTTGGAAATGAAATAAGCTTAATAGAAAAAAGACAGCAAGCCTGGAATACTTGAGATAAACTTGGAAGTGTTCCTATTCATTGTCTCCATGCAAAAACCAGTCTCCAAGTCCTACTGAGGGTTTTGGTCTCTCTCAATTCTGTCCCTCATCAGGTCTCACCTGGACAATAGAAAGAGCCTGCCTAATGGCTGCCTTCCCTTCCAGCTCTCAAATCCTTCAACCTGTCCTGCAAACCCTTGAGAGAGCACACTTGAAACCTATTAAAAACCTTATTACAGGAGGGTGTTGTGCTCAGTGAGCTGGGCTGGGCGGAGGGGGACAGGTGCCAGGTGATTTCACTCATCTGTGGAGTATAAGAACAAAGCAAAAACTGAAGAAACAAAAAGCAGCAGACTCACAGAAGCTAAGAATGGGTAACAGTTACCAAAGGGAAAGGGACTGGAGGTGGGGGTGGGAAGGGAGGAATAAGGGGAATAAGGGGCATTACGATTAGCACACATAATGTGGGGGGTGACACAAGGAAGGCAGTATAGCACAGAGAAGACAAGTAGTGACTCTATAGCATCTTACTATGCTTATGGACAGTGACTGTAATAGGGTATGTGGTAGGGACTTGATACTGGGGGGAATCTAGTAACCACAATGTTGCTAATGTAATTGTATATTAATGATGCCAAAAGAAAAAAAAACACAAGAACAAAAACCTTATTACAAAGCATTCTCCTGAATAATTTGCACCAATTCCCAAACCCATGGGTACATAAACAGACCACTTATTGAGCAGCTACCACAGGCATCCACCCTGCCAAGTGCTTCACAAGCACTTGGTCAAATTCTCACAAGCCCCCTGCAAGACCACTACTTCCATCATCTCCATTTTATAGATGAGGAGGGTGTGGCTTAGCCCTGGACTGACTCAGGCCCTTACTCTGCACCAGGCATGGATCACAGGCTCACCTGCTTGGCCTCATTTATTTCAGTGGGTTAATTGTGCAAGGGCAGGCCTCTCCTTAGTTATGCTTATGCCCCTCTGGTGCCTCTGCTCCTCCTATCCCCCTCCCCCATGTAAGGGCTACTGCCTCCAACATCCTCTGGGAACCTGCTGGTACCCCTCTCACTTGGCCGAGCTTCCCTCTCCTTCCAGTCAGAAGCCCAAGCCCTGAATTGTTCGCAAGTCATCTCGCCTATGTCATTTTTCTTCTCAAATTAGCCAAGAGCTTCCAAAGACAGTGTTGTTTTAAGTCTCAGTACATCCTGTGACACCCAGCTGAGTGCCAGGCAAATAAATGCTCTGAAGTGGTAAGTCTCTAAGAAAACAGTAGGAAACATGCCCTCACCTCCCTCCTCCCTCCTTTAAGCTGCTAGAGCTCCTTTGGTGTGCAGGAATGCATTGCCAGTGGAAGGCGACAATGAGAGCAAGGTAACCTGCTGACTGGTTAAACAGCTTAACAAAAGATGATTCAGAATTAATTCTGCTTAATTTCTTTTACCTTTACCATAGGACAGAGGATAAAATTATTGTGAAGAAAAGCATGTGGTACTACATCCTCTACGGGAGAGAAGGTTTTAGAGCCTGATCAATAAAGCCCAGTTACTACCAGTGAGGTCAATTAGGACTCAAAATTAGTTTGTTGTGCACAATACATTTTTTAATTATGCTAACTGTAATAACACTTATTCATTAAATTGGATTTTAATAGATAATTTAACGAATATAAGGCAAGTTCTTAAAATTGTCTTCTAGAGAGAGTTTAGACCTATTCAAGTTCTAATTCACCTTAGGCTCCTATACTTTTGAGGTAGCAAGGGAATTACATACCACAAATATGAAACAATTCCTTCAATAATGGGATGGGAAATCTGCCAGAAAGAGTTGTAGCCTTACCTATAACTAGTGTAATTACCCTCACTGGCATCTTGCATGGAGAATAATCTGTCTATGAGAAACTGGTTCATGGCTTTTACTCCTATGAGCACTTAAATAATATAGAAATTCAGAGTGACAGCTCACTTTGTCAAGTTGTTTTAAAGTGTTCCTCTAGACTGTCAAAGCACAAAATAGATGGAGAAATTCTAGGATTAAAAAAAGTCATCCCCAAATTTTCATTCAATTTCATTATTAAATAAGTTATTTGTAAAAAGAAATTGGAACAAAGCAAATTGTATATAGTACAGAAGAAAAATAAGTAGACCTTAAAATTACTTTCAATGGTGTCTTCCTGAGCATGTGTTTGGGGAGCAAAAATGGAGATAAATATGGGGCCTGGCCATTACATGGATTCCAGCCAGATGCCAACCTGAAATGCTGAAAGGATGGTTTATGTTACCATACCAGTTGTATTAAAATTCAGGATTCACTAAGCTTCAATTTCTCTTTTACTAAAAGAAACACTTGCTCCCTAAAGTAATATATATCTGGCTACCAGTCAAGCTTCTGTGCTGCGAACCAACCCGCCATCCTTTGTGTTAAATGAAACTCATTCCAAGACCATCTAAAAAAAAAAAAAGACTATTAACTTTCCCTCTTTCCTCTCCCTGAAAGGGGAGTTACCATATTATCAGCCTCAAAAATACATACACAACATGCTTTCCAGAATGTAACCAATATGACTTATACTTAATGCCCCAAAGTTCAGGGTTTTCTACATCTTTATTCACTTCACAAGCATTAGGTATCTTTGCCTGATGTGAAAGTCTCTTTTAGGGAAAAGAAGAAACTAGATACAGGAAAGCTCCTTGCGATCCCCAGGACGACCTGACACAAGGCCTGAGGCTGTAATCAGATCTCAGGCTCCCAAATTTCCTTTTTTCAAGTTTAAGGTTGTGATGGCTCACTCATTATGAGAAAGATTTCTGAGCAGGGGTGAACTGGATAAGTTTGCATTTCACTAAGGTTTGAGATTTATGTATTTTTTTCAGTCATAAAAATGTTCAAAAGGAGCAGGAATCATACAACCTTGGAGTATAAAGAGGTGGCTTTAGGTAGCAAAATAAAACAGAGAGCTTTCGCCATCGGTGCTGGTCCCAGGACAGTGTTACTCAGGGTGAAACAACTCCAAGGCAAGAAGTATAGATAAAAGCAAAGTCCCTTTTACAGGCTCTCAGGGAAAAGTAAACAATTGATTTGGGATATCCTGCTTATTAAATTTTAGGTGTCTGTAAAAATTAAACTGTAAGAAAGAGGGCACCCAGCTCTGACATGTTCCATTAGGGCAAATAAACACCAACAATTCTCACCATAGACGGAAGAGAATCTGAAGACCTGAACCTTAGCAGAGTCCAATTAGAAGAACAAGTACAAATATGTGGTTTGGAGCCACATGATAGAAAAGTTGGTGCTACCAGAATGTTTAATCAACATTAACAATACCTTGAAAGAAGGATGTTGCAATTCTGAGCTCTCCGACCATCAATCACTGAAAGCTCTTTGACTTTAAGTTTGGAGCTCAGTGTATCATCCATGGCATCTGCTTCTTTCTGTAAAGAACATGAAAGAAATCCATCAAAGTCAAACAGGGACATTCCAACTTCAGACACACACTTTTACTTTATACTTTGTTTATACACGCACACACACACACACACTCTCTCTCTCTCTCTCTCTCTCTCTCTCTCTCTCTCTCTCTCTCTCTCTCTCTCTCTGTGTCTCTCATTTGTAGGAAAAGCTGAGATGGTGAGTAGGTGGTGCAATTGAAACCAAGGCGAAACAAAGGGAAATAATAAGAAAAGCTGATCACCCACATTTGAAAAAGCATTATTTGGAAGAGCACAGAGCTTCTAGGTTGAAAACAGAAAGCATTTATAAATTATCAGTGAGTGGCGCCCTCCTTTTGTCCCCCAAATCCCTATGGTAGCAAACTGAAGAACTGTCACTCTGAATCAAGCTCAGCAGAGGATTGCCATTGCAGGTCCAGCCACTGCCGGGCCAATCACTCCAGAACCATTTGCATCCTGAGCACTCAAAAAGCTAAACAATAAAACCTCCCAAACATCTTCATGTGTAATAGGAAGTGCCGAAGCCCATATGGTACCTTTCATTACCCTGAACCTAATGGACGAGGGGGAGGGGGCAGTTCAAGGCATTAGTTCAATTACTTGAACTAACAATAAAATGCTACTTGCACACTCTGCTGCTGTACAGAAAGCTGTAAGCAATGATGGCTGGTCATAATTTATGGTGGAAGAGGCCTAAAATATTCAGATATAAAATACTGTTTGAGTAAATTGGGCATCAAGGTGAAAATAGACTAACTTGATAACTAGCAAGTTTGATTTTATTAGAGATCAAGATTACTTTAAAAAATGGATCATGGCATTTGAAAAATGTAAGGAAACCAAAGAACACTGGGACTGTGTAACAGTTTAGGAAACAAAGACAACACAGAATTTATAATAAGAGGCACCATGTGATCAAAGTTCAACTGTTTCTCGTCATGTAAAGATTTCAGGCATACCTCTAAATATTCAGTTAAAAGTTGAAACCCAGTGTGGAACTACCTGGCTTTACATTACCTATCTGTAAAAAAAAAAAAAAAAAAGGGAAAACCAAGACATTCAAGCTTACAGTGAGCCAAGCAGTTATACTAAGGAAGGTTTAGGTAGTAGCTCACTTACCTGCTTGGAGTTACTGTTCACAAAGAAATCCTACAGCCATGGCAGAGGCATGGAAAAGGCAAATCAGACACATGCAGTTTAGAAATCACAGCAATAAAAGGGGGAAAGTCAAAGCAGTCAAGGATATCAGTGACACAGGGTAAGAGATGACTTAGGCCCCTATGAGCAGCACTGAGAGTTGATGAAGACGAGAGGGCCCGGCTGAAGCTGTGATGAAGAGCGCAGTCCTGAACACTCAGGGTACTGAGAGAGGATGGCATGTGCTGTGCGGCATTCCCAATGACGGCAAACCAAATTCAGAAAATAAAGGGCTTAAAACCTCCTAGAAAGACCCAAGTTGGAAAAGGAACAAATCCTCTTTGAAAGGACCACTGGGCTTCATTTATTCAACATGATTTTTACTTGAAGCAAGAAAATATCAATTAGTTCCATCAACTTGAAGAAACTACTCCCATTGTCGCGTAGTACCAGCAAAATATGCTTTTTTTTTGGTGGAAATAATCTCTTGTCTTCTTGTGTCATAAGGAAGGATTAAGAAAAGTTCAACCAAGATCAAGGCATCAATTCAATTACTTAAATTAACAATAAACCACTATTTGCATACTTTGCTGAGGTACAGAAAGCTATAAGCAATGATGGCCAGTCATTATTTATTGTGGAAGAGGCATAAAAAATTATATATAAAATACTGTTTTAGTAAATTGGGCACCAAGAAAAAAAAAACAGACTAACTAAGGTCAGCAATATAAACCCTCAGTACCCCTTGAGGGTCCAAACAAGGCCTGTGGGTGCTATGGGTCGGTATGAGGAAAAAGAAGAAGCAATTAAGAGACAATAAGTGATTCATGTGTGTGCAGCTACTGGTGGCCCTGTCCCAACTGCCTCGGGCTGTTCAAGCATACAAGATCAACAGCCTTTTCTTGAAACAGTTCATAGAACAGATCTGGAGTGGAGGCGAAAGAGGAAGTAATTGACATGTTATGAGTGAGTTACAGCTTTCTTTGCATATTTTTGCCATGCTGGAATGAATAAGCTTCGGTGTACAAAACGCACCCTGGCTTTCAGACCAACTGCTTGCACAACCACCATTTGCTCAGCAGATTCCTTAAGGCTTCACTGGTCCCAGCAGCACTGCCAAGGCCAGTTTTACACAGATGAGCTGTTTCACATCATTCTTTGGTGGGAAACAAAATGTGTCCTTCCCTTGATTCTCCCATACAAGGAGGGATTGCTTTTCTAGAATAGCAATTAAAAAATCAATTGATAACCACAAGAAACCTTTTTTCTCCTCTGATATCACAGTTTTCTTTTCTCCCAGTTGAAACTATCAGGTTTTCTACTCTGAAACTCCTTAGGACTCTCTCTGTAAAAGCATTTTCTCTTTCCAAGGGTGGAAAAAACTATGGTGAAGTAAACTCCATGAGGTCTTCTTATCCTGCTTTTCTCTCTTAAGGAGACAAGCTGCTAGCTGAATTTAGATCCTGCTCATACTGCTGGCCCCAAAGAAGAAACTTCTATGAAGTTCTCTGGCAACTCATTCTTTGTAAGTTCCCACTGTCAGGAAATTAAGACACCTGATTCCTACTGTAGTGGGCTATAGGATCAGGCAACTATCATTTACTAGGTATATGCTCATGCCTTAGCCTATCTGTAAAATGGGATTAATGGCTGGATTATAATTGTGAGGATTAAGTGTGATAATGCACGTAAAGCACTTTGTACAGTACCTGATGCTAATTTATGGACTTGATATTTGGAAGCTATCATACAATTATCTTACAAGCTGATGATCAAGTCTACTTTTTTCTTCTATTGCTCCGCTTTCAGCTGAGTTGAAGAACAGCTTATTGAGATCTCCCATTGGTAGCCAACAGCAGCAAGAAGTGTTAACAGTTAATAGTGAAGTAATGCATTTTATCTTTCCAGAGGTGAAGATCAGGAATGCCATGGGAGAGTTTGGTTAAACGTTAGGTTTAAAATTTCCATTCTTTAAGAGTCCTTTAATCATCACATTTTAAATAAAATCACAAAGCTTCTTAGATGGGGCATGTTAAAAATAATGATGCTTCAAGCCCTATTACAAACAAGTTAACATTCTTTTTGAAACCTCAAACTATTCGCTAATTATAAGGCTTGGGCCAAAGATGATAGAATTGTCTATATTTTGCCCCACCTAACAGGATGTCTGATATTTTCAGATGATTTTTGGTGTAGGGATTAGGGGCTGGACAAATAGGAAGTTAGGATTTACATTTTCAGGAACCAAGTGCTAACAGATTCCTACAGACAGGGTTCTACAGTGAAATGGTGACTCAACACATCACACATAATATTCCCTACATGAATGTTTTAAATTTCTTTTTGAGGCTGAGAATCCTTTGTAAATCTGATAAAAGCTGAGGATCCTCTCCAGAAAAATGCACATACTAATATTTATAAAATCTTCTATTTGATTAACTCTTACTGTGGAATCCAGTTATTGAACCTTCATACTTTATTTTGGTCCTAAGGAAAACTAGCATTAAAAGTTTCTCTTCTGCCTTCAAGTGCCATGACTAAGAACCAAGATTATTGAAATAAACATCCTAAATTGTATTTTCAATGTTAAAACCAGATATATAGAATAATGAAAAATGTAAAAAGAATAAAAAAAGAAAATTCTTTGACTATTTATAAATAATAATAAGATGCTAATGAATGTTTCAAATGAGACCCCAAGAATGACTTGTAGAGTACCCATTAGCAGGAGTGGTCAGATCCAGAGCTGGGGATAGCATACCTCTCTGTTCCCCAAATCAGATCAGACAGACTTGGAAACATTGTACAGTTGATCTTTGAACAGCATGAATTGGACTGTACAGTTCCACTTACACATAATTTTTTTTTCAATAAATATAGTAGAAAAGTTTTTGGAGATTTGTGACAATTCGAAAAAACATTTCCTTTAGTTTACTTTCTTGTCAAAATACAGTATATAATACATATAACACAAAATCTGTGTTACTAGTAAGGCTCAGTCAGGATGGGCTATAGTAGTTAAGTTTTTGAGAAATCAAAAGTTAAACGTGGATTTTCAACTGTGGGTGTGCCAGGAAGTAGGGAGGGTGGGGGAGGAGGTGAGCCAGCGCCCCAACCCTGGCATTGCTTAAGGCTCAACTATACTATGTGCTGATAACAGGACCTGTAAAGAAGGGGTGTCATCAGAGTTGGGAGGAGGAATGGAAATAGTGAGTTGTTAATTTATTGCTACAAACACATACCTCCCATTAGATACCTGCAAAGTTTATTTCCCTCTGTCCAACTGCACAGATAGAATTTATAACATCTATAACATCTGAAGATGAAAATTTCCCACAAAAGCAAGATGAATATTGTTTAACTGTATCTACAATAGTACTATTATGCAATGTGCCATGTTATGTATTAAAATATGTCTTTTGTGACTGGCCTGGGAATCATCTATAATACAGTTTCAATGAGAAAAAGAGGTTCTGAGATTCAAGGAATTGACTTTCAAATGAACTTTTGGAATGTGAGCAGGGGAATAACTGCTCGCTATTAAAGTCTATCTCATGTGGCACATAAGCTTCCATAATCAGCTCTGCACACCTTTGTATTCATACTAAAAAAAAAAAAAGAAATTCTGAATAGGAATGGTCTTGTTCTTAAAACTGCAGTTAAAGAAAATGCATTACAAAGCCTGACACTCATAACAAATAAAACCAAGGTATAAGAACAAAGTGGAATGTAGAGTTATGCCACTTGTAGACCTGCCTGTGCCAGCTGTTTAGACACTGAATATACACAAAGCTGTATTTTTATTATCTGTGAAACAGGAATAATACTCACCTCACAGAGTGGGTGTGATATGAGGAATAAATTTTAAAAAAGTATAAGAGCTTCTTGAAAACTACATTTTAGGGTTGGTGAGATTGGGAACTTATATTATACTCAGCACCAAAACTGTAATGGGTACTTGACACTGACTATGACCTACGAGTCTACATTATGGTTATTCACAGACTGTCCTCACTTCGGCTTTTATATTTTAAGTTACACCGTAGGTTCAACAGTTTAATACATTTGCCTCCTTTGAAGTACTTCATATATGAAACAGACAGTACAAATATCTGTTCTGCTTTTAATAACATAATCAATGGGGCATATCATGTGTGTGTATTTATTTATATAAAATCTTTCCTAAGTGTCATTAATCAGTGTGCACATGTTATACTAATCTGGTACTTGAAATTTTTCCCCAAATCTTACTCTTTGTAGTGTTCCTGTTGCATGAATGCAGATAATGGTATTCACATGTTCCTTAGCCTCCTTGAGAAATTTATGTGGCCAAAAGATGGCTGAAGTCCAGACAGAGTTTGACCAGGTTTTATAACTGGAGAGAAGAGGAGATACCATAGAAAAAAATAGGTTCCCAGTATTCACTTGGGAGTGGAAAAGACAGCAAGCAGTTCAAATGCGATAATTATACAGTACATTGCCAAGACGAGAATGAAAATGCATACGTCTTGGACACTGCCATTAGTTATGAAACTGGGGGACATTCAATGACAGGTACCCCATTTCCTTTACATATTCCTCCTAGAATGTCTGCATCTTTTGATTTTCTCTCAACATTCAGTAAATTTGATAAAATGTCTCAAATAACTTTCCTTTTGGAAATATAATTATGGTTCAAAAATTCTCATCTCAAATTCTTGCACCAAGAAGGGAAACATACTTGAATCAAACAGAGCAAGTGTTGAAATTTTTCCCCAGAAAGTGCTATTGAAAATGTCACAAATGATTCTACTTACCAGTCTACTTAGTGTTAAGTACAACTGAAATGTTCTGGTCTATCCTGATTGGAATGACTACTGATTACTCACAGTGATTGGTTGCTAGGACAGAATTATCCAACTGCTAAGCTTTCTGCAACCCTGTCTTCCAGACCTCTTGAGAAATGGCCACATACTTGTCCCAGAGCATTTTGGCAACATCCTTCTGCACCTTCTGCTGAAAGCCAGTTAATTATGAGTCTTGTAAACTTGGGTCTTTCAACCACCTGCCTTCATAATAAATGCAACCCACATGCTCAGACTTGAATAGCATCACTTGGAATGACTGCTGTTTTGCCTTCCTTTACTTTACTTCTCTAAGTCCCCAAACTTTCATCTCAGGTGACCAGAATGGAGCAGCACTAGTGGCTACAGCTGAAGTGGAAATCAATGAGATGTGCAACAAGGTCAGAGGACTATTTGGATCCACCAGAAAATTTGCTAAAATGTCCTAAGACATCACATCAAGGCCCCACACAGATGGCAGAGCTGGGGGTGGCGGTGGGGGTGTGGGGCGGGGGCGGAGGGCAGGAAGGAGGAAGAAGGCAGTGAGGGGAGGCCAATCGGGAATGAGTCTGGGCCTAGCACCTGTGTCTGAGGGCTCTAAACATAGCCTTTGTTTGTACTTCGAAAGAAAGATAAAGCATCTTGCTGGACATCCTATCTCCCTTTTCTTCACTGTCCTTTATTTGATGTGTGCCACACTGCACAAGTGTTCCTCTGCACTTAGGGGACCCAACCAGGGCTCCTGTTTTAGGGCATGCTGCCCTAAACCTGTGTTTTTGACTTTACTAAAATAGCATGAAATGCAATACAGAGAAGTTTTCCCTCTGAGTGAAGATATTCTGACTAAAGAACGTACTACCTTTTCAACTTCAGATGCAGGGAAGGCCATTTTGAAAATAAAACTCCCTCAGCTTTTGTTTTTCCCCCAGTCTCAGTCCGTCTTCTCTCGTGTTTGGGAGTTCTGTTTTGAGACACTCTTTCTTGGGAACCAGGCCAAACCTAAGCAGACTAGGAAGTCTGCTGCTTATCTGAGGATGCTCCACCCCGGGCGTGACTCATGTGGGAGTTAAGAGCCTCCCAGCAGAGCCGGAGGAGAGCCCTGTGCAGATGTGGCCAGGCATCCATGTGTTCCTGTTAAGATGTGCTTTCTCCCCTTATCATTTCTCTCCATTATTCTCCAGATTCTTTCTTTTCACACTCCACACTCAATTTTTCCCTTCCCTGTTCTGACTGATTCTTTGGGACCCCACTCCACCTTTAACTTGTTCTCAAACTCTGTCTCTAACCCACCCACCCTCAGGAGGTGCTCAGATGCCCTCCCCAGGAGTGACAGGTGCCACACAGATGGGACCAGGCCTTATGACATAATGTTGACTACTTGGCCACAATGATGTGGATAGCCAGTAAGCACCAAACTGTATGTTTTTGCTACTATCACAAAGGTTTGGTCACTTTTCAGAAACTTCTCTGATCCTATTAGTATCGTTACCACCCCCACACTAGTGCTCTGGCTTCCCAGCCCCACTTCTGAGTCTACCATGTTCATGACATGCAGTAAAAACTTCTCTCTAGGTTCTAGCTAGCTGCCAAATAATGGTCACTTACCAACTTCCATACTTCAAAAGGTGCTATCTATTTCAAGAAGTCCACTTCTGATAATAGCCATATGATACATATTTTTAAAGAGTCAGATAAATAAACTAAAATGGCTTCAGAAACACTATGAGGTGACAATACAAGTTAGGTAACTCTCCTACTAATATTTTCTCCTGGTGATCGATTTGACTAAGCACAAGTGATAAAAACACACAGAACTCCTTCTACACATAGTGACAAGGTCTTGGACACACACCTGGCTATGAAGCTACGTAACAAGGAGTTTATATACCTTCAATGTGTTCACACACATACACATACAACCCATGCTGCTTTGCAGGAACATATCAGGGTAGAAGGAAGAGCGCCTAGAACTAAGATGCTTATCATATCATGGTTAGGGCAGATGATCCAGGGATCATGCAGAAGGACATGATGTTTTAATTTTGTTGCATCTGGATGGCACATGCTGTTACCTGCTGTCTTTGGTAGGCAGAGAAAGTTCTTTCCAGGTCTTCAAGATCTAAAATTTTGAAGACTTTTGTATCATCAATTTCAGTCCATATTGTTCCTTCCAGTTTGTTCTGCAAACATCAAGTTAATAAGCACTAGGGTTCATACTTACATACAAGAAGAACAGACATGGTTATTTTCAAAAAGTGTTACTATCCCTAATTTTTCATTCTACCAGATGCTCAGAGAGAGCTGGCTTCAAACATGTCATTTATTTCAGAAGTTTTATCACTTACATATCTGAGCTAGTGAAAACCCCAAGTCCATTCTAGAAAATGAAATCATTTAACACTAGGGCTGTCTCCCTTTTGGTGATAACACAGTGAGCTCCTAATGTATCCATTAGAGGGAAAATTACAACAAATGGCTTACCTCAGGCAGCTTAGACCAGTTGAAGGATTTCAGGGCATTTGTGGGCTGAGGAATGTTTTTCTTCTTCAGTGCCAGACCCAGGGGAGCACCAGGAGGTGGCATGACACCCCCTAAGGGAGGAGGCCCTGGTGGAGGGGGAGGGCCACCTGGAGGGAGGGGAGGGGGTGGAGGAGGAAGCAAACCACCTGGGAGAGGCGGGGGCGGTGGGGGAGGAAGGAAAGACCCTGGTGCAGAGGAAGGGAAGGGCCCCCCTGGGGCTCCAGGCGAGGGTCCACCTGGGACTGAAGCACAGACGGCCCTCTAAAAAGATAAAAATAGGAAAAGAGAAGATCAATGGAAGAAGTAAATGCAATGGATGATTTTGAGAGTCTGCAACTTTGCCTAAAGATGTTATAGAGAAACTCACACTTTTGAGAGTGTGGATTTAAAGGAGCAGTAAGTCAAAAGGACGTGTTAGGGTCCTCATGGACTTTGTTGAGTTGGCCCAATGGATTTGACACTCTAGAGCTGGTTTGCAAAGAGTTCACACATCACTCACTTCTTGTACATTTGTACAGTTTGGTTTCCATAAAGTCAGTTTTAAGAAGTTTACATGACTTCCCTTGCTTGTTAGAGGATCTGTCTTTCAAACACGTACCTGCAAGCTGCCTCTGCTGCCTGACCTACAGGGTAGCAGGGGCGGCAAGGCTGGGAACCTCTGATGAGCCACAAGGCATTTCGGGTGTCATTCCCTGCCAGAAGCTGTCTGCTCAAGGCAGAGGAGCCCCCGCACAAGCGAGGCCTCAGGCGGCTGCTCACCCTGCTGAGCTCGTGGAGCTGCGCTGTAAGGTCTGCCACCTGCTGCTTGACTTGCTTATGCTCAGTCGTCTCCTTTTCAAGCTTCTCTTTCATTTTGTTTAAGGTCTGCATCATCTCTTCCTTCTCTTGGGTCTTGGCATCACATTCTCGCTCTTTCTTCTCCAGTTTCTGCTGTAACTCGTTGTGCTCTACACAGGAAACAATCGGACATGAAAATAGGAGACTCTTCGAGCTGAGACATTTCTTCTGAACAGAAAAGCGACTGAAGGTGACTGTGAGGATCTTTACTAGGTAAGTATTATTCCTCTCCTCCACCAACAGCAGCAAAATGGTGTCTATACTTGGAAGGAGCTTCATACGCACAACTTTATTAACCATATTTTGTAAAAGACTGAAGAAGAGACCCCTGAGGCTCAGTTCTAGGTATGAAACACAAGTGTGAGCAACTATTTGTGGAGGAGAATAGTGCCTATTTGGTATTTAATTCAGAATCCTGTCATAGAAATGACCCTTTAGCTACACTGGGTAATATTAATATTAAAAGGACCTCTTTTCATAAATAAGCCATGAGAACCAGAGAAGCCCATTGTTTGTTAGCTAGGTTTGCAGGCTTGTGTCTCACTAGCAGAGGGCTCAAAGGGAGGGTCTTGCTCTGTGAGGAAATGCACTACTGGCCCACATTTGTCATTTCTTCCATTCTCCCTCAGAAGGCTACCTGGCCTTGAAGGTTTCTATGCTTCTAGCAAACAATTCCTAAAACTTGTGAAAGCAGATGTTACCATCTCAGCGTTAAATGTCTTAAAGAGCAGTAGTACTGGCTGAGAATGAGAATCACCATAACATGGGGAGAAAAATATTAGCTCTCAGCTATAGTTTTACTGACTTCTCCAGTCCTGCTATAATGAAACAAGGCAGTCAATTTAGCATAATGCTTGTTTACATTGCCAATGTGCCTGCTGACTCTAGCAGTCACAGGAGCAATGAGCTTTGGAAAAGAGAACTTTAAGGCTGCAGATTATTATTTCAAATACTTGGCCCAAATTTATATTCTTTTTATATCAATAAATCCACTGGAGATATAAACCACTGGGGCAGAGCTACACAGAATTGGTCTCTATTTCTGAATTTGATAACATTTAATTCCTGGTTGTTCAGTCTCTTACTTTCTCTCCTCTGAGTTCTTCAAAACCAGAGCTTGTAGAGAACTGCTCAAGCCACTAATCCTTGGATTTTATCAGCCTTTGAGTTAAGATAACCATCAACCCACTTCTACCACTCTGTGGATGCTTCCCTGACTTCTTCAGAGATACATCTCAAAACTGCTTTTTCTGCTCAATGGAAAAGGACAAATGTGATGAGAGGAAGGAAATGTTTCGGCAACTCTTGGACCTTCTTTTCAACATACTGAATATCGGGATGAGTGCTATTGTATTTCACTGGCTGTGACTAAATAACTTGGACAAGGAAAAGGAAGCCAGTTAACTAACACAGTGAAAGAGTAGTGGCCCGGAATATGATTGTTTTCACAAAGGGGACAACTTTAATTTGCTAATATTTTGAAGCAGGGACAGGGGATAAGGGGTAGTTATATTCATTCTGTGAGTGGCTGGCATAGTGATGTGAGTTACATAAATGGCACTCCTGTCATTTGATGCTAAGTGTTAATATCAAAGATATATTAAAATACTCACCAATAGCTGGCCTGTTAATGTTTCATAACATATATATCTACAATGGTCAGTGGTTTTCTGTGTGATATCTCTTTTTATAACTGGTGCCACATTAAGGTCATGCAGAGAACTGGGCTGCTGATAGCAAGTGGCCGGTGTTTCCCTTAAAATTCTGGGTACTCTCTGGTGTTCCTTATTAAATTTTCTTAAAATCTAATGAGATTTGAAGAACAGTTATGGGGTAGGGGAGATGTTGGGATGATTGGTAGTTAAGAAATTTGAATTAATGAATAAGAACAACAAATGCTACAGGCTTTGCAAAAAAATGCACATGAGTATAATAAAAGTATAAATTCTTTGGGAATCAACCTGACAACTAGAATAGTTTCAAGAAAATCCAAGAAAAACCAGTGCAAAATGCCCTTAAGTCATAGAAAAAGGAAGGCTGTTTGATGCACCAAAGTCAGAAGAAGGACCAGTGCCAATCAATTTCTACTACGCAAAAACCAGTAACACATCTTCTTCTCTTGTCGGGGCCTCCTCATTTACCTTTTCTCATTTTTTCTGCTTGTTCTTTCCACTGCTTAACTTCATTTTCATTAACCAACCTGTATAATAGTTAGAGGAGCATTCATTACAAAACACATAAAAGGTCAACTGCTAAAAATCCATGCTCTCTAGGTACACAAATTAGTTTACTGCAGAAAAAATCCTCAGCATGCTTGAAATCCATTTAAACCCAGATGTTACTTTAGATATATTACAGGTTTGTATATATAGGGACTCATATTTCACCTCTAGAACATGTCAATTATCCCAGTTGCTATTTTCAAATAGTATAAAATAAATGTCTTACATTGTCACTCTTATCTCACAGCAAAATAACAAGAAACTTACATTCGCACGACGTTCTTAATATTAAAGTTTTCCAAAGGTGTGGAGTCAGGGTCCTGTCCTTTGTCATTTTGGATAACTATTTGCTGTATAATTCTATCTAGTAGTAGCCAGTACTGAACAGTGTTGCCACTTCTCTTGTCTAAAAGAGAGAAGAATGGTGGAAAAATATTGCAGTTGCTTATAAACTAGGACAAATATTTTTCAACACTGGTCACCTACCAGAGCCACAGAACTAGAGAGATATTTATAATATCTGAACCAACACTTCCCAGAGTTTCTGGAATTCTGATATGTGGTAATTATTTATTTGTTTGGAGGTCCTTTCTACCCCTTTCTAAATGTGTTGCAAGGCATATGTTTATTTCTAAAATTAAAGTAATTTAGAACATTTCAAGAACGTCACAATACCCTAAGCTGTGTGTAGACACACTGGGCTGTCAACAAACCAAGATTTGGAATCCCTAGTGTGCACCCAACCTAAAAACTGTTGTTCAGAAGCCAGAGCCCTTGGGATGATGTCCAAACATTCAAAAACACATAAGTGAGGCACACTCACAAGGCATCTGGAGGCAGTGGTGCAGGATGGACATAAAGTGAGGGTAAGCTTCACTATGGGTCAGCCTCTTCCTGGTCAGTTCAAACATCTGAGTTGCACTTTTTGTGTCTATGTGAACCTATTTCAAATGAAAAAGAAATCTAAGTCAAACATCCGATATCCTGAATTCCTGCAATGCAAGGCAAGCAAATCCAAGGCAAACAGAAGCTAATCTTGCCACTCAGGTAGCAAAACAGGAGTGTGATTTCACTCGTTGGTTACACTGGTCCATGTCAGCCGTACCACACTGGTTACACCAGGGCAATTCCACAAGCTAATGAATCAAATCAGAATAAATGTAAGCATACATACCAGTTCAAACCTTTTGGCAAATTCTAGTTCGTCTTCATTTCGGAGCATTTCAAAAAAATCTAAATGCCTGAAAGACAATTAAAAAAAAGCTATTAAAAGTAGAACATCCTAAATAAACATAGGCACATTGGAATCAGGACACTAATACCAAGGCTTTTCCTAGAATTTCAGATACCTCTAAAAGAAATAAGACAACATCTGAATGCCTTTACTTACTCTATTCTAGGGAAAAAAAGACATTATCTCACTGAAATGAGAGCACAATAAGAGACCAACTTAAACACCTAGGTTGCCTAGCATATAGTAGAAAATTGATAAATGTTTATCATATCTAAAAATACTCAAGTCCAGATTCTGCTCACAGACTCCCTTTCTGCAAAAACAAGTCCATATACCCACTCTTGACTGACCAATGAATTAGAGATCACAAAAGAAATGCTCATGCCATTCACTTATTCCTTCAAGTATTTATTGTGCCCCCTACTATCTGTAGGAAGATCTTTTAATGCTGAGGAAGTACAAATGAAAAGGCTCTGAGGCAGAAGGATATAAGGTGTTCACAGAGTATCAAGAAGAGCCTGCTGGAGTATATGAATGAGAGGGAACAGTGGCAGAAGGAAAGATCTGAGAGCTAGTAGGAGATGTTAGAAATAGTAAAATTATTGCAAACAAGAGCCAATGAACAGGAAGGTGGAAATTAACTTTCACAGAATAGTTATCAAAAGTGCCAGATGATTCCAAGTGATTCCATGATTAAAGTCAATTTTCGTAACATGAGACAGCCATTGCTGTCACCACCACCACTAATACCACTATTTCTCGCATGTATAAAAACAGGAAGGTTCAGAAAAATTGAATAACTTGGCCAGAACACATAGCAGCAGGAGGCAGAACAAGAATATGGATTCAGGTCTAATGCCAAACTGCACACTAGGTCCTCTACACAATGTGGTGCTTTTTTCACTGAGAAAGCCTTACCAGAGAAACATCATTAACTGAACTAACATGCTGGTGCAAGCTCCTTATGTTAAAGACAGGTCACCAGTAGTACATAGGCTGGCACTACACATATGGAAAAAGCATGATGATCTCAGATAATAATAGTCTAACTTACCTATCTAATGTTGAATTTTCATGTTCCCTTAATTTATCTATTACGGGTTGAATTCCTAACATCAGAAATTCGTAACGAAGATGGAGTCTAAAGTCCAAACTTTCCTGAAAGTAAAAGGGTGATAAAACACATGTTTATGCCTTTTAGACTACACAGTCATTTTTAAAATTCTTCTTTAGTAGTGTACACCTTGAATCACAGTATAGAAGCTTACCACTCCTGCTCCTTGGCTTAGCACTGCATTGATAAAGGACATGATGGCTGTCTTGAGACTCACTTCATCTCGATACCGCCCTGTGCTTTTATCCAAGTCATTAATTAATGTCTACCAAGGATAAATACAAAAACAAAGGACTGAATCATTACTGACCTTACACTCATTTTATTAATTTTTTTTATACTTAGAATTCCTTACATCTTGTGTTTAGTCAGGATTATATGATACACAGAAAGTCATCTCTTCCCCTTAAGATTAGTCCTAAAACTCTGCTTTAAAAATTCTTAAATCACATATGTTCATATATACATGTATATATACAAAGTACAAAAGACCATGCTTCACTAACTCTGCCTGCTTTTCATATTTGAGTATAAATATGGTGACATAATCTCATTCTTTATATCGATCCTAAATCAAGAATGGCAACCTATAAAATTTTCAGGGAGCATCCCATATAGCGGATTCCAAAGATGTGTGCTATATAACGTGTAGGAAGCAGGGCTACATTTTCAAGTTCAGTATATCCAAAATCCCATATTGATCAACTACAGCAAGTATATTCTGCTCTTTGGTACTAAATCTAAGAGAGGAAGGAAACACTCGCAGTCATGGTGTGAGTAATCACCACAGGGAACTCTAAAGTCATGCTCCCTCTGCAGGGCCAGGAAGGTGCCTGTCAGAACGGGCGACCACAAAGCCATGAGGGAGTGCACCCACCTGAAAGCGGGTCCTTTCACTGGCATACTTCTGGTAGTGCAGCATGGCCTGCAGGACCTTCCTGTGGCCCCCAGGAACCAGGCACACGGCGCCCAAGATTTCCAGCACAGCCACCTTGGTTTTAATGTTCTCTGTGCTCAGACTCTGAGCAATTACATTAATACTCTCAGAATGAGCCAGGACGTGAGCCCGGCCTTGAGAGTTGTTCATCAGCGCCTTTATACACCCAATGAGAGAGGTATGTATTCGAGACTCTGAGGTCTCATAGTCCATGGTCTTTAGAAAGTTGAGAATACATGACAGGCCATCCAAGTTGATGAATCTGGTTACAAATCTGTCACGAAGAAGTTAAAATATATCAGACTCAAGTCCCTTTGGAATTTTGTAATCACTCTGAAAGGAAAAGCTTGTAGATGGAAGACAGCGAGAAGGGAGAAGACATAGTTCCTAAAGCACCAAAGGCTTACACTGATGGAGTCTTCTTAATTCCAAGCCTCTTCCTTGGCACAGACCCAAAGGACAGGTCCAACCAGAAGCGTAAAAAAAAAATTTTCATTTGAGGTAAACAGATCTCAACAGACAACAAAGAATCAATTAATAGTTCATAGAACCACAGAAAATCAGGAATGAGAAGACACTCAGAATTATTTGTCTAGGTTAACATCATTTGGTGATCCTGTATTATTGTAGCATCCAACTCCCATGGACTTTTATGTGCTGACCACTGATCCAGACAGGCCCCATATCAAGGAAAGTCAAAGGGCACCCTTAAACCCAAGGACATTTGTTTGTCAAACAAATGATGATCTATATCCCCAAGGTTTTGTAGCAACATCCTCCTTTTGTATGACATATTACATGGAATTCCAATATATAAAACAAATAAAAGCAATTCCTTATTACTGTACAGTAATTTTATTGATATTTATAGCAGTTATTTACTGCAAAGTCAATCAATGAAAATAATTCACAATGCACATCTGCATGTTAAGCTTTTGAAAACTTCAGAAGTAACAAAACCTGTTTATCTGAGTACTCCATAAACTTCCAAACTTACTTAGCTTTGGATATCCTTAGATATTTATCTTAGATATTTGTTAACATCTAAGAATGCAGAATATCCACAAAGGGAAACATCAATCTGGTTATGATAGGCTAGAAAACCTATCAACTGCATAGATTTTTGATGAATTAGTAGATTTTTATTTATCATTTTATAGTCAAATAAACAAAGAGAATCTTTATTTCCATTCATTTTATCCAACCACATAACCCAGGTACAGCCAAGCTGGTTAAGCCAGTTGGTGCAGTACTGATTTGTTTGCAGCACCAATGCAATGGCATGTGCCTATAAGCACCCCAGTATCCCATCAACCGTTAGAGGCACTGATGGAAAATGAAGGTGAGGGAGGCACACAGTGGAAGCTGATCACCCACCTTTTTAAAAATGACAGTTTCATTGAGATATGACCTACATGCCATAAACTTCATACTTTCAAATGCACAATTCAATGATTTTAATACATTCACAGAGTTATGCATTCTCACTGTCTGATTTTTGAACAATTTAATCACCCCACAAGACAATTCTTCCCTCACCCCAACCTCAGACCACTACTAGTCTTTCTGTCTCTATGGATTGGCCTTTTCCAGATTTTCATATCAATGGAATAATATAATATGTGGTCCTTTGCATCTGGCTTCTTTCACTTTGCATAAATATTTTCAAGGTTCATCCATGTTATAGCACTTATCAGTACTGCATTCCTTTTTATGGCTGAATAATAGTCCATTGTGTGGATATATCACATTTTATTTATCCATTCATCAATTGATTGAATTTGGATAATTTCTGCTTTTTGGCTATTATGAATAACGCTGATATAAACAGTCACACACAAGTTTTTTGGGAGACACGTTTTCATTTTCCTTTCCTCTATATTGAAGAATAGAACTGCTGGGTCATTTGGTCCCTATGTTTAACATTCTGAGGAACTGCCCAGTTGTTCTCTGTAGTGGCTGTACCATTTTACATTCCCATCAGCAATGAATAAGAGTTACAATTTCTCCATATCCTCACTAACACTTCTTAGCTGTCTTTTTTTATTTTAGCCATCTTAATGGCTGTTTGCATATCTTTTAATTGAATAAAATCAATTTATTGAATGGTCATAGGTTCAAATATTTCATCTATGGTTCAACTGCATACTTTTAATTGAAGACTTCTTGAAAGTTGGTTATTGCAGAAAAAAAGAAGAAATGAAGGAAGAAAAGATGCATGGAAAGAGAAGAAGAAAAAGAAAAAGAACAGAGACAAGTAGGACGTATTACCCAGGAAAAAGTACCTCATTGGCTTTGTCCTCAGTGCTGTCTTCAAACTCTCTATAGTTTTACTTCTCTCTTCTTCCTCTTCCTTCTCTAACGCCAACAGAGATTTTCTCTATGCAAAGAAAACTGAAATTATTTCTCCAAATTCTACATTTGAATTACAGTACAAGCAAGAAAAGCCCACATATTTCATACTACTGTTTTAATACAAATAAACAACCAAGAAATCTATGATCAAGGTTTACTACAGACCACACAGTAGCACAAAGAATTCTACAAATTTGTTACCTGTAAGTTAGTTCTTTTAAATTTTACATAAAGCTCCAAGGAAATGTTTAGAAGTCTTAGTAGAGATTAAATTGTCTAAATATTTGTGTATAACTCTTGTTTAACTCTGAAGAAGATATTACCATGTATATTTGATAGAAAGAGGATTGGACCTGTAGCTAAGTACAACATTCTGGCAATTAAAGTTAATATCATTATCACTCTATATACAAACAGAGATGGGCAGCAATCTTCTCATACTCTCTCCCATTTTTCAGGTGAGAGTGTAATCATTTACACTTTTGTTACGTGTGTGTGTGTGTGTGTGTGTGTACACACTCTCCCTATCCGGGACCTGCCAGAGCAGTGCTTCTCAGACTTTACTGTGGGTACGATTCACCTGAGGATCTTGCTCATCCACAGGTTCTGATGTGGTATGTCTGGGGGAAAGCCTAAGGTGCTGCATTTCTGACTAGTTTTCCTGCAATGCTGAAGTGCAGGCCTGTTGACCTTGCTTTGAAGAAGGTTCTAAGGAAGCAGATCTCAGCTGATAAAAAGTCAGGAATGCCAGTAAGGCTTACAAACTTGTTAAAAGGTCTTTTCCATTTCTTTCATCCCTTCATCACCTAGTTATATTAAAAGTATCCCCAAGTCTTACGGCTCCAGGGGCCTTCACCCACTGAAGCACTGGACCCTTGCCTTCATTCCATTCAGAACACGTGCTTGTTTAGTCTCACTCTTTTTATCTATTACGAATTCTGATAAAATGCATGGCTGGAAAACAGACTGTGGTATTGGAGGGAGAAAAAGTTTGGCTCTTATCCATGTGTCTCAATGATCCAATCTCTATCTTTCTTTCAGGACTATAAATCACCAAAGGATGACTTCACTTCATTTTTTCAAATTGAGGTATAAGCATTAACTAACTAAATGTTAACTAATGCCTAAATTTGCCTTCACAAGCAGGAAGGGAAAGACCAGAGCAAACAAATATATCATTTATGGCAACAGGAATTGCCATACACCATACTTATAAAATCATGAATTTTATTTATGGAAATAAAAATTATTAAAGTCTTGTTTTTTAAGCTTGTTATTTTTTCTTCTAAAGCTGTCTTCTTGCTGTTGATGAGCCTGAACAGCTGTCACCAGAGGATGTGTGTGTAGAAATAGCCAATGAATTTCTTCACGGCTCTGGGATTCATCCCCTGGAAGATTCAGCACAAATCCAGCTAGGTATGTTTAATTTCCTATGGCACAGCTGAACTCTGTTAGACTCTTAGGCAGTCAGTTCAGATCTGCAGCTCAGAATCAAGCCTTTTATGAATATCACTCTTTATTCCTAAGCTAAATCACAGAAAACTATCCCCAAATAAGGACTACACACATTTCTCATTGCAGTTCACTAATACTAAATGAAGATGTATTTATGTGTCCTTTTAATAATCTGGGAGAGAGTGGAACATTTGAATAAAGGCAGATTATATTAAGTCTTCCCCTAGTAGAGTTGGGAGATTTATGAAAAGTCAAGAAAATTAAATTGGAATCTCCTTTTCCAATGTAAGAACCATTACCTACCTTTAAAACAGAAGATAATATGCTGTTTTATGTCAGTGATACAATTCGATTTGAATCTAAGGTTGTGTTTATTGTATTGAGAAAACTGACAGTATGTAGATGACAATGATATTCTAATGTGACTTTTCAAATTAAAATAATTTACATAAAGTTTAAAGTTTTCAAGCTCCACATTTAGGGCGAAGGCTTAATTTGCAACTTTGTGTAGAAAAGGGGGATATGTCTACATTTCTGAAGACTGCAACTATGCCAAACACCCAGAATGCAGCTTGGCATACACAGGACAGGCCTGTGGCAGCTTTCTGGGTCCCCTGCACATGCACCAAATCCCTGCCATGTGGGAAGTGGGCAATGGCAGAGGATCTCTTAGTCAAAGCTACTAAGGTGTAATGTTGGAACACACAGGTCTTAGAGCGATGCATGAACTAGGCACAGAAGTCCTTCTTGCTGAGAGTCTGGAATGAAGCTCCTCTCTAAAACATTTCCTTGATGTGAAATCAGTAAGCCAGGCTGCTGAGCACCCTGAACTTCACCTCATATCCTTCCTCCTTGAGAGTGCACGGAGAAGCCACATACAAAGAAAACCCAGGGCCTTCTCAAATCTGTTAGGCTGTACTTTTTTATTATACTATTTTTCACTCTTTAAAAGTCAACAGATCACTCAGGGGTCCTTTAAAGAACAAAGCACTCTTGTTAGGAAGCTTACAGAAAGTAACTAAACTTGTTCCTCAAACGGCTTCACAGGCCAGTGAGGGCTGCAGCTCTCATCCTGGACTGTTTATCAGACTCTCGAGGCATTAAAGGAAGCAGATGCCTGCCCTACCTTAGAAAAGTTGGGAGATGGGGGTGGGCTGGGATTACTAAACCTCTTTTACTTGCCAAAGGTTTTAAAAACTGAGTTGGTGAGAGGCAAAGTGCAAAGGAGTCTTTGAGCTTAGACTGACTGGTTTCAATGCCAGCCCCACCATTTCCTTATTAGATGACCTTGGGCAGAGTGACCTTTCTCTGAGTATCAGGCTCCTTATCTAGAAACAGCCCTTACAACACAGGGTGCTTGCAAGGATTTTAAACATGTGAAGTGCCTGTCACACTGCCTGTCATGTGATGCACACTCAGTAGCAGTAGTTGCTATTGATGCTGAGGACAATGGATGATGACAATGTGGATAGATGCCCCTTCAATGATTCCCTACACAAACAGCCACAGAGTCGAGCTGCCAGGCCATGGAAGGATTTGGAGGGACTATACGCCTTTCCAGTCCACAGGGACAATGCTTCAAGATTTCTGCAGTGTTGCCAGGAATTCTGCAGTACAGTTATAAGAGAGATTAGCCAGAACTATGGGAGGAGGTGGTGACAACAAATATGGTGAGAAAAACAGCAAACTCAGCAGACGGCTGTAGTCTCATCAGGCCTCCTTGTTCCTTTATATGCAGGAATTCAGAGGCCTCATTACCTCATGAACTGTTAATCCCTTTTCCGTTTAACCCTGGGAAGATGCTGGCTCGTCCTTAACAGGAACATCATCAGAAAGCTCTGTTACATGTTTAGTACATAAAGAACAGTAAAGTGACTGGCAAGTGAATAGCCTTGAGATATTCTTGGAAAGGACTTTGGATTAGGAAGCAAATATAATTCAAATGTAAATGACTCATGAATGTCACAAAGGGTCGTCCAAGGAGTTGGCTGAAAGAGAAAGGAGGCTCCAGAAGACGTGCCTCACGCTGGCACATCAGACATTCTGGAGCAGGAAATGAGGCAGGTCGACGCTGGACGAGGCATGGATTAAGTCACCAAAGGACAAATTAACCTAACTGCCCCAAAATGTGAAGAAAGGAAAAATCCACAGTATTTAGTATTCCATTTATAGAAGTGAATTCATTAGCAGAGAAGCAGCTTCCCTTGTTCCATCAACGCTGACTTAATTAGAAAGAAAGGCAGCCTTCCTGACCACTCTTTTGTCTCCCTAGAGCCAGGAGCAAGAATTCAGAAAATAGCTTTTACATGCAGGAAATGTAAATGGCTCTAAATTATTACTGCTTAGGCAGATGCACAGAAAATCCCTGATGGTCATCACAAGCTTCACATTCTGCTAATACATTCCTACAAATGCTGAAATCACCCTTTTCTCAACATTGTCATTGTATACAAGGGTTTGCATAAGGAGGATTTGGTGGTTATTTTCTCTTCTTTTCTGCTGTGCTTTTAGACTGGGAAAACCCTCAGGGCAAAAGCTTATACAGTTTCTTCTATAATTTATACAACTTTGTTCACATTTACCAGGCTGTTTATTATTCACTGTTTGACAGCAGAAGAAGCATCTAAAAGGAAAATGCTAGAAAAGAAGAAGTTACTCAAAGTCAAGGCCTCTGAAAGTTTAGCAAAAGTGTGAATGATTCATATATTCTAGTCAGTTAACTTTTGCCATAGCAGCAAAACATTAGAGAATCTAAAATGTTTCCTTGAAGTGATAATAAACTATATCCCCATAAACACGCTGGGGAAGGCAGGATAAGAAAGAGGTAGAGAAAAGGATCATGGAAGTTTGGATATTATGAACTCAAAGTTGAATCTAACAGACTGACTCTTAAAATCATGAGTGTGAATGACTGTTCCACTGTGGGTAACCTCCAATTTTTACCAACATGTGAAAGATTTAAGTTGCTAAGGCTCAAAGGTTGATGACGTTTTCTAGTGCAAATTTATTTGGGATCAATAGGTGCCCCTCAAGTTGCTCTGAATACTGACATCATAGAAATATCCATGTGCTCAAAGCACATGTTTTAGACATTATGAAAGCATTTTAAGCAATTACTGAACCAAAGATTTCTCAAGGACATCTAAGTGTTATTATTATGCCTTTTCATTGAACCATTTATTGCATGGACTCCTTTTTTTGTTTATATGAGTAAAAGGGTATCTTGGTGCCATGCAAAATCAAAAACCCAGTACTAAGCATGTCCTCAGTAAAAAAAGGAATGGGAGGAAAACAGTGACGGAACAGTTTCATTCTATCATTTTTAAATGGTATTAACTTTAAGAATAGCAAAGCTCCAAATGATTGCTAAGAGCAATTGCAAGTTAAGGTTGAACATAAGCCAGACTTAAGATTACATTTCCTCTTACAACATTAAACTCACTTATATTTTAGTGTGTGCTGATTTTATGTTAAACATACTGGAAAAAATCATTTTGCCAAGGACCACTGCTGCACTCTTTTAACCCCAACGTTGGGAGTCTGGAAAGGAGTTTGGGAAGATGATGACACTGGGTGGTTCTTACCCAATTTATTGTGCAACTTTGTGCTTTGTACTAAACTTGCATTTTAAACATGTGTCACAGAATGGAAAGTATACCTACAGCAGCCATGGAATTGAGCTGATCAATGTAGAATTCAGGCCAACTTGTTGCTCCCTTGTTTTCTTCTTGGTCCTAAAGAGGAAGAAAAAAAGTAATATACCACCAGACATAAAAACACAACACCATAAGCACATTTGACTTCCACGGCATCTAGCAGGTAGCCCATACAAACCATTAGAAGACACAGAGAAGATACCTGTCTTGAAATACTGACCTTAAATCATCAGACTGTTCACTTGACTAGGGTGGACCTCCCAATCCAATGTCCACAGAGAGTGCTGAAGCCAGAGTTAGGGTGACAAAGGGGACATTTTCTGAATCACAGATCAATGGGGAATTTAAATGGGAATGCGGCTGCACCATGGCATGACGCTGGTTTCCTTCATAGGCTCAGTAACATTAGTAAGGGCACTGTGTTCCCTTCACAAACAAAGGATCTCTAGGTCCTGTATCACACTGAGGACAGTATTACTGGAATATACATCTGGATGAAATCCACAAGAGAGGGAAAGTTGTCTTAAAAAATGACCACAGAATTTGGCCAGTTGTTAATAGACTTTTTCAGTTAGTTTATTCATATTCCAGCAGACAGCAAAAATTTTGAAAAAGGGTTTCATTTGATGTGACCAAAACTAAGTAGTGCTTCAGGCAAGAAGGTAGAATACAGCCTGGCATTGGGTGAGAGGTAGTAAAATGGACACACGTTAGTCCCAGGCTGGCCCTCACACTGTGAGAGCTTGTGAGTCTGATAAGACTCAACACATCTGAGGTGAAGAGTAGTGAGACCCATGGAATTCAGAAACCCACTCCCAAATCACTCCAGCCAGTCTTGGGTCTTACCCACAGGGTGACTTGAAGCCAGCAGAGAGCCCCCAGGGCTTCTGTGGATGTGAGATCTATACCAGCCTGAACCCACACCTCCAAAAAAAAAAGCAGGTAGCCGTGGCCTCTGCTCCGTCTGAGCATCAGGCCTGTAAGAAGATGGCACCGGGGTTGGGGATTTTAATGCATGTTTGGAAATTTATGTGGCTAGTCATTTGTGTCACCAGACGTGAAGAGGAAAATTCAGCTATTCTCTAGCTTCACATTCAGAGATTACCTTAGTACGATCGATATCCTTTGCCCACCTTGGAGAAGATGCTGGGCCAGGTACAGGTAGCTGTTACCTATTTACTGGTGTCAGAATCCCAGTCCTTGGCATAGCCATTTCAAGGTGGGGCTTTTAATTTCGGTCCTATACTTCAAATTTTGGTCTTACTTCAAAAAGAAAAAACAGTAACACTTTCTCTGAGAAAATCTTTCTAGACAGGTCTACTGGGGTGAGATAAAGAAACATAATTCCAAAACTATTCTATTCTTTAAGTAGTCATAAAAGAGGGACAAAGTAACTATTGCTTTCAGTGCCTTAAAAGCTGGCAGTAATTGATATCTGAACTGAGGCAGTTGCATGCATTTCATTTGGAGACTGAACAAGCCAGATGTTGGGGACAAAGGCTACAGCAGCAGCTTTGAAGTGGGACTGGATTACACTTACATGCTTTTTAAAAGCTTAGGAAATCTGATGAGTTTTTAGAACAGCCCTTTATTATTACTTAACATGTTAATAAAATAGCTACAATGGTAGTTAAAATGGAGTATTAAAGTTATCAAAACCCTACTGTTACTAATGTATTCAGCAAGCCAAAACCCACAGTGATATTCAGTAATACCTGAATGTATAAAATGAAATAGAAGTTGCTAGATCTTTCTAGTCCCTCAGACTACGGCAAATTTTTGAAACTACAGCAAAATCACGTCCCATGTTCAGGGTCCCATGGGAGCCTGTCTGTTGTATGCTTAATAGTCATGGTTACAGAATAGAGACCATTTTAGAAACTGAAGATTAGTTTATAGCGAGAACTCTTTACACTTTGGAAATTCTTTAATAATATGAACAGATTAAGAGTAGACCTAGATACCGTAGTCAAAATAAGGGAAAGAAAGCTTCATTTTTATTTCACATGCCTCAGTGCTGAGAAAATCAAATGAGCTAACATATGTGAAAGCTTCTTATAAAAGTACTAAGTGTTATCACTATATTGCTGGAGGATGAGCTCCAGAACTCTCCATTTTGGCAACAGATCTCCAGTTTCCCCTGGAGAACTCTGTAACCCTGGTCCTTCCATACAGCTGTGTGCTGCGGTAGCCAAGTGAAACTTGCATCTGTGAATCAAGTCTCTCCTCTACTTTGTGTGCCTCGCAGAGTCTGTAGTCATGCAAGAGGTACAGGCCAGGAGGAGATGGATGCAATTGTTCTCTGTGGATCCCCTAAAGAGCACTGGAAATGGGGACATGCCATGGAGAGACTCTCCCCTAAGAAGTCTGATGCAAATACAATGCATGTAGTATTCCTGGAAGGCAATGGAGTCCTATGGACTACCAGCCTCTAACATGTATTAACTATGCTTTGAACCACCTGTCTCATTACGTTTCATTTGTTCTGGAGAAACAAGTGGAAAAATATACAAGATCATATAAATAGTATCAGTTGTAATGGAAGCAACAGCCTCCACCACACATATGGCTTATTATGTGTCACAAAGTTGAAGCACTGTGTCTTTATTTGATTTACCCTCTGAGTAGGTGCTGTTATTATATTCATTTTACTGAAGAGGAAACAAAGGCAAAGAGAAGACAGGTGAGTTGCCAAAGGGTATCATGCTGAAAAAACAGAGGCAGTGGGAAAGAATCAGGGCAACCTCTTTCCTAAGATTATACTTCAGATAAATCACCCAAGGCTGGCCTTTTACTCCTGACCACTTCACTCAAAGAAAGTCAGACATGGTTAATGGCCAAAAATGAGTTCACCTTTCCCTAAGCCCTTATTGCTATTTTTGCTACATTCAACATTTCTGAATACTATTCTAAGACCTGCTGTCTTACCCAGGTTACCTCTGACCCGTCTCTAGACTCTTTCTGTGGAACTCTTCTGACCCTCCACCAATGCCTTATCTGTCTTCACGTGTGTGTGTACGGACTGCACTCAGGCTTCTTCCTGACCTGTGCTCCTGTTCTGTTATCAAGCTCAGTCTAAAGGCCATCTTCATGGTGATTTCCCAAGAGCTCCTAAAGATGAGCTGATAGCATTGAGCAGTTCTAGAAACTGCAATTATAAACAAATCCCTCCCTAAATCATAACATCTAACCTTACTTTTGGCTACCATCCTCACTGATTTCCATTAGCTGTTTTTTCTCTAATAAGCAAGAATACAGGTTTTATTCTTTTAAAAACTTCCTTTTCTTCCTTTTAAAACAGTTTGTGGGAATGACATGTAGAGAAGCTGCCCTATGGGAATACATATTTTAGCAATCACATTAAATGCTCCTGTTATTCGACCGACAGACTGGATATTTCTTAAAACCTACTTTTGATTGCTCTTGAAAGTGTTATAAGCATTTAAGTTTCTATGTCTTCAGAATGTTTATTAGATAAGTAGAAATGAATTGACAAACATTTTATGTTATCAAATTCTCTAATGATGATTGTTTCTTAGGACTGCAAACAGAACTTATTTTCAGAGACATGGTATAGTGGAAAATGACCGGAGTGGGCATCCGGAGATGACATTCCAGAACTTACTTTTTGGTTTGCTCAACCAGCATTCCTTGGTAAGTTTGAATCCCTGGACCTCATTTTCCTTCTCTCTAAAATAAGAGGGTGAGACCAGACTCTTTCTGAAGTTCCTACAAGCCCCAAGATTCTATATAACTAAATAGTGAGATGTCACAGAAAATACAGTATGTTCTTAGTTTGAGGGCCCAATTTCTAAAATCAGTAATTTAAAAAAATGTATGTTGTTCAGTGACTTAATTATAAAACACTTAACTTTCTTTTTTTTTATTGAAGTACTACTGATACACAATCTTATATTGGTTTCAAATATACAACAACAACAAAAAAACCCAACAGTTCAACAGTGGTTTAACAGTTACTTAACTATTAAATCCTCACCCCCACCAGTGCAGTTACTATCTGTCATCATAGAAAGATGTTACAGAATCATTGGCTATAATATCCATGCTATACTACCATCCCTGTGACCAATTTATTTTATGGTTGAGAATTTTTGTATTTCTTTATCTCCCTTCCCTCCCCACCCTATCCCAGCCCCTACCCCAAGGTAATCACCAGTCACTTCTCAATGTCTGTGAGTCTACTGCTGTTTTGTTCATTCAGCACAAAACCCTTAACTTTCAACAGTACTTCCTTTACAAGGTAATTGGAGGAAAAAAACAAAACAAAATTTCCTGCAGGGTGGACACTTTGACTCTTTGCTTTCATACTGACTACAGTTTTTAACCTCTATTTTTGGTTATCTACTTTGCTTTCATTATCTCAAATTCTGAAAAAAACCCAACAAAACAAACCAAAAACCCCTTTTCTAGAAAAGGGAATGTGTACAGTACAACTGACCTTCAAAAACATTGACTTTTTTTCTAATCAGGCTTTAATCAACCAACTCATATAGAAGGTAAAGAAATACATATTCTTTCTACCTTGCTTCATTTCCACCTGTCACGTTTTTCATTCCAAATGCATAAAAATGCATTTATTTTTCTCAATGGTGCTTTCCCATAGGAACAAATTTTACACTATTTTCTGGTTTGCACCCTCTCTGAGGTAACATTCACATCTATATCCCAGAACTCTGTCTCTCACTTCATTATCATCTCCCTAGCAGTTCAAGATGACTGCGTTCCACTTTTACTATCACCATCCACAGATATGCATTTGAATCCTCAGCCACTCACTACTTATAGTGACTCATAGCTAGGCAAGGTAAGTAGCCTCTCAGTGTGACTCAGCTTTACTTATCTGTAAAATGGTTGCCTACCTTGTAGAGTCATTGTGAGGATTTAATTAGTTAATACAAGTAAACTAACCTCTGGGAGAGGCATACACACAGCATGCTCAACACACGTTAGGATAATAATAATACTGTTCTGGAATCTCCAGCTGTGGCCTAAGTCCTTGTTACTAGGACTGTAAAAACTGGAGCAACCAGTTTAGAGGTTAATTTTGGCAGTAGTCATTCAAATTTAAAACACACACTGGCCTTTGACCCTTTAAGTCTACTTTCAGGAATTTGCCCACAATTACAGAGCCACAATCACACAGATATACATTACAAAGATTATTTTCACTGCAGTGATATTTGAATTAGTAAATAATAAAGTTAACAAATACATGGAAGGGGGATGGTTAAATAAATCATTTTGTAGTAGTAACAAAGACTGAAATAGAGTTATGTAAATGATATTACAAATGACCAAATTTATTATATAGGGAAAATCCTTCAGAATATTGTTCTCTCCCAACTGTAGGAAAAAAATGTACACTTTACACACAAGCATTTCTGGAAATATATACAATAAATTTAACAATGGCTACCTCTAGGTAACAGTAAGAAAGGTCTTCTACTTATAAACTCTTGGGCAATTCCAACTTTTATTTTACCAACAATATGCACTATTTTCACAATAACAGAAGTTTTAAAGCATTACACATTCTATAAGGACAAGAGTTTTGCTTTTTCTGATGTTCTGTGTGACATGAAATACATCAAGTCAAGATCATGTAACATTTGGCATGTCTCTGTTCTTGGTAAAGGATAGAAATGTTTTAAACATTTCTTGATTATCTTCTCTCACCAGATTTTCTATTTCTAAAACACACTATAACCTTAATACGAGCTGTTTATTTATTCAGACAAAGAAACTGCATGTTTTAGCCTAAGATGTATGAACTAGAAGCACACTAAAATTTTCTAACATTCCATACTCCTGTATTTGTGTGGCAATGTCTTGGTAGCAGCTGAAGTCTTTCAGTGATATAAGTACAACTCAAAGTACAGTTCAAAAATTAAGTCTGTAAGTGAGAATAACCTCTTTTGAAATGATCACAGGACACATTTTTCATAGGATTCTTTCCGAAGTAACAACATGTAAGAACTGGTAGGGTTTTCTTCAGTTTAAGAGGCTCTTAATAAGGCCCCAAACAGGCTGTACAAAGGTCAATCAATTGTAAAGGACATGTTCTGTGGTTGTTCACTAGACCACAAATCACAGGCTGGAGAAACATGCAGTTGGCCAACTAACGCCATAAATCTCTCAATGTTCACTGTCACAAATCCATGAGGCTCTTAGATAATGCTTATTAGGAAAGAAAGGCACATTCTTTCACTGTCTAGATTGGCTAAAAATCCTTTAGCGATATATAATAATGGTACCATCAACTAAAAAATAGTAGAGACATAGTAAGGTTTAACTAAATGAAAGATAAAGTTTCAGCATGGTACAAAGTAAATTTCTTTCTGATAATTTTCATTATCAGGACAAAGGCAATTAAATACTAATAAAAACCTGTTCCATTTGTAAAGAAAATGCTATTACAAAACACGTTAACTGTGATTGTATACAGGACCGAGAAATTCTATCCCTTGTTAATGATCAAAACAGTCACTTGTTGCATTAAATTGTCATTAAAACTCTGGATTTCATGGGCCCTGTCCCATATACTAATGAGTACAATTTATATTAAATAAATTCACTCTATATCTAGAATTTTAACAGAATACTAGACAGAAAGGGGCACAGAGGCCAAAATATTTTGTTCTATTAGGTACATCTCCATATGATGTATGCCATCTAATAGACTCAAGCACATGACAGGAAGTAGCTGTCAATGTGGGTGGACCAGGTGCAAGGAACAGGGGAGGAGGAGCCAGCAGGATGAACAAGGGAAAAGCATATTGTGGGAGGCCTTGCTAATAACCTCTGTTAACTTTCTTTTCTGGGTCAGTAACAGTGTCATTAGCATCTTCTGCAAAGATGATACACCAGGGGCCGACAAACCTGTTCTGTAAAGGACCAGATTGTAAGTACTGTAGGCTTTGTAGGCCATATAGTCTGTTGCAACTATTCAGCCCTGCCACTATACAGTGTGAAAGCAGCTACTGACAAATGAGCACGTTTCAATGGCCCTTTGTTTACAAAAATCGGTAACTGGCCAGATTTGGCCCATGGGCCACAGTTTGTCAACCCCTGTGCTAGATTAAGTTTAGCTCTCAAGAGGGCAGAAGTACATCAAAATTCTAAGTTGGTCACCAGCTATTTTCCATGCTTTCTCTTCTCCTCCAAGCCACTCTCTCTCTAGTAAACCCTAGCTACAAGATAAGATCAGCTCATAAAGTATACAGAATTTGCCCAGTAACTTGCACTTTTTCTGGAGAAAAATCAGGACCTACCATGCCTGAAAAGTCTACCTTCTTACCAAGCTCCCTGAAAGTAGTTTAATCCTACTTTTAAAAATAGCATAACATCCTTAAGGTCCTTTATATCCTGATATTTGCCTCCAACTCTTTCTGCTCTGTTCTTTCATCAGGAAGAGAAGCAGGTCCACAAATCTGGATTTCTAGAATGTTGCTTTATTCAGCCCTTCCAACACCTACCTCTAATCCCTAGCAGTGGGCTAAAACTATATCTAATATTTGAAGCTTGCCAAAGGGAGGCAGTTGTTTCAAAAAATAATTCCTATGCTGTCACATTTCAGTATAATCATGTGGTCCCTGGGACTGCCAATCCCGGGTACATTTTTTGGCCACTGCCACAATTACACATCAAGAACACTGCTGCCAAAATCCGGTTGGGCCCACACAAGGCATGATTACAGAACAGCAGCTTCTTCATCTACTGGGAAATTCAATACCCCCTCCTAAGCCTCAGACTGTCAGTCATTTTCTAGAAAGCCTGGAGGGTGACTTGCAGTAACAGTGGCTTTCATGTTTAGCATTTAGAATCAAGGAGGAAAAGCAAACATCTTTCTCCACTTTTCCCAGTGCTACAAAACATCTGTATGTTTTTCAGGAGCCAGCACATAATTATATAGCTAGATCTTTGACCCTGGAGACACCCTAGTCTGAGTTTCCCCTCACTGGGGTCCCTGTTTAAGGTCACCAGCAGGTTGATCATATGCTCTCTCAGAGAAAGAAAGCTTCATGGGTCCACACATTTGGAACCACCACTCTCACTAACTGTTAGAAAATTCACCTCCTACTCAATGGACAGATGTCTCCTTATAACTTCAAGTACTTGTTGGCCTTAGCTTGGCCCTTGGGAACTACATGGAGTAAGTCTAATTTCTTCTATTAACAATAACCCAGTAAATATTTAAACAATTTCAAAAGAGCTCCCAAAGTCATATCTTTACCAAGCCAACAATTCTCCACTGGCAATCTAGTGCAACTTTATCTTCCTCAGTTCATGAATAAATCACCAGTTTTCCATAAGTTCATCAGACCCTTATGTCCACTCTTTACAAAAATAACTCCAACTCTAACAAATATATCTAAATTCCTGTGAAAGGGCTCTTTTCACATGTCAAGGATGAGTAACTCTAGATAGTCTCTACTGAGTGGGCATCTAGAGAATTTCTGACCAAAATGTCTCCCCAAAAAGAAACAGAACAAGTTCTGCTCTCCTGGTGGTCCAGGACTAATAATGTTTATGATTTAGAATAAAAGATATATGTCATATGAAGCAGAGGTAAGCATGTATAGTCCTTGTTTTACTAAGTATACATATTTTAACAAAGTTGGTTGTAAACTTCATGGTAAAATTGGTTTTCTTGTAAGACTGAAGGCACTTTATCTCTAAAACATAAATATAAATGAACAGAATTGGAAATGTGTGAATAGGACCTAGGCTCACTAGCTGCCAAGACTATGTGGATAGTTTAAGCCCCTTTAGAGCACTGTTTTCCAGATCTCTGGGTTATACTTAACGCTGCCCCTCTCCTGTACATCAACCCTTTCAAACATCAGACTAATTTCTTCCATGCATGGGTGTAAAGCCTGACACCTCTTCTGATCCCCTGAGCTCTGCTCATTCCTCTTCTCTTGTCTATGCAGGTATAATGCCCAGCAGAACCAATATACAATGCACATGTCCCACAGAGAGCCTCCCACTCCCATATCACGTACCCCAGCCTAGTATTATTAAAGATCCCAGAGTATTTAAAGTTAGCCCCTTCTTCATCAATTCCATATGATAGAGGGTAATTTTTTTAAAGGTTAAGAACTGATGTTGAAGATTTTACTGAACTCATTAATAAATGAGGAAACTAGTAAGATGCTACCACAGGTTCAAAAGAGAGTCCAAAGGGCAAAGATGTATATAAGCATCTTTTTATTAACAGGTACAAAACTAGTTAACAGGACAATAATCCATTGCATTAGACAATTTGCATTTCAAAGGACAAGAATCATTTGCACTATCAGTTTTTTAAAACAGTTTTCAGATTTGTTAAATAGCTCAATGATAGCAAAAAGTGGAGATCACTCTGAAGAGGGCTACAGACAGAACATTCAGGAAAATTTCCCCCATTTCAATCTATCTACACCTTAGCAGAATAAGAGGTAAATGACTACTACTTCCTGGTTGAAGAGGACACAATCTGTAAAGGTGCAGTGTGGATGCCAAACTGTATGACTAAGACTGCTCCAGGGTCCTCACACCTAAATTACCCAAATGCTCAGGCCTGCTCAAAGCTCCTGCTCAAGAACACCTACCTGACCCTGACCACTTCATCTCAATTCCTCTTTTCCTCTTGTTTCTGTTGTCTTACCTAGGCTGTGCGGCATGGTTTCTAGTCGTGCATTACTGAGTCTCCGACTTGAAACCACCGAGACCACTCTATCCCTCTCATACTGACAGCTGCAATTTATACTCTATCCTCCTTAGAAATTGGTTGGGCAAACACCTGAGGTATTTCTAAGAATTCTTGCACTGTTCATTAGAAAGAAAAAAAAAAGGCTGTGAGCTCTCAGTGAGTGTAGACCCACTCCTCACCCCCCTCTCACCCAGCCAGAAAGAAAGCTATATTTGACAGCTGTTTCCTAATAGTTTGGAGCCAATGCCATTTCAGAGTAACAAAGCCTGACTTGGGAGCAGCACCAGTCCTATGCTGCTGAATGGAGGCCCTCCCAAAGGCGGGGGGAGAAGACCCCTCTGCTAATCATGCTCACACTTCAGTGCTGAACTGAATCTAGATGTCCCTTGCTTTCCTTCTCATTCATTTACTCATCCAATAGATATCTGTTGGGTTTTATAAGGGTCTAGGCTCTGTTCTAGGTGTTAGAATACATGAATGAAAGAACAAATCTCCCAGCTTTCCTGGTTAGTGATATAAGCACAAGATATATGAGAATATGTTTCCAACTTTAGCTTTAAGAGTTTCTGGAAGATCACCACCTTATTCTGGCAATAGGTTCTCAGACTTTGCAAGTATAGCTGCAAAAAACTATACCCATTTTAGACTTCACTTCCTCTTTCCATCACGATAAAAAGAAAGTCAAATATTATTAACTTCCCTGCATTTTTACTAAACTCCAGTCTTTATCAATGTATCTTCTAACCTCAAAATAAAAATGAAGTGTAAGCATTCCTAAGCTCCACTGGGAAAAAGGCTTTGAAACATTTCCTTAATAGCACAAAATGTTAATACTGTTTTATATGTTACAAAGCTTATTTACATGGAAAAATCATCAGAAATTTCTGAATGACCTCAAATGAAACATAGTGCATCAAAACCAGGCTTGTGCTACTTCTCAATCAGCTATCATTTTTGTTCTCCCCAAAATCACATACCCCCAGAAAAGCAAGGACAGAGTGCCACTTTACAGAGATCTAGTCTTGATGGGAAAGAACAGCAATGAAACAAAGAAAAGAGTAATGATATGAATTCAAGAATAAAGAAACCAACTGCATTTTTAAAACAGCTCAGGCACCCAGTCTGCTCAATACCCTCTTCTTTCCTGAAAAGGCTTGGGCTGAGTTTAGAGAATTGAAGTCTTAAAAGTAGTATGTTACAGGATCCTGGAGAGAAATGTATTTCATGTGCTGGCATATCCAAGAAAAGAGCCACAATTCTTACCTAGAACTAAACGCTGAGACTTTACAGTTCACCTCCCAAACTATGAGACATTTATTTTATTTATTTTAACAAGTCATTTATTTGGCAAAGCCCTTCACAAGCACAGAAAATGACTGGAATATGCCTAAAAATTTCAATTAGTATAACTCCAACATCTGAGGCAAATTTTAGATGACAATTCCCCCTCATTTACATGGCAAAGAAAAAGAAACATTTCCCAATTATTATTTTCAGAAATGATACAAGCTCACATTCCCCTGCTGCCTATGACACAAAAGTGTACAATGACATAAAACAAATTACTTCTATTTAGCTCGTTAAGGGTCAATCTTTGCCCCACACATCACCACGGAGTGCTACAGACCCAGGTACAATTTAGTCCAGCTGGTTGGTGAGCTAACATGTTTGGACACACATCACTAAATCCTTACGCAGTGTGGAAATCCAATCAGTGGTGTCAATGGCCTTTATTCCCTCACATCTTGCTACCAGATTTGCTGCTACCAGAACAGCCTTTCAGAATGTCGTAAAGCAGGTTTTGATGTTCTGTAACCTGTTCTTGGGAAAACAATCAAAGTATGTTTATGATTTGCAATATAATGCTTAAAACACAAGGCTATAAAGGATGGACTTTGGAAAGCAGTAATTAAACTAAGAGAATCAGGGGTAACATATTCTACTGAGGGATGCATTCCCAGGATGACTGAAAAATGTTATGCCAGGATTGTCCCCAATAAGGAGAGTCATAACTGTGTTTGATTCTAAGCTATCACCGATTCTATGATTTACTACTGAATTAATGACAGCATTTTTGGCAAAAAAAATTTTTTAAAAAGCATCAGTTGGAAGATGTCACCATCTAAGACATGTCTAAATGTGAGGCTGTGTGGAAGCATATCTTAGAAACTGAGGAAACATACATGCTTTTCCTTATGTATGGGGACAGATGAAAGCACACCATCTTAACCCTGCTCAAAGCAAATATTCCATACCTCACTGAAGAATGACAAGAGAATTTAAGACACTAATTTAAAGTTGGTATTCTTTGGTAGACTTTCTATTGTCATCTGCTTCTAGTTCCACAAATTACTAGATTCCTTGGGTGTAAGGAATTTGAAAAATCCAAAATTAGTATTAGCTGCAGATTCTATTGGACATTGGAAGCTCAACGCCTCTTCCTGCTTCACAAGGGCGTGCAGCTGTGAAATGCACCAAGAATAACATGGATTCAATCATATCAGGCATGTTAGAGCTTTAGTGAAAAGAATAAAATAAATACATATATAGGAAATACTCAGGAAAAGTGGGTTTTGTTCTTCTTTGCTCTCTCTTTCAAAGTGGATACTTCCTTCAATTGATGTCTTTCACAGATCTATCTCCTGGAGATGGTAAAGTCAGGCAGGCTGAGGCATCCTTTCTGTGAAAGTAGGTGCCACAGTACTTAGGGAAGCTGCAGAGACCCAGGAGAGACCCAGGGGAAAAGAAGCATGGAATATGATATTTATGACCAATTATATATAGGAACAAGAGGAGCCATCAAGGGCAAGGATGACAAATATTTAGTACATGTGCCACATTCTCCCATCATGTGTCATGGCAGACATTGCTGATCAATTACCACATTATTCTTATCCATTCATAACCTCTGAATGCATCCCAAAGTGCTCCCTTTAGGCTTTAACCTAATCTATTGTTCAGAGTTGGTAATTAAGATAAACCTTTTCACCAGCTCTGCTTGAGGTTATTCACAGTGTACTCAGTTAATCAGGAAAGAAGCCACAGTTGTAAGGAATACAGAAACAAAGGCTGTGCATTCGTCTGGACTATCTTCTGTGCTGTATGCCTCTCAGGGATATATTGGGCTGGTGATAAAAAGAATGGGAAGCTAGTTCTGGACTCTCAGATGTGAGAAATTTATAGTGATATCCTTTCCATCAGAGATACAGTGATCAGTGAGACCACTTGCTCAGTGTGCAATTCTCCACCAGCAGAATTTTGGAAGTGAACTGGAGCTGTGCCTATGTGCTTTAACACCCACAAGCAATGGATCAAAGCGTAGTCATATTTAGAACCTTGGATCTACAATAGCACTGTTGACAAGTATCCTTGGCAAAGATGGAGAGCTCCAAAATAGTCATGTGCTCCTTACGGCAATCAACACACGACAGAATGTGTTCTGTACCAGAGCTGTCAAAAGGGAGCTGTTGAAAGGAACCTGCTTAAGAATGAAGATTTGGAAGCCAAAGTTAGCTGCTCTGCAACAGCTGGGAACAACTGCCCTCCCAGGGCTTCCATTCAAACCCAAAGGTCCAATACTCTTCCCGTGGCAGGAGAATTCTTCCAAAGTGAGCACTAATACAGGCATGAGTGGCAAGCACAGAGTGACAGCTGTGGGAGTTGCTTCTCTAGTCCCCATTCCAGAGGGGAATAGAAAGCTCCACAGGGCTCACAACCCTCGTGTTCCCCATGGTTCCACATTTACTGGTTTGTCCAACTAACACATCTTACTATTGTTCAGCTGTATATTGCTTATTTTTATTGTTTGAATGAGTGTAAGTGAATGCAAACACAGGCTCTTTCTTTCCCACCCTCTTTCAGACTGGTGTTCCCTAATTACAGGAAAAGCAAGGCTTTGAATAAAGGGATGTTACTCACTAAAGAAATACTAGTATGAGGAAGCACCAAAGGGAGATGGCATCCATAGAGCAGATACATATTCACTGTTTTTACAATGGTGTAAGAATAAAGCAGAGTAAAGTATTTATAGACCAAAGAATCAACAATCCCCAGATCCAGGAACTGACTTGTTACATAGAAGCTAGCTCAGAATCTAGGCATTGGGGGATAGACAGACAGCAAGTTACAGATCTCAGTTTCTCAATATCTGAAGCAATCAAGGAGTACAAGAAAGGGTAGAGGCTTTTTATAAAGAGATGCCTGAGATAAAGATGCTCTGTTTAGAGAAGAAAGAGAACAATTGTGTGATTTCCAGTCTCCGCCAATCTGCTCATTTGTGGACACATGCTGGTTCTGTATCTGCACTTGACTCGCTCAGCAGGGAAGAGGCCAGTGCCACTGAGGAACTTGTGTTTAGTGATGTCATATATCAATCAAGAGCTTGCTAAAGATTTAAACACAATTTGCCTTGGTCTGCAACTGAGAGCATAAAGAGGTCTAGAGGAGATGAAGAGTGAACCACACACAGAGAAGTTTCCTTTGTAGTCAAACCAAATAAACATAATGCTGAGTGAATTGTCCATTTTATATACTTCTAACATTTTGTACTTTTACATGGCTTTCTGGGTATTTGAATGGAATGCTTTTCATTTTCTAAACCTTGGGTTTTTCTTTTTTTAAATAAGCACTTCCTATTCCAGCAATTTTTACTTCTTTGATGTGCTAAGACATAGGAGAGAAATCTGAAGACATTTCATGAGAGTTTCTTGTACCTGAAACATTCAAACTTATATAAAGTGATTGATCAGGGCAACAAGATACTACTCCCCTCCCCTCAGAGGGCACCAACCCCTCCCATAGATGGCAAATAATTCACTGCAGGTATAAACTGTTACAAACACTTTGGAGAACAGTTAAAGTTCAAAATGTTCATGCCCAACAACCTAGTAATTACATGTCCAGATGTCTATCCTAGAGAAATTCTCAAACACATGCACAAAGATGTCCACTGCAATATTTTTTTGAATAATGAAAAACTGGAAAAAAACATCATCCAAAGGGGGATAAAAATTATTAAAATGTAACATGTTTGTATAATCAAACATTATACTGCACTTAAAATGCAAAAATACCAGGGGGTGGAGCCAGGATGGCGGCGTGAGTAGAGCAGTGGAAATCTCCTCCCAAAAACACATAGAGCTATGAAAATATAACAAAGAAAAATCTTCCTAAAATAGAGACCACAGGACACAGGACAACATCCAGACCACATCCACACCTGCAAGAACTCAGCGCCTTGTGAAGGGGTAAGATACAAGCCCCGGCCCGGGGGGACCCGAGCGCCCCCTCCCCCCAGCTCGCGGCGGGTGGAAAGAAACCGGAGAGGTTTTTTTTTTTTTGGCGAGTGCTTTTTGGAAGCCTTAAAGGGACAGGGACCCTGGTGCTAGGGAGGCAGAACACCAGGACCGGTGAGCAGGTGCCTGGGACTGGCGCCTGAGGACAAAGAATATCGCGCGCTTTTCCCTGTGGGACCGGTGGGCGGGTGCCTGAGACCGGCACCTGAGGACGGAGGAAATCGCGCGTTTTCCCCCGTTTTTTTCCCCTCTTTTTGGCGAGTGCTTTTTGGAAGCCTTAAAGGGACAGGGACCCCCGTGCTAGGGAGGCAGGGCGGCAGGACTGGTGAGCGGGTGCCTGGGACCGGCGCCTGAGGACAAAGAATATCACGCGTTTTTCCCTGCAGGACCAGTGGGCGGGAGCTTTTTGGAAGCCTTGAAGGGACAGGGACCCTGGTGCTAGGGAGGCAGGGGAGCAGGACCAGTGAGTGGGTGCCTGGGACCGGCGCCTGAGGACAAAAAAAAAAAAATCACGTGTTTTTTCCTTTTTTTTTTTTTTTTTTTCCTGTTCCCTCTCTCATTGTTGCTGTTGTTGTTTTCGTTTGGAGAGTGCTTTTTGGAAGTCTTAAAGGGGCAGGACAGGTCACTTAGACCAGAAGCAGGGAATCTGGGGATCTCTGGGCAGTCTAACCCCCTGGGCAGCAGGGAGCACAGAGGCCCCTTATGGAGATAAATAGCCTCCCGACTGCTCCCCCTCCAACAGGGCTCCACCACTGTGGAGGAGCAGCCCCAGCCAGGCCACGCCCACGGCAACAGCGGAGATAAACCCCATAGCAACCGGGCAGGAAGCAGAAGCCCTGTCTGCACACAGCTGCCCAGCACAAGCCACTAGACGTCGCTATTCTCCCAGGAGAGGAAGGCCACAAACCAACAAGAAGGGAAGCTCTTCCAGCGGTCACTTGTACCAGCTCTGCAAACTATCTCTATCACCATGAAAAGACAAAACTACAGGCAGACAAAGATCACAGAGACAACACCTGAGAAGGAGACAGACCTAACCAGTCCTCCTGAAAAAGAATTCAAAATAAAAATCATGAACATGCTGACAGAGATGCAGAGAAAAATGCAAGAGCAATGGGATGAGATGCAGAGAAAAATGCAAGAGCAGTGGGATGAAGTCCGGAGGGAGATCACAGATGTCAGGAAGGAGATCACAGAAGTGAAACAATCCCTGGAAGGATTTATAAGCAGAATGGATAAGATGCAAGAGGCCATTGAAGGAATAGAAGCCAGAGAACAGGAATGTATAGAAGCTGACATAGAGAGAGATAAAATGATCTCCAGGAATGAAACAACACTAAGAGAACTATGTGACCAAGCCAAAAGGAATAATATTCGAATTATAGGGATACCAGAAGAAGAAGAAAGAGGAAAAGGGATAGAAAGTCTCTTTGAAGAAATAATTGCTGAAAACTTCCCCAAACTGGGGGAGGAAATAATCGAACAGACCATGGAATTACACAGAACCCCCAACAGAAAGGATCTAAGCAGAACAACACCAAGACACATAGTAATTAAAATGGCAAGGATCAAGGACAAGGAAAGAGTTTTAAAGGCAGCTAGAGAGAAAAAGGTCACCTATAAAGAAAAACCCATCAGGCTAACATCAGACTTCTCAACAGAAACCCTACAGGCCAGAAGAGAATGGCATGATATACTTAATGCAATGAAACAGAAGGGCCTTGAACCAAGGATACTGTATCCAGCACGACTATCATTTAAATATGATGGCGGGATTAAACAATTCCCAGACGAGCAAAAGCTGAGGGAATTTGCTTCCCACAAACCACCTCTACAGGGCTTCCTACAGGGACTGCTCTAGATGGGAGCACCCCTAAAAAGAGCACAGAACAAAACACACAACATATGAAGAAGGGAGGAGGAGGAATAAGAAGGGAGAGAAGAAAAGAATCTCCAGACAGTGTATATAATGGCTCAATAAGCGAGCTAATTTAGGCACTAAGATACTAAAGAAGCTAACCTTGAACCTTTGGTAACCACGAATCTAAAGCCTGCAATGGCAATAAGTACATTTCTCTCAATAGTCACCCTAAATGTAAATGGACTTAATGCACCAATCAAAAGACACAGAGTAGTAGAATGGATAAAAAAGCAAGACCCATCTATATGCTGCTTACAAGAAACTCACCTTAAACCCAAAGATAAGCATAGACTAAAAGTCAAGGGATGGAAAAACATATTTCAGGCAAACAACAGTGAGAAGAAAGCAGGGGTTGCAGTACTAATATCAGACAAAATAGACTTCAAAACAAAGAAAGTAACAAGAGATAAAGAAGGATACTACATAATGAGAAAAGGCTCAGTCCAACAAGAGGATATAACCATTCTAAATATATATGCACCCAATACAGGAGCACCAGCTTATGTGAAGCAAATACTAACAGAACTAAAGAGGGAAATAGACTGCAATGCACTCATTTTAGGAGACTTCAACATACCACTTACCCCGAAGGATAGATCCACCGGGCAGAAAATAAGTAAGGACACACAGGCACTGAAGAACACACTAGAACAGATGGACCTAATAGACATCTATGGAACTCTACATCCAAAAGCAACAGGATATACATTCTTCTCAAGTGCACACGGAACATTCTCCAGAATAGACCACACACTAGCTCACAAAAAGAGCCTCAGTAAACTCCAAAATATTGAAATTCTACCAACCAATTTTTCAGACCACAAAGGTATAAAAGTAGAAATAAATTCTACAAAGAAAAAAAAAACGCTCACAAACACATGGAGGCTTAACAACATGCTACTAAATAATTAATGGATCAATGAACAAATCAAAATAGAGATCAAGGAATATATAGAAACAAATGACAACAACAACACTAAGCCCCAACTTCTGTGGGACGCAGCGAAAGCAGTCTTAAGAGGAAAGTGTATAGCAATCCAGGCACACTTGAAGAAGGAAGAACAATCCCAAATGAATAGTCTAACATCACAATTATCGAAACTGGAAAAAGAAGAAGAAATGAGGCCTAAAGTCAGCAGAAGGAGGGACATAATAAAGATCAGAGAAGAAATAAACAAAATTGAGAAGAATAAAACAATAGCAAAAATCAACGAAACCAAGAGCTGGTTCTTCGAGAAAATAAACAAAATAGATAAGCCTCTAGCCCAACTTATTAAGAGAAAAAGAGAATCAACACAAATCAACATAATCAGAAATGAGAATGGAAAAATCACGAGAGACTCCACAGAAATACAAAGAATTATTAAAGACTACTATGAAAACCTATATGCCAACAAGCTGGAAAACCTAGAAGAAATGGACAACTTCCTAGAAAAATACAACCTACCAAGACCGACCAAGGAAGAAACACAAAAGTTAAACAAACCAATTTACGAGCAAAGAAATTGAAACGGTAATCAAAAAACTACCCAAGAACAAAACCCCGGGGCCGGACGGATTTACCTCGGAATTTTATCAGACACACAGAGAAGACATAATCCCCATTCTCCTTAAAGTGTTCCAATAAATAGAAGAAGAGGGAATACTCCCAAACTCATTCTATGAAGCCAACATCACCCTAATACCAAAACCAGGCAAAGACCCCACCAAAAAAGAAAATTAAGGCCAATATCCCCGATGAATGTAGATGCAAAAATACTCAATAAAATATTAGCAAACAGAATTCAACAGTATATCAAAAGGATCATACACCATGACCAAGTGGGGTTCATCCCAGGGATGCAAGGATGGTACAACATTCGAAAATCCATCAACATCATCCACCACATCAACAAAAAGAAAGACAAAAACCACATGATCATGTCCATAGATGCTGAAAAAGCATTTGACAAAATTCAACATCCATTCATGATAAAAACTCTCAGCAAAATGGGAATAGAGGGCAAGTACCTCAACATAATAAAGGCCATATATGATAAACCCACAGCCAGCATTATACTGAACAGCGAGAAGCTGAAAGCATTTCCACTGAGATCGGAAACCAGACAGGGATGCCCACTCTCCCCACTGTTATTTAACATAGTACTGGAGGTCCTAGCCATGGCAATCAGACAAAACAAAGAAATACAAGGAATCCAGATTGGTAAAGAAGAAGTTAAACTGTCACTATTTGATGATGATATGATACTGTACATAAAAAACCCTAAAGACTCCACTCCAAAACTACTAGAACTGATATCGGGAATACAGCAAAGTTGCAGGATACAAAATTAACACACAGAAATCTGTAGCTTTCCTATACACTAACAATGAATCAATAGAAAGAGAAAACAGGAAAACAATTCCATTCACCATTGCATCAAAAAGAATAAAATACCTAGGAATAAACCTAACCAAAGAAGTGAAAGACTTGTACTCTGAAAACTACAAGTCACTCTTAAGAGAAATTAAAGGGGACACTAATAAATGGAAACTCATCCCATGCTCATGGCTAGGAAGAATTAATATCGTCAAAATGGCCATCCTGCCCAAAGCAATATACAGATTTGATGCAATCCCTCTCAAATTACCAGCAACATTCTTCAATGAATTGGAACAAATAATTCAAAAATTCATATGGAAACACCAAAGACCCCGAATAGTCAGAGCAATCCTGAAAAAGAAGAATAAAGTAGGGGGGATCTCACTCCCCAACTTCAAGCTCTACTACAAAGCCATAGTAATCAAGACAATTTGGTACTGGCACAAGAACAGAGCCACAGAGCAGTGGAAGAGATTAGAGACTCCAGAAATTAACCCAAACATATATGGTCAATTAATATTTGATAAAGGAGCCATGGACATACAATGGCAAAATGACAGTCTCTTCAACAGATGGTGCTGGCAAAACTGGACAGCTACATGTAGGAGAATGAAACTGGATCATTGTCTAACCCCATATACAAAGGTAAACTCAAAATGGATCAAAGACCTGAATGTAAGTCATGAAACCATTAAACTCTTGGAAAAAAACATAGGCAAAAACCTCTTAGACATAAACATGAGTGACCTCTTCTTGAACATATCTCCCTGGGCAAGGAAAACAACAGCAAAAATGAGCAAGTGGGACTACATTAAGCTGAAAAGCTTCTGTACAGCGAAAGACACCATCAATAGAACAAAAAGGAACCCTACAGTATGGGAGAATATATTTGAAAATGACAGATCTGACAAAGGCTTGACGTCCAGAATATATAAAGAGCTCACACGCCTCAACAAACAAAAAACAAATAACCCAATTAAAAAATGGGCAGAGGAACTGAATAGACAGTTCTCTAAAAAAGAAATACAGATGGCCAACAGACACATGAAAAGATGCTACACATCGCTAATTATCAGAGAAATGCAAATTAAAACTACAATGAGGTATCACCTCACACCAGTAAGGATAGCTGCCATCCAAAAGACAAACAACAACAAATGTTGGCGAGGCTGTGGAGAAAGGGGAACCCTCCTACACTGCTGGTGGGAATGTAAATTAGTTCAACCATTGTGGAAAGCAGTTTGGAGGTTCATCAAAATGCTCAAAACAGACCTATCATTTGACCCAGGAATTCCACTCCTAGGAATTTTCCCTAAGAACGCAGCAATCAAGTTTGAGAAAGACAGATGCACCCCTATGTTTATCGCAGCACTATTTACAATAGCCAGGAATTGGAAGCAACCTAAATGTCCATCGGTAGATGAATAGATAAAGAAGATGTGGTACATATACACAATGGAATACTACTCAGCCATAAGAAGTGGAAAAATCCAACCATTTGCAGCAACATGGATGGAGCTGGAGAGTATTATGCTCAGTGAAATAAGCCAAGCGGAGAAAGAGAAATACCAAATGATTTCACTCATCTGAGGAGTATAGGAACAAAGGAAAAACTGAAGGAACAAAACAGCAGCGGAATTACAGAACCCAAAAATGGACTAACAGGTACCAAAGGGAAAGGAACTGGGGAGGATGGGTGGGCAGGGAGGGATAAGTGGGGGGAGAATAAGGGGGGTATTAAGATTAACATGCATGGGTGGGGGAGGGAGAAAGGGGAGGGTGGGCTGCACAACACAGAGAGGACAAGTAGTGACTCTACAACATTTTGCTAAGCTGATGGACAGTAACCGTAATGTGGTTGTTAGGGGGGACCTGATATAGGGGAGAGCATAGTAAACATAGTATTCTTCATGTAAGGGTAGATTAAAAATTAAAAAAAAAAAGAAAGAAAGAAAGAAAGAAAGAAAAGGGGGATTACTCCTTGACAGGATAAAACTATTGGTAAATCAAAGATCAACACATGCTTTAAATATCCTTAATGTTGATCACTTAAAGGGTGTCAGATGATCAGCTATGGAGGTACTCTTTTCTGATAATATTCCTTTCTCTTAATAAAAAAAAAAAAAAAAAAGCAGTTACTGTGTGCTGACCTCCAATGAGTTCTGCACAGTGGTATAGCGGGCATGTCCAAGTGTGGGCAAAGGGTCTGTTTGTTTCTATGCAGAAGATCAAGGTCTAGCTTGGATACCCAGAAAATGAACTAAGATCGATATGAGGAGGAGCTTCCGGCATCAGCACTCTCTGGAGGACTTGTGCCGGGGGATGATCATCAAAAAGCCTCCAAGGGGATCCGGACGATGCTGCGGTTGTGGCTGCATCCAGCCCTCCGTCTCCTGGACTTGCCATTGGAATGAGGAGGGAGATGTCTAGGCTGGCATGTGCATACAGTGAGACAACGAATTTGACCAGATCTGTACTGTTGGAACTCAACCAGGAGTTGGGAGGGGTGCAAGTTGTAGCACTCCAAAATCTTATGACTATAGACTATCTATGGTTAAAAGAACATATGGGATGTGAACAGATCCCAGAAATGGGTTGCTTTAATTTGTCTGATTTCTCTCAGACTGTTCAAGTACAGTTGGACAATATCCATCATATCATAGACAAATTTTCACAAATGCCTAGGGTGCCTAAATGGTTTTCTTGGCTTCACTGGGGATGGATGGTAATTATAGATTTGCTTTGTTTATGTCACCGTATTCCTATTATGTTAATATGTGTGTGCAAATTAGTTAGTAGTTTAAAACCTATACATACTTAAGGTACTCTACAAGAAGATATGTCAAAGAAATAATCAATCCTCCCATGTTTCCTTCCATATGCTACATCTATAGCTTTACTTCTTTCTTCCTAATTACAACCCTTAAATAGAATTCGTGCCTCATATCGAATTTACCGAGTATCATAATTCCTCCAGGTGGTAAAGATACCTCGAGACAAGTGCTGGGCATAGAAGCCACAGGGCATAAAGCTGCAAAGAAGTAAAAAGCTAACCTTTGCAAACAATATGGCTTCTCTCTCACTTACCAACTTTACATTTCCCTGTATGGCCCCGGAAGATGACTGGTTAGCCAGAGACGGGTAAGGTTCCTCAAGGGAGGAACAACCTAAGACAGGCACAGTCGCAGGGGAGCCATCAGATGAGAAGTTGGGGATCAACAGAGGTGAGGCTCAGAACCTCACCACCCGTGCTTTGAGAGAAACCTTCTGCATCCGTGGATGTTTTGCTGCCCTTGTCTAGCCTGGATTAATACTTAGTCCATAGGCACACACCTGATCATCTGATCATCTACATTTGCCCTCTTACAGCACTAAACTATGTTTTCTACCTTTATCTTGCATCTACCTACCAGTTCAGCATTTTATTAAAAATAAAAATAAAAATAATAATAAAGGGAGAAATGTGGGATCAACATATAAATCAAGTACAAAAATCAAATGAATATTCATATTTGACCTGATTGTTTATAGGTCATAATGCGTGATCGAAACCAAAAGTTTCTGTGATGAATGCCCTTGTACTGTTCACCATGTAAGAATTTATTCACTATGTAAGAATTCATTCACCATGTAAGAACTTGTTCGTTATGCTTCAGAAGATTGGAGACTGACGAGAATTAGACTTGAGATGGATTAATGATTGTACATTGAGCATTGACCTCCCTATACTGAATTTTATTGTTGTTAACAACCATTTGATCAATAAATGAGAGATGCCCTCTCAAAAAAAAAAAAAAAACTAAAAAAAAACTAAAAAAAAAATGCAAAAATACCATATATTATTTATGAGTATATACATGCAGAGTAGGGTTATAAATATACGGGCAAGGAAAAAAACCCCATGTATCACCTTCTCTGTAGAGGTCACCTTTGGGCTGCTATTATATCTATGTTTTATTTCTTCTTTAAAAATCCAAGGTGAATATGATAAAATGTTAGCACTCATTAAACAAGGGTGTTTACTATATTCTGTACTTTTTTGTATATTTAAAGTTTTCACAAAAAAAATGAAATAATCAGGAAATACTAGTTTATCTCATGACTTAAGGGAAAAGGTATCAGAGGTTTATTAGTTTTCTTTTTTAGAAATTTTACAGAATGCCAATTAATCAGAACCCTGAATGTCTGCTTTGGTAATTAGATGCAAGGCTTCTAACAAAACAGTATTGGCAACTGCGCTGAAACATTCTTCTATGATCTCCTCAAGAAATCACACAGCCATAATGCACTGCTGAATCACAACACTGCAACTTAAACAAATTTTGTTGCCGCACAGAGAGCTTGTAAGCTTGGCTTACTTTGACCTAATAAGTTACTTATTTGTGACAACAGACTTGTTTAAGGGAACTGCTTCGTCTTGTGCCCTATAAAGGGATTTTCCCCCTTTGCAAACAACAGCAATAGAAATGTTTTTGTCTAAAAATATGCTTTAGTCCTCTTATTTTGGAAACTGAAGATATTGATCAACCATTTGCTTTTTCCTTCTTTTCAAAGGAAGGAATTTTAACTTTATTTAAAAACTGGCTCAACCCACACACATGCTCACTGTCCAGAGTTCTGCTGGTGTTCATGACTGCTGGCCAGGTGAGCCTGCTGGCATGAGCATCTCCATGGGCCGTGCCTGGTCAATAGGGATGCAAGCGCTGCGGTGGCATGCAGATGAGAGAAGAAAGGTTTGGAGTGGAGCTAGACTTTCCCTGGGCCTCAGTCTTCCTAAACCATTAACTTCTGGAATCAGACTCAGGGTTCCACCCAGAAGCTAAGGCACTGAACATTGACCACCATTGTCTGAGAACTTTTGACAAAAATGGGGCCCCCTTTTTCCAATTCCTGGCACCAGCAGTAATGACTTTCTTGGTCTCTTCCTTTTGTATCCTCCTAACTACCTGTCTCTCTCTCTGAAATGTCTTGTGGTTCAATGAAGGGCAAGGTGCTTTTGAAATCCCCACTACCATTCTGAGAAAGCAGGCTTCGTTATATAAGGATATAGAGCTGAATTCCAGGCTAGCCTGAGTGCAAACAAGCAAAAACTCAGTTCATACCACTCTTTCAACCAGAGTCAGCTGTCACTGACAAGCAACTACAGCCCACTGCTGTCCTCCAACCTCTGATAACCCTCAAATCAGATTATCTCAATTTTCACAGCAACCCTGTGAAACTGATCTCACTGTACAGGGAAGAGAGAAATTAGAAGGGTTAAGAAATATGTCTCAGGGACGAAGACGCAACTAGTAAATGGCATTCTGCTTTCTCAGGTTACCCTGTGGATGGCCTCTATGTAGAGTATTTCTCATAGCTCTTACTTGGCTTCTATTTATGCTAGAAAAAAAACAGGGTCGCATACACATTATGCTATTGCTTAGAACAGTTGAGAGGGACAAACATAACACAGGAAACATATAGGCAGATACCTTGCTTGAAAGGCTTTTGCAGATAATCTGCCCAAAGGGAGGTCCTTTCAATGATGGTATCTCAAGCCTGAAAAATGGAGGACTCTACAGAACTAGGATGTAATACCCCAATATAAGGCTCCAGAAGTTGGCCACAATATTTTAGACTTATTCACTTCTCCAAGCACCAAAGAAAGACTGACATGTTTTAGTTCACTCTATGGGCAAATTTGCCTACTCCTTTATCATTAATGAAGCTGCACCCCTATTAAAAGTCAACATTTATGAAAACATAAGCTGTGAGCTTGGGACCATTCTAGACACCAGAAGGCTGGGATTGTGGTAGGCACAGTTGGGATGATGGAATTGGTAACACTGGGAGGAAAAAAATACCCAAAACTGGTATTACTGAACAAAAGGATTATACCTAGGAAGCAGATATTCAAAAGGGGAGGCAAATAAATACTTAAAAACCAATCATCTTTTATTGGACTAAAACTTTGGTTTAAGGGCTGCCAGAGAGAGAGAATCTTTGAATTTTATATGTTGAATCTAAAATTTGGTGTTCATTTTGATAACACCAACCTTTGTAATAAAAATAAAAAGGAAATGGATTACTAGCTTTAAGATTATATTACTTGAGGGGAAAGGACAACGAGAAACACATCTTCAGGGAGTTTCTGGGCAGAAAACTGAGGAAATTTCATTAGGGCCTAGATCACCATCTTTTCAGACAGTACCTCAACAGACAAACTGAAAAACTCTGGGTGGTTCACAAATTCATCTTTGTTTTAATCCCACCAGAGAAGAGTAAAAAAATGAGGGAGAGAGAGAGAGAAAAAAAAGGAAACACCTGTCCCTCAGCTAGACAAAGGCAAAAAAAACCAAAACCCACCAGGGTTGTCTTGACAACACAAGCATTGGTTGCATTTTAAATAACATTTGTCTTCCTAATTTCAATAGAAATACATGGTGGCTTTGTAATGCTCTAGTTGGCTAGGCTGAGAGCCATCCTTTCTGTAGGTTTCTGGGTAGGGTGGGCCACAAGAAGAGAGTGTCACAGGTGATGGGGAGGCAGCAGCCACTGTGTAGTCACACACACAGCCCTTTACCTGCTGGCTCCCCTCACTGGTTCAGGCAGCAGGTCTGCAACTGCCCTGCCTTCCCCTGGGTCCTCCTTCAGCCAGGTGTGTGAGTGTGTGTGTGTGTGTGTGTGTGTGTGTGTGTGTGTAGCTCTGTGACGAATGGCTCCTGGGTCCTCCTTCAGCCAGGTGTGTGTGTGTGTGTGTAGTGTGTAGCTCTGTGACGAATGGCTCCTGGGTCCTCCTTCAGCCAGGGTGTGTGTGTGTGTGTGTGTGTGTGTGTGTAGCTCTGTGACGAATGGCTCCTGGGTCCTCCTTCAGCTCTGTGACGAATGGCTCCTGGGTCCTCCTTCAGCCAGGGTGTGTGTGTGTGTGTGTGTGTGTAGCTCTGTGACGAATGGCTCCTGGGTCCTCCTTCAGCCAGGTGTGTGTGTGTGTGTGTAGTGTTGTGTTGTGTTTAGCTGTGTGATGACCAATGGCTCCTGCTCCTGGGTCCCTGTGTGTGTGTGGGTAGTGTTGTGTTGTGTTGTGTTTAGCTGTGTGACGATGAATGGCTCCTGCTCCTGGGTCCTCCTTCAGCCAGGGTGTGTGTGTGTGTGTGTGTGTGTAGCTCTGTGACGAATGGCTCCTGGGTCCTCCTTCAGCCAGGTGTGTGTGTGTGTGTGTGTGTGTGTGTGTGTGTGTAGCTCTGTGACGAATGGCTCCTGGGTCCTCCTTCAGCCAGGTGTGTGTGTGTGTGTGTAGTGTGTAGCTCTGTGACGAATGGCTCCTGGGTCCTCCTTCAGCCAGGGTGTGTGTGTGTGTGTGTGTGTGTGTGTAGCTCTGTGACGAATGGCTTCTGGGTCCTCCTTCAGCCAGGGTGTGTGTGTGTGTGTGTGTGTGTGTAGCTCTGTGACGAATGGTTCCTGGGTCCTCCTTCAGCCAGGGTATGTGTGTGTGTGTGTGTGTGTGTGTGTGTGTAGCTCTGTGACGAATGGCTCCTGGGTCCTCCTTCAGCCAGGTATGTGTGTGTGTGTGTAGTGTGTAGCTCTGTGACGAATGGCTCCTGGGTCCTCCTTCAGCCAGGGTGTGTGTGTGTGTGTGTGTGTGTGTGTGTGTGTGTAGCTCTGTGACGAATGGCTCCTGGGTCCTCCTTCAGCCAGGTGTGTGTGTGTGTGTGTGTGTGTAGCTCTGTGACGAATGGCTCCTGGGTCCTCCTTCAGCCAGGTGTGTGTGTGTGTGTGTAGTGTTGTGTTGTGTTTAGCTGTGTGACGACGAATGGCTCCTGCTCCTGGGTCCGTGTGCGTGTGTGTGTGTGTGTGTGTGTGTGTAGTGTTGTGTTGTGTTTAGCTGTGTGACGACGAATGGCTCCTGCTCCTGGGTCCTCCTTCAGCCAGGGTGTGTGTGTGTGTGTGTGTGTGTGTGTAGTGTGTAGCTCTGTGATGAATGGCTCCTGGGTCCTCCTTCAGCCAGGGTGTGTGTGTGTGTGTGTGTGTAGTGTGTAGCTCTGTGATGAATGGCTCCTGGGTCCTCCTTCAGCCAGGTGTGTGTGTGTGTGTATTGTGTAGCTCTGTGACGAATGGCTCCTGGGTCCTCCTTCAGTGTGTAGTGTGTAGCTCTGTGATGAATGGCTCCTGGGTCCTCCTTCAGCCAGGGTGTGTGTGTGTGTGTGTGTGTAGTGTGTAGCTCTGTGATGAATGGCTCCTGGGTCCTCCTTCAGCCAGGTGTGTGTGTGTGTGTGTGTGTATTGTGTAGCTCTGTGACGAATGGCTCAAGCTTCTGCCGGATGCCTACCTCTGAGTCAGAGGCAGCAAGAACTGACACAGGCTTCAGTCTGCCCTTGTGGGCTCCAGCCAGTCCCTGCCCTCCCCCAGTTTACACCCACTTTCCTATCCAACTGCCTGCCTCATGGGCACGAAGCTCCAGCAGGAAACCCAAAGCTCCCTAAACAGCTTTAGGGAGAGTGCTTAGCAGCTTCCAGGTTATGTAAGGCTAAATCTCTGCTCTATGTGTGTCTCCCCCAGCAGGCCTGCTTCTCTGACTAATATGATTGATACAAAATATACTGCATGCATTTTTTAAAAAGTAGTTTTATTTTATCATCAAGGAAGATATGTACAAGGTAGGAAGGAGAACAATGTGTTATGGAAGATTTGGGAAATATCTGTATAAAGAAACAAGTTAAATCAACTACAATCCCACCAAACAACTGTTTCTGTCTGCCTACCTCTACTCTTTTGCAAACTTCTGATGGTACTGATTACAGTTTTCTGTCTTTTCTTAACCTTACCATTCCATGCTGAGCAGTTTCCCATGTCATTCAAATTTCTTTGAAAACATGACTTTTCAATGGCTGTGATACCTCATTATAGCTGTGTACTTTAATATAACCTTTCTCTTTGAAATTGGCTCCTAATCCTTGGCTTTCTGAGGCAGCACTGCAAAGAACATCCTCACACACAGTTCTTTGCATCTCTCCTCACATCTGTGGGATCAACTAAAGGAAATGTTTCAGGCTCTGGATATATATTATCAAGTGGTTTTGCTCACCATCTTCAGGTCAATCAGTACTTCATACTTAGGCCAATGTTCAAAATATTTTTCTCCTAGGAAAGCATGGGCATCGATGAATAGTAACAGCCAGTGCAAGAAGGGAACAGCGTCCTGGGGTGCCCTGCTGTGCCATGTTAGAAGTTAACCCTTGAGTCCCTGGTGGGTCCTTGGAGGGAAAGGTCAGACTGTCAGGGCAGCTTTAATTGGGAGGGCTTAAGGCAGCTGCTCTTTACCAACCAGAAGTTTGCACTATTTTGAAAGATGCTATAGTTTCACCAGGGTATTCCCAGTGAACATCAGCCTGTGTTGGAGTGTCCACCTGGTGGTCTCTTCTCCAGGCTGAGCAAACCTCAGCTATTTGTCTTCACTGCCAGTGTCTTCATTTTCCAAAAGTTTAAGCCTCCTTTTATATTTCCTAACAAGTCCTACAAATTGCTTAGCAAAGATCAGATTAAGCCAATAGTCTAAACTTGACCTTTTAAGCATTGGCAAAGGGACAAAGAATGAAGTACAAATCAAGAGGGAAGCATACAGTAGACATAGACATAGCTCAGCTGCTAGAAGAGGAGCCAGTTTCTAGACGATGGGCTGACAGCATGGCAGCACCAGCTCTCTCACTGGTATACCCACTGGATGAGTGAGGGAACTGTCGTCTGTCGCACACATACACAGAGCTGGGTGGCTCCTTCCTCAGTGCCCTACAGCCTGTCTGCTCACCCTATTATGGAGCTTATCATAAGAGTTGATAAGTATTAGACTTTATCTGCTTCTTCTACCAGGCCATCCACTCTAGGAAATTTGAGTTTTCTGTTTAATCATCCTGAGAATCTAGCCAAGTGTCTGCCCTAGGGAAGGTACTCAATCCATGCCAGGTGACTCACCCACCAACTTGTGCCCTTCACATACTGCATTGCTTTGAGTGAAGCCCTAGATACTCAAAGCTTATTGTTTCTTATTGTTTTGATCTGGGATTATACAAGACCTCTCATTTCTCATTGCCAGGGAATAGGCAGACAAGGCAGGGGTTTCAGAGCCTGAAGATATGCCAGTTACCCCCAGCTACTGCACTTGCCTCATCTGGTCTTTACAGAAGCACAGGGGAAAGGCAGCCTGATCTTGTTTCTGATCATTTCTATGTCTGCCACTTTCTCTAACCCCTTACCACTTAGACGCACTAATGCCAACTGGAATCCATTATCAGGATGAAAACTCAATGGCAGGAGACCAAATCAGGGATTGCTGAAGAAGTCTAGACATACAGTCACTGAAAGCTTGTTTTCTCCCTTTGACTGCCTCCCACTCCCAAATCCTGAAAACCCAAAGCTCACGCTACTGTGGGCTTAAACAACTACAGTAAAGAAAGAAGAGGATATCTTTAACCTCCCTCTCAAATTTTGCAGCCTGAGTGTGAAACCATGGCTTCTCCCCCAGCCCACCCAGGGCAGCTTTGTGTCAGGACGCTGGGAGCCAACTAGAGGATTCATGCATCATCTCGCCTTGTTTTCCAGCTGGTTTGTTTGACAGTTACATAGAAACTGATGGTTCCTTTTGTCTTTAATTCCACTACTTTAGCACATGTTCCTTTACCTTTGCTCCCCTCCCCCACCCCACACTCCAAACACAGGAGGGCCTCACCTCCCAAGGAACTGGAAGCACTGTCCTCATGGCCGTACACCATAGAGCTGTAACCTGTGTGTGTGTGTATGTGTGTGATGAAAGAGTTCCTTTTTGTGGACAGGGGTCGAGAACAGATCCAATTAGGATATGTAAACCAAGTAAAAGGAGTGAATGACAAGTCTCAGCTGAAGTTTCTGCCACTTTTCCTAGATGTCTTCAGACTGCCTACAACCAGATTTGCCCTTTGCACAAAGCATAACAGCTGAACTGCAACCAGGTTAGGAGGGATTGTTGAGCAATTTAATGAAACTAGAGTCAAACATAAGCTCAGCAGCAGAGTAAAAATTCACCTTCTGCAAAGGAGACATCAAAAGGTACCTCAGTGGAATATGAAGAATTCAAGGGCATTTATTAAGCCTTGGCTCTGGCGATCAGAAATGGAAGAGGAAGAATCAGGTGCAGTCATCAAATCCTGATCTTTGTCTCAAATAGCTGTTGTCACTACAGCTAACAGTGTCTAGCCCCACTCACTCATTTTGTAAACTCCAGAGCTCAAGGAGGAGGAGAAGGTATTTTCTAGATACTCATAAGGACTGGTTCAGGAGCACAACGAGGACCATCGACCCTGTGAAGAATCACAACTAAGACTTCTGCCTGTCCTCAGCACTGCTGTCGCCATGATCCAGTGCACATACTACTTTTCATTCTCCTCTCTGCAGACCTACTCCTTACTTTTCCCAGGACTTAAAAATCATGTTAACAATAAGCAAATACAGCATGGCTAGATGTAACCACTTTGTGGTCAAATGGTTCATTGTTTAAAAAGCTTTAGCTTAAAATCCAAAAGATTGTTAACAGATGCAGTTTCTGGCTTGAGACTGGGAAAAACCTCACTTAAACAAAAGAATATGTTGTGATTGGAACTAAAAAGGGAATTACCTTTAAAGATAAGAACCACAAACATTTCCTATTTGAAAATACCCCCAACCCCACCAACAAGACCTTTGTTTTTGGACCTCTTGTGAAAGCTAAGAAGTTTGACAGTAGATTGCGCACAGGATGAACCATGGCGGACCAACCCGTCTAGTCGTTTTTACAGATTTGTTTGGACTTTCAGCGAGGCCACAACATCCATCTCCTGCTCTCCCCTGGATTACTCAATTAGGCAAAATTCCAATTAATTTCCTTCCAATTCTTTTGGCCCCAGAAGTACATTTGCTGTTTTCATTTTGGCTCTGGAAATGGGTTTTCAACCAGAGACTTAGATAGAAGTTTGAGAAATGAATACAGAGCTCAATAAGCAGATAGCAACTGGTAGGACCAAGTCACTCTTGACTGGAAAAGAACCACTTGGCTGAGAAATGCCTGGCCCCATTTTTAGTTCCTGGTTGCATTTGCCTCCACATCTGCTGTGCACTTTTACCCAGAAAGCCTGCTTTTCACCGACTCATGTACCTGTTTCTGTTGGCTTTTGTGGGCCCTTACTCCATGGCCTCACTATGTGTGAGAATGTCTGTAATGCCCTGGGTTCTAATCTTGAAAGATGGAAAATCTTAAGGAGCTGTGGGTGTGTAGCTTTCCCTTGGCCTGAGAAATGGATGTGGTTTGGCTTGCTAGTGACAAGCTGGTTTGAAAAGGCTACATAGCCCAAGGGAAATAAATCATCTGTTCTTGGTTTAAGGATGGCCTCTGTGGGCTCCATTCTGAGAATGGGCCACCAGTCCCTTGCGAGATCACATTCCCTGAGGAGAGGTAAACAATCAGGCCCTGTTAGTGCTTACGTTTTAGTGTTCTCAGTTCACTGTGTTACTTCCTGATTTATTAAGGTGCCCCAAAATGGTCAGTTTCAGACCAAAGAAACAGTATAGCTCTAAGAGTCTGAGGAGCTCTAATCAAGAAAATCTTTAGTCAAGCAACCCTACCATTCTTTTTAAAGTGAGGCAGGTCTATAAGCCCATGGGATTCCCCAAAGAGTCGAAATGGCTTTCCCACTCAGTTGCACCACTAAGTCATACAAGGAATCCAAGCTGCTGGAATGAAGCTAGCAGGAGAACTGCATTCCCCAAGATCTGTGCCATCTGGCCAGGTACTAGCAGGAAAGGCCCATCCATCATGAAATGGGATTCTGAGGCCAGTGGCCACATCCACATCCATCCTCCTCTGAAAACCTAACCCCACCACGCGCATATAACACAAGGTTTGCAAGGGGATTTGATAGGCCTGGAAATTGAAAAATGAGCAGCAGCTGTGAGCGCGAGGTCATTACTATCCTCCAGGGTTTGCCTTTTCAATCTAAGGGGCAGTAGTTTCCATGATTAAGTTTGAATTGCTATCAAGGGTGTAATAAAATCTGGGAAAGAAGAAAACTTTCCCCTCAGTAAGTTGCTCCCATTTTCTTGCTCTTTCCTTTTCTCCAGTGCATATTCTCAATCCCCACTTCATACTGTTTCCTAATTTTGAGGGAAAAAAAATCTATTTTGGCTCATCTGACTGCAGTGTCCTCTGTGTACACAGGGACTTGAAGGGTTTTCGTTCTCAGTTCTAGGGGCCAGGTCTTCAACACAGCTGCCTGAAAAGTTCCCTTGTTTTCAAAGACCATACAATATCATCACTTTCAGAACCGAACACATTTTCTTTAAACTCTAAAATTCTTTCCCAGTGTATTATATCTATTTCCTGAGCTATGACAATCAGTTCAACAAAAGAGAACTTTTCTAGTTGGTAAGATGTGTACAAAGAGGAGAAGAGGACATATTCATTCACAAACACATCTTATTGCTTAGTATTGAATTTTAGAACCATTAGGACTCCAATTCAGTCTGATCTGAGAGAGGCACAGAAATCATGCTGGGAGGTTACAGCTCTACATGCCTCTCAGAAAAGGCCCTTAGAACCAAACCCCACTTATGATAACTTAATAAATTATAACCACCCAGGTAGAAACTTAAATGTGCTTAAAATATTTTGACAGTTCAGTATTACACTAATGACAACTTACAACTTGGTAGTTCACTCATCATATATTCATTTCAATGTATTGGATGGTGGAGTTTCAATGATGAGTAATACATGTGCCTCACCATCAGAGGCATAGAGTCTGGTTGGAGAAGGGCACATACCAGCTCACTGCTGGAGAGATGCTCCTGGCAGGGGGGCAAACTGATTACAAAAGGCAGCTAAGAGGGGGCAGAGGTGCCCCAAGACAGCCATGTGGGCAAATGCAGATCCCCAAACGCATACTAGTTACGTAAGAAAAGACAACTCACAGCCTGAAGAGATACTGCCTTGCTGTAGTTTATTCCTGCTTCCCTGGGGCAAGAGTGAGTAATCACAGTGCCTGCCACCTGCTGGAGAGAGGTAGCATTCTTTCAGGTGCTGGCCTGGGCCTGCCCGCTTACCCCATCTGCAGGCAAGTCTTATTGGAACAGAAGGAAAAGCTGCAAAAGATGGCCATCAACAATCAAGATGGATTGGTTCCAAAGTGGTATAGGAACAGTCTAGACTTTGCACAGGGCTTAAAGATGGCAGGGTGAGCTGTATTGTGGAGACACAGCCCATGGGTGATGCCTGGTGCTGTAGATGCTAGGAAATAGGGCTCTGGTGTTTTCACTGCCCAATATCTATCCTCCCCTTCTCCAACAGTAAGAGAACCCCAGATTTTAAGTGGAGTGACCATCCAGAATAGACCATGCTCCTTGCAGTGAGGTGTGGCCATGTGGCTAACAGTGGAACGTGAGGAGGATTTAGGTGTGTAACTCCCGGACATGTCCCAAAGAGCGGAGGTGGGGAGGTTTGTGCCTTCTGTCCCTTTCCTCCCTGCACAGTTTGGATATGAAATGGTTAGAGAGCCACCTTGGACCATGAGGACAAGGCTGTACCTTGGAGATGGTGAAATGGAAGGTTGTTACAAGGTGCTGTCCCCATAATACTAGTCTTAACCTACCTATACACAGAGTTTTATGTAAAGAGTAGGAAGACAACTTTGATCTTTGAGTAAACCACTGTTATTTTTTGTCTCACTTGCATGGGGTTATGAATAATAATTACAGGGATGGGAGTGGGGGTGGGGGAAGAATCCAAGGAAATGTGGATAAAAATATTTCAAGGAGTCAGCACATTGCCACCTGCAGCACCAAGGCAACAACAGCACACATTCAATCTAGTTTACAGGTTATAAAAAGCTGTAGGAATTCTGATGGTGAAATGCGAGAGCAAAGGGAATAAAAAATGATAATTTTCCAGTTACCCATAAACACAATGAATATCTTACCTTTTTCTTGCTACAGTATATTTGCCATTTTTTCTCAGCTGGAAGTGCAAACATGGCTTCCCTGTGTTTGTCTGTGAGGTCAAGTTCATCCTGAGAAGAAAAATACTGATTAGTATTTCATAGATGAAATGTTATTCCTATAAGGGAAGTTATCAGCATCCGCAGGAAGAGAAAAAAAAAACCAGTAACATATATTAAAAAGAACTTGGAAAAGACCAAGAAATGAAGTTAGGGTGGATGTTACCACCATTAAGAGAGCACTTCCCTGTCGTGAGGCGAGGCATCAAGCACAGTAAGAGTGCAGCCGACCCTCACACTTGCTCATAGGTGTGGGAGAGTGGGCTGAGCACGGGCAGAAGCACCCTGAGCCCCTGGCTCTGCTCCCCGAGCTCAAAGGCACCGGAGCTCCAGAGTTTGGAGGGATTACTCACATTACAGGCGGGATTTGCTGGGAATGGCTCCAACAACACTGGATGTCACAGTGGGCAGCAAAGGACTTGGACAACATGAAAGTTGTGGAGGAAAGAACCAAAGGCTGGTATGTTTGGGGGACACAGACTAGCTCACTGAAGCACTGGGATTATGCAATCAGCATGTAAAAGGTTTGAGAGGTAGCAAGTGACCTGTTTGTGGGAAGTCTTTAATGTTAAACTAATGAATGAATTCTCTTGACCAAGGAGAGCAGAGAAGGTTCTGAGTAAAGGAGTGGCATCCTCACAGCCATAAACTTCACTAACAGAGGTTTATGTGCCAAGAATCATGCAGCCATGTTCTCATCTGGTTCCCACAACAAGCCTGAGACCCTCTCATTATTACATCCTCACTGTAATAATAACCCCTGTTGCAATACAACTGGGGGAAATTTGGATGGGAGATTGGGTAAGTGACTTGCTCAAGACCACACGCCTGGTAAATCGTGGGGCTGGGTTTTTAGCCCAGAGCCGTCTGCCTCCAGAACCCAGACTCAGCCTCTCAGATCAGTGTCTGGAATCACTAAGTTTACGGTGGTGTGAAGCTTAGATTGAACATAAAGGGAAGGCAATTTATAAACATCCATAATAGTGAATAACAACAATGGGATTAATGAATATAAAGTGTTTAGAGAAAAGTTCTTGGCATTTAATAACTAGGTTGGTATTATTATTGGTTTGAATGTCTGATACATTTTTATTTCTATAGGTAAAATCATCCAGTTGAGGGTGGAGGATTGGTGGGTGTGAGTAAGACATATATAAAGATGCTATAAATTAAGGCACAGTAAGGTTTAGATCCCTAAAGAGTATAAACAAGCTTCCTCTCTGAAGGACTTTGCTGTGTATTTGCAATTCTCCCACTTATGGACACTGGCTTTACATCTTACACTCCTACCTCCATTTAGTCAAGTCCATTTGTTTTTTTTCTTGAAAAGTCTCATGATTTTCCCTTTGTCTCATTCTCAATGAAACCACCTGAACTTATGCACTAATAACCTCCCACTTGGCTTCCAGCAATCGCCTCCCATTGCTCTTCTTATCCTTCCAATCCTTCCTGCAGCTCAGCCATAATTAGTTGAGGCAGTGGTTCTCAGACCTGGATGGGCGCGCGAATCACCTGGAGGGCTCCTGCAATCACAGGGCAACCCAGCACTTCCCACTGAGCTCACAAGAGGAAGCACATGGGTTTGGTTTCTAAGTTTCCAAGTGTTGCCAAAGCTGCTGGTCCAGGGACCACACTTTAAAATCACAGTGCTAAAAATAGAGCACTTGTGCCATTTTCAGCTCCCAGTTCAAAAAACTTTATTAATTCTACATTGCCTACAAAATTAATTATACATTCCTCAGCCTGCTTTTGAGGTCTTCCATTTATAACCCCAACTTCCTTTGCAAGACTTGCTTCTGACTGTCCTCTTATGCCAAACCTCCAGGGCTGAGCCACTCAGGGACTGATTCGTGCTAGCTTCTCAGGGAAATTCTTAATCTCGTAAGGCCTCTACTTCCTTCTCTCTAGGATAGGACATCATTTCTCTTGCAAGGCAGTTGTGAAGATTAGCAGTATCAACTAAGTATGTAGTAATGCTTGGTATGGGAGGGTGGTTGGGGGAGGGGGGTAAACTATACTATTGTTATTTCTCTTGTCATTTAAACAAAAATCAAGTGCCATTTTCTTTTAAGAGCAAGGTTAAGTCAATAAAACACACACCCACACACTATGACATCCTAACCACAAGAAACTAGTTACGAATTTCAATTTCAACAATGAACCAAAGAAACAAAAGATGTTGACAGAAAACTACATTATGAGGGGACATGCTAAAAATGTCAAAATTTTGGCATGCAAGTATATATATGTGAAGTAATTATTTTTCTTCCTGTCTTCCTGTTTTAATTTCCTGTAAGTCACACCTGCTTTCACCTATTGATGAATGGGGAAAATAATGGTGACATAAATCACTTCCCAACAATTAGGGTTTTTTGAGGGGGTCAGATCAGTTATCGTAACAGCTTGATAATATGGTGCTTAGTTTGGGGAAAAGGTTTGTGATTTATAAGGGAGAGCAGTACTACTGTACTATTAACATAGCATCCTTTACTATACTATAGTAGCACTGTGTTTTTATTAACTGAGCAGAGGTGTGAGGAAAACTGTGAATCCTAAAATCTAGAAATTCACAGCAAAGAGTATTAATATTACCAAACTTTGCTGTTAAGAGGTAGAAAACTTCTGCTTCTGCTGAGACACAAAATTTCTCAATTTTGAATTGAGAAAACACAATTGAACTAAGACTTAGAGGCAGATGGCTTCACGTAAGAAGAGAATTTCCATGAAATAAAAAAGAATTTAAATTGTCATTGGGTCTCTGTATACAGTTTGGGAGTACAGTAAGAAGAAAGGAAAGAAAAAATAGATACAGAAAATAGTAACAGCTAAAAATTATTGAGTATTTTCTGTGTGCTACTAGTGTTTTATATGAATTGATTTAGTTTATCTTCACAGAAATCCTATAAAATGAGTAATGTTACCCCATTTTCCAGGAAACTGAATTACAGAGAGATTAAATAACTTGCTCAAGGTAACAGAGCTAATAAATAAATGGTGGAGGAGGAACCTGAGTCTACTGTCTGGTTACAGAACCCACATCCTTAGCCAGCAGATTATCCATTCTGTTGATCATTCATCAAGGTAAAATCATGACACTGGTGTGACTCTGAAAATGCATCCAAGTGCTGCACTCACTGTTGACTCAGTGTCCATTGGCAGAGAGAGGATTTTGTTGTCAGACACCCCTGAGTTCTAGTCTGACCCTTATGGGTTATACAATCTTAGATAACTGACTTTCTTCACCTAAAAATGGGAGTAGTAATATATATATATGATAAAGCATTCTCAAGGATCCATTTGTGCAACTAAAAAAATTTTTTTAAGTGTCTACTAAACGCCAGGCATTGTGCTAAGTGCAAGGGATAAAAACGTATCACAGAGCTCATATTCTTGAGAGGGCAGAAAAGAAATCAAATAATCACATGAACTGAGGATGACCACACAGGAAGCTGAGCTCTGAGAGCCCACTTGTTGTGGGACAATGAAGGCCATCCCAGCAAGTGAGAGCTGAGAGAATAAACAGAATTAAGTAGGAAAAAAGCACTACACACAGTGAACAGCAACCTTGAAGGACACTATGAACTTTGGTTTTTCTCCTACCAGCAGCCAGAGGTCACTGGCAGATCTAAGCAAGGAGAATGACATAGATTAAATCAGATTATACCTGGGAGTGCCTAGGCACAAAGCCCAGAATGTAGTGGACCCCCACCCCTCCATTCCAAAAGTATCTCTGTTCTGACTCATTTTTGTAATACGGCTGAACCACACATGCAAGACTCTAAGAGACTATCACGGCTTTAGTGATCAGTCAGCACCTCCTCGCTGTCCTACCCATTCCAGGACCATGGCCAGACATTATAAAGAGTACAAAGATGAATAACAGACCCTGATTTCCCTGAATTTAGAATCTAACTGGGAAGACGATGATAGAAGGCTTCAACAGTTCCCTTTCTTTTCAGGATAAAGTCCAAATCCTTTACACAGGAAGCAGAGCTCAGTTCAGCTACCTGGTAGGTAGAGGCCCTTCATGATATAGCCTTTACTGACTTGCCCCACTTCACCTCCTCGCCCTCCAGCCACCTTCTAGCACTTTTGATCACAGGTTGTCCACTAGTGAAACTTTGCACATGCTGTTCTGTTTTCCCAGAGAGCCCTTCCCACAAATCTAAGGATCAATTCTACTCATCTAAGCTTTTACAAGGCATTGGTGATTCCTTCCAGGCAGCAGCATATCCTGACTTTCCTAGGGTGGATAGCCGCTCTGTGCTCTCTCACCCTTACAGCACTTACCACACGGCTGCTGTTAGGTTACTGGCATGACTGACTCCCATTCTGGACTCATTCCCACAGGGTAGGAACTAAATTTGTTCTGTTCATCTGTGTATTAACTGCCAAATTAATTGCTGTCCCCCAAAACAATATCTGACACAGCTGGATTCCAAAAAAAATAAAAAAGTAACTTGAGGGAAGGTGGAGAAGTTGGGTAGGAAGGAGAAGAGAGAGGAGGAAAGGAGAGGACTATTGTAGGGTACAATGATGATCAACGCATTTCACAGATTAAAACTCATCCTTTCTGTTTTCTTTTTGGTTGTAAAATGTACATACACAGTAAAACTCACGGATCTTAAGTACACAATTTTAAGTTTGGGAAAGGTATACACTGAAGTGGTTGTAACACTTTACACTTTAGACACTGGTTATATCATTTTACTCTTCCATTAGCAATATATGGCAGCTCCCATTACTCCATGTTCTCACAGATATGGTGCTATGCCTTTTTAACTTGAGCCATCTAATTTATGTGAAGTGTTATCTCAATGTAGTTTTAATTTAATTTGTGTTTTCTTGATGACAACAAGTGCTGAATATACCTTTTCACCTATTTATTGGTCATTCAGATGTATTCTTTTGTGAAGTATCTATTCAAATATTTTGCCCATTTTAATTGAGCTGCATTATTATTGAATTAAAGACATTCTTTATATACTCTAGAAACATGTCCTTTGTCAGAGGTATATTTCGAGACTGTTTCTCCTAGCCTGTGGCTCACCTTCTCATTTTGTTAACCATCTATTTTGATCACTAAGTGTTTTGATTTTAATGAAGTCTAAATTATTAATATTTCTTCTTTTAGAGTTAGTACTTTTTTATCTTCTCTAAGAAATGTTTGCAACTTGCAGTCAAAAAGTATCCTATGGCTTCTTATGGAAGCTGTCTAGTTTTAGTTTTAGCTTCTATGTTTGAATCCGTGCTCCATCGCATAGACACCATTCCAGGGGTCTGTCTTTAATCACAAAGTGACTGGATTGCTTTTGCCTTCTCCCTTTCTCAGCCTTTTGCACTTGTTTAGACATACTGCTGGAGAAGGAGCAGAATGAAAACAGTTAATAGGAGGAAGAAAAAGAATGGAATACAGACTCATCTGAAAATCATCTTGAACATTAATTACTTCAAGTTCTGCTATTACTTCAAAATAATATTATAGGAGATTTTTCATTTTGATACTTAATTCAAATATTAAAAAAAGCAATCATGGAAAACACAGCAATTAGGATCACTATATCTCAGATTATATCTCTTTACATGAATTTTTTAGAAAAAGTGCATTGATAAGAGGCAGAAAGGACATCAGTGGTTGCATGGGGCTGGACACAGGAGCAGGGACGGACTCCAGGTGAGCAGGGTAATGGAAATGTTCTCAAGCTAGACTGTAGTGATGGCTGTACAACTGCATGAATTTACTAAAACTCATTGAACTGCACACGTACGTATTCTATGGTACATAAATTATATCTCAATAAAGCTGCTTCAAAAAACTAAACAAGTTTTGTTTTTTGAGCAGTAAGAAAACAGAAGTTCAGAGTAGAGAGAAGTACATAGCCTTGTGTATGTAGTAAGGAAAGAAATTTCTAGCTGAACATTAGATAAACTGAGGAGTTGGCTTAGAAGAGTAACCAATTGGAAGGAAATGTATGACGAGGGGGGCAAGAAAAAATGTGGACGCTTTGAGAGTAAGTAGCTCAGTCTGGGAAATGTCACAATTTCAGACCAACTTTTGTTTGAAACCAAAGATCATGTCCATGAAATATCCTTATCCTTTCCTAGAAAATTACATAGATTCTATTGTATGCATTCCATTTAGGCCAAGAGATAAGCAATGTTATTCCCAAGTTCCCTTAATAGCAAATTAAATGGTATGTTAATATTAATGATAAATTCTAAAGAACATCTTCGGCATTAGGTTTTTCCCCCGGCTGTGGCACTCATTCGAGTACTGGCTCCTTTGTGAGTTAATAGCTGAGTTTTCCACAAAATTTATCAAATGTAATTACCCAACCCCCGGAAGCATCCTGGTTGCTTGTAGACCACTGTCTTTTTTTTTTTGTAATCATGCTGTCAGATGTGGTTTTGGGACTGCGAATTGCTGCAAAGATGAACAGAGCAAATTTAATTCCTGTTCCTACACATTAGACTTGGATGGTCTAGTTCCTTTCATCGGTTGTGTTCTCTCTCTCTTTTTTTTTATAGTATTCTTTTTTTGGACAGAGTTTTAAAAGTTATTTAAAGGAAAATGATTTAGTGAGTGATAAGAGGAGAAACATTTGCACCAAACAACCTTCCTTTCCACAGAAAGTTCCAAGATTCTTAAAAGCTGAAACCAACAAACAAAACCCTAAAGGCTTTTCTTCTTGAAGAAGCCAGAAATTATATTTTTATACCCTTATAAGATGTGTTTTTATATATTTATGATATATTGGAGAAAAGGTACAAATCATGTTTTTTATTAAGAATAAAGAATCTTTGAAGGGAGCCCAGCTCTGGGAACTGAAATTCTAGTCTTCACACCTAACAAAGCATATTGTTAAGCCCCACTTCTAGAATATTCCGTACAAAGAAATCTTAGCAGTCCTATGCTCTAAAGTAAGCAGGCAGCTCTACAGATAAGTCTAACATAAATCAGAAAACAATTGGCATGGTACACATAAATCTAAGGAAAGAGATTGATGTGCTAGATAAAGAAAGGGAAGGAATTTTGATACAATGTGCAATAAAGGTCTTGAATGAATTAGAAAAGCTCTTTTTAGACATTGAGCTAAATTGAAATATGGGGTTATTTATAAAAATGTCCAAAGCAATATTCAAAGCATTTATTCTTTGAAAATCTACCAAATCAATAGATTTCAGTAAGCCAACAACGTAAGTTTCTGGCTAACAAGAGAAATTTCTAATAAAGGAATTTAGTATTTCTCTTTCTAATGAGTTCAGCTAACTCTTCACATACACACTAATACGTATTTACTAACACGTGAGTAGCAGACCTGTGATCTGTGTTGTATGGAATGAAGAATAAAAATGAGGAGAGAGAAAAGCTAAGACAGGCTTTGGGGGGGTGCCTGTCAATCAGCTCATTGCTTTGTGTGGTTTTTGGTTGGTTGGTTTGGTTTTTTGTTTTGCTTTTTAATAGGTTCTTTAGGAGGTAACTGTCCATCTGACTCCATGTATGAAGCTGACAGAATTTCTAATCATATTATTACTCAGACAAGGCTAACTTTTCTCCTTCAAATGACATACTTCCATATTTGCCCACAGCAAGCAGGCCTAACTCACCCTTCCTAACCCCACCCAACAAACATTTCCCATGTGCCCAGCAGGCAGCAACCCTCAGCTTCACCTCAGACACCCAGCACTGGCAGTGCCTTCTCTGGATTAAATACACTCTGTCATTAACCTTCTCCTCCCATCCCACAACTCAACACCACCAGAAATAAGTCAAACCATCAGAGGGACAAGTGACCTGGTCTTAAGTCATATGACATAATGATAAGTACAACTTCATGGGGAAAATGCCAGACAAGGCAGATGGGGGACTGAAGGTGATACTTCAGCAGCAAAAAAAAAAAAAAAAAAAAAAAAATCACACTTTCATAAATGTATCAAGGAAATTACTATTAGGCTAAGAAAATTCATTATATCTATAAACGTTCATCCTCACCACAGCAAATGAACATCACAGCCAGGAGTCATGAATTGCCAATTCAGCCCTTAACATTTAACTACAATGACTCTGAAAACAGTATTTTATTATCATAGTGATGGTTTGAAATCCGAAAAGTTAGATAAGTTTTTTGTTGGTTTAAGTAGAGGTACATTCAGTGAATTATTACCTGCTCCCTAACCAGTCAGGAAAGATATAAATGGAAAACAACAGGGTACCTTAAATCCCAAAAGGGATGTGTACACAAAGGGAACAAACTGAAGGTCTTCAGTTGGTAAGATTTCTGCCAACATTCTTAGTCATTATGTGATCCACCATGAGATGATTCACCACCACCTACATAGTAATGTTCTCTGATAGACATGTTTTCATCACCCATATAAAAATAAGAAGTGAGATCCCACAAGCAAAGGCTGACTAATAGAAATAATTTTTAGTTTCTTAATTCCAATGGTTCAGTGTTTTGTGCTTTTATAGTAGGCAAGGCAACCTATATCTGGCTTGCTAGACAAAGTCTTCTGCTAAACCTGTAGGCTCTTATTTAGCTTCTTTGTGCTACTTTAACTAGAAACTCATTAGAGTAACTTTAACTTTTAACTGGTGTACACCACCAGTTTTCTAGTAATCTAAAATAACTGTTCTAAATACATGTTAAAACCATCTCCCAGTACCCATTCAACCAACCAAATTTCCAGTTCTTACACCTATAATCTAGAACAACTTCTTTGACAAGACTTAATTGAGAGAATTTCTAAGAAGTGTTTTCCTAATTGAAAGGAGGGACTTTGTCTCCTGGGACACAGAACAAGCTGTAACATGACAGATGAGAAAGGCACTCTAAGGCTCTGTGGGCAACTGTTAGCCAATTACCGCACGTCCTCCTCCCTCAATGATACCAGCATTGCTCTTGCCAGCCCAGGCCCCTCCCACGCCTGCTCAGCATGCCCTCCAGAGACTTGTTTGGCAGCTCAGCTGACACTTTAAAGTTTTAATTGGGTCAAAAGATATCTGGAGCAAGAGGTGTCTTCCTACATTGCAGCTATTTACTTTACCATGTAAAATATGGTATAGAGTAAGTCTCTATACTCCCAAGTATAACAGTATATATACTGGCATATATATACTGGTAAGGACAGAATGTATTTCTTAAAACATTATCTCCCTTGTTCTTTTAATCTTCTATCCTGCATGCCAGCCACTCTGGCATGTAACTGACATCCAAACAAAGAAGAGGAGAATGAGAATGACAACAGATGGATGGTGTGCAGGAAGTCAGGGATCAGCCCACATCTATTGCTACTACCTCAAGAATAATTCAAAACACAGAGCCAGCTGCTGGAGGACTTAGCAGTCATTAATTCATGCACATACACATGCATAAATTTACTCAAATACAGGATGTTTCCAGTGGATTCATTTAAAGTTGGACAAGAAAAAATTGAATTTTAGGGATCTGGTTTTCAAAAACAAACAAATGAGCAAAATAGTTTTCATCCATGAACCAGAAAATTATAACCAAAAAATGTACTGAGCTTCTAAAACATGCATCAAGAAACAGAAATTTCAGAGGAATTCTGGGAATTGAAGGTCAAGGAGAGGAGGATTCTAAACACAACAGATGAAAGTATTCCAGGACGGTTTACAACTGAAATACCACATCCACATATTGGGCACTTACCTCCTCCCACAGGCCATGTAATATATGTTTTGTGAGAGTGAATGGTGTTTAAATGATTCCCGGTGCATCAATATATGTTCTTGTGTGCAGTTATTTGTACAAGCTACCAGATTGTTCTAACCATTATTAAAACACATTTTCAAAATTACACTCGAAAGCTTACCTAAACCACATTACTTATGGGGATCAAATTATTCTCTCAGTCTTTTAAAACCTGTACTGGTTTATATGGAGACTTGCAGAGAGTTTGCAAGTCAGTACAGCATGGTGACTTTGTGTAATTTGTACACAGTAGCCTAAGGATTAAGTTAAATAATAAGATTTTAAATTGTAGCCAAAGCTAAACAGGTACATACTGCTCAGAGTCTCTTTAGGATTCATAGTAATGAAAATCAACAAGGCCAAAGGGACTAATAACCATGTTCTCAATAACATTAGTTCAGAGATGGCTTTGCAGTATTTGTATGTAAAAAAGAAAAGTTTTCATGTTTGTTTTCTCCACCTCTCCATACTCCCCATTTCAGTCCCCATAATCTAAATAAAAAAAGCACCCTTTGATTGGAACAAAGTATCTAACTCAAGTCAAAATCTAAATTTAACTGCCTATGAAAAAAGGCATTTGTTATGATCTTTGATTGATAAAATATAAATTTAGGACTAGAAGGAATAAAATAGCTTTGTCATTTCACTTTTTGCTTTACAAGATTTGTTTAGTGAATCAGAAGACAAGAAGGAAACTTACGAAACCAGGTTGACTATCTTACTGTCTCTGAGCAGACAGGACTTCAACCAATACAAAGAAATTTTTATTGACTACTGGGATGAAGATCTGTGGCCAACACTACCTGGGTTATTAGAATGAATATAGTGTTCTATTAAAAAATAAACAGATATAAAAAAGTAAAACCACCTATATCAACATCACCCTATATCACAAACCACCAGTTGTTTTCAGGGCCAAAATAATTGGTTTATAAAGTTCTGGGTTTGGGAGAATTTTGTTAAATTGATTGTACATGGGCAATAGTTCACACCTACTATTTAGGAATTTTAGCACTTAACACATTTAAGCCCACATCTACATTGTTTCTTCCCTCTGTGATGTATTGCATATTTTCATACTAAACATTTTTCTATGAACTCAAGTTGATTTAGCCAAAAATGTTAGTCAAGGGACAAACTACTCAGTATTTTCTTGTCAACAAATCATGCTATTTGGCTAAACAGAATTTTCTCTTTTGACCTTTATAGGTTTGTCAAATGAAAAGAATTTCCAACTTCATGGAAATAGAACAATTTTAATATCAATACTTCATTAGATTCTGAGTTTTGGCTTCCAGACAACTCAACACTATAAGACTATTTAAGGTATTTCTTTGAAGTCTTTATATAGTCTGATTTCCTCTGCTTAATTATTGAGCAATCCTTTACACTCTAAGAAACAATAGATTAAAACTATGACTCCTTATAATCAGTTTTCCTTTTCTTCAATTAGTTTAAAATTAAACATTCTTGCTAACCAATTTTTTCATCTTTCTTGGAGACAGGGAACTGAAGAGCTCCTATAAAAAACTTTCTGTTCTTAGTCCTGGTCTTAGTGTAAAAGGTCTTAGTGTAAAAAAATTTTAAAACAAAGAGATAAGAAGTGTTGAAACATTTCGATTCTGGTGATAATGGAAGCATGTTATTATTAAAGAGAACTTAAAATAGCCCTAGTAATAAAAGAAACTGTGATGACAGCCTGAGACTATGGGTAGCAATTCACATGGCTGGTAAGAGAACAAAATTTGTACACTGGGAAATCTGTAAGACTAAGTTGGATTCTTGTAGCTTCTTTCATACCAAAGTGATTTCAGAACATATTGAAAAATGAAGAGATTACTCTGTAAGCTCCCAAGTGAATTCATTTCATTCAGCTTACTTTCACCATGCATTCATTTAACCCTGACACATCAGCTAAATTCTTTCATTCCTGCTATCCTCATTTCTTAAATTCTAAGCTGGTTACTAATTTTGAGAATGTCCTCAGTACTTAAAAATAATAAAACTGACCTATAGTAAGTAATTATATTTATGAAGATATAAATATTCCCATCATTCTATGGTTTCTACCATCACTACCTTCCCCATTAAGATTTTAACTTTCAGTGACAATTTGCAATAGTATAAATCATAGTTTCCCGATCAGTAATGAATTTCTTAATAGGTTTCTTTAAAATATGTCACATTTCCTGGAAGACACCAGACTCTAAATTATCCCAAAACATTAGACTCATTGGCCAAATAAATGGAAGACTAAGCACTGGATTTGAAGAAAGCAGATAACCAGAAAACAAAAAGTAACATTTCAGGCTTAGAAAAACTTGGGTCCCTGCTCATACTGCATATTATTACCAACTAGCTCTAAATTCACACTGGTTCAGAAATGAAAATTATCTTCCAAAAGTCTATGAAAATGGTTCCAAATATACACACAACATGTGTAATCTAAGAAGTGAGATTTAGTACAACACACCTCAGAAATAATAACCAGACTTGTCTTAAACCTGGTTTCTCACCTAAAATCTCACCAGAAAAAGCAGCTGGACATTTTGCACTTTTCACAAGGCAAGATTGTTGACGGTCTCTAAGGAGATACCAATTCCAGTATCACTGTTGCTGTGAAATATTCTGTAGGAAAACCTTAGTTCATCAACTCTTGGCAATATATAGGAGTCTTTGCACTGAATAGAAAAGTGGAGGGGGCTCCTAAGAAGTCTCTCTTTTCTTTCTATTTCAAAATTAATGTCTCCAGAGGAGGCATATCACTTCAACAATTGGACCCAAATGAAAACATACTCAGAATCTACCCAGAGACATGACACCTTCTATACTTCATAGTAGCTGCAAAGAGCAATGGTTATTTTTGTACATGCAACCCAATAGCAAATTATTTTGATATACTTTGGTATATTTGGTTCTTACACTATAAGAAAGCAGAGGTACTTTCCTCTGGTTCAAATATGAATCTGAGATACATAATTAATTAGCAAGGCAACCATCCCCATCCCTTATCTAGGTTCATCTCTTAGAACCCCCAATCCTCCCAGCCTCCTATTTTATGTTCCGTCTACAATGAACTTTTAGTTCCTTGAGCTATCCACACTTTCTCTCTCACTTCCCAGTCCTATGCATGCTGTTTTCACTGTCTATAACACTCTTTTCTCTCCTCTTTGTCTGGATATTACTTCTGGTTTTTCATGTCTTACATCAAATGTCACTTCCTGCAGGAAGTCTTCCAAGATCCTTCCATACTAGGTTAGATATCTGTGAGGTTTGGGGGTAGGAGCCAGCAAATAGCATGCTTAGAATTTACTGAAAGCTAAGCTAAGGAATAAAGCAAATGGAATTCAAAATACCTTCCTTTTTACTCATGAAATTTGGGTTCAAGATAAGTGGGCTTGCTGAAGATTTCAGTGCTGAATTAGACACTTAAACCCACCAGTCATAGGGACAGCTGGACAACTGTAGAATTCCTCATGGGGGTTCCTTCCTATGAAATATATAGTACCAAGCATCACAGAATGTGTTTTCTGAAAGCAGGTTGGTTTGCAGAGAAAGGGAGAGGGACTGAACTATGGATACACCAACGAGGAGTTGGAAGAGAAGCTGGGAATGTTACTCCTGGGCTACAGAGTTAAGCATGATAGAAACAGAACCTTTGAGTGGAACTTCCTCCTCATGAAAAATCCTGACAAAATGTCTGCTGGAGCAGCCCCTCTCACGTCCTTGGTCACTTAGATAACATTGCATGCTTACTTCTCTGTTTCCTTGGCAGACCTTCAGCCCCACAAGGTCACTAGGGACCATGGTTTTTTTGCTCACCAGTTAACTCAGAGCACAAGGTGGGCACTTACCACATAACCACATATCCCAGAAGAATTCAGCAGTCAATTAGTGACACTTTCTTCTGTTCATCTCAAAGGAAATCTTCAATTGCTAATGTTGAGATGGAAAAGTTAGTTGAATAAGGACAACTTAGAGAGTCGTCATGCCTAGAACTCTTCAAATAGGTTGGTGGAGTATTCTAAGACCTTTAAAGGCCTGTAGAAAAGAAGACTATAGCTGAATCTAATTTCATGGGAATAGTGCTGAGTTTCCCATTAGTTATGTTCTTGACTTGTGGCTGAGGCAGAGGAGAAAGCAGGAGTTGAGGGGAAGGTGGGGGAGGTAATGCAAGAAAAAAGGAATGATGCTCAAAATGGCATCAAATATGGTTAGAAGAAATTATACAAACTCTCAAGTTACTATTTTAATTTTAAATATCCCAAATCACATAAAAATTATTAGCAGGAAGACTATATCCCACTTGGCAACTCACAAAAACAGAACAAAATAAAAAATCCTATTATAGGTCCTCAGTTCTCCAGGAGCTATAGAGCAGTAGGGAGTAAATATTAACAAATATTGGCAAAAATTTGGTGAAACTGGAGAGAGAGGCTTAAAGATGGTGCCAAGAGAAGTGAGACAGAAACCTCCTCCAAAAACCACATATAATAGGAAAATACAGCAAATACAATGAATCCTGAAAGAGCAACCAGAAAGAAGACTGCAATAGACTGCCTACATCTGGGGAAAAGAGAAGACATCACAGAAAAGAGTAAACTAGCAAAGCCAAGCCCTTCCCCCACCCTGGCTGACCAATGGGAGGAAGAGAAATGGAGTGCAGAGAGGGTGGAAGTTTAGGACTGCTGAACACAAAGCCGTGGAGATCTGCTCTGGAAGTATGAACCCATATTACATGATGCTCTGGAGATTAGTAGGACTGGAAGGCAAAGATAGGCAGAATACTTGGACAAACTGAGATTCCAGCTGCTTGTGGAGAATAGGAACCCACAACAGGCTGCTCCAGGAGAAAAGAGAGGCGAGCAATTTGAAAGACTTCCCAACAGTGAGAAGGGCTGCTAAAGAGGAAGAATTACACAAGCTTGTTGCTCAGAAGACAGGTCAGGTGATCGCAGCACACTCAGCCCAGCAGACTGGGAACTTTCAGGAGCTTCAGGTGCTCCATCCCCTTGGCTGGAAATGTAGTGCTGAGGCACCCCCCACACACACACACACACTGTGATAGGCAGACTGTCATTCCTTCTGCCTGGCTGGCAACAGTTTGCAAACCTGCTGCCCCACCATTACGTCAGGCCAGCCAGAGGGTGACTCAACCTATGGCAGCTATAGCAGTGTAATGCAGAGGCTCCGCCCTGGCAATGAAGGTAGGCACTGCAGCAGGGAAGAACAAAAGAGATCTTTCCTCCTGGCAGGCACCAGTGTCACTTGCCTGTGACCCCCACCATCACTCCAGGGGCTGGGCAGCTCCAGAAAGTGAGCTTCTGGGCGCTAGAGGGTGTCACCAGAAGTTATTATTCCAGAGTAATCAATACAAATACGAAATGGCAAAAGAAATGGGTACAAACCCAAATCCCACAAACACCAGAAGGAGGGCTAAATGAAACTGAAATCACTAATATTCCTGATAAAGATTTAGAAGTAAAAATCATAAACATGCTCATGGAGCTACAGAAAAATATTTAAGACCTGAGGGAGGACTTCAAGAAAGAGACAGAAACTTTGAAAAACATAGTATCCAAAAAGAAACTTACAATGGAGGGATTTAAAAAGAGATTAGATAAAGTAGAGGAGATGGTAAATGAACTATAAATTACAGAACAGGAATAAAAAGAAACTGAGGAACAGAGAGAAAAAATAACTCTAGGAGTTAAAAAAGAATAAAAGAACTGTGCGACCAATCCAAATGGAACTATATTTGCATTATAGGGGTACAAGAAGAACAGAGAAAAAGGGATAGAAAGTCTCTTTAAGAAAATAATGGCTGAAAACTTCCCCAATCTGGGAAAGGAAATAGTCTATGGGGCCATGGAACTGCACAGATCTCCCAGCACAAGGGACCCAAGGAGGACAACACCAAGACATATAATAATTAAAATGGCAGAGATCAAGACAAGGATAGAGTATTGAAAGCAGCCAGAGAGAGAAAAATGATCACATACAGAGGAAAATCCATCAGGCTATCATCAGACTTCTCAAAAGAAACCTTACAGGCCAGAAAGGGAGTGGCATGATATATTTAATGCAATGAAACAGAAGGGTCTCAAACCAAGAATACTCTACATGGCAAGATTATCATTTAAATTTGAAGGAGGGATTAAACAGTTTCCAGATAAGCAAAAGTTGAGGGAATTTATCTCCCACAAATTGTCTCTACAGTTTATTTTGGAGGAACTGGTACAGACGGAAGTGCTCCTAAGGCTAAATAGATGTTGCCAGAGAAAATAAAAGCACAGTAAAGGAACTAGACCAATTAATTACTAAGCAAATGCAAATTAGATCAACTACCCACAAAGTCAGTCAAGGGATACACAAATAGTACAGAATATGACACATAATATATAAAGAGTGGAGGAGGAAGAAAAAGGAAAAAAAAAGAACCTTTAGATTGTGTTTGAAATAGTGTAATAAGTGAGTTAAGTTAGACTGTTAGATGGTAAAGAGGCTATCCTTCAACTTTTGGTAACCACAAATCTAAAGCCTGCAAAGGCAATAAGACACAGAATTACTGATGCATAAAAAAAACAAGACCCATCTATATGCTGCCTATAGGAGACTCATTTCAATCCCAAAGACAAACACAGACTAAAAGTGAATAATGATAAAGGGGTCAGTCCAAAAAGAGGATATAACCATTATAAATATCTATGCACCCAACAAAGGAACACTTACATATGTGGAACAAATATTAACAGAATTAAGGTGGGAAATAGAAAGCAATGCATTCATTTTAGGAGACTTCAACACTCCACTAACTCTGAAGGACAGATCAACCAGACAGAAAATAAGTAAGGAGACAAGAGGCACTGAACAACACATTAGAGCAGATGGACCTAACAGACATCCACAGAACAGTCCACTCAAAAGCAGCAGGATACACATTCTTCTAAAGTGCACATGGAATATTTTCCAGAATAAATCACATACTAAGCCACAAAAAGAGCCTCAAAAAGACTGAAATTGTGCCAACCAGCTTCTCAGACCACAAAGGTATGAAACTAGAAATAAATTATGCAAAGAAAACAAAATAGCCCAAAAATAAATGGAAGTTTAACAACATGCTCCTAAATAATCAGTGGATCAATGACCAAATAAAGATAGAGATTTAGCAATGTAAAAAGACACATGAAAACAACTCAACACGCAAAACCTGTTGGATGTAGCAAAGGCAGTTCTAAGAGAAAAGTATATTGCAGTACAGGCCTACCTCAGGAAAGAAGAAAAACCCCAAATGAACAGTCTAAACTCACAATTAATGAAACTAGAAAATGAAGAACAAATGAGGCCCAAAGTCAGTAGAAGGAGGGACATAATAAAGATCAGAGGAGAAATAAATAAAATTGAGAAAAATAAAACAATAGAAAAAAATCAATGAAACAAGGAGCTGGTTCTTTGAGAAAATAAACAAAATAGATAAACACCTAGCCAGACTTACAACAAAAAAAGAGAGTCTACACACAAACAGAATTAGAAATGAGAAAGGAAATCTCACTACGGACACCAGAGAAATGCAAAGAATTATTAGAGAATGCTATAAAAAATTATGTGCTAGCAAACTTGGTAACCTTGAAGAAATGGACACATTTCTAGAAAAATACAACCTTCCAAGACTGACCCAGGAAGAAACAGAAAATCTGAACAGACCAATTACCAGCAATGAAATTGAACTGGTAATCAAAAACCTACCTACGAACAAAAGTCCTGGACCAGATGGCTTTACCACTGAATTTTATCAAACATTTAGTGAAGATCTAATACCCATCCTCCTTAAAGTTTTCCAGAAAGTAGAACAGGAGGGAATACTTCCAAACTCATTCTATGAGTACAGCATCACTCTAACACCAAAACCAGGCAAAGACACCACAAAAAAAGAAATTTACAGACCAATATCCCCAGTGAACATACATGCAAAAATTCTCAACAGAATATTAATAAACTGAATTCAAAAATGCATCAAAAAGATCACCCATCATGATCAAGTAAGATTTATTCCAGGAAGGCAAGGATGGTAAAATATTTGAAAATCCGTCAACATCATCCACCACATCAACAAAAGGATAAAAATCACATGATTACCTCCACAGATGCTGAAAAAGCATTTGACAAAATTCAACATCCATTCATGACAAAAACTCTAAGCAAAATGGGTAGAGGGCAAGTACCTCTATATAGTAAAGTCCATATATGACAAACCCACAGCCAACATCATACTTAACAGCAAAAAGATGAAAGTTTTTTCCTTAAGATCAGGAACAAGACAAAGGATGCCCACTCTCCCCACTTTTATTCAACATAACCCTGGAGGTCCTAGCCACAGCAATCAGACAACACAAAGAAATAAAAGGCACCCAGACTGGTGAGGAAGAAGTTAAGCTATCACCGTTTGCAGATGACATGATATTGTACATAAAAAAACCTAAAGAATCCACCTGAAAACTATTAGAATAACTGAATTCCGCAAAGTTCAAGGATACAAAATTACTACACAGAAATCTGTTGCATTCCTATATACTAATGATGAACTAGCAGAAAGAAAAATCAGGAAAACAATTCCATTTACAATTGCATCAAAAAGAATAACATATCTAGGAATAAACCTAACCAAGGAGGTGAAAGACCTATACCCTAAAAACTACAAGACACTCATGAGAGAAATGAAAAAGACACCAATAAATGGAAATACATCTCGTGCTCATGGATAGGAAGAATTAATATTGTCAAAATGGCTGTCCTGCCTATAGCAATCTACAGATTCCATGCAATCCCTATCAAAATACCAACTTCATTCTTCAGTGAATTGGAACAAATAGTTCTAAAATTCATATGGAACTACAAAAGACCCTGAATAACCAAAGCAATCCTGAGAAGGAAGAAAAAGCTTAGGGAATTACACTCCCCAACTTCAAACTCTACTACAAAGCCACAGTAATCAACACAATTTGGTACTGGCACAAGCAGAAACCCAGAGATCAATGGAACATAATAGAGAGCCCAGATATAAGCCCAAGCATATACGGCCAAATAATATATGATAAAGGAGCCATGGATATACAATGGGGAATTGACAGCCTGTTCAACAATGGTGTTGGCAAACTGGACAGCTACATTTAAGAGAATGAAACTGGATTATTGTCTAACTCCATACACAAAAATAAGTTAATCAAAGACCTGAATATAAGTCATAAAACCATAAAACTCTTAGAAGAAAACATAGGCAAAAATCTCTTGAGTATAAACATGAGCAACTTTTCCTGAACACATCTCCTTGGGCAAGCGAAACAAAAGCAAAAATGAACAAATGGCACTATATCAAGCTAAAAAGCTTCTGTACAGCAAAGGACACCATCAGTAAAACAAAAAGGTATCCTACAGTATGGGAGAACATATTCATAAATGACATATCCAAAAAGGGGTTAACATTCAAAATATATAAAGAAATCACATGCCTCAACACCTCAAAAAGCAAATGCCTCAAAAAGCAAATAACCCAATTAAAAATGGGCAGAGGATCTGATACCAAAGAAGAAATTGAGATGGCTAACAGGCACATGAAAAGATGCTCCACAAAGCTAATTATCAGGAAAATGTAAATTAAAACCACAATGAGATATCACCTCACACTAGTTAGGATGGCCAACATCGTAAAGACTAGGAGCAACAAATGCTGATGAGGATGTGGAGAAAGAGGAACCCTCCTACACTGCTGGTGGGAATGTAAATTAGTTCAACCATTGTGGAAAGCAGTACGGAGGTTTCTCCACAAACTAAAAATAGAAATACCATTTGACGCAGGAACTGTACTACTAAGAATTTACCCAAAGAAAACAAGACCCCAGATTAAAAAAGACATATGCACCCCTATGTTTATCACAGTATTATTTACAATAGCCAAGATATGGAAGCAACCAAAGTGTCCATCAGTAGATGAATGGATAAAGAAGATGTGGTACATATACACAATGAAATATTACTCAGCCATAAGAAGAAAACAAATCCTACCATTTGCAACAACATGGATGGAGCTAGAGGGTATTATGCTCAATGAAATAACCCAGGTGCAGAAAGAGAAGTATCAAATGATTTCACTCATTTGCAAAGTATAAGAACAAAGCAAAACTGAAGGAATAAAACAGCAGCTGACTCAGACTCCAAGAAAGGACTAGCGGTTATTAAAGGGAAGAGGTTGGGGAAAGAGGTGGGGAGGGAGGGAGAAAGGGATTAAGGGGCATTATGATTAGCATACATAATGCAGGGGGGTCACAAGGAAGGCAGCTCAGCATGGAGAAGAGAAGCAGTGACTGTATGGCATGTTGCTATGCTGATGGACAGTGACTGTTGTGGCATCAGGGTGGGTGGGGTGACTCGATAAGACAGATGAATGTAGTGACAACAGTGTTGCTCTTGTGAAACCATCATAAAATTGTATATCAATGATACCTTAATAAAAAAAATCACCATCAATAGGAGCCAAGATGGCGGCGTGAGTAGAGCAGTGGAAATCTCCTCCCAAAAACACATAGAGCTATGAAAATATAACAAAGAAAAATCTTCCTAAAATAGAGACCACAGGACACAGGACAACATCCAGACCACATCCACACCTGCAAGAACCCAGCGCCTTGTGAAGGGGGTAAGATACAAGCCCCGGCCCGGCGGGACCCGAGCGCCCCTCCCCCCGGCTCCCGGCGGGTGGAGAGAAACCGGAGCGGTTTTGTTTTTTTTTTTTTTTTGGCGAGCGCTTTTTGGAAGCCTTAGAGGGACGGGCCCCCGTTGCTGGGGAGGCAGGGTGGCGGGACCGGTGAGGAGGTGCCTGGGAACGGCGCAGGAGGACAAAGAATATCCCGCGTTTCTCCCTGCGAGACCTGGGGGCGGGTGCCTGAGACCGGTGCCTGAGGACGGAGGAGGTCGCGCGTTTTTCCCCTTTTTTTTTTTCTCTTTTTGGCGAGCGCTTTTTGGAAGCCTTGAAGGGACGGGGACCCCAGTGCTAGGGAGGCACGGTGGCGGGACTGGTGAGTGGGTGGCTGGGACCGGCGCCTGAGGACAAAGAATATCCCCCGTTTTTCCCTGCGGGACCGGTGGGCGGGTGCCTGAGACCGGCACTTGAGGACAGAGGAAATCGCGCGTTTTTCCCCTTTTTTTTTTCTCTTTTCTGCGAGTGCTTTTTGGAAGCCTAAAAGGGACAGGGACCCCGGTGCTAGGGAGGCAGGGCGGCGGGACTGGTGAGCGGGTGCCTGGGACCGGCACCTGAGGACAAAGAATATCCCTCATTTTTCCCTGTGGGACCGGTGGGTGGGTGCCTGAGACCAGCACCTGAGGACGGAAGAAATCGCGCGTTTTTCCCCTTTTTTTTCTCTCTTTTTGCCGAGTGCTTTTTGGAAGCCTTGAAGGGACAGGGACCCCGGTGCTAGGGAGGCAGGGCGGCAGGACTGGTGAGCGGGTGCGTGGGACCAGTGCCTGAGGACAAAGAATATTGAGCGTTCCTTCCCTGCGGGACCGGTGGGTGGGTGCTTTTTGGAAGCCTTGAAAGGACAGGGACCCTGGTGCTAGGGAGACAGGGCAGCAGGACCAGTGAGCGGGTGCCTGGGACCGGCACCTGAGGACAAAAAAAAAAAAAAAAAAATCGCTTGTTTTTTCCTTTTTTTTTTCTCTTTCTTTCTGTTCCCTCTCTCATTGTTGCTGCTGTTGTTTTGGTTTGGAGAGTGCTTTTTGGAAATCTTATAGGGGCAGGACAGGTCACTTAGACCAGAAGCAGGGAATCTGGGGATCTCTGGGCACTCTAAGCCCCTGGGCAGCAGGGAGCACAGAGACCCCTTACGGAGATAAATAGTCTCCTGGCTGCTCCCCCTCCAACGGGGCTCCACCATTTTGGAGGAACAGCCCCAGCCAGGCCAAGCCCACAGCAACAGTGGAGATAAACCCCAAAGCAACTGGGCGGGAAGCAGAAGCCCTGTCTGCGCACAGCTGCCCAGCACAAGCCACTAGAGGTCGCTATTCTCCCAGGAAAAGGCTACAAACCAACAAGAAGGGAAGCTCTTCCAGCGGTCACTTGTACGAGCTCTGCAAACTATCTCTATCACCATGAAAAGGCAAAACTACAGGCAGACAAAGATCACAGAGACAACACCTGAGAAGGAGACAGACCTAACTAGTCCTCCTGAAAAAGAATTCAAAATAAAAATCATGAACATGCTGACAGAGATGCAGAGAAAAATGCAAGAGCAATGGGATGAGATGCAGAGAAAAATGCAAGAGCAGTGGGATGAGATGCAGAGAAAAATGCAAGAGCAGTGGGATGAAGTCCGGAAGGAGATCACAGATGTCAGGAAAGAGATCACAGAAGTGAAACAATCCCTGGAAGGATTTATAAGCAGAATGGATAAGATGCAAGAGGCCATTGAAGGAATAGAAGCCAGAGAACAGGAACGTATAGAAGCTGACATAGAGAGAGATAAAAGGATCTCCAGGAATGAAACAACACTAAGAGAAATATGTGACCAATACAAAAGGAAAAACATTCGTATTATAGGGATACCAGAAGAGGAAGAAAGAGGAAAAGGGATAGAAAGTGTCTTTGAAGAAATAATTGCTGAAAACTTCCCCAAACTGGGGGAGGAAATAATCGAACAGACCATGGAATTATACAGAACCCCCAACAGAAAGGATCCAAGGAGGACAACACCAAGACACATAATAATTAAAATGGCAAGGATCAAGGACAAGGAAAGAGTTTTAAAGGCAGCTAGAGAGAAAAAGGTCACCTATAAAGGAAAACCAATCAGGCTAACATCAGACTTCTCAACAGAAACCCTACAGGCCAGAAGAGAATGGCATGATATACTTAATGCAATGAAACAGAAGGGCCTTGAACCAAGGATACTGTATCCAGCACGACTATCATTTAAATATGATGGTGGGATCAAACAATTCCCAGACAAGCAAAAGCTGAGGGAATTTGCTTCCCACAAACCACCTTTACAGGGCATCCTACAGGGACTGCTCTAGATGGGAGCACCCCTAAAAAGAGCACAGAACAAAACACACAACATATGAAGAATGGAGGAGGAGGAATAAGAAGGGAGAGAAGAAAAGAATCTCCAGACAGTGTATATAACAGCTCAATAAGCGAGCTAAGTTAGGCAGTAAGATACTAAAGAAGCTAACCTTGAACCTTTGGTAACCACGAATCTAAAGCCTGCAATGGCAATAAGTACATATCTTTCAATAGTCACCCTAAATGTAAATGGACTTAATGCACCAATCAAAAGACATAGAGTAATAGAATGGATAAAAAAGCAAGACCCATCTATATGCTGCTTACAAGAAACTCACCTTAAACCCAAAGATAAGCATAGACTAAAAGTCAAGGGATGGAAAAACATATTTCAGGCAAACAACAGTGAGAAGAAAGCAGGGGTTGCAGTACTAATATCAGACAAAATAGAATTCAAAACAAAGAAAGTAACAAGAGATAAAGAAGGCCACTACATAATGATAAAGGGCTCAGTCCAACAAGAGGATATAACCATTCTAAATATATATGCACCCAATACAGGAGCACCAGCATATGTGAAGCAAATACTAACAGAACTAAAGAGGGAAATAGACTGCAATGCATTCATTGTAGGAGACTTCAACACACCACTCACCCCAAAGGATAGATCCACCGGGCAGAAAATAAGTAAAGACACACAGGCACTGAACAACACACTAGAACAGATGGACCTAATAGACATCTATAGAACTCTACATCCAAAAGCAACAGGATATACATTCTTCTCAAGTGCACATGGAACATTCTCCAGAATAGACCACATACTAGCTCACAAAAAGAGCCTCAGTAAATTCCACAATATTGAAATTCTACCAACCAATTTTTCAGACCACAAAGGTATGAAGGTAGAAATAAATTCTACAAAGAAAACAAAAAGGCTCACAAACACATGGAGGCTTAACAACATGCTACTAAATAATCAATGGATCAATGAACAAATCAAAATAGAGATCAAGGAATATATAGAAACAAATGACAACAACAACACTAAGCCCCAACTTCTGTGGGATGCAGCGAAAGCAGTCTTAAGAGGAAAGTATATAGCAATCCAGGCACACTTGAAGAAGGAAGAACAATCCCAAATGAATAGTCTAACATCACAATTATTAAAACTGGAAAAAGAAGAACAAATGAGGCCTAAAGTCAGCAGAAGGAGGGACATAATAAAGATCAGAGAAGAAATAAACAAAATTGAGAAGAATAAAACAATAGCAAAAATCAACGAAACCAAGAGCTGGTTCTTTGAGAAAATAAACAAAATAGATAAGCCTCTAGCCCAACTTATTAAGAGAAAAAGAGAGTCAACACAAATCAACATAATCAGAAATGAGAATGGAAAAATCACGACAGACTCCACAGAAATACAAAGAATTATTAAAGACTACTATGAAAACCTATATGCCAACAAGCTGGAAAACCTAGAAGAAATGGACAACTTCCTAGAAAAATACAACCTCCCAAGACTGACCAAGGAAGAAACACAAAAGTTAAACAAACCAATTACAAGCAAAGAAATTGAAACAGTAATCAAAAAACTACCCAAGAACAAAACCCCGGGGCCGGACGGATTTACCTCGGAATTTTATCAGACACACAGAGAAGACATAATACCCATTCTCCTTAAAGTGTTCCACAAAATAGAAGAAGAGGGAATACTCCCAAACTCATTCTATGAAGCCAACATCACCCTAATACCAAAACCAGGAAAAGACCCCACCAAAAAAGAAAATTACAGACCAATATCCCTGATGAATGTAGATGCAAAAATACTCAATAAAATACTAGCAAACAGAATTCAACAGTATATCAAAAGGATCATACACCATGACCAAGTGGGGTTCATCCCAGGGATGCAAGGATGGTACAACATTCGAAAATCCATCAACATCATCCACCACATCAACAAAAAGAAAGACAAAAACCACATGATCATCTCCATAGATGCTGAAAAAGCATTTGACAAAATTCAACATCCATTCATGATAAAAACTCTCAGCAAAATGGGAATAGAGGGCAAGTACCTCAACATAATAAAGGCCATATATGATAAACCCACAGCCAGCATTATACTGAACAGCGAGAAGCTGAAAGCATTTCCACTGAGATCGGGAACCAGACAGGGATGCCCACTCTCCCCACTGTTATTTAACATAGTACTGGAGGTCCTAGCCACGGCAATCAGACAAAACAAAGAAATACAAGGAATCCAGATTGGTAAAGAAGAAGTTAAACTGTCACTATTTGCAGATGATATGATACTGTACATAAAAAACCCTAAAGACTCCACTCCAAAACTACTAGAACTGATATCGGAATACAGCAAAGTTGCAGGATACAAAATCAACACACAGAAATCTGTAGCTTTCCTATACACTAACAACGAATCAATAGAAAGAGAAATCAGGAAAACAATTCCATTCACCATTGCATCAAAAAGAATAAAATACCTAGGAATAAACCTAACCAAGGAAGTGAAAGACTTATACTCTGAAAACTACAAGTCACTCTTAAGAGAAATTAAAGGGGACACTAATAAATGGAAACTCATCCCATGCTCATGGCTAGGAAGAATTAATATCGTCAAAATGGCCATCCTGCCGAAAGCAATATACAAATTTGATGCAATCCCTCTCAAATTACCAGCAACATTCTTCAATGAATTGGAACAAATAATTCAAAAATTCATATGGAAACACCAAAGACCCCGAATAGCCAAAGCAATCCTGAAAAAGAAGAATAAAGTAGGGGGGATCTCACTCCCCAACTTCAAGCTCTACTACAAAGCCATAGTAATCAAGACAATTTGGTACTGGCACAAGAACAGAGCCACAGACCAGTGGAACAGATTAGAGACCCCAGAAATTAACCCAAACATATATGGTCAATTAATATTTGATAAAGGAGCCATGGACATACAATGGCAAAATGACAGTCTCTTCAACAGATGGTGCTGGCAAAACTGGACAGCTACATGTAGGAGAATGAAACTGGACCATTGTCTAACCCCATATACAAAGGTAAACTCAAAATGGATCAAAGACCTGAATGTAAGTCACGAAACCATTAAACTCTTGGAAAAAAACATAGGCAAAAACCTCTTAGACATAAACATGAGTGATTTCTTCTTGAACATATCTCCCCGGGCAAGGAAAACAACAGCAAAAATGAGCAAGTGGGACTACATTAAGCTGAAAAGCTTCTGTACAGCGAAAGACACCATCAATAGAACAAAAAGGAACCCTACAGTATGGGAGAATATATTTGAAAATGACAGATCTGATAAAGGCTTGACGTCCAGAATATATAAAGAGCTCACACGCCTCAACAAACAAAAAACAAATAACCCAATTAAAAAATGGGCAGAGGAACTGAACAAACAGTTCTCCAAAAGAGAAATACAGATGGCCAAGAGACACATGAAAAGATGCTCCACATCGCTAATTATCAGAGAAATGCAAATTAAAACTACAATGAGGTATCACCTCACACCAGTAAGGATAGCTGCCATCCAAAAGACAAACAACAACAAATGTTGGCGAGGCTGTGGAGAAAGGGGAACCCTCCTACACTGCTGGTGGGAATGTAAATTAGTTCAACCATTGTGGAAAGCAGTATGGAGGTGCATCAAAATGCTCAAAACAGACCTACCATTTGACCCAGGAATTCCACTCCTAGGAATTTACCCTAAGAACGCAGCAATCAAGTTTGAGAAAGACAGATGCACTCCTATGTTTATCGCAGCACTATTTACAATAGCCAAGAATTGGAAGCAACCTAAATGTCCATCTGTAGATGAATGGATAAAGAAGATGTGGTACATATACACAATGGAATACTACTCAGCCATAAGAAGTGGAAAAATCCAACCATTTGCAGCAACATGGATGGAGCTGGAGAGTATTATGCTCAGTGAAATAAGCCAAGCGGAGAAAGAGAAATACCAAATGATTTCACTCATCTGAGGAGTATAGGAACAAAGGAAAAACTGAAGGAACAAAACAGCAGCAGAATTACAGAACCCAAAAATGGACTAACAGGTACCAAAGGGAAAGGAACTGGGGAGGATGGGTGGACAGGGAGGGATAAGGGGGGGGAAGAAGAAGGGGGGGTATTAAGATTAGCATGCATGGGGGGGAGGGAGAAAGGGGAGGGTGGGCCGCACAACACAGAGAGGACAAGTAGTGACTCTACCACATTTTGCTAAGCTGATGGACAGTAACCGTAATGTGGTTGTTAGGGGGGACCTGATATAGGGGAGAGCATAGTAAACATAGTATTCTTCAGGTAAGTGTAGATTAAAAATTTAAAAAAAAAAAAAAAGAAAGAAAGAAAGAAAAGGGGGATTACTCCTTAACAGGATAAAATTATTGGTAAATCAAAGATCAACGCATGCTTTAAATATCCTTAATGTTGATCACTTAAAGGGTGTCAGATGATCAGCTATGGAGGTACTCTTTGCTGATAATATTCCTTTCTCTTAATTAAAAAAAAAAAAAAAAAAAGCAGTTCCTGTGTGCTGACCTCCAATGAATTCTGCACAGTGGTATAGAGGGCATGTCAAAGTGTGGGCAAAGGGTCTGTTTGTTTCTACGCAGAAGATCAAGGCCTAGCTTGGATACCCAGAAAATGAACTAAGATACGATATGAGGAGGAGCTTCCGGCATCAGCACTCTCTGGAGGACTCGTGCCGGGGGATGATCATCAAAAAGCCTCCACAGGGATCCGGACGATGCTGCGGTTGTGGCTGCATCCAGCCCACCGTCTCCTGGACTTGCCATAAGAAGGAGGAGGGAGATGTCTAGGCTGGCATGTGCATACAGTGAGACAACGAATTTGACTGGATCTGTACTGTTGGAACTCAACCAGGGGTTGGGAGGGGTGCAAGTTGTAGCACCCCAAAATCTCATGACTATAGACTATCTATGGTTAAAAGAACATACGGGATGTGAACAGATCCCAGAAATGGGCTGCTTTAATTTGTCTGATGGTTCAAGTACAGTTGGAAAATATCCATCATATCATAGATAAATTTTCACAAATGCCTAGGGTGCCTAAATGGTTTTCTTGGCTTCACTGGAGATGGCTGGTAATTATAGATTTGCTTTGTTTATGTCACCGTATTCCTATTATGTTAATATGTGTGTGCAAATTAGTTAGTAGTTTAAAACCTATACATACTTAAGGTACTATACAAGAAGATATGTCAAAGAAATAATCAATCCTCCCAAGTTTCCTTCATATGCTACATCTATAGCTTTTCTTCTTCCTTCCTAATTACAAACCTTAAATAGAATTCGTGCCTCATATCGAATTTACCGAGTATCATAATTCCTCCAGGTGGTAAAGATACCTCGAGACAAGTGCTGGGCATAGAAGCCACAGGGCATAAATCTGCAAAGAAGTAAAAAGCTAACCTTTGCAAACAATATGGCTTCTCTCTCACTTACCAACTTTACATTTCCCTGTATGGCCCCGGAAGATGACTGGTTAGCCAGAGACGGGTAAGATTCCTCAAGGGAGGAACAACCTAAGACAGGCACAGTCACAGGGGGGCCATCAGGTGAGAATTTGGGGATCAACAGAGGTGAGGCTCAGAACCTCACCCCCCCTGCTTTGAGAGAAATCTTCTGCATCCGTGGATGTCTTGCTGCCCTTGTCTAGCCTGGATTAATACTTAGTCCATAGGCACACACCTGATCATCTGATCATCTACATTTGCCTTCTTACAGCACTAAACTATGTTTTCTACCTTTATCTTGCATCTACCTACCACTTCAGCATTTTATTAAAAATAAAAATAATAATAATAATAGGAGAAATGTGGGATCAACATATAAATCAAGTACAAAAATCAAATGAATATTCATATTTGACCTGATGGTTTATAGGTCATATTGCATGATCAAAACCGAAAGTTTCTGTGATGAATGCCCTTGTACTGTTCACCATGTAAGAATTTATTCACTCTGTAAGAATTCGTTCACCATGTAAGAACTTGTTCGTTATGCTTCAGAAGATTGGAGACTGACGAGAATTAGGCTTGAGATGGATTAATGATTGTACATTGAGCATTGACCCCCCTATACTGAATTTTATTGTTGTTAACAACCATTTGATCAATAAATATGAGAGATGCCCTCTCAAAAAAAATAAAAAAAAATAAAAAAAAAAATAAAAAAAAAAATTATCAATAAAAAAAAAAAAAAAAAAAAAATCACCATCAGTGGAAAATATTTTAAAAAATTTTCCCAAAACTGGGACCCCCATGCACTACAGGTGGGGCTGTAAAATGGTGCAGCCACTTCAGAAGACAGTCTTGCAGTTCCTCAAAAATTAAACAAAATTAAAAAAAATATTAAAGTTTTAACCATATAACACTATTACTCAGCAGCATTTTTCAAAATAGGTAAAGACTGGCAACAACCCAAATGTCCATCAATAGTGAATCGATGAACAAAAGGCTGTATGTTTGTCTATACAATGGAATATTATTTAGCCAGAAACAGAAATGAATTACTGATACAACATGATAAACCTTGAAAAGACTATGCTAAGTTTAAGAAGCCAGTCACAAAGGACCACATATTATATGTCTCCGTGTATATTAAATGCCCACAATAGGCAAATTCACAGAAATAGTACATTAGTGGTTGCTAGGGAATGGTAGGGTTGGGGAGAAATGAGGAATGATGGTTAATGGGGAGGGAAGCTTCTGGAGGTGATGTGAACATTCTAAAATTTATTATAGTGATGTTGCACAAGTCTAACTCTACTAAAAGTCATCAAATTGTACACTTTAAATGAGTGAATTATATGGTATGTGCATTGTATCTCAATAAAACTGTTATTAAAAAAGAATAGGCAGGGTGTGGGACTACAACCTTTACAACAACCACGACCTGAAACTGGAATGATTCTGATTCTGCCATGTGTGGCAGGGGGCCAGCTAGAGAACAAGGCGCTCCTCCTGCCCATCTTTAAAGATGCACATGGCTGATCTCTCACCAGGTTTGCTTTATTTATGAGATACGGTCACAGTAAGCAATTCTGAAAGCAATCTACTTGGTATCACTTTCAGAAACACAAAACAAGTGACTCATAAGAGAAGCCCAAGGAAACTAGTTTAGAACACCGGCTCTGATGAGATGCTTTCCAACAGACACAGAGGTAAAATGGACTCACCTTGGCTCACACACTGCAGGCAGATTAACTTATTCCTTTTTCAAGAAAAGGAAAACCCTGGGATATTTTTTTAGGGTACTGTGCCCAAAAAGCACTCAAATTATCTCCCAACCCTCTCAATGCACAAGGATGTGAAGTGTGAAGTACCTAGAAGGAGTCAGCCTTTTTAAAGAGGTAATCTTCTTTAATCTTTACACCAACTCTACCAGAGAGATGGTATTATCCCCATTATATAACAAGGAAATAAACTCAAATTCTAGCAGAAACCATCTTAAAGGAAGTTACCTTAGATTGTCTGCACTCTCTGCCTCCCCACATGGCCTCCCCTCTCCTGTGCATGGGTAGAGGCAGACTGCTTCTGCTATTACTCAGAGAACCCAGGGCATACATTTCCAGTGGCTTTGAGCCCACCTCCTGTGGCCCAGGACTTGCCTGGCAGTTGAATAGATTTGTGGTCTAACTCCCTGAAGTCAGGAGCAGACAGAAATCCATCCGTCACTCACCAAGACAGATACAAACCTCAAGATAATTTGTTTTCCAATGGTTTCAGCTTAAAGTTCTGGTTTGGCACTGGTTTTTTCACAACTAACAGCTGTTGGCAATTTTCACACAGAATAAAGACATCAATAAGGCAAAGAGTGGAATTTTTCTCCCTAGTGAATCCTGAACAATGAGCTGTCTTTAAGATACATGCAAAGCTGCCTCCACCCAGGCGCTGGCTCGGGCCTCATTCAGGGTGTTTGACAGCATACAGCGGCCAGACAGTGCGCGTGGAGAGGGGAAGCTCTGCCCACCAACCCCACTGCCACCGATGAGGCCTTCATCTACCAGCAACAGCTGGCTCTGTAGTCTGACTGGTTTTAAAATACTTGTAAGTAGGAAATAAAACCACACCTGTCAATGCATAATTACTGCTCTCCTTGATGGCCATCACAGTAGATGATTCATTGCCCATCCCTGGGAGAGGATTATGTTTCTTCACCTGCCCCAGTGACCTCAGGGTTGGCGATGTGACTTGTAGTGCCAATCTCTACAGATGGATGAGACTCTACAGAAGGATAATACACCCTTACCCTGTGAACTCAGGGGGGCCAAATGATTTGCACTGGCCAAAGAAATTTGAGCAGAAGTGACATAGGACATTACCAAGCATAAACTTAGAACCTGCAAGCAGTTCACCACACCTCTTTTTCCTCTTCCAGCAGGCCTTGGTCTTGGAACAAAACCACAGCTGGCCCAAAGTGCACATGCAACATTAGGAAGAGAAAAGCCTCTGTCTGCTGCTGTAACCACCAAGATTTTGCTATCACAGAGCAAACTTGATTAAGATGACTGAGACAGCCACTTCTCTTCTCACCTTCAACAGCTCCTCATAACACCTCCTCCAGAAAGCCTTTCCTGATCACTCTTCTCAACACTATGTCCTTTAGCCCACCACACATTTATACACAATCTATGTGGAGGTGGGTAGTGCTTTCCCCTTTGGTGGCATTATACCTTTACTGGTCTCCTTTTGCTACTATGACTGTCAGCTCTTTGGGAGCAAGTCCTGGTTTTCTATCTTGAACCTTCTCGTTAGCACCTAGAACAGAGTTCTGCACACATGGCAATGGAGCATGTGGGAATTCCCTAAACACTGAAAATGTTCAACATTGTTAAGTATAAACATGCTGCTTAGAGTTCATCTCTTCTTTCTTCCAACCAATTCTGTTTGGAAGTAAGCCCACTTACCCACACAGGCACCAGAACTCAACCATCTGCTTCATTGGCTTATCTTAGAAAATAAGTTTCTAGATGAATTCTGTTCTAGAAGAGCTGGAGTAACATATCAGTTCAGATATTTCCCTGGGGAGGGCAGTGACAGTCTACATTACTATCTTGGCCCTTTAAGAGTCATGCAAAAAAACAGCACTTTCTAGTATCTGTTGAATTACTAGAAATTGTTTGATTATAACTAATTCCATTAAAAAACTCCAATAGTGATCAAAGTAGGGTAGAGTACTCCCTCTACTATAAATGTAACACTTATTGAGCAACTAATAAGGGCCAGGCATTGGGCCATTCCCACTGTGTATTACTTTCATTTAAACATACCAAACTAGAAGGAGGTATTATTTTTTTCTCCATTTTACAGAAAATAGGCTCAAAAAGTCATAGGCTTTTCCCATTCTTTTACAGATAATAAAGTTAGAACAGTATTTGAGCCAAGGTCTTCCTAATTCCCTAATTCTAGTGCCCTTTTAACTATACCATAATATCCTTCAAAATGCAGAATGGAAAGAAACACTACTTCAGAGATGCTTAAAAAGCTAAGTTGATGAATGGGTCCTACACCACTCTCTCACCTGCACATCTGTCAGTTCAGTACAGTGGATTCTAAAATAGGATAGTATCTATACAAAGCTTCCCACAACAGTTCTTATTGCAATCCTATCATTAGGCTAAATAATTATACTGTACTTAAGTAATAATGTCTTTCATCAAAGGATCAAGGACAGGAGGAGTAGTATGACTAATTTTTAAAGAGACATTAATACTATACAGGGGGTCAGGGTGGAGGAAGCATTGGGGAACCCCAGGTGTGAAGCAGAGGAGGGAATTATTTTTGCATACAAGTGTAGACTCAGGTTGGGATAGGATGGATTGGACAGGGAAACTTAGGATGCAGTACTGTCACAGATTTGAAGACTTAAAGGTCCAAGTCCCTCCACTTAAAGCACCAGCAAAACCCTCTGATGTAGTAATGCTACTCTCTTCCTTCTCTTTTTCCACTGGCTCAGTGCTGACACTGGGGGTAGAGGTGGGAGGCAGCCTTTTCACTAAAGAAGGGCAGGCCCATGGCTGAGCAAACCAAACCAAACCAAACCAAACCATCCACATCCTCTCCTCCCCCTCCTGGCCCCCAGCCACAGCTGGGATGGATGTCTGGGACTCACCACAAGTTCACTGAACATGACATCCAGCTCCTCCACAGGGGGCATGGGTAACGCTGGCTCCATGGTCTGAAGTGCAAAGCTGCTGTCGTTTCGCAGCCGATAGGTGATTTCTGGGTGATCATTATTTCGGAAACAGCAAAAGATGAATGAAATCCCCCGTCCACCTCTCTTCCTTGGGGCCATGGCTGAATTCTTTTCTAATTCTTGGAGTGACTAAACTCTGTAAAAAGAGGACATGACATGATTAAGTAGGCTTTTTTTAATCAGACCAATTAAAGAAAGAGACTCTACACTGAAGGTAATGTCAGTGCCCTGCCAGGCACAGCCAGGATGACTCCAAGAGGGTCTGGAGACCAGCTGGGCAGAAAGCACATGTCCTACTATTCGCCTACTCAATGTTTCTTGTGACCAACTGCTAAGCAAACAGTACAACCCCATCCACTCCACATCACAGCATATGTTCCAATTGATGGGACTATTGGCCATTCTTTGTATATCCCATGCTCTTTCTTGCCAACCCATTTGTTCTGTTACTCCCCATGCAAGAATGACCTTTTCTACTTCGTCTCCTAGGAATCTAGGATCTCTTACACACCCTTTAAAGTTCAATTCCAATTTCTCCTTTACCTTTCCCAATTAATAATATGTATGTTAAGGCATATCTACCTATTCCAACTAATGTCACATTCTAAGTTCCTTAGAAGTGTGTCTTCCTGTTAGACTGTGATAACTTAAAGCCAGGGGAAGGGGCTGTTCATCAAGCAACTTGGTGGCCCTATGTCCTGCATAGTGCCAGGGAGATAAGAGGCACTCAGTTAATGTTTATTGTGTTGAATAATTTAAATTCATGACAAAAAAAAAAAAAGCAACTTCACAGGAGCTAAAGAGGTTGGATATTTTCAAGCAGAAAAGTCCAAATGAGTTCACCAATAGGGAGATGGCTAATTATGGTATATCCACATAATAGAATACTATCAACTCATTAAAAAGAACAAGGCATCTGTGTATGTAGATACGGAAACATGTTCAAAATGCTACATTACATATACTATATATTACAAGACTACATGTTTTAGAGAATATATATGTTATTTATGAATATATAAGAAAGGGTTAATAGCAGTAATCTCCAAAATAAAAGCAGGGGACTGGAGAACTATTCCTTTTAATTTATACCCTTTTGAATTTGAATTTTTACTCCCCATAATACATTTTTAATGACTGCATAGTTTAGTTTTGTTTTGAAGTTACAACTATATGTATTACCTTGGGAAAAATTTCCAAGTTATATTGTCAACTGAAAAAGCAAGTCGGAAAGTAGTGACTCTGTGGCATCTTACTACACTGATGGACAGTAACCTCAATGGGGTATGGAGGGGACTTGATAATATGGGTGAATGTAGTAACCACAATGTTTTTCATGTGAAACCTTCATAAGAGTGTATATCAATAATACCTTAATTTTAAAAAAAGGAAGTCAGAGAATAACACATACAACATGATGTCACAGTGTCTTCTTAAAGCAATCTCACACAAAAACTTAAATCATTTACATGTAAATGCACAGCAAAAGACCTGGAAAAATACACAGCAAATTCCTAACTGAGAAGAAAGGAGGCTGGAAATGGGGAAGAAAGGAAATACTCTCCTCACGTTATTTTTGTTTTTATAATGATCCCATATTCATGTACATATTTGACTTTTGCAGATTTTCAATTTTGAAAAAGAGATGGGACTGAAAACTTATTTAAAAAGTGGAATGTGAAATGGCCCTTCACGAATTAGGGTGGAGGTGGAGAAACACATCTGTGCAGAGAAGATGGTAGGAACAAAGGCAGGAATTTGGGGAGGAACCACGTGAAGTCAGACTAGAGGGGCAGGATGGTGTGGAAAAGCTGCAAGCCAGGCCAAGGAGTCTGGATTTATCCTGCAAGCAACAGGGAGTCACATTTAGAAACCTCTCCTATCATTCTCTTTCTCTCTCAAAAAAAAAAAAAAAAAAGAAACAGAGGAAGCAGGTGTGGTTGGGTCTTGAGTACTCTCATTTTTTACAGCTGTGGGCAGGTGACCTTGCTTGAGAAGCTGCAGTGAAGGCTGAGCACCCTCAGAGAGAGAGGAGATAGCAGGTTGCCAGATGATGTAATTACTGTCACCATCCTGACAACTGCTGACAAACTAAGCGTGTGCTGAAAGACTGGGCTAGCACTTCTGCAGGCACTTCCTGAAAGGGAAATGAGGGCCCAAGGGGAGGCAGAGGCTCCCAACTATCCTTGAATTGATTTGAGGACTGCTACATAGCAACAAGATCAGAACTATGCCACCCCAAGATTGAATTTAAAACCAATAGGTAGGAGCTATAAGGTGACATAAGGAATAACTTTCTCATGCCTGTGATTGGGATAGGATGGAGCCAAGGAGTCTTTGGCTCTGTTTTCATCGTACTAGAGTTACCTGTTAGAAATGCCCCAGGTGTAAGGTACCCCAGTTATTAGACTGGAGAGGGGGAAGAGATCAGAGGTTTTCAGTAGATACTGATTTGAGTTTTGTACTCCAGAAGTTCTGCTTTTATCCATTTTGGATATTGAAATTTTAGGTATTAATCAATATTTTATAATAACCTCCAGTGGCTACTCACTGCAATTATAAGAATATACAAAGTCGTCCAACAGCCTCCAGGGGTCTCCACTTTCTGGCTCCTGCCTGCCTCTCCACCTCACCACATGGCACTCTTCATCTGAGATACCGTACTCCCACCATACTGGCCATACTGGCTCCTGCCTCAGGGCCTTTGTATCAGCTATGTCCTTGGCTGGTGTGCCCTGGCCCACATCTCTGTGTGCCTGACTCTTCGTCATCACACTTTCTCAGAGAGGCCATCCTCAACCACTGTGTATGCAGGGGTCCCCTTCCCATGCTCCAGGCACACTCTTAAGCCCTTTACCCTGCGTGATGCTCTTCATGGCCGTTGCCACTGTTCGAACTGATCCTATTTGGTTATTCCATGGGGGCAGAGGCCTTGCATATAATGTTCACAGCTCTGGCCCCCACACATGATAGTACATGAAACCATGTACATGGGATACTCACATATTAACTGAACATGAGACTTTTTACATAAAATCTCATTTAAACAGAGGACTTTACTTCAAAAACAATTTAAAACTATGGGATATGGAAATGAAAGTCGAAGTGGGCCTTAGGCTTTATCTGTAATATTTTTAGTTTTTAAACAATAATATTCATATATTATGTATACAATTAATAATAAATGTAATACATGCAGAAGAGAGACTAGAACCTAGTGTGTCAACATTTAACGATGATTACTTCTGCATAGTGAGGAAATGGATGTCATCTTTGAACTTTGTTTTTGTCCTGAAGTTTAAAGAAAACATTTATGACATATGGCATCTCTTCCAAATCAGAAAACCTAATTCCAAAATCTGTCACAAATTTCTTGAGTTTGTAATTAATACAATGATGCAAACTCAGATAAAAGGTTTTATAAAAAATTATGACTTAAAAACATTTCTAGAGTCAAGTTTTCCATTTATATTAAGGGAGGGTGGTCTCTGAAAGCTGGCAAGTAGAGGTCTTTGGGATGGGTAGGTAGGGGAAATGTTAAGAGCAGGGTGTTCCTCATGGAGCCGCACATGATGATCCAACTGGCTCTGGAATAAAGACTTAGTTGAGACATCCAATATCCCAGCCTGTTGAAACATCCATCTCCTGGCCTTGGCTGTACTTGTATCAGGTCAGAGGAGACATACACAGTACCTGGGATTCCCTTGGCAAATGTGTATTAATACCATTTAGACACCAGGCATGACGGTAAGCATCTAAGGATATGAAATTGAATGAGTCACTAGAAGCTTATAATCTAAGGGACAGAGTAGTGCACCAAATAGTTATAACAAAGTAATATGGCATATCTTACCAGTAAGTGCTATGCAGTGGAGCAAGAAGCACATAGGCAAGAGTTTGGGAGTGGTCCCCCTCATGGATGAGTGCAGCTTTGATAGATTATGGAAAGCAGGGCATTTAGGCAGAGGGAACAGAGCAAGCAAAGGTATGAGGTGGGAAAGGGCAGGGAGTATACAGGGAATGAGAGGCAGTATGCCATGGATTATGCTATATACCACCATCTTCCTACAGCAGAACCCTGGAGCTCTCAAAAGCCATTAGTGTCTCCCTAATACCATTCTAAACTGGCTTTCAGTGCCACATCAAATCAGATTCAACTCAACTTGTCTGTCTTTTCTATTTCCTTAAGAGTATCCTTCACTTTAGCCAACAGACTATTTTCCATGCCACATGAACATCTTGAGCTCCTCTCATCTTTTATCCAAGGGATCCACTCATTTATTCCTTCTGCCCTCATTTTTGTCAACCTTCTCCCCACTCTAACAGCGCCAGCCATGAGAGTACTTGGTGTGGTAAGCCTAACCCTATTGGTGGTAGCTGAAATTTGGTTCAACATTTCTGAAGGGCAATTTATCAAAACCTTAAAATAGTCATACTTTTTGACCTAGTCTTTCTACTTTCGGAAATATATCCTAAGGAAATTGGAGATACTATCAAAGATGCTGCACAAAAATCCTCAAAGCATTACGTGCAATAGCAAATAAAGAAGGGCATATAATAAGTGCCAGCAAGAGAGGACCATATAAAAGGGGCAAATAAATTATGGTACAACTAGATGATAGCCTACCCAGCAATCCTTTGTAAAAGAGTATTTAATGACATGCAAATTCTTATGATACACAAAATAAAGAGTAGATATACAAAGCCTGTTTACACAAAACACTTACATAATACAAATAGGAAAAAAGGACAAGAGAAATGCACCAAAATGTAAGCAGCAGTTAGCTCATGTCAGAGGTATGGATTACTTCAAAAAAATGAAAAAGCCTTCTGTACTTTCCAAGTTGTTTTTGCAATGAAGACACACTACTTTTACAATAAAACAAGACTTTTAAAAAAACATTTTATATGATTATTTGTTTATATGAAAAGGGTGTGTGTGCATGCAAAAATGTTTCTATCAAAAACATCCCAAGTTACAGAGTTTCTTAAACTAACTTGATGAAGGACTGGTGGATTTCCCTCCAATCTGTTAGAAACACCTTTTTGTAAAATTGTAATACAAACATCTCAGCAGTCAAATTTACTGTAGAATTTCTTTAAGTGTGTAATTCTTGTACACTTTATTTCTCAGCACAGGTGGGTGGCAATGGTGCTGATGTACACCAGGAGATGGGAATTAAGGCTTAGCTCATTAAAATGTGTTTGTCTCTGGTATGTGTCCTCAGGGCAGGAACCATATCTCACTCAGAACCAGGCCAGAGTCCTGTCTATCCTATCACTAGACTGTCAGTAAACTGAAGAGACATTGTTCAGGGACTACTGTCAACGTCTGTGTGACTAACCACATGTCTGTATAAGATAGAGAGACAGTGTTCAGGTTAATGGGAAATGAGGACAAGAAAAACTCAGCCATCAAGTGCATTTCTGGGCAGTCTTGCTAACTTACCCAATTGGATATGGTCTGGGCCCTCAGCATTTTGTGATGCATAGCCAGCAGTTACAGTAATTTGTAAGTCTGCATCTTTCTTCCTTCACTGAAGTCAACTCCATGAGGAAAAGTGCCTACAGCATGGGTCCCCAAGTGCCTTGCACATACAGAAGTATGACCAAAGTATTTGGTAAATGAATTGAGAGCAATTGCTTTACTTTGAATTTTACAAGTTGCTTCACTTAAACTGAAGTTATATTACATTCTGGCTGTATTGAGGAGGGGTGCTGAGGAAACAGTAAGATCTAAAAATCAGTCCAAAGCATTTTTCAAGTCTTAAAAAAAAATGCCAACAGTTCTATAAACAAAAGAAAATGAGGATCTTGGCTACTTCCTAAGACAGATAGTAAGATACAGAGCCTATTACATTTAAGAACCTAACTGAAATCATTTTAATAAGGACCAAAATATTGTGTTTGACAGGTGATTTGTGTTTAAAAGCCTCAGTAAAGCCCAAAGACCAAGTTTTTATGCTGGTTCCTCTGTGGAACCCCAGATACAAAGTCCTCCTTAAACCCATCCTTAAATTGTAAATAATGGCAAAGCTTTAAGATTTTTCAACAAACAGCCATTTTTAATACAACATATTGCAACTCTATTGCTCAGAGCCTAATCTCCTAGATACAGGCCAAAATAGAGATAAAATTAATTCCACCTGACTCCTGAGTGGCAGTAGACTCTTCTGTCTGGTACTCCTTAACTGCTCTAGCACCTCACTAGTGTGACCCCAAAAACTGCCTGTGTATGGGATTTTTGTGCATACATTCATACCCACCACCTCACTCATCCTCCCAAGTTAGAAGACCTCAGAGGGAGGGGGCAGTCAGAAAGAGAGAAGTTTGAGAGAGACTTATTTGTCAGTGAAGCTAAAGATGTTGATTCAGAGAAGCCTGATTGGTCAGAGTGGGCAAGGAAGCTGGGCAGAGACCAGGGAACCTGCTTGCTTAGCCCAGCTGGAGTCCAGGCCACACCCTCTCCGACCTCAAGGCCACACCGCCCTCAGTGCATCCTCCCCTTGTCTCTCACCTGAGTGACTACAGCAGTTCCTTAACTCTTCTCCCTGACCCTTGATTCCCTAGTCTAGGGGTTGATAAATACTTTCTCTCAAGGGTCATATAGTAAATATCAGGCTTTGCTGGCCATTAAGCCTCTATCACAGCTACTCAGTGCTGCCATTTTGCCCTGAAAACAGCCATAAACATTCATAAAAATGGGCATGCATGTGTGCTAATCAAACTATTTGTGGACACTGAAATCTGAATTTCATATAACTTTCTCATGTCACAAATATTCTTTTTTAAAATTTTGTTATATCATTTAAAAATGTAAATTCCATCCTTTGCTTATGGATAATAGTAAAATAGGTGGTTTGCCCATGTGGGCCATGGGTTGAAGACCACCAATAGCTCCCTAGTCCATCATATTCGTCCATTTAATTCATTAAGTCAAAAGTTTATTGAGCACTGATTATGTGCCAAACACTCTGCTAAGCACTAAGGAAAGAGGGATGAAAATGAGATGATGTACCCTCGGGGAAACTTATTTGCTTTGGAAAAGGCAGAGAAAAGACAATTATAAACCAGAACTATTGATTTTTGACTGGGGGATGCAAGAGGAAAGTTAAAGAAAATGGTGGTGGTGGTGTGATGGTGGGAGGGGCCAGCTACATTAGACAGTGTGATCAGGGATGGCTTCTCTAGAGAGGGGGCATTTAAGCTAGTACCTAATGGATAAATGAGACTAGCCCTTCAAAGTGTCAGGGAGAGGATTCCAGGTAAAGGAGTGTGTGCAGAGGCCCAGAGCAGGTGGGGACCTTGGGATGTTTGAGTCAGAGAAAGACTAGTGTGGCTGAAGCATAGTGAGTAATGGATGTGTTGAAAGAGAAGAGGCTGGAAAGGACAGGGGCTCTAGACCCTAGGGCCTCGTACACCAGAGTGAGGAATCTGGGATTTATTCTCAGCACATCATAAATCTGACTGTGTCACTCAGCTCTGTAGTATCTCCTGGATAGAGTCCAACTTTCCAGCCTGACCCTCCACAAGATCCTCTATGGCCTGGTCCTTGCCTACTTTATTTTCTACCCTTGTCCCCCAACACCCCAAACACTATGCACCCATATGCCCCACACATGTGTGCACACAGTCATCAAAACTTGACAGGAGTCACATCCTGAGCCCATATACCTGCAGTCCCCTCAGCCTCAGGTTCTCTTTCCTTCTTTACTTGACCATCTTTCAACTCACCAACCAAAATCTGCTCAAATGCTGCTATATTTATGAGCCTCAAGTTTCCCAGCGATGGTCACACATTGATTTCCACACCCCTAGCACCATATACATAGTTGGTAACAGAATAAATACATTCATTCAGTTTTCTGGATTTTTAAAAAAAAAATTCGTATCTGCTAGACTTCCTCAACTAGACTATGAGATTCTGAAGACAGAGACTGAGTTTCATGCAGTCCCTGGCACACATATTCTCAATAAATATTCACTGAATTCAACAGCATAGATGTCTTAATGAACAGATGGTCGAATCAAACTTCAGGGTTGTGTAACTGGGTGTTCTTCCCACAGTTGCCGGCAGATCTGTTTTTCACAACTGCCAAAACATTTGATGTCAGTTGGTTCACCAAGGGCTCCTTAGCCATTTGTCAAGCTTCTTGACGCTGACAGTAGCCTCACAAACAGATTTCATCCTCCAGGTGTTTGAAGCTTCCCTAGAGCAAGGAGTTTCTTTCTGACTGAATTAGCTGTTGCTTTGTTTTATACCTGTCCTCAAGTAATGTCCACTGGAAACTGAGCCACTGATGGAATCTTTCAGACTTTTCCCCATTCCTTACATTCAGTGAACACTTTGCCCAAGAAAGTATTCACTTACTCAGCTATCATAGCTGAACCTCCTCAACAGACCAAACAGAGTATAAGGTGCTAGAGATGTAGATAAAGAAAACCCACAGATTCTGGGAGATCATAGCCTAGTGAGCATACTCAGTGAGGAGTGAAGTTGGTCCTTCTGTCCAATGAAGAGGGAACACAGTTACTGAAACCAGGGGCCTGTTTCCGTATCTTGGCCCCTTTTTAATCAGATCAGCCTGAGGGAAAGGTCTAATTTTAAAATGACAGCTGGGCCCTCAACCAGAACACATTTTTCAACCTCAGCTTCTGGCACTGTTGCAGAGGGGAAGAAGTCACTTCTGGGACATGCAAAATGCAACCCGTCTATAATATAACACATGACTATTGCTATGCCATGCACAAGGAGGCAATTAAAAAGCTACTCAAGATTTTGGAGCAGGTGCATTTTCCTTAGCAAAGAGTAAGAAATTTAATCTATCTGTGGCCTAGCTCAAACTCAGAGTCTTTTGTATTGCTCTTTAACAAACAAACAAGACTCTCAACGTGTTAACAGTCAAAAGATGAGGGCCAAATTTTAGGAAATGTAAACGATGGTAATCCTGAAGATAAAGAGCCCTGGAGAACAACTTACTGTCTATAGGAAAACCCTCCTTAACACTTTTCCTTTGATAATGCCAAGTCACAATACATATGACATGTTCAGTTTTTTTTCCACAAAGCAACACTTGATCAGTACCTAATATATGGGGAATAATTTGAAGGTCGTGGTGACAAAATAGATTTGTACAGGTACATGCAACATTTTAATTGGCTCACCAGGGACTTCTGCCACATATTTATAAAATGACTGTCCACCCTGAGGGATATGCTCACTGGCTAAGTTACTAAGGTTTTCCTCTAACCAAAGCAGGTACAGGAGAATAATAGCTTAGCTGCTGGAGGAAGGGAGAGAAAGAGAGACGGTGAGTTCCTGCCAGCCACCAGCCTGGTTAAACAGTCGAGTGTTTCCGTGTGAACTCACTAAGTGTCGTGGGGACTGCATATGTCATACCCCACTTCTATCATTTTAGCCAAGATAGACAGTATTTCATATTAACTCTCCAATTAGGATTTCAACACTAAAATATTGTCATTGTTTCATTCTTTAAATGGTCTCTAGAATTTCTAAATGCCACAGACATAAAAAGGGACAAGAAAAAAAATTTACTCATAATAGCAATTTCAGAGCACGGTTTGGGGAACACAGTTTTACTGATGTACCAACTATTGACTATTGTTTGAAGAACTGCAATTTACCTTACAGTTTGAAATTTCCCAAAGGACCCCGACATGCAGTGTGGGTCTCAATGCCGTGCTGATGTTAAAACCCAAATTCTCTTATCAAGAAGAATGTGAAATAATTGCTCTGCTTCTTTCCTTGGCCCTCTCTCTCCCCAGTCACATTCCTCATGTCTGGTTTCATCTTCCAAGCACACCAGAGGCCAAACACTATTTGGAGCTTTAAAAAATCATGGGATACAGCCTAAAGGTTGTAGGAGAATTATTTGAAAGGGCACGTGTTTTCCCCACAAGTTTCAACATCCTCACCGTTTCTCAACCCACGTGACCAGGGGAAGACCAGCCCTTCCCACACACCTGGTTCCTAAATAGTGTTCTAACCGGACACTTCTTAGAGCAGCTCCTGGAAATTCACCAAGCAGTCTTCTCTGCCCAGTGATTTTTCTGAGGCAAGTGGAAAACAATACAGGCACCCCACCATCGATGAGAAAACCAAAACCCCAACATCCAAAAAGCCACCAGCACCTTGAAAACACTTTCTGCTCCACAGCCTAAAGCAGGGCAATGAAAGCCAAGCACACTCCTTCCTCTGGATCCACGCCACAGTGTAGGTGGGGGTGTGCAAAGTGGAAGCCAGAACTGGTCCTGTTCCTTCCCCACTTTCTTCCTAGACAAGGGAGGACTTCCGGTGAAGTCCGTGCACATCCTCAAGCCAGACCAATCCTCAACCAGCACATATTAACACTCTTTCTCCAAGCCCAAGCCACAGACTCCTGCCAGAACATACACACCTGCTCCTTATGTAAAGAGGAAAGAAGGGGACCCCAGGTTTCACCCTGAAACACTGGCAATGACTGTTCTGTCATGACTCATGACTTTACCCATGGATTTAGGGCATACTTCCCTAAAGCCAGTATAACACTATTCTCGAGTTAGGAAGTTTGTGCTTGTCACGTGACAGAAACCAGTCTGGAAACCAGGACATCTTGTCTCGATCATCTGGGAGGGAAGCCAAACCAAAAGTGTCATTGGAACTTCCCACCGAAGAAAGCAAGCCTTGCCACAGAGCCTGTGGCCTTGGGCCTGCTGACCTGTTGCGAGTCTGTGAGTTAAGTCAATAAACAAATTTAAGCTGAAACTGAAAGAAATGCAAATCATTTTCCCCCTTTGGGTTTCTATCTTCACTGCCTCTAAGGAATCCACTCAGACTGTACAAAGACAAATTTAAATGAGGGGGTTACACAAACATAGGAGGCTACAACTCAATAGCCAGCTTTGTCACATCAAAGCTCTCGTTCTTCCAAAAGGCCACATTGCGTTCTTTAATAAACATGTAAAAGAATGCAAATTTCTCAAAACACAGAGCAGCTCTTTCAGAAAGGATAGGAGAAAAAGACATCAGTCACAAGAAAAGAATATTTGTACATTACAAGACACCGGCAAGTATCTGTACTCTAGTCCCTGGTCCTCCTCTGATGCCACTAAAAAAAACCCCTGAAGTCAGAGTCTTCACCACTATGGGTAAATGTGGTGCCTCTTAGAATGTCTCACCACCACATGGGCCACACTTTAGATACTTCAGGTTTCAGACCTTCCCAAACAAGCAGCCAACGCTTTGGTGCCAACCACAGAGAAAATGCATGATCCTGAAAGATACTGCCTGAAAAGAAATATATCATCAGGCATGTTTTAGAAGATTTTCACCAATGGCAAATTCTTAGAGAGAAGAGGTTCAATAGATATGTACTTAGCTTGCAGAACTATGCTTTCCAGACCTCCTAGCAAAGTTTAGTGTGAGTTATAGACAATAAGAGGAAGGTGCTCTGGACCAAGGCCTCACAATGCTAGAGGCACAGTGTAAGAAGTCCCTCTCCCCCATGAGGCCATAAGACATGGTGCCCTGGGAAAGTGAACACTACTACTGACCCTCACAGTCCCCAACCCAGATGCTGCTCAATCTTATTCTGTCTCAAATATTGTAACTACATTTTACCATCAAGGCATTTTATTGCCAAGTAGGTATGATTTTTATTTTTCCACAAGCCTCTGTGGAGAATGTCGTCTATTGGCATCCTAGGGAAACTCCAGTTCTCTGGACTGAAAATAAAGAAAGAAAATCTTGCCTAGAGGGCTTTATATGTTCATGTTTACTGAAAGCAAATTTTAAGACTCACTAATTACCTTTCTCTTTTCATGTTCTTCTGACTACTTTTATGCCAAGATTCCTTTAATACAATTGAAAAAGGACAAAATGTAGAACAAAAGTTCTTGGTTAAAATTAGCCTTACTCTCTGGTAACTATTAAGAAACCCCTGACTTTCTCATGGCAAACGCCTGTGCATGTCAGTTGGGGGAACCTGACAGCCAGACACAGTATGGCACAGGCAGCTGTGGGGCTGTGACTCTGCTCCAAACACCAGCTTAACAACTTCATTCGCGGAGTGACTGTAGGAAGGGCATCAGCATCCTGAGGTCCTCAATAAACACTCGATGGATTCGAAGTGGACATTGCAAAGGAAAGTGAGACCTATATTAAAAAGTTGGAGGGAGGATTTAGATTTGTCAACTACTGTTTGGTGAAAAAATGTTAACCAGATTCCTTTCTCTGACATTCCTGTGTGTATATCAGCAGAACAAATTCCTGGAACGAAGCTGGTTTAATCTCTACAGGGCAGTTGTCATCACTAAATCAAGGGCTCTGCAGGTTAGCTAGCTTATCTGCAAACTGTGGGAAAATCTCTGAGGGTTTTAGGGGCAGTGTGGAAAAAGGCATTTAAAAATATCTTAGTTTTCCCTGTATATTTCAAAGCATTCAGCATGTTTAATATTTCAATGCAGCCACTTCTGTGACAATGGTCAAGAGCAAACCCAGCTCAGTCACAGCAAGACTGCTGACATCTGCAGCACTGACCTGATTCCCCTTCACATTTCCCTCAGTCAGTGATCTCATCTACTTATTTTTCTACTTTCTACATCTGCAGGCATCTTGTCTGCCCAGGGAAGTAACTGTGAAGTGGTCATGAAGACAGAAATCATCCTGCAAGCACCCAGGGCTTTCACATTTTTGCCTCATAAACATCATTTTAAACACATGTGTATATGGCCACCATTTGCCATTACAAATGTAAAAAATGTACAAAGAAAGCTAAGTTCCTGGTGATTCCTTGGTTTAAAATGACCATATGGTGAGTTGTTTACCAGATCTGGGTCTCTCCACGAGGCCTGCTGTGCAGAGGGGTTCATTTTTGGCAAGGCCAGCACCACACCTATGTCCTGCCTGTTCTTGAAGAGTCCTGCTCAGGATGAGGTAGGGAGAAGCCACCCAGAAACATTAAGGACAGATGATGGAGTCACATTATGAAACCCAGAACTCCCTTCAAAAGAAGCACTCTGTCTTTCATAAAAATTCTACCTACATATTTCCAGAATCTCTCTTCTGGCCTTAGTTCATTTCCATATCAATAGGTGTTTCCAAGGGGTGGAGAGAAGTAGTTCTGTTCCATATCAATAGGTAATTACAGGGGGTGCTGGGGCATGTCTAGACTGAAGAGGTTAGGTGGGGTCCCTTTTTGCAGCTGGGTCACGAGAGACAGGGGTGAGCAGAGGTGGACAACTGCTTGTAAGCAATAAACAGATTTCTCCCACTTTATTTCTCCCTTTGACTGATTTTGGTTTCAAAGGTCTTTTGCCCTGGGCTGGGAAAATATCTCGGCCCCAGAGTTACTGTTTGCAAAAGGCCTATGTCTAAATGTTTATCTACAATGTATAGCACAGTGCTTTGTAGAGAGTAGTCAAAAAAATAAAATTAAAAACACTGATACTTAAAAAAAAAAAAAATTCTACCTACAAATTTTACATAATAAATCTTCAAGAGAGACTTATGGGAAGATGACAGTAAAGTTTCATTTGAATGCAAGGTTGGTGTAGAATAAGGCAGAGAAGAGGTACTCGGGCTGCCGCCTGCCCCAGATGTTGTGTGGCTCTAGTAGGTGCTGCTCTAAAACCAGAATTACCCAGCCCTGCACAAGAGACACCCATACCCTCTAATGATTACAGGTGAAGGCATTACTTTGTCATGTCAGCTCTAAAACTAATTTCCAAACACACAGCACTACAAAGACCTACAGAAATAAAACTCTGAGATGGGATTTCCTCAATCTCCCTTTGTGTTGGGACCTTCCAAAAGCACTTAGATATATAATCCTCCAAAATGAGAATTTTTTATTAACTGGGACTTGGGTGGGGTGGATGAGAAAACCAGGAGGTAAAAAAGAAAACCCCAGCCCCACAATGGGCAATCTAATAACCTGTTGATGGGAAAGTCAATTATATTGCCTCAGTGGAAGGTGATCTGGCAGTATCTACTGTTACTGGCCCTTTGATCAATATCTAAGAAAACCTAGATGCTGTATGTAGGGATTAACACATGGATACAGACTACAACACTGTAACAGAAAGACAACAGGATTTATTATTTGTAACAGAGAATCATGTAAGTGTCCTTCAATAGGAGAATGTTTTAATAAATGTTGGTGCACCCATTGTATAAAACACTGCTTCTCATACTGATTCTAAGGCTTTACTCCATACCAGTTTTAACAGAATCTCTGGTATTGGGGCTCAGGTCATAGCAATTTTTCCAAACTCTACAGGTGATCCCAGTGTGAGGGCAAGTCTGGCACTAGTGCCACAGAATCCCATGCCTGGATTCTAGGAATGTGCTGTGCCCACGGATAAAGACATGGAAAGATCTATATTCAGAAGAGAGAGAGAGAAGGGAGGGAGGAAGGGAGGAAAAGAGGGAGGGAAGAAATCAAATTGCAGAACAATACCTGTACCATCATTTATGTTAAAACTAAAACAATACTGTTATTTGTTGCTACACACACACATATCCCTATATCTTTCCAGTATTGGAAGTATTAGCTGTAAAGTTGTTAAAGTATTTAGGCAGATGCTTAGCACATGGAAGATGTTCAATAAATGGTGGCTATTATTTCCATGTGCATCTAAGATTTGGGAACCTTTAAGAATAGTTTTATGTGGAAAATGAACTTTCCTAAGTGTTTCATGCAGATGTCAATATTCTACTGAAGCTAGAAGGTTTGCAGGCCTTCTCACTAACCCCATTAAACTCTAAGTATACACCCAAATGACTTGTTAGCTGTCATATTGATTCATTTACTTAAAATTACAGCTTGCTTTGTGCATATGGGAAACCCATGGTCAAAAATGCAGATGGTTTCAATATCAATATACATTGATTTGTAGATCCACCAAAATGGCCCCCTTAAAAGTTGTTCTAAAGGCCAATGAGAGAGGTGGAGCCAAGATGGTGGTGTGAATAGAGCAGCGGAAATCTCCTCCCAAAATCATGTATATTTTTGAAAATACAACAAATACAACTATCCCTACAAGAGAGACTAGAAGATACAGGGAAACAGCCAGGCTACATCTACACCTGTGAGAATCAGCGCCTTGTGAAGGGGGTAAGATACAAGCCCCGGCCCAGCAGGACCCAAGCGCCCCTCACCCCAGTTCCCGGTGGGAGGAGAGGAGTCGGAGCAGAGAGGGAGAGGGAGCCCAGGACTGCCAAACACCCGGCCCTAGCCATCCGCACCAGAGCACAGACACACAGTGCATGGGGTGCTGGATACTAGGGAAGCAGGACAGTAAAACCTGCGGGTGGGTCCCCGCAGCCAGAGCCCCTGGGGCAAAGAAAAGTGAGTGCTTTTTGAAAGACTTAAGGGACAGAGACTCCACAGCAGAACAGAAAGGACCCAGGACACTTAGCCCAGCAGATGGGAATCCCGGGGAACTCCGGGCACCCTAACCCCCTGGGTGGCAGTGCAGCTCGGAGGCCCCTCAAGGAGATAAACAGCCTACCGCCTGTTTCCCCTCCGATGCTGCTCTGCCATAGGGGCCGGGCAAGAATCAGAGACTCTGTCTGCACACAGCTGCACAGCACAAGCTGCTAGGGGTTGCCATTCTCCAAGGAGAGGAAGGCCACAAACCAGCAAGAAGGGACATTCTCCCAGCCAACACACGTGCCAGCTCCCCACAACTACCTCTATCGCCATGAAAAGGCAGAAGAATTTGATACAGATCAGACTAACCCAGACTTCCACCCCTGAGAAGGAATCTGGGGAGAAAGACCTAACCAATCTCCCTGAAAAAGAATTCAAAATAAAGGTCATAACCATGCTGATGGAGCTGCAGAGAAATATGCAAGAGCTAAGGTAAGAAGTCCGGACAGAGATTACAGAAATGAAACAATCTCTGGAAGGATTTATAAGCAGAATGGATAAGATGCAAGAGGTCATTGATGGAACAGAAACCAGAGAACAGGAACACACAGAAGCTGATGCCGAGAGATAAAAGGATCTCCAGGAATGAAACAATACTAAGAGAACAATATGACCAATCCAAAAGGAACAATATCTGCATTATAGGGGTACCAGAAGAAGAAGAAAGAGAAAAAGGTATAGAAAGTGTATTTGAATAAATGATTGCTGAAAACTTCTTTAAACTGGGGGAGGAAATAATCATTCAGACCACGGAAGTACACAGAACTCCCAACAGAAGGGACCCAAGGAGGACAACACCAAGACACATAATAAATAAATGGCAAAGATCAAGGACAAGGACAGAATTTTAAAGGCAGCTAGAGAGAGGAAAAAAGTCACCTACAAAGGAAAACCCATCAGGCTATCATCAGACTTCTCAACAGAAACCTTACAGGCCAGAAGAGAATGGCATGATATATTTAATGCAATGAAACTGAAGGGCCTTGAACCAAGGATACTATATCCAGCATGCTTATCATTTAAATATGAAGGAGGGATTAAACAATTCCTAGACAAGCAAAAGTTGAGGGAATTTGCCTCCCACAAACCAATTCTACAGGGTATTTTAGAGGGATTGCTCTAGATGGGAGCACTCCTAAGGCTAAACAGATGTCACCAGAGAAAATAAAATCACAGCAAAGAAAGCAGATCAACCAAATACTAACTAAAGGCGAAAAATAAAATCAACTACCCACAAAAGCAGTTAAAGGAAACACAAAAGAGCAAGGAATAAAACACCCAACATATAAAGAATGGAGGAGGAGGAATAAGAAGGGAGAGAAATTAAGAATCACCAGACAGTGTCTATAATAGTTCAATAAGTGAGTTAAGTTAGGCAGTAAGATACTAAAGAAGCTTTGAACCTTTGGTTACCACGAATCTAAAGCCTGCAATGGCAATAAGTGCATATCTTTCAATAATCACCCTAAATGTAAGTGGATTGAATGCACCAATCAAAAGACACAGAGTAATAGAATGGATAAAAAAGCAAGACCCATCTATATGCTGCTTACAAGAGACCCACCTCAAACACAAAGACATGCAGAGACTAAAAGTCAAGGGATGGAAAAAGATATTCCATGCAAACAACAGGGAGAAAAAAGCAGGTGCTGCAAGTACTAGTATCAGACAAAACAGATTTAAAAACAAAGAAAGTAACAAGAAATAAAGAAGGACGTTAATAATGATAAAGGGCTCAGTCCAACAAGAGGATATAACCATTATAAATATATATGCACCCAACACAGGAGCACCAACATATGTGAAACAAATACTAACAAAACTAAAGGAGGAAACAGAATGCAATGCATTCATTTAGGAGTGAACACACCATTCACTCCAAAGGACAGATCACCAGACAGAAAATAAGTAAGGATACAGAGGCACTGAACAACACACTAGAACAGATGGACCTAATAGACATCTATAGAACTCTACGTCCAAAAGCAATAGGATACACATTCTCCTCAAGTGCATATGGAACATTCTCCAGAATAGACCACATACTAGGCCACAAAAAGAACCTCAGTAAATTCAAAAATATTGAAATTCTACCAACCAACTTTTCAGACCACAAAGGAATAAAACTAGAACTAAATTGTACAATGATAGCAAAAAGGCCCACAAACACATGGAGGCTTAACAACATGCTCCTACATAATCAATGGATCAATGACCAAATTAAAAAAGAGATCAAGCAATATAAGAAAACAAATGACAACAATAACACAAAGCCCCAACTTCTGTGGGACGCAGAAAAAGCAGTCTTAAGAGGAAAGTATATAGCAATCCAGGCATATTTAAAGAAGGAAGAACAAACCAAAATGAATAGTCTAATGTCACAATTATCAAAATTGGAAAAAGAAAAACAAATGAGGCCTAAAGTCAGCAGAAGGAGGGACATAGTAAAGATCAGAGAAGAAATAAACAAAATTGAGAAGAATAAAACAATAGAAAAAATCAATGAAACCAAGAGCTGGTTCTTTGAGAAAATAAACAAAATAGATAAGCCTCTAGCCAGACTTATTAAGAGAAAAAGAGAATCAACACACATCAACAGAATCAGAAACGAGAAAGGAAAAATCATGATGGACCCCAAAGAAATACAAACAATTATTAGAGAATACAGTGAAGACCTATATGCTAACAGCTGGAAAACCTAGAAGAAATGGACAACCTCTTAGAAAAATACAACCGTCCAAGACTGACCAAGGAAGAAACACAGAATCTAAACAAACCAATTACCTGCAAAGAAATTGAAGAGAGAATCAAAAAACTACCCAGGAACAAAACCCCCAGGACAGATGGATTTACCTTAGAATTTTATCAGACATACAGAGAAGACATAATACCCATTCTCCTTAAAGTTTTACAAAAAATAGAAGAGGAGGGAATACTCCCAAACTCATTCTATGAAGCCAACATCACCCTAATACCAAAACCAGGCAAAGACCCCACCAAAAAAGAAAACTACAGACCAATATCCCTGATGAACGTAGATGCAAAAATGATCAACAAAATATTAGCAAACCGAATTCAAAAATACATCAAAAGGATCATACACCATGACCAAGAGGGATTCATCCCAGTGATGCAAGGATGGTACAACATTTGAAAATCCATCAACATCATCCACCACATCAACAAAAAGAAGGACAAAAACGACATGATCATCTCCATAGATGCTGAAAAAGCATTCGACACTGAAAAAGCATTTGACAAAATTCAACATACATTCATGATAAAAACTCTCAACAAAATGGGCATAGAGGGCAAGTACCTCAACATAATAAAGGCCATATATGATAAACCCACAGCAAACATCATACTGAACAGCAAGAGGCTGAAAGCTTTTCCTCTGAGATCGGGAACAAGACAGGGATGCCCACTCTTCCCACTGTTATTCAACATAGTACTGGAGGTCCTAGCCATGGCAATTAGACAAAACAAAGAAATACAAGAATCCAGATTGGTAAAGAAGAAGTTTAACTGTCACTATTTGCAGATGACATGATATTGTACATAAAAAACCCTAAAGACTCCACTCCAAAACTACTAGAACTAATATCAGAATTCAGCAAAGTTGCAGGATTACAAAATTAACACACAGAAATCTGTGGCTTTCCTATACACTAACAATGAACTAATAGAAAGAGAAATCAGGAAAACAATTCCATTCACAATTGCATCAAAAAGAATAAAATACTTAGGAATAAACCTAACCAAGGAAGTGAAAGACCTATACCCTGAAAACTATAAGACACTCTTAAGAGAAATTAAAGAGGCCACTAGCAAATGGAAACTCATCCCATGCTCTTGACTAGGAAGAATTAATATTGTCAAAATGGCCATTCTGCCCAAAGCAATATACAGATTTGATGCAATCCCCATCAAATTACAAACAACATTCTTCAAATAACTGGAACAAATAGTTCAAAATTCATATGGAAACACCAAAGACCCCGAACAGCCAAAGCAATCCTGAGTAAGGAAGAATAAAGTGGTGGGGGGACCTTGCTCCCCAACTTCAAGCTCTACTACAAAGCCACAGTAATCAAGACAATTTGGCACTGGCACAAGAACAGAGCCACAGACCAGTGAAACAGAATAGAGACTCCAGACATTAACCCAAACATATATGGTCAATTAATATATGATAAAGGAGCCATGGACATACAACGGGGAAATGACAGTCTCTTCAACAGATGGTGCTGGCAAAACTGGACAGCTACATGTAAGAGAATGAAACTGGATCAGTGTCTAACCCCATATACAGAAGTAAATTTGAAATGTATCAAAGACCTGAATGTAAGTCACGAAACCATAAAACTCCTAGAAAAAAACATAGGCAAAAATCTCTTGGACATAAACACAAGCGACTTCTTCATGAACATATCTCCCCGGGCAAGGAAAACAAAAGCAAAAATGAGCAAGTGGGACTATGTCAAGCTGAAAAGCTTCTGTACATCAAAGGACACCATCAATAGAAGAAAAAGGTACCCTACAGTATGGGAGAATATATTCATAAATGACAGATCCGATAAAGAGTTGACATCCAAAATATATAAAGAGCTCACATACCTCAACAAACAAAAAGCAAATAATCCAGTTAAAAAATGGGCAGAGGAGCTGAATAGACAGTTCTCTAAAGAAGAAATCCAGATGGCCAACAGGCACATGAAAAGATGCTCCACATAGCTAATTATCAGAGAAATGCAAATTAAAACCACAATGAGATATCACCTCACACCAGTAAGGATGGCTACCATCCAAAAGACAAACAACAACAAATGTTGGAGAGGTTGTGGAGAAAGGGGAACCCTCCTACAATGCTGGTGGCGATGTAAATTAGTTCAACCATTGTGGAAAGCAGTATGGAGGTTCCTCAAAATGCTCAAAATAGACTTACCATTAGACCCAGGAATTACAGTCCTAGGAATTTACCCTAAGAATGCAGCACTCCAATTTGAGAAAGACAGATGCACCCCTATGTTTATCGCAGCACTATTTACAATAGCCAAGAATTGGAAGCAACCTAAGTGTCCATCAGTAGATGAATGGATAAAGAAGATGTGGTACATGTACACAATGGAATATTATTCAGCCATAAGAAGAAAACAAATCCTACCATTTGCAACAACATGGATGGCACTAGAGGATATTATGCTCAGTGAAATAAGCCAAGCAGAGAAAGAGAAATACCAAATGATTTCACTCATCTGTGGAGTATAAGAACAAAGGAAAAACTGAAGGAACAAAACAGCAGCAGAATCACAGAACCCAAGAATGGACTAACACTTACCAAAGGGAAAGGGACTAGGGAGGATGGGTGGGAAGGGAGGGATAAGGGTGGGGAAAAAGAAAGGGGGCATTACGATTAGCATGTAAAATATGGGGGGGGGGGGCATGGGAAGGGCTGTGCAACACTGTGAAGACAAGTAGTGAATCTACAGCATCTTACTACACTGATGGAGTGACTGTAATGGGGTGTGTGGGGGTGACTTGGTGAAGGGAGGAGCCTAGTAAACATAATGTTCTTCATGTAATTGTAGATTAATGATAACAAAATAAAATAAATAAATAAAAAATAAAGGCCAATTAATATAAAACTTAATTGTAACGCTAGGTGAAACCTGGATGAACTCAGACAGGAAGAATATTTCCAATACTGCAGGCACCAGCTATAGATACAACAATGTAAGAAACTTTCAAAAAATGTTTTATTTTAAATTTTGCTTGTCCCAAGAGGCAATTATTGGAGAATTTCTGGTTCACTAAAGACACTACATTGAGAGTTCTTCAAATGATCAGAGGGCCAGTTAGAAGAGAAGTTGGGAGGTTCTATTATTTTTTCCTCTTGTTTGGTTTTGTTTCAATTACAGTTGACACTTGAACAACATGGGTCTACTTATATGCAGATTTCTTCCAACAGATATATTGGAATTTTTTTGGAGATTTGCAACAATTTGAAAAAACATTTTCTTTCCCCTAGTTTACTTTATTGTGAGAATACATTAAATAATACATATAACATGCAACATGTGTTAACCGAGTGTTTATGTTATTCGTAATGCTTCTGGTCAACAACAGGCTATCAGCAGTTAAATTTTTAGAGAGTCAAGAGTTATACATGGATTCCAAACTGCACAGCAGGTCAGCACCCCTAACCCCTACATTGCTTGAGGGGCAACTACATGCTTCTATTGTGGATCAAAAATCATAAGGGCATCACAAATATAGCCCAGAACCGGAGGCTTAAGGGTGCTCATGCATGAATGAAACTTAGTACTTGGTCATGTTTTTAAGATGCAATCAAAATACAGATTTTTTTTTAAAGATGCCATCAAACATATCTAAAATAATTATATTTTCATAAAGGTGAATTCAGTGCAATTTCCAAAATTCTTCTCTATTAGATACTTTTTAAAAAGTATGCATTATCCAATTTACTTAGGCATTGAATGTTTGGCTATAACAACTCTGAAGCTAGTCTTTGGCAATGCTCTCTCAAAGATGATCCTGGGGCTCTATCTTTAAAAGGTGAAATGTTTAGGGTCCTCCTTATGAATCAATAAAAAAGTCACCACACTGCTTATAGAACCAAATAAAAACATGGTGATAGGATGAATTTATAAGAGGCAAAAGATGATCTTTCTAGGACAAATTGGAAAATTAAGTACTAAGTTTCATTCTTGTCTGAGGATGCTTAAGCCTCCTGTTCTGAGCTGTATTTGTGATGCCCTTGTGATTTCTGATCTACAATAGGAGTATGCAGTTGGCCCTTGAAAAAAATCTCAGAATTAATTCCCTTTCCAACTGTCTGCAGGCAATATTTAGTGATATTTGAAGGAATTGGGTTTCAATTACACAAACTTTTGGGAGGTGTGGCCAGGAAATAATTAGAATCTTATCTCGTAGGACTATTGTTAGCATTCAGACCTCAATTTCATAAAAATTCATTGTTAAAATCTTAACTTGGTGGAAAGGAGCCAAACAAATAATGAAGAAAGATCTTTATTGAATTTGGACTACTTTACATGGATTACCACACTCTTGCTTTCAGCCCAGACCAGAAAGAAAAGTCATTCCACAGTCATCAAAGGGGAAGTGTGTAGAGGAAGCTGAACTACCCAGTGTGTCTACTCCACCCTCTGTAATCTTCTACATAGTAGGTGAGAGCAGTCATTGCTTTATTGGTTGCTTCAAGAAGACTACACACAAAGAGACTGCCTCTCAAGCAAAACTTGTGCTAAATGAGACAGAAAATGCTCTGTTTTAAATTGTTACTTTGACTCATTTACGGAGCCTGGAATAATTAGACTGAGGCTAATAACTGGATCTCATATTCTGAAGAACATTGATAAACAGCCAGAAGTCATCAAATGGCTAAATATGGGAAGCTATCAATATAGGACTGGTTAAATGATTCAGGATACCTTTCTGTGATTAAATACTATACAGCCATTTAAAAGAATGGGACATCTTTTCTGATGTTAAGGGGTCTAAACTGTATTAAATAAAAAGTCCAAGTTGCATAACAAATATGGTATATCATGAATGTAAAAAGATTATACTTATTTAACAATGCAAAGAAATTGTCTAGTATGTGATAAAATAATAGATTTTATATGATAGACTTTCTTCATGAGGAAGTGACTCTATCTAAAGAATAAAATGGAGATTGGAAAAGGAAGGGAACTTATTTGCATCTTAGTCCCTTCTATTTTTTTTTTTAATGTGGGCTTCAGCTACATTTTTTGCCTAAATTATCAAGCTGTTCCTGAAAGTTTTCAAAAAGTTTAGCAATATTTGTTTGTAAACTAGTCTTTTTAAAATAAATAACTTCCACTATCAACCCTCTTCCTTATGCCAGGCACTTTCAACATGTTCTGTATCTATGTTATCTTAATTAATCAAAGAGATAAGCAATGAGTCCTTAAGTGTCCTGCTGAGAACACAGTCCATTATCAATGAATATCTGTACTCCTACCTTGGTTCACAGAATGTTTTCATTTCTTCACTTTTCCATTCACCACACCTAACCCTACAATTGTAACTTCTCAAAGTGAAAACAACCTGTTCAATTGTAAAATACCAATATGAGAAACAACTCTTTTCCTTCAAACTTATAATTACTTTAGAAGGGTGGGGAAAGAAGGAAGGGAGGCTATCAAACCATTTAACTAAAGACCAGGCTGTATACCGATGAGATTCCATCTCATCATCATAGCAAGAGAATGCATAGCTGCTCATTTTCACCAAAACAGTATAATTCAAAATCCCCTTAAATCCACTATATTTTTTGCTACAGAAATAAATATTACTGTCTTTATCTTCAGAACATCCATGTTTCAGGTGGCAGCCCAAGGAACATTATATAAAAGACTAGATGTGTCTAATTAAGAAATTTTTTGTTACATATTTATTGGGAAGTTTGACCCAAGGAATGAATTTGCTTAGTAATCTCAAAATCCTGCTTCCTAAAGCCTGATCCTAAAGCTAGTGAAATAGTAGTACAGTGTATCCTGTTACATTCCTGGCTTCTGACCCAATCTTAGGCAAGCAAATACAGTAATTAAAGTATGAATTATAAAAGGACACCAAATGGAAGCATAACAGATCTCAAAGGATGAAGGCAAATATTGTTAACCATTTTTTAAATACGGATAAGGAAATTAATGCCAAAGTTAAAGGTGGTATAACACTGAAAGAGACCCCAAAATAGCCAAGTCAAGAAAGTTAGGCTTTGCACATCAAGGGAGCATTCAGTCTACTTGATATGATCAGAAAATGATTAATTCTTACTTACTCATGATTCCTAAGTATACACCATCATCTTTCCCCTTGTGCCCCGTGTCTCTCTTTTTCCTTCTAAAATCATCATTTACCTTACAGACACCACTTTCCATTCCACGAAAACAATCAACCAGGAAAATCTTTTCATTAGGTCTCCCTCCTAATCCAGCAGCCAACAGGGCTGTGACAAGTGTTCTTGCTGACCTCCTACTGGCTTCTTCATGGCCACTCTTATGAACACCACCCTCCTCAGTGGGTGGTGACATGGTAAGAGGTAAAAGCCAGTCCCTTTGTGGAAAAACATGCTAGTTAACAACTGTACTTGTCAGACTGGAAAAACAACCAGGACAGAGATGCCCACAGGTAATCGACCAACACACACACACACACACACACACACGGTCAAACTGGTTTTTCCTCATAAGTACAATTCATAAGTAGTCAAGAATCACCCCCAGCCCCTACCACACACATAGTAATCCCACAATCACAATTCTGTGTGTGTAATAACTTAGACATTGTTATTCATTCATTCATTTCTAGACCTAGGGTGTGCCCACTCTCCTGTTCAGTCTTGGGATACAAGGATGAACAAGTGCACCTTGCCCCCCAGAGCTGGTTCACTGGCAAATGAGCCCCTGGCTTTTCCAGCCCTCTCAAGGTTCCAGACTATTGAACTCTGTGAGCAGACAGACAGAGCGAGCAACTACAGGGAGTGGTCAATTTTTCACCTCATCTTCACAGGCAAATATTCTTCTTGCTTCAAATAGCAATTGAGTTTGTCAGTCACTTTCATGGTCCCTTGAATATGGCCCAGAAGAGGAAGTAAAAAGAAGCAGAGGGTGGTATCTGTGTTTTTAAGGAACAGGGGCCATAGAGTACCCTGGGATGCTAATGTTTGGCATTTCAAAAAAGATACTAGACTTTCACTTCCATCCATGAATGATTAACTGCCACAGGAATTGCCTTCCCACTACAAATAACTAGAAAAATGGACAAAACACATGAAACAACTATATTAATCACTGGACAAAGGCAGTACAGGACAATGATCCCTGAAAGAAGGAAATCCCAAGTGAGGTGAGCCCTTCTATCATCCAAACTTACTCCACAGAGTAGCCCAGGAAGAGGAAATCCAAGCCAGGTTCAGGGGTCTTGCTAAGTTGGGGAGTCAGAGATAAAAGTTCAAGGAGGCTGAGGCAGCTAGCACCCTGGAAATCTGCAAAGGGGTTCCCTCAAAACGTTGGATGAGTACTGCTCTGCACAAAGATACAGGGTTCACACAGCTGGGAACAGTCTGCATTCCCACCAGTCTGAGCAGGAAGAGCTGTACCACATAAAGCATGAGGAAGAGCCTCCCAAAGGGTCCTAGACCTGCTGCTCTGGACAGTGCTTAAAAACAGCCTCAAGAGGATCTCATTGATACCAAATAACTTAGCTATGTGCCAGAACAAAGGCCAACACTTTTTAAAGGAAGTCCTTCGGGCAGAAAGAAATTGATACTAAATAGAAATTTGGATCTACACCAAGCAATGAAGAACGCTGGAAATGGCCAACCTGTAGGTAAGTATGAAACCAGACAGCACCTCAGAGTTTCCCTAGCCACTGACCTTTAGGATGACTCACCAAGGTCATAGATGGTCCTAGCTCTACTGCTAGCTACCCCCCTAACCTCAGTCAATCTCTTAAACTCTCTGGGCTACTATTTCCTCAGAGTAATACCCTCCCTTGGACTGTAATCATGTTATACAGTGATTGTGAAGATTGTGAAGGTGCTTTGCACATGTTAAGGATTCAGCACGTATTTACTGCCGGCCTTCTAAGTAAATTTCTAGGCCCTCTATGTCTAGACCTCAGTTTCTTCATCTGTAAAATAAAAATAATGGTACCCAGGGTTGCTGTTTAGATTAAATAAGTAAATATATGTAAAGTATAAAGAATAACATCTGGGCACTGTAAGCTCTTACAGATGTAATAATCATTAGTACCTACTGCTGCTAACTAACACCACTGGGCAGATGGTAATGAAAAAGACCAATTTGGTTCTTGCCTTTGGAGTTTACATTTGAGTTGTGTGAAAAGGAAAACAATGCTTTGGGGATAATTGTTAATATCTTGCCTGAGAACAATGTACTATAGCTGGGGGAAAAATACTAGGCTGAAGGAAGACCTTGATCTTAATCCCAGATCTACTCCTAAGTAGCTCTGTGGCCCTGATTAAATTAGTTAGCCTGTTGGAGCCTCAGTTTCTCCCATGGTAGGATGAGAATCTTGAAGATCCTTTCCAGCTCTAACATCTGATGAGGTGAACCAGAGGATCCAGTTCAGAAACATGCTGGTCCTACCTTTGAGCAATTTAATCCTCACAGTATCAAATTCCCATATAGGAAACAATTAATTCTCAGAAAGGGAAATTTCTGACTTAAGAAAGCCAGAAGAAATTAGCTCTAAATTGAGGATTGGTGTAAAAGTTTGCATGGAACTCCAAAACCAAGAACCAAGGCTACTTAATTTATCCATGTAAAAATGGGAAGGATGAGAGTGGCACTGTTTCAACCCATTGCTGGGTAAGCCAGCATTTTGGTTTTTGTTCATTTATTTAAATAAGTGTCTTTATTTTTTTACTGTAGTTAATATTCAATATTATACTGGTTTCAAGAATACAATATAGTGATTGAACAGTTATCTACATTATTGAATGTTCACCCCATCTAGTGTTATTACTATCTGTCAATGTAGAAAGATGTTACAGAACTCTTGACTATATTCTCTACGCTATACTTTCATCCCTGTGACTAATCTATATTATGATTGAAAGTTTGTGCCTCTTTATCCACTTCACCTATTTCACCCACCCTCCCCAACCCCTCCTCTATGGTTACTCTCATTGTCTATGAGTCTATTTCTTAAACCATCCCCATTTGAACCTTTGAGAGCTAAGGAATATAATTAGAGGAATCAGGGAAGTTCTTTCTGATCCCAATGTGTGAATTGGCTCCAGTGAAACAGAGAATTCTCTCTCCTGCCTACAATTCTACAACGAAGAAGAAAAATGGTGGTATACTGTAGAAGTTCCTTATGGCTGAGGAACAACAAGAATTATGTAAACAGCTAGCTTCTTCTACCCGTTGTTTATACCAGCATGCAGTACAATTGGTAAGCTATCCACTATGAACATAAAAGCTCCCACAAAATAGATTCAAACCTTACAAAACACAGATCATTTTAGCCACATCTCAAATATTGAAAAGTTTTTCTTTTTGACAAACATTCAAGATAAGGTTCCACTGGAAGAAACAGAAAGTAGCAGAACCCTAAGAGAATGAATCTATGGCTGATCTTCCAACAATAGTTGTGAAAGGACCTCTCCTAAAGTTTCCCAACATTTGGCAGAGGACAAGCCAAAGATTTTGACAAATTTTATAAAGTGAAAAGCCCCCATTAACTTTATTGACGAGAACATGTTGTACAATATTAACTCAGAAAAGATATTGCTCTGTTCATATATACAAAATGACACATATGATCTCCGGCAGTTCCCAGAAACCCTTCAGTTCACTATGGGTCTAGCCACCTTCTCTAAAATACACAAAATAAAAATGCAACAAAGGGGTCCTTAAAGCACCCTCATGTGCATGTACATACACACACACAGAGTAAAATTTGAGAGTATGCTGCATTTACCTTTGGGATTGTAGATGGGAAGTAGATGGGATTGCTACTTCTAATGGATATGTCTTGTCTACCTTACACACCTCTGGGAACCACTTCATCTCCTCCTCCATGTGATTCTAATAGGGTCCACCAAGTGGTCCTGCCTCTCCATCCATACAGGTGAGCACAAGGCATTGGTTTGGCCAATAAGGCACTCCATCCCCTGTACAGAGTGACTGACCCAGGGATGGATGCACAACACAGGGCAGACAAGAGGTCTATGTGGATATATACTGCAGGTGAAAAGGATTGCTTTCTTTTTCCTGGAATCATGAGATTAAGAACTAGGTATGCCTGGAATTTACAATAGCGGCCTTTTCCAGCATGTGTTGGCAACTGCCCATTGAGTGAAGCTAGCATAGACAAAAGCAGAACTGAGAGATGGGATGAGAGGGATGGGGAGGTTAGGAGGTTTTAATGACAACATTTAACCACTAGATCCAGCTAAACCTCACGTCAAATAGCCCTTAACCATTCCACTGCATTATTCAATGAACTTTTTTCCCTTTAGGTCAATTTAAATAGGTTTCTGTCCTTTAATAGTGCAAAGAACCCTGATACATGCTCAGCTTCACTAACTGAGATGGAAACTACCACTTAATGACTGCCTCAAGTGTCAGAGACCATGTGTGATATCAACAAGTATCATTTTGGCTAATCTGTATAGTCTTGTTGGGGAGAAGATATCACAACTTTACAATAAAGAAAGTAAAATATCAAGAAAATCCAAAGAACCCAGAGATGTCAACAAGGACTCAAACCCTGCCTGTCTCATCTCAAAGCCTGTTCTCTTTCTATACACCACACCCCCTTAAACCACAAACTCTTTTATTTTTCAAGCTACTGCATTGTGGGTAAAATTGAAACATTTCCAGAATATCTCGCCTGGCTTTGGTACATCTGCATATCAACAGGTGTTCAGAGGTGGAGAGAAGCATGGCTTTAGTGCATTTGCATCTTTCCTCAAGGGTGGAGAAGTTCATCTTTATATCAGTGGGTGATTACCTGGGCAACAGAGGGCTTCTCTGTACCTGAGAGGTGAGGGGGAGGGCCGGTGTGGTTGCTGCTTGAGCAGAAAAGAAAGATGGCCTGGGACTGCAGTTTGTGAGCAATAAACGGGTTTTAAACTTTCTTTCTCACTTTAACTGATTTTGGTTTTTAGAGGTATTTTGCCCCAGGATTTCCTTTCCCCGGACTTACAGCATTATTATTTCTAAAGAATAAACCTAATAGTCAACCTAATAATCAAGCCATAAATCCAAACACACGTCTCATTTTAGAGAAGGCTGTAAAGATTTTGCTGCTCATGAATCAATATGAATAATGTAACACCTCTTTTCTCAAAGGGTTCCTATTTTTGGAAACAATTTTGCCAGATTTTTTTCCCAAGAGTCTTAAGCAAACCTACAGGGGGACTTAACCCTTGAAGCTTGGAAGTAACATGGGTTTTGGTATATATGGTGTGAAAAAGTTATAGTTAGTAGAGTGCAGAAGTCATCATCATTGCTACGCAAGGAGCATTCAGAAATCACCACCTCTGCCTTCCTTTCTCAAAGACAGGCCACAACTCAAAATTTTAGCCATTCATCTCTAACTCTGTCCCTAGCAGTAGAGTTTGAGACAGGAAAGGGAAGGAATATAATGAGGGCAGGAAGAAGGAAGAAAAGCATACAATAAGGCAAATTATTTTTAAAAGTATCAAGAATCTGAAAATTCTATCACTGAGCCTACAAAAGAAACTGTCACAGGTAAATGTATCAAACCAGTGGGGGGAGGTGAGAAAGAAGGGGATGGAGAAACTGGAAAGGGTGTGATGCATAAAATTCAATGCTCTGCTCTGGGCATAAAATTCATTAGCTACATCTCTCTTTTATCCCATCCAGTAAAAGACCTAGTGTGGCAATAAGGAAACTGTGTTTAACTGGGCATTACTATCCTTTCTTGTAGGATTTGGGTGTTAACATGTGGAACCCGAGGTCTTTATTTGGGTAATAGCCAACTGTCTTAATTATAGGTTGGATTACTTATTTTATATAACCACAAAAAATGTGTTAAAACTATCGGGTGTCACCCTATTTCATAACGTAATAGTATACTCCATTCGTAAGGTAATATATGGTTTTCTAAGTACTTATGTATGCACTGTATCATTTGATTTTCTCCACAACACTGAAAGAGGAAGAAAGAGGCACAGGCAATCAGATATTGTTCTGTTTCTACTTTCCAGATGAGAAGCTCTTTGGGTACTAAAGTAACTTCCACAAGGTCAAACCACTCCTAAGCAGAATAGGTACTTGAATTCAGGCCATCCTTTATTCAGTAGTTTGCATTCAGCTTGCCCATCCTAGAATTACCTAACAAAAAAAAGTCTAGGGCTCTTTTGCTAAAGGCTCTGATGGAAGAAACATCATTTAAATTATATTTGAAATAGATGATTACAATGTGTCACCAACATATTTGATGTTTTAGAGGGCAATATATTATATTTCCAGGAGGTGTCCACAGCAGCACCAATAATATATATGTAGATGTTTCAGTGTTTTATTGGGTCGACTACAGCTTTACTCACTCTTCTTGATCCAAACATTAATTAAACAGCCATTTGTTAGGGGAAATATGTGAAGGATTAGGAATACAAAATTTAACACCATACTCTAAGCCTTTCAGAAATCAAGTAAATAAGAGGAAGAGAGAGAGGCTGACCTGCAAATGTGCTGTGAGATCACAGAGTAACTATATCCAAGATTGTCTCAATAGGGAGGGAAACAATTAGAAATCACACTTGGCTCCAGGCATTAAGGAGTTTACGATCTAACAGAGGAGAGCCTCATGAACACAATAAAATACATAGCAGTAAGATATAAATGCCACAAAAGAGGTATTAAGCTATATGGGTTCAGAGGACATAAAGGGCACTTCCAATTAGAATGACCTCAGAAATTTTTTTAAAAAGATGAAATATGAATGGGCCCTTAGAGAACTGCTATATCTTAGTGGAGCAGAAGGAAAGGGCTACACAAGCCAGCTGCCTGCTCTCCGAAGGGGTACAGCCTGAGAAACTCTGGGTTCCCTCAGGGTCTGAGACAGCCATCTAGCTGAGGATGGGGTTGCTGTTGGATTCCCTTGAACTTTCTCTCACTAACAAGGTCACAAAGACATCTCACGAAATGAACAAAACTGTTAAAAGGTATCCAAGACAATCATTTTACTAGGACCTGAGCCATTATGTTAAGAACATGAATTATTTGTGCCTCCGATATTTTTCTCTAAATAGCCTTCATATCCACTGATGGAAATGATCACAATATAAAGAACAAATATCCCACTCTAAAAAACTGTCAATTATATCTTCACAAGTCATTCTAAACAGACTGCTTAGTTTTGAAGAAGTAAATTATGATTATATCATCTAAAAGCATGCTAATAGCTTCAAAGGGACATATGGGCTTCACTAATCTCATTTCTGATAAAACTGAAGCTAGCATATGTGCTCAACCAAAATCATCACAAATTATAAAAGAGACTTGAGAAATCACCTTTGTTTTGTAGATACTGAAGCTATGAGAGATTAAATAACTTCTTGGTCATATGAATTTGAAGACAGCAATTAAATAAAATGCAAGGAGTGACTCTAAGTATATTCTTGATTACCTGACCTAGCAAATCAATCTCAAAATCCTATATGAATGTGTTTTTATCACACTTAAAAAAATTGATTGGTAGGTAAAAAAATAAGCAAAAAAGTGTATATGTGAACATTTTGGTTTATAATGATACTGATTTAAACACTGCTTGGAATTTTATCAATATTTTTACAATCTAATTCTAACTGCTTAGTAGAATGAGTCAGTTTTGATTACATTTTCCTTAACTATATTTCAGTCAAAGAAGAAAACCAGAAACCCAACTCCAGAGGCAAACAATATGGCCCATCATCTGTGAATGAATCTATGATCCTTCAAATAACTGAAAGAGCCTGGGTTGGGGTGGTCAAAATAAACTTCCTGAACTTTCAATTTTAACAAATATTTCTACTGGTATTTCCACTGCAATACTAGATCAGTGCTTAATTTTTCTGTCATAACAGTCTCTAATAGATCTTCCATCGCCTGAAGAGTATCTCTCTTTCAGAATGTTTTTATCATGCTACAAATAATTTTCACTACATGTTCTCTTCTAGCAAACAGGAATAGATGTTCATATTCTCTCAGTTGTAAACCAAGTGAACTGAGTTGCCAATCATGATGGCTACTCTTCTAATCCCACACTCTTTTACATATATCCATAATGTGTAGATTAAAACTGACTGACTTTATAGTAAGGATGGGCAAACTACAGCCCATAGGCCAAATGAGGTTCCTCCCATCATTCCCTTACCAAGATTTTTGTAAATAAAGTTTTGTGGGACCATAGCCACACCTATGTTCACAGACCACCTATGGCTGCTTTCTAAGTAGCTGACACAAAGATATTTTGGTGCCCCGAAACCTAAAACCTAGATTTACTATATAGCATCTTATAAAAAAGTTTGCTGATCCCTGCACATTAAGTACATGAAACAAGAGAAGTTTGGAGATTTTCCAAAAATGCATATTAAAAATAAATGAATTCATTCATTTAGCAAGTATATCTGACCACCTGTGGAAATGGCTCTTGGAGCTGGGGACCCATCAATGAACCAGAAAGATGCAGCCCCCATCTTCATGGAGGTCACATTCTAG